>NC_141698.1:885075973-887783473 GCF_964263255.1 Lissotriton vulgaris | reverse complement strand
TGATTTAGAAATTGGAGGTAGTTCTAAAAAGAACTTTTTTTTTTCTTCTTTTTGTTGTTTTATATTTTTTTTGTGTTTTTTGAACTTTTTGTACTTTTTTTGGCTTTTCAAAACAGTTTTATATATTTTTTTGTATTTTTTTGGGGGAGAAACAAAAAAAGGGAATTGAAACTGGCTCAACTGGAGCAAAAAAACAAAAAACCCAAAAAATTACTTCTTTTTGGGGCACTTGTGATTATCACCTGCAAGGACGATGAGTTTCACACTTTGTTCCCCATAGGAGATAAGTTTGCCACAAGCTTTGCAAGTAATTTTAAAATCAGCAAACCTCGGCTGAATGCAAGGCATCACCTCAGATGTTTCTGGTTGCGAGGAAGTGGGTTGGTTTCTTTGGGAGGGGGTCCTTGATGAATGGGGGAGGTTACTGGCCAGTTCCCGGAACTCTGCACGAGAGTAGTTGTTTGGATGCTTTCTTGTCATGTGCCGAATCATGGTATAGTTACCAAAAGAATATTTCTTATTTGGGTTGCCCCGTGAAAGTTCATCATTGCAGATGAGGCAAGTGACTTTGGGCGCATTCACCTTTTTTTTCCCCTCTGGAATTGAAAAAAACTCCCAAATGAAGTGTGGTTTGGGTTTATAAGGTGTGTTTTCTTCAGGCAGCCATCTTCTTCTCCCCTCCTCCTCTTCCTCTTCCTCTTCCTCCTCCTGTTCTTGACCACCAACATAATTTGGAGCTGGTCCTCTTGGTGGTTGTGGTGGTGGTGGTGGGGCAGATGCACCAGCTGATGCTACTAATGAAGCCATTTTATAGTACAAAATATTACTCAAAGAGCAAAAAAGTAGACAGAGCAACAAACAGGTCTTCCTCAGTCAAAGGACAAAGTCAGAATAAGGAAAAAAGGTGGGGTCTTTCATCATTTAGAAAAAAAAACTGTCCTGAACCAATGAGAAGTGTTATTTTCAGGTCACAAGACCAGGGGCTTCATCATTATGAAACCAAAACTGTTATGAACCAATGAAAAGTGTTATTTTCTGCTCACATGACCCGACGCGCTTACGCTACGCGCCCGGGGCGCGCCCGGGGGCGCGCCCCGGGTCGCGCAGCGTAAGCGCGTCGGAAGTTTACGTTGTGCGATCGTATTCGCTCGAGTACTTCCGGGTGCGCTTACGCCGTGCGTATCACGCGGTCGCGGCTACGCGATACGTCACGATTATGTTTTCGTTTGCGATATTGGCGCTTACGGGACGCTCCCCGGAGCGCGCCCCGGGGCGCTTTGTAAAAATACGCTTTTCGGGGCGCTCCCCGGGGCGCGCTCCGGGAGCGCTCCCCAAAATAATTTTTTTAAAAAAAATTGGGAAAATTGTAGGGACAGGTAGCTCTATTCTGAAGTGGTTTGTAAAAAACATTAACTTTAGAAAAATATGTATTGTGCTACATTGGGCTTAATATATGTTAGAGCCAAAATGTAGCCCAAATGTAGCCCAAAGTAGCCCAATGTAGCCCAAAGATGGCCACCAGAGATCAAAAATTGAAAATGTAGCCCAAAATTCAACTAGATGTAGCCCAACTGTAGCCCAATGAGAAAATGTACCAGAGTGTTAAAAAGAACAACTAGAGTGCTAACAGTCTTATTTATAAAGTGAAACTTATAGTTAGGAATTAGCATTAAAAAAACCTTTGAAATTCACTGAAAAAACCATAGGTTTCACACCAGTTATAGTTAGGAATTAGCATTTAAAAAACCTACTAAATTCACTGAAAAAACCATAGGTTTCACACCAGTTATAGTTAGCTGGAAATTTTACTGATATAAAACCATTGAAATTCCCACGTTATAGTTAGTCGGACTCACTATAACTTGCGCGTGCAATGCACTGCTGATGACATCACATATTACATCACTCATGACATGGTCAGTGACATCACTCATGACATCACTGATGACACCATCCTTGTGACACAGTCACAGACCTCCTCTCAGTGTAAAGTAACCCTTGAGACACATATTCAAAAATAGAAACTGAAATTTTTAAAAAATGGACATACCTATATCAGTTACAACAAGCAATTCTGTACTTCCACTATCTATATACACATCCACTCATTCACCAACAGTTCTATATAGTCACTCATACATATACTCACTCATCATATGAAGAGATACACCTATACATCCTGTTACACACCGACATTCATCCAAAAGTTACTCACACACATATTCACATGTGCAAATAAACTATTGAACAACCATTTATTTGAATATAGAGTTATACACACACTTCCACCTTACTTTTATTGAAAATTACACATATTTATTCTCTTAAACAATCACTTATAGAAACACATACTTATTTAAACAGGAAATCTTACAATCTCTTACTCTCACATATACTCACTTATATACATCAATATTCATATATACTAGATTAAAACATATGTAGTTACTGATAAAGACACTAGTGAGACAGTCATTCACTCACTAACAAACACATATAGACACTCATCCACCCATACAGTCCTGTACATATGCTGTCTTCAAAACACATACAAACAAAGAGTCAGTCACTCATGCATCTATGTGCTAAGTAATACCCCCACCAAACCATATAGACACTCATACTGATACTAATAAAAATATCAAATAACCCATATACATACGCATGTAGCTACTTATCAACACATGTAGTCACTTATACACAAAGTGAAACACTAATATATGTATTTAAATATTTAAACATAACTCACTAATATTTATTTTTCAGAAAGACACATATTCACTGGATGGTGTCATCAGTGATGTCATGAGTGATGTCACTGACCATGTCATGAGTGATGTAATATGTGATGTCATCAGCAGTGCATTGCACGCGCAAGTTATAGTGAGTCCGACTAACTATAACGTGGGAATTTCATTGGTTTTATATCAGTAAAATTTCCAGCTAACTATAACTGGTGTGAAACCTATGGTTTTTTCAGTGAATTTAATAGGTTTTTTAAATGCTAATTCCTAACTATAACTGGTGTGAAACCTATGGTTTTTTCAGTGAATATATATATATATATATATATATATATATATATATATATATATATATATATATATATATATATATATATATATATATATATAGACACCCATATATACATTCACACACATATATATACACATACTAGCACACACACATATACATACACGCACACACACATATACATACACGTACACACACATATATATATATATATATATACACGTGCACACACATATATACACATACACAAATATATATGCACACACATACATATATACACACACACATACATATATATATATATAAAACTTTATAAATAAATATATACACACACACACACACACACACACACACACTCTCAAAAGGTGATAGGAACATCTTACCTGAATGTTGTCGTAGCAAGTTTTGTAGTTCTTTCTGGTGCAGTGCTTGAAGCTCTTTTTTCTCTTCTTCGCTGCTTCTGATCAAATTGTTCCTAACTTCTCTCAGAGCTTCTTCTTTCTCTGTTCTAAGGCTTTCACAAACCACTTCCAGATGAGCAGAATGAATTTGCGTAAGACTAATGCGCTGGGCCTCCATCAGCAACCTTACATCCGCCTAGCCGTGAAAACAACTATGGTTTAATAATGAATACTTGGAAATACACTTCTGGCAATATAGACACATAGTGGACCTAGATCAGCAATAGGCATTTTACCAAGCACGCGTAAGTGTGGTATGAAGGATACTAAGTCAAAGTTTTTTGGTACAGATTCAATAAAAGAGCAGTAGATTCTCATTTCATATAGAACCTTAACACAAGCTTAGAAAGGAAATGAGCAGAGCAAGCCGGCATATTTTAAAAGAAGCACATTAGTTAAGGCTAACAAGGCTCAAGTGTGGCTGAAATTTAGACAGTGGAGGGTGAGCAAAAACCAAAACCAGGCACTCCCTGACATGTGATACAAAAGGGGATGATGGATGGAGCGTTTGAGCAAATCAAACACTCACCCCCAGTCAACTGATCTGGGTTTAATCCATCACCATTCTTTAGCTCACTCAGCCACCCCAGTTCAGACATGGCCATATGCAAATCAAGCCCACATAGCCCACAGAGCTTCGCGTAAAATATCTTACAAAGAAGTACCAGTTAAAAAAAAATAGAGATGGCCAAGGAATTCTTGGATGGCCTGAGCTCTGTGGCTAGCTCAAAAATCAATGATCAAGACGATCAATATGGAAGTCCTTGCGGGGAATTGTGGGTCTGAGAAAAAAAGGTGGGCAGGGGTACTTTCGGGAGGAGGTGTGGGGGCAGGGAGATGGGTTGGCAGGCTTAGAAGAGACTTGCTGTGGGTTATGCACAATAATAATCTTTGTTTATGTCACCCTTTTCTGCTCCATTGGGCCTACCTGCAGTGAATAAAAGGGTAATCTAGAAGCGGATTTAATATTTTGGAAACTTGTACACTATGGCTCTGTGATCAGGCATGTTGCTGCTGACAGTACAAGACAGTGTAAAGTGTCCATCTAAAATTCCTGCAGTTGTGTTTACTCAATAAAAAGATTGCAAGCAAAAACAACAGGGAAATGCATTCTTAAAAAACACAAAGCATGAGTCAGAACAAGAATGCAATTGTAGGGAAAACTCTGAAGATGAATTTATGTTGAGTTCACAAACAGGAATCCATGGGCAGTGCCGCTAATAGTTTGGCACTTAGTGCCGTAAGATGGGGTGAAGACATTTCAAGACCTTGATGATCAAACACTTTATGTATATAGTAGTATAGACGCTTCTTTTTAAACTTGGTAATGAGTACAAAGTCAAATATTAAACTACTAGTCTATCTCAATGGTACATTTTACGCAGTCTTTCGCCTTAGAATAAGTAGCAGAGTTCAAATATATGTATGACTGACGGCCAATGCCTAATTGACTTTGCTCCAGGCTGCTTGAGCAGGGTCTGGTGGACCCAGGAGTCGGTGTTTGACCTCATGATCACAGGCACATATATCGGGGGGTCCACTCAGCCTTTTCACCCTGCCAAGGTCGATAAAATGAATGCCACTGAGTTGGGTAGAAAACATCTGTTATTTATAGGCAAGATGTCCCAGCGGGTGAGAGGGCCCTTCACAAATACACGTTATGTTAATTACATAAACCTTCCAAGCGCTTTTGAACTCATAGGTCCTTCCTTCAAAACGTAAACCTGCCAAAATAGGATTTTCAGGAAATACATTCTGCAGGACATAATGCCCAAGCATTCCTTTGCTATTATTACCATATTTGATTCAGTTTACACTTGTCAAATATTTTGCATGTAAAAGTGAAACACACAAAATTGACAACATTTGGCAATGTACTGATAAAATTACAAACTATGTGGATTATGTGGAACAAAGACTATTATCAATTCTAATCAGCTTCTATCCTGTTTTGCATTCTTAAAGAGTCAGACTCTCAAGAATAATTTTCAATACAGCGCGTATTTAAACATTAAAATCAGCAGTGACTATGTTTGCAGAGGACCTCAAATCGTAACATCTGTCGGGTGGTGAAAATTGTACATTTAGTCAGAGCTGAATTGCGGAAAACCAACAACAAGTGTCATGACTAATGGTCTTACAGATTGTCTGTAACATAGGAATGATGCATTAGGTCAGTTTCCGTATTTATTTGCAGAGGTCTATATATTTTGGCTACATACAAAACATTACAGTCGATTGCCCCTGTATAGCCTTCCTTTTATTGGCTGAATAAAAGTGTTGATTACTGGCAGCATTTTATTGATTTTGTAGCCAATTATTAGTAGCTAGGGAACTTTTAACTGCACCACCTGTAGAATCTGCAGGGTACATAAACTTGCTGCTCACCTCTAGAGACCAGCTACCAAATGGCCTAACATTAGAGATATTACTTACATTAAAGAGGCAACATAAGCAAAGAGTAATGAAGATTAATAGGAAAATCAATCAGACGCACAACATCCATCCAAGGAACGCTTATTCAATAAGGAATGCATCCAAAGTAAGTATATACAGCAGTAGTAAAGACTAGAGTATATACTTACTCTGGACGAGTTCCTCATTGCCGAACACAGCTTGGCGAACTGGTCTATCTGCTGAATTTCATTATTGCGAACATCCTTTTCATACTCATAAGTCGAGATCATTATTCTGCATAAGTATATCTTTGAAGGTTGCCAGAACTCACTACATTTATCCTATTTGGACTTTATTTGAACTTGATTGTGAACTGAGGAGGCCTGTGATTGGGCGAAACGAGTTGGCTGCCCTCTTGTATACATTGAAGAAGAATATAAAGGATAAAGAAAACTGCTTGACCATTATTGTGCACCTGATTGTCGTATTAATCTTCCTCACTTATCTTGCCTCTCTAATGTTAAAAAAAAGTAATTTTATTGACTTTTGCTTTGTATATGATACATTTTGTATAAAACAATACTAGAATAGGACACAATACATTATCATTGTTGAAAAAAAGAGAATCAGATGTTCTTTCAGGCTGAACATAATACACCTCTTGAAAAGAGCATAATACACCTCGTGAAAGGAGACCAAATTAAAGGTGAGGGAACATAGTTAGTAAAAAAAAAAATATCATGAACATGTTTGCTTAATGGATGTGTCGACTCCTTTTGACATACCTGTTCAGACTTTAGTATATCGAGCTGCTGCTGAAGTTCATCCGTTCTCTGGTGTGCACTAAGAACTAGTAGTGACTGATGTGATAGTTTCTCAGTCGCCTGATGCAACTGATCCAACAGAGACCGATTTTCTTCAATAAGTTTACTATGTGCTTGTTTGTCTTTATTTGTGGTCAATAACACATGAAGGGACCTATCTAAACCAGAAATTTCTTCCTCATTGTTTTTTACTACTGTACCTGGAAAAAACTGTGGGCTTACATTGGAAATAAAGAGGTCGGTTGAAGTATTTTCTTTCTCTATAATGATGTCATGGTCACATGCTTTTTGGCGCTCTAACATATTGTGACTGCTCCCTTCCAGTTCTTTACATCTCACCAGCATGCTTTCTTTCTCCCGTTTTAAAAATGAGACTTTCTCATTCAATTGAACAATTTCAGTATGTTTTAGGTTCAACTGCTCAGTTACATTTGAAAGCCTTACTGACAGTTCTAGTTTCTCCCGCTGAGCGATCTCAAGTTTTTCCATTAATTCTGTTGTGTCCTTTTCAACAACAACTCCGCCATCAGTGTTATCAGCACTAAAAGCTGGGCTGTCTTTAAGGTCTTCAAGCACAATTTTCTCTACATCCAACACTGCGTCTTGGTTTTTCTGCAAACGTTTCAGATCTTCATTAAGGGCTTTCAACTTGGATTCATATTCTGTTTCCTGCTTAATTTTACTCAGTTCTAGATCAGTCTTTACTTTTATAAGGCACGCATATTCTTCTTTCAACTCCTGATAGTTGACTTCAAAATTTTTCTCAGCAAAGGAAAATGTGTTCCTTTGTCGCTTGATCTCCTCTTTAAGCTGAATGTCTTGTTTTCGGAGTTGTTCGTTTTCAACAGTAAGCTTTTCTATCTCTTTTAAGAATGTAATATTATTGTCACTAGAGAAAACACCTCCAATTGAATTTAATGGTTCTTTCCTAGTTTCCAAAATATCTTGTTCCTGGTTCTCTCTTAATTTCATGTTTTCATCTTCCAGAAGTCTATTGTGCATCTTTAGCTCTGTACACCTTACATTGAATTGTTCTTCTTGATCCTTTAGCTCCTTCTCGAGCAGCTCAACTTTAAGCTGAAGCTCCTGAACTTCTTCCTCTAGAGAACCCTTTTCTTTTTCTCCTTTTCTAAGAATCTCTATCTCCTTCTGAAGTTCAAGTATTTGAATGGACATTTCTTCAGATTTGGAATTCACAGTGGATTGATGCAAATCATTTAGTTTTGAAATCTCCAGCATTAATTGATTCTGTTTAGTTATTAGGGAGTCATTTTCATACTGCATAGCATTCATTTGTTTCTGTACACTATCTAGTTGATGATTATACTGCCCAGCCAAGTTATCTTTTAGGTTTTCAATGTTCGTTTTGTGCTCTATTTCTAAATCCTCCCTAAGCTTAGACAGCTCTTCTTCATGACTAAATAAAAGCTGTGTTCGTAGTCTCTCTAATTCAGATTCCTGAGACTCCGCCATTCTGTCCAAAACAGCATCTTTCTCCCTTTCCATCATCTCCAGTTTAATTTTATAATTAGTAACCTCAGCCTCATGTTTTGATTCCAATTCTTTGATGAACTCCAATGCTGAAGCAATCTGAGCATTTAGATCGTCAATTGTATCCTGGAATTTGCCTGCTTCACTAAGTTTACCTTCTTTGTCAGCGATATTGTCTTTTGCTCTACGAATTTGCTCCCTTAAGTACTCCAGCTCCTGGAGAAGGTCGTCAATCTTTATCTGCAAAGAAAGCTTTTCAGAAGACACTGTTTCAACTTGCTGTGACAATTCTTGTGTAATTTTATCGGTTTGAAAATTAGCGTCTTGCAGTTTTACATTTAGTTCATTAATTGCAGCATTCATTATATGAACTTGTTCCTCATTTACGGCTTTGCTTGATGAATATTCCAAACTTGTTCGTTTCTCCTCTTCTCTACATTGGGCTGTCATTTTACTAATTTCCAGTGAATGCTGATTGACCAGTTCTTGCTTCATCTGGACAATCTGCTGTCCATACATCTCATCTAATTCTGCTCGAAGCTGTTCCAGCTTTTTCTGCATTTCCATTTCATTTTTTTGTGTCATCTCAATTTCTGCCAGACTGCCTTTATGATATTGTTTCTGAAGAGCTTCAACAGAGCCCATTAGCTGCTTTATTTCCTCTGAAGACTGTCTTTCCTTTTGTTTGGAATTAGTTAGTTCTACTGTAAGATTGTAAGTCTCTTGGTTTTTTAGAGTTATCTGTTCTTTTAATTCCTCTAGAGAACTGTTAGCGGCTAACAGACTTTCTTTAAGCTGAAATGCATTATTTTCTGCTATTGTCAATGTTCTTTTTAATCCTTCAATGATTTCATCTCTTTCTAGCAGTTCCTTTTTGTAGCGGTTTTCAACTTCATTTGAACGCTCCACCTACAAAGGTAACAAAAGATTTTAAATCACTTTAACATACTTCAAAAACTAGTCAATCATAACCATGATTAAGGTTAACAAGTCAATCTGATTGTCCTAAAATATATTGTTTATTCAAATTGAATTACTTTTCACCCTAATTAGATGATTATGAGCTCTAATAAGAGATACAAGTTCGTTTTGAGGTAAAATAAATAACAGGCCAAGTCAACTCAAGATTTACATTACTCCATGCTGACATGAAACTAACAATTACAGGTGGCTCTATTATCTGTTGTTGGTGCAGATATGAACCCAGTGTCATCAATACATTTCCAACGTTTTAGGAAATTCCAAGTAAAAGGTGGCAAATGATATCAGAATGAACTTCACATCTTGAGATAAGCATTGTATGCTTGAGGGCCATGCCTATTCCTTTCTGTGCTCCCTGAGAAAGCAGGCCCAAGCATGTAAATCGGCTCACGTTCAAATTAATAAAACAGGCCACCAGAAAAGTAAGTAACTAGGACATGAGCAAAATACAATGGTAATCGCATCCAAAATACTATTAGATGAAAACAATTTATATCACCAATACACAAACAAATGAAGCATCGCTTACACCCAGCTAGCTGCCTTATGACTCCTAATGTTTTGGGAAAATATTGTAAACTGGAGCAATGTTTTAAGGACTCTCACGGTCTAACATGATCAACACCCCTCCATTACAGCTGCAGCTACAAACATCATAAGGGACATGTCACTGCTACCTAGACTTTAGAGAGCTCCCTTAACCTGCTCCTGATTATACCAGGAAACATCTTTTCTACAGCTTATCAGTCAGGATGGAAGAGGAACCTGTGAAGTATGAACAGGACTACTATGAGGCAGTGTGCACCAGAAACATTCATCATACTTTTTCTGTCCAGGAACACTGACAAATAAAACAAAAGAATTAAAGTTCTGCGAGACCCGCCATCAATAACACCCGGACCTACTACGAACCCCAGTTTTAAACACTGCAGCAACTATAGACAGCTTTACACGCCGCAAGCACTACTTTCAGGATTGCTTTCCGACGCTTTTTTATACTGGAACATTTAAAGCGTACCCGAATAGTACGTTCATAATCTTGTGAAAACACCCGATCAGGACCTGGTTGGAAATATCACCGCTCCCCCAACCCCGCCTCTCATGACCTCTCAACACCCTGCTTGACGAAACACGTGTCGGCTGGTCTCATGTTCCTAATATATGCATTCCAATAAAACGACACAAAAAGAACACATCTGTGTGCCTCCATCCTTATCATTTGTTTGTGATCATTCATATCACACTGACTTGTTGTGTGCATCGGACTTTGCTTATAATTAAAACAAAAGGTTGTGGGCAGGTTCTGAATGCTGCGATATCTTTTTTAATGGACATTTCATTGTAAGACTAGCTCTAAATTTGGCAAATGCTGCAAGAACAAAAATAAAATTGTGAAAAATGGTGTTCTTTCTTTTAGGATTACACAGCACTTTCTGATGGGCACATAAGAATACAGTAGTTACCACAGATGTTAAGAAAGACGACAGAACTAGGCACTGTTTTCAAACTGATGCCTTTGTTCAACACATAGGATCTATCTCAGCATATGGTTTTAAGAAACATCCGAGCCATATTTTGCTCGAGTTTTCCTGTTTTTTCACTGCTCTGTATGCCATGGAATGTGAGTTACAACAGTACACAATTGAAACTGGAGCAAATTTGGAGTTACCTACTGACACATTAATTAAATTTTGGTTTTACAGTGTTGTTCTTTTATTATTAAAAAGGCTCATGTCTTGTTGAAATATTTCTAAATGATGCCCTTGCAGTAAATGGCAGTGGATAAGTGCCGTTGCCATTTTCATTCACACAGTACAAATAATTATTTGTTTTAGTTCATACAAAATGTATTATACTCTTTTCTAAACAGAAGCCATATTTTTCGGGGATCATATTTCCTCCATACTCAATGTTTATCCTTTTAGGGGCAGCTGCAGTCCCCTCTACTGCAATCAGATCCCCGGAAACATACCTGCATGGATCATGAGGTGTTTAACAGCCCATTTTATGCTGTCAGATGTTCTTGGTGACCTGAGCTTTTGTGAGAGAATAAATTGTCTTAATATCAGTGGCAGCTATCGATTTAAAGACCTGGTGAGAATAGGGGAAATTAACAAATCCTGTGGTACCTCATGCGACTACATGCCAGTATTTCTCACGTATTGGTTAAACACACACCATTGCCCAAAAATGCCTTTTACAATACTATCCAAGACTAAATCTGAAAAACAGGTGTACTGGGGTTACTGTACAGTATAATAGCCTGCTTGGTGACCGCTGAGCCTGATTCAGGCGAGGTCACCCCCACTCCGCTGCTCCTGCCCGCTGCTCTGCTCTGCTGCCTCGCTGCCGCATCGTGGATCTTCCCCCCTCTGCTGCCTCGCTGCTGATTCTAGTGCCGCCTCTGTGTTTCCCCCGTGTCTGCTTGTTGCCGTGTGAGGCATTGCCGCCTCTGTGTTTCCCCCGTGTCTGCCTGTTGCCGTGTGACTAGCCTCTACCTCCTGTGCTGCCCTACCTTCATGTTGCCTTTTCGTTTTCCCTCTGCCTTGCCTTGCCTCCACCACCCCCTGCTCCCCCCCTCTGCTCACCTCCCCCTACCTTGGTTGCCGCTCCCTGCCGCCGAGCCGCCCCAGTCTCCCTTCCCGCCACAGACCTCCGTCGACCCTGCCCCCCTTCTGTCCATTGGCCGCCCCGCTCCCGCCACCCAGCTGACCAGCCCTCCCGGCTCCTTCTTATGACGCCCCCAGAGTGACCGTGCAGCGGACGCGCGCAGCGGGAGCACCGAATGAGCGCTGAAGGTGCGCCAAAGGTAAGCCCGTCTGCGCCCGTCCGCGCCCGGACCGCGCCCAGTGCCAGGCCCCCTGGTTCCCGCAGACCCCAACCCACCTGCCGGACCTACCACGCCTCCGAACTCATCGCACTCAACGCCGGCCGAACCCCGGGCTGCTACCGGGCCACCACGAGTCGCACCCAAGGACCCTTCGGCTGCCAGTCCTGCAAGTTCACCTGCATCCGGACCTGCACTACATCTGCTCCGACCAAGACGAGCAACAGCAGCAGCCACCTGAAGTGCATCCTGCTCAACACCCGCTCCGTCCACAGACACGCCGTCGAGCTCTGGAACCTGCTCGACACAACAGCCCCAGACGTCGCCTTCCTCACGGAAACCTGGATGAACGCCTCCTCAGCGCCCGACATCGCTATCACCATCCCAGACGGCTACAAGATCATCCGGAGGGACCGCATCAACCAGACGGGAGGAGGCATCGCCATCATCCACAGGCACACCATCCGCATCACGACCAACACCGACGACACCCTCGCACCAGCCGAGCACCTGCACTTCCAGATCCACATAAACCCCAAGACCACCCTCAGAGGCACCCTCATCTACAGACCCCCGGGACCACGCACACAATTCAGCAAGTACATCGCCGACTTCGTCAGCCCGCACGCTCTCCCCTCCGCTGACTAAATCCTCCTCGGGGACCTCAACTTCCACCTGGAGAACAACAACGACCGCAACACCACCTCCCTGCTGGACAACCTCGCGAACCTCGGACTCAAGCAACTGGTGACCACCCCCACCCACTACGCCGGACACACACTCGACCCCGTCTTCTCATCCAGCAAGGACATCGCCTTCAGCCACGCCACCGGACTCCACTGGAGGGACCACAGCTGCGTCCACTTCAGCTTCAGAAGGACCATGATCCACCACCACCAGCAAAAGGTTGCACTCAGAAGCTGGAACAAGATCACAGCCGACCAGCTCGGTACCTCCCTGTGCAAGAACCCACCCACCAGCACTACGAACCCCAGCCAAGCGGCCACCAACCTCACGAAGTGGATCGGCGACTGCGCAGACGACCCGCCCCTCTGAAGACCCCGCCGAGCAGACCCGGCAGCAAGAAAGCCCCATGGTTTAACGACGAACTCAAGAGCTCCAAGAAGAACTGCAGAGCACTCGAGAAAGCCTGGCGCAGAGACCCAACACCGGACAACATGACTGCCCTCAAGCTCGCCACCCGAAAACCTCACCAACTGATTCACGCCACCAAGAAAACTGCATTCAAGGAACGACTGGACAACAACGCACACAACAGCAAGGAACTCTTCAACATCGTTAAAGAGCTCTCCAACCCCAACGCCGGAAACAACGACATCACCCCTTCGCAAGACCTCTGCAACTCCCTCGCCTCCTACTTCCACAACAAGATTGCGGACATACACAACAGCTTCTGCACTCAACCGACGCACGCCACGACCAAACCACCGCCCCCCCCACCACCACCCTCCACGCCTGGACCCCGGTCAGCACCTTAGAGACCGTCCGCACGATGAACTCCATCCACTCCGGATCTCCGACCGACCCCTGCCTTCACCACGTTGTCATCGCACCCCACCAGCGGGACATCATCAACACCTCCTTCGACACCGCCACCTTCCCGGAGAGCTGGAAGCACGCCGAACTCAGCGCTCTACTAAAGAAGCCATCAGCCGACCCCACCGACCTAAAGAATTACCGCCCCATATCGCTGCTCCCGTTTCCTGCAAAAGTCATCGAGAAGACCGTCAACAAGCAGCTGGCCCCCTTCCTCGAGACGAACGGATCCCTCGACCTCGCGCAGTCTGGCTTCCGAGCCAACCACAGCACCGAGACCGCCCTGATCGCAGCGACCGACGACATCCGAACCCTGCTCGACAACGGAGAAACAGCGGCCCTCATCCTCCTTGACCTCTCAGCCCTTGACCTCTCCGCGGCCTTCGACACTGTCTGCCACCGCACCCTAGTGCAGTGCCTCAGCAACATCGGAATCCAGGAAAAGCCATTTGAGTGGATCATCTCCTTCCTCGCCGGAAGGACACAGAGAGTCCGCCTCCCCCCGTTCAGATCAGAAGCCACCGAAGTCATCTGCGGCGTTCCTCAAGGCTCTTCGCTCAGCCCAACCCTCTTCAACGTCTACATGAGCCCCCTCGCAGCCATCGCACGCCAGCACAACCTCAACATCATCGCCGACGACACCCAGCTGATCCTCTCCCTCACCAACGACCCCGCCACTGCCAGAGCCAACCTTCACGAAGGGATGAAAGAGGTAGCCGAATGGATGAAGAACAGCCGCCTGAAACTAAATTCGGACAAGACGGAAGTCCTCATCCTGGGATCTTCACCCTCCGCCTGGGACGACTCCTAGTAGCCCGCCGCCCTAGGCAGCGCACCCAAACTAACAGACCACGCACGCAACCTGGGCTTCATCCTGGACTCCTCCCATGACCAGACAAGTCAACGCCGTCTCCTCGTCGTGCTTCAACATCCTGCGCATGCTACGTAAGATCTTCCGGTGGATCCCCACCGAGACAAGGAAGACGGTCACCCAGGCCCTCGTCACCAGCCGTCTGGACTACGGCAACTCCCTCTACGCCGGAACCACCGCCAAACTCCAGAAGAGACTCCAGCGGATCCCGAACGCCTCGGCAAGACTCATCCTGGACATCCCCCGTCACAACCACATCTCCAGACACCTGAAAGACCTGCACTGGCTCCCGGTCAAAAAGAGAATCACATTCCGCCTCCTCACCCACGCACATAAAGCCCTACACAACCAAGGACCAGGATACCTCAACAACCGCCTCAACTTCTACACTCCCAAACGCCAGCTTCGATCGACCGGCCACGCCCTCGCCACCGTACTCCGCATCCGAAGAGCCACCACAGGGGGAAGGTCCTTCTCCTACCTCGCCGCCAAGACCTTGAACTCCCTCCCGACCCACCTCCGCCTGACCCAGGACCACCTCGCCTTCAGGAAGCAGCTCAAAACCTGGCTGTTCGAGCAGTAGCGGACCCCCCCCCACCCTCCAGCGCCTTGAGACCCTCCGGGTGAGTAGTGCGCTTTATAAATGCCTTGATTGATTGATTGATTGATTGCTCTGTGCAGGTAGTACTACACTTACTGAGTTAGTTCATTGCTGATGTTGTGAGGAAGGGGAAAGAACAACAATATTTTAATGAAAAACAAAAACAAAACTCAAGCAGAATAACCTTAGACCAGTCTCTTTTGCTGCTACTTTGTATTACAAAGTTACATTGTGTTAGCACCTTGAGAAAGAAATTTTAAATGATTCATTGTAACTCACTTTTCTTTTTTATGTGGCATTTTAGTTTGTGGGCGCGTACAGGTGTTTATCGTTTACATCAAAGAGGGCTAATAGTCATTTTTGGGGAGTTTATCAGTTTTTGTAGGTTAAACCTAAAACAGAATAGCTTACATATATTATAGGCATTTTCCTGAATTTGCATATATTGGGTGGCATTGCAGCCTTGTTAAAATGTTTGTTGAATTCTCTGAGATTTCTAACCATATCTCCTTCTAGTATGTTAATATGCAATTGTTATATTGTTCTCTCTATGTGTTTACTGATGAATTTAATATTATTTCTTGACCTCTCATAGATCACCAGCTTTTCAAACTCCAATAATTGTAAGTAAGCGTTCTGGGTGCAATACCAAATGGCTGAAATCTCCCATTAGTTATCCTGTATTCACACTTTCGCTGTTTAAATTCCTTTGATTTACCCACATAGATACAGTGCATATAATTTGCATCTCAATCAAGCAGGAAATTTTGGTTGAATAATAGCCAGAGCAAAGTCACAATTATAAAAAAAGTGACATGGGATATGAAGCTATTGTCTATTTCTGATGTGCACAGTCTTGATATTGTGGTGCATTTAAGACCAGCGAGTCACTTATCAGATGTTCTTTTTATCTTGAAATGAAAAATGAGCTTTTGTATCCTGAGTTTGCTTCTCTCTAGAACTAGCCACAATGTATTATTATCTTCAAGATCAAAGCTTGCTCTAAATTGTATGGCAAACATAATAACTGTACATGGCACTGCTAGAACAAGACCAACTTTTAAGGTTATCACCAATGAAATACCCTTTGAATTGGTACAGACCTTTCATGTTTCAAATAAAGTTAAGCAGTTTCCATTGAAGGCGATTCGTGGACCATTCTTGGATAACAATTAGTAGGCACTGTCATGCATTTAATAGTCTGGAGAAATCTTTCATACTGCCACTGATAATACTATCAATTCAAAACACCTCCAGACTAAATCCAGCTCACCACCTCTAGGAAAGCATTTTTTAACAGGGGTGGACTGTTACATAGCGATAACAGGGTGAAATACAGATGCCTAAATATCTGACTTGTCCTCAGCCTACTAAAAAACCGTATGCCTACTCAAGGTTTGGGGCTGACTCAGCAACCTTAGTGCATAGCTGCCCTGCACAACTTAGCTCATTTAGGTGTAGATAGAGATATTGGATTCCAAAGGTAATTCCAGATACCTGGTTCGAGCACCTAACAGGTGCCCAATAAGGCCAACTATAGATTGTATTGTAATTGTATTTATATAGCACTTATTACCCCAGACGAGGCGTCAAAGCGCTTTTTCAGCGAGTAGCACGCTACTCCGGGACCCATAGAGCATTAGTTTTGAATTGGTATAGTGAAAGAACAATTGTTACTTACCTGTAAACAGGTGGTTCTCCAGTATTGGTGTCTTTCATAGATTCACATGCTTGAATATTCCCCGTCGTCGAAGTGGGAGTCCCACGGTAAATAAAATAGCAATAACATACTAATAGCATATGTATGTAAATACATAACACATAAAATATATACTAGAAAAATATAGTAAATACCCAAAAACAATTCCTACATAGGAATACATGGTAGAGAGAGAAAACACTGGTAACACATTCCTGTATTTATGTTAGTCCAAACTACAGCCAATCAGGCGCCAGCACCCTTCCAGAACCACCTCCTCAGAGCTCAGGCCCTCAGATTTTCGTAGCACAAGAGTGACAAAAGAGTCGATGAGGAGAAGCGAGCCTCTGAGAGGAGGTGGGTGGATCGCATGTGAATCTATGAAAGACACCAATACTGGAGAACCACCTGTTTACAGGTAAGTAACAATTGTTCTTCTCCAGTATTAGGGTGTTTTTCATAGATTCGCATGCTTGAATAGAATAGAGAGCAGTAACAGCCGAAGAGGCCCGAATTGCCATGCAACAGCATGGAGAAAGTCAATGAGACAATAATACAGTCATGCAAGTACTGATAGCAATCATATACAAGCATTGGAAATGCAATAGGTCTCGCATTAGGAAAGTTTGAGCTATTGGTCTTATAAATTACATTTTTTATTTATGTGTTTGTTAAAATAGCTAAATTAATAGCTCTGGCATTCACAATGCCAATAGTTATAACTTTCGCAAATGTGACACCTATAGCATTTGTAATGCAACATGTTTTTTTTACGTGACTTAGATGTATTAATATTACAAATAACAATGGCTTTTATTTTTTTTGTTAAATTAATTGTTAAACAATTTATTTAATTTGTAATGGCAATAGCTTAAACTTTTGTAAATAACTTTTGTGAAGATTATATTCAGTGTTTTTTATTGTGACGAAAATCCAAGAACAGAAGTGAAATATTAACATCTTTTTTGTGATTTGTAATAAAGCTTGAAAGTTTGAAAACAGCTTGAAACAGTTTTGCCTGTCGTGAACTGAGGGCTGTAACTCACTTTGTAATGCACTATGTAAAGGCGACCACAAAATACAGAAACTGTGAATTGAACTTTACAGGAAATGGGAGCCGAACAATGGGGAGAGGGAGGGCGGGGTGATTTATGCTTCCAGATTATGAGGTGGAAGTGCAATGGCGAATACACTGCCCCCTCCCCACAGTTGCAAGTCAAACTTGAGCGAAGAGAAGAACATGCAGTGTTGCAGATCCTGAGCTAACTTTTGTTTACCTTTGTCAGTGGCAGTGTAATCCCTGTCATAAAGATTACATGTTGTTTATTTATTTATTATTTACTTTGTGTTTCAGCCTGCCGCTAGTTGTGTGCCTGAGTGGGAGTATTCATGTGAGTGTGAGTGCATGTGTGTGTGTGTGTGTGTCTGAGTGTGCATGTGGGTGTGTGTATGTGAGTGCATGCATGTGAGTCTGCAAGTGCATGCGTGTGTGTCGCTCAATGCGGATGCTGGGGGTGGGGGGCGAGTCTGCGGGCTGCCACTGAGCGTGCACACCTGGGTGGGAGGGGGGCAGATGCTTCCGGGTTGCAGTGAGCGTGTACACCACTAGGAGGAGGGGTGCAGAGGGCTGCGGGCTGCACTGATTGTGCACACCGCTGGGGTGCGGGCAGAGGACTGCCGGCTGCCGCTGGGCATGCACATCGCTGGGGGCAGAGGGCTGCAGGGGGGGTTCTACCTCTGAGAGCATGCCACACTGGATTCCGAGGTAAAGTGGGGGGTGGTAGTGGGAGGGGTCAGGTGGGGGTGCAAACGGTATAACATCAGATCTGACCGAGTCGACAAGTTAAAAGAGCCAGAGGCGAGCCGAGCCTTGAATAGCCGGGTTTGCCTCAGAGAGTCTGTGCACGATACGAGCCTTGAATATATTTGACATGTAAATCAGACCTGGAAGTTACTGGGCTAAATGGCAGCCTGAGGCCAACGAAAAAGTAGTGGAACGTGATTGAAAGGGGAGTGAATTGGTGAAACCGGAATACAAATCGGATGCCTCTCAGATCAACAGGAGCACAGTTAAAACAAGTGCAAGAGTTTTAACAACAAAAATGAATTGAACAATGAAAGTGACTACAAAGAAGTAGCACAAGTATTTTCAGTAAAAGGGGGGGGCTTGGTTCCTGCTTGTTGGCACAGACTTTCAGCTAGGAGACCGTGGGGAGAAGTGCTAAACATCTTCAGACTTAAGCTTTTACCCATGGCTGATCTGGACTCTACGACGAATTGGGGGGGGGGGGGCATTTTGGGAAGGAAAAAAAACCTGCTTTTGCCACAGAGGTATTGTATAGTAAAAGAGCACAGAAACACGCAGCTGGGTCCATGAATGACTGCCACCCCCAGAATGTACTGGATCTGAGAACTAACAGAAACGTGTCTGCATCCGATGGGCGGTGGCCGGAGGCAAAGAATGTGGTCTATCTCCTCGAACTGTAGAGGGATGGCACAAAATAACTATATATGCCTTTCAGACCACACTGTAACCACCGAGAAGCTCCAGAATGGGCAGAGAAGCACTAAGCTGCGAAGGGACCGAGGATTGAGTTGTTATTGCTGTCAGTACAAGAACGCTTTTCGCATACAGAAAAAATTACAATAATTACAGGAAATATCAACTTAATTGTTCATGCACGCTCAAAATCGATCCACACTTTACTGATAAACAGAGCGGGGGACATAGCTAATATTTTAACGGCACAAAATAAGTTTCCAGCTTTATTCACATATATTTTTTTTAAAGGTTACCTTTATGTTTAAATATTAATAGCTTTTTATGTTTGTCCGTTTAGGGCGTCGCTCGCAGGTAAAATTGAAATCTAGTTTGTTTCAGAAAGCAGCAGATGTGTCGCTGCATTGCTTGATGCTTAGGAGCGGAAGCGATCTTATGAACGAGCAGTCAGAGGGCTTCCTACCACCACCCACACTCGCCCATCATCCCCCACAAAAAAAACAACAAAGATGAGGGTGCAGGCAGGGAAGGGTGAAGAAATTGCAGTTGCCGACGTTGTGATCCCGGGTCTTCAGTTCGCTTTAGAAACGGTGCACAACCGTCCAGTATGTATGTGCAACTCACTTAATCCCGTTATTTCGCCACCGCATTCAGGCCCTTGTTTTTGTGGGGGATGATGATACCACAAAGTTATGATTTCATGTAAAAAAAAAAAATAATAAATAAAAAAAAAACTGCGAGCCAAGACGGAGGGCATTGCTGTGGGGAGGGGGAAGGAGAAATGCGACACGGCAGACAGGGGAGGGGGCGGAGCGGGGGTGTGGGAGGAGGGAGAGCGGATTAGCGAGCCAAGACGGAGGGCATTGCTGTGGGGGGGGTACAAAGCTGAGATAGCAGATGTTTCAAGCAAACAAGTGAATTAACAGGCAAGCTTCTGTGTTCTGCGACACGGCAGGCAGGGGAGGGGGCGGAGCGGGGAGAGGTGCGACACGGCAGGCAGGGGAGGAGAGTAGGAGGAGGAGGGGGGAGGAGAGTAGGAGGAGGAGGGGGGAGGAGAGTAGGAGGAGGGGGGAGGAGAGTAGGGGAGGCACGGCCTAGCGGCCGTGCAACCAAGAAGTGAGGGGGCGGAGCTGGGGGAGGCTGTGAGAGAGTGGGCAAGGCAGGCGGCTGGGGGCATGTGCACGCGCTTTTAAGCTCAATGCGCATGCGCATTGAGCTTAAATTTCACGGGCACTGCAAGGAATCGCCACGATTCCTTGCAAGTTGGTTAAAGAGTGTTTAAGCCCCCATAGTCTCGCAAGCTCGATGCAAGGAATCGCCACGATTCCTTGCAAGTTGGTTAAAGAGTGTTTAAGCCCCCATAGTCTCGCAAGCTCGATGCGCATGCGCATCGACAGGCAATGTAATGTGTGTAATGTAATGTATGTGGTCTTGTAGGCGAGACCTAAAAAAAACCACAATGGAGGAGGGAAGACAGATGACGAAGTACTGCCTGTCCCACTGCTGTATCCGCCTCGTTGATGGCATCCAGGCAGTAGTGTTTCGTGAACGTGTGCCTGTTGGACCACGTGGCTGCTCAGCAGATCTGATGAAGCGGCACACCAGCAAACAGGGCGGTAGAGGATGACAACGCCCTGGTGGAATGAGCCCTCACTGAAGATAGTAGAGGCTTGCCGGCTAGCTGATGGCAGAAGATAATGGCTGAAGAAATCCAACGTGCAATAGTTGGCTTGGTAACAGGGCGCCCATTACGCATGCGTCCATAGGCAATGAACAGTTGATCGGACCTGCGAAAGGGGGCTGTCCTGTTGATGTAAAATTGAAGGCATCTTTTGATGTCCAAAGAGTGCAATCGTTGTTCTGCCGGAGATTGAGAATCTGCAAGGAAGGTCTTTAAGAAAACAGGTTCATTTAGATGGAAATCCGTAGGCACCTTTGGATAAAAGGTTGGGTTGGGTTGGTGCGACGCACCACACAGTAAGATTTGAATTGGAGAAAAGGAGGTTTAATAGTAAAAGCATGAAGATCACTCACACGACTAGATGATGTCAGAGCAAGGAGAAGGGCTACCTTCCAGGTCAGAAACTTTAAGTCCGCCCTATGGATAGGCTCGAATGGCGCCTTCATTAGTTGGGCCAAGACGACATTGAGATGCCAAGTGGGAGGAGGATGCTTAAGAGGTGGAAACTTCCAGAACAGTCCTTTGAAAAACTGACAAATAACTCTGGAAGAGCAGAGAGAGGAGGAGCCATCCTTCCGGAAACGAGAGATTGCCGCCAAGAAAACTCTCAAAGTAGCATGGGAAAGCCCTAATTGAGCCAGGTGCAGAAAGAACAGAAGTAGCTGGTCCGGAGAGGAATGGATAGGATGGATATTAGCAGCCGCGCACCAATGACAGAACCTCTTCCATTTGAGCTTGTAGGTCTTAATGGTAGACGGAGCTCTGGCCTGAGCGAGAATGTCTCTGCCTTCCGGCGAAATATTTAAATGCGCAAATTCCAGGTGCTCAGGTTCCAGGCCGACAATTGCAGAGAGGAGGGGTTCGGATGGCAAATCTGGCAAATCTGACCCTTGTCCATCGTGAGGAGGTCCGCTCGAGGATTGAGGAGGATGGGCTTGCACTGGGACAGAAGGAGCAACTCCGAGAACCACGCCTGTCGAGCCATCTGGGGGCGATCAGGAGAATGTGGCACGGTTGCCTCCGCATCTTCCACAGCACACGAGGCACCAGCGGAATCGGAGTAAAAGCGTAGGCGAATAGATAGCACCAATTCATCAAAAGGGCATTCCCGCACGACCCGTGGTGGGGATGCCAACTTGCGTAAGATGGGCATTTCCGGTTCACCGCGTTGCAAAGAGATCCAGAGACGTACGACCCCACTGTTGAAAAAAGAGGGCGAGAGTTGGATGATGTAGAGTGTTTGAGCCAATTCTGACACAATTTGCCTACTGAATAAGTGGTTACAGAATGGTCACTCTCAAAACGGGGATCTATCCTGACCTGTGTAAAACCATCAGCCAGACCCAAAAAACGATGCCGGCAGGAATCTGCACTTCTGTGCCACATCAACCAACCCTTGGGATCCAAACTGGATATGTTAAAGGATGAATTCAGCAATAGAGTTTGCAACTCTCTAACCGAAAATTTTGTTGAATGTTCCCAACCCGAATATTCTTCCAAATCAGGGAAGGAAGGAGTATTTAATTTTTTAGAAGTAGCCAATCCAAAGCATGTTGTCCGTGAGATGGTAGAATTCAAAAACAACATATGATTCGGGATGAGACATGCACGGTGCAAAGCCTCAGTGCCTTGTACCTGCCAACTTTTAGAACCCCAGACTGATTTAAGGTCAATGGTTCCTTCCACAACTGGTAGCCTCCAACAGCTAGCTGGTCTAGAAAGGACTTCGAGTACAATAACTTAGTATAGGTAAGTCTAACTTTGGACACAGATTTTTCTGTCATTCTAAAATAATACGAAGCGGGATTGGACTGGTTAAAGTCAGTAAAATAAGTGTACTTATCCCTATGGAGTGACCAAAATCTATTAATGGACCATGGCATCATATCAATCAAGTGTATGACATCATTTAAAACCGATAAATACACATATACAAATTCATTTACAGATATTCACCTTGAACCAGGACAGACCACTCTCAAAGGTGAGAGTGGTCTTTCCTGGTCCAAGGTGAATATCTGTAAATGAATAGATTTTGGTCACTCCATAGGGATATAATCATTTTCATCGGAACAATTCCCTTACGCCCTCCTGTGAGAGTGGCACGGGTATAATTCCTATTAATTAATCTCTTTATTTTACACCTAGTGGGAATGTATCAAATTCGGTTACAGGATCGCTATAATTCATTCATGTGATTATGTTTTCTTGTACTCAAAGTCTGTTGGTATATATATGTTTGAAACTGGCATTATATTATACACTGTTTGCATTGAGGTTTAAAATATTGTTTGCCAAGCTTTATTTCCATCGTGTTGCCATACTCCTTGGGTCCCTTATGTCATAACACGAGCTCCGGCATTTTTTAGGCCGAGCGCATAGCTTGTTACTGTAACAACGACGCAAGCGTGTGCGTTCCCATTCAACACTCCTTTTCTCACTCCTCGGGTCCCTTACGTCATTACACGAGCCCCGCATTCCTAGGCCGGGCGCATAGTTTGTTACTATGACAACGACGCACACGTGTGCATTCCCGTTCACCACTCCCATTCTTAAACGGCTCCATTGCAGTGATTCGGCCTCTAATGACGAGACCGACAACCTTGCGGCTCAACTTCTGAAGCATCGGTAAGCTTGGTGCACCCTTGTTTGTGTGTCCTGAAGGTATCCAGGCCAACTCCATTCCACGTCCCTTACGATATTGGTTTTATTTTATTTTTCAGAGGAATGTGAGCATTGGCTCGGTCGTGAGGCCTCCGCGTTTTGCATGACCAGTGTTCCGATACAGTGAGTATTTATACCCTATAACTCACGGAATCCTTACTGGTTTCGACACGAGTGTGGTCACCTAGTTTTAAATAATCTTGCCCCTTGGTGCATTGAGCGCTTTCACGTCCACCAATGTTTTTTCTGTATCTCTTTTATCAATGTAACGAATAACTGCAACTATTTTCCACTTAGAAATTCACTCAGCAGGGTGCATGTGGGGCTTTTTCGGCATTTGTGCTGTATTTAGGACTGTCACCTCTAATGCTACACCGCGAGGATAATGTTGAGGTGATGAGTGATTCCAGACTTCACTTACGGCACATGCAAGCAAGCTGTTCCACTGCCTCTACCATGATAAATCACGAGCACCTATTCTGCTTGATATAATGGGTCTTGGTGATGTGTTTTACTGGGTACCACGTTACATCACGGTCGTACCATTTGGCCATATCTATGACCATATGCCCCGTTTTTTACCTTCTTAGACAACCAACCACGACCAGCCTTCGGCGGCGTTATCTGTTAATGCTCATACCCCTATTTGTGAGTATGTACTCCTTGGTCTGTGCTGGCCAGTATTCTTTCACGCTTACATTGTGTGTATAAATCCCTAAGTATGAATCCTCCTCCCTTTTTCTTTAGATTTCTTCCTATATTCGCTCACTTGGAGCTACGGCCCAACAATACCATGAAGTGATTGAACCGTTAAGCTCATTAATCCATGGTAATATTTGTAATTGCCAATGGTTTTTAAGTCCCTTCCTTTTTAAACTGTAAGATGTCTTACCCCGTTGCCCTTCTTTCCCCTATAGGATTCTTGTCCCCTTCCGCCTCTGTCCTGATGAAGAGCCCAGCCCAAGGGTTCCAAACTTCCCTAGAACATCGGGGGTCGAAACGTTGACAAACTATTTTACCCACTTATTTCTACATTTTTATAATGATCAAAGTGGTTCATCTGTTGTGAGGCTTTTATGTATGCTGATCATCATTCATGTGCTCAATGTGGCTGAATATGAGAGCCAATACGTTTTGTATTGTTTCTAAATGAGTTGGGTCTTACTGACCAGTGTTATATTATTATTGATGTCTCCTGATCCTCACGTATCCTTCACTTTTCCCCCACTCCCTTCACGCCCCCCCCCCCCTTTGGGCACTGTTTGTTCGGTCAAACTTTGAAGAATAGTGAACCTACCAATTAAAAGTGTAACGTTTTATACGCATATTGTGCTCTTGGTGGATTCTATGTGAATAGTTAACATTGTAATACTATATATTTTTGAAAGTTTTTTTGAACTGTACATTCTCTCTTTGTATGTCCTTCTATGGTCCTACACTGGGATCACCTGTAATTGTATCACATACAACCCAGGTCCCAGTGACTGTGTTGGGTATACCCCCGTTTCTATACCTCTTAAATGAGCTGGGCAATGCTCCCACTGTGTATAGTTCACAGTACTCCTCCTGGAATTAGTTTTATGCAGGTAGTGATTGCCAAAATGTTGGAAGCAAAACAAATCACCATAATTAGCAGATTCTAAATATAAATCTTCAGCATCAAAGGCAGCATAATATTTCAAATCAGCAAACAGAGCCTCTACGGCCTCAACATCCCAATCATCATTACGTATGTTTTGTTTAACCACATCCCCCATGTTAACTCTAAGCTTATTAGGAACATTCATAACTTCAGTCGGGCCATGGATTTGAAACTTAACAGCATCCCAGACTATCCCATCCAGGACAGGCCAAGCAGTGATGTTAACAAAAGCCAAGTCTCTCTTCAATCTGTGGGCAGAATGTGACGAGGAATGTGGAGCCAATGTTCCATTCAGATGTCGAATGCATGTTCTCTCCTCAACATAGTGTCCATTGATGAATCGGAAAAAATAAAACACAAAACCAATTGACATAAAAAAGCAAAGCGAAAAAAGCCCCAACCAAATGTAAGTCCAAGGGGGAATCAAAAAATGTGTTTTAAACAATTGTGCATAGGCCCTAAGCCTTGTGGGCTTTCCTGAACTTTGTGAAATAGTGTCAAATGAAAATCTGGATTCTGTGGCTAAACGAGTTTGCAAATCAGGCATTGATAAGTCAGTTGGGTAGGTGTAGTCTGTTTCATCAAGTTGAGTACCAGGCAACGCACTCAGTAAAGGACTAGAAACTGCAGGCATCTCAAGGGCCACCTCTGGCGCATGATCCGAAGTAGTGGCCAATACAGAATTTCTCACCGTCGAAGGACATGAGACTGCCGGTGTCATGCTAAGAAGATTCGGCCACTCTGTGTATCCTGACATTGTCAACGGAGATATTCCCGTTTTCTTTACGACCTGGAAGTGGTGGTAAAATGACTGTTCTTGTGCCCTTCACACCAAGCACGGGAACCAGAGCACGGTATGAGGGACCAAATTCCTTCTTGTTATCGATCTTCTCCCGAACCAGTTCTCCAACTTGGGGTAGCCAGCCAACTACCGGGATCTGCAACGCATCATCCGAAGTGGAGGGCAAATGTTCGTTTGCAAGACTGTCTCTTGTAGATTCTGTAAAACATTGCAATGTTCATCTACGTCAAAGGAGGCTGCAACAGCCATCGAGTCTAGACCGTCAAGGTCCGGTACATACATCTTGATATCAAAGAGCATTTCGTATGGGGTCCGTCCACCCAGAGACCTTCTAGGGAGATTTTTAAGAGCACGCTGCATGCCATTAAGATGGGCAGCCAGTTTCTGCCAGTGCCTATAACTCGAGCTGTCAGTGATTGCTTTAAGTCACGGTTCATTCGTTCAACAACACGATTACCCTCAGGTCGGTATGGAGACAAAAACTTGACTTGGACCCCCATCGAAACCATGGCATCCCTCTACGCCTTAGAGGCGAAAGCAGGACCCTAATCCAAATGGAAGGTACCACAGGCAAAAATCCCTAAAAAGACACGCAAATGCCTTATGACAGTCCGTGAATCAGCGCTGCGATGGGGCCACACCCATACAAAGCATGTGCGTGAATCAACTGCTACTAAGAATTACTTATATGCAGTATCAGAAGAAAAAGGACCGCAGAGACCTAAATAAACACAACCTAATGGTTTATTAGAAATGAACAACTGTGTTTGGGGCGGACGCGTAGCAGTTGAAGGCTTAATCTGCTGGCAAATGTCACATTGAAGGACATAGTCACACGTCTGTTTGTACAGTCTCCGCCACCAAAAACGTTGTTGTAACTAAGACACAGTGGCTGAAACGCCCGCATGCGCAGACGCAACTCCTTCATGGGCCGCTGTGATCAGTGTATGTCTGCGATCCGAGTTGGGAACCAATCTCTCCCCAACATCAGGAATTTTCACATAAGGAACCTTATCGGGACTTATGTGGTATGTGTACTTCGAAGGGAACCCCGTAGGGTGTTTACCTCCCTTCTCAGTGGCACCAACAGCCGCCAAGATATCATCATCAATCTTAGTATTGGACCGTGTAACTGCTGCAACTAAATATGTCGATACCGCTGATTTCGCTGCTTCATCAGCAAGCGAGTTGCCAACAGCGTGAATTCCAAGGCGCTGATGACGAGAGTATGAATTACAAACACGAGTGGCAACTGCTCTTTAAGCTCAGCCACTTGGACCCAGACCATTATGTTTTATTGTGCTACCCTTGCAATCACGAAAATCATTCTGAATCCAAAAGAACAAGTTTTCATTGTAAGACTGGACACAGTAGTAAGAACCACTTACGATTAATGTCGTCACACTAGGAATTGGGTACTCCAATGCAATCATCAGAGCAAGAAGCTCTGCTAATTGTGCGGTGCAGTCCCCTAGAGTCTGCGTGTGCACAACACTGGACTTGAACTCATCGTTCACCATGGCACCTACCACAATGGCGCATGCAGAAACTTAGGCGTGTTTAGAACCATGCGCAACCTGCGCCGAACCATCAGTGTATATGATACAAGGGAAATCCTCCAAAGGCCGCATAGCCAAAGGTGCAGGGTGAACAAATTCATATTGCAAAAACTCCTGCGACCGTAAGGAGGCATCAAAAACAAGCATTTACAATGTAATAGGTCTCGCAATGATATTGTTTTGATCTATTGGCATTGAAAATGTTATTGTTTTTTTCTTCCCCTTCATGAAGCATTAATCAAGTAATGGCGTTCAAAATGGCAATGTCTTTTATCCCCTGTTGACTGCCGCAAAGCTCATCAGCATGTGGCCATCATAAAAAGGAATATCTGACAATCGCATCTTAAACATTTTGCAACAATGCTATAGTTTAACTGGGGTTCACAATTAAATTGTAAAATAAAATGTATAATCTCATATTAGCACATTGAATGCATTCAAATAAAATGTTATTCTTACATTTCTCAGATCGCTTTGAATATTTTTGTCCAGACCACTATTTCCCTCCGAGATATAACCCTGAAAATATCTAAAATAAACACCTCAGCGCCTCATCAGTGGTAGTAGGCGCAATATATATACCCATGCGAAGGTCTTCTCCCATGTGACAGAAAACCACCCCCGGCTCGGTTCCAGCGTATTTTAACTGTCCTAAAGGATGTTATGAGACTATCACCTGAATCTAAATACCAGGGATCCACACCTTACGGCATTTGCTAAAAAACAAACGTCTGTTGGAAGTTAAATGACACTCTATTTGCGGTCGTGAAACGTCCCTAAAATTTCGTCTGGTTATAACATAACACATAGTACGGTGAGCACATTCCATGCGTTTTGCAGCCTAGTGTCGGGTTGAATTAGTTTGAATAATGTTCCGAGTTGGTAGTCCTTTGTTGTGTGTGTAGAGGTTTCCCACTGCCTTTTTGTTTTTTTTAAGAAACTTCTTTCAATATAGCGCCTTTGCACACTGTCTTGGCTTTGTAGTGCTGTGAATTAGAGGTGTTGCTGAACCTAGGGGACTGGCGAGTGCCATGTCTGTGCACTGTATTGTGGCTAGTTAATATATGTGTGACCACTGGAGGTTCTACTGTGTGCTGGGAAAAGTGTAAAATGTGCAGGTTCACGTCTGGGTGTCTGTAACGTGCACTGACATAAAAAGGAGTGCTGAGGAGCACGAGTGCTGCCTGAGCTGAGCTTATAGACGAGTAGGTGGAGATAGCCTTCTCCACACGGCCTTTAATAGCAACGATAAGAACCAGTTGTAATAAGCGGCGTCAGAACAGTCCGTAAAGACCGTTTCAAAGGAGCACCAATAGGATTAGTTAGGAAGGTGCAGTGTCACATAACCAGTAAAAAACGATGATAAGGAACAGCAGCAGAAGTGGCATTAAAGAGCACAGCAAGTAGAAGTGGTAAAAAGTGGCGGTGAGCAGCAACAGCAAGAAAGTGAGCAGTGTAAGGCCCTGTACTAAGAAGCGGCGGTAATGAGCAGTGTAAGAAGCTGTGTTAAGTGACGAGGAGCAGCAGCAAGAATCGGTGGCACGGAGCAGTGTAAGGAGCTGTAAGTGGTAGGACACCTGTTGCTGCTGCTGATGGCCCAGGGCCGAGGACACGGCATGCACGGTGGCCTCCGACAGCCAGCCGTCCGCTTTCTCCAGCACCGAGGGCGGCAGGGCCAGCCCTGTGAAGAAGGAAGGCTGCGCCGCAGCCAGGAAGGCGGACATGGGGAAGTCGGCCGGGTGGAGGTGGTGTTGGGTGCCGCGTGGAACGGGTGGTAGGCAATGGCAGTCCCTGAGAAGGCTGGGTCCCTCATGGGGGCATCCACAGGTCCGGAGGGTAAATCAGAGCGGAGGGAGGAGGCTCAGATGATCAGGTGTGTCCGGGGGACAGGGGATGAGGAGGGAAGGGAGGGTCTGAAGAGGGAGCCCATGGAAGTGCGAAGAGTCAAGAGTAGGTCTGATCTCCGCTCAGCTGCTGCACGGACTCCTTAACTCATGAATTTGAATTTAAAATATTTATAGAGCGCTGCGTTCACCATACGGTTTCTTGGCGCTATGGAGGCAAAATTAGCAGAGGAGAGGCAAGAGAAACTGATACAGTGAGCGGGAACAAATGAGGACGATTTACAGCGGGAAGGCCTGCTTGAATAAGAAGGTTTTGAGGCCTTTACGGAAGAGAGAATAGTGCTTGGCCGACCGAAGGTGGTCGGGAAGGGAATTCCAAATAGTGGGTGCCAAGAATGCGAAGTTGGCTCCTCCCCACTTTTTGCGCTTGTAGCGGGGTACCTGCAGAAGAGATTGAGAGGATGAGCGAAGCTCTCTGGTAGGGACATACTCCCTTATCAAAGAGGTGATGAAGGCGGGAGCTGAGCCCTGGCGTGCCTGGAAAACCATGCAGCCAGTTTTAAAAAGGGATCGCTCCCTGACAGGTAGCCAGTGAAGCGCCTTCAATAATGGGGTTGAGTGATGGGAGCGGGAAAGGCCGTACACTAGTCGGGCCGCCTGGTTTTGAACCAGTTGAAGCTTTCGTAAGCTGTAAGCTGGAATGCCGTTGTACAGGGCATTGGCGTAGTCCAGCCGGGAGATCACTAGGGCAGACATGATCAATTTTAGTGCCAGGGGAGAAAAGAAACGGGAAACAGCGCGAATAGTGCGAAGAGTGAGAAAGCAAAAAGAGACAACTGTGCTAATTTGTGAGTGTAGGGTAAGATGATTGTTCATTTTGATGCCTAAGGTCTTAACTGTGGGAGAGGGAGTGGGAGGGGAACCTAAAGAAGAGGGCCAAAATAAAGAGTTCTAGGGACTGGAAGAGCCACCAGTGAGAACCAACTCAGTTTTATCCGGGTTCAACTTCAGGTGGTTGTGGCTCATCCAGTCCCTGATAAAAATCATAATAGTCTGGAAATTGGAAATAGAATAGGAAGAAGAAGAGAGGTTAAAGATGAGCTGGAGGTCATCCGCATAGTTATATACGGTGACCTCCAGCTGCTGGAGTGCAGAGATTAAGGGATAGATATAAAGATTGAACAAAAGAGGGGAGAGAGAGGAACCCTGGGGAACACCACAAGTGACCTTAAGTGGAGTAGCCGAGAAATCCCCCAGCCGGACCACCTGGGTGCGGTCCCTCAGGAAGGACGATAGCCAAACCAGGGCTGAGCCCCCGATTTCCGCCGCTCTGATACGTGAAAGCAAGATGGAGTGGTCCACCGTATCAAAAGCGTTGGAGAGATCGAGGAGCACCAGGGCCTGGTGTTTGTTTTGGTCCATGCCCTCCCTGAGGTTGTTCAGGACCGACACCACGACGGACTCAGTAGAGTGCCTAGGCCGGAAACCCGCCTGACGAGGCGCCAGGCCCCCAGTTGCTTCTACATGGGCGCTGAGTACCGATGTTACATGGCGCTCAAGCACCTTGCCCAAAGAGGGCAACAGCGTGATAGGGCGATAGTTGACTGGGGCGGACGGATCTGCACCAGGCTTCTTCAAGATAGGCACTATTGTAGCAGATTTGAGGGCTGGAATCACAACCCCCTGAGCAAGGGAACAGTTAAGAAAAGTGATCGGGGGCTGGGTGCAGACAGAATAAATCTGTTGAAGAATACGAGCCGGGCAGATGTCTGCCGGGGTACCTGACTTGACCTTAGGTAGTATTTCCAGGAATACTTCTTCGGTAAGAGGGGGAATCGAAAAGAGACAGCACTGGACAGTAGGATAAAAGGGTTCAACAAAAGTGAGAGAGGGGGGAGGGATATTGGTCTTGATATTAGTAATTTTTTCCAAAAAATAAGAGTTCAATGAATCACATAAGGACTGGGTAGGAGGAGGTTTGAAGTGTAGCCTTATCAGAGAAAGCTAGATCGTGGACAATTGTGAAGATCTCCCTAGATTTATTCTCTGCCACCAGAATTTTTGCTGAAAAATAGGCAGTTTTGGCTCCTAGTATAGCTTTTTTGTAGTCGCTTAATAGTGTGAAGTAATGGGTTTTCAATAAAGGACAATAGTCCCTTCCCCATTGCCTCCCAGCCCACCGGAGGGTCAGCTTTTTTTTCCTTCAAATCATCACTAAACCACCGATTTGACTCCTTTGGTCGTCTTGTTGAAATCCGACGTAGGGGGGCTACTGAAGCGCAGCCTCCAGCGAGCCAGGTGTTAATGACGGTGGCTTGAGATGATGAGGATAAGCCCGCCAGGCTAGGTGAGGAGTTTAGGGGAGAAGAAGATAGCAAAGGGAGGTCGACATGGTTCCAGTTCCGCGCCCAGGTGTTTTTGGCAAGTGGGACCTTGATTACAGGGTTGAGATGGAGGGAAAAAGAAATTAGGGCATGGTCTGACCAGGGACATGGAGACACAGACATGGACGAAACGGAAGTATTGAGAGACCAAACCTGGTCTAACACATGTCCGTGTATGTGTGTCGGGACTTGTATGTGGGAAACAAAGTTCAGGGATTGAAGTGATTCAGTAAATTGTTTGGAGGAAGAGCACTCAAGGGGGTCCGTAGGCCAATAATTGAAGTCGCCTAACACTAGGACTGAGGCGTAATTAACCGCCAAAGTGGCCAGTAAGTCCTGAAAGGCTGGCATGAACAAGTGGGAAGACTGGGGCGGGCGATACATTAATAGACAAGTGAGCGGGGGAGAAAAAGTAAGAGAGCGCACCACAAGATGCTCAGTGGGAATAATGGGAGGGGAAGGAAGAAGTTGAAAATTGTACTCAGACCGGGCAATAAGAGCCACGCCGCCCCCGGTCTTGCCCACCGGGCGGTCTGCACGGAGGGCCACGTAAGAAGGGGGGAGAGCAGCCAGGAGGGATGGCAGAGAGGACTCACAGAACCAGGTTTCGGTTAAGAACAGTAAGTCAGGCTTGTGGGAGTCAAGCAGAACAAACAGTTCCAGGTGGTGTTTAACCGCTGACCTGGTGTTGAGCAGGATGACAGACAAAGGAGGGGGGGAAAGAGGAGAATCAGAGCGAGAAAAAGGCTGCATCGAGGGCGTCAGCGGAGAAGACTGAAGAGATGAGGGGGCAAGACCAAGAGAGGAGATGTAGCTGATGGTAGAGTCGGGTAGAGACCTATGGCCCTGTATAGCTTTTAAATCCTCAGAGAAATAGGAGATAGGAAGGGCATGAGGACACGCCCCTAGCCCAGTCCGGCCGCGGACGGGCGCGACTTAGGCTCGACTTCGGCGCGCCTTCGTCGCGCCCGCTGCGCTCGTCTGCTGCGCTTCCTCATTGGGGTCCGTTTAAATAGGGGCGGAGCGCGGGGGTGTGGCGCCGAGCTAGGTCGCCTGACCAGCCCAAACTAAGATGGTGCCCACACAGCCACCGAGCCCTGAAAAAATAAGGTATGTTAATCACCTGTTGATTTTCAGTGCAAGTTAAAAACAAGGTATAACAATTTAAAAATCAGTGCAACTGCTCTCAATCAGCAGGGCGCTGCGATAAGACTCGGGAAATGCTGCTCCTGACTGCAGATGCGAACCCTCTGCCACCGGGGTCGTCTGCCTCCAACAGCGAGCAATGTGAAGCCACTCCTAAATAGGGGCGGAGCGCGGGGGTGTGGCGCCGAGCTAGGTCGCCTGACCAGCCCAAACTAAGATGGCGCCCGCACAGCCACCGAGCCCTGAAAAAAGAAGGTATGTTAATCACCAGTTGATTTTCAGTGCAAGTTAAAAACAAGGTATAACAATTTAAAAATCAGTGCAACTGCTCTCAATCAGCAGGGCGCTGCGATAAGACTCGGGAAATGCTGCTCCTAACTGCAGACGCGAACCCTCTGCCACCGGGGTCGCCTGCCTCATGAATATCTCCAGCCCTGTGTGTCTGTCCCAGCTCCTCCTTGGCCGCACACTGCGTTCCTCGGCTCACACGTGCCCTCCCCAGCCGGCTCCGGGGTGTCTCTGCAGTGTCTCAGGCGCCTGCTGCTGCTCCAGGCTGTCCCAGGCTCAGCTCTGCTCAGCTGCACACAGCACTTCCCTGCTCACATGTGTCTTCCTTGCCCGGTCCCCCCTCCCCCGCACTAATGAACCAGGCCCCCTTGATTGCTGATTTGACGCAGGTGAAAACAAGCGCACACGCCTCAAGTTAAAAAAAACATGTGAAAGCACTTAATGAGCCATGACGGCTCATAACTGTAAACCAGCACCGCCTCTCCCCTACCTCCTCCACTGCACAGGAACGCACAGGAATGACGGCACAAACGAGACAAAAAAAAAAACGGGACGGAAACAGTATACTGAATCCCGCCCCTCCAGGACTCCCTGACCTGCCTCATGGTTGCCAAGGCAATATTTCAAGAAATATTGTTGTGCTACCGTAAGGCAGGTCATGGAGTCCTCGAGAGGCGGGATCCAGAGCAGACAAATCTGCAAACAGGAGCTTTTACCAATGGCAGGCCTCCATTTCCAGAGGCCTGCCAATGGAAAAAAGGGGCGTGGCTTCACAGTACTGAAATCCCTTCCTCACAATATCTCTTTGCCTGCAGCAGCTGCGCTGCAAGGCAGGCTTCGACCTAATAAACGTGGATACAATGATGCTGCAAAGCTTTAGAATTAGGTACACTGGCCTTCGTAACTGCTTTTAAAGCAGGAAACGGGGTAACAACCAACATGTGTTTTCCCTGTGACAGAGCGCGTTCCTTCAGAATCCCCATCTGAACAGCCGTCAAAACTTTCTCCACAGTGGAAAATCGCATTTCAAGTGTGACTTGTAAGCAATAGGTACTGTGTCTCCTTTGTTAAAAGTAAGGTATGTGAAACCCACCGTCCCAGGGATGATTCTTATCACCAGGTTGGTGTGGTTATCACGAGTCAATAAGTATTTAGAAGCGAGCAGATCAGCCTACAAAGATTGCAGTATAGTCGAGTGCTCCGGCAGCCAGTTCGATTTGGTAAAAGTTTGTTGTATGAAACCATACAAGGGCTTGATACGCTGGGCATATTCAGGTATGTATGTCCTCCCGAAATTCAAAAATCCCAGCAAAGACTGTAATTTTTTCAGAGTTGTCGGAGCGCGCAATTGTGCGCATTTCTCCAAGAAGTGGGGAGCTAATCCTCGACCTTCATTGTTGAGCTCGTAGCCCAGGAACAACACTGTGTACTCCGCAATGTGCGATTTTGCAAAGTTGAATTTGTAACCGAAGTCTGCAAAGCTACATATTAAGCGGTCAACTCGACACAGATGCTCCCACAGTTCGTCATCTGTGAGATAAATGTCATCCACATACGAACAAGCATCTGGGTCAACTCTCTCTAAAAGAGAGACTATGCAGGCAGCAAACACTCCAGGACTATTTTTGTAGCCCATCGGTAAACGTTTGAAATGTTTTTAGACAACGGCTTAAGTAAAGGAGGTCCATTGTGAACTCAGACCATCCAAATGGTGGGCATAAAAACCGTTGGAAATGTCAAGCGTGGTTTTAAACCGCTTCCGCACAAGACTATCCACTAAAGCAGAGCCGTGAGTATTCTGTACTGCACAGGTACGGCAATGCGAGTTTAAACGCCCGTAATCCAATACCAAACGATATGAACCGTCAGGCTTGGTCACAGTAAAAAGAGGGTTATTCATTGGTGACACACAAGTTTCAATCACTCCTTGATATTCCAATTGTTCAAGGATTTCCGCAACGGAAGCCTTAGCTTTGCGTTTTATGGGATATTGAGGTTGAGGCTGTGGCATGGACCGCTAAGGAATCTCGTGGTGTGGGGAAAATGTATCCCATCCACAGTGTGTACGGTACAGAGCCGGCGCGAGGGCTTTAGCCCACTCTGCTGCAAAATTCAGCGCATGCTCCTTCGAGACAGTGTGCCCGAAACTAGGGAGGAATACCTCCTCCCCTCTTGGAGCCACGAGCACAAAAGTTGGGGGCCAGTTAGCCTCCGCAAACAAAATGTAATAGGTAGTCGTAAGATTCTCCCAAAATACCCCTTCTATGGTACGTTGAATGTCACCTTCAATAAATAGGACTATTTCATAAAGTCTGTCAGGGGGAGCTACTCTAGTGTCAGCTGTCTCCACAACAACTTAACTGTCAGTCGCTGTCACCTTCAGTAGTCGACGCAGGGCCTCTCGCACTATGGTAATCTCCGTTGCGCAGTCCAGCAAGGTCAGAGCCCATGTCTGATTCCGAAGCTGCGTTCTCACTATCTGTGGCATATCTGTGTGCTGTTAAAGCAGCGACTTTCTTTTCCTGAAACTGGGGTCTCTTCGGTGTAGAATCGTCCTGCTTGCTTTTACCATCTTTCGGGCGGGGCTGGTCGCGTCCTTACTGACCACCCCGACCCCTGCCGCCTCCTCCACCACCGGTCGAAAAGGCCGATGACTCCTGAAAAGAACGAAGAGAGCGTTGATCAGAAACCTGAAAACGATCCGGTGATTTTATCATCGCGCGATCGTGCAAGTCAAAGACATTCTGTGGGCGCAGGCAATGGAGACGCATGACTAGACTCCTGTTTCTGTTGTTGTTGTTGCTTTCCCTGTTTTTGTTTTTTCTGCCAATTTTGTTTTTTGGGCTTGGGCTGGTCGTCAGTTTCCGACTTCTGCCCTAGGGGTTGTTTTTTCTCTTTAGTAGAAAAAGGCTTGAGACCCCTACTATTGCGGCCCACGGTTTTATAAGCCTCCACAATAATCCTCGCCAACTGCCAGGGTTTGTCGGCATCGGGAATCGCCTGCAAAGTATTGGCAACCTGAAAGTTCACCGCATCCCCCTTGACATTCGCATAAATGAGATCGGAAACCACATCAAAGGAGCCACAGAGGCGCATTCCCAATTCAACCGCAGCCTCTGGTACGTGCCCATCCTGAACACTTTTAAGGACCGTCGGCAGGACAGTCATAGACTGAGTGCCGTAACACCTCGTGTAGACCGCCGCAAAAGTCTTACCCGAGGTTTCACAGTCACCTATTTCAGGGGTCAAGTCTTTTGGTAAGCTAATTGTCAGAATCATGTGTTTTTCACTAGGAGACGTGTTAGGAAATACTGCTTCCAGCTGGTCAAACTTCTCGGCAAGCCAGAAAGGAAAATCACCCTTTTCTTGGGGGCGCTTGCCCATCGCAGCGTTGACCATAACAGGACTGAGTTTCATTCCGCCCTGTCCGGCAGGAAGCGCCGCACCACCCGGGGCTCCGCCCGGGAGATTACGGGTTATGTATTGCACTAACGACCTAATCACGCTAATTGCGACCACACGTAGTCGTCTTAACTCAACCACGGTACATGCCCAGTGTTGAGGATGAGGTGTAAATCCAGCCAAAACAGGCCAATTTGTGCCCGGAACAAAGGACCTAACCTCGGAGCTGCTAAAGTATAGGGTAGGGCGCCATCAAACCAAACGCGATGCTGCCAAGCATCTATAGTAATTTCCTGTGCCATATATGGAGGACATTCCTGTGGCACAGTCGTGGGAGTGTACGTGTCGAACACATTAGTATTTGTGTTCATAGCCGGGAAGGTCACCCACGAGTAAAAAATCTCATATGGGTAAGCCACCTCTGCACTCACCACCATTATCACTGCCATGCCATCCACGGGAATATTATAACTCTGCAAATGATTGCGCACCGCAATGCGGCTATGTTGCGCAATGTTCACCGCGGCCATAGTGACACAGAAAGAAAGAGGTACAAAGTAAACCTTGCAACACAACTGGGTAGTAATTCAAAGAAACCATTTAGAAAGATTCAAGCTTGAAAAGACCTATGTTAATATAGGTAGGTTTGTCCGACACCACCGTTAACCGCAAACAATGGTGTAGGGGTTAAGGATGGAACATAGAACTACTCAAGCGTCATGTAATAAGACCATCAATGATTGGGCGCCATGTCGCAGGGATTCTGTTCTCATACAGAACTGTGCATAGAGACTTGGAACCTCAGTGAATTAGGGTGTGCCAAAACTCACCTTAGTACCCAAAATCCCCTACCAGACTAGCTACAGTGTCTCATTGGTTATCACAAACTCCCAATGCTTAGACAAACCAGAACATGGACTTAGTACACCTCAGGTAACGTGGAACACTCTTTCGTTATACAATCATTCCATTCCAGAACAAGGAGTAAAAGAGGAAACGTGCATATTTGAAATATTCATTCACTAATGCAGTGTTCTCAAACGCAGTATCTTAGCTAGTACAAGCAAACATATTATAAGAAACAAAGTAATTAGCATAGTCACTAGTCCGTAGAACACAAAAGGTGAAAGCATGGTATTATGCTAAAACGAATAGGGTTCAGTAACATCTACTTCTCACCCTCCCTAGCTAGTATATTATATTATACCCAAGAAGGTCTCTTTGGGTTTTAACAGGGCGGCCCGTACCTCAAGATCCTAGTGGTAAGGGATCACATCATCTTCCACCAGCTCTCTGCATGCGAACCACCATCAAGTGTTTTTCTATGCTCTTGTGCAAAGAAATATAAAACGCGCCTAAAGCCAGAACTTGGCCGCAGCTGCATTTATGTTATGTCTAGGAACGTGCGAAGATCAGACCTCACAACAACCACTGTGTTGAGATATCCTTGAAGGTTTCTGCACTCACTGTACAGACACAGCTCGCCAAGCAAGGCTGATATCAGAGTAACAACATATTATTCTTGCATGAATCAAAACATTCTACTAGGCTCAAAGCTAAAGCAACAGCTATGTGTCGTGTGCAGAAGCAGCAGAAAGGTAAAATGGCGTTTAAACTCCTAAAAAGCTCATGCTAACTTAACACAGCATATATGCAATGTATATCCATATGACAAAAGAACAGGGAGATTTGAATTTGACCTCCAACACTGGGGGGGATACACAAGTCATTTGGGAGTGGATCCTCTATATGAGGATTTTCCCCTGTAGCATTTGGACGACTGCTGTCGGGTGGACTGCTGTTGTTTGGAGGAGTAACGTTGGTTACCTTGGTGGTAGGAGCGATATTGAGTGTTTCCTCCACAAAACGTTGAGGAGGTGCTGTGTCCGCGTGCACCATGAAAATGCTGCTTCCGAAACTGTAAAGTCCCCAATGAGCGAGCAGTAGCAGTGTCCTTCTTAATGGATTGTGATGCCTCATCTACATGCGCCCCAAAAAGCGACTCGCCGTCATACGGCACATCAAGGATTTTTGCCTGTACCTCCTGGCGGAAAGAGGTGGACCACAACCAACCCTGCCTCCGCAAGACCGCTGCCCCAGCAAGCTGACGAAAGCCATGTCAACTGCGCAGTCAATTATTTCCTCTGATGTTCTCTCTCCGTCCTGCAGAATCTTTAAGGCTTCTGCCTTGGAAGCGTCTGGGATGAGGGCCACCAGGGCAGACAAGTCCGACCACATCTGGCGGTCGTAGCGGCCTAAGATGGATAACGCATTTGCCGCCCTCACCGTAGTGGATGCCATTGTGGAAAATTTGCGTCAAATAGCGTCCAGGCGACGACCCTCCCGATCTGGAGGAGCCGTAATTGGAGAAGTCAGATTACGTGAATGACGTGTGCAGCTTGAGTGACCACTGAGTCAGGTTTTGGATGAGCAACAAGGCACGCTGGAGATCCGATGGGCACCTTAAATTTTTTCTCAAAGCGAGGCAGTTGTGCTGGTAGTGAATTTGGAGTTCGCATTAACTTCACCCCTTCAGTCCATATGAAATCTATGATGGGTATAGCGTGGACCTGCTTCAACGGTTGATTTTTAAAATCATAGAGGAAACCTTCCTCCTCCCTCTGGACTCTGGGAGGCTCTATCCATCAAATGATGGAAAATTGAAATGTCCACCGGAGGTGAATCCCTGTGCTCCACCGGAGGAGGGGAAGGCATCTGGATTGGATAGTCATCCCACTCAGCCATGTGGGTGGTATCGTCATCATCGTGAACTTCTCCATCTTCCCGTTCTGGAATGACGTTGTCATCATCAACAGGGTACACCGTAGTGTGTATTTTAACTGATGTCGGAACTTGAGGAGAAGGTGTTGTTGGCTGTGGTATTGGGACAGCGACAGGCGCCGCCGCAGGCGCAGGCGCAAGAGGCACAGGCGAACACTGTTGAGAGGGCGGGAAACGCCGGTTGTAGTCATCCAACATATGTTGGAGATTTGAGATGAGCGACAAAGGCAGTGTCGCAGTTGGAACCCGCACAGAATGTTTCTCTGCCTGAGAATATTAGTCGCCATCATCATCACCATAATCCTGGCACTTGATAATTAAATCCGAAGGACTGCGTGCCACTCTGAAGGAATCATCCACATCATTGTCAAAGTCAGAGTCCTGCTCAGAGCCCGTGGCAAGCACGGGCGAGGGAGGCTGTGGATCTGGGATGGACAGCTGGTCAACTGGCCGCTTACGACGATGGGGCAAGGGGTCGACGGCGGAGGAGCCAGACCCGGTGGTAGAAAAAGGCACCACAGGAGTAGTCGTCGACGGGACCGACGACGAAGATTTCTTGTGAACTTGCTTCGACGATGATTTTTCTGGAGACGAAGCAGATTTCTTCGTCAATGACGAGGCAATAGGTATCATGGACTGGTTAGTCTTCAAGCCAAGTGATACCTTCGTCGACATGGAAGACGTCGACGTTGCCGTCGATGACGATCCGGAGGCTGATGTCGGGAAGAAGAAACAAGTTTCGGAGCAGAAACATGATGGGAGGTAGCAGAAGACGCCCGAGAGCCAGGTCTCGTGGGCGTAGACGTAGTAGGAGGTGGTGAGGACACAGCAGGAGCCACAGACAGTGAAAGTTTCTTTTCAGAAAAGGAGAAGGCATATCCTGCACACTACTACGCTTGGAGGCTGCTTTTGAAGGTCCAGATAGCAGGCTTTCTGCATCTGACAGTGCAGAATCCTTATCTTTAAGTCTCTGAAGCCAAAGGAGGAGACAGCCTTCTCTGTCCTTAAGGGTCTTAGTAGAGAAAGTTCTGCAAAACTTGCATTTACCAACCTCATGGTCGGGATAAAGACAATAAATGCACTTCTTGTGGGGGTACTCAGAGTAAAACGCAATTTCCCACAAGAAGAACAAGGTCTAAATAAAGACTTCTGACTTGAAGACACACTGAGAAGACAGGAACACTTTAAAAGTTGAGAAAACTGAGCAGAGCTCAGGGAGACTCCCTTCACACGACGTGCAGTAGAAAATCTGAGGGACTGAGCTCTAAGGAGAAGGTTCTGGAAGGGTGCTGGCGCCTCACTGGTTGTAGTTTGGACTAACGAACAAGTTACTTACCTTCGGTAACGATATATCTGTAAGAAACATTAGTTAGTGTTAGATTCCTTACCTTAGAATATCCCCAGGCGTCAGTCTGGATCCGGAAACTTTTGCGTAGCAGTACCCCTGCGCGTCGGTAGGCGTCGTCTGCAGGCGTCCCCTGCGGCTCCGCGTCCGTCGTCGGCGTCGTGCGCCGTGATGACGTCGCTGGAGTATATAGACGCCGCCTCCGCGCGCTGACGTCAGTTCTTTGTACACAGCTTTTCCGCGCCAGGAGACGCAGAGCCATGAGAGAACCAACACTGGTGCCATGTAAAACTAGGGCCCTGAAAGGGATGTCCTTAACCCTAGGTATCAGTTCGCAGAACGGGGAGGATGGGTGGGTTCGGTAAGGAATCTAACACTAACTAATGTTTCTTACAGATATATCATTACCGAAGGTAAGTAACTTGTTCATCTGAAAGAAACACGTTAGTGTTAGATTCCTTACCTTAGAATAGATACCCCAGCAATACCAACCCCGGTGGTGGGTCTGCGAACCAATACAAAACTACACCAGAAAGTCCTGGAGGACAGAACGGCCAAAGAAGCCATCCCTCCGGACTTGACTGTCCAGGCAGTAGTGCCTCGCAAAGGTGTGCAGCGAGGCCCACGTAGCCGCTTGGCAAATGTCCTGCAAGGGGACTCCCCGGCCCAGGGCAGTGGTAGCCGCCGTGGCCCGAGTGGAATGGGCCCTCAGCCCAACAGGAGGCTCCTTCCGAGCCAAAGAGTAGCACGCTTTGATGCAGAGGACGACCCATCGAGAGATGGTTCGTTTACAGACCGCCCGTCCCTTCTTCGCACCCACGTAGCCAACAAACAGTTGGTCATCCACCCGGAACTGGCGTGTGCGATCCATGTAAAATGAAAGCGCACGTTTTGGGTCCAGACGATGGAGCCGCTCTTCATCCTTTGAAGGATGCGGAGGCGGGAAGAAGGAAGGGAGGGTGATGGACTGCCCGATGTGAAAGGCCGAAACAACCTTGGGCAGGAAAGAAGGTCTAGTCCTCAGAACCACCTTGTCAGGATGAATGGACAGGAAAGGAGGTTTGACAGAAAGAGCCTGGAGCTCACTCACTCTCCTGGCAGAGGTGATGGCAACCAGGAAAGCCGTCTTTAAAGTCAGGAGACGGAGAGGGCAAGAATGAAGGGGCTCAAAGGGAGCACACATCAGAAAAGTTAGAACCAGGTTCAAATCCCACTGAGGCATCACAAACGGAACAGGTGGAAACATGTGAGTGATGCCCTTCAAGAATCGAATTACAATCGGGGATTTGAACAAAGAAGGCTGATCAGGAAGCCGTAAAAAGGCTGAAAGGGCAGAAAGGTAGCCCTTGATAGTGCCCAGAGCAGAGCCCTGCTGGGCAAGAGAAAGAAGAAACAGAAGAACCTCCGAAAGAGGGGCAGAAAGAGGATCCACAGCCTTTGCTGTGCACCATGCCACAAATCTGTTCCACCGACAGGCGTATACCGACTTAGTGGAGGGACGCCTGGCTGCCAGAATAACATCACAGACTTCAGGAGGCAAGTCAAATGGCCTCAACTGCCGCCGCTCAATCTCCAAGCATGGAGGTGGAGACTGGACAGGTTCGGGTGGAGGACCGTCCCCTGCTGCTGCAACAGAAGGTCCTCCTGAAGGGGCAGGCGGATCGGGGGACCGACTGACATGCTGAGTAGCTCGGGATACCAGTACCTTCGAGCCCAGTCCGGAGCCACAAGGATAACTTGGGCCCGGTCGCGCCTGATCTTCTTCAGCACTCTGGGCAGAAGTGGTATAGGCGGAAAGGCGTATAACAGACCGCAACTCCACTCGCGCCGAAAGGCGTCGCCGTGCGAGTGCCGTCTTGGAAACTCCAACGCGCAGAACTGATGACATTGCGCGTTCTCTTCTGTGGCGAATAGATCTAACCAAGGCTCTCCCCATTGCAGAAAGATGCCTTGCGCCACGTCCGAGTTCAGACGCCATTCGTGATCCATCGAGCACCGACGGCTGAGTTCGTCCGCCCTGGCGTTCAGAGAACCTGCCAGGTGTTGAACCGTCAGAGTCACGCCCTGACGTTCCAGCCATTGCCAGAGGCGCAGAGCCTCTTGGCAAAGGGTCCACGACCCCACACCGCCCTGTTTGTTGCAGTACCACATGGCGGTGGTGTTGTCGGTGAACACCTGCACCACACTCCCGTTGACAAAGGGGAGGAATGCCTTCAGTGCCAGACGAATCGCCCGCAGCTCCAACAGATTGATATGGAGCCGGGACTCCGCCGGAGACCAGATGCCTCTGATCTCTGCCTCTCCCAAGTGGCCACCCCAGCCCTGGAGGGACGCGTCCGTCACGACAACGTGCTCCGGTTGGGGAAGGGAGAGGGACTTGCCCCTGACCCAATCGCGGTCCGTAAGCCACCACTGCAGTTGTCTCGCAGTGCCCTCCGAGATCAAGACGTGGTCGGACAAGTTGCCCTGATGCTGGGCCCACTGAAACTTCAGGTCCCACTGCAGAGCCCGCATCCGCCACCGAGCGTGATGCACCAGAAGGATGCAGGAAGCCATCAGTCCCAGCAGCCGCAGCGTCAACCTGACCGAAACCCGGGATAGCGGCTGAAAGATGGGAATCAAAGCCTGAATATCCCGAACCCGCCGTTCCGGAGGATAAACCCGAAACTGCGCCGAGTCCAGAACCGCTCCGATGAAAAGGAGCTTTTGAGAGGGACACAGGTGTGATTTCGGCACATTGATGGAGAACCCCAGGTCGTGCAAGAGGTCTGCCGTCATCTGAAGGTGGTGGACGACTGTCTGGGGCGAGCCCGCCTTCAACAACCAGTCGTCTAGGTAGGGGAAGACTGAAACCCCCAACCTGCGCAGATGGGCTGCGACCACCGCCATCACCTTTGTGAACACCCGTGGGGCGCTGGTAAGGCCGAAGGGAAGCACGATAAACTGAAAATGCTCCTGGCCTACCGTGAACCGCAGGTAACGCCGGTGGGCCGGCAGGACGGGGATGTGAAAATAGGCATCCTGCAAGTCCAACGCTACCATCCAGTCTTGTGGGTCTAGAGCAGCCAAGACCTGAGCTAACGTCAACAACTTGAACTTCTCCTTCCGGAGGAAGCCGTTGACGTTCCTTAGATCCAAGATAGGACGTAGGCCCCCCTTGTCCTTCTTGGGCACCAGAAAGTAGTGGGAATAACAACCACGCCCTACTTCTGGCCCAGGAACGCGCTCGATGGCCCCCTTGGTCAAGAGGGCCGTAACTTCCTCCTGCAGAAGTGTCAAGTGGTCCCCCGACACACGGTGGTTCTGCGGTGGCATGGCTGGAGGAGAGGTCTCGAAGGGGAGGGAGTAGCCCCTTCGGACGATTTGCAGCACCCACCTGTCCGAAGTGATTGTGCGCCAGTGAGCGTGGTGATGGCGAACCCTGCCACCCACTGGCGTCACATGGGGCCGAAAGCACGGACTAGGAGGATTTTGGGGTAGATGCTGCGGGGGAGGGTGTGGTCTGACCCCGCCGTTGTCCCCGACCGCCACCACGGCGGTTTCCACGGCCGCCACCGCGTTGAAAGGATTGTTGCGGCGCGTGGCTGGCAGCACGTGTGGGGGCGCCCCTTCCTTGGCCACGAAAGGGACGAAACGAACCCGTTTGCTGACGCTGGGTCGAGAGACCCAAGGACTTGGCCGTGACCCTGGAGTCCTTGAAGCGTTCCAGCGCGTGGTCCGCCTTGTCACCGAAGAGGTGACAGCCATCGAACGGCATGTCCATCAAGGTATTTTGGACATCTGCCGAAAAATTGGCGGATCTCAGCCAGGCGTGGCGACGAATCGCCACTGTCGTTGACATAGCTCTGCCCAGCGAGTCGGTCGTATCAAGACCACACCGTATCGAATATTTCGCTGCATCTCGGCCCTCAGCCACAGCCTGACCGAGTTTTGCCCGCACCTTCATGGGGCATTCTGGCAGCAGTTCCGCGACCGTATCCCACACAGAGTGGGTGTAGCGGCCCAAGAGGCAAGCGGTGTTGCAAGACCGCAGGCCCAAACTAATGGACGAGAAGACCTTTTTGCCAAATTGGTCATACCTCTTGGATTCCCGGTCGGGCGGGGCCGACGGGAATGCGGACTGGGAGGTCGAGGCCTGGATCACCAGACTCTCAGGAGTGGGGTGGGTAGACAGGAACTTGGGGTCGTCCGGACAAGGACGGTGGCGCCTGGCCACGTTCCGATCGACAGGCGGACCTGAAGCGGGCCTGGACCAAGTGCCCAATAGAACGTCTGACAAGGCTTCATTAAACGGCAGCAGTGGCTCCTGTGAGCATGACTGCGGTTTGAAGACCTCGGTGAGGATGTTAGGCCTCACGGCCGCGACGGGGAGCTCAAGGTGTAAGGCCTTGGCAGCCCTCATCAGCACCACAGAATAAGCAGCTCCCTCCACCGATGCCACGGAAGGAGGAGAGATCAAACCAGGGTTAGGAGAGTCGTCCAGACCACTGGCATCCCCCAAGTCACCTGTCCAGTCCGGGTCATACTGGCACTCGCGTGACAGAGGGTCCTCGGACCCCTCCCAACCTTCACCGAACTCTTCATCTTCTCCGTATTCGGAGTCAACGATGTAGACCGGCTCCTCGGGGTTCATGGGCCCCATCGGCGCCGGGACCGGCGTCGAGCGACGCCCGTCCGGCGTCGGGGAAGGCAAGGGGACGGCGCCGCCCGGAGCCGGCGTCGGAACCCCGCTGCCGGCTGGAGCCGGCACCGGAGAACCGGCGCCGCGCGGGGGCGGCGTCGGGGGTAACCCCGATGGCAACGGCGCCGGGGAGGCCGGAAGACCAGCCGGCGCCGATCCCGAAGGCCCTTGCGGCGCCGGGGTCGGAGCCGTCGGCGGCGCCGGGGCAGGGACACCCGAACCGCCAGGGCCCCCAGACGGTAGCACTGGGCCCGAAGGCACCGTAGGCCCCGTCGGAGAACAGAGCGCCCTCATGGCCATGAGGAACGCCTCGATCTCCTCAGGCGTCGCACCGTGCCCAGGGACCGGAGGGTATGAGGCAGGCCGCGCCGGCGACTCTCGCGGAGCCGCGGGGTTGGGGTCACCCGAGCCCCCGGCCGCATCGCGCGAGCGTCGGGGGGAGTCGGGGGTACGATGACGACGCCCCGACTTCTTGTGCTTCCTACCTGACGAGCCTGACGAGTGGTGTCGAGTTCCGGAACGCTCGGCGCGGCTCCGCGATCGCTCCCTCGACCGCTCTCTCGACCTCCGGCCGGACCGGGACCGCTCCCGGTCCCGACGTGGGGCCGACACCCGGAGCTCCAGTAGCTTGCGGGACCGCTCCCGCCTAGCCTTGTTGGTGAGGGCCCGGCAGTCGACGCAGGAGTCCACGTCGTGGTCGGGGCCCAGACACCGGAGACAGAGGCGGTGATGGTCTGTGACCGACATCGTGCGCTCACAGTCATCACAGTGCTTGAACCCAGGCATCCTATCAGGCACAAAGTGAGAAATACTACGAAAAACTTGGTCAAAGACCGGAGTACTGCTCTTCAGATCTGCGTCCACTGGCGCGGAAAAAAGAAGAACTGACGTCAGCGCGCGGAGGCGGCGTCTATATACTCCAGCGACGTCATCACGGCGCACGACGCCGACGACGGACGCGGAGCCGCAGGGGACGCCTGCAGACGACGCCTACCGACGCGCAGGGGTACTGCTACGCAAAAGTTTCCGGATCCAGACTGACGCCTGGGGATATTCTAAGGTAAGGAATCTAACACTAACGTGTTTCTTTCAGATATAATGACAGGAATTTGTTAAAAGTGTTTTCTCTCTCTACCATATATTCCTATGTAGGAATTATTTTTGGGTATTTACTATATTTTTCTAGTATATATTTTATGTGTTATGTATTTACATACATATGTTATTGCTATTTTATTTACCGTGGGACTCCCACTTCGAAGACAGGGAATATTCAAGCATGTGAATCTATGAAAGACACCCTAATACTGGAGAACATGCAAGTACATTTTAAGTGGCGTATAGGTTAGTCAGTTATTTGAATTTGGAATGATAGCAGAAGGATAGAGGAGGAAAAAAGGTTTGTATTTATATAGCGCTTGTTACCCCTGATGTTGTGTTGTGTTGAAGCACACTACTCCGGAAGCCCATAAAGGATTAGTGGTGAATTAGTATGGTGAAATATGAAAGTAATTTCAGTGGTGGATATTAGTCAGTTATTTGGAGTGAGAAGGATAGCGGAGGGATAAAAAGGAAGAAAGGTTTGCATTCATATAGCACTAGTTACCCCTGATGGATGTTGAAGCGCTTTTCTGGCGAGTAGCACGCCACTCCGGAACCCATAAAGGATTTGTGTTGAAAATTAGTATAATAAAATATGAAGTAATTTGAGTAGTGGATATGTTATTCAGTTATTTGGGTAGAGAAGGGTAGGTGGCGGGATAGTGAAGGGAAAGAGGTTTGTATTTATATAGCGCTTACTACCCCTGATGGGGTTTTGAAGCGCAAGTAGCACACTACTCTGGAACCCATCAGGATTAGTGTTGAATTAGTATGATGAAACATCAAAGTAATTTTTGTGGTGGATATGTTAGTCAGTTATTTGGAGTGAGAAGGGTTCGGGAGTGGTAGAAAAGAGGGAAGAGTTTAGAAAGGTTTGTTTTGGGGGATCGGTATAGTAAAAGAGGTGTCAGATGATGCAATTAGGGGTAGTGTAGGGGAGAGTCTAGAAAGGGTTATTTTGGGGATCATAGTAGTGGTATGGGGTTTGGGATAAATGAGAGAGTGCATGTAGAGGATATATTGATAGATGTATAGGATGAGAGATAGGGTAGTGCACTGGAAAGAGTACTAGAAAAAAGTTTGAGATGAGTCAGAAGGTTGGGCTAGAAGATGTATTGAGCAAAGTATAGGCTGAGAAATAGGGAAGTGCATTGGAAATGCTAAATTTGAAGAAAGTGATAAATATATAGATCCATAAGTACATTGAAAGTATATAGATACATAAAGGAGGTATGTATATTGGGCAGTATTTCTGGCCCTAGTCCTGACCAGTCTCGAACAGGCTCAAACAGGAAACTGCCCTTGTCCTCTCTGCCCTTAACAGGCTCAAACAGGAAACTGCCCTTGTCCTCTCTGCCCTTAACAGGCTCAAACAGGAAACTGCCTTTGTCCTCTCTGCCCTTAACAGGCTCAAACAGGAAACTGCCCTTGTCCTCTCTGCCCTTAGCCTCGACGCCCGGGCTGAGACGTCCTAAGCCTGGACTTTTTTTTAGCCCTAGTAATCAGGTGACCCCTTCAGCCAATGGGAACCCTAGCCTTAACACTATCCAATCACAACACTAGCCCTAAAATCTAGAACCAATAGGAGACTAGGACCTTACAGCCAATCTTAGCCCTAGTCCAAGCACCCAATCAGTTCAAAAACCGTGACTTTTACGTCCAATAAAGGCTCTAGCCCTACCAGTAGTCCCAAAAACAAGTCCATGCAACCAATGGCACAGGTAGCCCTAGTCCCTACTTCCAATAGAAAGCCTAACCACCAGAAGCCCTAATCGCTACTTCCAATTAACGGTCTAACCCTAGCCCTAGTCCCACCCTACTCCCAACAGCCAATAACATAGGAACCCCTAGTCCCTACTTCCAATAGAAATCCAAACCCTAGCCCTAGTCCCAACCCTACAATGATTGAATCGCAGACCCAGAAACCAATCAGAACCCTCAAATACCCAACCAATGAGGACATTAACCCTAATCCAATAGAAACACCAGATACAACCACCAATCAGTGTAGACATGTACCAACCACTAGCAGACCATATAAGGTCCCAGCGACCTCAGACAAGGTTTTCTGACCAGGGAGTTGGAAGCTGCTTCTCCTGTTCAGAATCTCCTAGGAGACAGACCGGCTCAATCCACACTTTGAACTTCAGCAGGTAAAGGGCCTCGCTAACTTGAAATCTAACAATACTGTTTGAATAAAGCTTTACTCTCCCTGCTGGCCAAAAAACGAAGTGCACAGGCCCTGATGTAGAAAAATCCCTGTTGCTGGGGGGGAGGCAGGGGGCTAGTTTCACTGGCTTGTGAACACAAAATGGTGGCTTGGAGGGCACTGTTTTAACATACAGGTCTTAGCCCAGAGCAAAGGAGAAATTTGGAGGGAAAACAGAATTGTCACCAAGGAATAAGAGGGACAAACTACAGAGGTTGGACTGCAAATCCCACAATTCAACACATTAAATGGAGGCAATCATGGGCAGGGAAAACCACAAATTTAAAACACAACACAGGTGATAAAATGTGCAATTACAGGCAGGCTAAAACTACAATTTTTAACTGTAACAACCACAGGCATAGACAGAAAACACAGAAAGTGAAAATCGTTTTTTAAACTACTTTTTGTCTTGGGAAGAGACAGCACTAGTTTGTCTCCTTGCCACTTCCTGGACTCTGCTCACTGCAATCTGGGGCACAGGTAGCCTGCAATTCACAAGATGGAGGAGAATGATTTGGGGTGCACCCAGAAAGGCCTTAAGGGGCCTAGGCATGTGTGAGAGGAGAGCTCAGACTTGCCTGGTAGCTGAATAGCCAATGGTCTGCTGGCCTGGGGGTGAGGGCTGGACAGCTGCTTCTCCTGTTCAGAATCTCCTAGGCTCAATACACACTTTGGTCTTCAGCAGGTAAAGGGCCTCACTAACTCACTAACTTGAAATCTAACTTGAAATCTAACAATATTGTTTGAATAAAGCTTTACTCCCCTTGCTGGCCAATTTGCAAGCATCTAATAACAAATATAGCTACAAGTTGGGGCAATACCTCTCGCTGGCATTTGAGGCAGATCCTAGTTTTTTAAATAGACAAAACATGGACAATGGAGGCAAGGCGCAGTGCATATTGAAATACATGGCAGACGGGGAGTAGACACCTTAGACAAATTAGATAAGGACAAATGTAGTCTACAAAAGAGAACAACATAATCCCATACACCACCTTCAGTCTAAAAAAAAAAATGTTATAGTCTTACATTCATAACATGTAAAAGAGTATTGCGAAACACTTTCAGAAGCCACATGTTTTCAACGTTTTATACCTCTATTGCCTGATGGTATTTGATTCTATCTTGCAGAACTGTTATTTGGTTTTGGTATTCTTCGTTATGTCTCTCGTAGCTCTTTATTTGCAGCACTTGCTCTTCGAGTTGCTGTTGATGAGTGAGGATTTGCTGTTTGGCATGTAGTAAATCAGCAGCTGTAGAGGTGTGACTGGTATTCCTTAGTGTTTCACCAGCCTGCAACTTTATGTAACAAAATGAAGAAACATGTGAACATATTTAAGTAATGCATAGGAAAAAAGGTCTTAGGTGTTTCTCCACATCAAGACATAGTTTTGCTCATCAGAAAACATTTCCACACTGCTGTGTAAACCTAGTGATGTCCTGACTTAATATTTAATGGGCACATCGGTTACAATTACTCTTCAAATGCACAGATTGTTTTTAAAGAGAATTCCACTGCAACAAAGGAACTTAAAAGCAGGTTTTCACTTAATTAGATCCAAAATTCTTTTTTACCCAGATTTGCATTAATCCAAGAAACAACCCATGACAAATAAAGATAAAGTTATCCTTGTGATAACTTCCTTCCTCTAGCTGCATAAATGTTCTAACGCCCATCTGCAGGAACAGAAACTGCTGTTAATTTCAGAACTATAAATCTCAGTTTGCGCACATGCGCGCATCATAAAGGTCAACAACTCTTCCATGCACGCATACGACATCGCATGTTCCCTTCCTTAAACAAGCATTTGCAATGCAATAGGTCTCGCATTATGAAAGTTTGAGCTATTGGTCTTGTAAACAACAATTTTTGTATTTATGTGTTGGTTTTGAAAAATAGCTAAATTAATAGCTTTGTCATTTACAATGCCAATAGTTCTAACTTTCGCAAATGTGACACCTATAGCATTTGTAATGCAAAATGTTTTGTATTTACGTGACTTAGATGTATTGATATTACAAATAAGAATGGCTTTTAATTTTTTTAAATAATTAATACTTAAATAAAAGTGATTTTAATTTATAATGGCAATAGCTTAAACTTTTGTAAATAACTTTTGTGAAGATTATGTTCAGTGTATTTTATTGTGATGAAAATCCAAGAACAGAAGTGAAATATGAACATTTTTGTGACATTTGTAATAAAGCTTGAAACATTGAGAGAACATATTTGAACCAGTTGTTGTTGAATGGTTGCACAGATTGATGCTGTGATGGCGCGGAGTAATGTGGTGGCGCTGAGTGATGCTGTGGTGGTGCTGAGTGATGCTGGGGTTGCGCTGAGTGATGCTGTGATGGTGCTGAGTGGTGCTGTGGTTGTGCTGAGTGATGCTGTGGTGGTGCTGAGTGGTGCTGTGGTTGTGCTGAGTGGTGCTGTGGTTGTGCTGAGTGATGCTGTGGTGGTGCTGAGTGGTGCTGTGGTGGTGCTGAGTGGTGCTGTGGTGGTGCTGAGTGGTGCTGTGGTGGTGCTGAGTGGTGCTGCTGAGTGGTGCTGTGGTGGTGCTGAGTGATGCTGTGGTGGTGCTGAGTGGTGCTGTAGTGGTGCTGAGAGATAATGTGGTGGTGCTGAGTGGTGCTTCTGAGTGGTGCTGTGGTGGTGCTGAGTGATGCTGTAGTGGTGCTGAGTGATGCTGTGGTGGTGCTGAGTGGTGCTGTGGTGGTGCTGAGTGATAATGTGGTGATGCTGATTGGTAATGTGGTGGTGCTGAGTGATGCTAGGGTAGCGCTGAGTGATGATGTGGTGATGCTGAGTGGTGCTGGAGTGGCGCTAAGTGATGCTGTGGTGGTGGGGAGTGAATGCTGTGGTGGTGCTGAGTGGTGCTGTGGTGGCGCTGAGTGGTGCTGAGTGATGCTGGGGTGGCACTGAGTGATGCTGGGGTGGCACTGAGTGATGCTGGGGTGGCACTGAGTGATGCTGGGGTGGCACTGAGTGATGCTGGGGTGGCGCTGAGTGATGCTGGGGTGGCGCTGAGTGGTGCTGGGGTGGCGCTGAGTGGTGCTGGGGTGGCGCTGAGTGGTGCTGGGGTGGCGCTGGGTGATGCTGTGGTGGCGCTGAGTGATGCTGTGGTGGTGCTGAGTGATGCTGTGGTGGTGCTGAGTGATGCTGTGGTGGTGCTGAGTGATGCTGTGGTGGTGCTAAGTGATGCTGTAGGGGTGCTGAGTGATGCTGTGGGGGTGCTGAGCAATAATGTGGGGGTGCTGAGTGATAATGTGGGGGTGCTGAGTGATAATGTGGGGGTGCTGAGTGATAATGTGGGGGTGCTGAGTGGTGCTGTGGTGGTGCTTAGTGGTGCTGTGGTGGTGCTTAGTGGTGCTGTGGTGGTGCTGAGTGATGCTGTGGTGGTGCTGAGTGGTGCTGTTGTGGTGCTGAGTGGTGCTGTTGTGGTGCTGAGTGGTGCTGTTGTGGTGCTGAGTGGTGCTGTGGTGGTGCTGAGTGATAATGTGGTGGTGCTGAGTGATGCTGGGGTAGCACTGAATGATGCTGGGGTAGTGCTGAGTGATGCTGTGGTGGTGCTGAGTGATGCTGTGGTGGTGCTGAGTGGTGCTGTGGTGGTGCTGAGTGATAATGTGGTCGTGCTGAATGATAATGTGGTGGTGCTGAGTGATAATGTGGTGGTGCTGAGTGATAATGTGGTGGTGCTGAGTGATAATGTGGTGGTGCTGAGTGATAATGTGGTGGTGCTGAGTGATAATGTGGTGGTGCTGAGTGGTGCTGTGGTGGTGCTGAGTGGTGCTGTGGTGGTGCTGAGTGATGCTGTGGTGGTGATGAGTGGTGCTGTGCTGCGTTGCACAAGGGTGGACACAAAATTTGTACTCGATGCGTACCCTTCAAGTACACAATTCTATGTCTACACAAACTCGGAGGGTTCCCATGGATTGGATCCCTGCTGTTCGCTGCAGCAGGCATGCAATGAGTCTTTTTTTTGCTTTGTTTTTTAAGGGCACATTTTCCCTTATTCACACCGGCCTCAAGTTTTGCAGCTAATCCTGTAACATCTGCCTTAAAAAAATCGGGTTTTATGTGAAAACCTAAGCTGTTTGTGCTGTTTGCACAATACAAAGCACCGCAAAGTGTCTTTGTGCTGCGAAAAGGATGCCCTTCCAGGACAAAACCTGCAACACACCTTTTGTGCTAGATAATAAATAAAACGCATCACTTCAGTTGCTTTATGCCGGCACAAAGATTTAGTAATCTGTGCCTTAGTCCTTAATTTGTGGCTGGAAGTGGAGCGCGCCGCCAGTGTCACTCATTTTTAGCCAGCAGCCCTTTTGTCATCAGACTTTCACCTTGAGCAGGAAAGAGGAAATCATTAAATAGAGAAAGGGGGAAAAAAATATAATAAAACAGTGGCACAAGATGAAAGACTGGGATGTAAAGGACCCACGAAACATAGGTTTACGGAAGAAAAAAAAAACATGAGGTTGAATTAATATGAAGAAGCCTTGGCAACCCCAACATTCGGCAGTGCTGGCGGCGGGCTTCTGGGGAAAAAATGGAACCCATGCCCTTTTTTTTTTATATATTAAGCTCTGGACTCAACAAACTGCTAAAGAACCAAGGAAAATTTTATGAATGGCTGCTCGGAGGCCCTTTTAGTGAAACTCTGATACTGATTTGCAGTGTGAAAACGAGCTCTTTCTGTTATTACAGATTGCATCTTGGCGCTTTACTATTTCAGATGTATTTGTAAAGCTATAAAGGCTCTCTAAACGCACCAACGCTACAGAGAAGGAGCCAGCCAAAGGATGCGAGCGTCGGTCAGGTGAAGCCATGAGCGCCTCCACGGCTGTCTGCTGGCTGTGAGGGGCGAGTAATGCTCATTACAGCCCTCTGTGTGCTGTCTCCAGCTGCATGCAGGCGGCTGAGGACCGCAGAGAGACGGCGAGAGATTGGCCGATGTAACCAAGATCACACGGCCTGCAGAGCCAGCGCGCCGGGCATTAGACAAACAAGCCGCGAAAGTGATCGGACGGAGGCTGAGGGGAAAGCACGGGAAATAAAATAACAAGCATTGACCACAAAGTGTCTTTGTGCTGCGAAAAGGATGCCCTTCCAGGACTAAACCTGCAACACACCTTTTGTGCTAGATAATAAATAAAACGCATCACTTCAGTTGCTTTATGCCGGCACAAAGATTTAGTAATCTGTGCCTTAGTCCTTAATTTGTGGCTGGAAGTGGAGCGCGCCGACAGTGCCACTCATTTTTAGCCAGCAGCCCTTTTGTCATCAGACTTTCACCTTGAGCAGGAAAGAGGAAATCATTAAGTAGAGAAAGGGGGAAAAAAAGATAATAAAACAGTGGCACAAGATGAAAGACTGGGATGTAAAGGACCCACGAAACATAGGGTGACGGAAGAAAACAAGCGGAAAATGAAAGCCGTGGAAAACTAGATGTTGCGGCCGGCCAGCAGTGAATAATTAGGGGAGAGAGAGGGGAGGTGCTGGGGAACAGATGGCCGTGAAGCAGGGGGCGGGGCAGCGGAACCCTTTGAAGTCACGGCCTGCGGCCGTGAATAAGTGACGGCGGGGGCGGGGCAGCGGAACCCTTTGATGTGGCAAATGCTGCTGGCAGGGGGAAGCCTGTGGGGAAATGCAAGCTCGTGCACGAAGGAGCTTGAGGTCACGTGATTTCACGTGAACTTTTGAAAATCCGCATCGTAAAAAGTCAGCTTTTGGATGGACAGCAATAGGTTCGAGTAAACTCGACCTAAAAATAGCCGATCGGTGTGTGTTTTTGACCATTAGTTGAGGCGTCATTTGGAGGGCATGGACATAACGTACAGGAGTAACCATCAAGATAAATGTATCTTTCTTTTACGTCCTTCCTCTTTCCCATTATCAACTTGAAGGTACATTCCAGTGAAAGTGAGAATCAGAAAGGGAAGAGGAGGTGAAAAGGGCATTTGTCACCGTAGGCCATAATTAACAGGTTGCGGAAAACTTTTTGGAGAAATCTTACACTGCTCTATGAATATGCCTCAGATGTTTGAATGGGCAGATGGGTGAGTTGGGCTTCTGAGAAGCCCAGCATATGTTGTGGAAAACTACATGACTGAATAATGCCACTGATTGCTTCAGTCCTGCTAAAATGTGCTTGGACATTGCCTTAAGGGACTTTTGGAATGCTTCGCTGCATACACAAAAAAAAAAAAAATAATAAATCACAAAAAGGTTGGCCAAAGGAATGCAGGTGGCTCGTGGTTTTAACATAACAGGGTGAAGTGAGCCTAATATCCTTATTCAGATGGAAATCCAACAGTACTTTCAAAACACAGGATAGATGAGTCTTGGGAAACATCCTGTCCATATGGACAAATGAATTAAAGTTCTGATATACAAAAAGACTTTTCAACTCATGTAAGCATGTGGCTTATAACAGCAAACATATTAATAAAATCTTCCTTTAAAGAATTTTAAATCAGGAGGCAAGCGTTTAAAAAGGTTAATATATGAACTTCGTTCTGACCCCCAATAAGCAATGTGATACAAAACCTGGAGGAAACTGCTGCATTATGCTTCTCAGATAGCTTCTGATAGCCTCTTTACACACACAGGGAGCAACTCTCGAAGGCTTGATAAAATAGGCCCCACTGAGTGAGAAGTAATGTTTGTTGGTATCTATATCTGCATACCCATCCAGAGAGGACATTATAAAAGGCATTATTCACTGAAGGGTGAACAAATTGAGTCAAGTAGCAGAATGTCCTTCATTTACTCTTGTACATAATTCTGGTTGAGGGACTACTAGTAGCCACCACAATGCCTAAGCTCTCTGAGAAAAGACAATGCTCTTCAGAGTGGTGGTGAATCACATGTACAATACTATGCATCTGTTTGTGAGAAACAAAAGATGCACCAATACACAAGATATATGTTGCTCTTTGGCTTTGGGCTTTGCAGCTCAGCATGTTCCTTATAGTTTCCCATGCTTCAGACAGAATCAGAGTGCATAACTCGTGCAGGTATCTTCACAAGTCCCATCAAAGAGTATTTCTGGAAGAAATGCGACCCATCAATGAATGCCCATGGTCTTCTACCGATAAATGCCTTTGCCATTCACCTATGCTGAATAGGACTTAGATTCCTAGGGAACAGCTTGAAGAGAAATTGAACAGGAGCATTCATGTATGCTATCCTTCCCACTCTACTGGAGATAAGGAAGAGCCTAGGGTGCTCTGTCTTCCCTGTTTGGTTGCACCCTTCCTTATCATGGCTTATCTTAAACACATTGTTCCAGAAGAGCCTTTGAACTTCCAGGTGTCTCCTCAAAGAGCTTAGACATTGTGTTGGGTACTAGTAAGAACTATGTACAAGAGTAAATGATGGAAATTCTACCATTAGACTCAATTTGTTCACCCATTCAGTGATTAATGCCTTTTTAATGTCCTCTTTGGGTAGAGTGCACATTATCCCTCGCTCAGTGATGCCTATCATATCAAGCCTGGGAGAGGTAGTGCCTGCGAATGTAAAGAGGCTGTCAGATGTTATCTGAGAAGACTAACGGATCGGTTTCCTTCAGGGACTCTATCACATCACTTATTGGGGACAGAACCTGGTTCACACACACAACAGACCGGGGAGAGTCCAAATCAGAAAGAGTCCTTTAGCGATGCACCAGTAATAGCAGAAGTTACTCCTAAGAAAGAGTCTTGGGTCTGCAGTGGTGAGACATGCACCACCTCATGTTTCTCTAAGATTTAGATTGACAAGTGGGGTGGGTAAGGTCAAGTACTCCTTGGTGTGGTGCATCTCCAAAGTCCGGCAACTACCCTAAGGGCTAATGTGGCTGGCTATACTGAGAAGAAAGACTAGTGAGGGCCGGTCCCCCTCAGTGCTTCAGCTTTTTTGTGCCTCCTGTTGTCTTTCTAGGGTAAGGAGAGTCTGACCGTGTGCCCAAACACTGGGCAAAGTCGGCATCCTGCACTTTTTCAAGCTTATGCGCGTCTAAACTGCTATATGTATAGTTCAGGAGCTGTGTTTAACTACAAGATGCAGTCAGGCGATGGACTCCCATTGTCAGGCTAAGAAAGCAACAGAGGCCAGTGCAAGGCTCAGTAGAGAACTGAGACTAATAACAATTGCATTGAATCAGCACAGAATAGTTGCCCACAACTGCTCCTGAAATATGTATGAGCAGGGTTTTAATCATACTCACAACATGCTGCTACACAATTGTTACCCACTGTATTACACACTAAAAAACATTGATAAGGTGTATGTAAAACATCCCACAAATGCTAAACATTTCTTTCCTGCATAATACCCTGCTATGAAAACTGTAAGCCTTTAGCTTCCGCCGATACTCTTGCAAACATTATGCTTGCCGATTTTTTAATTAAAACAAATATGCATGTATGATTTAATTCTGAATGGGCTCCTGCTGAGTGCTTATGATTTGTAGTTGAGCATCTGTCATTTTACGCAATGCTAACGTGCATTTGTATAGCACAACATTTGCCCATTACTTCATACCAACAACGTGTTTCCCATTTAAACAGTTGATTTACAAAACACTTCTGGTGTGCATGAGTGTTTTAAAAGGTTATCTGCATACTTATGGTGCTTTGTAGTATTCCAACCTACCACAAGTTAAAATTGTGCAATGTGCCTCTCTCCATGGCGATTTGCAATGGGAATTCGGGTGCAGAGGCTCTGTTTCTAACCTGTGAAGTTATCTTGAAGTTCACTGAATCCTGATGGATGTCATGTGACAATAGCGTGCTGTAATGCTGTGCTGAATATGAGTTTTTCGAACGAGTGCTGCCACATACCGGGGTTGACGGGCATCTAGGCTGCCAAAATGCATTGCAGTTTCATTAATTATTTCATTCTGATCTCGTGTAGTTCTTATGTCAGTACTATTGTTAAGCATAGTGCTCCACTGCTAACAAGCTTGCTTTGGACAGTACTAGAGACAATAATATGTGCATTGCAATTTGCCATTTGTTTCAAATACGTTGCATTCCACATTGTAGACTGATGAATTATGAGTTGTTCCAAGACAGGCAGGAACTGTTTCTTAATCAATTCTGCTTTGTCGCGGCAGTCTGATATTTGTGATGTGCATTCATACTGAGACAAAAATATCTGCTAACCCCAAGTTCAAAGAGAAAAACAGGACTGGAAAAGTTGTGCACTTGCCGTATAACAACTACAAAATTGATGCTTATTTTGGTCAGTCTATTATGTCTAATGCTTTAATAGATTAGGCAGTAGTGTAATCACACCTCATACGATATGATTGGACTAGCATGTAATCAGCTTGTAATATCAGTGGATCTGGAATGATTTTATAGTTAGGGATATGAGGGTGTGTTGTGATATAAGGAGGCACAGGGTGGTCTCAAACGTGAGTTTGAGGAGAGTTGTGGCAAACACCTAAATGGGGTGTGATGGAGGCACCAAGAATAGAGAACATAATTGTTCTTTAGTGCTTGGAGTCAAAGATGTAATGATAAACTGGATGTAAGTGCATTTGAAAGCGGCTTAAGTGATGTGGTAATCACATGCGCTGTGGTTATTAACTGTGTTGGTGTATTGTGATGTAAGGGGATGGCAGGGGTGGAGAAAAGTGTGAGAATGCCAAGTAAAAGTAGTGTGATGTGTGTTAAAATTATATGGTTTAGTCTTGATTTTTAATGCGCTAAAGAGTCTTGGTTTGTGAGATGTTGATACAAATCTGTTAACCATTTATAAAATGGCAATGAACGTAGGAGTGTCAAACTTGATAGTAAATGGTTGGGGTTGCTGAGTCTGGGAATAGGGATGTCTATTTTGCAAGTTCCATCGCTCAATTTTTTACGTTGTTTGCTCACTCCAGTAAAAATAACCTGCCTGTAAACAGAATCAGGTTTGACCGCCATTCTGATAGCACCTTCCCACTGGCCGTTTTTCAGACCTTCAGTCACAATAACGCAATAGAGGATTTTGTACAGACCACCAACTCCGGATTACTGGATGATCCGTGCCCACCCTTAGTGCTTAAGCCCATCGCAAATACCATAGCCTCTAAACTTACTGATATTTTTATCTCCATGTTTATCACAGGTATCTTCTCCTTTTCTTGGAAAAGAGCGTCCATTCTCCATTTCTTAAAAAAAAAAAAATCTTGACCCGGAAGATCGGGATATTTATCGGCCCATCTCCAGACTCCCCTTTCCCTCCAAAATAATCGAAAACATTATGAACACCCAGCTGAATCAGTTCATCAAAGAGAATAACTGTCTCGATCCCACTCAAATTGGGTTCAGATCGGAACACAGCCCTCATTAAGGCCACTGATAAACTAAAGTTTATCCTGGTTGAGGGCAGATCAGCAGCACTGATCCTGTTAGATCTATCGGCAGCCTTTGACACCGTGGACCATTCCATCTTGGTTCACCGTCTGGAAACAATCGGCATAAACAAACTAGCCTTAAAATTACTTACATCCTCCCTCTCGGATAGGGAAAATGCGGTCAAAGTAGACACTTTCTCGTCTAAATACTTTTCTTTGCCCTGTGGAGTTCCACAGGGTTCATGACTTAGTCCTACTCTTTTTATTATTTATGTAGCTGAACTGGACCCTCAATCAATCTTTCGGCTTCCCGCTCACCTCCTACTTGGACAACACACAAATTGTACTTTCCGCCTCAAATAACTCCAACAACACAAGCCAGCGAATCCAGAAATGTATGAGTCAAATCAATTCTTGAATGAGCAAGCATTGCCTTGGGCTTAATTCTGAGAAGACCGAGGTGATCCTAACTTGGAAAAACTCCTAACTTCTGGTCAGCATCTTGATGGCTGACAGATATGAGACTACTCCCCGCCCCCACCAACAAAGCCAAGAGTCTTGGCGTCATCCTGGATGGTAAACTAAATCTTGCTAAGCTAATCAATGCAGTTCTTTCATCCTCTAAAAACACCCTTAGAATCCTTAGGAAAAAAATTATTTTCTCCCCTTCAGTGCCAGGAAGACAGTTATTTCCACCTTAATACTATCGAAAATAGTCTACTGTAATGGCCTATACAACTGACAATTGGTCCAATATGTCAACAAACTTCAAGTTCTGCAGAACTCAACCGCAAGATTACTACTAGGACTGCCCAGGCATCTCTCTGTCTCTCTTGTCATAAAAGATCTTCACTGGCTAAATGTAAAGAATAGGATCACATTCAAATCTCTTTGTTGTACCTATAAGGCCACCCATCACTCTGGACCACTCTTTTTGAAAAAAGCTTTTTCATGGTACACCCTCACCAGAAATCTAAGATCACTATGATTCTTCAAAATAACCACTGTTCGATATAAAACATCTAAATGGGGGGGGGGGGCTTAGCTTCCTGGCAGGAGCAACCAAACAATGGATTCTCCTCCGTCTGCCAGTAAAACACGGCCACTCATACAGTCTTCACACTCCTAGTGCACATTATGCGTATGACAACAATTTTAATATACATTTTAGGACAGCACGTTTTGGCAATCTCTGTAATTATTGAGGCATCATTTATATTCATTGTCGGCCATAAAAACGGACAGAACGGTTGGTCTGATCACCAATATTTTAAAGCATTTGAAGACTTCCCACTTACGTGTTGAAACTGTATTTTTAATTTTTGGCTTTGTTCTGTCAACTCCAAAAATTCTCTCATTATGTCATCCTTTTCTTTCCGGGCTTGCTGGAGGTTGGCAGTGAGCTGCGTGATGATGCCGTCTCTCTGTTTGATAGCATTTTCAAACTCTTGCAACTAGGTAAACAAAGAAGACTACAATATAATTCTGAGGCACAATGGTCTTCAGTATTCTATGACAGGAAGAAAAGCAGTAACACAGACAAAGTTATTTTCCGTCATATTCTGGTGAACAACGTGTACTTAACCTATTATATGTCTGGAACAAAACACATGGTTAACAATCTTGGTGTTTACAGAATAAAGATGCAACATAAAAAGTCAGGTTCGAATTAAAAACAGAAACGCCAAAGGAAAATGTGAGAAAAACACGTAAAGAGTGAAGCGGTCATTGGAACCGCAGTACAATCAACCTGCCAAGAAGACCATCTTAAGCACTTTACTTCCTGTTCAAAATATACATTTCCTCAGTGTTTCTGAAACAAGTACTGAAAATGCAAGAAAATGCTTTCAAAGTCAGGTTCTAATTTTGAGAGAGACAAAATGAAATGGTGGCCCTGTTAAATGTTATTAGAGAGTCAGCCAGCCAGTGTACAGAAACTGGACTCTACTTTTTAGGTTTCCCCTAGACAGTGCATGCAGTGTCTAGGCGTGACGTTTTCATTACATACATGACGCACATAATAATTCACATTTGTAAAGCGTACAATCACGCGAAGGGTCTCTAGGCGCTGGGGGCCGTCGGGAAGATTAAGCAAGCTATTGCCCAGAGTCACATGGTGCTGGGCTAATCTGCCGCCGGTGCCGGGGATCGAACCGTTGATCCCCAGATTCCAGAGTCAGTCGCCCTAGCCGCGGCGCCACACCTCTTCCTCAATAGCCCATAGCTTACGATTTCTCAGCTTCAGCGTTGTATTGAATTACTTGGTTTCCGTTTGTCGTGACAGCTTGTGCCATGTCCTCTCCTTCTGTTTGGCCCTCCCCTGGGGCATGGTCCATGTACTTGTGTCCATCCACTGCTCCCGTTTTAAGAACTACGTTTTTGGTTTCAAGCACTCATATAGAGTGCTTATTTTTTCAGTCGGTCTCCCATATCCTCGTCCATGTAGCTTATATTCTCTCCCACCCCTCGCCCTCATGGTGCTCTTTTCCCTTCCTTCAATCACCCGCCCAACAATGTTAGCAAATCAGCTCATCTATGCCAGCGAATAGGTCTGTCATTGTGGTACATAATACGCATATCCTTGTAAAGTAAATTGTGATTTTGAGTGCACTCTAAATAAAGAACGATGCAACATTATTTCCTGTCCCCCAAATATCATCTACTGAGTAAAACATTGTTTGTTCTGTGTTCTTCAACTTTGTCTAAAATAAACTGCTCACCAATGCAGTGCCTCTGTGAAACATTGACAAAACCCATAAGAGTGGCTTCCCTAAAGAGATTAAGGAACCCAATGAAGTTGAACTGAGGCTCTGACGTAGGCCTTTGACAGCATTCCTCTAGGCCACTGCACTTTACAACACTCAACACTACTCTTCACTACTGCACTGTATACCACTGAAGAACAAGTTACTTAACTTCGGTAATGATGTATCTGTAAGAGACATAGGTTAGGTATATATTACTTACCTTAGAATTTTCCCCAGGCGTCAGACTGGATCCGAAGAGAATTTTCTTAACCAGACCCCTTGTGCCTCGGTAGGTGGCACCGGTCGACTCCCTGTACGGCGTCGTGGTCGCCGGGATGACGTTGTGGTGCCTACTTAGATGACGCCCCTGCGCGTTGACATCAGTTCTGACACAGCTTTCCATGCCAGAAGCGCAGAGCCATGAAAGACACTGACCACTGGTGCGCCACAACTAGGGACCTGTAAGGGAGTCCTGATCTCTAGAAGTCAGTTCACTAAGCGGGTAGGATGGATGAGGCGGTAAGGTATCTATATCTAACCTATGTCTCTTACAGATACGCAACTAACATCTGAAAGAGACAGTTAGTAATAGATTCCTTACCTTAGACTAGATACCCCAGGAATACCAACTCCGGAGGAGGGTCTGCAAACTAAGTTCACACCAGAAAGTCCTGGAGGATAGAAAGGGCAAAATAGCCATCCCTCCAGACTTGGCTGTCCAGGCAGTAATGTCTGGTAAACGTGTGCATAGATGCCCACATTCCCGCCTGGCAGATGTCAAGGAGTGGGACTCCACGTGCCAATGCAGTAGTTGCTGCCGTAGCCCTAGTAGAATGGACACGCAGCCCAACTGAAGTTTCCTTTTTCGCTAAAGCGTACAAAGGATAACCTATCAGGAGATGTTACGCTTTTGGACAGCCCAACCTTTCTTGGCACCCACATAGCCAACGAAGAGTTGATTATCAACCGGAAATCTTTTGTGCGGTAAAGATAGGACAGCGCATTTTTTGCGTCCAGACGGTGGAGTCTCTCCTCCTTGGAAGGGTGCGGAGGTGGAAAAAAGATGGGCAAGGTGATATTTTGTCCTACGTGAAAAGGTGTAACTACTTTAGGAAGGAACAAGGGTCTCGTCCTAAGCACCATTTTGTCTGGATGCACAGAAAAGAAAGGGGGCTTAGAAGAAAGAGCCTGAAGCTCACTCACCCTTCGAGCAGAGGTGATGGCGACAAGAAAGGCAGTCTTCAGAGTGAGGAGCCTAAAAGGACAGTTTTGAAGAAGCTCGAAAGGAGCGCACATAAGGTAAGTGAAGACAAGGTTTAAGTCCCACAGGGGCATTATGAAAGGAGTCAGAGGATAGAGATGAACAATGCAGTTAAAGAATCAATAGGGGACTGATCTAGTAGCCTAAGGAAAGTAGAAACAGCTGCAAGATAGCCTTTTAGAGTACCCAGAGCAGAGCCCTGCAGGGCCAAAGAAAGGATGAATAAAAGAACTTCTGAAAGAGGGGCAGAAAGGGGATCCACAGCCTTAAGATCTTCAGCACTCGGTCCACTCGCAACGAAAAGCGGTGCCGAGCGAATGCTGCCTTGGAAACTCCAACGTGCAAACTGCTGACATTGTGAGATCTCTTCGGTGGTGAACATATCTAACCAAGGCTCTCCACACTGCTGAAAGAGACAGTGGACCACCTCAGAGTGTAGACGTCATTCTTGATCTACCAGGCATGATCGGCTGAGTTAGTCCACCCTGGCGTTCAGAGAACCTGCCAGGTGTTAAACCACCAGGGTCTTGCCCTGATGGTCCAGCTATGTCCAAAGGCACAAAGCCCCTTGATATAGGGTCCACGACCCCACCTCGCTCTGATTGTTGCAGTACCACATGGCAAGAATGTTGTCTCTGAACACCAGCACTACCTTCCCCTTGAGGGAGGGAAGGAATGCCGTCAGTACCAGTCGGATTGCCCGGAGCTCCAACAGGTTGATATTGAGCCCCAACTTTGGCGGAGACCAGACTCCTTTGATCTCTGCGTGTCCCAGGTGGCAGCCACATCCCAGGAGTGACGCATCGGTCACCACTGTCAGTTCTGGTTGGGGAAGGGAGAGGGATCTGCCTCTGACCTGGTCCATTAACCACCACTGCAGTTGTTGTGCAGTACCGTCCTCGAGATCTGGACGTAGTCGGAAAGATTACCCGGATGCTGCAACTCATGGAACTTCAGGTCCCACTGCAGAGCCCGCATATGCCATCAGGTATAATTGACCAGCAGGGTTCAGAAGGCCATGAGGTCCAGCAGCCATGGGGTCATTCTCACCGAAATTAAGGATAGAGGTTGAAACATCGGTATCATAGCCTGATTATCCCAGACTCCCTGCTGAGGAGGATACGCCCGAAACTGCAGTGTCCAGAATAACTCAGAAGAAAGGGAGCGATCGAGAGGGAGTCAGGTGTGACTTCAGCATGTTTATAGTGAACCCCAGTGAGTGCAAGAGGTCCACCGTAGTCTGGAGGTGGGAGACGACAGCCTGGGTCGAGCCCGCCTTCAACTGCTAGTCGTCGAGATAGGAGAAGACTGGAACCCCTGAACTGCGCAGATGAGCTGCGACTAACGCCATCACTTTCGTGAACTCCTGAGGGGTACTGGGAAGGCCAAAGGGGAGCACAGTGAACTGAAAATGCCTTTGACCTACTGTGAACCAAAGGTAGCATCTGTGGGCTGGCAGGACGGGCATGTGGAAATAGGCGTCCTGTCCAACGCCACCATCCAGACTCCAAGGTCGAGGACAGACACGACCTGAGCCAATGTGAGCATTTTGAACTTCTCCTTTTGGAGGAAGTGATTGAGGGCCCTGAGGTCTAGGATAGGACGCAGACCTTTGTCCTTCTTGGGCACCAGAAAGTAGTGGGAGTAGCAACCACAACCTACTTCTGGTGCAGGGACCTGTTCAGTAGCTCCCTTGGCCAAGAGAGCGGAAACTTTGTGGTGGAGAAGTGCCAAATAATCCGCCAACATGTGATCGAAACACGGTGGCATGAAAAGAGGAGCAGTCTCGAAGGGGAGGGAGTAGCCCCTTCAGACTATTTGCATAACCCACCTCTCCGACGTGATGGATTACTGCCAGTGAGGGAGGTGATGGTGAATCATGCCACCCACTGGCCGTTGATGGCCCTGAAAGGTTGGACTAGGAGGGTCTGGAGGCTGCTGCGGGGGGGAAAGGGTGGACTGGCCGACCAGCTGGGTCCCTGACCCGCAGGTTCGCTGGGTCCCACGTCTGCGGCCATGGCCACAAAGAGGCTGGGCAGCTTGAGTGAACCGGTGGCTAGACTGGGCCGGACATAGTGGGGTGCTCCTTCTGTAGTCACGAAAGGCAGACTGTGGTGGATGGCAAGATGCAGCAAGGCCCAAAGGTCTGGCCGTAGCTCGAGAATCCTTAAAGCGCTCCAGCGCCGAGTCTGCCTTGTCAACAAAAAGGCGACAGCCATCGAAGGGCATATCCAGCAGGGTTGACTGGACAGCCCCCAAAAAGCCATAAGTCCTCAACCAGGCATGGCGCCGAAGGGCTACTAACATGGCTATCATTCTACCAAGTGTGTTAGTGTTATCTAGTCCACTGCAAATCTTGAATTTTGTTGCGTCTCTTCCGTCTGCCAGTGCTTGGGAGAGAATGGCCCAATCCTCCCCTGGGCACTGAGAGAGCACTTGAGCGACCGTATCCCAGATAGTATATGTTAGACCCGTCTACTTCTGAGAGTCCTCTCACCACTATGATTACTTTTGTTCCCCTGTACCTCACAAAATGTGTCGCTTTTCTTTGTCTACCAGGATCTTTTGTGTGCTGTTTCATGGGGCTAGATGTTCCTTGACGCCCAGTTGTTCACCAGGTTTTTGGCACCTATTTGCAAGGCACCTGGCGAAACCTGTGACATTATAGACTGGGATTGGCAACCTGTATGAATGACCTCAAAATGGTGGCCGTCCCTTTTCCTCATGTGAGTGACTCCCCTTGGAGCATCCATGAACCTTGACCATTCAAGGATTTGGCGCCCTTTTTACTTGGCGCGCATTCCTGACAGGAATTACTTTATTTTCCTCAGGTACACAAAATGGCTGCTCTAGAACCCCAGTATGGTGGCTGTTAGGGTCCCAAATACCTCTTGGAAGTGCCATGTCATTGGCCTAGCCCAAAGAATGTTCTAGAACCTACTGGCACGAGCAGGCCCGGACTGGCCGTTTCGGGCACCGGGCAATCCCCCGGTGGGCCGCATGGTTGGGGGCCGGTTTTGGGCCCCTGGGGGCCGTTTTATGTTACAGAGCCGTTTTTGCAGCTATGCTGCAAAAACGGCCCTGTAACAAAAAACGGCCGAAAACCGGCCCTGTCATAGAGCGCAGTCGCACCTCTCCCCCCTCCCCTCTCCTCCCAGAGGGGGAGAGGGGGGCCGGCCGAGCACTTTGCCAGGGCCGGTTCTGGTTCCCAGTCCGGCCCTGGGCACGAGCCAGCACCTCAGGGCACTGGCTATATAGGGTCCAGTCCCTGGCAGCCATTTTGGAGATGACCAGAAGACTAGATAGGATAATGATGTTCCAGATCTAGGTGAAGAAGGAGATTCCAGACTTGACACCAGATTGACACCTGTCCTGTTGACCCCTGAGGCGGCTGGTAGCGCGGGCAGTAGAGCAAGCAAGGGTCACTGGCGTGGATCCTGACTGGCGTTCCAGTCAGCTGTGTGTGCGGTGACCTCACGCCTACAGCGCCTGCCCAGCGAGTGCCTCGTCACCCCCAAGAGACTGTGGCCGTTTTCGTGTGCCTTCCCTGCCCCCCCCGGTGGTGAATTACGACAGACTCGGGTCGCGAGGCAAGAGCAAGTTCGCCGCGACCGCGAGCGTCCTCTGTGCCTCTTTGTGACAGGCGCCTCCAGCGAGGAGCTCGGACGTCTCCGAGCTCCACCGGCGTAGAGTGCTTCCTGCGCAGACTGAGGTGAGGTGGTGCGCCGGGGCGGGGAAAGGCCGGCCTTCGTTGGGCGGGACTACTGTCTCTGCCCCTCCCCAGTGAATCGGCGGCTGTAGCTGTGGGCGGGAACCATCCCTGTTTGAGGAAGTCGGAGGGAGGTCCGTGGTGCCCCTGAGAACCCGTCGTTGGTGAGAGAAGTGCTGAACCCGACTGAATCGCTTCCCGATTGCAGCCGATGTGAGGTGGGCCCGTTTCTTCAGGTGGGAAGCAGTGATATAAAGGAACTGTGAACCGGCATTTATTTAACTGAGCGCGAAGTTCGTGTGACCTCTTCGGCAGCCCCGTTCGTCAGTCTACAGACTTTGAACTGGTGCCGCCTGAGTGCTAGCAGTGGTAAAGCCCCTAGGCGCGCTTAGACCCCACCGGCAAACAGATCTCAACCCGGTGGCAGCCGAGTGTAAATGAAGTGTTCACTGTCTTTCCTTGCCTTTTAGATACACGCGCATAACCCCCGTGTGATTCTTAAAGAGTCCCAACACTCCTTTTGTGCCCAGAGAAGCCTGTGTACATTAATGGTGAAATCGTCATAAACTGTAAGAGTTATCTTTCCAACCTGAAATGTATTTGCAAATGTAATGTTCCTGAAGTATTTAATTGGTGGCAGCGATACCAGAATGAACCTGTGAATGTTCTTGAACTGAACCAGTATTTATTCTGCTAAACAGAAAGTGATATTTATTCTATTTACTGAAGATATTTATTCCCGATATTTATTCTATTTATTGAAGATATTTATTCCTGATATTTATTCTATTTATTGATGAATTGTAATCCTGAGCTTATTTATTGTATCTATTCCAAAATCGAAACCCAGCAAATTGTGACCAAAAGAAATATAAATGTGCTTTTCTAATTGATCCCCATTCACAACAGAGAATTTTTACATAAAGGAATCGTATTTTTCTACAACAGTGGTGTGGTGTCCTTCTTTTTGGTGGTTGTACAAGGAGATATTATTGGGTCAAAGCCGGCTTAACACGACAGCCTTCACTTGCCTTGACACTTGAGCCAAGCTACCCCCTTTGTGCTGGGCTTGCCCATCGCAGGTCCAACATAAAATTGGTGCGCAGCGGGTGGGATTACGAGCCGTGCTTGTTTTGGACCCCATAATAATTCAGTGTGCGCCACAGGTACACACCCGGAGTTTTCTCCCAGCGGCCCTCCAATTCAATATTTTGCTTTTTCCAAATTCTCTTCTGGAGGTGGGTGGAGGTGACCCTCAGAGTCCTATCCTTGTAACCTACTTCGAGGGGAGTTGCTAGTGTAGCGCTCGGGGAGGAGATGCCCTTAGTTAAGGGGAGGGAGTGGGCGGGTGTCACCTTAGTGTCCCTGGGTGATCGGGAGATGGTTCCAAAGATCCAGGTTCTCCCAAATACTACCAAGTATGGGCAATGGGTCACCATCAATGGCCATAGAGGGGAAGCTCTGAGAGATACAGGAGCCAGTTTGACTATAGTCAGGAGTCATCTGGTGTCCTCAGAGCTGGGTACACCTGATTGGGCCTGTGTGAATACCAGGTCAGCCGCTGCTCGGGAGGAGAAGTCGCATCGGTTGGAGCCTGGAACAATGGCCCACCCAGCTGCCAATGAGGGAGCATCTCGAGGACAGGAGGAGCCTGCCTCGATGTCCGTGCCCCGTGAGACGGATAGGCCATCGGAAGAGATGGACCCGGAGTCCGCGGAGGAGGACATGGTTCCGTTGGAGGATCTGCCTATCCCCGCTGAGTGGCGAGTGGAGGGGGGACCAACCAGACAAGAACTGAGCAAGGGACAGAGGGAATGTCCCACCCTCGAGGGTCTGAGGCAACAGGCTGAAGCCCAGGCAGCAGGTAACGAGTCTGGGAACTATCGTGTTTACTGGGAGGCTGGTCTCCTCTACAGTGAGCCCAGGGTGCCAGTGCACGGACTGTCATGGGCCCTGGTAGTCCAACAGTGTTACCGAGCCTTCCATACTAGAGTTGGCTCACGAGATTCCCTTCGCAGGACACCTGGGACAGGACAAGACCTTTGCCCGGCTTGTCCCCCACTTTTATTGGCCTCGAATGAGGGTGGCGTCCGACACATACTGTCGGTCGTGTGTGTCATGCCAAGCCAGTGGGAAAACAGGGATGAAGCTGAAGGCTCCCCTGGAACCACTTCCCGTCGTTGGCACCTCCTTTGAAAGGGTGGGCATCGACATTGCTGGGCCCCTAGATCCACCGACATCATCCGGTCACAGGTTCATCCTGGTACTGGTGGATCATGCCACAAGGTATCCGGAGGCAATACCTCTAAGAACCATTACTGCACCGGTAGTGACAAAGGCCCTGATGGGGATCTTTACCCGAGTGGGATTCCCCAAAGAAGTTGTGTCTGACAGGGGGACCAACTTCATGTCAGCGTACATGCGGGCAATGTGGAAGGAGTGTGGGGTGACCTACAGGTTTACCACTCCTTATCACCCACAGGCCAATGGCCTTGTGGAAAGGTTCAACAAAACCTTGAAGGGTATGATCAGAAGTCTACCCGAAAGCCTGCGGAGGAAATGGGACGTCCTCCTACCCTGTTTGCTCTTTTCTTACAGGGAAGTGCCGCAGAAGGGAGTGGGCTTTAGCCCCTTTGAGCTTTTGTACGGGCACCCTGTACGTGGACCTCTCAGCCTGGTGAGGGACTCCTGGGAAAAGTCTCCTCAGAAAGTTCCCCGGGACGTGGTGAGCTACATGCTGGCCTTCCGGAGCCAAATGGCTAAGTTGTGGAAGCAAGCTTCTGACAACTTGGAAGCCAGCCAGTCTGTGATGAAAGCGTGGTATGACCACAATGCTCACCCGGTGGAGCTAGAGCCTGGTCAGAAGGTGTGGGTGATGGAGCCTGGGGAGCCGAGTGCCCTCCAAGCCGGGCTGAAGACGGCTGGAATGCCAGAAACCGGTCCTCGGAAGCTTATTTCCAGTCCAGGGAAGACAGGGCTTGGCAGTTCGGGCTGGACTGTTCCCATGAGGCACAGGGTCAGACTGATTTGCATATAGCCATGTCTGAACTGGGGTGGCAGAGTGGGCTAAAGAACGGTGATGGATTAAACCCAAATCTTTTGACTGGGTGTGAGTGTTTGATTGATTCAGATGCTCCGTCCATCACCACCCCCTTTTGTACGGCATAGAAGACCCAGCGCCCGACCGCCTTCGCGGGGGCCCGAAGACGCGCCTGCAGGGTCAGGCTCCACAAAGATATGGTGCAGGGCTTCGTGAAATGTATGAAGTTGGGCAGGGAACACCTGCAAAAAGTGAGAGGCGCAGAGTCTTCCCTGAAGGAGGCAGCGGAGATGGAGCCTTAGAGCGATAACCCTCCGGATCCCACGTTGTGTCAGCCGATGCATCTTTGCCTTCTCCTTGTGCTTTGACTTACCTGAGGACTTCAAAGACTTTGAGTGGGATGAGGTGTGGGGCTCCGCAAGAGGTCTCAAGACCTTCCGCTTGAACAAGACCCGGAGCAACACTGAGCCGACCACCGGGCCTCAAAACTCTTTCGGGACCGCTCCCGCAAAGACTTAGGATTCATGGCCCGGCAGACTGAGAATTACAAGAGGTGGGGGTCCGCCACCGACATCAGCCTGTCACAGGCCCCACAAGACTTGAAGCCAGTCCGGCGATGGGACATCCCTTCCACAGCAGGAGTCGAAGACACAAAAAGAAGTCGATAAAACGTTGAAAGAAGTCAAAAAGTGAATAAAGGGGTAGCTTTCTCCAGCTCTGCGCTAGGCTGGTGCGGAAAAAGAAAGAACAGAAATCAGAGCGCAGGGGCGGTGTCTAAGTATGCACTGTGATGTCATCCCAGCAACCACGACAACGGACGCGGAGTCGACGGACGCCACCAACTGAGGCGCAGGGGAACTGCTAAGAAAAAAATCTCTAAATCTAGTCAGACGCCTGGGGGAAATTCTGAGGCAAGGAATCTATAATTGTCTCTTTCAGATCCATGAGGTAATGTGCCCTTGAAGTCAACACCGTCACAGACTCCTCAATCTGGGCGGCACTATCATGCATATTCCTTAACCCCTTCGATGCTTGTGACGGAACCATTCCGTCATCAGTCACGGTTGAGCTGTGCTGATGACGGAATGGTTCCGTCACGACCACACCCAGTTATGGAATGTCCAGCACAGGAGGGAAATCGGGGCAGCACGCAAGGTGTTAAGAGATAGAGAGTACCCAAAGTGTTTGGTATCAGAAGCAGGATAATTGGAGATACGATTTATTTTCTTTCAAGAGATCATTTTTATCCTAATCTGGATTTTGTCTTTACTTACAAAAAGTCCATATTTTGGATTCTTTGCAGTGGTCTGATGTCGTTCGAGAGCAAAGGATTGTGAGTAATGGTAGGGCAAAACTCAATTCTGAATGACAGAGTGATTTTTGTCATTTTGGTGGTGCATTATATGATTTTTAGTGTGCATGGAAAATTGAGATTCTCATGTTTTTGTTGTATCAGAGTTAAAGAATTAGTATTGGTCATTGGGTTTGTCATGTTATTTTGATAAGCAGGGGTTGAAATATATATGCATTGAAGAAGCTGTTGTATTTTCCATGTTCATAATTGTTAAAGGTAATCGGATTCAGCATACTCCATGATCGAGATATATTGTTGCACTTGTTTGCAGGATAGTGTGTTTTGCGAGGGGTCACACAACTAGATATTTTGAGTTCTATATTAATAAGAATCTTTGAACTTCTGGGTTGAATGTTTTTTTTTTTCTTTTTTCTTTTTTTCCGAAAACCTTTATTCAAAAAAGAAGGAGATACATGCGCAGGCCCACAACCATCATGGCCGGCCGCAAAGACAGTCAATGAAAACAGGAGAAACTGGAGCCAATCAGTAAACAGGATATATCAAAGTACACCAGATGTGGTTGTGGGACTCGCAAACAGGATATGAGGTTTTCATTTTTAAATTTTAGAGAAAGAGTAGGGGCTGCAACAACAAGGACATCACACCTTACAGGATAGAAACACAAAGGAGACGATTGGGACTTACCCCAATTACAGTCGGAGATAGGCAATGATTAAAGCAACTATGCAATCTGGGCAGCCACGGCGATAATACTGGACAATAAACCACATTACAGTAGTCCACATTTCTAAAAATCACCCCAGAGAGCCTACCCCCCAAGAACACAAAAACAGAGGCTTGTCGAAAAGCCGGAAAAAGAAAGAAAGGTGCAAGACCAAGAGACAGCCAACCCTACTAAAGAGGAAAGAACCCTCCCAAAGCCGGAAAAGAGCGATAGGGACCATAGAACAAAACAAACTAAAATAACAAACCCCCCCCGCACCCGCCACCCTGCACCCCTGTAATGGCTACGGCCTAACCCACTAACAGCGTGCCTGTCACCCCGGAACTGCCCCACAGAAGGGAAATTATAAGAAGAAGTGGAGGAGGAGAAAAACAAACAAGCCCCCGGACACCCGGTACCCCCCGCCGGCGGTGACCCCCCCATAACACAATCATCATCAAGCAAAGCAAAACGGTCAGCATTATCACGGGGAGGACAGTCACCAGGAAACCCCCCCCCCCATCCTACCCCCGGCCCGGTGAGGTATTCGGTGCAGTCCCGGCAAAAGTAAACGGAGCATCCCCAGGGAAATAGAAGTCAACCCTGCAAGTCTCACGAGGAGATCTATCGCCAAAGTCATAACAGTTGCAAATAAAGGGAGCGTCGCAGATGGTCCAAAGCAGTGGCGAGGAGCAAGAGAACCTCAAAGTCAAAGTCAGTGCGAATCCGTTCCGGAGCACATCCCGACCAAGCCACATCTGACCAGCGTCCATGACAGACCAAGGCATTGAAGGTGAAGCAAAGTCCGGTCACAAAATGGCGGCATCCGTTATACAGACGGGCCGGAACAAAGGAAAATGGCGATCCCCTTCGACGGGACCCTGAGACTCGGCAATGAAGAACAGGACATCCAGCGACGATACACCATCGGATAGGAGACGTAGAGGGAAGACCATGTACTGTAGCAGATGAAGGAGAAGTGAGGCCGACTCTCAAAGGAGCAAAGTCGGGCAGCCGCTCGGGCCCCTTAAGATGGCGGGTCAAATCGCTCGACTGGACCGCAGACTTCTGTGCAGGTGCTGCAGCGTCCGTGGCCGGTCGCGAGCAGACATCATCCAGTTTCGCCGCCAGGGAGACACATGCGCCGGTGAATTGCGAGCGGAGCGCCCCAATCGCCGCCATTACGGATCTCAATGAATGTGCGCCATCCATCCCCTCCATACCGGGGTCCAGAGGACGGAGGGGACACAATCTCCAGCCCACATCGCCGGGCTCTGGGCACACATTTGGCGATCACAACAACAAGGGCGCCCCGAACTGGCACACTCAGCACAGACACCGGCCGTGGGTGCAGCCCGTCAGCCCCCGGACCGGGAAACGAGGGTCAGGCACACAACCCACAGCCACGGTGCAGGAGGATCGCAGCACGTCACAGTGTCTCTTCTCCGGCACCATCCATCAACGAGGACAGGAGTCATGTGGTAAATAAAAAGCTAGTTATTTACGCCGTGTCGGAATTTCTATAATTACCCAAGAAAATGGTAATGCATAAAATGAGGAGCAGAGTCCGTGGTCTTCGAGTTGAAAGGGTTTCATTCCAGAACTCGAGTTAAGGGAGAGCTCCTTCACCAAGCGGGTCCAGGAGTAGTCTACTTTACTTGAAACAGATCAGCATTTTTATACAATACAAGTACAATCGAAAAGAAGGAGTTTCCCTCAGACTTGATTCAATCAAAGACATAGCATACTTGTTCTCGTTTGAAGAATAACCGGAATAGCATATAAACAAACATATTGCATCGTGGTGATTGTGGTGGCAAGTTACAGAGTTGCTGGTATCTGAGGACAGAGAATCGAGGCATTGTTACAGGGTCATTGCTGTCGGAAAGGCAAAGGGGACGAGGCATTGTGCATTCTTTACTTCGTACACAAAGGTGGTGATGTTTCACAATGGTATGTGTGTGCAGCGGGGAAGAAGGAGAATGGACTGTAGTAAACTATTCTTCTTCGTGGCAGTCCCGTGTGCTTGATTATGTTTTCCCTTAGTTGTTAACCCAACCCGTGGCTGTCCTCGCAAACTAGGAAATCATTGACGAGCGAGAGCTGCTCGTTCGGTGACAGAGTCAGGGAAGGGGGTTTTCCGAGTCAGCCATCTGACTGACTTTGTTTTTGTCAAAGGGAAAATATCGAACAGGAAGGAAACCCGTAGGTTACATGATGGTTGGACATTATTCTTGGCATGGGTCAGTTTTACGAAAAAGAAAGAGCAGACAAGAGGGGGTACAACGGGGTTTGTGCTTGAAATTAGGAGAGTCTGCTTGCCTGGTCGACGTCAGGATGGATAGGGTGCATGATGGGACACCAGAGGAAAAAAGAGCTTTTTAGTCAAATTCCACATTCCCTCCTTGTCCCATAGAAACCCTATTACTTCTCCTTTTCCCTTCCCCCTTATGCAAAACCGGCCGTTTTGCGGTACTACCCAACCTCCTTGATCTGTCAGTCTTTGGTGGATGGAAAACATTTCCCAGAAGGAAGTAATGTCATGGAACTGGGAGTAACTGATATTTTCGTGATCTTCGGCCCTCCCCCAGGTGACAGTGAGATCCACCATTTTAGAAACAGCCTTTACTATTTTGGTCTTTACCTCGTTCCAATTACTTTCGTTTTTCAATTTGGTCGGGGGAATATTTCTGACGGAAGCAGATAATATCATGGCTAAGGCATAGGCAGATCCTGAATAACCGAACGGGAGGGAGAAAAAGGGCATTCCCTTATGCACGGAATGTGGCATCAAGCCACAAACCCAACAGTTGGTCTTGTTGACTATGAGCTGGTGTTTGTGGAGGGTGGAAATGAATGTATTATTTATAAATTCCTTTCTTCTGTCCTCGAGGTGTGGGGGAAGATCTACATGGGAATGCATAGTAGTATTCGGTACAAACGTGGAAGGATGTGGAGGGAAAACTGTACATAAGATCCATCCCAGACAGGCTGCTACACAGCAAACAAGTAACATTATGAACAGAAAAATCGAGAACCTGCTATGCAGTAATTTTACATAATTAGTCTTTTTCCGTTGACGCACTGCGTCATTTCTCCTCATCATGTCTCTGGATTTAATATCAAGATGTCTCTGGACACGAGACCAAAAACGTCCCCCAGCAGCCGCTTCACCAAGAGCTAGTTTCTGGTCTTAATTTGCCACTGGTGCGTTATGGTCAGGTGTAATGTCTTTAGTCTGTTTTTGGTGAGATCGCAGCCGCGATCTGTATTCCTGTTGAGGAGTGAGTTCTGGAATTGGTGAAATTACATCCGTGGCGTTGGTAGCCGTTGAACAAGGCACAGTGTCTGTGGGTCCAAAAAATTTCCGACAGTGGCTAGCATGGAGCCATCCTTTGCGTCCTTCCACCTTGACGGCGGTCCTCGTGGTCAACAGGACCAGTTTAGGAGCTGTCCATCTCTTCTCCAGGGCGCTGGTATGATCAAAGTTCCTGACGAGGATCCAGTCGCCGGGCCTGATGGTGTGTTCTCCAGGTGTGGTAAGGTCCGGAAATGCTGATGTAACCTGTGAACGACAAGATTGGAGTGCAGACATCAAGGAAGCCAGGTAATCTGTCAGCATATTAGAATCAATGTCAGTCAGTTTTCTAGGAGAAGGGACACCCCAGATGTTAGGAGGTCTCCCGAATGTTATTTCGAAAGGGGACAGTCCCGTCCGGGAATGTGCCACCATTCGCATATAAAAGAGAGCGACCGGGAGGGCAGTGACCCAGTCTATCCCTTTTTCTGCACATACTTTGGCTAGTTTTGTCTTTAGGGTCTGGTTGTGTCTTTCGACTAGGCCAGCTGCTTGAGGGTGTCGGACACAATGGAATCTCCAGGAATATCCTAATAAAAGAGAAACAGCCTCCATTAATTTGGAGGAGAAAGGCTGTCCATTTTCTGAATAGATGACCCTCGGTAACCCATATCGGGGGAAAAATTCTCTCACTAATTGTTTAGCTGTTGTCTGGGCACCACAGTCTGGGACGGGATATGCTTCAGTCCATCGTGTCAGTGTACACACTACCACTAGCACATATTTGTACCCTCTACATCTGTCCATCTGGATATAATCCATTTGGAGGACTTCGAAGGGATGATCAGGAGGCTGGAATCCACCTTGTTCTACTGGTACACCTTTACCAGGATTAAATTGGCAACATATCATGCAAGTTTTTACTTTCTGTTTGGCTGCAGCTCTCAGATGTTTGTTAAACCAGATATTCCGTAAACTGTCCAGCATACCTTTCTCGCCTAAATGGGCGGGGCTATGGGCTGTGTCAATTATAACTTGTACCATAGAGTCAGGGAGAAACCACACTGTTCGGTCTTTGGTCATCCAACCTTGATCTGTCTGGACCCCTCCTTGTTCAGCCCATTTCTTTATTTCGTCTGAGGTGGCATGAGTCTGTATGTCTAGCACATCTTTCAAGGGGTCTCTCACTACCATAATGACAGTCTGTGTTAGTACCTGAGAGTCTGGTGTGTTCACTGGACTCTGGGCTGTCTGTTTAGCAGTTTGGTCCGCTAAGTCATTTCCTTTGGATATGGTGTCTGTAGCTTTGGTATGCGCTTTACATTTCAGAATAGCTATGGCTGTAGGTAGGTGTATGGCATCTAGTAGGGCTTGAATCAGGGGACCATGCTGTATTTTGGCCCCATGTGAGGTAAGGAAACCTCGTTCCTGCCACAACACTCCAAAATTGTGAACTACACCGAATGCATATTGGGAATCGGTATAGATGTTCACTTTCAATTTTTTTGCCCATATGCAGGCCTGTGTCAGAGCGATGAGCTCTGCTGCTTGAGCTGACAGAATGTCAATTCTTTGGGTCTCTATAACTTTACAGTCCGTTGTTACTGCATAGGCTGCTACTAACTCTCCAGGACTTGTTCTCATGCATGATCCGTCCACATAGAGTGTTACATCAGGATCTGGGAGTGCAACATCTGTTAGGTCCTGTCTTGGTTTTGTCACTACGTCGATCATTTCTACACAGTCATGTTGTGTTGTGTCATCTGAGCTTGAGGGTAAAAGGGTAGCAGGATTCAGGACATTACATCGTCTGATCTCTACGTGTGGCTGAAAGAGCATTAGTTTGTATCCTGTCAGTCTTGCTACAGTCAGATGTGGTGTCTGTGTTCTGTTCAGAAGGACTTCCACAGCATGTGGTACTTGTACTATCAGTGGGTGTCCTAACACTATTGAGTCACTTTGTCTTATGGCCAGGGCTGTAGCTGCAACAGATTTCAGACATGCAGGTAAAGCTTGTGCTACAGGGTCTAATGTGCTAGAAAAATATGCACAGGGTCTGTTTCTTCCTGCTTGGTCTTGTGTAAGGACGGATAGTGCTGTTCCGTCTCGTTCTGTCACGAACAGGGTAAAAGGCTTGCTATAGTTCGGGGTGGCCAGAACTGGTGCTTGACACAGAGCTAGTTTTAGAGCTTCAAATGCTTGGGAGTGTTCTGATGTCCAAGGGAGAGTTGTGTGAGTGGCTGCTTCCACTGTGGTTAACTGTGTCAGTGGCTTGACAATGTGGGCATACTGAGGGATCCATTGTCTGCAATACGAAGTGAGACCAATGAATGCGCGGACTTCTTTCTGTGACTTTGGCTGTGAAATTGTCGAAATCAGTTGGATTCGTTATTGTGTTAGTTGCCTACCCTCTTTCGACAGCAAATGTCCTAAGTAAGCTACTTGCTGTGCGCAGAACTGTAATTTTGAGGGAAGACACCTTGTGACCTTTGTCTGTCAGGAAATGTAGGACGGTGAGAGATGCTTCTTCACATTCTGGTTCTGTCCTTGCAGTGACGAGGATGTAGTCGACATACTGTATCAACGCTGTGTTGGCAGGCATATTGATACTGTCAAGTTGTCTTTTTAGCGCTTGACTGTAGATACTCGGACTTTCTGTAAAGCCTTGGGGAGCTCTAGTGAACCTGAAGCTTCGTCCTTTCAAACTGAATCCGAACAGATATTGACTGTCGGGGTGTATTGGAATGCTGAAAAACGCATTCTTCAAGTCGATGACTGTAAAAAATGCAGCTTCGGGATCTATGGCAGTCAATGAATGAATGAATGAAACATTATTTATATTGCGCAACTATGCCCACTGGGCGTCAAGGCGCCTAAGCCAAATAACAGCTGTTAGCAGACAGAGACAGAGCCTACTGGTATGCATTAATAAAAAGCCAAGTTTTCAATGACTTCCTAAAGAGGTCGAGGGAAGGCAGTAGTTTGATTTCCAGGGGGAGTGAATTCCACATCAGAGGTGCCAGTATGGAAAAAGCTTTGCTCCCCCATCTAGCCTTCTTGGCTCTGGGAATTACCAGTTGATTAAGCTCCCTGGATCGGAGACATCTGCTTGGAACGGATCTAGTGAGTAGTGATCCAAGGGCATCAGCCGAGCCTGCAGTTAAAGCCTTATATGTAAGGCAGAGGAGTTTAAAAGTGATCCTTGAGGGGATGGGGAGCCAGTGGAGGTTCTTCCTCGCTAAGGTCATAGATGCCAACCAGGGCAAAGCGAGAGCAAACCGCGCTGCCGCGTTTTGTATAACCTGCAAACGCTGAAGCAGGCCCTTGTTGGCCCCGGCGTACACTGAGTTGCAGTAATCAAGCCATGAGCCAACAAGGGCGACCACCACCTGTTTCCTTGCCTGTGGGGACAAGTAGTGAACGATCCTTTTCAGGGTCTTGATGACACCCCAACAGGTAGCCACCGTTCTGTTGACCTGAAGCTCCATGGAGAGCTGGGTGTCAAAGATGACACCTAGGTTCCTGGCAGATTGTGTAGGTATAGGGCAGCTACCTAAAGAAGGAGGCCACCAATCACCTGACCACATGCCCTGGTCCTTGCCAAAGACCAGGACCTCTGTTTTGTCCCCGTTCAACTTTAGGGAGTTGGAAATCTTCCACTCTGCAACAAGTTGCATGCAGGCCCTAAAGTTAGATGCGGTTTCACTCACAGAGTGGGTCAGGGATACCATAATCTGCGTGTCGTCGGCATACGACACTACCTCCATCCCCTGAGATCTTACTAGTCTTGCAAGGGGGGCCACGTAGATGTTGAACAGGGTCGGACTCAATGCCGACCCCTGTGGCACCCCACATTGCAAAGACTTAGCAGGGGAGAGGTATTCACCTAGCATGACACGCTGCTCTCGTTGGTGTAAAAAGGAGCTCAGGAGACTGAGTGCCGGTCCTTCTACCCCTGCCTCCCTTAACCTAGATGTTAAAGTAAGGGGAGACAGGGTGTCGAATGCTGCTGAGAGATCTAGCAGCACCAGTACGGTGGGTAGACCCAAATCCACTTTTCTGCGGATGTTATCCATGACTTTCGTCAAGGCAGACTCCGTGCTATGCAGCTTTCTGAAGCCATGTTGGGACCCGTCCAAGAAGCCTGAGGTGTCAAGGAAGTTTGAAAGATGGAGAATCAAATGGGTCTCCAACATCTTAGCAGGGGCCGGCAGCAGAGAGATGGGTCTAAAGTTCTTCAGTACTCCGGGGTCTAAGGTGGTCTTTTTCAACAGTGGCTTCACAATGGCTTTCTTCCAAAGTGACGGAAAAATGCCCTGTTCCAAGGCTCCATTCATTACTTCCAGCATCGGAGGAAGAATGATCTCTCTGCAGTTCTTGAGTACTTTCAGAGGAACTGGATCAAGTGGGGAGGAAGATTTTGTTTAGTCAATAGTGAAGAAATATCTGGGACCACCGGATATTGTGGGATCACACATTTGTTCAGTTCTCGGAGGTCAACCACCAGTCGGTAGACCGGGGGTGCCTGAGGATCAGTCCTTTTGAGGACTGGAAGAACTGGAGAATTGCAAATATTTGAATCAGTCTCGATCACCACACCATGCTCTATGAGTTCTTGGATTATTTTTAGTAAGGCTTGTTCAGCCTCGGGTGGAATCTTATATTGTCGTATACGGGGTAGGACTACACCTTCCTTGAGCGTGACTTGATGTGGGGTGATGTCCATATAACCGACATCAGTCGAGCTTTTTGCCCATAAATGTGGTGGGATGTCTTTTAGTCTGGGGTCGAATTCTTTGACTGTGAAATGTCCTTTGAAATCTCGTAGGAACAGTTTTACTCCTTCCGGTGAACAGCATATTACTGCTCCTAGTTCTTTGAGTGTTTTGATACCTAATAAATTCTCTGGGCACGTTTCTGTAAGGACCAAATCAGTAGTACGTGTAAGAGGACCCACTCCTAAAGAGACTTGTTCAGATACTTTATTTATGATCGGTTTTCCTGAAAAGCCCAGAGATATATTATGTGAGCCAGAGAGAGGAACCTCTGGGACTTCCTTATGACTTATGGTAGTCCTACTCGCCCCCTTGTCTATGAGGAATTTTCTGTCTTGTCCCAGTAAGTGAGCTTGTACATACGGACCTTTCTGATCTACTGGAACTGGAATGAGGGGCAAGTCACTTTCTCTCTCAAGGCTGTCTCATGCACACGGTTCAAACTCGGGATAATCTGACTGTACGTACTGGTACATCTGTGTGGCAGCAGTAGCGGGTTTCTGAACCTGTGGCGGCGTAATGGTCTGAGGCTGCTGGGTGTTACCTGGTCTAGGAGTATGTGGGCGTTCTTTCGTTTTTCCTGTCGCTATATTATGTTTCAGAACTGGACATTCTTTCACAAAATGGCCCTGTTGCTTGCAGTAGTTACAGGTACCTCTATTGGCCCCTACATTACCTTTGGGGCCCGTATTTACTGGTGCCGTCTGTGCAACCAATACCTTCATTTTTGTGTCTTTTATCCTTTTCTTTTCCTGTTCCTGTTCTTCCCTTATTCTGTTGTGGTGGTACTGTAACATCCGTGACATTTGTGAAAGACTATTTGCTTGCCAGGTACTCTCAACTTTCAACACTCTATTCCTGATGGAGGGTAAAGCGTTGTCCACCAATTTGGACACAAAAAGATGAGGATATGCCTGGCTGCTATGAGCAAGACCACTATTTATAGAAAAACATTTCTCTAATCTGGTGTAGTAATCACCTGTATCCTCGTCTGGTTTTTGTTTACAGGCAGAAATGGCATCCCAATCTTCCTTTTTCGTTGTCAACAACAGAGGCAAGACCTGTATGAGGAGACTAGGCAGTTCTCTTATGCTCTCACCTAAACCTTCACCTGGTTTTCTGGCTGTCTCTTCTTGTTCTAGGGCAGTCCACGTGATCTTTTTACCACCCACTTCCCAGTCTTTTTCCTATAACTTGTCGAATACGCCTGTAGGTAGAATTACTTTAAGGAGTATTATGATATCTGGATATGTAAAACTACCCATTTGGAGGATATCTTTCAATTCCCTATGAAATCCTCCGGGATCTTTTTCGTGAGAGGGCACCATCTTTTTCATTTCCATAATTTCTAACTTGGTTAGGGGAGTATACACGTGTACTCGTTGCAGTGTACCATCTGGCTGGGGTATGGGGTGGACTTCACGTAAAGGGTATTGGCCTATACCATAAGGTTCATGATCTGATGAGGCTAAGGTAAGCTGCAGGAAACGGAGGCGCAGGTCCAGAATGATGTTGATCAATTCCGGTCCCCGGGACCTCCATTTATCTGTCACTACTTCCTGTAATAATTTGTATAGCTTGTCTGGTCGGTGGGAGTTATTCTCGTATAAGGTAGCCAGGTGTTGGACCATATAGATACCTGCTAGTCGTTGTTCCGCTCGGGGAAGAGCCAAGAACATTTGCGCTACTATATCTGGGCCATACACTCTGTGCTGTGATATCCAACAGGTGGCAGACCGAACCAATTCTTTTTCTTGCTGAGTAAGGGGAGGCTCATTGTCCATCCATTCATCGAGGGCTCTTTCCGTGGACTGAAAAAGATCTTCCGAAGAAGGATCTAATCTTTTAATTTTTAGCGACATTCGTGGGGTTCGCCATTTGGAGCCAGGACAATAACGCGCTACACCCAGGAAATTCATTCTATCTAGTGTCGGACCATCATCTTCCTCTGAGTCGTCCTCTTGTGCGACTTTCTCAGAGTGAATAGTGACAATTTTCTTAACCAGTCTTTTAGTTATTTTGTCGATCTGATGTCCCAGATCGTGTGCTCCTCGGTGTATCTGATCGCTGAGATCTGTTAACTCAGAGTCTACGCTTCCATTACCCGGGTCTAGTTCCCGGATCAGACAATTTATGATGAACCGCAGGAGCAGTCCTCTGATGGGAACTTTTCTGTTCTTCATGACCTGGGCCAGAGTATCTGGACCTTCACCTGTCCGTATGAATTCGTAAACTCTATCCAAATGTTTCGTTATATCAGGGACCTTTTGGAGTCGACCCGCAGCCAATCTTAATCTCTCTGATATGTAGCCACTGGGCCACTACCGGGCTCGGGGTCGTAAGGACACTCAAGAGGCGGGACATCGACTTTATCCTCAGCCCCGTTCCCGGACACTCCTAAATCAGAGGTAGAACCACCGGCTACTAGTTTAGGAGCATGTGCAGGCGGGCGTGTTCTAGGCATGTTTACATAAGCGGGGGTGGTTCGGACAGATAGGCAGGAAGGAAACTTTCGGGAGCAGTGGGAATTACTTTTTCTGTGGGTTTGGGGTGTTCTTCCACAATTTCTTCAGGAAGAACGGGATTAATACCAGTAACACGGGCGTTTTTCTCTCTCTCTGCCTGTTCAGCTAAGACTTTCTCACCTTCTACCTGTAATTGCTTTTCTTTGGCCTGTTCCGACATTCTCTTACTTTTCTTGACTTGTCCTAGTTCTTTCTGGGCCCTCCTATGCGCTTCTTTACGCCATGATTCAATGGCTTCTGTCTGTGAGGGCCTCGCCTTTTGTTTTCCATAATTCTTCCTCCACTCTCATAATGCATTCTACATCCCATGTACCTGTGACAGGCCACCGATACGCCATCTCTAATTTCTCGGTATATTCTACCCAAAGGTCTAAAAACAATATGGCATTCAACCCATGCTTGTTGTACATAAAATATCCAGGAGTGTCCCTAGGCGGGACTTTAACTGGTCTTTCTAACAGATTCATTTTGGTGCCAATTGTACGTAATTTGGAAAACAGAGGCATTCTTAAACCCAACAAATTACAATTTAAAAGGTTTGGAAGATACAAAACCAAAACGAACACGTTATACACTAGAATATAGTGCAACCATACCGGTTTCACGAATGAAACACGTCTTTACCGTTTTCCAAAAATGGAACCCGTCTTTATACTATCTCAGTGGTACTCACCAAGAAGCAAAACTTGAAGACCTGGTCATCGGACTCTTGACGCTTGCGCAGGGATTCGGGGCTCAAAAGACCTCGGACTCGGCACTCTCACTGGTCAGGCTCTGGGTTGGGACGCTCCGCAATCTTCTTCACCGCCTCGTGTGGATGATCAGTCGCAGTCTGCCTCCTCCTCGTCTCGAGGGAGTTAGCGGGAACACCCCGCTGTTGTGCACTTGAAGTCCGTCGAAAGTATGGAAGGGACAAGGACCCGACTTACATCGCCGGCGCGTAGGGAAGAGGGAGCATCCCTGTTCAGGCGCCAATTAATGTGGTAAATAAAAAGCTAGTTATTTACGCCGTGTCGGAATTTCTATAATTACCCAAGAAAATGGTAATGCATAAAATGAGGAGCAGAGTCCGTGGTCTTCGAGTTGAAAGGGTTTTATTCCAGATCTCGAGTTAAGGGAGAGCTCCTTCACCAAGCGGGTTCAGGAGTAGTCTACTTTACTTGAAACAGATCAGCACTTTTATACAATACAAGTACAATCGAAAAGAAGGAGTTTCCCTCAGACTTGATTCAATCAAAGACATAGCATACTTGTTCTCGTTTGAAGAATAACCTGAATAGCATATAAACAAACATATTGCATCGTGGTGATTGTGGTGGCAAGTTGCTGGTATCTGAGGACAGAGAATCGAGGCATTGTTACAGGGTCATTGCTGTCGGAAAGGCAAAGGGGACGAGGCATTGTGCGTTCTTTACTTCGTACACAAAGGTGGTGATGTTTCACAATGGTATGTTTGTGCAGCGGGGAAGAAGGAGAATGGACTGTAGTAAACTATTCTTCTTCGTGGCAGTCTCATGTGCTTGATTATGTTTTCCCTTGGTTGTTAACCCAACCCGTGGCTGTCCTCGCAAACTAGGAAATCATTGACGAGCGAGAGCTGCTCGTTCGGTGACAGAGTCAGGGAAGGGGGTTTTCCGAGTCAGCCATCTGACTGACTTTGTTTTTGTCAAAGGGAAAATATCGAACAGGAAGGAAACCCGTAGGTTACATGATGGTTGGACATTATTCTTGGCATGGGTCAGCTTTACGAAAAAGAAAGAGCAGGCAGGAGGGGGTACAACGGGGTTTGTGCTTGAAATTAGGAGAGTCTGCTTGCCTGGTCAACGTTAGGATGGATAGGGTGCATGATGGGACACCAGAGGAAAAAAGAGCCTTTTTTGTCAAATTCCACAGTCAAAAGCGGAAAGAATTATTCAAAACTGGAAGACCGGCCACAATCGCGGTCCCACAGCCGATGTCGATCAGGTCCCTCTCGGGTGTTTCAAAAATCGAGGTCCCGGCGGCAGTCCGGGAGTAGGCCAAGAATGGGACACGACATAACTTCGTCGCTGAATAAGGTAGGAAATCCGGGAGAGCACCGTTGGCATCAGGCAACCTTCATACATCCAGGCACAGGGAGTGGGTAGAGGATAAACAACAGGATAGACGGGTCGCCGGCGGAGGTCGGCGGAGCCGGGAGCCTATGCGGCCATCTTGGTTTGCGGCGTAGCTCCGCCCCCTGGGTTGAAAGTTTTTAACTTAGAATTGTGTTTCTTTTGTCTTTTGTACAAGGGAGTAAATATGCTAATCAGGGATGGACTACTGCTGGACCGGAATATACATTAGTGTGAATTTGTTATTTGCAAGAATAATGGGTGTGTCATATGGTTACTGCGTTTCTATATATTGTGTTAAGTTAGCATGAGTTTATTAAATGTTTAAACAACATATTTTCCTTCGGCTTCAGTTTGCACAAGACACCTAATTGTTATTGTAGCTTTCAACCTAGATGAAAGATGTGATTTTTTTGAGAATAATATGTTATTGCTCTGATATCAGTTGTGCTTGGTACACTTGGTACAACTGTCTGCACACTGAGAACTGCACCCTCTAAGAATAACCTAACACAAGGTTGCTGGAGGCCTGATCCTCGCACCACATTAGACATAACACAAATAATGTTGCTGCCAACATTGGGCTCTACGCGGGTTTAAGATAGAGTTACAGGGAATGAATCAACACACTTGATGCTTCGCATGCAGAGAGCTGGTAGCTGTTGATGTGATCTTCTCCTACTGACCATTAGAGGTATGGGCTCGCCCTGCTAAAAACCCAAATGAGACCTTCTTAGATATAATATAGTATGCTAAATAGGGTGCGCGAAATATAGGTGATACAAACTTTCTATAGATTTTGCATTATAATATGCTATCACCGTTCGCTTACTATGGACTAGTGACTATGCTGATAACTCTGATTTTTATAATATGTATGTTGATATTATATAAGATACTGCGTTTGAGAACCTTGCATTGAAAAATAAATATTTCAAACTTGCACGTGTGTTCTTTGACTCCCAGTTTTTGTTTGAAATGATTATATAGTGAAAGAGTGTTCATGTGTTCCACGATACCTGAGGTACCCTAAGTTCATGTTCTGGATTGTCTAAGTCATTGGGAAGTTGTTAGTACCAATGGGACACTGTAGCTAGCTTGGTAAGGGGATTTCTGATACTAAGGTGAGTTTTGGGTCACCCTAACTCACCCAGGTTCTAGATCTCTGTGCACAGTTCTGTGGGAGAATGGAAACCCTGCTACATGGCGCCCAACGTTGTTGGCCTTATATCATGACACTCGAGTAGTATATCATTCAAACCTTAACCCCTTCATTCCCGTTTCCGGAAAACGGTGGTGTCGGACAACCTACCTATTTCGGACATAGGTCTTGTTCAAGCTTGAATTGATCTAAAACGGTTTCTTTGAATTACTACCCAGTTGTGCTACAAAGTATTCTTTGTTTTTTCGTGTTCCTGTGCTACCATGGCACAAGCCGTGGACATCCCGCAGCATAGTCACATTGCGGTGCGTGACCACTTGCGGGCTTTTAATGTCCCTGTGGAAGGCTTGGCTGTGGTTCTGGTGGTGAGTGCGGAACATGCTTACCCGTACGAACTGTTTTATTCGTGGGTGACATTTCCGGCAGTGGACGCTAATTCTGGAGTGTTCCATTCATACACTGCTTCAGCTGTACCGGTTGCGTATGCTCCGTACAGGGCACTGGAGGTTCCTATTGATGCTTGGCAGCATGGAGTTTGGTTTGGTGGCGCCCTACCACACGCTTTAACCGCTCCGAGGTTGGGACCTTTGTCCATTCCGGGCACTAACTGGCCCGCTTTGGCTGGATTCACTCCTCACCCTAATCGCGCCACTTGTAACGTGGCTTATCTGCGGCGACTTCATGAGGTCGCAGTGTCTGTGATTAGAGCGCTTGTTCATTACACAAGCCATAATGTTCAGGACGCAGCCCCTAGGGGTGCGCAGCTTCGAGCAGAGCAGGCTGGTTTAAAAATCAATCCTGTCATGGTGAATTCCGTAATGGGCAAGCAGCCCCAGGATAAGGATGATTTTCCTTTCTGGCTTGCGGAGAAATTCGGCCAGCTGGAAGCTGTGTTTCCTAATACGAATCCTGGTGACAAACACCGGATTCTTACGCTTAGTTTACCGAAAGATTCGGCCCCTGAACTTGTTGACTGTGAGACCTGGGGTAAGACTTTTGCAGCGGTATATTCGAGGTGCTATGGCACCCCGTCTGTGACCAATCTGGGTGCGGTCCTTAAACGTGTTCAAGATGATCACGGACCGGAGTCGGCGGTTGAGTTGGGTATGCGCCTGTGTGGCACCTTTGATATAGTTTGCGATCTGATCCTTGCAAATGTCAAGGGGGATGCAGTGAACTTTCAGGTTGCTAACGCTTTAGCGTTAATTCCCGAGGCCGAGAAACCCCATCAGTTAGCAAGGATAATTGTGGCGGCTTATAAAACGGTTGGCCGCAATGCAATGGGTCTTAAGACTTTTTCTGATAAAGAGAAAAAGCAGCCCCAGGGTCAGTCTTTGGAAACTAGTGGTCAACCTAAGTCCAAGAAACAGAATTGGCCTAAAAAGCAGAATCAGGGTAAGCAACAACAACAACAAACACAGGTTTCTGCTCCTGCGTCTCCGTTGCCTGCGCAGTCGGATCGAGTTTATGATTTGCGCGATCGCGCGATGATTAAATCACCTGAAAGGTTTCAGGCTTCTGACCAACGCTCTCCTTGTTCCTTTCAGGACTCATCGGCTCCGTCAACCGGTGGTGGAGGGGGCGGCAGGGGCCGGGGTGGCCAGCAAGGACGTGGTCAGCCCCGCCCGCGTAACGGTGGAGACCAGCAGGAAGGCGCTACGCCCAAGAGACCACAGTTTGCCACGAAGAAAGTCGCCGCCCTGACAGCGCATCGATATGCCCCAGATAGTGAGAACGCGGCTTCGGAATCTGACGTGGGCTCTGACCTTGCTGGACAGTGCGGCAGAGATTACCATAGTGAGAGAGGCCCTCCGTCCACTGTTGAACGTGACAGCGACTGACACTTATGTTGTCATTGAAACTGCTGATACGCATGTTGCTCCCCCTGAACGTCTTTTTGAAATTGTCCTGTTAATCGAAGGTGACATGCTGCGAACTGTAAAAGGGGTATTTTGGGAAAATCTTTCGTCTACATATGACATTTTGCTTTCGGAGGCTGACTGGCCCCCGCCTTTTGTTCTCGCAGCTCCGCGAGGGGAGGAGGTGATCCTCCCCAGTTTCGCGCACACTGTATCGAGAGTGGAGGCGATGCATTTTGCAGAAGAGTGGGCTCTGGCGCTTGCACCGGCTGTGTACCGCAATCAGTGTGGCTGGGATAAATTATCTCCAAGCCACGAGATTCCTTTACGGTCTCAGCCGCAGCCTCAACCTCAATATCCCATAAGGCGTGAAGCCAAAGCTTCTGTCGCGGCTATCCTTGAACAATTGGAATATCAAGGTGTAATTGAAACGTGTGTGTCACCGATGAATAACCCCCTTTTTACTGTAAACAAGCCGGACGGCTCAAATCGTTTGGTTTTGGATTATAGGCATTTAAACTCGCATTGCCGTAACTGCGCAGTACAGAATACTCATGGCTCGGCTTTAGTGAATAGTCTTGAGCGTAAACGGTTCAAAACCACGCTTGACATTTCCAATGGTTTTTATGCCCATAGATCAGATGGTCTAATTTCTCAATGGACCAGCTTTACATGCGGCGGTGTGCAAAAAATGTTTCGGCGTCTCCCGATGGGCTATAAGAATAGTCCTGGAGTATTCTCCGCCCACATAGTCTCTCTTTTGGAGGGCTTCGACCCAGTTGCTTGTTCGTATGTGGATGACATTTATCTCACAGACGACGATCTTTGGGAGCATCTGTGTCGAGTAAATAGAAATAATTTGTAACTTTGCAGACATAGGTTACAAGTTTAACTTTGCAAAGTCGCACATTGCAGAGTACACAGTGTTGTTTCTCGGCTACGAGCTTAACAACGAGGGAAAGGGGTTGGCACCTCACTTCCTGGAGAAATGCGCACAGTTGCGCTCTCCGACAACACTGAAAAAATTACAATCTTTGCTGGGTTTTTTGAATTTCGGGAGGACTTACATTCCCGAATATGCCCAGCGTATCAAGCCTTTGTATGCTTTGATACAACCATCTTTTTCCAAATCATGCTGGCTGCCTGAGCATTCAGCCATTCTGCAGTCTTTGCAGGCTGATTTGCTCGCTTCTGAATACTTACAGACTCGTGATAACCAGACCAACCTGGTGATAAGAATTATCCCTGGGGCGGTGGGTTTCACGTACCTGACTTTTAATGAAGGGGATACAGTACCTATTGCTTACAAGTCACACTTGTACACTTCGGCTGAACTGCGTTTTTCCACTGTGGAGAAAGTTTTAACGGCTGTGCAGATGGCAATTCTTAAAGAACGTGCCCTGTCACAAGGAAAACGCATGTTGGTTGTTACCCCGTGTCCTGCCTTGGAGGCAGTTACGAAAGCCAGTGTACCTAATTCCAAAGCTTTGCACCCTCGGTGGATTCAGTGGGCTGCATCCTTGACATCCCAGGATGTCACGTTTATTTTTGACGCCACTTTACGGTCGCAGGAGTATTTACAGTATGAATTTGTTCATCCTGCTCCTTTAGCAATGCGGCGTTGGAGGATTTCCATTGCATCATTTACACTGATGGTTCGGCGCAGGTTACGCATGGCTCTAAACATGCCTACGTTTCTGCATGCGCCATTGTGGTCGGTGCCATGGTGAACGATGAGTTCAAGTCCAGTGTTGTGCATACACAGACACTTGGGGACTGCACCGCACAATTAGCAGAGCTTCGTGCTCTGATGCTTGCGTTGGAGTACTACTGTGTCCAGTCTTACAATGAAAACTTGTTCTTTTGGATTCAGAATGAATTTCGTGATTCCAAAGGTAGCACAATAAAACATAAAATGATCTGGGTCCGAGTGGCGGAACTTAAAGAGAAGTTGCCACTCGTGTTTGTGATTCATACTCACGCCCATCAGCGCGTGGGGGTCCACGCTGTTGGTAACTCGCTTGCCGATGAAGCAGCGAAGTCAGCGGTATCAAAATACTTAGTTGCAGCAGTCACGAGGTCAAAGAGCAAGATAGATGATGACATCTTGGCAGCTGTTGCTGCCACCGAGAAGGGAGGTAAATATCCTGCGGGGTTCCCTTCTAAATACACATACCACTTAAGTCCCGATAAGGTTCCTTATGTGAAAATTCCTGATGTTGGCGAACGTCTAGTTCCCAACTCGGATCGCAGGGCTGCTTTGATTACAGCGGCTCATGAAGGTGTGGCCACTGTAACTCAGCTACAACAAAGGTTCTGGTGGCGGGGATTGTACAAACAGACGCGCGATTATGTCCTTCAATGTGACATTTGCCAGCAGATTAAACCTTCGACTGCTGCGCGTCCGCCTCAGACACAGTTGTACATCTCTAATAAACCGCTTGGATGCGTTTATTTGGATCACTGCGGCCCATTTTCTTCTGATACTGCATACAAGTACATCTTGGAGGCAGTTGATTCATGCACACGCTTGTGTGGGTATGGCCACATCGGAGCGCTGATTCACGGACTGTCATCAAGGATTTGCGAGTCTTTATAGGGATTTTTGCCTGTGGTACCTTCCATTCGGATCAGGGTCCGGCTTTCGCCTCTAAGGCGTATAAGGATGCTATGGTTTCGTTGGGGGTCCAAGTCAAGTTTTCAAGTCCGTACAGACCCGAGGGTAATAGTGTAGTGGAACGAATGAACCGTGACTTAAAGCAATCTTTGACAGCTCGAGTTATAGGAACTGGCAGAAACTGGTTAGCCCACCTCAATGGCGTGCAGCGTGCGCTTAATAATCTCCCTAGAAGGTCACTGGGTGGGCGGACCCCGTACGAAATGCTCTTTGGTATCAAGATGTATGTACCTGAACTCGACGGTCTAGACTGCAAGGCCCAGGCCACGGCCTTTGATGTAGATGAACATTGCAATGTTTTACAGGATCTACAAAAGACCAGAGACAGTCTAGCAAAGGAACATTTGCCCTCCACATCGGCTGATGCGTTGCAGATCCCGGTAGTTGGCTGGCCACCCCAAGTTGGAGAACTGGTTCGAGAGAAGATCGATAACAAGAAAAAGTTTGGTCCCTCATATCGTGCACCGGTTCGAGTTCTTGGAGTGAAGGACACAAGAACAGTCATTTTACCACCACTTCCAGGTCGTAAGGAAAACAGATTTATTTCTATTGACAATGTCAAGACACACAGGGTGGCCGATTCTTCATAGCATGACACCGGCTGTTTCCTGTCCTACCATGGTGAGGCATTCTGTGCTGGCTATTACTTCTGGTGCAGAACCGGAGGTGTCCCTCGAGATGCCTGCTATTTCCAGTCCTTTATTAAATACTATTCCTGTTACTAACATTGATGAGCTGAACTACACCTATCCTGCTGATTTATCAATGCCTGATTTGCAGACTCGTTTGGCCGACCAGTCCAGATTCTCTTTTGACTCTGTTTCGGAACTTTCAAAGAAACCCTCAACTATTGCAAAATATGCCACCTTATTTAAAAAACATTTTTTAATTCCCCCTTGTACATACATTTGGTTGATTCTATTTTCATTTTACCTTTTTATGTCAATTGGTTTTGTGTTTTATTTTTTCCGCCTGATCGATGGTCACTATTTTAAAGAAAGAACAGGAATTCGGTACCTTAATGGAACATTGGCCCCTCTTTCCTCTTCACATTCAGCACACAGACAAACGAAACTTGAATACAGTCAACATTACTGCTTGGCCTGTCCTTGATGGGATTGTATGGGATGCGGTTAGATTTCAAATACATGGGCCCACTGAAGTGATTAATGTTCCGAATGTGCTTAGAGTAAATATGGGGGATGTGATTAAACAAAATATACGTTCTGATGATTGGGATATTCAGGCCGTAGAAGCATTATTCTTTGATTTGAAATACTATGCTGCCTTTGATGCTGAGGATCTGTATTTAGATTCTATTAATTATGGTGATTTGTTTTGTTTTCAACATTATGGTAATCATTTTTTACATAAGACAAATTCCAGGAGGGTTGCTGTAAATTACACACAGTGGGAACATTGCCCTGCTCCATTGGGAGGCAGCTCCAATACGTTTCTGAAAAAATACACTTATTTCACAGATTTTAATCAATCAAATCCTGAGTCATTTTATTTCAAAATGACACAAAAGTCCATGTCCAAAGTTAGACTTACCGATACAAAATCGCTGTATTCGAAGTCCTTTCTAGACAGATTAGCTGTAGAAGGCTACGAGTTTTGGAAAGGAACAATTGACCTTAAATCGGTTTGGGGTACCAAAGATTGGCAGGTACATGGCACTGAGGCTTTGCACCGTGCATGTCTCATCCCGAATCACATGTTGTTTCTAAATTCTACTATTTCCCAAACAACATGCTTTGGATTGGATACTTCTAAAAAATTAAATACACCAATTATCCCCGAATCAGAAGAATATTCAGGTTGGGGTAATTTTTCTGATTTGTCTATTCGTGAGATACAGTCTCTATTACACAATTCGTCCTTTAATGTATCCAGTTTGGATCCAAAGGGTTGGCTGTTGTGGCAAAGAAGTGCTGATTCTTGCCAACATCGCTTTCTGGGGTTGGCTGAAGGGTTCACACAAGTCAGACCAGATCCACGTTTTGAAACTGATTATACTGTCACCACTTACTCAGTGGGGAAACTGTGTCAGAATTGGTTACAACATTCCACGTTAGCTGCAGTTAAACTACATCTGTCTCAGTTAACTGAAAATGTGGATTTAAATGATTTTATAAAAGGGCCGGCTAAGGGTAGAGCTAAACGGTGGATTTATGCAGTTTACAATGAAATTTGGAAAGTTTCTCAAATTGAGGCTGCTAAGCGCCTAAGGGCAATTGACCAAGCAAATTTGGAAAAAGTACTTGGAGTTGTCGATAACAGTATTAACATGCTTTCTTCCCGAATTTACACGTTGAACAATATTGTCTCTTCTGTTGTTGACATTGTGCATGATGAAGTGTTCGTATTATATCATGGTCAAAATCAATTGCGTTCTGTTATGCAGTTTGCATGGACACTACAGACTCTGAAAGCTGGTCGAGTGCCTTGGAGTTACATGAACGTCTCATCACTATTTGCCCCATTTAATTTGACTGACAAGCAACGCATGCTTTCCATGCGTGATGCATCATTTTCTATGTTACACATTGAAAAATTATAATCTTTGCCCTTTTCTGTAGCTGAGGCAGCTGCTGCTACATGGCTAATCCATGGTATTATTACTTTACCATTTGCTCTGTATAAATTTACAAATTGTATGTGATATATTGCTATAGGGCGATATGAACCACTAGGCAGTGCCTTCCTACATGAGACATGGTCTTTACCATACACATACAGATGTCTGAAGGAAGGGAAGGAAGTGAATCTGAATGGTGAAGAATGCACACAGTCGCCTGACCGTTCACTGATATGCAGGCACATCCAGTTGCATGGTTCTTGTAATCAGGACCGGCCTAATTTAGCCTGTGTTTTAAAAGGCACACCGGTTCCTGCAATAGTTCCCACATTCACTTTGTTGACTAACGGTAGTTATTTACTTTTGAATAACGAGGAGTGTTGTGGGTTAATGGTCGGTATCGCCTATGTGGTTACTGTATCAGAACGTGTGGTGTGTTGCAAGAACATGTTATATCCACCCACGCATGGGAATTCAGATGTTTCCATCTGGCCGCGCATCCCAACCTTGAGAGCGGAGTTCAACGGTTTGAGCCGAATAAGAGCCCTTTTGTCTCAAAAAGAAGTGGCCCTGAGCTCGGCTCGTGAAACTTATGTCCTTCACATAGCTAACACACGCACAGAGGTGCAGGCACTTTTAAATACTGACTTGCCGTTTCATTTCTGCGAGCTGGTTCATCAAATCTTTAATGCCTCCTCCACGTCTGGACTCGCACATTTTTTTTAATTGGTTAGCAGTGGTCTCGTGACTACGTTTGAAAAAGTATTTGGTATTATCCCTGCGTTCTTTCATTCTATATTCGCAAGTTTGTTTGGCGGATTCCCTGTTTTGCTGGCTTTGGCTGCAGGCGTTTTGGTGATATTTTGCTTTATAAAACATGGATGCCCATCCTGCGCAAGGAGCCGCTCAGCCCCTTCTGACACTGTTTCGCAACCGGATGCTTGATTACTATGGCACCTTGCCGCTTGCGACTTTAAGCACGGCTTTTGGATTATCATTTCGATTTTCCTATTTCACATGTGTCCAGCCTGTGTTTCATTGCCTGAGCTGTGATTTCGACTGGGCCATTGATTTGTGTCTCTGCTTGACGACTTCTCCTGACGTCGATTTTGATCAGCTGATGAGCCCCGTAGTTGCTCACGAGTTGGTTTGTTCTGGCGAAAGGGTTATGGCCGTGGCAGCGATGCATGGACTAATGGGTCAGTTGGACATACCCGCAGCGGCGCATTACTTTTTGGCACATAGCGTTCTCGAGAACCCACTGAGTTGTCCTCTGATGTTGCTAGAGGATTCGGTGCTGGAGGAGCACGTATGTTCTTTCCCATAGCTTAATTGGATGGCTGAGCTGTTTTCGGATGATGACAGAGATTTCATGTTGGAAGCTGTGGCTACCTATGTTGCATATTCTATCCACCCATGAGTGGCTTTGGAGACTTTCACTGTTATGGCACGTGACTTTTTAGTAATTCTGAATGGTGCCTTTTATTTTACGAACATTCGACTTTTATATGTTCTGGGCCTATGATGTTATAATTGGCCTCAAGTTCAAGATTTTTTATATTTGTGTGTGGCCACTATAGGCATTCATACATATTTTGTATTATTGATTTTTATATACATCTACATACAGTTAGCGTGGCTCAATATTGTTGAACTCTGCTTTCATGTTTTGCCTTTCTTATAGTATTGGCTTGTTTTTTTCCTTTTTGACCGTCCTCGGATCATTGGGGGGGTGTCATATGGTTACTGCGTTTCTATATATTGTGTTAAGTTAGCATGAGTTTATTAAATGTTTAAACAACATATTTTCCTTCGGCTTCAGTTTGCACACGACACCTAATTGTTATAGTAGCTTTCAACCTAGACGAAAGATGTGATTTATTTGAGAATAATATGTTATTGCTCTGATATCAGTTGTGCTTGGTACACTTGGTACAACTTTCTGCACACTGAGAACTGCACCCTCTAAGAATAACCTAACACAAGGTTGCTGGAGGCCTGATCCTCGCACCACATTAGACATAACACAAATAATGTTGCTGCCAACATTGGGCTCTACGCGGGTTTAAGATAGAGTTACAGGGAATGAATCAACACACTTGATGCTTCGCATGCAGAGAGCTGGTAGCTGTTGATGTGATCTTCTCCTACTGACCATTAGAGGTATGGGCCCACCCTGCTAAAAACCCAAATGAGACCTTCTTAGATATAATATAGTATGCTAAATAGGGTGCGCGAAATATAGGGGATACAAACTTTCTATAGATTTTGCATTATAATATGCTATCACCGTTCGCTTACTATGGACTAGTGACTATGCTGATAACTCTGATTTTTATAATATGTATGTTGATATTATATAAGATACTGCGTTTGAGAACCTTGCATTGAAAAATAAATATTTCAAACTTGCACGTGTGTTCTTTGACTCCCAGTTTTTGTTTGAAATGATTATATAGTGAAAGAGTGTTCATGTGTTCCACGATACCTGAGGTACCCTAAGTTCATGTTCTGGATTGTCTAAGTCATTGGGAAGTTGTTAGTACCAATGGGACACTGTAGCTAGCTTGGTAAGGGGATTTCTGATACTAAGGTGAGTTTTGGGTCACCCTAACTCACCCAGGTTCTAGATCTCTGTGCACAGTTCTGTGGGAGAACGGAAACCCTGCCACAGGTGCTTAATTGAAAAAAGCCTAACATTTCTAATGCATCTGTTACGGAAGGTGAGAGGATTCCTCCTGAAGGTTCTCCAGCATTTGAAATTATGACGGACATCAGGTTTCATACATGTGCGTGGTTAAAAGACTGTAATGAGTTCACTTCTAGCGACAAGGACATGCAATTTCCTTTAGAGGGTACCTATTAATACTATAAAGTTTGATTTTCTAAGACTGACAACCTCTCCAATTTGAAGCATTAAATGAATGGGATCAAGTGGCCATAGAAAAGGGGAGAAAGAAAAGGAACAAGCATTTGCAATGCAATAGGTCTCGCAGTTACGCTAGTATGAGCTATTGACATTGCAAATGACAATGCCTTTTATTTTTGTTTTTAAAACATAAATAAAAGGCATTGCCATTTACAATGCTAATAGCTTAACACCTTGGCTGCTATGGGGTTTTCCCCTCCTGTGCTGCATTAATTCAATCACCATTTTTCATGACAAGGTCAGCTCGTCAAACGCACAGCGCAGGTAACACCCATGACGAGCTGACCTTGTCATGAGCATGGAAGGGTTTAAACTCGCGTAAATGAGAGACCTATTGCATTTTGGAGCGTGAGGACTACAAACCTCCACCCCACACCCCTAAAGAAGAACATACTTGATAAATATACATCCATCATTTTGCTCAAAGTCATTTTGTACAGGGGTATTTAGCGCCTATTGCAGAAGCCTGGGCGTACCCTTAACACATATGATGACAGGCTGGTGCAGTGGGTCCGGATCAGCTTCACTAGACCGTTTGGCAGAAAGCTACTTCAAGGTGAGCAGCGCAACCGATGAGAGATTTAAGTTGTTCACACAGCTAGATGCAGAAATTGAAGAGGAAGTCGAAGAGGCAGCAATGAAGTTTTTTGTCAAGCCGATGATTGAACACAATGGCAGTGGTGATCATGTCAATATGTCATATAAGACCGCATGAAGATGGCAAGGGGCGGAAATAAACGTGGTGGTACATTACACCCCACCCCCACAACAGCCCGAAAATGATTACACTCCTATGCAAGGTGTGTGCATTAATGTCGTTCAAGCCATTATTAGCTTTTCTTGAGGTCACATTACAAGGTATTGAAACCCAACTCCCTAAGTTCCTAAATTCAACTAAACTGCCGACTTACATTCATTAGGATTAGGTAAATTTCGTACCCAACTGCCTATCCTGGCATTTCTGGAGGCACCTATCCCTCTAGATCTGTTTACTGACGGCCTTTTTCCGCAGACCAGTCTACAAGCAGCCTCCATCGGCACCTTGCACTCCTACTTCCAGCACCTAAGATCAGCTTGAACAGACTACTCCCCCTTACCACCGTACTAAGTTCAAAGTTTAAATATTAGGTGGTTGTTATGAAAACAAACAAGAAGGCAGTAGAGCAGAAACGCGCGAGAGGGAAGAGGAGGCTGAAGGCCGACATATACACTTCATATCAGATCACAGTAACATACCAACCCAAGTTTGCATGTATTTTGAACTTTAAAAGAAAGGAAAATTCTATCACAAATATAAACTGATGCAGAGAGCCACACGGGCAATTTCCCAATTCTTTGCTAGAAATCGTTTTCAGATGTATTCACACTTTGTATGCACGAAAAGAAGGTAGCATTGCTTCTGTACACTGAAAAAAGTGTCAAACTGTCCCAATATCAACAACGCACGATAAATTTCATTTTGTGTATGCCACAGTCCTAAACTTTCATACAACAAAACATTTTCAGAAGAACATAAGTACATATGAAGAACCAGCAACACAGAATAGAAACAGAAAGCAGCCCGGGCTGAGTGAGAGGGCCGGGGCTGCCCGCGCATGCGCGCTCCGAGCCCCGGCGCCAAAGCGGAGTGCGGCATCTGAAGTCCCGGGTCCCAGGAGGGGGCCCGGGTGAAGACCAGCGCTGCGGAGGAGACACGGAACACGCCGAAAGAGCCCGGTGAGTGGTTAGTGTACGCGCGTGTGTCTGTGTGTGTTCGAGTGTGTCTTTGCGTGTGTCTGTTTAAGGGGGGGTGCGTGTGTGTGTATGCAGTGTGTGTGTGTCTGTGTATGCGTGTGGCTGTGTATGTGCGCATGCGTGAGTGTGGCAGTGTGAGTGTTTGCGCACGGGACTATGAGGCACGAGAGAGGCACGGTGCCGTGCGCGCCCACGAGGTAAAATCTCCGGCAGGAGAAGCGTGTGTCAGTCTGCTGTCCACATTCCCCCCAGAGTGATAACATAAGTTTTCGAGCCCTAGACAGCAAAAGCTTCGCTTTTGCTTTCGTCTAGGCTCGACCTAAAAAGCAGGTTAGCTATATGATGAGTCAGTAGTTAGAATCCAACCGGGACATGCAAAAAAAAAAGTAGAGAGCAATTACAATGCAGAGGATGAGAGTATTTCCTGTTATAGTTAACAAATCAGATGAAGGTAAAATTGAAATTGAAAATGTGGATCTTAAAAACGTGGATTCGAAAAAGAGACTCTGATAAAGATAATTTCTTAATCACCTTTTAGATTCTAGGCCTCTGTTTTACACAGAGACCACCAGCACCTGATATGGGTGAGGGTGAGTATGCATGAATAATAGCACTCAGTATTGCAAGTGCTCCGACAGAGTGCATTAGCAGCAGCTCAAACGGTGTACACATCAAGAAAGTAAGGACCAAATTGAGGTCCCACTGTGGCATAAGAAAAGGAGAAGGGGAAAACAAGTGGGCTAACCCCTTCAAAACCCTTTGCACCAGAGGGTGCTTAAAAAGTGAAGGCTGATCGGGTAGCTGAGGAAAAGATGAGAGGGCTAAAAGGTAGCCCTTCAGAGTGCCCAAAGCAGAACCCTGCTGGGCCTAGGAAAGGATAAACAGGAGAACATCTGATGGAGAGGCAGATGAGTGGTCAGTAGACCGTTCTGTAAAATATCTACAAAATTTGTTCCATCGGCAGGCATACACAGACTTCGTGAAGGGACCCTAGGCTGCCCGAATACCTTTGCAGTATTCGGGAGGAAGGTCAAAAGCTGTCAGCTGCAACTGCTCAATCTCCACGCAAGGAGGAGGAGAGTGGACAGGTTCGGGTGGAGGACCCTTCCCTGCTGCTACAGCAGAAGATCCTCCCAAAGCGGCAGCCTGATCGGAGGATCGATTCTCATAGCCAGAACCTCGGGATACCAAACTCTCTGTGCCCATTCCGGAGCCACAAGAACGATTTGTGCCCAGTCGCTCCTGATCTTCTTGAGCACTCTGGGCAGGACTGGTATTGGTGGAAAAGGCGTACAGCAGGCCTTAGTCTTGGAAACTCGAACGTGCAAAACTGTTGACATTGTGAGTTGTCTTCGGGGGCGAACAGATTTAACCAAGGTCCACCTCAGCTCTGAAAGAGACCTCATACCATCTCTGGACGGAGACGCCATTCGTGATCCTCAAGGCACCTTCGGCTGAGTTAGTCTGCTTTGGCTCAGATGTTGAACCACCAGGGAAATGCCCTGTTGTTCCAACCAAGTCCAGAGATGCAGGGCCTCTTGACAGAGTCCACGAGCACACACCGCCTTGCTTGTTGCAATACCACATGGCGGAAGTGTTGTCCATGAACATCTGAACTAGCCTTCCCTTGATGGACAGTAAAAAGGCTTTCAGTACCAATCGGATTGCCATAAGTTAAAATGGAGCTTGGCTTCCTCCGGAGACCAAAGTCCTTTGATCTCCACCTCCCCCAGATGGCCGCCCGTCTTCTGGTATGGAAGAGACGCAACTGTCACTACTATGATATCGGGGTGGGGAAGGAAGAGGGATCTGACTCTGACCCAATCGCAGTTTGTCAGCCAACACTGCAGGTCTTTCGCAGTGCCCTCCGATATCTGAACCAGGCCAGTGAGATTTCCTCATTGCTACGACCATTGGAACTTCAGACCCCGCATGATCCATCTTTTATGGTCCATCAGCAGGATGCAGGAGGCCATGAGGCCCAAAAGCCTCAGAGTCACTCACCAAAATCCAGGATAGAGGCTGAAATATCGGTATTATATCCTGAATTGCTTGAACTCACTGATCAGGAGGTTAGGCCCAAAACTGGACGGTGTTCAAAACCGCTCCAATGAAAAGGAGTGTCTTGGAGGGAATCAGGTGCAACTTCGGCACATTGATAGTGAACCCAGCAAATGCAGGAGGTTTGCCGAAGTCTGGATATGGGAGACGACTGACTGGGGTGATCTAGTCTTCAAAAATAAGTCGTCGAGATATGGGAAGATTGGAACCCCTGATCTTTGCGGATGAGCTGCGACCACTATCACCTTTGTGAACACCCGAGGAGCACTGGTGAGGCCAAAAGGGAGCCCGGCAAACTGAAAGTGCTCATGGCCTACAGTAAACAGCAGGTAGCGACAATGGGCCGGCAGGACAGAGATATAAAAATAGGCAATCTGCACGTCCAGCGCTACCATCCAGTCTCCAGGGCAAACAGGACCTGAGCTAGGGTGAGCATCTTGAACTTCTTTTTTGTCGAAGTAGTTGAGGGGTCTTAAGTTGAAGATAAGATGAAGGCCTTCGTCCTTCTTTGGGATCAGAAAATAGCAGGAGTAACATAACAACCACAGCCTATTTCTAGCTTGGAAACCCTCTCTGTAGCTCCCTTGGCCAAGAGAGTTTTGACTTCCTTGCAGAGTAAGGAAAGGTGATCCTCTGTCAGCCGGTCATACACTGGAGGTATGGATAGGGGGGTTGTCTCGAAAGGGATAGAGTAGCTCCTTCGTACTATTTGCAACACGCACCTGTCCGAGGTGATGTCTTGCCAGTGGTGGAGATGATGGTGCATTCTACCACCAACTAGCCGTGAATGATCCTGGGGGATCAGACTAGGAGGGTTTTGTGGTGGAGGAGGTGACCATGGCTTGGCTCGACTTCTGGCCTCCCGACCCTCGGCGTCGGGGTGAGCCGCGACCACGGCCCTGCAGAAGTTGGTGAACTTGCGGGCCCTCTGGCTGGAATAGGGTTGGCGCAGTTAGTAGCTCCTTCCTTAGCCACAAAAGGAGTGAAAAGCAGACCCAGGCCGGGATGTTGTGGTGAGGCCCAAGGACTTGGCCATAGCCCACTAGTCCTTAAAACGCTCAAGTGCAACATCTACTTTGTCTCCGAAGAGAAGGGAGTCATCAAAAGGCATGTCCATAAGACTAGCCTGGATATCCCCCGAAAAACCAGACATCCTCAGCCAGGCATTGCGAAGTACGGCCACCGTCGTGGAAATCGCTCTGCCCAGCGAGTCTTGGTGTGTCCAAGCCACATCGAATGGCGAACTTCGCTGCATCTCTCCTGTCTGAAATAGCTAAGGAGAGTAGAATCCGGTCCTCCTTCGAGACTCTGGGCAACCTGCGCAATCATGTCCCATATTGAATGGGAATAACGGCCCAAAAGGCATGCAGTGTTCACCGGCTGCAATGCTAGACTGGCAGAAGAGAACATTTTCTTCCCAAAGCTTTCCAGTATCTTGGATTGTGCGGAAGGGAACACGCTACTGGGAGTGGAAGCTTGAACCACCAAGCTTTGTGAGTTGGGGTAGACGGTGAGCAATAACTGGGTCACCCGGTGCAAGGCAATGGCGGCAGGCAATCGTTCTGTTCATAGGAGACCCTGTGCTGGGCTTGTACCAAGTGTCCAAAAGAATGTCCGTCAAGGCCTCATCGAAAGGCATCAATGGTTCAGCGCTGGAGACACCAGGCTGCAGGACCTCTGTCAAGAAGTTAGTCTTGACTGTCACCATAGGGAGTTGCAGGTCCAGGACCTTCGCAGCCCTCTGCACCACCATAGCGAATGATGCCACACCTCCTCCGTAGCCAGGTTAGGGGGAGACAGCATGCCAGAATCTGGGGAAATGTCTGGCCATTGGCAACACCCAGTTCCTCATACCAGCCAATGTCCTGGAGTTGCAGGATTTCTAAAAAGTCCTGTTCCCCATCCCAATCCTCCTCATCTATTCTTAACCCTTCAGAATAGGGCATGTTAAACAGCTCAGTCGGCACTGGTCTCGGCTTCGTATCATCGGGAATGAAGATTGAGGAGGCACTGGTGATGCAGAGGAACTCTGATGCAGAAGCAGTGCCGGGGAAGGTCGCAGTGGAGGATCGACCGGTGCCAGTCCGGACCCGGTAACAGGCCAAGTAGGAGGCACATGGGGACTCCTTCATCCAAGCCTGCGGGGCCGAAAGGTGCGCCGGTAGGGTCAGGCCGTCCAAATATGGCACATAGAACTCCTTAAGTTGGGCTGGGGTCGCCCCCGGCCCCGGAAAAAGAGTGAATCAAGGAGCTGACCCAGGCATCGCCTCCGTAGAACAGGGCCGTGAATGCCGAGGTTCCTCCATCTTGCCATGCGACGGATATGGCAAAGTGGAAGCACGCTTTGCCTTCTTGTGTTTTTTGTGACGCCTCTTACCTGACGACTTGGAAGAAGAGGGCTTTAATCCTCCTAAACGGTGCTCGGACCTTCCTCTCGACCGAGATCGAGATCGAGATCTAAGGGGTGACCTCCGAGGCTCAGTTCGCTGGCTCGCCATTTGCTTTAAGGACCTCTCCCTCAAATTTTTCGGCGCCGCGGCCTGGCAATCGAAGCACGAGTTTGTGTATTGGTCGTGCTCCAGGCGCCCGAAACACACTAAGTGGGGGGTCTGTGACCAGCATGGCACAGGGACTGGCGTAGCACGGCTTAAACCCTGAGGTCTTCTTGCTAGACATCGCTAGCACGCCAAAAGTGGTGGAAAAAAAGTTGAAAAAAGTTAGTCAAAAAATGACCGTGGGTAAGCTCTCTTCGATGGATCAGCGCTGGCTGGCGTGGAATGAAAAGAACTGACGTCAGCACGATGGAGTGGCGGTGACGATTCCACGCGGAGTCAACCAACGCCATCTACCAGCACACAAGTGTACTGCTGAGGAAAAATCTTCTAGATCCAGCCTGACGCCTGGAAGTTCAAAGGTAAGGAATCTGCAGCTAGATGTCTGTATCAGATAAGTGGCACACAGAGGTCAACATAATAATGACTATTTCGAAAGTGCTGTGGGTTGAATTGAATAAACTGTTAAGAGATTGTTGTTCCTATGGATTAGTGGACAGAATGCAAGGCAGCTGTTGGATGGCTGACAGAGTAGCTGCAAAGAATTCAACCTAATAATGCTCCTGCTGCTCTTGTTTTGAAGAGAGTTTTCAAGTGGTAACAGACCATTTGAAACTGAAGATGCCAGAGAAAGAGTCGAATTGGACATAAATAATGAGGGCTACCCAAGTAATGAAAGTCAGTGCATCTATGTTAAGAAAGACTTATGCAGATCTATAGTAAATAGTGTAAAGTAGACCATTTGAAACTACAGGTGCCATTGAAAGAGGCGATTTGGATATAAATAATGATGGCTTCACAAGAACTGAAAGAGTGAGTGCATGCATCTTCGGAAAGACTTATGCAGATTGATAATAAGTACAGTGAAGTGTGGATAAACCAGCAAAGTAATGCATTAACAGATTCATATCAGTTTTCGTTTTGAATTTGTGTGCAGAACGTCTCACATATCCAGCAGAGTGTGATGTGTTGGCAGACCAAGAGTATTGATGAGATCCAGTATGCAATTAATTTAGTGACAGTTTTGAGGCCATGTAGAAAAAGATTAAGGAAAAGTTAACTGAGAAGAAAAAAAGGATTCAGAGGTGGCAAAAACCAGATGCTGTATTAAGACATGGATTTTGTGCCATCTGCAAATTCCAGTGAGTATGTGAATTTGAATTTTAGGATGCAAGAAATGTGATGAGTTAGAGTGCAAAAGAGTGACATAGTGGCACATCAAATTCAAAGTAAGAATGGAGGGTTTGTGAACAATTCTGGGATGAATATGCTTAAGAAAAGTAATGCTTGTCATTTGTGTGGGAAAAATTTATCACTTGAGGCACAAGTGTGGACCCAGAATTAATTCAAAATGATTTTGTACCCAGCTGCAGCAGAATGCAATTCAGTTAAAGGCACAGCTTACTGCCCCAGCCAAACTGATTCAAAATCAGGGGCAATGCCACACAAAGGTGCCTGTAGCTTGAGTGCTGCAGCAAAATATGATACATGAAATTCCATATAACCCAGGGTTTCAACAGAAACCATTGCGTTGTATTGTAATTGCATTTATATAGCACTTACTACTCCAGAACCCATCATTGATTTTGGGCAATGAACTTCCCCAGGATGCACCAAAATGCGCCAAATTTGCAATGTCAGATTGGCACCAGCTTGTGATTGCTTTGAGGTTCAGGGGTTAAAATGTAGCCTTAGTATATACCATGCAGAGTACATCTAGAAAAAGCATGCAGCACCATTATTTCTCTTTCCTCTTTGTGGAAGCTTGTGAGTATTAAACATGCAAAAGGTGATGGGAAAAATGTATGAAATAAAACGACTAGCAATCATTCAGGGAAGTATTCAATACCATCATTCTTTTGCACATACACCTCAGACACGACCCAGCCAGAGGCAAACCAGTTAAGCTCCTTCTCCAATGGGAACGAATAGTTTCTTACCTGTCGGTGTAGTTCTGCAGCTTGAAGATCTTTCTGGATTCACTATGCTGTGCATATTCCGCATTCTGGTGGTTGGGTCCGGAATCGTAGTCTTTTTTCTCTTTTTTTTGTAGCCCATGTGGGCGTCGACGTCCCACCTTCTGGTGTACCTTCGGTGACGTCGGCATGCTTCCGGCGGAAGCTACCACCCTTGGGCGCCATCTTCGGATTCTTTTTTCTGTCTCTTTTTTTTCTTTTCTGCTTGTAGTGAATCCATGGCTATGTATGTTAATCCTCTTTTTTTTTTTCAACGTGATTCTTTTCTCGTATCTTGCATGCCTTAACTTTCTTTCCTTTTCTATGCATTTCCACCTTCTTTTCCAGCCTCATCTTTCTGGCGGAGGCGGGTGGGTTCGCTAGTGAATCCAGAAAGATCTTCAAGCTGCAAAACTACACCGACAGGTAAGAAACTATTCGTTTTGCAGCGTGAATCTTTCTGGATTCACTATGCTGTGCATAGATTTTGTAGCGGTTTTTGTTACTTTTGTGGCGGCTGGGTGGAAGATGAGCGTTGGTTGTTGAAAATATGTTGAAGCACCTTTTGTCCTACTTGTGCTTCCTTGTTCATTTGAACATCCACGCAATAGTGCTTAGTGAACGTGTGCACTGAAGCCCATGTTGCCCCCAGGCATATGTCCTGAATTGGTGTGTTGGCCAGAAAGGCAATTGTTGCTCCTTTCTTCCTGATTGAGTGGGCCTGTGCCCCTCCAGTTAGCTCCTGGCCCGCTTGCTTGTGGCCGAATTTAATAGTCTGTGCGATCCATCGAGCTATGGTGTTTTTTGTCACTGGTTTACCCATGTAACTGTTTGCAAAGGATACAAAGAACTGTTTTGTCTTCCTGTGTCCTTTCGTCCTTTCCATGTAGTGCATCACTGCCCTTCTTGCGTCTAGAGTGTGGAGTGCTCTCTCAGCGCTTGTAGTGGGGTTTTGGAAGAAGCTAGGGATCTGAATACTTTGATTCATGTGAAACCTTGACACCACCTTCGGCATGAAGTGTGGGTCCGTTCTCATTATGACCCTGTCACTGTGTATCTGAATGTAGAGTTCCTGTAGTGTTAGAGCCTGCAGTACGCTCACTCTCCGTAGCGATGTGATTGCTACCAGAAAGGCAGTTTTCATAGTCAGCATTTGCAGTGATGCTTTGTGGAGCGGTTCGAAAGGTGCTTTCATGAGTTCTGTCAGTACTACATTCAGGTTCCAAGCCGGTGGTGGCATTCTTTTTGGTGGCGCTATTCTTTTAGCCCCTTCCAAGAATCTTTTCACGACCTGAGATGTGAAGAAGCTTCTCCCTGTTTCTCCTCTTGTGTATGCCACAATCGCTGCCAGGTGTACCCTTAGCGAAGATGAGCTTAGTTTAGACTTTATTAGGTGCGTGAGGTACCTCAGCACCGTAGATTCCCTTGTCATTTTTCTGTGTAGTTTTTTCTTGCGACACCAATGAGTGAATCTTTGCCATTTTGCCCCATAGCATTTGCGTGTGCTGGGCCTTCTTGCCTCTCGCAGCACTCTCAGGGTGCTCTCTGGTAGTTTTAGATGTGCGAACTCTAAGTCCTCAGGAGCCAGGCTGAGAGGTTGAGGCTCTCCGGCTCTGGGTGTAGCACTTCTCCGTTTTCCATGGACAGTAGGTCTTTTCTTTTTGAGAACTTGTGGGAAGGCCCCTGCCTGGCCTCCATTATCTGAGAGTACCAGGTCTGTCTGGCCCATTGTGGTGCCACCAGGATCAGAGTCATGTTGCTTGTCCTGCATTTGTTCAGAACCCTGGGGATCAGCGGTATCGGGGGAAAAGGGTAGGCAAATGTCTTTGACCAGCTTATCCATAGGGCATTCCCCTGTGATTGTGCTTCTTGTTGCCTGGATGCAAAGTATTGGCATTTTGCATTCCGGCGTGTTGCAAATAGGTCTATTGTCGGAGTGCCCCACCTCCTGAATAGTTTCTCTGTCTCCTGTATATTGAGTTCCCACTCGTGGGATGCTGAAGTCTGCCTGCTAAGCCAGTCCACTTCTACATTGTCCTTCCCTGGCAGGTGTATGGCTAGCAGGTCTATTTTGAGTGGTATTGCCCATCTCCAGATTTCCTGTGCCAAGTTTGACAGGGGAAATGATTGAGTTCCCCCTTGTTTGTTTATGTAAAACATCGTTGTGGTGTTGTCTGTTTGTATCAGCACCTTCTGGCTGTACAGGTATCTCTGGAAGGCCTTGAGTGCTAGCAACACTGTTTTCAACTCTAGGTAATTGATGTGTCTGACAGCATCTGTAGGGCTCCACAGGCCTCTCACTCTGAGCTTGTTCATGTGTGCACCCCACCCCTTCTGGGATGCGTCTGTGGTAATGGTCACTGTTGGGTCCGGTGGTGTTTGAGGTTTCCCTACTGTTATCCGTTCCTTGGTCCACCACCTTATTTCTTCCTGCACCCTGTGCGTTACAACCACTAGATCCTCCCAACTTCCTGTAGCTTGTGACCATTGCTGTTGTAGCCACTCTTGGAGCGGTCTCATCTGTAGGCGTACATTGGGGACCAGGTGTATGCACAACGCCATCATCCCTAAGATCTTGCTCACTATCCTCACTGTCAGAGCTCAGGTAGTGACGTTTCTCCCTCAGTAGGCTGAGTGTTCTCTTTTCGCTGGGTGACACCCTGCATTGGACGGTGTCGATTTGAGCACCCAAGAAGATCTTCACCTGCTCCGGTTCCATTGAGCATTTTCCCCAGTGTATGGAGAAACCCAGGCCTGTTAGCGTTCTCGTGACTTGCTGTGCGTGATCTTCGCATGTCCTGTACGAGCTTGCCTTTACGAGCCAGTCGTCTAGGTTGGGGTACACGTGTATCCCCTCCCTTCGCAGATGCGCGGCTACTGCCGCGAGGCATTTGGTGAACACCCTTGGTGCGGATTTTAGACCGAAGGCCAGGGTTGTAAACTGGTAGTGATCGTTGTTCACTGCGAACCTTAGCATGTGCTTGTGCTGCCTGTTCATGGGGATGTGCAGGTACGCGTCCTTGAGGTCTATGGTGGACAAGAAGTCCCCGGCCTTTATCTGTGGGATGACTTCTTGCAGGGACGTCATCTTGAATTTTTGGGTCTTTACGTATTTGTTTAGGAACCGTAAGTCCAGGATGGGTCTTAGGCTTTCGTCCACTTTCGGTAACAGGAAGTAGTTTGAGTACACTCCTTTGTTCCGTTCTTTGAATGGGACTGTTTCGATGGCCTCTATGAGGAGTAGTTCTTGAGCTTCCTTTTGGAGCAGTTGTAGCTCTGTTCCCGAGTGCTCTCTTCTCTTTGGCTTTCTGTTTGGTGGATTCTTTAGCAACTCTATGCAGTATCCGAACTGCATGATGTTCAGTATCCACTTGTCTGTGGTGATTTTTCTCCACTCCTGGAGAAAAAATCTTAGCCTGCCTCCTACTGGAGTTATATGATCTTTTGTGTCCTGTCCGTGTATCCCTCTCCTCTATGTTTCTCCGTGCTCATCCCCCGGAGTGTTCGGGTGGGTGAGCACCTTTTCTCGTGAACAGTCACTTAGAGGGGGGTTGTTCACCGCCTCTTCTTCTTTGTCATCAGCCGTTTCCTCTTGAACGAAAGGACTGGCCCCTGTTCTGGTAGTTCCAGTTTTGTCTCTGTTGGCCCTGGTGACCTTGGTTGTCACTCTGTTGTCCTTGGTGGAACGCCTGGTGAGAATCTCCTCGCTGGTTTCCACCTCTGCCGTTTGGCCTTCGCGTAGGAGTGCCCCTTCTCATCCCCCTGAATTGCAGGGCCCCCATGGACCTTGCTGTCTCGTTGTCCTTCTTCAGTTGTGTGAGCTTCTCATCAACTGGGGTTCCGAACAGTGTTTCACTATTGAAGGGTGTGTTCAGGATGTTGTTCTGCACCTCAGTTTTGAAACCTGAGATCCTGAGCCAGGCTTGCCTTCTCTCTGTGATGCCTTTAGCCATCAATCTGCTGGATGTTTCAGCCCCATCCAAGGCTGTCTTCAGGCATGAGTTTGCAATGCTTTTCCCTTCTTCCACAAGGTGTGATGCCCTCTCACGGTATTGTTCCGGGAGGTGTTTGAGCAATTGCCCCATCTCATCCCAATGTTGGTATTGATGTCTGTTTAGGAGGGCGTTTGAGTTCGCCATCCGCCAGTGCTTTGCAGCGTTTCTCTCTATTTTCCTCCCAGTTAGGTCCATCCTCCTGCTTTCATTGTCAGGTGGAGTGCCAGATGTTGTTGGGACGTTGGCCCTTCTTCTGGCCGTCGCAGCGATAATAGAATCTGCTGTGACGGACCCCTTGATATAAGCCGGGTCCTGTGAGGAGAATTTGTATTTCTTTTCTGTCCTCGGCGTTACTGATCTGCATGTAGCCGGGTCCTTGAAGGCTTCCTTCCCCTGGTCTGTGATGCTTTTCTGCATGGGAAGGAATTGGCTTCTTGTCTGTGTGGGGAGCAATGTTTCTAGCAGGAAATCTGCTTTTGGATTTTCCTCCTCTAGCTTCACCCCATAAGCTGCTGCTGCCTTCCTGACGACCTCGTTGTATGCCCCGATGTCATCCGGTGGCGAAGGCCTCGACGGATATGTCTCCACCGCCTCCTCTGGGTTTTCGGCCTTGATGTCCTGCCATTCCTGGTCTTGGGCCGTCGAGGAACCCGAGCCGTAGCTTGACTGCTGGTCCCCATAATCCTCTTCATTATAATAGAGGTCCTCTTACTCTTCGTGCTCCGAGAACTCCGGAGTTTTCGGCGGTTCTTCGACGTCGAACTCCTCCTGTTGTACCACCTCCGCGACGGACGTTGCCGGCCTCGAGGGGATCTTGTAACTTCTAATTTTATCGTCGAAGTCTTTCTTCCTCTGGAGGATGTTCTCCATTTCGGCCTCGAGCCTTCTTTTCTTTCTCAGCATCTCTGCGGCCTGGTCGTCGTCGAGCGTTTGGGCCGCTCTCTTCGGCGGCGGCGGCGACGTCGAAGCTTTCTTCAGCTCCTTTTCCTTCGAAGTCGAAGACCCTTTTTCGGGGGCTTGCTTCGACGACCTTTGCTTTTCGCCGGTCTTCTGCCTCCGGGAGTCCTTGTCGAAGGATCCGCTGGGCTCTTTTTCAGAGGATGCAGCTTCGGCCGTCGAACTTTTCGGCACCGGTACTCCTTTCGAGGCTTTGGACTCTGCCTTTCGAGGGTCCGCCTCTGGCTTCCGAGGCCCTGAGGGAGTTTTCGGGGTCGTAGACTCTCCTACCTTATCAGGCGTTTTCTTATCTTATCGGTCTCTGCGAAGGTGAAGTCATCTGGACCTTCGGAGATGTTGTCCTCGTCGTCGGTGGAGAGGCCCAGTTCGTAAAGCGTCGGGGCCTGGCCCTTGCCCTGCATCGTGCGATGAGCTATCCTCTGCTTCTCTCGAACTCGGAGTGTCTTCGGCTTAAAGACGGAGCAGGCGTTGCAGTCTCTGCTCTCGTGGTCGACAGGCAGGCAGAGGTTGCAGACCGGGTGTTGGTCCTTCTGCGCGAACTTGTGGTGGCAGTTTTTGCAGAATTTAAATGGAGTCTTGTACATCCCTGCGCTCAGGGGGCCCCCTGTATGCGCATTCCTCCAAGGACGTCGAAGATCTCGAATTTCCTCTCTTTCTTCGTCGTCTCCTCTCTGATGGTCTTCTCCTACTCAACTTTTCCGGTCTTTACCGTCGAATAGTAGTTGTATTTTCTCCTTTTTTCCTCCAAAACTTCTGGAGCTTCACGCGACGATCCAGACCCAACAGCGGAAAAAAGAATCTGAAGATGGCGCCCAAGGGTGGTAGCTTCCGCCGGAAGCATGCCGACGTCACCGAAGGTACACCAGAAGGTGGGACGTCGACGCCCACCTGGGCTACCAAAAAAAAAAAAAAAGACTACGATTCCGGACCCAACCACCAGATTGCGGAATATGCACAGCATAGTGAATCCAGAAAGATTCACGCTGCAAAACAGTCCAGCTCATACTGCCAAACCAGATCCTCTCCGAACACAAAAATCCCAAGTCCTGTTTCACTAGATTAGAACTCGTGGGTTGGGTGCATCTTGGTTCCAGTGGCAAAGTGAGCAAGGGACCCACGTCTAGGAATACCCTTGGCCACTTAGAGCATTACATCAAACATGCACTAGGTGATGTGTGGCTTGCAATAAGACAAACCACTTGCAATTGTTCGGTGTAGCATTCCAAACCATTGTTCTTCTGCCCACCATAATACCTCAAATTAGATCTACCCATATGCAAATCAGCCTTGGCCATTCTCCAATAGGAAAGGCCCAGCCTGAGTTGCCAGCCAGGTCTTCTCCAAACTGGAACACAAGCAACCTAAGATCGGTTTCGCCCTGATTGGGGCTTGTCAGTTGGGTGCAGGTTGGTTGCAGTAGCACAGTGACCAAGGGACCCACGAATGGGCATCCTTGGCTACTGAGGGTGTTACATCAAACACACAAAAGGTTGAAGGGAGGAATGCTTGCCATACATATAACCACTGGCTCAGGATAGCATTCTAACACTTTGTTCTTTTCCTTCATCATGCCATCTCAGATTAGAGCTAGCCATATGCAAATCATTTCCTTAGTTCTTATCCAATAGGAATCGCTACAACCACATCTCATCCACACTATGGTCCCGAAATTGGTTCCTAATTAAGGAAAGAGATGACTTCAAATTCCTATGTTTCACCCACAAAGCCCAAGATCTCTCAACTGCAACTCACTATGAATTAGACTGCACCAATACAAGAAGCATGGAGACACGATTCTTCACATGCTCAGATGATCCCAGCGAAACTGCCTCCCAAAGCCTCCAATACTTGAATCTGACTTCATATGATTCAGAAAACTGCAAAAAACGTAGCAATTCAAACAATTATATGATTAACCTTTTCTGCCGCCTCCACTTGCTCTGACCCATATTGGCAGAATGCCTAAAACCAGCCATGCCACCTTATAAGGTCACCTTCTAACTTTTCCCTTCTAAGACTTTCCCATCCGCCTATCAATGTTATCTTAAATACGTAGACCCACCTCTAATCTTGTGCATGGACCAAAACGGTGCTGAGGCAACCTTTATCGAATGCAGCACTTTACATAAACCGTAAATAACTAAAATACCATGACTGGTTATATAATGTAAATAAACGCTGCAATACATGGTAGATTCAACAAAAGATTTACTATACCTAGCCTACAATAATTGATCTTGCTCACATCATGAGACAACCATCAGAGCATACACTATGGTTGTTTTTATAATGTGCATTTTCATACGTTGCTCCTTCTGCTAGTAAGGGAGTCCTCAGAGCATGCAATGTGGCTTATTGCAAATTCCCCATTCTTATAGGTTTCTGCTCTACCAATCTTGGTTGGATTATACAGCATATTCTAAGGCTTGTGCAAACTGCACCTCGAAAGGTAGAACACATCACTTGAGGTAACTCCTTAGGCATCACTATTTATGGGCATAACTGCAGGTCACAAACATTGCCACGGGTGGCAGGTATCTACATTCAAAACTGAATTTGGTATCTACTTGGTATTTGGTATCTGGTTGGTATTTGATAGGTCCCTAGAGGTTACAAAGCTACTCCATCCTACATCTATGCATAGGTGCAGCTACACCACTGGAGCAACATGAATTGAATAATCTATTGCCATATACATGAAACCAAAACACTTCCCACGTAAGCCACAATGAACAGTCCAACTTCCTATCCATCCATACTTCAACATACCATGAATGCTTAAGCATGCTATCCAGCTATATTTTTCATTCCACAGACTATAGCACAAACAAGAAACACAATAAGAGCACAACACTGGTCTGATTCATAATATCATACCCAAACCCAAGTTGACCATGTGACACAGATATATACACTTCATCTATAGCACTTCCACAGAGCAGCATGCTAACTGTCAGCATGAGCTTCAACAGCTGGTCAGGTGAATGAAGCGCTATATTTTCTCAATTACAATACAATGCCATTCACAACACCCATAACTTGAAGACACTTTGCATTTAAATACTTTTTAGGCAGTCAAGCAACTATCTGAATTATCTTAACCATCAAACTGTAAGATGAGCAACACCTCTTGAACCATCAATTAACGTCCATATTCAATTAGGTCAGACATTACATTTAAAGAAGGGGTCATTGCCATAAATTCATAGTGAAATATTCCTTTCCTATAAGTGGGACTCAAAAATAATCCTTTGGATTCAAGGCTTCTAAATTTCTTTGCTCCTATAGAGAACATCAAGAGTGAAAAGTAATGTTATTTTCCTATTTGTCTATATTATTGATGATACCTAGGAAAAAGGCTGAATTTGAACCGCATTTGTTCACTCAAAACAATGGGATGTGGATATAAATTCATGCTAGAGAAGATGCAGGAGAAATCACAATAGCAAATTACTTTTAGACCAAGAAGATTTGCAAAAAGAAATGGAATAGAACAGTAGCAGCTGCTTTCTTCAGTAAGTGTGAATCTGGTGTAGTAACAGTCCCACAAAATTTTCTCTATGTTACAAATCTGTAAGATAAAAATGCCATGCCGAAACCCGAAATTGAGACTTAGTTTGAAAACTTGTGAGTTTAGGGGGCTCATTTGCATATCTCCTGCGTTTTGGTTTGAGCTGGATTTACTACCCATTGATTTCAAATACAAACACATGTAAAGCAGTACTCCTAATGGACTGTGCACAAGACAAAGATAACGGAATGGGAGCCGACAGTAGAAAAGCACCTATGGATTAGAGTGAGTTCCTACGTAAAAGGAATATTTTCATACTTTCAGCTCCACTCAATGCTTAACTTCTGGGAACGCGGTACTACACAAAGAGGTTGTGCATGGAATACATACATAGCTTATGCTCCTCTACTGAAAACTGAATATGAGGTTATCAAAACTTTGCATACAGGGTTTCTTGCGTGTGTAGTTCTAATATTAATCGCAAACAAAACTTTTGAGTGAAATTTTATGGTGGTGAAATAGCAGTACTTGTTAAGACTAGATTATGTAGCTTTTGCTCAGTCGTTCTAAAAAATAAGAAAGGACTATTTGGGGTTCACGAATAAGTGGATATCGATATACCCAATTCCGCATTACAGACCGTTCACGCTGTTGAAATACGGAGCTCAGAGTTCACTAATGACACAACTGAGGTGATGGAAGGGGTAAGCAGTCTTTAAGATAAACACATCAGACCTCGAGCTACACATGCTGAAACAGAGAGGTTCACAGAAAGACCATAATAATATCTAATTCTATGGAGGATAGGACTCCATCCCTTAAGGAAATAGTAGCCTTTTATTCCGGCCAATTTAATAATAACTGAGTGAGCTGAGATAATTAATTATCAGGAATACCACTTAAGTCTCATTTTGTACTAATTTTAATACACAAAACTTGCACATCGATGTCAACAGTGGTAGCCAGAGAATTAAATCTATTCTCCAAAGCCAATACCCAGAGCAATTGGCTTCTATGCTTAAGCCTCTTTGTAACTGCCTGTAAACATTTAGTGCTAGAAGGAAACATTGCCATGTGTCTAAATTTAAGTAACCCAACCCACAAGTTAAAAAACAGTAAATTGAAAGACAGTATTTGCCTTTGCTTGGTGTCCAATGTAGCGATTATCATTCCAGGGATGTGGACAAAAAAACAACTACGGAGAGCGCAAACATGAGCAATCTTAATCCAAGTGGTGTGGTAGCCACAGTCGTTTACAGACAGCACATTTTTCCATTGTAATGATCACCAAATTTGCACAGGCATACAGTTTTTCCGATGCCACTATCTAGTGCACAAACAATAGTGTGTGTAAATTGGGGGTCATTGAATATTTACCATTTGCGCATCAATAAGAAAAGTGTCTTGATTTATTTTGACCCTATTAAAATCTATGTTTCCATCACTCTTTAGAATTAGAAAAAAAACGTCTTTATTTGTGCTTTCCTGTTCACTGATTTTGAAATACTTGAACCATATATGGCCTTGCCTTGAAGGCACAGGGACTCAAGTGAGGAGTATGCCGGAAGCCCCCCGCCTCACCCCCCCCATACACAGGGAATGCTACTGAAGCACCTACGGAGCAAGGCACAGGCCTCGTTGCGCGCACACTGAATGGCAGAGCAGTGCACATGCTCACTTTTGTAAATGCAGAGTGCGCTCTTTGGCCCGGATGCCTTCAGGGGCCAAACAAGCAGGTATGCCCATGCTGCTTGGAGGATTCTAAAGACAAGACAGTCACAGTAATCACTGCCTTCGGCTTTACATGCAGAGGGAAGACGATGGGAGTTAGTGAAAGAACATTGCTTACTTAGGAAAGCGTGCTGGAACTAGGAAAAGAAATGATTCGAGGGTTATTTTTATTTTATGCTAAACAAAAATGCACTGGTAACTTTAAACAACTTCCTGGTGTCGTTTATGTACGATTCTTACTCACTGAAAACAGAAGCAGAAAAAGCTATCATTCTGAGACTCGTGGATACCGGCCAGAATCTGGAAAAAGTTTTTGCTCCCTGAGTGAGAAATGGAGAGAGGTGGAACCCAAGTAACTGTTCTACACAGTGCATGGACAGCAGAGTTAATGGTCTGTCTTGACATCCAAGAGCCCATCTTGGCTCTAAGAGCCCAGGCACGAGCTGAGCCAAGGGAACATTTGGCTTGGAAATTGTGCAACAAATATGTAAAAATAACTCCTGCTGCCGTTGTACGGGGACCACAAGTCTTACTTCCATTGGACTGGGAAGCACCAACAGCTGAAACAAGAGGGAGAAGCCCTCCTTAGCGCTACAAAGCACCAACACTACTCCCCCAATGAGGGTTCTGCTCATGGGCGTAGGAGACACTAAATTTCTGGGGGGGACAGGGACAACCTTGTGGACTTCCCAGTGACCCTATACAAATTGCCCATTGTGCGAAACCGTACGCGCGTTAAACGTATACAATCGCATAGTTATGAAGAGAAATATTGAGAAAGGCAGGCAAGTAGTCACAGTCTGCAAGTATGCTTTATTTTTATTCACATTCACAATAAAAACCAAATGGGAAAAAATATGTATATGATTCTTGCATCTTCATGCAGCAAGAAAACAAAGGCGGGACAAAAAAAGGAATAATAAACTAAACGCTCTTAGCGATATTGCTACATCTCAAAATGCAATCGGACAAATTAGAAATTGTTTTTCTTGCTGCAGGAATCTGTTTTAAAATTATGAACTTTATTTTGAAAAGCCAAATAATTTCTTGCGCCGTTCATTGCAGAGGACAAATTCTTTCGCTATTCTATGCAGGTCAACTGAGTCCATCATCTCTTTATGTATGTTGCATTATTTTAAAAAAAAAACGCTTTTCTTCTGGGGAAACATTTATTGAGTGCAACTTGCTTCAAACAAATAATAGAAAGCCGCCTACTGGATAACTTGTGTTATTCTCCAATAAAGCGGCCTTGGGGTTCCGGTGATATTTACACCCCTCCACCTGGCCTCGATGCAACTGTAATGTTGTAACCTATGAGATTGGAGGGAGGGGGGGAGAGGTTATGCTTGTGCATGTCAGTGTGTGGATAGAGTCTATTAATCTCTTAAATCAATAGACCAAAATATATGTAAATGGCACCAGAAACTATTAATCGAATTTTATTGCACAACATCCAGCGCCTGGTGTTCAGTATAGCGACTTTAGAAGGATGAAATGCTGAGTCAGCAGTGATTTGCACATATATAACTTAGATGGCAGCAGTAAGTCTTTTGTCGTTTATTTTAAGCCCATAATACATAGGTGCGCGCCCAGTTAAACAGCACTGAGATTGTGACATTATGAGACCATCTAAGCCGACACAGCTCCTCCTTTCAGCAGCGCACTGGTTGCATTGCATCATTGTGTTATGTTGTGTAATGTCATTGCTGGACAGCTCACTGGAGCCCCCCACACACCCGCAAAGACCCCATTTCCACCTCTCCCCCCACCCGCCTGCGCCCGTAATGCCGGCCGTGACTGCATATTTTTCTAAACTGCATCCCAATGTCTGATTTAACAAGGCTAAAGATATCCTGAACTCTGAAGGTATTGTCTGCACTGAATATTTTGAAAGCAGGAATACTTAAACGGGCTCGGAGTGATTATTGTGAAAATAATGGTGCTGCTGAACCGGAGGAGAGAGTTGAAGCGGCCGCTGCGCGCCTACAATATTTCACCAACCCAGGCATGTGACCACAAAGCCTGCACCAGCCTCAGTGCCCCAATGAGAGGTGGCACGCGGACGGTACTGCAATGTCTGGAATTACCTTCCTTTATTATGGTTGTCATTATTTCTAGTGATAACTGGTAATTCCCCAATCCCCACCCTTCCCTGCTACCCCTCATCCCACCCACCCCCATCCCTTCCTAAACATGTGTTGGAGAGGTGCTTGTAATGTGTGGAATAAATTATTGGCCAGGGATGATTACATTTTACGATTATCACAACTTTGTGTTAACTAATTAAAGGGCTGTCATGGCTGCCCTGAAATTTGGCAGATGGCACAGGTTTTCGTGAGGCCTATTTGGATCTGGCTCTGAATCTGATGCAAACAGAGCACTTGCCCCTTTTCTGCTGTTAGCAAAATTATTGAAAGGATATTTACAATCATTGACCCTTCGTGAAATCCAAGGTCACAGCTTTGGACCCGTAGGCTGGGCACAGATGTGTGCAGACGGATAGGCACTCTTGAGCTACAGAAGGGCCCGAGAGAAGCGAGGCAGAGCTGAATAGAGAGATGTAGAGGACCAAGAGAAGGATCTTTGTAGACAAAAGCAGAGTTTGGAGACAGAATTCAAGAGGATTGAAAGGAGTTTGGGGTAGCCGCGTTCAGAGAGAGAAATCACAAGGAGGTGTAAAGAGAACACAACTGGGCCCCGAGGAGGTGAAAGAAAGGACCAGCCTGCTGGTGAGGGATCAGGATTGTGGTACTTCGAAGAGAGGGCCATAAATCAATCCTGCGCTTTCCCTGCCAAATCTCTGTTTCGCCTGCTCTATATGTAAAGGCAGGCCTCGTGAATGCGCACTGAAAAGCATTTCTGTGCATCCTACCAAATGATTGCACTCTAGTTATTACATGAAGAGAATTGTGTTTTGACTCTATCCAGCATGAAGCAGCCCGTGGGGGAAAGGAGCAGCTCTTTTTGCATGGTAATGTCATCTGCACATTTTGTTATTCCCTTCAGCCATTAGCAGGGCAAGTAAGGCTCGCTTGCTGAGCTTGCTCGCCATAGTGCACTCACCCCCACCACTTTCAAATGTCACCAGGCGCCCCTTGCCCTTGCCCCTACGTCAGTCCCTTCAATGGGATAGGTAGTCACAGGCGGGAGGAGGGACCTCACACTTGGTGGGAGCGTGCGTGCTGCTGCCTGCAGCCCTCCGTCTTCAAGCCGGCACCAGACAGGGGGAGGGGGGAGAGGAGTCCGAGGACGAGGTCAACCATAGCACTGGCTCTAGGCAGCTGAGGTGAGAACTAACTACTTCCCAGAGCCTCAGGGGTGTAAAAGGGCAGAGGCAGGAGGGCGAGTGGCCTCTGACGTCACCTTATGCTGTGACTATCGGATCGTTGGCGCCAGGTCAAGTACAGGGCCATTAGGTCTCGCAGCACCTCTCGCACTTTTTTTCGCGCGCTAATGGCCTGCCAATCTCCCTCTCAGGAGGTAGATGGGAAATGTGTTTGACCCCTCATCCCCCCGACCCTTGTCCCCTGTGTCCCCCCCACTCCAAAATCTGGGGGGGATATGTCCCCCGCATCCCCCACAGTTCCTACGCCCATGGTTCTGCTGCAGCTATAGGGGGACCACAAGTTCCTACTTCCATTGGGCAGTGAAGCGTCAACAGCTGACAAAAGGGGGAGGAGCCCCCATAGTGCTACAGAGCACCAACGCTACTCCCACGACGCAGGGCCTGCTGCCACTGTAAGGGGACCGACCACAAGCCCCTACTTCCATAGCACTGGGAAGTGCCAACAGCTGACACAAGAGGGAGGAGCCCCCCTTAGCGCTACAAAGTGCCAACACTAGTCCTGCTGCCACTGCAAAGGGACCACAAGCCCCCACTTCCATTGCGCTAGGAAGTGCCAACAGCTGACACAAGGGGTGACTTACTGGGTTGCCTCCTCGCCTAAGAACTGGAAGATACTTGGGAGATTGGGACATTTGTTGTCATTGACTGATCTATCCCAATCACAGTGACTGGCTGTGTGAACTTCTTCCTTAGGGCTTGCAGTGCAAACGAGGGTCTGTGCCTTGCTGATTGAGAGCAGCAATGCACAGTCTGGACTCATTCTGTACAGATATAGGCTCAACTGGAGCAAGGTGATGTAAGGGGGGCGTTTTTCTTTCTTCTCTTTGTTATATCTTCTCTTTCTATTTATTTATTTGTTTATTTTGGGGGAGCTTCCCAGTGGGTGGCCACAGTTAATTTATTAATCTAGCATAGGTGATTCAAGGGATGGTGAAAAGGAAAACAACTGGGTCCAACTCAAGCTTACCCCAGGTTGCCCCCACCCGCTAAATAACTACCATCAAGGGATTCATTACATGGGAAGTGGGGTGGTCTCTAAAGAGACTGAGCTGGCGGAAAGAAGGCTATCCTTATCTAGGGGCAGTCCTGCCCTTTCTTTGCCGAGTGCCACCCATCTTTTAGAGGAGCTTGCTGGTGTCCCGTTATTCATCTATACCTGGAGGTGTGAGTGGGAAGAGGCACAAGTAGTTTTTTCTTCACCACTGAGTAGGGCTAACACATTAGAAGACCCTAAGAGGGACATTACCCAGTCTAGTCTTATTTTCAGCCAGAAGGTGCAAGCGCAGGAGACTGATGGTGCCCCTAAGAAGAAAAACACCTCCATTTGTGTAGGCGTGCAGACAGAGCCCAGAGAAATCCTACCTGCTATTGACTTAGGCACCCACGTGTGAAATTGGAAGGGCTACTCTCAAGGGCATTCGTGGATCCAACCACTCGCATGAGCAAGGTGGAAGATGTCACAAGCCATTTGGGTGACGCTGTGGTGGCAATCCGTTCGTCTTTGGCCAATCTTAGTAATGCCGGAGGATCCTCAGTAGAGCAGGTGATTGTGCCTACTGTCCCCTGTTTGGCTCAACCTAGTCACCCCGCCTATTTGGGAACTGGGGGGTCAGGGACTCAATTGTGTTGCTTCTACTGTTAATAACTTACTTTCCTCTGTCCCTCTGCTTAACTTCCACCCACCCCAACCATGCTCCCAACCCTGTGTCACGCATTCACAAACATTATCAATCACTAACTTATCCACAAACAGAGAAGGGTGGCTTGGAACCCACTATCTCCCCTGTGGGGTCTAACCCTAGCAAAGTTATTGTTCAACCCCACACAGCCGCCATGTTTTAGTTATGCCTAATGTTGTTCTTCTTAAAAAAGAGGTCACGAAGAGTTACCTGCAACTCAAAAATAAAGTCCTGTATTGCCTCTCCAACAAGATCGGTTAATTTTGTGCCAAGGAAATGATTATGGTTCGGAGATTGGATTGGATAGGAAATTAACTTAATAACCTCTGTTCTATGTATGCATAGGGATCAACTTTTCCAACACTTATGGGCCGGAGATATTTTGGGTTGATTAATGCAAGGGGTTGGTCCAAACGGGAATATCTTTGTTCCCCTTGGGTTATTTGTAAAACGACAAGTCTTGTCACTTAGAGGAGGCACAGAAGGAGAGGGATTTCTGCTGGACAGGGGACTGCAGTTCCTTGTCTATCTTGGTCTGTACAGGCCCACAGCTTACCTCTGAGCAACCACTTTTAGGCTTTATCAGAGCTGGATACCCAGGATTGACTGGGGCATAAGGTAGACAATAACTCGACCCTTGCCCCACAATGTTCTGTGGGCACCCTTAAGGTCTTGAGCTAGAATATTGCTTGGATTAGAGGAAGACTAGTGGATGAGGAGTGCACTGACCTCCTGAGTGTCTCTGATATTATATGTTTACAAGAGACTTGGCGCACTGGGGGTTCCCTTATTTCAGATGGTTACTCATCTTTGCGTCACCCGCCATCCTCTCCCCTCATGGCAGAGCCAAGGGAGGACGAGTTACCTTTACTGAATTGAGCTTAAAGTGCAAAATGAAGAGGGATGCTACATTTTCACCTTTTATTTTGGAGATGCTTCTTATTTTTTTCAAACCTGCTAAGGGTTTTAGCTATTAATATTTACAATTCTAATTAAGCTCGGGGCACGCTGTTGCAAGCAAACTGGGGCAGTTTCTCAATAACTTTCTCGACAGCACTCCCATGTTTACTAAGTTTTTACTGATGGGAGATTTTAACCTACACCCTTGTGTAGATTGCGTTTTGTATGGGGCTCGTCTTCAAGATTTTGACGTAGGGTCCATGGATCAGGCGCATTTCAAACACACCACAAGGGAATGTGTTTAATACTTTATTTATGGAACACACCCTTGTGAATCTTCTTAACAAGGGGGACATTAATAGGGCAGCGCAAACTCCAACCTTTCAAAGGGCAGGCTCTCGTCAGGTGGTCTCCAACCTTTTCTGTAGTGAGAGCTACTTCTGATGAGTGAAAATCATGGTGAGCTACTGAAGGCTAAGCAACTCGCACATACCAGACGCCCCCAGCCCCGACTTAATTGACTTTAAAGCCTGAAAAAGTCACAATGATTAACAATGTCGGGTTCTATTGAAGACATTATCTTGTACTGTGGGCTATTAATTGTTACAAACGTACGTCATGAAATCAGACTAAAAGCCTGCGAAACAAAGAATAACTTTCCAAATAAGTGAAGGGACGCGTTCTTACCTGCTGCAGCCCCTCGCTGCCGAACGCCGCTCGGATTTCCTCCAGCTCCCGGCTTAGCTCCTCAATCTCCTGCTGCTTCCCCGTCAGTTCGTCCTCCATCAGCTCCAGCCGGGTCTGCGCATTCTGCATGTCGTGCTCGGAGTAACTCTCCCCGACTCCGAATGCTTCTTCCTAAACCAAAGCAGGCTCGTTAGTGTCAAGCTGCAGCGCCGACTCCTCCATCAGCCGCCACTTCGCAGCACTGAAACATCACGCCCCATCAAGGACATTACTGCCATGGCAACCGGCTTTGTTGCTAGTATAATTTGCACCTCAAGAGCGGACACACTTGTGCCAAATCTGTATTGTGGTTCAGATTCAGAGACAAGAGTGCTTTCGGAAGTTTAACAAAGACATCATTTTCGTTCGTATTCAGAAACGAAATAGCATAAATCAAATTCTGTTGCGAGGACCACGACCCAAGCCTTAATAAAGCATGCTACTGTGCGGCACGTGGCTCCATGACATCAAATACAATAAAACTGAACATTAAAAGACAAACAAGTTAGTTGACCTGCTGCAATCCTAGAAGAGCCTTACACATGGCAACATAGACTTGTAGGAACATGGAACATTAGTGAACACGATATATTATAAGGAGTTCTGAGGTTAAATTCACATTTTTAACCAATGACAATGCATGCTCGTTTGGAGGGGGAATATCCCCTGCTTAGTACAGGGCTGGGTTCTCCTGCCCCGAAGGCCCGACCTCATATGAGGCTGCTAACCTTCGGGCCCTGGCGTCGAGCTAACCTACAGTGAGTGCAGATGCCCAGGCCTGTCCTTACAATGTGAGCACCTGAACATGTTGTGTGACCTGTAGGGGTGCATCAAACATGCCCTCAGACCAGACAGAAGACTACAGTCCCTGACAAGGGTGCATCCCATAAAGCAGTGGTGGCAGCGTACAGGTGAGCAGACGTGTGTCACTATGTTAGGGGGAGTGTGGCCTACTAAGCCCTCCTGTATATACATTGTGCTGTTACGCGAGGACCAGAACCCTGCGCTGACATCCCTTGAGCATGTTGAGGGCTTGTACCTTTACAATGAGTGGATGGTAGTCGGGGAGTGTGTGAATGAGTATGTGTGCGCCGTGCATGTGAGCGAGAAAGTCTTGGAGACTGAAGCCAGCAGGATCCATTTTGGATGCCACAGATTGTAGCATGTTACAAGATGAAGGGTGACGATAGCTTCTATTACACAAAAAGTACTCCCCTAATAGTTAGTCCGGGGGCCCGGAAAACTATAAAGCTTGAGTTGATACTGGTGGAATATCCCTACATGCAGCTAGGATAGTGCATCACCTACGGGTGAGAAAGGAGGCAACTCCTTTTGTTTTATATTCCCTCAGACACCCTAGTGGTGTCATGCTTCATCATCAGGACACCCTAACGCCTAAAAGTGAGGGTGGGCTCAACCATATCTCAGGGAGCTCTTAGAATATTTTTGGGGCAGAGGGGGTTAAAGATTTAAAACTCCTCTGTCAGATCCAGGTTTCCCTTTATTCTTGGATCTGGCAGGGATATTAAAAAGTTAAAGGAATAGGGTCGTGTGGGATATTATGGTCCTAAGACCCTACTACCGACATGTTTCAGTCCACTGGTGCCCGTAAAGGGTGCTGGACTTTCCTCAGGGCAAAAACTGTGACCACCTGGTAGAACAGAGGTACGGGAATTTCCCTACACTCTATTATTAAAGGGTAGATAGCTGCTCCTTATCTATATTCATGCGATGTGTCGTCACTCCATCCCAACTTGGGAGAGGTTCCCCCTCACACTGGACCTCAGTTATAGGGGTAGCCCTGTCCCGGTAGTCAAACCGCCATCAAGGGTCCTGCCCCGCTGTCTCATCTATTCGAGTTGGGTCCCAGCTGCTTGACAATAGCTTCGCCAGACAGTGGAAATGTGCAGCTTGCATTTCTGGTAGACCTGCAAGGTCATCACCAAACAGTTTTTCCTTCACCCCTCCTGGTTTCTGAATTTGTTATTGTTGACAAGACTGTGTGCAGGTTACCATTTATCGTTCTGTATATTCAAGGCTAAATACCATAAAATATCTTGAAACAATGTACAGCATACATAAAGTCTTGTAAACAAGAGAATGTTGAAATGTACAAAACAATCAAATACAGAACAAAATTGGAATGCTACAAATAAGTAACTTAAAAGGCCAAGCTCACACATTTCCACTCAAACCCACGCACAATATAAAAATGTACTCAAGCAGCACACTATTAAAGGCGAGGTGTCAGTGCGTAATATTCTTAAGGCCGGCATGAAGTTTCTAAAACTCAAAGAGCAACATAGTAGGAGTATCCATCTCTGTCGGGAAGGGTGAACAGAAGCATAGCAAGTGGGCAATGGTTCATGTGGCCACCTTGTGGCCTATTACACAAGCTTTACTGGGCAAGGATGTCACATCCCACTTGCATGTAAAACTCCTAATTCCTACCTTGATAAAAAGGGTTTAAGCCTGGGAGGGATCGATCTCATCTAAATACTACTTACATGCCGGTAATGATTTTACTTTCTGAAACTGAGCTGACAGACTGCCCTTGAGGCCATCAGCTGATTAAGAACCACAATAAAATTCCAAAATTGCTTTTTAAGTTTAATATTACAGGCTACAGGTAAAGAGGATGAGTCCAACCACATGAATTCAAAGCCAAGGTTTGTAGTCCAAACCTTCAGGTGGTGCGGCAAGGATCCAGATGTATCTCTATATATAGCAAACTGTAGATGGCCCATAAGCTTACTCAAAATAACAAATGCGAAAGAACAGCCACCTATTCGATTATTTTTAGGCGAAATTCAAAGTATAATATCTGCAAAGGAGTGCTTGAAGTTAAATTGACCAAAGATTTAACAAATGAATTCTCTCTTATTATGGTTTCAACTGCCTTCGCACCCTCCGCAAGACCTTCAAATGGATTCCCCACGAATGCAGGAGGACTGTCACCCACCCACTCATCACCAGCAGGCTGGACTACCGCAACGCCTTCAACGCCGGAATCAACAGAACTCTCCTACACAAGCTCCAAACCATCCAGAAAACCGCAGCCAGACTTGTCCTCGGGACACCAAGACACAAACACAAGACCCAACACCTACGAGACCTAAACTGGCTCCCCGTCAAGAAGAGAGTCACCTTCAAACTGCTCACCCATGCCTACAAATCCCTCCACAACATTGGTCCCAAATACCTAAACGAGAGTCTCCTTCCACGTACCTAAGAGGAACCTCCGACGACCTCACCCTGGCAGAGACCCCCTGCATCCGCAGAAGCCGAGCAGGCGGAAGAGCCTTCTCCTACATCCCAGCCAAGACCTGGAACCAGCTCCCAGTGAACACCAGACACTCCCCGACCCTGCATCTGTTCAGGAAGAACCTCAAGACCAGGCTCTTCGACTGAAACCGGAGCTGCAACCCCCCCCTCCCTCCCTCCCCCACCCACTGCGCCTTGAGACCCTCACGGGGGAGTAGCGCGCTTTAAAAAAACCCTGATTTATTGATCAAAGGCACGTATATTCTCATACTCCCAAACGTCCGCACCATTATGTGGCGGCTGTTTCAACCATCGCTTTGTACATCTATAATGCAGGTGAAACTGGTTTAGTAAAAGAGGCTTTGTAGGCCTGTAAGATCGCTGTCTCTTTCATTACCATGATAGATCTACTTTTTGCAACTTAAGACTGCAGATTTAATACCAAGTACTTAGTTTTAGATCTATTAATTCCAAGGCCATTTGAAATGCAAAAGTTGTGGAACTATCAAGCAAATTTCTTGCAGCCTATTGGTGTGCACAAGTTTAAAATGGACAGGGCTGTGACTGATTCGCCGTTCAGTTAACCCAGAACGAATAGTGACTGGGGGTGAGTGTCTGAATAGTTTCAGCACTCCGTCCATCATCTCCTTGTGGTTGCTTTGTTCACTCTAAGTTAGCAGGGTATGCATCGGAGCCAGTCCCTTGCTCACTTTGCCACTAGATTCAAGCTAGCCTGGGTAATTAGGACTGTTACCCTAAAAACGGTCCCTGGATGCTTGTTTCCGGTCCAGGGAAGACCTGACTTGCAAGTTCGGGCTGGCCTGTTCTCACAAGGAACAAGGTGAAGACTGAATTGCATTTGGCTGGGTCTGAACTGGGTTGGCAAAGTGAGCTAAAGAACGATGATGCATTCAACCGAGATCGAACAGAGACTGGGGGTGAGTATCTGAAAAGTTTCAGCACTCTGTCTATCATCTCCTTGTGTTTGCCCAGAATTGCTCAGCCCAGGCTCTCTTGCTGAACACTAGTATGCAATTATAACCTGCTTTAGCCTTTCTTATGAAAATGCTGTAGCCAGCATGAATTGCTGTAATCAAATCCGATTTAGCTTTCCTGCACTCACCATTAAACCATAGCATAGACCCAGTTTTACTCTTGACATGAACTCTAGGTCCTCAAGTGAAAAAATTCCGTTCAGGAATTGAAGAAAAGAGTATGTATATCTACTCCTGGAATGTTCCTGCATAGGGGATTTACAAGAAGGCCTTTGGTAGTGCAAAAAAGACTACATTTTCGTAAGGAGTTCCAAATTACTAGAAACCTTTGGCTACTTCACTGCACGACGGTTGTTAGCTATAATGAGCTTAGAGATATGTCCATCAACACTTTACCACTGCTGACCAGTGCTAAAGAGCTTGTGCTCTCTCCCTAAAACCTGGTAAAATGCTCCTGCATCTGATTGGCTACTTTTAAGCATTCACTAAGACCGGGTAGAGGCATTTTGATCAATCAGTACATTTTGTTGAGTCCAGGGATATTCCTGAAAAAGTGTTTGGCACGTAGCTACTGCTCATGTTGGAAAGCGAAAACTCGTCAGTGCCCTCTACTACCAGAGGGAGTTGGCTGCTGAGAGAAATATAATGGCCTCACAAATTCCCGTCATAAGGTCATGTTTATGGTACAATTGGTGAAAAGATTTCAACAGCAGTAAAGTATCCTCAGGTGCATTTTCACATGGTTCAGAATGTTTTAACACCAGCCACAGTAACTGAGGAGATTACTACTTCCCAAGATCAACAGCAGCTCACGATTTGGTGCTGGTACTCCTGGCTGGATATTCTCTCGTCAGAAGAAACCAATAGACTGTTTACAAGTGATGTGGAAAACAGAATATTCTATTCATTCCTTTTGCCCACCCACCATGTATGTTTGCCGAACTCCTACAGGTGTAAAGTAACTTCTTAGGACACAATCCATGCCCTATTGCTTTGTTTATTGCCTTTCTTAGTTCTTCTCCCTATTTTGACAGTTCATTAATTAACTTTTTAGACGTTTCATTGCTAAGGCATCATTGGTAATTTTAAAAGTTGACCTCAATATATGGCTAAGGTGAAACGATTGCCCCGACATTACCAATTTACGGCAATCCTCCGAAGAAGCTGTACTTAGAACTCAATTAAAATATTAAGCAGCCATCTGTCATCCCATTTCGTTTCTTGCACAGTTTGTTGGATGTGCAGCAAGCTGGCTTGCTGAATCCGTCCTGGTGTCTGCGTTCAATGGTCTTCCCAGAACTTTAGACACCAAGGGCTCAGCCATGTGTATGCTACACCTCTAGGCAGCAAACTAGTATCCTTTCTTGCACAGAAGGGAACAGGCAGTTCAACTTCCCCCAATTAGTTCAGCCTTCCACCTTTCACGAGAGACGTGCCTCAGGGCTATGCCCTCAGCCCAACTATTAATCTTTAACTGATCCTTCTAGCCCTTTTGATTAGAAAAAGTGCTTTTCCTTTTTAACTTACACTAATGACAACTGGTATTAAACAATCATACTCATTCAGACATGGTTTATATTGAACAAGCTTTCAAGGATTGCTTGAATGAAATTGTGCTTCGGATGAATAACAACCACCTTAAACTCAGACAAGACCACAATATTAACAATGAGCAGAACTAACACATCAAGTGTGGCTCTTGATGCCACTACAACACCGCCTATTGACCAAGCCCATAATCTTTGTATCATTTTGGACAACAAACTAATTTTTAGCAAGTAGATCAGCAAACTCTGGCCATCTTGTTTTCTGGAATTGAAAATCTCCTCCAAGATCTTCTTTTCACTCAGAAAACTACTGTACAAGCATAGATATCCTTGAGTTAGATTATGGTAATGATGTTCACTTCCTAAATACATGCTGAAACGTCTTTAGACATATTATTGATATATTAGAAAATAGCTGCTTGCTTGGTTCTTGGACTTAAGTATGTGCATATCTTTGGTTATTTAGCTGCTCTTCATTGGTATCATCCTATTTGTAAACATTTTAGGTGAGGACAAATGTAACCAATTTAGTTAAAGAAATTAAGGTGGATCTGTACAGATGGAGAAACTAGAAAGTGTCATGATGGAGTAATCTATGAAAGAACAAATGAATATAGGCCCCTGCCTTCTCCATGTGTTTCAAGGTCTACCACTTAAGACTAAGAGAGGAGTGCTGAAGGGCTTACAGAGAGATACTTTGAAGTTCTTCTGGCAGGGGATCCACCAAGATGATCAGAGAAATCCTAGCAAGTCAAGTAAGGATAGGCTATACTGGACTCTTTGGAATTCTAGAGGACTACTCCTCTATGTCTTTAAAAGAGTGGTCCCAGCAACAATCACTTAAATAATGGGCTCTTTCTGATGAATACTCTATTTAACTGCATGTTCTTCACCTTGTAAATAGACACAGGTGCCAGACTGGATCCAGAAGAAATCTAGGAATTTTTCAAGGCTGGATTCTTTTCTGATAAGTAATACTTTGATCCAAATGACTAAAAGGATAAAGAATAGTTTCTTACCTGTCGGTGTAGTTTTGCAGCTTGAAGATCTTTCTGGATTCACTACGTTGTGCATTATTCCGCGGTCTTGTGGTTGGGTCCGGAATCGTAGTCTTTTTTTTTCGTAGCCCAGGTGGGCGTCAACGTCCCACCTCTTGGTGTATTTCCGGTGACGTCGGCACGCTTCCTGTGGAAGCACCCACTCTTGGGCGCCATCTTCGGATTCTTTTTTCTCGTGTTTGTTCTGTTACCGAAGTAATGGCAATGTTCTAGTAAGTCATTCACCGCTTTAACCTTCAAGGTTTGTTTGTTCAAGTAGTTGTCCATGTTTTCAACCCCCTTCCTCTCCAGCCTCATCTTTCTGGCCGAGGTGGGTGGGTTCGCTAGTGAATCCAGAAAGAACTTCAAGCTGCAAAACTACACCGACAGGTAAGAAACTATTCGTTTTGCAGAGTGAATCTTTCTGGATTCACTATGCTGTGCATAGACTTTGTAGCGGTTTCTCATTTTTGTGTGCGGCTGGGTGGAAGATGAGCGTTGGTTATTGAATATGTGTTGAAGCACCTTTTGTCTGACTTGTGCTTCCTTGTTCATCTGTATATCCACGCAGTAGTGCTTCGTGAACGTGTGCACTGAAGCCCATGTTGCCGCCAGGCATATGTCCTGAATGGGTGTGTTGGCCAGGAAAGCTATTGTAGCTCCCGTTTTCCTGGTAGAGTGGGCCCGTGTCCCCCCTGCCAGTTCTTCCCCTGCCTGTTTGTGGCAGAATTGTATCGTCTGTGCGATCCATCTCGCAATTGTTCCTTTAGTTACTGGTTTTCCCATGAAGCTCTTTGCGTAGAAAACAAAGAATTGCTCTGTTTTCCTGTGATCCTTTGTCCTTTCAATGTAGTGCATGACAGCCCTTCTGGCGTCTAGGGTGTGAAGAGCTTGTTCAGCTCTTGTTGTTGGTTTCTGGAAGAAACTTGGTATTTGTATAGTTTGATTCATGTGGAACCCTAACACCACCTTCGGCATGAAGTGTGGGTCTGTTCTCATTACCACCCTATCATTGTGAATTTGGATGTACGGTTCCTGTAACGTTAATGCCTGCAGTTCGCTTACCCTGCGCAGCGAGGTGATTGCTACCAAGAAAGCTGTTTTCATTTTTAGGCTCTCTAGGGATGCTTTGTGAATTGGTTGGAAAGGATGTTTCATCAGTTCTGTTAGTACCAGGTTAAGGTTCCATGCAGGTGGTGGCACCCTCTTTGGAGGCGCAATCCTCTTTGTTCCTTTTAATAATCTTTTAACCACTTGTGAGGTGAAGAAACTCTTACACGTCTCCCCTCTTGTGTAAGCGACTATTGCCGCTAAGTGAACTCTCAAGAAGGATGAGCTTAGTTTCTTGTCTAGTAGGTGCGTGAGGTATCCAAGCACAGTTGAGTCTCTTTGCATCTTATTGTGCAGCTTCTCTCTCCTGCACCATAGAGTGAATCTCTTCCATTTTGATACATAGCATTTTCGCGTGCTGGGCCTCCGTGCCTCCCGAAGTACCCTCAGGGTGCTCTCTGGTAGTTTCAGATGTGCAAATTCTAAGTCCTCAGGAGCCACGCTACCAGGCTCAGGCTCTCTGGCTCTGGGTGTAGCACCTGCCCGTTTTGCATGGTGAGCAGGTCCTTTGTCCTTCCGAATCTGTGGGGTGCGCTCTGTGCCATCTCCATGATCTGCGAATACCATGTCTGCCTGGCACACTGTGGTGCCACCAGTATCAGTGTCATGTTGCTCGCTCTGCACTTGCTGAGGACCTTGTGAATCAGTGGTATCGGGGGAAAAGCGTAAGCAAATGTCCTCGACCAGTCTATCCATAGGGCATTCCCCAGGGACCCCTCCCCGGGCCGCTTGGATGAAGCTTCGGCATTTTGCATTTTGGCGTGTTGCAAATAGGTCCACCGACGGTGTCCCCCACCTGTCAAACAGCCTTTTTGTCTCCTGTGCATTGAGCTCCCATTCGTGGGTTGCCGATGTCTGTCTGCTGAGCCAATCTGCTTCTACGTTGTCCTTTTCTGGCAGATGAATGGCTAGCAGGTCGATGTTGAGAGGGATGGCCCAAGTCCATATCTCCTGCGCCAGCTTCAAGAGCATGGCCGATTGTGTTCCACCCTGCTTGTTGATGTAGAACATCGCTGTAGTGTTGTCCATCTGGATCAACACCTGTGAGCTCCCCATCCCTTCTGGGATGCATCTGTGGTGATGGTCACCGTTGGCGTTGGCGGCGTTAGAGGCTTTCCCCTTGTCAGGTTCTCCATCTTCCACCATGCCATTTCTTTCTGCACTGTGTGCGTTACAATCACTAGATCCTCCCAACGCCCTGTTGCTTGTGACCATTGCCCTTGTAACCACTCCTGCAAGGGTCTCATGTGCAGCCGCACATTTGGCACGAGGTGAATGCATGATGCCATCATGCCCATGATCTTGCTCGCTGTTCTCACTGTCCGAGCTTGCCCCCTCTGGTAGAGTTTCGTCTCCTTCACCAGTGCAACTGACCTCTTCTTGCTTGGGAACACCCTGGTCTGTACGGTGTCGATCTGAGCTCCCAGGAAGATCTTTATTTGTTCTGGTTCCATTGAGGATTTCCCCCAGTGTATGGAGAATCCCAGGTCCATCAGTGTTCTTGTCACTCTCTGTGCATGCTCCTTGCATATCTGGTATGACCTTGCTTTTATTAGCCAGTCGTCCAGGTAAGGGTATACGTGTATTCCCTCCCTTCTTAGGTGTGCTGCGACTGTTGCTAGGCACTTTGTGAAGACCCTTGGCGCCGACTTTAGACCGAACGCTAGGGTTGAGAACTGATGGTGGTGTTCCCCTATGGCGAATCTGAGTAGATGTTTATGACTTATGTTCATTGGTATGTGCAGGTAGGCATCCTTTAGGTCTATGGTGACCATGAAGTCTCCTTTTTGCAATTGAGGGAGCACCTCTTGCAGGGATGTCATTTTAAACTTTTGCGTTCTTATGAATTTGTTTAAGAACCTTAGGTCCAGGATGGGTCTAATTGTTTCGTCTACCTTTGGCAACAGGAAGTACGTAGAATACACCCCTCTGTTCCTTTCTCTGTAAGGTACTGGTTCTATGGCTTGTTTTTGCAGGAGCTCTCCCACTTCCTTTTGGAGTAGCTGCAGCTCTTTCTTTGCTAGTTGCATTTTCTTTGGCTTTCTGCTTGTTGGTGTCTTTTCCAGTTCTATGCAGTATCCGAACTGCATGATGTTTAGAACCCATTTGTCTGAATTTACTTTCTTCCACTCCTGGAAGTAATTTTTTAGTCTTCCTCCCACTGGTCTCACATGCCTGCAGGTACTTGGTGTGCCTGACCCCTGCGTGCTGTTCTCGTGCCTCACCCTGGGAGTTCTTATTTGGGTGGGCACATGTTGCCTGACCAAGTCACTTGGTGGGGGGTTGCTGACCTCCCCTCCTATTCTGGCCCCGTCCATTGCCTCTCCCGCGAAAGGGCTGGACCCTCTGCTGTTATTGCCAGGACTGCTTTTGCTGCCCTTGCTGTGTTTGGTGCTCCGTATGGTGGGATTGTTGGAACGCCTGGTGCGATGTTCCTGGCTGGTCCTACCCCTGCCGTTGGGCCTTCGTGATGGGGTGCCCCTTTTGGACCCTCTGAACTGCAATGCCCCCATGGACTCATGCCCTCATTGTCCTTCTTTAGTTGGCGGAGCTTTTTGTCTACTGGGGCCCCAAACAAGGTCTGTCCGTTGAACGGGGTGTTCAGTATGCTGTGTTGTACCTCTGGCTTGAAGCCTGACACCCTGAGCCAGGCTTGTCTTCTTTCAGTGATGCCCATCATCATGAGCCTACTGGAGGTGTCCGCTACGTCCAGAGCTGTCTTGATGCAAGAGTTTGCCACATTCTTCCCCTCTTCGACTAGGTTTTCAGCTCTCTCTCTGAATTCCTGAGGCATGTTTATTATCAACTTGCCTAGTTCCTCCATGATTTGGTACTGATGTCTGTTTAATAGTGCGTTGGAATTGGCCATTCGCCAGTGCATCGCAGCATTCCTTTCAATTCTTCTCCCTACCAAGTCCATCCTCTTGCTCTCCTTGTCTGGGGGTGGTCCTGAGGTAGTAGACACATTAGCCATCTTCCTTGCTGTGGCAGCAATGATTGAGTCTGCTGAGACCGTGCCCTGGATATAGGCTGGGTCCTTGGATGAATGTTTGTACTTCTTTTCAGTCCTCGGGGTGACTGCCTTGCAAGTAGCCGGCTCCCTGAAGGCTTCTTTCCCTTGTGCCATGACACTTTCTAGCATTGACAGGTACTGGCTTTTGGTCTGTGTGGGGAGCAATGTCTCGAGGAGAAAGTCAGCCTTCTGCTGCTCTTCGTCGAGTTTCACCTTGAAGACAGCCGCTGCATTCCTGATGACCGTGTTGTACACGCCAATGTCATCTGGCGGCGAAGGCCTCGAAGGATAAGTGTCGACGCTTTCTTCGGGACTCTCTGTGTCGACATCCTGCCAGTCGATCTCCTGGCTTTCCGAGGTCGCCGAACCCAGGAGCGTCCTGCGGTCGTCGTCCTCTTCATAGTAGTCGAAGGCCTCGTCTTCGTCCAGTTCGTCAAATGTTTCGACATTCCCCGACTGTTCCTCGACTTCATCCTCTTCCTCCTCGACCACCTCATGCACCTGTGGCTTGGGCTTATTCGGAATTATGTAGTCTTTCATCCTGGCGTCGAAATCCTTTTTTCGTTGCAGGATGTTTTCCATTCCTGCTTCGAGACGCCTCTTCTTCTCCATTTCGGCAGCCAGATCTGCGTCTAATGGGTCGGCCAATCTCTTCGGCGTAGAACATATTTTCGGCGTCAAAGGTTTCGGCGCCGAGCTTATCTTCGGCGTCGGCGCTGGGGCCTTTTTCGGGTCCTTCTCCCTCGGCGTCGGACGTTCCCTTTCGGAGACGTTTTTCGACGGCTTTAGCTGTTCTTCATCTCTCTGCGCCAGGGACTCCTTCTCAGAGGATCCGCTGGTCCTGGGTTTAGGTGCGGGCGCGGAAGCTTTCGGCGTCGGCGCTTTTGAGGATTTTCCCTCGATCTTTTGAGACTCTTGGTCTCTCGGGGCTTCAGGGGCTAGAGTCTCCTACCTTCTTTGGAGTCTTTGTAATATCGGTCTCTACGACCGTGTAGCCGTCGTCTTCGTCAGCAGCGTTGTTGTCTTCTTCATCTGAAGATAGACCCAGGGATGGGATGGAGGCTGGCCCTTGCCCTGCATCGTGGCGTTGGCTACTCTCTGTCTCGCTCGAACTCGAAGAGTTTTCGGCGTAAAGGCGGAGCAGGCGTAGTAGTCACTGCTCTTGTGGTCTACCGATAGGCAGAGGTTGCAAACCGGGTGTTGGTTCTTCTGTGCGTACTTGTGGTGGCAATTCGCGCAGAACTTGAAAGGAGTCTTGTACATCTCATGCGTTCAGGGGGGCCCTGCACTCGCATTCCTCGATGGAAAATCGAAGTTCTGGAACTCTCTTCCCTCTTTCGTCGATCTTCTCGATGATATAGTCTCCTGAAGTCTTCTCCAAGGTTTTTCGTCCAAAAAACTGCGTTTTTCCTTCTTTTCTCCAAAAATGTCTGGAGCCCTCTCGGGAACGATCCAGACCCAACCGCGGAAAAAAGAATCTGAAGATGGCGCCCAAGAGTGGGTGCTTCCGCAGGAAGCGTGCCGACGTCACCGGAAATACACCAAGAGGTGGGACGTCGACGCCCACCTGGGCTAAGAAAAAAAAAAAAAGACAAAGAAAAGACTACGATTCCGGACCCAACCACAAGACCGCGGAATAATGCACAGCATAGTGAATCCAGAAAGATTCACGCTGCAAAACACATCTCGCGGCACATGTCTCTGACCACTCAGCAGTCAGCCTTAGTTTAGGACTACCAGATCATAAACAAGATGGACACTGAACATAATAACTCTGATAAAAGAGGAGATAATTAGACAAGAGACATGGTGGCCACTCAGGAGTTTATCACAGTAGGGAATTGGTCTCTTGCAAAATGGCTTGGGATTCCCACAAGGCTTACATTAGGGGGGGGTTATAATCAAGACATCATTCAGACACGCAAGGGAGGTGCTCAAGGAATGCAGGAAGCTAGATTATATTGGACTAAAAGAAGCTGAGGTACAGCATTTAGGTGCAATGGGATAGGGCGAGACAAGAGCTGCAAAAGTCCCAAATCAACTTTAAGCTATATGTAGAAAAGCAACTGTTGAAACACTGTGAGGTCAGTGAGATGCAGAATTTTGCATGTAGGAAGAACTACAGGGCTTTACTGCCTTGGGAATGTTAACTGATAAGTAATCAGGCCAAGTGTTAAATTATCCAGAAGCAATCTAAGCAGAAATGCTAAAAAAAGTTATTAAAATGTATGAGGAAGAAATAAACCCTGATATGTTTAAAACTAGAAGGTTGACAGCAGATAGAAATTTGACTGTATTATCAGATGCCCAATCTGCAGCTATAACAACTGATATAATGGAGGAAGAGGTTAAAAAACAAAGAAATAAAGGAATGGGAAAGTAGCAGGCCTTGATGGAATCCATGCAGAATTATATAAAATTCTGCAAGAGGATGTGGCCTACTTATGGAAAACGCTCTGCAACTTAGTTCTGCGTACTTTGGAAGGCATTCTTCCTTTGTGACATTAATTTTAAGGCCAAATAAGGATCCTAAATATCCAGACCTCTACAGGCCGATATAGTTATTAAAAGTAGACTACAAAGTGTTTACAAGTATTATAGGTAAAAGTATTATGAATATTATTGCATTGATATTACATCCAGACAAGCAAGGTCTCATTCCTGGTAGACAGCTGAATAAGTTGACACCTCCTAATAGGTTCTACTGACGTGGTCGAAACCTTTGACGTACCATTAGCAATTGTCACTCTGGATGCAGCTGAGGAATTCAACAAGGTGAATTGGACCTACCCAAGGAAAGTCCTGGGAGTATTTGGATTTAACAAAACCTTGACCAAAACCATCTAAGCCTTTTACACTGCACCTTCAGCCAGAATCCTAATAAATTGGACACTATCAAACAAATTCCACTTTACTAAAATGTAAATTGATACTTGTATAGCGCACTACTCACCCGCAAGGGTCTCAAGGTGCTTGTACGAATACCGCTGTGGAACCCATCCGGATTTCCCTGTGAGGCGTCCACTCCTGGGCAACCCAAAGGTGGAGGCCAGGCATCCTTAGCGTTGTGGGGGCCGTTGTGGAGATTAAGCAAGCTATTGCCCAGAGTTGCAGAGTGGGACTCCATGATTGGAATAGGCACGGAGGCGAGAATTATCAGGTCCGTGGAATTTTTGAGCCCAAGACCCGCCGAGGCGGGGAATTGAACCCTGGTCCCAGGCTAGACCTCTGCATCAGGGTCTGCCGTTCTAACCATTGAGCCACACTTCTCCACTACTAGAGGAACCGGACAGGGATGCCCGCTTCCACCACTGCGCTTCAACTTATGTAGAGTTCCTTTAGCTCAACTAGTTCACTCAGATAACATAATTCCATTTGAGGTCTCGAGACTATTTAGAAAAGTGGCTTTATACTCTGACAATATAATAATCTATACATCTGATCCAGCTACCCTAATACCAAAAGTAGCAAATTTGGAAACGAAATTTGGTGTCCTATTGAGCTAACTGATTAATAGCGAAAAATAAAGAAATAATGGGGTGGAATCTCAGGGATATTATCAAACAAGCATTTACAATGCAATGGTCTCAGCATTATTAAAGGTAGAACTATTGGCATTGCTCATGAAATTATTTTTTTTAAACATAAATAAATGGTTGTCATTTACAATGGCAATAGGTGAGCATTAGAGAGTAGTATAGAGTATTCGCGGACACAGAGCCACACACACAGACAGAGCCATGCAGACACACAGACAGAGCCACGCAAACACACACACGGATAGAGCCACGCACACACACACACACACACAGACAGAGCCACGCACACACACACACACACACAGACAGAGCCACACACACACACAGACAGAGCCACGCACACACACAGACAGAGCCACGCACACACACAGACAGAGCCACGCACACACACAGACAGAGCCACGCACACACACAGAGCCACGCACACACACAGAGCCACGCACACTCACAGAGCCACGCACACACACAGAGCCACGCACACACACAGACAGAGCCACACACACAGACAGACAGAGCCACACACACACAGACAGAGCCACACACACACACACAGAGCCACACACACAGACAGAGCTTCACACACAGACAGAGCTTCACACACACAGACAGAGCCACACACACACAGACAGTGCCACACACACACAGAGCCACACACACACAGACAGAGCCACACACACACAGACAGGGTCACACACACACACACACACACACACACACACACACACACACACACACACACAGAGCCACGCACATACACACACACAGAGCCACGCACACACACACACACACACAGAGCCACGCACACACACACACAGAGCCACGCACACACACACAGACAGAGCCACGTACGCACATAGACAGAGCCAAGCACACACACAGACAGAGACGCGCACACACACATACAGAGCCATGCACACACACAGACAGAGCCACGCACACAAACAGACGGAGCCACACACACACAGACAGACAGAGCCATGCACACACACAGACAGAGCCACAAACACACACAGACAGAGCCACACACACAGAGGCACAGAAAAACCGGATGACAAGCAGGGAACAGAGGCACAGAAAAACCGGGGTAACAGAGGCACAGAAAAACCGGGGGAACAGAGGCAGAGAAAAACCGGGATGCCAAGCAGGGAACAGAGGCACAGAAAAACCGGGATGACAAGCAGGGAACTGAGGCACAGAAAAACCGGGATGACAAGCAGGGAACAGAGGCACAGAAAGACGTAGATGACAAGCAGGGAATAGAGGCACAGAAAAACTGGAAGGAAGGAAGGCGGAGGCACCAGAGGTAAAGAGAAGAGGTGGGAAGAGACGGGGCAGGAGGAGGACACCAGGGGAGGGATCGTGAAGAGAAGTGCCCGCCATTTGCATTTAAACCCCGTCCTTTTCAGACTCGGGGTGTGTTTTTTCATGATGACGTCACAGCGAGAAAGAAATGAAAAAACACGCCCCCGAATCTGGAAAAGACGGGGCTTAAAGGGAGTGACGCCCCTCTCCTCCAATGGCTGGCCAGTATTTACAAGGCCAGCCAATGGAGTAGAGGGGCGGGTTAATACCCCGTACTAAGAAACAATAAATCTTCGGACCGAACTGCGCAAGCGCATCCTACGGTCCTCAACCTAAAAAGCAGATTAGGTGAAATCCAAGCCCTGCTAAGAAGGTGCAAGAACCTTTTGTTAGAAATCTACGGTAGAGTCAACTTAGTCAAAATGATGATTCTACCAAACAAAATTTTTCCTTCAAACGTATCCCACTTTTACTTAAAAAAAAAAAACTAGTATTACAAAAGTACAAGGTATGGCCAGAAACGTTATCTGGGCCTAAAAAGGTGGGCAAATCTACAAAAAAAGAGGAAGCTAGAAGAAGGTGGGTTAGCATTACTGATTTCTAAGTATATGCCTATGCTTTTCAGTAAAACAACAACAACAAAATAGTAGGATGCTACTGACAAAGCCAGATAAAACAGAGGACTTTATATGGTGTGAAGATAAAACACTTGGGTCAAGACAAATTTCTGTAAAACTTTGGAGCACCAACATTTTTCAAGAACGTTCATCTGAAAAACCTGTAAGCTATACTACAAGCTTATCACATGAGGCAAGTATTTGGGATCCATAATTATATCCAAGTCCCTCCAATATGTAAGTTATCCACAACAACATTATGTCTGAAGGATAAACTCAGTGTGCAATTAAGGGACACAGGTAATAAAAGATGGGGTTACTTAAAAGACAATTTGAATCTTATAAGTAGTGAAGTTATCTCAGAGTCCACAGGAAAGACTGTTGAGATTTCAATATGATCAGCTACAATCATTGTGGACTAGCCAACTTTGGAATTTCCTGAAGAAACTGGCACTATAAGGAAATTATACATGATGGAGTAAAAATAACTCTGGAGGTTTACATCTGTTACTGGACCAGTATCTGACCAGTTGTCAGAGCTGAAGACGAGAAGCAAACACAAGCACACACTAGAGGGGAAGGATGTTTGATGATGCAGGACTTAGCAGATCTATGGCAAGTATTATTAAAATTATTCTATCCAACTGTTAAATCTGTTGACATGAAAAGAAACCTTTTTTTACCCTCCACAGGATATACTGGACTCCAATGAAGGTAGCTACATTTTCTGTCGGTTTGCTCAGCTGTAAACATTGCATCCTAGAAAAAGCAAATGATTTACATATGTTATTAACTTGTTCTACCCTAACTTACTTTTGGGAAAAAGTAAGTGAAATCTTATCAGCCATAATGGGGCTCAGAATTAAGATAAGTCAGACAAATTATTTTTGGAGTAGATCCAACAAAAATCAAATGCCTGAATGACGCTCTGTATAGGCTGCTGTTCAACCTGATTTTACTAGCTAGAAGGAAAATCTGTGTGAAGTGGTTCTCTCCTAAGCCCCCCTTGATTACAGACTTAATATAATATATAATATAATATATATATATATATACATATATTATATCCAGTCCGTAATCAAGGACTAATATATATATATATATATATATATAGATTGTGATCCCATATCCTTACAGAAAGTGTGGCTTTGTTTTGTGAACTGACAAGAAAACCTGGGTGTCCAGTGATTACATGTAATGCTGAATAAATGTTTGACCTCCAGAGTTATCAGCAACAAGATATTGTCGGCAAGCTGGGCATATGACAGGTCATTTGGCATAGTGTCCTTCCTAAAGTTGATGGTGATGAGGACACAAAAATGTAAAAAAGAATTTTAAAAAATCAACACAATTATCGGCAAAAAGTTAACACTAATCGTCAATGACCATGCAGAAACAACATTCTCACAAGATAGGAGTTCCAAAAAATATTGAGACCCAAAATCCTCGCGTAGTTGGCATAAGAAATAATCAAATGGGAGATTTAACTCTCCATAATCAATTAAAATATAATTAAGTTGATCAAAAGTAAGAGATAGCAAACCTATACAATCACAGAAACCTGTGTTTTTTACCAAAAACCTCTGGTTTTAACCACAACTTGTACATAGACGAAAGATAGCAATCCTAGGCCAGATGAACATAAGTTTTCCTCATGATTTTTGTCTTCCACTGGCCTAAGTAGAGATAATGATGAAGTAACCAGAGACCAAAATCAATCTAGTCACGAATACACTCAATATGTCCATATAACAAATACAAAATATGTCAACTAATGTAAAGTACAAGGCAATACCTGCAAACAGGAACCAGACAGTTGGCAACCCATATTATCAAAATGAAAACATCACCATCACAGATATTAAAACCTTAATAGTCTACTTGACCGCTCAATATACATCTAGGGGGCCTCAAGATTTCTAGAATCACAGGAATATATTAAAACTTTCAAAATCTCTTCCATAGCTAAATTACTTTTCCAATTAATTGATACATTTGTCTTTTTGCTTGTTCACAAAGGTGCACAAAATAAAACCACACAATTAACACTGAGCTACCAAAGTGGATTTAAAAATGTCACATCCAATAAAAGGCTATTTTAGAACTGGGATATTTTGTTGTCCATACTGCAACTAGAACAATATTCACTTATATTAATTCACCCAGTCTGAAAAAAGGTTGTGCACCAAGAGTCATGCCAAAAGGTAACAAACCTATTTGAAATATTAAGACGTGGACAATCATCAAAGAATAAACCTACTTCAAATAATGCCAAAATAAATCCACATGACAAGCAAGAAAAAATATCAACCTTTCTTAGAACAGCAAGAGGCTGAGAAAAAAACATAATAGCTAGATCCGAAATTTATAACAGAATCAAAAGGATTTGGAAACCAATATTGCTACAAAAAAACTAGTGTATCCAGAAGAGGACAGGCAGCCTCTCTACAAGCAAAGTGAATCTCCAAAGTACAGTTTTTCTAGAGTGCCCAATACCGAGGTGTCTTGGTGCCAGAGGACTTAAACAGCTCAAAAAACAATCCAGGCTACTTATAACAGCGACAGTGCAGCCATGTCTTTAAAGATTTCTCAAAACGGTTAAGGCAGGGGTCCTATCTTAAATGCAAAGGCACTGAATTCCAGTTTGCTAGCTAGAAATGAGAATCTACTACCACCCCAACTTGCCTTCCTTATTTTTGGGATGGTCACCAGATTAGTACAGGAGAACATCAGTTCTCTCTGTGGAAAACACCACTTAAACTTATTTTAAAAGTAGAGAGGCCCAGATCCATGCAGGACTTTATGCATTGTACACAGAGCCTTGAACTTGTTCCCTTCAGGCACTGGCAGCCAGTGTAATTCCAGTAACTGCTTTCTGACTGAGCAAAACTTAGGTATCTTGTATAGGAACCTAGCTGCCGCATTTTGTAGTGATTGCAGCTTGGTTTGCAATCACTTGTTTATCCCAAAGTAAGTCCTGCGCATCGATTTAGACCTGCCAGTAATAAATATTTTGCCATGTAATAAAAAACACAAAATAATTAACCAAATGAAGAAATGCTCCTGGAAAATAGCTGATTGGGCACACCTTAATAATCATGAGGACGCAATATAATTTATTTCAAATTCAAATATACTATGCTTTCAATGAACCTGGAAAATGTAACACAGTCAATCTCCCAGGCTTCTAAACTTTCAAGATTTTGGCAACAAGAATAATTGTTAAAAAGGAAGACCACCTGGACTAGCTACAAATGTCCAACTAAATGGTGGGGGGGGAGTAGGGGCTAACACAAGTTTATGTTGGCTTTCATTTAATAAAAATATTTTTAACTGTGCGGCCAGGAAGTCCTAATACTAAATATATAACAGCAACCAGGACGTGAAAAAAAGAAACAACCAATAAAATTACCGATTTAATCTTATGTCTCAATGTTATCCACTGTGAACAAAAACAACTTTGTAACATCGAAGATGAATCAACTCTACCTTACAGATAAGACTGTCTAGGAACCATACTAATCTGAAATGAATCAGAGTAATCAACGGGCCAATAGTTGAGGAAACTTGAATTTCAATTATTCACACTGCAAAGGCAAGGAAAGCGGTACTAGATTACGCCGTCACTTCTTTTGTACATGTGAACTGCTTCCGAAGCTTTCAAATAGAACACCGACAAGCAAGCGATCATTTACCTCAAACCATGTCTTTAAATAGAAGTGATCAAGTAATTTCACCAATGAAACCTTTAGGGGCAACACCAACAGTTCAACATTCCTGGGGTATGTTGCAAGTAAAGAAGGTCCCTATGAACCCATACTACAGTAATGAATTCATCAACTATCTAAGAACCAAAATTGTTAAACAGTAGCAGAAATAATGTCTATTCCATCAGAAAACTACAAAAACAATGGTTCACATTGGACCTATGTAACAAGAATATTGAATTTGAAAGCACAGCTAGAAAGATTAAATAAACAAATAATCACACCAATCTGTCTTTAGAACTAAGATTCATTCAACAACAATATAAAAAACTTATCTGGGATGAAGTGCTCTCATAGGGATCAATAATGTTCAGGTCTGTACAAGGTGTGGAAACCAAGAACTCTATGGAATTTTAGAACCATGCCAATCAAGTGTCAGCCAAAAAATAATTCCTAGGAGCGATAGTATTACAGCAACTTCATGGATCAAGTTTGTAAGCTGCATGTCAAGATTATCAAAACGAAGAATGAGCAATGTATTACAAAGTTTTACTAGCCTTGATTATACCCACCCATGATATAGAACTCAATTTACCCTGAATAGATTCATCAACTGAAAAAACTATGCATTTCTAGAAAATCGAAAGGGCTACCACCAAGCAAATATCCAAAATAATAAAGAACCGTAAAAATGAGAAAACGTTGGGATCAAATGCTATGCTATCAGCAGTTTTTAAACAAATTCTAAGTACTGGTTTGGAAACTCTAAACACGTCTTTTAGAAAGATGCTATAATGCAGTATGTACTCCACTGTCTTGGCAAGATACCCCTTCTATACCCAACTCTACCAAAAGGCAATAAAAAAGATTCAGTGACTTACAGATTACCTGCCTTACTGGGCATAGATCCTGCTAGATGATTTGAAAACCTGGGCAGAAGAAAAAAAATCCATGGTTCTGAATCGTCTTCTGGACAAACAGCAGTACACTAGACAATATCATAGCAATCAGCTTGGTAGGGCACAAAGCAACCAAAGCACACAGTCAACTACATACTTGTAGACTGCAAAAAAAGTATTTGACTCCATCAGTAGAGATCTACTTTCAGCCACACTTAGCAAATGGGGAATCTCAGATAAACTGCTGAACACCATCAGAAGCTTATATTAAAAGACCTGGATCCAAGTTAAATTAGGGGACAAAAGGTCCCTGACCGAAAACATCTCTGTTAACAAAGGGATCAAACAGTGTTTTGTTCTTGCTCCCTTATTTTTCAATCTCTATATTTCTGATTTAGAATCAACAGTAACTAACTCAAGAGCCTGTTCACCCAAGCTAAATGGTTGCCTGGTAAACATAATTTGCAGACGTTACTTTTAGATCACAGTCAAATAGAATTAAAGCATACACTAAAGCATTTCCATTCCTATGGGCAAAAAAACCCCTTAATTGAAAGAGAACAATTACGAGAAAAGCAAGGTGACATTATTTGCTTTAAAAAAGTGCAAGAGGTAGGACGTGGATCCGAGTCCCTCCGGCTCCACGAGCCCTATAGCTTTGCCTAGCACTCTCTTGGGACCCTTTGCCGGCGAGAATAATTGCCTCCCTGCCGCCCTGCTGCATCGGCGGTCCGGCTGCGGGTTCTGTTTCGCCTTCCGGCACCGCAATTGTGCCGAGACAGAGGAGTGGCCTGCGGCGTGCAGGGATCGGGAGCCGAGCCGGGCTCCGACGGCGCGAGAAATCGGAGCTTGGGTGACGGGGCACAGGCGAAGCTGCCGGAGAGGAGGGGCGGAGGCGGCGCCCTCAATGCGCCTCGCGTAGCTGAGGAGGACGCGGAGAGACGAACCGTCAGAGACGCTGGGACCCCACCAAGGAGCGACACGGAGAGCGGGCGCCCATATCGGTGAGCCGAGCCCCGGCAGAGCGGCCTGCGAGTGCCCGAGGCTTCGGGGCCTGTGCGGGCCCCGCGCCAGGAAGTTGCGAAGGGGGCCCCTGAGGCACCTGATGCCCGAGTCCTGCTGTCGGGTAGGTGGGCCCCCTGGAAGGAGACTTTGGTGCTAGCGGTGGTGGCCCCGGAAACAGGAGAGTGGAGGAGCCCCTGACGTGGCAGAAGGGGGTGCCTAGAAACATCGGCGAAAGTGCACCGGACTGCTTGCGAACCGCTGGAGTGGCCCCGGAGGTGAGAGGGTAGTAGAACTGCTGCACCATGAGTGCGGGGGCCCCCTGAGACGCTTTCCGCTGCCTGCTCGGACTCTGACTTGGCGCGGGGCGCGTCGACTTGCCCCACGTGGTGTTCTGCCCTAAGCGAGAAGGGCCCCCAGTCAGAACTGCGTTGTCCTGTGCCCCGGCCCTGCCCACTAGCGGGCTGGGTGGCGGCCTGAGCTGCGGACTGTCCCCCCCCTTGTGAAGGCTTACCTGGTTTCCCCTTGGACCTGCAAGACCTCTGGGCCTGAGTCTGGAGTACAGCCCGGGTGACCGGAGGTGGGCCTAGCTGAGCACAATATCCGTATCAGGGCGGTGCCATGGAAGGGCGAGGGAGCGGATCTTCGTGAGTACGTCGAGGCCCTCTTTCAGCAGATCGTGCAGGACGAAGAGCCTAAGGCCATTTGAATGGACAGAGTGCATCGTGTGGGCCTACCCAAGGGAACGAAAGCGCCACCTCCGGACATCCTTATATGCGTACATGACTTTCAACTGAAGGAACGCATTCTCAGGCTGGTGCGCGATGTTGTTCCCCTGCAGTTTCGTGGGCATAATCTGGTACTGTACCAGGATCTGGCGGCCTCCACACAGCAGAAGCGCAGGGACTTTCGCCCAGTCACTTCATTCCTGCGAGATCGCAACGTTGCCTACATGTGGGCCACCCTTTTCGACTCATCTTTCGCTGGCAAAATAAACTAGTTCAGGTGCGATCACTTGCGGTAGCCATGGATCTCCTGGTTATTGAACGCACAGACGCGGAATCGACGAATGGTGGCAACACTCAAAGGCAAAGAAGATGCTCGGCGGAGTGGCAGAAGGTGGGCCGCTCCGCTCCCAAGAAGGGCCCTGATCCCTCGACACGTCTCCAAGAGAGGGGCGCAGATGTAGCCTCTGTGGCCCAGGTTACGGAGGCCACTCCGGAGGATGTTTCGGCGGTGCCGTGAGTCCCGAGAGGGTACATAGGCGGCGCCGGAGGGGAGGAATCCCCTGCAGGTACTCTGGTATGTTTTGTGGGCTGAGTGAGTCCGTATCGGGAAAAGGAAGACTGTGGATTGGTGCCTATTCCCCTTGCCTATGTGGCCTGAACTACGGACTTGCGTACTCAAACTTGTCCTTTTTTGCTTCAAGTTGGTTTTGTTCAAAGGGGGTTCGGTATGTGTGCAGGGGGGGAGTGAGTGAGGAGGGGGGACTCCGCATCAGACCTTTGTCATTTGTCCTCAAAGGTACGTTTCTGCTCATCACACTTGCACGGATGGGTGTGTGTTCTGGATGCCTGTGGGAGCCGTGCTCGGCCCTGAATCTGCCCTGGAACGCTTGTGATGCAGGTCAAGCTCGATTGCAATGGCTAGGGAGTTGAAGGTGGTGAGCCTTAATGTCCGGGGGCTGAACGACCCAGTGAAGCGCTCTGCTGTCCTATCCCTACTTGAACAATCTGGGGGTGATGTCTGCCTCCTACAGGAGACGCACCTCCTGCTCAAGGATGAGCGCCGGATGCGAGACGAGAGATTCCCCCTTCAACTATGGTCATCTGGCCCGGCCAAGAAAAATGGAGTGGCCATCCTCTTAGCTCCTGGCTGCGCTGTAAGGTCCTGGCTCACCTGGTGGATATTCGGGGGAGGTTGCTGGCGGTACGGGTGCAGTGGGGGGACACGATTTTTACTGTTGGGTCCATGTATGCACCAAACAAACAGCAGGAGCCCTTTCCCCTGATGCCTTCCTCTTGGTGGGGGGGGCGATTTCAATCTAGTAATGGATGATTCTATGGATAGGTCGGCGAATAGATCACACAGCTCAGGGTCCTGGTCAGCAGAAGGGAAGCAGTGGTTGGCGGATGGCGGACTGCATGATGTGTGGCGGATGCACCACCCCCAGGAGCACGATTACACACATTACTCAGCGGCACACCAGACATATGCGCGCCTTGACCACTTTTTAGCCCCCTCTGCCCTGTTGCCCCACCTTCATGACGCCGATATTGTTCCCCGGTCCCTCTCGGACCACGCGCCCCTGTCGGTCATTTTCACTCTCGGCGGCGCGCGCACTCCATCTGCCGGCTGGCGGTTGCGAGACTCCATGCTCCGTGCGGAATCCGTCGTCAATAAGGTCAGGGACACTATCACAAATTACTTCAACGAGAATCCAGTCAGGGACATTGCGATCGCATCTGTTTGGGAGGCGCTGAAACTGGTGGTTAGGGGCGATTTCATTGCTTTGGCGGCTACTTACTCCAAGCTCCGAAGAGATAAGAGGGAGGAGTTGGAGAGGGAGGTCCGGGGTTTGGAGACTATACACAAACGCACTGGGGCCCGCCGGGTTTGGAGAGAGCTTGAAACTAAGAGGCGCATGTTGAAGCATCTGGATCTCGACAGAGCAGAATATGCGCTACTGCGCCTGCGCCATAAGTTCTATATAAGTGGATATAAAGGAGGTAAAATGCTCGCACATAGCCTGCGGGCACAGGCCCAGTCGCGAGCCATTGCCGCCATCCGAGACTCCCATTCGGTGTCATGCGCCACGGACACTGAGATCGCAGCTGCCTTCCACCACTTTTACCAATCCCTGTACACTGGGGAGGGTTCATCACCCGCCGAGTGTGACCGGTACATCGCGGCGGCTGGCGTTACCCCTCTGTTGGAGAGTGGGACTGGTAAGGCCGAAGGGGAGCACGGTAAACTGGAAGTGCTCACGGCCTACCGTAAACCGCCGGTAACGCCGGTGGGCCGGCAGGACGGGATGTGAAAATATGCGTCCCGCAAGTCCAACGCTACCATCCAGTCTTCTGGGTCTAGGGCAGCTAAGACCTGAGCCAAAGTCAGCATCTTGAACTTCTCCTTCCGGAGTAAGCCATTGACGTTCCGCAGGTCCAAGATAGGGCGTAGGCCCCCTTTGCCCTTCTTGGGAACCAGGAAGTAGTGGGAGTAACAACCACACTCTACTTCTGGCCCAGGAACGCGCTCTATGGCCCCCTTGGCCAAGAGGGCCTTAACTTCCTCTTGCAGAAGTTGCAAGTGATCCCCCATCGTGCAGTGGTACTGCGGTGGCATGGCTGGAGGGGTCGCCTCGAAGGGGAGGGAGTAGCCCCTTCGGACGATTTGCAGCACCCAACTGTCCGATGTGATGGAGCGCCAGTGGAGGAGATGATGGCGAACCCTGCCCCCCACTGGCGTAGAATGGGCCTGAAAGCTCGGACTAGGAAGGCTTTGAGGCGGATGCTGAGGGGGTGGATGTGGACTGGCCTCACCGCTGTCCCCTGACACCGCCACGACGGTTACCACGTCCGCTGCCGCGCTGGATGTTAGTCTGCGGCCCGTGGCTGGCAGGACGTGAGGGGGCGCCCCTTCGTTGACCACAAAAGGAGCGAAATGCAGAAGGTTTCTGGCGCTGGCCAGACAGGCCCAGGACTTGGGCGTAGCCCTGGAGTCCTTGAAACACTCAAGCGCACTGTCTGCCTTGTCGCCAAAAAGGCGACGGCCATCGGACGGCATGTCCATGAGGGAATTCTGGACATCAGCCGAAAAGTTGGCGGACCTCAGCCAGGCGTGGCGGCTAACCGCCACCGTCGTGGAAATCGCCCTGCCCAGCGAGTCAGTGGTATCCAGCCCACATCGAATAGAATACCGTGCTGTATCCCGCCCTTCCGCAAGAGCTTGAGCGAGTTTGACCTGGGCCTCCTCCGGGCAAGATGGCAGCACGTCCGCGACCGTGTCCCACAGAGAGTGGGTGTAACGGCCCAAAAGGCAAGCGGTGTTGATCGACCGCAACCCCAAACTAAGTGAGGAGAACAGCTTCTTACCTAACTGCTCATACCTTTTGGGTTCCCGATCAGGTGGTGCAGTCGGGAATGCGGTCTGGGAGCTAGAGACCTGGATAACCATGCTCTCGGGGTGGGGTGGGTGGACAGGAAGCTAGGGTCGCTCGGGGCTGGGCGGTGGTGCCTGGCCACGTTCTGATCTACAGGGAAACCTGTAGCGGGCCTGGACCAAGTGCCCAACAGAACATCAGTAAGGGCCTCATTAAACAGCAGTAGAGGCTCCAAAGGGCTTGTCTGCGGTTTAAGGACCTCGGTGAGGAGGTTAGTCTTCATGGCCGCGACGGGGCGCTCAACACCCAAGGCCTTAGCCGCCCTAGTCAGCACCATGCTCTAAGCAGACCCCCTCCTCCATAGTCACGGTAGGAGGGGAGACAAAGCCAGTGTCGGGCCAAGTGTCCAAACCACTGGTCTCCCCTAGATCCACTGCCCAGTCCTGAAACGACTGGCACTCCCGTGCCAGAGGGTCCTCAGACCCCTCCCAGTCCCCCTCGCCTCCCATCGCCTGATAGTCAGGTTCAAAGGATGGGGCCGGATCATAGAAGAATTGCTCTTCTCTCAGCGTCGAATGCGGCATCCAGTGACGCCGGTCCGACACCGGATCGGGACCGGGGACGACGTCGTCCGGGGACGACGTCGTCCTGGGGGTCGGCACCGGTGGAGTGGTCGTAAGGTCGACCAGCGGCGACCCGGATCCGGTGGGGCCCTGCGGCCGAAGCACCCAACGGCGCCGAAGCACCCGGCCTGCTTGGGCTCCCAGGCAGGGCCGCGGGGCCTGTAGGCGCCACAGCGGGACCCGACTGAGGAGAGAGCGACCTCATGGCCATGAGGAAGGCATCAATCTCCTCTGGCGTCGCGTTCAGCCCAGGGACCGGCGGGTATGGAGCTGGCAGCGGCGCCTGCGGGTCTGGCGGAGCCACGTGGGCGGTGTTGCAGGAACCACCGGCCGTGTCGCGCGAGCGTCGGTGGAAGTCAGAAGAGCGTGCTGTCTCTTCGACTTCTTATGCCTCTTATCTGAGGACTTGGAGCCCGACGAATGGTGTCGACTCGCCGAGCTTCGAGGCCTGTGGACCCGCGACCGGTCCTTCGACCTCCTCCTTGACCTGGACCGTGAAAAGCGCGGGGCGGACTGCCGGAGCTCCAGGTGCTTACGGGACCGCTCCAGCCTAGCCTTTGATGTCAAGGCCTGGCAGTCGGGGCACGACTTATCGTCATGGTCGGCCACAAGGCAATACAGGCACCGGCAGTGGGGGTCAGTAACCGACATCAGTCGGCTGCAATCGACACTAGGCTTGAACCCGGGCATCCCTACCGGCACCGAGTCTTTACGACTCGAAACAGGATCTAAAAAAGATCAAAAAAGTTAGTCAAAAAGTGACTACGGAGTACTGCTTTTTCCGGATCTGCGCTTGCTGGCGTGGTAAAAAAAGAACTGACGTCAGCACGCTTGAGTGGCATCTAAGTACTCCGACGACGTCATCCCGGCGCCGATGACGGACACGGAGCCGCAGACGACACCTACAGACGCGCAGGGGTACTGCTACGCAAAACTTTCCGGATCCAGTCTGACGCCTGGGGATATTCTAAGGTAAGGAATCTAACACTAACCTGTTTCTTTCAGATAAGCCAGTTCATAATTAAGACCGAGTATAGCGCAGCGAAACAAGGCCATGCATAGGAATCAGCAGAAAACTTGCCACAGGGCGAGTTTTAAGGGACAAGCCATGGGAGAAGTTCTCTTAAACTACGAAGGATAGAGTGAGCGTGTTTATTTAAAATTAATAATAAAAGATTTTGTTCTACTTTGCAGTTTCGTCCAATAGGAAGCGGAAGAACCAGTTTTACAGCATGCCTGTTTAATTGATCAAAACGTTCCTGAAATACGTTGCCAGGGCTTGAAGAGGGCCAGGTCCTGCCGGTGCTAAGCACTGGCAGTTTTTAAAAGTAGGTGCTGAGAAGGATCCCGATCGGGCTCTCCATTTTTGCCCTCTGGGTGAAAAAATAAAAATAACCTGCAGTAGTACCACCCTTCTCTGCTTTTTATGTAACTTCACTTTTATACTGCGCAAACTCAGCCGAAGATATTGGTGCGCTTTGCATAACCATCCGTTACAAATCACAATTGTTTTATTAACAGGCTGTTGAGCCACGTCAGGCTCGAACCTACTCTCTCAGCTTGAAAGCCGGCAGCTTTCGCCTAACACCACAACCTCACCCAGAAGAAGAAAGCATTTTCAATTTTGTATACAATGAAGCCATAGTTGCTGCTTATTTTATGCAACTTACAACCATTTACAAAGCCATTAGTGTAGTAGGTGTACTGGATGTACAAATCTAGCAAAATGCCAAGGGGGCCCACTGAGCAAAGTACATTCTTTTAGCTTAAATATTTTAAGCCGAGCCCTTAATTACATCAGCCATGCTCCTATGAGGAACCCCCCAGTTTCTTCATACCACTTAAAGCCCTTTCCTGGCTCAATGGAAAACACGTCAACAAACGTCTGCAGTGTCATATTTCAGTTTCGTATAAGTCACTGCACAAAGAGAGCCTGGGCATACCAAATATAATGAATATAAAGCACACTCGAGCTCTCTCATATGTTCATTGCATAGCAACAAACACATGAGCAGTGCCGCATTCACCAAGACAGAACCAGCCCACCTAGAACCTAACACACTTCATCAACTCTTCATGCATTGGTCATACTCCTACTACACTACACACCAGTCTAACCGAGCACACAGGTTCACTTGTTATCGGAACATAAAGTTAGAGTGCCACCATGCCTCACTAGTGCCAGTGGTGCGCTATACAAGTTAACTACAGGGCAACGATAATGCATTTAACGACTGACAAGTGACTCTAGAGATTACTCGTTATCAGTTTCTGAATCAGTATGAGATATCGCCAAAAAAGTATGCTCTTTCAGAATTTGGTTTTACAATGACTCTTCTATCGACATTTGCATGAGCATGCAGTCATGTATTTATATTTAAAGCATGGTTCCAAAGGCGCCATGATATATTTGAGATCATTTACATACTACCGTCTCGCATATAAGGGGCTTACAAACAAGGTGTCTTTTACCCATCTGCAAACCCTTGTTTTTGCCCAGATTTGATCATACAAGACTTATACATGCCATCAATTACTGTGGTTTTTTCAACGTTAGTAATATTACGTTGCTAATTTGATGTGACCGACACTGTGTGATATGTTTATGTGGACCCCTTCCTTTTTGTCATTCATAGCGCTGTGCTCCACCTACCTGAGCCGCAGCCAGGTGAGGCGTAGCGTGTGCCTCCTACCTAAAAGGTAAGCAGGTGTTTGGCCTGAATTGGAGCCTCAGATGCTCATAAAACGGCATCAGTGGAGATATGTAATTTGCATACCTACATCTTGGTCGAATTGAAGTATGTATCTGGCCTTAACTTTTTCGTTTTGTTTGTTGTCTGTGTCTGTTGTCTCTGCTCTTTTTTAGTAAGGAGGACGATTACCTGTCAAGGGACATTCTGTTCACTTGCAAAACAAGTAAAGTAAAATCTTTTTTTAAATATACTTCTTTTTGGAGGTAAAAGCAGTAGCGAGATGTGGTCCTGATGAAAGCAGTGGGACACCTAGGTGGGTCCGTAGTCTGCAGAAACATGTCGACTGTTTAAGATCCAAAATAGTAGTTATTTGTTTTTCTACTATTTCTCAGCACTCATTTTTAACCTTTGGAAACATTGGGGATACCTAATAAAAAAATTTTCTCTCCTAGTTCTCCAATTTTATATTCCTACACTTTCACACCATTATTTGTTTTTCTTCACGCACTGCTTTTTTCAGTTATCATTTCACGGTTATCTGCCTTACACCGTTAAACACATTAGGGCAGCCACTTTTCCAATATCAAGTGGTTGCAGGATTGCTCTCCTCGGTGTGAGGGGGCCCAAATGATGATAAGGGCGGAACCGTTTGATAACTGATGGGCACTTTTACATATGTGGAGGTATCCTGTGGCACTTGATTCACTCTGGTCCTTTATGCTCTTTTTGAGTTGAGTCCCAGGCATTGTTCAACAGACAGTACTTATAGACCCTCTTTAGACTGTATACTGTTTGAGTGGGGATTGTGACTGTGTGGTCTTTAAAATTTCCCTTGGACTCTTTTTCTATCTGTTGTGTTATGCGCTATACAAGTGCCTGATAGCATAAAGTGCGGTTGTACGGGTTCACCCAATTAAAAAAGAAAACAAAATTGAGGCCAAATGTTGCATTTTTCAATCGCTAAAAAGTGACTAAAACGTCAACTTTTTCACAGACAGTTCCGAAAAGAAAGGCGATACATGCCATCCGTAACATAGTTCACAGTGAATACCAGTCACAATTGCACAAACCATAATGTACCAACAATGGGGGAAGTCAAGGTCTGCACAAAAGAACAGTAAATCTCTTCTACAAAAGCATGAACTCATACATTATACTGAAGCACACTAGAATGTAAGAAGAGGTCAAAGAGCATATTTTGTTATGGACTTGCGCTGCACTAGCATTTCTGTACATGCATTTCTTCTCTCTTCTGGAGTAGAGAAAGGGGGCAGAGAATCACAGGGGGCGAGAGAGGGCAACACGGATACACAGCATCACGGCTCGTGGTGGTCACAGAGAAGCCCACGCAGCGAGAGAACAACGCGAGAGGGTGGGGAGGGATGTGCAGAGAAGTGCGTTCGCCTAATATTATTTATCTGTAACCTTGTGGGACTCCGCTGAGTGGCTCAAAGGGGACTTCTCTGGTGAGATTAAATAAAGTGTCATAGATTTGCAAAAAAGCCAAGTAAATTTAAAAAAAAGGAGTGCGACATGACTACACATATGGCCACCAGTGAAAGAATCCCGGCAGCAGGGCCAGTCGTCAGGGCTTTGACAAAACAGCCACAAGGTGGGACAAATCTACAATATCCACCAAGTCATGGAATTTTTATAGGCAGACTAAGTAACAAATGAAAATGTGGTAGGCGTTTTCAAAAGCCCAGAGGGATTACAAGAAGCCTTGCAAAGCACTGCATGCACGCTGACTCTAGGCTCGACCTAAAAAGTATAAATCCATCCTTTCATCTGGAAAACAAACAAGTGTGAGCAGAAAATCTCTGCAGATGTGGTTATTCACCGTTTACAAATAAACCATACACAATTCGTATCCAGGGTAGAGAGTTGAACCTGGACAGCTTCTTTTATAGACTATAATTAACACTATATGCCTGCACTAGAAGCATTTCATGGCTGCCAGCTCCGTGTTGGATTAAACCCAGATCTTTTGACTGGGTGTGAGTGTTTGATTGATCCAGATTCTCCGTCCATCACCACCCCCTTTTGTACAGCTCCGTGTATCCGGCATCATCTGGCTCAGGCCTCTCTTCCTTTATATGATCTGGCTTGACATTGCAGCTGTCGCCAGACAATTATCGTGGTACCATAGAGAGGGGCTTTGGCTTCACACAGATGTTGGGAGCCAAGAGTAAATGTTTTGATTGGGCAGAAGTTGTGTGCTTCCAGAAAAAAAATGCTTGCCCTCCACACAGTTGTGTGGAGGGCAAGCATTGTTTATTTATCCTGCTGCCTAAGCTTAAACTGAACTTTCAGGGGCACACACATGACATTGGTATTCTATTAAAGTGTCTTAGATAACTACATGATTTATGTTTTCTCAGGCAGCTCCACAGATGGGATGGGGCAGTCAGTAAAGTACATGAATGTTTAAGTCTGATTAGTTAGTGCACCTGTCACCTGACCATTTAACCTACACCAATATTGTAAAGTTCATTGTTTCCACACAAATGTTTACTAGCAATGCTCCACCTTACCATACAACAGTCCTTTAAAGCCAGACCTATATGCATTACCAATGCTTGTTCATTATTTTAACATCAGGATGCACATTTTTTCTTCAGCTAATCATTCCAAATGGAGAATGGTTTCTATGTCGGGCATACAGCTCCTCCTCGTTTTGCTGCCAAATGAAAAACAGTACTCTCTCTGAAATTACAATTTGCCCTGCTTCGTTGGCACCCAAATAAAGTGGTGATGTTTGGTAATGTGGTTTGAAATTGTGCCTATATACAAAAAGGGTAACAAGCACGATGCGGCCATTTACAGACCTATCAGCCTAACAGATACCCTGCTAAAAGTCGATGCAAAACAGATTTTAAGCAAACTCAATCATTAGATGGACGAGAACAAGAGTGAGCACAGATGACCAGGTCTTTAGGCTCTTGTGTATACCATGGAAATATGTTAATCTGAAGGTGGGGCATTCGTATGTAGCTATTATAGATTTAAAAGCCGCTTATGATTTTGTGCCAAGGAGATCTCTATGGGAATCACTGAGACGACAAGGAGTACTCGATGAAATACTGACCCAGATAATTATGTTCCACCAAGACAACCATGCTAAAGTTCGTTGGGGCCTGGAGGAGCACTTACTGGTGCTATCCCTATTAAGAAGGGTGTGATACAGGGGTGCATATTGATTCCTACCCTTTCCTCACTATATGTTAACGATATTGCCCAATACTTACAGAAATGTAACCATGATTAACCGAAATTAGGTGGGGTTCCCATATCTGCATTAATGCTTGCTGATGACACTATCCTGCTGTAGCAAACACCGAGTGGGCTGTAAAGGTTACTAGACAGCTTAAGCAACTACTGCAGATTAAAATGCCTTGAAATAAACATCAGCAAGTCTAAATATATGGCTATTAGACCGCATAAGGGTTTCAAAGGAAACATTTCCGTTGACCAAAATGTATTGCAATATGTGTCGAACTTTAGCTACCTTAGAATTATAATTGATGAAACATTTGCATGGAAACACCCCATTAAAAAGGCAAATGCAGCTCTGCTTCAAAATTCAATGCCAATTGCAAAAAAAGCTCCAGGCTACCAATTCCAAGGCAGTATCTCCAGCATTGGCGGTCTATAAATATAGGGCCCAAATAGCAGCCCTTTATGGGGCGGAACTGTGGGGAGGGGAAAATGTGAATTCTCTTGCGGTAGGATAGAACAAAATAATACGGATGCTGTTGTATCTTCCCAAAAAACCACACAATTTTTCCTTTATTTTATGATACTGGCATCAAAAGACTATAACACCTAGCTGCTTTATGTTATAACAATTTATAAAGCGCACAAATACCATCTGGTGTCTCGGACCTTCTCCTGTGTCACGAACAATGGACTGCTAGTTAAAATACTACTTATTGAAAAGCCAGGTTTTTAATTGTTTCCTGAAAGCCAGTAGGGTGGGAAGGGCTCTGATCTGAGGGGCAAGAGAATTCCATAACTTAGCCGTGGCAACCATAAAGCTTCTGCCACCCCAGTTAGTTCTATATGTTCGGAGGACTGCAAGGAGGTTTGCAGCTAGTAGAGCGCAAGGGTCTGCTGAGAGAGTAAATCAATGAGTTCTTCAGAAACTCTAGCCCTATATTGTGGATCGTTTTATAGGCAGTGCACAGCACCTTGAATGTTATTCTGCTTCTGATTGGTAACCAATGTAGTTGTCTGATCACCTTAGCGCTTTAACCGTGGCGGTTTTCAGCCGCGGTGCGGGCGTTCTATTAAGTGGGTGGGGCTGCGTCGGCCTTTGGTCGTGCGCAGCACTGGGGAGGGAGTGCTCCCGTCTGCCTTTAGGGGTTAAAGACAGAATGAGATTTTGGTGTGGCAGAGAGCATCCTAGCAGCTGCATTCTTAACCAGCTATAAATTATTCAAAACAGTTTCCTGAGCGTTGATAAGTAAACTTTTGCAACAGTCCACTTTGGAGAATACCAATGCAGATATTAACATTTTTCTAGCTTCATCCGGGATAAGAGGGAACAGTTTTTTTACCGCTCTATGGGTATAAAAGCAAGAAGAGACCACAGAGTTAACATAGTATTTATAGGACAGCTTGTCGTCAAGTCTGACACCAAGATTTTTGGCCTTAGTAACTGGGGCAGGGGCTGTCCCAGATAATCTGGCCACCAGCGGGAGGACCAGACAGGAGAAAGAATACCAAAAACCATTACCTCCTTCTTGGAAGAATTCAGTTTAAGGCAATGTCTGGACAACCAAGCGTTGATCGCCAGCATACCATCATGGAAGTTGACTAAGATGCTTTCACCGCTTTAATGAACAGAGAGAACGAATTGGGTATCGTCTGTGTATGACGTGGGAGCTAACCCCAAAAATGTGATAACCCGTGCCAGATCAGTAACATAAATGTTGAAAAGCGTGCAGCTGATGGGGGAGCCCTGCAGAGGAAGTGAGAAAAGGGGAGAGTAAAAATCGCCCAGTTTGACTAGTATAACTCGGTTAGATAAAAAGGATGCCAAGAAAGATTTGGCCTTGTTCCTAATACTTAGGGAGGAGATACAATTGATAACGAGGCCATGACCAACTGTATCAGATGCTGCTGATGAATCCAGTAAGACAAGCGGAACAGCTCCTGCTCAGTCTAGAGCGAACCTTATCTCCTTGGTGACTTTGAGTAGCGCGGTCTCAATACTATGGCTTTTCCTAAAGCCGAATTGAGTTTCATCCAGCAAATTGTGGTCATATATGTATTGGGCCAGTTGATCATTCATTACTTTTTCAGCAAGTTCAACAGGTAAAGGGAGACGCGCAATGGGCTGACAGTTACTAGTGTAAGCAGGGTCAAGATTGGCTTTTTTTAATAGCGGAAGGATAGACGCCTTTTTCCATTGTGAGGGATAGACACCTGAAATAAACATGGAGTTAAAAAGGCCTGGGTAGAACCTACGAGTTGCGGAATCACTTTCAAGACAGTCGGAGGATTTAGCAGAGCTCACCAAATCCATTACCTGTCCCAGGGAGATTGGCGTGAATTACCTAAGATAAAAACTATCAGGTAGCTCGGTATGGGAGTCGGACTGACTCGTGGTTGCGGAGGAAGCATCAAAGGTAGAATAGATTAGATCTACTTTAGCCGGAAAACTGAGAGCTAAAGAATCGCAATACGCTTGAGTCGCTATGTTAGTGTGGCTACTGGAAGGAGCTGCAAGTTTAGATACCACCTGAAACAGTTGTTTGGTGGAGTCTTGAGCAGATTCTATTTCCTGAGTGAAGTAGCTACTCTTCTCCTTAGTTAGGAGGCGTTCATAATTAGCAAATGCTACCTTGTAATGAGATTTCTCCTGGCTATCATCATCTCAACGCCAATGTCTCTCTTGTTTTCTACAGTGTTGTTTCTCAAGCCTCAAGGCCTCGGAGTACCAAGGGGCAGATGGAGTTTTTCTGTTTTTAGAAACTGTTTTAAACGGGACCTGTTTAGCAAAAGAGTATTGAAGCAAGTCTGTATAGTTTATGGCGGCCTGCTCAGGATCTGAGAAGAGTTCTGGCTGAGTGTTGGATAAGTGTTGTCTAAGAAGCACATAATCTATGCTATTCCAAGATCAAATTGTTTAGGGGGCATCAACCTAGTGAGCAGAGAAATGTGTTTCAATAGACAAACATTAGAAAAAAAGCTGTCATGATCAGACCAAGCTAATGGAAGGACCTCCTTTAAGATGATCTGCTCATTTATTAGTGAAGAGGCCGTCTAAGGTGTGACTGGCAGTGTGTTTAGGAGAGCTAACTTTCTGCACAAGGCCTACTGATTCTAGCTGAGTGATAAGGGATACCGAATCCTTGTCATCACTGGCCTCAAAGAAGAAATTAAAATCCCCCAAGAAAGTGAAGCTCAATTCACAGGCGGATGTTTCTAATAAATTTCCTGCCGAAGATAAAAAATCTCCCCTAGGGCCGGGAGGACGATAAAGCAAATCCCTTTGAAAGACTGATGCTCCAAGAGCACTATATTGAAGGTAAGTATTTCACATACGGCTGAGGGAATCATCTCTCCCTTGACTGATCAGGAATTTCAATAAATAAGTGCCAGACCGCCCGTATGAACACTGAGTAACCAGCAGGCGTGGCTATGCAGAAATCTGGACCTGCTGATGAGTCTGCCCACGTCTGTTATAAATAGGAGATCAGGTTAGTAGCTATCTAGTAGCTCAGCTATTCAATATTTATGTCTAGGAAGGGAGCACGCGTTTATAAGGGCAGCCTGAACCTTGTTTCGGTCATTATACTTGTAACAGGGGCCATTGCAGGTGGAGGGGTGTATGTAGTCTGCTGTGCTAAAACTGAGGCCTCGAACGAGAAGCCACACAAGGGGCAAATACGTTTGGTACTCTTAAGGAGGTCCGCTCGGTTAAAGCAAGAGCAGGCAAGCTGGGAAACCTTATGTGTTTAGTTAAGGGCATGCAATTTCTTACTGGTGTAAGCAGCCTAATTCTGCGACTTACCTTGGGAAAACAGAGCAGGGGTCCTGGCGCTAGGCGTGATCAGGTCGCAGATAGGCTTGCCTTTGACGTGCCTTTGGCGAGCCAACTGAGCACAGACGTGCTATAATGCACATTAAATAGCCCTCCAGGGCAGGGGACGAGACCAAAGGCAGCGCGTGAGTGCAAGGAAAAAGAAGAGGCAAAGTAAAAGAGAGTTCTGACTAGAGTCCAGCAACCTCAGCAGTGCTCGCAGGCTCCCCTGTGAACCCTACTGGTAACGTAAAGATAAAGTAAAAGAGTGAAATGAGTAAAACATAAAATTATTAAAACAGAAGACTAGCTTCCTTAAGATGGCGCCTGTAGAGGGAGCCAATCCATACCAAAGGCGATGATGGACGGAGCGTTTCGAGCAAATCAAACACTCACCCACAGTCAACTGATCTGGGTTTAATCCATCACCATTCTTTAGCTCACTCCCCCACCCCAGTTCAGACATGGCCATATGCAAATCAGTCTGACCCTGTGCCCCATAGGAACAGTCCAGCCCGAACTGCCAAGCCATGTCTTCCCTGGACCGGAAACAAGCATCCTGGGATCGGTTTCAGATTCATAATCCTCATCAGCCAGGCTATCTTGAATCCAGGGGTAGAGTGAGTAAAGGACCCACGGCTGGGCATACCCTGCGAACTTAGGGCGAACAAAGCGATACCAAAGACGATGATGGACAGAGCGTTTGAGCAAATTAAACACTCACCTCCAGTCAACTGATCTGGGTTTAATCCATCACCATTCTTTAGCTCACTCCACCACCCCAGTTAAGACATGGCCATATGCAAATCAGTTTCACCCTGTGCCTCATGGGAACAGTCCAGCCCGAACTGCCAAGCCATGTCTTCCCTGGACCGGAAACAAGCATCCTGGGACCGGTTTCGGATTCATAATCCTCATCAGCCAGGCTATCTTGAATCCAGTGGTAGAGTGAGCAAGGGACTCACGTCGGGGCATACCCTGCCAACTTAGGGCGAACAAATCCATACCAAAGGCGATGATGGACGCGGAGCGTTTGAGCAAATCAAACACTCACCCCCAGTCAACTGATCTGGGTTTAATCCATCACCATTCTTTAGCTCACTCCACCACCCCAGTTCAGACATAACCATATGCAAATCAGTCTGACCCTGTGCCTCATGGGAACAGTCCAGCCCGAACTGCCAAGCCATGTCTTCCCTGGACCGGAAACAAGCATCCTGGGACCGGTTTCGGATTCATAATCCTCATCAGCCAGGCTATCTTGAATCCAGTGGTAGAGTGAGCAAGGGACCCACGTCTGGGCATACCCTGCCAACTTAGGGCAAACAACGCAATACCAAAGGCGATGATGGACGGAGCGTTTGAGCAAAACAAACACTCACCCCCAGTCAACGGATCTGGGTTTAATCCATCACTATTCTCTAGCTCACTCCACCATCCTAGTTCAGACATGGCCATGTGCACATCAGTCTGACCCTGTGCCTCATGGGAACAGTCCAGACTGAACTGCCAAGCCATGTCTTCCCTGGACCGGAAAGAAACATCCTAGGACCGGTTTCGGATTCATAATCCTCATCAGCCAGGCTATCTTGAATCCAGTGGTAGAGTGAGCAAGGGACCCACGTCTGGGCATACCCTGCCAACTTAGGGCGAACAAAGCGATACCAAAGGCGATGATGGACGGAGCGTTTGAGAAAATCAAACACACACCCCCAATCAACTGATCTGGGTTTCATCCATCACCATTCTTTAGCTCCCTCCACCACCCCAGTTCAGACATGGCCATATGCAAATCAGTCTGACCCTGTGCCTCATGAGAACAGTCCAGCCCGAACTGCCAAGCCATGACATCCCTGGACCGGAAACAAGTATCCTGGGACCAGTTTCGGATTCATAATCCTCATCAGCCAGGCTATCTTGAATCCAGTGGTAGAGTGAGCAAAGGACCCACGTCTGGGCATACCCTGCCAACTTAGGGCGAACAAATCCATACCAAAGGCGATGATGGACTGAGCGTTTGAGCAAATCAAACACTCGCCCCCAGTCAACTGATCTGGGTTTAATCCATCACCATTCTTTAGCTCACTCCACCACCCCAGACTGGCTGATGAGGATTATGAATCTGAAACCGGTCCCAGGATGCTTGTTTCCGGTCCAGGGAAGATATGGCTTCGCGATCTCGTCCTTGCAAATTTTAAGGGGGATGCGGTAAGTTTCCAGGTGTCTAATGCTTTGCGCGATATTCCCGAGGCCGAGAAACCCCGTCAGTTACCGAGAATTATTACGGAGGCTTATAAGACCGTTGACTGTCATAGTTTGGGTGTTAAGCCTTTTGCTAAAAAACAAACTCAGCAGGCGTCATCTGATAAAGATGATCGCCAGGAAGTTTAGAAACAAAATTGGAAAAGAACAAAAAACAGGGGAAACAGCAACAGAAGCAGGGGTCCCATCCAGCTTCACCTACACCTGCCACTACTGAGCGTACATATGAGGTGCGCGACCGCACTACAATTAAGTCACCTGATAGATTTCAGGTTCCTGAACAACGTTCTCCTCGCTCTTTGCAGGAAACATTGGTCTCACCCACCGGTGGAGGATGCATCCGCGGGAGAGGACAAGGTGCCCAACAGAGCTGTGAACAGCCTCGGAAGGCTGACGGAAAAGGCAAGCAGGAAGAGTCACCACGACAAAGACCCCAGTTTCAAAAGAAGAAAGTGCTGCAGTAACAGCGAGATATGCCACAGATCGTGAGAACGCAGCTTCGGAATCAGACATGGGAGCTGACACAGTTGGACAGCGCGGCGGAGATTACCATAGTTCGAGAGGCACTGTGTTCACTACTGAAGGTGACAGCGACTGACACCTTCGTTGTAGTTGAGACAGCTGACACTAGAGTGGCTCCTCCTGAAAGACTTTATGAAATGGTCCTTGTAATTGAAGGTAACATAGAACGTACCATAAAAGATTTTTTTGGGGAAAATCTAACTACTACCTATGATATTTTGTTGGCGGAGGTTGATTGCCCCCCACCCTTTATATTAGCTGCTCCCCAAGGTGAGGAGGTAATCCTCCCTAGTATCTCGCACACAGTGCCGAAAGAGCAGGCACTGCATTTTGCAGAAGTTTAGGCTAAGGCGCTTGCGCCGGCTTTGTACCGTACTCACTGTGGATGGGATAAATTTTCCCCTCGACATGACATTCCTTTGCGGTCAATGTCACAGCCTCAACCCCAATACCCCATACAGCGAGAAGCGAAAGCTTCCTTTGCAGAAATCCTTGAACAATTGGAATATCAAGGTGTGATTGAAACGTCTGTGTCTCCGATGAATAACCCTCTTTTTACTGTGACTAGGCCATATGGCTCGTACCGTTTGGTATTGGATTACCGCCACTTTATATATTTTTTTAAACTCTTTATTCGTGACTGTGACAAGTATTACAAAGTACATTTAATCATTTTGCATATTATCAGTCTTTTCCGTTTTCTTTAACTCAACTGTGGCATATCATTCCTCGTAACTATCTGTTCGTCACAACTTATAATTCTTCCGAATAACATTCCAGTATAACATTTAATATTCACATTTAGAGTACAGTATCGCCCGTTTATAAACTGTCCCCCCAACCCTTTCCTCCCCCTCCCTGTCTTCTGGCTATTTCTGTGTACACAGTCTGTAAGTTGGATATATCAGCTTTAAGTCTTTGCGAGAGGATGATTCAATCGATAGGCATGGCTACCGGCGCATCCAGGCTAGGTAGCCGTTCGTGCTGGCACCCCACACAACACTTGTACATTCAGGTAGTATCCCCTTGTGACATTTCTAGATCTATATCTTCCAACTCTATTAACATACGTTCCCAGTCCTGCGCAATAGGGTATTTACGTAGTCCTTTCTCTTCCTCCCTACGCAGCGCCGCAGTTTCTGCCTTGCCCCATTTCAGCATGTCGGACCGCCATACTTCTACATTAGGGGGCCTGGGCGACTTCCATCTCATGGTGACAGCTCGGAGCGCCAGCAAGAGGGCCAAATCTGCAAATTTCAATTGTGCTTTACAGGTCTTGGATCTCTTCCTGTTACCTATCAGGCAGGGCAGTGCACCCTCAGGGATCTGCAGAGCTGTTACAGTGTATAGTGTGTTTCTGATCGTCACCCAGTAGTTACGTAGTCTCGGGCATGCCCATAACATGTGGAGGATATTTGCGTCATCCTCTTGACATCTAGTGCAGTTGTGGGGAGTGGCAGGAAACATCCTATGTAGTCTTTGGGGGTGAGATATGCTTCATGTAGAACCATGGCCTGTATAAATTTGAATTTAACGTTCCTGGACACCCTTCTAGGGTGGCCCAGGATGATCTTCCATTCCCCATCTGTTATGGCCTCCCCTGTGTCTGCAGTCCAAGCCTCCCTGAGTGTGGTGAGGGGCAAAGCTGCATGTTCTCTAATGCCCACATAGAGCCACTTTACTAGGTGTCCACCCGTCCCCATATAGTGGAGGAGATGAACCAGTTTGTGTTGGTCTGGCTTGGTGCGTTGTGGAGCCCAGGTGCGTCTTACATAGTGGGTCACCGAGGCCTGTAGAAAGTACAGTCGTTGCGGGGCCCCTGTGGATTGTGCGAAGGTGGCATGATCTAATAGGGTGTCGTCCCCAAACAAGTCTCCTACTCTGTCTACCCCGGCATCCGTCCAGGGTTGTAATCTGCGTCATGTCAGGTTCCCTTGTGGGGTTGGGAGTCCAAGTAGGGGGATGTTGTCTGCGTAAGGAGTGAGTCCAGCAGTGTACGTTAGAGCCTTCCGCCAACATCTCAGAGCTACGTGTAGTAGGGGGTGGCAGTCTCTGGGAATCTTGGCAGCGGGTAGTAAAAGGGAGTGAAGGTCTCCACGTGCCAGTTTATCTGCTGTGAAAGCGATCTCATGGAGGTTTCTACCCGCCACCCATCTTGTCAGCCATTGGAGCTGGCTAGCATAATAATAGCCTCGTAGGTCTGGTACACCTAGGCCTCCCTGTCTGGTGTTCAACTGTAGCTTCTTGAGGCTTATCCGCCGTCTTCCCGACCCCCAAATGAGATTGATTAGTACCGCGTTTAGTGTGGTAAATATTTGTTGTGGAAGTAGGACTGGCAAATTTACAAAGTAGTACAGTATTCGGGGCAGGAAGACCATCTTTGAGATCGCCACCCGGCCCACTACAGAGAGGGGCAGGGATGTCCAAAAGGTCACGCTACTTCGGAGGCCGTTGATTGCTCTCCGCACATTGCCCTCAATCTGGTCTTCCGGGCTCCGGTATACGTTAATACCAAGGTATTTAAATGTAGTTGGAGCTACCTGGATCTCGTGTGCGCCAAACTGTATATGGGCAGGCCGCTGTCCGTCTCAGAAAAAGAAGCCCAGTGATTTTCCGGGGTTTACAGCCAAGCCAGATATTCTTTCAAATCGTGTAAAGATGGTCGCTAGGTGTGTATGGTCATCCTGCAGATTTCGGAGGAATACTATTATATCGTCGGCATATATGGAGATCAAATTATGGGTATCTCCAACTAGAATGCCCGCCTCCGCTGCCCTAGTTCGGAGTGCAATCGCTAGGGGTTCTAGTGTGAGTACGAACAGTAACGGTGACAGCGGGCACCCCTGTGGGGTGCCCCTGTGGACGTCATAACTGTCAGAAGTGTGCCTGCCTGCGCATGCTCTAGCCGTTGGATTCGTGTATAGTAGGCAAATCCATTTTATCAGGGCGTCTGGGAAGCCGAAGCGACTTAAGGCTTCAAACATAAAGTCCCACGTCAGGGAATCAAATGCTTGACGGAGGTCCAGGGCTATGCAGCCAGCGTGCGGCAGTTCCTGTGGGGTGGTCGTCATGAGGGCGTGGAGTCGCCTCGTGTTCTGGGAAGTGCTCCTCTCCGGGAGGAAGCCATATTAATCAGTGTGGATCAGGCCAGGGAGATGTGTTTGTATTCGTAAGGCGATAGCTTTGCTAAGGATTTTATACTCCGAGGGGAGCATGGACAGGGGTCTATAGTTTCTCACGTCAAGGGCATCTCTGCCGGGCTTCGGAATGGAAATGACTAAGGCCTGCATAGTCGAGGCTGGTAGATGGCCGACCTCATAAGCAGTTTTGTATATTTTTTCCAAGACAGGTGCCAATGTGTCGGAGTAAGTTTGGTAAAACTCCCCAGGTAGGCCATCCATACCTGGAGTCTTACCCCGATTCAATGTGTGTATGGTAATTTTAATTTTCTGTTGCGTTATGGGTCTGGCTAGGACCGTCTGGATATCCTGGGTCAGGGTTGGAATCGTCAATTCGTCTAGGAAGTCTATCATGGCATCCCTAGTATCTGCAGGGGGAGGGGCATAGAGTCTTTCTAGGTGGGTCTTGAACACAGTGTTGATCTCTAGTTGCGTGTTTACCTGTCTGCCCGCTTCATCCCAGACGCTCGTAATCACTGGGGTCTCAGGGGTATCTCGGATCAAACGAGCTAGCAGAGCCCGGGACCTGTCCGCCTCTGCCTGCTGTCGTCTTAAATAGTCCTTATAGTCCATAACCCTTAAGGTTTCTAGAATTTTGGCATGCTCAATGTTACACAGTTGTAAGTCGCCTTTGCGCCCTGGGTCTATTCCCACCGCAGTCTCAAGCTCCCTCAGACGGCTTTCCACCTCACAGAGTTTTTTATGCGTTTCGTGTCTGGCTCCCACCAGACGACCAATCGCGGCTCCCCTTACCACAGCCTTCATTGCATCCCACACTACCAAGTTCGAGGACGCAGAGTCCCAGTTGTCTCTGAAGTAGTCAGTTAAAGTGTCCTCAAGGTGAGTGCGAAACGGGCCGTCCTCAAGCAATGTGGGGTTGAGCCTCCAGGTGGGTACTGGTGAGGGTATTTTTCCCCAGTGTAGATCAAGTGTTAGCGGTCTATGGTCTGAAAATGTTTTGGCAAGGTAGGCTGAGGCCGCACATTTCGTCGTCAAGGAGTTGGTGCAAACGAATCGGTCTAGGCGGGTGTGTAGGTTATGTAGTGGGGAGTAGTATGAGTATTCTTTGTGTGTTGGGTGTAGTGTGCGCCACACGTCCGCCATTCTCCATCCCTGAAGCCATGTGCCAAATGAGTCAGTCAGTTTATGTACCCCTGTCGCCTGGAGGGGAGAGTGCGATCTATCCAGATCTACATCTAGTATCATGTTCCAGTCTCCCCCCAAAATCCAGGGGATGTCTATCCAATCTGCCAAGGCCCGGCTAACAGTTGTAAGGAATCTGTCCTGGTCGAAGTTCGGGGCATAAATACTACCCAGGACTATCATTATACCGTCTAGTGTGCCCTTCACCAAAAAGTAGCGCCCTTGGTCGTCCACTTTCCTTTCCAGTTCCACGAAGGGGGGAACCATAGCGCACCCATATCGTGGCCCCCCCTGGAGAAGGCAGAGTACGTTGTGGAAAATACAGTTCCCCTCCATTTCTTTCGTAATGTGTGCACCTCGGACTGAGGTCAGGTGGGATTCCTGTAGGAATACTATGTGTGCTCGCTGGCGAAGCAAGAAGGTGTGTACTCTATGCCGCTTCTGTATCGCTCCTAGCCCTCTCACATTCCACGTAACCAGCCTATACTTCCCTTTCTCTTCAGCCATATCCAAATACAGATGTCATAGGGGGTAACATTACATAATGCAGTATGTACATTGTCCGTGTTAGCCTGAAGACGGTTCCCTCCCTTCCCCAATCCCCAACTATGGAGGCGCAGCCTCGGAACCCTGCTGTGCCGAACATGAAACTGTAAAACGTAACCAAACAATTTGTGGTGCATACGCTCTTGGGAGGTCGGCTAAGCTTGAGCCATATCCAATGGGCCATACTTATCTATGCTGTCGGCTCAACGGCGCCGCCGGGAGAGTTATCGTTTAGCCATCCATTGCTGTTGTCCGTTTCTTGGGAGGGGGGACATTACCCCTGCTTATACAATGTTAAATTCCTGTGATGTGTAGGGGTGTGGGGTGTGTGGGGTCTACATGTCAGGGACAGTGCATAGAGGGCAGAACTAGTGTACCCCAGGTCTCACCAATCAGGATATAAACACATTCATTCATCCCGTCTAGAGGACCCCCTCCCCTTCCATGGCCTGGCCGTGCATTCAGTTCACAATACAGAAAAAGGATACCAGTTTGACCTGACGTTTCAGATCTTGTCCATGTTAGTCGTTATTCCTGGGCATTGTCCAGAAGCTCATCAGCTGCTCTGGGTGTCACAGTCGGGAACAGCACCATGCTGTTTTCCGAGTCTGAATGTACAGTGCTGTCTTCGGTGTCCGTATTTATTGTTCCACGTTCCTCTCTGAAGGAGCCCACCAGCGCAATAGCATTGTCCTGGCCTTGTTTCTGTTGATGAGCAGAAGGCTTACGTCTGCTGGCCGACGAGCCCTGGGTTGGGTGCAGGTCCTCCTCGATGTCCATCACCTCCAGCCACTCCTCCACGTCCGTGGGGCTGTCGGAGAAGTGAGTTTTGTTTTCGTGGATCACTTTGAGGCGAGCAGGAAACAACAGGGCGTAACGGAGTTTGGCTCTCTGGAGTCTCTTTTTAATCTCGTAGTAGGAGGACCTCTGCTTCTGTACTAGATTGGTGTAATCCGGGTAGAGTGAGATACGTTTGTCTTCGTATTCTATGACAGATTTCATCCGGGCCTGTCTAAGCAGTGTGTCCCTATCTCGATAGTTGAGAATCCGCACAATCAGGGGCCGTGGTGGTTGGCCCGGTCTCGGTCGGCCGGTAGGGATCCTGTGCGCTCTCTCCACACAGAAGTATGGTGACAGTCCTTCTGCAGCTACATTATCCCAGAACCATTGCTCCATAAATTCCGTCGCGTGGGGCCCCTCACTGCGTTCCGGCAGTCCAATGACGCGGATGTTATTGCGTCGATTGCGTCCTTCCGCATCCTCCACCCGTTCTAAAAGAGTTTTTACCTGATGTTGGATTTGTTGGATGGAGTCCATATGTTCCGCCACCGTCGGGTGAGGTCCGCCAGCGTCAGCCCCTGGTCTTTGACTTTGTCCGACAGTTTATCATGGTCGGCTTTAAGCAGTGAGAGATTAGTAGTAAGGGTGCCCATTTGAGTCTCCATTGCAGCCCTAGAATCTCTGATTTCCTTGAGTATCAGATCTAGTTTGTCCCCCTGGTGGTCTTCTGAGAGGGTAGAGGTCAGTGTTAGAGGTGCGGAGCCATTCAGGTTCGCATCAGGAGTAGGCCCCGCAGTTGTTCCATCCTTGCCATCCGCTACCTTCGTACTTTTTCGTACCATGGTGGCTGTCGTAGGGCAGTCTCTCACCACCTCCCGTGCCACTTCTACTCAGGCTCCTGTCGCCGCCCGCAGTCTCCCTAGACTTCAATAAGCAGGTAGCCTTACGAAGATCTCGGGTATGGCACTATTGTACAGGAAGGCGCAGGCCGCACTCAAGTCCGTTCACCTCAGTGGGGGCGGCTACCCAAGCACCAGGGAGGGCGGTTTTACATTCTCCGCCCAAGGCAGTAATGGCGGTCTTCTTCGCGCCTTCAGGCGGCCACTGGGGCTCGCACCCGCGTCTTCACTATACTTGGCGCCGGCCAGCCGCCTCCTCAGCCCTCCAACACAGTGCGGGTCTAGGCCGGCAGTTCTCTTTCGCCCATCACCCCCTCCTTACCCGGGGCAGTGGGCCTTCACCGTGTCATCAGCCTCAGCCTAGGCCGCCGATCCTGGCATTATTCCGCCGATCTGGCCCTCCAGCAGTTGCAGTACCATCGGGGGGGAGAGAGAGGAGGGAGAAGGCAGATGGGGTCAGTGCGGTGCCCTCCTCGGTATCTCTGCGCCCTCCCCACTCGGTGGCAGTCTCCCGGGTCCCAGCCCAGGGCGTCGGTGCAGCTCAGGTCCGGGGTCCCGCAGTCAGAGCACTCTCTCGTGCACCAGCTCTGCTTTTCAGGTGGACCTGTCTCCAAGCCCCCAAAATCGTGCAGAGAGGGGGGTGTCGGAGGAGGGGGGGGCCGTGATCTTTGTTCGCGCCCCCTTGGCCCTGCTATTAGTCAGGCCGTTCCCCAGGCAGTGGCGTCCAGTCAGCTCTCCGGCATCTCGGCCGGCAGCGTTCTCGCGGTCCGGGCACAGTCCGCACCAGAGTCCCCGGCTCGCGGAGCGGGTCCAGGCCCCAGACACCTTCCGTCGGCTCGCCGAGCACTCGTGGCACCTAGGGCTTTGAAAACGCAGTCGAGGCGAGCAGGGCACCACAGGAGCAGGATCCGATCATCGGTGACACAGGGCGGCCCGCCTAAACGGCGTACAGGATAAATTTATCCCCGGCGGCACCGGAGCTCTAGCAGCCTCCGTCCGCCATGTTGGCTTGATAGCCACGCCCCCGGATTACCGCCACTTAAACTCACATTGTCGTATGTGCGCATTGCAGAATACTCACAGATCTGCTCATGTGGATAGTCTTGTGCGTAAAAGGTTCAAAACTACACTTGACATATCCAATGGTTTTTTGTCCACAATCTGTCCCCTCTTAGTAGTCAATGGACAGCTTTTACCAGTGGAGGCAAACAGCGCCACGTTTGCCGTTTGGCCATGGGCTATAAGAACAGTCCTGGCGTCTTTGCCGCCCGCATTGTCTCTCTCTTCGAGGGGCTCGACGCAGATGCATGTTCGTATGTGGATGACATCTATCTCACAGACGACGAATTAGGGCTGCATTAGTGCCGTGAGGACCGCATAATTTGCAATTTTGCGGATTTTGGCTACAAATTTAACATTGCAAAATCTCACATTGCAGAGTACACAGTGTTGTTCCTGGGCTACGAGATCAACAATGAAGGTCAAGGTTTGGCTCCTCACTTCCTGGAAAAATGCGCACTTTTGCGCGCTCCCACAACACTGAAAAAACTACAATCTTTACTGGGCTTATTGAATTTTGGGCGTACCTATATTCCAGAATATGCCCTGCGTATCAAGCTTCTTTATGCCTTGATACAACCTTCTTTCTCCAAATCGTGCTGGCTGCCTGAACATTCAGCCATCTTGCAATCTTTGCAGGCTGATCTTCTCGAATTTAAATTATTCTTGACCCGTGATAACCACACCAACCTGGTGATAAGAATCATACCAGGGGCAGTGGGTTTCACGTACCTCTCCTTTAACGAGGGTGACACAGTCCCTATCGCTTACAAGTCACACTCGTACACTTCGGCTGTGTTGCGGTTTTCCACTGTGGAAAAAGTTTTGACAGCAGTGAAAATGGCGATTCTTAAGGAACTTCCACTGTTCCAGGGAAAGCGCAATTTGGTTATTACTCCGTATCCTGCCTTGGAGGCAGTAACGAAAGCCAGTGTACCAAATTCCAAGGCTTTGTACGCGCGGTGGATACAATGGGCCACGTCCTTGACATCTCCGGATGTCACGTTCATTTTTGATTCCTCACTGCAGACTTAAGAGTTCTTGCAGTATGAATTTGCTCATCCTGCTCCTTTAACTATGCGCCCACCTGAGGATTTCCGTTGTATCATTTACACTGACTGAAGCGAGCAAGCGGCTACGAGTTCAAAGCACGCATATTCTTCGGCCTGCGCAATTGTGGTTGGTATTATGGTGGATACACAGACACTAGGGGACTGTACCGCCCAATTGGCAGAGCTTTGTGCTCTGATGCTTGCATTGGAGTACATGATCCCAGTGTGACTACTCATATCGTAAGTGACTCTTACTACTGTGTTCAATTAAAGAACGTCTGCCACTTGTCTTTGTAATTCATACTCTGGGTCACCAGCATGTTGGAGTTCACGCTGTTGGCAACTGTCTCGCGGATGAAGCCGCTAAGACAGCAGTTGCAACATATGCTGTAGCAGAAGTTACATCTTGGGAGCAATTGCTGCAACTGAGAAGGGAGGTAATTGCCCTAGAGGTTTCCCTTCTAAGTACTCTTATCATTTAAGTCCTGATAAAGTTCCTTATGTGAGAATTAACGACGTTGGTGACAGGTTAATACCCAACGCGGACCGCAGGCAGACTTTGATTACAGCAGCCCACGCTGGGATGGCCTCATCGCATGCTGGCGTGTCAGCTACGGTATCTCTTCTCCAGCAACGATATTGGTGGCAGGGTTTGTACAAACAGACGCGTGATTATGTCCTTCAGTGTGGCATTTGTCAGCAAATTAAACCTTCTACTGCTGCACGCCCGACCCAAACTCAGTTGTACATATCTATTAAACCACTTGCGTGTGTTTATTTAGATCACTGTGGTCCTTTCTCATGTGATACTGTGTATAAGTACATCTTAGTAGCAGTTGATTCTGGCACACGTTTTGTGTGGTTGTGGCCACAACGTATTGCTGATTCCAGAACCTTCGTAAGGGATTTGTGTGTCTTTGTGGGAATTTTTGCACGTGGTACCTTCCATTCGGACCAGGATCCAGCGTTTGCCTCTAAGGCATACAAGGATGCCATGAGTTCTTTGGGGGTCCAGGTCAAATTTACGTCTCCATACCGGCCTGAGGGTAATAGTGTTGTGGAGCGAATGAACCGTGACATAAGGCAATCCTTGACAGCTAAGGTATTAGGCACTGGCCGAGACTGGATGACCCAGCTCATTAGCGTACAGCGTGCACTAAATAATCTCCCTAGAAGGTCTCTGGGTGGGCGGACCCCATACGAAATGCTCGTTGGCATCAAAATGTTTGTTGTGGACCTTGAGGGTCTAGACATGGCGGTGGCAGCCGCATCCTTTCACGTAGATGAACATTCCAATGTTTTGCAGAACCTACTAAAGATCAGAGACAGTCTTGCAAAGGAACATGTATCCTCCACATCGGATGCTGCGTTGCAGATTCCGGTAGTCGGCTGGCTACCCCAAGTTGGAGAACGGGTACAAGAGAAGATCGAAAACAAGAAGGAATTCGGTCATTCCCATCGAGCTCCAGTTCCTGAGCTTGGCGTGCAGGGTACAAGAACAGTCATTTTACCTCCTCTTCCGGGGCGAAATGGGAACACGTACATCTCCATTGACAATGTCAAACTACACAGGGTGGCCGATTCATCTTTGTATGCCACCTGCGGTTTCATGTCCAGCAATGGTGCGACACTCTGTTTTGGTCCCGGATTCTTCCATCGGGCCTGATATTGCCACTGAAATTAATACAGTTGCAAATCCTTTATTGAATTTAACTGCTGGTGATCCTCTTAATGATACTGAATATACTTACCCCACTGACTTGTCTATGCCTGATTTGGAGACCCCTGTGGCTAATCAATCACGTTTTTCATTTTACACTGGCTCGAACACATCAAAGTTTCCTTCAAAAGTTTCGATTTTTGCTACCCGGTTTAAAAAAAAAAAAATGATTCCCCCTTGGACTTACATTTGGCTGGTGCTTTTTTCCATTTTTTTATTCATGTCCATCAGATTTGTGGTATATTTTTTTAGATTTGTGAATGGACACTACATTCAAGAAAGAACTTCAATTAGACTAATTGAAGTAACTTTGCCCCCCACTCCTCTTCGCACACAGACTTTTGTAAATATAACTGCTTGGCACGCTTTAGATGGGATTGTATGGGATGCTGCAAAGTTCCAGATTCATGGTCCCACAGATGCAAGGCACCAAGGCTTTGCATCGTGCATGTCTCAGCCCGAACCATATGTTGTTTCTGAATGCTACAATTTCAGAAACCACCTGCTTTGGATTTGCTTCTTCTAAAAAATTAAATGTCGCTTTATTTCCCAATTTGGGTGAATTTCCCCATTGGAATAATTACACCAGTGCTTCTCATAGCGATTTACAAGCCCAGTTGAGAAATTCCTCTTTTAATGTTTGCAGCATTAATCCTGAAGGCTGGTTGCTATGGCAAAAAAAGGCAGATTCCTGCTAACACTTTTCTGGGTCTCACCTCTGGCTTCACAGAGGTTAGGGTCGATCCTCGTTTTCAGAGTCAACATTCGGTCACCACCTACTCTGTAGGCAAATTGTGTCAGAGTTCCCAATGTACTCTGTGTTTCTATGGGGGATGTGGTTAAACAAAATATTCGCTCTGATAATTGGGACGTCTAAGAAGTAGAGGTTCTATTTTCTGATTTGAAATATTATGCTGCTTTTGATGCTGAAGATTTGTACCTAGATTCTGCTAACTATGGTGATTTATTCTGTTACCAGCATTTTGGCAATCACTTTCTGCATAAGACAAATACATTTAGAAATGTGGTTAACTACACACAGTGGGAACATTGTCCCGCACCTGTTGAAGGCAGCTCTAAAACTCTTTTAAAAAAGTTTTCTTATTTTACTGATTTTGATCAATCAAACCCTGATGCATTTTATTTTAAGTTGACTGAGAAGTCCTCTTTCCAGGTTAGACTTACCCATACAAAATTACTGTATTCAAAGTCCTTTATTGACCACTTGGCTGTCGAGGGCTATGAGCTGTGGAAAGATACAGTTGATCTTATATCTGTTTGGGGTTCTAAAAGCTGGCAAATGCAAGGTACCATGGCTTTGCATCGTGCATGTCTCAGCCCGAACCATATGTTGTTTCTGAATGCTACTATTTCACAAACCACCTGCTTTGGATTTGCTTCTTCTAAAAAATTAAATGTCGCTTTATTTCCCAATTTGGGTGAATTTCCCCATTGGAATAATTACACCAGCGCTTCTCATAGCGATTTACAAGCCCAGCTGAGAAATTCCTCTTTTAATGTTTGCAGCATTAATCCTGAAGGCTGGTTGCTATGGCAAAAAAAGGCTGATTCCTGCTAACACTTTTCTGGGTCTCACCTCTGGCTTCACAGAGGTTAGGGTTGATCCTCGTTTTCAGAGTCAACATTCGGTCACCACCTACTCTGTAGGCAAATTGTGTCAGAGTTTGCTCAAACACTCTACCTTGGCGTCAGTTAAATCGCATTTGTCTAAACTGACTGACGCCATTGATTTGAATGATTTTGTAAAAGGTCCTGCAGCAGGCAGATCGAAAAGATGGATATATGCTGCTTACAACAAATTTTGGAAATTGTCCCAAATTGAAGCTGCTTCTAGGCTCCGAGCTATTGATCAGGCCAATTTAGAAAAAGGGCTTGCCGTTGTAGATAATAGCATTAACACGCTCTTCCTGTGTTTACACATCAGATATTATAGTTTTATTTGTTGTTGATATTGTACAAGAAGATGTTGCAGTTCTGTACCATGGACAAAATCAATTGCGTTCTATAATGCAGTTTGCTTGTACTCTTCAAACGTTAAAATCTGGGAAGGTGCCTTGGGATTACATGAACACAACATCTTTATTTTTGCCTTTTAATTTGACTGTTAAACAAACAATTTATGTCAATGAAAGATGCTACGTTTTCACTGCTGCATATTGAAAAACTGGAACCGTTACCATTTTCAGTGGCTGAATCGAATTCTGCAGTTTGGCTCATCCATGGGTCATTAACTCTACCTTTCCCCCTGTTTAAATTTGAGTCATGCATGAAACACTATGTCATAGGCTGATTTGAACCTTTAGGTAGTGCTTTTTTACATGAAGTGTGGAATCTCCCATTTACATATAGGTCTCTACCGAATATATTAGACTTAATTGTGAGTGCCAGCTAGCTCAGAGGTCACTATAAACTTTTTCGAATTCACAAGAAGGGATTAGTTTCTGACAACCTCATAAACATGACAACTATGTTTCCCAAGAATAAGAAATCAAATCTCTAGAGTTGCGGAAAAAATAGATAACTATTTTACTCAGTCAATCGTGCATGCTTCGTTTCACCAGAGGTGCAGAGAAATAGAGATGGGCATTTTCAATAAAAGTATTTATTGAACAGTCTTCTTTCTCAAGAATAGGAAATGAACTGCTACAATCTTAATACTTGTTATAAAGTACGAACAGTATTATAAAGTAGTACTTTTAAAGCATGATATGGTTTTTAAGCCATAAAAGTGCATAAAATGTATAAAATACATACAGTAATAAATAATGACTAAAAGTACTCAACTGGTGCTTCTAAAATACGCCTACCCCGGTGTACCTAACCTAAGTCTAGTACGAGGGAAGAAGTAAGTGAGGAGTAGCCTAAGTTTAGTAGTTCTCTGCCAGGAATCTATTCCAAGAATTCTCTAAGAGGTCTAATCAGCTCCGTACCTTGGTTTTAGAATGACGGAGGTCTTGTATCTCTCTCTCAGGACTCGATTTCCCAGATACCCGCAAGGGTAGCCTGGAAACACTGGAGCTGGATTTCTCGGCAAGAGAAAAGACAGCGTCTCTTTCAGTGCGTCAGCTGGAGGGTCTGCTTCCTTCGGCAATTGCTGCTGCAGGGCGTCGGGCAAGTAGATAGTCGATCTGCTCCAAACTACCGTGTGCTTGTCTGGGCAAACCCAGGCATATTTATACTTTGAAGGTGCCGAGTTTGACACATGATTGGACTTAATAACGTCACTCAAAGGCTAAATTCTATGTAAACTCCAGGAGTTCTTGGAGAACTCAATATTTAAGCAGGGGGGAGTCCCTAGCTGCTGAAGACGGGTTTTTCCAAGAAATCGTTGTTGATTCTCGGAACTTAGTGTAAGTAGCCATGCCGTATTTGGGCTGCAAGGCTTAGGCCAAATATGGTAGTGAATTCTATGCCTATATAAGGATATGATAAAGTATACCTATATAAGGGCATGAATCGGGAAAATTTACACTAGGGTCCTAGATTAATTTACAACACCCACTCCACGATCTTGTCATCATCCGATGACAGGACTGATGGAAGTGTAAGACAAATGTCTAACACGCATTCTTCTCCGCAAAGCAGGCATCGTAGAACAGGTAAGATGCAATCTTGCCAGATTGGTCTGAACGAAAGAAACCACGTTGTGTTGAGATGTCCTAAACGAGCCTAGCCAAGTATCAGTGTAATTCTCTCACGATACCTCAGGGCAAGGAGGGCTGGTTCCATGGTATTCTGGGTATCGCCGGTTACCGGACTTGCCATATCGGAGCAGAAGGAATAAAAATAGAATTCCTGCTACAAGTCCCAAGATGAGAGGCAAACCGCCGAACACAGAGTGCACGAAATTTGGAAAAATGCCGAGGACTGCTTCAAATGGTGTTGACAGTCCCGAAAAAATCGTCTTAAATACATGTGCGATGCCACTGGTATCAAATATGTTTAAGATTTGACTTAACATTTCTGAGAAATGTACTGGCTATTCGATAAATAATGCACCCCCTCCCACAAGCGCCTTGAGACCCTCTGGGTGAGTAGTGCGCTATACAAATTCCTGAACTTGAACTTGATAATAAGGTCAGTGGCACAGATTTTTACAAAAGAATGGCTTTTAGTCTGCTTAAAGTATCAATTCGTATAGAAGAGCTATTCAGTGAAGGCCATAATGCCGTCCCACTGTGTCTTGTGCGTTGGATACAATACTTGCATACAACAAGTGACCATGGACGGCACACTAACGAGATAAAGTTTTCCTGGCAACAAGCCCCAGCAGCTGTGATCATTCAACATAACCTAACTGCCATTGGATAGCTGCCTGAAAATGGGTTCTATCACTGTGGAGGGTGTACCGTGCAGGTGGTAAGAGAGGTTATTTGCAGAACCTTTGCAGGCTCGATGTAAATTAATACCTTTGCATAAAAGTGTACCACTTAGTGAGTTTTTACAATTGTTACCACTAAGGAATACCTCTTTCCCCTTGTTCCAACATTTGTGTGTGTAAGATAAAGTCCATGTCGACTTAATGTATTCTTTACCCAACCTTTCATAGAGGCCTGCTGGTATATGCTGTAGACAATACTGAAATTGGAAAATCGTCACTGGTATCATGATGGTGCATCATGATGGTGCCATGAATTATCCATTCAATGATAGGCTTCTCAGAAACTGTCAATGGTAATCTCCAGTTTTTCAATGCTCAGCACCGTATAGTCTGCTCCTCTTTGTGCCAAAGAGATTTGTTTATCTGTAAGGTTAAATACAGCAAACAATGATGTCATGTTGATTAGACGCCATGGCGCGTAGCCTGAACGAAGATTTTGCAACGGCCAACCTAGCTGCATTATAGAACGCAATTGAGACTGGCCATGCTGTAACATTAGCAAGTCGTGTACCATTATGTCAATTGCAGAGGATACAATGCTGTCCAAAGAATATATTCTGGAGGACAGAGTCGTTAACCCATTGCCCACTACAGAGAGAGCTTTCTCTAAATTAATACGATCAATTTCTCCTATTCTTTCTGCAGTTTCCATTTGCGTTATTTTCCAAGCTTCCTTGTACGCAGCGTATATACCGGTGTATATGAAACGTTTTTGCCGTGGTTTGCGAGGCCCCATTAAGAAATCTCGCAAATCATTGCCTTCTTTAAGTGAAGATAAGTGTTGTTTGATATCCGGAAGTGTGGATGTCTTTAGCCACTCAAGGCATAGTTTTCCTACACTATAAAGTGTTACTATCCCTGGATTTTGTCTCTGGGAGAATCTTGGATCTGGCCTGTACCGTTTTAACCCCAGTGTTTTTTCCAGGAATCTATCTTGACAGTTATTGGTGTCTGTGGGCAAGATTAACCATTTTTTCCAATCAGGATTAGTTCTGTTTTGTGTTAAAATATATGGTACCTCTACCTCCTTTTCTGTAGTATCATTACTCTCAGATGTGGGCTTAGGTATAGACGGTTTGTTTAAATCTTTTATCTTAGCTATGCCAAGACAAGAAGTCTGTTGAACAGTGTCATTTAAAAACCATTATTTGTTCTGGTATAATGCAGGCTCTGAACAAGGCTTCAAAACCTTGCCCCTGCCAATCTTTTGTGCCCCAGACAGTTTTTGTCTTGATGCTGTCTTTACAAAATTCAAAACCTAATGTAGACAGCTGAGCATAAGAATTTGCAGAATAAATTTGTTTAGTATTGGTCAACATTGTTTTCATTCCGGTCTTATTTACATTTTTGAAACGAAAACGTTTCTGGATCTGTAACATTAAACCCTGAGAAGTACGGAAACTTTTCATAAAATGTTTTTGAGCTGCCTTTTGGTGGCGTTGGACAATGTTCCCATTGATTATATGTAAAAACATTTCTAGGGCTTTCAGATTTGTGCAAATAGTGGTGACCATAATGATTAAAACAATACATTTGTTCATAATCTGATGACCCTTCTAAATATTCATGTTCAGTAAATTTTGCAGACATTTCTAAATCTGACATCATATTATTAATAGTCTCAAAGTCCCAATCATCAGAAAATGTGCTGGGTGATACAAAGTCACTTAAAGAAACCTTGAACTGGTGTGGAATCATCAGCATTTCTACCAGGCCATAGATGTCTTAATCAGTTCTATCCCATGCTATACCACCAGGTATAGGAACGGCTGTGATGTTTACTGATGACAGGTCTCTTTTTTCACGATGGGATGATTTGTGAGGTTTTAGGACCAAGTTGATTTTCTGACTTGCTGTGTCCATTGTACTGTATTTTCCATCTATCATTTGTCCCAAGCTTAAAACTAAAATCAGCCAGAGCAGGAGGAAAAATACACCTAAACAAATCCAAAATTCAATCCATGGTGAAACCAGATATATTTTCTCAAGTTGATGAAAGAGTTCTGATGTTTTTTCTTTGAGAGTTTTTTTTGCTGGCGTTTCTTCGGGTTCACTGGGATCCTCAGAAAATGTATCAAAGTTGATGAAATAGCCAGAGGTAGTTCTGTCAATTGTTGGAATTGCATCAGGACTGTCATTAATCTTTGGAGTTGCTTCTTCCTTTGTCATATTGGTATAGTCAGACGCTACATCATTGTAGACAGGTGTTTCTTGATGAACTGTTATTTGGGTCTCAAGAGGCACGAGTTCCATGGCTTGGTTACATAGTCCTTCTTTTCTTACTGCAGGTTTATCAAAGGTGATAAGTCTTTCAGTTTGAACCTCTTGGATAGTATCAAGATTTGGTCTTCTACTACATCTTGGGTGTCCACTTGGCCTACTACTTATTATTGGCCACATGTTGTGGTTTGACCAGGTTGATGGATACAACTCCGTTCTCCTTTTTACCAGCAAGGGGCGGTAGTACTACTGATCTTGTTCCTTGGATTGCCAAGACAGGTACTGTTTTTCTGTAAGAAGGCCCAAATTCCTTCTTTACCGTTATCTTTTCCCTGACTAGATCCCCAATCTTAGGAATCCAGACAGGTTTTGCTGGGACAAGTTGTTTTTCTTCAGTGGCTGTTGGCTTTTGTATCGTGTTACTCAGACTTCTTCTTGTTTCATTTAAGTCCTGTAAAACAGCCAAACGATCTTTGACATCAAAGGGTTTTTGTTCTACCACTGAAGTATGACAATCGCGGTCTCATTCTAGTACCAAACAGTAATTCATATGGAGTGATTCCCCCCAGAGAATTTCTTGGCAGATTGTTAAGACTACGTTGGACACTTATTAGATGTTTGACCCACCCATCACCTGAACCTAATACCTTAGCTGTGATGGATTGCTTTATGTCACGGTTTTTTCTTTCCACTACCGCATTACCCTCAGAATGGAAGGGACTAGAATACCGCAATGCAACGCCCAAGCTAACCATAGCCTCCTTGTAAGCTTGAGAGCTAAACACAGGACCCTGGTCAGAATGTAGCGTGCCGATTGCGTACGTGCCGATAAAGACTTGCAAATCCTTTTATAACAGTTCTGGCGTCAGCCGAGCGCTGGGGCCACATCCAAATAAATATTGTCCTAGTAGTTGTGGGATCGCATCTGTCCATGGTGACGTCTGCGTGTAGATTGTCTAATGCTGTCCAAAAAAGGTATCTGTACTGGGCTGGCTACACTGTACTCAGGTATCTGGTGGTTGTTAAAGCTATGATATCTGTAACAGGTATCACAGTTTATTCCAAATTCGTAAACTTGGATGCTCATTCCTGGCCACCAGTACATCTCTTCTAATTCTATTAGAGATTCCAAGATCCCGTGGTGTCTCAGACCCTTTCCCATATGTGCTTCGCGTACCAAAGCAGCTCTCAGGGTCCTGTTTGGAATTACTCTGTCCCCCACTCCAGGGATTCGAGCAAAAGGAACGGAGTTTGCATCAATTATGTATGTATTGCCGAGTGGATAGTTTAGAAGTAACGCTGCATGATTGCCTTCCATAGAGGCTTTTACTGCTAGTAACGTTTCACCATCTATTTCTCTTTTCGAGCAAACAATTGTAGCTACGGAAGCCGTTTGTACAGCTGCCTTCGCGGCTTCATCAGCCAATGAATTCCCTGCAATGTGAACGACATCACGCTGATGGCTCAGTGTAGGTATCACAAGTCTTTTATAGTTCTTTCTGTAAAATAACTACTTGTTCCCAAAGCGTTTTATACTTAATTGTGCCACCTTTTGAATTTTTGAACCCGTTTTGAACCCAGTTCTGCAAATTTTCGTTGTAAGATTCAACGCAGAAATACGAATCGCACACTATTAGTGTGGAGAATTTGCGATCAGTATTTTCAAGCGCCTTCTTGAAAGCCTGTAGTTCAGCTCGCTAAGCTGTACAGTCTCCGAGTGATTGAGTTTTAGTGACCATGGGTCTAAATTTGCCTTCGCGCCAGCGACCTTTAACAATCGTGCAAGTAGCACTATAGGCTTGTTTACCCCCAATTGCGGGTTGTGCTGATTCGTCTGTATATATTATACAGCCGTAATGTTCTAGAGCCAGAATCTCGGTCGGCAGAGGATATTAGTGTTCGTATCGGAGAAATTCTTGTGTTTTCAAGTATGGGTCAAACACGTATTCAACGTCTGCTGCAGCAAGAGAGTTAACCCATTGTATCCATCTTGGATGTAAAGCTTTTGCATTTGGAATGCTTGCTTTTGTCACTGCCTCTAAGGCAGGTACAGGTGTAACGATCATTATGCGTTTACCCTGCGCCAGGGCTCTCTCCTATGCTACTGCAGTTATAACCAGTGTCAGAATTTTCTCAGTAGAAGTGAATTTCATTTCTGCTTGTGTGTACAAGTGTGATTTGTATGCTATTGGTACAGTTTCTCCTTCATTAAAGGTCAGGTACGTGAATCCGCATCTCCCTGGGTTGATTCGGATCACAAGGTTGCGCACGTTTTCGCGTGTCTGTAATTGTGTTTTTGCTAACATGTCTGTTTGGACTGAGCGCATAATTTCTGTGTGTGTTTGAGTCCAATTAGTTGGTTTGAAATCAGGTTTGATTAATTCGTAGAGAGGTTTAACCCTTTCTCCGTAATTCAGAACTTAAGTGCTTCCAAAATTCAGGAAACCTAGAATTGACTAAATTTCTCAGCGTTTTTGGAGATTGGAGCAGCGCACACTTCTCTAGGAAGTTTGCTGCCAGGCTTTTGCCTTCACTTGATAACTCGTATCCTAAGAATAGGACGTTGAGGTGGGCAGTTCGTGATTTCTTAAAATTGAATTTATACCCTTCAGATGCAAACCCAAGTATTATGGTGTTCACTCTTTTCAAGTGTATGTCCAAATCATCGTCTGTAAGATAGATGTCATCGGCATAGGATAATGCCTCATCATCGTACGTTTGTAGTAACTCTGTTACCCTGCCTGAAAATAACCCTGGACTATTCTTGAATCCTTGGCGGAAGACGGCAAAATTGTCGCTGTGTCCCCATATTTGAGAAAGCGGTCAGATGCCTGCTTTCAGGTGCAATGTTTTGACAGAAAAACCCATTTGAAATATATAATGTGGTTTTATATTTTTTGCGCACAATGTTATTCAACAATGCTGCACTATGTGCATTTTGTACTGCAAATGTTTTGCAACAAGAGTTTAAGTGTGTGTAATCCAATACTAGACGATATGAATTGTCTGGTTTGGAGACAGGAAACAAAAGATTGTTCATTGACGAGGTGCATGTTTCAATCACCCCTTGGTATTCAAGTTGAATTAAACTCTCCCTGACTTGTTTTCTATCTTCTTGCTTAACTGGATACTGCCTGCAGTGGGCTGATTTTTTAACTGGATTTTATGGTGAGGAGAATCCTCATCCCATCCTACATGATTTTTATATAAAGCTGGAGCCTGGGCCACAGCCCATTTTCTGGCATATGTGTATTTTTTACGAATTGGAATGTGATTTGAGAAGGCTGGCATAATTATCTCTTCGCCATGTGGGCACTCCTTGACAAATTCAGGTGGCCAGTCTTGTTCAGCTAGAAGAATGTCATAGCCCTTAGAGAGCTTCTCCCAAAAGAGTGCTCTTATTTTTCTAGTTATGTCCCCCTCCATCCGGAGTGTTACTTCATATAACTTGTGGGGTACACTAACCCTGGTGGCTGCAGTTCCAACTTGAATGGATTCATTCAAGTCCACTGTCTCCAGATGATCCTTCAGGATCCTGCGAACTATGGTGACCTTTGCTGCGCTGTCAAGCATTGGCTGAGCCCACTCCCCGTTCTTGAGTTGTGTCCTCAAGATCCTCGGCATGTCTGATCTTTATGCTTGCTACCTTCTTTTTGGAAAATTGAGCTTTTTTACTTTGGTGAACAGGTTCTTTGTCTTTGGACTTGACGCGTTCTTCCTTGTGCTCTGACCGTCCTCTTCTTTCTGATTTCTGCGAGGAAGTCTGAAAAGATCGAGAGGGACGTGTATCATTATCTTGATATCTGTCAGGTTTTTTCAAATTATACCTATTATACCTTTTTTCAGAGGGCTCCCGTCGGGGAGACCTACCTCCCCGTTGGGGAGATCTTCCTCTGGAATGAGAATGTTTCTCTCTAGGAATAGTCTGTTTATTATTTTTAATAAAAACTTTTTCAGGATTTTCAGTTAGTTATGGTTTTATTGGTTTCCCACCCAAACTATCTCTACCTAGTTCTTCATATGATTTTTCAATAATTCTTGCAAGCTCATATGGTTGGTCTGCTATATCTGTTTCTTTTAACTTTTGGCGGATTGCCACGGATGCTGCTTCACCTTTAATGTTAGCTAATAATATAGCTGAGACCTGTTTGAAATCTTTCAGTAATTTCATACCTAGATTTAAGGCCGGTTCTGGACCGTATTCATTCTGAATCTGCCTTAGAACGTCTGGCATTACCTCCATGGACGGTCCACCATGTGTTTTTGTGTAGATTGAAGCAAAGAGTGTACCCCAAGTGTCACAGTCCACCACATGTGGTGTTATCCCCATTGGTAACAGATTGTCAGAATTCTGTGTTTCTCATGGGGTGTACTATCAGGGAATACTGCCTCAATTTGAGTAATTTTTTGTGCTAGTTTAGCAAAATAAAGCACAAAGTTCCCCTGAAAGGCTGAGAAGGAAGAGTGTGAAAGTGTACAGGGAAAGCCAAGAGGGGGAGGATAAAGGGGGGGAATCCCCTCTTGGGAACTAGAACCCTCACACTCCCAGCAAGCTAGGTGTCATGCTTCATCATATGGGTCCTGCTCCTCGTCAGACTGGCGCTGCAATGTCTGACAGGCACCCGTGAAGGGGCTCTTTAGCGGAGATCTTTTGTTCCAGCCATATGGTGCATGCGTGTGAGAGGGCAAAAAAGTGTAGTCGTGAGAAGGTGGTGGTGATTAAAAAAGGTGGGTCAGTCCACAAGGATTTTTAATAAAGTGGCTGACTCCCTTGGTTAAAATGGTGGGAGGGGAGACAGAGCGCTGCGGAAGTGTTTGGCAGAACTATCTACAACCCTCTGGTGAGGTCGACATGTTTCATGCTAAACTAGCAATTCTTCAGGACCTTGGTGACTAGTACTACACAGTGAGCTAATGAGCTTGTATACAACCTTAGCTTGGTTGGTCTGTGATGCAGGCCAATTGGTCCTGCTTCGAATAATGCGACCCTGGGAGTATCCCTAAGGTGCCCCACAGTCTGCTCCTGTGGGACCTGCACAGGGGAGTCAGGGACCCCGACGGCGTGCGGTCTCAGCCTGCAACACCTACCCCCACGTGGAATCCGACTATTCGTGCAGGGCGTCGGGCAAGTAGATAGTCGATCTGCTCCAAACCACAGTGTGCTTGTCTGGGCAAACCTAGGCATATTTATACTTTGAAGGTGCCGAGTTTGACACATGATTGGACTTAATAGCGTCACTCAAAGGCTAAATTCTTTGAAAACTCCAGGAGTTCTTGGAGAACTCAATATTCAAGCAGGAGGAAGACCCTAGCTGCTGAAGGCGGGGTTTTCCAAGAAATCGTTGTTAATTCTCGAAACTTAGTGGAAGTAGCCATGCCGTCTTTGGGCTGCAAGGCCTAGGCCAAATATGGTAGTGATTTCTATGCCTATATAAGGATATGATAAAGTATACCTATATAAGGGCATGAATCGGGAAAATTTACAGTAGGGTCCTAGATTCATTTACAACACTTGAGAGAAGGTAAGGAAGTTTATTTAAAAAGTGAAGACTGCACTTCCACACCAGATCACTCTTTAGTCTGCAGAAATCTCCAATTGCACAGTTCTTGTAATATTACAGCACTGAATCTTGCGTGTGTTTTGAAAGGCACCCCCATGCTGACTACTATACCAACTTTCATGTTGCTTGCAAACAGTAGTTATTTGTTATTAAATAATGAAGATAGCTGTGGCATGCTTGCCGGTATTCCGTATATTGTTACAGTTTTCCAACGTGTAGTTTGCTGTAAAAAAATCCTGTTTCCACCTCCACATGGAAGGCTCGATGTTTCCATCTGGCCTTCTATTCCGACCTTGAAAGTAGAGTTCAACAAGATGAGTTGAATAAGAGCTCTTTTGGCCCAGAAGGAAGTCGCCCTTACATCTGCGCGTGAAACATTCATCCTTCACGTTGCAAACACTCGCACGGAGGTGCATGCCTTATTAAATACAGATCTGCCCCCGCATTTTGGTGCTTTGATTCACACAATCTTTAATGCCTCGTCAACCACGGGCCTGGCACACTTTTTTAAAGCAGTAAGTTCTGGCCTTGTGACCTCATTCCAAGCTATATTTGGTATGCTCCCAGCATTTTTTCATTTGATTTTTTCGATTGTCTTCGGCGGTTTCCCGTTAATTCTCGCTTTGGGAGTGGGTGTGCTGCTGTTAATTTGTTTACTTCAGAATGGATGCACAGTCTGTGTCCCACGACAATCTGTCCCAGCTGCTCCAGCTTCGTAAGCGGATGCTAGAATACTATGGATCGCTACCTCTGGCGACTCGGAGTGTGGTTGATGGTTTATCTTTCCGGATCTCGTATTTTACTTGCGTGAAGCATGTTTTCCATTGCCTGGATTGTGGATTTGAATAGGCCCTGGATTTGTGTCTCCGCAATACGGTGTCTCCTGACCCGGATTTTATTCTACTAATGAGTCCCTTAGTTGATAATGAAATAGATTGTTCTGGTTTCGGGATTATGGCCTGCGCAGCGGCTCATGGGGTTCTAGGCGATTGGAACATATGGACTACGGCCAACTACTTTCAGCCACGCAGTTTGTCTCGAAGAAAGCTCGAGTTGTCCTCTGATGGTGCTAGAGGCCAAGGCTATTAAAGAACATGTATGTTCATTTACCTTACTTAATTGGATGGCTAAAATGTTCATGGATGATAACATCCTTTTGGAGGCAGTTGCAACATACAGTGCCTATACGCTGTTGGATTGAAGTGTGATTTTTCCTGCTTCATAGACTCGTAATGAACTCGTGAATATTTTTCTTCACTAATGCATTAATATTTTTATTATTTTTTGAGGTCTTATTCACACTATGGCCCCAGTGGATGTTTTCACTGACTTGGTTACTTTTTAATTCAGATTTTTACTCCCAATTATCAAGTTTGGCAAAATTCATTGGTTACTTTGCTATAGGACGAGGAGCTAATGTGACACTGATACTAGCTGGCTGGGGAGTTTCTAGGTACTGAGGTGAGTTTCTGGTACACCACAATTCACTGATGTCTTAGGTCTCTGTGCACAGTTCTGTGTATGAGCATGATCCTTGCAACAATCTCAGCAACCCACCGGTTAGCCGCCTCTCACCTATCTAACCACGGCAGTAGTTTACTGGTTTTATCATCTATCTCGTAAATCCTATGCTGTGTCGTGCGGTAGTGCGCCCTGGCTGCCTCACTTGCAAGTGCGAGATATTCATTCTGCTTTACTGCCAGCCTATGAGAGGTGTCGGGGGGGCAGATGAGACAAGATCACGTTCAAGATCAGCCACCTCTAATTTAATATCCTCGAGCCACTGACGTTGTTCCTTTCGATGCCCGCCACAGTTGCCACCCCGCACCCCTGTATCTCTGTTATGTACGCCTCCGGTAAGATGGAGACGTCACAGTACATGGAAAGCTGAGGGGCCTGGCAAAAGAGATAATTAATGAGGGACAGACTCCCATGGATCCCAGAGAGGAAGGTGTATTGTCTGTCTAAAGGATGAAGAGTGCGCCACACGTCAATCAGTCCGAGGGCCTCTAAGAATTCCGATAACAATTTCCCCTGTGGTTCAGGACGTTGGGATAGCAAGCGGTCTATTTCTCCGACCAAAGCGGCGTTACAATCGCCCACCAATAAAGGGGCTCCCTCAGGCAAATTCACCCAATGCAGTCAGTGTAGACGAGTGAAGTTTGGGGGGGATGTATAAAGAGGTCACATTAAGAAAGAGGCCCTCCCAATCTCCGGACACCGTAACAAAAAGTCCATCCGGGTCATGTGTAATCTTTTTAACCTGAAAGGGAAGGGAGGACTTTACAAGGATACCCACTCCTCTGGAACCCCTGGTGAATCCTGCATGGGCAAGTAATTTGTAACCCCAGCGATTCAAGGCCTTATATGTCGTGCCCGGGTTATGCATTTCTTGTAGAAGCACAAGGTCTGGGGAGTGTCTCTTCAGGTATTGTAGTACCAAACCCCTTTTCATCCGTTTGCCCAGCCCATTGACATTCCAGGTTATCAATTTAATTCGGCCCCGGGGTGTGGAAAACATAGGAGTGTCACCCATTAGGATCCGGAAGCAGGGACCCCAGATCCCACTGGGCCCACTCACTTGATTTATACAATAAGAAATAATGCAGACAAATCCAGGAATAATCCCCATAAAGATCAGCTACCATCACAGGAGAGCACATATATGACCTAGATAGATTGCTTAAAACACTAAACAAAAAAAGAAACTACCCTCCGTGTAAAACACCCAGCCCCCCCTCCACCCTGCCTCCCTGCAACATGGACTCAAAACTGCCCACCACCCCAATTTGCAGAGCACTTGAATACCCATAATAAACCTAATGAGAGGGAAACGCTACTCAAACAAAGCGCCCAAGAGTCGGCCCTCTTTCCCCCGATGAACAGAGAAACTGCGTGAAGTTTAAACTAACAATTAACAGCCATGAATAGGGGTCTAACCCCCCAAGGCACAACCTCGAGTCATCTCCCACCGCTCCTACGCTTCTCCAAGAACAATGACAAATATACAAAATGTATGCAAGAGGGACATATTAAGGAGAATCTGCACGTAAATAACAACTTGAATAACAAGTGAAGATTGTCCATTATGGTTCGGGAGTGTGACCCAGGGACTGAAGCAGTTTACCAACCACTCGCAGAGAAAAATTAAATGCAAGTTCCAGCATGTAATGGTCGTTATGATACCTGCAACATATAAGTTCAACCTGGTCTCTCTAGATGACGTGCGGCGTCTTGTGCCTGGTCCCCGGAGGCACCCTCCCGACCTGGAGCCGACCTCTACACCTCCAGCCAGTCCCAGGTCTCCTCTGGTGAATTGAAAAACATCGACTTGCCATTTGCCTGCACTCGCAGTCTTGCCGGGAAGATCATAGCATATTTCAAATTATGGCCCCCGCTTGACCTCCAGAAAGGAACGACGTTGCAACTGACCTCTGAGTTTGTAATTTCTTGACCGCCGATTCCAGGCGTGTGTTGGAAGTCTGGAGTGTAGCGAGGTATCCTTCATTGACTTTGACTTGTTCCCCCATGTTGGGGAGATCAGCACGGATTAGATTGACATCAAAGGAAACGGTGTCGATTTTGTGCTCCAGCGCCCTGCGGACCCCCTGTACCGCTTCCATTATGTCCGCCAATGTCGGGCCCCCGTCAGTAGATTGTTGTGTGGATTCCTCATCCTGGTGCCGCGCCTCAGAGTCTGCTGCTTTAGAGTTGGCATACTTGGACAGTTTCTGGAGCGTTGACGGTTTGGGTCCTCTTGACTAGGCCATTGTGATCTAGGCTGCCACGCCCAGCGAGGACCGACCGGGATTAATCACGTCAGGAGACTGCCACAGCCGTTTTCGTTCTTGCGGTGGCAAACAAGCATCTTAAAATGGAGGCCCCAGGGATTTATGTGAGGCGAGGTCCAGGCTCCAAGGAGCAGTCACACCCCAGGACAGTACAGTCTAGCCAGCCGTACGTGTGTGAGGTCGCGAAGTATCACTCTTCATTGTCAACAAATAGAGCCCCTTACCTCCTGCAGGCGGAGATCCCCAAATAGATATTGGGCGGGGTGTGGGGCGGAAGAAAGACAGAGTCAAGAGGAGTAGACTTGTTGCCCCAAATGTCCACTGATCTCCGCGCTATTGATGAGACACAGGTTCAGGGACGCCGTCCTCACGGCTGCGAGGCCTCCAGGACAACAGTGCTCCGTGTGCAGTTTGGAGCCTCTGCGCTGGAGTAAGGGAGGCACAGGCTTGCACAACTCACCGGTGACCTAGGGCCTCGCACAACCACTCCTGGCGCCGGAAGAGTGCGCCCAGTCCGCGCCACACGTCCTCAGCACAATCGGGCAGCTGCCGGCGACCCAGGGCCGCTGGGCTTTCAGCGCGATCCCGGTGCGGGCCTAGGGCGCACAGTGTTCTTGTCAGGTCCGCCCCTTTCTCAGCAGAGTTCTCTCCAGCGTCCGCCTTCTGGCACCAATTTGTCCGGGGGAGGGCTCCCAGCACACAGCAGCTCAAGGTCTCTCCTCGACCTCAATAATTGCGGGCAACAGGATAATTGTAACTGATATGTTCAGGGAATTAGCCGGTGGCCGACCGGAGCACTATCCCATGTGGCCATCTTGGTCGCTGGCGAGTCACGCCCCCCCCGAACAAGGAACTTTAAAAAGTTTTAGCAGTTCTAGTATATTTAATAAGGTAGCGATGCATAAACGCCCCAAACTTACATGAATGATTGCACTGTATTTCTTATATTGTATGCAACTGAGTTACATTTTATCCTTTATCAAGTTGTTGTATTGTATGAAATTGTGCTTTTTATGGATATTCTAACCAAAATAAAAGCTATTTCACTCTTTTCATCCCTGTCCTCTCCCTTGGTCAATACTTGTTTGGTCTTTTTCTTTCTCTTTTTTCCCTCCTTTTGTGCTTTTCTCTCACCTGCTCTGGAACCAAGTCCTTTGGGGAAAAATAAGTCCTTGTCCCCGAGAATGAGTATTGGCGGTACCCAAGAATGAGTGCTGGTGGTCCCCAACTGAAAACACGAGCTCAATTAAGAACTGGTTATAGGCCTGGTTGGGTCATTTGGGAAAGGTGTGTCAGGTGCGATAGATGTGATCTGTTTCTTGTGAAAAGTTAGACATAGACCGTAGGCCTGACTTTTCTTATTGTAAAAAGCATTTGTTGAAGCTAGTATTCTTGAAAGGGTAGATTGTCACTACACTATGTTAAAACCTGTAGACTAGTATGGAGTTACATGGAATTTTATAAATTGGTATGACTGATGTTGGCTACCTTTCTGATAAACCTCTAGGCACAGAAGATTTGAACTGTGAGAATTCTTGTTACACCCTCTTAGAGGGGTTGTATATTGTTCTGCCAACTCTAATTTTCTACATATTTCTAATTTATGATTGTATACATGATGGTTACTTTGTAAGAATTCTCAATATAGTTAACCTGAGTTTGTTATGGTGATAAAGGGTAAGGCCTGGTTTGTTTATTGGGAAATGTTATACTGTATGTCTTATCAGTTTGTTAGGTAGCAGGCCTGACTCATTTACTGTGAATCTTATGTTAAAGCAAACAGAGCTTATGGGTGGATTGATATTGCACTGTGTTAATACATGTAGAGATCCATCTTGTTACATGTAATCTGCCAGAGTACTGTAGTAAGCAATTATTTTGGTGTTGGTTATTTTCTTTGACAAACCCTGGGGGTAGAAGACTTGCACTTTGCTCATCTTTGCAAACCCTCCTAGGAGGGCCTGCTAGTTATAGGTGTCTTCCAGGCCCTTGTAATACAACAAAAAGCATTAACCACTCAACATATATACGTTGAGGGTCTTTGGAACAGCCTTCTTCTGTCAGTTCAAATGTAATTCGCATTCTACTTCTCTCCATGGCAGCAATGGGGTTAGCCTACCTCTTCTAGTGCCCTTGGAATAACAACATTTTGCTTCATTACATTACATTACATGTGCAGATCTGCCTAAAAACATGTATGTGCTTTAGTATCCGGGCTAGTGGCAAGTTCTTTAGCTAACCTTTTCCTTCCTTTTCCAGGCCCCTTTTATTGTTTTACTTTTGTTTTTAAGACCATCTAGCAGCTCCACTGTCAGTCCTACGAAGCTGATGTCTTGCTGCTCATTTCATCAGCAATGTGCTGCAGCCTTTGTGGTCATAATTTCTAAAGTGGGAGACTATCTTGAAATTGTATTGTTCATAGTGTATCATTGTTTTACCAACACAAGAAAGCCACCATGTTGCCCACTTTAGTTCAGTACAACATATATAAACTATATACTTTAGCATTTGAAGATGGTCAACTACTGTAATGTTTACTGACCAGCTCTCTTGGAATGGTATTGTACATAGTATATAATTGATTTGTCAATCCAAGATGACCAGGGTTGCTTCTAAATGTCGTAGCTAAGTTTTAACTTTAAAACAATGTTACAATGTACATTACCGTTGCAAGATGGCCACCCCTGGTATGTTTAGATTTCATTTTGGATTTCAAGCACATGCCCACCAAATTTAGAGGGTGGCATGTTTTTTTCTACTTTCATTCTTTTAATACATCTTCATCCGCTTCTTGAACTCGTTTGCCTATTTGATTGTGGATGGTAAAGTGGATGAATACAATAATAAATCAGTGGATTAATAAATGGATGCAGAACTCAAAGGATGAGTGAGAGTGCATATATATTGCCATATTGAGTGCCTAAACTCATTAGTAATTAAAAGGAGATACTTTCAGTTACAAGCCAGAACTACTGGTGTTGCCAATGCTTGCTTATATTGGCTAGAAACAAATATGTAATTACTGTATAAAATGTCCTTGTGGACTCATGTACATAATAAGGATAGGGGAGCATAAGAGCATGATTCCGAATCGAAATACTAAATCCAATCTGGCTGCACATTGGATTATACACAAACATAACCTTTCCCAAGTACGCTTCATGGCTATCGAAAAAATTGAATTAAGAGAAGGGACAGACAGTCGTAAAATCTTATCCCAAAGGGAAGTCTTGCTGATTAAAAAATTTCAAACAATGGAACCATTGGGCTTAAATGATAAATTAGATCTGGGATGTTTTCTATAAATCAAATAACTAAGTAAAGCCATATACTGTAATTTTATAACAGAGAGCATTATTAACTGCAGCAAATATGGTCAGGATTCATGCATGCAGCATTACAATGGTTGGAGTCAACAATTTTATCCATGACATACTATGTTTATTGTGTAAAACACCATTAAAAACATGTAGTCCATGATATACAAGATTTTCACTATGTTGGTGTCTGTGAATTAAGAATCATGGTAGAATGTATTATTACCACTAGTTCATACAAGGTCAAAAATGTCATGAATTTTGATTTATATGTTTATTCATAGACCAGATCATTGATGTATAGCGTTTATTCATGTTGACATTTTTATATGCGATGAAGTTCATTAATTGTGGTCTAGACGCCTCTCCAGGTTTATTTAAGACACTTTATAAGCAACAGTTATAACATCGTGGTAAGTTCGGATTCATCATATACAGAGTGTTCATGCATTTCAACTTTCCACATTATGAAAGGAGCCACAGGGGTTTAGGAATCCAACCAGGATAGAGTTTACGCTCATCTCAAGGGTATCTTTAAATAATGTTAATTTCAGTTCTGCGTTTACTAAGGGCGAGGCTAGACGAGCCCGCCTTTAGGGGCCGGCCCCCCGGCCCACGCACCCCATTCGTGCAGGGTAGCCGGTCGTCCACCCTATGGGTGGCGACCGGGTAGGGGAAGTCCTTCCGGGTTGGAGGCAGTGACGCGTTTCCGGCGCGGGCGGGGTCAGAGGCCGTGACCTATATAGGTCACTTTCACAATTGGGTCGGCCTCTTTCCTCGCCAGCGCCCAGACTTGCTCGCACCTTCCGCCCCCACCTCTTGCATCCCCAGGCTCGGTAGCCTGTTTGGTTTAAATCTTATCGTTGTTTAAATCTTCTCGTTGTATCCCGATTTATTAGCTTCCCCTGCCCCATAGTCATTACCGGCCCCTCTCCCATCGTGCGATCGGAGGATTGGAGCCGGCTGTCCAGGAAGGCGTGAGAGGAGTGCGAGCTTGCCCGGGCGGAACGGGGAGAACAGAGTCGGGGCGGCAGCGACCAGTGCGGCAGGTAAGGGGTGTAGCTCACGGGGCTGCGGACTTGGTTGGGCCTCGGGGTTCGCCTGGCATATCGGTTATCCTTGTGGGTGTCCCTGGGGCCTGCTCAAGCTGTGGCGATCTTTTGTTGTTGTTCCCGCTGAGTGTTGATTTCACCCCCCCTTTGCCTGCCGCCTGGGGCGCGTGCCGCGAGGGCGGGTAGGGGGCTCTTGCCGGGTAATTTAAACGGGCAGGAATATTGCTTTTTCCCGCGCGCGATAGAAAAGAGCATTACTGTTTTTCCCGCGCGCGATAGAAAAGAGCATTACTGTTTTCCCGCGCGCGATAGAAAGGAGCACTACTGTTGCATTTATTCAGCGGGCGAGAGGGGCTATCAATTTGAGGGAATATGCCGCCTAAGGGCTTGCAGCAGAAGCGGAAGGGGAAAGACCCAGAGGTAGCGCAGCTGCTCAAGGCGCTGCTCGCAAAGTTCGATGGTCCCGAGGAGAGTAGCGAGGAGGAGGGGGAGCTTCCCGAGCCCGAGGTGGAGCCCGAGGTAGCCATAGAGCGCCCTCGGAGGCCGGGAGTGCCCCCTAGGGCCGCTTTCCCTCCTTTAAACAAGAAAGCCAAGGTCCAGAAGCAAGGCGGGAGGGGTAAGAGCAAGAAAGCGGGTGGCCGGCCTTCAACGCATCCCAAGGAGGTGCCTCTGGAGCCCGAGGTCGTGATTATTCCACCCCCTAGGCAGCCTGTATTACCGCCAGCGGCACCTTGTAACCCCCTGGGCAATCCTGGGACGCCCCTCCCTACTGGCCCACCGGAGGATACGACAGGGGCGATTTTGGAGGAAATTCGTGGCGCGTTAGCGGCCCTTGCGCAGGTCCCAGTTACCGGGGGGGGGGGGGACATGCCGGGGGTAAGGACATCAAGCCCCCACAGCCTTGAATTGCCCACTCCTGTGGACATTGGGAGACTGGTTTATTGGCTGAACCAGTATCCTGACCGGTCAGCAGCCGAGTTATTATACCTAGGTTTCTCTGAAGGTTTCCGCATCCCAGCGCAGGATGTTCCCCCGGTTCACTATTGCAATAACTTACTGTCAGCGCGTGCTCAGCCAGCTGTTGTCAAGGCCAAAATTGAGAAAGAACTGGGTCTGGGGAGGGTAGCTGGCCCCTTTCTGACCCCCCCCCTGCCTGGTTATGTGTGTTCTCCCTTAGGTGTGGTCCCCAAGAAGGACCCTGGTCAGTTCAGGATGATACATAATCTGTCGGCGCCCAAGGGGGCCTCAGTGAACGATGCAATTGACCCTGCCCTGTGTTCAGTTAATTATGCATCATTCGATGCTGCGCTACAGAAGTTGAGGGACCTGGGCCCAGGAGCCATCATGGCAAAAACGGACATAGAATCTGCCTTTCGCCTTTTGCCAGTGCACCCGGAAGATTATCACTTGTTAGGTTTTCAGTTGGATGGCAAGTTCTATTATGACCGGTGTATGCCTATGGGTGTGCAGTGTCTTGCCGTTATTTTGAGACCTTTAGCTCAATGCTTCACTGGCTATTCTCATTTAGGTCTGGTTTTACAGGAGTGGTGCATTATTTAGATGACTTTATGGTGATGGGGCCGGCGGCTTCCGCAGATTGTAAACAGGCTTTGGAACAGTTGGTGGCCATGTTTCACGAGTTTAAGATACCCCTGGCCCCCGGTAAGACAGTTGGCCCGGCGACATGTATGTCATTTTTGGGCATAGAGATAGACTCAGTGGCTGGCGAGTGCAGGTTGCCCCTTGATAAGGTACAGGCTTTTTCCCAGGCCATTGAGGGAGCATTGTCTTCTACTAAAGTGACTCTACATCAGTTACAGGTATTGGTTGGTCAGCTGAATTTCGCCCTGAGAATCATTCCTATGGGGCGCCCGTTCTCCAGGTCTATTGCAAGAGCTATGGTAGGCCTGTCCCAGAAGCACCATAGGGTTCGCCTCAGGGCTGAGGTAAAAAAATGACTTGAGAGTGTGGCTGAGTTTCCTGGCGAACTTTAATGGTTCTGTTGTCTGGCCAACACCGGCAGTATCTAACAAGGAGCTGGGATTGTTCACGGATGCGGCTGGGAGCATCGGTTTTGGGGCAATCTTGGGCTCACGGTGGTGTGGGGCTGAATGGCCACGTGAATGGCATGAGAGTGGGCTGACTAGGAACATTGCCTTTTTAGAATTGTTCCCGATCTTGGTAGCGGTGAGCATCTGGGCGGAGCACTTTAGGAACAGATGGGTGATCTTTTGGACTGACAACATGGCAGTGGTGGAAGCGATTAACAGGCAGGGGGCTACGTGTGCACACGTGTTGAGATTGTTGAAGCGGCTGGTGTTGGAATGTCTGAAGTTGAATTTGACGTTCAGGGCTGCACACATTCCTGGCATTGATAACCACGCTGCTGATGCCTTATCTCGTTCCAAGTTGCAGGAGTTCAGGAGGTTCCACCCAGGAGCGGAGGACGAGATGACAGTGTTTCCCCCATCACTGTGGAAGATTGGAGCCCCGCTTTAGCGGGGCTGGTAGGTGCCTCACTGAGTGGCCGCACTCGGGCTGGGTATCAACAGTGTTTTTTGAATTACAGGTGCCTGGTTCAGGAGGCGGGCATTACAGACTGGTTTTCTAATCAAGCCATGTACTCTTTCTTGCAGCGCATCAGTGATCAGGGCAGGTCTCTCTCTTACGCTAGGGCTCATATTTCAGCAGTGGGGTTCTTTGCAAGATTAGCGGGTGCACATGATCCTGGGTCATCCTTTGTAGTCAAGAAGGCTTTATCGGGTTGGGCCAAGCTGGAGGGGCCTAAGCGGGATAGTAGACGCCCCCTAGATGTGAGGACTTTAGGGGATATCCTGAGGGTATTGCCGTTGCTATGCTCCTCAGCATATGAGGGCAGGCTCTTTGCGGCAGTGTTTTCCTTGGCATTTTATGGTGCATTTCGCCTGGGAGAGATTGTAGGGGCGTCCCGTAATAATCAGGAGGGTGGGATCCAGTTTAAGGACACAAGGATTGAGCACGGTGACCTGGTGGTGATCCTTACGAAATCCAAGACTGACCAGGCTGGAAAGGGAGCAGTCATTCACTTGCGCCCTGCGCTGGGAGCCCCGGTATGCCCGGTGGCCTCTATGCGGGAGTATTTAGCCTCGCGTCCTGGTGGGGGGTGGACAGCCTTGTTCATACATGAGAATGGAGAGTGCGTATCGCAGTTCCAATTCAAGGCAGTGTTTCGGAGGGCCTTAACACATCTGGGCTTGGAGGGCGCAGGTTACTCTTCTCACTCATTTAGAATAGGGGCAGCAACTTTGGCGGCAGGAGCAGGGTTGTCATCGGGGGATGTTATGAAAGTGGGCCGCTGGACGTCCAATTGTTTCAAGCGTTACGTTCGCCCTGAATTACTGTGACGGAATGTTTTGCCGCTTTTTTCCTAACTTTTCTATTTCCTCTCTGATTAGTATGCCGGGTATGGTGGTCTGGGTGTTGGGTCACTCATTTGTGCGACGGGCGGCTGAGCATCTGCGGCGGCGTCGACTGAGGAAGCCATCGAGTTTGGTCGGGGCTGAATTTCTATGGCATGGTGTGGGAGGAATGCGCATTCGGCATCTGCGGCGGCTCGTGGACGAGATCAAAGAACGCGAGGGACAGAAGTCCCCGGACTTAATCATAATCCATCTGGGCGGTAATGACATGGTGGACCGTGGACGCTTGGCAGTCAAAGAGGCGCTCCTCGCCGAATTCTCTTGGCTTGGTCACACCTTCCCACAGGCCAGGATTGCATGGTCATGTATGATTCCGAGGAAATGGTGGGGCAAGGACATCAGGGCTAGGGTTTTGAACATTTCAGTGAGACGCCTGAATGGTGAGTTGGCAAAACTGTGCTCAGCGAAGGGCCGTTTTCTGCACTTACCACATAAAATGATTTCTGGCCCGCTATGTTTCACCATGATGGTGTGCACTTGTCAGACATTGGCATGGACGCATGGATCAATGGAATCTGGTCCTTTGTGTTGCATCTATTGGAAGGGGGGAAGGGTGTCGGACCTATGGCCCCTAGGCGCCCTTGTGGCGGAAAAGAGACATTCGAACACTGATCTTGATAGATGGCATAGACGGGAGTCCACCTTTGAACACTCCCTTAGGCCAGCACTGAGGGGAGAGAGGGTAAGCTCTTCACAGGGGGATGGAGACCACCGGTTGGGGAGGCTAGGGCGACAGGTACGAGCCTCCTGGGTCCCTGGTCAACCTGGTGGAGGAGTGGTGGTGCCCTGGAAATGGCGGACAAGGTTACGAGGGCTGGGGCCCATCACTCTATGACGCAGGTGGGTTGCACCTCGCGTGGGCATCGCTTCCTGGGGAGAGCATAGCCAGAGGGCCCCTTGGTGCTGGGGGGATAATGTCATTCTGTGTGATTGTTGAACATGAAATGTACAGTTTAATTCAGTGTTTTTGATTTGCAAGTTTTAATAACTTTAATAATAATACTTTGTCATGTTTATGTTGTGTGAATATTAAACATGGCCGTTCTTTGACACCCACCGAATCTCAAGTTTAATTAATGGGTGGGTGATGGGAGGGCGTGGAGCATGCTGGGGGATCCGGTCCCTATACTAAGGGCGAGGCTAGACGAGCCCGCCTTTAGGGGCCGGCCCCCCGGCCCACGCACCCCATTCGTGCAGGGTAGCCGGTCGTCCACCCTATGGGTGGCGACCGGGTAGGGGAAGTCCTTCCGGGTTGGAGGCAGTGACGCGTTTCCGGCGCGGGCGGGGTCAGAGGCCGTGACCTATATAGGTCACTTTCACAATTGGGTCGGCCTCTTTCCTCGCCAGCGCCCAGACTTGCTCGCACCTTCCGCCCCCACCTCTTGCATCCCCAGGCTCGGTAGCCTGTTTGGTTTAAATCTCCCACCCACCCGTCCCTTAGCTAGGCAGTCCAAGAGGGTGTGGCGGAAAAGAGACATTCGAACACTGATCTTGATAGATGGCATAGACGGGAGTCCACCTTTGAACACTCCCTTAGGCCAGCACTGAGGGGAGAGAGGGTAAGCTCTTCACAGGGGGATGGAGACCACCGGTTGGGGAGGCTAGGGCGACAGGTACGAGCCTCCTGGGTCCCTGGTCAACCTGGTGGAGGAGTGGTGGTGCCCTGGAAATGGCGGACAAGGTTACGAGGGCTGGGGCCCATCACTCTATGACGCAGGTGGGTTGCACCTCGCGTGGGCATCGCTTCCTGGGGAGAGCATAGCCAGAGGGCCCCTTGGTGCTGGGGGGATAATGTCATTCTGTGTGATTGTTGAACATGAAATGTACAGTTTAATTCAGTGTTTTTGATTTGCAAGTTTTAATAACTTTAATAATAATACTTCGTCATGTTTATGTTGTGTGAATATTAAACATGGCCGTTCTTGGACACCCACCGAATCTCAAGTTTAATTAATGGGTGGGTGATGGGAGGGCGTGGAGCATGCTGGGGGATCCGGTTGAATGAATGAATGAATGAAATAAAACTTATAAACATGCAACTTTGCCCGGAGGCGTCAAGGCGCCTACAAAGAAAATGAAATACGAAAAGGCGAAACCAAAGAGCTAAGGGTAAGCTTTGACAAAGAGCCATGTCTTAAGGGCCTTTCTGAAAGATTGTATTGAGGGTAAACTCCTAATTTCTAAAGGGACAGTGTTCCACCATCTTGGAGCCAGATTGGAAAATGCTCTGCCTCCCCACTTAGCTCTTCGCACTCGGGGAGCGGTGAGGAGCACCTTCAAGGAGGAACGAAGGTTCCTGGCAGGAACATAGGGAATCAGGAGATCTTTTACACCTCCAGTCTCTTTTCTGTTTAGGGCTCCGAACACCAAACAAAGCACTTGAAATAAAATCCTGGCATCAATAGGAAGCCAGTGCAAAGATTTCCTGGCGACGGTAGCTGACGACCTTCTAGGAAGGTCCAGTACAAACTTCGCCGCTGCATTTTGCACCGATTGAAGACCTTGCAACAGGCCTTTATTAGCTCCTGCGTATAAAGCATTACAATAATCAAGCCGAGATGTTATCAATGCTACCACAGTTTGTTTCCGGGCTTGCACGGACAGGTAGTGCTTGATTTTCCGCAGGAATCCAATGATGCCCCAGCAAGTGGAAATAGTCCGCTTTACTTGGAGGGCCATATTGAGTGAAGGGTCAATCATAACCCCCAGATTTCGTGCTGCGAGGGTTGTAGCCGGACACGCCCCCAGGGATCCGGGCCACCATTCCGCCGACCAGATGTCTTCCTTCTCGCCGAACACAAGGATCTCCGTCTTTTTGCCGTTTAGCCGCAATGAATAGTCGATCATCCAATGGGCGACTGCCTCCATACAGAGTCTAAACTTGGAGGCAGAAGAACTGACAGGCTGGGCGAGAAACAGCAAGATCTGAGTGTCATCGGGGTATGACCTCCCTCCATCCCAAAAGATCTAATAAGCCTGGCCAGGGAGGTCACGTAGATGTTGAACAGGGTTGGACTTAACGCCGACCCCTGTGGAACCCCCCACTTCATCGGCTGGGATGGAGATAGGAACTCTCCCAGCTTCACTCTCTGTTCCCTCTGGTCCAGGAAGGAAGCCAACAGGCTTAAAGCGGGCCCCTCCACCCCTATCTCCCTCAGACGAGATGTTAAGACGAGGGGAGACAGGGTGTCAAACGCAGCTGTAAGATCCAGCAGGATCAGCAACGTACTCCCGCCCTTATCAACTGTGGTGCGGATGTTGTCAAGCACCACAGTCAGGGCGGATTCCGTACTGTGACCCTTTCGAAATCCGTGCTGCGAATGATCCAAAAGACCAGAGGATTCCAGAAAGGATGAAAGATGCTGGTGAAGATGGATTTCCAGCATCTTTGCTGGGGCTGGGAGCAGTGAGATGGGGCGGAAATTTTTAAGCACCTCCGGGTCCAACGACGGCTTCTTCAAGAGCGGCTTCACCACCGCTTTCTTCCATTGGGAAGGAAAAATGCCATCCCTCAGGGCCCTATTCATGATCTTAAGTAACGGGGGCAAGAGAGTGTCCTTACATTGTTTGAGAAGATAGAGAGGACAGGGATCGAGAGGTGAACCAGACTTGGTTTTAGCCAAGAGGACTTCCAGTTCCTGTAAGGAAAGCAGGGGAAAGCTAGACAGCAAGGTCGAATTAGCAAGTCTAACAGACCCTATAAGAGGAGGGATCTGAGAGATAGGAGAGGTAGGGGAAGATGTTGGAATCCTTTGGAGCTCAAGGGCCGATACAATATCAGCAATTTTGTCATGAAAAAATTTAGCTATGTTGTCGCATAGCTGTTGCGAACAGATAACAGGATCAGGGGTCTTCAGGGTAATCAGTGAGTCAACGATGTTAAAGAGCTCTTTCGGCGAAGTAAGAGCCCCGGTGAGGTTTGAGAAATATTCCTGCTTAGTTCTTATAACCTCCGCCCTATATTCCCTCAAAATGGTTTTATGAGTTATCCTATCCTGTGTGTTCCCACTAGATCTCCAGCGTCGTTCCAGCTTTCTACAGCCTTGTCTTAATAGCCTTAAAGACTCGGCATACCAGGGGGCCGACGGCCTTTTTCTAGCAGTGTAACGCAAAGAAAGAGGTGCAAGCTCATCCACGGCGGCAGAGGTAACATCTTCAAACCTCCGTACCGCCGAATCTACGTCCTCATCCATCGAGATTGCCAAGGTGGAAATTAAAGGAGCCAATAGGTCATTGGTAACCTTCCTCAAATTCCGCCTGAGTTCCATTTTACTGGGACCCTTCTGGATATTATTAGTGGGAGTGGTGTCCAATTGCAGCGGGACAGCAAAATCATCTGACCAGGTGAGCGGTATGGGGGCATCAGCTGACAAACGCCTATCATTCGAAAAGACCCCATCTAGCGTATGGCCCGCCTGATGGGTAGCACCTTTAACTAATTGCTGCAAACCGCATGCAGATAGGGTGTCTAGGAGACAGAGAGTGTCTTTTGCCTCTGAGTTTTCTAAATGAAAGTTCATGTCTCCCAAAACTGTAACGGACTCACAACCAAAATAAGGTTCTAAAATGCTAAGCAGATGCTGAATAAAATCCACTCTGGGCCCCGGGGGTCTGTATATGGCCACGCCCATAAACGGGACGGTATAGGATGCATTGATAGAAAAATGCAGGGCCTGGATGGCTCATGTGGAGCTGATAGAGGTGTAATGCGACACAAGTGGGAGTCCCTATACAAAATACCAAGCCCTCCACCAATACGACCCACTCTATCTAATCTGACTAAAGTATAACCATCTGGGACTGCCTTTACAAGATCCGGCCCAGAAGAATCTTTGGCCCATGTTTCCGTTATAAAGACCCACAAGGGTTTATTTACCACAACAAAGTCCTTAAAGGAGACATTGTTCTTAATTAAAGATCTGGCATTAATCAGGTAACCATGCTCTCTACTTGTGTGGTGTGAGGAATTTGCTAAAGAAATTACGTTTGTGGACCGGGGAGAAAACACAGCTCCAGGGCAAGGGGACCTGAAGCATCTACAAGTGGGTGAAGAATGCAGAGCCTCAGGGGTAAGCGTATGGTGGCAGGGTAGCCGAGCAGGTTTAAAATCCAGCAAGACCTGGTAGGGATACCCGAGTCGGCCAAGTCCGCTCTCGATACAGCTAAGCGCCCCCTCGTCCAGCCCGTCCTTGGCGCGGACGGGCGCAGACGGGCTGGACTCTGGCGTGACTCCGGCGTTACTGCGGCACATACGCCGTGCGCTTGCGCCGTGCGCTAGCATCCTCGTGTTTAAGTAGGGCTCAGGCTAGTAAACCTGACTGCTGGGGCGCTGACCTGCAATGGCATCCAGCGTCCCTTTCGGACCCCTAAGATGGCGTGGAGGGTAACGAGGAGCGCGCAGGAGACCCGCTAAACCGCGGTGAGGGCACAATTTAAGGTGCAAGTGTGTGGAGAGTCAATTTAAAAACGAGGTAACAATTAAATTAAAATAACTCAAATAGAAAAAACAGGATATTTAAAAAGCACAGCGCTTTCAGCAGAGCAATTACACGCAGCAGTGGGTTGCCTTGTCACTTCAATATGGCCGACACACGAGACAACCAATCACGTGGATTCTCCACACGCAGACTGCCTTCGGGCAAACTGCTTAAAACTCGCGGGAACACGGGCTTCTGCTTAGCAGAAACCCAGAAAACGTATTCACGGCGAGATACGCTGAGGCTACAGATACATCTAAGGTGAGCGTTATAGTTAAAACACGATCATGTCACTTTATTGAATCGCGCACAGGGATTACCCTTTGTAATCCGCTGTTATACCATATTTCTCGTTTCAGAAAACGCTCAAGCTTCATGTTTACAAGGTACGGTTGATATTCAGCACTGCATGTTCACTTTTCCCGGTCTAGTTAGGCACAACGGACTTTCACGTTAGATGGGCTTCAACAGCCTCTTCCTTCGTTTACAAAGCCTCATTTATTTGAACAGTTCTCACGGTTCACTACAAGAGACGCTAGTCACACGGAAGTTACAGATCCCATTGAGACCACGATTTATCTACACGATCAGAAGGTACTTTGCTTAAAACATTAGCACTGCATGTTTACTGGTTGCGGTCCAGTTAGACACTACTTTTTTTCGATTCAGCTAAGCTCTAACAGCCTTTTCCTTCCGTTCGTAGAATCGCATAAAGTCTGAAAAGTTCTGACTGCTTACAACAAAGGAAGCAAATACATTCTATATGTGAGTGTTTTATGATAATAAACACTGTCCAACAGGCATTGTAAATTGATGTTTAAGCACATGGATAACGTTGGACATGTGCAGCTCTCTCTAGCAAATAGTCAGCACTCTTAGTAATGTAGGCGTTGCTCCACAGCATCCCATTTAGTTAATTGTCAAGAAACTGTAGTTTTTTCGACATAAGACATACTGCACGTACACAATTACTTAGTACGTTTGAATTACAATGTTAGAGACGAATACATACAGGCAACGCGCATAATGAATTTGATATATTTCAGAGCACGAAATCGGGTATAATTTAAAGTAAGTGAAGTGTTATTTTGTGAGCACTGGCATCTCACAAAAAGTGAAGGACTGGTCTCACACACCACCGGGTGTCATGCTTCATCATTGACCAGTCCTCGCCCTCTAAAAACGTACATCTAACTCTGTACTCCATCCTTTCTAAAAACAGCGATTGGCATGAAAATAGGCGCCCTGATTATGATACTACTATTTCATAATGCACTCATGAGGTGATCGGGTGCTTTCAATTCAATTTTTATGCACGGTTTCGTCTTCCTCTTTGGTATACACGCGTGCGCATTCCTTGGTATTTCAACTTAAAAGAGCACCGCTACGGCGCTTGCCCTCTGCACTTGCGCTTGCCCCGAGTGAAGCCCATGTGCATGCGCAATGAAGGAACGCTGCCGATAACATCACTACTACGGCACTTGCCATGTACGCATGCGCGGTCCCGAACTTAGGATTATGTGCAGCCGCATTCGAAGCATGCTTTAGATACCATCACTGCTCCGGCGGCGTTCTCCTATACCAGATATAATTAACAACGTGGATGCCCATATTTAGGCAGCCAGGCATTTCGACTAGCCTATACTGAATGGGGATCGCGGACACCGGAATCCCCACAGCTGCCCTGTATTTCTCAATTAATCACTTAATTCCCGGTCACGCTGCCTATAAAAACAAACTGCGAGTGGGTTCATTTACCGTCGAGGAGCGGAGGCTTGCAGACCTAGGTTGAAAGGCGGCGATCACTGTAGTTACCAGTAAGAGGTTGAATGAGAGAATGAATGAGTCGTTTTATTACAGGCTACACAGCTTGTATATAACACAAGGATGCTTTACAAATGTTGTGGTAGGTCCCTGTTGGCCTTGCAAGTTATAATATTCTGCTCTTTCTCCATGCCTTCCTTTTCTAGTTCCAGGACCTAAAGGGTCCATCTGCTCTCCCTCCTATGAGGCGCAGTTTACCTCATCATAGGGTAAGCTCTAAGGGGAAAAGTCCTCTATACGATGTGCACTAAGAAATTTTCTTTTAGTACACGAATTGCACCAATAATAATTCACATTATAAATTGGGTGATTTTGGTTTTTATTGGTTATCTTGTGCGCTAGTGTAAGTAAGAGTGTGAGGTTTGAATTGTTTTTGTCTTTCAGAATCATTTAAACCTATCACTACAGACAGTGGAGTGTGAGTATTGATCACCCCACCAAGTGGAACGCTCTCACTAAAATTTGGTAAGAGTAGAGCCCTTTATACTATGATCCTGATGAATGCCGCAGACCCAGTTGGGCCTACAGGCAGAAACATGTTGATCTCACATACATCTGGGGGGGGACACTAATATCCCCATGGCACCGATCACTTTATTTTAAGCTACCATATGGATGTCAATGCTATTAAAATTAAGTAGACACCCATAATGGCTTTTTAATTCACTGCACATTTTTCTTTGGGCCCCCACTTAGTTTAGAAGTGCATCCCTGTCGTCAGGTGTATGCCCGCCCTCTATCAAACCAAGTTTTTAGTGGGCGAGGACTGGTCAATGATGAAGCATGACACCCGGTGGTGTGTGAGACCATTCCTTCACTTTTTGTGAGATGCCAGCACTCACAAAATAACACTTCACTTACACTAGTAACATTCCTACTGGTAGCGGTTCATTGTGGTAAACAGTTTATGTTGGAGGCTGCCGTCTACCAGTACCCCGTGCCTCTGGTTCCCCTAGTCCGGTCATTGTGGTTATATAATTTAAAGTAAGGCACAACCAAGGTGGTGTACTCAAAACTTAAAAGTGGCTAATGTAGCTTTAATTGTGAAAATGCCAGTAAGCATGATATGTTATTGATGCATGTCTAAACATTTTTTCACAGAGGCCCCTGAAGAAGGGACGTCTGTCCAGAAATGCTTTGGGCCAACTTCAGCAACAATCGCCGCAAAATGTTAATGATATTTGTATGAAAGACAATACAATTTATAGAATCAAATGTAATGTTAAAAATTTACAATCAAATGTCAAGATTTATGATTTAAATCTTAATAGAGATCTAAAAGATTAGATGAAATTAACCGAATAAATACAGTAATTTCATGAAGAAAATGTGTGTAGAGTAAAGTTTTTTCAAAATTGAACAGTAGTGAAGATAGACAGCTGAGCTATCGGTAGGGTTGTGATACTTTATCACTAACCATTTGCGCCAATAGAAACAAATATGTACCTATCTGCAAAGTAGAAAAGGGTAAGACTTGGAGAGGGGAACTGCTGTCGGCTAAGTGGGGACAGTTTTTCAAATCAGGACCAACATGGTATTCATTACAACTTTTTATAATACTGCAGAAAGACGCTGTGTTCGGATGGCAATTACTCCTAAAATTAGTTCTTTAATATTTTTCAAATAGAATGCTCTGACAGTTGTTAAAATTCACAAGCCTGATGATGTTTGCATTCAGGGGCCTATAGAATACATACATATAATGCTTTGGCCATTTTAGGATTAAACGTGGGTCAAAGTATAAAACAGCAATTGAAGTAGTAAGTTGTATTCACAGTACTCCATGAATGAATTCCATACATCAGTATTCAACTACTAAAAAATGTAAACTTCCAATTTAAGATTTTGTAAGACCATTTCATAAGTCTTTTTCTTGGAAAACAGATTATTACATAATAAGTGGACACAGATTTCCAGGAGCATTCTTTAAACACCAACGTTTCAGCTGCCCCCAAATAATCACTTTGTATGAACAAGTGGCATTTTCACAGAAAAAATAATGGTAGAAGGTGCAGTTACTTTCTACATGACATATATCCATCTCACAATTCTGTGTATGGAAACGTGTTTCTATCCTGTTTCTGTCCGTACCCATACCTTTGTATCTCCTCCACTAAGAACTGCTTATTGAAAATTTTAAAAAGACATACTCCACGATTTTTAGTGTGCGTTTTTTTCCAAAATACCGATACTAAATAAGTGTTTTCATAAGATTGATATGCAAAATATTTTGAAAGTTAAAGAAATTGTCTTTTGAAACCACAAACAACTATTTTAATAATTTAGGATCAGGCCTATAAAAGGTGGCAAATAATTGTTGAAAAATGACAGTCATTTTTTAAAAATGATTTTTGGGCGCTAATCATTTGTATTTCCCTCAAAAACACCTTCACTTCACAAGGCAAGTCATGAAGTCGGTTTTTAATTCGGAAATAGAACTGCAAATGGCAAAAAATAAAAACATGTACTGATTAGAAGCAATTACTTCATTAAAATGAACAGCCAAAAGGGACGCTTTGCGTCATATTGAATGTTTATTTGATTGTCAATAAGATAAATCAATAAATAAATCTTTCTCTCTTTAAAATGCACTTAGGAATAAAGAATGTACACAAAGGAAACGTTGATATTACGCAATTAGTATGGTACGGCAGCCATGTTCAATTTGACTTATATTGATTCTGAATTTGAAACAATCATTAGAAGAGAAATGTATACTATATTACATTGAACAATGAATCATTTGAACAAAGTCAAATAAATCAGAGTGGCTACTTAAGACAGGACATACATAGACTGACTGAAGTACCAGACTTGATTTTTACATATTGACTTCTAAAAGTGATCAAGCTCTTTAGGCCATAACAGCTCATGACATGAAATGCAAGATGAACGGGGAAAAAATGTATAAGTATGAAAACATATCAGAGAGGTTGTCTGGAGTTATGAAGAAACTTTGCCCACATTGCACGTTATCTGACAACCATTTTCTATATTTCCAGTAGCAATCTTTTGTTTTCAGTCACAGCACACCACAACACTCAATGTGATGAAGGATTCTCTGCCACTAGGGCACTTCTCCGGCATGCATGTACTATGAATATCCTAGAATTGAACTGAACGCACAAATGTTGTGACACCACAAAAAGATGGAATTATTCTCATGCTGCATGCAAAGCAACCTCACTCTTACCTCTGAACTATAATCATCAGCAGTCGTTGAAATTTCACTTTCGGGCTGGAACAGGAATAAAATAGTAATATTCAAAGAGAAGGTTTCACCAAAGTGCAATAAGACAAAGGCTTGACTGTACATCCCAACAGAAATATGGTGGGAGAATACAAAATCAGTGTTACGCTGAAAGTATAAAAGGTGCCCAAAAGGCATGGGTTTGGTAGGCTACGTTGTAACATCAAAATTCAATATGTTGTGATAAAGCTATGATATTCTCAAAGTGATTAAAGCCAAAAGCAGTGGCCGTTTTTTGGAGGAAATGAATAATTAATGAGGTAAAAGAAGAACCACGAGGGAGAACCTTATTTCTACATTTATATCTTCCTTCTCTAGGTCACTGAGATAGTATGCACCCTGCGGACTTCATTACGGTAAAGAATTCGGAAAGACTGCAGAATGATGCATGATAATCAAGAGGGCATTCCCGTTTCATGTGCACAATTAACCAATTAGGACAGTAAATAACATTATTTAGAAATGTACAATAATAAGAAAGAACACCAATGCATGGCTTTCCTCAATTTGACTCAAACGTCCAGATTGTACGTTTGGAATACTGACATTACACCACATGGTACATCAGGGACATCAGTAGAGCCTTATCTAAAGTTAGATAATGTAGTGCCTGTTGTAACAAGATGGTGAAGCACCCATGTACATAAACGGTATGCCATCATTATAACCAAAACATGCATTCAACTACTTCCTGTCTTATTGCTTATTTCTAATAATATCACTGCATTAGTTATCCACTGGTAGCACTAGAGTGCCACTGCTGTAAACAATAACCTAATAGAAGGGAATAAATACATAGCTAAGGACATTGAAAACCAGGCACGCAGCAAGGTAAATCCAGCTACACCTTATCATTGTACTTGCTTGAAACGTCAAAAGATTGTGCTCCAGAAGTTTGTGTTGTTCTAGTTTAAATATGTTTATTTCAGGGTCAAGCTCCTTAAAACTTCATAACATTTAATTCATCTATACCATCCTATAATAAAATTCACATATAGAACATAATACAACAAAATAAAAAACTGTAAAAAATAAACACCTTGAATTAAAAATATCTAAAATATTGCCGTTGTAGTACTTTGGCTTAGAAAATTCATACAAACAAATAATATGGATCAAAGCCAGGATACTAAAAATCAATTTAAAGTAAAAGTGATCTAGTAGCCGTTAAAAGAATTTGAGAGACAGCATCGTAATGCCTCACACCAAGATCTATACAGAATGGCCTAATCCATACCCTTCTTAGCCTTGTACACATTGGACAAAAAAATAAGAATGGTTAACATCCACAATCCTATAATTACAAAACATACAAAGAGTATATTTAGTTGGGTTAGACTTCCAATTACTGGTAACATTGCTAACCAACAACGTACCCTGGCAGCCTGTGATCAAGGAGCTGTGCTCCGAAACACGTAAGGCAAACAAAGAACTCTGAATTAAAATGCCTTTTGCGTTCACTAGATCTACTGCGGAGTGCGTCTTTGAAGTGGGGGGAGATATATATATATATATATATACACACTACGCTTCTTGTCTCCCTCGTCTTCGCAAAAAGACACAGCACTCACGGGGGAGAGTCTCAGATTTTATTCGGACTCTCAAATACACCAGACACATTTTGGCATTCGCCTTCCTTGATGGTACGAGGGCGCGCCAGAAACAGCCATTATTTATCTACACCGTGACCACATTTCCTGTTTGTCGTGAACATAAACATCAACAAAGGACCAATGTATGTTTGTTAAAAGCGGCGCCATCTTGGAACACAATTTTATAACAAAAGTATATACATAAATACATATATACAAACAGTATGTCGATAGTCTAATATACTGCCAATAAATCGATCTTGCATTATATTCTGTACCAGATTCTAGGCATCAATTTCCAACGTAAATCACGCCCTGAATGGGCATATTATACAATTCTTTCATTCCGAGCGCCCCCAAGGTATCATGCCCTGAATGGGCAAATTATACAAACATAATGTCCACCAATAATAATAAAGTGCCTACCCAAACAAACAAAGTAAAATAAAATAAAAATTAAATAAGATAAACTAAGTGACTCACTGCCCAACATATATATATTAACCACAATCCTTGCTATATATAATACATCAGAATCTTTCAGGATAAAGTGCAGATCTTTTCTATTTACAGAATACCTACGGTATAGCCAAACATCTTACTATGGCTATTCTGAACTTGCTCCGATTACAACCAAAACATTATCTCCACCATCCATACAGAATATACAATATATACATATGTGTACACATGTCTACAGTAGCAACAAACCCAGCTATACAGATAACCTTATTTTAGAATAAAGAGTCCCTTATCCAAGGTGTACTGCAAATTCCTCATTACTATTCAATCCCCCAGGGGTCTTAGTACACAGATCAATTATGTACCGGGACTCTAGTCTTCTTAATCTCATCGTCCTATCCCCACCCCTTAGACTGCCTGGGACGTGGTCTATGGCAAAAAAGGTTACCAGGTCAGTTTTACTACTATGATGTTTCTCAAAGTGCCTGGCCACTGGGTATGCTATATCACATTTGTTAATAGCACGTAGACGCTCCAAAATGCGGATTTTCGTCTGATGTATCGTGCTACTGATATACCTTACTCCACAAGGACAGGTTAAACAGTATACGGCGTACGGGGTGCTACAGGTCAGAAACTTCCTAATCCATCTAGTTGATTCTCCCACTTTGTACGACAGAGTCTTGTTACTGTTTTTGCAGGCTTTACACCTCCCACATGCATAAAAGCCATGGGGTGGTTCGCCAAACGGTTTGGGTACCGTTCGTACAAAATGGCTACTTGTCAATGTGTCCCTTAAGGCTCTCGCTCTTCTAAAGGTCACCATAGGACGTGTCGGTAGATTTATCCCAATACTGGGATCCGTCCGTAATAAATTCCAGTTTTTTCTAAGGACAGTTCTTAACATCCCTGCTCCGCTGGAATACATGATTATCATTCTAAAAGGATTTTCCTTGTCAGAGCTTAATTGTTGTTTCAGTTCTACCCTGGATATTTCTTGCACCCTATGCAAAGAATCATTAAAACATTTGTGATCATAGCCTCTAGCTTTGATTCTAGTGATACTTGCTGCTGCATGGAAGTTGAAATCCTCTTCGGTGGTACTGTTTCTCTTAATTCTGAGTAATTCCCCATAGGGTATACTCTGAATTAGTTTAGAGGGGTGGCTACTGGTAGAATGCAGAATAGCATTTCCGGCTGTAGGTTTACGATACAGTTGTGTGTTTATTTTTCCTTCCATCACTACCACCTCCAAATCTAGAAAATTCACATTTTTACTGCTGATTTGTGCTGTGAATTTCAAATTGTAATCGTTGATATTCAGTACGTTAACATATTGGGTTGATGACTCTTCTGATCCCCTCCAGATAAGGAAGAGATCATCTATGTACCTGTACCAGGCCACAATGTATTGCGTCCACTCCCCATTGGTCGCTGCCCAGGCCACCCGCTCCTCCCACCAGCCCACAAAGAGATTCGCAAAGCTGGGGGAGAACAGATGCCCATAGCAATGCCAATACGTTGTTTATAGTGTTGGTCCTGGTACAGGAAGATGTTATTTTCCAAACAGAATGACAAAAATTCTAACAACATGCAATTATGTTCTGAGAATTTAGCTGGTTTAGTATCAAGAAAACTTTTTATGGCCTCCAAACCCTCTGTATGTCCTATATTGGTCTATAGACTGGCTATATCCATAACCAGCATGCAATCACCTTCTCGCCAAACAAGTTTTACTATACGCACAAGGAAATCCTTAGCATTTCTGATGTAACTGCGTAGTGTTTTTACGAAATCTGTTAAAAAGTAATCAATATACACAGACAAATGTTCCAACAAACTACCTTGTGCACTCACGATAGGTCTCCCTGGGGGTTTGGTATTGTTCTTATGTACTTTGGGTAAGTGGTAAAAACTGGGAGTCAAAGGATTTATACACCTTAAATACAGATACTCCTCTGTTTCCAGTAAGCCCTTATCATACCACTTACGCAACATTTGATGGCATTCCGTGATGCTTTTTAGATACACGTTCTTCTCATAACAATTGCCATCCATTAGTTGTCGCAGTGCTTCTTCATTATACGCTTCATAAGTTTGAAGCACAATGTTTACCCCCTTGTCCGAAGGTTTCACAATAATGTTAGTATCTCCTTGAATATTTTTGATGGCTTGAAGATGTTCCAGAGATAAGTTGGAATTGTTGTTGTTCCCTTTCATTCTCAATTTGAGTAGCTCTTTAGACACTGTGTCCACAAATACATCAATGTTATCGGTGGGCATCTGGGGGATGAATGTAGATGCTGGTCTAAACGGACTATGCCCACCCACTTGTTCTATTCCTGTGGTGGCCGTAATGTTACTCGTGTCCTGACTCGCATTTTCCATCCCTAATTCTTTCAAGGCCTGGAGTGCTGGCAGGTCCCGCCCTGCTTTGATATCCATTTCACTCACAGTTTTACTTTTTGTAGTGTCTTTCTTCGGACGCAATTTGTAAAATGTATGCAGTTTGAGTTTGTGAGAATTTGAACAAGTCGACTTTAGTCTGCGTATATTCCAACTGTTTGTGAGGACAAAACGAAAGTCCCAATTTTAGCACATGTCCTTCTTCTTTTGTCAGTGTCTTCGAGGTCAGATTAATGATGGTTAGATTATTTTAGGGCTACTCTATCATATCTACCGGCGTTTGTTGTATCGTTTGCTTTCGGTTACAGGTGGTGAGAAATTGCTTTTTGCGCCACTCGCCTCCCCTCCGCGTTGGTCGCCTCTTTGTTGATCCAGTGGTTTGCCTCTTCCTCCCTTTTGCCACGTTTGTCTTATGATTTGGAACTCCTCGTGAAAAGGAAGTTTCCTTGCCGTTGTTGCCCCAGAGGCGTCATTCTGACCTCGTGTCAGTTGCTCCGTTTCAGATAATTCAGACTCCGTCGTATCTCCATTTTCACTCACATGTATCATGCCTCTCTTGTTCACCAAGGCTTGTATTGGGGCCTCATACCGTTTGGCAAAGGTGAGGACCCTTCCCATTTCGTAATCACGTTCATCGCGTTCATATTTTTCTTGTTTGCGTTGTCTGATTTTGCCTTCATATATTTTCAGTCTTTTACCCATTGCTGCACAATACTCTTCCTGTTTCTGTTTGTCTTAATTTTTAGCAATTTCTTTTTCCAGTTCAGTTATAGCCTTTTTTGCCTTGTCATGATCACTCCATGTAAACTTTATTAAGATCTTAAACATCCCCTGACTTGAGCCCGCTGTATATTCTGCCCATTCCTCCAATAACTGAGGGTCGGGGTTCTCATAGGAGGGAACAGTATAGATGCGGAGCCCCCTCAGAACTCTGCCCACTTCCACATAATTCTGCAAGGAAGTGGCCTCCCACCACTTCCTTAATTCTCGTTCATGCAGTCTCTCATGGCACGTGAACTGATTGGCTAGTGACTTTCCTCCTTTTGGGTCCCTCCCTTTGGGAGTGACCCCACTTTGTGATTGCTTTTTGAAAACATTTAAAGCCGCCTCCTGGCGATCCGTGTCACTAAACATTGTATAGTGTTGTCCCAATTCGCGTTCCCCGGGGCCTCAATAGCGCTCCCGGGTACCCCCTCGTGCTTCCGCCAAACTGCTGTATTCTCGCACTGTCCCCTTTCGGTAGGGGAATGTCTTCTTAGTTTTCCACTGCGGTAAATCCACTTTGTTTGCACGGCGGTGCGTGATGCATTAATCTTCGCTTCCTCCTGCATCTACTCACGCACTCGCACACGGGTGCTGTTTGCGGGGGGTGCTCCCGCCAATACTACGCTTCTTGTCTCCCTCGTCTTCACAAATGGACACAGCACTCATGGGGGAGAGTCTCAGATTTTATTCGGACTCTCAAACGCACCAAACGCGTTTCGAGATATTGTGTGTATATATGTATTTATGTATATACTTTTGTTATACAATTGTGTTCCAAGATGGCGCCGCATTTAACAAACATACATTGGTCCTTTGTTGATGTTTATGTTCACGACAAACAGGAAATGTGGTCACGGTGTAAATAAATAATGGCCGTTTCTGGCGCGCCCTCGTACCATCGAGGAAGGCGAATGCCGAAACGTGTCTGGTGCGTTTGAGATTCCGAATAAAATCTGAAAAAAAGGTCGCTGAGTTCTACAAAATCTATGGATCAATGAAACAGGGATACAAGGTGATTCATGGATTATACAAGGGCTAAGAGATAAGACTACGATCTCTGTGTACAGATGTGAAGAAAGTGTTCAAATGTCAGAAAAGTTGGTAAAATCCTCAAATAACTGTATAAAGGCTTAGGTGCTCGTTTCATCATTACAATCTATATGTGAAATCACAAGTGACCTGTAGAAGAAACGAACATCACAACACTACTGTAATAATTTTTCACAGCAGGATTGTGATATCACAGTGGCTCCTGCCAGAGGTAGATCACTAAGCGGATTCCAATGATTTACTTAAATAATTAAAGATATAAACTGAATTTTTCTTTCCCATTCATAAAGCTGATAATACCATTAAGATTCTAAGGGAAAGTAACGATGGTTGGATTATATATTTGGAATGGGTTCAATTCTTTAACACACTAACCTAGCTCTACAGATCTGCTGCCACCCTGAAAATGGTTAAATAAGCCCCATAAAACTGAAAAAGAAGTTAATGAAAGTATTAACTATAAACAATAATAACAAACATATCTAGTTACCGGATTTATTGGACTCTAATACAATGTGCTGTCAAAAGTGACATTTTGGTGATGACGTACATTGTTTATGCAGAGATTTCAATAATTGTAATGCTTGATTACAACTGATATACAGAAAATAAGACCATTTGGCTCATTCAATCTGCACTTTTAAATGCCTACTGTACCATCGAGTCTTTAGCTTTAATGGAAGCTTCAACAAAACAGTGACCAGGTTTGCGTAACGTGAGGGGGGGGGGTCCCACCAAGTTAAATTCTGTCCACAATGACCACAATTTTTAATTTCTGAATTAATTACAATGTATGTCTTTATCACATTTTGTATCGATTGTTTAAGAGCTATTAGCTTAGAAACTAAAAAAGGAAAAAGTGAGCAACAGTACACATAGCAAAAATAAATCTCTTCATTAAGTTTTCCATTCAGTCAAATCAAAAACTTACTTCAATGGTATATGTCTGAGCATGCTTGAAGGTGTCTCCAGAATGCAAGGTTCTTAAAATAGTATATTCCTTAGGTGGGGCAGCACCTCGTTGAGTACTGTGTGTATTGGTGTCATCAGTCTGGATCTGGCTAAAATCTGGTCCATCTTCTGAAAGATCCGATTCTTTGGAGCTAGTTTTTTTCTTTTTTTTCTGTTTCTTAGGTATATTATGGCCATCGACTTGGGCTTTTCGCTGCCTAAATTGCGCAAGCTAAAAACAGAAAAAAATTAAAATCTTGTTATAACACATTTGTTCACTGTACGTAGTTGCTTTCTTATTACTTTCAATCAAATAAGAGATTAAAGTATAGAGTATTGTGGTTACTCTATCGAAATTTAGCATAAGAGTACCCTTAAAGAGGCATACAATAGAATACCACTTCTGTGTAAATTAAAAACATCATATGAAATACAGGAAGATTCCTTAACAGCTGGAGAGTGGATACATATGCACGAGGCAGTGAGGCTGGTTTGTTCCATTACACGATTCAAGTTACTGCAATATCATTTTATACACCAAACATACTTTACTCCATAAACCTTGCAAGCTATATATATCACCCAAACTGCCTGCTGCACGGACACTGCAAGCCCCCACAGCAGACTTCATACATATGGTATGGTCTTGTCCCTCTCTGTCCCTCACTGGCAGGCAATATTGCACCATCTGAATAGGTCTGAAGATGGGAAGTGCCACTTGAGATCCATCAGGTGTTGCTGGGCCTGCTCCCTTCTTATGCAAAGAAAAAATTGAGTAAAAGGTTTGTCCTCGGGGGCGTGGCTTGGAGGGCGACGATGGCGGTCGCAGCTTAGAGGAGCTCCCGCCGGCCCACACGTTATCCGATCATTATCCTGGCCCCCGAGCCCTGCAAACTGCCCTACCTGTACTGGGAGTGTTCCGGGTGGCACCGAGACCTATCCGGTGTGCCGCCCCGCTTCATCAGCTGCTCCAGTGACCCGCGATTGTCGGCGACGCGGTGCGGCCTACTGTCCACGAGTGGAGCCGGGGCCTCGATTTTCGGGACCCGGGGCCGACGGCCAGTGGTCGGGCCGGTCGGGGGATTCCCCACCCAGCAGCATCGGCGCCGGAGCTCACGAGGACCACTGGGGGTACCTGGAGCGTCGGAGGCTACACCTGGGGTGTTCCTGGGACAGCGTGGGGGCACCGCGGCCTGTGCGGACCCCGGGAGACCGGGGCCTCGAGTTTTGCGACCCCGGGCCGGATCGAGTCTGAGAGACTGGGGGTCGCAGAGGTTGGCTCCTAGGGTCGGTGTGGCACCTACTGTGCGCAGTGACCACTGACCACGTCCAGGAGGACCCTGGGGGCTGGGACGCGGACTACACCCGACTGCCCGGTGGCCTTGCATTTTGCTCATACCGTGCGCTCTGAGGCGCGCCTCTCCGGGCCTGTTCCCGGGACTGCTTGGGGCCGGTGAGACGACGGAGGGGGCCCCCCGCTGGGTCCTGCCTCGGATACTGGTGCTCTGGAGTGTCCTTGCAGCTTGCCTGGCCCTCGAGTTTGGTGGGCCTCAGCCGGATGGTATTCTCCCTGGCTCCTGGACCGGGAGGTGGGCTCGGAGCGGCTGGAGAGCTAGAGATTTGCACGCCACGTCGGACTTGGATGGCTGGAGCTGGTGGTGCCTGGAGGGACAAGCCTGCTGCCCGGATGGTGCGTGGAGATCTCCCACGGATAGCCCGAGACAAACTGTGAGTGGCCCCCCCCCCTCCTCCTCCCCTCTGGTGGACCGGCGCTGGGGCGCTGTGACGGGACTTGTGACTTGTGACCCGGGAGGTGTTCGGGGCTAGTCAGCCTGAAGACCCGAGTGTCTGCCCTGCATCTTCTGCTGCTTTGGGACACGAGTTGGGTGTGGGGTAGCCAGGCAGACGACGGGGCTGGACGTCCCCGGTTCTTGAGACCTTCCTCTGCGCATCCAGGAAGCCCTAACCTGGTGAAGTAACTATCCTGTTGAACGTTCCCGCTGGGGCTTGCTGCCCGGAGCTGGGCTGCGGTGTCTGTGTTCTGGGGGTGCCCACTGGGGACGGCATTTGAGCCCCGACGGAGTCTCCTTGGCCCCCGAGTGGACGATACTGTTGAATTGCTGTTGACGAGGGGCCCACCACTGGGGCAGTGAGGCCCTTTTCCTTGCCACCAACCATGACGAGAGGTGGGGGCGGCACTGGGTCCACCAAGCAAGGGACGATTGATAAATTCACAGGGCCCAGTGGAGGCTCCGGGACAGCCGGCGGTGGCCAGACCACAGGCCCTGATAATGCGGCCCTGATGGCCGCCATTACGCAGTCCAGAGACATGCTTGATGCCAAAATTGGGGCGGTTGGCGCCGATGTCATGCTGCTGCGTCAAGATCTCCGCAATGCTGTGGCCCGCATCACCGAAACCGAAACTCGGATTACAGGGGTGGAGGACGATGTGGTGGCTCTGAAAAAGAAAGTGGAGGACATGGCCAGGATCCAAAAGGGGCTAGCGCTCCGTGTCGAGGATGCGGAAGGGAGGGCGCGAAGGAATAATCTGCGCTTCGTGGGCTTTCCAGAGGATTGTGAAAAGGGGTCCATGGATGTATTCTTGACACGCTGGTTGGAGAGCTGGCTTCCCCCGGACGTCTTGTCACGCTGCTTTGTGGTGGAGCGCGCCCATAGGGCCTTGGCGCAGAAACCGCCGGCCGGAGAGCGACCACGTCCAGTCATCGCCAAGATCCTTAACTTTCAGGACAGGGACGTTATTCTCCGAGAAGCAAGAGCAAAGGAGGACTTGTCGTTCGAGGGTCACAGGGTTATGATCTTCCCGGATTATACCAGGCTGGTGCAGCAGCAGCGCCGATCCTTCCAAGATGCGAAAGCCAAGTTACGTGGATTGAAAATTCAATATTCACTGTTGTACCCTGCTCGTCTGCGGGTTGTGTTTCATTCCAAGACCCACTTTTTCGACACCCCGGAGGCGGTGTTTAGCTGGGCAGATGAGACAGTCAGGATCCGACCGAATGCCCAGCCGGGCCTACACTCCGGAGCATCGCGTGGGTCGTCGCAAGAGAGGGGCGAATCATCCAACAGGAGCAGGAGACACAGGAAGTCTAGGTCACGGCGACGCTCCCAATCCGGGGGTGGCCAGCTGGATGGTGCACAGTCAGACACTGCTCAGTCTGGGACTGGGACCTGAGAGCCGTGGAGCCCCCCTCTTGTCTCCTAAGCGACATTTCGTTTCTGGCCTTGGCAGATGGCCATTGGGGTAACGCTACTGATTGATGGGCGGGTGCGTGGTGTGGTGTGGTCTAGGCCATAGCTGGACACAGGAAGGGCGTAATGTCTGTTGTAGTTCTGTCCCGCTGCGCTTAAGCGGTGGGTCACATGTGCTTAATGGGGTTCGGGGTGCTGACCCATGGGCGGCCTACTCCTCTCATGTTCGAAGGGGGGCCCTAAGGGGAGGTACTGTTAGTTGGGGAGTGTGGGGTGAGCTTGCTGTTCTCTTTGGGGATGTTGGGATCCATTGGTATGGGTGGGCCCTGGCCCTGCGTTTTGGTCTCGGGACCACCCATGCCGCGACAGGTACTTCATAGTTCATTGAGGTATAGGGTGGGGGGAGGTGGGTTGTGGGCGGTCGGGGTTTGGACCGCTGAGTTGGGGATTGGGACTGTTTGGGGCTGTGGGACTGTAGTGTTGGGGTTTGTTTTCCTTGGGGTGGGCGGTAGTGTGCATGTGTGTGTCGCAGAAATGTTCCTTATGGCGTGTGGTGGGTGGCGCGGGTGTGGAGGGCTTGTGTGGTGGATCTTCATGGACCATGGCTGAACTGACTCATAGGCTCCCTGCAGACTCTATGCGGGTGATTACGTGGAATGTCAGGGGCTTATTAGACAAAATTAAACGCGGGGCTGTGCTACGCTGGGGGAAAAAAGAGGTTGCAGATGTTCTATTGCTACAAGAAACCCACATGATGGGCACAAAGGCTCTGGGCCTACAGAGATTTGGTTATCAACAAGTTTTCCATGCGGGTTTCTCCAGGGGATCCAGGGGTGTGGCCATTTTGATCCACCGTAGAGTGGCGTACACCCATGAGAAGCAGTGGGCTGATCCCCAGGGTCGCTACTTGTTTGTTAAAGGAATGGTGGGCACGGATTCAGTGGTGTTTGGCAGCGTTTACGCCCCTCCCCCCCTCCAATGGGCCCTGGCTGAGAGGTTGTTTGCAGTGTGGGAGGACATTGCTGGGTCGTTGGCTGTGATTGGGGGTGATTGGAACGATGTGATGAATATATGCGTGGATCGCCATAGGCGCCGAGAGGGGATCGAGGTTCAGCCCCCCTCCCCTTCACCCACCAGACTGCGTGCAATGAGTGAGGGTTTGGGCTGGGTAGATGCTTGGCGACATATGCACCCCGCAGCCCGGGAATATACTTATGTCTCGGCTGTCCACGGCTCGTTCTCGAGGCTTGACTGTGTATTTGTGCCTGGGGAATGTTTGTGTAGAGTGAAGGGCGCTGACATCCTGCCTAGGGGCCTGTCCGACCACTCCCCTGTCTCTGTTGATGTGGAACTCACCCGGAAGAGGCAGCCGTTCCGTTGGAGGATGTCCTCTTGGCATCTCCTGCAACCGGAATATGCTAATCACCTGCGCGAATCCATTGACCACTACTGGCGGGAAAACCTAGTTGGGGATGCCGATGTAGGGACGGTATGGGAAGCCATGAAGCCTACCATACGGGGAATAGATATTGCATGGTGCTCGGCAGCTCGGCGGAAGCGTCAGGAGCGAACTACCGAAGCGGCCGCACGAGTGGCGACCCTGGAACAGGAAAGCCGCGAGGGTGACGATGAAGTCGGGATACGTCTGCTGTTACAGGCACAGCAAACATACGGGTCCCTCCTGATGGATGAAGCCAAACAGGCATGGCTAGCCACCAGAAGTAGGGTGTATCAATGGGGGGACAAGTCGTGTTCCATGCTCCATCGACTGTGCCACCAAACTTTCCAACCCCTCCTGCTGCCAGGCCTTACAAATGGTGAGGGAGAGGTCTTGACCGACCCGCACGAACTGGCGACGAGCTTTGCTACGTACTATTCAACCCAGTACGCCCCGCGCGACCACCTGTCTGACAGTGAGCTGGCTCGCTTTCTCGCAGAGCTGCCACCGGTGCCGTTATCGGATGAGACCAAGACGGCCCTAGAGGCGCCTCTCACAGCAGAGGAGCTGGGTGATGCACTGGGGCAACTCAGCACTGGCAAGGCCCCTGGCCCTAACGGCTACCCGAGTGAATTTTTCAAGAAATTTCATGTACAGCTTGGTTCTCCGTATCGTCGAGCGCTTGAGGTGGCGCGTGAGCGAGGGGTGTTGCCCCCGGACTGGCGCCACGCCGAAATAGTGGTCTTCTTGAAACCGGGCAGACCCCCAGATCGCCATGACTCTTATAGGCCCATCTCGTTGATTAATGTTGAGGCCAAGGTCTTGGCCAAGGCCCTGGCGAACAGGCTCGCTCCGCATATCACGGACTTGGTCCATCCTGACCAGGCAGGATTCATGCCTCGCAGGGCGACGCGGCATAATATCCGTCGCGCACAGGCGGCGATCGACGCCATTGGGACCTTAGGGGACCAGGCGGCACTGTTACTGGCCGACATTGATAAGGCGTTTGACTCCGTCAGCTGGTCGTTCCTATTTGCCTTGCTGCGCTGTCTCAACCTGGGCCCGGTCTTTCTGTCGTATGTCCGGCTCCTCTATACTGATATCACGGCCTCGGTGCGGGTCGCCGGGGCAGTATCGGAGATGTTCCATATCGGCCGCGGGACCAGACAGGGGTGCCCTCTTTCCCCTTATTTATTTGCACTCGCCATGGAGCCTTTGGCTGCCAGGGTGCGCCAGGACGCGCTGATACGGGGCTTCCAGTGGACTGCCACCCTGTCCGACAAAATCGCACTGTACGCCGATGACGTCCTCTTCTTCCTTACCGACCTGCGGCGCTCAGGCCCGCGTGTCCTAGAGGTTATGCAACTGTTTGGGGAGGCTTCAGGCCTGTTTCTGAACCTCCATAAATCCACGCTGTGGGTGTTGGGAGGGGGCGAGGTGACGGACCCCTGGGCTTCGGGGCTGCGAGTGGCCACGACCGGGCTGAAATACCTGGGCGTGTTTCTCTCAGACTTGGCGGACATTGCATGGGATCGTAATCTCATACCAGTCTGGGAGCGGGTACAGTCAGATGTTAAAACCTGGTCTCGGATGCCCCTATCAATCTTTGGCCGCTCCGCTATATTTAAAATGGTGGCGCTACCGCGCCTATTATACCAATTACAGAACCATCCGTATCCCATCCCGCCTCAGTGGTTTAGGCAGGTCAACTCGGTGCTGGGCCGCTTTCTGTGGGCTGGAGGTGCTGCCAGAGTTGCATTGCGTACTTGTTTTTTGTCCACCTACTGTGGGGGTTTGGCCACTTCAGATTTACTGTCATACTATCAAGCCGCACATCTTCTCATCCTGAATGACTGGTGGTATGGCGATTGTGGAGACCCAGCTTATGCCCTGGAGCGTGCCTTGATGGGTGACAACTCGCTTCACACCATCCTCTATTCACCCAGACTGCGTCGCTCGTTGCCGAGGGTTACGCGACTTGTTTTTGCGGTGTGGCGACAGGCCTTGCGTCGCTTGGGCTGGTGGGGCAGACTGACCGCGGAGACGCCCCTGTGGCATAATGGTATGCTGCCGGAACTGTCTAAGCTATCGGGCTTCGACGGCTGGGACGCGATTGGTATCTCGCAATTAGGCCATGTGCTGTCCGGCACGACGCTCAAATCTTTCCAGGCCCTTCGTACCGAATTTGATATGCCCCAAACTCAATTCTTTCGATATCTACAACTCCGACATGCGCTGCTGCCCAGTCTTACCAACCTTGACTCACTCCCTGATTTCAGCCCGATCGAAGCGAAAGTCTTCATGGGTGACCTTGGAGATAGAAAACTTTCGCGCATCTACCAGACTATGGTCATCCATTGCTCCTCCACCCTCCTCCCGCTGAAGGCGGCCTGGGAGGCCGACGTCGGTCAGTTGGATGAGGATGATTGGCGTGAGGCCCTGGAGTCCCCGAGGGGTGCGGCTATTGCGATGCGTTTTCGACTCATACAATTCAAAATTCTCCATAGGGCCTACTATACGCGCGAGCGTCTGTGGAAGGCGGGACTGATTGGGACCCCGGACTGCCTGCGGTGTGGGTCGGAGATAGGTACACTACTCCACACAGTATGGTCGTGCCCCAGACTGATTGGCTTCTGGAGAGGTGTGTGGGGCTGTTTGTCAGAGGTATTGGGCTGGACCCTCCCCCGTACCCACCGTTTGGGCCTGCTGCACATCCTAGAGGGGGTGGGTGGAAATATCTACAAGAGGCACCTGCTCCTCCTGGGGCTGGTGGTGGCCAAAAGGGATCTGGCCCGAGCATGGAAGGATGTGAGGCCCCCCCCCCTGAGTGCGTGGAAGGCTGGCATTGACTTCTGTATGGGTTTGGAACGCCCGATCTTCGAGGCTCGGGGATGCCCCCGTAAACACTTTAAAATATGGAAAAGGTGGGCAGACCACAGGGGCTTGCAACTGGACCCCCCTGCTGAACCGGAGGAAGATCTTTAGCCCCATGTGGCCTGGTGACCCCGCTCCCCCACGCCTACACTTGCCGCACTAGGAACTTACGTCGATACTGTATATGCGCACATACCTGGGGTTAGGGTGGGATCCAGGGGAGGGCTCTGGGAGTTGGGTTGATGGGTAGATGAAAAGATAAAGACGGGGTTAATGTTTCCTGTATCCTTGTATTGCATTGATTTCTTGACTGGACGCTTAGTCCTATCTTCATGATTGTCTCGGTATGTTTGGTGGTGCCATCCTGATTGTAGGGGGCCACTCTATCACATGTGCTCATCTTTATCAATAAACTTGTTGTGAAAAAAAGGTTTGTCCTCCATGGCAAAGTGTTGGCAAAGCACAGTATCGACTGGGTGGCTTAGCCCGCTACCCCCTAAATATGTGGCATGGTTGAAAGACGTTTCTGAGTGGGCGGTTGCGGAAGAGGTCCGCATGAGACATGCATGCAGGGATGAAAAGCTGGAGGATGACTTGAGAGCTTGGTCGGCCATGTTATTCGAATTGAGGGAACCACAGGGACCAGCTGCCTCGGAAACAAACCCACATGATGTACTGAGTGCAACCTAACATTTCTGAAATGAGAACAAAAAAGGATACACTGAAATGCGTGCCTGCATATAGGGATAGAACGGGCACAGGCAAAAATCTATATGTCTGGCTTTGGCAGGATGGTGCGATAGTTAATCTTTAAATTGTGTTCTCTGCATGCTTAGCTCACAAAAATAAAAATAAAAAATAAAACATGATGCTTCCTACCCATGGCTGCGCAGCGCCGGCCTTATTACGGTGCATGGAGGGTCACTGATCTGAATCCTGGTTGGTGTACTTTGGAATAGTGACGTGTATTTATAGTATGCGGGCCGGGGAGGCGCAGCCGGAGTAGTAAGGGGCCGGTGACAATATCCTACTGGGGGCAGGAACCGAGCAGCTGACCATGGGAAAACGCTGGGCGCTGACTGGCTGGCAAGGTTTAAAGCAACCAAATAGTGCCCCCCCCCCCCCGCCCCCCCCCCCCCCCGGGTGCGCAACAAGGTAAAAGGGTATGGGGGTTCCCCCCAAAGAAGCAAATGCCTTCACCACAGGTGGAGGCGCTCAAGCATGTGCCCTTGGGATGCCTTATGGCAGGGGCTCAGGAAGCAGGCTGTTGGGCAGCAAAGGGTCAGCAAAGGGCGGACACGGCACTTGCATTCCAGGGCAGGCACGAGGGCCGCCCACAACACTTGGCAACATGGTGTAGCCTAGTAGCCGCAGGAGAGGTGCTAGGCCCTGGCTGGTAAAGGGCTTTCGCTTAGGGCGCTGCCACAAGGTGCTGTTATAGACTAAGGACTACTGGTTTTGACCTACAATGTGGGGCAATGATGATGGCATGCATTTTGTTAAAATAAGGATCTGTGAGTTTTGCATGTCAATATGTGTATTAAGAGGAGCTGAGCAGTTTTGAACCATCTGAGGCTTATTTTCATCTGTGACAGCAAAAGTGGGGTGCAGGTCGTGGCCGGGAAGATCGAGGGCACTTGCCCTCCTGTGAGGGATTAGTGCTAGGAGTGCCCAGGCTGTGACGGAGAGCACTATAAACATATGCAGCATTAGTTTAATTAATGAATTGCACACAGTAGAACATAGGCTGCTGCACTGACGAGACCATGGGCTGGTTGTTTGCGACACTCAGAGTGAAACATACTGATTTACATATCTGTTTAATTCATTGCATCTGTATAATGTGGGTGGGATGAAAAGTTGTCTGACGCCCTACATAGGGTTGAGTAGAGATGTAAAAATTAAATGTGAGAGAACAGCACTGTTGGAGGGTAGTAGTGAGGACTGTCACACCGGGTACCACCAATGCTCAAGTATGCCCTGTTGACGGCGTTATGCTTTCAATAAAAATTCAGAATTAAAATAAACATTCAGTTATGTGGCTGTTTTACTAGTGTTTTAGTTCTCGCCTATACAGCGCATGTTTTGAGATAGATAGATAGATAGATAGATAGATAGATAGATAGATAGATAGATAGATAGATAGATAGATAGATAGATAGATAGATAGATAGATAGATAGATAGATAGATAGATAGATAGATAGATAGATAGATAGATAGATAGATAGATAGAGCTTAGTGTCACTCATTACTTGTTTGGTTGTCTCCTACAGAAAAAAAGGGACTGAGCCCTCAACATTCAACTATAGGACAGTTAAAAACACCCACACAAGGCGACATCTCAAATTCTAACCAGTGGAAGTGCACTGAACAAAGTTGGGTTTGATTGTTGAAACCATTCTACTTCTTTTTATAATGAGCATTCTGCATGTGACGTTTCTGGTGAGGTCTGTTATTGATTAGAAATGATGTGCTGGGGCGTGGCCTGGCGCTGATGTGAATGGCCGCCTAGCTCGGTGCTCCGCCGAGCCGATTCCCCTAATTCCCCAAAATCCGGCAAAATCCGTGTCATTCCAGCCCTGCTGGCAGCGTAGGCATGCTGAGGCGGTCCTCCCCCCTTTGCACCGCTTAGGGCACTCTGCTTGGCCCGGTGCCCGAGTCGCGGGTGATTTGCTGCTCACCGGCTCAGAGAAGGGGACGCCGGAGCCTGGATCGCGGCTTGAGCTGTGGGTGAGTTCCTGGATGTGAGGCCTAATCGGCACTGGGACGGTCTGAGCTCCTGCAGCTCCCGGCAGACTGGCGGCGACTAAACACGTTGGTGCGGCTGGTGATTCTTGGCCCCCTCTCCGTGGGTCTGGGAGCGGCGAGTGCTGGACTGGGGGCCTACCCCATCGGCAGCCAGTCGCCGAGGCGGTAGAGACTGAGAGCGGGAGGAAGACCCTGTGGGGGGTGAGGCCTCGGCCCTGGGCCCTGCCCGTTGACGCCGTCGTGGGAGCTCCTTCCACCCCTGCATACCCCCCCGTGAAGACGACTGCGGGGCCGCGCTGAGGCCGGCCGAGGGAGGCGGATCCACTGTGGGCCTCCGGCGCCTCTCCTGTCTGCCAGCCTGGGATTGTCCACATCGAGGGAGGACCTGGTCTCAGGCGAGACCCCGGCTTTGCGGCCTTTGGCGGCCGCCAAGGTTAAAGACCTGCTTGCCCCCTGTGTGGGTGAAAAAGAAGTGGGAACAAGCGTGTGCTGCCTGCCGAAAAAAGGGGCGCTCTGGACCCAAGTAACAGCCATACCGGCCCCCGGACTACCAAGGGCCGACCCCTTGAGGTGGCGAGAAGCACGGTTGGGCTGGGGTTGTCCCGCCTGCGGAGTTCGGACACGCTGACAGTGGGAAGTGCCTGAGCTAGCGCGGTGACCCCCCCTGATTGGCCTGGTGCACAAATGTTGAAACCCGGGGGCTCCGAGTTACTGCGGCACTGACCTGTGCCACAAATTCGACAATTTCCTCCAGGCTGCTGAACACCGGGCACTGACTTCTTTGTTGGGCGGCGTGTTTAGGGACTGGCGCACCGCCTGAGTCACTAGCCCGACTGCGGGAGACGGCGGGGGATCTGGAGAGGTGACGGCGAGTGTGGCCTGGCGTGAGTCGGGACGGAGGGTTCCTGGGCCGAGGTGGGCCCGACATTACCTAGCATCAAATATCCTGACGGGGTGTGAGACACAAGGGGACGCCCTCTACTGGAGAGATCCACGGAACGACGTGGACAGGTGCGTGTTGTCCCTGGTGTGGGGTCTCGAAAAACTGTGGCTGGTCACTCCCTGATTGACCCCGGGCCGGGGCAGGTGGTGTGCTGCTTTTTGGCTTCGTGGGGTGACGCTTGGCTGGGCCGGGGCGCTTGGACCTCCCGTCGGTGATCCCCCGTTCTGGCCGCGAGTGGCCTGGACCTCCTGCAGGCGCTGAACTGCCTTGAGACCGCAGGCGCGACAAGGGCGTGTCCCGCCATCATGAGGCCCAAATCTACTGTCCCCACGCAATCCAACAAACTAGACAAGTATGTCGTCCTGAAGGGGACCTCCCCTAACGGTGGTGCGACAGATGAGGAGGCTGTCCCTCGCGAGCCTTTGATTGCCTCTATCATGGCGGCTATACAGTCCATAGGCACTAATCTGGAGACTAAAATAGACAGAGTATCCATTGAGGTTAACCTACTCCGAGCGGACCTCAACAAGACTTCTGACAGGGCCCGTGCCAACGAAGACGGGCTCAGGGAGCTTCAGACTGCCACTAAATCATTGGAGACCCGTGTCAATTAGCTGGTCCACCAACATCGTCAGACGGCCCTCAGGCTTGAGGACCAGGAAGGGTGGGCTCGGAGGAGCAATATGCGCGTGGTGGGCGTTCCGGAGGAAACGGAGGGACCCAGTGTGGAGCTGTTCCTTGAGGACCTGATACTTAACCACCTGAAACCTAAGCGCCTCTCTCGTATCTTCACCATTGAGCGCGCGCACCGGGCGCCCATCCCCAAGCCAAGGCCGGGTGCACCACCTAGAACTATCATAGCGAAGGTCCCGAACTATCGAGATAGAGACGCCATCCTACAAGCGGCTAGGCTATCAGGTGACCTCCTATACGAAAATGCCACAATCCGATTCTTCCCAGACTTCACGCTACAGATACAGAGGGAACTCCGTACCTTTACAGGCGTCAAGGCAGCATTGCGTGAAAAAGGGATAAAGTATATGATGTTCTTCCCAGCCAAACTCAAGGTCATTGCCGGGGACAAATCCCTATATTTTACTAATCCCTCTGATGTACAGAGCTGGCTGGACAAGGGGGCATCCAGGAATCCGGACAGCCAGGACGGGGGTAGCTGGAGAGACACGCAGGGCTGGAGAGACACGCAGGCTGCTTCACCTGGATCGACTACGGGACAGTCGGAGACAGGGGGTCGGAGTCAGCGCTCCTTGAGGTCGAGGTCGGCCAGTCCTCGTCAGGACGTTCTCCATGAGGCAGAATAGCGGGTAACGAAGGCGGATCAGCAGGAGTGAACTTCTGCGAACTGTAACGTATTACGCAACCTGTATATAGAAGTCATGCCCTCTCCCTGGGGGGAGAAATCGGGCGGCAGGTGGTTTGCCGTACTGTGATGGCGTTCTGTGATTGATCTGAGATGATGTGTGTATTGCTCCCCTGAGGTAACTGACTACGAGGTTTATATCTTTCGGGGGCAGGCTGAGACATTGTTGAACTGTGTTCGAGCCGCACCCTGCCTACGGCCTAAATGCGACTGGGGCTAGGGAGCTGGAATGGTACGCTAATATATTCCGGGGTGGGAGTGGGTGGCGGCTGGAGCTAGGGCCGGCGCACGTTCCCCCTAGCATAAAGCTTTGTTAGAGGAGGGGAGCCTATCTCCACTCTAGGTTGGGGTTTTGGCCAAAAGGCGCTCTGCTAATTGGGGATGTGGGTAGTTGTACACCTACAGAGCAGGGATACAGGGAGGGGGGTTTGTTTGGGGAGAAGGTGGGGGCGGGATCTGATGGGGTTGTTTGGACTGGGTGGGCGGGGGAGTTGGGGCATGGGGGCTGGGCTTGTTTGGTGTTGTCACTCATGATGAAAATGACTGTTTTACAATGTGGTGCCAGTGGTAGCGGGGCTTTACGCGCATTTCGGCAGATCTACTGACATGGCGTGGGATAAAAGCCTTAAAATTCTGAGTTGGAACGTCAACGGGCTGGGGGACAAGCTGAAGAGAACAATAGTCTTGCAATTTCTTAAAAGGCACGCACCAGACGTGGTTCTACTGCAAGAGACCCACCTCCTGGGAAACACATGTCACGTGCTTAACAGGTTTGGTTACTCCCTTGTTCTGCATGCCGGCTTCACCTCTGGCTCCAGAGGGGTTGGCATTATGGTACGCCGAAGCCTGCCCTAGTTCATTGACCACACCGAGACAGACTCACTGGGTAGATATGCAGCTCTTTCAGGCCAATGGGAAGGCGGCAGAATTAACCTGGTGACCTGTTATGTCCCACCGGGTTTGCAAACCCAGTCTTTCCAGGCTTTGGGAAAGCTGCTCTTCTCCCTTCCGGAGGGTCAGCTCTTTGTTGGGGGCGACTTCAACGCAGTGATCTGAGGTCAGTGTGATAGGCATCCCCCGAGAGACCTTCCCCATGGCCAGTTGTAGCTCGCTGATTTTGCAGATACTTTGGCCTCACGGACCTCTGGCGCTTTAAACATCCTGCTGACAGGCAGTACACCTTTCTATCGGGTCCGCATCGCTCCTACTCCCGTTTGGATTACATTTTTGCACCTTTACAGTGCGGCACAGTTGTCCGCGAGGCCACCCATCTGGCACATGGTATATCAGACCACTCCCCTCTACTGATCCACATCACTGTCGGGAACGAGCGAGAGGGCAGGGTAGCTCCGATCGGTGCCTGGCATCTCCGAAACCCGGATACCCGTAAGGTCCTTGCTAAGGTGATGGACCGCTATTTTGAGGAAAACGATGGCACGGTAAAGTCCTCAGCCGTATTATGGGAGGCTTTTAAGACGGTGTTGAGTGGGGAGGCCTGGTCGGCGATTGCTGGCCGCCGGAGAGAGCGGGAGGCAGAGATGCTCAAGGTGGAGGGTGACTTGCAGGCCCTTGAGGCAGCGGTACTCGCTGGTGACAACCCGGAAGAGGCACACCGACTGCGCCTCAAACATGAGGAATACAAGGCGCTAGCCACGGATGCTGCGGGCACTACCCTTAGAGACAGGGAGGGGAGGCCGGCAAACTTATTGCATGACAGGACAAGAAACCGCAGTCACAGAAGGTGGTAGCGGAAATTTTGATGGACTCAGGAATGGCTGTAACAGAGCCCAGGGAGGTGGTTAAAGAGAGGGTCTGATCATCCTGAGGAAGACTCGGTCGACTTGCTGACTGACATCCGAATGCCTGCCCTTACGGAGGTGGAGAGGGAGCTTTTGGAGGCCCCAATCTCGGTGGAGGAGCTTAGCAGGGCCATATGTGATCTGCGATCTGGTAAGGCTATGGTACCTATCGGGCTCCCTATCGAGCTGTATAAGATCAAGGCAGACGGCCTTAGTCCATACCTTAAGCGGATGTTCGAGGACAGTTAAAAGCAGGGCATATTACCCAGAGATCAACGAATAGCTACCATAGTAGCCATTCCGAAGGAAGGTAAACCCAGAAACCTTTGTGCCTCCTATAGGCCTATCTCCCTACTAAACTCGGAACCCAAGATCCTCGCTAAGGCCCTAGCCCATAGGCTACGACCTGTCTTGTGGACACTGATCCACCTGGACCAGTCGGGTTTTATGCCCCACCGCAACACTGCGCTTAAACTCTGCCACGTGCAGGGAGTGTTGGGGCGCTGCCATACTCTCCGAGAGGACGCTGGGCTGGTGTCCCTGGACGCGGCCATGGCTTTCGACACTCTGGAATGGCCGTATATGATAGCGGTCCTCCGGAAAATGGGCTTTGGACCCGAATTCATCGGATGGGTCCGCCTCCTTTACTCGGAGCCACTCGCACAAGTTACTGTTAACAACAAATTATCTGAGGTTTCGCCTTGGAGAGGGGGACGCGGCAGGGGTGCCCACTGCTTTTTGCCTTGTCCCTGGAGCCTTTGGCGGCCTGGATCGGACAAGACCTCTCCATAAAGGGAATCCGTTGGACAGACAGCTGGGAGGACAGACTCTTGCTATATGCGGACGACATCCTTCTATATCTGACTAGCCCCCGTAAATCTCGAATTGTGGCCTTGGACATTTTCACTAGCTTCGGGCGTAACTCAGGCTACAGTATAAACTGGAGCAAATCGGTCCTATATGTCCTCCATGGGGGCCCACCGGTTGTAATCCGTGGCTGCCCGATTACAATAGCGGAAGACGGGTTCAGGTACTTGGGGATTTAGGTCTCTAAGATTGCGTGCACCCGGTATGCGATGAACCCCCCCCCGCTCCACCCCCCTCTGCAGAAGTTCCGAAGGGACTCAGCCGCGTGGCGCAAAACTCCCATTGTCCCTTTTAGGCAGGGCATCGCTGTTTAAGATGATGGCCCTGCCCAGATTCTTGTAAGCATTACAGAATCATCCGGATCTGGTGCTGCAGTCCTACTTTGTGACACTTGAAGCCTCACTCCGTGAGCTGCTATGGGCAGGAGCGCCCCGCATATCCCTTCAAAAGCTGGTGCTTGGCTGGTTTGATGGGGGTATTGCATTACCTGATATCCGCAAGTACTATTGGGCAGCACACCTCTCCACCATCAACCAAGGCACGTACTGTGCTGGAGATGAACCCGGGTACATGATGGATCGTTGGCTACTGCCGGGGGGGAACTACGAAAGAGCGCTCTACTCTAAACCGGATAGGTTCCCGCTCACCGGGCCCACCAAACACTCTGTGCAAATCTGGCACGTGGTGCAAAAGAAGCTGGGCTGGGCAGATACTATTACTATGTCCACTCCACTATGGGCCTCTGAGCGTTTGGGCAGCCTGCATCGCACAAAAGGGTTCCACAACTGGGACCTGAATGGGATCTCCCACGTCCGAGACCTATGGGGCTCCAAAGGGGTTGTATCATTCGACCACCTCCAGTAGACTTATGAGCTTGCCCCTAGTGAATTTTATCGTTACTTGCAGGTTCGCCACTCCCTTCAATCCAACATTCCAAGTGAGACCCTTCCTCCAGCGTCTTCCCCCCAGGAAGACAGATTGCTAGACGGTCACGTCCCCGACCACGCCATCTCCCTTACGTATAAGAAGATTGTTCACAACTCCCCTGAGCTGTTGCACGCTCTTAAAAGGAAATGGGAGGCGGACGGGTTGGAAATTGATGAAGAAGAGTGGAATGGAGCGTTGGCATCCCCTAGGAAGGTGGCTATATTGGCCAGACTCTGTCTGATTCAACTTAAGATACTTCACCGAGTGTACATTTCAGGCACGAGGCTGCGACTCATGGGCTGTGGCTCTGACGGGCTTTGTTGGTGGGGATGCGGGGAGGCGGGTCGTTTTTCCATATTTTGTGGGAATGCCCTCTCATACAGATATACTGGCAACGAATACACCAATGCATGCACGAGGTATGGGGGGTGGAATTGAGAGTGGAGGCGAAATGATGCCTGCTGAATATATGGGAACCCACCGATCTGTCTACACGGGGTAGAACGTGGGCTACGCTTGGATTTGTAATTGCAAAACGGAATATGGCTAGACTCTGGGGGGCTGGTGTGCCCCCAAACGTTGATCCATGGAAAAAAGACATGGACTGCATGCTTCAGGAAAAGACAGTTTACGTGGCAAGGGGCTGCCCACAGAAATGGGTTGACATTTGGTCCAGCTGGAATGAGTATAGAGAACACATCTGCGAGCTCCCAGTGGCTTCCAGGGTTGACGAACCACTCGAAATGTTGCATAACTGATGTAATCCCACTCACTGTAAAGTTTGTATCTGTGATTTCATGCGCTGAGCCTTGCTTTGTCTGGTACGAAAATGATCAAAATGCTCAAAATGTGATGTACACTATTGTCTCTTTCTATGAAGTTAATAAAAAGTTTAATTAAAAAAAGAAATGATGTGCTGTAAGGTGTAACAAATGTTTTCTTTGAATTATTTATCAAAGGTATAATTAATTTGTGTTGCAGAAGCATCTTAAAAAGGCTGCGTTCTTCAGTTAACATTAATGAATCTGTATTAATTAAAATAAACATCATGGAAAGGGTCCGCATGTCCAAAACTAAATTATAATGCCCTAATCGATGGTGAATGAAGGTATTGTTCTGTTCCAATCTTTATGTATCCCTACCATTATCCCCCTAAGTTGCGTTGAGCCCCATTTCTTTTAGGGAGCTTTAGGGCAGTCTGGCACTTACCAGACGGGTACAGGTGGTCAACCACTGAAAGTTCGAGTATGCTAGAACTCTTAAGCAAATCTTTATAGTGGATAGCATTCAACTACAAGCCCTATCCGCTAAATATTGTCAGACAAAAACAAGCATTGGCTAAACCAATAGGTGTTGCCTATGCTGCTGTACAACATGACTGAAAACCCATTGATAAAGCCACTAGATCTCACATAGGCGACTTCTATTGGCTTTGTTACTGCTTGTTTTAAGTAATAAGCCTTCCGGATGCTCCATTTAAAAAAAAATATTACTCTATGTGAAAGAGATAAAATAAGTCACAACCTTACCACGCACTTAAATCACAGGCAGCTATAATGTTAGACTGTAGCTTAACCACTGCTGAAAAAAGCAGACGGAAAATAAATCCCCATCTTATTGGATAACTGATGTGCAGGCAAAATAAACAGATGGTATTTAGTGTTAAATTAAAAAAAGGATTAAAAATTCACACTTCGAAAGACCTTTGTCACTGAAGAGAAAGAAATTAGTTTTAGACGGATGTAAGCAATGTGCATAAACTTTGGCTGTCACTCAATGTGGTGGGCAGGAGATACTTCTGAATGACAACAGACCAATGGATAAACAGGGCTGGCTGAAAGCCACTACAAAGAAGTATACTATAGATATACGATTAGTAAAATCAAAAAGTTTTGGCTAATAACAGATCTAAAAAAAAGACCTGTCTTCACGTTAGCACACCACTACAAGCAAAGCGGCCTTATATTGGCACTTGAACATACAAGCTGGCCCTTTTGCAAATTCGTCGTTTCTTGGAAACCTCACGGATTCTATTACATCATTGAGCACTGATCTGCAAGCAAAGTGAAAACGGTAAAACAATGTAAACTCAAAATAAGCGAGGGCAGTCATTTCAACCAATGTCATGTGCTGAGCCTGCTGAAGCACTTACTAGCACTACAGAGCGTTCAACACATGCCAATCAGATGAGTGATACTTCAGTTTTGAGGCTGGGTTCTCTCTGAACTAGCTAAAGCTCCGATGGTGTTAATTCTCATAGACATTTTAAGTTATATTAAAACAAAAACATTTGTTAAAAAACACTCATTTCCGTATGACAAAGAGGCCACAGGTAAACACAACCAACCACATCCAAATCTACTTTTCACAACAGCAAATTCAAAATATGAGCACAAAACGTTAAACATTTTTCTGACAATGCACTCCTAAAAGATGAGCTATAACATTTGAATAGCTAATCATACGTGTTTCTTTCAAAAAGTGACAGTACAATAGCATACCTTCCATGCCAATGAAAATGGCTTGAACACATCTTTTCCACAGCGCTACCAATGACTAGACAATGTAATCATAGTCTACAAAGAACAATAAAATGAAAACTATTAACATATACCGGGCTGCAACACATCGTACAGCAGAGATTTCGTAACACAAACAGCTAGCTACCAAAGGAAATAATATTAAAAGGTCCTACCTTGTAGCAAAACATGCCCACCGATTCAAAAGTAGCAATGATAAACACTGAACACAGTTGAAACCCAAATTAGATTCTAAGCGACTAAAACAGCCCAGCAGGACTGCCAGGTTCACAGCCTATTAGATATAATGAGATGTAAAGATTTGTGTGTGGAAATCCTTTTCGAACCCGTTGTCTTAGATTAAGTCAACTAGCTTGAACATTGGCCCATGTTCTGCTGATTCATAATGGACTGAGCTGCGGCGGCTTCCGCCAGGGTGCAGGGGGCTTTTCAATACTCCAGATCAATCTGTTTCAAGGAGCCTCACCATGCCAGTGTCTCAACAGAAGGAACCCTAGACCCTAGTGTAAGGTAAGTAGGTGAAGCACTGGTCTGTCTTAACAAGTGAGGGATTTTCTCTAAGCGCTACTTCAGAAAAGAACTAAAATTGACTGAGACAGTAAAGGTATGAATTTAAATGTATAGGACCGAGAATGCCAACTGGAACAAAGTCTAGCAGTGCTTAGGAGCACATATTTTCAGAAAGTCCAACAGAAATACAGGAACCCAATGCACACAAACCAACAAACAGACACATACATTTCTGCAGAGCAGGAGGCACAGGGTGCTCTGCAGAGCACAAGATGGTCTGCAGAATCGACCGAGATGTAATGTACACTAGGGAAGCAATATATATGCATCCGAGTTGAGCTCTGGCTGATCATCTTAAACATATCTCCCAGTGGAACCGGAGATGTTTTGAGTCAGAGGAGCACAGAGTATAGTATGTGAGGTAAGTCATGGCTTTTGTGCCTTAGAGAAGCACTGAGTGATGTATAATAGAGCGCCCAAGCCAATGTGCAGCAGGTGGGCCCAGGATGATGCTAAAGAGACCATGAGTTGTGTCCTGTCTAACAATACTAGATCATACAGTCCAAATGTGTATTTATATTATTGGACCTCTAGTATTTAATTAAACAATATGTGAAAGATATGAACTACTAAAACGTTTTCGGAAAATGTAAACTACTCATCCTTGACATTTTGGGTAATAAAGAAGGCCATTCTCTTTGGTGTGTCATTTGTTTAGAAGGATTGGGAGCCAATTCTGGGTAGAAACTATATTTCAAACATCCTCTTTTATGCAGACAAAGGGAAGCATGTGCACAGAAACACAGAGGTGTACCCACAGACATGTACAACTTAGGTAGAGGAACACAAGCAAATTCAAAGCTGCAAGAGAACTGATGAATGTGCCCAGTAGAATTTGCTGTGTGGGATTTTACCTTTATACTTAGAATGGTAAAAATAGCATTCAAATTCGAGAATTCAGTCTTTTTTTACTAAAATTACAAAAATTGATTGAAGGGTTTCCACGTGACATGGACTATTGGCAGTTATGCACACAGACACAGGTATAGATATTTTTTAAACAACTATTTCCCAACTCACAATACTGAACATTTGACTGTTTTGTTGTTGTCCGCTTTTTGGTTATTTCACACGCTGAATAAAAGTGAAATATAACACAAATGCATTTACTTTAATTTTTTCTGCTCTTTTGTGACTTTTTAATAGCCATTTATCATTTACATTTTAATATAGATAGTAAGACCTCTATGAAATAAATCTTTGTAATGCAAGATGTGAAAGATAGGAGATCCAATGAATCATAGTTAGGAAATGTTCTGCCTGATCTAAATGCCCGACATGCATGCCCTCTAACCTTTCATAAAGAAAAACATGCGGTGCCACAGGTATTTCAGGATGCAGAGGCTAAACTACATTTCTGGAAAATACACATCATTCAACCAAAGTCAGCAATTCCACACTAGGTATGTTATTTTAATTATCGCTTGAACATAATTTGGTATTAGAATGCCACAAACATCATTTATTATTAGGGAAAGCAAGCAGGCTGTACATAGAAACAAATGCTATATATTTCTTTAAATGAATGTGCATGTACATTAATCACAAAAAATAATATTGCTAATCTATGCAGCCTGCACCGAAAGCCAAGTGAGGAGAGCTGACTTTTTAGATATTTATAATAAGAAGAATGCCTTGGAAAGGAATGAAGGATCCTTTGACTTAGATGGGACATGACTCTACGAAGCGCGATTGGCTGTGGGTTGACAAATATATAGCAATGCAAGCTGGGTTAAGGATAACGACAGTACGCAAGGTAATAAAGTCTACGAAATTCAGATGGCTACACAAAATGACTATGTTTTCACTAAAATGTTTTTAGATCCATTATCCATATCCTGTAGGAATCATTCCAAGTTCAGAATTGGAACTGTGGGAAAAGTACAGAGATGAAGAGCAGTATACATTTTATGCCAGTTATACTTACAACTGATGGCAAAATACAGGTCACAATTTGCGACCAGTATTTTTGGGATGATCGTGGTCATTTGTAAAGCGACCTATGTACTAATAGCTAGTTGTGCAAAATACCGATTTATGAAGGGTTGCAATTAGAACTACCTCCGAAATTTAATGAAGTATGTCTCAAATTGTGACTCACTAGGAATCTAGGTCTAGGCGGAACTTGCAGTTACTTCAAAACTCAAGAAGATTCAGCAGAGTTCTGCCAATGGGTGGAAATACGCATGTCACGCTGCAATTTAGTGCCAGCAATGCGAGAAGCGCTGAAAAATCCACGCAAATGGCACCATGTGGTACACATGCGCTCACAGACATTCGAGTTGATTTTTCTAGCACTTGAGTACAAAATCTACTAGAACTGCAACAAATCTACTCCAGAAACAGCCTTTGACTGACCGCTTGCGTTAGAAAATGGCACTAGGGGATGTCAAATTTCGCTCACGGTCATATTTCTGGAGCCTTGCAGGAAAAAATTCAGCCATGCAGCGATTGGCAGAATTTGTACGGAACTCCACGTTACGAGAGTAACGCAGAGTCGCCAAATTCCACCAATTCTGCGGACAGAATGAAACATTCCGTCCCAGCCCGAGGAATCGCAGCCATTACAGGGATGGTAGACCACCATGTCTGTGATTGCTTTTTAAATAAAGCATTTTTTTTACTTTAAGTGCAACCAGCTTTCCATAAAGGAAACCGGATTTGTGTTTAAATAAAAAAAAATCTATTTTTTAACCTTCACAAAAGGGAAGTGGTCCCCTTCCTATTTACTAACAGGTTGCAACCCCCTTAGAGGTGTCGTTAAAATATTCATATTTTTTGCTTTTTGGTCGCAAAGTAATAAAACATACCATTACGATTCGGTATTTGGAAGGAGCGCCCTAAGCATGCCCCTTCCAAATGCCGATTTGTTGTTAGGTCCCAAACCCAAAATGCGATTTGGTAATAAGTTACTGAAACGCAATTTGGTGTTTGTACATTTACAAACGGACCATTTGCGACCTCGAAAATGTTTTGTATATCCTGCCCTTAATCTTGAGCTGGGAACCGCAAAGTGCATAGCAAGCACTTCAATATAACTCTGAAACAGATAAAGGAAGCATGTTGGAACTTTATAGAGCACAACAAAATATAAATTAATAAGAAAATAAACGAAGTACGACACGTATCGGGTCACGGAATCTCAAGTAAATTAAGTCAAATGGACAACTCAGTTTAAATGACTAAAAGTTACTAACAGAAGAAGGAATACCAAATGGATTCGGGAGATTTATTTCCACGGTTATGAGGATAGGGTTTATAGCCGTGTGAAATACTGGTTTGAAAGAAACCGCACACCATCCAAGCTCAAACAACAAGGTTTCGAACAGATAGCAAATATAAACTGAAAACCAGAAAACGGTTCATGAAAGCTGTCATTGCTTTGCAGGAAGGTAAAACTGTCCCAGACAGCAAGCTCTCATCTCGCAGGCATGTAGGTGAATTCACTTTGCTCAAATTAGAAGTGTATAGAAGTGTATGAAGCGAAGATGAAGAAGAACAAGACAGCTTGATGCGGGATGCAAGCAGAAGGGGTGAAATGTAACCAGTAATTCCACTACCGGACTCCACATAACCCTTCCATCCTTATCATGTCGGTGTTCATAGGCAGTCAAATGCTGGCCTTCCTAAGACAAAATACGTTCAGCCCCTCCAAAGACAAAATACGTTCAGCTCCTAATACTTAAATCCTTTATCGGGGAGGGGTGGGGGGGGGGGGGGGGGGCGATGCCGAGAATAAACATAACAAAGGGAAGAATGCCCCCTAATGTTACTCAAGGAACAAGTGAGCACTAAAATGTTTGACTTGCTGAACAGGAATTTCAAATTGCGTGTACATTTTAGCGTGAAAGTTTACGAACATAGGAGTAACTTAATAAGATATAAATTGTACTAAAGTGCAAATAGAGAACAGGCTATTTAATGCTCGCCAACTGACGCGCAGCGAGAGCGCCTTCCCTGCGCCTGAGTCGTGCCAGAGTCCTGCCCGTCTGCGCTCGTCAGCGTCTTGGAGGCGGACGAGGTAGGACTGCGGGGCCTTTGTTTTTGTCTGCTATATTTTGCATTAGTGTATGCTCTTTTCGGATGGTTGTTTATAGTTCGGCGGAGCTTTTTGCTCTGCGTAAATATTCCCCCTTTTGTCAGCATGTCTTTCCTGGAGGTCGCCTTCTCAAGAAAGGCTGTCCGACATGTGGGTGGCGGCCTGTTGTTTCGAAGGGATCAGCGTCTGTACCTCCTCTTTTGTACTGTCAATGCTCTCTCCTTAACACCAGATCCCTCTGCAGACATTCCATTGATATCTGGAATTTACTGTCGGACTCTAAAATATCCTGCCTATTTCTAACAGAGACTTGGCTCTGTGAGTGCTCTGGCCCTGATTTGGCAACTGCTATACGTCCGAATTATACCATCTTTAGGAGGGACAGAGTTGGGGGCAGGGGAGGGGGCGTGGCTCTGATTGTGGGTAAATGTCTTCCGTGCACTAAGTTTCCCGTGGATAACATCACGGGTTGTGAAGCCTTAGGTTTTACACTTGGCCTATCGCCTCGTCAGACGTGCACAGGGCTTCTTATCTATAGAGCTCCTGGGCCCATCGGCTCTTTCTTTGACGACTTGCAGGTGGCGCTTTCTGTGCCCTGCTTGAGATCGGAGCATTGTATCTTGCTGGGGGACTTGAATTTTCATATGGACATTGCAGCGGATCCTGACACGATTAAGCTGCAGGGTATTGTTTCTCCGCTAGGGCTGGTTTCTTACATTGCCAGCCCCACCCATAACAAAGGCCATACTATTGATCACATTTTTTCTACCATGCAGATTGATGTGTCTTTGCCGCTCCCAGTGTTATGGCCTGACCATTTTTTAATCAATTTTAGTATTCCGTTTTTTGCTATGACTGGCCAAAGAGTGCAGAAAGATATGAAACGGCCAATGAGGTCATTTCATCTAGTCACGGCGGAAATGTTATCCGATGCTCTCCGCCGACATCCCTGTGGGCTTACGGATGACCTGGAGGAAAACCTAGACTCTGTTCAGAAGTGGCTGATAGCCAGATTTGAGGAGCTAGCCCCGGCTAAGCCAGCTAAATCCGCTGCTAGTCATGTTTCTGGCCCTTGGTTTACCCCTTTTTTAAGGAAAATGCGTCAAGATTGTAAAAAAGCCGAAAGAGTGTGGCAGCGCAAATATGATCCGGGTGATAAACTAAAATATCGGGTTGCGGTCAGGCTTTATCATAAGCACATCTCTGATGGTAAAAAAGTATATCTTGAGCGCAGAATTGATGAAGCGGAAAATATTAGTAAAGAACTCTTTCGGATAGTAAAGGAGTTTGTTTCCCCCTTCCTCATGCTCGCCATCTCATTCTCATTCCGAAGTTTGGATCAGCCAACATGGGGATTTTTTTGCACATAAAATTAAGGCTATCCAGGACTCTTTCCCGGATGTGGGCCTTATTCCAACGGTCTGTAAACCGACCTCTCTCCCCTTACCAGCGGAAGAGAATTGTCCCGTGCTTTCAGTTTTTTGGACTCTGTCCTCTGCCACCTCTCTTGATCTTTTGTCCCGGCTTCAGTCTGGCTCGCCACTGGATCCCTGTCCAGCGAAATGCCTGGGTAGAGTAGCGACGGCAGTTAACATCTTGCTTAATCCGCTGCTTAATCTCTCCCTGAGTACGGGAGTGGTTCCTTTGGCGTGGAAACATGCTTTGATCTTGCCGCTACTCAAAATGCCTACTTTAGATCCCCTTGTTCATGCTAACTATAGGCCGATCTCCCTTCATCCTGCTCTGGCGAAGGTGATTGAGAAACATGTTCAGCTCTCTATTACCAACTTTATTGAGAGCAACAACATCCTCCATGATTCTCAATCGGGCTTCCAGGCTAATTATAGCACGGAGACAGCCCTTCTTGAGATCACCAAAGCCATCAGAGAAACTCTTGATCTCGGGGGAAAGGCTATCCTGGTTATGCTTGACTTGTCGGCGGTTTTCGACACCGTCCCTCATGACGGTCTCCTTTTAAGACTCTGGGAGATCGGGCTCCATGGGACGGTGTTGGACTGGTTTAAATCTTTTATGTCCGGCCCTCGACAGGTGGTCTGGGCACCTCCGTTCTCCGCTGAAATGCCGCCACTAGAGGTGGGGGTTCCTCAGGGGTCTATCCTAAGCCCCACCCTTTTTAATATTTACATGGCCCCTCTGGCGGCGGTAGCGGAGGCCTTCGGTGCCCAGATCATATCGTACGCTGATGACACCCAGCTCCTTTTTACGTGCAAGAAGGGAGAGGCTTTTGATGGCGGTCGGATCAAAGATTGCCTGGGCGCGGTCTTTGACACAGCCTGAAATTCAACCCCGATAAGTGGGAGTTGCTTTTCTTCGGGTGTCCACCTGATCCCTGCTGGAAAACATGGTGGCCCCAGGACATGTCTCCGCCTGATGAGGTCTCTACAAAAGCAAAAAACCTTGGTGTGCTGTGTGATGACGCCCTCTCCTTCAGACCCCAGATCATCGGGCTGTTTGGGAAATGTTTCGGCATTTTGAAAATGCTTTGGAAGTTTCTTCCGTTGCTGTCCCTGCAACACAAAAAAACTATTGCCCAGGCGTTAATAGGTTCGCGATTGGATTACGCGAATGCCCTTTATTTAGGGCTGCCTAAATATCTGCTGGCCCGTTTGCAAATTGTGCAGAATTCGGCGGCAAGAGCCATCTTTGGCCTTCCGCGCAGGGCAAAAGCATCCGAATTGCTCAATAGATTGCATTGGCTGCCTATTATTTCTAAAAGAATCACATTTAAGATCTTGACCCTTGCTTTTAAGGCCCTTCATTCTATTGGCCCTAAATACATCAGAAAGCGCATGGCCTTTTATGAGCCGAGGAGGACACTACGGTCGGCCTTGTTGGCTAAAGCCGATGTTCCTCCTATCAGATTCGCCCGGATCAGAGGTGCTCCTTCCGTTATTTGGCTGCACGTTGCTGGAATGAGCTTCCTGTTTCCTTAAGGAAAGCTAACAGTCTCCTTTCTTTTAGAAAGGAGCTGAAGACTTGGCTTTTTTCCATATGATTCTTAGTGACCTCTGCGAGTAGCTGTGTTGTGTTTTCTCTGCCTCAGTTCTCTTTGCCAAAGCGCCGGGAGACCCCTCGGGGTAGCCGTGCGCTATAAAAGAGACATTACATAACATAACATAAATAAATGTATTCAATTTATTTGTGTTAGCTCAATCGTCAGACCTATGAAATGAAACGGTCAACACTATATAATTCAAGTTAATATTTTTATAAACTGTTCATTTGGTCGGAATTCAACACTATATAATATATATATATCTCTCAAATGTCTCCTCCCTTCACGGTCGAAGAACAAAGGACACAGCGGGGCTTCAACGGTTGCTTTTATTTGGAGATAAGGCATGACCGGTTTCAGCAAATAGCCCTCTTCAAATGCCACAGTCCAAAAGCGTGCTGGCTCCTCCTTCCCAGTGGTAGGGGGCTCACCTGCACCGGATTTCTCTTGCACGCGCCAATAACAAGGACTACCAGTCCCAAGATGCAGCATGTAAGTATCCAGTGCAATGGGAAATCGCATCAAAATGTCAAAATAAAATCCCCTTCTTTCAGCCACCGACCTCAAAAGAAAAAAAGTTCGGAGACGGAGGTGCAGTGACGGCGTCTCTCCAAGCAGTCTTGGCCCGCTGTACCACAGCAGCTTCTCAGCACTTGGGAGGTTTCGGTGGCGGGTCACGAAAGGTCCGATACCTCGGCATAACAACAAAACAGGATTTTCCATGTATCCGTGACCGCTTGATGAAAGGGTCCTTTGTGCGCACCACAGACAGCGCGCTAACAAAGAACAAACTTCTCCTCTCTTCACGTTCGAAGAACAAAGGACACGGCGGGGCTTCATTGGTTGCTTTTATTTGGAGATAAGGCATGACCAGTTTCAGCAAATAGCATTCTTCAAATGCCACAGTCCAAAAGCGTGCTTTCCATTCAGAATCTTTATGTAGGCTCCTCCTTCCCAGTGGTAGGGGGCTCACCTGCACCGGATTTCTCTTGCACGCGCCAATAACAAGGACGACCAGTCCCAAGGTGCAGCATGTAAGTATCCAGTGCAATGGAAAACCGCTGCAAAATTTCGAAATAAAATCCCCTTCTTTCAACCAACGACCTCACAAGAAAACAAGTTCAGAGATGCAGGTGCAGGGACGGCGTCTCTCCAAGCAGTCTTGACCCGCCTTGATCCTTCCGTTGATCCACGAGTGCATCTCAATCTTACGACAGCAGGCTGGAGCACAATATTTGGGCGGCGGTCGTGCCGCCAAGATGCACCACCCTATGAAGATGTGGGTCACAGGGACGAGTATACAACTGCCTCTACTAGTGGAGAATCGATGTGGGATTTAGGAAGCAGACGCCGACTGAGGCTCAATCTGAGCTTTAATGCACCAACAGTTAAATAATGCGCTGTACAGGGATGCTAATTATTTCCCTTCCGACCACAACTCCCAGAAGACACAGCGTAGACTCATAAGGAGCAGCCAATCAGAGGGCACTCTCAACACCAGCGACACTCTAGATCTGCTCACCTCAAAAGACTTTGTCATTTTCTATCTCGGCGTGGATAGCACTGTGCTAATCCTATGCTTAAAAACTTTGATAGAAAAACAGACATTTGAGGTGAGCAGATCTAGAGTGTCGCTGGTGTTGAGAGTGCTTTAACAGGGGCTGCTTTCCACCTAAACTTGAAAACTACCCAGAGTTCTCTCCTTCTTTTTTGCATAATTTATGCGTCACTCTATGCTTGAAAGGGTTTTGTTTTGACTTAATACTGGGTGCTCCCTTGTGTTTGGACAAAGCTATCCCACTCTGAAGAGCTCTAATTAGAGCAAAACACTGTGTCAGGGGTTGCTTTTACTCATTTCAGGGTGGCTTGAGTTGGTATTTCACTAATTCAAAGCTGTAATATTGTGCCTTGAGTGATAAATGGCTTTTGTAATTTTACAGCTCGGCAAGGACAGCACTGTACTAGTCCTATGCTTAACCCCTTCCATGCTCATGACGGAACGGTTCCGTCATGAGCGTCGGTTGAGCTGTGCTCATGACGGAACCGTTCCGTCATGAGTCGATAGGCTCATTAGAACCTTCAGCACAGCGCGAAAATTCGCGCCGCGCTGAAGGGGTTAAAGACTTTGCTGTATAAATTGCAAAAGACTGTCATTTTCTATCTCGGCGTCGATAGCACTGTGCTAATCCTATGCTTAAAAACTTTGATAGAAAAACAGACATTTGAGGTGAGCAGATCTAGAGTGTCGCTGGTGTTGAGAGTGCTCTAACAGGGGCTGCTTTCCACCTAAACTTGAGAACTACCCATAGTTCTTTCCTTATTTTTTGCATAATGTATGCGTCACTCTATGCTGAAAGGGTTTTGTTTTGATATATATATTATATATTTATTTATTTATGGCAAACAAAAACATTTCCTGCTTTTTCAAAAAAGTTAAATGTGCTAATGGAATGTAGCCATCAACAGAGTTGGCAGACCTGATATATATTCACTCAGTGAAAACTTGCAGTTAATACCAAGGATTGACAAAACAGGTCGGTCTCACCTTTGAAAGTCTTAGCTGACATTTTGGCTTTGCCAATGCTTGCTTCTGCAGCTGAACAGAACTGGGAATTATAATGCAGCAACACGGGCAAGGAGTGGGTTTGAGAGGGAAGAAGTAACACGGGCAAGAGGTGGGTGGGAGTGGAAAAAAGCAACACAGGGAAGAGGTGGGTGGGAGGAGAAAAAAGTCACACACGCAAGAGGTGGGTTGGTGGGAGGGTGGGAGGGAGGGAGGTGGGGGGAAAGCCACACGGGCAAGGGGTGGGTGGGAGGTAGGTGATAATAGCCACACGGACAACAGGTTTAGGGAGGGGAAAAAAGTCGCACGAGAGGGGAAAAAAGCCACATGGGCAAGGAGTGGTTGGGAGGGCGAAAAAACCATACAGGTAAGTCGGGAGGGGAAAAAAGCCACACAAGCAAGTGCGAGGGGAAAAAGCCACATGGGCAAAGGGTTGAGGAAAAAAGCCACATGGTCAAGGGGTTGGTGGGTGGTTGGGAGGGGAAAAAAAAACATACATGTAAGTTGGGAAGGGAAAAAAGCAACACGAGCAACTGCGAGGGGAATAAAGCCACATGAGCAAGTGTGAGGGGAAAAAAACCACCCGGACAAGGGGTGGGTGGGAGGGGACAAAAGCCACAAGTGGTGGGAAGGTGGGAGGGGAAAAACCCACACAGGCAAGGGGGGGGGATGGATGGGTGGGAGGGGAAAAAAGCCACACGGGCGGGGCGAGTGGGTGGGTGCTAGACCTGGCATCTTTGGCGTGGTTTCCCCTGACTTTTTGCCTCTACCTCCTGTATTTTTGACGCTGTGCTGGATTTTGTTTTTGCTGGTTTAGATGCTTTGGGCACTTTGCCACTGCTGATCAGTGTCAAAGTGCAAGTGCTTCCTGAGTAAATTGTTGTTGTGATTGGTTGTCCAGAATTGGCATATTCGTATTACCAAGAGGTCCCTAGTAAAGTGCACTAAGTGTGCCAGGGCTGGTGATTCAAATGCTACTAGTGGTCCTGCAGCACTGATTGTGCCACCCACATGAGTATCCCTAAAATGGTGTCTCAGGCCTGCCACCGCGGTGCCTCAGTGCAGTTGCTAACTGCCATGCTGCCAACCCTTCCCTTTTTGTACACATTGAACACCCTATAGAAGGCCCTAGGTACCCCCCCTGGGCAGGGTGCAGTATATATAAAAGGTAGAGCATGTACTGGTGTGTGTGACATGCTCTGGTAGTGAATTACAGCCATTTTTGAGAGGGCTACCTTGCCCATAGGCTATAATGGGGAATGCGGAGTATACTGTTTACCTGCAAATCTTCCCATAGGAGCAAGATAGAAAATTTAAGTCCGGGATCCCTGAAATCAGCATTTAATAACTCATCTTTTAGGAAGAATGGTTTTTAAATCCTGTTTGAGAACAGCACTTTTAGAAAGTGGCAGTTTTCTTGTCTAACCTTTGTGTGCCTTGGCCTGTTTGTGAATTGACTGTCTGGATTGTGAGTGACAGGGGCTGGGGAGCCCCAGGAGGCTGGATGAGTCAGCCCTAGGCTGAATGACTGCATCTGCATCTTGAGTGGTGGGAGGTGATAGCACCTGGGCCTGAATAGGGCTGTGCCTGCCTTCCACAATGCTGGCTCCACCTCCTGCTGTGCGGCTGACGACCCTGCCCCTCTCTCGGAAAGGAAAGAAGAAGACAGAAAAACAAAGTGCTCAGGAACGGACCTGAACTAGTCCTGACCAAGCCAAGGCCTCTCTGCCTCTAGAGAACGAACAAAGGAAAGACTGGTATAAAAAGGACTACCCAGGCTACAGAAAATTAGATCATCCTGGAATCAAGAAGGAACCTCTGCCAAGGAGAAAGCTGTAAAACTGGAGAGGAAAGACTGTCCTGCTGTGTACTTGTGGGCTGACCTGCAGTTGCTTTGCTGCCAAGGAGAGGGGAAGGACTTTGCTTTGTGCTGTGTCCCCTTGCTTGAAGAGATCTCCAGGGGCCTGAGGAAAACTGGCCTCCTGTTAAGAAGTCCCAGGAACAAAAGGACTTCACCCCCAGCTTCCCCCCTGAGGTCTGCTGAGTGAGTTCTGCCCTTCCTAGAGTGCTTGATCCAATTGTGGGGCCTCTGGAAGTTGGGCCTGCTCTTTGAGAAGCTGGACAAGGAGAAACTAAGACAATCTGCAATTTTCACGCATTGCTCGCTTGCGGAGCGCATCCCCGACAGAGCGAGGAAATTCCCGCCGCTGCGAAGATCGAGATCAGCGCCTGTCATTGCTGGGTGAGATCGCCGCACCGCTTGCTTGCAGACCACATCACGTCCCCACAAACATCGTCACAGAGCCATCGCATCGAGGGGCCGCGAGAGGAGAAGTTCGCCGCTGCGCCAAGCATTGCCGCCACACCTTAGATCGTCGGCGTTCCAAAGATCGTCGCATCGTGCCTGTGCGAGACGCTTCCTACTGAACCTGCGCACCGGAATCCATACAAGATATCGCCTCCCTCCCCATACAGACCGGATTCGTCGCAACACGCCTGCTGCGTCCAGCGGGGCTGTCGCATCGCCTCCCCAGGGTCTCAGGAGTGACGCATCGCTTGGTTTTCAACGCTGCGGCTTCCACTTGGAACTTTTGTCGCATCTACAGGTACTTTGGGCCAAACGTGACGCAACTGTGGATTATTTTCAATCAAAGCCTAGAACTCTTTGAAAATCATATTCTTCAACTGTGTATGTTGGATTTTTGTCGTTTTGGTCTTGTATAGTTTAGATTAAATAACTTTATTTTTCTAAACTGGTGTGGAGTCCATTTGTGGTGTTTTCACTGTGTTACTGTGAGTGTTGGTACAAATACTTTACACATTGCCTTTGATAAGCCCGTCTGATCGTGCCAAGCTACCAAGGGGGAAAGCAGGGGTTATCTAAAGAGTGAAAAAAGCCACACAGGCAAGGGGGCAGAGAGGGGGAGGGTGGGAGGGAGAGGGGGGGGGAAGTGGAGGGAGGGAGGGAGGGAGGGAGGGAGGGAGGGAGGGGAAAAAAGCCACAGGGGCAAGTGGAGGGTGGGGGTGAGGGGAAAAAAAGCCACAGGGGCAAGTGGAGGGTGGGAAAGAGGGGGAAAAAGCCAGAGGGGCAAGTGTAGGGTAGGGGGATGGGGAAAAAGCCACAGGGGCAAGTGGAGGGTGGTAGGGAAGGGGAAAAGACACAGGGGCAAGTGGAGGGTGGGAGGGAGGGGGAAAAGACGCAGGGGTAAGTGGAGGGTGGGAGGGAGTAGAGAGGGGGAAAAGCCACAGGGGCAAGGGGTGGGTTGGTGGTAGGCAAAAAAAGTCACACATGCAAGGGCAGGGTGGGTGGGAGGTCAAAAAAGCCAAACAGGTAGGGGTCTAGGGGTAAAAAGCCACACGGGTGAAAAGGGGAAAAAAGCCACAAGGGTAAGGGGTGGGTTGGTGGGATGGGAAAAAAGCCACACAGATAAGGGGGTGAGAGGGGAAAAAAGCCATACGGGCAATTGGGGAAAAAGCTATACGGGCACGTTGAAAAAGCCACAGGGGCAAAGGGGAAAAAGGCCACATGGGCAAGGGGTGGGAGGGGAAAATGGCCACACGGGTAAGGGGTGGGTGCGTGGGAGGGGAAAAGAGCCACATGCGCAAGGGGTGGGTGGGAGGGGAAAAAAGCCACATGCACAAGGGAAAAAAAGCCACACGCGCAAGGGGTGGATGGGTGGGAGGCGACAAAAGCCACACGCGCATTGGGGAAAAAGTCACACACCGCAAGAGGTCGGTGGGTAGGAGGGTAAAAAAAACACACGTGCAAGGGGTGGTTGGCAATATGGGGAAAAAAGCCACATGGGCAAGGGGTGGGTAGGTGTATATCAGGGGAAAAAAGCCACACAGGCAAGGATTGGGTGGGTGGGAGGTGAAAGAAGCCACACGGGCAAGAAGTGGGTGCGTGGGTATTAGGGGGAAAAATCCACACAGGCAAGGGGAGGGTGGGAGGGAGCGGAAAAAGCCACACAGGCAAGGGGAGGGAGGGGGGGAGAGGAAAAAGCCACACAAGCAAGGATTACAGGGGTACCTCAAGTATAGTGCGAGCAGAAGGGCACTAATCAAGATTAAGCAATCAGTGCTTGAAAGAAGAGGAATTGAAGCAGTCATGCGCTGGCCAATTAAAAGACAGAAAATTAGAGTGACAATGAAGCCTGCGAATCTAAGCAATGGGTGGGCTCCAAGCCTCTTGTAGTACACAATCTCTCTAGAAGCAACAGCACAGGGACGATATCTTAGGCAAGATCTAAAAAGACAAATTAGCCAACCCCTGTGCTAACTATACATCATGACCAACATGTACATACACGTCCTTACACTGGTTGGACATTTTTGTAGGTTTTTTTTCTTCTTTTTTAAAAAATTGGCTAGCCCTATCATGATGACATATACATACACAAGGCTGAATCACCATGCCATTGAGCCCATTGTTTTGTTTACTTGTAGTTGTAATGTACCATTCCAAAAATGGCAGATGCCAATTTTGGGGAAGTACATTATTTAAAATTTGTAAAAGTGTATGAGAGCGCATTTTAGTATAGGAGTTGTTCAGTAGCAAACTGCAGCTGCCAGTCCCTCTCCACAAGAAGAAAATACAAAAGCTTTGGTGTAAAAAATAAAGAAAAAAAACACAGACACACATGCTATCATGGCCACTGCTTACTATCATTTTGTCAAACCACAGCGTGTTGACTTACATGAGCATATGTGTATACAGTTATGCATCATGACGCTACAGTGGCTACATTATATTGTTTGCTTTTAATTCAACCTTCTAGTATGGCTTATGCTCATCTACTGTGTGAAAGCACATAATCTAGTAAAGAGCAGCCTGGATGCAAACTGATATCATTAATTTTGATTTACACTATATGACTATGCTGGTACTCTACTGAGATTTTTGGATGACAAATGTAAAGCCAAGGCTTGGGCAATACAATGATGTGATTAGTTTTTCATTTGCGCCCCACATTAGTTCCACACACTTTCTGTTCTTTAAGACTTTTTATGTCTACAAAAAAATCCCTCCAAAGGGGGAAATAATCCACAAACATAGCATGAACCAGAACACTCGCATCACCATGGGACTGTGGTTATGATGCCACATGCCTAAGATAGGACAAAACAAGCATTGGCAAAGCCAATAAGTATCACCTACTGGCATTGCCAATGTTTTTTGTTGATGATGTCCAGGTTCAATAACAAGAAAAAAAGGTAATTGCCTATGATGAACTGCATTGATAAAAAAAAAACACAATGTTTATGTGGATCATTATTCATGGCTCCGCACTCGCATTTCCTGCCTCAGGGCCACGGGCCGCGCTCTAGTCTTTTCCCAGTCCCAGCTACTTAATCACACACTGGGCTGGGCTCGCTGCGGATAGTGGATCACCCGAGTTCGAGGTGCCAAGCTGCTGCGCTGTTTATTTACTCCCGCTTTTAAATTGATTGCATAATCTTTGCACTGTTTTGAAAAAGTATATTGTATCTGACTGCACACTGTGTTGCTTGGGGCAATGTTTTAAACTCCTTTAAATATAACAATACGCTATTCATTTTTAGCCTCACCTTAATTTTTGGGCGTACTTATCCCTTGGCTCTTGTGTTGGGGGGCCTTTTCAGGATCTATCACTCCTTCCCCGGTCCACCACGGCTTGCAGATTGTTGTGATGGGAAGTGAGGATTTTACTTGGCTCCTCTCCCGCATTTCCTGCCTCAGCACCACGAGCCGAGCTCTAGTCTTTTCCCGGTCTCAGCTACTTAATTACATGCAGGCCCGAGCGTGCCAAAGGGAAGCCCATCTGCGCCCGTCCGCGCCAAGTTTGCGCCTTGTGCCAGGAACCCTGGCCAACTCCCCCTAAAAGCTGATAAACGCTGTGTCTACCCCAGGGAACAGCTCCTGGAACTGCAATCTCAGGAGCAGAGGGCTTGTAGTGTTGTTAACTTTCAGATTCTAGAGGATAGTCACAGGTTTAAATGTGCCAACTGTGAGGCGTCTTTTCCACTGGGTGCTGGTCACTATCCCTTCAAGGATAGTTGCTGTGGGCTCAACCCTGCCTCTTTGAAACATTCTTTTATTGGTTATCTTCTTAATGCTAGATCTCTTATTAAACACGCCACTGAATTTAATGACTTTGTGTCCCTTCAAAAACCCGATTGGGTTTTTATTACAAAAACCTGGGTCAGAGATTGCTCGGGCCCAGATTTAGTGGAAGCTATTCCTTCTGGGTATCTTTTTGCGAGACTTGATAGGGAGGGGAAGGTGGGTGGGGGTTTAGGGGTAAAGTACAAAGACATCTACTCCTGTTTTACAGAGGCCCTCACCTCTCCTTCGGATCCCTATCAGGCTCTTTATTTTTCCCTGAAGGTTCTTCCAACTGAAAGTTTCATTGGAGTGATTACTTACCGGCCTCCTGGACCCAGAGCACTGTTTTCCCAGAACTTTAGTAGCCAAATAGATCCTTACCTTGCTAGTTCAAAGGTTACGTTTCTGGGCGATTTCAACTTTTACTTGGAGAAAACGCTGTGCCCTGAAACGCAAGCCTTTTTGGAAGTTATGGATTCCTGTGGTTTCCCTCAGCTAGTGAAAAGTATTACGCATACGGCAGGACAGATTCTTGATGGGATTTTTTCGAATGATCCTAGGGTAAAAGTCTTGGACCCTATTCCCCTTTCATGGTCTGACCACTTTGCCATTCCCTTTACCCTTGAAATGTTAGTATCTCACCATGACCCGTGCAGTAGGAATAGGGTGGAGTGGAAGAGAAACCTCAGACGGATTAGTAAGGAGGTTCTTCTCGACAAACTTAGCAATTACTGCTGCTCCTCCGACGCCAATATCTATGTCGTCTACGATGAGTTTACCAGCTGCTGAACAACAGCTTTGGATTCCCTTGCCCCTCTCAAAAAGCACTATGAGGCAAGAAAACGCCCCTCTTCCCCATGGTTTTCCTAGAGACTGAGAAAGCTCAGGCAGGTCTTCCTACAGCAGGCAAGAAAGTGGCGGATGGACCCTTCTACAGCAGTAAGGTACCTGCATAAACTCAGGCTAAGGGAATACAAGCAAGCTATTAGTGAGGAAAAGTTGTCCTACTATTCAACAATGACGGAATCTACTAGATCTTCTAGGGAACTTTTCACTATGATTAACTCCCTTCTAGCCCCCTCGACCAGTGCTAGCGCTGAGGTCTCCCAGGATCTCTGTGACAAGATGGCAGGTTTCTTTTATGCAAAAATTAAGGACATTTATTCTTCCTTGGCGAAGTCAAATTTGGTGGGAGTTAAAACGACTCCCCTTTCTGATCCCTTGGTAGTGCCCCTGGTGGACTGCCACTTGTGCATTTTTCCGCCTATCCTTCAAGAAGACACCGAGTTGCTGTTAAGTGGGACTAGATCTGGCTCTCCCCTTGAACCTTGTCCTCTTATGATTCCGAAACTGGGAAGTGAGGCTATTGCATCTCCTCGGACTGCTATCCTCAATACCGCCATCTCCACTGGCCAATTTCCCACCGCATGGAAATCTGCTGTGGTAAAACCTCTGCTAAAGAAGGCTTCTCTTGATTCGGCCGAATTAAAAAACTATCGGCCCATTTCCCTGTTGCCTGTCCCAGCTAAGATCTTGGAAAAACATCTTAACCGCCACCTCAGTTCCTACTTGGAGGAATTCCAACTGCTCGATGGCTCGCAGCATGGTTACAGATGTGAACACAGTACGGAGACAGCATTAACCGTTGTCTTTAACAACATTCGGCAACAGGTGGATGCTGGTCACACCACTCTACTGATCGTCCTGGACCGGACTGCAGCCTTCAATATGATTTCTCCAGGTAGACTGGTTGGCAGGATCCAGGAAATTGGGATAGAAGATTCCGCACTCAATCTGCTTTCATCTTTCTTCACGGATCGCTCACAAATAGTTAAGATGGGCCAATTTCTGTCTGCCCCCAAAAAATTGTTTTGTGGAGTCCCCCAGGGATCCTCGTTGAGTCCTACTCTCTTTAATATCTATGTAGCCCCGCTTGCCGCCGTGGTAAGGTCTTTTGGCCTAGAAGTCCTTTCCTACGCTGAGGACACTCAGATTTTGATTTCCATCACGGAGAGTGTCTCAGCTTCAGCAGTAAATTTCAAGAACTGTATGCGGGCGGTGGCTGCATGGATGGTTGAGAACTATCTTAGACTCAATGGGGATAAAATGGAGGTTTTAATCTTTGGAGACAAGTTGGACAGCTGGTCAGAGGCTTGGTGGCCTGTCTCTCTCGGATCTTGCCCCACCCCCTGTCTTAGTGCCAAATATCTAGGCATCATTGTGGACTCCTCTCTGTCTCTGAGTTCACAAATAAATAGGACTGTTTCGACCTGTATTGGGATGATACGGACTCTTAGGAAGATCTTCCGTTTTCTTTCCCTTACAGCTCCGAAACAGGCAGTGGTGGCCCTTGTGGTATCTAGGCTAGATTACTGCAATGCCCTTTATTTAGGGATAAACAAGGGACTCCTGTATCAACTCCAATTGGTGCAGAATGCAGCCGCCAGGCTGGTGATGTGTCTTCCTACATTTCATTCAGTTTTAGCCACCATTAGAAGCCTTCATTGGGTCCAGCTGGGGAGGAGAATTGTGTTCAAAGCTTTATGCCTGGTTCACAAGGTCATCCACAATAGGGGACTCAGAAGGCATCAATAAAATATTTCAAATATACCTTCCTGGCAAGGACTTGAGATCTGCTAGCAAGAATCGTGTAATAGTTCCCAGGTTTAGGAAGGTCAGGTGAGGGGTGGGGGGTGCGCATTCTAGCTGATAGGGGCTTACCTGTGGAATTTGCTTCATCCACCAATTTCCACTCTGGAAACCCACTTTTCATTTCGTAAATCCCTGAAGACGTGGCTTTTCACTTGTTCCAATCTTTCACCTGCCTTAACCTTTTCGCTCTGTAACTCATTAACATCAGATACACTGATCTCTATCCGCAGCGCCTTGATGCCCCTGGGCTAAGTCCGCACTTTACAAGACGTATATTCATTCATTTATTCATTATGCATTATGCATGCACCATGACTCTGCAATGGCCCTAGCATTACCACTCATTGACATGCATGACGCAAAGGACTTTTTATATTTTGTTTTAATATACCATTCCAAGATGGCGCAGCAAATTAAAATAAGCTGTATGAAAAGTGTGCAAAAGCACTTCCATACGCAGCAAATTGCTCCATCTGGCCCCATCATTAGGGAAAAATGTTTTAAAAAAAGAACAAGATAGAGAAAGCATATCAACGGTGGAGGGGTGCGGGAGATGGAGTAAGCACCAATATGCAGTAGGTACGGGGGAAGCAACAGAGGTGGTGGGGTGGTATAATAAAGTAAAAAGCAGAAAACCGAGTGGAGTGAAAAAGGGGCATGAGGTGAAGCAAGAAAAGAGCTGGGGGTGAAGGAAGGCACACAGAAAGCACAAGGGCACACACATTTCTGTGAGGAAACAGCACACGAGTGAGAGAGATAGAAAAATGTAAAATGAATAAAAGTAATGAAAGGATATTAGCCATTCATTTAAAAGGATAGTGAAAAAGCTATGCTCCAGGGGAGGGACAACACGAGAGATAAGAAAGCCATCAAATAAGAAGCAAGCAAATGAGATTGACAACTAGGCCAACCAGTGCTAAGCAATGGGTTGATCAACTTTGTCACCAATAGGTCTTTGGCAACAGACAGCAAAAATGTTTGCGCAGGCGATGCCTGAAAGAAAAGGCTGAGAAATGGATACTCCATGTTGTCTGATACAACAGAAATAGCAATCGGATATGACCAACTACAATAGTTTCCTCTACAAAGAAGACTCCTTTTGTTCTGAAGACTCTGAAAATAAAACCTTTACATTGTCTCAAATGTTACAACGCTCTCACAATACACGCCTAAAGTTGTGATTGCTTCCAACTTACTTGCTTAGTTTAAAAGGATTGACAAAACTGTTCAAACTAAGGTGCTGCTCCCCTCAATCAGTCCCTGTCGTAATGAGACCCTTCCAATAACTGATCATGGTGAAAACATGTTTATAGTTCATGTGGGAGACTGTGGAACCACGGCACAATTAGAATTTCTCATTGGAAAAAAGACTACCAAAATATCTGAAGCCAATCTGAAATGGTAATTTATCCTCCCCTATTTGTGAGACAAAGGTAATCACAATCCAGAACAATTCCCGTCCCAAACTTTTCAAATTTGGACTGACAATCAATAGCCACAGTTATAGAACATGAACACTGTTCATGCTTTTTTGTAAATGATACAAGTTGGCACAATGTGTATATTTGTTAAGTTTCATACTTCCTCTATTTTTGGTGATAGCCACATTTCTTTATACCATGCATCCTTTCCAAAAACATAAATTTATGTCATTTAGATTGACTAACTAATGCACCTGTATTGCATTTCGACCAAGTGAACAGTTACAAAAGTGTTCAAATGAACTATGTTGGAGAGGACTAAGCGTGATGCATCAGCAGGATGGTGCAGAAGCTCCTGGGCCCTGCAGAATCAATCCTCCATTTATCCTTTGATATATCCTAAACTAGTCTACATTTTTGAGTGATATGCCATGCAAATAAAAGTAGTTTGCTTGGTCCCAAGCTGGAGCCTATCGGAGAGAGACAGTAGCAGTATAGCTTATGCGGCCTACTCAGTGTTATTGCTTCCGATCGAGCAAGGCCAAATGGATTGTGTGAGTGCAATGCAGGGGGAGGACTAGATGAGGCCAGGGCTGAGCTCCAGGAAGCAGCCCTGGTCTGTGGGGAGAAGCCCAGAGGAACAGTTTTCCTGGACTGTGATCAAGGACAGAGGATGAGGAATCAGATGGAGCCTGACAACAGAGTGGAAATAAGGGTACATACAGCGAGCACTGTACTGTGTCTGCCTTGCCGGTGTGTGGAGACACCTTGGTGGGTCTGGGCAAGTGATCTGCGCTCCCTTGTGCTGCACCAAAAATGTATGAAATCAGACTAAGTGGAAGGGGTCTGGGCCAGCCGAAGCTCTGGTGCGGGGTCCTGCTTTTCCCATCTCACCCTAATCAAAGGGCACACCAGTAAATAAAAGTTTGGAGGGAATCAGAAAGGAATGCTGCAGCAACGGATTCTCTCCTCCACCCTACAACTGCTGACAGAAAATAGGGGATCAGGGGAGAGCTGGAAGTAGGTGGGGGTCCTAGCATTACTACCTATTTTTCTCCCCTAGTCAGGCGGCAGCGTCTACGGGTACCTGTTCTCACGAATGCTCGACATACTACAGGGGAAGATTAATGTGGATAACCAGCAGAAAGTGTGCATCCACACCATAATGCAAAGGGAGTATGATTCCACCAAGTCTATAATGGGAAAGAACAAAAGTATAAGGCAAAACCAGCTTTGCTAGATGAACGGGTACATCTTCTCATGCAAGAGCAGCATAGCTAGTACCACCAAAGAGGCAGAGAAATTTACACATGAAGAGACAACAACATCAAAGGAAGAAGCAGAGTCCACGCTAAAAGACATAATATCAGTGAAAAAAGGCAGAAAGAGTACGCTTGAGTCCAAAATCGATGCTGTGACCATCTAAGTCAATCAGCTGAGAATAGAAATGCACAAAATGAACAACAGGGTCACACAAAAAAGAACAGCTACGGACTACGTTGAAAAGTAAGTCAAAACCTTTTTTGTGTGCAGTAGATCGGCAGCAGAAAGGTAACGTAAACATACAGACACAAATGGACTCCAAAGCAAGATCCAAGAGAAACACTATAAGAATAGTGGGTGTGCCAGAAAGGGTGGAAGGACCAAGCACTGAACTGCTTATAGAGGACTGGGTCTTCAATACTCTTCAGCTTAAAGTTTTGTCAAATATCTTCTCTATCCATCAAGCACACTGAGCCCAGATGAATATGTCCGAGCCAAGTGCCTCTAAAGGAACAATAGCAGCCCATATCTTCAATCATGGGGCTGAAATTTGGTACTGCAGGTGGCCAGGAAGCAAGGTCAACGTTATTTATTTTTCAAAACAGATAAATAAAGGCATTCACAAACTTTGCCCTCCTGGTGCAAAAAAAAAGTTGCAGCTTCAATGTGGTCAGAAGAAAACAGAGGAAAAATAAATCAAATATAGGAGTAAGTTTCCAGCAAAGCTGCTCATCATAGCAGTGGGCATAGCATAGAACTTTACAAAGCCACAGGAGGTGTGAGACTGGCTTGAATTTTGCTACCAGAAAACAAGGCCAACAAAAGACTTACTTTGGATCAAGGGGACTCCCTGAGATAACAGTGTTCATCGTCCTTCTGTAAGGAGGGAGCAAAGCTGAAGCATGTCTGACAACGAGGCCTAGAGGAGTAAAGTGTTGAAGTGTAAAGGGGCGCAGAATGTCAAAGTGTGGAAGGGCACAGAGTGTCATGGAAGGGCACAGAGTGTCGCGGAGGGGCACAGTGTCGCGGAGGGGCACAGAGTGTCGCGGAGGGGCACAGAGTGTCGCGGAGGGGCACAGAGTGTCGCGGAGGGGCACAGAGTGTCGCGGAGGGGCATAGAGTGTCGCGGAGGGGCATAGATTGTCGCGGAGGGGCATAGAGTGTCGCGGAGGGGCACAGAGTGTCGCGGAGGGGCACAGAGTGTCGCGGAGGGGCACAGAGTGTTGGGGAGGGGCACAGAGTGTCGGGGAGGGGCACAGAGTGTCGCGGAGGGGCACAGAGTGTCATGGAGGGGCATGGAGTGTCGTAGAATGATGTGGAGTGGAGGATAGTGGAGTAGACTGGCAAGGGAGTGGCCTAGAATGGAGTAGTGTCAGAGTGTAGTGGTGTACAGTGGAGACAGGATCATGGAATGAAGAGGAGTTTGTTAGAGTATTTAGACTGGAGTAAAATAGAGTAGAGTGTCGCAGAGTGGTGTAAAATAGAGTAGAGTGTCGCAGAGTGGTATAAGATAGAGTAGTGTCGCAGAGTGGTGTAAAATAGAGTAGTGTCGCAGAGTGGTGTAAAACAGAGTAGTGTCGCAGAGTGGTGTAAAACAGAGTAGTGTCGCAGAGTGGTGTAAAACAGAGTAGTGTCGCAGAGTGGTGTAAAATAGAGTAGTGTCGCAGAGTGGGGTGGGTGTCGCAGAGTGGGGTGGGTGTCGTGGGGTGGGTGTCGCAGAGTGGGGTGGGTGTCGCAGAGTGGGGTGGGTGTCGCAGAGTGGGGTGGGTGTCGCAGAGTGGGGTGGGTGTCGCAGAGTGGGGTGGGTGTCGCAGAGTAGGGTGGGTGTCGCAGAGCGGGGTGCTGCAGAGCGGAGTGCTGCAGAGCGGAGTGCTGCAGAGCGGGGTGCTGCAGAGCGGGGTGCTGCAGAGCGGGGTGCTGCAGAGCGGGGTGCTGCAGAGCGGGGTGGGGCAGGGGCAGAGTGGGGCAGGGGCAGAGTGGGGCAGGGGCAGAGTGGGGCAGGGGCAGAGTGGGGCAGGGGCAGAGTGGGGCAGGGGCAGAGTGGGGCAGGGGCAGAGTGGAGCAGGGGCAGAGTGGAGCAGGGGCAGAGTGGAGCAGGGGCAGAGTGGAGCAGGGGCAGAGTGGAGCAGGGGCAGAGTGGAGCAGGGGCAGAGTGGAGCGGGCGCCATAGAGTGGAGCTGGGCGGCGTAGACTGGAGCGGGGCTCCATAGACTTGAGCAGGGCCTCGTAGACTGGAGTGGCGTACGTATGGGTGCATATAGTGGGGTAGCATGTCGTAGAGTAGAGTAGAGGCAAAGATAAGCAGAATCAGTCAAACAAAAAGATAGGCGGCAGGAAACCTCTTCTGAGAAATACAGCATGTTTAGCGCTTCCTAAACTAGCTTTCAAAGGAGACAACTAAAAAAAGATCCACTCTCGTGGAGTGTGTCACAAAAAAATTAAAAAAAATAAAGAGCTCCCAGAAAGCGAGCATTCATATAGGAATGCAACCAGCCAGTCAAAGAAGCAGTAAATAAGCTACAAAACACAAAGCCAATGGTAAGCAATGGTGAAATGCATTCCTAGGGAAGCTTTCAGCATGTCCGCAATGTTTGTTACCAACAAGAAAGCTGCACTGAGTGGTATGCTTTGTCCTAAAAAGGGGGTCTGTTCGCTTTTAAATCCAGACATGATTATTTTTTTATGTATTTTTAACAAGAGACAAGCTTATTAGAGGAAAACTGTAAAGTGCTCAGCAGAGGCCGCTATCGGGCAGTGGCCTCTCAGGCAGCAGACCTGATTGAAAAGTCGATACCTTTTGCTTCACTGGAAAAGTGGGTGGATCCCAAAGGCCGTTATGAGGCAGTTTATTGATCCTGGAATGGGACACATATCAATTTATGGTCAGTGAATCTCCGACATGGACTTCACCCACAAGTATCACTACTAGTGCAGATGCCAAGATACGTCTTCGTCAAGGGAAGGAACATGAATCGAACACAGACTGACTAGTTAGGTTATGTCAGAAGGTCAAGGGTACTGAAACAGAGATCAACTGATTTATAGAGGTATTTGACTTGATAGATACTTTGAGTGTGCAACACCCAAGGGAGAATCTTCACTCCTTTCATTCGGAAGCACACAGCAGCTTCTTTAACATTGACTACTTTATACAACGGCGACATTCATGTCTAAATACTGAAACAAAGATCCTAGCAAAGGTACTTGCCTCCCGTTACGGAAGGCAAATGGACATTGGTGTACCCATGCCAAAACAGATTTATGTTAACCAGAAGCACTAGGCTCAATCATGAACGCTTCTAAGGGTGCGTGGCAAATAAAAAAAAGATGCGCAGGAACCAGCAGCAGTTTGTCATTCGATACTACCAAACATTTGATACCTTGAGATGTTCATTTATGTTCAAAGTACTAACTGAAAAGGGATTTAGATCCAACATGGCCTTGTGGAGAATGCTATATACAGAACTAATGGCCAGAGTAAAGGTGAATGAGACCCTGTCAAACCTCTTTCGACTCTACTCGTCATGGTCCCCTTGCCAAGGGCCATCAGGAACCCCATATCAAGGATATTTAGAGTTTTTTTAATATAGGTTCTTGAGGGGTCCCACAGGCTCTTTGGCAGCCCCATATAAAGACTCTTTGGGTGGTTCCACCATAAAGACTCTCATAGGCTCACACGAGGGCCTTCCCTTAGGTGTTTTAACAAAGGGCACTAACATGGCTCAGTGTAGTGCTCAAACATGAGCATCGGTCAACAACTTTTGTGAACAAATGTCAAGCCTTTCATAAAAGGCGTTTTTAGGGCTGAAGAGAAGGGTGTTTCGTAGTCACAGCTAGTTATTCATCGATACTCTACAGAAATACAATGCATCAACATAACATATTAAACCCAAACAAAGGAAAGTACAACAGGCATAAAAAAATGTAACGGATCATTCTAGATTAAGGGTTAATTAAAGATGAGGTGTTTCTTTGATTTGATTTGATTTGAAAAAAATTTGTAAAGCGCGGCTAACACCATTAGGTTTCTTGGCGCTGTGCTGGGGTGTGCTGAAAAGAGAAGGTGTGAGACAGGATCTAAGGGTATGAGATAGTGAAAAGGTAGGTTTTAAGAAGTGATCTGAAGCCAGAGTATGAAGGTGCAAGTCTAAGGGAGAGTGGGAGGGAGTTCCAGAGGGATGGAGCCAGAAGAGAAAACCTCAGGCCTCCGTGTTTTTTCCTCTTGAACCTGGGGACGGATAGCAGGGCCATTTGGGATGAACGTAAGTTGCGGGACGGGGTATAAGAATGGAGAAGGGAAGAAATAAAAGAGGGACCTAAACCAGAGAGAGACTTGAAGATAGTGCAGCCCAACTTAAATTTGCAGCGGGCGGATATCGGCAGCCAATGAAGACTCTTTAAAAGTGGGCGGACATGCTGATCTTTTGGCTGATGGAAAATCAGGCGGGCAGCCTGATTTTGTATCAGCTGGAGTCTTCTCTGTTGATACTCAGGGATGCCGACGTACAACGCGTTAGCATAGTCGAGTCGACTAATCACTAACGCCAGGAGTGCTAACGTGAGCGCTTCTGTAGTAAGTAGGCGAGATATTTTCCGGAGTTTCCTGAGTTGGAAGTGGCTGGCAGACACCACTGCACTAATCTGGGGAGTCATAGAGAGGTCATTACTAATAATGACACCTAGACTTTTGGCAGAGTTGACTGGAGAGGGAGGGCTTCCAAGGCTGGCAGGCCAGATGGAAGGTTGCCAGGGGTTGGAGGCTCCCCCGACAAGAATCAGTTCAGTCTTGTCGGGGTTAAGCTTCAGATGGTTTAGACTCATCCAGTCACTGATAAAGCAGAGTGTGTTTTGGAAAGTAGAGATGGAAGCCTCGGAAGAGTCAATGTTGAAGATCAATTGAATATCGTCCGCGTAGTTGAACGCAGTAACGCTCAACCCGCGGAGAGCACGGAGTAACGGAGCTAGATACAAATTAAAAAGGAGAGGGGATAGTGAAGAGCCCTGGGGGACGCCACAGGACAACTCAACCTGAGTGGCGGTGCATAGAAGGATAGACGCACAAGTTATCTAAATGCTCTGCCAGAGCCCATTCTATCATTTGAACTTCACGCCTTTCCCACTTAAGTCAATTGCTGCAATTGGATAACCAATTAACAGCTTAAGGAATCATTCGTTTAGAATTAGTCAACAGCCTAAATCAGTAACACGCAAAGCTTTCTCACATTACAGGTACCCTTGAAAGAATGCAGAGGTCAGTTAGAGGTCCAGTTGGATTGCACCCCATAAGTGTGTTCTATGATAGCTTTGAACCCAAACCTATTGCAACAAAAGCCCCACCACAGAGCAGAAAGTGAATCCACTTGTGACTATTTCATGCATGTCATGAGGGAGCAAAACGTGCAAATGGGAGATAACTACAGGAGAAGGTTGATGGAAAGGGCACTGTGCGTTCATTCCCGAGGAGCAGACGATGAAAGAGAGGGCACTACATGATGACATCACACACTGATAAATAAATAGCCAGCTCCAAAGCAGAAGCAGTGCGTTCTGCCACAAGGCATCGGTTTGTGTATGAAAATTAGAATTGCTGGTCGAATTAACACATGCAAAATATATCATTACAAAACTCTATTGGACTCATCTATTAAAAAAAAAGGACGAAATATTTGCTAACCAACTACATTTTGCAAATGGTTGCAGCTCATGTGTGCATCGAACTGGAGAATATAGTCCATCGGGTGGCTATGCTGTGCCTGTGGTTTGCAGTCAGGTACTTCTCAGAGCATGTAAGGCTGCCAAACCCAGAAACATATACTTTTTCACTACCAGGTCCCTTTCCTCAGTGTTTGTACATATGTCATACTACAAACATTTGTGCATAGTGCACAATCTGCCAATGACATAGCCTTAGTGATATCGGAGCTTCAAGTACCTTTTAAACTTGTTCCGGAGTATGCCATCAAAGACCAGATTACCAATCAGCTAGTAATAATGATGACTATTGTGCATATGGCAATTCCTCAGTAATGACTGTCATGCTAATTCACCTGTGAACATATTGTGATGATAGGGAAATTAACGGATTACTAGCACATTATAAAACCTGTGGTACACAATAATTTGTTGATAATTTTGTAAATTCCAACTTGTGTCTTCTGTATTTATTGTCCTATAAATATGCTGTCTTATCTTTTCAAACCTAGATCACTTGTAAAAAATGATTTGTTTAAACTCATTTCAACTGAAATGTCTCCCGTTCAACAACTGTCAATATTTGTGTCAAATCCACCCAGGTTCTTCTTGGATTATAAAGTAATCTTCTTTTCATACCATTCACTTGTAAAATTCAGATTATAATCTTCTCTGGAAAGAGACTGGAGGAGGGCTTTAATAAGTAACATAGGCACCTTTTAGGTCAGTAGAAATGGGCATAGAACTGTATATGGATTTTGTGAATGCCATTAATTGATTAAGCATACTGCTGTGTAGCATGAGCCAACCAATGGCCTATTCAGGCAGCGGCGAATTAAGTTAGTTTTGTTTAACGTGTTCTGTTGAAAGTCAGTCGAGTGAAAATCTCTGTTGTTACCATGGAGATACCAAACTAAATAGCATAACTATACTATGTTGGATGTATGCAAAGTGTTCCGTTGAATGTCCTGGGAGATACATCTGCCAGACAGAGAAATGAAAGTGAGCGGCAGAGAGAGAGAGCGGGAGGAAAGCGACAGAGAGGAGAGAGAGCAGGTGTGTGTGTACTCATGTGTAACCCACGCTTGAGGACCAGATACGTCCTCATAGCGGGGTAAACCCTAACAGAATCAGACAAACACTATCTTTATGAGCACCGGTGCCTTAAGAAGACCGGTCCTGGTAGTGTGTGTAGGTACTTTCGAGTGAATGTATCAAAAAACTAAAAGTGGAGTTCAGTGGCGGCCATTAAGTTTAGGAGGGGGGTGCCATATGGGACACACACGCACACATACACACTCACAGCCATGCATGCACGTGTGCGCACACGCAAACACATCCATTCACAACACTCATTACCAAACATTCATACACGCACGCACCTAACATTAATAAAAAATAAAAAAAACAGACACACTAACCTGCAGCGGTGACTCAGGGGTCCCAGGAGGCTTGGGACTGCTGCCTTAGGCCAGCCAAGGAGGGAAGGCAGCAGTCCCAACATAATCACAGAGTGGGATGGGGTCACAGCTGCCCCCACGCCACTCTGTGATGAAGTGTCACTGATTGAAGCCTCAGGGCTTAAAACTGAAGCTCCCAGGTACAAGGTAATCAGTGACAATACCCCTCGTGACGGTGGGAAGGGCCTTAGGGACCTTTGCTGAACTGAGGAGGTCACGCCCACAGGAGCTGTAAGTTCTTCCTGGCTGCCTGAGCTGAAACAAAAACAGTGTCTGTCAGCCTGTTCGTGAATGGCTAAAGGAGGGGGCTAGGGGGTGGACCCTAAGCCCCAATGGACCGGCCAAGACTGGTGCAGTTATATTTGCCTCGGTCCCCTTTATAACCTACCATACTATCAAAGCGTGTGTGGAGTTAGAAAATGTAGCAACGGGGGAAAATTCCTTCACGTTAGTCAATTCAGCCCAGTGTTTTCAAAGTGCTTGGAGACTCACCAACCTAAAATCACAGATGGTTGGTTTTAGGGCAATGTCTTATGAAATGTAAAAAGAATAGACGTGGTATAGCACACATATTTTACAAATATACTGAATTAAACAACAATGTGGTGGACATGCTGGAACAATCTAGTAAGCACAAACAGATCGCACAGTCAGACAGAACTATTTTGGTTCATCTAAATCTTAGGATCAATATTTCAAATAATGTTTAATGTGTTGGTGAAATAATCAAACTTTCAAACTAAAGCAACTGATATAGCTAATAATGGTGATTTATTTTCAACTCAACGTCAGGTCACAGGTACATACTCCATGTAAACCACTGATGTTTTCACTAAAATCAGGTAACAATGCAAAAAAATGCGTACAAACACTTTTACAATATTTCCTATATTTCTTATATTAATGTGCATCAGCCACTCGCATCGCTGATTCACAAAGATGACCTCTACTGCTCTACACCGTTTAGTTAAATGGATTAAACAGAGAGGAAACCATTTCTAGTGGCCATGCGATATACTCTAACCCACACAGTTGGTAGCCCACCCAGGCTCAAATTAGGTAGTTGGATCACACCTCTAGGATGGCCTTTTTATAGGCCTCTTCTGACTTTCATTCATTCAATCAGCTAAGAGAGGATAGTATTTGTCTATTGAAGGGTTTTCTTACCTTTTAACTTCTGTTGACCCCCACTTGATAATGACTGGATCCAGGGAACCCCACTGAACCCTTACTGAAAGTAAGGGATCCAGCTTAAGAAAATTCGATAATTTGAACCTCAAAACAATACACAAACATACAGAAGCCTGAAGCAGGCATTCATCAAACAAATACACAAATGATTAAATGTTTTATTTAATTCACAAATAAAATGTAAAAAAATATTTTAATTGGAAGGTTGAGGCTATTCTAAATGTAACCGAGGTCACCCATCGCTCACACTAGATTGTGTTTGATGTATTCGCAAGGCTCCTACGAATCAATCTGTGGACACCAACTTAATTTTTGGCCTCCAATTTTAAATTCCTTCACATTTACGGAATGGAGTATTCTGCGTTTTAAACTGGATACAGAAATGTAGTATTTAATATGAATTAATTTTTAAAGTATTCTTAAATCATAAACTTAAAATGGGATTAGTGGACTGCTGCACTGTCTTCTTAAATACTATATTCAGCATATTTGATTCCCACAACAGCCAGTACTTCAGTGTACATTGTATGTGCCTACTTCTGACGCTGCCTATTGCCCAGAGACAACAACAGACGGCTGGGCCCACAGGCAGGTATAGAAGGCCAGGCCCACAAGAGGCAGCAGAGAGTGAGAGGAGCAAAGGAATAAGAGAACAGTAGGTTCTGAGCTGGTCATTTATATTTTGCATGTGTATGTTTAGTGTAATAGCCAAATTTCAACGCCTCGTCAGGGGTAATAAGCGCTACATAAATACAATACAAAATGTAGCTATAGTGGTAGCTGAGTGAGCTAAACATTCACTGCAGAGAGGGGGCGTGAGTGTGCCAACGTTTGTGTCTGTCGGCGTGTCTCTCTTTCCAACGCCAATATATTAAGCATCATTGAGTTCGTTAATAGTATGACCAGTTACTGCAGCACTCAAAACAGCAAATTAGTGGTAGCACATGGTATTAAAACAAGTTATTAAAAACATCACATCGCAAGCTAGTTAGTTGCTAAGAGGCATCTAGTAAATGATAAACTAAGGAGAGACAAACACATCACACCTACAGCAGACATTAATTTGACTTTTTTTTAGCTCTTACATCGGTCAAAATTGATTCGTGTGTGTATAACAATCTACAGATTGTTGTTTAATTTAACACATTTTTCTTGTAGCACAATCTCCATTATCTCGTCCCACATTACAATCAGTATTTAACTGCCTCCACAAACCGCATGAAATTCCTCTAGACTGCAAATAATTAGCCAAAATGTATCCCAGAATTAACAGAAAGGTTGGGATATAATGGCGAAATCAATTATTAAAAGGAAATAAACACAATACAACCATTTCCGGTAAAAGAGTACTCTATTGGAAAGAAAGATCACTAGGAGAAGGAAGAATTAGAGGCTCATAAGCAGCACTTGAATGCGTTGTCCTAAGAGAAAGAGCAGTGGAGGAATGAAACAAACTCCTAGTGTTGTAACAGTAAAATAAATCAAGTGTGACTGTCCATCACTTAGACATCACAAAATGTGACGGATGGCATGGTTGAACTAGCCTCATTCTCTGGTAATTGCTCATTGTCCTGTCTTCCAAACCACCGGTATGCCCTCGGTGTCAGAATCTCTCACATCATTTCTCTCAAGGGCAGATGCCTAATAATGACGCAGTGTAATTGCTGTGGCCAGAAAGTACCTCAATGTCCTTGAGAAAATTAAGAGGTAGGAGCAATTTAGATATGCTGACTGAACAAACAGTAGGGCATGATAAGTAGTAGTTACATTTACGATACAAAAATGATGCAGTCTCTGCTAAGTTCAAATACAAATTATATGGTACTTTCTCGGCTAGGTTAAAAAAAAAAAGGTAAAGTTTTCTCTGCTGGGTTCAAATGCAAACGACGAGGCGTTTTCTCCTCTAGGTTTGCCAGCACTAATTAAGGGGGCTGAGAAGTGTGACAGACAATGAGACTGTTCCTTACTTCCTATGCTGAGGGATCAATTGAATGCTTTCATTCCTAACTTTCACCAATCCCACAGAAGCAGACATTTAAGTAGACAGAGAAAGCTATAGCAGTATGATTTGTGGGACGTGCCTTGCAAGGCCAAGATAGCGGACGCACTCTGTATTGATGTCCAACGATCCTAGCACACTCCCTCATTGGTGATCGGCAGAACCTTAGAGCTCATCTACTGGAAGGAGGGGGGACAGCACCCAGCCGAACTGTGAACTGATTAGACATTTTTATCTCTGCAACTGGCGCATCTCATACGCAATGCCCTCTCCTTGTGGTGGCAAACGAGCACTAACATTTCTTCCGGGCTATGACATTGTGCCTTAAGCCCTCCCCTAGGGTACCACTCATCTAGTGACACTTCATCTCCTGATCACCACTCAGTGCATTGGGCTCCTCATGCTGCGCTTTCTTGCGGACCAACAGACACCAGAAAGCTGGTCCTGCAGAGTGGTGCCTTCTGCTGTAGCCACCGTAGACTACTGTGTAAACTACATCATCATGGGGCGCTTACGTTCAATCCCCCAGGTCACACTCTCACGCCCATCAATGGTGATTGACTGGCGACGAAGACACAGGCCTCTTGGAACCCCCTGGACACCCCTGGTCTCTTGCGGACAAACTGGACACAGTGCTAGAGGCGACTGAGCGCATCAGGAACTCTCTAGAGGCTAAGATAGATATCATTGCCATGGACCTTACATTACTCAATGCAGACCACTGCAGGTTGGTGGATAAGGTCCACAGAGAGGAGCAGACACTTACAGATCTTCAGCTGAGATCCCAAAAGATGGAATCCTCCTTGCAAACCCTATCAGAACAAGTTTATGCCTTGAAGCACAAAGCAGAAGATTTGAAGGGACATTCTACGAGAAATATTGTTTGTGTTGTTGGCCTCCCTGAGGGTGCAGTAGGACAAGATGCGGCTGCTTATACGGAATACTGGATGCGTGACTTACTCCCTGCAGCTACCTTGTCACAATTTTTCTCCATCGAAAGGGTGAATCACGACCCGGCACGAAAACCCACACTGGCCTCTAACCCTAGACTTCTGGTATTTCGCTTTCTTCATTATCGCGACAGAGACTCTATTTTACGGGTAACCAGTAAACTCAATAATGTTATAGTGGACAATGCCTGCATCATGTATTTTATTGGACTACGACAACTTCAGCGAATTAACTATGAACACCAACACCCCTCCCACCGCCACCGACAAGCCGGCCATCACGTCCTGGGATCCAGCTACCACCGAACTCATCACCACGTCCATGAAGAAAACCCGCTCAGGAACCCCCACCGACCCCTGCCCTCTGCACATCTTCCACAGGATCGCCACCGTCATCGCACCCGAACTAGGAGGCACCATCAACGCCTCTCTCAGATCAGGCATCTGTCCAGACGACTGGAAAAGGGCTGATGTGAAATCCCTACTCAAGAAACCCACGGTCGATCCAACAGACCTGAAGAACTACTGGCCCATCTCGCTCCTCCCCTTTGCGGCCACAGTCACTGAGAGACTTGTAAACGCCCATTTGACCGCCTTCATATACGCCTCCCAGTCTGGATTCCGCAGCAACTACAGCACCAAGACCACCCTCCTCGCTGCCGACAACATCCATATGCTGCTAGATCAGGGACACACCACAGCCCTCATCCTTCTAGACCTTTCAGCAGCTTTCGAAACAGTCTCACACCGCACTCTCGCAGCCAGAATACACAACGCAGGAATGCAAGGAGCCGCCCTTGACTGGATCAATCCTTCCTCTCCAGCAGAACCCAGAGGATCCGACTCCCTCCCTTCCTCTCCAAACTGAAGGAAATCAACTGCAGAGTACCCCAAGGATCTTCACTCAGCCCCACGCTCTTCAATATCTACATGGCCCCCCTCGCCACCATCGTCAGACAACATGGGCTCAGCATCGTATCCAAAGCAGACGACACCCAGCTTATCCTCTCGCTCACGAAGAATCCTGAAAACACCAGACTGCTTCCAGGAAGGAATGAAGAACGTGGCGACCTGGATGAAGGACAGCTGCTTGAAACTAAACTCAGAAAAGACTGAGGTCCTCATCCTTGGCCCCTGCACATCCGCCTGGGACAACACCTGGTGGCCCTCCGCCCTCGGGAGCCCACCCACCCCAACAGACCACGCTCGGAACCTCAACATCATCCTGGACTCCTCCATCTCCATGAACCACCAGATCAACGCAGTCTCCTCCACCAGTTTCAATTGCCTTCGTATCCTCTGTTTCAACTTCAAATGAATCCCCCGACTGCAGAAATACTGTCACCAACACACTCATCACCAGCAGACTACACTACGGCAACGCCCTCTACTCCGGAATCAACAACACTCTTCTACACAAACTCCAAACCATCCAGAACGCCGCAGCCATTCTCTTCCTCAGGACAACGCGCCACAAGCACATGACACCTACGAGGCCTCCACTGGCTCCCCGTCGAGAAGAGGATCACCTTCAAACTCGTCACCCACGCCTACAAATCCCTCAACAACATCGACCCCAAATACCTCAACGAGAGAGTATCCTTCCACGTATCCAAGAGAAACCTCCACTCCGCCGACCTCACCCTGGCAGAGGTCCTCCGCATGCGCAGTAACAGAACCGGCAGGAAAGCTTTCTCCTACATCGCAGCAAAAACCTGGAACGAGCTCCAGCTGAACACCACACGTTCCCCCACACTGCACAGGTTCAGGAAGAACCTCAAGACCTGGCTCTTCGACTGACCCAGAGCCACTGTCCCCCCCCAGCGCCTTAAGACCCTCACGGGTGAGTAGCGCGCTATATAAACCCCTGATTGATTGATTGACTACACAGCAACTGCGCAACCACACTGAACTCCTTTCTTGCTGTAAAGCATTGTCTCCGCAAATTGGATTTGGGTTACTCGCTTCTGATTCTCGCACGTCTGCTGGTGGTTGCCGGAGGAACCACACATTTGAGTCCTTGGGAGAAACGTGGGACTGGCTCGAAACATCCGGATCTACAGTGTGTCGCTCGACACAAAGGGGAATTGGGACATCTCTTCTTCATGAACACAGACAGCAGCACTCTCCTAATCCTAAAGCCACCCCTGAAGTGGAAAAGATAATCATGGAGCGCCGCCAAGCACTACAGAATGCTGCTGCTAATAAAGAGGCCACCCATCACTCCAACTCGGATGATGAATCACTCCAAACCTCTAGCGATGAAAGTTCCACAGCAACCTGGCCCTGTAAGCTGGAATAGGTGGTCCTACCTGAAGTGACTCCGCAGACGGCAGACAACATTATCTGACTTGTGCTATATATTCTTTGTTGACCTAACTGGAATTTATGCTGTGTTTTGCTTACTGTTATATAACTATGTACCTCTACTCCAAGGGTGTTTAGATACATATGCATTAAAATATTTCCCTAGTGGAGCATACAGGTTTCACTAGCACATTTGAGGCCTTGCCACTATGTTGACATCAACACACGTGTCTTCTGTAATGACCTGGAACTTACCCTCTATCACATGGGGTTACTTTCTCTTTGTTTATTGTGCCCTCGTATCCCTCATTGATTCAAAAGCCTTCTTTTTGGCATACACAGGTTTGAGGTTTTAGCGGACATAGGTTTGATTCTGCTCTTGTGGAATTCACGGTTCTACAGAAATGTTTTCATTACTTGTGTTTATATATTTTATTGGACTCAACCATACGACCCCTGCCTATGGAACATCAACAATACACACAAATGGATCTTCTTTTCCGACACAAGTGGTAATCCACCATCACTTCCTACATGGGCAACATGACCCATACTAAAGTAGTTAACTGGAACGTTTGTGGTAACACACCGCTACACTAATTATTCTTACCTTACTGCACTCTGCCTGTGTTGGCAGTTTTATCTGCCTCTCCCCTGCATTGACCGGCCGATTGTAGGGCCGACATCCCTCGGGGCCCGAGCTGAGTTTTCAGAGGCGGCCATTTTGGGTAGGGCTACCCTCTCCTGGCGCTCTAGTCGCCACTATAAAAACAGAGGACGCACAGGAACCGCGAGATTGCTGCTATTGACCCCTGAGGCTTGAGCCGGGTGGTTACTTTTTAAACAGCTTGTAAAGCTTTTTAAGATCATACTGTGTGTATTTTCCTTTGTGTCCGCCCACCCCCCCTCCCCCCTGCACCAGCACTCGGATCTCATCACGGCGCTAGGTGCCTCATCTACCGATCTTAGGGTGAATGAAGGTACACAATCTTTAAATTTGCACTTACTGCACTCTGCCTGTGTTGGCAGTTTTATCTGCCTCTCCCCTGCATTGGCCGGCCGATTGTAGGGCCGACATTCCTCGGGGCCCGAGCTGAGTTTTCAGCTGTGGCCATTTTGGGTAGGGCTACCCTCTCCTGGCGCTCTAGTCGCCACTATAAAAACAGAGGACGCACAGGAACCACGAGATTGCTGCTATTGACCCCTAAGGCTTGAACCGGGTGGTTACTTTTTAAACAGCTTGCAAAGCTTTTTAAGATCATACTGTGTGTATTTTCCTTTGTGTCCGTCCCCCCCCCCTGCACTAGTGCTCGGATCTCATCATGGCGCTAGGTGCCTCATCTACCGATCTTAGGGTGAATGAAGGTACATAATCTTTAAATTTGCACTTACTGCACTCTGCCTGTGTTGGCAGTTTTATCTGCCTCTCCCCTGCATTGACCGGCCGATTGTAGGGCCGACATCCCTCGGGGCCCGAGCTGAGTTTTCAGCGGCGGCCATTTTGGGTAGGGCTACCCTCTCCTGGCGCTCTAGTCGCCACTATAAAAACATACGGCCATGACTACGCTAAGCGGACGCGTTCAGCGGGCGCGCAGCGGACGCGTTCAGCGGGCGCGCCGGAGTCAAGCCAGAGTCCAGCCCGTCTGCTCGGGGCTGGGCCCCCTGACGCATCTGAGACTCTCGGCATGATGGGAACCCACAGGTACAGCTCACACTATACCAGACAAGAATTACTTTCCTTATGTCTGAAACTTGAAGACAGTTGTTATCATACTTTACAGGTCGACTCTCTACCTCTTTCCTGTGAGACCTGCAACTACACTTCTCACTTATCTAAGAGAGATAAGCGGGAAACACCTAAGTTAAACATGTCGCTATTAAATTGCAGATCGATGAAAAAACAAACTAGAGATATATGATTTACTGATGGAGAACAGCCTTGATGTGCTGTTCCTTACCGAGACATGGCTAGATGAAGTATCATCGCCGGAAGCTCTTGAAGCCACTCCTCCAGGCTACTGTCTACTTAGACTTGATAGACAGAAGCAGCAAGGTGGGGGTTACTCTTATCTATAAGTCAGATCTAGAATGTACCCTACTGAAAGCCATGCTACCTAACAGTGAGAGTGGCCTCTTCACAATAAAAGCAGGACCTACAAATGTTATTAACGGACTGCTAATATACCGCCAGCCCGGAGGGGCAGCACAGTTAGGCGACCAGCTTCTGGAACTGATAACTCAACCGGCACTCCGATATAAAAAAATTCTTATTTTGGGCGACCTAAACCTGCACTTTGAAGACATGGAGTGCGGGGAGGCACAGGACATGGTTACAGCACTCAAATCCCTAGGGCTTAACTTGCAATCCAGATCCCCCTCGCACAAATTGGACCATCTTTTGGACCCTATTTTTGCTAATTGGGAGGGTATAAAGGTTTCCTCTCCAGTTAGAACGATCTGGTCTGATCATTTCACTATCCCATTTGAAATAGATGGTATACCTTCAGAATCTAGATTTTGCATACCCCTACCTCAGAAGCGCAGAGACTGGAGAAAATTCAAGCAAGAGTCATTTCAACTTGCCCTAGCGGAGAATCCCCCGCCCCCTAGCAATACTTTGCAGGAGGCGTGGAGCAATTATGAAAATTGGGTGTCCAATGTGCTGGACACAGTCGGACCCTGGACACTCAAATCTCCCGCAAGACAAACCAAAACTGCCCTCTGGTTTTCTGAAAAACTTAAAGCAGCCAAAGCCAAATGTAAAAATTTGGAACGGAGCTGGAGGAAAAGCTACAATCCAGAGTGTATAACACTTTACAGAACAGAATTAAAAAAATATCAGAAACTAGTGAGATCAGAGAAAAGTTCCCACCTCAAGAGCAGAATAGAATCAGCTGTCAACCCCACTAGAGAACTCTTTGCCATCTACAAAGAGCTTACGGACTCTAAGCCCATGACACTTTCTCTAGTGAGCTATGTGACTCCATAGCGGATTTCTTTGTCGGCAAGGTCGACAAAATCCATGCCACCTCCACAGACAATGCTGACCTCTCGATTAAACAGGTAGAAGTAAGAGATAATTATATTGTGAAATCCCATCTTACATGCTTTAAGGTACTTGAGAGGCAGGAACTATTAAGCATTGCTAACAGCATACAGTCTGGCTCTCCCTGTGACGTGTGTCCCCCTGTACGCTGTAAAGGAGTCATGGAGAGCATGATCGATCAGATCTCTCACATAGTCGCTCTGTCTCTCCAAGAAGGCCAGGTGCTCGATGCGTGGAAAACAGCCCAGGTGATCCCTTTAAAAAAAAAAACCTAATGTCCATATTTCTCAACTCCAAAATCTTCGTCCCATCTCCATTCTTCCCTTCTGTTCAAAAATCGTGGAAAAGGTGGTCAATGTGCAACTCATGAAATATTTGGAGGAGGAATCCCTCCTCACCCCACACAATCGGGAATTAGAGCCGGCTACTCCACGGAGTCAGCCGTTCTCTATTCTACTGAGTGCCTTAGACAGATGGTGGATGAAGGACAGACAGCAGCGTTGGTTTTATTAGATTTTAGTGCAGCCTTTGACACCGTGCTGCACACAACGCTGCTGTCTCGTCTCGCAGATATGGGAGTGGAGGGATCGGCCCATGCCTGGATAAAATCCTTTCTGGCTAATAGGAGCTTTCAGATGCACTGTCCCCCCTTCAAATCTTCCCCTAGGAAGCTGAGCCACGGGGTACCACAGATCGAGTCTGAGGCCCACTTTGTTCAATCTTTACATGCAACCCCTGGCTCACATAGTGGAAGCGTTTGGGGTGGATATTGTCAGTTATGCTGATGACACCCAACGGATGTTCAAGCTTACGCCCGACCACAGAGAAGATGCCACTAATTTTTCCAACTGCCTGTCATCAGTGGCTACATGGATGAACAACAACTGTTTGCGCCTAAATGGCTATAAAACAGAACTGCTGGTTGTTGGGAAATCTCCCTCAGCATGGTCGCACATGTGGTGGCCCACTGAACTGGGCAATCTTCCCCTTCCCGCGGATTCTGTCAAGAATATTGGAGTAATGCTTGACTCTGATCTCTCCTATAAATCTCACGTCAGTAAAGTGACAGGCAAGTGCTTCGGCATACTGAAAATTCTTCGAAAGGTTTTAGATCTCCTCCCCATTAGCGCCAGAAAAACAATTGTCCATGCCCTAGTCACTCCCCACCTTGACTACGGAAATGCTCTGCTCTTAGGTTTGAGTAAAAAAGGCCTACACCAACTTCAGCGCGTCCAAAACGCTGCTGAGCGCCTAGTACTCAACCTACCTCACAGAGCATCTGGGAAGACTGCCCTAGCAAAGCTTCACTGGCTCCCAGTCAAGGAACAAATTGAATTTAAAGCTCTCTGCTTCGCGCACCGCATCGCCCAGGGCAAAGGCCCAGGCTACCTGCAAAAACTCCTCACTGTTCACTGCCCCACCCGGAATCTGAGATCGACCGGAGCGATGCTGTTCAAATCCCCTCGCATTACCAGAGCTAGGATGGGTGGCTGTTCTTACAGATATCTTGCCCCCAAACACTGGAATGAACTTCCGCTTGACCTCCGAATGGAACCCTCAGAAACAAGATTCCGTGGAAAACTTAAAACGCTTCTGTTTCCCCTTATCTAATGCTCTCGTTCCTCTCTGTCCCTGGCTTTCCCTCCCATCTTCTGCCTCCTGAGAATTAGCAGCATCCAGCGCGGGGACACACTGTTTTTGTGTAGCCAGGCGCTTTAAAAATGGCTTATTATTATTATTATTATTACCTTAAGCACCAATCCACACATATTGCACTGCTCCAAGAATCACATTTGAGGCTCCCAGAAGAAACCAAGCTACAACGGCGGAGGCATGGCCAGGTTTTTGTCAATGATTTCTCCTCCTATGCCAGGATATACTGATATGGGTCCAAACCGGTGTCTCCTTCGTAGCAGACAATGTAGTGACAGACCCAGAGGGCCGCTACAACTTCATCAAGGGTTGATTAGAAGGCCATAACATCCTACTGGGCAACATATATACCCCCTAAACCAATCAGGGGATGTTCCTATAACTATCTGGAGTGTTATCCCGCTGGAGTGGATTCCCATGGATCCTGGGGGGCTACTATAGTGTACTTGATATAGGCGTGGAAAGTTCATTCCACACCCCTAACTGGCAATTGCAAGCTGCAGCTTTGGAGAAGCCCCAGTTTCGCTTACCATTGGATCCGCCACTGGAGATTATTTCAAGCTCTATGAAAACACTCCGACAACAAGGTCAATCGAGTGGGATGTGTTCAAAGTAACAATTAGAGGCCATTGTCTATGGGTTAATTGAAATATGGCCCAACAACTAGATGGAAACATATACCGCATTGAGTGTAGGCTCTTACACCTTGAAACTCGGACGACACATGACCCAAATAGCAGACACCATATGACAGAAGCACAGCGTGAGCAAGTGGCGTTCTGAGAAAGACTGCGCTGCCTTAACTATACTGCCCACTCTGCTAAGACCTGTGCCATAGCCGACAAAGCCGGTTCTTTCCTTGCATGGCTTACACATCAAGATCAACCCAATCATCCCATTACGGCACTGTGATCTACTGCCAGCCCCCTACTTTACATGCGAGATACATGACGAACTGATACGCCACTACGCTTCGATATATCAATCAGTATCCACTGCCACCCCAAATGATGTTGCTTCCTTTCTAGCCACTGTGCCTCTTTTCTCTGCATCACACTGGAGCAAAAGGCGGAATTGGATGACCCCATAACACCTTTTGGAATTCAAGAGGCAATACAGGCCCTCACGACAGGTAGGACCCAGGGTCCGATGGGTTATCTTTGGAGTTTTATAAAGCTTATATCCCGCTCTTGACACCTCACAGGGAGCTTTGTCGACCTCCCACCTCCCATACTCCCTTCTTGAAGCGCTCCTTGTCTCGCTTCCCAAGCCAGACAGAGACCTGAAGCCCTGATCTCTTATAAGCCACTAGCACTACTTAATACCAACTACAAAATCTTGTCTAAAGTTCTAGTGGATCGTTTAGCACCCTTACTCCCAGCATTAGTACACCTGGACCAAATGGGTTTGTTCCAGCCTGCACCACCTCACTTAACTTGAGGTGTTTTTTCGAATCCTAGATTATACCCAGAGTTAATGACACTGAGCTGATTGCCTGGTGTTAGACTTGGAGCAGGCTTTTGATTCTCTGGAGTGGAGCTTTTTGTTTAAAGTGCTCCCACGCTATGGTATTGGAGACTGCTTCATTAGACTTGTGCGCCTATTGTTCACCTAGCCATCAGCCAGGGTAAGAACGGCACCATCATATCTGACCCAATTTGAATATGCAGATGCACTCACCAAGGCTGCCCCCTTTCCCCACTGCTCTTCTCTTTAACAACAGAGCCCTTGTTAAACGGTACAAATATTGTATCTTGTTAAATTAGCCTCTGCTCTTCGCCATTTTGTCTACCAGCCCCATTTGGTGTTTCTGCAGGGACTCTGGTGAAGTTAGAAGTTACGTGTTCATTGAAAGCTGGTTGTATTGATAAGGCTCGAGTGTCAGAGTCAGCAGACCTGCCCTGCCGAAGAGCCTATGTGCACAGATGTCTAATGTGTTAGACCACCAACGCCTGTAACCTCCCTGGCCTACCTACTAATATGACGGGGTAGAGGTTTATCAAGATTCTACAGTACAAGCATTTAGGCATTATGTGAGGGGTTGTGTAAGCATTATGTAAAAATGCCATAAGAGGGTTATGTAAAATGTGATGTAACCATGACTAAGGCTTTTTTTGGTGTACTCCTATGGTACCCAAAAAGTATAAAAGGGGACTCTAAACCGTTCTAGTTTGTTCCCTCTCAGGCACTTGCAGTGTCTGTATGACGGAGCCATCTCATGAGCTATAATAAACTTGTGTTTTGTTCCACTCCAGTGTTGATCCTCATTTACTGAACCCGTCGCTGCACCGGTGAGACTGATAGGAATCTCACTTCTACAATGAGTGCCCAACGTGGGGCCCCACTGGGGGACACAGCTCGACCAGAAGGAGGTCATTTTGACGGGACAGAAACACTAAGGGGTGCCGAGCAGATTGAGACTTGTTTTCGCGGCCAAGGTGGTTTTCAGCTTATCGACCTGACATTTGTGGCGGCTGTGTGTCTCAACTGTGGCTTTTCGGTTGGCATTTTGAAGGTGATCTATTGATCTAAGGATCGGCAGGTGGGAGTTGGAGTACTGCAATCAGGTAGGATCGAATTGGTTGTCTTTTGGGTTTTTGTTAGTATAAATCATTTGCGCAAATGCCTTTGACAGGTAATGTGAGAATGTATTCTCATCTTTTGGTTTAGGTATAAGAGTCTCTTAACACTATTCGTAAGAAGTATTTGGTAAACATGCCTGTTTTGAGCAGTGTTCGTGCACTATGTTGTTGTTGTTGCAACAAAAATGATGGTTTAGAAGAAAGACAGTCAGTGCCTTTAGAAGGCACTCCGAATTATGAAATGTACATTAAATATGGTATTTCTTCCATACTATTTAGTGCATTATGCAATAAATATACAAACGCAGATGCTAGTTTACAGTGGCCACTTCATGGCACCTTTGATTGAAATAAATTGCAATATATAGAAGAAAAACTTTCTAAAAAGAAAAGTAGGCAGAGTATGTTTAATGCTTTAGCGTTATGGAAAACATATATTAAACAGAAACAGATTAAAGAAGACTAGGAGAGGAAGAAAGCTGAAGAGCAGACTATTGTGAAAAAGATTAAAGAGTTACAATTGAAAATACAAGAAGAAAGTGTAGAAAGTGATGAGAGACAATTTATACTTCAATTGCAGAAAGCATTTGTAACTAAAGAAGAACAAGTGTCTAAGGGTTTAGAGTAGGAGGATTCAGAACTATAAGAAATGCTTTACAGACCAGCCCCGCCTCCTTATGCGCCGAACCCTGTAGGGAATTATGCAGTCCCGACGGCGCCTCCCCAGTTATCCCCAGTAGTTCAAAAGTATCCTCCATTGCCTGCTGTCTCTGCTACAACCCCTGTCCTTGATAGAAAGATTGGATCCTGTACACTGACAACTCCTAAACGACATCATAGATCTACCGCTTACGGAAGATGACAAATTGGTATTATTGGTTAGGGCTTGTGAATGGGTTCGGGATGACTATATACTTTTGGATGAGGTTTTTACGGCTTTAACACAATACCCACAAATGACTCCGCAGTATATTGTAGGGGAAATGGCTAATGCACTAATAGAGGACTGGAGGACTAATATGGATGAGGAAGTTCCTCGTGAACTAATTAGGATATGTAAAAGGACAAATGAAGGAGCGCTGACCGCTGCTCTTTTAAAACTAGCAGTAGAAGAGATATTTACTCAGAAATGAAAACTTCAGAGGCTGATGCCGTCCACGGCTAAAGCTTTTCCTAAGCAAAAAGCGACCCCTGTGTTTCAAGCAGCCGTAGTGACGGTCAGGGTGCTAACGCAGCTGGGTTCCGGTACCAATGGATTTATTACCTTTGGAAGCGATCAGAAGTATTGGCCCTTCAAAATTCTTTACCTGACCCTAGAAAAAACCCAAGTGCATTTTATGAGGAATTAAATGCTGCAGTTACTTCTTGTGTTATGACTTTAGTTGAACAAAGTGCACAACAGCAAAGAGCTCTTCAACATCGTGAAGGAACTCTCAAACCCCAGCTCCAACACCAACGACGTCCCACCCTCGCAAGACCTGTGTGACTCGCTAGCCACCGTCTTCCGCCGCAAGAATGCAGACATCCACAACAGCTTTAACGCCACGACTGCCCCGACACGCCTTACTCAAGAAACCCAAGGCGGACCTCAAGAACTTCCGGACCATCGCCCTGCTCCCGTTCCCGGTAAAGGTCATCGAGAAGACAGTCAACGAACAACTGACCCGCTACCTCGAGGAGAACAACATCCTGGACCCTTCCCAGTCCGGGTTCCACAGCAACCACAGCACCGAGACTGCCCTCATTGCCACCACCGATGACATCAAGTCCCTGCTGGACAACGGAGAAACGGCAGCTCTCATCCTCCTGGACCTGTCAACCGCATTCAACACGGTCAACCACCACACACTACGAACCCGCCTCCAAAATGCCGGGATCCAAGAGAAGGCCCTGGACTGGACCACCTCCTTCCTCTCTGGCAGAACACAGAGCGTTCGCCTCCCCCGCCCCCTTCCGCTCCGAAGCCACCAAGATCATCTGCGACATACCTCACGGCTCATCCCTCAGCCCAACTCTGTTAAACATCTACATGGCATCGCTCGCCCACGTCGCCCGTCAGCACGACCTCAACATCATCTCCTACGCCGATGACACTCAGCTGATCCTCTATCTCACCAAGGACTCCCACACCGCCAAAACCAACCTTCACGAAGGAATGAAGACCATCGTTGAATGGATAAGGAACAGCCAACTGAAGCTGAACTCGAACAAGGCGGAGGTCCTCAACGGATCCACCCCTTCGGCCTGGGGCGACTCCTGGTGGCCGACTGCACTGGGAACCGCTCAAACACCCACCGACCACGCACGCAACCTAGGGGTCATCCTTGACTCCACCCTCTTCATGACTAACCAGGTCAACGCCGCCTCCTCCTCCTGTTGCTTCAACACCCTCTGCATGCTCCGCAGGATCTACAAGTGGATCTCCACTGAAACGAGAAGAACGGTCACCCAAGCCCTAGTCAGCAGCAGGTTGGACTACGGAAACGCCTTCTACGCAGGAGCCTCGGACAAACTCCTGAGACGGCTCCAATGCATCCAGAAAGCCTCTGCATGCCTGATCCTCGACATCCCTCGCTGCAGCCACATCACTCCCCACCTGAGAGACCTGCACTGGCTCCCGGTCAACAAGAGGATAACACCTTCAAGCTCCTCACCCACGCAAACAAGGCACTCCACAAAACCGGACCAACGTACCTTAACAGACGACTCAGCTTCTACACCCCCACCCGCCAGCTCCGCTCCGCCGACCTCACCCTTGCCACAGTCCCCCCGCTTCCGAAGAACGACCTCCGGTGGCAGTTCATTCTCCCACCCTGCCGCCAAGACCTGGAACACCCTCCCCATCCACCTACGGCAAAACCAAGACCTGCTGACCTTCAGAAAACTTCTCAAGACCTGACTTTTCGAGCAGTAGCAGCATTCCCCACCCCAGCGCCTTGAGACCCTCACGGGTGAGTAGTGTGCTTTACAAATATGATTGATTGATTGATATTGATTTTTTTTTTCCGATTGATATTGCCCCCTGACCTTTAGCGTATGGTCCCCAACAGGACCATGCAGCTTTTGTTGGTACTTGGGTGCAATTACAAGCTGCAGATATTGAAAGGAAAGCGGGGGGAGAAACCACCATAGCTTATATTATATTTAACGGGTCACATCATTACTCATTTGAAAGAGATAATGCCACCAAAGAAAATATCATGGGCTAAATTGGTAGCTTGCAAACAAAGGAAAGATGAGTCGGTCCCTGATTTTCTCACAAGTTTTGAAACGACATTTGATGATTACAGTGGTCAAGACACAACTTCTGATACAGGACAACATTTATTTGTAGACAAATTTGTAGCTAACTTATTGCCTGAGAATAGCTGAAAGTACGTGGGCTTCTCCTACTCTGTCAAAGATTTTGGACATGGCCCAGTATTATGAGAATCAAGTAAATGATGAAAAAGAGAGGAAAAAGGGTAAAAATAAGGAATTAAAATCTAAAATGTTGTTGCAACAGGTTTATGGACCACAGAGAAGTAGAGGTCATGGAGTATTTAGAGCGGACCTCCTAAGGAGGAATAAGCAAGACTCTAGGACGGTTAGTACATTGGGACGGAATCAATGGGCATATAGTAAACAGGACGGAAATTGGCGATCCGAATGCCCAATGCTTCACAAACAAGGTAGAGGTATGGGACGGGGAGCGACAAGGGGCCCTCAACAGCGTCCTGGTCTTAGTAACAGACAGAATTATTTTGACAATCCCGCCCGACGAAGGCCTATTATGCTGATGTTTCATTGCATCTGATGTCACGAGTGTGCATTTAACTAAGACAGCGAAAGACGAGGGGAGGGATCGGTTTCCATACCGATAAATCAGAAAGGCCCATATGTTACTGATGAAATATTGGGGACCTCACTGAAGTTTTTGTTGGATACTGGGGCCAAAAACTTCCACGATACATCGCCTCTTCAGCCGGCTTTACAATATCGTCAGTTCCTGTCAGGAAGACTCTAGGGGTGCCCCAGCCACCTCACAACCAGATCTTCGGTCAAGTTCCTGTCAGGAAGTGTCTTCCGGCGCCCCAGCCACCTCATGGCCGTGTTCCAGTGAGCATCTCAATTAACTTTCCCTTCCTACTTCATTGTATTTTGCGTGCTCCCATTTCCCTTTCTCAGGGAGGCGATTCTGTCCTTTTCAGCGCTACTAACAGTGCGCTTGCTCTCACCAAGGCTACAGAACTTCATTGCCTGCAGGGGGTTTTAATCCTTAAATTGAGCGCCCTTTCTCGCCTGCGTTCTGCTCCTCCTTTAAGTCAACATCACTGTGCTCTAAAACAACACCTTTGTGCATAGTGGAGGATACCACCTGCAAAGACACTATTGTCTCAGTGGGTGGAGCACCAGGTACTGTACAACTTTGCTACCCCTTACTGCTTTTATACTTTCCACCTTTGTTAAAGCGCGGTGTGTGCACCTCTACACGGTGACACGCACACCTTCATCTTTGGACTACTGTATATCTAAGTTGTATTGCATAGCTCCACCCCTCCCTGGTTCGATTCACTTCCCTTTACATGTTTGTATTCCCCTCACTCTAGCTAATATAGCTTTTCTTCATAGATGTGATGTGTATTGCGGATAGCGTTGTTCACTATTACGTTTTCTTCCATACATCAGTTATAGTGTAACTATGTGTATATACTATCAGGTGTGGTTGAGTCTCTAGGTAGTATTAGGCTTTCCGAGTACTGCTTTACAAGCACATTTTTCCTACATGCTTCAGTTATTTAAAGTGTAGAGGCAACACGACTGCAGCCTACGCCATTACTATGCTGCACACAATTGTGGAGATGGCTCGAATCCCCTATAAGTCTGCACAAGCTGCCGAACTTATTGCACTCCTGAGAGCTTGTGAGCTTAGCCAAGGACTGTCTGTAAATATCTATACAGACAGTCAGTATGCCTTTGGAGTTGCACATAACTTCGGACGCCTGTGGCAGTAAAAGGGGTTTCTAACGTCACACGGAACCAAGATCCAACATGGAGAATTAATTCAGAATTTATTGACTGCATTAACGTTATCAAAGCAGGTGGCTACTGTTAAGTGTAGCGTACACCAGAAGGTAGTAGATGATGTGGGAAGAGGCAATGCTTTTGCAGACAGTACTGCAAAAGAAACAGCAGGTAACCAACAAGGGAAAATGCATGTAATGTATTCCTCTACAGAAATAAATTGGGATGTAAATGAGGAAATTAGGGAGATTCAACAAATGGCAACAAAGGAGAACAAGCATTGGGAATGCATTAGGGCTCAGGTTTGTTTGAGTTAGAGATAATGGCATTGTAAATGGCAATGTGTTTTAGGCATGTGTTTTGGAGTGGAAGCATGTGGTGTGTGTTGGAGATAGGTGTGTTGGATTGGAATGTTATCAATGGTGGCATGCTGCACTTTAACGCATTATCTTTAAAAGGTAAAGTGCAGCACAGTGCGATAGGTACAATATTAATTGGTGGATGCGTTATCAATTGGTGTGTGCATTGATGGGTGGTGGATGTGTGTGCCTGTAGGAATTGTGCAGTGATGGCTGTTGGTGTGTGTGTTTGGTGGAAGCGTGTAGTGGTGGCTTGAGGTGTGTATGACTGGTGGTAGCATGCAGTAAGAGCTGTTACTGAGTGTGGCTGTCAAGCGTACAGAGCTGGATGGTAATGCGTGTGGTTGGTGAAAGGGTGCACTGACAGCTGTTGATGATTGTGCCAATTGAAAGAGTGGCTGGTGCACTGTCAGCTGTTGGTGTGTGTGTGTGTGTGTGTGTTTGGTGAAAGTTGCACTGACATTGTTTGGTGTGTGCGTGGGTGTTTAGCGGCACTGATGCATGGTCGTGTTTGTTTTTGGTGAAAGCGTACATTGATGGTTGTTGGTGTTTGTGCCTGGTGCAAGCATTCATTGACGGCCGGGGGTGTGTTGTTGTGTGTGTTTTTTTGTGTGTAGTGGTGAGTGTGTGGTGGTGAGTGTGTGGTGGTGAGTGTGTGGGGGTGAGTGTGTGGGGGTGAGTGTGTGGGGGTGAGTGTGTGGGGGTGAGTGTGTGGGGGTGAGTGTGTGGGGGTGAGTCTGTGAGGGTGAGTGTGTGGTGGTGAGTGTGTTGTGGTGAGTGGTGACGAGTGTGTGGTGTTGAGAGAGTGAGGTGTGTGTGGTTTGTGTGTGTGTGGTGTATGTGTGTGTGGTGTATGTGTGTGTCGTGTGTGTATGGTGTGTGTGTGGTATGTGTGTGGTGTTTTCTGCACACTCACACACTGCCCCTACACATTCACACACTGCTCACCCGCACACTCCCAATGTCACCCTGCATAGCCACACACTGTTTATCCTGCACACTCATTCTGCACACTCACACAATGTGCATCCTGCACCCTTACACACGGTCTCTGCAGTCACTCTGCACTCACTGTCACTCTACACTCACTCTGCACTCACTGTCACTCTGCACTCACTCTGCACTCACTGTCACTCTGCACTCACTGTCACTCTGCACTCACTCTGCACTCACTGTCACTCTGTACTCACTGTCACTCTGCACTCACTCTGCACTCACTGTCACTCTGCACTCACTGTCACTCTACACTCACTCTGCACTCACTGTCACTCTACACTCACTCTGCACTCACTGTCACTCTACACTCACTCTGCACTCACTGTCACTCTACACTCACTGTCACTCTGCACTCACTGTCACTCTACACTCACTGTCACTCTACACTCACTGTCACTCTACACTCACTCTACACTCACTGTCACTCTACACTCACTCTGCACTCACTGTCACTCTACACTCACTCTGCACTCTACAGTCACTCTGCACTCTACTGTCACTCTGCACTCACTGTCACTCTGCACTCACTGTCACTCTGCACTCACTGTCACTCTGCACTCACTGTCACTCTGCACTCACTGTCACTCTGCACTCACTGTCACTCTGCACTCACTGTCACTCTGCACTCACTGTCACTCTGCACTCACTGTCACTTTGCACTCACTGTCACTCTCCCACTCACTCTGCACTCACTGTCACTCTGCACTCACTGTCACTCTGCACTCACTGTCACTCTGCACTCACTGTCACTCTGCACTCACTGTCACTCTGCACTCACTGTCACTCTGCACTCACTGTCACTCTGCACTCACTGTCACTCTGCACTCACTGTCACTCTGCACTCACTGTCACTCTGCACTCACTGTCACTCTGCACTCACTGTCACTCTGCACTCACTGTCACTCTGCACTCACTGTCACTCTGCACTCACTGTCACTCTGCACTCACTGTCACTCTGCACTCACTGTCACTCTGCACTCACTGTCACTCTCCCACTCACTCTGCACTCACTGTCACTCTGCACTCACTGTCACTCTGCACTCACTGTCACTCTGCACTCACTGTCACTCTGCACTCACTGTCACTCTGCACTCACTGTCACTCTGCACTCACTGTCACTCTGCACTCTACTGTCACTCTGCACTCACTGTCACTCTGCACTCACTGTCACTCTGCACTCACTGTCACTCTGCACTCACTGTCACTCTGCACTCACTGTCACTCTGCACTCACTGTCACTCTGCACTCACTGTCACTCTGCACTCACTGTCACTCTGCACTCACTGTCACTCTGCACTCACTGTCACTCTGCACTCACTGTCACTCTGCACTCACTGTCACTCTGCACTCACTGTCACTCTGCACTCACTGTCACTCTGCACTCACTGTCACTTTGCACTCACTGTCACTCTCCCACTCACTCTGCACTCACTGTCACTCTGCACTCACTGTCACTCTGCACTCACTGTCACTCTGCACTCACTGTCACTCTGCACTCACTGTCACTCTGCACTCACTGTCACTCTGCACTCACTGTCACTCTGCACTCACTGTCACTCTGCACTCACTGTCACTCTGCACTCACTGTCACTCTGCACTCACTGTCACTCTGCACTCACTGTCTCTGCACTCACTGTCTCTGCACTCACTGTCTCTGCACTCACTGTCTCTGCACTCACTGTCTCTGCACTCACTCTGCACTCACTGTCACTCTACACGCACTCTGCACTCACTGTCACTCTACACGCTCTCTGCACTCTCTGTCACTCTCGCACTCACTGTCACTGCACTCACTTTGCACTCACTGTCTCTGCACTCATTGTCACTCTGCACTCAGTCTACAGTCACTGTCACTCTGCACTCACTGTCACTCTGCACTCACTGTCACTCGCACTCACTGTCACTCGCACTCACTCTGCACTCACTGTCACTCTTGTACTCACTCTGCACTCACTGTCACTCTCGCACTCACTCTGCACTCACTATCACTCTCGCACTCACTCTGCACTCACTGTCACTCTTGCACTCACTGTCACTCTTGCACTCACTCTCCACTCACTGTCGTTCTGTCACTTTGCACTCTCAATGTCACTCTTGCACTCTCACTGCACTCACTGTCACTCTCGTACTCACTCTGCACTCACTATCCTCTCGCACTCACTCTGCACTCACTTTCACTCTCCCCCTCACTCTGCACTCATTGTCACTCTCGCACTCACAATAACTCTCGCACTCACTCTGCACTCACTACACACTGTTCACCCTGCACACTCACACTGTTTACCCTGCACACTCACACACTGCAGACACTGTGACCAGTGCCTATGTGTGCGCGCAGTGCTGGTGTGTGTGAACAGCCTGTGTGTGTGAACAGCCTGTGTGTGTGAACAGTGTCTGTGTGTGTGTGAACAGTGTCTGTGTGTGAACAGTGTCTCTGTGTGTGAACAGTGTGTGAGCAGTGTCTGTGTGTGAGCAGTGTCTGTGTGTGAGCAGTGTCTGTGTGTGAGCAGTGTCTGTGTGTGAGCAGTGTCTGTGTGTGAGCAGTGTCTGTGTGTGAGCAGTGTCTGTGTGTGAGCAGTGTCTGTGTGTGAGCAGTGTCTGTGTGTGAGCAGTGCCGGTGTGTGTGAGCAGTGCCGGTGTGTGTGAGCAGTGCCGGTGTGTGTGAGCAGTGCCGGTGTGTGTGAGCAGTGCCGGTGTGTGTGAGCAGTGCCGGTGTGTGTGAGCAGTGCCGGTGTGTGTGAGCAGTGCCGGTGTGTGTGAGCAGTGCCGGTGTGTGTGAGCAGTGCCGGTGTGTGTGAGCAGTGCCGGTGTGTGTGAGCAGTGCCGGTGTGTGTGAGCAGTGCCGGTGTGTGTGAGCAGTGCCGATGTGTGCGCGCAGGGCCGATGTGTGCGCGCAGGGCCGATGTGTGCGCGCAGGGCCGATGTGTGCGCGCAGGGCCGATGTGTGCGCGCAGGGCTGGTGTCTGTGAGCCGCCTGTGTGTGTATGTAGTTCCTGTGTGTGAACAGTGCCTGTGTGTGAACAGTGCCTGTGTGTGAGAAGTGCCTGTGTGTGTGAGAAGTGCCTGTGTGTGTGAGCAGTGTCCGTGTGTGTCAACAGTGTCTGTGTGTGTGAGCAGTGTCCGTGTGTGTGAGCAGTGTCCGTGTGTGTGAGCAGTGTCCGTGTGTGTGAGCAGTGTCTGTTCTGTGTGTGTGAGCAGTGCCTGTGTATCCCTGCACCTAAAATCAACATACTTGTCATGAGACCCAAGGTTAGACACACAAGCACAACAGTTGCAACCCGGCTGCTCGGATCCTCCATGCAGAAACACATTCCTGCTCTGGGAGGTTTGGTTTTGTTGCTGAACAAGACATGAGCCCCTTTGATGAGATGAGGAGAATGCGGCAAAATGTGGGACTGTTCGTAAGTGACGTAGGCGCAGTGCCGGTGTGTGTGAGCAGCCTCTGTGTGTATGTAGTGCCTGTGTGTGTGTGAACAGTGCCTGTGTGTGTGTGAACAGTGCCTGTGTGTGTGAACAGTGCCTGTGTGTGTGAACAGTGTCTGTGTGTGCGAACAGTGTCTGTGTGTGCGAACAGTGTCTGTGTGTGCGAGCAGTGTCTGTGTGTGCGAGCAGTGTCTGTGTGTGCGAGCAGTGTCTGTGTGTGCGAGCAGTGTCTGTGTGTGCGAGCAGTGTCTGTGTGTGCGAGCAGTGCATGTGTGTGTGAGAAGTGCCTGTGTGTGTGAGAAGTGCCTGTGTGTGTGAGAAGTGCCTGTGTGTGAGAAGTGCCTGTGTGTGAGAAGTGCCTGTGTGTGTGAGCAGTGTATGTGTTTGTGAACAGTGTCTGTGTGCGTGAACAGTGTCTGTGTGTGTGAACAGTGCCTGTGTTTGAACAGTGCCTGTGTGTGAACAGTGCCTGTGTGTGGACAGTGCCTGTGTGTGATCAGTGCACCTGTGTGTGCGCGCAGTGCCGGTGTGTGTATGTAGTGCCTGTGTGTGTGAACAGTGCCTATGTGTGCGCGCAGTGCCGGGGTGTGTGAGCAGCCTGTGTGTGTATGTACTGCCTGTGTGTGTGAACAGTGCCTATGTGTGCGCGCAGTGCCGGTGTCTGTGTGTGTGAACAGTGTCTGTGTGTGTGAACAGTGTGTGTGTGTGAACAGTGTCTGTGTGTGTGAACAGTGTCTGTGTGTGTGAGCAGTGTGTGTGTGTGAGCAGTGTCTGTGTGTGTGAGCAGTGTCTGTGTGTGTGAGCAGTGTCTGTGTGTGTGAGCAGTGTCTGTGTGTGTGAGCAGTGTCTGTGTGTGTGTGTGTGTGAACAGTGTGTGTGTGTGAACAGTGTCTGTGTGTGTGAACAGTGTCTGTGTGTGTGAGCAGTGTCTGTGTGTGTGAGCAGTGTCTGTGTGTGTGAGCAGTGTCTGTGTGTGTGAGCAGTGTCTGTGTGTGTGAGCAGTGTCTGTGTGTGTGAGCAGTGTCTGTGTGTGTGAGCAGTGTCTGTGTGTGAGCAGTGTCTGTGTGTGAGCAGTGTCTGTGTGCGAGCAGTGCCTGTGTGCGAGCAGTGCTTGTGTGTGTGTGAGAAGTGCCTGTGTGTGTGAGAAGTGCCTGTGTGTGAGAAGTGCCTGTGTGTGTGAGAAGTGCCTGTGTGTGTGAGAAGTGCCTGTGTGTGTGAGAAGTGCCAGTGTGTGTGAGAAGTGCCTGTGTGTGAGAAGTGCCTGTGTGTGTGAGAAGTGCCTGTGTGTGTGTGAGAAGTGCCTGTGTGTGTGAGCAGTGTCCGTGTGTGTCAACAGTGTCTCTGTGTGTGAGCAGTGCCTGTGTATCCCTGCACCTGAAATCAACGTACTTGTCATGAGGCCCAAGGTTAGACACACAAGCACAACTGTTGCAACCCGGCAGCTCGGACCCTCCATGCAGAAACACATTCCTGCTCTCGGAGGTTTGGTTTTGTTGCTGAACAAGACATGAGCCCCTTTGATGAGATGAAGAGAATGCGGCAAAATGTGGGACTGTTCATAAGCCAGTGAAAAGAATTCTGTTTCGTACCTGGACGTTAGTGTCTCCAATACAAACGCACTTACATACTTTGTGGGTTAATGAAGACTGTGTCTCATTGTCGGCGCACGACCAAGCCAGCTCTTCAAAGGCCAACACTTACACATGAAAGGATGCAGACGAATGCGCGCCCACCAAACTCACTGCAGACTAGTGAACGCGCCCCAAACATCTGCGTTCAACTACCGCGGCACCCTGACAGCTAGTAATTGACAATTTATTGCACTCTCCTGCGCGTAACCGCACAGAATATGCAGGAAGTGCACAAACTGAAATCCATATGGCCTATTGCGTGAAGGCTACTAGAAACACAGCTCTGCGAGGACCAATTAGCATGCAGATGCCAAAATAAACTACGGAAAAATCTCGGGCAGTGAGGAATTTTTACTTCACTATTCTGAGCCCCGTAACAAGATGGCTCGGAGCTCCGCCCCACTTCTGACGAAGTGGTGACATAGGCCGAGCCCTAAAAAAGAACAATGGGAAAAGACAGAAATATTGGACACTGAAAATTGTTAGAGAAAAGGGCCAGATGGGGACAGGTGGAAATTACCCAGTTCTTATGTATTACTGTGTGTCACTATGGCACATGGCCTAGCACATGTTGCGCAAAAAGTATAGCCACACAGTTCGAGCAAGTATGGGAGCATCCAGATATTAGAAAAACACCTGAGCGTCATGTTAGAGGCTGCATTATCTATTTGTAACACAATCCGGGGAAGGGAGTGGTTACCCCAAAAGGAGGGGTCTCTCCACCTAGTGCACCATTTGAAGTCCTGCAGATGGATTTCATTGAACTAGAAAGATGCAAAAACTTTAAGTATGCCCTGGTAATCTTATGATAATGGACTTCATTTTATGTTATGTTATGTTAACTGGGGTTTTTTAAAGCGCACAGCTACTCTACTGAGTGTCCCGGCGCTGGGTGAGTGTGACTGAACAAGACAGGAAAAACAAGTGTACAGAGCGCAAAGTGTTACATTATTGCTGAAACAGCCATGTTTTTAGGGTTTTTCTGAAAGGAAGTCGATCCTGGAGAAGTCTCACAGCAAGTGGCAAATCATTCCATAGCTTTGCCACTTTCATCCGGAAGGAGTGGCCTCCAATTTGAGAGTATTTAACCACCGGAGTACAGACTAGCGCCAATGAGGCGAAGCGAAGAGAGCTTTGTGAACGATAAAATTGCACTCTCTTCATCAAGTAAGGGGCACCGTAACCATGTAAGGCCTTAAAAGCCAGCACCAGAGCCTCAAACTGTATCCGCTTACAGATCGGAAGCCAATGGACAGAATTCAAATGAGCAGACATATAGGTCCTGGGGCAAAGAGAAAAAATAGCTCTGGCCGCTGCATTTTGCACTACTTGAAGGCGGGTAAACAGATACTCTGGAAACCCCAGATAAAGAATGTCTACGTAGTCCAGCCAAGAGCCAATCAATGCCTGGACCACCATTTTCCTGTAAGGGATCGAAAGTAATGGAAGAAATTGTTTAAGCATTTTCAGGAACCCAAAGCACTGGCCAGCCACAGTCTGAACCTGTGGCTTCATACTCAGAAAGTCCTCCAGTTTTACACCAAGATTTTTTACAGACAATACTGGGTTAGCAGGAGGGTGCATGTCCTGCGGCCACCAGTTCTGCCATAAGTTGGAAGATGGGCAACCAAAGAAAATGATCTCCGACTTATCGGAATTACATTTAAGTTCCTTCAGCTGGAGCCAAGAGAACACCACCGACCAGCAGGCCTTAATAGCTTCCCCCTTAAACTCCGAACCATTGTCGCATGTAAAAAGGAGATGGGTGTCGTCAGCGTATGACACCATTTTGACTCCATGCGACTCAACAAGACTAGCCAATGGGGACATGTACAGATTGAATAAAGTTGGACTGAGCACCAAGCCCAGAAGTACACCCACTACCAATGGGGGGGGAGTAGGGCGGAAAAAGGAGGAGCCCACACAGTTTGTTGGCGCCCTGACAGAAAAGAGGCAAACCATTTGAGAACCGTCCCTCTAAAGCTGGCCTCCTGGAGTCTCTTCAGCAGTCTCCTGTGAGAGACTGTGGCAAAGACTGCTGAAAGATCTAACAATATCAGCATAGCCTTGCCACCTTTATCCAAGACGTCCTTAATGGATTCCAAAATTTTCCAGTACTTTGGAAAAGAAAGGCAAAAGGGAAATGGGCCTATAGTTAACGGGAAGCTCTGGATCCATATTGGGTTTTTTCATATTGCACATGTTATCAAATGAATTACTGAGAGTTTGGGCATATGTCAGAAATTTCATGCTGCTAATCATCCACAATCTGCTGGTTTGGTGGAACGTTATAATGAGACTTTGAAACTTAAATTAGCTAAGGTGCAGGCCTCGACGGGGCTTAAGTGGCTGGATGCTTTGCCATTAGCCCTCATGTCCACACGAGCAGTGGCACATAGCAAGTCCGGCCTTACACCTTATGAGGTGGTGTTTGGAAGGCCAATGAATGTATGGGGTCCCCCACGTCCTAAGAAAATGGGAAAACTGGAGTATCCTATTTTGTTAGATTACATGAAGGAAATTAATTCGCTTTGATTCATCAACAGGTGCGAGACTTACTTCCTGACAATTCTGAAGGTCGTGTGCACTCGTTACAACCCAGTGATTGGGTTCTAACATGAAATGTCCAGCGTTCGAAGAACTTGGACCCTTGTTGGAATGGGCCTGAACATGTCCTCTTGGCAACACGAACAGCAGTCCGAGTTACGAACAGAAGGAGTTGGATACATGCTCACACTGTAAAAAAAAAGTGCCAGCCGATCTGACTCAAAGTACAGAAACCGAGAATGCAGGAATTGCACACAATATTCTCAGCAACGAAGAAAAGAGGGATCATTACTTTACCACAATTGAAGAATTGCTTTTCACTGATCGAACGATAGCTGGAAGAGAGCGGTACAATCTGAGACCTCGTGTTACCCACTGAACGAAGGACTTTGAAAATATGGTGTGGTTTGTCTGGTCCGGTAAGAGGGTCTACTTGGCAGGAGACCCTGTGCTGCAGAGGTGGCCAAACTAGGTTTGATGCGGTTTGTGGTGTGGATATTGTGAATCCATGGAAGAACCCAAACTTCTGAACTACAAATTGAGTTGTGGCAAAATCATCCGTCTTACAGTATTGGAATGGAGAGAATTCAAGGTTTATGGTGCTGAAAACCCCTGACACTATTCGAGGGATTATCAATCGGACGGGAAAAAATGTCAGAACTTTCCGCATCTTGGCAAACGAATCCAGTCAGGAGTTAGATAGCTGTTTGCCTTGGCCCAGAGCTTCAGTTCCCTGACTTTCCCCGACAGGATTTTATAGGGGACCCGAATTACATCCTTTGAAAGAAGCAGTATATCTAACGATCCTTATAGCTATAGGGAATAAGCTAGTGGACGATTTTTCCTGAGTACTTGCTATATTGACTTCCTTTTTAGGTCTCGCCTAGCTATCGCGTAAGCGATACTATGCAAGATATTTAGTAGGGGCTTTTGAAAGTGCTCATCATTTGTCAGCCTGAGTGATCACTTTCGCGGCCGCTTTGATGTTCTCAGTGAGCCGCGCGGTCCGTGACTGCCCGAAGGGGGTGTTCACAAGGGCTGGAGCCTGGAACAAAGGCCCAGCCAGCTGCCAAAAAGGGGAAGATCCGGGGACGGGGGAAACCTGCCCTGGCATCCACACCCCATGAGATGGATGGGGCACCTGAGATGATGATCCCAGAGTCCACGGAGGGGGATGTTTTCTCCTTGGAGGACTTACCTACCACTGTGGAGTGGCGGGTGGAGGGAGGACCTACCAGGGAGGAGTTTTGTCTGGCGCAGAAGGAGTGCCCTACCCTTGAGGGTTAGAGGCGACCAGCTGAAGCCTAGGCAGCAGGTAACGCTTCAGGGAACTTTCATATCTACTGAGAGGATGGCCTCCTCTACAGTGCCAAAGGCAAGCCCGTCTGCGCCCGTCCGCGGCTGTCCCGCGCCCTGCGCCGGACATCATGCCACTTTTCCTAATCACCAAAGTCTGCACTATTCTAGCTCACAGCTTCTTGAGCTAAATCAATACCCGTGTAACTTCATGCATGAAGTAAACCTTGGAGATCTCTCCTCACCCTTTTGCTGCGCTTCCTGCGGCTTGCACATACCCCACAATCCCCCTTCGCAATCCCAGAATCTTTACAATCTGCCTTCGGCCATTTGTAAACATCCGACTAAGATTTCCCATTTGCCTACCAACAATAACCCTAAGGGTGTAACAGACCCACGGGTAGCTGGAAATAGAACTCTGAAATCTATACTGTTGAACACAAGATCTATGGTTAAACACAAACACGAAATTTCTGCCCTGATCACAGACCATGATGCTGATCTTATGTTTCTAACAGAAACCTGGGCATCTGATACCTCTGGACCGGACTGGAATGACGCAGTTCCTGTAGGCTATCATGTAGAATTTGTTAATAGACAAGAAGCAGTGGGAGGTGGTATTGGGATTATTTATAAATCCCATTTAAAAGTTTTCTCATTACCCGAGCTTGGTCTAGAAGCAGAAGCCATGAGCTTTAAAATTAAAGAAAATAATTGCATTATATTTTCGGGCCTACTCGTATATCGCCCCCCTGGTCTGAGAACACCTTTTATCAGAGCACTGCACACCTTTCTTGAATCTACATCTAACTCCGCCACATATACCGTTCTGGGTGATTTTAATTTTCACTTAGAAGCAAATAATGACTCTGACTCAACTACTTTAATTGACAATTTTTTAAGTTTTGATATGTCTCAACTAGTCTCAAACCCCACTCATATCGCAGGACACACCCTTGATGGCATTTTCACTAGCAATAACCATATCAAAGCTATCTCTACCAAAGCAGTCCCTTGGTCTGATCACTATGCTATCTTTTTTAATATGTCTCTGACTGAACGTACACATCATCGAAGAGGCCTTATGCTTCCCGAAAAGACACGGCCTTGGAACAAGCTTGAACCCGCCCTTCTGGCACAGTCACTTGCAAAAGATCCCCCTGCTCTCGATACCGGCAACACCAACTTAGGAGCGGCCAAATTCCAAGATTGGATTCAGCAGACAGTTGACGAACTAGCCCCTGTAGAAATAAAAAAAGCCAGAAGACGCTGTGCCACTGCACCTTGGTATTCCATGGAGGTGAAACACATAAAACAAAAATGCCGACGACTTGAGCGGTCGTGGCGCCCGGATTATTGTGTTCAAAACAAACAAATCTACATCAAAGCCCTACAGGAATACAAAACAGCAATAGTGCAGGCTAAGTCGGCCTATTTTACAAATAAAATCCAGGCAGCCTCCAATACCTCAAAAGAACTATTTAAAACTGTCGCTCATCTCACTAGGACCCCCCGCGACACTGTTTTTAGCCCTGACCAAAACTTCGTGACTAATATTGCTACCTTTTTCCAACATAAGGTCCAGACAGTTTATGACGACCTTAGCTCATCGGCATCAATCTCATCTAAGGAGAATAATGACACTGTCCCCCGGTCTGGTCCTAGTTATCCCTCCTTTCCCTTATTAGAGGAGTCACAGGTGGCAGACCTCATCACACAGATGAAATCAGGGTCTCCATTAGATCCCTGTCCACCGCGTATATTACATATGGTTCCGCTGACAGTGGCAGCTGTTCTGACCCCCTTGATTAACAACATTATCATCTCAGGTGTTTTCCCTATCAGCTGGAAAAAAGCATGTATTCGACCAATCCTGAAAAAGGACTCATTGAACCCAGCCGAACCAAAGAACTATCGACCAATATCCTGCTTGCCGCTACCTGCCAAGATTCTCGAAAAAGCCATCAACCTAGAAATGATGCGCTATGTTGATCATAACAAACTTCTAGACCCCTCCCAACATGGATTCCGCCCTTCCCATTCAACGGAGTCGGCCCTGATTATGGCGACGGAAAATATTCGACGAACTATGGATGAGGGCGGCAGAACTGCCCTGATTTTACTTGATCTCACAGCGGCTTTCGACACCGTGAACCACTTAATCCTGTTAAACAGACTAAAAACACTTGGTTTCACGGACGCTGCCCTAGCCCTCTTAACATCCTTCTTGGACTCTCGAATCCAACAAGTGCACTGGGAAGGTCTTACATCTGACGAATTCTCCCTTCCAGGTGGGGTCCCTCAAGGATCGGCACTATCTCCCACCCTGTTTAATTTATATGTCACCCCCTTAGCTGCCTTAGTTCAATCCCATGGTCTGCAATTAGTATCCTATGCTGACGACACTCAAATAGTAGTCTCTGTGTCCCAGTCCATTCAAGCCACTGCGGAGCGCTTTAAGAACTGTCTTCTCAGTGTTAAAAACTGGATGAGCCTTAACTTTTTAAAACTAAATGCAGACAAGACCGAGATAATTGAGTTCGGTCAGAAACCATCGATCTGGAACAACCTCTGGTGGCCCCCAGAGGCGGGCTCCTGCCCAAGTCCAGCAGAAAAGGTCAGGAACCTTGGCTTTCTGGTTGATAAAGATCTATCTTGTAAGGCTCAGATTAACCAGGTAACGTCTACCTGCTTCCATACCATCAAGATCCTTAGGAAAGTTTTACCTTATATCCCCCCCACATTGCAAAAAACTGTTATGGGTGCCCTGGTAATGTCCCGAGTGGACTATTGCAACTCTCTCTACTTGGGCACAGGAGAAAAACAACTGAATAAGCTGCAGGCAATTCAAAACGCCGCAGCCAGGGTTCTGATGAATCTACCCTATCGTCACCCGACATCTAAAGTCATTAGGAAACTTCACTGGCTACCAGTCAGGTGTAGAATTCAATTTAAAGCCCTCTGTCTGGCCCACAGATCTGTGCACGGTACGGGATCTGACGATCTTGCCAAGTTACTTCCTCGATATGTGCCATCACGTGCGCTGAGATCAGCCGGTCTTGATCTTATCTGCCAACCTAAAATAAGAAGACAACGCTGGGGTGGCAGATCTTTCTCTTACCAGGCTTCCAGACTGTGGAACTCTCTACCCCCTGCACTACGCTCACAAAAATCTAAACTTTGTTTCAGAAAAGCACTGAAAACCTGGCTCTTTTCCTCGTATTAAGACTGGCTCACACTGCTCTCTAGTCACTTAGCGCCAAGACGCCGCGGCATTCGAGCGCTTTACAAGTACTTCAGTCAGTCAGTCACAGTGAGCCCAAGGCTCAGATGCACGGTTCGTCCCGGGCCTTGGTAGTCCCCCAGCGTTACCGAGGCTTCCTTTTGGAGTTGGCTGACGAAATTCCTTTGGCAGGACACCTGGGCCAGGACAAGACCTTTGCCCGGCTTGTTCCACACTTTTATTGGCCTTAGATGAGGGTTATGTCCGACACTTTTTGTAGGACGTGTGTGTCCTGTCAAGCCAGTGGGAAAACAGGGGTTAAGCTGAAAGCTCCCCTGGAACCACTACTTGTCGTTAGCACCCCCTTTGAAAGGGTGGGCATCGACATTGTTGGGCCATTCAATCCACCAACTTCTGCTGGTCACAGGTTTATGCTGGTTCTGGTGGGTCATGCCACCCGGAACCCAGAGGCTATTCCTATGAGGACCATCACTGCACCTGCGGTGGCTCAGGCCCTGATGGGGATTTTTACCCGAGTGGGTTTCCCCAAAGAAGTTGTGTCAGACAGGGGTGCTAACTTCATGTCGGCATACATGCAGGCTATGTGGAAGGAGTGTGGAGTTATTTACAGGTTCTCCACCCCTTACCACACCCAGACCAATGGTCTGGTGGAAAGGTTCAACATAACCCTGAAGGGCATGATCAGGAGTCTGCCTGAGAGCCTGCAGAGGAAATGGGACGTCCTCCTACCCTGCTTGTTCTCCTACAGGGAGGTGCTACAGAAGGGGGTGGGCTTCAGCCCCTTTGAAATTCTGTATGGGCACCCTGTTAGAGGACCTCTCAGACTGGTGAAAGACGGATGGGAAAAGACTCCCAGGAGGCTTCCCCAGGATGTGGTGAGCTACAAGCTTCTGAGAACCTCGAAGCCAGTCAGGCAGTCATGAAAGAGTAGTATGACCACAACGCTCACCCCATGGAACTGGAGCCTGGACAGAAGGTGTGGGTCATGGAGCCTGGAGAGCTTAGTGCCCTCCAGGATCGCTGGACAGGCTCCTTTGAAGTGGTTGAAAAGAAGGGCAAGGTCACTTATTTGGTGGACCTTAAGACCCCCAGGAAGCCCTATCATGTGCTCCATGTCAACCGCCTCAAGCTACACTATGAGAGGTCCGAGGTCACTTTGATGATGGTGACTGATGGGGCAAAGGAAGAGGAAAGCAAGCCTCTCCCTGACCTATTTGCGTCCCAGGAGAAGGATGGTTCAGTGGAAGGAGTGGTTCTCTCACCCTCCCCGACTCCCGAGCAGCAGAGGGACTGCCGCCAAATCCTGGAGCAGTACTCCTCGCTCTTCTCCCTTATACCGGGGAGGACCCACATGTGTACCCATGATGTGGACAATCCCACCTGTGAAGTCCAAGTCCTACCCGCTGTCAGATAAGGTGAAGGCCAGCATCCACAGTGAGGTCACCAAGATGCTGGGATTGGGAGTGATTGGTACCAAAGCTGCCCCGCCGGGCACCACACCGGAACTCAGGTTCTATAGGGATTACAGTGGACTGAACTCAGAGACTAAGACTGACGTTCATCCCATCCCAAGGGCGGATGAGCCTATTGACCGGCTGGGCGCAGCCCAATACCGGAGTACCTTTGACCTTGCGTCGGGGAACTGGCAGATCTCCCTGACAGATAGGGCAAAGAAGAGGTCTGCCTTCTCTACCCCTGAGGGACACTACCAGTTCTGAGTGATGCCCTTTGGGCTCAAGAATGCCCCTGCTACCTTCCAACAGCTGGTGAACCAGGTCCTCTCCAGTTTGGAGGCCTTTTCTGCTGCCTACCTTGATGACATCGCTGTCTTCAGCAGCAGCTGGGAGGACCATCTGAGTCACCTTCGGGAAGTACTTCAGGCCCTGCAGCAGGCAAGCCTGACTATCAAGGCCAGAAAGTGCCAGATCGGGCAAGGGTCGGTAGTGTACCTAGGCCACTTGGTGGGTCGGGGTAAGGTGCAGCCCCTCCAGGCCAAGATTGAAACCATCATGGCCTGGAAACCCCCAAGACACAGACTGAGGTCCAAGCTTTTCTGGGCCTCACCGGTTTCTACTGCTGCTTTGTCAAGGGATATGGTACCAGTGTGGCTCCCTTGACTGAGCTTACATCCAAGAAACACCCTCGACAGGTAGTCTGGACTGAGGCGTACCAATGAGCCTTTGACACCTTAAAGCAAGCTATGTGCAAGGCTCCTGTGCTCAGGGCCCCGGACTTTTCCAAAGAATTCATCGTCCAAACAGACGCGTCTGAACATGGCATTGGGGCAGTGCTATCGCAACTCAACGAAGAGGGTTTGGACCAACTTGTGGTTTTCCTTTCCAGGAGACTACTCCCCCGGGAACAGAGCTTGAGTGCGATAGAGCGGGAAGCCTTTGCGGTGGTTTGGGCCCTGTAGAAGCTACGGCCATACCGGTTTGGTTCGCACTTCTTGTTCAGACCGACCACCGGCCCCTCCGGTGGCTTATGCAAATGAGGGGCGAGATTCCCAAGTTGTTAAGGTGGTCCATCTCCCTACAGGGAATGGACTTTAGGGTGGAACACCGGCCTGGAGTGGACCATGCCAATGCTGACGATCTCTCGAGGTTTTTCCGCCTTAGTGACGAGAACTCCCACGGGTAGCTCTCCCCACTTTCAGCTGGGGGGGGCGTGTGTTAGACCTGTCAGCTTTTAGAGGGTCTCCCCCTATGTTTTTCCCCTTTCTGCCTCACATTTCTTTTTCCACCAATCCTTTTTGTGTGGCCTTAGGTCTCAGAGTGCCCCACCACTACTAATTAGTGCTGAGGCACAGGCGCGCCTACCTAAAATGGTGGGTAGAAAGAGTTCCTTAGATGGACACCTGCTAGAAATTACCTCAGAGCTCTGGCCCATAGGACAAAATGAGGAGGTTCCAGAACCTTCCGGTCCACTCTAGTGACCTGGGCCTAGGCTACATAAGGAAGGACACTGGGCGGCCATTTTGTCACTGCTGGGTTGGCTGGAGTGTAGACAACTGTGTCAGGGGGAATGTGCCTCAGGCTAATCTGTCTGCTCTTAGGGGCTGCGAGTTGGTTGTGGGTGCTGCCCTCCTTCCTGTTGATCTGACCCTGCCTATGAGAGAAGATCTGCAAGCATTACGCCTCACTGTGGCCACTCACCAAGAAAACTAACCTAATCCAACTGCTGGTGAGATGGACTTTGTCCCAATTTCAGAAACCTTGGAGAGTTATGCTGTGGCCTTTTAGGACAACGTGAAACAAGGGACCTTTGCCCCCGAGCCCTGAAGAGAAGTGGGGTCTAGACGTTGTCCTCGTCTTGTTTCGCCATCGCAAGGTGCACTGGTCGTGCCTGCGCCGTGTGTTGCCTAAGACTGCCAGTGTCTTATCCCCCCCCTTTTATCCTATGCCTTTTCGCACTCCGAAAGCACTGTGATACTAAGGCTGTCAGGCGTAATCGCGCCGCTAGTCTAGGTGCTAAGGAGAGCCAAGCGGTTTCAGCGTCAGGCGTGTGAGAGGGGGAGCGGTGCAAGACCTCGAGCAGGACTCTGGGCGGGGTCACTAGGCAACCGACCTCCCGCCTAGCGCGTCGCCTCACTCAGGGAAGTTGGGAGGCCCTCATCGGGGCGGAAGCCGCCGCGAAGACCAGAAGGACGGATTGACTCAGCTTATGCCACTCCGGTGGATGGGAGTGGGTGCACGGAGGCCCGTCCGCTTTGGGGCCACGGGAATCTGCACGTCACGATTCGGCTGCGGCCCCCGCCCCGCCTCAGGTGAAGCGACAGAAGACCTGAGCGGGAGGACGGGTTTAGTGCGGCCTCTTCAGCTTCCCTCCAGGAAGAAATAACAAGGGCGCCGATCGGGCGCACAGGTATCTGAGGCTGCACAAAGGAGGGAGGGGCTGAAGTAAAAAGGGACAGGCAAGACGGGGGCGAATTGTGGTGATTGTGGGTGTCACGAACTTGCCCCAAGTAAACCACCTCTCTAAGTCGTGACTGGCTCATTTTACGAGAGAAGGTCCCAGACTTCAATCTTTCCCTCTGGAGTAAGCCTCCAAGAATTCATCTTTGCGCAGGAGTGAGAAAGAAACAGCGCGCTCAGTATAAAAAAATCGTCATTAATCTTATCTTAAGGAAACTTCCCGCTTTACCCAAATTGACTCAGAAGCCGGCTAGAGCTTTATTTCATTTAATAAAATGCCGGCCGAATTGGAAACTTACACCCACTAAAGTAAAAATTAATGTACTGATCCAACTGGTTTAACCTGTCACATGTTTCTCATGATTTATGGGTGATATTCTAACTAACTAATTACCTCACTAAATGTATTCAGAAACCTGTTGCTTGACAGCTGTGAGGAAATGTGACTTACTGTTTAATTAATGTGAATAATTTCCTAAAGTGAAATATCTAAGTCCTAATTTATTATACATTGGAACCTTCATACCTCCTTTCTAATACACAGAGATAAAGCCTCACTATTTTCTAATTAACAAAGACGGTGTGGTGTCAATTTTGGTGGTTGTGCGCTGGGGTGCTGTAGTGTGTGTATGCAAGTATGTAGCCAATGCCTTCTAGATTTAGCCTTCGCACTCAGTGCCATGCTACCCTAAGCGGACCGGTAGTCCCGGTTCCAACACCCACCTGCTCACAAAAGACCACAAGAGCTGCTGTGGCCTGCCGGGCTGTGAGACGTGGTCCTAGGCGGGACCAGTGTCTCCCTCACCGGCCCAGTGGACTTGCCGAGGTTTCCACCAAGGGGAGATCCTGGATCCAGGGTCACCCCACCGCTGTCCCTCACGGTGGGTGGCAGATGGCAACATCCTCCTCCTCAGCGCTGTTTCGGCCGAGCTGCTCCTCCGGCGTATGCTTCCTCCCAGCATCACTCCACCAGCAAGCTCACTGGACGAGCCGCGCTGCAGGGGTTCTCGACGCCCAGCCAGCAGATCAGTTGTATGCAGGAGAATGCCATGAGACAGCACTTTTCTACTCAAACGCAGCACGTTGGCATCCCTATTGCCTGGGGGTGCAGACACATGGGAGAGTTCCCTAGCAGCAGGAAACCCAGCTCCTCTTCGTCGGGGCCCGGTGCAGCCGAGCCTCGTGTCGTGGGTCAAAAAACAAAACAGCGCCTGCCCTGGGAAGGTTCCCCTCTCCCGTAGCACACCGGGGACTTCCAGAAACAAAGTGCTCACCATGCGCTAGGTGTAGGGAGAGTAAACAGTGCTCTCCATGCTGACAAAGGATAAATCCGGGGCACACCACAGCACTAGCCATGCACTACTTGGAGCAAGCGAGCTGGCAAATAACCATAAAGCGCTCATCACACGATAAGTCGCCAAATCAAACAGGGCAGGCCACCAAGCCCTGGGAGATCACTGGGGGCACCACGCAGGAACAGATGCAGCAGGTCAGCACACAGAGTCCTTGTAGGGAAGTAGTCAGTCCTCCTTGTAGCCAAGCAGGGCACACGTAAGCACAACAGACAAGGGAGTTCTATGGCGGTTCCTGCTGGCAGCATAACAGTTTCTTCTGGCAAGGTACTGTCTGTAGAGCAAGTAGCGTCTGGTTTAAAGTCCAGGCAATGTCTAAAGTCATGGGGTCACAGCCACTGTACTTATAGTCCAAAAGTCTTTGTTCAAGGGGCACTTCAAACAACTTTCAGAAGTCTCAACACACCCATTCAATCCCAAGCCCTGGCTCCAGACACACTACAGTGGGGGTGAAGACAGCATTGTGAAAGTGTGCTGGTGCACCTCCTCCCACTGTTGAAGGGATTCTGCACATACACAGAACTATGCGCAGGAAAACAGGGCATCAGAGTATAGGGGTGTACTGACCTATCACCTTAGTACCCAAAATCCCAATACCGACTACTAGCTATAGTGTCTCATTCGTTCTCCTACAAAAATAGCAAAGCTACAAATGATTAGACAACCCAGAAAACAACACTCCGACTCTCTCAGGAATTGCCGTAGCAAGACATACCCTTTCGCTCGCTCACTGATTGTCCACACTGAGAATTGGCAGAGTCACTGAAATAGTTCAAAATATTTCTTTTAACTATCGTGCTCTACAATACAGTATATGAGCCTCTACCAGCAGCAAAATGCATAAAATCAAAACAATTAGATTGCTACAATTCCATAGTGTACAAAAAAAGAAAGTTATACAAAGACAGTGGAAAAAGGACTATAAGGCCATAACCACACTCCCCTTGACTGGAAGAAGTTTATTTATATAAAGCAGGATCTCTGGGCTTTGACAGCAGAACCCATACCTTAAAGTCTGGATGTAAGGTTTACATCGTAGGAACAGCATATCTCTTCTCCATGAAAAGGCTTTCTCCAAGTGTGTAAAAAACAACATACAATCCCGTAATATCAAAGCACGAGTCTCCAGCATCGCAGCTGTGTTTAGCATGTTATGACTAGGTGCTAGAGACTGACCAGAATAGAATAACAAGGGGTACTGCTGATCGACTTTGCACATCGTGTTCAGACTAAACTCCAGGAACTTAGCAGAGAATGTGAAAAACAGACCGTTCTCATGTCAAAGGCACAAACAGTTTTGCAAAAACAAAGTCTTGTAGTAACATGCCCAAAAGCAGCCTCATGGCAGGAAAGTTCATGCTAACTTAGCAATGTCGAGGGCGTGGCCAAGTGCCGATCATGGTGGACGTGTAGCTCCGGAGCTCCGTCCTTAGCCCGAAATAATAGCTGATTATCCTGCAATCCTGACCAGCAACTCACCTCCACACGGTGCACAGAAGCCCTGGGAGCGACCAGCGTGAAGCGGAGGGGTGCTGCTCCTCCACAGTTCGCACCGGTAGGGCGCCGGGACCATGGTGACTGCTGCGGCCTGTAGCACAGAGTAAAGCCTCGGCCTCGATTTGTGGACTGTCCGACCCACCCTAGGTCACTGACTCGCTCCGGGAGGGGCCCCGGTCCGGAGATAAGGCGGACTCTCTACCGCGACACCAGGACATACTGCGGGGGCCCCCCCCGCGCCACCTGTGGCCTCCTTGCCTCCAACACCAGGCCGCTGGTCACCCGCTGGCCTCCCCCGCTGCGGGACCCGCTGGGCTGCCGGGACTCCAGACCTGCCACCGCCAATCGCCACACAGCTGCAGTACCTGAGCCCCGGACCCCCCGCTGGTGAAGAGAACAGGTCTGGTGTGATACAGGACCCGCCATCAGCACTGCGGACGCGTAGTCCGCTCACGGCACAGCGCGCCGGGGGGCGCGGGGCGGCCCGGCAGCAAGAAGGTACTGCAGGCGCCATTTTGTTTGCACCCTGGAGTGGTGTCCTGGACATTGGGGACTCGTTCCCGGCAATCTGCACACTCCAGGCACCGGCGCCAGTGGGCATACAGCAACGGGAGTACGCGAGGCTGTACACTACCACGGTCAGAGACCGCTCGCATTGCGGTTATACCTGCGACCTCACGGACTAGAGCTGGGGACACCAGGCACACGTGGGGGGAAGAAGACGCGCGCTGTGGAGCCCTAACGCCACACTGCTAGCCTGGCGCCTGCCGCGATACTGGCCACTGAAGCTGTCCCTCCTCGTCGCCTTCCCTGGCCTGTGGACTCCCCCCTACACCTTGCACAGCCAGGAGATTAACGGCTATCAGGACCACCAACGGAACCCCACTCTGCCCCGTGACAACACCGCGACCAGCCGGCCGTCGTCACCCCTGCACAAACTGGCCCAGATCACTCCTGGCTGACCTGAGGACTGCGCCACAATCGCCTGCATCTAGCGGAACCTGGGTACACCGCTTTCTCAGCCCGGCGCCCTTGCGTGGGCACGTGCTTGGGGGAGACCGGCGACCGCGGCTACTCCAGCGTCGCCCTGCTTACCAGGTCAATGGGTAGACACAGGGGCAGGAACCAGGACTTAGGCACTCCGGCAGACATGCAGTCCACGGGCTCCGAAGACTCACTGGCCTCCTCGAACGCGGACATCATCCCGCCAACCGGAAAGGGATCCCAGGACGCCAAGTTGGACCTCATCCTCAACGACATACGCGCCACACGCGAGGCGTTAGAATCACGCATAGACAACATGGCGACCGGCCTATCCCTATTGCGGGCTGACCACAACAAGCTGGCGGAGCGAGTCTCGGAGCAGAAGATAGCGCTAAATGACCTAATACCCCAACAGACGGAGCATTCCACGAAGCTGGAGACCGTGGAGAAGCAGCTTAAACAGCTATGGGGCAGGGTGGACGATGCGGAAGGACGTGCCCGCCGCAACAACGTCCGCATCCTGGGTATTCCGGAGCGAAGCGAGGGGAGGGACCCCACCCAATTCGTTGAAGACTGGCTGCGGAAACTGGTGGGCCAGGACGACCTTACGGCCCTGTACAGTGTGGAGCGGGCGCACAGAATGCCATCGCGCCCCCCGCAATTGGGAGCGCCACCTCGACCATTGATTGCGCGCCTACTCCATTACAAAGATCGGGACGCTGTCTTGAGAGCGGCAAGGGAGAAGGCACCTATACGCTTCGAAGACAAAAACATATTGGTGTACCCCGACTTCACGCCCACGGTACAAAGAGCCCGGTCCACTTTCCTGGGGGTGAAGCGCAAACTCAGAGACAGAGACATGAAATATGCGCTGTTATTCCCTGCAAGACTCCAGATACTACACGGCAATAAATCCCACTTCTTCGACTCGCCGGCGGAGGAATGGATGGAAGTCACACTCACCCCTCCGACCTCACAAGACCCATTCGCGGACGACCACAGTGGAGATCACAGGGCCTCGCAGAGACAACGAGACAATCCTTCCACTTCCGGACAGCACCCCACGCGAGGCGCACCGATGAACACTCAACCGCCCGGGGACCAGACAGCGGGTCCTACTTCAACAGAACGGATGCGACTAACAGAGGAGGCGCTGGCCGCCCACGACGCGGGAGCAACCGGGGACGGGGGCACCGTCACCACCGACACCCACACTGAGGTTTCCGGGTCGGTGGACAGTCTACAGCTGATCCCCAAGATCACGGCCCAGATGGCAGAGGAGTTCTGACTGTCGGCACGATTAATCCTCTCCAGGTGGTAAAGTATAACCGACCCCTCTTCCTCATACATGGTGGGTTGCAGAAGGGCTCACCCTATCAAGGGCTACCATGCCAGAGCAGACCATCAAGAGAGAGTCATCAGAGGTCTGCTTCCCCTGTTTTGAACATGGAACACACTGACTTGTGCCCACGTTGGGCACCCTTGTTTGGCTCCCGAGCCCGTTGGCCTGGGGACCTTTTAGTTAAGGGGTTATATGTTCACAAGGCACTCTCACCTGGCACCATGACGAATCTAACATGGTCACTCATGAGCTCCGCTCTACCAACACACACAGATGGCTATGGGACCTCTTAATGTCTATCATTTGTGCACCTGGAATGTACGGGGACTGGGCTCGATACACAAACGCCACAGAATCCTGGCTCAACTTAACCGTACCGTAGAGGGACACCAGATAGCTTGTCTGCAAGAGACACATTTGAACAGTGCTGAAACTGTTAAGATACGCAAAAAATGGAGAGGACAGCTCTTTGCTACCTCCTATTCTGCGTTCTCCAGGGGGGCAGCAATCTGGCTTCGCAACTCTGTCCCCTTCAAGGCATTAGAACAAAAGATCGATAAGGAGGGGCGTTATGTATTTGTGCGGGGTTTACTGGATGGGGATGCCATTGTGTTAGGATGTGTGTACTCACCGAACACAGGCCAATCGGAATTCTTGCTCACACTGAATGGGATGCTGGCTGATTGGGCTGACCACCATTGGATCATTGGGGGGGATTGCAATGCTGTGCTCGATCTTACACTGGATAGGTCACACCCCCCCTTGTTAGCCACTGAGAGCAGAAAACAGGCGGACGCTCTAGCACGTTGGGCTGAGGGCTGGGACTTGGCAGACGCGTGGCGCAGCACACACTCACAGGAGAGGGAATATACCTTTTTCTCCCCGCCCCACCAGCTCCACACGTGAATTGACCATGTCTTCTGCTCCCGCTCCCTGACGACCTCAATTGTACAGGCCCAACACATGGGGAAAACCCTGTCCGACCACAACCCCGTTGAACTCACTTGGCACTGGGGCAGGTTGACGCCCCCCATCCCGGCTTGGCGACTACCCCCTGACCTGCTTGAAGACACAGTTTTTAGATCGTCCCTTTCCGACTCTATAGACACATACTTCACCACGAATGCGAACACAGTCAGCACCGTCAGATCGAATGGGACGCATTTAAAGTCTGTCTCAGGGGAGAGGCGATGGCCGCTCGAGTGGGCAGAAAGAAAGAGGTCATCAATCAATTGAAGGAAGTAGAGGGTTCCCTAGCGTCCCTGGAGAGCGAGGCAGCGGGCACCAATGCACATTTCACCCCACTACAGGAGGCCCACATCAGACACGCAGAGCTACTAGAAGACTTGAGGCTCCTAGATTACAGAGAACACACGAATAGGCAGCATACACAGGCAGACCGAGCTGGTACCCTTCTGGCCCGGATACTACGAGATTCCCCACCATGCCACCCAATCTTAGAAATTGTGGACCAGGCAGGCAATCCGGCCACCACCCAGATAGGGATTAATACGGCGTTCAGGGACTATTACACCACACTATATAGCCCCCCCCGCCCCAGTCGGAGATCGCCTATGAGACCTTTATGAGGGACCTGGACCTGCCCCGGCTTACCGACATGCAAAGCAAAGACCTACAGCGCAACATCTCACTAGCGGAAATCAGACAAGCGATACGAGCCCTCCCTAGGAACAAGGTCCCTGGGACCGACGGCCTCCCGGCCGAATTCTACACAACGTTCATAGATCTATTGGCCCCACGTCTACATGCTCTCTATCTGGAAGCCTTGCGATCGGCCTCCCTACCGCAATCGTCCATGCAAGCATTGATCACATCCCTCTTAAAACCAGGCAAAGAAGGGCTACAGCTGGCCGACTACAGACCCCTGTCCCTCCTAAATACTGACTCGAAGATCTTGAGTAAAGTGCTGGCGACGAGACTAATTCAATATATACCCCAGTTGATCCATCCGGACCAATGTGGTTTTGTGCCGGGCCGAATCTCAGACGCTTGGCCCAAACGTGGAGGGCGCGGGCTCGGAGGGCTGCATCTCACTAGACCTGAGACAGGCGTTCGACTCCCTTAGATGGGACTACATGTTTGCCACACTCTTGAAATACGCGATACCGCCCGAATTCGTTGCCTGGGTCAGGCTTCTGTACACTCTCCCTTCAGCGAGAGTGCGCACTTCTAGGCATATTTCGGGTCCTATAGCTATAGCAAGAGGCACCCGGCAGGGCTGCCCGCTCTCCCCTCTCCTATTTATCCTTGCCCTCGAACCATTGCTTTGCAGTCTCAGGGCGAAAGCCCCCCGCTATGGTATTCATAGACACAGGACGGCACACATTGTGTCCGCTTATGCCGACGACATCATATTGTACCTTCAAGACATACGGGGAGACATGGGCCCTATACCCCAATTGTTTGAGGACTTCAGGGAGATCTCAGGCCTTACTATAAGTGAACCCAAGTCTTATGGGTTCACTTTCAGGAATACAGACTCTTCCACTCCCCTACCCTTCGCTCCACACGTATTTCAGATAGCGGGAACTACCTTCCGATATCTAGGGATGCACATCTACAGGGAAGCTGACATGATGATTGACCGAAACCTTGGAAGGACCATGAGAGCACTGAAATCACAAATTCAATTCTGGCTGACGCTGCCCCTCTCTGTTGCTGGCAGAGTGGCCATTTCCAAGATGTTAATGCTCCCTCGCCTAGTTTACCACTTCACCAACCTGCCATTCCTGATCCCAGCGGCGACGTTTCAGCATCTCGACACATTACTCACGGAACTTGTGTGGGGACACGGGTGCAGACGTATAGGCCTCGCTAAACTGCAGCTCTTCTCAGGTTCCGGTGGTATGGGCCTTCCAGACTTTAGGGCGTACAACTATGCGTGCCAGCTACAATGGCTGGCCTACTGGGTGGCGGGCCGCAATCTCCACGAGCTCAACATGACAGAGAGGGAACATGAAAGAGGGGACATACACAAGTTGCTCCTACCCCAATCGGACATGCCGAGAAATGCCCCACCACTCCTCCGGCTGGCGGTGTCATACTGGCGGAAGGCAGTGAAATACACTTCCCCCACGACATCGTATGCCCCCACGATCCCGCTTCTGGGCATCCCACTAGGCTCGGGTACACTGACAACGAACAGGCTGGCGCCGTGGCAGGATGCAGGTGTGACCCATGTGGGAGACCTGTTCGCGGAGGGGCACCTACTGTCCTTTACAGACTTCAGGGCTGTGCATGGCGTCCCTAGAGGCTCATTCCTATTACACGCAGGCCTTCGTCACTATATAACACACACCTGGGCGCCTGGGGGACAGGAGCCAGCCACCAACCCCCTGATAACAATGCACTACCTCATGGGCACGGGCGGCCACCTAACCAAATGGCTCACTGCTAGCATAAAAGCGGAGAGGGCGGTCCCTCTAACAACACTCAGGACAGCATGGGAAGGAGACATTGGTAGGCCACTGAGGGATAAAGAATGGGAACGCATCCTCCAGTTTCCAAAGAAGGTAGCCAGAAACCCCAAATACAAGTTTATTCAGCTGATGCTGCTGCATAGGGCCTACCTGACCCCACATCGCCTGCATATGATGTTCCCCGAGGCGAGTAGCAACTGCCCCCGGTGCGACGCTGACGACGCATCACTATTACACATGCTCTGGCAATGCCCCAAGTTGGGCCATTACTGGGCTACCATCGCTGACTCGCTTGAGAGTGCTGGCACCCTGTCCCGTTCGCTCACCATAGAACACACACTGCTAGGGTTGGGACCGTCAACACGCACAAGGGCAGTGGAGACACGTTTCACAGACCTAGCCCTACTTCTAGCGAAGCGAGCAATCACGATGAGGTGGAAGTCCCCCAGACCCCCTGACCCGGATTTATGGAAAGCAGAGGTGATTAGATGGGGCAAGGCAGAAGGCGAGGCACTACAACGAGAAGAACACAGAGGTCTCAGGAAAACACTGATCTCCTTAGACTGGTACACTGTGCTGGGGACCTTCGAGACTGGGGGGGAGGAGGGCGGGGGGGACACGGATGACTCGCTACAAGCGGGATGATGGGGTCCGGCCCCTTAGGACATTCATGATGTATGGTGCACTGTGTTGGGGTACGGGGAACCCCGTACCATTGACAATTCTATGCCAGCCTGCCTCTGTGTATGGGGAGAAAAGAAAAAAAGACAGAAACACTGTACTACACGGAGCAGCAGGTGACCAGGATGTAAATATCACATTTATTCGCATACGAGGAGAGTGCCGGGAGGGATTTTAGTGGGTGGGGGAGGGAGTGGGTATGTTAGGGGATTGTTCAGTTGCTATGGTTCCGGACGAAAATTGAAAATCAAGGGTACTAAACGCCTATGCATACTGAGCAGACATATGAATGTGACGTACTGATGATTACTATGCCCGAATATGTATGTAACTGCTCCAATTACTATGCTAATAAACAGATTTTCAAAAAAAAAAAATTAGCAATGTCGACAATGTCCCTAAGGGCCATATAACACCCTCTCCTTGGTAAGGTCATAGGGCAGAGACAAAAGACCAAAACAGAGTTAAAAATGCAGGCTGTGTTCAAAGCGTTTGGAAAAAAAAAAACAAGTAGGAAAAAATTGAAATTCACAAAAAAAAAAACCCAATCTAAATCCTTATTGGCTATTGAAAGAGTGCTGTTTCCGGGATAATAAAGTTAACAAAGAAGGTGGTGAACCTAAGAATGCAATTCCCTCCAAAAGATCATCCCTATCGTTGGTAGAAAAAAAAAGGGACGCTATCCAATTTAGTAGGTCGAAGGAACAAACGTGCTCCTCATAATCAAATGCCTCCAAATGCATAACTGGACAACTTGTGTGACATTCGATGAAACTCTGATGGAGGAAGTTCTGTGCAGCAGCACAGATATCCCATTCAGTCAATACTCCAAGTGCTGCCGCACACGCCATACGACCATCCCCAGAACAAGCCAGGTCATGAGTCTCTAAGGGACCTATCAACTGGTTAAAATCCGGTACTGGACATGACGTATTGGAGAGGCATAAATCCATAACCCAATAGAAGGGGCATCATCGACAGTAGAAAACTGGTTGCACGTAAGTAAAGTAGGCAAAGCGAAAAGTTAGTCCATAATGTACGCCAAGCGTTGCTAATGGCACGCATCCAAAAACCTGTTGAATCAGATTACGGTACAGTTGCAACTGGCCTTGTCTGTGCATTACCACAAGATGAGCAGCCATTGCACAGCAGGAACAGAAGAATCAGAATTCCCCCACCTATCGCCAATACTAAGGGGAACCCTCCAAAGACGCTGTAAAAAATAGAATGAATAAAAGCCGGTATTAGTCCAAATATTGTCTGAAAAGAAGTCACAAGGCCGGATCCCACACGTTAAAAAAAATGTACAAGGCCTTTAGTGTCAAATGCATTCAATATTTAATGTATAAGCTCCCCAAAGTGAAGTGGGAGGTTAGTGTTCAGAAGGGACTGTATCTCGCTAGATGTCCTAGCCACCTGTAACTCGAAGGTCTCTCGAGCCAAAATGAAAGTCATCTCTTCTTGGAATAATAGAGCTTTGAGCCTGCTCAATTTGTTGAAATCTGTTTTCAAAGTCGGAATGGAAGGTCAAATGGAACTATATAGAGACTCCCATGTGGGGGCAGAAAAAGCAGATTGCTACAACAAGTTACTCGCTGTGAAACTGTTATCAAATATGGGATTCCAGCCCGTAAACCTCAGCAGGCTTGGTTGTTCAAAATAAGATAACTGCCGTTAGTAAGCAAGGTAACAGCTGGAATTATTGTCGGCACTGCCGTTTCTTTTATAAAACAAGCCAGATTTGGCACGGATACATTAAACGCACCGTGTTTACAAACCAAGGAATGCCCTACTGTGGAATTGCAGTCCTCCCCTGTTAGGAAAACCTCCTAATCCTCCCACTGACATCTGTAAGTGAAAGGTAGAGACCATAATTCATGGAGAAATGCACAACCCAGTGGTTCAAAACGTCCACTCGGAAAAAGTTGCATGCATGATTTAAATTGAAAGAGATAGAAAGGGAGAGATTTAACCCCATAAGTTGACCAAACAGCGGAGTCAGTTTCCGCTACAGAGAACGGCAAGTGCGCCAATTGTTCAATATGCAAAAAGTGTATATGCAGCATCTTTCGTGGACATAAATCTCTGTTTCGCAGTCAGATTAAACGGTAGAAACAAAGCTGAAGCATTCAAATAATCCCACGGGACCTTACCCATTTTGAGAGTCTGCAACGTACATGCAAATTACATAACAGATCGTAATTGATTTTGACCATGTTAGAACACAGATACATCACTTTGAACAATATGAATAACATGAAACAATATTACCCAATGTATAAATGCATGATGAAAAAGTATTGATGCTATTGTAGACCATGGCAAGGACTTTTTCTAAATTAGCTTGATCAATTTGGCGCAGACGAAGAGCTGCCTCAATATGCGAAAGTTTCCAAATTTCATTGTAAGCGGCATAAATAAATCTTAGATCTAGGAGTCCTAGGTCCTAAGATGAAATCAGCCAAATTGATATCATTCGACAAGAGTGTGAGGTGTTGTTTCACTGATGCTAATGTGGAATGTTCCAACCATTGTTGGCATAATTTACCCACAGAGTATGTGGTGACCGAATGTGTAAGTGGATAATGAGGATCCGATCTAGTCTGAGTGAAACCTGGTGTTACATTATAAAAATGCAATTGGCATGCATTTTATTTGTTTGCCACAACAACCACCCGGATGAATCAATTTCAGAGACATAGAAGGTCTCATTTCGAAACAAAGCTTGCAGTGCATCAATAGTATAATTTGTCTGAGTGTGCCAATTATCAAATTCTGCTAAGGACGGAATGGATGGGGTATTTACATTTTTTACAGTTGCCAGGCCGAAACAAGTGGTTTGGTACATTGTATAATTTAAAAACAAAGTCTGAGCCGAGATCAGGCAAGCACGATGTAAAGCCTCAGTTCCCTGAACCTGCCAAGGCTTCGTGCCCCAGATTCATTTCAAATCAACTGACTCTTTCCACTAATCATAACCCTGTGTAGCTAATTTAGTCCTAAATGAGTAGGCGTAAATCAATTTAGTGTTGGTCAGTATAAATTTGGATTGAGACGACAAATGTAGTCTAAAGAAATAGGATTCTGGATTAGATGTGTAATAATCTGTAAAATAGGAAAACTTATCTCTTAAGATTTTTAGAACTCCCTTGTACGGGAGTAGGACAATGTTCCCATTGAGTGTACTTAAGAACAAGGCTTAATGTGTTTGTTTTATGCAAAAAATAATGCCCATAATGTTGAGAACAAAAGAGATCAGCATAATTGGCAGAATTTAAATACAAATCTTCAGCATTAAAAGCAGGATAATATTTTAAATCTGAATACAATGAATGTACTGCTTGCACATTCCAATCGTTAGAATGTATGTCCCGTGTTATCACATCTCATAATGATACGCAAAACACGTATGGCACCCTGAGTACCTTGGTCAGACAGTGAATTTCAAAGGCTATTTTGTCCCAAATTATGCCATTTGCAACTGGGAATTCTAAAATATTCACCAGTATCTGATCACGTTTCGTGATATGGGCCGATGTGTGAGGGGCCAGAATTCCATCGACCAAGTTCACAGCAGAGCGTTCTGGAAAATAATGACCATTGATGAGTAAAAAGAACACGGTCACAAATCCAATTGACATGAAGAGGAAAATCTAGATAAGCACCAACCAAATGTAGGTCCAAGGAGGGACCAGGTAAGTATTTTTGAACCAAGAGAAGAAAATACTTAATTTCGTCTGTTGGTCTGCCAAACTGGATGTCGAGGAGGATGAGTCGGAAGAGAAGCTGACATAGTCTCCAAAGTAACCACTTGCAGTTCTATTAATCAGAAGTGACAGTGCCAGGTCCGCCTGATGTTGTTGAGGACTGGTCAGCACCTCACCAATGGACGCATCTGTAGAATATGTATACTTGAAGTCCACATTGGAAGAAAGAGGTTGAATGGGTGAAAGGTCAATTAGTGTCCATCGCTTTCTTAGCCATACGATCACCAGTGGAAGAGGAGGAAGTCAGCGGACCCAATGAAATTCCATTGCACGAGACAGCAGAAGTGACACTATTCAGAATAGGCCACACGATGTAACTTGACATTGTCCACTGAGATGTATCGGTTGTCTTTGCGACCAGATAAAGGTGGTAAAATGACTGCACGAGTACCCTTCAATCCAAGCACTGGAACCGGTGCACGATAAGAGGGACCAAATTCTTTTTTGTTCTCCAGCTTTTCTTGTACTAGATCTCCGATTTTGGGAAGCCAGACAGCATCTGGAATCAGCAGTGCTGCATCAGTGGAAGAGGGTAAATGTTCAGTCACATAGCTGTAATGGGTCTTTGTAGATCCTGTAACACAGTAGAATGATTATCTACGTCAAAAGTTGCGGCAGCCGCCACAATGTCTAGTCCATCAAGGTCTAACACAAATATTTTAATGCCAAAGAGCATTTTGTATGGGGTCCGCCCACCCAAAGATCTTCTAGGGAGATTATTGAGTGCACGTTGAACCCCATACAAGTGGGACAGCCAGTTCCTGCCAGCACCTAAGACACTAGCTGTCAAGGATTGCTTTAAGTCATGGTAATTTCGCTCCACAATTGAATTGCTCTCAGGTCTGTATGAAGACTAAAACTGCACCAGCACCCCCATTGACATCATCGCGTCCTTGTACGCCTTAGAAGCAAACACTCGACCTTTGTCAGAATGGAAGGTGCCACAGGCAAACATCCTTACAAAGACATGCAAATCCCTGATGACATTTCGAGCATCAGCACTATGTTGTGGCCAAACCCAAAGGAATCTAGTGCACAAATCAACTGCAACAAATATATATTTATACGCGGTATCAGAAGAGAGTGGACCCCAGTGATCAAGATACACACAGCCAAAAGGTTGATTAGAAATACACCGTGTTTGAGGTTGGCGTGTGACTGTAGACGGTTTGATTTGCTGACAAATGTCACAAGAAAGTACATAATTATGGGTCTGTTTATATAAACCACACCACCAGTAACTTTGCAGTAAAATAGAGACTGTCGCCGACACACCAGCATGTGCTGATGCAATGCCCATGTGTGCGGCTTTCATCAGAGCAAGTCTGCGGTTCAAGTTGGGAATCAGCCGATCCCCAACTGAATGAATCTTAGGATAGGGAACTTGTTCGGGAGTTATATGATAAGAGTATTTCGACGGGAAACCCTGAGGATAAGCAGTTCCCTCCCTTGTAGCAGCCACCGCTGCCAGAATATCATTATCTATTTTAGTCATGGACCTTGTAACTGCAGCTACGGAACAAGTGGCTACTGCAGATTTGGCTGCTTCATCAGCCAAAGAATTACCAACAGCATGTGCTCCCACATGCTGATGGCCAAGAGTATGTATAACATGTGTGAGGGGCAGACGTTGTTTAAGATCTGCCACTCTAACCCAAAGCATTTTATGCGTAATTGCGCTGCCTTTTAGAGTTTTGAAAGTAATTTTGAGACCAAAATAATATGTTGTCATTAAAAGACTGGAAACAGTAATAGGAATCGGACACAATAAGAGTATTCACATTTGGATCAGCAAACTCGAGACCAAGAACAAGAGCACGCAGACTCGCCAATTGTGCCGTACAGTCCTCAAGTGCCGGAGCATGCACTATGGAAGACTTAAACTCTCCATTGACAATTGAGCCAGCAACAATTAGCAAGCGGCTGAATACGCGTTTGGATCGGTGGCCGGTTGAGCCGAGCCATCAGTATAAATTATGCATTCGTACTCATGTAGAGGAAGCAACGACAACCGAGGAGGATGAATGCGTTCATACGGTAAAAACTCCTGTGTCTGAAGTGCAGCATCAAAGATAAACATGACATCATAGGATGTCAAAGAAGTAGCCCATTGTATCCAACGGGGGTGTAGTGCCTTCGAGTTAGATACACTTGCCTTAATCACGGCTTCCAAAGCAGCGAAGGGTGTGACCATAAGAATGTGTTTATATTGCGCCAGTGAGTGTTCTTTCAGAATCGCCATCTGTACCGCCATCAAGAATTTTTCAACAGTTGAAAAACGCATTTCAGCAGCAGTGTATAAATGTGACTTGTATGCAATAGGCATCGTGTCTCCCTCATTGAACGTTAAATAAGTGAAACCTACCGTCCCTGGAACTATACGTATCACCAGGTTTGAGGTGTTATCACGTGTCAGCAAGTAGTAAGTTGCAAGCATTTCAGATTGCAAAGAATGTAGGATAGAGGTATGTTCCGGAAGTCAGCTGGTAGAAGAATATGTGGGTTGTATCAAAGTATAAAGCGGTTCGATATGCTGGGCATAATCGGGAATGTATGTTTTCCGGAAATTCAAAAATCCCAGCAAGTACTGAAGTTTCTTCAGTGTAGAAGGGAGTTGCAACTGTGCACATTTCTCCAAGAAGTGAGGAGCTAACCCCTTACCTTCATTATTGAGCTCATAGCCCAAAAAGAGTACCGCCAAATGAGCGATGTGCGATTTTGCTAAATTTTACTTGTATCCATAGTCGGTAAAGGATAAAATAATTCTGTTGACTCGGACAAGATGCTGTAAAAGGTGTCTACAAGGGATTTAATTAGTCTATTCACTAGTAGTCAATTATTGAGTTAGTTAGCAAAAAATCTAACTCTAATGTATCCAAAGACTTCACTTTGATGGACACAATCAATGATGAATAAAGGAAAAAAGGGAAAAGAAGCACACGGAAAAGTAATTTTATCTGAAAAAATATTGTATTGAATTGATCATTGAATAAATATATATAAGGGGATATGGTGAACAAATCAAGTGCAATCAAAAATGTTATGGACAGAGATGTATAAATCAAAAAATCAGTTCATAACAGCTCATCAACTCCTGTAAATAATAATCAATAACTAAGTCAAACAATGTACGATGGTTAAATTCTTTGTGCAGATGAATTGCTTATGGAGATGATGGAGAGGTCAACGTTTCGGTCTTGGTTGCAGGTGTCTATAAGACCATCATCAGGACGGAAATGTTTTTGCAAAATGTGCCCCCTAAGTAAGAACAATATATTGTAATTACTTATTACACCAACAGAATAAAATCACTGCATGGATAAACACAATATTTGGGAAAATTCTACAGAACAACCATGTGCTACACATCCTAGTGATGTGACCTATAACATTAACATTCCCTATTCCCTATTATTTAACCTAATGCAAGATATCGAAGCGCCAGAGCAGGGTGCTGCCGCACTTGTAAGCCATAAAAGTGGAGCGATCTGCTTTGTTAGCATCCATTAATTTTTAACTGGGTCTCTAGCGATGCAATACACATGGTTTTTATTAAGAAATGACCCCTGAAACCATGGTATGCTTTATTTTATTCAATTCCGAAGATGGATGCTAACAAAGCAGATCGCTCCACTTTTATGGCTTAGAAGTGCGGCAGCACCCTGCTCTGGCGCTTCGATATCTTGCATTAGGTTAAATAATAGCTTACATCTCTAAGACTTTACGAAAACCGCACAGGACATACGATCATTTCGGTTTCTTTCAGTCTTCCTCAAGTTACAAGTATAACTGTATTTACAGTTGCTGCTTTAGTCTATCTTAGCGCATTAAAACAATGACTTTTTCCATCGTGATCATCCTGCATGCACTTTGACCCCTAGGGCGATCTTTAATTCACAAATATGTGCCCCTTTTCTTTTTCGCAGAGATTGTGCTTCTATCTGACCAGACTTATTTGCCGGTCTCATTCTGCCAGAATCATTTTCCCACTTTGCATCTGGGCAACTCTTTGCCGCAGGCGAGATGGGTGTCTTGTTTTCGTAGACTAAAAACAGTCGCTAGTTCACAATCTTAAGGTAACTTACTGCTTTATTATTTCAGATTAAAACGTTATTGCAGTTAATCTACAGTGACTTATCCTCTCAAAACACCCTTTCGCCTTATAACAAAATAAGTTCTTGATCCTATGACTCACTATAGGAATGCTGGTGACAATACTATCATCCTTTTGCATGTTTCATGTATTTACTTTTGAAACACTTGTTTAATTCTTTTTGGGCTCAATCAAGCAATAATGATTAATTCATGAGCAGTGCTTGTTTTTTATTAAATTTATTTGACTAAAAATCAGATCTTTTATGTTTTGCTTAAACAACTATGGCTTCTAATAAGACTCAGCCTTAAACTGATGTTTAATCTACAAATTGATTGTGTATTTTCTTATCCAAAGGGAATGTTAATGTTATAGGTCACATCACTAGGATGTGTAGCACACGGTTGGTCTGTAGAATTTTCCCAAATATTGTGTTTATCCATGCAATGATTTTATTCTGTTGGCGTAATAAGTAATTACAATATATTGTTCTTACTTAGGGGGCACATTTTGCAAAAACATTTCCGTCCTGATGATGGTCTTATAGACACCTGCAACCAAGACCAAAACGTCGACCTCTCCATCATCTCCATAAGCAACTCATCTGCACAAAGAATTTAACCATCGTACATTGTTTGACTTTGTTATTGCTTATTATTTACAGGAGTTAATGAGCTGTTATGAACTGATTTATTGATTTATACATCTCTGTCCATAACATTTTTCATTGCACTTGATTTGTTCACCATATCCCCTTATATATATTTATTCATTGATCAATTCAATACAATATTTTTTCAGATAAAATTACTTTTCCGTGTGCTTCTTTTTCCCTTTATAGGTCGAGTTTACTCGAACCTATTACTGTCCATCCAAAAGCTGACTTTTACGATCCGAATTTGGCCTCAGGCATTCACCCCAGCAGCATTTCTCCTCCCCTTACCATTTGCTCCTGCCTCCGAGAGCTTCAAAGGGATCTGCTTCACACTTCACGGCCGCCGTGACTCACATTTCTCCTTCCTTCGTGCCCAGCCCCCCTCCCAGCACTGCCTTGTTCTAATTTGGGAGTCAAATGCATTGGAGTTGTCTACAACAGCCCTTCCTGGTTAAGCTATGTTGTGTCCACGTTAATTTTATCGCCTTACTGCTGGAGAAATCAATTCCTGTCAAAATTAATGGGATATTATGTAACCAGACTGGGTCCTTTCAGAAATCGACCTTTCAAGTGGTGCTTTCTATTTTGCTTCCATCATCTGAGCACGTTTCTCACGTCGGTATGCTTCATCTTTCTTGTTTATTTTGTCACACCGTGTGATCAGTACATTCAACTAACGTGTGTGTGTGAAACTGAATACCTAGCTTTCTGTTTCGAACTGTCTCCCCTTACAGTGACAGCCACTGTACCAAACCCGTGTGCGTCCTATATGCAGGCATTCCACACAGACCATCCTGTACTCCAGCGAGCCTGTATATTCGGGCGCATATGCAGTCACCACTTGCTACCGCAGGGCCACTCGTGGATTCTGCCGTCTCCGTACTTGACTCCGCTTCTATCCACCTGGTCTCAAAGTATGTTAGTGTTCGGTTTACTTTATGGTTACATGTTGGGTACTTTGTTCCTTTATGGAACTCCTGTGGGACGTGGCATGGAGGGTCCCTTGTGGCGGTTCCAGCAGTTGTCGTTGGAGCAGCTGCGAGGGAGTGTCGTGTGCTGCCCTGACTACCGTACTAATAAACCTCCCTCTACTCAATATTTCCTGGCTGCGTGGGATCTTCACTCTCGTGGGAGTAAACCCCCACAGTCGGCTTACAGCAATTAGCACCCGGCTGTTTCTCCCATACTCAAGCCACCGGCGGGTGTGCTTTATATCCCCGCTTCTTCGATTCGTCTCGTCTTTAAGCCACGTCTGCACACCTTGCTGCCCTTGTTTGTATTCCCCAGTCACTAACATGCTGCCTCACACTCAGGCAAGCACGCCCCCACCCTCTTTCACTTTATGCTGGACGCAATAGCAGCCTTCTGTAGGGTTCTGGCACTACACGCTTCTTGTCCGCTCAGAACGGTGTAGGGGCTTGTATTGCCTCCTCAAGCGAGCTTCTGGGATCCACTTCATGCACTCCCATTGGTGGAGTTGAAGGATAGTGATTGACAGGCAACCATTAAGGTCAAGTCTTAATCTCTGGTTTTACGTAGGAAAATGTCTGCTTTGTGATAAGGAAATGTCTGCTTCGATAAGACACGGTCTGCTACATTACATAGTTAGTTTCATAAAGCTCACAATCACTACACCCTGGCTTCTGGGCGCTAACATCAGCCTAACTATTGTCTACTTAGGGACCGGAAAGGTATTCTGCCGTAATTTCAGAAAGCTGGTTACCTCTTCAAGTTCTTTTCCAAATTCCTGTGCATGAAATCACACTTTCACCGGTGGTGGAAGTCCTTTTCAGGGTTTATGAAAATGACCACTTGTAACACAAAAGTGAGGCAAAATGTTAAACATTTAAGAAAAGCAGGGCGCCATTTGAGGCATTTGGTTACGCTCTGAGCACACTACATATTTAATCACACATGTGTATTTTTAATCTATTCATTGACCGAGCAAGTGTAGTAAAATTGCAATTAATTGACGACACACTTAGGACGTCGTAAAACATGACGAATCCCTGTCTCCCTCTGCTCGTCATCTAAACTGCTGTTTGCTGTTTATTTCTCCTTTCTTTCTCTTCTCAATTGTGAATAATGGCGGACCTCTGCTGTGCTGTGCCCCCTTTCCTGCCTTCGTCCCCATTAAGCCCCTTCCTCTGATGCTTCTACCACCTTTGCCTGTTTATGGGGGACAAACCTGTGTGCTTCCGGTCCCCCGGTTGGTTTCTGCCCACTCTCCAGTCACCTAGGTCTGGATTACACTCTACTTCCTGTCCTTTGAGCATACCCCGGTTAGGATAGGCAGAGACTTATTGCACAACCTCTTGTTACCTTTCTTCTACCAACTGTTTGCCTATACCAGAGTGAGTGCTGATGGGAGGCCACATACATCCACCTATGGTTCCACCGATACAGCTTTCTATATAACCTGTGTTCACCACAAAAGCTCAGTGGGCTAATGCCTACCTGCTTTGCACACCCTTAAAATAATGAGGCCTTCTGTCTCACTCTCTCCTGCCCCTTCCCTGTCGTGGCCACTCCACTCTTCCTCTATTTCTGTTTCACTCTCTCCTGCCCCTTCACTGTCTTGGCCTCTCCACTCTTCCTCAGTTTCCGCCTCACTCTCTCCAGCCCATTCACTGTCTTGGCCGCTCCACTCTTCCTCTATTTCTGTCTCACTCTCTCCTGCCCCTTCACTGTCTTGGCCTCTCCACTCTTCCTCTATTTCTGTCTCACTCTCTCCTGCCCCTTCACTGTCTTGGCCTCTCCACTCTTCCTCTATTTATGTCTCACTCTCTCCTGCCCCTTCCCTGTCTTGGCCTCTCCACTCTTCCTCTGTTTCCGTCTCACTCTCTCCTGCCCCTTCACTGTCTTGGCCTCTCGACTCTTTCTCTATTTCTGTCTCACTCTCTCCTGCCCCTTCACTGTCTTGGCCTCTTCACTCTTCCTCTATTTATGTCTCACTCTCTCCTGCCCCTTTCCTGTCTTGGCCTCTCGACTCTTCCTCTGTTTCCGTCTCACTCTCTCCTGCCCCTTCACTGTCTTGGCCTCTCGACTCTTCCTCAGTTTCCGTCTCACTCTCTCCTGCCCCTTCACTATCTTGACCTCTCCACTCTTCCTCTGTTTCCGTCTCACTCTCTCCTGCCCCTTCACTGTCTTGGCCTCTCCACTCTTCCTCTATTTCTGACTCACTCTCTCCTGCCCCTTCACTGTCTTGGCCTCTCCACTCTTCCTCTGTTTCCGCCTCACTCTCTCCTGCCCCTTCACTGTCTTGGCCTCCCCACTCTTCCTCAGTTTCTGTCTCACTCTCTCCTGCCCCTTCCACTGTCTTGGCCTCTCCACTCTTCCTCAGTTTCCGTCTCACTCTCTCCTGCCCCTTCACTGTCTTGGCCTCTCCACTCTTCCTCAGCTTGCGTCTCACTCTCTCCTGCCCCTTCACTGTCTTGGCCTCTCCACTCTTGCTCAGTTTGCGGGTCACTCTCTCCTGCCCCTTCACTGTCTTGGCCTCTCCACTCTTCCTCAGTTTCCGGCTCACTCTCTCCTGCCCCTTCACTGTCTTGACTCCACTCTTCCTCTATTTCTGTCTCACTCTCTCCTGCCCCTTCACTGTCTTGGCCTCTCCACTCTTCCTCTATTTTCGTCTGACTCTCTCCTGCCCCTTCACTGTCTTGCTTCTGCTTATTGTATTTGCACAAATCTAATATCTTGGTCTATTCCTTTTCAATAATCAGGCATTTTTGTTTATTAGGTGTTTATGTTTTTGATGGGTTTATTTATAGGCACTTTCTATCTATCTATCTATCCGCCCTCACTCTATCTATCGCCCTCACTCTATCTATCGCCCTCACTCTATCTATCTATCGCCCTCACTCTATCTATCTATCGCACTCACTCAGCACCACCACTCAGGGGCACCACAGCATCAATCTGTGAAACCATTCAACAACAACTGGTTCAAATATGTTCTCTCAATGTCTCAAACTTTATTACAAATTTCACAAAAAGATGTTAATATTTCACTTCTGTTCTTGGATTTTCGTCACAATAAAATACACTTAACACAATCTTCACAAAAGTTACTTACAAAAGTTTAAGCTATTGCTATTATAAATTACAATAACTTTTATTTAAGTATTAATTAAAATTAAAAGCCATAGTTATTTGTAATAGCAATAATTCTAAGTCACGTAAATACAACACATATTGCATTACAAATGCTATAGGTGTCACATTTGTGAAAGTTATAACTATTTGCATTGTAAATGGCAAAGCTATTAATTTAGCTATTTTCAAAACCAACACAGAAATAAAAAAATTGCCATTCACAATACCAATGGCTCAAAATTTCCTAATGCGAGACCTATTGCATTGCAAATGCTTGTTTCCTTTATTCATCATTGATTGTGTCCATCAAAGTGAAGTCTTGTAGTTATCCTTTGGATACATTAGAGTTAGATTTTTTGCTAACTAACTCAATAATTGACTACTAGTTAATAGACTAATTAAATCCCTTGTAGACACCTTTTACTGTAACTATTTATCGCCCAAGCCTACAAGGGTATATTGGGTTACTCATTTCCTCTTACGTCGGACAAGATACAACATAAGTTTGTCGTCCGTTAGATATATGTAATCAACGTACGAGAACGCATCTGGGTCTATGTCGTGTGACAAAGACAACACGTGGCGCAAATGACCCAGGGCTATTCTTATACCCCATAGGCAAACGCGTACATTTTTTTCATTTCCGACGGCGATAAATGCTGTCAAGTTACAGCTCTCAGATGCGAGATTATGACTAGAAACCATTGGAAATATTTATTTCAGTTTTGTATTTTTTACGAACAAAATTGTTCACCAGCGCAGACCTGTGTGTGGTCTACACCGCAAAAGTGCAACAAGGACTATTCAATTTTCGATTATCAAAACCAATGCGATATGAACCATCAGGTGTTGATACGGGAAAGAGAGAATTATTCATCGATGATGTATATGAATCAATCCCTCCTTGATATTCTAACTGCATTAGAATGTCACAAACGAGAGCCTTTGCTTCATGTCTGATTGTTGGATATTGCGGTTGTGGCAGTGGCATAGATCGTAAAGGTATCTCATGAGCTGGTGAATCAACATCCCAACCCACTTGGTTACGGTACACCGCCGGGGCCAGGGCTAAAGGCCACTCTGCTGCGATAGCCTTTGCATGCTCCTCAGGGACGTAACACGAAAAACTCAGAAGTATCACGTCCTCTCCTCTAGAAGCGGCTAACACAAAGGGTGTAGGCCAATCCGCCTCCACTAACAAAATGTCATACGAAGAGGCAAACCTTGCTTCTGCTGTTGCTGCCCCCGTTTTGTGTTCTTCCAGTTCTTTTTAGGAAAGAACAGATGCCTGTCTTTATCAGACTGGGCCTTTTGTTGAGTTTGAGTTACTGTTCGCGTTTGAGTAAAATGCTTAACTCCCAGACTATTGTGGCCTAGGGTTTTATAAGCCTTGGCAATAATCTTTGGTATTTCACGTGGCTTGTCTGCATCTCGGACAGCCTCCAAGCTGTTTGCCACTTGAAAGCTCACAGCATCAACCTTGACATTAGCAAGGATCATGTCAGCAGACACGTCGAACATCCCCACTAGTCTCATCCCCAGCTCTACATCCGCCTCAGCTCCATGTTCATCTTGAACACGCTTAATCACAGATGGAAGTACGGACATTGAGGGAGTGCCTAAACACTTCTAATATACCGCCGCAAACACCTTGCCCCAGGTGTTACAATCAGCTAACTCAGGAAGTAAGTCTTTAGGCAAACTTATAGTTATGATCCTGGGTTTCTCCACAGGACTGGTGTTTAGAAAAACAGCCTCTAGTTGTCCAAATTTCTCAACAAGCCAATAAGGGAACACAATCTTATTCTGTGGACGCTTGCCCATCACTGAATTAACCATGAGTGTACTGATGGTCATGCCACCAGGTCCAGCAGGCTGTGCAGCAACCCCAGGTGGTCCCACCTGAAAGTTGCACAACATGAACTGTATAAAAGCCCTATGCACGCGTATTAGAGACGTATATAACACCCAGAGTTCTGCTAGCGTTGCTGTTGTCAGACAACGCAGGCGTGTGGTGTACCCAGCCAAACCAGCCACGTGGCCTCATTATCAATAAAAGACCTAAACGGACCAGCGTTATTGAGTAAGGAAGGGTGCCATTAAACTAAATTTGGTGTTGCCAAGCTGTGAGCTGTGAGGTCTGTCCCCTGTCGCCGACGTGAGAGGACGCCGACCCTGCGACCTGCCACAGCCCTCCTTCGTATCCAGATTAATATGTGCGGCCCTCCGTGATTGCTAACTGAAAACTGGAGAGTTCCGGAATTTAGATCGGTCGCGGTGCGGGACGCCGACCCGGACTACTGCAGGGGACCCGCTGATTCTCTTCATTTGCTCCATATGGCACCCCCGCCTCTGACTGACTCAGATTGTGCCTTAATGACCACATATGGAATATGTATTTAATCGGCGCTTGGCTTCCTCCTCAGGGTGTCTCCCCCTTTTTTGGATGCGCCGTGTGTGAAGGAAACCTGAAAAAGATCTGCCTGTCCTCTACCACCCCATAAGGATCTGTTTTAAACCGGAAGCTCCTTTGACTCACTCCTATATAGACTTGCGAGAAACCCTCTTCTGCAGGAACCTTACCTGAATGAATGAAAAACATATGATGATCAGGCTTATCCAGGAGAAAAGCGTGTATATGCCCCCCTCCCCGGTCTTCAATGCCCTGATGAAGATGCAGCCTAAACTGGCCTTGCATTGAAACGCGCGTTGGCGTGACCTACATGGATGGCCTTTAGTGTAATATCACTACCTACTGCACCTCATCTTTAACTGCCTCCATGTTGTTGTTTTGTTTCTACTCTAGCAAACATTGATTGTTATGTTGCAGGCCCCTAGGTTCTCCTATACTTGTAGATGTATGTCTGCACTATTTCTATAATGAGTGAGATTGAGATGTGTATGTCTGCTTAATGAATGACTGCGGGAGTGGGTGGGACGTTCATAAACTCTTTTCCTGGTATGAATTCTTAATGACGACACCTATTTAGACCTAAGAGAAAAATATATTTTTTCCTGTGTTTGTATATACGTTTTAGAAAGTCTTCTTATGGACTCTACTTATAAATTGTTATTTTTAAAAAAATAAAAACTTTTCTATTTTCTCAAACAATTGTGTTGAATGAGTTCTGATATATCATTGGCTCCGATGCGTTAATTTATGTCACCCCCCCTTATCCCTTTGGATCTCGCTGTTGGGACCATATAAGTATACTCTGGCAGGGTAGTTCTCTCTTTCTATTACACAAGCTGTGAGCGGAACCTCAAGAGTACGATATGGTCGATGAGCTGGAGCATGGGCTGTGGCAGTGTATTCATGAAAGAAATCATCTGTTCCATTCACCACCGGAACGGTAACACAACAATAAAACACCTCGAAGGGGTATGCTGCATCCGCTCCTACAACTAAAATATGTGTGACACCCGCCTCAGGTACTCCATCTTGAGGTAAATATGCCCGGAGCGGCACGCGGCTATGAGGCGCAATATCTACTGCCATAATGAAAAAGAAATAACAACCTAAAGCGTGGCAGCGCAATAACGGGTTATAAATAGAAAGAACCTTTTAAAACTTCAAGCTTGAAAGAACCTATAAAAAACTTCAATATAGGATATAGGATAGGATATATATATATATATCGGTCACACCATCACAGCTGTCTCCAGAAACTGAAGTGAGGGTTTTGTGGACAAGCACAAGCACTACTCAAGAGTCCCGCAGATAAGAACCAGACATTGGCGGCCCCATGTTGCAGGGATACTGCACATACACAGGTGTATAGGAGTGTACCAAACTATCACCGCAGTACCCAAAATCCCAATACTGACTAGCTATAGTGTCTCTTTCGTTCTCCTCCAAAAATCACGAAGCTACAAATGATTAGACAACCCAGAACACAACACTCCTGACACTCTCAGGAATAGCGGTAGCAAGACATACCCTTTCGCTCGCTCACTCGTACTCGTCCACAATGAGCAGAGTCACTGAAATAGTTCAAAATGTTTATTTTAACTATCATGCTCTACAATACAGAATATGAGCCACTACCAGCAGCAAAATGCATAAACTCAAAACAATTAGAATTGTTTCAATTCCATAGAGTACAAAGGGGGAAGTCATTATATAAAGATAGTGGAAAAAGGACTATAAGGCCTAATCACCCTCTCCTTGACTGGAAGAAGTTTATTTATATAAAGGAAGATCGCCTGGCTTTGACAGCAGACCCCATACCTTAAAGCCTGGATGTAAGGTTTACATCATGGGAACAGCATAGCGCTTCTCTGTGGAAAGGCTTTCTCCAAGTGTGTTAAAACAACATGCAACTCCGTAATATCGAAGCACGAGTCTCCAGCATCGCAGCAGTGTTTAGCATGTTATGTTTAGGTGCTAGGGACCAACCAGAACAGAATAACAAGGGGCATTGTTTATCGACCTTGCACACCGTGTTCAGACTAAACTCCAGGACCTTAGCAGAGAACGCGAAAAGCAGACCATTCTCATGTAAAAGGCACAAACAGAGTCTTGCACAAACAAAGTCATGTAGTAATGTGCGCAAAAGTAGCATCATGGCAAAAGAGCTCATGGTAACTTAGCAATGTCGACAATGTCCCTATGGGCCATATAACACCACCACTCTAAATTCAGACCAGGTCTATTCTGGTGCAAGGGAAACTCCTCCCACCATTCTAAAGGCAGCCAAGGTCTATTCAATCCTGTGTTGAGTCACCCAGGAAAGGCAGGACACACCTCAACCTCCATGTGACTGTCTAGAGTGAATGCACATCCCCTTCTTCTGTCAGTGTAAACCAGACATTGAATACACAACCAGGCAGGGCACAAAGAGTCATAAGCACACAGAAATGCTCACTTCTAAAAGTGGCATTTCTAAAATGGTAATAAGAAATCTGCTTTCACCAACACGCAGGATTTATTACCACTATTCCAAACATACCAAACATGGCCACGCTACCCCTTTCATTACCACTAAAGGACAAGGACATATAAGGGAATTCCCAATGAAAATCTATGAGAGGGCAGCCTCACAGCAGTGAGAAACCAAATAAGCTGTGTATCACTACCAGGACATGCCACACAGCTAAGGCACATGTTCTACCTTTTACCTACACAACGCCCGGCCCAGAGGGCTACCTAGGGCATACCTTAGGGGTGACCCATATGTAATAAAAGGGGAGTTTTAGAAGTGGCAAACACTTAATGCCACATCACTGCAGACTCGGCACCATCAGAGGCCTGAGACAGGGGAGGTGGGAAGCGCAAGCAGCGCAGCAGGCCCACTAGTAGCATTTAATTTACAGGCACTGGGTATATAGGATACCACTGTACCGGGGACTTACAGGTAAATTAAATATGTTAAACAGGTATAGACCTATCTAACCAAGTTTACCACTGCTGATCAGTGCTAAAGTGCATGTGCTCTCTTTTGTAAAGTGACAGAGTCCTAAAACCAATAAAAACAGGTCAGAAAAAATACAAGAGGAAGGCAACATGTTTGGGGATAATCCTGCAAAAATGGCCATGTCCAACATATCTGCTTTTTTATGGTCCCTGATAAATCAGTCTTTAAGTGGATGAATCAAGGTTGTAAGACAGGTCTCTAAATGACATTCTGGTATAAGATTAGACCAGCAGAAAAATTATGAACAATCAAAAAGACTGCTCCCCAGGATTGTGGAACTCATATTTGAATCATAGTTTAGCAGAGTTATACAAAGGTATAATGAGTAAACTTTAGTCAAAGTAATAAGGGAACCTAAATAACAGTGGGTTTTTAAGGCCATCAATAAAAAAAACATGTACGATGTAAGATTAGGAGCATGGTTGGCTTCTACAATCGATATAATGGGCTAAGAAAAGCATAGTTTCATATTTAAAAAAAACAACATTTGCCTTTTTGGTCTTCACACTTTCGCACACCTTTACTCTTCTTAAATTAAAGAAGATAATAATGCACCTTTAATTTTTGTGTTAAAAATCTATTTTCTTGTTAATATGGTTATTTTGCCATTGCCTTTTGTACACTAGTGACATTTGTGTCCAGTTGTTAAGACGTCACTCAAGGCTACCTTCCCCTGGTCTTAAAATTCAAGGTCCCTAGCTTGAGTCTAAGTCTCATCTATTTTGTTCCTTAGTTTTGGAGATTTACACCAGGTCTTAGCAACTTACCTCTCACTACGTACGCGGCAAAGTTCCACACTATGATCAATTACAGTCTTCTGGTGTAGTTAATATAAAATAATAATGAATTATTATCCTGCTATTGTCCCTAAAAACATAGGCAGCCTAGTATCATTGCATGGCCACAAGAAGTGCAAATCTTACTTACAAGATGAGTGAATAAGTGTTTCACAAGAGCTCCAAAAAATGGAGAGTCCTGTAAAATACTGCATTATCATGGTTTAGGTTTGTTTATTGTACAGTTAATAAAAACTCACAATGTGAAAACTTACATTTGTAAGAAAAGCCTTTTTTTCAATAAAAATATAGGAAGAGAGGGTGGTCACACTCTATAAGATCATAAAAGTCATTATCATGGAAAAACTCTTAGAAGCTGATGGATCAGAGTACTGCTCTCCCTTTTATTAGGGAGTCACTGGAAAGAAATGCTAAGTCAAATGTCTTAGAAAACATTCTTGACGAAAACTGTCTATACTTAATTATTTTATTTAGGCTCCAAACATCAACAGAAATAACATTTTCGACTGTTCCCATCGATCACTGAGGACTCCTTGTTAGAATTGGTACTCCAGACCTATGACTATGCAGTTATGTTTCCTTGTGCTTACATTAAGATAGCTTTTAATAATCTTTCATATACTAGACCACTGTGCTGTCCGCCCAACGGTGCTTCAGCTGCTGAGTGGTGCGTCAAATATGACTGGTGCGCCGCACGCTCCAGTGCACAATCCCCAGCACTGCTGATGCTCCTGATGGGTGTACGGGCTACGGGGCATGCCGCCTACTGCCAGCATAGAGGGGAGGTGGCACTGCACACAAATACATTTATGCTGCCACGTCCTCGTCGACAAAGAACGCCCGGGGTTGCACACCTTGGCGGGGGCACTGCCAGCACCAAAGTCCCCCCTCTGCCATGGCGCTGGGTGGGGAAATAATAACTAAGAAGGAAAAGTCAAGAAAGAAGGAAAGAAGGGGAAATAAACTAAGTCACAAAGTCACAAAAACACAAAACAATTTCTCTATAGCACCTTCTTATGCAGTAGTTACATATGATTTTGCATTTCATAGCATTGGTAGTACAAACAGCTTGAGACACAAGACCTGCAAAGCATCAATTACTTTTGTTGCAGGTAATGCTGCATGTATTACACTGAAGATGCCCTGCAAGGCCTTTCCTAAGGCAAAATCACTAAGAATGAAATAATGCCAATCTTGTTTCTAATAAGAGGTGCTTGAATAATTATCACTGCAAACTGAAAGACATGGTTACAATTAAAACAAATATGTGTTTTGCACCTTCAATAAACACAAATGGTTGCATTTCATAAAAAAATCTTCTATGGTAGTGTGAAGTATTATAAGTAGACAGCACGGGAGTGGATATGTACTTGTAGAATAATATTGGTGTAGGTTAAAAGGTCAGGTGACCATTGCACTGTCAAGCCAGATCGAAACATCCATGTAGGTTAATGACTGCCCTCCTCTCATCTGTGCTGATGCCATCGAAAAATTCCATACATTATCTATTTATCTAAGACAACCTAATAGCAATACAATGTGTGGGTGTTCCCCTGGAAGTTCAACTTTATTTATGTTGCTATTTTATATAGCGTGGACATGGCCCAAAGGCATCAAAGAGCTTTACAACACATAGGATACAGGGTTAGAGCAATAGTAGTTAAACCCGGACGTTTACATCAGTAGATGTGTACAGGAATTACCACAAGAGACAGTTACAACAATTTGGTACAGAAAATACACAGTTAAAGCACCGATTTAGAAGGTTGGATCCTACACAAAAGGCAGATCAGAGTGCAGTGGAAAGAGGACTTAAGTCTAGTTGGTTAAATAGGAGCAGCTTTAGGTTGTGAAGAGCAGGTGAAGGGAGGTAGAGTTTACAGATTCTAGTGGCTCTACCAGAGAAAGACTGGTTCATCTATCGTTCTGGACTGAAGGTGGGGGGTTTCAGGAGATTGTGCATTTCTCGAACACCTATTTGCTCTGGAGATTTTCAGTTTCTTATTTAGATGGGAGGGCGAGGAGGAGAGCTGCACTCTGTGGGTAATGCAGGCAGCAGGATAAATAAACACAATTCCCACTGCTGTGTGGAGAGCAAGCACCTTTTTTTTGTGGGCACACACAATTTCTGCTGAATCTGAACATGTACTCCTGGCTTCCAACATGTCGGCGGAGCCAAAGCCCCTCTCCTGGTGTTCTCAAGTAATTGTCTGGCAACAGCTGTGCTGTCAAGCCAGACCATAAAAAGATTTTCAGCTTCGCAAATAAAAATAGAAACCTAAAAAATCCTTTCAACGGGGGGGCGTGGCCTACAGCTGTGGGGAATGGCCTTGGCCAGTGCTGCAAATCCCCCCTAAAAAAACGGAGGTGTACAGATCGTTAGCTCCCCTGGACATTGCCACAAGCTCCCTGGCCGCTTCTGAGCCCCAGATGCTGAGACTGGTCCCCGTAGCCGAGCTGCTTCCACGGCCTTAAGATGGCGGCCGTGACTGCCGGCTGCCGGCGGGCCTGACTGCGGGACCGATCCTGAGACCTGAGAGGCTCGACGTCGCAGCTAGACCTGAGCCGGGTCTAACTACTCCGCTTACCTTCCTGCCCGTGCTATTCTTACATCGCTGGAGCAAAGCCTCGCAGACCGGCGCGACTGAAGGCGGACCCCCCCTGGTGCCAGGGCTGACCTGCACGCGAGTCCCCGGCTTTGGGTCTTCCGCCGGGGACCGCTCTACGTTGGCCCCACTGATGCGGACTGCTACCGCCTGACGCTGGCTTCCGCGGTATGGGCTGACCCTACGGACGATACCAGAGAGATGCAGCATGACCTACGTCTGAAATTGAAAGCCTCCGTGGATCGGTCGGGAACTGGTGAGCGCCGCGGCCTGCCTTTGTGCTGCCAGAGGGAGCTTCTGAGACTGAGCTGCTGGGCCCCGTGCGCGCTACCTGTGAGCGCCCTGACCCCCGCCTGTGTCGGTGATTGGAGTGGGACGCGACGTAGAGAGCCTGCCCACCCTTGACCTGAAGACACTTGCTAGGCGCCCTCACACAAGCATGAGGCCTTGCTTCTGGACCTGAGCTGCAGCGGCGTGCCTTTTGACTTCCCTGTGGAGGTGTATTGGCCTTGCTGGAACCCTGCCTATACCCCCATAGATCCTTCAATTGGCCTGCCCAGGGTGGCACTCCCCCACCCCCCACTTCTGAACTGCATTATTGGTCTCTGCACGGGGGACGACGCACCCGTTTGGGATTTGTTGCCCGAGTCTTACATTGTGGCGCTCCAGTGCTCCTTGGGGGCACCCACTCGCTCTGCTTCTCCGCTACCGCCCGCACCCTAGCAGTCTTCACCCCAGCCTTAGTCGATCCAGCGGAGAGAGTACGGGTATATACAGCTTAGGAGGGCGAGTGCCTGGTCCCACCTCGTGTCCAGATCCGCGCCATCGGACAATACTGACCGTACTGGCGCCCAAAATGGCCTCCAATGGGGGCGGTAAACAGTCTAACCAGAGACAGATCAATAAAATGTCATGAGGCTCTAAAGGTGACACCAAGGAGGTGACTCCCGAGAAGGCGCCCAAAACCGTGACCCCCTCTCCGACGGCCGGGGCCCCCACGCTGGACGATGTGATGGAGGCGATAGCTGGGGTCCACTCGTCGCTGGAAACAAAGATTGACTCAGTGAATATAGAAGTTACTCTACTGCGGGCGGACCTCCGCAAAGTGTATTCTAAGGTACGTGACATCGAGGTCAAAACCACAGCGCTCGTGGATGATACCTCCACCCTCCAACAACAGGTGGCCCAACTACAGAAAAACCAGGCGCAAATGGCGGAACTCCTGGACGACTACAAAGGACGTGCACGACGGAACAACTTCCGCATCCTAGGGGTTCCGGAACGGATGGTGGGGCCGACCGCCGACCTATTCGTGGAGAACCTCATCCTTAAGCATCTCCAGCCAAAGCAGCTCTCCAACTATTTCTCCATTGAGCGAGCACACAGGGTTCCTGGGGGAAGACCGAAGCCGGGTGCCCCTTCCCGCCCCATAATCGCTCGAGTGTTTAACTTTCGAGACCGCGACGCCATCCTCCAGCAGGCACGAGCGAGGCCTCCCCTTCGACTTGAAAACGCACAGATCACGCTCTTCCCCGACTTCACCGTTAAGGTTCAGGCTTGCAGACGCAGTTTCCTTGAAGTCAAAAAGGCGCTCCGTACCCAGGAAATTAAATATGCTATGTTATTCCCCGCCAAAGTACGAGTGGAGTCGGAAGAAGTCTGGGACTGGCTTGAGGGATGGCGCCACTCGGGCTCCACCCGGAATCGTTGTCGAGACTCGGCCGATCATGTTGACCCTGGCCTGCACCCGGAAAGTCAAGATCTGTTCGCAGACGGCAATCTAGAGGATCAGTAGAATTCACAACTGCCCGCTCCAGTTCGCTGACTGAGTGGGGTGCGACCCCGGGACCGGCCTGCCACTGTGGAAGTATCCTGGTCTTGACTGCCTACCTATATCGCTGGGCCTGGGTCCGCCCCCGCAGTCCCGTCTATTCATCTCTGCGGCCGGGACGGTCTGGCCCATCCGGGTTATTTCTTTCTTAATATACTATTTGTATGGTTTTGCAGAAATAATCAGTTATAAGTTGCACTAGGCTATATTACATGTTTAGCTTTGGGCGAGGGCACTCATGGCTCTCCACACACCCTGGATATGTTAGGGAGGGCGACAGGCACTCTGCCTAGTTGGGGAGTGGATCGTTTTAAGTCTGCGGGCAGGGGGGCAAGGAGGGGGGTTGGAGTGGGGGGGAGGGGGGTTTCCTGGGGTTTTGTTTTGATGTTCCTCTTTTTTTGTATTTTCGGCAGAGTCTTTCACAGTCACATTATTCTTCTTCATCCGGTTCCAAACACGGTGGACTGGCGACCTTGGGTATCGCCCGGTCCCCAAGAGGTCCGATGGCCCCTTGCTCCTGTATACCGCCTGGTGCTGATGGGCCGTTTAACTGGAGTCCTAGTGTTCTCTAGTTTTCTAAGCAGAGTCCCTTGGTGTCACAAGGGTTACACTTTACGGCTCACTGTGGGTCCAATACTGGAAGGTGGTTTGCCCCTGAGGTTGCTGGATCCCCTGGATACTTGCAGGCTCCCCTCTCCTGTACTTTGTTTTGACCCGCTGCCTGGGCGCTTTAGCCGGCCCCACCGCCACTACTCCTTCCATATAGTTTTCTTGATCCATGACTATGGCGCGTCCCCTCTCTAGAACCCTCACGATCCTGTCTTGGAATGTCAACGGTCTGGAGCACAAGATCAAAAGAAGTGTGGTCCTCCAGTATCTTCGGTGACACTCCCCTGACGTCGTCCTCTTACAGGAAACACACTTGATGGGTAACACCTGTCGGGCTCTTCAACGGGGTGGCTATAAATTATTGGTCCATGCGGGTTTCACCTCTGGCTTCCGCGGTACTGGAATCCTGATTAAAAAAAGTCTCGCACTCACTCACTCCAAGACGTGGGCCGACCCCCTAGGCCACTTTGCGCTGGTTGAATCTACATGGGAAGGCCGCCCACTGAATTTACTCTCGGTGTATATTCCGCCAACATTAGTCCGCGACTCCCTTAAGGAACTGGGCGCTCGCTTGTTGGGCCTGCCTGTGGGTACGCTCCCGATTGGAGGGGATTTTAATAGCACAATGTGCAACGACCTTAATCGCAGTTCGGACCTGTCTGACTTCACACACCCCATGGGGCTGGCAGACATCTGGCGCCTCCATTACCCGACAACACCATATTTCACACACTACTCGAATGCGCACAATAGCATGTCCCGAATTGATTATTTATTTTGTCCCACCGCTGAGCTTGGCTGCTTCATTCACCCGAAGGGTCTACCACGGGGCATATCCGATCATTCCCCCCTTAGTGTAGACTTGACCTATCATTGCCAGTATACGCGAGGCCCTATTGTTATTAGTCCCTGGCTCGTGCAGGTCCCTGATATTAAAGACGGCCTTCTTGAACGCACTGAATTTTACTTCACTGAAAATGTTGGTTCAGGTCACTCCCAGATACGCCTCCCAAAGTGTCGGCGGTGACACTTTGGGAGGCGTATCTGGCGGTTGTGAAGGGGGAGGCGCTGACGCTCAAAACGGGTTATCTGCGTAAACATAATGAGCAAATCCTCCAGGCAGAATCTGACCTCATCCATCTCGAGACGGCACATAACACCGCCCCCACTGACGACACTGCCCGTCGCCTCCGCACTCAACAATTGGCGTATAAAGCTCTAACTCGGGAGAAAGCACAGACCCGACTGCTTCACACGCGCCACCGAGTGTATGAGTTTGGGGATACTGCGGGTAAAATGCTTGCGTGGCTGGAGCGGCGGGATCAAGGATCTAGATGGGTGCCCTCCATTCTTAAGCCAGACGGTTCGACGGTTGTGGACCCTCAAGACATTGCGGAGGCCTTCGCCGATCACTTAGAGCGCGTACACACCGCTGGTCCCTGTTATACGTCAGAGGAGTCTAGGCAACTCCTGGCCGAGGTGAGTCTTCCGGTCATATCAGACTAGGACCGAGCTGCCCTGGACGCTGACATCACGGTGGAAGAGCTCACCACGGCACTCATCGACGTCAATTCTGGCAAAGCTATGGGCCCGGATGGAGTCCCCATCGAATTCCTTAAGGGCATGGCCATGGAAATCGTCCCACATCTACGAAATATGTTTATAGAAAGCCGCGACAAGGGTATGCTGCCTCTGGCTCAACGGCTGGCCTCCATCGCGGTAATCCTCAAGCCGACTAAACCACCCTCAGATTGCGGTTCATATCGGCCTATATCTCTGATCAGTGCGGGGGCAAAGGTCCTAGCTAAACTACTGGCTAACCGTCTTCTTCTAGTGCTCCCCTGCTTAATACACAACGATCAGTCCAGTTTCCTTCCGGGTCGTAATACGGCATTGAATCTGCGAAGGGTTAATAATGTCATGAGTCGCCAATCCATTATCCAATAAGACGCGGCCATCCTATCCCTTGACGCTACGATGGCGTTTGACTCGATTGAATGGCCATATCTCTTCGAGGTTCTGGCCTGTTTTGGCTTCGGCCCCCAATTTATTAGCTGGGTGAGACTCTTATATAAGGACCTCTTCGCCCAAGTCAGAGTCAACGATCACACATCTCAACGGTTTCGCCTCCACAGAGGAACCAGACAAGCTTGCCCCCTGTCCCCGCTGCTCTTCGCCCTCGCCCTTGAGCCCCTCGCCCACTGGGTCCGCACGGATGTCTCCAACAGGGGTCTCCAGTGGAACGACGATGTTACGAACAAAATCTCCCTATATGCAGATGACATCCTGATTTATGTATCTTCCCCCCGGTTTAGTAGTTTGTTCCATGTCCTCACCAACTTTGGAAAATTTTCGGGCTATTCGATCAATTGGACTAAATCCACGCTCTATATGTTGCATGGCCCCCCCTCCTCGACTGCCCCGAGGATTTTCTATCGCAATAGCCAGGACGGTTTCAAGTACCTCGGTATTTATGTCACACCTGACATGAAGATCTTTCATGACCATAATTTGCTGGGCCCCCTGCGCAGGCTCCACAGCGACGTCGCCTATTGGCGCTCTCTCCCGCTCTCCCTTCCAGGCAGGGCGGAAAAGCAAAGTCAAAGAAGAGTCACAGTTAGTGCAGTATATAGGAAACATTACCTAAGTCAGACGTATTACAAATTAGCGTAGGAATCGTCCTATGGGTCCATTACGTGACATGTCACGTAATGGACCCGTAGGACGACTCCTACGCTAATTTGTAATACGTCTGACTTAGGTAATGTTTCCTATATACTGCACTAACTGTGACTCTTCTTTGACTTTGCTTTTCTTTTCCGTCATATGTTCATGTTATGAATCTTTTTTTTGTTTTGGTAAAATAAGAAAACACTAAACAGTCAATTCGATTTTATTACGATCACATACCTGGTCATGGCACTGTATCCTGATATTCAATAGCCGCCGAGCCCCCGGGATGTTGGCGCGAAGGCCGTGTACTACTTTATTTTTTCTAACAACTGTCATACGCTGCCGGCCTCAGGGTTGTAGGCAACAACCAGCTGTGTATGCTATACCTATTGAAATAAAACTGTTTTAAAAAATAAAAATAAAAAATCATTTCAAAGAAGGTGCTCTCTTTATCCATTGCCGGGAAGGTTATGCTGCTCTTTAAATTCAAAAGTGTGAGAAGTTGGCCTGATATATAGTGCTCACTATTCTAGTGATCACTTTGTATCATTCCAAACAACCCTTATTGATGATTGGTTGTAAGTCAACCTTATAGACCAGCTATCCTAGTAGCATGGACAAGAGAAGTCTTTAGGCTAAACTCTAGAGGGCGTGTTAAGCCAGCTGTTTTACCATCACATATACCCCTTGAACACCAAGTGAAAGGACACCACACAAGTTGTTATAAAAAAAAAAGTATATTTATTAATAACAAGTCTACCTTGAATTCTTTATGAATCAGGGAGCTAAGCACAATACAAAACTCTTAAGAAAATACTGCAAGTTACACAATTAACACAAATGCCCGAGGGGCACGAAAAACCATATACTCTAAAAGTGGAATGCGAAATACTAGCAGGTAAGTAACACGATCCAGAGGCTTCAGGACCGCTAGGACTACCTTACTGGACCCTAAGGTTAGGAGCAGGAGGCCTAGGGAACTCGGGTGCAGAGTGTGAACTCTTACGCGGGATGCGGGACAAAGTCTATGGATGCTAGTAATTCTAAAGTTACTGTTTCCGGACGAATCCGACTAGGTAGACTAAAAACGAAAAAGGATCTGGACACTAGGATAGTGAACCTGCGTTGGAGCACCGAAATGCTCGGGTTACCTAGCCCAGGGGTTGCGGCTGCATAGGGTTCAAATGACGTCGGGAATCCTCGTTGTAGTCTATGGAGCCTGAAAGAAGATGTTGCTGGCAGGCGACCAGTGAAGATGTTCGATGTGATCCAAGGCTGGATTGGTGATGGAGACAACCTGAAAGCAGAGGGGACTCAGTTCTCAATCACTAGCCAGTGATTGTGTGGGCACCAGGATGGCACCAGGTGAAGTCACCGCGATCAGGTGAGTGGGTGACGCTGGACTCTGCAGTCACACGGGCTAGGAGGCGTTGTCGGCGACCAGGCTAGAGGTGCGAGCTGTCCCACGATGGTGTCTGCTGTCGGCGATGCTGGATCCGGGATTGGAGCAACAAGCCTTGGCAAAGGCAAGCCCACGCGGTGGAGTCAAAATGGCGTCTGGAGTGGACCAGGAGGGTCCAGGGCACTTCTTGTTGGACAAGGAGCAAGGGCCAGTCTAGAGGACCTAGACCAGCGGTGAAAATGTCGTGGTACGTCGTCAGGAGGGCCACTAGCCAACGGGCAAGTGACCGGACAACGTGGCAAGCAGCAAAGAAGCAGAAGGGCCCCACGCAGATCTCGTGGATGCTGGGGGGCTGGACTTCGGTGCTGGAGCTGCTCTGGGTTGGGGCTTCTCAAACCCCAGTGCACTCACTCGAGGATCCCTCGGCGGTCGTGCTGGTTAAGCGTCGTGCAGGTTTTGAAGATAGCCGGTCCCTCAGGTCTCGTCGCACCCACGAATCTCAGCTGGGCTGATGATGCAGGTAGAGGTCAGAGATGGCAGGGAATCCGGGTCTCGTCGAGCTGGTCAGTCTTGATCCGGAGGATGGACGTGCAGCAAACCGCAACAGCTTAGGTGGTGCCTGCTGGTGCAGGGTGGCTACTCCTTAGCCACAAGGGAGAGTCTTCAGAGAATGTCAGAGTTCCTTTCGTGGAAAGTAGTTCAAGATTCAAGATGATCTAATTTGGGAAGGGGGCCCGCTCCTACCTTTACCCTAAGAAAAGGGGCTGGCACGCGACTAGGTCCTGCCCATGGGTGGGACCAGGAGGGGGGTGGTTACACCCCTCTCCTTTGTCCGGTCTCTCCCCAGCTCAGGGGCTGGGGTGCCCCTGGAACTGGTTTGAGCCGGCATATGCACAGTGAGCACCGGGGTGCCACTTGCAGTCACCTTCCTCTCAGCCCTGCCTACCTGGGATACACAAAATCCTGTCTGGGATGGTGCTAGCACAACCCCTGACAGGAAACCCTTTGTCCGAGCCCTCCTCGCTGGAAGGACTCCCAGCAGCAGGAGGTCAGACTTGTGTCTGTGGTGGCAGCATCCATTTTGTGATGCTGAGGCTCGAGTTAACTTTAACCGGGGTTCACAGTTACATACATGTCGTGTCCCTCTAGAAGGGTGGAATGCTAACCCCGTCGCCAGAATTGGCGGGGGGTTAGTATTCCAATTCGTATGACACCTTACTCGACATGTTTTGATAATGCTATGCCAAAGTTAGCATTTGACCGCGAGGTACATAATGCACTTAAGAGTATATGGTATAGCGTTATCATGGAACAGCTATTAGGACTTGGTTCCGCAAGCTGCAAATGGGCTCAGCTCATGCCGGAGCACCATCTCACATAATTCCAAGCACTCTGCCTTCAGGATTGATAAGGCCTGCCATAGAAGTGACTGATAGGAATATATGTGTCCATTTTAGGGTTAGATATAGGAATACTATATCTAAAGCAAAGGGTGATTACACCACCTTGCCCCAGATGTCGTGCAGCCAGTTGTGTCAGATTTGGGTGGCCAGCCAGGGGTGGCTTAATACATGCTGCAGCCCCTGGTAGGCCCTGGGTACACCTATGCCCTGGATACCTAAGGTATGCTGTACAGGGACTGATAAGGTGGCCCAGTACCAATTGGTAAATGCACCTAAGGTACATGCGTGTCAATTTAGAGAGAGAACAGCTAGGCTGTGGGTCTGATTAGCAGGCCCACAGCCAGGGAAAGTCGTAAACCAGTGAAGCAAAAAGCAAAAATCGGGGGTGACCATAGGATTGCAGACCCCACTCTCCTACATAACCCCCCCCCCCCCCAAACTTAGGGACATTAAACTAACCTTGACCAGGTGAGTCTTCTTGTTCTAAGTGGAAGTACCGGGAGAGACCATCTGCATTACCATGGTCAGTCCCTGGGCGGTGCTCCACTGTAAAGTCCATCCCCTGTAGGGAAATGGACCACCTAAGAAGTTTGGGGTTTTCACCCTTCATTTGATTTAGCCATAAGAGGGGCTTATGGTCGGTCTGAATCTTGAAGTGAGTGCCAAACAAGTATGGCCTCAACTTCTTCAGGGCCCAAACCACAGCAAAGGCCTCCCTCTCTATAGCTGACCGCCGTTTCTCTCTAGGGGTCAGCCTTCTACTTATAAAAGCAATGGGCTGGTCATGACCATCAATATTCAGTTGAGAAAGAACAGCTCCCACACCCAACTTAGAAGCATCTGTTTGGACAATGAATGGCTTGGAGTAGTCTGGACTCGAGAATAGGTGCAGTGCACATGGCCTGCTTTAGGTCATCAAATGCCTTCTGACAGCTAACTGTCCACTGAACTTTCTTTGGCATTTTCTTACTTGTCAGGTCATTAAGTGGAGTCACAATGGTTCCATAATTTCTGACAAATTTCCTATAGTAACCAGACAGGCCCAAGAAAGCTCTGACCTGTGTCTGGGTGGTTGGAGGAGCCCAGTCCCTTATGGCCTGTATCTTGCTCTCCAAAGGTTGAACTTGGCCTCCACCTACAAGGTGGCCCAAGTATACAACTTGACTCTGCCCTATCTGGCACTTGGTAGCCTTGATAGTGAGGCCTGCCTTTTGCAGGGCCTCTAAAACTTTCCTCGGGTGGATCAGGTGATCCTCCCAGGTGGAGCTAAAGACAACAATATCATCTAGATATGCTGCACAGAAGTCATCCAACCCAGAGAGAACTTGGTTCACGAACCTTTGAAAAGTGACAGGTGCATTCTTCAAACCAAAGGGCATCATCACAAACTGGTAATGACCTCCTGGGGTAGAAAATGCTGTCTTGGCCTTGGCATCCTCAGCTAACCTGATTTGCCAATAACCAGCTGTCAGGTCAAATGTACTCAAGAATTTGGCAGAAGTCAATTTATCTTTGAGTTCATCTGCTCTTGGTATTGGATGGGCATCTGTCTTAGTGACAGTATTGAGACCCCTGTAGTCTACACAAAACCTCATCTCTCTCTTACCATCTTGGGTGTGAGGTTTAGGCACTAGAACTACAGGACTAGCCCAAGGGCTCTCCGAGGGTTCAATGACTCCCAATTCCAACATTTTCTGTACCTCTTGTTTGATACAGTCCCTGACGTGGTCAGGTTGCCTGTAGATTTTACTCTTTATAGGCAGTCTGTCACCAGTGTCCACCTCATGGGTGCACCAGTTTGTCTGACTGGGTGTCAGAGAGAACATTTGCCTGAAGGATTGAAGAACCGGTTTGCAATCCTCTTGTTGATGCTCAGAGAGGCTGTCAGAAAAGACTACACCATCTACTGACCCATCATCAGGGTTCTGAGTGAGCAGGTCTGGGAGAGGGTCACTCTCTTCCTCATGTCCCTCATCTGTAGCCATGAGCAAGCCCATGTCGTCCCTGTTGACAAATGCCTTGAGCCTGTTCACATGAAGTACTCTGTGAGGGCTCCTGGGAGTTCCAAGGTCCACCAGGTAGGTGACCTCTCCCTTTTGCTCAATAATGGTATGGGGTCCAGACCACTTGTCTTGGAGAGCTGCTGGGGCCACTGGCTCCAACACCCACACCTTCTGTCCAGGGTGATACACAGTCAGGACAGCCTTTTGGTCATGCCAAGCTTTTTGGAGTTCTTGGCTGGCCTCCAGGTTTTTAGATGCCTTCTCCATGTACTCTGCCATCCTGGAGCGGAGACCAAGTACATAGTCCACAATATCCTGTTTAGGCTTTTTGAGAGGTAACTCCCATCCTTCCTTCACAAGACATAGGGGTCCTCTTACAGGATGCCCAAACAGAAGCTCAAAAGGGCTGTAGCCAACCCCCTTCTGTGGGACCTCTCGGTAAGCAAACAGAAGGCAGGGTAAAAGGATGTCCCATCTTCGCCTAAGCTTTTCAGGTAACCCTTTTATCATTCCTTTTAGGGTCTTGTTGAATCTCTCAACAAGCCCATTGCACTGTGGGTGATAGGGGGTGGTGAACTTGTAGTTGACACCACACTCCTTCCACATAGCAGTCAGGTATCCTGACATGAAGTTTGCACCTCTGTCAGAGACAACCTCCTTAGGAAACCCCACTCTGGAGAAAACTCCAAGTAGGGCCCTAGCCACAACAGGAGCTGTAGTGGTCCTAAGTGGAATAGCTTCTGGATACCTGGTGGCATGATCCACTACCACCAGTATAAACCTGTGCCCAGATGCTGTTGGGGGGTTCATTGGTCCAACAATGTCAATCCCCACTCTTTCAAAGGGTACCCCCACCACAGGTAGTGGTATAAGGGGGGCCTTTGTTGTGCCACCTGATTTGCCACTGGCTTGACAGGTGACACATGAGCGACAAAACTCTTTAGTGTCTTCAGACATATGAGGCCAGTGAAAGTGTGGGGCAAGTCTGTCCCAAGTCTTGTTCTGGCCTAAGTGACCTGCAAGGGGAATTTCATGGGCCAAGGTGAGAAGGAAACCTCTCAGAGACAAGGGGATGACCAGCCTCCTGGTAGCACCAGGCTTGGGGTCTCTTGCCTCAGAGTAAAGGAGTCCATCATCCCAATACACTTTATGGGCACCTGTGGCATTCCCTGCAGCCTCAGCAGCAGCCTGCTGTCTGAGGGTTTCAAGAGATGAACAGTCTAACTGTGCCTGTCTCAAGTCTGCCCTGGAAGGTCCCCCTGTCCCAAGAAACTCAACCTGTTCAGGCTCAAGCTCTTCTAGGACAGTTCCTTCTGGGGTCTTTGGGTCAGTCTCCTGTGAGAGCTGATCCTCATCTTGAGGCAAGGGGGAAGGCACTGCCTTAGCCCTACTGTTCTTACTCTTGGTTAGTGTCTGGTCCATTGTTCCAGGATCCAGCACTAGTTCAGATGGGCATTTCTTGGCCTGTGACCTAGTCACAGCAAGGACATGTGCTGACAAACCTAACATCTCCACATGAGTCCTATACTCCACATCTGACCATAGAGAGGATTCCAAATCATTGCCCAAAAGACAATCCACTGGGAGGTCTGAACTAACAACAACCCTTTTGAGGCCATTTACCCCTCCCCAGGAGAAATTAACAAGTGCCATACTATGGGTGGTAGTGACATTGCTAGCGTTGGTCACTAGGTAGTCTGAACCTAGTATTACCTGATCAGGGTCCACAAAGTTTGGTGTCACCATAGTGATACTGGCACAAGTGTCCCTGTAGGCCTGAGCCAATTTTCCATTGATCAAAGGCGTCTGCCTGTACTTGCCCAGAGTACTGGGACTTATTGTAGGGGTCAAATCCATGTCCCCAGTACAAACAAGAACAGCCTGGGTAGGTACTCTGACTAGGTCCGAGCCTGCCTCAGATACCAATGTCAACCCCACTATAGCCTTAGGGGGAACACTACCACTACTAACTGAACTAGGGGTTGCATTTGCCTTAGGGGCAGTAGTGGTAGGAGCTGGGCCTTTCTTGGTGCGCTCACTAAACCAGTGAGTATTACTTTTACAGTACTGGCACCATGGTTTCTTCTGACCATTATTCTTTTTCTTTTGGGAATTCTGGGACCCACCCTCCTTAGATTGTTGGGGCCCTGTTGAAGACTTCTGGTCATTTTGCTTATTCTCATTACCCTTCTGGTCTGCTTTCTTCTGGCCACCACCCTGGTTCTGGTTCTGCTGCTTGACCCTTGTCCTGACCCATCTGTCAGCCTTCTTTCCCAATTCTTGGGGAGAGGTCAGATCTGACTCGATAAGGTGCTGATGCAACAACTGATTTTGACAATTACTTAAGATTTGTTCTCTCATAATTAGGTTATACAATCCTGTATAATCAGCAACTTTACTTCCCAGTAACCAGCCTTCAAAAGCCTTAGTGGCACATCAACAAAGTCAGCCCAATCCTGAGACTGAATTTTCTGGGTGTCTCTGAACAGCAACCTGTACTGCTCAGTTGTTAAGCCAAACCCATCAATCAGTGTATTCTTCAGGACTTGGTAATTGTCAGCATCCTCAGCTCTAGTAGTGAGGAGCATATCTCTACCTTTACCTTCAAAGGAGAGCCACAGAATAGCTTCCCACTGACTCTGAGGGATGCACTGGACAGTGCAGGCCCTCTCCAAAGCAGTCATCCATTTGTGGATGTCATCCCCTTGTTTAAAGGGGGGCACTATTTTACTCAGGTGTCTAGTATCTAAACTCCTGTCCTTATCTCTAGGGATAATGCTGCCACCAGTGGGGTCTGCCCCACTCAATTTCTGCTCTCTGGCAAAGGCAAGTCTTTCTTTGGCAAGGGCAAGTTCTTCCCTCTCAATCCTCAGATTGACTTCCCTCATCTTAGCTTCATGCTCTCTTCTCTGAGGGGATGTCATCCCTCTCTGAGAAGATGCCTGAGAGACATGGGTATAAATAGATCTGTTAGAGCCTCTGGAGCGAGACCTAACTCGTCTATCCCCAATGTTAAGCCTACCTGAGAGTGGGCCTGGGGGTCCCCCAGTTCCATTCTCATGCATGCTTAAGTTGGTCCTGGTGAGCCTACTGACTACTACTGGACCTTTTTCTGCCTCATCCCCTGACAACTCCTGTTCCTCTTCCTCCTCTTCACTTTCTGCTCCATGGAGGTTGAGGTCAGGGTCCCCAAGGGTTCCCTCTAGGGGGGGCATGCTCCCATCTGGATTAGAGGGGCCTGGGTTAGAAGCCCTTCTGGCATCATATGTCTCTAAGAGACCTATCAGAAAAGGAGTGGTAGGGTTAGAACCCTGTTTTAGTTTCCTGGAGGTACACAATTGTCTCATCTCCTGGAGCTAAGGGCTGCATATCTGGAAATTACCTGTGGAGGGTCAATAACCACAAGAGGAGTCTCAGAAGACTCTCCATGGGTAGACATGCTTCTAGTGAGGTGTAAGTGGTGCACTTACCTACACTATGGGTTTACCTACTGATCCCTTGCTAAGAGTTGTAGTCAGGGTGTGCTAGGACCTGTTACACTACAACAGCTGGTTCAGTAGAACTCAGAGTATTCTAAGCTAAGTTATATGTACCTTGGTACTTATGTGATCTTTCAAATGATATTCTTAGGATACGTGTGTGATAAAACAACAGCAAGCTCAAATCCCAACCGCTGCACATCAATGTGAGAAGTTGGCCTGATATATAGTGCTCACTATTCTAGTGCAAGAGCAGTCTTTAGGCTAAACTCTAGAGGGCGTGTTAAGCCAGCTATTTTACCATCACATATACCCCTTGAACACCAAGTGAAAGGACACCACACAAGTTGTTATAAAAAATAAAGTATATTTATTAATAACAAGTCTACCCTGAATTCTTTATGAATCAGGGAGCTAAGCACAATACAAAACTCTTAAGAAAATACTGCAAGTTACACAATTAACACAAATGCCCGAGGGGCACGAAAAACCATATACTCTAAAAGTGGAATGCGAAATACTAGCAGGTAAGTAACACGATCCAGAGGCTTCAGGACCGCTAGGACTACCTTACTGGACCCTAAAGTTAGGAGCAGGAGGCCTAGGGAACTCCGGTGCAGAGTGTGAACTCTTACGCGGGATGCGGGACAAAGTCTATGGATGCTAGTAATTCTAAAGTTACTGTTTCCGGACGAATCCGACTAGGTAGACTAAAAACGAAAAAGGATCTGGACACTAGGATAGTGAACCTGCGTTGGAGCACCGAAATGCTCGGTTTACCTAGCCCAGGGGCTGCGGCTGCATAGGGTTCAAATGACGTCGGGAATCCTCGTTGTAGTCTATGGAGCCTGAAAGAAGATGTTGCTGGCAGGCGACCAGTGAAGATGTTCGATGTGATCCAAGGCTGGATTGGTGATGGAGACAACCTGAAAGCAGAGGGGACTCAGTTCTCAATCACGAGCCAGTGATTGTGTGGGCACGAGGATGGCACCGGGTGAAGTCACCGCGATCAGGTGAGTGGGTGACGCTGGACTCTGCAGTCACACGGGCCAGGAGGCGTTGTCGGCGACCAGGTTGGAGGTGCGAGCTGTCCCACGATGGTGTCTGCTGTCAGCGATGCTGGATCCGGGATTGGAGCAACAAGCCTTGGCAAAGGCAAGCCCACGCGGTGGAGTCAAAATGGCGTCTGGAGTGGACCAGGAGGGTCCAGGGCACTTCTTGTTGGACAAGGAGCAAGGGCCAGTCTAGAGGACCTAGACCAGCGGTGAAAATGTCGTGGTACGTCGTCAGGAGGGCCACTAGCCAACGGGCAAGTGACCGGACAACGTGGCAAGCAGCAAAGAAGCAGAAGGGCCCCACGCAGATCTCGTGGATGCTGGGGGGCTGGACTTCGGTGCTGGAGCTGCTCTGGGTTGGGGCTTCTCAAACCCCAGTGCACTCACTCGAGGATCCCTCGGCGGTCGTGCTGGTTAAGCGTCGTGCAGGTTTTGAAGATAGCCGGTCCCTCAGGTCTCGTCGCACCCACGAATCTCAGCTGGGCTGATGATGCAGGTAGAGGTCAGAGATGGCAGGGAATCCGGGTCTCGTCGAGCTGGTCAGTCTTGATCCGGAGGATGGACGTGCAGCAAACCGCAACAGCTTAGGTGGTGCCTGCTGGTGCAGGGTGGCTACTCCTTAGCCACAAGGGAGAGTCTTCAGAGAATGTCAAGAGTTCCTTTCGTGGAAAGTAGTTCAAGATTCAAGATTATCTAATTTGGGAAGGGGGCCCGCTCCTACCTTTACCCTAAGAAAAGGGGCTGGCACGCGACTAGGTCCTGCCCATGGGTGGGACCAGGAGGGGGGTGGTTACACCCCTCTCCTTTGTCCGGTCTCTCCCCAGCTCAGGGGCTGGGGTGCCCCTGGAACTGGTTTGAGCCAGCATATGCACAGTGAGCACCGGGGTGCCACTTGCAGTCACCTTCCTCTCAGCCCTGCCTACCTGGGATACACAAAATCCTGTCTGGGATGGTGTTAGCACCGCCCCTGACAGGAAACCCTTTGTGCGAGCCCTCCTCGCTGGAAGGACTCCCAGCAGCAGGAGGTCAGACTTGTGTCTGTGGTGGCAGCATCCATTTTGTGATGCTGAGGCTCGAGTTAACTTTAACCGGGGTTCACAGTTACATACATGTCGTGTCCCTCTAGAAGCGTGGAATGTTAACTCCGTCGCCAGAATTGGCGAGGGGTTAGTATTCCAATTCGTATGACACCTTACTCAACATGTTTTGATAATGCTATGCCAAAGTTAGCATTTGACCGCGAGGTACATAATGCACTTAAGAGTATATGGTATAGCGTTATCATGGAACAGCTATTAGGACTTGGTTCCGCAAGCTGCAAATGGGCTCAGCTCATGCCGGAGCACCATCTCACATAATTCCAAGCACTCTGCCTTCAGGATTGATAAGGCCTGCCATAGGAGTGACTGATAGGAATATATGTGTCCATTTTAGGGTTAGATATAGGAATACTATATCTAAAGCAAAGGGTGATTACACCACCTTGCCCCAGCTGTCGTGCAGCCAGTTGTGTCAGATTTGGGTGGCCAGCCAGGGGTGGCATAATACATGCTGCAGCCCCTGGTAGGCCCTGGGTACACCTATGCCCTGGATACCTAAGGTATGCTGTACAGGGACTGATAAGGTGGCCCAGTACCAATTGGTAAATGCACCTAAGGTACATGTGTGTCAATTTAGAGAGAGAACAGCTAGGCTGTGGGTCTGATTAGCAGGTCCACAGCCAGGGAAATTCGCAAACCAGTGAAGCAAAAAGCAAAAATCCGGGGTGACAATAGGATTGCAGACCCCACTCTCCTACAAAAAGTATTATGAAATGTGTTACTCTTTAATGGCTATTCATGTACCTGTCTGACACAACAAGGAAAATTAGTGGATACCCCTCAGTTCAACTCAGAGAAAACTGCTGCTGCCTGTTGTCTGCCTTTATAAGTCGAGCTGCGCGCTGCGTCCAGCGAAGACTCTATTGTTATCCACTTGCTGGGAAAGTGGGACAGGGGATGGGCACGCGCAGGGCCGCCGGCGATTTCACCATGTGTGCGCACACGTACAGCCACGCGCCGTGCACATCTCCTGTCTCAGTTCCAGAGCAAGTCAGCCTCTCGAATTCGCGCGCGCACACACACACACACACACACACACACACACACACACACACACAGACAGACACCCCGCCCCTACAACTAAGCCCCACTCACCTGGCTACAGGCTCCGTCCCGCTCATGACTCCGCCCCTCCTCCTTACTTGTGCAGCCACCGTGGGGCTTTTCCTCAAGCATGGGAGCCCCGCATCATCACTGCTGCTCTACCAGGCCTCCGTGGGTGCGGTCTTCACGCAGAAGGCGGAAGTCCTGCCCCACGACTGGCTTCACGCTCCCGAACTTCCGGTTTTCGGGCCGGCGGCGTTAGTACATTCTTGTTAAATATTGGGCTGCGCATAAAGCTATTTGCTGGAACTGCGCCATTATAAAGAGGGTGAGAATCGGAAGATGTGTAGTTTTTCTACACTTGCAACAGTTGTCCGGCTCGTGGTTAAGAACGCCGATATTTTACATTCTTCTCCTCTGTATGATCTAATTTCTCTACCTACTGTTTCACACTCTGATTATTCCTTCCGCCTTCCCTTCCAGGCCGTGTCACTCCTCATTTTCCACTCAGCTTATCTATCTATTCAACACCTTTGTGTCCCATTCAGATTGTTTTATTTTCACCTTTCTCTCTTGCTTTGTTGTTTGTTACCTCGCTTTCTTTCTGTAATCTTTGGGCTTGATTCTTTTCCTTTAACTTGCTTACCTTTCTTTCTGTTTTGTCTCGTGCCTGCTCCATTTTCTCTTCTTTCCTATATTTCTTCCTAGTATTGCTTCTTCATCTCCCCTCCTGTTATCTTCCTCTGGCTCTTCTTCCTACAGTTGTACTTTCATGCACAAGATGTTTTCAGCAGTATTACCCATGTTTTACTCGCATTCACAAAGTGTTTGCAGAACCTTTTTTTCAGAAACGTGGTAGCAGTGCTAAAGATAAGTAGCTACTGTGCACCGTTCGGATCCGATTCTTTTACTTTTTCGCTCTTGCCTCTCCTTTTTTTCTGTTCTCCTATTCTCTTACTAATCACTTTACCTTTAACTTGCTTATCTTTCTGTCTGTTTTGACTTGTGCCTGCTCCGTTTTCTCTTCTTTCCTATATTTCTTCCTAGTATTGCTTCTTCATCTCGCCTCCTGTTACCTTCCTCTAGTTCCTCCTTCTTTCAGTGCCACACCAGCTTATCGTATGACTCCTGTAATGTTTACTCCTTTCACTTTTTTGGGGCATGCTTGTTTAAATATTACTCTAATGTATGGAGATATTGTTTTCAATATTCTTTCAAAGGCTTGGCTGGTTTCCCATATGTCTGTGGTCTCTAATGGCAGGATTTACATTGGTCGTCTACAGTTCGGCGTTTGAAACTGGATGCATTATACCAGCAAAAAACTGCGAGGATAGTAACTTATTGTGAACGCGCTCAGTCCTGTGCACCACATACAAATAAGCTTATTGTAGTTCCTGCGTGGCATGTACTTCTTGCTGGGATATTCAACTTAGTTCGTCAATTTTGCATGAGGTGGGCTCCAGCTGACATTAGTTTTATTTGGCCCTCTGTTTAAAGGTTTTTGCTCCTGGGTACATCTGGTGTTGGTACACCTCATGATTTTCTTTGTTATAAGAGCTTATTTCAAAACCTTCTTTTATCAGGAGGGTTATATGGCTAGTTTTGTGTTAAAATATCTACAGACTAATATGATCTGGTTAGAAATGTAATTGAGGACCGGCTCCGATCTGCCATACCGACAAGTGGGAATAGGCTGAATTTCTAGCAAGGTTAATTGATAATGAATAAATAGTTATATGGTAGCACCCTCTTCAAGTTTTAAACACTCCCCCTTTCTACACCTTAACACACAACAAGATTGTCGTCCAGACCTATTTTTCACTAGGGCTTGTCTCTTCGAATATTGCCCAACTTATAACGCAGACTTTAGCCTCCAATCCTCTGGATCTCTTTGGTAGGAGCATGGCAGCATTCTTCAGCTATGTGGCCCTGTTCCACACTTCTCTCTGAGGAGTTTAAAGCTGCACTGCTTCCCACCTTCCTGTCCTGCAACCTGTTCCGTTCTGCCACTGAAGGACAACTTTCCTGCTCTTAATCGGGAGGCCAGAAAATACTACAGCCATAATCACGCCACATAATTACACTGCACTCAATGCAACATACACTCCAAATACCACTCAGTGTCACATAATTACACGCCACATAATTACACTGCACTCAATGCAACATACACTCCAAATACCACTCAGTGCCACATAATTACACGCCACATAATTACACTGCACTCAATGCAACATACACTCCAAATACCACTCAGTGCCACATAATTACACGCCACATAATTACACTGCACTCAATGCAACATACACTTCAAATACCACTCAGTGCCACATAATTATATGCTACATATTTACACTGCGCTCAACGCAACATACATTCCAAATACCACTCAGTGCCACATAATTACATGCCACATAATTACACTATCTATCGCCCTCACTCTATCGATCCATCGCCCTCACTCTATCGATCCATCGCCCTCACTCTATCGATCCATCGCCCTCACTCTATCGATCCATCGCCCTCACTCTATCGATCCATCGCCCTCACTCTATCGATCCATCGCCCTCACTCTATCGATCCATCGCCCTCACTCTATCGATCCATCGCCCTCACTCTATCGATCCATCGCCCTCACTCTATCGATCCATCGCCCTCACTCTATCGATCCATCGCCCTCACTCTCTCGATCCATCGCCCTCACTCTCTCGATCCATCGCCCTCACTCTCTCGATCCATCGCCCTCACTCTCTCGATCCATCGCCCTCACTCTCTCGATCCATCGCCCTCACTCAGTCGATCCATCGCCCTCACTCTATTGATCCATCGCCCTCACTCTATCGATCCATCGCCCTCACTCTATCGATCCATCGCCCTCACTCTATCGATCCATCGCCCTCACTCTATCGATCCATCGCCCTCACTCTATCGATCCATCGCCCTCACTCTATCGATCCATCGCCCTCACTCTATCGATCCATCGCCCTCACTCTATCGATCCATCGCCCTCACTCTATCGATCCATCGCCCTCACTCTATCGATCCATCGCACTCACTCTATCGATCCATCGCACTCACTCTATCCATCGCACTCACTCTATCCATCGCACTCACTCTATCCATCGCACTCACTCTATCCATCGCACTCACTCTATCCATCGCACTCACTCTATCCATCGCACTCACTCTATCCATCGCACTCACTCTATCCATCGCACTCACTCTATCCATCGCACTCACTCTATCCATCGCACTCACTCTATCCATCGCACTCACTCTATCCATCGCACTCACTCTATCCATCGCACTCACTCTATCCATCGCACTTCACTCTATCCATCGCACTTCACTCTATCCATCGCACTTCACTCTATCCATCGCACTTCACTCTATCCATCGCACTTCACTCTATCCATCGCACTTCACTCTATCCATCGCACTTCACTCTATCCATCGCACTTCACTCTATCCATCGCACTTCACTCTATCCATCGCACTTCACTCTATCCATCGCACTTCACTCTATCCATCGCACTTCACTCTATCCATCGCACTCACTCTATCCATCGCATCACCACACCATCCCTCAGCACCACCACAGCATCACTCAGGGGCACCACAACATCACTATGGGCTACCACAGCATCACTGAACGCCACAGCATCACTCGTCGCCACAACAACATCACTCAGCGCCACCACAGCATCGATCTGTGCAACCATTCAACAACAAACTGGTTCAAATATTTTCTCTCAATGTTTCAAGCTTTATTACAAATGTCACAAAAAGATGTTAATATTTCACTTCTTTTCTTGGATTTTCGTCACAATAAACTACACTGAACTTCACAAAAGTTATTTACAAAAGTTTAAGCTATTGCCATTATAAATTACAATAACTGATTTAAGTATTAATTATTTAAAAAAATAAAAGCCATTGTTATTTGTAATATCAATACATCTAAGTCATGTAAATACAACACATATTGCATTACAAATGCTATAGGTGTCACATTTGCGAAAGTCATAACTATTGGCATTGTAAATGACAAAGCTATTAATTTTGCTACTTTCAGAACTAACACATACATAAAAAATGTGTCATTTACAATACCAATAGCTCAAACCTTCCTAATGCGAGACCTATTGCATTGCAAATGCTTGTTGCAACTGAGAGTAGTTTCATTATAGGCAGAATGTACTATCCGATTGATCTCTGTACTTGTCCAATGCATTTTTCCATTTAGTTTTCATGCAAGTTGGCTACAATCCTAAGCCACTATCAGAAAACGGCTAAAATACGTTCTACATAGAGAGCTGCATCTTTTAAATGTTAACAAGTTTCCACAAGATTGCAAACCATTTAGCAAATATAAAAAACACCTCTACCGCAAATTAATATTTGGGAAAATGACAGATGGTCTACTGCAGGTGTGAAAAAAAGCTCAAACATGCTACAAGATAATGGAAATATGATCAAGTGAAATAAACTTAGGAAATTAGTTGGTAAAGCCATCAGATAAAAAAACAAGATGTCAGCAATTCCTTAAAGATAGATAGATAGATACAGTGAAGGTCTTTATTCAGGCTGTAAATGACTGACAGTGATGACAGCGAAAACGTTCTTAGTGGTAAGGCACGCCTTTTCTACCCACCTATGTCAGGGAGAAGCTCCAAAATGCACCCCCCTCCCCCCCCCCCCCCCCAACACTTTTTAAAGTAGTTTGTCCGCTCTCTGCAATCAAGTATGTCAACAATGTGGCTGGGACATGGATATTGCGAATGCTGTTCCCTGTGAGCAGACGATGCGTGTATGGAACAGGTGGCCATAACCACACTGGGATACATTTTGTATTTGCTACATTTAAGTGGTACCTAAGCTGGAGGACTGGAGAGGACCCATAAAGCAAATATGAACTGAGGTATTTTGAAGGGCTCTCCCTAGAACGTCCTGTCTGACTCACTACAAAGGTTCTCCAGGCAGTGTAAAGGTGAGAAGACAGGAGGGTCCCCATTCAACTTGTTTCTCTTTGTCCTTTCCTGGACCACTGCTATCTGAAAACAAGCATTTGCAATGCAATAGGTCTCGCAGCATTCAAGTTTGAGTTATTGGGATTGTATCTGACAATGTGTTGCATGAATTTTATTACAAACTCTGTATTGGCGCATGAAGATGATTTGCAAGTGCCTATTTTGCTGTTTGTAAATAAATATGTAAACATTGTATATTTGTTTGGTTAAAGTTTAATGTTATGATGGTTATGTAAGGGCCTGGATAGGATTGTTATAGTGTTATAGTGAACAAGAACAATTATAGCACGTTATTGGCGAGAGAGAGTGAGAATGTATGCTGTCTCATTGTAGACACCAGGCAGCACATAGTGAGATCACCAGACTGGAAGAGAGTGCACATTTTTTATAAATACGTGTTTGTGTCTGAAAGGTAGTAAGAAATGTGCAGTGGCCTCAGTGCCCAATGGGGTGTCGAACATAGCTCTCTTCTCGTTTACCAACAGGGGTGCACTAAACTCATTCACCATAATCAAGAGTTTGTAGACCTCACTAGACCAAATGATGTATGGATGAAGACCCCAGATCAAAAGGCTTCTGTTGACCAGACATATTGAAACCGCATTACCACTCCAATCACTTACGCAGTGAGAGCCAAACATGGCTGCGAATGTACCAAAATGATAAACACATAACTCAAGAGTATAAACAGTGATTGCAGATTTTGCTTGGGGTCTAATCTGATGCCTATTAAAGCTAGGTCATATACTCACAAAAACTGCATAGGTCTTAAGTTATTTGGATGCTCTAAGCAAGGTGTTTTTTTGCACCTCAAGCTCCTGTTTGTCACTTTTTATAGCTAAACCCCTGATCAAACGGTTCACCAGTGACCCAACCAGTAGGGGGCAAAATAAACACCCTCATGTGTAGCTTAAGCATAGAAATGGTAATGCAAATTGTTGACCAAGTGCAAAATGTACATGCATTGGGCAAACTGAGGTTTTCAATTAACAGCTGGTGTCTACCCTCCTTCCATTTCCACCTCTACTGCAAGATCAAATTGTTGTTTTCCGTTACTTCAAAGGTGCCCAGGGCCATTTAAGAAGGCATTTGTTGGTTAAGAAGTGACAACTAATCCCATTTTACCCGATACCAGTAATCATCCCTCATTAGGCTGCATCAGGGATGCTTTGTTGAATCCCTCTTGTGATGCAGCAGAGGAGTATTCTATCAGGCTATGGTTCAGTATCTCACATCTCCGATGACTCCACTCGCATTAAAATGAAAAACAGTATGCAAGCCACATGCTAGAGGGTATTAATCACCTCAAAAACAGGACGCAATTCCACCCTTAAAACTACTTCTGCATTACACTCCTTCTACCACAGTCATTTAGGAACTTAATACACCAGGGACGCAGGGGGAGCTCAAGCTTACCAGAGCTGAGAAGATTTTGAGTCAATTTCCCAGGTTTGTGTTATTGGAAGTGATACAGCTGTCCATCAAAGGAGAAGGTTGTAAAGGCATACATCTGAAGCCACCCATCCGTGCACGCCGCACTCCATCAAAGCCCGCTTAAACTCCTAATATTACTTTTATGGAAATACATCATGCCAAACCAATTGGAAGGACCCGAGAGAAAAAAAAAAACCTGTCAGAGGTCTGTGAACTCTGCTGCTTACGTCTTTTGGCTCTGCAACACCGGCGAAAGTGAAAGCGTGCTCGTCGTCACATTCATCATGGGGCTGTGGCGCGCGGCGGAGATGTCGCCGTGAGCGTGCACATAAATATTTTTTAACATGCAACACCTTTGGTGGGGGCGGGACTTCCGTATTGTGCGCAAAGCCCACTCCTAAGAAGACGTGCGCACGCAAAACGAAACCTATCGTGGGGCGGGACTTCCGTTTTGTGAAGCCCGCGCCCACAGAGTGCCTGGAGGAGCAGTGGTGCGCAGGGCTCCCATGCCCGAAGGAGAGCCCCGCGGTCGTAGGCTGCACAAGTCCGGAGTGCCGGTGAGCGGGGAAGGGGGGGATGCCTGTATGTGTGCGTGTATGTGTGTCTGTGTGTGCGACGGCGGAGGGGTGGGGGGGATGTCTCTCCGTGCGTGTATGTGTGCTTGTGTATGTGTGTGCGCATGCGTGCAGGGGGAGGTGTGCCTGTGTATGTTTGCGCTTCCCAGGAGACAGCCACGGCGAGCGCGTTCGCGCGCGCGTGGCCTGAGCCGATCGCCTTTTGCGAGATGCACGCGGCCAGGTGCCGTCTCCTGGGAAGCAGACCCAGTAACAATAGATCTCGGCGAGACAGCGCTTACGCGCTGTATCGTTACGAGACCTAAAAAAGGACCCCCTCCCCCAGGCGAACAGGCAGTTACGTGGGGCATCCTCCCTTACTTCTGTGAATTGGTTTTGTATTCTCCTACCTGTTTTTGTATTCTCCAAATATGCATCTGGTGCCCCGCATCTCACACACCTGGCATTCTCTCTTAATCCGAAACTGTACAACTTTGAAGGTATGATACATTTGATGCAGATATTTAAAATGTATTGTACGTAAATTGCAAGATGTGAGCATATCTGTTTGGGAACAACAGAATATCGAATTAGTTGGTGTCAGTGGATGGACCAGTACTCTAGTCCATCTCTCTAGCACCAAGTCAAGAATTGATGAACTATTTATTGATAAGTCATTTCTGTGTGGCGCTTATTGTAGTGTATTTAAGGCGGAAGGTTCACTTGGAAAGTGAGGAAATGTTACTCTCACCGCAGCATGGTAATGGTAATGTGATACCCCTCAACTGACCTTCATAATGTATTCTATAGATTATGAAGGTCAGCAGAGGGGTATCACATTGTGTCTAACGTGGGTCTGGTGCTATGAATGTCCCACCTGGGAAAACATCCTTCATAGATTTTAAATTTGCCTTGCTAAAAATCTTCAGTCCCTTTGGTTTGTGTGTTACCGATAAGGCTGGGTTGTAAAATAGAGGGAGTGCTGGCGCGTATATGGGCTATTTATTATCTCACACATCTAGTCGGCGCCAGGACTTCGTGGTGCACTGTATTGTGGTAAACTCTGTCCTTGTAATGTGGTCTCTAATATTGAGCTGGTTGGCATTCAATGGAATCGGGTTAGCGTCATCATTTTCAATCACTATATGTGGGATAGAGGCAAGGGAGGGATACCAGTAGGGTGCATAATGTGATAGTTCCAGATCCGGAATATCAAAGCTGCCCTGAGCATATGGTAGGGTGAGTATCTATCTCATTTTATTCTAGGCTGCGTATGAGCCCATGCCAATTTTTAATAAGAAAGCAAACACAAGGAGATTTTTAATAAGATGCATTTTAATTGTTGTAAAAATTATGTGAAAGAATAATGGGGGTGTTAACAAAGCAGTAGAGAAACGTAGGTAATCTAACCATTTTTATTAAGGTTATTCAATCCGCCATAGATAATAACAGTCTGGACCACCTTTGCACCTGATCTTTATGCTGTGATATGGCTCTGCCATAGTTATGTTTAATAGGAAGGGGGTGAGCCCACACTGCCTCACAATCCGGCACTCAGTTTGCCAGGATGTATCATAATAAATGCAGTGCTTGATAACACTTTCTACTGTATCAGGCTGTAATTTTTCACCCTTGTTGGTGCAGCCAGTGCTGTGCATCTCGAGACACGTGTTTCAAGATAATTGTCCTTCTTCAGTACAGAGCAACACTTTTTTGGGGGTGCTGGAGATGCTGCCCAAGGTCTTCTCAGGTCTCAGTACCACTCGCAGGTGCATCAACCAGAGCTCATCAGCTCCTTAGCTCAAGGGAGCCGTCTCACATAGGAGGGAGGTGGGTTTGCCGGTCCTAGGATGCTTGTTTCCAGTCCAGAGAGGACCTGGCTTGGCAGTTCGGGTTGGACTGTTCCCATGGGGCACAGGGTCAAGAATGATTTACATATGGCTAGGTTCAAACTGGAATGGCATGGTGAGCAAAAAAAACAATGGATTTAGGCCCAGATCTCTGTACTGGGGTGAATGTATGACATTGTTCTGTATTCTGTCCATCAACTGTTGTTTCTGCATTTATCACCCAGAGTGGGACGGGTATAATCAGATCGGAGTCCCGTGCTCTCCATGCCAGTGGATTCAAGCTATCCTGGCTGATGAGCTGAAAGCTCGAAACCGGTCCTAGGATGCTTGTTTCCAATACAGGGAGGACCTGGCTTGACAGTTCGGGCTCGACTGTTCCCATGGGGCACAGTGTCAAGACTGATTTGCACATGGCTAGGTTCTCACTGGAATGGCATGGTGAGCAAAAAAACAATGGATTTAGGCCCAGATCTCTGTACTGGGGTAAATGTATGACATTGTTCTGCATTCTGTCCATCAACTGTTGTTTTTAGGTCTCGCTGAGTCAGCGCATGCGCTGCTCTGCGAGAAATTTAGTAAGGGGATTTCCAAAGTGCTACCAGAGGCTTTTGCGGGCCTCAAGCTTGCCTTTACGTGTGCATGCACACGCGCAGCCACCATGTGGGTTTCTGTCAAGGCTCATGAGCAGAGGCGTCATATGGCTTTCCTCTCTCGTCATCAGCTTTCAAGATAAGAGAGCTTTCTTTCACATTCCTGAAGCCGATAGCTTCCTTGTTTTTTTTTATTTCAAAGTATTTTATTAAGAATTTTACACATACATTTAAGCATCGCTCTTCACGGGGTAGCATCCCTAGCTGGGCGTACCTGCTTGCGGTACAAGTTACGGTATACATCAGTGGTTCCCAAACTGTGCGCCTCGGTACCCCAGTGCGCCACCATAAGAAGCCTGGGGCGCCGCGGACATGATGTGGGAAACTGAAGCTGACAAGATCATGTAAATAGCATGAGTACGGGAATATGCCGGCCCTGCTTTTGACCTGCTAACCTGCCTTCAGTCAGGGTCGGATTCAGAAGGTGGGTTATTTCCTGGTGCCAGACGATAGATTCCTGAGGCCAGATGTAGCATGGTGTTTTTCAGGGATGGGCCAGGCTCCCCACTTAGCACAAACTCTTGACCGGCCATTGTCATTCTATATAGAACGACAATGATCGGCTGCAGCAGGCACAGCATGCAGGGAGTCTCCTCCAATCCTAGGCTAAGGGCCCAGCAGGGAGGCCTCTGCCTCTGAACAGGAGCGTTCACAACCCCCATGACAAAGGCAAGTGCTGGTGGCAATAGAAGGAGCACGATGACTATACAGTGAACAAAATGGTACTGTATATTTAGTTTTTTGTATACATATCTCACTAGGTACGGGACTTTGGGTCCAACACTCCTGAAGGAACCGCTGTATTGAGTATATTGGAGTAAGGCACGGCATCCTGTGAGGACACAAGCATATAGCAATCCGGGGGGCAGCCTTGGAAGCTGGCAGCGGTCCCCAGGTAGGAACTATAGGAAGAAAAAAGCAAGCATTAGCAAAGTCAATAGGGCAAGCTTGCTTTTTGATAAAATCTGCATACGCAGAAGAGCAAAGCCACTGAATTTGCCCTTCAGATGCCCTGACCTAAGGAATCAGTGAGTACTTGCAACATGAGATCAGTGTGAAAAGGAAGGAAGAGTATGAATTCTATTTTCAGAATGTTCACGGATTGTTTATAGCACAGCTGTAGATTGAATCACGTATATTAACACCCCTGATTGTTTTCGCACGTGTTGACAATGAGACATGTGAAAATAAAGTAATGTGCCCAGGATCACACAATTTGATGAAGTGGGAAAACACTTTCTAGAAACCAGCTCCCCATAGCCTGCAACTTAAGGCTAGACCACATTTCCAGGAGATACCAAAGGAAAAAGCAGGTTGGGTGTCTTTCATTAGGAAATTGTCTGATTTAGAAAAACAGTGATGTTTCCGACCAGACGCAAACACATATGGAGAACATTATATAGCTCTCAAGATGAATAATGCACGTTTAGAGGTCTGTCCTCGTTTTACACTGAGAAAATGGTTATTTCAAGCTGTGACTTCATTCTAAAGCATTTTCAAGGCAATGTTAAAGTCACAGCATCATTTCTAAATCGGGGCACCCGTTACATCTTGAGATGTTCAGAGTTACGCAATTTCCTATAAACAAAGTAGACTTTTGGCTTACATTGTTCAATGCTAAACTGAGTGAGAAAAAGACGTGCTCCAATTGATATAAAAACCTTGAAAGAGAAGTACTTGGGACATTTTGTACATTCCTAACTGTGACGGGGTGGGTCACTCTCCCGAGGCACAAGAAGAGATACGAGAATGGTGGTCATCGGTCCCACTCTCACCGATTTCTGTCCCCTCTCAGCAGCACCCTACTCCTACCAACACGAGGAATGGTTCACAGATACTCGGCCACTATGGAGTCATGAAGACGAACAGGAACAAGGCTCCTTTAATTTTGGATTCCAGCAAGACGAAACTCCTCCCCCGGATGACGTCAGATGGCAGGACCAGTCAAAGGAAGGAGGATCCCAGAAGAAAACGGACGGCGTTTCCCCGGAGGAAGAAGGTGATCGAGAGTGGAGGAGAAGAGCGAGACCGGAGATCCAGGAGGGAGAAGCAGACGAGACGTACGGGAGGCGGAGTACCACCGACGTCGACGACAAGCCAGGAGGCCAGCAAGACCACGAGCCGCCCTGCCACGTTCCCACAGGGGGAGCCTGGCTGGAACAGGTACGGGGCACAGTAGCGGCTTGGGTGGGAAGACTGAGCCATCCTGCTGTATGAAAAGCCTGCCTGAAACCAGTGTATAGCTGTACATAGTATCTGTATAGTCTGATTACCCCAACCCTCATCACGAGCACCTGAGCAAAAATCGCCGTACTCGTGTGGACACTTGAGCACTCGGTTCCCTTCAGTCCCGGCCCCTCGTACTTTTTGGTAAGGACGACCGTCCTAATCCTTGTGTTTGTTTTTTTGTTCTTTACTTTATGGTACCGAACATCGAGGGAGACCCTGAATCTACGAAGGGCCTAAACTCTGCGACAATACCTGCAGTCCCTACACTCTGGATTCCCTAAGGAGTACCATAACGGACCCAGCGGCGTTCGCCGGAGAAAGACTTACAAGCCGGCAAAGAAAAGTGTTCATGAAAATAAAACCTTCCCTTAAACGCACCAGTAATATCGCTGCCTCAGTCACTGTTACCCCGCCACCATAACATAACCCAATTAATGTCTGCCTAGAGGCTACACAATAAAGTGAAGATTTGCTGGTTGTCAAATTATTCTAACCAGCTGTCGCCAGCGTTTCTTTTTCTTTTCTAAAACACACACAGTATAAAAATGCAACAAGTGTATGTTTTCAAAACAAAGGAACGCGCAGAACGGCAACATATTTTCAACATATCTTTGCATTTGTACCTAATGACCTGGTGCAAAGCCACTATAAGCACGGAAATCTAACCCTCTGGCACAGAGACATGCCTCAGTCACCTGTAATATTTTGCCGTTTCTTGAAACATTTTTTGCGCATTAAATACACAAATATCCATTAATTCCTCAGGGACAAACCGGTTTGGTAATATCGCAGGGAACAACCTACTAGTGGCAAAGTCCACCACCTATTGAACCGCCATGACAAAGGCAAGTGCTGGGGGCAATAGAAGAAGCTCTTCTTTAACCAGGTGATGCATCTTTCCTATGCCCCCTGCTCACCACAAATACAGAAATACACGGGAAAGCAAACCTCCTGCTTCCCTGTATATTGCCGAATCGCCACTTATTTAATGGAAGTACATTGCCAACAGATGCTCTGAGCAACGTGCGAACTGTACCTTAAGGCTACTGCAGTCTAGCCTTTTAATTACCTTAGTGCAGCAAGAGGCCCCCAAGAATGCGTTTCAAATTTATAAAGCAGATAAAATGTTTGATCATATACTCCTTTTTGGAAAAGAAAAACGCTTTCAGACCAAATAAATAAACTGAAAGTGTTTATACCCTGCAGCTTAATAGTTACGAAATCACTCAGATTTAAGGTCTTTCTGCTATGTTATGTTGGCAGGGTTGGACTGGCCAATAGGGCAATCTGCTGATTGTGGTCCAGTTTATTGTTCTGATGACCTGTTCTTCTTTGTTGATTTCCCTGATATTACAAAAACATTGCTTGTAGCAAGCGCACATGTATGCGGTCTGCCGTACCCAGGGGACACTGGAATTATGTGATTTTTGAATAATTATGCATTTGCCACAAAATTTTATGTTATGTTATGTTAATTAAACTTCTATAGCGCGCAGCTGCCCCAGCAAAGGGGCGTCCCGGCGCTTGGACCAGCAGAGAAGCCAGCTACCAGCGGAAGTAAAGGGCAGCAGAAACAGTAGCAGGGGCAGTAGAAGAATTTAGATCCTGGATGGAAAAAGGTGCGTCTTGAGCACCCTCCTAAAGAAAAGAAGGTCATTAAGAGCACGGATTTGGACTGGTAATGAGTTCCAGAGTTTTGCCGCTAAATAGCGGAAGGAGCGCCCTCCAGCTCTACAACGTTTAAAACGCGGTACCGTGACCAGGCCTCGTCCTTTAGACCTCAGAGAGCGTGAAGGGACATAGGGTGTCAACAGGTGCTCAAGGATTTTGGGAGTGTCCTGTTTGAGAATTTTAAAGGACAGGCACAGTGTCTTGAATTGTATCCTTTGGGCCATTGGGAGCCAGTGCAGCTTCCGGATGGTTCCCTTCGCTGAACAAAACCTAGGTAGGCCAACCAAGGCCCTGGCCGCAGCGTTCTGTATGCGCTGCATCCGGATGATTTCCGCCTGATTTGCCCCCAGCAAGAGAGCTGGCGTAGTCCAGCCGGGACAGTATGGTGGCCTTTATTATAAGTTGCCTGATGGGAGCATCAAAAAATTTCAGGATTGGTCTGATACCACGTAGAATGCCAAAACACGTGGCTGCAACTTTTTTGGTGTGGCCAGAGAAGCTGAGGGAGGGGTCTAGCCAGACCCCCAGATATTTTTACCTCAGTCACCGGTATGGGTGTCTTACCCAGGACCGTAGGCCACCACTGATCGCCCCACAGATCGCTGTTCTTACCGACTATCAGGACCTCCGTTTTATTGGCATTCAGCTGGAGATAGTTAGCTGTCATCTAGCCTGCCACTGCCGCCAAACCATCCCTGAACCTGGAGGCCTCGTGGTCTGAGTCCCCAGAGAGTGCCAGCACCAGCTGCGTGTCGTCAGTATATGATACCATAACCATGCCCCACTGCTTGGCGACAGCAGCTAGCGGCTGCACATAAAGGTTAAATAGGGTAGGGTTCAATGCCGACCCCCGAGGCACTCTCTGCTCAATAGGATGGACTTGGAATTGGAAAGGAGGAGTGGCTACCCGAAACGATCTTCCAGAGAGGAACGATCTAAACCATTCAAGGGCCAGGCCAGTGATCCCCGCCTCTTCCAGGCGATGAAGCAATACCACGTGCGAGACCGTGTCGAACACGGCACTGAGATCGAGGAGAACCAGTGCCGCAGTTTGACCAGAGTCAAGCACGGATCGCAGATGTTCAGTCATCGCAAGGAGGGCGGTCTCGGTGCTATGGCCAGCCCGGAACCCATTCTGGGAGGTATCCAGAATGTTGTTAGTCTGGATGTGTTTGGTGATTATGCTGTTGGCATGTGCTTCGGCCACCTTAGCAGCCCAGGGGAGGAGAGAGATCGTCCGGTAATTCTCAGGCTTGCTCGGGTCCAATGTAGGTTTCTTAAGGATCGGAGTTACAGAAGCTTGCTTCCATTTAGTTGGTACTGTACCCGAGGCAAATGAAACATTGATAAGTTGGCGTAAAGAAGGAAGGCACAGCGCGGCAGAGTCTCTAAACTGTGCAGGCCTAAGCGGATCGGCGGGGGAACCAGATTTAACTTTAAGAGCTAGTTTGTCGAATTCAACCTCCGACACACCAGGGAGGATGGTAAGATCGGAGTTAGTGCTGGGGCTAGGCATCGACCATACATTCGAGGGACTTGTGCTCGGAAATGAGCGATAGATGGTGCGTACCTTTTCCAAGAAAAAGGCAGCGAGATCTTCACAGTACGATTCTGAAGAAACCTCTGACACTTGGACTCTCTAAGCGGTAAGATCTTTAAGGATCTTAAAGACCAGCTTGGTCGGATTAGAACTACGTTTAATCTCACTGGAGTAGTATGCAGCACGTGCCCTGCAGATGGCTCAATGATCGATTTTTACTTTGGCTAGGTACAGTGTTTTCTTCCAAGAGTCATAGTTTTTTCGCCAGTCTCTCTCCGCTTTTTTACAGGATTTCTTCAAGAGCATCAAGGCGTCGTCATACCACGGACTAGGTTCAAGGGTGCGGCATTTGCTCCAGGTAACTGGGATCAAGGAGTCAAGAGCCCAGGTGATCCAATCACAGAAGAGGTCATAGCCAGACTCTACTTCGTTGAATGGACATGGGGGGGGGGGTTTTCCCTTAGGAGGCGATGGAAGTCCTCGAGCTTCAGCTTTCTCCAGGGATGTTTAGGAACGACTCAGTCTATATTTTTAAATGGTGGATCCAAGACTGGGAGGGATAGCTCCATCAGTAGATGATCAGACCATACCACCGGGGTCGGCAACTGGACATTAGCCGTTGCTAAGTTGGTGAATATAGGATCCAGTATATGACCACCCACATGAGTAGGGTTAGTGACCATCTGGTAAAGCTGGAACGCCGCTAAGTCGGCGAGCAAGCTGCCGATGGTCGAGGTCTGGGATGGGTCAAAATGAAGGTTTAGATCGCCAAAGATACTAAAGTTAGCTGCTCCAATCGCAAGAGAGCCGACTGTCTCTGGAAGGGCTTTTCTGAATGTGACATCATTCCCTGGGGGTCTGTAGATCAGTAGCCCAGAGAAGGTGAAGTGATGGTTTACCGAGATGTGAAAGTGCGCACTTTCAAAGCCATCTATCACCATCTTCTTCCACACACACGGATAACAGGATTTTACAACTACAGCTATGCTCCCTCCCCTGGTGTTTCGATTACTCGTGTAGATAGAGTACTCTGGGGGGAGAGCTAAATGACGCTCAGCCGTCACCTCATCGTGGAGCCAGGTTTCTGTCATGAAGAAAATATCAGGTGCCTCATCTAAGATGAGGTCATGAACTTCGGCATGGTGTTTGACAAACGATCTGACATTAAGTTGTAAGATCTTAAGATACCGTACGGCCGGGGACTCAGAGAGTACATTGATAGAGGTAGGCTGGTCAAGTGAGAAATCCCCGCATGGGCACCTGGACGGGCCAAAAAAGCAGATGGAGGGGAGGGCGTTCGCACTGATGGACTTGCTGGCGCACACTCAACAGGACGTCTCTTGTGTAGGTTGGTCCATCCAAATTGGTAGGCGCAGCATCCCTGGCGAGAGGCGATGGACTGGCGCGGACGGTATGACGGGCTTACCTTTGGCGCACCTTCGGCATGCCCGCTGCGCTCCCGCGTCATGCTCGACCTAAATAGGACTTCGGGGGACGTCGGACAACTAGACTGCCGACCAAGATGGCGGTTCAGTGTGTGCTACCGGAAGTAGCTCTTTCCGGTCCTTGCTCTGAAACGGCCCTCCACATCAAACAGCCATAATCCATCATCTGCTGCATAATCTGCAGTTATATAGTGGAAAAAAGCTTGTAGCTCAAATGGTTAAAAAATAAAAACGCAGCGTCACATTTGCAGCATTGTGGAAGGCCCTCTGCAAAAGTTAACTGGTCACTTTTCTGTTGCTATTACTGCATTTGGATATTAAACTGGTACTAATGAGGTTCAACCAATACTCATGCAGTGTTAAAAAGTGTAAGATTGACTAAATAATGGAATAATACTATTACAAAATGTGCCACATTACTCTGCATAATTTGCTTTTTCTTGACACATAATTTACTGAACTCTGCTACTTAATTTGGTTCTTCCCTGTCACATAATTCCAGTGGCCCTGGCCATAGCTTGCAAAACACCTATGAAAGTTTTTCTTTACATATGTAGTCCAGGGTTGCCAGTTGGTTTTTTTTAGGGCTTTGTTAATTAAGAAAATTATAGACACATCATGATCCCGGCCTTCTCTGGGTAGCTCCACTCCCCACTATTTACTTAGTTAAGGTTATTAACACCTACCGGATGAGCCTTACCACCTATGCGGATGATACACAGCTGGTCCTAGCCGTCAATAACGACGGCGAAGAGGTGGCAGCCAGGTTTCAGGAAGGCATGCTGGCTATTAAGGAGTGGATGGCTTGCAACTGCCTAAGGTTGAATTCAGAGAAAACGGAGGTGATCATTTTTGGAAAACTTTTTCGAATCTGGTCCTCAATATGGTGGCCTCCGTTGCTAGGGGCGCTTCCATCCCCGGTGCAGAAAGTTAGAAATCTAGGTGTGATTTTTGATGAGAGACTCAATTTTGTTGGACATGCTAATCAAGTAGCTTCCGCAGCTTTTTTCAAACTTAAACTCCTTAGAAAAATCATCCCATTTCTTTCAGACAAAGGAGGAAAAACAGTGGTGAGCTCACTAGTATTGTCCGCCTTAGATTACTGCAATAGCCTGTTCTTGAATGCTCAAGCCCGTGTTGTGGCTAAACTGCAAATGGTCCAGAATGTGGCTGCAAGGCTGCTGTCTGGCACCCCCAAATTTCAACCAATTAAACAAGCTATCAGGAGCTATCACTGGCTGACGGTGACAAACAGAATCAAGTTTAAAACTTTGTGTATCACCTTCAAAGCCACCCGTCAGCTAGGGCGAAAGTTCCTGAAGGAGAAGCTTATACTTTACCGCCCCACCCGACAACTAAGGTCATTAAATGCTCTCCGCCTAACTGTACCTAGAACAAAGACAGTCACTTGGGGAGACAGATCTTTCACCATAGCTGCAGCCAGACTTTGGAATACACTTCCACTGGAAATTAGATCCTCTCCCACACTGCTTCAATTTAGAAAACTGTTGAAGACGTGGCTGTTCAACCAATAAGCCCTTCTCCCTTCTGCACCACTAAATGCATATTGAGTGCCTAGACCATAATGAGTCTCAGCGCCAAGACGCCCATGGGCATACGCCGCGCTTTATAAATTTTAAAAATAAATAAATAAATAAACAAACTATTATCTCGTGTAGCCTCTTTTTATCCTCCCATTGTACTCCTTTCCAGAGGAGCCGTCCCTTTCTAAGTCCGTGGACGTACATTTGAAGACCATGCCTTTATTAAATACATGCATGCTATTCTAAATCACTTCTTTTATTGCTGAAATGTAATTCTTTCATTTTTATTACTACAGTGAAAACAATAACAACCTTGCTGACATCTTTAAGATTCTAAAACACCCCTACTCACTTTACTCTTACTTGACTTTTGGAAGACGACAGGAAGTACTCCCGAGGTCGGGCTCGCCCCCCCCCCCCTTCCCTCCCTCTCCCTCTCCTTCCCCCCTCTCCTCCCCCACCCACCCACTGTAAAAAAATGGTGGGGAGCCAGCTGCCAATTAGTCCAAGGGAGCCACAGGTCAAAAAAGTTTGGAAACCACTGGTATACATGATTGGATGCCCCCCTTCCTTACTTCTGTCCTACTATAGGAGTGAAGGTAAGTGAAAAGATGGAAAACAGAAAAAGTGTGTGTAGGAAGGAAAAAAGAAAAAAAAAGGGTGGTGTGCGCAGGTATAGTCTACTCGTGCTTACAACTTCGTGTGTGGGCAAGGCCTGCTTTGGAGGGTTGGACTGCAATTCCGGTGTTCACGGGGGTTCGTAGTGACCCAGGAACTCATCTGTTGTTGCCCACATACCCCGGGTTGCCGGCTTCCAGTTTGAGTTGCAGAGTGCGATGCTGTCCGCGCCTCTCAGGTGTATTATCCAGTTGAGCTATCACTTGAATGATGCCTTCCCTGTATCCTCCCACTTGGAGACCACCATCTTAACTGCCAACATCAACAGAAGGTCTAGGAGGTCCCAGTCTTGTTGTGATCTCAGGTTAGTGGTTATAAATGCTGTAGTGAGGCTTGAGAAGTCTGGTCTTAGAGTGCACCCCAGAAGTTTTTTAATAAACATAAATATCTCCGCCCAGAAGTGTTTAACTTTAGAGCAATGGAAGAGGAGGTGAGCTAGATCCCCTTTCTTGCTCTCTCAGTTCCAGCACAGGTTGGTATCTCTAAGGCCTATTGATGCTAGCCGTGCGGGTGTCCAGTATGTCTTGTGGAATTTTGTCTGGGCCAGTGCTGACGTTATCTTGTTCTTTGAGGGGGAGGACCAGAGGGTCTCCAGTTCGTGTTTGTTCAGTGTGGAGTTGTGCTGTACTGTCCAGTAGTCCGCTAGCTTGTCATTGATTTTGGTAGAAGTAGGACTTAGTAGTTTATAGAGGTGCGAAACTTGGTGGCCTACTCTGTTTAGCCTGGACATATATTGTATGATTGAGGGGGTGCGCTTGCCTCTGTTAGAGCTGTTCTTATTTTAAGGAAGCTGTATACGTCAATGTCTGCAAGGTTATGCTTCTCTTTTAGCGTGCTGAATGTTGCTGGGGTTTCCCTCTCTTCTAGTTGCGCTGGGAATGAGATCCCGCTCTTTTTCCATACCTCTATGTCCAGGGCTTTCCCCTTGTATTTAATCTTGTTATTGGCCCATAGGGATTCCCACTTCAAGCCTTTTATACTGTGTTCCATCTTTTTGTCTACCTTGAGCAGGGCCGCCTTTGTGTTCTTGAATATATAGGGTTGGTGTCATGCGTGTGTTTATTGGTTGTGAGTAATGCCCTTGGATCGAGTTTGTCCAGGATTGCTTGTTCTATTTGTAGCCATACCGGCGTGTACTCTTGAGGGGTATCAGCCAATATGCTCCCTGTTTCGCTATGTGTGCTGTTTGGAAGGATCTATAGTCCGCCAAATTCAGCCCCCCCAGCTATTTATCTAATCTTAGTTTTTTTAGGCTAATCCTGGCCCTTTTATCTCTCCATATGAATTTGTTGATCAGCTTGTCTAGCTTGCGGTGGAAGTCATCTGTAAGTCTAAGCGGAAGCATGCTCATTAAATAGTTAACCAGCGGTGTGATCATCATCTTTATTGTTTCCACTCTCCCCCACCAGATGGCGATCAGGATTCCAACAGCAACTCTGCCTTTGTTAACAGACGGGCCTCATTGTTGTCTAGTGTTGATTTCAGGTCATTGTCAAAGTGGATCCCCAGATCCTTGATGGACCCCTTTTGCCAGGCTAGCCCTGATTCACCTATGGTTTCCTTATGTGTGTGTATGTTAAGGGGTTTGCATTCTGATTTGTCTTTATTCAATTTATATCCTGAGTGTTTTGAGTAAGTGTCAATTACCCCAATCAGTGCCTCGATGGATCTCTTTGGCCATTCTGTTACAATGAGGATGTCGTCTGCATACGCGGCTAACTTGACCTCTGCTTCGTTGATGCAGACCCCCTTTATTTCTTCATTACCCTTGATGTCCCGGATTAAAGGCTCCATTGCGAGCAGGAAGAGAGAGGGAGAGAGGGGGCATCCCTGTCTTGTGCCGCGCTGTAAGTTGAAGGGTTCTGAGACAGCTCCATTTATTACTATTCGTGCTTTAGGGACCCCGTAGAGTGCCATTACCTTCCTAGTGTAAGCCTCTCCCAGGTTAAATGACCGCATACATTCTTCCAGAAAGTCCCAGGACACTCTGTCGAATGCTTTCTCGGCATCGAGCGTAATGGCCACTGATGGTTCGTCTGATACGGATGTGCGTGCAATTATGTGGCACAGGAGCCTAGTGTTATCGTGTGACATGCGCGATTTTAGGAAGCCTACCTGTGAGTTCGAGATGAACTTGGGCAGAATGTTAGCTAATGTTGTTGCCAGAATGTTTGCGTAGATCTTGCAGTCCACGTTAATTAGGGATATGGGCCTGTAGTTCTTGGGGAGCAGAGGGTCTTTGCCCTCTTTTGGTATTACTATGATGTTTGTCTCTGACATGGATTGTGAAACTAGCCCCTCTTCGGCGCATTGATTAAATACCTTCTTCATAGATGGCAGCAGGGCTGGTAGTAGCGCCTTGTAGAAGGAGGCTGTATACCTAACCGGCCCTGGTGCCTTGTATCTTTCAGGGACCTGACCGCCATTTCTATTTCTGCTGTGTTTATCGCCTGTGCCTCATCATTTGTAATTTTAGGGAGAGTGAGTTTGTCTCGGTAGTCTGCGCATCATCCCCGGTCAAGTGTCTGGTCTGCCTTGTAGAGATCCTGGTAGAAATCCTGGAATGTCTGCAGGATTTTTTAATGCCTGGTGTGGGTTTTATTGTGTGGGTCCGTGATAGCGGAGATTGTGAATGATCTTTGCTTGTATTTTAAGAATGAGGCCAGTTGTTTCCCCGCTTTGTTTGCCTTGCAGAAGTTGATTGCCTTGTACTTATTCACCCATAGTCCCGCTCTTTCGCTCAGTATTCTGTTGTATTCTTATTTCTTTTTGGTGAGCTCATGTAATGTTGCTGTGCCTTGTGTGGAGTCTGCGTGAATCCTCTCTAGTCTTTTGATGTCAGCCTCGAGGCTCGATAAGTGTAGGTTTGTGTTTTTGTTGATGTTGGCTTTGATGTTCATTACTGTCCCCCTCACTGTCGCCTTTAGGGCATCCCAAACAACCCTAGGGTCCACGTCTTTGGTGTTGTTATGCAAGAGGTAGTCTTGTATCGCCTTTTCTATTCTCGTTGTATTTCCTTGGTCCTTCAGGACGTCACTGTTGAACCTCCATCTACGGGGGTTGTACTCGTTGTGGCAACCACTCAGCTTCAGGCTGATGCAAGAGTGGTCTGAGACTAGTCTTTGAGCTATGTTTGTGTCCTCTATCAGATGTGTGTGTGTTCCTGTAATCAGTATGTAATCTATCCTACTGTATGTGTTGTGTGGAGTAGAGTAAAAGGTTTAGTCCCTAGTATCCGGGTTTTGGAGTCTCCATGGGTCTTTGAGGTTGAGGTTGGAGTACATGTGTTTTTCTTAACGTATTTTGTGCAGTCGGGGACTGGGAGTGGCTTTGTGTTTGCCTGTCTAACGTGTGGTCAACGCAATGTTGAAGTCTGTGTTATTCCCTCCCAAAATTTAGGGTTGTACATGTTCGGGCCATAAATGTTTGCCACGTCTATGTCCTCCTTCCCCCTTTTCAGGTGGGTTATAAGAGTTCTCCCTTCTTCGTCGTGATCTTGAGCTATAATAGATAGCTTAGAGTTCCTTGTTACCAGGGTGATCACCCCGCATTTTTTCCCTACTGCTGGTGAGCATGCTACCTTAGCTATCCACTTTCCCTTCATTCTCTCCGAGTCCTCTGTGGGTAGTTTAGTTTCCTGCAGTAGAATAATATCCCCTTTGGTCTTAGCCAGGTATTCTAGAATTTTCCTCCTTTTGACTGGGTGGTTAAGGCCTTTTACGTTAAGGGAGACTATTTTTAAGCTTGCTGCCAGGGTTTGTGTACTAGTCTGTGTCATTGATGTTTGGCATAGTCGCTGCGTTCTCTTGTATTGTGCTCCCCCTTATGTGCCTCGTGTGTGTCCTCTCCCCGTTCTGGTCCTCCTTGGTTTTTGGCAGATTTGATCCCTCTTGTCGCTTCGTGTATGTTTGGCTGCGGCCCCACTGTTTGCCCCTAGTCGTAGCGCTTACCCCTGTGCAGCTGCGCATAGATGGTTGGGTGTTAGAAGTATAGAAAAGAATAGAAAGAAGTAGGACATTTATACAGAACAGACACCCTCTCCTCACCCCCCCCCCCCATGTACATATTTTTGTGTGCAGAACATGCGACGGCAAGATCGCCGCACCGTCCCCAGGGAGAATGTTCTGTGTTAAGGCCTCTATACTTCCCCCGCTACTTGGCTTTTGTCCCCTTAATGGCTATCATTCTTGAGTCCTTGCTTCTGTAAGTCTCTATCCCCTCTCAATACCCTCCTTGCCCTCCCTCTTGTTTGTACAAAAGGATATGAAGTCCATTCTCTTGTTGATGATCGTTTCGCTTCCGGGCTTCTAGGTCTCCTTCTTGTGGAGCGGGTGAGGTTTCTTTGTGTATTGTGCTCGCTTCGCATCATGAGGTAGATAAGGTTAGTTCCTTTGTCGGGCCTTCACACGTTTGTAGCAGCTGTACTCACGAGGGTTGGGTCAAGGTTATACAGTCATATTCGTGGCTGTACTCCTGAGTTTTCCTGAGTGCCGTCGATTGGTTGAGGTAACGTGTGTGTTATGCTGAGGTAGCATTGTTGTATAGTCCTGAGTGAAACAGTTTTGGTCCCTCTGTCCGATGTCTTCTTGGTACGTCCAGGCGGTCTCTCTCGGTTTATTCCCCTGTCCGTTCTGGAGGCGCTATTCCCTTGGTGGTTGTTGCCTGTGATGTTTCCATTTCTTGGTGCGTCGGGCTTGCGGGTCGACAAAGGTCTGCGACCTTCCTCTATCGCTTATCTTGAATCTCGTCTGGCCAGTGAATGAGAAAAGGATGTTCCTCCTTCTCAATGTATCCCTTTGAGCTAGGAACCCCTTCCTGATGTCCACTGTTGGATTAGAGTAGTCTTGGGTCAGTATTTTTTTCTGTCCATTCCGTGCAATGTTTTGGTTCTTCCTTGCCACTGTGAAGATACTTTCTGTGTGGTGCGATCTTAATGGTTTGCAGATTATCGGTCGTGGTCCCCTATTGGTGGATGTTTTGAAAGCCGGATCCCGGTAGGCTTTATCCAGTTCGAAGTGTTGATCAAATTTGATATTTGTGATCTTTGGAATCATGTCTTCGATCAGTGTTAGGCAGGAGCCCGCTTTGTCCTATTCACCTTCCGGCACTCTCAGGATTTGTATGTTGCCCCTTCTGTTGCTGTTTTCCAGTTCAGCTGTTTGTCTCTGTAGGGCTGTTGTTGCCGTAGTGATTGCCTTTATTTTTTTGCTCATGTCAGTGTCCTCAATGTCACTGATTCTCTGTTCCACGATCGCGATTCTGTTGTTCACAGTGCTTTGCGATGTTGGACTGACTTTCTGCGTGGTCAGCGCCTTCTTTTACCTGCCCTCCGCCGCGTTTTGTGGTCTGTGGGAGCGCCACTTCCGTAGTATGAACAGTCTGTTTCTGCCTTAAGTGCCTCTTTTTCTGAGCTTCGCCACGCTTGCTGCCCTTCTCTCCAGTTCTTGTGCTTCAAGCCCTGCTTGGCTGTATGGGTTGGTTATCCCCTCTTGCTTTTTGGCTCTCCGGTGCCGCTTTGTTCGCTTTAGCCCCCCTAGGCTATTGATATACTCCCTGGATTTGGTCCCACACTGCTCCCACAGGTTCACAGTTCGCAGGCAGAGCGTCCAGCGTGCTTTGTGTAGATCTGTGCAGTCCCTAGGGCATAGGTTATTTGGTTGGTGTTAGCTATATTAGCTATGGTGCCTTATATATTCAGTTTCCTATTCACTGATGTGCGCTTGGATAGGCGGTGTGGGAGAGTTAACTGGTGCACGCAGTCGTCCGCGGTACCTTCCGCCCAATTTTTACAGTCTCAGGCGCCCACCAATGCCTCACATCTTCCCCCTCCTCTTCTATCACTCAACCCCTCTACTACGCCACTACCCCTCTACCCCTCTTCCCCTCTTTTACCCTTCTACTACCCGTCTCCTACCCCCTCAATCAGAAATGGTCCATGAGTTGTGTGGCACTGAGTTAATGGCACCTGATGAGGTGAGCAGGGTATGAAGCAGGTGATAGCATCCACGACAGGTGTGAGCAACTCTGATACTCTGGCAGTTAAGACTCTTTCGACTCTGGCAGTTGTTGGTTGGAGGTGGTCCTGGATGTGGTGGCGTGTGCATCCTACAGTGATGCGACGTCTGAGCAGGTCAGGACTGAATGTGATGTGTGAGCCCTGGTGGACCGTAGTTGAGGCCGGAGGCAGCGGACAGCGCAGGGCCACAGACACATGGCGTTGATGACCCCAAGACTATTGAACCAGAGACAATCCAATATTTTATCATACAAGGTCCACGACTTGAGCAGTACAGGGTTAGTGGCCCAGGATGGACTGCGGCAGGCACAAGGCTCACCGCCACGGGACGGTGACTTGGGGGTGCACTGAGGTAGGGCCATGCGAGCTGAGCGGGTCCTCGTCGATGTCGAAGAAATGTCGCAGAGGGTTGCAGGGGACAGTGGAACGTGTCCTTCCAGGGCATTATGCAGAGGGTAGAACCCGGCAGAAACAGGCAAATGGAGAAGTGGAATGCTACAGCCTGATTATAACCACCAAACCAGTATCACCTACAGGATGATGAAGATAACCCTCAGGCCATAGACTCAGATGCCACAAAAGTCAACCAGAGAGTGTCCATGAATGTCGGGGAACAGACTTAGGGGCAGCAGTGCTGAAAGGGGATGCAGTCTGCGATGAGGCATGTACAATGTTATAAACTCTGCCATAAATAAATCAAGGCTCAGTCCCACATGTGTGACCTACTCAACCGCAGTGTGGCCCGCAGGCAGCGGTCAGCATTGGCCCACAGCCACGTGTCTGGTTGCGAGACACAGAGTTAGTGACACCAGAGCAGAAAGTGTATGCAGTCTGCAATGAGGCATAACAGCGATATAAACTCTGCCATAAAAAAATTACGGCTCACTCCCACATGTGTGACCTACTCGACCACAGTGTAGGCCGCAGGCAGCGGTCAGCATTGGCCCACAGCCACGTGTCGTTGGGTTGCGAGACACAGAGTTAGTGGCACCAGAACAGTTGTTGGTAGTGTTCGATCACCTCCGTAACGATGATCCCTTTTTCCACTGGACTGAACCGCATCTTCCTCTTACTCCTCTTTCCGTGCAATGATATGAACTCTGCCATTGAGAAATCAAGACTCTGTTCCAAATGTGTGACCTACTTGACCACAGTGTAGGCCAAAGGCAGTAGTCAGCAAGGGACCACAGCCTAGTCTCGTTGGAATGCTAGGCACAGAGTTGGTGGCACCGCATCGAGGGAGTACAGTGATATCAAACGTCCCATGAACATCTGAACCTGGCCACCATGTTATCAAGACTCAGTTCCAAATGTGTGACCTACTTGACTGCAGTGTAGGTTGGAGGCAGCGGTGGAGTACGTCAAAGTGAAAAGAGTGCTGGGGGCCTGTGTCGCGGCTGCCGAGGGTCTGTGGAGGCTGCCAAGGTCACTGGCCTCGGGCTTGGAGCTTGCACAGGCACCTGGTGGGCCCTCTTTGACACATGCCGGTGTCGGCTGGTGAGCAGTGAGGCCTGGGTGTGCAGGTGCGTGCAGGACGGGTCTGGGGACCAGCGGCCCGAGGTACAGCAGGCGCACAGGATTGCAGGCAACACTGCTCATGGCATCGGCCTCATGGCGGGATGAGAGGCGCCGCCCTGGCAGACACGTTAGGGATTCCGGAAGAGAACCACACCCAGAGCTACGTGTTTTTTATTCATACCCCTACGCTAGCCTGGCGTACACCGGACCAGCCCACTCCGCTCACGCTTACAGGGGGACGTAACAAGCTACATTTCCGCGACTGTCCCCACTGGCTAAGGTAATATGGTTGTGTCCACTGTCCACTACACTCCAAACACCAGCAGTGTATGTCGACATGCATACTGGAGTCTGGCCAGCACATCCACGCCACACTTGGCATTGTGTACATTCTCATTCATGTGTCACTTGCCTCCTTCACAAATGCCTGGTTCCCACCTCTCCCCACATTCTGCTATTGTGTGGCTGAGGTGCCATGTTGTTGATGGCTTGTGTACCTGGCTAGCCCAGGTAACCACAGTAAGCTGTGCTGTTGTAGCTGGTAGGTGGGCATGTTGTTTGGCATTTTGTATGTGTGTTTGTGACGTGTGCATTCCCAGAGTTGTGAGTTGCATGATTGTGGAGTTGAGGTGTGTGGTGTGTTCATTTGGTACTTACCGACGAACAGTGCACTGTCGTAGGTGCCATCCTGGAAGGGCTGGTTGATGATGGACTGTCGGAAGATGTAGGAATCATGCACACAGCCTGGATAGTTGGGGACGACGTTGGTGAAGAGTCCCCGGTGGTCCACTATTGCATGCACATTGATGGAATGCGTGTGCTTTCTGTTACGGTAATTGTGTGCAGTGTCGGCAGTGGGCACAAGTAGGACATGTGTGCAGTCAATATACCCAAACACGTGCAGGAAGCCAGCTATGGCGTAGAAGCCTTGCTTGGTCTCCAGCTGTTCCTGCGCAGTGTGGGGGTAGTGAAGGTGCTGGGGTACCAAGCTGATGATGGCATTCAAGACAGTTGTGAGGAACTTTGATAGGGCTGGCTGTGAGACTCCACCGACTCTGGCAGTTGTTGGGTGGAAGGTACCAGAAGCCAACAGATGCAGCACAGCCAGCAGCTTTGTCTACGGAGGGATATTTGTTGTCTGTTGTGTTGATACTGTCAACCCGTGGGCAAAGATGGTTAGGATGCGGCGGATGGTTGTCCTTTTGAGCCTGTAGTGGGGAATTACATCCTCTGGTGTTAGGTCTGTGAGGCTGGAGCGTTTCCTGAAGGTCTGCTGTCTTTGTCTGAGCTCCCTCTGTGGTGGTTTCGGGGGGGGAAGGGGGCAGGAGGGGGTCCGGAGGGGGGTAGCGGGGGGCAGGCTGGGGGTGGTGGCGGTGGGTGTTGTGGCCCTCTTGGGGCTATGAGCTGCATGATCAGTAGCTCCATCGCATCTGCTGTTCGTCAGGTATGTGTCTGGGCTGGGCTCACTCTTCTGGTGTAAGTTGTCATCCGACTTTCACCAGGTAAGAGCAGGTGTTAAATCCCTGCTGCTAATACGCCTTATCGCCTGGTTTGTGATCTTATCGCCGATCTGACTGGTCGTTGAGAATGTTGCGGAGTGGTGTTGTTGTGGCTTTTTGCACGGTAACGTCTACTCTGCATATCATTAGCGTTAGTTGCCAGGGTCATCTGTGGCGATGTTTTTTGCGGCTGCTATCGCAGGGAAACTGGTGTTATCGGCTGGTAGCACCAGCTTGTGAATGGGGCGATACATTTATCGCCACTTTGGCTGCGATAAAAATGCCAATAACTCGGCGATAGTCCTTGAGAATATGCCCCTACGTGTATTTGTTTTGGAGTTGTAAATATTTCATACATTTGTTTTAAGTATTGTAATACAGCCCTGATGAAGTTCGATGTTTGAATGAAACATATTGGCTGAGGCTGTGATTGTACTAATTTGTGTGTAATCAAGGAATTTTGAAGAAAAATAAAGACACAAGAAAATCTTTTGAATTATTCTTTTGGGACTGATTTACTTCCGATGCACCTCTATGTTTCGAAACTTATGTTGATCTGCTTTTCAGTAGTATCTATTAGCATCCGATACTAAATAGGGAGAACACCATACCTTTTATTTAAGAACTAGGTGGCAGGTTTGGGTTTAATTACCAAGCAATATCAAGAGAGTGTTTGTGAATTCTCATAAAAAATGTACTAAGTACAGAACCAAAAAAATAAATTGCAAGGAAAACAAAGTAACGGAGAAAAAACATAACATGCACAGGGCATAGAAAGTCAACTGTCCCACTACTAGCAAAGCACAGGTTTTAGGCTCAATAGGACTAAGGCATTGGTAAAGAACAATGAGAACTCAGATTCTGCTAATCCAGCAGGCTACATAAGCATACACCCACCCTGCTCACCAAAAACAAACACATTGGTTTTGTTTGGATTCAAATTAAGGTGACAGTTGCCAACCACCGAATCTGCTAGACAATGACACTGGGTCCACATCAAGCCGGAGCAAGATTTTGGTGCCATCATCAGAATTGTAAAATATGACAACATACAGTAAATAGGGTTTCAACTGATATCAACATTTTGATGCATTTATGGTATTTGGGATATTATTCACCTTCCTCCAGGACCTCATAAAATCTCATCTCCGTTACGTCTTAAGAAAATCTCAACCCCTTTAAAAAAAAAACTGGTTGAATATTTTAAAGTCAAAACTTATATGGAGCCTCTTCCCAAATGCCAAGAAACCCAAAGGTAATAACGCAATGTACAACACTTTAGTAATGTAAAGTAACATAACATAGAACTGCATAGGATGTTTTTTTTTGTGGAGCACGATTTAAAGGGATAAAAGGGTTTTATAGATCTTAGTCTGAGCAGTGCTGTCATGGATCAAACAAACTCCAACTCTCACATGGAAGCACAAACAGAGAACAAGGCACCTACAAAAGTTAGTTACTGCTAATGGATTCATAAACCTGTTACAAATGTATGGATACATGTCGGAGAAAACATGATGGTGGTTGCCATTCAGATTTCTTTAAAATGCCTTCAGCACTTGGAGACCCTAGAAAGTCATTTTTATATGATTAAGATGGTGATATGTAGGTGGCATTAAAATATCAAGTTATTCCAACCCTTGGGGCATTTACTTACAAAATAAATGTGTGACTTTCCAGGAATTTTATTTTACTATTCCATTTCAGAAAGGGCAGGAGGCTAGCCACCATTTCCTCCTAGAGGATGCAAGTAGTGTTTGAGAATTTGTTTGTTTCAAGCATAAACCATTTGCAGTTACGTCCACAATTATGGGACATATCACGCATGGAAGTAGAAAGGTAAATCAATTACTCAAGTGGACTACCTGCTGAAAGCCCAACAATTTAAGTTCATGGAAAGACAGAACCAAGTTAGGGAGCTAATTCTTGAAAAAGGAATGAGAACATCAATAATTGCATTTTTCAAAGTGCAGCATATAGTGCGAGATTAAGAAAACGGTAATTCTGTAGTTGAATTCCCGACTGCAACAGCTACTGCTAAATGGTCAACCAAATATTTCAAAATGACAACTGCTTAGTAGGCTGACTCAGATTTTAACAAGGCAAATTCTAAAATGTTAAGGATGCAATGGGATGACTGCCATTGTAAAGATGGTCTTGTCAAATCGGTATTATAAATATCCATTACTAAAAACGGTTTAATCTAGAGGGTTTTGCGCACAAAAAAAAGTAAAACAAAGAAAAATGGAAAAGGGCTGAGAGGTCTATAGAAAATTACAAGGCATGACGTACATGTGGATGAAAATTCCCCAAGAACATCAATGTTTTAACAAAAGGAGGATTCTGATTTGCCTCTAAAAAAAGGGAGTTAATTACATAATTTGCCACTAGGGCTATAACACTAACCCACTACACAGCATGTTTTGAGTAAGGACGTGGCAGCCTGGTGAGATAGCGTAGGAGTTGTCAGGATACATGCATCTTTAATCCAGGCTCTATTAAGTCTATGATTTTTTACAGATGGGTTTGACCAATAAGTTTCAAACCTCAACTAAGCGTATTTAACTAAAGAGCAGGGAACAACCCCTGTTAATTGTAAGTGCTTCCTTTATTTGTTCTTGAGTGTTTATCACATAATAGGCAATTGCTCTTTAGCACAGTGATCACAGATGTCAAGGTGTGCATATGCAGGTATTTATTTACACCTTTCACGGGGTACACACCATCAGCTTGAATGGCCGTCATATGGCTTACTTAACACCCATCTTGATGAAGCTTGGTGAGCTTCATTAGGATGGCCGTTAAATAAGCCATATGATGTAGTAAAAGAATACTCACTGCAAATAATTAGAGACGCAAACGAGGCACTGAAACCTGAGGCACTGAAACCTGAGGCACTTAAACTGGCAGAACAGGCTCCATCTCTAAAGCACAGACGTGCTTTCCCTATTGAGTTCTGGCTTTTAGGACATAATGAAATCTAAATAATGGGCAACTCATGCTCTAGGGCAAGGCGATCCTTGGATGGCTTTATCTGGCAGGATACGGAGATAACGAGCACAGGTCGAGATGACTTCTGCACAAACCTCCTTTACTGCAGCGAGAGCAGTAAAGTAGCAATGGATGTTTATCGATCATAGGTCCACCGAGGAGTGTTTACTCTCTTACAAATTCCCCTATGGTTCTCTTTGTACAAAGGACAACAGTAGATGTGTTTCTGGAGATTTACTTTTTTAAATTATTTATTTTTTTATTTTATTTTCAAATATGGCGGTTTTAATTGAATTATTTTTTAGGTCACAGAGTGTTTTTATCCTATGTGTCAGATTAGCCTTATTTCATATTGAATGTTATTTCATGTATTGCGCCTCAGTTATCGTTGTCACTCAATTACAAAACCATAGCGTACTTCGCCAGACATAAATACTTAGTAACGCTTTCGTTTTTTTGTGTATTGAAAGCAGCTTTAACGTTTAGCTGAATACAAATAGCAACAATTTGCCTGTCTCGTTCCACTAGTCGGGGCTAAACACTGCCTGAAATATGCAACAAACATATGCAAAAGACTACAAAACAACAGCGAGTGTTTCTTCCTCTCACAAACCTCCACATAGGAGGTGGGAAGTAGATTTTGGCACACACCAAAGTCATGAATCAAACTCTTTACAAGATTTTAGTTTTAAGAGTGCCTCAGATTTTGTGTTTGGGACGTGTCGCTGGATCACAATGGCAAAAGCAAAATCCTTTTGTGATATTTTAGAAAGAATGACACAATTCGGCAAACATTTACTTGAAAAATCAAGGGAAATCCGCCTGCATTTGAGGCTCAGCAGACCTCTAAAGGGATGTTTCCTAGTTGTACAGAATTATTAGGCTAACTCCTCATTTAACTATGCATTTTTCCCTCTCCTCACACTGCTGCTACCATGGCTGCAATTCGACTCGGATAGTCGATAAGAATTCTTCCATAAATAGCGAGTAACAGCTGATTAAACAGTTTGAATTTCGAGGCTACAACTCAGAAGCAGCGAGCAAACACAGTAACCTCAGACTTTCCACCTGTGCCCTGGACTGAGAAGAGCTCGTAGTTTTGAAAAAGCGATTAACCAATATGAATGTAAATGCAGCCAGGTCTCCAAGCGAGGGACTCCAAACATGTTCGCATAACAACAGCACAACTGTTACTGGGGAGCAAACAATGATGCACCACGCCAGCAAGGAGCTACGGAAAAAAGAAACCAGCCAGACGCATACAGCAAATGTCCCACGAGAAGCAACAACAGAAATGAACTGGAAAAATGATCCTCAGGACAATTAACTGAAATTGATTCAAAGTTTCTAAACAAGGTCATGCCATGTAGAACCTGCTTGCCAACTAAATGAAAACACGCCACATCCAGCCACCAGGAAAATAATCACTGAATTGAGAACTTTCTGATAACAGAGACAGCACTGGTGGGACGTGCTATTTCTAGCAACATTCACAGAGCATTTGGGAGCGTACTAGACAAACGTATGTGGACTATGAGACGCCCCACCAACAATAAAGGAATTGATATGAAAAAAGAGATGATTTTCAGTGTACCACTGCACAAATATATGGGATGGGTCAGATGGGGGCAGCTGAGATACAAGCCGGTATCAGGATAAATATCTATAACTCCCCTTAAACACTTCATAAAGTAAAGTTGTAACTAGCACTATGACACAATAGAGGCTTTCCTTTGCTTTATGATTCTACAGAAATAGGTGCGAGTTTAGAAGTAACTATAAAAGCCTGTCCCCTCTGCACTGACGTCTTCTGGCCCATGTTATTCTGAGTAAATGCAATGTAATGTAATGTAAATGTGATTTGTAAAGTGAAGGCAAATGCCCCAAAGCGTCTTGGCGTTGTAGGACATGGGCAGAGGAACAGAGCTGTCAGAGAAGGAAGATTTCTGGCAGATGGTCGTGTACCTTCTAGTCCTGTAAAAAGAGCCAGGTCTTCAAGGCCTTTCTGAAAGCCAGTAGGGAGTGAGCAGCTTGTAAAGTCTGTGGTAGGCTATTCCAGAGCATCCCTGTGGTCCTAAAAAAGCTCAAGATAAGACTACAAAATTGCCATCTTCTGGCACAAATGTCTAATCAAAGTTTACTGATTGGTACACACAGTCAACAACGAGGCTCAACCCTCCTTGCAACTAACGCAAGAATTATAAGGCTTTATTTTAAACTCCGATCTGCATGATAACTGTATCATTCAGCTGTAAAACACACCTAAACAAGTGCAAAAAATAATGGTGAAGCGATCTTCAGCGGAAAGGTATATCGGATTCACAAAAGATGCAAGTGTCAAAATTTCAACTAAAGTTATGACTATGAAGGGGAGGAGCTTGCCTGGTTTGAAAATGGCCGCTCGCTAGGAGCACTCCACCGGTAGACTCTTGATCCTTTATGATCCTGGTGCAAATGATTCCTTAACCCGCCAGGACTGACTGCCTATGCCTGCGGTGACCAGAGGCTTGTGGTTCCACCTTTCAGTGGCTTCTGCTGTGCCTTCTACCAGAAATAAGCCCGACTGAGGGCTGCCTGTACCGTCTGGGAGGCAAAGGAGAAGCAAGGCGCCGCCGGCATTCTGTGGTGCCAAGGCCACTTCATTTGGGAGGTTGTGACTGACTTCCTCCCATCACCTTGCTGTGGCTGGGTTGGCAATTCGCTCCAGACCTGGGCCGGAGGGTTGTGTGGGCACTGTAGGGGCAGCCTGTGAATCTCACCAGGCGGTGCAGATGCAGCAGCGCTGCAATGGGAGGCTCGGTTGCTGTTCGGGCCGCGGGAGCAGTGACACCTTAATGCCTTGCACTTGCTGAGGATTTGGTGACCTGCTTTTCTGTCCCTCCCCTGCCCGGCATCTATCCTGTGCCCTTGTGTTCCCAGGTGCAGTGGGGCCAGCCCGTGTGTGCTGGAACACAGAGGTGAGTGGAGCTCTGTGCATGTCATGGGCTGGGCTGCTGTGGGGCCTAATGTGTATGTATCAGGAAGTGGCTAGTGTATCTGAAGTCCTGCAGTAGGTGCACTGCGGTGGATGCCCTTGGACTACTTCATTTACATATGTGGCCTAGTCCATGACTGCGGATTGGGGCTTGGCTGGAGTGGACAATCTTTGGCCTCTAGATCCTTCTACCGCTCACCGATCGCCTGCATAACTTCTCCCTGAGGCGCAGATCTGTGAAGAGAAAAACAATGGGTTTGGAGCGGTGTGCACAGCCTGTTGGACTATACTTTCTGGTGGGAGAATTCTGCTTTTATGGATACTTTTAGGAAGAGTCCTTACTGCCACCTCACGCCTAATTGTGTGCAAAGTCATAACGCTTCATATAGGGGACCGGAGGAGGACGTGAGATGGACATTGGTGTGCCTGGTGCATTGCAGGCTGCGGAGACAGACGGGGCTACGATAATGGCAAAACAGATCAGACACAACCTAAATTGCACTTTGACCTCAGAAAAGCAACCCAACCCGGTGACAAGGGAGCGGTGCAGTGGTCCCTGGGACCACAGACCTAGAACTGGCCATTGAGGTTGATATGGACTTGAAACAGATTCTGGTGGCTTTACAGCACAGTTCCACGAAAATTGATAGCAAAACTGATGCGCTAACATTCAGGAAGGACTGCATGTCAGAAAGGATGTATAAACACGAAAAAGTGGTTGGACATGGTGGAGAGCTGAGTTTCTGAGGTTGAGGATGAACAGATGACAGCGATGGCGGCACACCAGCGAGTGGACAGCTACTCCTTGCCTTGCAGGGAAAGACAGAAGACCTTGAAGGACGCTTTTTGTAAAAGCTAGCTAGAACACCGGGTTATGTGTGTATTTCTAGAACTCTGTCACACATTGTTATTATATAGATTGAAATACCATGAAGTATGGATATATAAAAATTCTTTTTAATTACTTTTTTCTCACAAATGTTATGTGGCTTTTTATCACTTTTTTTTAAATCACCATTTGTACAACTTTTTACAATAATTTATACAGATTTCTAAACATAAATATACTTCTAATCACCAGTATTTATAATCAATGCACAAATGCATAGATCAACAATTGATTATTAATGCCAAATACAAAACTGAATCCAACGCGTTTCGGTGAGTTGCCTTCATCAGGAGTTCTGTATTTTGAATTGCTGGTATGATACTGAGGATATGTGCACAGTGTATATTTATGCAGAATATGGGTATCCGACGGAGGAATCTTGAACAAGATTAAAATCTGTTATGTGGTCTCAACTACAGCAGGTCTGATGGCTCAATGGTGAGTCACGTTCTATCACTTGGTATATGTTGGTCCCTTGTTATATGATCCTGCTATGATGAACTGGCAGCTGTTTTGTGGTCTCAACTGCTACAAATCTGAAGGCTCAATGATACATAACGTTCCATCAATAGATATGTGACGCTCTCTTGTTATAAGGTTCTGGTAGGGTGAGATGATTGCTGCCAAAATTTGTAAATCTTGTGCTTCGGATTTCCTAGCTCAGACGGACGGCATAGTAAGTATGTAAGGCGCAAGGAGAGATGCTTTAAAAGTCGAGGTCTGTAAATATCCTTTTTGAGAGACTGGAGGATATAGCTGAACCAATGGTAGACGATATTCCTATACGCGCTGATAAAGATGGAACCCTCTTCAAAGTGAAGCCGTAACGCGAATCCGTCTGGCCCGTACTGCTGCCTGACCTTCAAGGACGCTCCAGAAGGAACAACCTTAGAATTGTAGGTGTAGCTGAAACCACCAACATAGGCAATATAGAGCGTTTCGTAAAACAGCTCCTCTCTGACTTGCTGGGTCGTGAGACTTTCTCAGATATGTTCATTGTGGAACGTGCACACCACACTTTGGCACCTCAACCAGTCCCTGGGACGGCCCCTCATCCCATCATTGAGCGATTACTGAGCTATAGGGACTGGGATGCTGCACTTCATAAGGCTAGAGAACTTAATACACTTTGCTATGGGGGCACTGGGCTGTCCCTTTATCCAGACTTCACACAGCAGCTACAGGAGGCTAGGAAGCAATTTGCCCCTGCCAAACGGAAATTGAGAGAACCGCAGCAGGAGTACAATATGATCTATTCCACTAGGTTGAGGGTGGTTGTGATGGCAAGGCCACTACCTTCACTGTCTCTAAAAATTTGCTACAAGTCCTAAATCACAGAGACACTGGTGGGTCATGAAGCTTTTCCCCTGGTTGGTACACTGGGAGAAGGGACATTCAGCTGGATGTGGAGGAGTGACACTAAGCTCCTTCAGGTGTAACGTTCCTACTTTGATCCAAGAGTCCTCTTGGCTTATGCACCCTGAGGGATTCTCCTCTTGACTTGCTGTCGCTTGATATACTTTTTTTCCAGATATCTCTTGTGCTTTGTTACCTGATTCTAGCTCCCTGCTGTACACATGGCTGTGTGTGGCGGCACACTGTTCGCTGGCAGGTGGGGTTAAGGGATGTTGTGACTGTTGCGGTTGAGGGGGAGTTGGTTCACCTTACATCTCTGGCATGGGAGGGGAAAGGGAATTTCATTTACAGCAATTACAAGACAGTATGGCTTGGTACTGGCAGTGGTTTGTTAGGATATACAGGTCTCCTCAGATCTCAGATGTGCAGTAGAGGTAGATGCTGGACGGTGATGTGGCGACGCCTGCGGCTGGTCCAGGAGGCCTCTTGCTGATCCGGTTTCTTACTTGGAATGCGAGGGGGTAAACAATTGCAGGAAACTGCACAAAGTTGTGGCCTACATACAGTGCCATAGAATAGACACCACTGGGCTTTAAGAAACACATTTGGTGCCTAACAATAGCTTAATAATGACCTGCAGACTACAAGACATCTGCGGCACGGCAGGTTTTCCTGCACGTGCTAGTGGCGTTCTTGTTTGGGCGCTCCGGCATTAAACTGCAAGAAATGTGTATAGACCAAGGGGGATGGTTTGTGGTAGTGCAATGCGGTAAAGATGATCTAGCTGTCCTGTTGGAGTGTCTGCATGGTCCAAACTATGATGCCCCCCCCCCTTTTTATTACCATTTGCACGTCAGACTGTCTCGGTGGGGTAATCTACCTCAAATATGGAAGGGGGGGGGGGGTTTAATTGTGTGCTCAACCCAGATAGTGACCCTTCTAGGGGCCCATCTCAGAGTCCTTCTGCAGCGGCCCAGGTCATTATTGACATTGCAATACAGAACAGACTGCTGGACATATGGCACACACATTACTCCTCAGCACATACATATGAGAATTGACTACTGGTTGCTGTCCCGTGAACTAGCCCCCTGCGTCCTCAGGTGTGAGCCCCTTCTGTGTACGTACTCAGATCACTTATCGTGGCGCCTGATCTAGTTTTGTATTTCAGAAGGCACACTCCCTTTTCATGGTGTTTCCCTCCATATTTGCTGGTGGGTGCAGCATTCAGGATTGAGTTAGCACAAGTGATTAGGGTCTCCTTTCGCATAAATATTGGTTCTGTGGATAAATACGCCACGGTGTGCATCTAGGGAGTCATACTAGCAAAGCATGCCGGGGTGTTAAGATCTCTACAGAACTGATTGGCTTGCTTGGAAGCTGAGATCTCTGAATTTGAAAAACAGCATAGGGAAACAGCGGAGAGCGCTCTTTTGAAAAGCAGTCAGTCAGTCAGTAAAAACTTTATTTCGGTCAGTATGACCTTAAAAGTACAATTAACAATCCATACAGATCGAGGAGGAGCTACGACACCAACCAAGATGGCCACATAGTCTCCCGGCTCCGCTGACCTCCGTCCTACGCTCTACTATCCTGTCACCTATCCTGATCTCCTGCCCCGGATCCGTGTGTGTGACCCGATTTGCACTCCGATGATGTGATCCCGAAGTTTCTCCGACATCGTGGAGCGGAGTAACGTCGAGGATTGATTTGAGGCCTAACCCAGCCGAGAAGCCGGGGTCTCGAGTGCTGGCCTAGCCGGGTCCGAGTTGAACAACAACGGACTGTTGAATGCGGTTGGGTCCGGTCTCTGGAACATTCGGAATTTTGGGATTGCCCTGCTACCATCTGCTGCCTGGTGTTCTATAGGAGGTGAGGTGACGAGCGACGCACGGTGCTGTGTTGCAGCGTACTTAGACCCAGCGCTGGAAGCTGTATTTGCCCCTATCGAAGTGGAGCTACCCGAAAGTACTGTGCTTGGTGACTCAATTAATCCGTTGGAATCCCTGGTTTTGCAACTGTCGGTACATTTCCATGCTGTCCCCACTTCGGATCCTTTAATCGGTACTGTGAACTGTTTTGGACTGTGTCGACCCCCCTCCCCAGTCGGTCTATCAAGATGGCGGATGGGATAAAGCCTGGCTTCGGAGACGGGGAGGGGCATCGTTGGTACCAGCCGACTAATTTGGGACCTGCCGTTCTTCCTTCATCTGTGGACCCCTGTTCTGCCGACTTCTGTGTACCTTTGGAACATTTTGAGGACGGGGCTTTCTTCCTCTGATGGACTCAGCGAATTTGATCGACGGGGCCAAGGCTGAGATTGTTGTCTGGGTTGTTCATTGTGGTATTATGGTTAACGGGATTGTTTTATTGAATTAACGGAGTCCGGGGCGGGGTTGGTTACGACGGGGGCGAGAGACCGGGAGTGCGTAGAATAAAGCCCTCCTCCATTTCCCCTCTTCGGGTGGGGTTTAATTTCTTTTTCTTTTTTCCCTGTTCCTTCTATATTTCGGGTTTCGGTTCTTGGGCAACAGGCACGCTGCTAGGGGGGTAGGCCGTAGTCATCTGCAGGGGTGCAGGGTGGGGGGCTGGGAGTTTTGTTTTTCTTTTGTTTCTATGGCCTTTTTTCTCTTCTTATCTTTCTTTGACCTATTCTTTTCTCTTTTTCCGGGTCAGTGTAGTGGGTTCATTGTTCGGTCTATCTCTGCTTTCACATCTGTGCCTCAACTCTCGCGATGTTTCGCGGCCACGGGGCGGGCATTAATGTTGGCGCGAACCGTAATAGTATGCTTGTTTATCCTGATGTCGTATGCTTTAACGCCACTGACCTAAATGAAAACGAATTAACTGTGGACACACGGCTATTTTGCTCGCCCCCTCTTCACAACTTGAGATATTGTATGGCACCTGATCCTTCTATTTTATATTATAAAATGAAACCTTTTGTATCCTGTTCCCACTTTGATATGTCTTATAACCAGTACGCATTGTGGATGTAGCGAATATGCTCCCCGGGAGGCTGGGTCTGAAGTTTTGATCGTAGTATTGTGTTGCAATTGCTTAGCGGCCAGCCCTGGGGGTTGTAGGCCCGTGTCTGTATCTGGTTGAAAATGTCAAATAAAGGTTTTCACAACAAAAAAAACAAAAAAAAAACAATCCATACAGATACATTTAAAACTACAAGAACAGTTGGATATGCAAGATAAAAAATTAAATAAAACATGAGTGAGCATTGCCTGACATACAAGTTTTTAGGTGGATATTGCCTGCCATGGTTTTATGGTGCACTCTATTCAGGCTACTTCACCAAAGGGCAATCACATCAAACATAGCAGCAAATTATTCAAGACTGGAGACAGTACTGGCATTTGAAAGTGCGTAGTGCAAAGTGAATAAATAGATAAAAAGTCAGTTTTTCCTAGGACATGGTCACAGTTACTGCATACAAAACTTGAGTACAACTAGCCATTGAGCAATAGATCCGAGATATAAGTAAAGTGTGTGGATGCATGCTATTCTCAGATAGATGGTGATGATAGGGGACCCTTAAAGGAACCCCGTTTTGTTTGTGCAGAGCCATGGAGTATGCTTATTGAGATGGTTTTAAAAGGGCTCTGCGGGTGCACCACATAGAAAATAGGAAACCTACTACTGAGTATACTATTAGGATACTACAATCGTGTTTCAATTTCCTAAAAGCCTTACAGCAGTTCCTAGGTTTCTACAAATCTGTACCAGCCATTGTTTTCTTGCTTTGTAATAACTGGGGCAGCTAAAGAACACGTGCGGGACTGATTCTGCAGGGCAGTCACATGGGGGGGGGGGGGCACTTTAAAACTTGCGCCCCCCCCCCACTTATGTGTAAAAGAGCGAAGTGGCAAGACCACGTGTCTAAATTGTAGATAGAGCTTTCTTGCAGCTGCCGGCTTGATATCGTTCAGGGCCGGCTCAAAAAAAACATTAGGGCCAAGATGGATGAATTCCACGAAACTGCACAGAGAGAAGTGAATCATCTAAAGAAATATGCAGTAGTTCGAACACATGGAGAGGGTGGAGCGCTCAGGCGACACTCTAGCTGCCTTACTGAGGCCTCACCATGGCGACAACATAATTTTAGAAATACTGGACGAGCAGGGACAGTCCCAGCACACTTATGAGGCTATTTCAGCCCGCTTCTGTGGGTATTACACTAAGTTATACATGTCCAGACCTAAAAGAGATTAGAACTCAATGGAGGAGTATCTTGAACATTTAGTGTTGACCCATCTCAGGAGGGAGCATAGGGAGCATTTGATTGTGCCTCTGAATCCAGTTGAGGTGCGGGCAGCACTTAAAGAGAAGCCAATCGGGAAGGCGCCTGGTACAGATTGGCTAACAGTGACCTTCTATAAGGCCAATCATGAATTGCCAGTTCCGGATATGGTTACGTTGTGTAATGAAATGGCCATAAAGGGCTATATACCTCCCACCATGAGAGAGGCGTTGCTAGTCTCAATTTTAAAACCGGGGAAAAAAAGATGAATAATTGCTCCTCATACATGCCCTCCACTTCTAAATGTGGATACGAAATTATATGCAAAGATACTGGCTAATCACCTCGCCCCTTTACTGCTGGAGATAGTGGGCATCGTTCAGGCTGGATTTTTCCCGGGTTGCATTTTGGTATAGAATCTTCGGACATTATTTGGGGTGTAGAGGCTGGACCCCAATGTGCAGGCAGCAGCAGTTTTATTAGATGCTGAAATTGCATTTAACTCATTGGAATGGAGCTTTTTGTGTGGGGTGCGGAGGCGGATCGGAGTTGGAGATGCTTTTCTGCCGCTGCTGAATGTTCTCTATACAAAGCAGATTGCCTGGATTTGGGTCAACGGTGCGATTATTGAGCCCATCGCTATTATCAGGGGCACCCGCCAGGGGTGTCCCTCATCACCATTATTGTACGCCATGGTGATGGAACAATTGGCATGCGTGCTTTGGGATTACCATGCACACAGGGGCCTTAGGTTCGCTCATTGCAACTTAATTATTTTTACAAAAACAAATGAAGGAGTATCCCCAGGACGCAGTGTCCTGTGATCAAAAGAGGAGAGAAAGAGATGCAAGTAAAGAATACATTATTTTCTTTATAACCCCTTCACTCGCCAACCTGGTTGGTGACATGCTTCATCATCGGGGTCCACCTGAGTGACTGAGTGCCACTCAGGTGTGCTTCGACCTGGTGATTCTGTGAGTTGTGAAAGTGATAGTGGATTAAAAAGTGTACTACATGTACTCCCTAATAATTTTACTTTTTATTCCATAGTCATGTGTCACTATTAAAAACAAGGGGGTACTTCCACTGGTATGAAATGGCCAGAAAGTACCACAGTTATTGTGTGAATATGGTCAACATGTTTCAACCTTTTTGCTCTGTATTAGGTTTTCATCAGGACCAAGTGAATTGAGTAGGGAGGTCTGCACACTCTAAGGTGCACCCGTCCCCGACTCAACTAAGTGCCAAACAGTGTACTTACGGTTTAGTGTGCTTACATCCTTCTTAGAAAGACACATCTGTAATGATAGAACAGAACATGGTAGTTGTGCAATGGTACATATCTTTTGAGCGATGTTGTTCCCCAAAGAGTGCATTCTTTCTCCATATGGTGTAATTCACGCTACATCCAGTCGATAGGTGCTTGATATGGATTCACCTTCAAAAAAGTGAAAAATGGGTCTGATAACAGTGTATGTACTTGATTGGACATCATACCCACTCAATAGTGCTCATTTATACAGTGGGTGTCATGCGTTCTTTAAAAACTTATAGGAGCGCTTGTCACACAGTGAAAATATCCACTACATGTGCCTTTGGCACAACATGACTTTATATACAATTCATACATTCTCCACATTTCCTTTTCAAATAGTGAGTGTCATGCGTGCTCGGTCGCCTTGAGATTGACCTTATACTGTGATAAGATCAATATCATTGGTGAAGGCATATCGTGATAATACACGTATTGACGATAAGGGTGAAGGAACCAAGGGTATCTTTGTCCAGTGTTTGAACGGAAGTAGTACACTCAACAAAAAATTTTGAACTTACTATAAGCTAATTCTAGCTGGACCTCATGGATACTGTGTGGGGGCCTGTTCGCGAGCGTTCTGTAGGCGAGAGTAAATATGGGCGAAAAGGTTTCAATTGGCCTGGGTCGAAAGGTTTTAATTGACATTGCTCGCACTGCAGACCCTGCATTTCCATGCCGGTGCAAAGCGTTCCTGATTACCACCTAGGCGCAGCCCAACCCAAACCACTTACTTGTCACTTTATGGCGGCCCGCCTGAAACGTGTCAAGTGTCCTCACGATTTCCCGAGGATGCCTGTGGACTGATTCTCGTGTGTTTAGGAAGAGCAGGCTCACGGCACGGGCGGGGGCCAATTAGCTCATCGTGGCGTGAGGTGGGAGGAGCAAAACGCAAACACTGCGCCTGGGTGGTAATCAGGAACGCTTCGCACCGGCATGGAAATGCAGGGTCAGGCACTGCGAGCCATGTCAATTAAAACCTTTTCGCCCATATTTACGCTCGCCTACAGAACGCTCATGAACAGGCCCCCACACGGTATCCATGGGGTCCAGCTAGATTTAGCTTATAGTAAGTTCAAAGATTTTTGTTGAGTGTACTACTTCCGTTCAAACACTGGACAAAAATACCCTTGGTTCCCTCACCCTTATCGTCAGTACGTGTATTATCACGATATGCTTTCACCAATGATATTGATCACAATATAAGGTCAATCACAAGGCGACCGAGCACGCATGACACACGATTTGAAAAGAAGATGTGGAGAATGTATGAATTGTATATAAAGTCATGTCGTGCCAAAGGCACATGTAGTGGATATTTTCACTGTGACAAGCGATCCTATAGGTTTTTAAGGAACGTATGACACCCACTGTATAAATGAGCACTATTGAGTGGGTATGATGTCCAATCAAGTACATAGACTGTTATCAGACCCGTTTTTCACTTTTTTGAAGGTGAATCCATATCAAGCACCTATCGACTGGATGTAGCGTGAATTACACCATATGGAGAAAGAATGCACTCTTTTGGGGAACAACATCGCTCAAAAGATATGTACCATTGCACAACTACCATGTTCTGTTCTATCATTACAGATGTGTCTTTCTAAGAAGGATGTAAGCACACTAAACCGTAAGTACACGGTTTGGCACTCAGTTGAGTTGGGGACAGTTGCACCTTAGCGTGTGCAGACCTCCCTACTCAATTCACTTGGTCCTGAAGAAAACCTAATACAGAGCAAAAAAGTTGAAACGTGATGACCATATTCACACTATAACTGTGGCACTTTCTGGCCATTTCATACCAGTAGAAGTACCCCCTTGTTAGGTCAAGGACCTAAAGGCTGCGCTTGCCCAGTCTTTGGTCGGAGATTTAATGTTTTTTAGACGGGGCTTGAACCCGCCTCTCTACTCCACCTCTTTTCCATTTGCTGGCTTCCTAAACGGAGGCCAGCCATTGGAGGAGAGGAGCATCACTCCAATCAAGCCCCATCTCTTTCGGATTCGGGGGCGTTTTCGTTCTGTTCTTTCCACTTTTTAAGCCCCGTCCCTTTTTCAGTGGTGGGAGTTTTTTTTCTTACAGGGCCGTTCTCCTGTTTATTTCGTTTCTTCCTTTGGTGCAGGTATGCCATTTTGTCTTTTGTCTGTCCATACTTGTCTTTGTTTTTCGTTGTTGCTTATTAAGTAACTGTTATTTTTTATAGGTTCAACATGCCCCGTGTCGTGTCTTTGCAGTGCTTTGCATGGAGTGCTTCTGATGGCTTCGACGGTGTCTCCCTGTACCGTCATGCATGGACTGCTTTGCCCGGTATGTATGCTGCTGTTTGTGTCTTAGAGGTAAGCCATTTTGTCTCTTTTTTTCTTCTAATGTGTCTTTTTTGTCTACTTTGTAGGTCTATCCATTGTCCTGTCGTCCTCGTCTACCGTCGTGCATGGACTGCTTTGCCCGGTATGTATGCTGCTGTTTGTGTCTTAGAGGTAAGCCATTTTGTCTCTTTTTTTCTTCTAATGTGTCTTTTTTGTCTACTTTGTAGGTCTATCCATTGTCCTGTCGTCCCCGTCTACCGTCGTGCATGGACTGCTTTGCCCGGTATGTATGCTGCTGTTTGCGTCTTAGAGGTAAGCCATTTTGTCTCTTTTAGTTATCTAATTTGTCTTTTTGTTTACTTTGTAGGTCCACCCAGTGTCCTGTCGTCCCAGTCTACCGTCGTGCAAGGATGTATGCAGCTCTTTGCCGCTCTCAGGTAAGCCATCTTGTGTCTGTTTCTTAACTAATTTTGTTTTTTTTATGTTCCTTTTACAGGTTTACCCGGCCCGTGGATGTTTAGTTTTGGTGAATCGGCGACAATGCTATCTTTGCGGACATTGGCTACGCAGCATGAAAGGCCCTGCTGGAATGGGTCTCTCTATAAGGAAAGTTTACATTCACTGAAAAAAGATACTACTGCAGGGCAAAGCCACTACGCAAAAATGGCCACGTAAGGGTCAATGAATGCATGAACTGGCACACCTCAAAGGGAAGTATGTGCAGTGAAAGACATACCACTGCAAGACATGGCCTCTGCAGGTTTTGGGCGGTACTGCAATGGCAGGCTGCCTCACAGAAGAGCATTTAATTTTAGCGACAGGACCATTTCATAAGGAAAGTCAGACTGAGTAGCAAACTCAGGCAATGATAATTCCATTATAAAAGAAATATCACTGCAGGGAGCCTACCTGTCCCAGAGAGAAAAGCCCCAATGCAAGGGGAGACACAAGGGCAAGGTCACTGCAAGGTGAGTTTACTTGCAAGGAAGTACCCTACATCTGATGGTCTCTTTGAGGTGTCTTGAGTATAGTGGGTTGTCAATGTGATGCAAAAGAGTCACTGCAATGGAAGAGGGGAGATTGTGGGGAGGGCATGTTCAGAAGAAGGTCAAAGGTAGTGTGTTAGTACAGGCCTAGTGCTCAAGGTTTCTTTCATAGGTGTAGCCATAAGTGGTCTCTCACTTGGCGCTTGCTAGTACAATTTCAGCATTCAGAAGCTCATTGGTTCCGCCCACCCTGCTAGGAGCCCAGGTAAAGATGATGACATGAGACTGGGATGTCTCAGAGAAGAAGCGTTTGAAGTAAACGTATAAAAGTATGCAAAAGAGGACGAATTTGTGGCACTTTAGGCTTATGTCCACACTGGCAACTCATGGAGGTTTACATCTTGCAAAGCAGGGGAAGATGTGGTCACTGCATTTGAACTTCAGTTGTTCATTATGTTTTCCTCTGTTTGCTTAAAGCAAACTCATACCACAGACGCGGTCAGTATGCTTTTTTAGATTTCAATGAATGCTGTGTGTGGGGTTCGTGCTAACTAACATTTTTGTGGGTGTATTCACAAGGTACGCCAGTACGCTTGTAATGCTAACATTGTATGTATGCAGCAATTTCTTTGGTGGTGTTAAAAAGGAAATCGGTCAAAGGATCCATTTTGGGCTAGGAATTTGATGCAATTGCTGTAAATAAATAAATAAATATATATATATATATATATTCCCTCACAAATGCCGCTCGTTCTGCCGAACACTTTGCTTGACGGGTGCCTCCTTCGTGCAAGCAGAATGCACGTGAATAGGATTCCACAAATGTGTCCCACTTTGAAGAACACTCACGGAGCACACTCTGGGGTTCTGATGTTCTTTATTACGCACAGCATGATGCGTTTCGTCTGTTCCGACTTCTTCAGATGCTGTCTGGTAGTTCAAGAAGTTTGTGTTTTTTCAGTTCATTAAAAAGCCTTGTTGGGCTCCTCCTACCCAGTGTTCAGCAAGGAGGGACTGCATTGAAAATGCCTTTCCTCCTGATTTTGTCCGCCATCTTGGAGTGTCTGTTTCTTTAGTTTGTTTTGGCAAATTGTCGTTGTTTGTGGCGATGTTGATTCTTTACAATAAGCTTACATTTCTCGCCGGGAAAAGAAACATGCCATGCACGAAGGAGGCACCCGTCAAGCAAAGTGTTCGGCAGAATGAGCGGCGTTTGTGAGGGAATCTTAGGATACATTCTGCTAGAACCGCCGCTACGATGGAAAGTATCTGCCAACAAGTTGGAATGTGACGACACGTTAGAAAGCCGATTACTTAAACCGGCAATCCCAGATACAGGACATCCTTATGCGGTTGATGAAATGGGAGGAAAAGCGAAACGTGAGGCTCCATAATCAACCACCCAGTGACATGACAACATCAAAGAGGCATGTTTCTTTTCCCGGCGAGAAATGTAAGCTTATTGTAAAGAATCAACATCGCCACAAACAACAACAATTTGCCAAAACAAACTAAAGAAACAGACACTCCAAGATGGCGGCCAAAATCAGGAGGAAAGGCATTTTCAATGCAGTGCCTCCTTGCCGAACACTGGGTAGGAGGAGCCCAACAAGGCTTTTTAATGAACTGAAAAAACACAAACTTCTTGAACTACCAGACAGCATCTGAAGAAGTCGGAACAGACGAAACGCGTCATGCTGTGCGTAAGAAGAACATCAGAACCCCAGAGTGTGCTCCGTGAGTGTTCTTCAAAGTGGGACACATTTGTGGAATTATATATATATATATATATATATATATATATATATATATATATATATATATATATATATATATATAGTGCTTAACTCCGTGATGAGGCACTAGAGTGCATTTCGGGAAGGGTAGCACTCCACACGGGGAATGCATGGTTGGCAGTGGGCTGTATGTGCTCTCATCCTACCTGGGGAATGGTTAGCGGCTCCCCATCAAGGTGCTGAAAATGCTGACGGCCCGGAGCGGACACATCCTGCACCCCGAATACCTGCAGCCCCTGCCCTCCACGCCCGTCTGTCCTATTGCGGTAAGAGCCCTGGCTGTGCTTGCTCCCCTGCCCCCTGCTGCGCTTGCTCTCCTGCCCCCTGGCTGCGCTTGCTCCCCGGCCCCCTGGCTGTGCTTGCTCCCCTGCCCCCTGGCTGTGCTTGCTCTCCTGCCCCCTGGCTGTGCTTGCTCTCCTGCCCCCTGGCTGTGCTTGCTCTCCTGCCCCCTGGCTGTGCTTGCTCTCCTGCCCCCTGGCTGTGCTTGCTCCCCTGCCCCCTGGCTGTGCTTGCTCCCCTGCCCCCTGGCTGTGCTTGCTCCCCTGCACCCTGGCTGTGTCATGAGCCGGGAGTATTTAAACTGGCCGGGTGAAGCTATTCCCCCATCCTTCCTGCCGTGATGTCTTAGCTCTTGCAGACCTGCTGACAGTCTTATACCGGTAAGCCTACTTAGGGAACATGTTGCTATGTTTTGCTTGATGCCTGGATTTTCTAGTCTTTGATGAATTGTGTCGTGTATAATGTCTCTTGCCTGAGCAGCTACCATGTGTATGTATTTCCAAGGGGGAGATGGGCTATACTTTAACTCAGGAACACTGCCTTGATTTCATACTTGATGGGTGAGACTATTGGCATTGTAAATGACAATGCCATTTATTTAACGATTAAGCTCTTGGCATTGTAAATGACAATGCCTTTTATTTATGATTTAAAAATAAAAAAAAGTCATGAGCAATGCCAATAGCTCTACCTTTAATAATGCCGAGACCATTGCATTGTAAATGCTTGTTTTTAATAGTGACACATGACTCTGGAATAAAAAGTAAAATTATTAGGGAGTACATGTAGTACACTTTTTAATCCACTATCACTTTCACAACTCACAGAATCACCATCTCCGCTGCAGTTGCAGGCGTCGAAGCACACCTGAGTGGCACTCGGTCACTCAGGTGGACCCCGATGATGAAGCATGTCACGAATCAGGTTGGTGAGTGAGGGGTTTATAAAGAAAATGTTTTCTTTACTTGCATCTCTTTCTCTCCTCTTTTGCTCACTAGGACATTGCTTCCTGGGGATACTCCTTCATTTGTTTTTGTAAAAATCAATCCCTAGGAGACTAGGAGTATAGCCCTTTAAAAACCCTATCTCTCCCTTTGTTTAGTACGAACTTAATTATTTCTGCATAAGCCGACGGCACAGTACTCTGTGTTCGTGACCAGGAGAATAATCTGACCCCGGTGCTTCGAGAAGTAGTCCTCTTTGGGAGGCATTCTGGGCTTTGGATACATTGTGACATCTCACTCATCTTCCCGCTTACCTCCGCTACGATACTGGTACACCCCGAGTACCCTTTACAATGGACGAGACTCAGTGCACTACTTGGGGGTTCACATACATACAGACCCATACGTAGTTGATCCTCGACAACTATGGGACGGCAGTGGAAAAACTCACGGGAGCAACAGAACGCTAGATTAGGCTACCATTATCACTTGTGGTGCGGGTGGCCATTATGAAAAGGATGGTGCTCCTCCGATTTCTATTCCTGTTCATGAATATACCAATACTTCTACCTAGATCAGTGCTTGATACTCCGAGAAAGCTCATGATCAGCCTGGCTTGGGCAGAGGAAGCAGCCGCATGTGGGCTGGGACACTTTAACCTTGCTCTATGATATGGGAGAACTACACGCCCCCGATTTCGAAGTCTACTATAGGGCAGTCTGATGTATGTTTGAGCATTACTGGATACACAGCCCACACAAATGTCCGCATTTATGGTTCGAGGGAGATGCCGCTGCCCAGTTTCCACTCCCCCAGGCACTTTTTGGAAGACTGGTGTTGAGACACCGCACCTTTGATTTTCTCAATGTCAGCATCGCATCTAGTAAAATCTCTTGGAGCAAGAAGCAGGGTTGAAGCTAAACTCCCCCCATATACCCCTTTCATGGTGCCTATGGTTCCACCTAGGACAAGAAAAGGGAGCTGCGCAAGCTTTGCGGGAATTTAGTATTCCCACCATAGGTGATTTCTTTAATGGAGGTGCAATGTGCGGATGGGATCAGGTGCAGGGCCGGACTAACAGGCCCACTGGGTTACTGCAATTTCATATATTAATCGAGTGTACTATATGCCACTCCGATTTGCACATTATGGGTTAACACCATCGATGCTAGTGTTATTTTCCTCCTGTGCTGGCACTCATGTATTCCCATTGTTCATGACGAGCTCAGCTCGTCATGAGTGTATGGAGGTGTACATCATGACGAGCTGAGCTCGTCATGAGCGTCAAAGGAGTTAAGAGAGAATGCTGGCTGTATGCGCTGCACGTTAGTGGAAGATGGAATCCTACATATAGCATGACACTGTCTGGGGATTAAAAAATGTTGGCATGCACTGTTTCAGGAATAAGAAGCCACAGCAGCTGAACCAATAGCAAGGGATCCCCTACAGACACTGCTAGGGTATGATAAGGAAGAAGGTGACAAGGTTTGCCGATTAGTGGAGATAGGCCTGTTGCTTGCGGATTGCAGGGTAGTGATGCAATGGGCACGTGGCTCACTGTCCACAATCAGGGAGAGGCATAGTGATATGGCATATTGCAGTATGCAATCCGAAACCAACTGGGAACTTCTACTCCAGTGTAGCAGTCTAAAGGATATATACGGGCCCTACCAGAAAAACTGACTACAGCACGGTACTGATGGCCAGGCTTGGAGGGAGTCAGTAAAGAGAATACAGGAGGATCCGACTCTACAGGGTGTCTCAGATGCCATATTTTCTCAGTGTGAGAAGTTGTCCAGGCATATGATTTCCACTATTCTAGTGGGCACCTTGCACCAGTCCAAACGACTCCTATTGATGGTAGGTTTAAAGTCAAGCTTTATAGAAAGCTGTCCTAGTGGTAGCTGTGGAGAGCAGCCTTCAGGCTAAGACTTAGAGGCGAGTTATCAAGTTGTTTAACCAGTTATAATCTCTTCAATGATCAAATGAAAGCACACCACGAAGGGTATATATCAAATATATATGTATTTAATCTAAACACAACCCCTCTGGAATTTTTATGAGGTCAGAGGTAAAAGTACAATACAAGGAACTTAATTAGTATACAATAAGTTGCACAGTATACGTTATGCCCTCGGGGCCTCACAAACCATATACTAAAATAGTGGTACAAGAACCACATGAGGGTTAGAAAGCAGGCCTAGGGCCTGTAGAACCGCTGGGGCTACTAGGAACCACCCAAGGTAGGGACGCAGGAGGCCCACGGGGGACGTGTGCAGTGTCTAAAAACAGCCGCGGATCACCATTGACTTTCTATGGAGAACGAACAAGTTACAATTTTAAAGATTAAGGGCACATAGAGGTAAACTACGATGGAACCCTTTTAGACTAGGACACTTCGAGAGTCAAGACCCACGGGAGCACCGGAGTACTCGTGTTACCTCACCCAGGGAAGTCGGGTGCATAGGTGTCTTTTGGTGTCGGGTTTCGTTGTCGATTCCAATGGAGAGCTGCAAAGAAATGCTGCAGGCGACCAGAGGAAAAGTGTCTGGGTGGATCCAACGGTGGATCAGAGATGTGAAGAACCTGAAAGCAGTGGGGACAGAGTCTGGGTCACTAGCCAGTGACCAGGATGGCGACAGGAATATGCCAACCAATGTCCGGTGTTTTCAGGTGAAAGAGGTGAAGCTTGACTCTTCAGCCACAAGGACCAGGAGGCTTTGACGACGACCAGGAGCTGGATTCGAGCTGTCCCACGAAGGATGTCGAGTGCTGCAGCGTCAGAATCCGGATTGGACCCATCAAACCTTGGCAACAGCAATCCACGCAAGATGACAAGATTGGCTTTGGTTCAGACCAGCAAGGTCTGGGGGACTCCTCCTTTGGAGGGGAGTCAGAGCACGTCTGGAGCAACCATGAACGTTCCAGAAACAAAGGATTAGCCTTCGTGGGGGCTCACTAGCTAACGGACTAGGAACCGCGAAGGAGACTCTAGCTGCGGTGAAGAAAGGGGACTCACGGGTCACTCGTGGAGTGCTGGCCTCTGTACTTCGGTTGTCCAGGAGTTCCGGTTCCAAGTCTCTCGTGTCAGCTACAGGTCTCAGCTTTGCTGGGATCTCGGGTCAGCTTCAGAGATGTCTGGAAGTCCTTGTCCTGTGTCGCAGATTCTTCAGGATCCGGCGGGAGCCTCGAAAATGCAGACCGGCAAAGATGCTTTTGGTGCCCGTTTGAACAGGGTGGTCACTCCTTGACCACAAGGGAGATTTCTTCTGTCTTCCAGTCGATATGGAATGTCGAAGGTCCAAGATATATGTTGCAGAGTTTCATGCAGGGTAATCTAAAGTCCTAGGGACTGGGTTCCTATACTTATACTAAATTTAGGGGTTGGACTAACTGTAAGGTCCCACCTATGGGTGGACCTGGGGAGGGGGTGGTTACACCCCTTTCCTTAGTCCAGTTTCCCGCCAGAGCTAGGGCTGAGTGCCCCAGAAACCGGTTTGAACTGGGACATGCTTGGAGCACCTTGTGTGCCCCAGGCAGTGTCTGAAAAGCATTCACTGAATGCAACCCACCCTGCCCCAATACACTAAAGCCTGTCTGGGGAGGTGCCAGCACCTCCCTGGACAGGAAACCTATTGTCCATGACTCCCCTGCCGGAGTTTCGTCCAGCAGCAGGAGGGCAGACTCGTGTCTGTAGCAGCAGTATCCATTTTGTGATACTGGGGCTCTGTTTAACTTTAACCGGGTTTACCAACATGTACATGTCTTCTGCCTCTAGAAGGGTGGAATGCTACCCCTGCCGCCAGAACTGGCGGGGGTAGTATTCCAAAGTGTTTGACACCTTACACAACATGTTTTGATAAAGCCAAAGTTAGCATTAACCGCGAGGATTATAATGCACTTAAGATTAAAAGTTTATGGTATCGCTATATTATAGAACAGCTATAAGGAGATATTTTTGAAAGCTGCAGAGGGGCTCAGCTCATGCTTGGGCACCTTCTCACACAAAACAGGCACTCTGCCTTCAGGATTGTCAAGGTCTGCCATAGGAGTGACTTATAGGTTACTATGTGTCTATACGTAAAGGTAGATATAGGTATACTATATCCAAGTAAGGGGTGCTTACACCACCTTACCCAGGCTGCAAGTGCAGACCTGTGGTGTCAGTTTGGAAGGCTAACCAGGGGTGGCACAATACATGCTTCAGCCCCTGGTAGGTCTCTGGGGTACATATGCCCTAGGTACCTAAGGTACCATATACAGGGACTCACAAAGGTGACCCAGTAGCCAATCTGTATTGTACCTAAAGTACATTGTATCAATTTAGAGAGAGAACAGTTAGGCTGTGGTCCTGATTAGCAGGGCCGCAGGCAGACTAAAGTCGAAAAACCAGTGAAACACAGCAAAAAGTGGGGGTAACCATAGGAAGCAGACCCTACTCTCCTACACTCGGGCTGAGGGGTTTGGTGGGCATTGTGAGCTCGCCCCTCACGTGTGTAAGGAGTGTCATGCAAACTGCCGGAAGCACCTGACGGGAATTAAATCATTATAATGATGTCCAAGTTTTGGGCTTGGCAGAGCCATGGGAACGATGTGGAATATGCGTCCTGAGATGGTTTACCGTAACAACGTATTAATATCTGTACACTGACATCATGATTATACCTCCTCTGCGCACCCGACACGTGAGATTTGCTGGTGTACTAAACCACTGCAATGCAGACTGCTACTTGCTGTATTTTTTTTTAAATGAAAATAAAGTTTAAAAAAAAATCTACTTGGTTATGTTAAACTGTGAAAAAATAGTCACTCACAAAACCGCTCGAGTAACAGGTTGTTGGCAATGAGCTGCATTTCCTACATTTCAAAAGACACAGTGAAATGGAGAGAGATAGCGCGCGAGAGACAGACTGTTTTAGGGAAAGAATAAACGTTTGCGAGAGAAGCAGCGTGAGAAAAAAAAAAGAGACCTCTCCTGTAGTTTGCCAGGACATTGCCTGTTGTCAATATCTCTGTATACGATGGATTTTAAATGATGGAATACTTAAAACAGTGGTAAATAAATATTAACAAGGCACTTTAAATTACAAAAGAGGGGTATAAATGCACATGAATGTTCTTTTATTCATGAAATGACCACCTTATGCAGCAACTCAGCCCAGGATATAATGCGGCAGGCCTCTATTCCGACACACAAATGTACAGCGCTAACAGCACTAACCCTGCAAGTCCAATTGTCAATATATAAACTAATGTACCGAGTTTGTCCTAACAAAAAGTGCTTGCTCTCTCACACTGTCGGTATTAAGCACCTCTGAAGTAAGAAAGAAACCTTGCACTCCTCATCCCCAGCCAGACTGTTTTCAAAAGTAAGCAAGTAGAGAACGGAAAGCAACTGCAGTATCCTCCAAACAAAAACTCATTCTGTAGGCTAACGTTTGTCGAGCCAAAGTAATAACAGGTGACAGAGCATGCCAACGCTCATGCAGGCAGGGGAGGAAATAAGCAGGTGGCAGAACGCAGCTGTCGAGTAACCATATAACATCATCACTGGTAGTAGACGAAAAACATCATAACTGATGAGACATACAAAAACTAATAAAGCTGCTAAGAGGTAAACGGGCAAACACTATGTAAATTGCAGCACAGCTTCGCAAGCATGTGATTTCTAGTTGTACAAAGTAAATTTTGCAATTAAATATTTCAATATTTTCAAAATTTAGACGCTATATTTTTTCGGATGTAAAGATAAAAACTGGACAGTGATATGCTTAAAGATGATTTTAAGTAGAATGATATGTCCAACATGACCCCTTGTATTAACTGAAAGTTATTTCAAACAATTGCTTATAGAAAGATTTTCTGCCAGTCAGCACATGACCGACCCCTTCATATCAACGTAACCATGTTGTTTATATGTTGGGCAAACTATTCTTGTTGTCTCCTCAACAAAAAAAACACTTTACATGGTGTTCTCAATAAGCGTTGTGGTGAGTCACAAGAAAAAAAATATATATATACTTTGGCACAAACTGATGTCTAGAAGAGAGAAGAAAATGAGCTTAGTCTCACAGAATGCTCCACCCATACCTGTGGGAATACAGACACATAACTTGAAATTTTCCATAACTATTGAAGGCCTTTCGGCGGTAGTGATGTTTCAATTAATTCACTAGACACTGGTTCTGGCGTGAATATTTGTTCCTTATAATTCTGGTTCCAGCCTGCCTTCTTGTAAATAATTACTCAAAAATAGCAGCACCACTGTGCCCATGTTTAAAAAATATATTTCTTTCGCCATAACTCAAATAGAAAGAAACTTGAGGCTTTTAAAAACAATGAATGAGCCACATGTTGTTTTCCTACATGTAGCTTTTCCCCAGCCAGCTTATAACACATCTGAACATCAACGCCTTCCCCTGTAATGGTCATCATTTCCAATACGGTCTGCATTTTAGATAAATAGTTCATGTTTTCAAAACGTTCATCGGGTTGAGAGGTATTCCTCAAATCGAGTACAAAATGGTGCTTTGCCGCAAACGGAGGTCTGAACGACTACTCTCATTGAATGATCTAACCATGCCCGTAGGAATGTAAACAAAAAGTTTCTAGACCGCTAAACATCCATCTGTTGAGGTGATGTATAGAGTCATTAAATGACACAACCTTTCTAGGACAGGTTGTTCGTCCTTTTAACAAAAGGTTAAGCCCCTGACTTTGTTTTGCTAGTAATTCACAACAAGCATTTGCAATGCAATAGGTCTCGCATTTTTTAGAGTTAGAGCTATTGGCTTTGAAATGTAAGTGTCTTTAACTCAGGAAGCACGAGGGAGATATGCACCTTCCTGAAAATGCAGCAGTGAATTATATATATATATATATATATATATATATATATATATATATATATATATATATATATATATAGAGAGAGAGAGAGAGAGAGAGAGAGAGAGAGAGAGAGATATCAAAACAAAACCCTTTCAGGCATAGAGTGAAGCATACATTATGCAAAAAAAGAAGGAGAGAACTCTGGGAAGTTCTCAAGTTTAGGTGGAAAGCAACTCCTGTTCCCTTGTGTCTGGACAAAGCTATACCTAATTAGAGCGAAACACTGTCAGGGGTTGCTTTTACTCATTTCAGATTGGCTTGAGTTGGTATTTTATCAATTCAAAGCTGTAGTGTTGTGCCTGGAGTGATGAATGGCTTTTGTCATTTTACAGCTCGGCAAGGACAGCACTGTACTAGTTCTATGCTTAAAGACTTTGCTCTATAAATGGCAAAAGACTTTGTCCTTTTCTATCCCGGCGTGGATAGCACTGTGCTAATCCGATGATTAAAAACTTTGATAGAAAATCAGACATTTGAGGTGAGCAGATCTAGAGTGTCGCTGGTGTTGAGAGTGCTCTAACAGGAGCTGCTTTCCACCTAAACTTGAGAACTACCCGGAGTTCTCTATATATATATATATATTCACTGAAAAAACCATAGGTTTCACACCAGTTATAGTTAGGTGGAAATTTTACTCGCATAAAACCATTGAAATTCCCACGTTATAGTTAGTTGGACTCACTATAACTTGCGCGTGCAATGCACTGCTGATGACGTCACATATTACATCACTCTTGACATGGTCAGTGACATCACTCATGACATCACTGATGACACCATCCAGTGAATGTGTGTCTTTCTGAAAAATCAATATGTTTTATATATGTATTTGCAAAGGTCGATGGACAAATAAATGTTTAAATAAGTGTGTAAATGAATGTTTATTTTTAATAAAATATTGATTGGTTAACTGGCTTATAAAGTGTATCTTAGTGAATACATATATTAGCGAGTAATTTTTAAATATTTAAATATATGTATCAGTGTTTCACTTTGTGTATAAGTGGCTGCATGGGTTGGTGACTGACTCACTGTTTGTATGTGTTTTGAAGACAGCATATGTGCAGGACTGTATGGGTGGATGACTGTGTATATGTGTGTGTTAGTGAGTGAATGCCTGCCTCACTAGTGTCTTTATGAGTAGCTACATATGTTTTAATCTAGTATATGTGAGTATTGATGTATATGAGAGAGTGAGATATTGAAAGAGTTCCTGTTTAAATAAGTATGTGTTTCTATAAGTGATTGTTTAAGAGAGTAAGTATGTGTAAGTTTCCTTAGAAGTAATGTGCTAGTGTGTGTATATCTGTATATGCAAATAAATGGCTGTTCAATAGTTTATTTGCATGTGTGAGTATGTGTGTGAGTAACTTTTGGATGACTGTCGGTGTGTAACAGGATGTATATGTGTATCACTACGTATGATGAGTGAGTATATGTATGAGTGACTATATAGAACTGCTGCTGAATGAGAGGATGAGTATATAGATGGTGGAATAATTGAACTGGTTGTTGTAACTGGTATGGGTATCTCCATTTTTTTGAAAATGTTAGTTTCTATTTTTGAATATGTGTTTCAAGGGTTACATTACACTGAAAGGAGGTCTGTCAGTCTGTCACAAGGATGGTGCCATCAGTGATGTCATGAGTGATGTCACTGACCATGTCATGAGTGATGTAATATGTGACGTAATCAGCAGTGCATTGCAGGCGCGCAAGTTATTGTGAGTCCAACTAACTATAACGTGGGAATTTCAATGGTTTTATGTCAGTAAAATTTCCAGCTAACTATAACTGGTGTGAAACCTATGGTTTTTTCATTGAATTTAATAGGTTTTTTAAATGCTAATTCCTAACTATAACTGGTGTGAAACCTATGGTTTTTTCAGTGAATTTCATAGGTTTTTTAAATGCTAATTCCTAACTATAACTGGTGTGAAACCTATGGTTTTTTCAGTGAATTTCAAAGGTTTTTTAATAGCAAATTTCTATAGCTATGAAATATAATATTTTTTATAATGAATCCTATATTGTATATTTATGTAATATATATATATTTTTTTTTTGCCCTGGAGCGCTACCGGTGCGCGTCCCGGTGAGCGCACCAGTAAGCGCAATCCTGCGGCGCGCCCCAGGGCGTGTACCGGTGAGCGTCCCGTTAGCTCTATTGCCACGAACGAAAACATCATCGTGACGTATCGCGTAGCCGCGTCCGAGTGGTACGCACGGCGTAAACGCACCCGGAAGCACTCGAGCGCATACGATCGCGCAACGTAAGCATCCGACGCGCTTACGCGGCGCGCCCCGGGGCGCGTAGCGTAAGCGCGTCGGGTCATGTGACCTAAAAATAACACTTTTTATTGGTTCAGGACAGTTTTGGTTTCCAAATGATGAAAGCCCTGGTCATGTGACCTGAAAATAACACTTTTCATTGGTTCAGGACAGTTTTTTTTTCCTAATGATGAAAGCCCCCACCTTTTTTCCTCATTCTCACTTTGTACTTTGAGTGAAGAAGCCCTGTTGAAAGACCTCTCTGTACCTTTTTGGACTGAAAAATGGCTTCAGTAGCAGAAGCATCTCAGCCACCACCACCACCACCACCACCAAGAGGACCACCACAACACCACAGTGGTGGAGATGAAGAAGAGGAGGAGGAGGGGAGGAGGACGTTCCTACCAGAAGATAATACCCCATATAGGCCAAAGCAGCACTTTATCTGGGAGTTTTTTTCCATCCCAAAGGACCTCATAAAAGTGAATGCGCCAAGGGTTACTTGCCTAATCTGTGGCATTGAAATTTCAAGGGGGAACCCTAACAAGAAGTACTCTTTTGGCAATAACACCATGATTCGCCACATGCAGCGCCGGCATCCTAACAACTATGCTGCGGCAGAGGTCCGAGAACTGGCCAGAAACCCTCCCCAATCTTCACCCAGCACCTCTAAAAGAAAGCAACCCACTCCATCGGGACCAGAGACAAGGGAGATGGTCCCAAACATGCAACCCCAGTTTGGGCAATACAAGATCACTTGTATATTTTGTGGTAAAACAATCACCTATAATGAGCAAAGCATAAAGCTCATCAACCGTGCTGGTGACAACCACAACTGCCCCAAAAAACCTTAATTTTTTCCTGATTTTTTTTTGCTCCAGTTGAGCCATTTACAATTCCCTGTTTTTTGTTTCTCCCCATAAAAATAACAAAAAAATATAAAATTGTTCATAAAAGCCAAAAAAAGTACAAAATGTTCAAAAAAACATTAAAAAAATATAAAACAACAAAAAGAAAAAAAACAATTCTTTTTATAACTACCTCCAATTTATAAAAAAAGGCTACATTTTTTAAAAACTCTGTCATTCTTTTTCCCTCATGGTACGCTCCCCGGTACGCTCCCCGGTGCGCTCCCCGGTGCGCGTACCGGGCGCTCCCCCCGCGCAAATCGAACAAAAAAAAAATAGTTTTTTGTCCCGCGGGGCCCTTTTATGCCCCCCCACATGAAACCTAGGGGGGTCTACTCTGCCCGCTTTTGGTAATTTCCCCCTTTGTTTTTGCCACCTCTTGTGTCTCAATCCTATCGAGACACAAGATGGCGGCTGCTCCGGACTATTTAGAATGTTGACAGACACCTGAGAGCCAATCAGCTTTCCGCGGGCGAACTCGCGTAGCGCGCTTGTTCGCGCCCCAGTGCGCGTACCGGGGCGCGCTTATAGATATATACATTTTTTTGAACCTAAATTACTCAAAATCCACTGGAGCACATATCTTGAGACATAGCAAAGGCACATCGGGCTACCAGTCCCTACAATTTTGCCAAGTTTGGTGGAAATCCATTCAGCCGTTCGGGCTAAAAGTGAGTTTGACCGCCCTATGGAAATTAACATGGGGAAAACACGTTTTGGGACCCCCCTTTTATCTCGGCCCCCGCTTGACGAATCACCCCCAAACTTTCAGGGAAGGAGCCGAGCGCTGCGAGGCACATTTGAGGAAAATTTCAGGCAGATTCCTCAACCGGCGCCAAAGTTATTCCCAATAGAATGTTGCGAATTCCCTATACAAAATAATCCTAACTATAACTACCTACTGGCGACCGCCAGTAGGTAAAATGATATATATATATATATCTCTCCAAACCCACAGACGGACACTGAGGCGACAAGAAGACATTGGTACATAGAGCATATGGATGTGGCTGTGTAAGCACTGATCTCACTTTTTGAAGTGGTTGCCGTTGCTAGTCTACAGGCAGTGACTGGAGTAAGATCTGTACCCTAGAGAGCATGCATGAGTTCCGCGCCATGCAATACAAAGGCACATGCCAGCGCATTAAATTTGAGACAGTGTGTGATAACATTTCTACAGCAAATTGCTCCCCATGTATTTGCTGAATCTGCAGGCAATACCGATCAGTGCCATGCACATCACTTTAATCACTCGCCAAGCAAGCAGTGCGGTTGGCCGTAAAGCGGAGAGGATGTGTTTTAAAAAAAGAAAGCATGGCAGTTCGTACTTGGACTGTGCTAGCTATTAAAAGTTGAGAGTTCTGGTTGCTTAAAGATAAAGCAACTCATTTCAAACTTTTACCAAGCATGAAGCGCGGCAGCCGTAAAGCAGGGAGGGAGTGTCTTTAAAAGAGAAAGTGCAGCATCTATTATTGGTTGCTGTGCTTGAGTCTGGAAAATAGGGAGGGTTGGTTGGTAAGCGGGATAACTTGTAGTGGCCGAAAATAAAACAAAATAAAACTGTTCGGTCGCCATGTTTTGCTCACCAGGGCATATCGCGTGCAGGAGAGCCGTGCCGTGCAAAACTAAGGTGCACAGTTGCTTAAACGAACTAATTTAAAAGTGTTAGCAAGTATGAAGCACGGGGCCGGCCGTGAAGCAGCGTAGTGTGTGCAGGAGTGCAGCTCTGTGCAAAACTAAAGAAAGGCGTGTAGTCCCTTAAAGAGGAATCAACTAATTTAAAAGTCCTACCAAGCATAAAGTGCGGCAGCCGGACGTGAAGCAGGGAGGGCGTATGTTTAAAAGATAAAGCGCGATGTATGCTCCCGGGACTGCCTCCCATCCCAGGACTGACCCTCACCTGCTCCCCGCCCTTTACAGGATCGTCTTCACCTACCGCAGCTCCCACTCCGGAAGGTGCTTCTACAAGGCCCGTTCCACTGACTCCAGCTCTGCAACCAAGGGAAGGCACTCTCGGGGCTCAGTGCCTACAGCCAAGAGTGAGAGTTGAGGGTAAAGGGCGGAGCCACTGGGGGAAACGGAGAACCCCTGGGAGGGCGCGCGGGAGAGGTGGGCCTGGGGAAGAGAGGGGTGACAACATGAGAGCTGAAGAGAGAGACGGGGGCAAGGGTCAGAAAAAGAGAAGGTGGGGGCTAGGAAGAGTGAGGGCAGGGCAATAGAGGGAGGGCTATGGAGAGAAGGGAACATTCCTGGATAGTTAGAGGTCGGGCCATGCAACAGGCACTGAAATTGAGAGGTCACGAACAGAAGGAGGTCTAAAGAGAAAGTTGATACAGTGGTGTAGGAAGAGACCCGCTGTCGGAGCACGGACGCACCACCTCCGAACACACAGGCTGCTCTGTCCTTCAGACACAGATCCCGGGACAATAACAATGGCGCAAACAGATTTCTTGAAATAACACAGTGTCTGTTTTGCGCTTTGTGCGTGCAGCGGTGTAAGGGGAGCATATTTAAGTGACAGCGCTGCATGGGGTGCTTTATATATACAAAAAATTACTTTATGGTAAATACAGCGAGACGCATACACAGAAAGCCGTAGCCCGACATGAAACTGAAAGTGCCCATACACAAATGGTGAGAAAAAAGTGCTTACCCCGTAATTAAAAGAGTGTGTACTGCCGCAAGTAAAGGATCCAGGGGCCAAAGGGAGACAGGGCGGTAACAAGGCGGTAACAAGGAGGGACTAAAAAGCCTCACTAACAATGTAAAGCCAGGGTTTAGCATGCATGATGATGCAAGCCAATGGAAAGAAGGGGCGGAGCCTAGACTCCACTTCTGAAATTGGCTTGATTACAAGAAGCCTCGCTGAGCGAGTAGCGCATGCGCGCTACAATGCTAGGCGAGACCTAAAAAGGCAGCAACTCTGGAACTTGTGAGAGCTTCAGTGGTTTCAAAACTATCTTCCACCTTGCTTAAAAAAGGCAAGAATATAATCTGTGGAAAGTATTTAACCTTCATCATCTGGTTGCAGATTTAGGTTTGCTACTGCCGCTTGTGAACAGTAAATGTTCCATTTTTTATGTTAATTCAATCCCAGTTATTTATAGCAGATGCATAGCAGTTGGTTGGTCTTACCTGTTACGTGAATTATGTTATGGCTCGACCCGTCATTAAGCATGCATAACACACCGATCAGGGAGCTATACACCTCCTATCTGGAGGAGCCACCAACGCTGCAAGCATTACAGACGCTACTGATAGCACCTACTCACCAGAAATTAGTTACACGCCTGTACAACACATCACAGTTGTTACACAGCGGAATTGTAAACAGATCACTCTCTAGGTGGGAAACATTGATAGGTGACAGCATTGACGAACGGGATTGGGAATATAGCTGCACGTAACTGCAATTGATGACATCCAACTGTAATTTACGAATAATACACTTTAAATTCTTACACCAATTTTATCATACTCCGATCCAGTTATACAGATAGATCGCATGACAAGTGTTATAGGTGTGATGCATTGAGTGCGGATTTTTTGCACATGGCGAGGGCATGCCCGCAGATACACAAGTACGGGCAAGATATTATGGGAGCGCTTACCGTAATGTAAGCAGAACTGGTACCGAATAGTTCTTTGGTGTGTTTACTGGGAATATACAAACTAAATCCGGCAAAACGGCGAAAAATTCCTAGCCGTTGAGCTACTCTACTGTTAGCAAAACGACGAGTTGCCATTAGATGGGGCAGCAAACGACCCCCTAGGTTCAAAGACTGGCTTATAGACATGTCCTATTGTAGGGAAACAATGGAGGTTTACGCGGAAGAACTACTGCAGACATCAAGGCCTCGGGATTTCTGGGAACCCCTGAAGCAATATCTTCTGTCTATGCAAGGGGACGATTGATATATGATAATTGATGAACCAGTAGATCATGTGATACTTGTGTTGATTTTTTCATGTTAAGCGGAGAGAGAAAAGATGTAAGATTTTCCAGTATGCCACGTTATGTATCCAAATGACGAATGCGGAGTTGTAGACTCTGAAAAATCTGGGGGGGTGGCAGGGCTTTGTGCTGTGACAATGTATTCACTACTAGCCCTATGTACCCAACAAGGTAACCACTGATGTAACTGTTGTATAAATATGCTGTGATTTGTACTTTGTGAACAGTTGGCTCCAATGTACATGTAATTTTGCAATATTGACTATACGAAATAAACAATTTAAAAAAAAAAAGAATTCGGTTATAGGTCTGCAAACCTATCATGGAGTGAGGCATGTTGGCTCCTACTTCTAAATACACGCCACTATCATTAGGTGTGAAAAATCGATACAGCTAGTAATTAATTGGCTCAATCTAGCACACTCAAATATCCCAACCATGGCCTTTGGGGGAGGTGCGCTGACATTCAGTTCTCACCACACTGATTTGTAAAATTTTCCATTAAGCTATCACGCATCTTCACCTCTGGTGACAAATGCTATCTATATCAACAATGGCATGGTAGCTTTAAACACTGAAGGGACAAACAAATTAAATGATCTTATGAACAACAAAACAAAGGAACTTGTCCGTGAAGTTGTTTTGGATTAGTTATTACATTTGTGAACAACAGGCTTTCCAAGATTCTATGATTCTAAATTGTAGTTTCTGTTATAGAAGTTTTAGTCTTCCTTTATAAACCCGGATTGGTGTGTTAAAGAATAAAAAAAATGAAATGAAAAAAATCTAGCGGTCTGATTACAGGCTAGGGGGTAAATTAAGATGCCTGTGGGAAAAAAAGTTTGTGCTGGGATCAGACTTTTGTGCTGGGTGATACTTAGTACCCCTAAAATGATCCCAACAACCCACATGGTAACTCGTCACCATTGACCCACCACACCCATTGTTGTGTTCCCGACAGATTTCGGCAGGTAAAACCTGCTGAAATTTATGATGGGGAAAAGGCCCTGACAAAAAGACCAAACTTGTGGATTTAAGTGTGCCAAATAGCAATTCAGCATGTTGTCTCATTTTGAGCCAGCAACTACCAGACTTTGAGCCAATGATGTTTTTAAAGTGTAATAAATACTCCAACCTATTCCACACAACTTGTAATCATAGCCTATGGAAGTAATGGGAGGAAGCATCACGGAGGGTGAAGTTAGGGAGGAGAAGAAAAGGGTGAGAGAGAAGGAAGGCATGGGTGTAAGGAAGCAACAAGGAGGTTGGGTGATGTGGAGAGAACAGGTGAGAGGAATGTGGAGCGGGTGGGTGTGAGTGCAGCACGGAGAGGGCAGGGAGAAGCACACGGGCAATAGACAGCAACACAGAAGAGAACTACATGGGGGAAACAGCTGAAAAGCATATGTGCTTCCATAGAGTGCTTAACCCAAACGAAACTAGCATTGGTAATGCATTGGTTTCGCATATGTGATGATTAAGAAGTTGTTTTTGTCAATCACCGCCCCGGAGCAAAGGAAAGAGCTCCCTTACAAGTATCACGAGAGTGGAGGTGACCCCTAATAAGCACAGCGAATACAAAGTGTAAAGCATTGGGACACTGGTTGGAGGTGAAAATATTCGTTTTTTTCCTTTCCGACCCCTGCAGATCAGGCCTCCTTATTTTACAGATCATGCAGATATTTGGTGAAGCCTCCGGATTATACATGATCAATAAATCCCCTTTGTGGCAGCTGCGCAGCCTCAAGTCCGATTATAGCTGGGCTTCTGATCTCTCCGATACCCGTGAAGGTTTGAAATACTTGGGGGTTTTTGTGACGGAAAGACAAGAAATATCCAGAAATATTGATACAGTTGATGTGCTGCAGTAGAGAGGCAAAATGGCGTCAGGAGTGAGCGGAGCTTGAGGCATCACAAGCCCGGACCTCCGCAGGCCTGCCTACATGTTTGTTTTTCGGTCCGTTTCGGTCGTTTCGCAGTGTTAAAAGAAGACCGAGAAAGTAATGACATTGAAAAACGAATTAATGAATCTTGCGAATGCACTGATAGTCGCAAGATGTGACTGAGTTACCTGGAGTTACCTGGTGCCTGGCGTTTGACCCTCGGACTCTCAAGACGACTGAGCTTTTGCTGGTCTCACGTGGAGATAAGTGTCGAGAAGAGAGCAGGGGGAGCTGGAGCTTTGGGGAGAGCTTTGGAGAGAGCCGCTGATAACGCTGGCAAAGCCGCCCGCAACGCCAGGAAAAACGCCGGAGTTGGAGCCATCTGGTTGGCCGCCGCATGAGACAGCCGGGGGAGCTGGGAGAGAGCCGCCCGTAACGTTGGCGAAGCCGCTGATGACAAGCGGCTGTGATCGCGTTTGACTGCAGGAGAAGAGCCTTAGGAATCATGGGTGAAAAGCAAGGTGGCTGTTTGACTGTAATGACTGTAATGATTCAGGGGAGAAGAAACCCTCTTTTTCAGTAACCTTTACTCTGAAAACGATAACAGGAGAAGCCTCGAGATTTCCTCTCTGGTGGTGAAAACGCTGTTGACCTGTTTGTGCTGGTTCCCTTTTTCATGAACTCAATGCCTTTAATAGTGCTAGTGTTTATGAAGTGCTGCGAACTGCTGCTGTAATTCTAAGTGCTACTTAATGTTGATTGGGTACCAGCGGGAGCGCTCTTAACTATTAACATCCTAACTTCCTAAGTTCTAATAGGACAGGATAATGCACGACTTAAGTGAGGATTGCTTTTAAACTCAGGCACTGCATCTCCTAAAAGAACAAACAAAACAAATAAATAAACGGACTCCAACTCCCAGAAAAGCTCCGGGGGGGATTGTGGACCGTGAGGGCTGGAAGCGGATGCTTACAGATGCTTACTCATGTTTATTGTGTATGCTGTGAGAGGTGATGTTTACTGATGCTCGCCATTCCTAATCTCTGTAATCAACTCGAGCATGTTTTGCCCGTACTGATTTTTGAAAAGGGATTTAGATCCTGTTCACCCATACCATTCAGATCATTTAGCGGGTCTCTAAGTCTGCTCAAGAGGGCGAAATCTAGGGAGTTGTGTAGAGGTGCTCTATTCTTTAAAATTGTCTGGGCAAAAAACAGAAGGATTAGTATGGAGGAGTCTGCAGGAACCCACATCTCGGGTATTAATACTGCTGCTGCATTAGCGTTAACGGGATCAGGGGGGCCAGAGATCGCAGGTCCTATAGGTCCTAAAGGCTCTACCGATGGGGAGACTGTGCAGAGTACCATGAATATCATCAATACTGTGAACCGACCAGAGACAAGAGGCTTAAAAAGCAAGGCGGAGAAAGAAAAATATAAAGAGAAGATGAAAGATAAAAGCAAAGCTAAAACTGGAGAAAGGGGGAAGAGACAGAAGTACTGAGTGTGATGGAAATGGAGAAGATAAAGCATATAATTCGAACAGTGCCGCAGATAAGACAGACCTGCAGGTAAAAAAGGCAAGAAGATAGCAGACAATAAAGAACTTGAAAACTGCTGCAAGAACGACAGGGCAAGCAGTTCAAGTAGTAGAAGCCCAATCATTGATCTCAAGTATATTTAATCCTGTAACCAAAGCTTTACTGGGATCTGTTGGAAACGAAGACCCCACTGCTGTGAATACAAAACTCGCAAATAATTTGACGAGTAAAACGGGCGAACCCATCAAAATGGTTAACTCGATAACAGTACTCGAACATATAACGACACCAGCTAGGGTGGGGAAAAACACAGTTACGGCTGGAATGGTGGAGTATAAGATGAGTGCAAAAATGGACTCTAATACTGGTCATGCCTCAGTGATACCCAGCGTAGAGACAACCCAGATCTTGGGTCAGGATTTAAGAGCGGCACCTCAGGTACAACTGACACAAACGATACACGACTTACCGGAGTTAACTGCTGTTGGGGAAGATGTCAACCTAGATCAAAGCAAAGTCAAGCACAAACAAGGTCTGGACAATGATGGTCCTGTAATATCCGCCGAATCTGATTCAGGTTCTGAAATTTACGAAACTGGTGCCTCTACTTCTAGTGAATTGCAACAGCTGGAAGAGTTAGAGCGGATAAGTGGTGGGTCCCCGGAACCAGCAGACTATGAACTCGACTTATCAGAACCAGAGCCCGAACTAGAATCAGAGCCAGAATTAGAACAAACACAAGACTCTGAATTAAAGAAAAAGAGTACTGCTTCAAAGGATAGTGTGTCTAGAAAGAATCAGGAAAGAAGAAAAAGAAGGCAAAAAAGACAAGAGAAACTAACCTATGAGGATACTACGGATCAAGGGAGCAATACTGAACAGACTAGACACAGACCCAGGACTATCCCACTACAAGACATTACTGGCTCGGCTTCAAAACCATGTCCTTCTGGAGAATCTAAAACATTTATGATTTCACAACCTGAACTTTGGGATGGTAGGAGGTCACAATCAGAACCTTCTTTGTGTGGCATCTTAAAATCAATAAAGAATCTTAAAGAAGACGTGAAGCAGGATAACAAAAAAAACACACTGTTGTTCACACTGCCATTCAGAAACTTCAAGGGGCAGTACAAAAAGTGGGAGCTACATGTCTTGAAATTTCGGAGAGGATGGCATCAGTTGAAATACGAATGGAAAATATTGAACAAGATGTATCGGCTCTACAAACACTGGGGAAAGAACAGGATGGTATTGTTAAAGACTTAATGCAGAAGATGGAAGACCAAGAGAACAGAGCGAGACGGAATAATCTACGTTTTTTGGGGATACCGGAGAATGCAGAGGGGAATGATCCCAGGGGCTACATGATAACACTTTTGAAAGAATCATTTCCAGAGTTACACATGTGGGACTTTGCTAAAGAAATCCAAAGGGCCCATCGCTTTCCCATGACCCTTTCTAAGAAATCTCAGACAACTGCGCAGTATCCTCGGGCGCTCCTGGTCAATTTTGGTAACTTCCTACTTCGTGAATCAATTTTTGATTTAGCCCGCCCTACTAGCAAAAGAGAATATAAAGGCTTCTCATTTTTTTGTAGACCTGATTTTGCACATGCAACAGTGGAAAGAAGGTGGGGGCTGAGACAGCTAATTTCTCCATTTCAATTAAAGGGTGCCACCGTTTATCTACAAAACCCTGCACGATTAAAAATCATATTTAATGGTACTACGAGAATTTTCTCCAGTGAAGTACAGGCAGAAGCGTACTTAAAAGAAATCACCAAATCAGACAAAACTAATAATAATAATTAGATTATTTAGTAATTGTCACAAATAAAATCGTTGCACTGACTCATATTGTCACTAACTTAATGAAAACCAAACACACCATGATTAAGAATAACCCTATTCTTTCAGGTAGACACGGGGGTTTAGGCGAGTGGCCGCTTAAAGCTTTCAATCACACTAGTGCGCACAACCTGGTTCAACTTGAACCAGATAGCCTCAATAAGGGGTAGTGGGGGGTGGGATAGCCCAAGGGGAGGGGGCAGTATGTTTTTTAAAGGGACACTAGGGGGAATAGTGTGGGGATGGGGTGAGATGAGGGAGAGGGGAGGCGGATGGGGGGAGGGCAGGGGGGGAGAAAACATAAAAAAGGCAACTACTTTAATCTGACAATAAGATTGCTACAAAATGTTATCATTACGGTAAAATCTATAAAGCATACTCAAAAGGTGTGAGAAGGTCATGGCAGAGGCTTCTGCTCTAAGTAAAATCTTTACAAAAACAAAATGGGGAAATTAACAATCTGTACTTGGAATGTGGCTGGACTACATGATAGCAATAAACGAGCTAGGCTAGGCGAAATAATTAAGCAGAATAAAGCTGATATAATCTGCTTTCAAGAAACCCATCCACCCTGGGACAAGAGAGATCTGCTTAACTTTACAGGTTATAAGTTATTGGTCTGTTCCTCGCAAACATCTAATACCCGCGGTGTAGCTATCTTAGCTAAGATAGCCCTGGGGGATCCTAAATGTAAAGCAGCAGATACACAAGGGAGATGGGCAATAGCTGAGTTGGCTATAGGGTTAATTATATGCACTGTATATGGGTCTAACCAGGATGATCCCTCTGTTTTTGAAACACTTGAATTAGAACTTGCGTCTTGGCCGGGCGCACTTGTAATATGTGGTGACTTCAATATCTCATTGGGCCCTGCCTTTAGTAAACAACAATGGTATGCAGATCGAAAACCAAGAGTATTTAAAGCAGTCAGCCAACTCAGAGATAGCCTTGATCTTTTGGATCTATGGGATCTTAAAAATCAGGGCAACCCAGGGTATACATATTATTCACATCCCCACAATAAATATGTCAGACTAGACTATGTACTAGCTTCTAGAGATTTAACTAATCAAGTGGAGATTTATAAATGCCCAAAATTAATCTCAGACCATAATGCACTAATCTGCTCTATCAATCTAACTGGGTTTAATAAACGCCGGTCTAATTGGACTTTTGACCGGAAACTCTTGGTTAATAATGACTATATTATGTTCATCACTAAATGGGCCCAAGAGTATTTTGACATAAATCGATATAGTGCTTCAAGGGGGGTGGTGTGGGATTGTTTTAAAGCTGCACTGAGGGGGGAAACAATTAGTTATGTGGCTAGGACTAAAAAACAACTGGAGAATAAAAACCATTTGCTAATGACAGAATTAGCTAAAATTGAGGAGGATCATGTAGTGTCAATAGTTCGGGGAGAGGATGGGGCAGATACAATGAGACGGATGCTGTTATTAAAAACGGAGCTGAATAGTGGTCTCACACAGAGAGCAGCAGAAACATATCAAGCCCATAGGAGGGATGTGTATGAGAACGGAGAAAGGACTGGGAGGCAGCTTGCCTTACGCACTAGGCAAAAGATCTCCTATAACACTATTAAAGCTATAAAATCTGAGGGCCTGGTCTATACTAATCCAACAGATATAGCTGAAGCTTTTCAATTATATTATCAGAAACTGTATCATGAAGACGAACTAATTGACAGTGGTGAAATAGGGTTATTTCTTACTGAATTCCTAGCTGACACAGGATGGAATAATATTTTAGATAATGCAACAAGGAAAAATTTGGAAAAAGAGATAACCCTAGCAGAAGTATAGAGAGCCCTTTTTGATCTTGCCTCTGGAAAGGCAGCCGGCCCAGATAAAATCCCCTTAGAACTATATAAGATCTTGGGTAATATAATTGCTCCACTCCTACATGACCTCTTTGTAGGTATACAGTGGAGTGGCCGTCCGCCAAACTCCTGGAAAGAGACCAACATAATTGTATTTCCAAAAAAAGGTAAACCAGCGGACCTCCCATCGTCTTACCGCCCAATCTCCTTGATAAACTCTGACTCCAAACTATACGCAAAGATTCTGGCTAATCGGCTGGGAGGGGTCATTGAACATCTGGTCTTCCCCTGGCAGCATGGCTTTATTCCTGGCAGGTCTACTACCGATCACATTCGTAGAGTGATTTCACTCTTTGATGCCATGGCCGGGACTGGAGGCCGGATGTCGATGATCCTTCTCGACGCTGAGAAAGCCTTCGATAGGGTGTCATGGGAGTTTCTTTGGAGTATATTGGGTTGAAATAACTGTGGGCCTATATTCATTAAAGCTATTAAAGCTATGTATAAAGAACCAGTAGCTAAGATTCAGGTCATGGGTATTGAGTCTGGGATAGTTAAGATAACAAGAGGCACAAGGCAAGGGTGCCCATGCTCGCCGTTATTGTTTGCATTATATATCAACCCTCTGATTGTTAAACTCATGCAGACCCCGTTGATTAAACCAATCACCTTGGGCACTTTTGACACTAAAATACTCGCATATGCGGATGATGTGGCGGTACTAACATCTGACCCTACGGAAGCAATCACTGAAATAGAGGCAATCACGCATAGGTTTGGAAGATTCTGGGTACTCTCTCAATAAAGATAAAACCATTATACTATGCACCGAGAATATAGATTTCAGTGATCCCAGAAAGGCAGAAACAGCAGTGTATCTTGGGGTCTGTATAAGCACAAAGGTTCCTGATATATGTAAACTAAACTACGGACCTTTGCTAACTACAATAAAACAAGATTTAACTTGGGTTAATGGCATACATTTGTCAATAATTGGTAGAGCTAACTATCTTAAAATGAACATACTTCCCAAATTATTATATTTGTTTCGTGCTATCCCCCTACTTATTGAGGATAAATTACTAAGAAATTTTGAGTCACAAATGGCTAAATTTATGTGGCAGTATCGTAAAATCAGGTCAATGAGATATTTATCATTACCACAGGAAAGGGGAGGGTTAGCCACTCCAAATATCATGCTCTACCTATGGGCCGCCTTCCTTCAGCAAATGGCTCCACTCTTTAACATCTCTAATCAGCCGGAGAATCTAGAAGGCACAAGAATGCCATCAGTTTATGAATTATCAATATGGGTGGAAGCCCGAGGACTCTTACTTAGACAACTGGAACCCAGCTATTACAAAAAAACGAAATTTAAAGTGATCAACAATGCAAGTAAAATATGGGAAAGAATATCGAAATATATGGAAATCCCTAAATTCACTAGATATACGCCTTTATGGCAGTCTTCACTTTTATCTAAACAAGTTAATGATGCTGTTGCAAAAAAATGGGAAAATCTGGGAATCATTACAGCTGGAGATTTTCTCGTTGGGGAATCCAGTACTAGATTTATGAACCTTCAAAAAAACTTTACAATCTCTAACTGTGATTATTTCAAATATATTCAACTCAATACAATTGTAACTATGAAAAGACCTGTGATTATGTTAGATAAGATTCCTTTCCTAGAAATACTTAAGATTGACACAACTAGAATTCGAGCTTTTTATAGTATGCTTCTAGGGAAGCTTCAAGACGATCTTGACCAAACCGAAGCTACATGGGTCGATAAACTAGACAACCCTGATGTAGATATAGATATGAGTCTGTTATTATCATCGCAGCTCCTCCTTAGCTCTAATCTCAGGGCTCAGATTTATAAGGCTATTTGTAACCTTTATTATACTCCAGCTAAACTCTATGACTGGGGCAAAAAGGCTGAATGATAAGTGTCCTAGATGTGGAAGCGGCCCGGCTACATTAATCCATATGTTTTATGAATGTAACAAACTAGCATCGTTTAAGAGGATGCTGTCTGAGTTCTGAGAAGAAGTGTTTGGACATAGAGTTGCAGAATCTTCCACATTATATATACTAGGGCAGGACAGCTCTCTAGATTTAAGTGCAGAAGAAGAATCTTGCTTATTTATAGGAACAGCAGTATATAGAATTATACTAGCAGCCAGGTGGAAAGAGACTGACCCACCAACGTTCCAAATGTGGTTATGTCGTTTCCTAGGTGTGTACAACCAGGAAAAAGCTATATATGCTTCTAGAGGTAGGTGGGCTAGAAGTCGAGGCGCTAGGATCTGGTCCCCTATAGATAGATGGAGTGAGACTATTATGAATGTTTGAATTAAATCATTTTCATTGTAATTAATTTCTTTTAGCAGGTCTATAATAAGTATATGGAATGTTTGATTTGTTAATATGACTTTACGCAATTCTTTGTTAAATTTAAGATTTGTATTCGTACTGCTTTTTTCTATTTGTTTGTGTCATCAGAGTTGCTTACATTTTTTTTTTTAAAAAAAAGAAATATTGATACAGTCTTCGCCAGGGTTAAAAAGGAACTCAAGCCATGGGCGGGTGTACCCCTATTTCTTTACCACCACTCCGCTATCTTTAAAATGATTTCTCTCCCCCGGCTCCTCTATCAACTACATAATCACCTCTATCTTACTCCCCAGCTCTGGTTCAGGCAACTGAATGCTATGCTTAATGCGTTCCTTTGGGGAGGCGGCTTGATTAGAATAGCAATTCGGACTTGTTTTCTCTCTACCTACTGTGGGGGCATTGCTACGGCCAATATCCAGTCGTACTATGCAGCTTCCAATTTGCAGGTGCTCAACGACTACTGCTCAACGCCGGCTCCCCAGTGTGAGCCGGCGTTTGTGCTAGAGCGACGGCTCCTAGGTGACACATCGCTTTCTAAATATTTATATAAACGAGCTAGCATTCAGGATTTTCCTATGGTGACCAAGGTGGTCATAGTATTAAAGCGTCAGTTGCTCTGTCGCATTGTTTGGCTGAATCGTCTGACAGGCGCAGCTCCGCTCTGGTGTAATCGTCTTCTTTCCCAGGTGCAGCAACTACAGAGGTTACAGAGATCGGACCAAATTTGCATTTCCACCTTGGCTGATGTTTTGCAGGGCACAAGCTTCAAATCCTTTTCTGATCTTCAAAATGTATATTCCATACCACACTCTCAGTTTTACAGGTATCTCCAGTTTCGCCATGCCATCGCTCACTTTCTTAAGGAGATTTTCTCCCTCCCTGAGTTCAACACATTAGAGGGCAGGGCAGGGCAGGTTCCTCATTGGCGACCTGTTAGACCACAAAATCTCTAAAATATACCAAACATTGGTTACTCACAGTGCGTCAACATTAGAGCCCCTTAGGGAAGCCTAAAACAGATTTTGGTCCTCTAGATAATGAGGATTGGAGGGAGGCGCTGGAGTCCCCTCGAGGGGCTGCCATCTCTTCGAGGTTGCGATTTATACAGTTGAAATATCTGCACAGAATATATTTCACCCGATCGCGACTTTATAGAGTGGGTCTTATTGCCTCCCCACAGAGTCTTCGTTGCGGAATGGAGGAAGCTACTTTTATTCATACAATATGGTCTTGCCCGGTTCTTGGTGCATTTTGGAAGGGTATACGCAGCTGTTTGGCTGAAGTGTTGGGATGTTCTATACCAATTACATTACACCTAGCGCTCCCACACATTGCAGGACATCGGGGCAACAGATCTAAACAACATCTGTTGTTTCTTGGCCTCAATAACGCCAAACGGAAAATAGCCGTCTTTGGAAAGCACCTATCCCACCTTCTCTGACTGTATGGAAGCGAGAAATAGATTTCTGTATGAGATTGGAGGAGCCGGTCTTTAAAGCCCATGGGTGCCCGCAGAAACATACGTATATGGCAACTCTGGGCAAATTACAGGGGAATCATTTTGACACGGCCATCTTCACCCTCATCCCCCACATAAAAGGTTTGCCCTACAATCTAAACCTATATTAACATACTGCTATTGTGTGTCAGTCGAATATAGACCAGATACTTTGTTTTTGGTTTCCTGGTCATGTAACATAGGCAATTCCTTAAGGTTCTATAACGCCGCAGTTATTGTATTCTATATAATTTTGTTCTGTTTTCTGTATTTTAATTGTTTTTTTATTTTATATATCATACATATTGTAGCTCATGATGCTCAATTTCATTTCGTATATTATATAATTACATCATTGTCAGTGCTTATGTAGGCAAAGAAAATGCCAATAAAGTTTGTTCTTATAAAAAAAAAATAGGCTAAACCCAATAGAAATGGAGGAAAATGAAGTAGAAGACACAGGAACCAATGAGAAGCCACGAAAGAGAGGAGGCGGCATGTATATCCCTTTTAAGTTCATCTTAAAAACAATTGATTTCTCAAACACAGCGTAAGCGCTGTGCAGGCGAAACCTAACATAAGTAGTGCTTGAAAAGCAAGCAGTGGAAGCATAAAATCCAGCCAATCATAAGGGATTGTAAAGAAACTATGCTCCATGGGAGGGTCAAATAAAAGATTGACAAACTGGAACACTAATAAGAAACAGGCAAATGAGAGCAATAAGAAAGCCATCCAATGGTAAACAAAGGGTGGGCTGAATGTTTTTGGTAAGCCAACACTGCCTTGCAACAGACAGAGCATGCTCTGTTGAGTAGGATACACCGAAAAAAAGATAATGGCTCACCCTTTTACCTTATGTACAAAAGCATTTAGCGAAAACAGAATTTAAGAAGTACTATCTAAGGTTATAGACTAAACAACAAATTTTCACTTAGCTTGTTAAAATACAATGCTACGCTTTTAGACGTTTTTTCCATAAAAATGATTTTAAATGGCGACTGGAAAACAGACTTCACGTAGCTTCCCTGGTGAGCATTATTTGCACAAAGTATACATTTTGATTGGTTATTTTAGAGTGAAATACAACATTGGATAAAGTAAACAATCCATTACTTCGATCTAAAAATACATGTCAGCCTCTGGATTTAAAAGCAGCCAGGAATGTAGCTGTCCAAATCAAAAAATGGGACATGCACAAACCTACTTATTTTTTTCAGACAAACATATGAAATACAATTGTCTTTCCAATGAGCAAAACACAGTACAATTATGTGTCTCTTTGTCACTCGTTGTGTGCCTAGATACAGGCACACTCAGAGGACATTTTACACACCCTTTCTTTCCTTGCTTCCCATCAAAAGTGGTCAGGCCTCGAAAAATCTACTCGCCCACTCACTATGGAGGGTCAGATTTTATCAGGTCGACCTATATTTAGGAACTACACACTCATTCTGGCTAATTGACAATGAACAGATGTTCTGTTCAGTCAGAAAAAAAGGAGCAATAAATATGCCTTTAAATTTTGTTTTCATCTTGTCACAGTTGCTCTGTCTTCAGAGTAAGAAGTCAGTTTAAAATTACTTTTCCTTCTCTCACTGCAGAGTTCCAGAATTTTGTAAAGTGAACCATCTGATCTCCTGTGCAAAATGTGAAATGAAAGGCCATTTTTCCTAACACAAACTTAAATAGATAAGTCAACTGTACAGACATTTCAAAATATATTTCAGTAGATGTTGCAAGCCCATTTTTTTTGTACTTGTGTGTGACGAAAAAAATATTTTAATAGGATAAAAAAAACAATCGGAACACTTTACTTGGTGATGTGCAAATGATAAATGTGTTTTCTGAAACCCAATTTTCACAGATTATTGCTAATACGGTATATAGTTTTATCAGTAAAGCTGCTAGGTATTGGGAAGGTTTATGGCCATTTCCTGGAAATGTACTGTCTATAAATGACAGTGCACTACCACATCATGTCTGAGACAGTCTTTAAACATGAACTGAGAAACACAACTAGCCCAGCCCGGATAGGAATGCTGTAAGTAGGCAAGTCGGGGATCATGTGTACCCTCTATGTGGGCTAGATTCTAATTACACATGGAGTAAATGTTTAGTCTATATATTCAAACAAAAGAGTTTTGTTTTGTACAGCAGAAATGCTGAACTCATATATTAGAAGGTGCACTCCTATGTGAGAATGAAGAAAAAGGTGGCTCTATAAAATATAATATTTGCCAATGTTCACACAATTTGAGAATGAAGAAAAAGGTGGCTCTATAAAATATAAAATTTGAGACCAGTTTGCGGATCAGGTCCAATGCAGTTAGGTCAAGTAGATTATTGAAGTTACTCGACCTGCAGCTTAGTAAAATGCTTACGATTTTGAGGCATGGTAGTACATTGAGTCATAGCTGTACAACTGACATAAAACCACACCTAGCATCTTTGATCGGCCAATTATGACAGTGCATCCAAACCCACAGGGAACATTTTTTCCACAAGTTAGACATAGAACATGAACAATGACTGGATTTGCAGAGATGGAAGCACTATTCATATGTGACAAGTTTAGAAAGTTTAAATTATAGACACTGTGGCAAGATGCAAGGCACTCTTGATATCCAATCTTGCAATATAAACACAACGGTATTAAATCTGAAGCTGTAATCGCTTTTCTAAAATACGCTCCTCTTGCAAAAGAATACAAATCTGACAAAATATATTGGAATAGAACAAATGTTCTCTTATATTATATGTGTTAGTTGGCAATTCATAGAACCGGAACTTTAACAAAGAAAAATCATAATCTACCTACATATTTCGAGAGACGTTGTGAGCATGTAGGGGGATCCTTATTTAAAAAAACCTATTACTCATAGTAGCATTCTTAAGGAGCGACTTGGTTCACCCATTTTACTCCATCACTGGTCTCCCAGTCGCCTACTGACAATTCGAAAAGTGTGATATGTATTAAACAGTAATGCATTGTATTGCATACTTGCAAAAGAACGGGAAGTTATTTAACCCCGTTGAGAGAGCATGTTTGAACACAGAAGAAACTGTCAACACACACACCAAAAGAGATTACATATCATCCATGACAGCACAGAAACAGGGTCTCAATTAAGTAGCACAATGCGCGGACTCTGGGAAATAAAGAGTAGGAAAGCAATTCCAGTGGACCCTCTCTCATATCTCAAGTGGCAAGCAAAGGGAATTGATACAACAGACGTGTTGGCAGTCATTACGGACAAAAGTACCTGCACAATTGTATTATTATTTTTTTAATGAAATGCAGATTCGCTGAAGTAAACATATTTGTAACAGTGCTCAAGGGCCAGAGAGAAAAGTGAGAAATATAAGTGACAAGTTTTGCGAATCATGAAAATGCACTGCACACAACATTTTTTGCAGAACAAGGGCAGCCGAAATATCGTTAAACTTCTCCTGGTCTCTCCAAGATCTGCTTTGATTTCCAATCTCGGGGAAATGTAGATTAGGCACTACTTTGATTAAAGTAATGCAAACAATAATAAAGAGAAACATTTTATGTGGTCAGTAAATTAGGAGAATGCAATGATAGCAATTATCAGGATCTCGATCTCCGAGGGAGTCCTGTCTACAGAGAAGTCAAAAATGGGCAATACTGTGCATTTATTGTAGGTTTCGACCTGTCAGGTGAAAGTTCGGACCATACTCTTTTATCTACTAAACAATTCTGTGGAGCACCGTGCAAACAAACACAAACCACCTATAAGAAATTTGGAATAAACAATAAAGCGTGCAAGCGTACATCTCATTAAAGCTAAGGGGAGTTTGTGAGTGTGCAGGGCAAAATGCCAATATTTGTAGGTTTCCCAACTATTTCTGGTTGTTTCATTAGCCTCACTAGTTTTGACGAGTAGCGGTTTACAATTTACAGAAAATTAAGAATCTCATTATGATAGACCATGTCTCCATTCTGATTTTTTTCAGTGTACCTCCCCCTCCTCTATAGTTTTACCAACATGCGATGTATGCGATATAAAAAAAAAGAGACAAAATATTATAGTTCTTCGCCAGTGTAAACCGCACCGCTCTGTTTTGCGGATCCTGACAGACCAATATTTATATTTTCAATCTTCTGATCTACTATATCAACAGTTGTCATGATCACTTTAAACCTAGACTTGGCAGAAGGGCTTGCTGTCAAAAATAAGGTCAATTCACAGTAAGAGCAGGACAGGAGACAATCACTGCAGCAGCTCCTTGGTAGCAAGTAAGAGTGTTAATAACAACACAACAGAAAGGCAACTGCACTGCTTAGGCGAGGGCAACGTGCCTACTTCAGGTGACATCCCTGGCACACACTGCTTCTCCGCAGCGGGACGTGGCTCTCCCCAGAACCCGCTCCTTACCTTAGCTTTTCCAGCCTCCAGTTTTTTCTGTCGCTCCTCATCCTCCATGGCCCCTGCGGAAGAGAGATAAAGTGCAAGCTGTTAGGTGGTTCAGCCCGTCAGCGCTGAGCTCCGCAGCCCGGAGTCCCGCTCGCTGCAGCCACTGCGGCGGGCAGTTTCATGGCTCTGCAGGAGCGGCCATGATACTCCACGTAAACACAGGCACGGCCGGGGAAAGTGACGTCAGGGCCGCTCCGGCAGCCTGACAGCTCGGGAGGGGTAGTACTTCTTCTATGTCTATGGCAGGTGGTCGCTAGTGTGAAAGCCACAGACATGGAAGAAGGCTATTGAATTGATTACACTCCAGACAAATAGTTGCAGCACCGCAGGACATTTTTTGTGCAAGAGAAATATAGCTAGCTATAAGCTAACTAGATTTCTAAAGTAGAGTAATGCTCCAGCAGGAATGAACTGAGACGTTTTGAACCTTGTGGAAAATTCAGGTCACCGCTTGCAAATACTTAGTATTTGGTTAGGTTGTCACATATGGGGATTTAGACATTTGAAAAAGGTTTAGGGGGATTCTACAAAGGCATTTGCACGAGTAAACTTCACCATTCATTAACCTTACCTGTGTGTACTGTATGAAATTTGTGACGGAGGCATCTGTGGGGGCAGGGCACATTCTGTTCATATTTCTAGTATTGTTATTACCTGCAAATACCTGCAAATATTTTCGGGTTACAAGTAAGATGCGACATGAAGGTGCAAATTACTTGTGCAAGCCTTAGTCAATGTTCTAACACACATTACATGGCCCTAATCCATCCTTTAACACTTGGACACCACTTTCAATACTCACGTGCACATATCTGCCAAGGTTCCAGATTGCTATGTGTGACATTTTCAGAATTTTTGTGTAATTATGAGTGACATTTCAATGATTATGAGTGACACTGTCTTGCGAGCAAAAATCTAGCAATTTAGACGAGGGAATCATATAAATATTAGAACTTAGACCCAATTGAGCAAGGGACTACTTACTGCAAACGCCTGCGGCAGCTGACTCATATTTAAAATTAAATTATGAAAATGTTACACATAGCAATCTAAAACATTGGCAGCTATGCACATCTAGAAAGCAGGTCACATGGCTCCGCTAAGAATTAACACCAAAAGGAGCAAAGACCTGCGTTTAGGCTGTAGAACCACTGGAGCGAAGCTGTGCAATAAGTCCCACTGGCAAGACAACAGTTTAGTAGAGAACACAGCTCTTTACTGGAACATGCCCCACCAATGTAGAAGGGGTATTGATGGGTGCACATGAGGCATTCAGAGGTGTGGTGCACCTGAGCATCACAAGAGCCTGTCCTGATGACCTGGCATAAATATCTCTAGTGTCACACAGTGTGTCTGCGTGATCCTGCGAGTGACAAGTAACACACCAAGCATAAATACACCAGATGACACTTCTGGCAAAAATTGAAATGTGTTTTATAATGTCCATGGGCAAGAAGTGAAAACATTGAAATGGCACAAAAGCAGCATTGTCTTAAGTCGGGTATTGTGTATGCCCTGTAATGCTGCTTGAAGGCTGGAGAACAGCAAGTGTCAAAAGTCCCCTGAATCCAACACCTCGCCTTCAGATTCAGGCACACACAGGTAAGTGCAAATGTAGTCTGTCTCGAGTGACAGTCAGTACGCACGCTGAAGAGTCTGTGAACTGATGGACTAAGGCTGTTTCGAGAGAGCCCAAATAATAAAAATAAATAAACCAGGCGAGGAGCTTCACTAAACTCCATGCCGCTCTCCCACACGCGACCTGGGCCTAGACCATAAAGCTGACTCAGATCTGATGCCAGAAATTAATAAATCAGATGATTCCGGCCCCAACAGTCTGCACTTCTGTGATACCATGCTGTTGAAGCCTCAGGAGAGCCTGTTACACACATTGCGGTTACAGTCAAGCAGGCTGATTATTTATTTATAAAGTTTTATATATATTTCAAAAATTATTTTTAAAATGTCACAGCAGTATAATTAAGTGAGTGTTATACAATTCTCTTCCTGAGCAGTTACCAAAGCATTATTTTAGAATTAATCAGCAAGAAACGATCAAATTATATCTAAGCAAATCAGAAGAGATGAGTCCAATATGTATCAAAAACTTCTTCTTTATTTTCTTCTTTCCAGTCACTCAGTACTTTTCCTTTCTTTTTTCTTTGCCAACACGTGTTTCGTCCTAACTATATACAGTTAATGGACTTCGTCAGGGCGAATGGGTGTCTGTTTATCTATGTTGGTTGATGAAACTTCGGGCAATCAAAACCTTAGATTTTCCTTCGTTATTTTATAGAAGCCACAAAGTTCCACATACTTTCATATTTTCGGATATCACGATCGAAGAGTATATTATCGGATGAAGCGTGAAAGAACCTCAGTGTAAGGGGATCCTGGCGTACTCGGAGTCTGCCATCGTCCACCCAATCTTGCAATTTCTCTAAAATGACTCGACCTGCCACCTTTCCGAGGGAGTCTAAGAGAGAGATTGGACGATAACAGGTTACTGACTTCCGGTGCCCCTTTTTAAAAATGGGAATTAGTATGGATTTTGGCCATGAAACCAGTAAGCCTATGTTGCAAGTTGCGTTCAGGACTTTAGTTAGAAGGGGGGTCCATAGGTCCATTTGAGCTTTGAAAGAATCAATAGGGACGCCGTCTGGGCCAGGTGCCTTCCCATTTTTACTTACTCTCAGAGCCTGGGCAGTTTGTTTCAATGAGAACTGTAGGTCGATGGGATAGGCGCTATCTAGAACGTCCCGGGAATTAGAGTTCTGAGATTTTGGGTCCTGAGGTTTAACAGACTCCAGACCAACTGAAAAAATCTTGGAAAAATGGAGAACCCATTCCTTTTCCTCTATTGCTAAATCTAACTTTGGATGATTAATATTGTCAATTAAAAAGGGAGACTTGACCACTTGCCAAAAAGCAGCCGAGTTTTTATGGGTGCAGGTTTCATGCAATTGGTCCCAGAGTTGGTTTTTTAGTTCTTTTTTCCTGTTTTTTAATGCAGAGTTATAAGCTTTCCTTAATGATGGGATCCTCACCAATTTTCTCAACGCAGTTTTTAAGTTGGAGTAAGCAACCGTGCACTCATGGTTAAACCAGCCCTTCCTCTTTTTTGACTTATGTTTTATCTCTACCCACAGAGCCTCATTGATCGCCTTAATGACCAATTCAAAGTTGGCAATGACTTCTGTATGTGTAGTATCTGGGGTAAGGCATTTCATAATGGAGGGGTAGGCCCTCGCTATCACTGACTTTGTTATTTCCATAGGGTCTACTTTCCCCCATTTCAGCGCATATCCATTTAATCTATTTAATGCCAGATTATTTTGTGATAAAATGGAACCCAGGCCACTCTTCTGTTTATGGGACAATGACAGAGAAATGCTGAGAGGATAATGATCGCTTAGTACAATTGTGTGTCTAGTGAATCCTGCGTCTATAGTCCTCTGACCATTTGAGACCAAGATGTAATCTATAGTTGTTTGGCATCCTCTCCCATGAAATGTGGGGGCCGGTATTAAGTTCTCCTTGTTCAGGGTATTTGCCTGGACCAGGTATAGCTTAAATAAGGTTTCATTTAAATAATTACCTAGGGTAAAATGTCTAAAGTGTGAGATGGGGTTTTCAAGTTCGTCCAGGATGCCACAGATATTATTGCCAGTAAGGCATGGTCCCAGATTGAAATCCCCCCCCCCCCCAAATAATTACCTCTTCATTGGTCGTCTTCCTTATTTTGGTTATTAATATAGACCGGATCAAGGATACAAAGTTCACTGCCTCAACATCAGGAAGGTTATTATAGAAGTTCACTATAAGGAAGCTATCCCTGTTGTTTAAGCTCAGCCTAAGAATCTGAAAATTAGGATCCAGATTTATAGGGACTACTTCTGTTGTATTAAGGAGGTTTGAAACATAGATTGTTAGACCTCCTTTCGCTCTGCCTGAGATGGAAGATTGGGCATGTGTATAATAGGTTTTGAATCCCTCCATGTGTATCGCGTCAATATCCCAGGTCTCTTGAAGCGCTATAATGTCAAATTTAGGACTAAAATCTCTCCATTCGTCATTTCTGACCTTGGATCGTTGGCCTGCTATGTTCCAGAATAGAACTGCAATTCGGGGTTTTTTCTCCTCCCCTATACATCCCTGCGTATCTAATACAGATCCGGTAACAGGATTAGAAATTAAATCCTGTCCAGGAACAGGGAAAAAATGGGCCTGATTCATACCTATGGACTTGTCCAACAGGTCAGTGGATGTGACCTGAGACCGTTTACGTCTTGGATGGGAGACTTGAGAGACATGAACAGTATAGTTAGTATTTAGTTCTATGCTTTTGGAAGACACCTTTTGTGGACTGTCAGCAGCATCCTTTACTATACACCAAAAATCAAGTCAGTCCACTCCCTCCAAACATGATAATGCCGCATAGCAGTTGTAGACAGGTAAGAAGTGATCATCCTGATGTTGAAATATGGGCCTAAAGCGGTTATCCTGATATTGAAATAGGGACCTAAAACGACCATCCTGATGTTGAGATGGGAGCCCAAAGTGACCATTCTGTTATTGAAGTGAGGGGCTGAAGCGATCAACCTGAGGCTCAAATGGGGGCCCAAAACAGCGATCCTGATTTTGAGGTAGGGGCCTAAAAAGATCATTCTGATATTGATATAAGGGTCTATAATGATCCTTCTGATGTGGAAGTAGAGGCCTAAAGCAGTCGTCCAGATGTTGAGGTGGGTGTCTAAAGCGATCAACGTGATGATTAAGTGGGGGCGTAAGGTAATCATCCTGATATTGGAATAAAGGTCTAATGCAATCGTCCTGATTTCGAAATGGGGGCCTCGAATTAGTTTCGGACGTCACCAGTGCTCTAGGGTAAAAGTAGGGCAGTTCACGTGCTGTGATTGCATTGCTACCATTTGAGGGGAACCAGTTTAAAACATGTCTAACTGCCCTTTTATCTCTGAAGTTTATTATAATAATATCCCTGTGATGTCCTTTATTCTGTGTCCTAGCCAGGGAAGACGCATAACGTGTAGAATTTCACCATTTACATTTGGAGGAAGTGGTCGGTTCTGCCTAAGCCAAAATATGACTTTATTTTTTAACTGGCTTTAGTCTTCTCTCTTCCCATCCTCTAAGACTGGGACTCCTGTGAGGACCACCACAAGCGGAGCTGCTTCCGGAGGCAGTTCCACATTATGCCTCTTAGGCAGGGATGTCCTCACAGACTCTTCATGGCCATTAGGTTTTTGGGCACTTCCTGGGAGATTAGGTTTCCCACCTACCTGAGCCTCTTTTTCTCTGATTTTTACATTTTGCCGAGATTTTTTGGGGGACATTGGTTTCAGGGGTTTCGATTTAACTTGGTTCGTGGATTTTACTCCCTTTTGGACAATAGTGTTTGGGGCTGATGCAATAGTTAAGAGCACTAGTGGGGACTTTGGTAAATCCTTAGTTCCCTCTTTGATTTCCCCGATTGCCTGTTCTAAGTTCCCCAACTGTTGGGCTATTCTTTTTAGTCTCTTACTAAAGGCAATATGAGTGATCTAATCAGTTTTTCAATACTTCCCATTAGGTCAGTACCAGATGTTTCTATTGTTTGGAAGTGTGGTGGAATAGCTGGTGTGGGTAACGTGGATGCGTTGGATGAGGAACTCTTAGAGTTACCAAAATTAGGTAGATTAATCTTATTTCTCTGTGGTCCACTCCCCCTCTTTCTCCTTTTTTCGGGGGTGGGCCTTGTACTTGAGGGGTTTTCGGAATTGTATTAGATTTTTGAATGGTCTCTACAATTGGTGACCCTGTGTCTGGCAGGACTTCTACCTCTGGTATCGTGTTACAAAAGAAGCAGAAAGATTTACAATCAAATCATTATTTGACTCAAGTGGGGGTCTATCTCGGAGGAGTAACGGTATGTTGTCACAGGAAGATGCATCAAGACCCTCGCTTTCGCGAAGGGTGCTGGAATGCGGTGACGTGGCTAGCTGTAACGGGCTCAGAGATGAACGTTTGTTCTTGATAAGCTCAACTGAACGACGTCTCTCGGCCCGTCGCTCAGCAAGTGCGATATCCCTGTCAATTCCTGGGGTAGCCCTAATGACATAATTGTCTAGCGTTCCTCGATTAACTCCTCCTCCCACTAAGGATTTTTCTTTAGAGACAGGCAAGGTCATGATGCGTGCTAAAGACTATGGATAGCTAGTGAAATCACACTTAAACTTTAGTGTTGTTTCAGACAGAACTGTAATTATACAATTTTCAATTATCAAAAAGGCCAAATGAAGAGCTTTGAGTGGATCTGCTTACTAGAGTCTTATACATACAGTCCGTTCTCGCCGTGGGTTGCACGTCGAAGGGGGGGGAGGCCCAGCCCAGCCTCCTCTGGCCTCTGAGGGCCTAAGAGGGCCCGCCCTTCTCCCGGGCTGCTCCCGCGTGCTCCCGCGGGGCGGTGAGGATATTAGTGATTTATAGGCAAAGTCGTGAGGGCGCGGCTTACTCAGGGCCCAGGTGGTGTAGCAGAGAGGTTCCTGGGACTTGGAGTCCGCCTTGGTGTTCCGGCGGGTCTCTACAAGCTCAGGATCGTGACTCTGTATGCCAGGTCAGTCCGTCAAAGTTCCCTGCTTGCACGGAACAAAACCAGCGAGGAAAGTCAGTGGAAAAAGTTCTGCATCTGCCCAGTGACCTCTACGCTGGGGCACCCGCGGAGCGGGTGCGGCGAGGTCTTTTTAGGTTCCTCCTCAGGTGAGGGCGTGGCTTACTCAGGGCCCAGGTGGTGTAGCAGAGAGGTTCCTGGGACTTGGAGTCCGCCTTGGTGTTCCGGCGGGTCTCTACAAGCCCAGGATCGTGACTCTGTATGCCCGGTCAGTTCGTCAAAGTTCCCTGCTTGCACGGAATGAAACCAGCGAGAAAAGTCCGTGGAAAAAGTTCTGCATCTGCCCAGTGACGTCTACGCTGCGGCACTTGAAGTTATAATTTTGGTTTGCATATATACTGGATTGAGTAGTATTCCCCCCTAAAAATCCTTTAACTACATTCAGCAATTCCTGGTTCTTATTGTGGGGTCACATTGGCTTCACGAGTTAGAAATGTATTGTTAATGCCTTTTCCCTTTCAATGTTTCACGTCAGCGAATAAAATTCCATACGACCAATGGGGAAAAGTCTTTAACGACTTGACTAAGAGATTACGTTGTAAGGCCAAGCGCTCTTTCAGTAGTAATACGAGAAACCAACATTACTGATAACACAGCTTGAATCCAGTATGAATCATTGCCACCAGGGTATTGAATCTCTACCAGAATATACCCCAATAACTGCTCCAGATGAATTCCAGTTATGCATACAGTATTGGCACTCCTTGGATTAACCTAGCTTCTCGTCATCTGGTTGCCACCTAGTTAGTCACAACCTGTCTCCTCATGCCCCAGTGTCCTTCCTACCACACTATACAAATTAACAAAAAAGGGAGGTAGAGTACCACACACGGCAGACTTTCTAGTTCATTCCGGCCGGGCAGCGTGTGGGGTAAGACGGAGGACAACTCATCCCGAGTTTGTGAGTATAGAGTGTGCAACACAAGCATTCCATATGACTAAGTAAGTAAGAAATGATTTTAAAACCCAGATTGTTTCTCTACTTAGATTGCACAAATAGCAATCACCCCCAGACGTTCTAGAGTGCTCATGAAGCAAGCAAGCTATACCTATTAAGTATGACCAACACTTCCTTTATATTCATTTGAGAGTCAAAGTGTGTGTTTTCTATGTTGTATGTCTTGTGAGTCTTTCTTTTACAGGGCTAATTGAGCAAATGGCCTGTTCCATGTGACTGCACCTGCCTGAGCTACCCATGACCAGGGTGACCATCTCCTTTTTCTTTTTCTTTTCTCGGTCATGCAAATTGCATTGAACTTGAGCAAAACCGCTGTAGGCACATTATAGCCTATATTTTTATACACATAAATACATTTTTGTCACTTTTTGTTACTTACACAAAACTTTTAAGTTACAAACTAGTGAAACGTGAGTAAGGTGGGGAAGTTGTGCCCCCGTCCTGAAGAAGGAGCACAAGCTCCGAAACATGTCGACGCACACATGAGGTACTTCCATTAACACGACAGATCAAACCTCGCACTCCACTTCTTTTAGTAGTACGAGCCCGGGGTTGTGAATAAAGTTTTTTCCAATACACCCACGAGCCAGGTATCTTTTTAACTCTTCACAAAATCCCACCACTCACATAAGTATCCCTTTCACTTGCACCACACGCACCACACATAGCCATTACTATAAGTGCTCCCGCGTAGTTGTATGTCGTAGCACGCCGCATACCGCTAGAGGGGTGCGAAGACCCCTATGATGAAGCATGACACCAAGGGGCCTTTTGGTGTGTGAGGGGTATTTTAAAAAACACTAAGTGCTCCCACACCACCGTGGGTAACATTTTCCTTCCTGCCACACTGTCTCTTTTATAATAACTTTCTGCAACTCTCTTTGCAGCCCCACTGTCAATTACCAAAACTCATCATTTTGGGCAATGTGAATGCTTTGCTTGAGAAACAAGATCCATCATCACAAAAGTGGTCATTTCCAGGCTTTGAAAATTTAAACTCACACAACTCATCACTTATTCAACACTCTTAGTAGGTCACACTCTGTAGGAAAAGCCTTGGACTACCAAATACCTAAAAATATCAACACAGCTGTCTTTTATGCGAAGATAAAATAATAATAATCACCAATATTGTAGTTCATTTTGGTTTATTAAAAGTATAAAAATATGAGGGGAACAAATCCCTGAGCTCCTTAGCACACATAGCAACAGACTGTAATTAGCCTCCTTTTCCTCTAAAATTGGTAGATGTGGGCAAGCCTTCCTGATGCCATGCACTCCTACATTGTTTTTGACCGGCGGGCGTTTATTGTGAAGTTCCATGTGTACCCTAGAGCTGCGGAAGTGAGTCCTGCCGCCATTTCAGCAGTGCGCTGCTTGCTTTCTCTGCCCCTGCTGCTTTCTCCTACTCCTTCAAGCCAACAAACAAAAATACTAATAGTATGCCACAGGAACATAGCGCTTTTAATACTGCAATCGTCTTCATTTCTCAAGACTTTTCTATATCCCCACTTTGTGGTAAAAGTTCTTATATATTTAGTGAGTGGCTGCCATTTTGTAAGTGTGCCACTCACTTCGCAACATTTTCTGCAGGTAAGGATTTGAATAAGTTCCTCTACTGTGTCCCCTTTTCATCCTGCAACCTCAATGTTAATGTATATAAGGATTTTCTTCCTCATTTTCAGCAGAAAATTATAGTTCTTCTGCTATACTTCTACTCTACTTTTCTCACAGAAGAATTTCATTTTTTGGTCAAAGCATTGTGCTGTTTTGAGGGCCTCCCATTAACTAATTTCGATTTCATTGCTGTTTACACAATTCTGGAAGTTCTTGTGCTACATTTTTATTGACTGTGCTTTTTTCTAACACCATCATCACCTTTTATGGGCAGGACAAGGCCCTTACTAAGGTCTGCACGTCACTCTAGATGCTGCACCAAAATGGCTAGTGACGTACTTACTTCTGTTAAACCACCTTCTTCTAGCATGAAATCTAAACAGGTGAAAAATGACCCTCCATCACCTATGACAGCTTTCCTACTCGTGGAGCCTTCCTGCTTGTTGCCCTGACTGATCCGACCTCATTTTATTATTATTATTATTATTATTATGTTTCTTATATAGCGCCAGAATCGACCCCCGAAGGGGTATCTCCGCGCTTGCCTTGGGAACCCGTCCTGGCTTTTCCCTGTGAGATAGCCCCTACAGGGCATCCCCAAAGTGAAAGCCAGTCATCCCGCCGCGGGGGGGGGGGCCGTTGTGGAGATTAAGCAAGCTTAATGCCCAGAGTTGCAGAGTGTGAACCCATGATTAGGTCAACCCCACGGAACGTAACACCCTCCTTAGTTACGACAGTAATCACCCAAAGGCTCTAAAAGACTCCTTACCATATTCTCAATTTCTGAGAATAAGGAGGAATTGTTCAACAAAAGAAGATTACTTCAAAGAAGTAGGTATCCTTACTAATAAATTACAAGCACGTGGCTATCCAAGAAGACTGATTAAAATAGCATCTAAAAGGGCCTGGTACTGTCCTCGGGATGCCTTGCTAATTCCAAAAGTGAAAGACAAAAGTGAGAGAATAGCCTGTGTTACCACCTTTTCTCCCATTTCCAATAAAATCAGGAAATCTATTCTCAAACACTGGCCGACCCTAAACGCAGGTCCAATACATTTAGAGAGGCCTATTTTTGCTTTAAAAAAAAGCAAAAATTTAAAAGATCATTTGGTTAGGGCTGCCCTCCCTTCCCCCTTGACCACCACCACGATTGAATCCAATTGGGGGCTTCCGCCTATTCTAGGACACATTAAGTGTGGATGTTGCACGGTCTGCGAGTTCACAATTGAGTCAAGAAATTTCAGTCATAAAGGTGTAACAGTACCTCTGAAGAGCTTCACCAATTGCAATAGCCAGAATGTTATTTATGCAATCTTGTGTCCCTGCCCAAAAATGTATGTCGGGCAGACCACCCAGAAAGCAAAGACCCGGATATGTCAGCATCGGTTCGGATCAGATGTGGGACACAGAATGCACCACTTGTGGACCACTTTTCTGAACTAGGACACTCTGCAGATGACATCAAGTGGATAATCCTGAAGACAGTTAAACTTCCACCAAGGGGTGGTAATCTGGCACAACTTCTCAATCGCGAAGAACTAAAGAGCATCATCCAATTCGATACGATCCATAATGGACTAAATAGAAATGAGGACTGGACCACCCTTCTGTAACTCTAGAGGGGATATAAACATTGCACTACCCTCAACTTGAACCAGACCAATATGGAAAACCTGAATGTTTTGGCGACCGTAATGTAGCACTCCATAGCTCATAATGTACTGATGCATATAACAGCAATTTGTGTTTATTGGAACTACACATGAGAAGTGTTTCAAAATAATTTTCGCTGAACAAATGACACTGGGGTGGCTCATAAACCATTCTTCCTTCCACCTTAATGGCATTGGGTGTTTTCACAAAATAATCTCTCAACGTACTGATGCATATCACAGTAATTTGTGTGTATTGGAACTACACATGAGAAGTGTTTCAAAATAATTTTCGTCGAACAAGTGTCACTGGGGTGGCTCACAAACCATTCTTCCTTCCACCTTAATGGCACTGGGTGTTTTCACAAAACAATCTCTCAATCACCCATATGCCATTTGCATAATTCCTTAATTCGAGGTAATTTCATTTAGGGCGCTATACAGATAGTCCGAACTTCCTTAAAAAACGCTACTGAAATAGAATACCTGTAACGTCCCAGGCCATAATTGACATTCAATTACAATATTCGCAAAAGAAACCGCTCCAACATGGCGATGGCTGTAAGCCTTGAAGCATGTTAGGACCTTGTCACGTGATAGAGTACCCACACACACGTGACTCTCGATGTGCCCAATAAGCAGTGACCAGCCTTCGATAGCGGAAGCGATCCTGCTGTTCCCAACGGGCCGGCTCATCCACAGCCGCCTGGACCTCGAGGTAAGACCCGCTTTTAAATCTCCCTCCAGATAGAGATACATTACGGAGACCACGCTTAAAAACTATACCTCTCTCCACTACAGCGGACCTTTACAATTTTGGCCGCTTCTGAAGCCATCAGCTTAACGTCCCGAACGCGGTACGAGCAGCACCGACTGCAGTTAAGTATGCGTTCAGTTTTTGCAAACTACTGTTATGCCCTATATTTTAGCACCTTAAACCTTGCTTCTCACAATGTTTTTTCTGCCCTGATTTAGACTGAGAGCTTACAATCAATATTAAAACCGGCATTGACCGAATGGGCACAGGCTATATCACCAAATAGTCCTTAACTCAGGTTGCCTTCCCTCTCTTTTTTACCTAAACTTAATCCATTCCTGCTGAAAATACAGAACTGGTCATTAACCTTATGCTTCCTTTTCTAGACCCCTTTTCTATAGAAGCAATTTTGGTGCAGGAAATCTCGCATATTTCTTATAAACGCATGAAATTGGGACAATTATTTTATTTCCCAAGAAATATATTCTAAGGTAAAATTTCTTTAAAATAGCGCTATCCCCAACAATGATATTTGATAATATCCAGACCTCCTCATTTTGGTTTTTCTTTTTCTTCCTCATAGTCTGATGAGAATTGATAAAACAAAGCATAGCCTGAAATTCCTCCCGGCTGACTAACATTGAAGTTGGGCTCAAAACGCAATATCTAAAATGGTAAAGTGTGGATCCAAATGACAATCTAGGTCATAATTGACATGTTAAAATTAATATCAAGCAAGGTCTTTCCCTTTCTCTGTAAATAGGATGTCGGGCTATTGCCTTAACAAGTGAAGACATCCTACAAGAAAAAACCCCATCAATAGACACAAGTCTGGTACGTGTCCTTTAGTTCTTGCTCTAGACACCTCCTTTAGTAATTCATACGTCTCTCGCCTGATAAGAAATATCACCAAATCACTCGTGGCCATATTCCAACACGGCCAATATGCCATCACCCCAACTACTTTTAAATCTATTGCTGTATAGGTCCAATTATAAAGAAACACTTTGTGACACCCTAAGTCGGTTCGAAATAGTTTATCTGCATGAACTGCACGGAATGCACACACATCTATGGATGTACCAATCACTGCGATTCCGAATACAGTAACTGGAGAGCAAAAACTGTACATTTCTCTTTCATAATTATTGATTTTATTCTTGTTTGGTTTGTTTTTTCCTTTTCATTTCTCCACAACAGGCGGTTTTATGTTTAAAGGTTACATTCAGGCAAATGTTTTTATTTCAAAAGTCCTGAAGATGATTTCACTATGATAGAGCTAGGGATCGAAACGTCCGTCGAATGCATTTAGAGTGTCCCATACTTAGAATCTGTATTATTATTGTATGGAAGATTCACTCCAGGACACACTGTTGATTTGAATGTGTATCAGTGGCCTGTTAGCTCACTTTTGTTTGCCTGATATTGTTCACACTCACTGTCTTTTTCACTTCCTTTCTCACGTACGGCGCTGGACTGTGCCTTACAGTAACCGTTATGTCTTTGGTTACCTGTTTTACCTATGCATTGAGACAAACTATTCCTTGAATAAACATTCCCTGCCCGGCTGGGCAAGGGAGTTTTTGCATTATATAGCAGCCCATTGTGGTCTATATATTATCTCTAACTTTATTTGTATATGCTGGGAACCACTTGTTTTACTCAAAACCCATGATTAGGTCAGGCACTGAAGCGAGAATTACAGAGTCCATGGACATTTGAGCTCAAGACCCTGCCGCGTCGGGAATTGAACCCTGGTCCCGGGTCTGACCTCTGCTTCAGGGTCTGCCTGCTCTAACCGGTGAGTCACACTTCTCCACTTTAGCTGCCTTTGACCTGCTCCTATCTTCACCCGGCTTCTGTCTCCCCCGCCGCAGTTGCCTCCTCTACACCGGCACGGCCGCAGAGACGGGGGAGCCTACCAGGACTACCAGGTCCGGTATACAACATTTACAACAAAGTTTTTACCACGCACTACCACTACAACGCAGGCATTACCACGCATACCATTACAACGCATTGCGCTGGGGGGCGCTCTAGGATAGGGAATAAGTATAATTTTATATCCAACACCTTCCCTAGTGTCCACGGGGACTGGAGTTGGAATATAAAATTATACTTACCACTATCCAGCACCTCTAAGCGTTATGCGTTGTAACGGTATGCGTTGTAAGTACCGCGTTGTAATGGTATGCGTGGTAAAAGTATGCGTTGTAACGTCATACATCCACCAGGTCCAGCCTGCTTTGCGGCCGGAGCCGCGCCTGGAGGCGCTTTAAAAATCAGCCCAGGCGTCGCGGATGCGCACGGGTGACGCCGGGCTAAGCCCGGGCAAAGGCGGGCCCTCTGTGGCCAGAGGAGGCCAGAGGAGGTTGGGCTGGGCCACCCCCATACATCTTCTGTTTCCCCCTTATGTACGCTAAAGTAAGACCTGTTGTTGGACTTATTATTGTTGTGCATATTGTCGAATCATTGGAGAACTGTAAGAACACTATTCCATAATGCCCATGAAATCTAGCACGGCTGGTAAAACATTAGGGGGGGGGGGGGGCACTACCACCTCCTTCAAGGAGACCCATGACAATTACATCACTAGGGCAGTTTCAGTTGTGGAGCGGGAAATAGCGCAGACTGAAAGGCGTATTTCTTCTGAGTGACAAAATAACCCTTCCTCCTTTGGGCTTACTCAGAAATTACTCCCTACTCCTGAGCTCAACCCAGGTCCTGTTCTATCACCTGATCCAGGTATCCCGCGTCTCCAACAAGATCTTCCCGAATGTTCGCCCAGTTTGGTGCTAAACAATACCTTAACCCACATTATAACAGATTCCCCCAAGGACAGCTCTTTCGAAGAGCAACTCCCAGCAAAACTTTCTAGCACTGTAAAAGCCGCGCCTTCAGTTCCATCTAAAAGAAAGCGTGGTCGAACTAAATATAAAGGCTCTAAACCAAAAAATTCTAAAACTTCCACATCTCCCTTACCTTCTACATGTGAACTCCAAAACCCAACTGTTTTTAATCCCCATCACACATTCTGGTTAGACGATGTCTTGGGTAAAATAGAGCATTTAATGAGTGCTTTACTGCTGCCTTTCCTTGAGCGTGTCAAACAAATAGCAGTCCAACTCGGGGAAGTTCAAGCCGCGTGTACTTCGAATATGAAGTTACTCAGCAAATTGACTGCTAGCACGCTTTCTTTGAAAATTCCCCCCCTAGTGAAATATCTAAACTAGGTAAGAGTCCACCCAAGGCAAAGTCTATGCCTACGACAATACCTCAAGTAAATCCCCCCACTAGTCACTCCCTGAATCCAGCACCACCTACTTATAATTCCAGAGACTCAAGAAAATTAGAACAAAATTATTTTCAAAAACAGGACTTGGATAACAATCACGGGGAGAGGCCCACGGTGATCAAAAATGTAAGAGGGAAGGTTTTGCAAGTAAACCTCCCGCCGGAAGCAAAGCCCTATGTATTAGTGTTAACCGGGGTTCCTATACTGAAGCCTGGCCAATTTGAAAATTATCAGACCTTGAAAAACAAGGTCACGTATTGGCTTAGCATTAATAGGCCTCTCCCCGCAAGTATAGACGGTAAAATCCTACATGTTAGGAGGTTACCCTGGCTAGGACAAAGACCCAAGGACATACAAGGGGACAGCATAATCATAAATTTTAAAGACTACAGAGCTACTAATTTTATTAGAGATTGGTATAGTGACACCTATGAGGGAGGCATATCCGCCAAATCTTTAAGCTATTTTTACCCAAGACCTCTTGTTGATAACCATACTCCAATGAACCCGATGAGTAACCCAGCCCCAACTTTCAATATCGCCACCTTCAATCGATTTGCGGCCCTATCTAGCTTAGAAGGGGTGGATTGACTCGCAAATGAGTATGTTAAGACCCCGAAGCACAAATTGATTCGAAAGGTCCTTATAACTTCAAATAATATAAGTGCTCGGCATTCTGAGGACCTTATTTCGGTTGCCCCCTCACATAACCCTTTTATTGTGAGCACTGACAACGTGCAGAATATGTACCAATCCCATGTGGCGGATAGTCTGTCTAATCCTAGGCACAATTATTCCTCCCTCGGCCCTCTGTCTGTAACGGAAGTCCCTCAAGTACCTCCCTCTGATACCATTGTACCACCGGGTGTGTTAACACTCAATATAATTTATTGGAACATAGCAGGGTTACGTACTAAAATCGACCAGGTTACTTGGCTTGAAATAATTCGAGAATATTCCGTAGTTTTTCTTCAGGAAACTTGGCTGATTTCTCCAATTCACATTCAGGGCTTTTAAACGTTTCATTCAAATGCTCGCCCCTCTATCTCAGGTAGACCTAAAGGAGGCCTAATTATCTATCTATCTAATGATCTTCCGTTAAAGGGAATTTCCGCACTGAGATAGCTGAGAATGATCAAATCTTAAGAATAACAGTTAACAAAGGGTGTACGTACCTTCTGGTCAACATGTATAACTATTTTCCCTTCTCTGATTTTGTTAATGTTTTGAACGAATTGTCACATGTTTTAATGGAGCAACGGGCTAGTCTCCCTGTTTCTTCTTTTAACTTGAAATGGGGTGTTCATTTTAATATTCCTCTGTGTGCAAGCTATGATTCAACTAAATGCGGCGTTATTGATGTAAGTGGGTGTCCTTTAACACGCTTTATTCACTCTATTCCAGGGAATTGCCTGAATGAACTGCTATTATCGTTAGATTTGGGCTTTGCTAATGACCTAGTTGATCCCCCTGTAGTATTCTCACCTACTTTTCATGGAATGAGGTATCAAGTGTTATTGATTATATATTAAGTACTAACAATTCGCATTCTCACCTGTCAAAATTCCTTTCGGGGGCAGATATTAGTAGTGACCATTATTCCAATAGTCTTACTATCACGATCCAGGGCATTCGTCATCAAACTAGGATTGCTAGCTTACTTAACCAACAGGCCCTGACAATAGCTAAGCAAAATGGGTACTCAGTTAAATGGTCAAGTGCAGATCCTAATGCTTTGTCAGCTAAGGTAATTAAAAGAGCACTCCCCTTATTGGAAATATGTTTAGACATCCAATCCCCTGTGGATTTGATTTTGACCAGTTTTGCAGAGATCACCAAAATAATAAGAGAGGAACTATTCCGCAAGCAGAATTCCAATCCCTCTCAAGGGATAGGCTGGTTTAACACCCAATGTCGTAAGGCTCTTTCTTCTTTGAAGGAGGCCCTACGTAACCCTACCAGGGATGTTCTTATAGTGAGAAAACGTAGAAAGGAATATAATTTGGCCATCAAAAACTGTAGACGCGAAATAAAAAGGGACTTATGGGAACAACTTCATGAGAGTTGCCGAACCAAAGATAGCTCTGCATTTTGGCGGTTAATTAAATCTCCCTTTCTCTCAGAGTCGAGTTCAGCACCCAGGATTGAAGTAGCTGTCTCTGCTGAGAACTGGGTTACCCATTTCTCAATTTTTTTTTCTGGGGGACAATTAGCACAGAACGATGGTGAGCAAACGAGGGTGGGCCCCTCCTCCACTTCCAAAACGTACCCTATGCAGTTAGTCTTTGGTCATAATGAAGTCACTGCTGCATTGGCAGCCTCAAAGTCCGGCAAAGCTCCTGGCCCGGACGGGGTTCCGTTGGACATCTTTACCCATTACCAGGAGCTCTGGTCTCCGATCTTGACCCGTGTTTTTGAGGCAGCAACATCTGTTGGATTGATTGACTCATGGTCAACGTCTACGTTACTCCCCATTTTTAAACAAGCATTTACAATGCAACGGTTTCGCCTTCGGAAAAGTTTGAGCTATTGGCATTGTAAATGACAAACTTTTTATTTATGTGTTGGTTTTGAAAACAGATAAATAAATGGCATTCTCATTTACAATGCCAATAGCTTACTCTGTCGCAAATGCAAGACGTATTGCATTTGCACACACACACCCACACAAGAGCCCCCCCACACACACACACAAGAGCCCCCCACACACACCACACAAGAGCCCCCCTCACACACCAGAGCCCCCCACACACACACGCAAGAGCCCCCCACACAAACACACACACGCAAGAGCCCCCCACACAAACACACACACGCAAGAGCCCCCCACACACATACGCAAGAGCCCCCACACACACGCAAGAGCCCCCCCCACACACACACACACACGCAAAGAGCCCCACACACACGCAAAGAGCCCCACACACACGCAAAGAGCCCCACACACATGCAAAGAGCCCCACGCAGAGGTCAGGGGTGGCACAGAAGCAGAGTTTCACCAGCTGAGGCTCGCATGAAGCCTCTAGCATGAAATAGAGGGAGGGTAAGGGAGAAGTGATGAAAGAGAGGAGGTAAACAATGAAGGGAGAGCTCCATACGTGGGGCGGGGGGTCGAACTTGGCCAGAGGTGGAGGAGGTGTACCCCAGATTCGAGGGACTGCCCCTTCCAGCAATCTAGGAAGCTCTTTTCAGGAGAATTTGTTTGAAAAAGCAGGTGGAGCAAGTTGTTCCAAGGGGAATAGCTGTTTTTATTATTACTGCTGATAAGTTATCTGTGCCACCTGCTCTTGTAAGTTTTAGCATCTCAGTTGTTTTCTTAATGATTGGTATTGAGAACCCCTCTTTGATCTCTTTATTAGCAAGAAATGTTATCAGGCTATAAAGTAGTGTCCTCCAACAGTGAGAAATGCCATGCGTGGCCGAAACAGGTCGGTGTGACAGACTGGCTCTGTTTACTTAATTAAATACCTGAAGTGAAGGATTTCTGAGTGCGGCGTATTTTTGCTAAAAAAAAATAGATATATATATAATCCTGCTATTGTTGTATACACACAGCTTGTCAACTAGTAGCAAGGTGATCCTCATAGCTATATGCATTGCGTAACTCATACAAAATCATTATAGGTTTCTTTGATGGAGACAAAATGGCACACACCGTTTACAATGCAGTGAGAGACTGTCGACACAATGGCCACTGATGCCTGGAGCAAAATAAGGACGTGTATTTTGAATGCATGGACAAGGAAGGAAGCAGAATCCTGCCTGTTCCACCAGATTTGTTGTGCAGCAGATTTAAGGGCCCTGGCTCGATAAAAGAAGGGTGTGAGCACCGTAATGCAAAGGATTGCTAAAAGTGGCCCATATAGTGCCTGAAGTGGTGCTTACATGACAGTACTCTACTCTGCTTTAACAGGTGCTTTCTTGTGAAATGCTACTGTTATACATGGCATGTCACTCTGCTGATGTGTACACATGTATCATGCCACCTATTCCACACAGATATATGTAATCAATGCCAACCGTAGGTTCTTCCAACAAGATAGATGCTCACACAACACAGGGTTTTCACTCAGGTCTGCTTCCACTGTCCTGATTGGCAGCTAGTTTTCCAGGCATCATTTACAGTGGATTGTCTTACACTATAAGAGGCTAAAGGCACAGGGTTACAAGAACGAGTATAGCTATCAATAGTTTTCAGGTGCAGTGGCACCGAGGCCCAATGGTACATTGAGGACTCATTCTCCTTGTTTACATTAGGGTAATCCTGCTATTGTTGTATACACACAGCTTGTCAACTAGTAGCAAGGTGATCCTCATAGCTATATGCATTGCGTAACTCATACAAAATCATTATAGGTTTCTTTGATGGAGACAAAATGGCACACACCGTTTACAATGCAGTGAGAGACTGTCGACACAATGGCCACTGATGCCTGGAGCAAAATAAGGACGTGTATTTTGAATGCATGGACAAGGAAGGAAGCAGAATCCTGCCTGTTCCACCAGATTTGTTGTGCAGCAGATTTAAGGGCCCTGGCTCGATAAAAGAAGGGTGTGAGCACCGTAATGCAAAGGATTGCTAAAAGTGGCCCATATAGTGCCTGAAGTGGTGCTTACATGACAGTACTCTACTCTGCTTTAACAGGTGCTTTCTTGTGAAATGCTACTGTTATACATGGCATGTCACTCTGCTGATGTGTACACATGTATCATGCCACCTATTCCACACAGATATATGTAATCAATGCCAACCGTAGGTTCTTCCAACAAGATAGATGCTCACACAACACAGGGTTTTCACTCAGGTCTGCTTCCACTGTCCTGATTGGCAGCTAGTTTTCCAGGCATCATTTACAGTGGATTGTCTTACGCTATAAGAGGCTAAAGGCACAGGGTTACAAGAACGAGTATAGCTATCAATAGTTTTCAGGTGCAGTGGCACCGAGGCCCAATGGTACATTGAGGACTCATTCTCCTTGTTTACATTAGGGCCAGAGGAACGTTTGCCATACCACAGGGCACATACCTCCAAAGACCTAACATGAAGTGGACACAGCAAGGCCGGAGATGGTGCTGCAATACGAGGAGCGTTCTCCTTCAAAGTGGTGCTTTATTGTCATAATGGAAGGGTAAGAAAGGGTCTTGCATGCAGAGTGGAAGGTGAAAAGGGCAGAAAAAACGAATATCCTACCATGGAAAGCCACTCTAGAGAAGATGCAGCATAGAAGCAGCTCCATCCATCACAGGCTTGAGATGTACGAAATAAGCAGCACTATGTCTGCCTCCATCACAGGCTGAAGATGGAGAAAATAGGTGTGTTTAAAACGAGCAGGCTGACAGCATCTGTGTAACGTGTAAGGTCGGTGAGTACATGTGAGTTGGTGGGAGAGTCGTGCGATGGTGTCGCGTTATAGGAGGTACGGTTAGAGTGTAAAGGGACTGGAAAGGACAGTGACGTGGAATGAAAGTGGGAGGGCTGGTTAGGTGCAAAGAGAGGGTGTGGCTTGAGGAAGACGCATTGTATAAATATGCATGAAAGAAGGCCAGCATGTGTGTGAGAGAAGGGCTGCCAGTCCCAGTTATGTTCAGGGAGGATGGGGCAATGGCTGGTGATGCATGTGCGGAGGGTGGAGTGTGCAGTGTTTTGGGTGTAATAGTAGAGGATGTGGGCTTTTCCGTGGCTTTGGGGCAGGCATAGTCAGCAATCTATGAAGCGCTGTGGTTAGAGGAGGGATGGTTCGTTGATGTGCATTCAATGAGGAGAGGGTTGGGTTGTGTGAGGAGGTAAGAGAAACGCAAACAGTGTGCAGTTTTCATGTGAGGAGAATGCCTGTTGTACCACGGAAAGGGAGAGAGGGGGAGAAAAGACAAGGAGTCACGCACTACTAGTGAGACGGCCCTAGCAATAGTAGTGAGAAGGCCTTAGAGGAGTCCTCTGGGAAGCTGTGAGAGCTTTGAGAAGGTAAACAGCGACTCCCCCTAAAGTCCCCTATGAAGCGTCCAGCCAGTGCCTGCTGATGTACATTTCCACTGTCCATTCTCAGAGCACCCTCCCAGCAGCTACTGTACATCACCCACTGGAACGCCATCCATATTACCAAAACGACTGTTGCAATGACCCGTTAATGCTAATGTATAAATCATGCATGATTCACATAACATACTTCCTCTCTTCAGCGGGTGCGGGGTGGAAGGCGATCTCCCCCAGCTTCTGGGCCGAAGACTCACCCTCGCAGGCACGGCCCCCGTCGCAGCTCCCACTGGCCTCCGCTGACGTCGAGGGTTCCCCCGGAGTCAGCCACTCACAGCGCGGCTCCCGGGGCAGATCCTGATGACGCGGCGAGGCTCCAACCAACGGCGGCGCAGCTCACGGGGACAGGCCCACTGCAGCGGCCAATCAGAGCGCGCCTCTGCCGACGAGCCTCCGAAAAGCCACCAATGCAGTCGCAGCTCCTTCGTGCCTCGGCCAAGGTGCCGAGCAGCTGCCGGTTGACCCCCGGGCGGATAAAAAAAAATGGCGGCAGCACCTACGAGGACACGGGGGGGGCGGGAGAGGAACGGACGGCGGGAGGGGGCGGGAGAGGACACAGGGGGCGTGAGGCACGAAAATTGGCACAAGTGCGGCGTGGGCAGCCGCGGATTAAAAAATTTTTTTTAAAAATGGCGGCAGCACCTACGAGGACACGGGGGGGGGGCGGGAGAGGAACGGACGGCGGGAGGGGGCGGGAGAGGACACAGGGGGCGGGAGGGGGGCGGGAAAGGACACGAGAGGAACGGACGGCGGGAGGGAGGCGGGAAACGTGGGGACGGCGGGAGGAGGGACACAAGGCAGGACAGCAGCAAGCACGGCCCGGCCGGAGGAGACTCGGGGGCGTTCCCGGCGTCGCGTGACGTCGGCAAAAGCCAAAGAATCTCGGGAACGCCCCCGTGTCTGGTCCGGCATTGATGGACAGGCCCCTCGTCCAATGGCTAGGCTCCATTTATGGAGCTAGCCAATGGGACGGGGGGCGTGTTCCAGAGTGCCTTACTGTACTCAATAGATTTCTCTGGAGGAGGAGCCTAACGGCTCCGTCCCCCAGCGAAACCTAAAAAGGTGATCGCACTGACCCTGCATGCTACAGGCCCATATCCCTTCTTGATTCCCTTGGCAAAGTGACAGGTCGACTGGATCTCCAGCGACTACATGCCTGGGCCGAGGCCAATAAAATGATGACCGACCTTCAATATGGGTTTCGGGAGGGTCTGGGCACGGTAGAGCAGGCGTTAAACCTTTCCCTTTTTATCGGCAAATATGTGGGGGCCAAGAGTGGTAATCTACACCTTGTATACGTTGACCTCTCCGCAGCATTTGACTGTGTGTCTCACTCAAAATTATGGTCAATTTTAACCGAATTGGGTGTTGACCAACCCCTGGTCACATTTCTACGTGAACTGTATTCAGGCGCTTCGGCGAAGGTGAGATACGGGCTCCATGGCGATCTTACATCGTCATTTGCCATTTCCATGGGAGTTAGACAGGGCTGTGTACTGGCTCCCTTCCTTTTTAATCTTTATACTAATGGCCTAGAGTTGGCAATGTTGGAAGGGAGCCAGGACCTCCCCACAATAGCCCATCGCCCTATCCCTGCATTATTATATGCAGACGACTCTGTGATAATGGCAAGAACCCCTAACCAGTTACAGCACCTTCTTAACAACTATTGTAACTATATGTCCTCTCTGGACCTAAAGGTCAATATTAAAAAGACTTTTGTCATGCATGTGGGCAAGCGGTTAAAGAAACCCAAACCGATTGTTATTGCCAATGACAAGCTGGATTGTACTAACACCTATCCCTATCTAGGCATTCTATTCGACAGTAAAATGTCTTGGAGGCAGGCTATGTGCAGTAGGAAACTACTGTTTTTACGAGCCACCACTGCCCTGGTAGCCTTTGCAAGAAAGCTTGGTAAGCCTCCCCCCGAAGAACTCTTGAAAATCTATTATGCCAAATGCCATAGTGTGGCAGTATATAGCGCGGGGGTCCGGGGCTATGCTGCGGCAGATGCTCTTCAGGTTGTAGAAAACACTTTTATTAGGTATGTGCTGGCAGTTCCTAAAAGTGCTCCAACATACGGTATCCATATTCAGTTGGGTATGGACTATATTACTGATAATATCAAAATTGAGTCCATTTTCTTATGGCACCTAGTGTGGACCACAGAGCAGTGTCATCTGACCTGCACCCTTATTACCGACTGCCTGGGCTTGGTATACTGGGCCAAAATCCCCTAGTTGGCCTATGTGAACAATTTTTTGGTGGACCTAGATCTGTCTCTGTATTTTCTTGAGCCATTAACTATGTCAAACATTTCAAGGAAAAAGTAGAAAATTCTATGTTTATCACATTTAAGGGAGTTGCGTTTATCTCAAGAAATTAGCAAGCCCTCTAATATTCAGATTCCAACTGTTCAAACCACTTCAGGCATCCAACCGTATTTAAAATATCATTTGAACGCACATGAAAAATATCTTCTTACAAGGTTTCGTTTTAATACTTTCTTTCGTATGATTTCTTTCCCGAAAAAACAGGATTGGTCTAAATCTATCATTAAATGCCCATGTGACGACTCCTCGGGCCAATCCACAATTCACGTTATATTATTTTGTAGGTTTTATGAATTGCCCCGAAAGCACTGGATCATTCCTCTACTCTCATTCATGGGTTTGAGATCTTGTCGTCCCGCTTTTTTGGCTTTGCAATATTTGGATTCCGTATTTATTGCCAAATGTGTAGCATGTTTTCTGAAAATGTGTATAAAATACCGATGCAACTATGATTAATTGGCTGTTTTTAACGTACTAGCACTTTATTATCACATCTTCTGTGTTTTTTTTTACAAATCTAACAAATTGTAATCTTTTTAAATGTACTTATGTTTCTTGGAATTATTCCTACAGTTGACCAAATGTTTTAAATTGTATGTTGTAATGTTCTTTTTATGGTTCCTACAAAAGTATGGCAATCGAATAAAAGATTTATGACTGACACCTATGACATCATTATCACAATCCTGCTTTGGACACTATCCTTGATAAGGTGAGAGGTCTCAAACCTTTTATATGTGCTGCTAATGAAAAAGTTCAACAAATAGAAGACTGTTGGATCGTTATGGAAGGTAAAATGTTTGAAATGGAGCATCACGTTAGCAGTCGCCAAGATGTGGCCACCAAAATTCCTTTCTTGAACAAGAAATCCAAAAACTTAAAATGCATATAGAGGACCTTGAAAACAGAAGTAGGCAGAAAAATCTTCGCCTATATGGATTAGCAGAGAACCTTGAGGGTCCTGACCTGCTTGTTTTCATCAAGAAATTTCTACCTGACCTTCTCGGCTGTCTGAATACTCCTCCTCTTAACATTCAGCGGGCACACCATCTTGTTTGTCTTCAACCTCATTCTACTAGACCCAGAGGTATCATCATGCTATTTTTGGAATTCACAGACATTTACATGTCTTGAAAGCAGCTAAAGAATACAGTTGCCTCATTTGGTCTGTCCACAATATTTTCATCTCTCAAGACCTCTCTAATGCAACAAACGCCAGAAGAAAAGAGTTCCTTGCCCTACGACCTCGAATGAAACAATTGCTTATACATTATGGCATTTTACAACCCTGTCTATGCAAAATTTCTCATGAAGGCACTTCACGCTCCATTGATGAGCCTGTTAAATTAAAAAGGTTTCTTCAAAATATTTAATCTCATAATATGGATACTGTTGTTCAGCAATCCTAAGAATTTTGATATGTACTAGCTTTTGTTTTAAGTCTCTCCTGCATTTTTTTGTGTATATTGCTACTTTAAACATACTTTACTTTTTATCTTCCTGCTGTTGTCCTTGCTCTGGCACTGATTTTTCAGTCTCTTCTCTTCAGAGCTGGATTTCTATCCTTGATCTGTTTCTTACTTTCTTTCTTCTTTCTGTCCCTCTCTATCCTCTTTATTTTGTGATTATGTTAGTGCTTACATGTCTTCAATTATTATTGTTCTTGAATTTATTATATGTTATGCTGTTAAGAATAAGCAGTGTCTTTTTCTTTTCCTTCCTCTTCTAGCAGCTCGTCATCCATGTTTCTGTCTCACTACTAGTATTCCCCAATATGTTTAACATTGTCTTGTGGAACGTTTGTGGTCTGAGAAATCCAGGGAAAAGACAAATGTTACTTTCTCATCTGTCAAAATGTAATTCATGTGTTACCTTTGTACAGGAAACTCATTGTAATTATGTTGCATCGCTTAAACTAAAGCAGGCAATGGGTAGGCCAGCTGTTTTTTCTCTGCTTATTAATCATAAGGGTGGTGTTGCCATCCTTGTTCATCAATTGCTACAGGAGCGGCCTATGCAGGTAAGAGCGGTGAGGCGGAGTGGGGGGTGAATTGACAGACGACGAGGGAAAATTACTTATTTATTTAATCTTCCCTCATCGTCATCTATCGAGTCTCCCCACCCCCACCCCGCTGCTCTTACCTGCATGAGCCACTCCTATTGCGAAATGTACAGATTTTATCACCTCAATGTGACACTGATGGATGATGGATATTGGTCAATTCCATAATTCACAATAAACAGATTTCTTTATTTAATATCTATGGTCCAGTCTAACTTGATCGTGATGTTTGGGATAACATTAAAATAACACTGGTTTCCATAGATGATCCTGACATTATTGTAGCAGGAGATTTTAATCAATGGTTAGACCCCTTTACCGATAGGAAATCTAAGTGCAGATGTAATCTTGATAAATCTCATAAGGCATTTAAATCAGTCATTGTCACTCATGCATTATTTGATGTCTTGAAAACTTGTAACCCTGATACTTGTGAGTTGAATTTTTTTTCTAATGTATATCATACCATGCCCAGAATTGATCATATTTTAGTTACTAAGTCCTTGCTTCCTTCTATTACATCCTCAGGAATAGCTCAATTAATATTTCAGACCAGGCTCCTGTTTTATCTTGTTTTGATTTATCCCTTATTAACTCTAAAACATACTGTTGGAAATTCAACAACTTCCTGCTATAACAATTTTATTACAGAAGCCACTGCTTTTTTAAATGAGCTTTTCCAATTTAACCAATCTATTGAAACTTGTATTCCTAATAATTGGGATGCTTTCAAAGCCTACTTTCAGGCCTTTACGATAGCATACTCAGCTAGAAGGACAAATAATTTAAATTCCTAATTCCTTATGTTACTTCAGCAAATTAAACAACTCAAACATACTTCACTTCTAAATATTCATCTGTTTTACATGAAATGATTACATCCAAGTTTACCTTCAATAAACTTTCACCACTGATGCATGTTACATGCTACTTAAAGTTAAGTCTAAATTTCACGGAGGTCAAAAGAAAGCAGGTAAAATGTTGGCTAATTACTTAAAATTTAAATCTGAGCATACAAATATTGGGCCTATTCGTAATTAACTCACTAACAACATTGTGACTCCGATTCTGATATTTCTAGCATTTTTGCAAGCTTATTACAAATAACTGATTACAGAAGAAACCAATCCCTCCAAATAGGATATAAAAACTTTGTTTAATGGTCTTCACAATTCAACTTCTATCCCTGATAAATTCAAAACATTAGCAACCGACATAACTCTTCAATGATTGATGCTATCAAATCCTTAAAAAAAGTGAAAGCTCTGGGCCCAGACAGATTTTCTATTCAACTACTTTCCTCCTTTACATCTTTTTTTTTTTAAACAGATTTTATTTGTCAAGATATTACAGATAGTGCAGACCTCTGAACCCCAAAGACAACTGCTGCATGTAAGATACAAATTAAATATGACCACTAAAAAAAATGTAAAACGCAAAATAAATAAAATCATAACACCCCTAAAACAGCCAACCCACCCCTCCCCACACAAAAAGCACTGTACCCTAATTCTAGGGTAACTTGTTGCTAATTCGAGCAGCCATTAAATCCCAGAAGATCCCAATGACCAGTAACCCGTCCCATGCCATGGAGTGCAGACAGAGCGCACGTAGATGCAAAGCCCAGGAGAAATACACAATAGACACCATGGAGGTCGCCCTGGGTCTCAACATGGCGGCTCAAGCTCCAAGCCACGATAGTCTGCTCCAGATCTTGTGGTGCTTCCGAGGGCATCCCCTGGCCTCAAATATAGGGCTCTCCAAGCCATGCAAAAGTCTGTAGCGTTTTTCCAAACCGAGATTGGGGGTGCAACTACCGCCTTCCAGACCCTGGCTATGTCCCTTTTCGCCAAGGTAAGCCCCAGTAGCAGGAGATAACGCTTATAAATATTGCCCCCAATCCCTTCCATCACATGCAGGAGAACTAGTTTAGGTGAAATAGGGAGCTCCCACCCCAACATCTCAGAGAGACAACCCAACACCCTCCTCCAGAATCTTGCTAAAGCAGTGCAATGCCATACGGTGTGTAACAGGGTCTCATTCCTTTACATCTTTTTTTGACCCCAAATTACTTGAGTTTTATCATGCTTTTCTTTTGAAATTAAAGGCTAGTCTCTCTTTTCCGGAAGCCCTGCGTGTTAATATCCCTAAACCAGATAAAGATTACACCCTTTGCAAAAACTATCAACCAATTTCATTAATTAATTATGATAGTAAAATATATGCCAAAATCCTAGCCTCTCACCTTGAAAATGTTGTTCTCCTCCTTGTTAAACCTGATCAATGTGGTTTCATTTAGGGTAGACTTGCTGCTGACAGGGCCGGACTGCCCATAGCGGGCACCGGGCGTTTCCCCGGTAAGCCGCTAGGGTGGGGGTCAGTTTTGGGCCCCTGGGGGGGCGTTTTTATTATCATGGGTCGGCAATATCAGCCCCGGTAACAAAATCAGCAAAAACCGGCCCTCCCAAACTGCTCAGCTGCACTCCCCCTCACCCCGTTTGTTTGTCATATCTAAATGTTGTGAGTGAGTCCAACACAAGTTGTTTAATCTAGTCTATTATTTAACGGCCAAATTAAAGTTAGCAAACGCTAATTTTCCTTTTCTCACTTATGTTTAGCGTTTCTACGCAGAACAAACAAAGACAGGCATGTAAGTTGTTTTACCGAATTTAGGATTCCACGTATTTTTGTTTGTATGTCTGTACCTTGACAGTATTAACACAACTTTTAGATATGACAAACAAACGTATATATTGAGATATGATAAACAGACGTATATGTTTTGATTACTGCAAGTTGTATTTATTATTTGTTGTCTCATGCTAGATATTCGCGTGGTCCACGCTTGCAAATAAGTGGTATTTACTTTTTCTTAACAGTGTTATTCCCTGATGAAGGGATCGAAGTCAGCCCGAAATGCATTGGATTCAATTTACAATGATGATGCCTTATTGATGAACAATGAAACTATATAAATGATTTTGAAATGTTCAAATGAATTTTCTTTTTTGGAAAAAAATCCACAAATAAATCAAGTTAAATCATGAACAAAATTGTGTGGAAACCTCTGATGTTATAAGAGGAGAAAGAGTGTTCCCAAAGGGATGGTCCCAGTGACCCGCTGGAATTACGTTCTTCATAGCCCTTTCAGAATTAAACACATGGGTGTGTGGTTTTCTCCTCCTAATTCCAGCATAATTAGCCATAATTTTTGTGTTTTTAAATTTAAAGTACAGAAATAACGTACATCCTGGTCTCCCCTTCATTTATCATGGTGTGGGAGATTAGAGACCCTCAAGATGATGTTTGTGTCACACGTCCTTCACACACTTTCTAAGTTACCTTTCAAAATACCCAATTAAAACCTTCCCCAGATTAGTTCTATTTACCAAGTTTCTCTTGAATAACAAACACTTCTAATCTAAATTTAAACGTCCAAAGAATGAAGGGGGTGTCAGTTTTCCTGATTTTAAGTTATATCACTCTGCATTTTTTATTCGACAATTTTGGTTAATGATTTTCAAGACCCTCCCTTAACACGATAGATTGTATTTGAACATTCCTTACTGAAGGATTTCTCATTTAAAGATGTGGTTTACATGTCTAAATTATTCCCAGCATAGGTTACATACAATATTTTCAGTTGGTCTTGATTGCCATAAATGTTTTATATCCTCCTCTATTTGGTACAAAACATTTATTAAATTTAGTAGCAAATCATTTTAATTTTAACATTGGAAAGAGAAAGGTATTATTTTTGTTCATCAATTGGTAAGGCATAATTTTGTTATACATTTTCCCCAACTACAAACACAACATAACTCACCAAACTGTTTTTTACCGGAATATAACTTAATATCGTCTCCTCTCCAATCCTTTGTAGTGACTCACAATTTTCCTCCTGATATGCCCCATGCACACCTTTGACACCATTTCACAATATTGATCACAATGCTATTCCCAAAGCTGCTTTTATGTACAACATTTTATTATCACCAATTTTCTGTACAATTAAAAATTCTATTGCATCACTATGGGAATTTGACCTTTCTATAGCATTTTCTGTTCATCAATGGAATAAAATATGGCTTAAATTGTTTAACACCTCCAGGGCTGAGTGTATTACACAGTACACAGTTTTGTTCATTATAGAGCTGTTATTACCCCGGAGTGTACCTCTAAATGATTGATCTACTTCTCCATTACATTGGTCATGTTCCACCTCAAATGGTACACTAAATCCTTTACTCCATTATTGCTCTCATGTGTTTAATTTTTGGAAAGTTATTTTGTACAAATGTTTAAAGATATTCCATTGTAATATTCCGCTATCAATCTAAAATGTTTTCTATGGATCTATATCACTGGACTTTGACCATATTTCACCCAAACCTGTGTTATTTGATCTTTTTATTGTGCTTGCCTTTAAGGTTATATTCTCTTGTTGGAAAGATACTTCCAAATTATCTGTGTCAATATGGTGGAATTTTATAATGTTATTTGTGATGAACACAGAATATCTAATGTTTCCTCATTATTGTTATGCCAGAAAATTAAAACAGATGTATATTTGTTACCCCTTACTACATATTTATCCTCTCACTCACTAGTATCTTAGCTCTTATATCTCTACTTCTTTCTTTGTGTCTTTCTGTCTTTCCCTCTTACATATCTTCCTAATGTCTTGCCCTATTGTTCTTCTTTCCTCAATTTTCCTTTCTATGTTTATTTATTTATTTTATTTATTTATTTTTTAAATTTGTATGGCGCACAGCTACCCAGTAAGGGTTTCCCGGCGCCGATGACAGATCGGACAAGAGTGGGAGAAAATTGATAAATGAAAGAATTATTTGTGGAAGAGCCAGGTCTTCAGGTTCTTTCTAAATCTGGCATAGTTGTCTTCCTTACGAATGTGAAGCGGAAGCTTGTTCCAGAGAGTAGGCCCTAGTACCGAGAATGATCTCCCTCCCATTCTCGCTAGTTTGAATCTCGGGGTTGCAAAAAGTGCCGAGGTCTGGGAGCGCAGTTATCTAGATGGAAGGTAGGGGGTTGCAAGAGATAATAGATACTTTGGTGCGGTGCCAGATTTGATTTTGAACATGTAGCTCAGGGCTTTGAACCTAATGCGGTTTTCCACCCTGAGCCAATGAAGGTCAATTAGATGTTTAGACACACTAGATTTTTTGGGGATGTTGCAAAGCAGTCTTGCGGCCGCATTTTGGGCAAGTTGCAGGCGTTTGGGGACGGCTTGGTTGGAACCCAGGTAAAGGATGTTGCCGTAGTCAAGCCGGGATGTTATGAGTGCATTGACTACGGTCTTCTGGGTGGCAAGGGGCAACATCCATAGGATCTTTCTCAGCCATTTCATGATCGTGAAACAAAGGCCAACCACTTTGTTCGCCTGTTGTTTCATTGAGAGGGTGTTATCAATGATAACACCGAGGTTTCTCACGTGAGTGGCCGGAGTAGGGATGGAGCCGAGTTCGGAAGGCCAGTGAGAGGGATTCCACAAGTCTTTGTTTTTCCCCAGAAGAAGGACCGCGGTCTTGTCTCCATTTAACTTCAGCTGGTTTGCTGACATCCAGCCGAAGATATTTTGGAGGCCTTGTTTGAGACAAGATGGGGCCAGTGGGCTTGCATCTGATAGGGAGAAGATGATTTGGGAATCATCAGCGTATGTCATCAGAGTTAGCCCTGATTTATCAGCTAGGTCAGCTAGGGGTCTGAGGTACAGATTAAAGAACAATGGGCTCAAGATAGAGCCCTGTGGTACTCCGTGAAGGGCATTTACTGGCTCTGAGTAAGCTATAGGGGATGTAATTTGGAAAGTTCTGTGTGACAGGAAAGACGAAATCCATTTTAGTGCATCACCACGGATACCGATTCTCTCTAAGGTGGCCAGAAGTATAGTGGGAGATGGTATCGAAGGCCGCACTCAAATCTAACAAAATGAGTGCGACTGTCTGGCCATCGTCTAAGAGTTTTCTTATGTTTTCGGTAACTCCTAGTAAGGCTGTTTCCGTAGAGAAACCCGCTCTGAAGCCGGACTGTGATGAGTGAAGGAGAGAGTTTTCTTCAGTGAAAAGAGTAAGGGTAGTATGAACGTGTCGTTCCAGTAATTTTGAAAGAATTGGGAGAAGGGAGATGGGCCGATAATTTGCTAAAAGTTCAGGGTTGGCTGTCGTTTTTTTTAAGAGTGGGCTGACCATGGCGTGTTTCCAGAGTGAGGGAACTGCGGAAAGCTGAAGGGAGGAGTTTAAAGTGTCCGCAATGATGGTCAGAGAGGGAGTGTCCAATTGCTTAAGAATAGAGACAGGTATTGGATCACGGGGGGAGCCTGATTTGACGGTTCTAAGAATGGAATTGAGTGATTCCAGGGTAATGGCAGGCCAGTGTTCAAGAGTTTTAATAACACTCACACTGGGGGGGGGGGTCTTCTTCAGGGGTATGAATAGGGAGTTTACTTTTTATACCTGAGATGATTGTTTCAATTTTTTCACAAAAGAAGTGGGCAAGGTCTTGGCATTGTTTTTTATCCAGCGGCTGGGCTGGTGCAGTCGTTTTTTCTCCTGCGAGGTCTTTGACTGTATTGAAAAGCGTTTTCGCCTTGTTGTGCGCTGAGTTTATGGTATTTGCCACATAAAGAGCTCGTGCTCTTGTGCAGGCTGAGTGATATTCGTTCCTGGCTTTGTGGTATGTTACTTTGTTTTCGTGGCCGTAGTCTTTCCGCCATTTTCTTTCAAGGGCTTTACATTTGGACTTTTGTATTTTTAGAGGCTCAGTAAACCATGGGGCTGGGGGGCGGTGAGTGTTATTTTTAACTTTAGATGGAGGGAGGCAACTGTTTACAGCACTTTCCAGCCATGAGTGTGTGGCTAGAGCAATGCTTTCTATGTCGGAGGCTGGAGCTGGAGGATTCTGGGCAAGAGTTCTGTTGAGGAAACCAATATCAAGCTGTTTCCAGTTTCTGAAAACAGAGACAGGCCAGGCGTTATTAGGTTTAGATGTGGGTAATTTAAGGCTAAAATAGATCAGATGATGGTCGGACCAGCAAATTGGAGATGTGTTTGTCCACTTTAGTTCAGGAATGTTTGAAAAGATGGGATCTAACAGATGCCCTGCTTTGTGAGTCGGACCCGAGTTTAGTAGGGATATGTTCAAAGCTGTTAGGTCGTCCAATAAGTTAGTGCAAGCCGTATTAGTGGAGCCATCGAAGTGCATATTTAAGTCTCCTAGGAGAGTGAAATTTTTTGAGGCGAGATAAAAAGGTGTAATGAAGTTAGCCAGGTTTGCGGCCCATGTGGTGGCGTTCCCCGGAGGTCTATATATTAAGATGCCAGAAACTGTGAAGTTATGGTTAAGGGTCATTTAAAAAAAAGCAGCTTCACAGTCAGGGATTAGGGCGGGTTCTAATGTGCAAGTAAATTTTCTGTTGAAAATGATAGCAATTCCTCCGCCCGTTTGACCAACACGGTCTCTCCTGACTATGGCATAATCGGAGGGGAGAGCAGTTGCTATGTCAGGGCCAGAGCTTTCGTGCAGCAATGTTTCGGTTAAAAAGAGGGCGCAGGGTTTGTAGTCGAGTAGGAAGTTAAATATATCTAACTTATGTTGTGGCAGAGATCTACAGTTTACGCTGCAAAAAGAGAATTCTTGGTTATCAGAATTTAGGTATGGTTTACATTTTGGGTTATTGACTTGGGGATCAGGATAGGGCTGAAGATTGGTGAGGAAAAAGCTACAATTACCGCATGGGGGGCATCCGGTGAGCGTGGGCAGTAGTATAGCGCAATCTTTGTGGAGTTTGGGGCGCATAGATTTAAGGTGCTCTGCAGTCATACCTCTATTATGCGGATTGGATAGGGCATAGGTTTGTGCCCCGTACTGTCACGGACGGGCACAGACGGGCAGGTCTTTGGCGGGTCTTCGGCGCGGCTTTGGCGCGGACGCTGCGCGTCATCGCTGCGCGTTGTAGGTGGCATCAGGCTTAAGTAGAGGACGGGCTCTTACTCAGCTCCGCCTCTACCCGCTCGGCCAATGGGTGCCTGCTTCGGCTGTGAAGCCGGAAGAAGGTGCCTCCCTGCGCCCTCCACTCAATCAAGCCTAGCGCTTGCGGTGGACCGGGGCTGCAGGAGCGAGAAAGTCACAGAGGTCAGAGTGTTTTCTTAAAATCAAAACTTCAATTTACACAGTGCTAATTTTTAAAATTCAATTGGCGCAGTGTTTATAAAATAGGCACGCTTCCTAAACCTAAGGTCGTTTAGCATGCGCTTCTCTTAATATTAGTAACAGCAATGAGCAGTGGGCGGTGCAGGTCTTAATTCATTCGCACAACACGCAATACAATGTCACGATTACATTTACCAATATTCCTTTGCTCGTGTGAGCGTCATCAGGGAGAGTGCAGGATTCTATGGGCTTAAGTAGAGGACGGGCTCTTACTCAGCTCCGCCTCTACCCGCTCGGCCAATGGGTGCCTGCCTCGGCTGGGAAGCCGGAAGAAGGTGCCTCCCTGCGCCCTCCACTCAATCAAGCCTAGCGCTTGCGGTGGACCGGGGCTGCAGGAGCGAGAAAGTCACAGAGGTCAGAGTGTTTTCTTAAAATCAAAACTTCAATTTACACAGTGCTAATTTTTAAAATTCAATCGGCGCAGTGTTTATAAAATAGGCGCGCTTCCTAAACCTAAAGTCGTTTAGCATGCGCTTCTCTTAATATTAGTAACAGCAATGAGCAGTGGGCGGTGCAGGTCTTAGTTCATTCGCACAACACGCAATACAATGTCACGATTACATTTACTAATATTCCTTTGCTCGTGTGAGCGTCATCAGTCATATGTTTCTTTTTTATATTTAATGATACACATGCATTGTATTTCAGAAGTTCATCTTCTTTGTTCAAACTTCTTCAGCAAATTACAACATGCTGTAATGTTTATTCTTACAAGTGTACCCACAGGGGGGTGAGAGGCGCACTCTTAATTAAAACTTACTTCTTACTATATGTTCAATCTATTTTGACAAGGGTGCCACACTAAAAACATGTGTTGGCTCCACATGTATAAACCAAATCAGACCTGGAACAGGATTAACCTGCTCTAGTGTGCACTGTTCCTCATGAACTGACTGTTCACAAATTTCAAACATAAATCAATTTCAAATCATGCTCATTATAGTTATACCACAGCATCAGTTTGTTTTGTACTGTTATTTACTTTTTGTTTCAAAACATAATCATATGACTTTTACACATACAAATTCTTAATCATTTAACATTCAAATACTGTTATATATGCAAATCAGTCTGACCCTGTGCCTCATGGGAACAGTTCAGCCCGAACTGCCAAGCCATGTCTTCCATGGACCGGAATCAAGCTTCCCAGGACCGGTTTCTGGCATTACAGCCGTCTTCAGCCGGGCTTGCTTGACTCCAGTGGCAAAGTGAGCAAGGGACTCACGTCTGAGCATAGCCTGCCAGGGTCAGACTGATTTGCATATGGCCATGTCTGAACTGGGGTGGCAGAGTGGGCTAAAGAACGGTGATGGATTAAACCCAGATCAATTGACTGGGGGTGAGTGCTTGTATTGTCAACGCTCCGTCCATCATTTCGTTTTGTTTTTCTTTGTTCGCCATAAGTTGGCAGGATATGCTCAGACGTGAGTCCCTTGCTCACTTTGCCACTGGATTCAAGCAAGCCGGGCTGAAGACGGCTGAAATGCCAGAAACCGGTCCTCGGTAGCTTGTTTCTGGTCCAGGGAAGGCATGGCTTGGCAGTTCGGGCTGGACTGTTCCCATGAGGCTCAGGGTCAGACTGATTTGCATATGGCCATGTCTGAACTGGGGTGGCAGAGTGGGCTAAAGAACGGTGATGGATTAAACCCAGATCAGTTGACTGGGGGTGAGTGCTTGTATTGTCAACGCTCCGTCCATCATTTCCTTTGGTTTTTCCCTGTTCTGATTAAGTACATTAGAAGAGTTGGCCCAAACTGACACCCACAAGAGTGGTGAAAATGTAAAGCATCTACCGTATAGCTCTGACCAGTTTTTCATGAAAGGACAGACGGGGAGTGCTTTATGGCATGCCTAAGAGTCTCAGACAAAAAATAGTTTTTTTAATATGTAAGTTAGACACCTCAGTTTGGCCACAAAGACCATTACCATAACACCAAAAAATGTTCTCACACATTCACAGCAAAAAATGCAGGCATCACTTCTCTTGACCACACATATAACAATAACTGTGCCCTTATTGTAGATGAACTTGCTAGTCTACTAACGAGACTCAAAGTACTAAGAATTCCACTCTTGTCATGGATACTATGTTAGAAATTGGAGGAAAATAAGAAGATTCATGAAACAAAAGTGTGAGGAAAAAACGCACTGAAACCTTTCTTGCACAAGTGAAAATTGAAGGAAAAACGAGCAAACGCCATCTCTGCAATTCAAAACCACATCTTCAGCAGAAAATTAGTCATAGGAAAACATTGCTGAAAAAGAGGGTATCAGAGTCTCAAGAAGCTCTAAATTCCAGAGTTCAAGATTAATTCCAAGTAGAAGCACTCTTTCTGGAAATGCTCCTAGGATTTAGAACTCTTTCAAACCCATAATGGCATTGCTGTCTCCCCAAGGGAATTTAAACAAGACCTAAAGAGCTACCTATCGATAAGTCACCGCTGATAAATGCTAGAAACACAACTATGTTGTGTTTCACCTTACATGTCAGTCTTAACTGTGTGTAAAACACCTTGCCACCTTTTGCGGTGTGTTGAATTCACTAAACAAAGCAAACAACTAAATACATCAATGAAACTTTGAAAAACACTGCAATGTAACTACTTTCAAGCCATTCTTCCTCACCTGGATGGACCACCTTCTCATTTGTTTCAATTACAGCACCAAAATAGAGCAATACCCAACACCTACTAATTCCCGGGAACACAAAACCGTGCGTGAACAGAACTGAACCTGGACAATTTGGAAAGTGGCTTACTGCTAGCCATTCCAAAAGATAATAAAGTGGAGAAGTGTGGCTCACTGGTTAGAGCAGGCAGACCCTGAAGCAGAGGTCAGACCCGGGACCAGGGTTCGATTCCCGATGCGGCAGGGTGTTGAGCTCAAATGTCCACGGACTCGATAATTCTCGCTTCGGTGCCTGACCTAATCATGGGTTCACACTCTGCAACTCTGGGCATTAAGCTTGCTTAATCTCCACAACGGCCCCCCGCGGCGGGATGCCTGGCTTTCACCTTGGAGATGCCCTGTAGGGGCTATCTCACAGGGAAAAACCAGGACGGGTTCCCAAGGCAAGCGCGGAGATACCCCTTCGGGGGTCGATTCTGGCGCTATATAAGAAATATAATAATAATAATAAAAGGTATTTCCCTCAGCTTTCCTCTTCATTATGTCATACAAAGAAGCTTTTCATGATCATTTTGTAAATCAACAATCAAGACCTGATGGCTTGCTTGCTTACACAAAACAGCCCCTTCACCAAGTTCTGGGCTTCCCATGCTTCTCATGTCCTGGAAAAGGCAAAGATCTGCTGATATTTATGAGCCCATGGATACCACCTCACTACTAACACAGGGATCCAGGCAGGATAATGCTGGCAGTAGAAATAGTCACAATAAAAGGCATCTCTACAATCTCCAAACAATCATTTAGAGAGCTAGCAAGACATAGGAAAGCAGCAAGGACCCCAGTCAGCACGGGTACCATGGCAACTGTAAAGACATTACTTGCTTGGAATTGATCTTTCGAAGGATACTGACTACCCGGGTATTTGATCTGTCTTAATGCTATTTTGGAGCTTGCCTCATAGGTGGAATTCTCGGTGTTTTAAACTGAATTTCTATGTGCAAATTGGAAACGGGTTGCATCCATTTCTTTGTAATATCATTACTATCGGGCATTTTGTTGTGGACTACAATTTATTTGTTGACCATCTCGTCATTTGTCTTTCCATTGTAAGTCATACAATGATATAACCAATACTAATACAGGAAAATTATTTTTAGGTTTAGAGTGAAGGGTTAGGGGCAAACGGTTTAAGAGTGAAGGACATAAGGTTGAGACTTTAAGGATGGAAGGTGAAGGGGTGAATGGTTCATGGTTGAAGTGATTATTGATGGAGGCTTTGAATGTGACGGGTGAAGTGTTTAGTGATAAACGGTCAAGGGGTTAGGAATGAAGGTTTAGGGGTGATGGGCTAAGGGGTGAAGGGCCTTGTGGTGATGGGTTACAGATTTAAAAGTGAATGACTGAACAACAAATTGTTTACGGTGGAGGGTGAAGGGAGAATGGTGACGGTTTTAGATGTGAAGAGCTAAGGGTTTGGGATAGAGGGTAAGGATATAGGGCTTAGGGTAAGAGTAAAAGGTGGAGAAATGAAGGGTGAATTGTTTAACACTGAGTGAGAAAAAGCTTACAGCTGAAACATGAAGTGCTTAGGAATGAAGTGGTCACGAGTGAAAGATTTAAAGGTGAACCATTTGAGGGTGAAAGGCTAAGTGGGTGAATGATGAAAGGTTTATAGGTGAAATATTTAGGAGTATGGAGAAAATGGTGAAGGGTCAAGGGTTTACGAGTCAATGGTGAGGAGTCAAGTGTTTAAGGTTGATGGGATTATGGGTGAATAGTTGAAGGGTTTAATGATGAATGTGAAGGATATGGGAGTAAGGGGTAAAGGGGGTGAATGGCGAATAGTTTAGGGGGAAGGGCTATGGGTTTATCGGTGAATGACGACGGCTTTAGGGGTGAATGGTGAAGGTTGAGTTCAAAGGATTAGGGTGTGAAGGATTTAAGCGTGAATTGTGAAGGGGTTGAGGGTGAGGCTTGAAGAGTTTGGGATGAAGTGTTCAACGTTTAGGGAGGATAAGCTTAAGGGTGAAAGGTGGAGGGTTAAGGAGTGAAATGTTTAGCAGTGATGGGCTACGGGGGGGGAATGGTGAAGGGAGAATGTAATGTAATTTTATTTTTGTAAAGCGCGACTTACACTCCGCGGAGCATCTTGGCGCTGACCAATCATGTCTAGAAGGTGTTTGGCCGGGGAGCTAGTGAGGCACCGGTAAGACAGGATCTGGTGTCTCTAGGGATTGGGTTTAGACTAGGGCTAAACAGGATGTGTCTGTGAGTTTAAAAATCCATGCATTTAGTGCCTTTCGGAAAAGGTTCTCTGACGGGATATGGCGCAATTGGAGTGGTAGTTTATTCCAGGCCCTAGCACCCAGCACTCCAAGGGACTTTCCTCCTTTCGTAGCTAGTCTAAATTTGGGAGTCACCAGCAGGTTCAGGTTGGAAGATCAGAGTGAGCGGGAGGGCACATATCTTCTAAACCTTTTTGACAGGTAGGTAGGACCCAGCTGTTGATAGGACCTAAAGGTGATTACTAAGATTTTGAAAAGCACCCTTTTGTGGATGGGCAGCCAGTGCAGGATCTTAAGCGCTGCTGATGCAGACGACTTCCTGGGCCATCTCAGTACGAGGCGGGCGGTGGCATTCTGGACCATCTGCAGTCGATGCAGTACTGCTTTACTGGAGCCTGCATATAGACTGTTGCAGTAGTCCAGACGAGATGTAATAAGAGCACCCGCCACCGTCTTTCTGGCTGCCAATGGGAGAAGGTCGAAAAATCTTCTGAGGCCTTTGATTATGCTGAAGCAGGACCCTGCCACAGCACCTGCTTGTTGCCTAAATGACAAGGCCTCGTCAAACCTAATCCCAAGGTTGCGGGCCGTAGTAATGGTGTTTGGGGGGATTTATGCATCTTGTGGCCACCATGCTTTGGGGGAAAAAAGCTTTTGTTGTCCAAATGGTAAAATTTCGGTCTTGCCCGAATTACATTTGAGATGGTGTTTTCTCATCCAGTCGACTGTGGCGGTAAGACAATCTCTTCCTCTGCCTTTGTTGTATTGCTGTCTAATACGAGGATGAGCTGAGTATCATCAGCATAAGATATAGTGCTGATGTTAAAAGATGTAATAAGCTCTATCAGGGGGGTCATGTACAGGTTAAATAGTACTGGGCTCAGGCTTGAGCCCTGTGGTACCCCTGTTTTTAATGCTTTCTCCTCTGAGCGGTATTTCCCTAGTACCGTGACTTGCTTCCTGTGGCTGAGAACGTTTTTTAGCCATTCAAGGACAACTCCTGCTATTCCTGATTCTGCTAGGCGGCCAATCAATACGGAGTGTGAGACCGTATCAAAGGCCGCCGATAAATCGAGCAGAACCAGAACAGCCTTTTCTCCTTGGTCCATAGCAGTCTTCAGGGTCTCCACAGTGTGCAATAGTGCCGACTCCGTGGAGTGTTTAGCCCTAAACCCCGCTTGGTTGGGATGCAAGATGTCATTTTCCTCCAGATACCTAGTCAGCTGTTTATTCACTGCTGCTTCCGTAAGTTTAAAGAGAATTGTGAGCAGCGAAATAGGACGGAGGTTTGAAAGCGTAGTGGGGTCTGCTAGGGGTTTCTTTTGCAGAGGTTTGACAGCGGCTAATTTCCACTTGGGTGGAATGACGGCAGTAGCCAGGGATGAATTAATGATGGCATTTATGCTCTGTTTTACTGTGTCCACTAGAGCATGTAGCAGCATGGGAGGGCAAGGATCAAATGGGGAACCGGATTTACTGGATAAAATAGCCTGGCGGGTTTCTTCCAGACTAACATGGGTGAATTTGTTAAGCTGGATCTTCTCAATGTCAGGCCTTATGGCCTCTATGAGGGAGAGTGCTGGTGGATCTGGGAAATCTTTGGTGAGATCAGATATTTTCTGTTCAAAGTAGTTAGCGATTGAATTACATAATGGGAGCGAAGGGGGGATATCTTGTCTAAGAATCTTAGGATTCATGAAATCATCAACTATTTTAAAGATTTCTTTTTGTTGGTTGTTGGAGGAGTTTATAGCTTCTAAAAAGTAGTTCTTTATTGGCACTTTTAATCATTGCATGGTACTGCCTTCTAGATGTTTTATAGATGATGAGTTCTTCCTTTCCATATGCACAACGCCATTTCCTTTCCAAGATTCTGACCTCTTTTTGTTTTTCCTTTAGGGGGAGTGAGAACCAGGGAGCGGACCTCTTATTCCGCTTTTTGCTCACTTTACTGTTTACATTACCTAATGGGTGAAAATTTAAGGGTTTATGACTGAAGGACTTAAGGCTAAAGAAAGCAAGGGTTTAGGGTTGGAGGGGAAGGATATAAGGTTGAATGGTAAGGAGCAAAGGCCTTCAGGGTGACGGATGGAAGGGTGAAGGTTTAAGTATCCAGGGTTGAAGGGTTTTAGTGTGAATGAAAAAAAGTTTAGGGGGGAATGTGGAGGCCTTAGGAGAGAAGGGTCAAGCATAATTTGTTAAGAATTTAAGGGTGAAGAATTTAGGGGTGAATGGAGAAGGGATTTGAGGGGGAAAAGTTTAGGTAAAGAGTTTAATGGTGAAGGGTTTAAGCGTGAAGGGAGTTTGGGTGGTTTTGTAAAGATATCATTAAAAATGAAACATCACAATAAAATGGTAAGGTTAAAATCACAAGGTAGAAGTGCAACAAAGAGGTGGTGATGATTAAAAATTAAATATGGGCCTCACCACAAAACGGAGAGGAAATGTTATACAGCGGCGGTGCCTCCATGAGAGCGTACGAGCAGGATATATGAAAAATAAAATGATGATAAAACAGATTTATTTCCATTTTATTTTTTGTACTGGCAGCAGCCAAGTCTGAGGGCGGGCAGCAGCAGAGAGGAATAGTGTGCACCTCAGTTTAAAGTCTGCATGTCACATGGTCGGCTGTCTATACGGCCAGCCTGACATGTGCACTTTAAACACTACAACTCAAACTGTCTTAGACAGCTGCGTGGAGAGCAAGCACAACCCCCCAGTGCTTTAAGGAGCATCTCACCAGCGTGCTCCAGAAAATCCTGGTGCTTCTCTCATGCTGCCTAAGCAGCATGAGAGAAGCATCTGGATTGGTAGAGGGGAGTTGCTGGATGGAGCAGTGGGAGCATGTGCTGCTGAGATGAAGAGGAGCACTGAGCGAGAGGCAATATGTAAGCCAGTCTTTTAATTTTTTTAAAGTTCTTGTAAATCACTGACAGGCACTATGAGAAACTCGCAGTGCCTTCAGTCTCAACTCCAGAGCTTTGAATCATGGCCCGTTATAAACATTGTTTAAAACGAACCACAACGGAAAGCGTTGGCTTAGAGCCTAAGGGCACTGCTGCTTTTATTAGTGCCTCTCAGTGAGTTATATATTCGCCCGTCGCCGCACCTCTTTTGTTTGCCTCTGGCCGCTACTGATGTTGAATGTTGAAAAAGCTGTCAAGAGCTGATAGACAAACAGCAGGTGAGAAACTGGTATGTATCCTGAAAATTCCCATCAAGTAACCCTTTAAATTACTCAATTTAACTATTAATCTTTCAGAAGAAACAATGTATTAAGTGTTGCTAGTTGACCTGGATGGTCAAGGTCAATTGATAAATTACACATGTATACATAATGCATGACTACCTTAAGTAGTATCAGAACAACAGATTATTCTGAGCTTCATTAACCCCTTCCATGCTCATGACGAGCTCAGCTCGTCATGAGGTAGCCTAGAGCTGTGCTCATGACGAGCTGAGCTCGTCATGACACCAGCAAAATGGCAATTCCCAGCACAGGAGGGGAATTGCCTTAGCAGCCATAGTGTTAAAGTCAATGAACTGGTTTAGGGGTAATAATAACTGGTATAGACCTTTTACTCCAGCATTGAAAAGCTTGTCTAACTGTTTCTCTTTATTTTTGAACATAATAATCCCAGTTGGTGGAATGTTCTACTAGCATTATAGCCCTTCAGCCTCTGGCTAAAACTTGTTAAAAGCGCTCTTCCTCGTTATATGCCTTCACATGTGGTTTGGGCATTTAACCCTAGAAAAGCGTGTATTTTACATTAAATAGTTTACCTATTTTACATTAATACATAAAAATCAATTCCTTATACTTTGCTATAGGAAGATCTCTGCCTTGGTGACGGAAATGTCCCCATACGTCTTATGAGTAGTAACTTTATACTTGTAAATTCTATCTTAGATGTCTCTATCCCTTGTACTGAGTGTGAGGAACAATGGCGTCATGTAGAATTGGAGATTTGCCGCTCGGAGTAGTCACCATGCAGTCTGCATTAGAAAGCCAGGAAGGGCTATAGAGGACCAGTCTATATTGGCTGAGGCCTCAGGATTATCACTGGTGATGGTCAAGGGGAAGAATTTCCAGGTCAAAAAGGGCAGCACGGATCTATAAGCAGTCCACTTTCCTTGGGAATGTGCTTAGCAACTTTCAGTGTTGTATTAGCTTCTTTATTCACGTTAAAGCATCCCTCACCTTTGTTGTTTTGTTTCTCTTTTTAGTTATTTTGGTTCCCTGACCATCTTGCCTGAGATCTGGATTATGATTTGGTATTATTTGCTAACCAGTTACCTGAACTAAGATTTGCTACTCATATTACGCTGTGGTTGTGTTTGCTGAACAATTGCCTGAACTCTGAATTGCCTCTGGATTAGTTTTCATATTGGTTTCTGTGCTTGTTCTCCCCTGCCTCCCTAAATTCCAGGTTTGCTATTATCCCAGGATTCCGCCCTTGCTATTACTAGCTTCCTTTGATTGTGGCTTAGATTCCCTGTGGTCCACCATTACAACGCTAGTACGCATCACAAATACCCTCTTTTCTAAGATCTTTTCAATGTTTTTGTTTAGATCACATATGGCATTCACCTTTGAATATGCTATTGTGAAACCCCTGGTGTGATAGAGACATATGGTTGACGAGATCACACCATTCCAGCTCTGTCGTTTCTTTCTCACTTCCATTCTGCTTCCCCTCAAAGATTTAGTTCTGCTATACATGTTCACTCACAGGCCAAGCCATGTTCTGGGGAGTGGATGTGATTGTCTTTGGGCTCTTTCGGTCAAGAACCGCAAATCATGACACTGAGAGGGTGGAGACATGTAAGTCTACACAGTGTACATTTTCACTCAGAAATGGTGAAAAGTAATAAAAGTGTGGACTTGCACTTGGGTGTAGAAGTAAGTATACACATGACACGTACATTTTCCCATGTGAACAGGCTCCTGTAGGTGCTTGGTCACCCTGGGTTGTTGACCTTTGCTGGACCTATATTTTCCTGGTTATAGAACACTGTGCACTTCACCCTGATTACCAATAGTAAAGTGCTTGTGCTTCCCCTTAAAACAAAGTGGAAGTGGCAATCTCCTAATTAGTACATTTAACTTACCTATAGGTTCTTTGTATATGGTACAAAATGCGACTGGAGGTTAAATTCCATTAGTGGACTGAGACCTACTGTGCCATCCACTACAGTGGCAGTGCGAACATGGCTTCAGGCCTACCACTGTAGCTTGACTGTAACAGTGCAAAACATGTACGGCGAAATGACAAACCATTTTGTGACCTTTTTGACAAGTAAAAACCTCCCATTTAAATATTAATAAGTCACATCTATGTACGCCTTCTAGCCCATAAGTTAGTGTGCGTAGTAGGGCATGTATAAACATTTCCTTTCAATGATGAGCACCCTGAAGCTATTTTTTACTGTGGCAAGCCTAGCTGTCCTAAGTAGAAAACCCAAGTTTGGACTAAAACACTAGTACTGTATTTTAGGAATGTGGACAGCTGAAAAAAACACATATTTTAATAGTAGTTAAAATCCACTTCAAGTGTGAAGTTGGATTAATGAATATTACAAATGTTATAATATCATATTACATATAGATATTATGGGAAAATAACGGATGTATGACATTACAACGCATGCTTTTACCACGCATGCTTTTACAACGCGGTTTTTACAACGCATACCATTACAACGCATAGTGCTTTGGGGCGCTGGATAGTGAATAGTTTAATTTACTATTCCAACTCCAGTCCCCGTGGATAGTAGGGAAGGTGTTGGACAGTAAATTAAACCTATTCCCTATCCTAGAGCGCCCCCCAGCGCAATGCGTTGTAATGGTTTGCGTTGTAAAAGTTGCGTTGTAAAGGCACTGCGTGGTAAAGGATGTTTCCCGAAAATAACTTGTAGAAAGTTACCTTTTCCGTGACGGAAGTTCTAGGAGGCTAATTTAAATTTTCTCTCTAGCTTCTCTCAGCCAGTAATTCGCTTTGAATTGGTGTGAATAGGAGAGAAAGCAAACAATAGACTCACTGAAAGGGCAGAGATGTCTCCTCTAAATCCCAACAGAATATGAAGGGTAGGGGCTGTGGCTTCCCTTTTTGCTAATACAGTGTCAAATCCTGCTTCATTGCCAAAACTGGCTTGACATGTCTGCTGGGTTCACGTATAACACTTCAGCACACTTGAAAGGGGAGGGAACAGGATGCCAAGACATTTCTTGTGGAACCACTGTCTGGTTGCTGAAAACATACCAGACATCTATCTTCTGGGCTTGTTTTGGCAACATACTAGGATTACCACCTCATCCCTCAGAGCCTAAAGATTTTCATTATCTTGAAAATGTCCAGAGTGAGTAGTGTTGATCCCAGGAATTTTCACCCCATTGGTTATGGCATGCCCAGGAGTCATTCCCAGCTAGTGCCAGGCAGAAACTTGACACCCATAGGTATATACTTCAGAACACTTTCTGGTCCTGCGGAAGATCAAAAGAGGACTGGACCTGCTGTATGTGACCTGAGAGTAGCTCTGAGGGACTGGATTTCCTCCCTTGCCTACTCAGGACGAAGTGGACTCCAAGGGTCATAAGGCTGTCCTCCTGGAATACAACCAGCTGCAAGAGGCCTTTTTCAGGAAGTACCCAGCTGCTCAGTGGCAACTGGACCTGGACTGAACCCTTCTATTGGCCTCTGCTTGACACCGTATGACTCTTTAAGTGCCTCACTTGAGGTCCTGGGGAGCTTTAGAAGTGTGCTCCTGTGGAGGAGTGGGGCTTAAAGGACTAAATCAGAGAGTAAAATTGTTGACCAGGAATACCATGTATAAACTGAACTTTTAACAAACTTGTTTCATACCCAAAGGATGAAGGCATGAAAATAATGTCCCTTCATTACATAAGATGTTTCGTTTTCCACATAGTTCATTGTTACCTTGTTTAGAATGAAAAAATCTTCATGTGTAGTTTAGACTGGAATAACAAAATTGCACACTCAAAGATTACTGTCTGTACACTACTGTGTTCACGTGAGAAGAGGAGTGAACCTATACCAAGGAAGAACCCTGAAAGACAATTGGACAAGAGGAGGAGAAGATGCAACATTAACTGCTACATTAAATTTTGACTGTTTATGATAGTACGTGTTCCTAGAGTAGGTTAATGCATGTTTTTTGCCCTGTCAAACACCATTAGATGTTGAATGCTCTACCCGTATGCCTTTTACCTACCCTATTGATTATGGTTGCTACTGCTACTGTACATTTCCCTTGCTTTATTTCTGATTGCATTGACACTCTACTGAGTTTCATGATCTTGTCTTTATGGGGAGTTCTGTTTTAATTGATTTCTGAGTTTTGGATATTTTGAGCATTATACTGGATTTCACTCTCTTTTGAACTTGAACTCTTTATGGAATCTGACTGACACCTTTCAGCCCATTCTTAGAATAGGAATGTCTTCCTTTATGGAACACACTTAATGCATTTTATATTAATTTGTATTAAACATTTTCTTTTATCAATTCATTAAAAGATTGATTATTTTGTGAAACTAATTAATAAAACTTATGATTTTAAATAAGGATGATCTACTAAACTTTGAGAAATAAAACCCTTAAAATCTTGAAAATTTCTCATTATTGTCTGAATTTAAATAGAGTTTGTGATTAATATTTAAGTGATGTATTGCTCCTGATCTTCTCAACTACAACACCAAGGTCCGTTGATCTGTTGGGCAGCAGCACAGCTGGGATCAGCCCGGTGTGTGATGGTAAACAGAGTTTTATTTAAAGTGATTCCCGCTCCAGCAAGAGTGCATGGTCATTGTTTCTACCCTGATGATTTTATTGAAACAATGTATTATCTGCAGAGTTGTGATTATCTTCAGTATGGATGGCTTTTTTCTGTAGCACCAGCCTTCATAGTTTGAGTCCCTTTCAGTATTCAGCCCTAGAAGTTCCAAGTTCCAAATAGGATTAAGAAATGCAGTCGTACCCTTCAGCTCCTGTAGCAATAACCAAAACTCGAATCTGACTTCACCTGACCATACTTCCAGGATATTCTATTCTGGAAGCCAGCACCTATGTTCCTGGTTTACCATATCCACAGTTCTCAGCATTTTTCTTGATGAAGGTGCTTCATGCTTTTGCCCTCCAACCAATTGTATGATGTCCTTTTCCTTTAGATGTCATACATCAAATGTTCTGTGTAGATGAGGATAGCCATTTCAATTTTGTCTAGCACAGAATGGGTTTTTCATATGGGAAATTAAAATTCCTACCTACCGTAGGGGTGTATCAGAGACGCTACACAGGAGTATAGGTTGTGATCATGGGAACTGGCTATGCCGACAATCCTGATGGCCTGAAGGATGATCCAGGTTTCGTATACAATCTTGGCAAGCGGAGGGAATAAAGAGTCTCAGAATCAGGTACACACTGGCATGTTGGAGTCTTAGGTCAAATGTTTATTCAGTTGTTTTCTTAGGTTCATACAATTATTACATTTGGTGCTCTATGTTGAAATGGGTATGGAGTCCTGTTTTGAATTGCAATAGGAAAGGGACAAGTTATTGAAGGGGATGAGATTATACTGTTTGAGAAATAGGCCGAGAAGGTTTTTTTCACGATTTTTATTTTCTTAAATGTTTAAGCTTCAGAATGGAGGAGTGGTTCCTGGTGCAGACTCTTTCAGGGATTGTATTATACTGTGTTGTAAATTCATTTACATAGTGCTTACTGCCCCTTACGAGGTGTTGAAGTGTTTTACTCATGGTAGCACAATGCTCCAGAACCCAAGGTTTTTGATTAATTCAATGAGTACTGGTTATTGCTGGTTATTGGAATCCGTTAAGCTTGTCTTCCAGGAATGATGGCGACTTATGTAATATCTCATTCCGTAACAATTATTTTCCCACTGTCCCGTTTCCATACCTCATATTCATCCACATCAACCATCTATGTTGTCACTGTGCCAACTATGCCCTTTTGTACCTTCTTCATTTTCAATTCTGAGTTTCTGTTCAAAATGTGCAGCAATATAAATGACACACTCCGAGTGGCACCTCATTTGAGTTACATTTTATAGCAATAAATTGCCAGCTGTTTGCTGTGTCAGTTTTAGCCAGTCAGAAATTATCAGTTTAACGCCAGTTGTAGATATGTGTGTGTAACCTACAGATTACAGACCCAAAAACAGATGAAACTTCTCAACCCTCCATCCTCCCACAGTAAGTATTGTTTTGTAGTTATTTGTATAATATTAATGCGAGAATTCCTTATAGTAATCTAAATTACGGTTTCTCAGATTCTTCCTTGTAACATTTATCATTCTTGAAGTTCCCACATGCTATTGGACATAGGGCTAGATTTTGACCTTCGCAGTCAGGGTTTTACTCCATCAGGGCAGCTGAGTAAACTAATCTGTTGTGCTGATGGATACCAGTCTGCCCAATTTTGAGATGTCCACCAACCCAGCGAACATCTCTAGCACTGGCAGGAATCACCGTCAATGTGGTTTCTGTCAATGCCATTATAAGTTTGATAGTGGCTCCGTCAACATAACCGAGCTGCACAGCAAACATACTTTTTTTTTCAATTATCCTCCTGGAAATCCACCAGTGTCAGAAAATCCCCTGAAATAACTTCTTGTATTGAAATAATTTTGAGTGGCTGATGGAAAATACATTGGTCCAAGGATTTTAGGTCTAACACTAATCTGAATCATTCTCTCCTCTTCGGGACCAGAAATAAAATGGAATGGAATCCATATCCTCTCTTCTTATGCACACTGAACAATTAACCTTTTAATAATAATAATAATAATAATAATAATAATAATAATAATGAAATTTATTAAGCGCGACAGCTACCCCAACACAGGGGTGTCCCGGCGCTAAAAACACCAGGTGAGAATGCGTCCAAGGGGTAGAAAACTTATCGATCCATCATTGACACTACCCTGAAAAGCCATGTCTTCAGGGACTTTTTAAAGCAAAGTTCTGACTTGGCATTTCGCAAGGAAACTGGTAGGGCACTCCACAAAGCGGCCGTTCTGACCGTGAATGCTCTTCCCCAAGACGAGATTTCTCAAAGCGTGGGGTATGTAGCAAATTGTGAGAATTTGAACGCAACACCAGATTTTGCTTGTAGGGGCATAGTCTTTCCTTCAGATAGCCCGGGCAGTTTCCATTCAGAGCCCGATAGGCCATTGTCATAGCCTTAAATATGATTCTTTTCTCTACTGGGAGCCAGTGGAGCTTATGTAAATGCGGAGAGACATGGTGTCGAAATGGTATACGGCAAACCAGTCTCGCAGCCACATTTTGAATCATCTGAAGGTGGTGGATAGCATATTTAGGAAGGCCAAGGCACAGAGCATTGGCATAGTCTAGCCTAGATGTTACTATGGCATGTACTACTGTTTTGCGGCAATCTTCCGTTAGGAAATGCAAGACTTTCTGGAGATTTTTTAATTTGCTAAAACAAGTTGCAGAGAGCTGTTGTATTTGAGCTGAGAAGGCAAGGTTTGCCTCCCATTTCACTCCTAAGTTACGAATAGATGTGTCCGGGGCTGGTGTGGCACCCATTTCTGATTGCCACCATAGTGCTGACACTGGCACTGTTCCCTGCCCAGAGAACAGGACCTCTGTTTTTTCCACGTTTAGCTTTAATTTATTAGCATTCATCCAGATAGCTATATCGCGTAGGCATCCCTTAAAATTCTTAAAACCATCTACCGTCTGCTCTTTGAAAGAAAAGAACCAACTGGGTGTCATCAGCGTAGGAGATCGCTTTCACTCCCCAGTTGTCAATCAAAGAGAACAAAGGAGCTAGGTTGAGGTTAAACAATAAAGGACTCAGAGCTGAGCCCTGGGGCACCTCACACCAGAGCTGTTTTGGTTGAGATTCATAAGGCGTAAGGGCGACTCTCTGAGTACGCCCCCTCAGGTAGGAAGTCAGCCATGTGAGTACTTTCCCCTCCAAGCTCACTTCTTTTAGGCACTTGACAAAGATAGTGTGGTCAACAGTGTTGAATGCCGCAGAAATGTCCAGGAGCACCAGAAATGCTGGTGCTCCTGAATCCAAACACCACCTTATCGACTCTGCTACCTCAAGGAGAGCAGTCTCCGTACTGAATCCTGCTCGAAAGCCTGATTGAGTATCATGCAGAGCCCCATTCTGCTCAATAAAAGTGTTCAGTTGCGGGTAATAAGGAGATAGGTCGGAAATTTTTTAGATCACCCGGGTCTCCATTTTGGTTTTTTTTCTACTGGAGGAGTGTTGTATGCTTCCATTTATCTGGAAAGATGCCTGTTTCCAGAGAGGAGTTCCAAATGTGTAATAGCCCATCCACCAGTGGAGAGGATATGGATCATCTGGGGCTCCTGAGTGGCATTTCTGAATTTCAATTAGGGCATCCTGAGGCAGAATTGGTGTGAACTCACTAAGTCTAGGTATCTCCGCTGCGAGTGGAGATTTATCCCCTTTTGCAGTGGCCTCCGTGGCCCGGAATGACTCATAAACCTTTAAGATTTTATTATGAAAATAGTTTGCAATCTTATCGCACGGGGCTGTAGATGAAGTTACTTCTGTCTCCAGCACCCTGGGCTTAAAAAAAGATTGAACTACCTTAAAGACCTCACTACTGTACTGGTTTGCATTTCGAATATGTGACACAATGTGGTCTCGCCCGGCTGTTTTTATCTCCTTATGAATCTTTTAAGTTTTTTTTATAATTTGCCTTAGTTATCTCGCAGTAGCTCAACCTCCAATGTCTTTCCAGCTTTTTACACCTTCTTTTACTCTCCCTAAGGGCATTGGAGAACCATGGGGCCGTGGGGGATAATCTAATTGATTTCACAACTCTACCCGGTGCTACCGACTTCACCGCCGTGGCAATCCAATGGTGTATCGAGATTGCATCAACATTGGGATTAGAAGATAGATGGGGGGTTGTCTTGCAAGATGGAACTTAATGCTATTTCTGCCAAATTGTTCCAATTTCTTTTTAGCGTAAGGCGCTTTCCTTTTAGTTGCCTCAGTTTAGGTAAAATGAAAGAAAATGGAACCAGATAGTGATCTGACCATGTCAGAGGGAAGGAGTCTCCATATCAATTGTAGTACAGTTGGAGAAAACGAAATCAAGGGTGTGCCCTGCTATATGCATGGGATAGGAGACCCATTATTTGAGACTAGCCCCAGCTAATGATGCAATTAGCTGTATTGCTTGTGGTCAGTTCAGGTCGTTTACATGCAGGTTAAAATCTCCCAAGGCCAGAAAGTTAGTATACATTATTGATTTTTGGACAATAAAGTTACAAAGAGTATGAAGGGCAGGCGCTGCACAATCGGGTGGTCTGTAAATAAGAATCCCCGCAAGAGCAGACATGGGGGTCGGGAGTATGCAGAAATTTAGACCTTCAATGCCCTGAGCAGAAAAAGGGGCCAAGAACACCAACTCCCATGTGTCTCTAAAAATAATAGCCACCCCACCTCCCCTTTTTCCTCCTTCTCTATTAACATGGCACATTTTGAAACCTGGTGGGATAGCTAGTGTAATAATTGTCACCGTATCCAAGTTAAGCCAAGTTTCCGTAAGGAACATTACATCCCAGGTGACCTTTTGCCCAATAGTTCCCAATATCCTTTTGAAAATGGCAGTTTCTTTGCAGCATCTTAGACCATTGTGTAACATTGACTCCGGAATCTGGAGGTATAGTAATAAAATACACTTAGTAGCCCACATGAAGAACATTTTGTATCCATCAATCAGAAACCTGCCTCTTACCACGTCAGCCAGAAACAATTAATTTAAGATAAAACCTCCGAGGTGTATCATAAAAGGGACAAATAAATAAAAAGTGCACCAGATCCTGCGGAGACACGTTGTCGCAGCCGCAGGGTGGTAGCACTTGGCCTCGGTGGCTGCCTTTTGGGACAGCAAGCAATAGGTGGAAGAGGTCCAGACGGAACCTAGTTAACAAGAAACGATCATAGCCCGACATCGGCCAGGACAAGTAGGGTTCCATACTTGGTGTGGATTTCAGAGCAACGTAATTCCGGACACTGTATTTATTTAGTTCCACCTCCTCACGATACAAGTGCTGTGAGAGGGAAAGAAATTTCCTCACGAACTCTACATCAGCTGTAATAATAGAGTCGGGGTTTACAAAGAGCTCTGGGCGCCCCAATCTGGAGAAGCAAACTTTTAGATATTTTAACCACAGGATTTTAAGCATATTATCCTAGCATAAGGCTTCTCTCAGGAGTTGATGATTTAAAGGCAGGTCTTTGTTTAGCCAACATTTTAGCCAGCAAATTAGTAGTCGTAGTGCTATGGTATCGCTTAGAAAGGGAGTGCCTAATTCTTCATGCACTATAAAGCTGGCAGTTCCCCTAGAAACCCCCAGCAGCTGTTTCAGAAAATTGTGTTCTGCCACTACAAGGTCATTAACTGCTGTGTGCCCCCATAACTCACTTCCATAACAGCCTATCGCTACGCTCTTGGCCTGATAAATTTTTATCAGCGCAGCAATTGGGCGTTTGCCCATTTTCCTGGCAAAATTAAAAATGGCCGCATTTGCCAGAGCCATCTCCCCCCTTTTCCTCTTAACTGCAGGGCCCCATTTCAGCTGATTGTCAAACAAGACACCCAGATATGAAAAATGTTTTGTTGTAGGAATCTTCTCCCCGTTAACATGAAATGAGAACATCTTTTTGCATCCTTTCCCCACATTCATTACAAAAGATTTTGTGTTGTTAATAGCAAGATCTCGGGATTTCATAAAACTATAAAAGGTGTCAAGTAGAGATTGAAGCTCTTTTGCGGTCCTAGCCAACAAAACGGCGTCATCCGCATAAAGTAACACAGGTAACCCTTTGCGCCCAACATAGGGGTAATCTGCACCTGTATTTAAAAGATTCTCCTCCAGGTTATTAACATATAAATTAAAAAGAAACGGGGCCAAGATACAGCCCTGTCTGACACCCCGGTGTACTCCAAAGTCCCTAGTTACCTTTAAATCCTGGGAGTACCGTACATTGGCCCGGGTGTCCTGATATAAATCCGCCAATAAATAAACAAGGTTTTGGAGGAGCCGCGCCAGCGACCAAGATGGCCGCTTGAGCATCGGCTCCGCCGGCCACCACATCCTGACTTGCCATCCGGCATAATATCCTGAGCCCCGTCCCTACCATCTGGTGGGGGACCCGCTCCTGAGCCACTGGGCGAAATTCCGAATGATTTGGGCGCTCGGATGACTTGAATCTATCGTCTGGAACTTTTGGTGCCTTCCGGGATACGCCACCGGGACCCAGCGTGTGGCACTGCCCGCTTTGGAGTTCAACAACAACGGCAAGAGAGACCGGAAGTGTGCGGCGCAACTCGTTCTGTGGAAGTTGCGTCCCACTTGAGTGGCTCTCGGACCCCCATCTCATGCCAATTAACTCTGCACATCTATGCCACTACGGAACAACCTGTAGCTGTGCCGATTGCCATTGCGATATAGGGGTACATTCGGCCGGCAGAGTTGGTAGTCGCACAGAAACTGAAAATGGCGGCGAGGGGGGATCCCGAGAAGCTACCTCCAAAAACGCTGAGGAACACCAAACCAGTCCAGTCCAATAGACTGGAAAAGTACAGTTTTTCCAAGGGGTCCCCGGTGGACGAGAAACGCACGCAAGTGAGTGGCCATGAAGAGGCCCCGTCCGGGGCAGACCCGACATTGAAAGACCTGATGGCGGCGATCACCGGGATTCAGTCATCCCTTGGTAAGATGGATACCAAGTTGGACACTGTCCACATCGAGGTTGGCCTAATCCGAGGAGACCTGAATAAAACCACTTGAGATTAAAACATCGAGTCTCACGGACGATGTGTCGGACCTCCAGCGAGAAGTGAGAGAGTTGAAGGAGTCTCGGACTCAATTTGCTTGCAAGCTGGATGAGTACGAAGGACGGGCGGGGCGCAATAACGTCCCTATCCTGGGCATACCGGAGAGATCAGAGGGGCAGACCCCGGACCTGTTCCTGGAAGACCTTATCCTGAACCATTTATAACCCAAGGGTCTCAGCAACTTTTTCATCGTTGAGAGGGCCCACAGAGTACCTGGTGGCCGCCCGAAGACAGGGGCGCCCTCTCGCCCGATGATTGTCCGCATCTTGAACTTTCGGGACAGAGACACTATTCTGCAGACTGCGAGATCCTCTGGACCTCTGGCTTATGAAAATGCGTCTCTCCTCTTTTTTCCTGACTTTACCAAGGCTGTGCAAAAACAAAGGCAGGGTTTCGTAAACATCAAAAGACGGCTGTGTGCCTCGGAACTCAAATACTCCATGTTGTTCCCTGCCCGCCTCCGGATAGAACGCAACGGTAAAGCCTGGTTCTTTGATCACCCAGACGCAGCATCGGACTGGTTGGACCAAATCCAGGGGCCTGCTACCGAAGGTGACACCCCGATGGACAATGAGGAACAATAATCCTGTGTTGGTCGCTGCAGTTGGACAGGGTGGCAAGGGAGCTGGTTTGCTAGGGGGAGATCTCTTAATCCCCGCTGACTTTGTTAATATTCTGGGGGTTTTATTAGCACTGATGGGGGTTTATATGCGGGGTTGTGTTGGGGTGAGCTGGTGGCCTGTTTTAAGGTCCTCCTCCATTTTCTACGTTTAGATATTGTAGTTAGTTTTGGGGTGACAGGCACACTGCTGGTTGGGGATGTGCACAAGTTGCATGCAGGGGTGCAGGGTGGGGGGTCGGGGTTGGGTTGTGGGGACTTTCGCTCGTTAATTTGTGTTTTGTTTATGACCTATGCTTGCAATGGATGTCGCTCAACGCTTTAGGATTTTCCGGGGACGAATATGGCGTCAGCTTGGCGGGGTTTGGGTGTGGCGGTCCTCAGCTGGAATGTGAATGGCCTGGGAGATAAGATCAAACGTGCAATGGTGGGACAGCTGATCAGGCGCCGGTTGCCAGATGTGGTCCTATTCCAAGAGACTCATCTCATGGGAAAGAGATGTATGGCGCTACACAGGGGTGGGTATAAATTGGTTGCCCATGCCGGTTTCACCTCAGGCTCCAGAGGGGTGGGGATATTGGTCAAGAATTCCAACCCGCTCACCATACAGGCTACCTGGTCTGATAACCGTGGCCGGTATATTGGGGTCTCGGGGCTGTGGGAGGGCAGAACCATTACGTTCCTTTCAGTTTATGTACCATCCACATTGCAGACAGACACCTTCCGTGACCTGAGTAGGATGTTCTTGTCGCTACCCACTGGCATCATGGTGATTGGGGGTGATTTTAATGCAGTCATGGATGGCGAATTAGATAGATACCCCTCCCGTGTGTTACCTTCCTCTAGTAGGTGGTTATCAGAGTTTGTTGCTGGTACGGGTATGGTGGATGGGTGGAGCCTTCGGCATCCCGTAGACTTGGAATACACACACACATCTGCGGCACACCACTTTTTCTCTAGAATTGACTATCTGCTATTGCCTGCGTCTCAGGCGACATTCGTCCAGGAAGTGCGCCATCTGGCCAGGGGAGTGTCTGATCACTCTCCGATATGGTTGCAGTTGAAAATCGGACCGGACAATGTTGCTAGGGTTGCACCAATTAGTGCTTGGCGGTTGAGAGATCCCGCCACCAAAAAGGAGCTGGTACGGGTCACCGATAACTACTTTAGCGTGAACTCGGGGACAGTCGAATCGGAGTGCTCTCTCTGGGAGGCCTACAAAACAGTTGTCAGGGGGAAGGCCCTCTCCCTAATCTCTGGGCAGAAGAAAAAGAGCAGGGCGGAAATTGACAGGGTCGAGGCGGACCTATTGGCGATGGAAAAGGAGGTCTCCACCACCGGGGACCCGGACGGTGAACATCGCCTCAGTCTCCTCCGGGACGAGTTCAAACACCTATCACGAGAGGGGGCGAGGGAACAACATGCGAACACACAAAGTAGAGTCTATGAGCACGGAGACAAGGCGGGGAAACTGATAGCGTGGTTGGAGAGGGGAGACTGGGGGTCTCGTCTGGTCCCGGAGCTGCAGATTGCGGGCTTGGGGACCACGGCGGATCCACAGCACATAGCGGACGAGTTTGCCAGATACTACGAGGAGGTTTATACCTCAGCAGGGCTGCACACAGTGAAAGAGAATGTGGAGGTCATCCGGGATATCCGAATGCCCGCTTTATCGGCCGAGGATCAGGAGTTTATGGATTCCGATATAACAAATGACGAGGTCGCGATGGCCATCCGCTGGGTACGCTCCGGGAAAGCCTCGGGCCCGAATGGTATCAGTGGTGAACTCTATAAACTTCATGCTGACCGTATAGTTCCTTTTATGAAGGCCATGTATCTTGAGAGCAGGGAAAATGGCATGCTTCCCTATGACCAGCGTATTGCCAACATTGTTGTTATATATAAGGATGGTAAGCCTCGTCTGGAATGCTCTTCTTATCGCCCAATCTCTCTCTTAAATGCGGAGCCTAAAATTCTGGCCAAACATCTCGCGAACCGGCTAGTGAAAATTATAACTTAACTGGTACACCCCGGATCAGTCCGATTTTATGCCGCGCCGAAATACTGCCCTTAATATTCGTAGACTCCATGGGGTGGTGGCAGGTTCGGCTCGCATCCATGAGCCAGCTGCGCTTTTGTCGTTGGACGCTACTATGGCGTTCGACAGAGTGGAATGGCCATATTTATTTGCGGTGCTGGAGAAATTCGGGTTTGGCCCGGAATTCATACGATGGATCCGTCTCCTGTATTCTGCGCCTCTGGCCCGAGTAGTGGTAAACAATCACAAGTCCCGCGATTTTCAGCTTGGACGGGGCACCAGACAAGGATGTCCCCTCTCGGCACTTTTATTTGCTCTGGCACTGGAGCTGCTAGCGGCCTGGGTACGATGGGATAGATCGATCAAAGGGTTACGCTGGACTTCAGAGTGGGAGGACAAAATCTCGCTATATGCGGACGATATCCTGATGTATCTGACCTCCCCCCGACAGTCCCTCATTGTCTTCATGGATATTTTGGCGATATACGGTAGATATTCGGGGTTTGCCATTAATTGGAAGAAATCGGTCTTATTTGTGTTGAGCGGCGACCCCCTCAGAGCGCCAGAAACCTGCCCGGTAAGGGTGGAGCAGGTGGGCTTTCGCTGCCTTGGTATTTACATCTCTCGGGACCCTAAACAGCGTTTCGATGCTAACCTTGTTCCCGCCTTGGCCAGACTCCGCAGGGATATCGCAAAATGGAAGGAACTGCCACTCTCCCTACTGGGTCGTGCGGTTCTGTTCAAAATGATGGCGCTACTGTGGTTCTTATACGCTTTACAGAACTTCTTTGATCCTGTGCCTTCCTATTACTTCAATGAGATAGAATCGCTACAGCGTCAGCTTCTTTGGGCGGGGAGGCCGCGGATTGCGTTATCTAAATTGATGTTGCCCTGGTATGACGGTGGGATTGGACTACCCGGCATTAGGAAATACTACTGGGCTTCCCAACTGGCCCCCATTAATCACGCGATCTATGGCTCGTCCCGGGTTCACAATGGATCGAGCTCAGTTGCCAGGGGGCGAGTATACCCGGTTATTGTATGCCAAGCGAGGTAGGTTCCCACTGATGGGTCCCGTGTTGGCTTCGGCACAGGCTTGGCATGATGCCAACCGTGCCCTCCAATGGGAGGGTAGGATAACTATGGCCACCCCACTATGGAACTCCGAAGCCCTGGGCGGCCTGTGGAAGTCGAAGTGTTTCGACCGTTGGGACCTAATAGGTATCTCCCAGATTAGAGACATATGGGGCAAGAAGGGTATGTTGACCTTTGAGGAATTGCAGGCCAAACACCATTTGAATGAGAGTGAGCGATTCCGATATCTGCAAATTAAACATGCCCTGGCGGCATCTGTCCCTCGTGAAGTGATGCCGCCGGAGGCCTCCCCGCTGGAAGATCGACTCCTGGATGGGTATCTCCCCACCAGAGCGATCTCTCTGGTTTATAAAAAGTTGGTCAACAACACAGAAGATCCCCTGGTGAGAGTCTGTGAGCAATGGGTGGCAGATGGTTTGATTTTGGATGATGAGAATTGGGTGGAAGCTGTGTCAACCCCTCGAGAGGTGGCGATCTCCATGAGACTTCGATTGGTGCAACTTAAGATTCTCCACCGGTCCTATACCACGGGCCCGGGGTTGTGCCGAATGGGGCTCGCCTCAAACGCAAACTGTCGACTGGGTTGTGGTATGTTAGGTACCTTCATGCACATTCTGTGGGAGTGCCCGGATATCCAGAAATACTGGACCAAGATTCATGAGAAAATGAGTGAGGTGTGGGGTGTACATGTTGCATTGGAGGCACGCCGCTGTTTGCTGAATGTATGGGAGCCTTCCGATCTTTCGACTCATGGCAGGCTCTGGGTAACACTTGCCTGTATGATTACCAAGCTAAACATTGCACAACTTTGGGGGCCGGTCGAGCACCCCAGGCTCGGAAATGGATGGATGACCTTGATTGGTGTATGTTTCGAGAGAGAGCTGTGTATGTGGCCAGAGGGAGACCCCGCAAATGGGGAAAGATATGGGATGCCTGGAATATATACCGAGGAGATATTTGCACACCACCAGAGCCCGATTCAGCAAATGAGGACACTGAGCCACCTTGAACCCAACTGTGATACTCCTACATGATACTGTACCGCTGGAATGCTGATTTGCCGAAACTGTATTGCAGATGTCCGTTGCATGATGGTCTTGTTTGTTGTAATTGTCTATTATTTTCAATAAAAAAACAATAAAAAAAAATTAACAAGGTTTTGCTCCACACCCATGTTGCCCATGGCCTCCCAAAGCTTAGCCCGGTTAACACAGTCGAAGGCTGAGGAGAGGTCCATAAAGGCCATGTGAATTGTACCCTGATGTGCCAAAGTATATTTTCCCAGGATCATATACAAGTTGAGGCACTGTGAAATGGTGGAGTGGCCTGGCCGGAAGCCATATTGAATCGGGGAGATTATATTGTGCTCTTCCGCCCAGGCTGTTAATCTATTCAGGATTACACCACCCGCTACTTTGACCACAGAGTCAATTAAAGATATTGGTCTGTAACAGGACGTGCTGTTACGGTCCCCTTTTTTAAAAACTGGGACTATCGTGGAAACCCCCCACGACCGTGGTCATCCGTGATCAGCGGCTGCATTAAGCACAGCGGTAAGAACAGGCACCCACAGAGATGCCCGTGATTTGAAGAGATTAGACCCCAAGCAAAATCTGCAATCACTGCTTGTACTCTTGAGTTATGTGTTTATCATTTTGGTACATTCGCAGCCATGTTTGGCTCTCACTGCGTAAGTGATTGGAGTGGTAATGCGGTTTCAGTATGTCTGGTCAACAGAAGCCTTTTGATCCGGGGTCTTCATCCATACATCATTTGGTCTAGTGAGGTCTACAAACTCTTGATTATGGTGAATGAGTTTAGTGCACCCCTGTTGGTAAATGAGAAGAGAGCTATGTTCGACACCCCATTGGGCACTGAGGCCACTGCACATTTCTTACTACCTTTCAGACACAAACACGTATTTATAAAAAATGTGCACTCTCTTCCAGTCTGGTGATCTCACTATGTGCTGCCTGGTGTCAACAATGAGACAGCATACATTCTCTCTCTCTCTCCAATAACGTGCTATAATTGTTCTTGTTCACTATAACACTATAACAATCCTATCCAGGCCCTTACATAACCATCATACCATTAAACTTTAACCAAACAAATATACAATGTTTACATATTTATTTACAAACAACACAATAGGCACTTGCAAATCATCTTCATGCACCAATACAGAGTTTGTAAAAAAATTCATGCAACACATTGTCAGATACAATGCCAATAACTCAAACTTGAATGCTGCGAGACCTATTGCATTGCAAATGCTTGTTATAGATAAGGCGTGACACCCGGATACGTAACAGATCCCTAGGTCTGGCCTTTAGAGCCCCCTTTAAATCACGACATGCCTTAGAGCAGGAGTGATCAAACCACTTTGGGTCGCTACGAACCTGACCTGAAGAGTGTACGGTTAAGATTGCCCCAACTTTCGTAACAATACCATGAAAAGCTGAGAGAATCTCCTCGGCTGAGGATACTGGGGACACACAAAGTGACAACTCGGCATCACACGTGTTATTAATCTTATCATACAATTGGTCCGAGTTCACCAGTGCCCACTTTAGACGTCGTTTACCGTCTGTACATTTTAAATCCCCGCCATCTATCCTCTTCTCTCTTAGTTTTAGCATCTTACCTCCCAGTTGAATACAAACTGGGTTGTGATCACTAAGTTGGTTCTCTTGAATTTTAAAACCTGATATAGAGGAGCCGAGGACACTGGAGAGAAGTATATGGTCAATATAGGATGCCCCCGTATTACCTTTATATGTGGGTACTTCATGAAGGGTACTGTCATCTACCAGAGACATAGCTCAGGTTAGGTCAAATTCGTTCAAGAATTCGTTCAGCAAGTTGCCCCGGCGAGTGAGATCAAAGTGGAAGCCTCTTAGTCGGTGACAACCCAGTAAGCCGGTTGCAGTATTTGCTGGGTTCCCACAGGGATGTACATTAAGGTCCCCTGCAATAAGGATGTGAGGTGAGAGGCTCTCCAAATTATTCCTGAGAAAATTACCTAGGTCAGCCAGCCTACAATCCCCTTTTTGGTTTACAGCATTATAGAAATTAATTAAAGTTAATTATTCTTTCCCGCTTTTAACCAACAAAACTTGAATATCATTATTACAAAAGGAATACTTTTTAACAGTACATGTTAGTCTTAAATCGATATACCCAGCCAATCCCTCTTTAGCTCTGCCGCTCCTTGACGGCTCGGCTGGTACAAAGAAGCTTTTATACCCTTCTATGAATACGTTGTTCCCTACCAACCATGTCTCTTGCAGGCATATCACTGAAAAAGATCTTATAAAAGCTAACCAAGTCCTGTAATTGATTTTACCCGCTAAACCAGCAATATTCCATGAGATTACGTTATAACTCGAGACCGACAATTCTACTGGGTCCGGAGCTCGATCCCCTATAGCTTTCCTTGGTGGAGCAATGGGACTGTCATCAATACTAACCCCTACGACTATTTTCAAAACAGAGTCATTATTCCGCTCACTTATTAACAATTGAGTAGGTTCACAGGTTTGTACGGGAGAGACATTAGTTGGACCTTTGTAATTCATAAATTCATTATCTGCCATTGATTGCCCAAGTTGTCTCTCAATCTTATCTCCTTCCCCAGGGATATCAACTAACAGTAGATTTGAACTGACCCTTTGGGTAAGAGCGGAGCGCAAAGCTACCTGCGCCTGTTCCCTATTTGCAACGCTATTTTGTAGTTCTAGGGAATTATCGATTGCTCATGACAGGGTTTTTACACAGAGTCAATCCACTCCCTCAAGGCCTTCCTGTAAGTGGAAGACATCAAATCGGTTGTAAATAGGTACCCTATATTGGTTTTCGTAATAATCATGATACCTACTATCTTGTGTGTAATTAGGACGCATATTGCCTTGAGACATAAATTGGTTGTCATGGTGATCGTAATACCTACTCTTGTGTGTATAATTTGAAAACATATCTCTCTGGGCCATGGGGGGCGGTGGATAGAAATAACTAAGGTCTACTGTTTGGATCCTGTTTTCTAAATCACCTTCTCTCCAGCCACAAATATAATTTACTACACGCCTGTCTTTAAAGTTTATGATGATACAATCACCTTCCTTATCCTTTTTCCTCTGTCCCACCCAGTTTAATCTTCTGACATGGAGTATTTGGCCGTTTAGAGATGAGGGAATGGGCCTGTGTCTGGTTAGCCAATGACTAACCTTGCTTTTTAGTTCATGATAATTTTCCGTCTTCCCCTCTCCTAAAATTGGTACTCCTATCATGACCACAGTAAAGGGGTGGGATTCAGGTGGTAAATCAATGCGTGTAATCATATTGACTGGCCTTGATCTTTTGGGTTGCTCCTGCTGGCTATTACTATTGTTATTATTCAGACTCTCAGCTGCCCAATCGCTCTCATCCCTCCCTTTTGTGATTTCCGATCCTACATCTCTAGACTGAGCACTAAGAGGAGCCGTCTCGTCTCTACTCCCACCTGTGTTCTTTTGAGAGTCCTTTGATGGCTCCTTATACCCTTTGTCTAATAATATCAGTGGTTGTAGCTGTTTGACCATCTTGTGTATGCCTGATGCAGCAACTGGGATCTTCTGGTTATTTAAAAGGTTCACTGGCTTATCGTTTGTTTTATGTTGGATCTGTGTTTGAGGAGTTTTGGCAAGGTTCATCAGGAATTCATTATTCTGTTGTTGAACTCCCTCTATCTTCTCCAGTTTCACCCCTATCGTTTTTACTCTTTCATACAAGGGTAGCATAATAGAGACTTCATTAGATGTTCCATTCTAGACATTAGGGTCTCCACACAAGTGTTGTTAGCACGTGCCTGGTTAGTCAAATCAGTATCAACAATGTCATGGCCTGTGGTTCCCTGGGTAGCTATTATCTGTATTTGGTCTTCAGGTATAATAGTTTGTGCTGCCCTGTTAATGACCCTCTGTGCGGGTCTCACATTTCTCCCCTGTCTAGATCTAGATTTGTGCTTCACAACTTTTAATATTGCCCTACGTTTATTTATGACCCTCACCCTTCTTCTGGAAGGCGATTACCTGTGTTCCCTCTCCCTCGCATGCTGTTATTTGTGGAGGTCTTCCAGTCACTCACCCAGACATTTTGTCTGGCAGCCATAGATGCACCACTTAAAAAGGCTACAGATCTAATGGAGTCAAAAACCACATCCATGAGATATTCCTCTAGACCTTACATGGGTCATATGACATCTGAACAGTCAGCTTCCTCTTGCATCAGATCATAAATGTTAAAAAAAGAGTCCGGCTATATAAGCTGATTATATCCCCCACACTCTCATGGATATCATGAATCTTGCACAGACATCTTTTAATGTAGAATACGCTTTCTGATCCACAAAATGTCTCAGGGTCAGGTCTTCCACAGACATCAATAGTGGGACTGTTAGGTTTGGGAGTATGAAGTCTACAGAAAATGTGACTAAACAATCCAAGATTCTAATTCAATACAGGATATAATTTGACATAAATGTATAGAATGTCAATTTCTCTGGGTCACGCCATTCTCTCTAAGTGACTGATTCATTAAATGGTGAAGAGGCAACTCACATGTAGAGGGCTGCTCATATACATTAAAAACATCTGCATCCCAGTCGGTTTCATCCGCCCCAGTAGGCAACCCAAAATTATTTATGACATGCTCTGATAAGGCTTTGACCTTTTCCTTCATTGTACATTTTGAAGGAGGATCTACATCTTCTACATCAAACTTTTTCTTTATTGGTCCAGGAATAACACTTTGCTCCCACCTTTAAAAGAGCAGAAGTTACAGCTGCCTCAACCAGTATTTGTAATTCTCTAAACCAAAAGAAAATGATTACTTGTTTTAGGCGATCACTGACTGGACCTGGACATCAAAGAAAAGCACTGCCTTCTATCCTATTTTTCCCTTACCTTCTGCATTATTTTTAACAGACAGGAGGAATAAGGTATAATAGAACAGCTTCCGAATCAAGTGGTTTAAAAAATTAAAGTCACATACCCAGGCAGTGGCTGCCTCTAAAAAGTCTTGGTCTCCCCATTCCAGACCCAGGAACAGCCACCTCAACAAATCTTGACAATTAGCCTTTCTGACTTCTGGGGGCACGAAGCCAATCCTGACAAGGAAACAGCAAGGCCTTTCCCCTCCTCCAGCATTGTTCCGCAGGAGCAGAGACGTGTTGGTCAAGGCGTATGACAAATGTGGCTTACTCGCCCAAGAGGAAGGTCATTGGTGTAATCAAAATTATACAAAATCGATGAAAACAAAAAACGTTTTTGTTACAAGGGTTAACTATGTCTGATGGGGGGGGCCGGGGGAAGTCTCAAGAATAAAGAATGGGATGAGGTACAGGGTGAAAAAGGTAATATTTGTTGTGTACGTTCACAACAAAGCTGCAGGGCCATAGGAGAAAAGCATGATGAGAAAATAAGCTGCCATAGTCCATTTAATTTCAGTCCGTGACATTGTTTCCATTTAATAAATGGCAGCCGCATACATCTGTGGAGAATTGGTTTACAAAAATTGGTTAGTGGTTGCTATATAATATTTAATAGTTAGTTGTGCTCTACAGAATGCAGGCAGCAGCTAGCACAACATCAGAAATAAACAAGCGTACACCAATACATGAAAAAGGATTGGATAAATCTTGGAGCACCCCCTTTATGCTACCCAAAACATCAAAATCAAATATATACAAGTTAATATATCACATAGAGCCTTGGAAAAGTTTTGACCCCAGTGTATATATGTTATAGAAATGCCGGGAGGTGGATAGTTCTTGGTGGAAAGTCACAGAAGTTCTTGGGAATTTGGTGGGTCGCACAGACCTATATACAAATAAGAACAGTGTTTTAAGCATTAGTTGTGCCCCAAGGGGAACATGGAGGGAACTACATTCCTAGGCCTGGCATTCTTATCAACAAAAAGAACTATCAGAATGAGCTGGAAATGGATTGTGGGTAGATGGCGTAGTGCACTAAAACAGGGTATAGGACACAAAAAAAAGAAAAGAGAGTGGGAGGAAGCACCAGAAAGTAGTCGAATGGAATGACCTAGCTACAACTATTTAAAGAGTAATTAAGACTGACGACAGATGTAACCGAATGGCATATTCCTCATAGCGGACTGAGAAAGAATAATGGATATGTAGCAACTATAGGACAAGATAGACCGGGCAGACCACAAGTGAGAGGGTATACATATATAGTAATGAAACCCAAAAGTGGGGAGAATGTAAATAGAAGTGTGGCTCATGATTAGAGCGGCAGACCCTGATGCAGAGGTGTAGCCCGGGACCAGGGTTCAATTCCCGCCCTTGGCGGGTCTTGGGCTCGTAATTCCACAGACCTGATAATTCTCGCCTCGGTGCCTGTTCCAATCATTGAGTCCCACTCTGCAACTCTGGGCAATAGCTTGCTTAATGTCCACAACGGCCCCCACAACGCTAAGGATGCCTGGCCTCCACCTTGGGGGTGCCCAGGAGTGGACGTCTCACAGGGAAAGCCAGGATGGGTTCCACAGCGGTATTCGCACAAGCGCCTTGAGACCCTTGGGGGTGAGTAGTGTGCTATACAAGTATCAATTTACCCCCCTTAAAATATACGCCACTACACGAGAGACGATACATGGCACTCAAGAGGCCCACACCGAGGCATCACTGGGGTATATGTTGGGGCTTTTGGTCGTTAATGGGGAGACAATAGCAACATGTAAAAGGGTCTCGGATACGAAAGGGGAACCCTCGGAGTTGAGAGTGGAATTAGCCCTCAGAAGCTAACTCATGGGAGAAGCTTGGGATGGAAGGGAAGGCTGCGAGGGGGAATTAGATACCCTGAAGAACAAATTTGTGTACCACTGCTTATAGAACAAAGCATGCGATTGTACATGAATGAAACTTGTAAACGCCCACTTTCCATGCTTGCACTACTGGTTGATGCTTAATGGAGTTGGAGCAGCCACAAGGGGAAGTGAGGCAGATGCTGTAGGGCACCACCTTGTTGTAGTGCTCAATTACCGCATAATTCCAGCAATCCAAATCATCTCATTCTTCAATCACTGCCAACGTTTGGAACTGCATGCAAGTGAACCAGTGGCCAGTTAGTTACAAAATGCTTAGCATCAGAATTTAGCACATGTCTAAGCGTCCCCAATGTTGACAAATATAAAAGAAACATTGGCAAAGTCAATAGGTCTTGCCTATGCAAGAGCTATTGGCTTCGGCAATGTGTTTTAGCCATGTTGTACTCACATGATTGGCTTGGGACTAAAATTCGTCCTGGGCACGCTAAAAAAAGTGGCCCACATTTGCATATTGCCTTTCCTCGAAACACTGCTTCTGCAAAGAAAAATTTAAAAAGAGGGGGGGAATAAAAATAAATAAATAAAGATTCGTTTACACTGGTGAAACACACCTGAAAACAAGTAGGGTCACTTCTGCTCAGGCCCCCTGCCCCACTCAGTATGCACACATTAATGGGCCGGCCCAGCAGGAGAAATCGAGTGACACCTCTGCCTGTTGCTAAACTGGAGGTAATGAGCGCCCATCTGCCTCCAGGAAGGCCACTCGGACACGGACGGGGCCACTGGCTGTATCTGAACAATAGAGACACTGCCCAAGTTGGCCTCCCAGACTGCTAAAAAAAAGCAGCCCACAGCTGGAACTCGGACATCGGCCCCTCGGGCATTGCTCGAGTGCCCTTGTTACCAATCTGACGCTGTGTACACCAGCATAGCTGCTTTTCAGCATGGCTAAACGTTCGTGGTGCACAGAGGGGTGGGATTGAATGGAGTAGGATAAATCGGGGTAGAGTGAAATGGGGTAGAGTGGGGTAGAATGGAGTGGGGTGGATTAGGTAGATTGGAGTGGGATGGAGTAGAGTAGATTGGGGAGATTGGAGTGGGGGAGTTGAATAGATTAGAGTGGTAGATTGGAGTGGGCTAGATTGAATTAGAGTAGACTGGAGTGGAGTGGGATAGATTGGCGTGGACTGGGGTATATTGGAAGGGAGTAAATTGGGGTATATTAGAGTGGGGAAGATTGGAGTGGAGTGGGGTGGATTGGAGTTGGGTGGGGTAGATTGCAGTGGGTGGGGTGGAGTCAGGTAGAATGGAGTGGAGTAGATAGGATAGATTGGAGTGGGGTAGATTTTAGAGGAGTGTGGTAGATTGTAGTGGAGTAGATTGGAGTGAAGTAGAGTTGGATAGATTTGGATAGAGTGGTATGGAGTGTAGTAAAGTGGAGTGAGGTAGAATGGAGTGGAGTGGGCTAGACTAGGTGGACAGCAGTGTGGTAGATTGAAGTGGAGTGGGGTAGATAGTGGTGGAGTGGGGCAGATCGGAGTTAGGTAGATTACAGTGGAGAGAAGTTAGATTACATTGGAGTTTGGAGTGGAATTGGGTAGGGCGGGGTGCATCTAGTTTGTGAATTATGAAGAGTAGTAAACTTACACATAAGTGTAAGTTTACTTTTGTGAATCAGATCCATAATTTCCGCAAAAGGACACAAAGGAGAGATATTACACTATTTACACAGTGGTTTTTAACCTCTTGAGTTCTATGGAACCTCACTAAATAACTACTTAAAGCCAAGCACCCCAGCCTAACCAATGTCTAGGATTTGAACGCCAAAAAAACCCAAAAAATACAGAAACATGTATGCATCAAACAAATAAACAAATTATGAAATATTTTATTTCATTCACAAAAAAATAATAAAAAAAGAATTATTAATTTTAATGCAAGTCTGGTGCTTTTCAAAATGTGGTTTTATTTCTAAAATACTAAGCACTATGCTACATGCTGGCATAACTCTCTATATTTTTTGCTCCCAATGCACCCCTCTCTTTGTCAGTGCATAACAGTGCTTTCATTAACGCCATCAATCGACCAAACGTGATTCTCTTTGCTGTACTTGCTCTCAAGGTCAGACATTCCGATCAGGCAACAGGTCTTTACCAGGGGCATTTTTGTTACTGAGTGACGGTTTTGTAGCAGGGCAGCTGTTTTAAAAGCATTGCAGAGTACCTTGTATAGCCAACATTTTTCAGGCAACAGTTAAAGTGCCAAGATAACTCTGGTGATTAATGATGAACCTGCTAGCGAGAGATCAGAGTTTTGTCTAATGGCACTTTTGACTCATCGAAGGTAGCACAGAGGGTTAATATGCCTGCTGCAAAGAGTGCATAACATACTATGCAGATTACAGAACAGTATTTTGTGAGCATAGTTCAATTTGTTACTTTTTTGTCACAGAGATCCTTTCTTTACTGTGCATTTCATAAATTACAATAGTAATCTAGGTTACAAAATTGTTTTTCCCCAGACTAAAATTTAAAATTCCCTCACATTTACAAAGTGCTTTAAAAATTTCAATTTTGCATTTGTATCTAAGTATACTCAATTAATCAGTTAATATTACATATTTGTAACAGCTGTGGCCCCTCTAAGTAGGCATTATGCACCTCCAGAGGTCTGTGGACCCCAGGTATGAACAGCTGTTGTTCAGGCCCATGAGCTGTGCTAAGTTCATCCAAATTTGTTTTGTATCGAAGAACAAACGCTCCAAGAGTCCCTCTCAGGCACTGTTATATGCAGGCTTCCCTTCACGGAATACATTTTCTAGGTCAGCGTACCCTGGAAGCTGAAAGTCAAGCAATTACAGTGTCCAGCAGTGATCTCCGTTTGCATTTCCTGGGCATGACCAAGCAAGAAACAGAAGACATTCTTCATGCTGCCGCCCGGGAGCAATCAATTCAGTCTGCAATGCACTCAGCTCTGTTGGAGGTATAGGCATGCTGCACCAGTATTGCTTGAAAAACATGTTTATCATTCCCTGTGATGACACAAAATGCTGTGTGCAGGGCTTTAAATGGGGCAGGTGCTGCCAGTGTACAGACCTGGAAGGGATTAAACACTGGTTTCCGTTTGTTGTTGAGCAATTGGTGCGTATCTTACGAAAAGAATTGGAGCAATGGGGCGTTCGAGTGGGGGGCACCACTCGTGTCATCTCTCGCTATGCGGATGATACACTATTGTATAAACGCTCCCTCTGCCGGCGGTGCATATACCAAAGGGGCTTCTCGATACCTTTGGTAGGGTCTCAGGCCATCGGGTTAATCTCAGGTAATCACTTCTGTTACTGCTTGGGGGTCAGATAGGAGTGTCCAGCCCGGTAGCCTGAGCTCGGCCTCCGTGGGGGAAATAGAGGGCTTTAAGTACTTGGGTGGCTCATACCGAGGACGTGTATCGGCGCTTGAACAAGGATAGAGTTGTAGCAGGCCTTGTGGGCTCCAAAGCTTTTTGGAACAGACTACCCTTGTTGCTGATTGGTAGGGCTGCAGTGGCCAATATGTTTTTTTTTCTGTCTCTATCTGTCCAAAATGCTGTTTCCGTTCCAACCACACTTCTTTTGCAAACTGGAGAGTTTACTTATTTCCTTGAATTGGGCGGCACAGCATAGTAGGGTGGAACTTTCCGTTCTCAAGCGTGATATGGAGGATGAGGGTCGGGCTATCCTGGATGTACGGCACTAGTATTATACCAATCTACAGCATGCGGCGAGGTAGCTGGTGGAACCCAATAATTGGGAAAAGAGATTGTTCCTTGACATGCTGTGAGATGATACGCTGGAATGCCTGCTGATGCAAGGGGGGAGTCTGAGCATGCAGTCCTGTACATGGTGCAGCAGACTGCGGTGATACATGGAGATAGAAGTGGGGAAGGTGCTATGCAGGCCCAACTTTCACAGGGAGCTTCAACTCTGGCACCTAGCTCCATTCAGGGCAATTGATGAGGATATGTCCATGGAGCTCCGGAGGGCAGGGGTTGCCAGGAGGAAGGGGACCTGTACCACAGGGAAGTCTTCATTACCTTCCAGGAGGCTCTGGAGACCTTTGAGGTGGGGCCAGGTCACTATCTCCATTATGCCAAGGTGGGGAGTGTTGCGCGGGAGGTCTGGGCTGGTTTCCCTTTGGCTCCTCGCCCTCCCTGGTGTTGAGAGGTTTGCTTCAATGGAGAGAGGGGAGGCATCTCATATCCTTATTTTACAAAGCGATCCAAGTTGACATGGCAAATCCCGCATTTGCTTCCTGTGGGGCCTGGGAACATGAGCTGGGGGAACACATTGAGGATGCTGACTGGGCGCGCACATGCAGGCTGCTAAGGAGAGTATCCTGCAATCATAGGTTTAAATTGCTTAATTTTAAGTTCTGGCATCACACTAATGTGGATGGACCTAGCAAGGGAAGAGTGATGTGCACGGGTGAAGAGCTGTGGGCCACCTTTTTACATGTGGCCTGGGCATATGCTGTGATTCAGGGGTTCTTGAGAGCGGTGGTGCCTACAATAGTGGCAGCAACAGATATTGAAATTCCTCTGACTCCGTTGGCCTGCCTCTTGGGGGTGGTGGTGAAGCCCAAAGGTCGCGGGATTCTTTACAAGCTGGCCCAACTTGCTCTGTTATTGGCCAAAAAGCAATTGGTCATTGGATGGATGGGCACCCGGGTCCCCTTTGTGTCCTTGTGGCTGAGGTATCTTCTTAAATGGGGGTTGCCATGGAAATGCATTTGAGCATTGCCTGTACCGAAGAGGGTGCATTCAATGCGATCATGTTGTGGGGTATCTTCTTAATAAATTTGCAATTAAGGATGTCCCTGACTCGGAGGAGGGCTCTGATGGGGAGGTGTGATGTGCATGCCCTTTGTACCGAGGTGATGTGATTATGGCAGGCAAGCTTGTAAACTTTAATATTTACTGTACAATTGGCTTGATGACTTGTCTTCAATGTACTTTTGTCCCTGAGTAGCTTGATGATTTGCTGCACTTGTTTTATGATATGCACATTGTTATTCACTATTACAAAATCAATTACATTTATACAATTGCAGGTGTTGACAAAGCCACTCAGAATTACTTTTATAGTGTGGAACATCACAGGGTTTATTATGAATTTATTGTATGCTTTGGGTAGGCGTAAAATGTTTTGGCATGCAGGATTTGCAGCATCAGTGGGCAGTATCAAAGCATGCAGAATCACAGCGCTAGCGTCTTAGGGTCAGCTGTGTCAGTGGGCAGTGTCAGGGCAAGGACCGGTGCTGTGTTGCAGTTTCAGGATCTTCAGTGTCAGCAGGGCATGATATATTGCAGTTTTAGGATCTGTGTTGTCACTCGGCAGTGTTAGAGCATGAAGTGCTATGGCCTCCACTCTCGCCCGATCAAAAAACCCTCCAACAGATGCACCGACAGAAAGGCCAGCTGGTTCACTACCGACCTCCAGGAATCCAAGTGGACTTGCCGGAGACTCGAGGAAAAGTGGCGCCACGAACAGACACCAGAAAATCACACAGCCCTCAAGAACGCCAGCCGCAAGCACCACCAACTCTTTCAAGCCACCAAAAGGACCTCCTTCAAGGAACGCATCAACAATAATGCAAACAATAGCAAAGAGCTCTTCAACATCGTGAAGGAACTCTCCAACCCCAGCTCCAACAACATCCCACCATCGCAAGACATACGCGGCTCCGTAGCCACCTTCTTTCACCGCAAGATCACAGACATTCTCCACAGCGCGAACACCCAGACCCTTCCGACAGCCACCGACTACGCAGACTCACCACCCACCAGCCTCACCAACCTCCCGGTGTCCTGGACCCACGTCAATGACAACAACATCATCAAAACCATGAACACCATCCACTCCAGCTCACCTTCCGACCCCTGCCCTCACCACATCTTCAACAAAGCAAACCACATCATCGCACCCCAACTCCGGAAGATCATCAACAGGTCGATTTGAGACTGCCACCTCCCCGGAAAGCTGGAAGCACGCCAAGATCAACACCCTACTCAAGAAACCCACAGCGGACCCAAAGGACCTCAAGAACTTCCGGCCCATCTCTGCTCCCGTTTCCGGCAAAAGTCATCGAGAAGATCGTCAACAGGCAACTGACCCACTTCCTCGAGGAGAACAACATCATGGACCCGTCCAAATCCGGATTCCGCAGCAATCACAGCACTGAAACTACCCTCATTGCTGCCACCGATGACATCAGGACCCTGCTGGACAACAGCGAAACCGCAGCCCTCATCCTCCTGGACCTCACAGCCGCCTTTAACACCCACTGCCACCACACCTCACGTACACGCCTCCACGACGCAGGGATCCATGACAAAGCCCTGGACTGGATCACCTCCTTCCTCACCGACAGAACCCAGAGGGTCCACCTCCCCCCATTTCGAACTGAAGTCACCAAGATCACCTGCGGCATGCCCCAAGGATCATCCTTCAGCCGAACCCTTTTCATCATCTACATGGCACCGCTCACCAACATCGTCCAATCGCACAACCTCAACATCAACTCCTACGCAGACGACATCCAGCTGATCCTCTCACTCACCAAGGACCCCGCCACTGCCAAAACCAACCTCCACGAAGGAATGAAGGCCGGCACAGATTGGATGAAGAACAGTCGCCTGAAACTAAACTCTGACAAGACAGAGATCCTCATCCGCGGCTCCACCCCCTCCGCCTGGGACGACTCTTGTGGCTGGCTGCTCTGGAAGCCGCACCGACACCGACTGACCACGTACGCAACTTGGGGTTCATCCTGGACTCAACGCTCTCAATGACCCAGCAAGTAAACGCCGTCTCCACCTCCTACTTTAACACCGTTCGCGTGCTTCGCAAGATCTACAGATGGATCTTCACTGGTACCAGAAGGACGGTCACCCAGGCACTCGTCAGCAGCAGACTGGACTACGGCAACGCCCTCTATTCAGGAACAACGGCCAAACGCCAGAAAACACTACAACGCATACAGAACGCCTCTGCACGCCTCATCCTCGACATCCCCGCCACACCCACATCACAGCCCACCTGAGAGACCTGCATTGGCTCCCAGTCAACAAGAGGATCACCTTCAAGCTCCTCACCCACACCCACAAAGCACTCCACAACGCTGATCCCGCATACCTCAACAAACGACTCACCTTCTACACCCTGAACTACCAGCTTCGCTCCGCTGACCTAGCCCTTGCCACCGTTCCACGCATCCACAGGACGACCACCGGCGGCAGATCATTTTTCTACCTCGCTGCCAAGACATGGAACACCCTCCCCACCCATCTGCGACAGACCCAGGACCTGTTGACCTTCAGGAGACGTCTCAAGACCTGGCTGTTCGAGCAGTAGTTGCACCCCCCACCCCCTGCGTATTGAGACCCTCACGGGGGGGGATAAGTGTGCTCTACAAATGATTGATTGATTGAGTGCCCTCCCTAAAGTGAAGAAGCATCTCCAGTATGTTAGCACCAGTATTTTGCCGAGCATGCCTCATATCCATAGACGTTCCTGTAGTGTGTCAGCACACCAGCATTTTGCATGTGGTGCCCCTTAGGCCAACAATTACACCCCGTATGCCTGGATAAGCATTTTGCCATTGATACCTCTAGTGCTAAGAATTGAAATCAATATGCCTTCACCAGCATTGCATTCAGGATGCCAATGCCATTGGTATCACATATGCCAAACATTATATCCAGTATGCCAGCACCAGCATTTTGCCCCTTATGCCAAGAATTATGATTAGTATGGCAGCACCAGGATTTTGCTTTAGGTGTCCCACATGTTACACGTTACATCTAGTATACCAATGCCAACATTTTTCCACAAGTACCCCATATGTCAAGAATTATTACCAGTATGCCAGCATTTTGCCAAGGGTGCCTCTGTAAGTCAATCCTTTCCAGTTTGCTAGGGCCAGCGGAAGCCTCACAAGCTTAACATCTTCACAGACATATAAGCACTCTCTCTCATTCATGCTTGCTTACATTCCCTCACTCACTGTCACTCCTTCCCTACTCACAGTCACACTCTCACTCCCACACTCATTCTAGCTCTCTCTCTGTCACTCTCTCGCAGTCTCACTCAGACTCACTTATTCTCACTCACTCCCCATCACTCATTCTCATTGACTCTCTTCGATTGATGCACACACCCATCACACGTGCATTCTCATTCAAGCTCACATTCGCTCACACTCATTCTAATGAACTATCTCTTTCATACTCAGTCACACTCATTCATTCTGAGTCCCTCCATCACTCTCACTCAGATTCACTTGCATTCACTCTTATAGTCACTCACTTGTAAGTGAGAACTGTGAGAATTGTCACATCGGCGGCTGAAGCTGAAGCGGCAGCGAGGCAGTGGATGTCAGGATTCAAGTTTCTATTTATTTTTTTATTCCCCCCCCCCGCCTCATCGATTTACCCAGTTAGAGGCTGCCACTGGATGTCACACCATTACTTTTCCACAACCATGACTTTCCAAAGGCATGTGTCTTGACAATGGCTAAAATCGGGTTCCGGATGATTGATTAACATGGCCATGCTTCCGTAGAAGTTTGACCCACAAGGCTTACCTCCTGCTTGGAAACAGCCTTCAAGTCTACAGGATAACTTGTGCTGACTCTGCCAGCCCTGGACCAGGCCTCTCTGGGGGTGCCTATGAGTAGTGCTGTTCGGAGTTTCATCGTTTGAGATCACATTACCCAATGTAATGAATTTGCGAGTAGCAATTCAATAACACCCTAATTTGCAGTTTGTAACCTATTACATTATTGCAGTTTATAATAGTACACATTATCATTTTTAATTACATGTTCACACTTATAAAATGTGCTGTGTTTTGCACAATTTGTAGACTGTAAACTGAAACTGGCTTAGAATGTTGCTCAATACACCTGTCTCATTGGCTACAGATAGGGCTCACTCCAGCCAAGAAAATTTTTCTACCACAAAGACTGCTCCAGGGCAATAAATCTTCCACTACACTTGCATCTGCTCCTTAAATGCCCTTGGCTCACCACCAGGATGACCTTCTATAAAAGAAACTGTCTGAGGAGGGAACAACATCAGTTTTTTCAGTTGATGGTATGCAGTTCCGAGTGGCTAGAGGCATTGCTTTTCTGGCCAGCTGCCAAGCTTCGGCTACATAATCCATTGCCCCTTCTAGACTAGACTATAGAAATGTAAAGAGGCGCATTATATTCAAGAACTGCAAGATACACAGCCCAGCTGCTTCTGAGGGACTTTACTGTTTGCTGTTCCCTGTCAGATGAGTGCAACTGTTGTACCACTTGCTGCCAGCTAATTTGCACAATGGACTCTATTAGTATAAGGCACATCGTGCAGTCTCCCTGCAGACAGGTGACAAGCAAATGAAGTTCCTTTAAGTCAGCACACAGCTCTTCAACCCTGGCCAACTGCTTGGCAAAATCACACTTCATTCCAGTGATGTAAACAAACACTCAGGGTTCGATTCTTAAAGAGCCTCTGCACTCATGGCAGAGGCTCCGCCGGCAGGGCGGGATCTCCTTATTTCAGTTTCTCACTGCGGAAATCCCGCTTCGAGTGCAAAGATCCAATCCCGACTGCGGCTACGAGTGAAGAGGCTCTTTGTGAATTGAACCCCCAATGAATATTCCATTTACATTCTTTGTGCAACACAAAATGATGACCACTCTTGCAGAATGTGAAGCGGGGCACTGAGTCTCCCATCCTCCCATCTTTCACATATATTAATTGGCCATGCGCTGAATGGGGCCCAAGAAGTGTTGGGCACTGTTAGAAAGTGGGTTGTAGGTTGATTGGGGTATGATACCTAGTCAGGCAACAACCACAACCCTAGTCAGGATAAGAAGCAGGCAAACCCTAATTTAACTTATACTCACCCTTTGGTAGCTTGGCAAAGCGCAGTCACGCCTAACTTAGAGGCAATGTGTAAAGTATTTGTGCAACACTTCAAGCAGTAAAACAATGAAAACACCACACAAAAAAAATCCAGACTGGGTTAGTAAAATAGAACTTATTGTAATAAATAAAACAAGACCGAAATGTCAAAAATCCAATAAGTACAACTTGAGATATAATTTTTTTAAGAATAAACTGTAAAATAGCGACTAGCTGCAATAGGCGCTTACTTGGGACATCTGGTTGTGTCGGAACAGGACAGAGTCAATAGTTCAGGCCGCCTGTGATGGAGCACAAGCAGGATATAGGGACTTATTGAGACCTGCTGTACTAAAGTACCTTGATCCTGGCTGCGTTGAAGATGCGGACCATAACCAAAGCAATGTGTTGGTGTCGATCCATGCAGTGTTGGCAATGCGCCGGTCCTGATCCGCACAGCAGTGACGATGCATCCGGCTCCGATAAGCAAAGAGCTGCAATGCAGTGATTCGGTGTAATAGTCGAAGATAGCGTTGATGACGATGCGGGCCTTGTACAGTGATGGCTCAAAAGGAGATGCGCCGGGGTCGGTCCACACAGTAGAGGCTATGTGCCGGTTCTGGTCACACAACAGGTGTGATGCACTGGTTCCGATCCACGCATTAGGAGCGATGCGCCAGTTCCGATCCACGCAACTGGGGCAATGCACTGGTTCTGATCCACGCAACTGCACTGATGCGCCGGTTTGACTGATGATGCATGGGTTTTGCTGAAGCGAGCACCATCAACCTCACATCCAAGGGTCCAGGACTGGGGTGGCACCACTTGGCAGGGCAGACTCATAGATGGCAGAGTCCAGGTGCAGAAGAGGGTGAGTTGGAAGTATTTTATGTCCCTGAGACTTCAGATCAAGAGGCCAGCCAGCCCTTGGAGTCACTCTGGGTTCAAATGATGAAGGTTCAGTCCTTCTCACCCCGGCAGGGGAACAGTAAGCAGGGGCAGCAAAGCAAGTAAGGAGTTGAGGAAAGCAGCAATCCAGCCGAGTGGCAGTCCTTTAGCAGCGCAGTAGTCCTTCTTCCTGGCAGAGTCTGCAAATGGGGAAACATCCATTATAACGCAGGCATTACAAAACGCAATGCCTTCACAATGCAGCCAATACAATGGAAGATCCATTACAACGCATGTTATTACAACGCATGCCATTACAGCGATAATGCCTCACTGACCAGCACCTTCCCTGAGGTAAGCACCCAGTGGTATTAGAATAGTAATTTACGTGGTACTGGTACATGCGCTGTAATGGCTTGCTTTGTAATAGCATGTGTTTTAATGGAAGTTGCGTTGTAAAAACTGCATTGTAATAGTTTGCAATGTAAAGTCATACATCCCTGCACAGGCCCAGAAGTGGGCTGAAGTGGTGGTGTCAGAGGTCCAATACTTATACCCAGTTGTGCCTTTGAAGTGGGAGAGACTTCAAAGACAGGTCTTTGAAGTGCATAGAGGTCCTCCCTTCCTTCCATGGCTCCAGACACACCACAGGGGGGTAGGGTGTATGAAGTCCTTTGTGTGGTGACAGGACACGTTCTATTCAGGTGTAAGTGAGCCTAGGTCCAGCTGCTCCCTCTCATCCAGCCAAGATGGCCCATCAAGTCACACCTAAGCTCCCATTATGTGTGACTGTCTAGGAAGAATACACAAAGCCCAGCTGTCACCCGCCTCAGACATGTCTCAGAGTCAGGCAGCAGGCACCAAATGGCTAAAGTAAAAACATGCCAGCTTTCTAAAAGTGGCATTTCCTGAACTGCAATTAAAAATCTGACTTCCTCATAAATTAGAATTCCATAGGCACCAGACTTGGGGTTCTCATCTCTTCCCAATTGGAAATGACACTTATAAAATGTCATAAGGTAATCCCAATGTTATCCTAAGGGAGAGTTTGACCTTGCTATAGTGAAAAACTACTTTGAGAGTTTTGCACTATCAGGTAGTAACAGTACATGTTCCGCCTTTTAAATGCATTGGACCCTACACTCTGGGTTGTCCAAGACTTACCTTAGGGGTAACATGTATAAAAAGCGAAGGTTTGGGCCAGGAAAATGGTTTATTTCGCCAGGTCTACATGCAAGAGTAAGATTATACATACAGGCTCTGAAGTGGCAGGCTTGAGACATGGTTACAGGGCTACTTCAGTGAGTGGCACTATCAGAGCTGTATGTGCACTAGTAGCATTTAATTTACAGGCCCTAGGTAGAGGGGGTACCACTTTACTAGGGACTTATAAGTGAATTAAATATGCCAAATGGGGATGAACCAATGTTACCATATTTAGGGGAAAGAGCACAAGAACATTAACACTGATTAGTAGTGGTAAAGTTCACAGAGACCTAAAGCCAGCAAAATGGGTTAGAAAATTGGAGGAGTTAGGCCAAAAGCATGGGAAGAACATCCTAAGGCTGCCGGGTCTAACAGGCACCCTCTGAGCTGCAGAGGCCCGATTGATTAAGTTTATGAGCCTTGGTAGCATACTCCCACACAGTGAGTCGTGTGATGGGTATTGTGTGAACGTAGTCCTCATGGAAGGTGCTCGGCTCAGAGCCCCTGGATTAATGAACCTCTGATAAAATAGGTAAAAATGCTTAAAAGTCCAAGGGGGGTGCCTTAGCAGCATACCTAGATGGTAGTTCGGGTGCCATATTGGTTTGTGACTTCTAGGATAGCCCTTACTTCCACTCATGCTAGCACCCTTTGGTAAAGCGGGCACTTGCCTTGTGGAAACCGGTCTGAGGCCACACAGATGATTCAGATGGGCCACGAGACGTCAGAGAACATTAGTTTTAGCTCACTAAATATACCAGGGCCATGGGGGTCAGTTTGCCTCCATTAGCTGTTAAAGAGTCATACCGAAAGCAACACGTCAATTGTGTAGCACGTAACAATCATATAGAGCTTTTTTGCATGAATCTAAATCGCTGTTCATTTTTTGGGGTGATAACTATTACAGGATTGATGTAAATCCGACGACGTCTAAAGCGGAAAGAAGATCACTTATGCACAGTTTCCGAACCACAAAATGAACGTGAAATTGCTGTCAGGAGCGGTATCTGATTTCCGTCATCTGGAGAATCATTTTCTCAGCGGCGGACAATCTTCAGGATGCGATGGATTAGCATTCACCCCTGCACCTGAGCGGGCCAACCAGAGATTCATTAGACGCCGCGTGCTGTCCCGCCGTCGCCTCTCTGACCACCGCGCGCTCCTTCAGGAGCGTCATTACTTTGTGCAGCCGCGTCCAATTAGATGCGTCCTCACGGTTATCCATTAAGTCATCGGATCTGCTTCCGTGCATATCAACGAGGGCTTGGTAACGTGTAGAAGGGGGATTAGGTGCGCTATCAACATCTCAGCGGTGCATAAACAAGCTCGATATACAATCTAACATTATCTATCGCACCTTCGCAAGCTCCACCGATTGCTTCCTCTCATGAAGGTGCTCTAAATGCACTCTCACTTCCTCTTTATAGAGTTCTTCTTCCTGTTTACAGAAGATTACCCTACGACTGAGGCTGGCAGACCTACCAGTCATCCACCCATCAACTAACAAGGAAGTGTAAGATATATGAATACTATCGTTTCATTATTAACCAATGCTGTAAATGTGAAGATCTCAGTGTACTTGGTCCATTATTAAAGCACACAGTTTTACTTCTGCTTTTTGGTTCTCTATTGGAGTTTGAATTCCACATAAAGTGCTGGAGGGAGAGCTAAACATAAAGGCAACTGGGCAGAGTCCAAACTGCAGACTGTTTTCAAACAGGCTCGTTCAGCCGGGTTGATGCCTGGAATGTTAGTGGGAAGACCTGCTGAACAAGGATATAAAGGAAGATAGTTATGGTGCCTCTGCTTACTGTGGCCCTGAGGCAAGCCTCTCAGGGATGGCATCACAAAGTTCCATCTTCCAGGCTTGTCTCTTGAAGCTGGTAATCCTGTGACTACCCTCACAGCTCACAGGGTGCGGTATCTAGAGTTTACCACTTGCTCTAAGCTGGTGGTAAATGCATGCTGCACAGTGGTGGCTGCTAATGAATTAAACTGGGGGAGGGCGGGTAGAAAAAAAATAAACATTCACTTACCTGCTGCAACCTCTCTCGTCCGTCCTCTTCTGTTGCACGGAAGCATACAGGCTCCCAGAATCCACAAGCCAATCACAACGCTGCTGACACTAGCATGCAGCAGCATCATGATCGGTCTGAGCCCTGTGGTTCGACGCTCAGGCAGGGACTGGGAGCCTGTGCATGTTCTCCACACAGGCCGCGCATTACAGCTGGGTGGAGAACATGCTAAGTACGCATGACTGTTTGGCAGGCCAAATCGGCTGCCCAAACCGTCATGAGCACTTAGAAGCAGGGGAAGGAGAGGTGGGAACTCTCTTGTGACAGCCCAGCCCCGCACTCACCTAAAATTAAACAACCATGAGCCAGTCTCGAAAAATAAAATAATTATACATTGTTATCAATTTATTTTTGCTTTTTGTACTGCTCAAAAAGCAGTGGGACACATTCCTCCGCCTTAGCGGAGAAACCACTGTTGATGCTGCAGGCTCAGTGTTGGGTGCGGGGATGAGGGAGGGGGGTAGGAGGGTAGAGCTGGTAGGGAGGGGAAGAGGAAACAATTTTGTGGACGGGAAAAGCATCATATGTTTCCTCCTGTTAGAAAAAAAACAGGGCTAAGACAACTCTCATACAATTTTTCCAGCCGATAAAAACTAGTCAGGTTCTTCCACAGTCAGGAAAATAGGGTGTGGGTAAATCTAACAGCTAATAATCATGTGGATGGAAATTAACGCATGCTATTCAGGTGGAAGGAAATTAACGTGTGAAAACATGTGTTAAAGGCAGATGACTGAGTGTGTGGGTGAGTGAATGTGTAAATGAATGAGTGAATAGGTAAATGATTAAACGTGTGAGTGACTGGGTGGACAACCTACAACCCACTTTCTAACAGTGCCCAACACTTCTTGGGCCCCATTCAGCGCATGGCCAATTAATATATGTGAAAGATGGGAGGATGGGAGACTCAGTGCCCCGCTTCACATTCTGCAAGAGTGGTCATCATTTTGTGTTGCACAAAGAATGTAGACCAAGATCTCTGTGAATGCTTGAGTAGAGCGACTGAATTACTGAGTGTGTGATAGAGTGCGGAAATAAGTGAGCGAATCACCAATTGCTGGGAAGGTGGCAGTGGGTGAAGGAGCGAGTGAGAGGGTGAGAGAGTGTTTGAATGAGGGAGTGAATGGGTGAATGGGCGAGTGCCTGGGCTACTGGTAAAGTGGAATAGTGAATGGGTGAATCATTGAATGAGAGGGTGAACCATTGAATGAATGAGTGAATGAGAGTGGACGAATAATATCAGAGTGCTTTACAATTTGAGGGAAAGGTAATCCTTTGGGATCAAGTTTGCGCTATATAAAACTTTATAAATAAATAAATAAGTAAATGAGTTAGTGAGTCAGTAGGTAAGTGGTTAAATGAGTGAGTAAGAATGTTGGAAATGAGGTGAATGAGTGAGCGAGAGGGTTAATGGGTTAGTGTGTGGTGGGTGAATAAATTAGTGAATCAGTCAACATGTGCACCCTATGCACTCTCATTCAACTGTAGGTGCTGTACTGAGGGACGGGAGGACCATAAAGACATATTTGGTCTAATAAGGGCACTACGCGATGGGAGCCACATGTTGCCAGAGTATTAACAAAATCACAAGATACACTGGAAAAACCATTTCATGTTGGACATAAAACATATTCACACGATCCAAGCAAAAGGATCCTAGTGTGCAATAGTTTACAAAGTAATATATGTTGATGCCTCTTCACTGAAGTGTAAGGATATCGTTTGAAAGGTGTGCTGCGGCTCACTTTAGATAGTCCGTTGAGCAGGATATAGTCCACGCCTGACCTCTGCAATCTGTGCTTTCTGCCACATAGTAAAGTGCATTGTGGATTTGACCTGGTATAGAGAGTTTCAAAAGTCAAAGGAGAAATTAATTGGTGTTTCAGCGGCCTGAGATCCTAGTGTGATAAGGTGAGTTATAAGAAGTTATACACTTTATCGAAACAAGAGGAATGTCAACGTATTGCATTGATAAGCCTTGGGAACCACATCGTCCTCTTATTTGCATGTCTGCAGTTGTTGCACCCCCTTATGCTATATGTACCAGTATGCACAGTAAACCACCGCCATACGTTTCAGGCTTGAGCATCCAAAATAGATAGGTTATGGGTCAATGAAACTGGGGGTTTAGAGGAGGATACAGACATGGAGCAGCGGACCATTGTACTCTTTCGAAGACCAGTTCAAGTACCTCATTTGAATCTTTATTGCATTATGGAGCTTTTACGTAGCATAAACCTAACCATGGGGTAGTGGGAGTGGTATCAGTGGAGCTCTTTACCTAGCACCAGAGGATCTGTGCCAGTCCTATGCAGTTATGAAGTGCCTGTAAATCGCCCATTGGTGCACACGTATCAGCAGTTGGTTACCCCTGGAGTCTGAAATGAGAGGGTCAGGAAGGTGACTCGAAGTATGAGGAGTTACTCAGAGTAGCAGGGGCAGAGTTCATCAGTTGATGGGAGGAAGATGGTCTTGGAGCTACTTCTCAATGCACATCCTAATGCAAGCAGAGGTTCTACCTTTGTTGTCCCTCTGTACATTTATCAGAGCTTCTCTCACCCCGGCAGCTGTGCCTTCCTCAATCCACAAACCCCATATCAGTCACTGACCTTCTTCTGCTAATATCAACTTCAATGCAATGTATTGGTTCATATTGTGCTGTCGAATTATGAATCATAAAATGATTGCAGTAAAAAAAAATCCCTGTAAAATTCTGTCCTTTTAAATTCAAATTAAATTTCACTTAACAACCAGCGCAAGGACGAAAAAAGGTTAGGAACATCAATGCTGTCAGATTAACATGTTTATGTAATTTCACGATCTCATTATCTGATTGCAGGGTTAACTTTTAAAATGATGTTTGGTTTCTGTATTAATAAATGATCCTGGTCTTAGATCCTGTGGCTGGGGGACTTCAAAGTCCAATCAGCCTTGAACGCAATGCCCTTACAGACAACCTCATGAGACCTCTCGGAGAGGCGGGGTTCCGCCAACTATTTCACTCAACTATTAGCTTGGATTGTGGAAAAAATAATCATATTCAATGAAAAATCCTTAATTGCCCATCTCTTCCTGGCAAAGTACACCCCTGCAGCCCAAGGAGGTGCCCTTTTAACATAGGATTGCTCCCAGACGCGGCCCTAGACTTGCAGTAGACAACTAACTCCCTAGGTGAACCATGCACTAGGCAACCACTTTTTTTTCATTTAACCAGTAAATGTGATTGTTTTTGTTAAATTTGGCACACCACCAGATTTGGCGCTCTAGACAGCTTCTCGTTTGAATATATGGGTGGTTGCCCGAATGCTCCTCCCTTTAAATGCATGCACCCAAGTCTCATCTAAAGGCACCACTAACACGTCTTAGTTGAGACTAGAACTAACAGCCACAGTCACATCCATGTTGACATTTTGTCATCTGCCACTGCGCCCTTGGATGGTACAAATGGTTTGGTAGAGAAGCAGCTCCATGAAAGAACAAGCATTGGCAAAGTCAATAGGTCTCACCTATACAAGAGCTATTGGCTTTGGAAATGTGTTTTTGCCATGTTGTATACCAGTACAGCTGCTGTTCAGCATGGTTAACAGTTATTGGCGTGGAGTATCCTAGAGTGGGGGGAGAGGGGGTTAGTGTGTCATAGACTGGTTTGTTGGAGTAGAGTGTCGTAAAGTAGAGTAAGGGGAGTATAATAATAATAATAATAATAATAGAGTGTCGTAAAGTTGAGTAGAGGAAAGTAGAGTTCAGTGGCAGAGAGTGTCTAGGGTGCAGTGTCATAGAGTGCAGTGTCATAGAGTGCAGTGTTATAGAGTGGAGTGCCGTAGAGTGGAGTGCCGTAGAGAAGAGTGACGTAGAGAGGAGTGCCGAAGAATGAAGTGCTGTAGAGTGGAGTAGAGTAAGGTGGACTGAATGGGGTAGATTGGATTGAAGTGGGGTGGGTACAAATGGAGTGAGGTGGGTTTGATTGAGGTGGATTGGAATGGGATGGATTAGATGGGTTTGTGGTGAGCTGGATTGGATTGGGGTGGATTGGATTAGAGTAGGGTGGTTTGGGGCTAGGTGAATTAGAGTGGAGTGGAGGGGCGGGTTGGACTGGACTAGAGGGACGTGGATTGGATTGGAGTGGATTGGATTGAAGTGGGGTGGATTGGACTGGATTGGGGTGGAGTGGATTGGAGTGTGGTGGGCTGGATGGATTAGAATGAGTGAGGTAGACTGAACTTGGGTGGGGTGGATTGGTTTGGGTAGAGTGCGGTGGAATGGAGTAGAGTAGGGTAGATTGGAATGCAATGGGATGGATTGGAGTGGGGTGGGCTCTATGGGGTGGATTAGATTGGAGTGAGGTGGATTGAAATGGGTTGGGGTAGATTGGATTGAGGTGAGGTGGGGTGGGGTGGATTGGATAGGGGTGGGGTTGTTTTAAGTGGAGTGGGGTGAGTGGGATGGAGTTGAGTGGGGTGGATTGGAATGGGGTGGGGTGGACAGGAGTGGGTGGAATGGAGAGGTGTGAATTGCATTGGGGTGGATTGGATTGAGGTAGATTGGATTGGGGTGGGGTGAACTGTATTGGGGTGTGGTGGATTTGACTGAGGTGGATTAGATTGGCGTGAGGTGGATTGGATTGGATTGGGGTGAGGTGGTTTGGATCAGAGTGGGGTGGATTGGAGTGCGGCAGATTGTTTGGTATTGGTCTGGGGCAGATTAGAGTTAGCCAGATTGTTTTGCATTGGAGTGGAGCAGACTGAAGTGGTGCAAATAGTTTTGGATTGGAACTGATTGGAGTGGGGCAGATTGCTTCGATTAGAGTTGACTGATTGGAGTTGGGTGGACTTGATGGGGTGGATTAGATTAGAGTCAGGTGAACTGAAATGGGTTGGGGTGGTTGGAATGAGGTGAGGTGGTGTGGATTGGGTAGGAGTGGGGTGGTTTGGAGTGGAGTGAGGAGGAGTGGGGTGGAATGGGGTAGACTGGAGTTGGGTGGAATGGAGTGGGGTGAATTGGATTGGGGTGGTTTGGATTGGGGTGGTGTGAATTTGATGGAGGTGGATTAGATTGGAGTTGGGTGAACTTGATGGGGTGGACTAGATTAGAGTGAGGTGAATTGAAATGGGCTGGGGTGGTTGGAATGAGGTGAGGTGGTGTGGATTGGGTAGGAGTGGGGTGGATTGGGGTGGAGTGGGGAGGAGTGGACTGGAGTGGGGTGGATTGGGGTGGAATGGGGTAGACTGGAGTGGGGTGGAATGGAGTGGGGTGAATTGAATTGGGGTGGTTTGGATTGGGGTGGTTTGGATTGGGGTGGGGTGAATTTGATGGAGGTGGATTAGATTGGGTTGGGTGGGTTGTATTGGGGTTGATTAGCTGTGGCTGGATTGGGGTCGATTGGATTGGAGTGAGGTGGATTGGAGTGTTGTGGATTGGAGTGCGGCAGATTGTTGGGGATTGGTCTGGGGCAGATTGGAGTTAGGCAGATTGTTTTTGGATTAGAGTGGTGCAGACTATAGTGGTGTAGATTGGACTGGGGTAGATTGTTTTGGATTGGAACCGATTGGCGTGGGGCAGATTGCTTTGATTGAAGTGGGGCAGAATGTTTTGGATTGGAGTGGGGCAGATTGTTTTGGATTAGAGTGGTGCACATTGGAGTGGGCAGATGTTTTGGATTGGAGTGGGCAAATTGTTTTTGATTGGAGTGGGGCAGATTGTTTGGATTGAGCAGGGCAGATTGTTTTGAACTGGAGTGTGGCAGATTGTTGTCGGGCAGATTGTTTTGCATTGGAGTGGGGTAGATTGGATTGGAGTGGGGTGGTTTAGGGAGGGAGTGGGGTGGATTAGTTTGCGGCGAGGGGGATTGGATTGGAGTGGGGTAGATTGGATTGAGCTGGATTGGGGTGGATCAAATTGGTGTGGGGTGGACTGAATTTGAGTGGGGTGGATTGTGATGCATTGCAAGTGGGGTGGATTGGGGTGAGGTAGATTGGACTGGCGTGAAGTGGGGTGAATTGGAGTAGGGGGTGGAAGTGGGGAAGATTGGTTTGGAAGGGGGCATATTGTTTTAGGTTGTAGTGTGGCAGATTGGAGTGGGTTAAATTGGTTTGGATTGGAGTGGGGCAGATTTTTTGTGATTGCAGTGTGGCGGTTTGTTTTGGACTGGAGTGGGGTAGATTGGAGTGGGACAGATTGGAGTGGAGTGGGGCAGATTGGTTTGGAGTGGGACAAATTTTAATGGGGCAGATTGGAGTGGTGTGGGCTGGGAGGAGTGTAGTGGATTGGATTGGGGTGAGCGGTTTAAATTGGAGTGAAGTGGATTGGATTAGGTTAGTCTAGGGGTAGTCTAGAGTGGGCAGATTGGTGTGGGATGAGGTGGGGTGGATTGGAGTGGAGTGGTTTCGGGTGTGCTGCACGATGATATGGTAAAGCATCATTTCAGACATTGCACAGCATAAAGAATCAATGTTACTTTGCAATAAGATAATGCCATGAGCAAAAACCAAAGAAAACATGAATGCAAAGTAAGAAAAGAAGACTTTGCAAATTAAAAGAAAGTTAACTATAGAACATATATCTTTGCTATTTTGTTTGTCCTGATTGGGCACGTTTTTGCTAGTCACATGCCTTCTGTTAAGAGCTAAACAGAACAAGACAGTACCTCAATCACTTTGGGAGCAATAGACGGACACTGATTAAGATTCATCAATCAGGACTTGGTCCCTACTCCACAGAGAGGAACAGAAATGATATAGGCCTTCCATGACGAATTATGAGGCTGTAAAGAAGAGTCGTACGCAAGCCAATAAATGGTAAGCAACAGGTGGACTCCAAGCCCTATTATGTTTACAACAGTGTCTCTCAAGCGGGACGCATGCGCTAGTGCATGGTCTTGCAGGCTCGACGCTACAAACAAGATCAACCAGAAAATACACAGTACAACTAGATCCCCACCAACCTCGGCCAACCAATAATGACGGCAGAAAAGCAAAAATAAAACTCGAAAAAATAATCTACTTCCCAAGGAGAAATGTTTTAATTTTAATATTGTTTTTGCGATCAAGCCGGTCAGCTGGCTACGAAGTAGCTTTAAAAAAAGTGATTCCAAACCTGCATACAATAATAAAGCAAAATGTACAGGTAGGTGGAGCGAGCTATGCAGCCTTATTATCATTATTATTACCGTGTCTTGGCAGCCGACTAACTTCACCCTTCCATCGCAAACCCAGACACTTTTTAAAGTATTTTGACTGCAGAAGAAGGGTGCAATATTTTACACCCTCCATTTGATTCTGGCACGGCATGCACCAACCCGTCTATCATGCATAAATACATAGAGCCTTTAATTAGTTGTGCTCATTTTATATTTATGAAAATCTAATACAAAGTATTTTAATATGAGCTGAATTAAAATACCCACAAGTGGCCCTTCCAAGAGTGGGCCTGGAGACAATTCAGCTTGTGTTGTGTTCTATAAATGAAATCATAATTATTAATCTGTGCTGAGTTAATGAGTGAGACTTAGCTATGCAGTGCACATTCTGTTTTTGAAACAATAATTTATTTACTAACATTTGTCATTAACAATATAAGGTAAATTCCATTATTTCCGGTCCTTTACGGATTGTACTTCAACAACGCTTATCCTAGTTGAAGTTTTGTATGGCAGACCCAATATCCATCGTATTTTTCACCGTACCATCTCTGTTCTCCACCGTTCCTCCTCCAACCATGGTCCTACCCCCTTGAATGGTAAACTCTTATATTCTTCCCCTCCTCTTTTTCCTTCTTCATTCGTCACTTGTTCAGAAATCCTCTTCTATTTCTTCAGATTTGGTAATTTGATCTTTCAGCCAGTATATTATTTTTAGGTTGAAGATGTCTTGGGGACATTCTAAATGCTGACCTAGGAATGCATTCTGCCCATTACTTACCATTGGCTTTGTGTTTTATCACTCACATTTGCTTGCTTTCTATTAGTTGTCTTTATTTGTTTTAGCATCTGGAGCACGTCTTTGTCCTTCCCATGGAGTCTTTTTAACAACTTTCCGACTGATCCTTCTATTCTTCCAGGATTCCTCCACTTTTCAGAAACTCTTCTTTTATTTGTTGTGCAGCCCCATGTGACTGCATGTGTTGTGCAGTTGTGTCCATTGCAGGCTTCTCTCCTGCCAGCACTCATTCCTCTCAAGCTCTTTGTGCTTCTGTGCACCCACCGTCCACATTACTGTTTCTCCCATGAGCTTCTATCCCCCAAACCATATTTTTCTCTCATTTCCCATGTACTTCTCTGCTGCCTTCCTGTTCTTTATTGTAGCAAACAAAGAGGCATTGGGGATAAGGGACTGTTTCACAGGCAAACATAATGATACTAGTCAGAAAGCTGCCCACTGTGACTGTCACATGGCACTTTTTATTCTGCATACAACAAAAATACAACTTCATGCATGCAATAATTGTCTTTAAATCCATCATGTTGCCTCCGGTCAACTGTTGGTGCACAGCAGCCCTCACAGCGCTGCCTCAGACAGAAACATGATCTCCTTAGGATACAGTTGATAAGATCACCACAACATAGAGGCTCTGTCTCCTCAGACAACCCAGTTGGCCAGGAAGTAAAACTATTAAATACACAAGGCACATGTTGCTTTCAGTTCCCAAGGAGTGAAAGCCCTGCAGGTGTTACTGTGTGAGGCAGAGGCACCCATCTCCCAGTGATGAAGATGACTCTTCACTCACTGGTTGCTCTGGCTCCCCGTAGCGCTTCATACCTCCCTTGTTCAGTTGTTAGGCATTATAAAAAAACACCACCCTATCCTTAGCACTACCATCCTACCAATCCTCTAAAAACACTCTTCACAACTGCACCAACCTAACCACCACCTTATCCTAACCACTACCTTATAAGTTATTACCACCTTACCACACCCTAACCACAACCACCACTTTCACTACTTTCACCCTACCAACCTACTACCACCAACCTAACTACCACCACACTAACCACTACTACGCCGACTAGGCTTTGAACATCCTACCACCACCAATCCCACCAACATACTACCACTACCCCCAGCCACCACCCTACCACCACCACCCTAAACACCACCTCCACTCTAAACACCACCTCAACAAAACCCCTACCCTAATCACCACCTCTTACCGAAACACCCCCTTACCATAACTCTTCCCCTAATCACCACCCTCCCACCAGACCCACACGATTTCCGTACTCAAGCAACCTTATCCTAACTACCACCCTACCTAAACACCACAACCTTAAACATCCAACCCTAACCACAGCCACCCTAACCACCACCTTAACCACCACAGCCACTTTCACTTTCACGACTACAACACTCTAACAACAACCCTAACATCACCAAAACCACCACCACCATCATACTTACATCACCATTACCCTAACCAATACCACCACTCTAACGACCACCACCATAACTAGGCTGACGCCACCACTCTGAACAACAACTTCCTAACACCACCACTATAACATCCACCCTACCCACTACCCTAATCACTACCACTGTACCCTACCCAACACCCTACCTTAACCATTACCATATTCACTACCACTACCCTACCCTCCCACCACCCCCAACCTCACCACGAATCCACCACCATCTCCCAACTAACCACCATCACCTGACCACAGCTGCCCTAACAACCATCGTCTCACCCCAACCACCATTACACTAACCATCAACACCATGTCACCATAACAACCACCACCTTCACCACTACCATCACACTTACCACCACTACCCTAACATCACCACCCCACCCTAACCACCACTACCTGACCCTAACCACCCCAACCACTCCCACCTTCACCATCACTAGCGAACCACCATTACCAAATTATTCACTGCACTCTATTATCCACCACCGCCTGACCCAAACCACCACCACCCAACCCTAACCACAGCCACCCTAACCACCACACAAATCACAACACATCTAACCACCAATACCGCACTAACTACCACCACAATCACCCTAATCTCCACCTTCACCACCAACACCCTAACCACCACCACCTCACCCTAACCACCATCACCATCCGACCCTAACCACAACTATTCTAACTATCACCAGCACCCTACGCCTACCATCACCACCCACAGCAACCATCGGCCCCCTTACCCTACCCACCAACACCCTAACCACTACCACCCTACTCTAACCACTAACCTACTCTAAGAACCACCACCTTCATCACCCTCACAACCACCACACTACAACCACCACCCTCACCACCACTCTTTATGACCACCACAAACTTTCACCATCCTCACCACCCTCAACACCACAAACAACCTTCCACATCCCTCACCACCACCACCACTACCACTACCCTAACCAATACCACCCTGCTAATGAACAACACCCAATTCACCACCATGACCCCACCCTAACCACCACCACCCAAACCCCCAACATCATATGACCACCCATCCCAACCAACAACCTCCCTAACCACCACCATCACCCACTAACCATCACTACAACTCTATGGCTTCCCTGACCATCACCCTAACTACCAACACCCTAACTACAACCACCTTAACCAGCCTACCACCACAATCCTACCCTTACCACAACCACTTCCTACCAACACCCTAGCGAACCCACACTTCCACCACCCTGATCACCACCCTTCCCAGCCCTAACTACCACCACGCTACACTAACCACAACTTACTTACCCTAACCACCCACTTCCCTTAAAAAAATTACAGGTGATCCAAAATACAGCGGCCAGGCTGGTTTTGAATATGCCTGCCAGATCCTCTTCGCTACCACTACTGAGAAAGCTACACTGGCTACCTGTAAAGCAAAGATCCATCTTTAAAGTCTGTCGTTTGACATTTAATGCCCTACAGGGTCAGGGCCCTAAATATTTGCAACACAATTTGGTAAAACATATTCCGACACAAACTCTTAGATCTAGCTCGCAATTATTACTACATGTCCCCCGAATCAGACGTCATAGGTCAGGAGGTATGGCTTTTTCTTATCTAGCTCCTGTCTACTGGAACAGTCTTCCTATCTCCTTGCGAGAAATCCCATCTTATCAAATTTTTGGGAAACACCTAAAAGCTTTCCTTTATTAAAACCTCTTCCTTTCTGCTTTTCTTCCCCTTGGGTTGTGCTCTAAGTAAGCGCCAAGATGCCTCATGGTGAGTCGTTGCACTATACAAGAAAGCATAACATAACATAATCACCAACCTACCCTAACCACCACCAACTTCATCACCTTACCACCACCCTACCATAACCACCACCCTCACTACCACTTCCCTCACTGCCACCACCACCATCACCACCACTCCACACCATCTTCACCACCACCAACAACCTACCACTACTCTTGCTAGCCTTACTACCACCAAACCACCACCGCCCTTTCATTAAACATGGCTCTCAGTTCCTGTAGAAGCTCTTAATTGTTTAACAGCCATTTTCAGTGCATTACTTGGTTCTTGTTTTCACTGAAAGCTGTGTTTGCATTTGTGTACTCTTGAGTAACTTGTTCTCGCCTGAAACTATGCATCCAAGTATCCAATAAAGTTAATCCATATCAAAGATTAGAAAACATTTACATGCTCTCTATCAACCTGCTGGCCTTATCTGTGGAAATCAATATGTGAACATTGAGAAGGAACTTTATGGTAGGGTGTTGCTGTATACCCTAGCGCGAGTGCTCGCTGGGTAGATTCACAGTTGCATAAACTTCATATATGATTGCCTTGCACATTTTAATTGTTGAGCAGTGGGAATTAGAAAACATGGTGTTCAACACATTATGTGTGATGCTTTTAATAAAGCAACCCACAAAAGTAGTCAATCCTGTTTTGACGATTGGCTGTGTGGGCTTTCCGTCCTCTTTTGTGTGTGTCCCTCCCCTGGAGCATTGCCTCATTACATGTCCCTACGCTACTTACATTTCAGACACTCCTTTTTAAGTAAATTCTCTATGAGAGTTCATGTGTTTTCCAACAATGTCCTTTGTATACTTCTCTTCGCTCCTCCACTGCACTCCATTTTGATCTCGCCCATGTGCTTCTCTCCCAGGCCCCTCTGTCTTGTGCATGCACTTCTGTGCTACTCTCCTGCATTTCTTTTTTACCCATGTGCTACTCCCTGCTCCCCACTGCGCTCTTACTCGCCCTTGTGCTTCTGTTCTCCTTTGCTCCACGTTGCTCTCTCTTGCCCGTGTTGTGTACTTCTCCTGCTGTCCTCTCGGTTGCTTCCGACCCCACTCTCCATGATCCTTCCCTCTGCTCTCCTTGGATCTTCCTTCCAAATGCTTAGGAACTACCTTTCTTTCTTTTTTTAAATTTACCAATACAACTTGGATTTGTAAATAAAAAGACCCCTGTCCCTGCACATTTTATAGGTCCGTGTATGTGTGGTGCACACACCTACAAAATGACAAGGTCACTGAGGCTGAGTAATAGCACCTTTTTTCTGTTTCTTCTTTAGCAATACAGCAGAGGATCACTAAAAACCATTGACAAAGCCAATAGTTCCAAAAGGCGAGACCTATTGGTTTTACCAATGTACGTTTCGTAAGTCGCCATCTCTAACATATCTTTCAGTCATGTGTACCCAGTAGGTACCCTCTGTGTTTTCCAATGCTCAGTATTCCGATTTTCTACACCACCGTTGCATACCATCTCTAGCCATCTCTGTCCTTTATGTGTAAATGTGGGGAGTTTAGTAGTGTCATGTAGCATTGCCATTGAAGTTGTTAATGGTTTTGTGATGGTCCTCTCCTCATCATGTTTCACACAGTCATCCAGTATTGTTTTGAATGTGTTGCATTCCCTCAATATATGAACAATATCACTGTTTTGTAGTTTGCATCTTCCACATAAAGATGCGTGGGACAGACCAGTCATTTGTAATTTAAGTGGTGAACAATGGCATCTATGTATGAATTTAAAATAGGTTAATTTTAGTCTTTCTTCAAGTAAAGCCTTAGCATGTAGCTTGAGGATTTCTTCCTTCATCAGGACACCATTGATCCCTCACTTGGTATGTCCCCGTTTTGCCAGTGGTGCTTTCTTGTGCAACCTACTGTGATCTTTCATTATTTGGTGTGTCCTTACTGAATTACATTTGATTAGAGTTTTGCTAGCTAACGAACAAGTCACACAGAGGGATAATGTCATGTGTCCAAGAATACAGCATTTTGTCAAATGTGGGAAGCTGAGGTATCAGTTTGACCATCTCGACTCCTATATTTACTGTCAATATATGTTCATTCCTTTGTGCCTTCTTGTCTTACTAGTATTCCTTATTAGAAACTGAAAGAAAGTTTACATATCTTCTGGAGGCAAATTGCAATGATGATATCTTATAGTGTATTGGTATCAATATAGTGCTTTTCATATTCTTTGTGAGACTTAAATTGCTTTCTTGCTGAGTAAGTATAGATGCCCCCTATATATCACTTATGTTTTGCTCTGTGCTCCTAACGAGGTCAAAGAATCACTCTGATTTTCATTGGGTCCTGTGAGCCCTTTTGGTGTATGGTTGACAGGGTGTTATTTGTAGTTGGACCTATATGGAAACATTTGGGTGCAATGTATGATTCTTTTAATCCTCATCCTTTGGGATGTGGGTGTGTCTCTGATGTTTCAAGAGACACACATAGAGACACACATAACCTTTTTGGATGTAAAAATTACCATGTCAGAAAACGGATTAGAAACAGATATCTTTCGCAAAAAAACAGACAGGAACAACACACTACATTATAGCAGTCATCATCAAACATCATTGAAAAAGCATATACCCACATCCCAAATGATGAGGGTTTAAAGAATAGTATCAAACCCGGCGAAATCCACACAAAGGATGACAGAAATGGCAGAAAGATTTAAACAAAGAGGGTACCCTCCAACTACCATCGAGACGGCCAAACAAAGATGTGAATCCATTACCCGTAATGAACTTCTATGCACCAGAGAAAAAACAGAAAACTCCAGAACGGTGACAGTATCAAGATTTTCAACATTGAGTAATGCATTGAAGAAAATCATCACCCGACATTGGCCAATGTTAGCCATGGAACCAGACTTTAAGAACATGTTCATACAACCGCCAATTTTTGCACACACCAGAAATAAAAATTTAGGGGAAATACTCAAACAGAAACCAAGACACATCATAAAACCAAAGGGTACAATACCATGCATGAACTGCAACAACTGTAATGGCATCATACTTGCCACTCTAAAATAAGTCATCCAATGAAAGGCAATAACATAAAACTTTATGTAACAGCCACATGTGACACAGACAACGTAATATATTTACTAAAATGCCCATGCGGCAAAGTATATGTGGGAAAAACAGAATGAAAATTCAACATACGAATCAATGAACACAAATCAAACATAAGAACAAAAAACGTCAAATTTACAGTTGCAACTCATTTCATGGAAGAAAAGCATAACTTATCTCAGTTGAGATTCTTAATTTTGGAAGTAATTGAGAAGATCGAAGGAAGAGATAATAATAAACACCTTTTAAAAAGAGAAAATTACTGGATTATGAGAATGCAGTCAAGCAGACCCAATGGTCTTAACGAACGCATGGAATACGCATGTTACCTATAAATGTCAATGGAACTGTTCTGTTCCGAGGGCCTGTACAGTTGTTTCAAAAGACTTATGCCTGGTTGAAATAATCATGTTTGAAAGAATCGTGTTTGAAATCATTATGTTTTATTTACAGCTTTCACCATAGGCAGTTCACATGAACACATAAAACAACCCAGAACACCGATCGATAAACACCATAGTTGACCAGGTATTATGACATAGAAATTACAGCTTATAACCATACTACCAACATTAAAATCCACACCTAATATGGGCGACACACACTGTACTGTTAGTCCTTTCTTCTGTGAAACTACTGGCAACTATTCGCGCACTCGCCACAAAAATGTCAAATACGCAGACGTCGGGAAAGACACTAACACTGCAACACTGCCGAATTAAGGTCACCCGGGAAACCACACAAGTCAAATCAAGTAAGTCTTCTAAGCACAATGTGGGTGCAGGATTAGGATAGCAGGGACGTTACAACGCATACTTTTACCACGCATACCTTTACAACGCGGTATTTACAACGAATACCTTTACAACGCATAGTGCTTTGGGGTGCTGGATAGTGAATAGTTTAATTTACTATTCCAACTCCAGTCCCCGTGGACACTAGGGAAGGTGTTGGATAGTAAATTAAACTTATTCCCTATCCTAGAGCGCCCCCCAGCGCAATGCGTTGTAATGGTTGTCGTTGTAAATACCACATTGTAAAGGCTCTGCGTTGTAAAAGTTGCGTCGTAAAGGATGTTTCCCGGATAGCAGTAAACCACATTTTGGACCTCGTTAGTTTAATCGAATTTTTGTTTCATTTTTTTAGCGCACAAAGGGCATATTGAGAACTGTAGACCAGTGAGTAGATAACGTTTACATACGTTACACTACCTTAACCATTCACAAAACGACACGCGTTTTTTAATTCACGAACTGATTCGTACTAACGATTCACAAAACAACCAGTGTTTATTATCCACAAAACACCCGGTGTTCTTCAAAAGAACATAGGGTATCAACAGTCACCCATAACAATAACATTTCTAGCACATATTCGCACTAATAAATGCATGATAACGAGTTCAATAACATTGACAAAAACATGAGGGGGATGTATATGTACAGAACTCTATTGGTAAAACAAAAGTGTAAATACATATTATGTGTGCAATGATTCTATTATAGACATGCTCCCTGAAGAAGAGCGATCTGCTCGAAAGGTATTGGAGTACCATTGATGCATAAAGGAGTAACATTGATGTATAAAATTATTGAAATGCAGCTTAACAAAAAATTGAAATGAAGTGAATTTCAACAATAAAAAATAAACTTTATTGAGTAAGATTCATGTGTAAATGTGGTAATTACCACAGAAAGGAATCCTTTTAAGAAGAAATCAAAGTGTGCCAACAGGGGGATGCAACCAAGAGTTATTGGAAGCACTTTCTAAATATCAATACAGGACGTACCCAAGGGACTGAAACGTCACCCCAGGAGCACCTGAAAAACCAACTCAAACTCTTGTAAATATTTCATTTCAAATGAAACTAATTGAAGTTGTGCGCAAGCTATTTTAGTAGTTTTGATCAATACAAGTAGAGACATTAACATGGAGAACTCGTGTTGTGCAACTGATAATTATTAGCGTATCAAATGTGCTTATTAATAATGTCATTTCATACATAGATAAATGTATTTGTTGAAACTGCATTAATGTTATGTAAATTCGTAAGCTTATGTGGTGCTTTCTTATGTTAGCTGAAATTAGTATGCCTGAAATTCAAGTCCCTGAAAACTCTCGCTTTAGAATTAATAGTTTGAATTTCATGTGTGCTGTGGAATCTGGCCTTAGCAAGCTGGTGTGATGGCAGTGCTTAATTTCTGGAAGAAAAAGTAGTAGTGCCGGAAATTCTGTTCAGAAGTATGTGCCCAGAGCAATTAAACGTTAGTGGGACGAATACCAAGGCTGCAGTGTCGGACTAGCCCAGGGTTCTCCAAAGTCTGTCCTGGAGGGCCAGATCCATGCCAGATTTTTAGCATATCCCCATTTTGATAATGCAGTTATCTTAAAAATCAGGCAGGGATGTGGCCCTCCAGGACCAGCGTTGGAGAACCCTGGGCCTGATAGGCTGGACTGTCAGGTCAGCGTGTAGGTCCCATTTTTGGCTTTTTTGGACCTGTGTTATGGTCCGATGGGCCAGCTTTCACTGTTGATTGTCCTGATAATGTCACAGATATTGCCTGAAGCAAGCACAAATGTATGGTGTCTTTGCTGTCCTTCAAGTGCGGAGAGTAACGCCCAAGCTGGAGATTCCGGCCCGATTAGAAAAAGTAAAAATACACCTCGTAAGTTACCTCTGTGAATAATAAAACTCGTAAAGTTAGACTTTTGCCTCAGATTGCCTTTGTGAATTGGGCCCCCTGTTTTTTGCCCCAGTCTGACAAAGCGAGGCCAGTAGTCTTTAATCCATTGGCAGACAATCCAGATCTAGCAGGTTGCTGCTTTCTGTTTGTGACGGTTTTGCCACCTTTTTCTTCCTTGTCTTTCCGATCTGTGTATTTTTACCTCTCTTGCACTCTGTAAATATCTAACATGGGAAGAATAAGTGCCGGTCTCCAAAAATAAGTGCTGGTGGCCCCACCGTCAACACTTAAATGAAGCACTGTGTGATGGCAATTTCTTTTTGGATTTTATGATAAGCATATGCCATAACATAAAGAGAACTAAAAAATGTAATAAAAGGTTGGGTCTGTAAGATTGCAATAACATTTTTACATTTAAACGTTAACAGTCACATATAAAGTGTGTTTCCATGCCTGCATGTTTACTAAGAACATCAAAATGACATCCCAGTAAATATGCTTTATATTGGTGCAAAGCAAATGCTGTAATTGTTTGAATTATTGTAATCTAAAGGCATAGTTTGAACACACTAAGATGACTGGAAAATGAAAAAAGGATAAAGAATGGAAAAAAGCCATTGCCAAAGTATTGGCCCACAAGACCCGTCAATGAAGTGCACTTTTTCGTAGGTGGATGTGCACATGCAATCAGAGGAAATACCAGCACTCACCATGGAAGACCGCCAGCGGCTGAAGTGGGCTGACTAAGAGCTCCGTGCTGTATGTATTCTGTCTTGTGCTAAATCACAATGTGAATGACAGCTGAATAGTCCAATGAATGAAGTAGGTGGATTAAAAGCCCATATATATATATATATATATATATATATATATATATATATATATATATATATATATATATATATATATATATATATATTACCTACTGGCGGTAACCAGTAGGTATATATAGTTAGGACCTAGTTTCCATAGGAAATCACCAACATTCTATTGGGAATAACTTTGGCGCTGGTTGATGAATCTTCGCAAATTTCTCAAAGAAGATGGCTCGCTCCGTTCCTCTCCTTCCCTGAAAGTTTGGGGGGGATTAGTCAAGTGGGGGCTGAGAAAAAAGGAGGGTCCCAAAACGTGTTTTCCCCATGTTAATTTTCATAGGACCTTTAGACTCGGCTACAGCTTGAACCACTGAAGGAAATTACACCAAACTTGTCAAAATGGTAGTGTCTGGTACGCAGATCACGCTTTTGGTTAAATAGTGTAAATCCCTCCAGTGGTTCCTTAGAAAATTAGAAGAGAAATCGATTATATATCTATAAGCGCGCACGCGTGAGCGCACCCCCGTGAATTTTTGGGAAAAAATGGGGCGGGGGAGCCTTGGGGGGCTTCTCTCTTTTGTTTTAATCTTTTGATTTTAATATCGAGGGTGCCCACCCCTCGTTTTGCCCCACAAGATCACCGCCGCGGCCCGAGCCGCCTCAACATGGCCGCCGCCTGGTTGTGGGCGGGGCCGGGAGGACGTGGTTTCCGCTTCCCCCTGCCTGGGGGAAGCCTTGATGTGCCCGCCGGTCTCCCGTGCCGACGGGGAGACCGGGTGGTGAACACGAGAGAAGGAAAGTAGGTAGGTGAGCCCCCTTCTACCAAGGCTCATCTCTGCTGCTCATCTGGGGGCTCACATGCACGCCGTGCTGCCGGCACTCAGGGGAGCACCTGCTGCCGCCTGACCCGGATCCTGGTCCCGAGCTCTGGCAGCTTCACAGCGGCAGGACAGGTGGGCAGGGCCGGGAGGCGGTGTGGGCTGGGCCGGGCAGAGAGGCAAGGCACTGGGACGGACTCAGAGGCTTCCCCGAGCGACCCGGAAGCTGCAAGCAGCCTCCGTCCCTCCCTCGGGACATCTTTCAAAATCCGGAACTGTGTGGCAGCACCTCTGAACACTGCACCCCCACCCTGCCGCCGAGGGAGCACGTCCGCCGGGGGTGTCCCCCGGTCTCCAGTGTTCTCTTTCAGGGCCGCCGCCAGGATAGACTCACATGAACAGGCCGCAGCCTGGACTAACGCGGGCGCCAGCGGCAGTCCGCCCGGTGCTGGGGCACACCTGTCCGTTTACACTGTGACCAGGCGCCCGAGTACTGTCTTTAAAAGACATCATTGCGCTACTGTACTCGGCTCTGCACCAGAGACCAGCATTGTAGGCCGTCCGCAGTATGTGCTGTGCACTCCTCTGCCCTGGGGTCAAGTAGCCTCTTCTTGAATCAGCAATCAGCACCATTGGGGTCACTAACTTTCGAAAATCTGGACTGATGCCTCCATTGCCACTGGTCGAATTGCCCTTGTGTAACGAGAGACCGAGCCTCTGCCGGAGCCCCTGCCTACATTGCTATGGACGCCAGCACTATTGAATGGAGACAACCACACTAGTAAGTAAGGTTGCTAAATACTGGTCATTTGCTCATGTCGATTTCAGGCTCAAGGACTGAAAGTGATTTAAAAAAGGTGTCTTTGTAAAGTGTTTTATTTTACGATGGACTTTCTGTATTTACTTTATTAATGAGTCAGTTATGATTAACTTTGCAGCTCCAAAACACTGCAAAGTGTTCTTATTTTTACTGTTTAAAGAATGCACTGATAGAATGAAAAGTATCAACTTTCGGGGCTTCTCAGAACAGCCAGGCCAATAAAATACTGCTCATGCCAGTAAAAAAGAGCCTGGTGTTAACCCTAAATGTAAGTGGCTAGGTGCAATACGACCTTCCTGTGATCTGCTGCAGAATAGTGAGCAATAGTGAAGTCAATAATCGAAACAGGCCACTCCAACCCCAGTCAGGCTTGCGTTTTTGTTGCTGGCAGGAAGGTGAATATGCACACTGAGCAGCAATTGCTGCTGTTTTGGGTCAGTCAAAGCCTGGTTGAAGCTTGTGGTTATTATGGTGGGGAGAAGGGTTTACATTACTCTATGTGTCACATGACATCAAGTACTCAAATGTGGCCATTCCGTAGCTGCTTCCTGTTGTGTTTTTCATGCGAATTGTAACACCGTGAATCCTGACTTGTTAATCCTAAACACTTTGCATTCTGAGAATAATAGTTTTCTCCTTTCCTATCATAATGCATGGGCACACAAATCCCAGATACAAAGCACACCTGGTTATAAAAAGCAGACGTTTTGTGATCAATAGCAACCTTTAATTTCAGGTGCTCTGCAGCAGTTTCAAGATCTTTTTAGAGTTTCTCACAGCTCAAAAGGGTATAATTTGTCATATTCATCCATTCCCATGGACTTCATTGCTTGGTTTTGCTCGTGAAAAATTGTCACTCATAATCATTGAAATGTCACTCATAATTGCACTGAAATTTAAAAAATGTCACACATAGCAATCCGAAACCTTGGCAGCTATGCAGGGGCTTGAGGTGACTTTCATGGTCTACCAATCCAAAATGCACCCCAAGAGTTGCCGGGGGGACAGCTGCCCGACCGACAGTGGAGACAGGGCAAACCCGCCACCCACACCCTCCTAAAAAGAGATGTGACGAGAATTGGGAGCACTATACAATCCAGAGAAATGCACAAGTACCTGGTTCAAAGAAGACTCCCTTGTGCAGTATAGTGGCTTACACAAACAAGCAAAATCCAGTATCTAGTTAAGTGTTCAAGACACAGCAATCTACTACTGCATGGTATAATATAAAGTGCAGTATCTTGAACCCATGCCAGGGTACCTCAAAGAGGCTTGTAGCTTTGCAGTTACAGCGTAGAGTATACGACATGATAGAGTCTCTGGATATATATATATATATATATATATATATATATATATATATAAATATATATATATATATATATATATATATATATATATATATATATATATTCACTGAAAAAACCATAGGTTTTAGCCCTTATATAGTTAGGAATTAGCATTTAAAAAACCTTTGAAATTCACTGAAAAAACCATAGGTTTTAGGCCTTATATAGTTAGGAATTAGCATTTAAAAAACCATTGAAATTCACTGAAAAAACCATAGGTTATAGACCATATATAGTTAGGAATTTGCATTTACAAAACCTTGAAAATTCACTGAAAAAACCATAGGTTAGAGACCATATATAGTTAGCTGGACATTTTATTGATATAAAACCAATGAAATTCCATATATAGTTAGTTGCACTAACTATATATCGCGCACCCGCAATCCACTGCTGATGATGTCACATATTACATCATTCATGACATGGTCAGTGACATCACTGATGACAACTCAAATGACATCAATGACAACATCACTGATAATATCATTCATGTGATAATACGATGAACCTCTTCAGACTCTAATATAACCTTAGATACAATCAGTGTAAACAGACACTCACAGACTGTCACTCATCCATGGAGTTACTCATACATCTACTCAGTCATGCAAAGAATCAATCACACCTCCATTTCCGCAACTATACAGTTATACACACCTTACTAATTCAAACATATTGTAACACATATTTAATCTCCTATACGATCCCTAATACAAGTTCACAATGATCCATACAGCCACTCACACATTCACTGGCTCTTATGCACGGTTATATATGTCAACTCTCACATGCACTGTGTTTTACATATGTACTTACTTTGACATGTTGCACTGAGATATCGATTCACTCACCAATACACTCATGCACACAGTCAACCGCCCATGCAGCTGTTTCCACATGCACTTTTGAACCCATACATCTAGTGAATGAACTGCTCACACATCTATGCACAGAGTCATACACCTCCCAGCCACTCATACACATACTTAGTCTCCCATACAAATACTTGGGCAACCAATGAATATCCCATATAGTTACTCATATAGCTACTGATTAACACATTCAGCAGTTTACAGAACAACAGACATAATGATGCACAAATTAAGACAGTTTAGTCACTAACCCATGCACTCAGTGAGACATATTTAATCACTCTCTCATACAGTCAGTCATGCACCTACTAAATTCTTCATCCACACACTTATACATCCACTCATTCTTCAATATGTAAGACATATTTTAACTTTACAGAAACATACAGTCATTGGATAATGTCATCAGTGATGTCATTTGAGTTGTCATCAGTGATGTCATCAGTGATGTCACTGACCATGTCATGAATGATGTAATATGTGACATCATCAGCAGTGGATTGCGGGTGCGCGATATATAGTTAGTGCAACTAACTATATATGGAATTTCATTGGTTTTATATCAATAAAATGTCCAGCTAACTATATATGGTCTCTAACCTATGGTTTTTTTCAGTGAATTTTCAAGGTTTTGTAAATGCAAATTCCTAACTATATATGGTCTATAACCTATGGTTTTTTCAGTGAATATATATATATATATATATATATATATATATATATATATATATATATATATATATATATATATATATATATATATATGTACTTTTCTATTTACTGTTTTTTTATTAACAAAATCTATCTCTAGGCCACACCACAAAAGACAGAAACCATTTATTTTAGGTATGCCCAGATTAAGGTTTGGGATAACATTCCCTATAAAGATATACCACATCGCCGTGGTAGTTAAGCGGTGCTTAATTCCTATAAGTGTGGTATGTTGTTTAATACATACTCCCTTTTGATTGCAAAGATAAAAACCCAAGCACAAAATAAGCAATAGCAAAGCTTGAGCTCCCATGACCTACTAATTTGCATATGATGGACTCCTTGGCAAACCCTGTCTAGAAAGGTACAATTTGAAAAAACAACAATAAATAACACAGTTTGAGATTAATTCAATAACTTCTCCTATAACTATTTGTTGTCCTCAAGATTTAGTATGTTTCCCGTCCTGAAACAATTATTCATACTCATTTGGAATGCTCCCACTGTTCACTAGCACCTCTGGACTGTGATAGCTCCCATGAGATAAAACTCATGCAACGTTGTCCTTATTTTTCACTTTCTGTTACCACTTATTCTTAAATTGATATTGCTTGTTTAATTTCATCTTCGTGCAGATTTTCCAATTGAGATGTTCGGCAACTAAAGAAACACCAATAAATAAATAAATCATTCCCTTCTGCGATTGGGTGGTTCTTGGTGAGACACTATTTCCAGCTGTTGCGCTCAGATCTACACTAAAGTGCTTTTACTTTTGACTTACTTGTGTTGTGATGAATCCCATGTCTTTCCTCAGAGTCTTGATGGTCCACAAGCGACAAATCTTCCTTTTCTTTGTCCCCTATTGAATAGAGGGATGTAGCAATAAGAAGCTGTTCTGGCAATATTCACAATATCCATACATTAACTATTGAATAATCTTTGTGGGAAAGGGATAGTGTGAACATTAGTAGGAAATGACGAGTGCAAACTTCAGTAATGACCATAATTTGTAGTTTGGTAATGAAATAGTATACACGGCCTAATAATTTATTCAATTGCCTGTTGGCTCCTTGAAACCCCTTTCAATAAAATCTGCACTGTAAAATGAGATGGGCTCGATTCCAGAGAAAACAGTCCTCTGTGGTCCCTCAAAAGACCTGCCAACCACATGAACTTTAGTGACGCCTGCTCTTGATTCCCCGCCTAATGAATTTAGATCTTCCACTGCAACTCAGAGAGGTCAGTGATGCACCAGATAATAGCCCCTTCAACATCTCTGCTCTTTACTCTTTCTTCTGTAAACGTCTCACAGATGTGCTTCAGGTATTCATTAGTTACAATGCTATTGCTGTGTTATTGCTAGAATGCCATTGATGTGTAAACTACCATTCCATTTACACCGGATTCACAAAAAAGGTATTTTAATATTGGACTGAGTAATGTTTACTTCCTTGACTGTTTACAGATCTGAGGAGAATTTCAATCAGGTTCAAGGAGGACTAAAAAGCAGTACAAAGTCTTTCTCCAAGTTATACCCTACTAGCTAATATGTTATGTTATGTTATGTTATAAAAGGGCTCTTCTATAGCGCACGGCTACTCCATGGAGTGTCCCGGCGCTTTGGCAAAGAGAGATAGAAGAAAAGTACACAACATAACTCCTTCCGCATGGCGGCACAGAATTACTGGGAGAAGAGCCAAGTCTTCAATTCTTTTCGAAAAGCAAGCAAGTTAGAAGTAGTTCTCAAAGCAAAGGGAAGCTCGTTCCAACAACGAGGTGCAAGATATCGGAAGGAGCGACCTCCAGTACGAGCACGTCTGATGATGGGCACAGCGGCTTTGGCCTGCAGAGTGGACATTAAAGACCTCCTGGGAGCATAAAAGGCCATCCGCTTCCTGAGGTAATTAGGGCCAGTCGAGTGGAGAGCTTTAAAAGCCAGAGTCAAGATCTTGAAAGTGACTCTCTTGGCAATCGGAAGCCAGTGAAGTCTCTCAAGCAACTCCGACGCTCAAGCCCTTCCCGGTAATCCAAAGATGGCTCTAGCAGCCGAATTCTGCACGACCTGCAGGCGTGCTAGGAGATATTTAGGAAGGCCTAGATAGAGAGCATTCGCGTAATCAAGACGCGAGCCTATCAAGGCCTGAACAATAATTTTTTTGTGATGAAGGGATATTAGAGGAAGAAACTTCTGCAGCATTTTCAGAACGCCGAAGCACTTTCCTGTCAGCCTACAATCTGGGGTCTAAAAGAAAGATCCACATCACACAAGACTCCCAGATTTTTAGCTTTTAGCAAGATACCCCCGGGCGGAGACATGTCACGAGGCCACCAAGTCTTCCAATCGGGATCCGGAGGACTTCCGAAGAAAAGCAGCTCCGACTTGTCTGTATTACACTTCAAACTATGCGTCTGAAAACAGTCAAACACGGCTTCCAGACATTCCCTGATCCGTCCGCTGTCAAAGTCTTCACCCTTGTTACACGTAAAGAGTAGCTGGGTGTCATCAGCATAGGATATGATCTGGGCACCAAAAGATTCCGCTACCGCCGCCAGAGGGGCCATGTAGATATTAAAAAGGGTGGGGCTCAGGATGGACCCCTGAGGTACCCCCACCTCCAGCGGCGGCATTTCAGCAGAAAACGGAGGTGCCCAGACCACTTGTCGGCGGTTGGTTAGAAATGACTTGAACCATTTCCACACCGTCCCACAAAAGCCGATCTCCCAGAGTCTTAAGAGGAGACCGTCGTGGGGCACGGTGTCGAACCCCGCCGACAAATCCAACATGACCAAGATGGCTTTCCCTCCTCCATCCAAAGTCTCTCGGATGGCATCGGTAATCTCTAAAAGAGCTGTCTCCGTGCTGTAATTCGCACGGAAACCCGATTGGGAATCGTGCAAGATGTTGTTGTTCTCTATGAAGCTGGAAATAGAGAGGTGCACGTGTTTCTCAATCACCTTAGCCAGAGAGGGAAGGAGGGAGATTGGTCTATAATTTGCGTGAACAAGGGGATCTAAAGATGGTTTTTTTCAGCAGCGGGAGAATCGGGGCGTGCTTCCAGGCCATGGGAACCTCTCCAGGTGTCAGGGAGGCATTGAGCAGTGGATTGAGCAAGGTGTTAATTGCCGGCGCCACTCTCCCAAGGCATTTAGCAGGGCAAGGATCGAGCAGCGACCCCGATTTAAGCCGCGTCAGAAGGTCGAGAAGAAGCAGGAGAGATGGAAGGAAAATCCAAAAACAGAGGTCCTTTCTCTTTCAAGAGTGGAGGCATGGGTGAGAGATGACAGACACCTGGGCTAAAGCCCGCCCTATGGAAGGAGCCTTAAATAAGTTTGATTTTATTAATAAAATACTCACTGAGTTGGCTGATCCAAACTTCGGTGTGAGAGTGAATGGGAGAGCTCGAGGCAGGAGAGATAAACTCTTGTACAATTTCTTTACTCATACTTTCTGCTCAGTCAATTCTGTGCTCCAAATAGTCTTTTTTTGCCTCCAGAATATGCTTGTGGCAGAGTCGGATTAACTCCCTATATTTAGTTTTATCTTCTGGGTCATACAAACGCCTCCAGACTCTTTCTGCCCTCTTGCAGTCTTGACGCATCCTACCAAGAAGAGGAGTAAACCAGGGGGCCGAAGAATGTTTACCCACAGCATTAGCTGGCTTACCAGGGGCTAGCTCCTCAAACCTAGTTTCGAGCCACTTCTGAACCAATTCGATATCTTGCTCCAAGTCACCTGATAGGGGGCAAGGATAATGGCCAAGAGCAGCAGAAAGCATTTCTGCCGTTACTCGGTGGAAAGGCCGAGACATCCTTCTGGTATCTTTCGCTTCTCTAGCACTGGGTATGGCTATAACAGAGATGCGAAATTCAATCAGAAAGTGGTCAGACCAAAGAACAGGAAGCGGCGGAGAAACCCCCATAGACCTGTAGGAAAAGATCTGATCGATCGTATGGCCTTTGATATGAGTCGGGCTGAAAATAAAAGGGGTCAGCCCTAACGGACAAACTATGTCCTGGAGCTTGATAGTATCGGGGTCAACAGTTTTGTCCATATGGAGATTAAGATCTCCCAGTAGGATACAGTGCTCCGATCTCAGGCATGGTACTGAAAGTGCCGCCTGAAGATCCTCAAAAAAGGAGCCTAAAGGGCCAGGTGCCCTGTAGATGATAATACCTGTACAGGTTTGACGGGGAGGTAGCTTAAGAGTGAAGCCTAAGACTTCGCTGCCCTTGATGTTATCCACGGGGAATGTTGAACAAGAAAGATTCTTGTCAACTACTATTGCCACAGCACCACCCAGACCAACCACTCTGTCCTTCCTATAGATGGTGTAGTTTCAACATTTGGTTACTAAAGTATCTGTAGAGAGGGTGAACACCCTAAATATCGATTCCAAAATATCGACTGCCCAGAATATCGAATGAAAAATATAGAATGGACAGAATATTGAATAACCAAAATATAGTTGGTTCGAATATCGAAATTAAGGTAAGAAATATCGATTACCATAATATCAAATTTAAAATATCGTTTTACATAATATCGATTTTTTTTTTTTAGAGTTATGTATGCTAGTATGTGTTAAAAATATATATTATATTTGTAATGTATGTTTAATGTTTTTTAAAATAATGAATGTTAGGGCGTGGCTTGGCACGTCAAGATGGCCGTCGCACTTAGGAGTGCTCTGGACCCCTCCGTCGTCCGTGCCACGATCAGCCTGACATCTGGGAATTTCTTACCTCCAGTGTTGTGCCTGGAACTCTCTGGCTACCTGCCCCAACGTTTCCAGGTCTTTTTTGACAGCGATTGTCCTGGTTTCGCCATCCAGTGGCCGATCGCCAGCAGAGCCTTACACAAAATGGCAGCTCCTGCCTTTTAGTATCCCGGGGCTCTGAGCTGCGGCCCTTCGGGGCAGAAAAGATCATCCGTGCGGCGGACTTTGGTGCTGCCACTGGGGCCGCCACCACATTGACTGAGAGACCAGGGTACTGGGAGATTGAGGCTGCAGCGGCACTTTGAGAGGGCAGCTTGACCTGCGGCCTCTTCCCAGTGCGTCCCCCGCCACCTTGACTGGAACTAGACCCCAGGGAGGAGCCGGGCCAACACTGCGGGCCCCCTTGATCGGCTGTCTGCTCGGTCAGTCAGCGGCCCCTCGGCGGCTGAGGCTGGTAGCGGCGAGTGAGATCTCGGTACTTCGCATTTCCCCCTCTCCGGTGAGTGTGGGGGGGGGATCCGCAGTGAAGTGCGTCTCGGCCCCGCCGGAGGAGGGGGTCTTCTTCAGCTGCATCAGCGGGATTGGCGGGAGCCTCTCTCCCCCCTCCTTAGTGTTGAGACACACCTGTACTGCAGTCGGCAGTGTAAGCGCCCGGGAGCCCGCACTTCGGCTGGTGCTGAGGGTGGTGGTTCCCGCCCTTCCTGATTGAGACTAGCCCTATGCCCAGGGGGAGCGCCATCATGGGCAAGAGCGCCCTAATTCCTGAGGGCCCTGGACAGTGCCACGCATGCGGCGGTTGGGCAAAGAGGGGCCTCATTCCTTATTCCTGGTGACTCCACTGTCTTCAAGGACCAACACCTGTGGCCCCCTGGACGGATCACCTCCGGACCCTGTTTTTTCCTGGGGCCCGCAGCTCTGCGACTTGCAGGGGGGTGCCACCTCTGCAGTCTGCCCCCTGGCTGTTTCCACGTGTGGAACCAAGTGAGCCCAGCCTGCCGAGGGTGCCAGCGCCCTACTGCTCCGGGGTCCTGGCGCTATTGGGGACCCTGGGACTCCTCATGTACTGTGGGCCCTGCTGGCAAAGGGTCTCGCAGAGGGACTGAAGCCTTTTTGGGGAGAGTTCTCAATGGTGCCTTTGGGAGGTCGGCTGGGATTGTGGAGACGGGGCCCGTGCCGCATCCTTGGATGTACTGCACCCGTGGTGGACACGCAACGATGCTGACTTGATCCCCGTCCGCCCTGTTGGACTTGGAGCGGGAGTGACCTCTGCGGGATCCCGCCGGCAGATGGTGGAAGGTCTACGGCGAGCTCCGTTGCCTGGAAGTGGAGGTAAGGAGTGGGGCACTGAGGCGCCGGGGTTGGGATGGAGGACTCGGCCGTCGGTCGGGCGGCAGGTGGGTGTCGGGGGCCCTAGTCGCTGCGGCTTCCTTTGATTGTCCCATCTCCTCCCCTTCCCCACACTCCTGGCGCCTTATCTACGTCTGAGGCCGAGGTGATCTGACCGGGCTGAGCCGGACGCTGCGCAGAGGTGCACGCCAGGGGTCATCTGGCACGACACCCTTGGACCTTCCACTTGTCAAGCGCACATTAGGCGGGTCCAGAGAGGGGTCCGGCCTGAGGACCACTGGGAGCCCAGTCCTCCCTGGGGTTGGATCATGGGCAGAACGGACAGGGCTGCGAAGGTCCCAGCCACCCAGACCAAAATGGACCGCTTCACTGCTGCTGGGGGGGTGGCGGGACAAGAAGTGCCCGGGTCTGGCGAACTGGCCACAATCCTCCAAGCCATCCACACATCCCAGACCGAAGGGACCACATCAACCAAACAGGAGGAGGCATCGCCAACGTCCACAAGAACACCATGCGCATCACGACCATCCCCGACGTCACCCTCACAGCCGCCGAACACCTTCACTTCCAGATACACACCGACCTCAAGACCACACTCAGAGGCACCCTCATTTACAGACCCCCTGGACCCCGCACACAATTCAGCGAAGACATCTCTGACTTTGTCAGCCCACACGCCCTCCCCTCCGATGATTATATTCTCCTAGGGGACCTCAACTTCCACCTGGAGAATAACAACGACAAGAACACCACCACCCTGCTGGACAACCTCGCCAATCTCGGACTCAAACAACTGGTGAACACCCCCACCCACTACGCCGGACACACGCTCAACCCAATCTTCTCCTCCAGCAAGCACATCTCCTTCAACCACTCCACGGGACTCCACTGGACAGACCACAGCTGCGTCCACTTCAGCTTCAGAAAGACCACGACCCACCACCACCCACAACAGGTCCCCCGCAGATGCTGGAACAAAATTACCACCGACCAGCTCACCACATCACTGAATCAGAACCCTCCTGCCAAATCAACGAACCCCAATCAAGCAGCCAACAACCTCGCACAGTGGATCACCAACTGCGCTGACGACCTAGCACCCCTGCAAAACCGCCCCAACAAGCCAGGAAGCAAAAAAGCCTCCTGGTTCAACGACGACCTCAAGAACTCCAAGAAGAACTGCCGAACCCTTGAGAAAGCCTGCGAAGAAACCCAACCACAGACAACATGACCGCTCTCAAGCACGCCACCCGCAAACACCTCCAACTGATCCGCACCACCAAGAAATCAGCATTCAAGGATCGACTAGACAACAATGCCCACAACCACAAGGAACTCTTCAGCATCGTCAAAGAGCTCACCAACCCCAGCGCGGGCAACAACGACATCACTCCCTCACAAGACCTCTGCGACTCCCTCGCCTCGTTCTTCCACAGCAAGATCGCAGACACAACAGCTTCGGCGATCAGACCACTCCCCCAACCACAGAACCGAAACCTCCCACCACCACCCTCCGCGCCTGGACTCCGATCAGCACCGAAGACACCATCCGCACGATGAACACCATCCACTCCGATCGCCAACCAACCCATGCCCCCACCACATCTTCAACAAGGCCGACTCTGTCATCGCACCCCAACTCCGGGACATCATCAACTGCTCCTTCAACACCGCTACCTTCCCGGAAAGCTGGAAGCATGCCGAGCTCAGCGCCCTCCTGAAGAAACCTTCAGCAGACCCCACCCAACTTAAGAACTATCGCCCCATCTCGTTCCTCCCATTCCCCGCAAAAGTCATAGAGAAGACCGTCAACAGTCAGCTCGCCGCCTTCCTCGAGTCTAACGGTTCCCTCGACCCCTCACAGTCCGGCTTCCGAGCCAACCACAGAACCGAAACCGCCCTCATCGCAGCCACAGACGACATCCGAACCCTGCTCGACAATGGGGAAACAGCGGCCCTCATCCTCCTGGACCTCTCCGCAGCGTTCGACACGGCCTGCCACCGCACCCTAGTACAACGCCTCAACAACGTCGGGATACAAGATAAAGCATTGGAGTGGATCATCTCGTTCCTCGCCGGAAGAACACAGAGAGTCCACCTCCCCCCGTTCAGATCAGAGGCCACCGAAGTCATCTGCGGCGTACCACAAGGATCATCGCTCAGCCCCACCCTCTTTAACGTCTACATGAGCCCCCTCGCGTCCATCGCCCGCCAGCACAACCTCAGCATCATCTCCTATGCCGACGACACCCAGTTGATCCTCTCCCTCACCAAAGACCCAACCACCGCCAGAACCAACCTACACGAAGGGATGAAAGAAGTAGCCGAGGGGATGAAGAACAGCCGCCTAAAACTGAACTCAGACAAGACGGAAGTCCTCATCCTGGGATCATACCCCTCTGCCTGGGACGACTCCTGGTGGCCCCCGGCCCTAGGCAGCGCACCCAAACCAACGGACCATGTACGCAACCTGGGCTTCATCCTAGACTCCTCCCTCTCGATGACCAAACAAGTCAACGCCGTCTCATCATCTTGTTTTAACATTCGACGCATGCTCCGGAAGATCTTCAGATGGATCCCCATCGAAACAAGGAAGACAGTCACCCAAGCACTTGTCACCAGCCGACTGGACTACGGAAACACCCTCTACACCGGAACCACAGCCAAACTGCAGAAAAGACTTCAACGCATTCAGAACGCCTCTGCACGACTAATCCTGGACATACCTCGACAAAACCACATAACCGGACACCTGAGAGACCTGCACTGGCTCCCCGTCAGCAAGAGAATCACGTTCCGTCTCCTCACTCACGCACACAAGGCCCTCCACGACCTAGGACCCAGATACCTTAACAACCGCCTGACCTTCTACACCCCCACCCGCCAACTGCGATCTTCCAACCAAGCCCTAGCCGCGATTCCACGCATCCGAAGAGCCACCATGGGGGGGAAGATCCTTCTCCTACCTGGCGGCCAAGACCTGGAATTCCCTCCCCACCCACCTCCGTCGTACCCAGAACCACCTCTCCTTCAGGAAGCAACTCAAGACCTGGTTATTCGATCAGTAGCGAACTCCTCTTCCCTAAGCGCCTTGAGACCCTCTGGGTGAGTAGCGCGCTATACAAATTTCGGATTGGATTGGATTGGATTGGATTGGATTGGATTGAAGTAAGGATGGACATGACGCTCATTAGGCAGGACCTCCGTAACGCAAATGCCCGGATTAAGGAGACTGAATCTAGGATCTCCTCGGTGGAGGACGACATGCAGCAACTTAAAGGGCAGGTGCGCGTCTTCTGACGCATACTCAGGAGCTGCACCGCCGGGCAGAGGACACAGAAAATAGGTCCAGGCGCAACAACTTCCGCCTGGTGGGCTTTCCAGATGGAGCAGAGCAGGGTCGTGCGGTCGATTTCCTAGAGCGGTGGTTGAGATCCTGGGTCCCCGGGGGAGCCCTGTCCTCGTGGTTCATGATTGAGCAGGCCCATCGGTCCCTGGCCCCCAATCTACTGCCGGGCGCTCCTCCTCGCCCGATTATAGTGCGGATCCTTAACTTCAAAGACCGTGACATCATCCTAGCTGAAGCCCGTAAGCAAAAACGGCTCTTACATGAAAACTGCACCATTATGATCTTCCTGGATTACACCCGCAAGGTTCAGGGCCAGAGACGCTCCTTTGGTGAGGTCAAGCAAAAGTTGAGGGAACTTAACATTCAGTATCGGCTCCTCTTCATGGCTCGCCTGAGGGTGATTTTTGAAAGCAAGTCGCTGTTCTTCGACAATCCGACGGAGGCATGGACCTGGACTACGGAGGAGCGTCCTCTGCGGGTCGAAGGCCGAGTCAAGGAAGGGGGAGAGGTGAGGGATGGGTTGCACCGGTCCATTCCCTCCGCTCCTCAGCCTACCCGCAACCGCTCCCGTAGGCTCCGTGATCGGAGGCGGGCCCGCTCGGACTCCCTGACAGGTCACACACGACAGTCCACCCAGGTTGAGGAGGGAGCATTGCCCGGGAGGCGCTCGGGATCTTCTGGCCGGCAGGATGACGGAGTTGACGTGACCTGGCCCTCTATAATTGACCTTCCGGACACAGATCTCCCCTGTATCCCGATGCTGCTGAGGGACCCTGCTTGAGCCGTCCTCTGCCCGCCGGGCCTAGCTCCACAGCCAGAGACGGCACACAGTTCCTGATCTGTTTCTAACTTCCTGTTGATCTTTGTCATTAAGCATCCACGCAAGAGGAGGGGTCCTCCACGCTTCCCTGTTCCCAGGCATTTTAGTTTGGTTGTTCGCCCGACATACTGGGTGTTATTGTTGATTGGGGGGATGACAGATGCTTCTGTTCCTGAAGTTTAGGGTGGTGGGTGGAGGTGAGGGGTGGGTTTGGGACGGTTTTGTCCGTTATGTTGTTCTAGTATGTATTGTTTTTTGTTTCAGCCAGCATGGATTAACACAAAGCACCGGTGGGTGAGACGGGTGTGTTCCCGTGGTCTGTACCCACATGCAATACCCTTGGTGCATGGGCGCGAATGCACATTCAAAACCACGCGCTCCGCCTAGACCAAGTGCATTCTACCATGACAGATGATACCTTCCCCACGGATTCCCTCCACGTTTTGTCATGGAATGTCAACGGTCTGCTGGACCGCCACAAGCGTACAGTGGTTTTAAGGTATGCGCAGCGTCTCTACATAGACATCCTCCTGCTCCAAGAAACGCACCTGTTGGATAATTGTTGCCCTTTCCTGGATCGGTATGGCTACAACAGGGCTTGGTACTCTGGCTTCTCCAGGGGCTCACGCGGGGTGGCAATCCTCCTGAGGCGTTCCCTGCCCTTTGTTCTTTCCCAGGTGGTGCATGACCCCCATGGCTTATTTGTGACGGTATGTGGGTCGTAGCCCCAGCCCTTGATATGTCAGGGGCCCCCACGGAGACCCAGGCGACGAATGCAAAGCAGTTACGAAGATGGTCCGAGTCCCTGGGGCTTTGTGATACGTGGCGCACTTGGCACCCGCCTACTGTCCAATTTACGCTCACATCTGCGGGCCACCACACCCATGCCCGCATAGATGCGATTTTTGTCCCCGTGCTTGACTGTTCTCAGATAGTAGGGGTCCATATCCTCCCTAGGGGCAGCTCCGACCACTCCCCGATACTTCTTAGTATGGGGCTCTGTAATAGCCGACTTTTTCGACCCTCTTTTAGAGGGAGGATGATGGAGAATGACTCCAGCCTATTACCCTTGTAGTATAGGGATTAGGACTATAAGTAGGACCTATCCATAAGGCACAGTAGTGCATTTTCGTACCCTTTTCTTTAGATCCGGGCTTATAAACTTAAGCTAGGGGATAGATATATAAGTATTAGTGATGATCCATCCTTTTGCAAGAGTGTTAGTATATCTTCCATGGAGTTATACATATTTTGGGCCTTGTAGGCCTTAAACGGGACAGACTCCATCTTGCCCTCTGCCTGGTAGCTTGAGAGGCTTTCTAGGTCAAGTGTAATGTTTTAGTTTCAAGGTGTTGTTCGCTTGGAGAGAACCGGCTCAGGCTGGCCCTTATCGAAAGACTGTATTTTTCTCCACTCCGAAGACACAACTTCAGGCCGGCCGGCTGGGAACGTGTCCTTGGTACGGGGAGGTACAAGAATTTGGTGGGCGGCAGGTTACTGGCCGTAACTTTCCATGAAGGGACAGCTTCCATATTAGCGAAAGTGTTAGGCAATGAGTCAGTCAGTCTGTAGGCGGCAGCTAGCCGTTAGCATCTATGCCATTAATTATTTCCGAGGCAGACAATCGCCATTTTGAAGTCCGAGAAAGATTCCGAAACCGAGACTCTCTGAGAAAGGCTGAAGGAGAAATAGTGCGGAGCGCACAGAGTCAGAGAGAGATAGAGAGACGGTAGCTAATAGCGAGCAAGGTTCCAGTGGCTTGGAGGGAAGCAGAGAAGATTGAACATAGCGGTGCAGACGTGTACCCGTGACTGCTGAGGTGTGAGTCCGAGACGAGCCAAGACACAGAGAGACGAGACGGGAACCTAGATGACTGCCGAGCCCCGACTTCATATTAACCAGGTGATCTCTGCCCCTTTCCTTGCGAAGCGCGCATCTTAACCTTTACTTTTCTTTGCAGCATATATATATATTGTGTAGTATCGTGTTTATTTTTACTGTAATAAATGCCCCAGTTCTTAGTGAACCGACATGTGCCTTGTATTCTTGTTCAATCATGGTAATCTAATTCTTCTAGTCAGACGTTGTTTGCATGAACGGATGTGAATCCCGATCAGGTAAGGAGTGACTGAATAAATAGGGAGATAGGGAACATTTGATGCCAGGAGCAGAAGGTACATATTGTAATTCGGAAAACCATACTAATTCCTATTGTCGTAGTTCTATCCTGAATAGATAACCACAGACTTCATCCCTAAGGGTTCATAGGAAAGTGATCGTCGTTGGTATACGACGTTAATGAGAGCACCTAAGGTAGATGGTGTGTAGGTCTGCCGGATTGTGGACCGTGTGTGAATGAGAGCACCGGAGGGACACGGTGTGGAGGCCTGCCGGATTGTAGACCAGGTATAAATGAGGACACTGGGACTGCAGGCCCATGTGTGTAGACGCGCCGGATTGCGTGTCGAGTGAACACAGTGCGTAATGGTACATTATCAGACCTGCCCCAGGGTAGACTAGTCTGGCCCTACGTGGCCGCGAGACTAATAGGTGTGAATAGGATATTGTAGAACACCAATGCTTGTTTATTGCTACTTTCCCCATCATTAGGTACGAGATGTCCATACATATATCCATACCCATTGTAAATACGTTCTAAGGAGGGAGTTGTTTACGTTCCGGCTGGGTTAGAGGGGCTCCTAGGAGCGGATTCCACCTGGTCCAAAAATCTGGTCGGTACAGGCTCCCCCCCCAGAGGCCCGCCAAACATGGAGAATGAATGCCTGGTTCCTCTAGGCTAAGGACTTCAAGAAAGAGGTCGGGAAGGGACTCATCCGATACTTCGACACCAATGACGGGTCGGTGTAATTCCCGGTTACCTTGTGGGAGGCAGGGAAGGCGACCGTTAGGGGCTTTGCAAAATGGCAGCTTAAAAGCCAGAGGCAAGCGCAGCTGCAGGATATTACAGCCAAGGAAGCGCAGGCGCTTCGATTGGAGCAGCTTCCCTCCATATCCGAGGATGCCCCCCGGGCTCGACAACTGGCCCTTATTCAGGGCGAAATCAGGCAATTATCCTTGGACGTGGCCAAGCTCCTTTGGCAGTCCTCGGTGGCCAGAGTATACGGCTGGGGGGACAAAAATGGGACGATACTGCACAGGTTGGCCACATATCCCAGGGTGAACCGCATCATTCCGGAAGTGGTTGACACAGCTGGAGTGGTGCCCCGTGCTCCTACGGCATAGGGCAAATTTTTTTTTGCGTATTATAGGCAACTGTACACAGCACGGACCCCCAGGCTGACCATCACTGCTCTCCATGACAGGGGCAGACTGTGCCTTCCCACGCCCCATCTCCCTGAAAGAGATTGAGGAAGCGATCAGCCTGACCCCATCGGGCAAGACCCCGGGCCCGGACGGCCTGCCGGAAGAATATTACGCTGCCTAAAGAGGCACCTTGGTCCATCACTGGCAAACTTATTTAATGAAGCGGTAGACCGGGGATCGTTTCCACCAGAGACGGGCATTGCCACCATTGTGGTTATCCGAAATCCCAACCTCCCTCCCGCTCCTGTGCTGAGTACTGCCTCTATCCCTGATTAATACCGAAATCAAACTCTACACCACCATTCTGGCCCAACGACTGAAACCCTACTTGGCCCTCCTGTCCATAGTCTTTGAAAAAGCCTTTGATTCTGTGGATTGAGAGTATCTGTTGGGGGTACTGGTCGAGATGGGGTTTGGACCCCACTTTCGTTCTCTGGTTCAAGTCCTCTATGCTCATCCGAGAGCGCGAGTTCTAGTAAACGGGGTGCTATCGGAGGCCTTTCCCATCGCCGGGGGCACTAGGCGGGGTTGTCCTCTTTCTCCCTTGCTATTCACCCTGGCAATGGAACCCCTGGCGTCCCTGGTGCGGGCTGAGGAGCGTATTCGTGAATGGGAATGGCCATATACGGACAAGGACAAGATTGCGCTGTACGTGGACGATGTGCTTGTCTTTTTGTCCGACCCGCCTCCTCCGGGCCACAGTGCCTCCGAATCTTGCATGATTATGAGCGGGCCACACGGCTGTGGCTTAACCCCGGAAAGTCCGTGCTAGTCCACTTGCATCTCTCTAGGGAGTGCTTCGAGTGGCAGTCCACCATACCGCTCCGGAGGCTGTCCTTTAAGTATCTGGAGATGGGGGCGTGGCTAAGATGGCAAGGTGAGCGGTCGCACTCTCCGCGGGCTCCCCCAAAACTGAACCCCTAGGCCTTGATTTCGCGGTGAAACTGCAGCGAAAACGGAGAAGCAACCAACAGTCCGTCCCTGAGCCCACATCCTTCGCGGAGATCGCTACAGCGGGGCTCCGAAGAGCGACAGCAGCCGGAGCGGAGGCGGAGCCAAGAGCCAAAACCCATTGGGGGAAGGAGAGGCATCGAGACCCGACCCGGGGCAGAACCGGGTGCTGCAAATTGCCCGATAGTGGGGGCAAGACTTCGGTGGAGTCACAGGCAAAAAAATCCCTGAGACAGAGGGGCGCCGGAGCATTTCAGCCAATTGGGGTCTCTACGCAAGGCCGGGGACGTGGCCTATGGACGGGGCGGCTCGAGCCCCTGCCTCAGACTGAGCGGCGACGGGAACGGCTGCCGGCAGGGGGAAGGCGAGACACCGGCAACGGCAGGGAGAGCAGCGGAGACCGGTTCCCTGCGGCGACACTGCAAGGTGGCCTGCGAAGGGAGTAGGCCCCGAATCGGACCCACCAGAGCAGCAAGGCCTCTTTGAAGAGCGTCCGGGAGAGCAGCCGTCCTTGCGCCGGAGGATACAGATGTACGCCGGGCCCCTGCGGGCCCAGCCGGACCTCTGGTGGCAATAAGGCATCGAAGGCGGAAGAGCCATTGACCGGAGACGGCCGCTGAGAGACGCGGCCTAAGGTGCAGGAGGTGAGCAGTCGCCCCCACGTGAGCCACGTGGCGGACGCCGGATTGTTTGGCCTAGTTTGGGCCTGGGGAACCTCGGGACTGGCTGGGAGCCCGGAGCACATCAGAGGAGGGGCTCGCCAGGAACCAAGACTGGAGTGCGAAGCGATCAGATGACAGAGTCCACACGATAGTGCCTTCCCTGATTGCACCGACACGAGGAACAGCGGTGTTGCCGGGAGTGACTCCAGGCCCCGGAGAGATGGACACGGCGACCCGAGGTGGTCGATTGGGGCGTGGTAGGCACACCGAGGCGAAACCAGTAGACAGCAGGGACGGCGGAGCTGCGAGGCCAAAAACGATAAGGGCCTGTGGATGGACATGCCCCTGGGATGCCCACGACGAAGGGAGCAATGGGGGCCTGCCGAAGCGGCCTGGGGCCTGAGGGGGGTCCAGTAGCACGTTGCTAGGAGGACGCAGCCCGGAAGTAGAGAAGAAGCTGGGGCCTGGATAGAGCCTGCACGGCCTCTTAAAACAGCGGAATCGGCCAAGGAAGGTCGCACCGGGCCGGGAACGGGACCCTTCAGACAGTAGCATAACCGGCAGGCCCGGTGACCGAGGGGACAGTGATAGCGGTCTGTGTTATGGGAGAAGTGACGAAGCCTAGCCACACCAGTTGGTAAGATCCACACCGTGACCGGACTGAGGCTGGCGATGGCCAACGAACTATGAATGAGCTCGGGGAGTGACCTGGAGAACCGCGGAGGAGAAGGACATTCTATTGCGCCCGCCAAGGGAGGTAGGCTGCACATCAGAGTTGGGAGAGGCGGTCCCCCCGGTCAGAAGCGGCCCGGCACATTGCTGACTATCGCAACAGGCCAGACGCCTGAGAGGGCTCGCTTAAGCACTGTCCGCCTCTGCAATGACTGGCAACAGAGGGAACAAGAAAGGGGAACGGACATTGCCCGAAATGTTTAACAGGGGAACAACGAAACAAGATAAAGGGCAGCAGTCCTTTGTGGAATCTCTGTTCAGTTCCCTGCGGGAGGATTTGCAGACGCTGAAGCAGGAGCAGAAGCAGGAGGTAGCTGGAGAAGTCAGAGAAGTACGGAGAGAGGTCGATAGCCTAGGTGAAAGAGTGGCTACCATGGAAGGAGCAGGACATTCGAGGGATGAAGAGATCGGACAACTGCAGCAGGAGGTGCTCCGTGTGAGAGATCAGCAATTGGACCTCCAGGCACACAATGAAGACCTCGAAAACCGGTCCCGCCGGAATAACATCCGGGTCCGGGGAGTGCCATCCAAAGAAGAAGGGGAGGACACTGCTGAGTACCTGCAAAGCATGTTCAGGGAGATACTGGGTGAACCAGAGGACTTTCCCATCAGAATAGTCAGGGCGCATAATAGAGTGGGCATAGCGCGTCGGGCCTCGGCGCCGCCGCATGATATCCTGGCCTTCCTGCCGGACTTCCCGCTTAAGGAGCGAATCCTCCGTGAAGCAAGGAAACAGCAGTCATTGCAATTTCGAGGCCACCCTGTTGCTCTCTTCCAGGACTTATCGGCGATCACGCTCCAGAAACGCAGAACATTAAAAATAGCGACTCACTTTTTGAGAGATCATGGGACACAATATTCCTGGGGACATCCTTTCCGGCTTATCTTCCGATGGAACGGCACCCTGCACCAGCTCCGCTTCCTCCAGGACACGTGCGGGGTATTGTGAAACACCGTGACGGACGAAGAAGCACACACGCCACGGCGAAGGCGCACCACCAGAGACGGCTGGCAGAGAATCTCGGAACGCCGGTCTTCTGCCTCTTCTGCTCGACCGGATTCGCCTACCATCCGGGCCGGAATGGACAATGCAGTACGGGAGGTGGCCAGGGACACGGCCTCAAATGATGTTGCGCTGACAGCCTAAGATGAATCCGGGGGGAGATCAACACAGCCTTTTCACAATGCAGGTTTGGGGTTCGGGGGGGATGGAGGTGGCGGGCGAGAGTGTAGTGGCTGGACGTCCACTTCAGTGACTTACCACAGACTTGTCCCTTGAGGACCGGACTGGGACTATGAGGTTCTGGAACTTGTTAAAGGAAGGGGGGGAGGGAGGGGGGGATGTTGGGGTTGTTCTGAGTTTTGGTCAGGAAGGGAAGGGTTGGGGGTGAGGGCCCAGGGAGTTATAGTTGGGGACAAGGGAACCGGGAGGGGAGGGTGGGTCATCCAGTGCATGACACAAGGCTCAATCACCCGAGAAGTACTCACATGCCCTATTCCGCTCAGGAAGGAACTCTACGCATTAATTTCCACCGTCCCACATGCCGCCCACGACCCTTAGGATTGTAACCCTTAATGTCAGGGGTCTGAATAACCCGATCAAGAGACAGCAGTGTTGTCCATATTAGAGAGCACCCAGGCAGATATTTGTCTCCTTAAGGAAACCACTTACTGCCCCGCGACTGCCATAGGCTCCGCTCACATAAATTCCCGACACAATTTTTCTCCTCCAGCAACACTAAGACCGCCGGAGTAGCGATTCTGGTAGCCCGACACTTTAGGGGGGAGGTCTTCCACAAACATGCAGAACACAAAGGCAGGTTGCTGGCTTATGGGTTCAGGATTGGGGGTATTGCCTTCACGATTGGGTCCCTGTATAGCCCTAATGAACAGCAGGAACGCTTCTTACGGTCGGCGCTGGTAGACATCACGGCCACGCAAGACAGGCATGTTGTCATTGGTGGCAACTTTAACATGGTCTTTGACTCGTCCCTCGACAGGTCCGCACAACGTTTCACGCAAGCCGGGGATTTCTCGGCCGGGTGTAAGGCACAGATGGCAGAGGTGGACCTCCATGATCTTTGGAGGTGCTAACATCCCACTGAAAAGGGGTATTCATATTACTCCCACGCACACAAAACGTACGCGAGTCTGGACCATCTCTTGGTCACGGCCCGGTACGAGCTCTGGCCTCGACAACGGAGATGGGAGTAATCTCCCTGTCGGACCATGCCGTGGTGTCCACCACGCTCTGTCTACCGCCGGTGTCCCGCCCTCCCAGGGTTTGGCGCCTCAGAGATACCTTATTGCACAGGAAGGCAGTGGTGAAACATATCACAGACACCATTAGGGACTTCCTGTCCCACAATGATAATTCCGACACCTCTCTAGCGACACAATGGGCGGCCCTGAAGGCTGTGCTTACGGGGGAGTTTCTGTCCATCTCCTCGGCTGAAAATAAAGAACGGCAGAGTAAGAGGGACGAACTTACCCAACGGGTCCGCAAACTTGAACACATACACCGTCGGACGGGGGCTCCTCGAATCTGGAGGCAGCTGACGGTGGCGAGGAAACTCCTGACGGCCCTGGATATGGACCGCGCGGAGTACGCCATGCTGCGACTTCGCCATACCTACTACACTGGGGGGGACCGCTGTGGCCGGCTGTTGGCGAATTGACTCAGGGTGACGCACCAATGACAGCTGGTGAAGGGGGTCTCCGACCCCACGGGGACGATGGTCACGGAGAATGCCCGAATTGCTGAAACCTTTCACATGTTTTATGCAAATCTTTACGCTGGGGACCCCCCAGACGAGCAGGCAACAGAGGCATACCTGGCCTCGGTCGCCCTTCCTTCCTTGGCCCCCTCGCAGGCAGAACACCTGGACAGAGATATCCGGATCGAGGAGGTGATTTCCGCCATTGCCAAGCTCAAGCACGGTAAGGCTCCGGGTCTGGACGGATACACATCTCTTTTCTATAAAACATTTTGCGCGTCATTGGCCCCGCTCCTCACTTGTCTATTCAACTCGTTCGTGAACCCTGGTGCCATTCCACCGAACCTCCTGCGAGCCTCTCTTACAGTTATTCCTGAACCTGGGAAGGATCCAACGCTCGTACAGGCCGATATCCCTTTTGAATGTAGATCTTAAGCTATACACCGGGATTCTTGCGGCCCGATTGGCCCCCCATCTGCCGGGCCTTATAGAACCAGATCAGGCGGGATTCGTCCCCGGGCGGCAGACAGTGGATAACACAAAGAGGATAGTTCATCTCATTGAGAAGGCCTCCCGAATCCCCGGAGAGAGAATGATGTTGGCGGTGGATGCCGACCGGGTACACTGGCCCTATCTAGAACAGGTCTTGCTGAAAGTAGGTATAGGCGAGAAATTCCGTTCCATGATTTTTAATTACTACAAGTTCCCGACGGCGACAGTACAAGTGAACGGATACAGCTCACAGAGTTTTGACATCAAAAGGGGCACTAGGCAGGGATGCCTGCTCTCGCCCCCGTTATTCGCCCTTTATATGGAGCCCTTTGCCCAGCGGATACGTACCAACAAGGCGGCAACGGGGGTGAGGCTTGGGGGCTTCACTCACACCATAAGCCTCTATGCAGACGACGTTATTCTGTCGCTAGATAACCCCCGGACTTCCCCTCCAGTATGCATGGAGGAGATGGACTCCTTTGCTGCGGTAGCAGGCTTCAAGATGAATGTGGGGAAGTCAGTGGCCTTGGACTTGTCGCTTGCGCCGCCACCAGATCTTATCTGCAGGCCCTGTTCCCGATGCTATGGTCGTCGGATCTGGTGCCTTATTTAGGGATCCAGCTGGCACCCACCCTACCGGCTATGGTGGCAGCTAATTACACCACCTTGAGCACAAAGATCCGAGAGGAACTGGGACGGTGGACACGCAGCACTCTATCTTGGCTGGGCAGAATAGCTGCAGTCAAAATGATGGTCTTACCCCAGATTTTGTACCTATTCCGGGCCCTACCGCTCCAGCCACCCACGGGCTGGATTCAACAAATGCAAGCAGATCTTGCGCGCTTTATTTGGCAGGGCAAAAAACCAAGAATGAAAATGATGCTCTCCATGCTGGCCCCAGAGGCTCGGGGTCTGGGGATACCAGCCCTCCGCAAATACTTTCAAGCAGCACAGCTGCGCTACCTGGTGGAATGGAGTAGGTGGGAATCAGACAAGCACTGGCTCTTCCAGGACCAGGCGGTGGCGGGGCGGCCCCTGCAGGAGGTTCCATTCCTGCGCCGAGCTCATCGTCCCACCAATGTATATGCTTCTTTTGTCACCAGGGTGCCCCTAAGGGTTTGGGATGCCACCAACAAAGCTCATAATCTTACTTCATTCCCATCACCACTCACGCCGCTGGTCGACAACCCGGTCTTTACCCCAGGGATGGAGAGAGGGGCCTTTGCCCACTGGCGAGGTACCGGGTGCCGAGCAATGTGCCATGTGTACGACGCGGAGGGGGTCATTCCCTTCCCACGCTTTAGACAGGAGTACTCACTCCCGGAGACTGAGAGGCTCCGTTACATGCAGGTTCGCCACTGGGCGTTGCACCCACAGGTGCGGGAGGCGGCCGACAGGCGACTGCTCCCTTATGAGAAGTGGCTCCTATCCCGCACGTCGGATGCAAAACGAATTACTGACCTTTACAAGTTACTGCAACCGCCTTCTTCACACTTCTAAGATCCCGGGAGGGAGCATTGGGAGAGGGAATGAGCAGGACACTGAGCCATAAGGAATAGGCGCAGATATCATACAGGGCAAGGCATTAAGGATACCACATGGGACTCACTGAAACAATGACCAAGGTTTCAGCCTACTGGTATTATACCCCGGAACGTGTACATGAAATGGACCATCATAAGGATAGCACTTGCTGGAGGGGATGTGGGCAGGTGGGCACATTGACACATATTCTATGGGACTGTCCACTCTTAGAATCCTACTGGAAAGAAGTAATAGATGACATTGACTCACATTTCAACACTGAACTGCCACGCTTCCCAGCATACATATTAGTAGGGCTCCCGAATGGGCTGAGATATCCCCTTAGATCTCGCAGAGGCAGACAGATAGCCATTGCATTAGGCTTGGCTATACAGAACATTCTTCTACACTGGCGCACCACCACGCTTCCCTCTGTCACAGGGTGGCTCCACAGACTGTGGCATGTGTTTGGAATGGAGAAAATGTCACTTACAGTGGCAGGGGATATAGAACACTTTGATGAACTCAGCCGTTCCGGTCCTTGCTGCTCACTGAATTCAGGGAAATCACCTGCCCAAGATACCTCTGCCTCCTAAGGCTTACGACACCCAAGGATCCGACTTCTTGATGAACACTGCGCTACGCCCCTGCACTAAAGAGTGGCCGAGGTAGATGGCAAGGGATTGGCCTGCGCACTGGACGATGGGGAGGGAGGGGTGAGGGGAGGGAGGGGTGAGGGGATGGGGGTTGGGGAGTTGAGGGGGAAGGTTGAAGGGGGGGATTGTTATGTTAACTGCAACACTGCTTATCCTTATATGTTGCTGCGGTCTAGTCCTCAGTTAAGACGCCATTTGGAGAAACTAACGCCAGAAGTGCGGCGCTAGCCGTGGTGACATGACACTTTATTTGATATGGATGCTTGTCTTCTTTCTTTTTGTGTTGTACCAATAAAATGCTTTAAACCTAAGTATCTGGAGATCTGGATTACCCTTCTCCCCGAACTGGGCTGGTTCCTCAACGTGGCCCCCTTGGTTAAGAGGGCTAAATGGAGGCACTGCCTCTGAACCCCCTGGAGAGGATTGCTTTATTTAAAATGATGATCCTCCCCAGGTTCCTCTACATCCTCCAGAACACACCCTTCTGGTATTCCAAGGTCTGGTTCAAGGAGTTGGACAGCCTAATAACAAAGTTCCTCTGGATTGGTGGAAGGGCCCGGGAGGCTTTGGCTGTCTCTCAGTTTCCCTCTTATGACGGGGGCATGGGAATGACACACCTATATCTTTATTTTCTAGCGGTACGTCTACTAGCGATACATGATTGGTTTAATGGGGGCTGGTCGGACCTGGCATACAGGCTTGAGCTGAGCGAAATGGGGATAATGGGTGTCCAAGCTATGCTATATGGAGAACCCATTCCGTCCAGACTTCCTGTGGTGACGCGCTTGGTGCTTTTGGCATGGCGGGCCTCGCTCCGCCACACGGGGTGGTTGGGGAAGTTGACCCAGTGCACCCCCCTTTGGCAGGGAGCCTGGCTTTGGGAAGTCAGCGGGCTGCGGCGTTTTAAATCTTGGGATCTTATTGGTATCTCCCAATTAGGGGACGTGTGGGAAAGAGGCCAGATGTTGTCCTTCCAGGTGCTCCAAACCCGCTACTCCCTACATTCCTCTCAACATAATAAATATCTACAGTTGAGACACGCTCTCCTCACACACTTTACAGGTGACATGAGGCTCCCCGAATGCAGCCCCCCCCTGAAGCTAAGACGCTGATGGGTGACTTGGGAAGAGGGGAGGTCTCCTGAATTTACGGTACTCTAGTCAATAATACCTCAACGTCGCTAGAAAAGTTGAGGGATCAATGGGTGGAATGGGTGGGCCCTCTTGATGAGGACTGGCACAATTCCCTTATGGCCCCCAGAATAGTCACTGTCTCGGCCAAACTCAAGCTGATTCAGCTCTACTACCTACATGCAGCGTACCTCACCCCCTGCGCCTACGCCGAGCAGTGTTGCGCCCAGATGCATCCTGCGCGCGATGCCAGCATGCCCCAACCGATTTCCTCCACATGGTTTGGTCATGCCCCCGTTTGAGGCAATTCTGGGGTTCTATCAAGGGGGAACCAACGGAGGTGGTAGGCTGGGAGATCCCCCATGATCCACGTCACACCTTGTTGGGAATAACTGATGGGCTGGATGGGTCCAGGTCTGACAAGTTATTGTACAACACAGCTATGATGGTGGCCAAGTGGGACATTGCGATGGCCTGGATAAGCCCTAATCCTCCTGCCCTGGAGAAGTGGCAAAAAGGGGTGGACTGGTGTGCGACCCAAGAGAAAGCCATGTATACAGCAAAGGGGCGTGCCAAGAAATACCATAGAGTGTGGGGGAAGTGGTTGGGGGGTGTGTTAGGTCCTGATTGACTGGAATCCAATTTTTACTAGGGTTTTAAAGGGATCTTGATTGGGAGTATAAAGATGAACTGACTGTATTTATATCTGTGATGTCCATGCTTTGGCTGATTTGCTCTTCTTTATTTTTTTTAAATCAATAAAATTTGTTTATCAAAAAAAAAGAATGTTTTGTTGTTTAATTTTTGCGTAATTTAATTCCGTAGCGGGTTATGGGTTTAAAGGGGACTAGGGTGAGAAGTAATTTAATTATAGTAAATTAAATATTAGTTTTTATGAATTAATAATTATTTTTAATTTAATTTTGCGTTTTAGATCAGTAGCGGGTTGTGGGTTTATAGGGGAGTAGGGTGGGAAGTAATTTAATTGTAATTAAGTAAATATGTATTTTTGTTTCTATGTATTGATAATTAATTAATTGGTAATAAATTAATTGGTAATTATGTTTTATTAATTGGTATTTAAGTTTTAATTAATTGATTAATTGGTAATTATGCTAAATGCTTTAATTTATTTTTTGGAGTGGGTTGTGAGTTATAGGGGAATAGGGTGGGAAGTAATTTAATTGCTTTTAAGTAAATATGTATTTATATGTATTGATAATTAAATATTTATTAGTTGTCAATACATTTTTATTAATTGGTATTTTTGTATATTATTACATTTTTGGTACTGAAAAGTAATTAGTTGTTAATTATTGATACATTTTTAATAAATAACAATTATTGGTATTTATAAATAATTAAATATTTTGTAATTGGTAATTAATTTTAATTAATTTTAAATTGGTATTGATAATTAATGTATTATTATTTAAATATTATATCATTACTTTCTCTACTGTTGCACTCTCTGGAGTGGGAATAGTAATTTTTACCCTCCCGATATCCAACGCTTTCCCTACTGTTGCACTCTATGGAGTGGGAATAGTAACTTTTACCCTCCTGCTATCCAACGCTTTTCCTACTGTTGCACTCTCTGGAGTGGGAATAGTAATTATTACTCCTACGCTATCCAACACTTTCCCTACTGTTGGACTCTATGGAGAGGGAATAGTAATGTTTACCCCTACGCTAACCAACGCTTTCTCAACTGTTGCACTCTCTGGAGTGGGAATAGTAATTTTTACCCCTACGCTATTCAACGCTTTCCCTACTGTTGCACTCACTGGAGTGGGAATAGTAATTTTTACCCCTACGCTATCCAACGCTTTCCCTACTTTTGCATTCACTGGAGTGGGAATAGTAATTTTTACCCCTACGCTATCCAACGCTTTCCCTACTTTTGCATTCACTGGAGTGGGAATAGTAATTTTTACCCCTACGCTATTCAACGCTTTCCCTACTGTTGCATTCACTGGAGTGGGAATAGTAATTTTTACCCCTACGCTATCCAACGCTTTCCCTACTTTTGCATTCACTGGAGTGGGAATAGTAATTTTTACCCCTACGCTATTCAACGCTTTCCCTACTGTTGCACTCTCTGGAGTGGGAATAGTAATTTTTACCCCTACGCTATCCAACGCTTTCCCTACTTTTGCATTCACTGGAGTGGGAATAGTAATTTTTACCCCTACGCTATCCAACGCTTTCCCTACTTTTGTATTCACTGGAGTGGGAATAGTAATTTTTACCCCTACGCTATCCAACGCTTTCCCTACTGTTGCACTCACTGGAGTGGGAACAGTAATTTTTACCCCTACGCTATCCAATGCTTTCACAACTGTTGCACTTATTCATTAACATAACATTATAGTATTTTTAATATATTTTAAAAATTCGATATTTTAGTTAACTATATTTTAACTTTCTATATTTTGGAATCGATATTTTAATACTTAACTGTTTGTAGATAGGCATTCTATATTCTGTCCCTCAATATTTTGGCGTCGATATTTTGGTAAGTCGATATTCCGTCCATCGATATTTGGATACTGATCTGCAGAGAGGTATCATTATTCAAAACGCTATAAGAATTAAGGTCTACTGTAACCAACAGAGCCAGACACAATCCACCATTTTCTAATTGTGTACAAGTTGCAAATAACATGTGTGGAATCGTTTTTAATTCCAGCTTCTGTTACTTGTTGAATGAAGTATACAATAATTTAAGAAAGACGTTATTGGTAAGCAACTATGTTTTATAAGTATTTTGTAAACTCGAGGCTTCTAGCCAAGCTAGATTCGATTTTATAAAGTAATAAGCAATGGCAAGTAATGTAGAGAATCACAATTCAGATATCAATTCGACCTCTTTAAGTGCTCTTAATGACAGCACTTTTAGGAACGCCCCCGTCCAGCGAGGGAAGGCATTCAAAAGTTATCCCGCAATCTCCCTGAACAGTTGTGTCTGGACATCTGTAAAGTCTAAGAGTAACTGCCTTCAAGAGAAAGTCCTGTATTGAGAAAAAGAGGTCTTAGGGTGAGAAAGAAAATAATGCGCCTGCCATATAAAGTTGCAAAATACTATGTACAACAGTGTTTGAGACACTGTTAGCGATTCCTAATGGGGTCGTAAATTGCATGCCTCATGAATATTACAACCCTATTGGGAATGGCTGGCACTCCCAGGTACGGTGGCCTGCTAGGGTCAGCAGACCTCCATGTCTGGGACCGCTTTTAAATACAGCCCGTTTTCCTTCAAGGAAAACGGGATTCATTAAGGAACTGGATGGTCATCTACAGGCAGAGCTGGCTTCTAACAAGCCTGTCAGGAAGCCATATGTTATCCTTGCAGGAGACTTTAACTGTCACCTGTGCGAGAGATTAAGACCCCTCAACAAAGAATGGTCAAGATGTCCAATAGCAAGTGGGCCTCATTTTGTCCACTCTGCGGAAGGGTTGGAAGTAGATAATCTTATTAATAAGCACAACCTGACACACATAATGGACCTAATAAAAGTAGATAGTGCTGAGGAACCTAACCCAACATTTAAAGGCAGAGGGTGTCACTCCTATATAGACTTTATCATGGTCTCCCCTACACTCAGGAAATGGATTGGCCACTTTAATATTGAACTTCGTCCCGTCAGTGATCACAACCCTTTGGTTGTGGTCGTAAAATGCCTTAACCTTGAAAAACCAGAGGGTAGACCTGGCACGATAGAAAAGGCTATAGACCAGGGAAGGAGATTAAGGTGGGCCAAGAAAACGGTGACGAATTCTACCACAACCTTGTAATAAAAGGCCAAACACATATAAATGCTTGCCTTGACGAAAATGTGGTAGGAGAAAGTGTAGTCAGGGCATTCGAAGAAATAGCCCTCTTGGTGGACGGTCTATTGAAATCAGTAAAAAGCCCAAAAACAACTCAGAGTCCGCGATGGTTTGACCATGACTGCACTAAGGCACTTAAAGATCTAAAAAAATGCCTTAGCCAGAGACCAAGGGACAATCTTAAAATAGCCTGTTGTAGATCCAAGTATAAAAAAACCTTGAAATCCCGCAAATTAGCCCTGCAAACTCAGGTATGGGAGGACCTAAGGGAGGCAGCAGAGAGGAGGAACATGGCTGCATTTTGGAAAGTCATCAATGACCCATGTTTTAGTGACCCGAGCAGGCCAGAAGTGGTGAACACAATTCTACCCGAACATTACCAAAGCCTTTACAGCCACACGGGAGCGCCACAGGGGGTGGAGGGAGCAAGTCCACCAGTATCCACTTGTCAAGATTTCTCCCTGACAGAAGTGAAACTTGCAATTTCAGGGCTATCAAAAAACAAAGCGCCAGGCCCTGATGGGATACCGCCGGACCTTTATTTGAGCAACATCGACTTGTGGGCCCCCATTCTCACGAGGGTCTTGAACGAGGCAGTAGTGGCAGGATTGCCCCGTTCTTGGTCCACGGCTACCATCGTGCCCATTTACAAAAAGGGGAATCGGGATGACCCACAATGTTACCGTCCCATATCGTTAATTGACGTGACGGCCAAAGTCCTGGGGCGTGTCATCCTAAGCCGCCTACAATCTTGGGCAGAGGACAATGACATATTATCGGACACGCAATACGGTTTCAGAGAAGGGAGATCAACAACAGATCAATGTTTAAATCTATACCTCCTGATGGCGAAGTACACCATTGCCAGTAAAGGGGCCATTCAGATGGGGTTTATGGACCTCTAGGCGGCCTTTGATCGCGTCAATAGGCAAAAACTATGGGTCTTGATGACAAACCTAGGAGTGGATGAGGGGCTGGTTGACACACTACAAGCCCTACATTGGGAGACCACAGCCATAGTGAGATACACAAAAGAAGGAATGAAGACAGAACCATTCTCTTGCACCAGTGGGGTGCGTCAGGGCTGTATATTAGCCCCATTCCTATTCTCGTTATACATTAACAAACTGGACAAAGAGCTAGTGAAGTTGGGTGTGGACTCCCCACAAATAGGTCAGCGCCCGGTGTCAGTCCTCCTATATGCGGACGACGCCGTGCTGTTGGCCCGTACCTCACTGGGACTCCAAAAACTGATAGACGGCTTTGTCAACTTTATGAACTCGCTGGACCTGGCAGCAAACTTGGAAAAATCATATGTAATGTCAACAGGCACAAGCACCAAGAGGGTCTTTGCACACAGGATAGGATCCCACAGGCTGGGCAAGGTGAAGTCCTTTTCCTCTTTAGGAGTCTTATTAAATGAGAAATTGGAATTCAAAAGTCTCATTGAAAGACACGCAACCAAACTGGTGGCATCAACAAGTGCCATAATGACATAAGGGAAGAGGCTTGGCAGATGGTCACCCGAGCAGATACTTAACCTGTACAGATCAATTATTTGTTCCAAAGTTTCATACGGTGCCAAAGTATGGGGTTTCAAGAGCAATCGGGTGTGCCAGATCCAAAAAGAGGAAAACAAGTTCTGCAAAAGGATTTTAAAGGTTCCCCAGAGCACATCATCTTATATTACACACAACGAATTGGGGGAATCATACATTGAAGACAGAATAATGATTAGACCACTCTTGGCCTGGATCAAAATTTGGATCAACCCAGAGGACAACTTTAGCCAACAAATCATCAAAGACTGTATGAGCCGGGACAGAGGGGTACAGATCCCGTGGCTAAAGTATGTAAAAGTCTCTTTGGAGTCAATTGGCTGCAAGAATTCCTTTTTGGACCCCGAGTCCATGACTAATCTGAATAGGACTCAGGTTAAAAAACTTTTTTTTGATTGGACATCCTTGAAAAGGGCCGACAGGGAAAGGGGGAAATCGTCGGTCATGGCGCATTGCCTGCTGAAAAAATCATGTACAATGGAACCTTATTTGGCAGTGATACACAATGTGCAAGAAAGATTTTATATGACCCATTTCAGACTAAACCTCCTACACCACCTACTTGCCGCCCCCTCTGGTTTTACAAGTACAGTGGAGTTGAAGGGCACCTGCGGCTGCGACGCTAGGTCTCCGCAGGATACCCTTCATTTCGTTCTACTATGCCCTTTTTACTCAGTCCCTAGGCAAAAGTTTTTAGTAAGCATGCTGAAGAAAAAGAAGCTGAGACAGGTGAAAGTAGCCTTTTTACTTTTTTTACAAGAAGCTCCTGATCCCCACACCTTGTTATGTACAATAAGCTTCATCAAAATGGCAATGAGACTGAGAAATACACGAGAGGCGGTGGATTTTAATCTTAATAACATGTAAATTTCGCCGTATATCAGTAAAATTCCTTAATGACTGTGTCGTCCCATTCTAGGACATTTTATCCCCTTTTTAAAACAAAATTTGTCTTTTAAAAAAAAAAATGTTTTTAGCATCCATGTTTATTTTGTATGCTCTTTTATGATATCTTTTGAAGTGCCGAATAAAGGTATTTGAAGAAGATTCATTCATTCAGAAGACAGGGTTGCCAGATAAAGGCTGCATCATTACTCCAACCTCTCAAAACATGGAGAAACAACTAATGGCGCCCACCTCTTACAGAAAAAGTAATCATTATTTCTTTTAATCTGGTCATCCTGTTTTTTTCAATTGATAGAATATTTATTGCATTGCTATATTGTCGGTTCTCTATGATTTTGTTTCTCCATTGGAGGGTAGCGAGCTAGAGGAAACCTGTTAACTCACTTGGCAGTAAAGGGGAAGGAACTAGGTAAGGGCTATGCAAGTTTTCCTTATACAACATAGAGGTCTTATAACAAGAATTGTTCAATACTTTGCACCCAAATTCTGCCTATGTAGGTTGGATGGAGCCCTGAATGTTGGGCAGGATTTTAGCGTTTATCATTTTTCTAACCCCTTTGTTAGGGCAGCCCCAGCACTGCCTTAAGAGGCCTTTAATTTTTTATAACATTGAGTTGTGGGGAGATTTGCTTTAAGCAGCTCAATATTAAGCTTGACAGTGACCTAATCTAACATACAAGAGAAGAGTTACACACAAGTTTTCATGTGTGTAGTTACGCCCGTCTTTGCTGTTAAAACTTGCTTCTGTTTAACTCTCACTCCCTGTGTTAAAAGTTTTATAGTGGGTCTTATATCAAGGTTTCTATTTTTTCTGTCCATTTTTCTGCTACAATATACTGTATTGATGACATTTTTGGTTTTACCTCTAAAAGGAGAGGATGTGTATTAACAGACAGAACTGCAGACTTTGGAACAGAGGAACCAGATTTAAGTCTCAGCTTGGGCTCAACATACTGTGATTCTGGGCAAATCACTTAATCTCTCCATGACTAAAAATAATAAATGTGTCCTTGTGTAATGTGAATAGTGATCATGTACAGTGCACCAATATCTTCAGGTTGAGTTAGCTCTATATAAAACCATACAAAAAAGAAGGTTCTGATAATTTTTTTAGCAAATGGTACACAGTAATTTGATAGACTTTACTGTTTCTAGCTTAGCACATAGAAACACTTTACTTTGTACGTATGCATTGTGTCTAGAAGTAGTAGTAACACACTACCCTCTACTGTCAAACAGGACCTCTTTAAAATATTCTACATCGCAATGCAGTAACAGTACACTTCTGCTTCCAGAATCCAGTTACCCACCAATTACTCATTGACTTTATGCTTGCCTTTGACCTTGTACATACATACATAGTGGGTACATGTTTCTCCTAATACAATTAGCTTGGTGCACTACTTTATGTTCTTATGTGTTTTTTATTGATACATTTCTCTAATACGGTCAGTGTGGTGGGCATGGGTATATTTTCTTTATCCTATTTTTTCCAACCCTCTTGTTCTGACATCACATTGTTTGTGGATTTCAGTTGGCGTCTGTGATGTCAGTCAACACATACCGTGGTGAAGCGAATTCAGCTACAACCATAAGAGCCCATCCTTTACTCTAAGGAAAGATGATCTGAGTACATTAGACCGCACACACCTGGACTTTCCAAAACTCACCATGAACACCATTGGCTTAATGTAACATTAAGACGTTCATTTGGGCTTCCAAATGACAGTAGGTATGCTGGCATTTTATACAATGTGTACTTCCATCATGTACATTTTGATCAAGTGTCTTTGGAAGTTTGAGGTTTAATGAAACACCTGGCAAGTGGTCACAGAATGGCAGAGTAGCTCTCAGAAGTTTATAAATTCTTAAAACATCTTGGATCGAGAAATCACTTTTTAAATCTTTGCAAGTTATTTCAGGGACCTTCGGATATCAGTCTGTGGTTGAAAGATCATGTCACTTGCCACCTGTAATAACATTTTAATTGCACCTAGAAATGTTATATAAGCCTGGATGGTGGCACAGGGCAGGGGCTCGCTACGCAAAAAGGCTAAGATAGTGCCCAGGTGTCTATTAAAATGGTATGGTATATTAAAAGCACTTATTAAGCGCACGTGCACCAAAGGTTTTCATGGCGCTGAAGCCAAAGGAGAGGCTGCAAACAACGGGAGAATTAACTAGTCATACACCTGGGAAAACAGCCAGGTCTTAAGCTGTTTCCTAAACTGTGCATAAGAAGTCACAGACCTCAGCTCTAAAGGAAGTGAGTTCCAAAATTGCGGGGCCAAAAACGCAAATCTTAGTCTCCGGTACTTCTTGCCTATAAATGGTGGAATAGCCAGCAAATTCAAATGGAAGAGCGCAGGTCCAGAGAAGGAGTATAGCGCTGGATCCTGGAAGAGATGAACGCTGGACTATTACCAGAGGGGGCTTTGAAGATGGTACATCCCAGCTTGAAGGCGCAGCGTTTAGCCACAGGAAGCCAATGTAGACTCTTCATCAGGGGTCTGACATGGGACAATTTGGGCTGACGAAAAATCAGCCTGGCCGCTTAGGTCTGCAACAGCTGTAAGCGATGTCATTGATATGCTGGGATACCAACATACAGTGAATTGGCATAATCAACACAGGAGATTACCAGAGCTAGGATGACCAAGGTCAGGGCTTCAGTGGTCAAGAATCTACTGAGCTTCCGAATTCTTCGCAATTGAAAGAAGCAAGCAGGGACCACTGAGCCAATTTGGGCTTTCATAGACAGATCATTACTGATCCAAATGCCCAAACTCTGGGAATGGGGGGTTTCCCAGCAATGGAGGCCAGAAGTTGGAGTTCCATGGGGTGGCTGACCCACCTGTAGGGATTAGCTCGGTTTTATCAGGGTTCAAGTTTATGTGTCTGGGCGCAGTCCATGTGTGAGGTCTGCAATAGGCTAGATTGAAAATCTTGGCTGAAATGTGAAACTGGCAAAATCTGCTCTTTTTTCTCTCTGCTGGTGGATGGAAATTCGTTTGTAAAGCTACCAGAATGTACCCAGCTAGCCAACTTGAAGGAAGGTCACGCACACAAAATCACCAGCATTTCGGTTGCCCACACTATACTGGATCGCTAAAAAGTGCCCAAAGATGCGTGGGCTTCCCACAGCCAAGGGGGGTAACAAGAAAACGAAAATCTACCCAATTCTCCCACTGAAACATACCTCTAATCACACGAGGACACAAAGCGAGAAAACCTGACCCTCCTTAGAGGAGTTCCTTCCACCCTTTCATCATCCTTTCACTTATCTGCTCATCCCTCCATTCACCGTTTCATCTGTTCATCCATCTGCCCATTCCTTCACCTTTCTGTTCACCAACCCACTGATCACCCACCCAACCACCCATTTCTTCATCCATCCATCATTTCATATATATGTCCATACTTTCACCCTTCAATATATTCCTGTACCCCTTCGTTTTTTCACCTATCCATTCATACATTCCTCTCCATCCATATACTCTTCCTTCCTTCCATTCTTTCTTTCATCTGGCAGTCCTTTCACTCTTTTATCCAACTGCTGACCCATCTATTCCGTCATCCTTTGACCCTTCCGTGAGTCCATCATTTCGGCCTTCTATTCATTTATTCATTCATTCTACAATCCTAGATTTCACCTTTTACGGTTTAGCCTGAGCTAGCATGCAAATGCTGCTCTGGCGATGATCTGTTGTAGAAAAGTATGGGAGAGAAGCCCTCCCCACTCCCTCGCCCATAGTTTTCATTGGCTTGTGTCTTTGTCCTTCAGAAATGCTGTCTTCTTATTCCTAAATAGGCTTGTTAGTCCCTCCTTAGTACTAACATGTCTTCATTTGTAACCGTACATCTCTACTGGCCCCTTTACTTGGTTGTTACACAGTACATGAGAGGGAGAGGTGTGGCGCCGTGGCCAGGGCAGCTGACGCTGGGATCTGGGGATCACGGTTCGATCCCCGGTGCCGGTGGCAGATTAGCCCCGCACCATGTGACTCTGGGCAATAGCTTGCTTAATCTTCCTGACGGCCCCCAGCGCCTGGAGACCCTTACAGGTGATTGTTCGCGCTTTACAAATGCGGATTATTATTATTATACGTGTACTCTTTTCTTTATTGAGTTTCTCCTACATTAGGCATGACTAAGTGCTTTACTTACATTCAGCGGGCCTTTGAAGCAGCCGGGACAATGGCCGCCGTTTGTTTGCAATGCCAAAGGTCTTGCAATTAAATGCGAGATCTATAGCATTGCAAATATTTTTTTAATTCCCTTTGAAAGGGTGGGTTTACATAACCACTTGCCTTCAAAAAACATATGAACGCATCTTTTTCTATTTAACGAACATGCTCGGGACTGCTATAAGCACTCGGAATTCGCCGTCAACGAAAGAACGCCTATTTGGTAGCCTACATCTTTGCTCTATTTTCGGCCTCGCACAGTTTGTTTATTCTGTGGGCAGTAGGCATTCATCCTGCGCTGTGCAGTGGCCGGTGCTTTGGCAGCAAGCCATACAGGAAAACATATTGTTGTTAGTTCTAATCCATTCCTTTATTGGATGCATTTAGTTTAATATAATGATTTCAAATTGCATTTGTACAGCGCTTGCTACCCATGCAGAGGAGTTAAAGTGCTTTTCAGCGATATGCATAATACTTAAGTACTCCCAGATACTTATGGGCTCTAGGCAACTTTTAAAAGGGGCTCATTTTAGAATAGGTGCAAAGTGAGTACTCAGCAGAGAGAGAAATGTATTTGCCCAAGGTCACAAATGTAGGTCAAAACCAGCTGGGATTGTGTCTCGCCGGTGTCTTAGACCACAATTTAACTCTTGAAGGCAATCCGGATTATGGTATTGTTTGCAGGTGCCATCTCGCTTCATGGAAAGTGCTGACCCGATGCATCTTCCCAGATTTCTAGGCAGCCCAGTTTGTTTTGTAGTGTCTTCATCGTTTCCCTCGAGTGGGGTTGGCTCGCGATAAGTGCATGGGTGTATTCAAATGTCGAAAAAATAAAGAAAATAGGGCTACCAGTTTAACCAAAAGTTAAACATTCTTCGAAATGCAACCCGCACAAGCCTCTTCAAATGAGGAACGATACAAATCATATTAAATTCTCGAGATTTTTAAAATAATTTATATGTTCTCTTCAGAGCATACGTCACAGGTTCAAATCCTGCCGGGTCTACTTAGCCTTTTATCTGGCTGAGTTGGATAAAAGGAGTACCATTGCGTTGGGTAACAATAAACATCTGTTGTTCAGCGCCAAGATACCCTGTTAGGGGTGAACGTGTTCTTTACAAATACATATGTTATGTTATTACTGTCATGTATTTTTATGCCTGCCTGTATTCATTGTTTTAGCACTATCGTAGAAATCTACCATCCTTTTACTCTGTTGGTGCTTATAATCATTTATATCTGTTTCTGTCTTATGGTTGTTTCAGCACACCTATTTAACATTAGAATGACGCTGGTTCAATAAATGCTTATTGAAAACGTCCCCATCGTTTATTCTGTGTATCTCTCTGAAACAAAGTGAGAACGAGTGACTGAGCGAAAAGTATCACACTGTTTCCACGATACCTGATGGGACAGAGTTGTCATGCTCGCTAGTTGCCAAGAACTATTCTGTCCTTGGTAAGAGGGGTTTCTAGTGGCACTGTGAGCTAGCTGGTATGCAGGCAAACATAACCGGTGGGGGTGTCAGGAATCAGTCTGGACACCAATCCCACAGTCTATGTTGTCAAAATATACAGATCCTATATAGGTTTATAGGAACTACATAACAGCACCAGTGCAACTCCAGTGCAGCACCACCGAAGCATCAATTCAGCATCAGCGCAGCACCACCTCAGCATTATCTTAGAATCACTTAGCACCACCTGAGTACCAACTCAGCACCACCTGAGGTCAAGTGCAGCACCACCACCTCTGCATGACTCAGCACCACAGCGTCACCTGGGCATCACCTCAGCACCATCACCTCAACACCACCTCAGTCTGCCCTTATAATCTGGCATCTGTTGATTTTCCCCTGGTGTCTGTCCGCTGCTCATGTTTGTAATTCAGGGTACTATTTCCGAGCATCCACCCTCCTTGTGTTTATGTATCCCCCCATAACAACAAAAAACTATAAGAAGCAAGTATTAGAACAGATCAGAAGAAGTTGCCAGCACTGCAGGAACAAAACACTAGAAGACACTTTTTATGTTCTTTTTTAGGTCTCGCGACCTATCGATGCGCGCAAGCAGATCGAGCGTAGCGAGAATTCAAGTCGGCGAAAACATCTTCAAACCAAAGGGCTTTCAGCCCCGCGGTTTTCATGAAGTGCCCGTGTACATGCACGCGCATCGCATGCAAGCCCAGCCCAGTCCTCCCCTTATTCACGCCCACCCACCAGGCTCTCCCGCCCCCATCAGGCTTCTCTCCCAATCCGCCTGCCTCCCCTCGCGCATTCACGCCTCCACGCCCACCCACCAGGCTCTCCCGCCCCCATCAGGCTTCTCTCCCAATCCGCCTGCCTCCCCTCGCGCATTCACGCCTCCCACCAGGCTTTCCCGCCCCCATCCGGCGTTCACGCCTCCCACCAGGCTTTCCCGCCCCCATCCGGCTTCCCTCGTAATCTGCCTGCCCATATTCGCCAACGGCCTCACCTCCCTGTTGGTTGGACGTTGGATGGGGGATGGTTGGCAGCCCCCTGTCTCTTTCTGCACTCCTCAGTCCCACCAGGGAGCTCCACCCTCAAACCTCCTGTGTTTTCCGGACCCGTCCAGCCCACTCAGCCTGGCCCTTCCTCCGTTGATGCCTGGGGCTCACACTGGGTCTCCCACCATCACGTTCTCCAATTTCACACTCCACTCCGTCCATTCTCGCACTGGCCGGTATGGTGTCTGAATTGTCTCCTTCATTACCCGTTTCCCCGGTCTGTATCTTGAGCTTGTCGTGGGCCCTCTCACTCCCCTCCACAGTCTCTTTCTCCGGGGTTCTCCATGCTTACCAGCATGCGACTGCAATCGTTGGCCCTGGGGCGCTTCCCACTATCCCCCTCCGCAGGCTGCACTACAGTCTGCACTACAGTCTTCTATTGTGCCCCCTCTCATCCCTCCGGATGAAGGTCAGTCCTCCACTTGCGGAGTCGCCTCCCACCTGAACTGCTGAAGGCCCCTCACCACCGCCGTCCTGTGCACTTTGCAGCTCCTGCTATCCTACGGCAGAGTCTCTATTTCTGCTCCTAGGCTCCTCTTCCGACTACGTTATTCACTTGCGCCTTCTTTGTGATCCCTGCACTGTTTCGGGCTGCAGAGCGTGGCAGGCAGGGCCATGAGTTCTCTCAGGCCTGTGGTTGCTCCAGCTCACCTGCAACACCTCTCCATTTCAAGCACCACTCGCGTTCTCCCATTCATCACAACCTCCTCAGCTCTTCCTATACTTGCGCGTCTTGGGGATATCTGGAATCCCTACCCCCGTTATTACCTCTGGACTCAGACATCCAGTGCACTCCCTGCAGCCCGCCTTCGCTGCTGTGATTGCGCCGTCTCCACGCCTCCGATCTCACTGAGTACTCTGCCCGCGGGCTCTCGACTTCAGCACTCGTTCTGCATGGCGGGGCGCCATTTTGTCTGCGGCCTCCCGGGATCTTCCTTTACCTAATCCCGCTTTTCTCGCAATCTGCGGCACGACACTCCCCCAAGGCCTATATTACTTGCTCTGGGGCTCTTCCACTGCTGTTCCATCAAGGGTTTAGTGAGGCTTGGACTCAGGATTCTGGTGGATTCCTAGGGCAGAGCTCCGCGGTCTACTCCCGGCTTCATCAGGGCCTAGCCAAGCCCTTGAGGAAGAGGGCCTACTGTGGCAGCCATTAACCATGTATTCCACTGGGTGGCCCTCAAGTAACATACAGCCATGCTGATGTCTGAATGAGCTTTGAATCCCTCCAAGTCACCCTGGACTCCTTTATTCCATCTTGCTATTGCTGCTGCCATCATAACTTTATCTGGTTCAAATGTAAAATTAACAATTGCTCCTCATCCGTTGTCTGTACTCCTCCATTCTAATTGTTTATATTGTTGCATACATGCAATCACAAAAGTGTGGGTTCTCTTCTCTCCAAACCTCAGGGAAATAATCTCATTCATAGTTTTTGCTCTCCTCAAAATCTGAAGCAAAGCCCCGCCCAGACTGCAAAACCTGCTTCTCAGCTACAATCAAAAATACATGAAACACTTCAAAGTTGCCAACTTCAAATTAATCTCACACAAACTCAAATACTTATTACATAGTTTAAAAAAACATTACCTCCATCTCAAATAACTATACCCAGTCCTTCTTTGCCTACTTTAATATCATGCTCTTAGGCACTCTGCGAACTCAACTATTCTTATTTATCAACCTGTTTCTAACAAAGAATGACTGGCCACTACAGTGAACGTATAACAAGTCACAGTCTTAGAACTCAATCCGTTACTATACAACTCAGAGAGAAAATTAAACAGATTTACCACAGAAGCCTCAAGAAGAATCAAATTCCTCCCCAAGCACCAGGGTACCCACGTTCTCCATGCCTGTCCTTATACCTTCAACTGCTTAATTCCAGATATCCTCTAAGAAAGAAGATTCTGTGTCTCTGTTCTCTTATAAGTTAATTTTTATTCCCCATCTACACCTCTTAAAAGCTCTTTGTCAGCTCCGATTAAACATGTCTCCTCCTGCACCATCGTCATCACACATTTGTAAATCATGGCTGTGACATCCAAAATGGTGTCACCACCATCACTCAACACACTCCCTGCCTCATCAACAGACTCTGAATCTAATGGAGGAAAAGGATAACCCATGCTTTTGCTCCAATCCTTAAAAAGTATCTCTCACCAACACGGCACTCAGGGACACCAACACAGCACTCAGGGACACCACCACATCACTGATGTACACCACAAAATCAATCAGGGACACCACCACATCACTCAGGGACACCAACACACCACTCAGGGACACCACCACACCACTCAGGGACACCACCACACCACTCAGGGACACCACCACACCACTCAGCACCATAACACCATCACTCAGCACCGTCACACACCAGAAAAGTCACACACCCTCACTCACCCTCACCCTCACACACCCTAAAAATAACACACCCTAACGCTCCCACCCCCTTACACTCACCCCCTCAACCTCACCCCTCACACCCTCACACTCACTCCCTCAACACCCCACCCTCACCCCCTCACCCCCCCTCATTCACCCTCATTCACCCTAACACACCCTCACCCTCTCACACACCCTCTCACACACCCCTCACACACCCCATCAATCACGCTCTCACACACCACATCACACACCCCCTCACTCACCCTCTCACGCACTCCCTCACTGACTCTCTCACACCCGCTCAGCCTCACCCTCACTCTCCCTTACACTCCCTCACCCCCTCAACCTCCCTCACTCTGCCTCCCCTCCCCTCACACTCACCCTCAACTCCCTCATACTAACACCCCTCATCCACAACAATGCCACGAAAAGACGCAACACTACTCAACTACGCAACGGCACTCAACTACGCAACGCCACTCAACTACACAACGCCACTCAAGTACGCAACGGCACTCACATACGCAACGCCACTCAACTACGCAACGCTGCCCACTCACCTACGCAACGCCACTCACCTACGCAACACCACTCACCTACGCAACACCACTCACCTACGCAACGCCACATACCTACGCAACACCACTCATCGACGCAACGCCACTCATCTACTAAAAGCCACTCAACTACGCAACGCCACTCAACTACGCAATGCCACTCAACTACGCAATGCCACTCAACTACGCAACAACACTCACACATGCAACGCCACTCACACATGCAACGCCACTCACACATGCAACGCCACTCACACATGCAACGCCACTCAACAACGCAACTCAACTACGCACACATGCAATGCCACTGCCACATGCAACGCCACTCACACATGCAATGCCACTCACACTGCCAACCACACTCACACAGGCAACGCCACTCACACAGGCAACACAAATCACACAGCCAACGCCTCACACCCAGGCAACACCTCTCACACAGGCAACGCCACTCACACAGGCAACACCACTCACACACGCAACACCACTCACACACGCAACGCCACTCACACACGCAACGCCACTCACACACGCAACGCCACTCACACACGCAACGCCACTCACACACGCAACGCCACTCACACACGCAACGCCACTCACACACACAACGCCACTCACACACGAAAAACACTCACCTTGCCAATAGATCGCGCAGTACGACAGGTGGAACTATTACAATGGCAAATAACAATGCCTTTCACTGTTGTTATCATTTTGAATACATAAAGGGCTTTGTCATTTACACAACCAATAGCTCAAACTTTCCTACTGCGAGACCTATTGGCAACGCCAGTGCTTGTTTAATAGGGTCGTTCAGTTGTACATAATGTCTTCTTGGTTATATATAAGATAACAAAAGTGCTTATAACACTTTTTTATTATAATTTTTAAACATGCTGCACAGCAGCAACACTGCTCTACAAAATAGTTCAAAGACATTGACAAAGCCAATATAGCTGGCTAAACACTTATACGGTCCCAAAGGCGAGACCTATTGGCTATGCCAATTGCTCGTTTCCTTTTTTCCTTTCATGTTTCCTTTCTCCTTTCCACCCTGCCTTCTTCCCCCTGTTTTTTTTTCTTTTTGAAGTTTAATTCTTACATTTTGGTACCTTAGGGGCACATGCATCAAGGTAAGCTTTTGCGATTCCTTAATTGCGATTATTAAGGAATCACAATTAAGGAATTGCAAAAGCCTATGCATGTAGAAATCGCTAAAAAAATAGCGATTTCTAAACATTCCTTATCGCAATTAAGAAATGTCTTCCCATTCATTCCTATGGGCCTAGAGGCCCATAAGATTGAATAGGAATTGCATTCACAATTTGCGAGTACCCAATAGGTATTCGCAAATTGCGAATGCAATTTCAAGGGTGCAAGGGTTCCAAAAGGATACCCCTGAAATCGGCATATGAGTACATGTTGCACACACACATGCCCCAAGGGAATGTGTGTGTACCATGGGACTTTGAAAAATGCACTTTGGTGCTTTTTTCAAAGAAATCGCAATATACCATCACCTTTCATTTGATGGTAAATTGCGATTCTTAAATGCAAAATCGCAATTCTTATTACTTTATTGCATTTCATTTAAGGAATCACAAATTGCGATTCCTTAAATACAATCACAATTTAACTAATCACATTTTGCGATTTCTTAAATTGCGATTTTTGCATTTGGGATGATGCATCCCAAATGCAAAATTACTGGGCGCAAAGGGGCAGATTCAGAGAATCTGACCGGTTGCGACCGGTTTTTCCTTTGATGCATGTGGGCCTTTCTTTCTCATGGTCATGTTTTCTATTGTTCCCTCTTTCTGTGTTTTCCCTTATTTTAATTATTTCCCTTTCTCTTTTTCCTTCGATGTGCATGCCATCCCACAGCCCACAACACTCTTTCATGGTAATCTCTAACAGTGTTTTTTATGAGCATTTTGTCTGAAGACAAAAATGGCCCATCACAACGAATTAATGCTTAATTGGGACCCAGTCCACTGGGCCCAGTGGAGGCCGGAGTTAGAATATTGAATCATCAAACTTCTCAGATATTTTGGGTTATTGCTGTAACTTTTCTCCGAATATCAGGGTAAGGACAGAAATACAAGCACGTCCAGAAGACATAGACAGATGGGTGAGCTTGGATTGAATGGTTAGAACATCACGATCTCGATGCAACCCATGGCCCACAATGGATGATATAGCCCAGGGCCGGACTGGGAACCAAAACCGGCCCCGGCAAAGTGCTCGCCGATTTTGTTGCGGCCGATTTTGCAGCTATGCTACATAAACAGCCCTGTAAAAAAAATGGCCCCAGGGGCCCAAAAACCGCCCCTCACTTTTGCGGCGCACCGGGGGGATGTATGACGTTAGCACGCATACTATTACCACGCATACCTTTACAACGCGGTATTTACAACGAATACCGTTACAACGCATAGCGCTTTGAGGTGCTGGATAGTGGTAAGTATAATTTTATATTCCAACTCCAGTCCCCGTGGACACTAGGGAAGGTGTCGGATATAAAATTAAACTTATTCCCTATCCTAGAGCGCCCCCCAGCGCAATGCGTTGTAATGGTATGCGTGGTAATGCCTGCGTTGTAATGGTAGTGTGTGGTAAAAAATGTGCGCTAAACGTTGTATACCGCACCGGGGGATTGCCCGGTGCCCGCAACAGACAGTCCGGCCCAGCTATTCACATGTGTTTTTTAACGCACTTAAAGTGGAAGCAGAGCTGCCGAAAATATGGATTCGCCTATGATCTGCATCCTGTATATTGCTGAAAAATCCCCTAGTCCTTGCCTGCTGGTTGGCAGACCCTAAGCTGCTCTTTCCTCACACACAAACAAGAGCTTGAGTGCCTGCGAGCCACCTTTTCTAATTTTGTTTAGTTTTTATTTTTATTTTACAGAGTTTTATATAGCGCAAACTTGACCCGAAGGTATCGGGTATCAGAGCGCTTTACATAGCAACAGTTGCGTTACATGAGGAGGCGTTAATTTTTTTTATTAGGCACTGGTGAAGTAATACGATTACAAAATCTTGTGCATTATGTTGCATAATTTGCCTTTTGCCCTGCCGCATAATTTGGTCCTCCCCTGCTGTACAATTCAAGCGGCCCTGAATATAAGTAATAAAATACCTTTAATTGTTCAGAAAATGCACACTGCAAGCCTTCTCAGAGTTTCTGGCCCTTATAAAGGAATTTGAGCTGCAGTCTGCGTTTATGGGGTCTGGGAACTGCTTGATGGCTTTCAAAAATATACGGCGGGTAATGATGGTTCCCATATATAAAATTTACACCGTGGGTTACATTATTCCTTAGCACTTAGAAGCAGACACTGGTTTATACAAACATTAACCAAATTCTAATACCATAAATTATATAAAGTTTTGCAATGCACCAAATAGGCCTGTGTAGGATGTCCTAGATGGTCAGATGTCATATTATTTTACACTAAGAATACATTTCTCACTCAATTCAATTCAAAAGATCTTTATTCGGTTCATAGAATCATCAAAGCATCATTTAAATACTATCAAATATTCCTAAAAGCACATATAGTGCATTATTCCTCTGATTATTTACATTTAGCACTATCCTCATTTAAGACACTCAATTAAATCTAGATAAAGGCACCTATATTGCTTATACAAGGCCTTGCACATTAGTCAACAGCGTGGCAGCGCTATCAGATTTAGATATTTGGTTACCGAGGCTGGCCGTACAAATCTCAGCAGTGGCAATATATGTACTCAGGGCTTTAAATGGGATGAAAAAAGGTATGGGGAACAATAATTTAAAAAAAAATGTTGAGAGGTGTGACCTATATAAACCAATGATTGATTAGATGCGGAAAAGAGCCGAGTTCTATTTATCTTTTTTAAAACTCTTTTTATTGCAGAAAATAAAATAAACATAGCAGTGTAATGAAACTTCGAGTCATGACAGAACATTAGATTCATAGTCCGGTCTTGGGCAAATCAAAGCGACAAATATATTCATAATTAGGGATCCCGGTTTTATGGTATTTATTTAATGAACTCTTCCATCTGTATTTATCCATATTTATTTTTGTGGCATTTTATTTGTATTTATCCATATTTATTTTATGTTTTGCAAATAAATATAGTTATAAAACTATACATTTCCATATTTATTTAAATGATAGATGTGCACTCATACTTTGATTTCTGGAGTGTTTTAGCTATTTAAGTTGTCAAATATTACATAGTAGTACATCCACTGGCTAATATTAGCATTACACCACAAATTAAGGTTGATACATGCAGTTATTTTAAAGAAATGTCATCCTATTTTTTAATTTCCCATGCTGTACATCTGCTCAGCTCTTGGGCTATAATTCATGAGAAACAGATGAAGAGTCACTTAAAAGAAGCAAATTTTCTGTATTTATCCACTTTTAAAAATAAATACGGACAGAAAACATATTGTTTTCTGTCTATATTTATCTGTATAAATCCGTAAAAACGGAAAACAGGGAGCGTTATTCATATTATACCTATGCCTCCCGCAATTGACTATATGTCTTTGTTCCCCAATTGCACCCCCGAGAGCATCTCATAGGCCCCCGCTGCACCACCAGTGCACAATTCATCCCTCAATATGAATTACACTTCCCCTACACCTTGGTCCACTTATTGGGACAGCCACAACTCTCGTAGACTACCCTCTACGCTAACTTGCACCTGTCCATGCCCATTTTCCACTCATTCAGTGCGGGGGCCTGTGCAGCCCTCCATAATTTAGCGATGTTTCTTTTGGACACCATAAATCCCAATGTAACCCCGAGGCGCTCCTTATTGTTTAGATCTGTCTTTTCCCATGGCTTGGATAGCGTAATGTTGCATACATTCCCAATACAGGACATCACCTTTTCCCAGTAGCCCTGTAGAGCTGGGAAACCCCATACCATGTGGAAAAGTACCATTTTGCCTGCATCCGCTAGGGCATAGCTCCAAATCAGGCCTCCCCATTTTAACTAATGTGGTGCAGGCAAAGTATGTTCTGTGGAGAATTTTGAGTTGTATTTATTTAAAGGGGGATTTGATGGCCACCTCTCTAGGGGAGGCCAGAGCCTCCTGCCATTCCTCATCATCTAAGTGTTACATATCCCTCTCCCCTGTTCCTGAAGTGTGGATAAGTATTCCATGGAGTTATTAAGGATTTTACGGTATGTGAGAGATATCGCCTTTTTTTCCATGTAATCATCGAGCAGTCTATCCTCCATGGAGGAAGACTCTGGCAGGTCTTCCCCTTTCGGCAATGCACCTTGTGTGTGACTGATCTGGAGATATCTGAAGGCTTCAGAGTGAGCCAGTTGGTGGTATCTTTGCAAGGCAGCAAAGGGAATCATGTCTCTCCCCACCCACAGGTCTTCCACCCTTGAAATACCAATCAAGCCCCATTTGTCAAAGCCTTGCTGTTTTGCTAAGAGGCCCAGTTTTGCAGAATTCCACAATGGGATGGCTCAAGTGATTCTGTCCCGTCAACCCAATGTCGCCGACGACTCCTGCTAGAGCTGTAATGTGACCGAAGTATGGCTGGCAGGCAAACCACACATACCATCTCCATACATCACCATAAGATAGCCCCCGGGTTGCATTTTACGGAAGTCCATTCGGTATGCTGGCTCGTCAGAGGGCAAATGAACCTTGTGAGTTAGGCCACCTTATAATAATTCTGGATTGCTGAAAGCTCGATCCCTCCATCATACCGGCTTTTGGTCAATTTTGGGAAGGAAATCCTAGGGGACCCCCCATAGCAGTATGTGCTTTTTACCTTTATGTATAGAGCGATGTCTTTAAGAGACAATAATGAAAATCAACTAGAGTAAGACAGTCAACAGTTTCTATACCACCCTATGATGGGATATTATCAAAAGATCAAATAGGGGGGGGCGTGGCCAGGCGTCGATGAAGATGGCCGCCTAGGAAGCAAGCTCGGCCGGGACTGACCCTGTCCCCAGAGATATCCATCCACCATCCGCTCCTGGGTGCTCCTGTTTCAGCGCCCTGAACCTCAGAAGTGAAGCGCTCTCAGCGAAAACTTGTCCCGGTCTCGGACTCAGCCGGGGGCCGGAGTTGCGCCCCTCTAAACATCTGCGGCCGGCAGAGGAGGGCCGCACAGGAGCCCAAAGGCCGGGCGGTGCGACTACTTTGAGCCCCGGTTCTGGGCCTGGCTGCAGAGGTAGGCGTCGGCTGCAGCCCGCTCCGAGTGGAGCCTGCAGCCTCAGAGGAGCTCACTGTGAATGTCGGGGGGTGCCCCGGCGGCCCTCATCACTCTGGTGGAGTGAGTCAGCCCTGTCCCCCCAGAGGTGTGGAGGAACTCGGGGGGGGGGTGCATTGAAAAGCAGTGCAGCCGGGGCGCCAGGTCGGGCCAGAGACAGTTAGGTGAACACACAGTGTGCGGAGCCGGGCTGGGCAGCCAGCCTCCTCTGGTGTACTACTGACCCACGAGGGGGCTTGAGGGACACACTTGACCGAGGTGGAGAGATTGCCGGGAGGTCCCTGATGCGCTGTGCCGCCAAGACAGGTTGTTGAGGCCGGAGCGAGACGGGATCGACGGCGGTGCCCGGGGGCACCTCACTGTAAAGCCATTGGAACCCAACAGCGGAGCCCCCAGAATAGCCGATGAGTGGAGGCAGCACTGTGGGAGGGCTCTGGCATGGTCCTGGAGCCTGTGCAGTTTAGAATCCAGGCCCGGGGCGGCGGAGGAGTCCAAGAGGGGAGTACTGTCTGTGGAGCCCTCACCGGAGGTATGTGTACCGGCCCGACATGAGAGACTCCTGCGACCTGGCAACACTGGCGGTTGGCCTGGCGGGGCGCTCCCACCCATAAACATAGCGTGGCACGGAGTACAGTACCGGGTGGCGGCGTGCTGGACATTGTACATTGTCTCAACAGCCAGTGAAGGAGTGTGATACGTGACGGCCTTCCTGCTAGACGTGGGCCCAGTGTTATATAGCCGTTGGTGCCCCGGACGGTGACAAACTGCCTACAAAGGGACCGAGGGTGCCCGAGTGCCACCGGAAAGAAATCAGAAAAGGGAGGGGGTCTGAACTCTGTGGTTGAACTCCTTAAGGTTGAAAATTTGACGGAGATGCACTCCTTTCTTATTGAACTTTTTGTTAAGTCTACTTGACTCTAATCAGCGTGCTGCAGGGGTAGCGCGGTTGTATTTCCTGTGCCTTACTATGAACCTCCCTATCTCGAGACCCATAAGCTATAGTGCGTGGGGGTCGGGACCTTGGGTCTCGAGATAGTTCATAGCAAGGCACGGGAAAGACAACCGCGCTACCCCTGCAGCATGCTGATTAGAGTCAAGTAGACTTAACAAAAAGTTCAATACTCAGAAAAACAGGAAGAAAGGAGTGCATCTCCGTCAAATTTTCAAGTTTCATTTCTTTGTCTTCAAGGAGATAGCAACCCAGATATGGCTTTCGACTCCATCACAAGTATGACTGAAAATAGAGTTAACACACTTGCATATACTTCAGATTAAGCGACAGATATATATGCTTTGATCCACGAAGTTAAAACATCTAATGTACAAGGCAATACAGTACTACAGCAACTAAAACAGATGGAGTTTTTAGCAAAAAGAGAGCTGAGTCAAAAACTGCATGCTAGCACGCTGATAGAGTACCACAGAGCAAAACGCATACCGCGTGGCCTAAGAATGTCTATTAAACCTATGTTGTATAGATTTCATTTAAACAAAGACTTTATGGAAACATGGTATTCCATATTAAACAAGTGCTCTTTCGACTGGATTCTATTGTTGGTGGAAGAATTGGCCAGAGTCATTCAAGAATTAGCCATTGAAATAGAGGAAATCAAACATAACTTGGAGGAGAGGATGGATAAGAGAGATTGGGACAAAGAGTTAGAGGAATTGAATGAACGCCTTGAAAAACATACCAAAGAACTACAGGAAGGAAAGCTTCGTAAATATAAACAAGACACACTGGAATACAAACTTAACGAGGTGTATACGTGGGCGGAAGTTTACGCCCAGAGGCTTAGCTATCCCAAAAAGAAAACCACTGTCACCACATCAGAGGAAAACAGTGTATCCGATTCTGAAATCAATGCAAGTAGACCGCCAGCTCAATCGCAAATGGGAGATAAACCTAGAATGAAAGAAACAGCTACCAAAAGTGGAGAAGGAGCATCTGGCTCTAAGGATTTTTTATCACAGGCAACGGATGCCAGCCAAACACCAAGTTCAACAAAAGGACCAGAACAGCAGGGAGAAGCATCCGTAAAAGGAAGATTGAGAAGTCAGAAGTAAATTTAGTGGTGAATATTTCAAAGAAAGAACTTACGATTCATCAGATGAATATTCTCAACAAAGGTTTGAGTTTTGTGCCAACGTACAATACAGACATTCTAGAGACAGAAGTTGCATTTTACAAATTTATGAGGATTCTTCGCCTTAAACACTTTTTCAACAATGTAGTGCCAGAACAACCAGAAAAAATACAACCAGAATTTTTGGAATTCAAATCCAAATCAAAGTTCCAAGCATCAACATCATACAAAGTATTAGATGCCTTTGAAAATACAGTTTTGCGAGATCTTCAAAGATTGAATTTGCAGAGGTCTTCCAAAAAGAACTTGTCATTTCAAGATAGAAGGATTCCTTTAACTCTCCAAAATGATGAGCAATTAATGATACAAAAAGCAGATAAAGGAGGGGCTATTGTAGTCATGGAAGCTTCTTTATATACCAACAAAGTCAATGAACATGTTTTTGATGAAAATACCTATCTACGATTAGAGGCTGATCCAATCATGGATTTAAAAAGAGCCTTAAAAGAGATTTTGGACATGGCGTTTGAAGCAGGTCACATTACCACTTCCACCCGCCAGTTTTTGACAGTCGAATTTCCAAGACAGCCGAAGCTGTATATGCTTCAAAAGATACACAAGGATATACACAACCCACCAATGAGGCCTATAGTTACAGGATGTGGAACAATTTTTGAACCCTTAGGCCAACATATAGGCACTTTTTTACAGTCATTTGTGCAGAAGTGGTCTTCTTATGTCAAGGACACCACTGATTTTCTCAATAAGATCAGAGATATTTCTTTTGTAGAGAATATATTGTTGTGTACAGAGGACGTTAAGTCACTGTACACCTCTATTCCACACCAATCAGGTATTGAAGCAGTAGAATGGGCGTTACTGCAGCAATCAGACATCAGGGCAGACAAAGTATTCATTTTAGAGATTTTACATTTTTGTCTCTACCATAGTTATTTCTACTGGGATAACCAATTTTTCTTTCAACAGAAGGGTACTTCAATGGGCTTTGCCGGGGTGCCGGCGTAGGCCAACACCTTTTTGGCCAAATTTGAGTCAGACTACATCTTTAACGATCAGGAATGGAAAGCTTGCATAAAAATGTTCTGCAGGTTTATCGATGATATTTTCATTTTATGGATTGGAAGCAAACAAAATCTTGAAAGGAAACTGTCTCAACTCAATAGATACACTGAGAACATTCAATTCACCCACATCGTAAGTGAGACACAAATCGCGTTTCTGGACGTTCAGATAAACTTGGTGAACCAGCAGATAGTCACATCGGTCCACAGAAAAGAAACTGACGTGAACAATGCGTTACAATTTCAAAGTTTTCACCAACCTAATTTGAAAAAGAACCTCCCTTTCTCGCAATTCATGAGACTTAAAAGGATTTGTTCAGAACCACAGGTTTTAGAAGCACAAATGAAGATTCAAGTTAGGAAATATGAAGAACGAGGGTACCCTCAAGAAATAATAGAACAGGCGAGTACACGGATTCAGGCAATGGATCGCAAGAATTTGCTCAGACAAAAACCCAAGGAGGGAAAGGAGAGGTATGTGTTTGTATCCAAATTCAGCACAAGCACACAGAAGATTAAAAACATCATAAATAGGCATTGGGTGCTTTGAGAAAATGAACCTGATTTCCAAGGATTGTTCAGCGTAAGACCACTATTTGCCTTTACGAGGTCAAAAAACTTAAAAGAAATATTGAGGGGGCGTGGCTTGGACACGAATGTGAGCAGACGTGCCCTTTGAGAGCTCTGTAGCCCCGCTGCTTCTATAAGCGATTATAGCGGTGTTTCGGGGGCTGTGAAGGGACCCCCTACCTCCTGAGGGGTCACAGAAGCTAGCGTGGTTGCTGGTGGGCTTGCTACAGACCTGAGAGCTGGCTTGAAGACCCTGCAGGGCTCCGGGCGGCGAACGCAACCTTCACCGCCATCTTGTCTTCTCCCGGGCGGGCTACGGAAAAGCCCAGACAGAAGCTTGCAGGAAGGCGCCCTTCGGCCCGACGACGGTGCCGAACTACAGCACAGGGACTCCGCTGACAGCGCCTGGAGACTGGTGAGCCCTGCGCCACCCAAGCGACCGGGAGACGCTCCGGAGGCCCCCGGCGGGAAGAGCGGCCGGACCGAAAGTCCAAGCAGACCGGCCATACACGCGGGGCCAGACCGCGGCTCCCCACGAGGCGCTAGGCCGCACTGGACGCGGTGGACTGGCTGGGGAGTTGGCGCCTACTGAAGGAGAGGCAGACCCAGCGTGAGGACCCGGGAGGTGACATCGTGGACTGGGCTGCCCCTCTCCGTGCGATTGCTCGCCTGTGGTGGTCTGCACGCCAGCATTTCTTCAGACTCTTGCGGAGCGCGCCCAGACGTTACCCGGGACCCAAGATGGCGTCGCCCGCTCGCCGTGACCTAGCCTGACTCCGAGAGCTGCACTCAGGCTTCCACACCGGCGGGTGCATCTTGCGCAGCAGCGAGGAGGGGAGACCCACCCACCCGACGCCTCAGCTTGTCCAGGAGGTGAGCAACCCTATAGAGGCTCCCGCGGCAGGCCGGGGTCGGCTTGGCTTGCCTGACCCCAAGATGGCGGCGTCTTCCTGGATCCGCGGTGGTCTCCGGTGCTGCAACTGACTCACCGAGCGCACCGTTTCTGCCGCCCCCGCCCCGTCCTGCACTGGGGGGGAGGCTCCTTGACCGGCGCCTGTCTGTTTGGCCGCTGGGGGTCTGCCCCGCGCCTCGCCCCGTCCCCTGCAGTGAGCGCCTTCCCTGCATCCACGACACGAGGTGAGAGGCCCTGTAACCCACGCCTGCAGGCACCTACGCCCTGTGCCTCGCGCCCACCACTTTGGGGTGTGTGCCAAAGACCATTGCAGGTCCCAGCCACGGGAAGAGGACCCTCTGGCCTTGTGCCTGCTGCGACCTATGCACTGCCCCTACCCCTGGCCTGCCTCCCAGCGGATTGCTGCGCATTGGAGACCTGGACCTTGACGCGCCCGCCGGGGTGAACAGCGGTGAGGTGCCCCCTTGAAGCCCCGGACCTGTGGACAGACTGCAGTGCCTCGGTGAGCGCAGGAAGGTGAAGGGATCACTGAGCCATCTGCGTTAGCCACTGGCGGGCCCTGGGTGGCGATGCTCTGGAGGGGACCCGGGATAGCCCTGTGCCTGCCTTACCACCGCAAGTGCCCGGGAACCCCGCTCCGGACCAGCGATGACTTGAGGAAGAGGGGGCAAGACTGATAAGGCGGCGGCGCCGAAGGATACCTCAGTGGTCGCAATGTGGGGCAAGACGGGAGCGACTGCGTCGGTCGAGGAGCTGCCGCGCCCTGGGAATGACTCCCCGCCGGTGACGCAGGCCTTCATGTCATCCTTCATGGCGGACCTCAAATCTGAAATTGGGTCCCTGCGCACAGAAGTGCACTTGTGTGTGAAGGAGATGCGCAAGGAGGTAACGGAACTGGGGGACAGAGTTGATAGCCTTGAAAAAGTTGTGGATACCCGAACGGAAGACCTCGAGCAATTGTGGCAGAGAGTGGCAGCCCTAGAGGAACAAAATATAGAGCTTCAGGTCAAGCAGGAAGACCTCGAGAACAGGGGCCGGCGCAACAACCTCCGCATTCGGGGCGTGCCACTCGATGAGGAAGGGACGGACATCATGACCTACGTCGCTCAGCTCCTACACGAGGTGTGGGGCAATGAAGATGCATCCCTGCCTCTGCTGGATCGCGCCCACCGGGTCTTCGGAGCCGGGGGTAGGCCGGGGCTCCTCCCGGATATCCTGACCCGTGTGCACTACTTCGCAGAGAAGGAAGCCATCTTGAAGGCGTCAAGAGATAAACCGGATCTCCGCTACCGGGGGCACAAGATTCAGATCTTCCAAGACCTTGCCCCCAACACCCTCCACAGGAGGAAGGTCTTCCGCCCGGTAACAGACAAGCTGCGATCACTGAACATCCCCTATCAGTGGGGACACCCATTCGCCCTCATATTCCGATGGGAGGACAAGCGCCGAGTTATCCGGTCCTATCTTGAAGCGGCACAGCTACTCAAGCTTTCGGAGTCCCCGGCACACAGCCCCTCCCGCCCCAGGAAACAAGAAAGGACCCCGATCCGCCCGGAATGGACCAGGGTGAGCAGACGGCGTCGCACGCCCCCAATGGATGAACGCTCCGCTTCGCAGGCCAAGCACGACATCATCAAGCACATCCGATCTCTGGAAGGTGATCGTGACGGTCAAACATCGCAGCCTCACACCCTGTGAGCTGAGTCAACAGGACTTTTGAGTGCTACTGGCATCCCACCCTGCGGATTGTGTGCGGCGTCACTGGACACGCCGGGCCCCCCTGCGGTGACCTTACGGGGTGCTCCCCACTGCGGTCTCACACCGCGAGTGTCAGGTGAGGCTTCATCGGATGCGCCATGCCTCCTTGGGGTGATATTGGGGGGGTGCCCCCTTGCGGCCACACCAGACTGGACGCCGGCGCGGTTACTCCATGACCTGATGCGACACGACGCAGCCCGGCTTGGTGAGCAATGACTCTCGACCTTGTGCGGCCTATAAGGGGTCACACATCTTCATGGAGACCGGTATTGCTGTGCCTCACCTGAGGTGGCGTGGGACCAGTGTGCTTTCCTGATCGATGCTCCATCGGGTGATCGCGAGGGACAACCCCCGCGGCCTTCTGCCCCAGGCATGCAGCCACGAACGTGCGACGCCTTGAAATGCTGTTGACCCCCCTCAGGTGAACGTGAGGATACGTCCTTGCGGCCTTTTGCTACAGAGACTTGCTCCCCGTCGCTGGACCCAGGTACTCTTGTAGAATTTATTCTGCTTCCCCCTTTCTGAGACACGTTAGACTCGCCTGCCCCCGAACCCGTCCTGAGCAGCGGGGCAGACGGGCTCCGAGGCTACTGGGACCTTTACCCTCAGCAGAACCCCCCTCATTCTGTCCCATAGGAAGTGACATTCCTGTGATCATCCAAACCCTCGGGTAGAGGATGTCCGGTACATGGGACATTGTGCTAGGGCCCTGTTGGCCCGGTGTGGTTCTTTACTATCTTTGTTCTCTTTGTTTTCCTACTCTGTCTACTCTTCCTACTTTTCTCCCGAACTGTCCCTATCCTGTCCCCCCTTCTACCTTTTGGTGGGGTGGTGGTCCTGAGGCTCTTGCAGATGCACACACGGAACTGCGGCAATGGTGGTGGGGGGAGGTGATTGTTCCCAACCATGCGGGCTGGAGGGTACTGGGTGATAAGGCGGCGCCATCCCCCCTAGTGTTATGGCGGTGAATGCTCCCAGGCCCCTGAAGATCCTGTCGCTCAATGTCAAGGGGCTGAACTCCCCCAACAAACGGAATCAGGTGTGGCGCTACCTTCTCCATCACTCCCCTGACATCATATTCCTACAGGAGACACATCTCCTGTGGGGAGACACTAGGCGCATGGCACACCCCAGATACCCCACACAATTTTGGGCATCGGCTGCCACCAAAACGGCGGGGGTGGCAATCCTCTGTAGGGCTGGTTGCAGGCAGGGACCCACCAAACCATACAAGAGCAGTGATGGGCGCCTCATCCGGGCCACGGTGCAGATGGGGGGGGTACAGTTCACCCTAGGTAATGTATACGCACCCAACCAGTCGCAGGACAAATATCTCCAGTCGCTCCTGAGGGATCACTTCAAGTCTGATGAACCGCATACAATACTGGGTGGGGACTTTAATCTAGTGTGGGACCGTGATATAGATCGCGGGGAGAACGCGTACAGCGGCGCGGGCGCGATGTCCTCTACGCTCAAGACTCAGATCACGGATCTGGGACTGGTCGACGCGTGGCGCTATCACAACCCGGGGGTCCGGGACTACACTTTTTATTCCCACTCCCACCGAACTTACTCGCGCATCGACCACATTTTCACCTCCCTAGATCTTGCCCGGGACACGCTGCAAGCTGTCATCTCAGACATCTCGTTGTCGGATCACGCGCATGTGGAACTTACGTTGCAGGACCCTCTGGCGCGCGGCCCTCGGGAGCAACGCTGGACCCTCCCACCCGGTATCCTCCGGGACCCAGAGGATGTGAATAGCATCCGTGAAGCCATAGACTGGTACTTCGCCATTAATGATCGACCGGAGACGCCCCTCCCGGTAGTGTGGGACGCCTTCAAGGCCACCATACGGGGCCATATCAAGTCCCTAGCGATAGCAAGACGGCGGGAGGCCCACAAGCTGGAGACTAAGCTTGCTGGCGAACTCAAGCAGGCGGAGGCACGGGACAGGAACCGATCTTCCCTGGCGTCCAGAAGGGAGCTGGCTAACCTCAGGGGGCAATTGCGCCTTCTCCGCACTAACAAGACGGAGCACTCCCTACTAACGCTGAAGTAGAAATATTATGAGGGTGGAGATAAGGTGGGGCGTATGTTGGCAAGACGGCTGAGAGCGAGAGTAGCTAGAGCCCATATCGCTAAAATCCACTTTCAGGATGGCACCACAGCCGTCACGGAGAGAACAAAGCAGGATGCCTTCGTGGCTTATTACACCTCTTTGTACGCGGGGGCACCCACATCGCGGGAAGCGCGAGCAGCTGTCCTCGACACCTACGAGGGACCTCCGTTACCACCGGCATGTGCAGCGGAGCTGGAGGAGCCCATACAGGATAAGGAGGTTCGGCGGCCATTAAAGAACTCCCCACCGGGAAAACCCCAGGGCCGGATGGCCTCCCGCTAACCTTCTATCAAGTGTTTCAAGCCCAGCTCCGTCCTTACCTGCTTAGGCTCTATCACTCTTTCTCTGCCACGACTGGTCCGTCCTCCGACATGGGAATGGCGGAAATTGCGCTGATCCCAAAACCTGGGAAAGACCCTGCGCTTTGTGCCTCCTACAGGCCTATCGCGCTCCTAAATACTGATCTAAAGATATATACCAAGATACTGGCCAAGCGATTGGACCCTTACATGCCGGGACTTGTGGACCCGGACCAGGTGGGCTTCATTAGGGATCGACAAGGGGCTGATAATGTACGCCAGCTGGTGCACCTGGTGGGCAAGGCACGGCACTGGGACATCCCGGCGTGCCTTCTCTCGCTTGACGCGGAGAAGGCCTTCGACCGTGTGGATTGGACCTTCCTGAGAGAAGTGCTCCAGAAGCTTGGTCTAGGTCCTAGAATTATAACTAGCATTATGGCCCCGTATCTTGGGCCGCGGGCCAGGGTCAGAGTGAACGGCCAACTAACACCGCCGCTGCAGATACACAGAGGCACGAGGCAGGGGTGCCCACTCTCGCCGCTCTTGTTCGCCCTTGCGGTGGAACCGCTAGCGGGAATGATACGACGCGACCACAGAATACATGGCATAGCCCATGGGGGGAGGGACAACAAAGTGGCGCTTTTTGCTGATGACTTGATCCTCACTCTCACACACCCCAGTGAATCCCTACCGGCGCTTCATGAGGTTCTTTGTCTGTATGAGCAGGCATCTGGCCTTAAAATAAATCACACCAAGTCCTGGGCGCTCAACCTCACTATACCCGCGGATGAGATCCCACCCCTGAAGGAGGCGGTGCCCTACCAGTGGGCGGAAAGCCAAATCAAATACCTGGGCCTCACACTAACCCCCCACTTAGAATCCTGGTCCTCGGTCAACTGGACAGAGTGTCGTAAAGCGGTGCTGGAGGACCTCCGGAGGTGGAGGCCTCTGATGATCTCATGGCTGGGGCGCCTGAACGCGGTCAAAATGTCGATCCTGCCGAAAATTTTGTATGTCTTTCAGTGTTTGCCCACCCCGATTCCGCTTCACTGCATCCGGAGCCTCCAGCGAGAGATCACTTCTTTCATCTGGGGCGGGAAACGCCCCCGCTTCTCGCAGAAGATCCTTATGGAGCCGAGGGACAGGGGCGGCCTGGCGTGTCCCAACTTGGTTCATTACTACTGGGCGGCGCACTTACGCTTCGTAGTGGAGTGGGGTGCATGTGCAAGTGACAAGCACTGGTTCCACATGGACCGGGCGGTCACGGGACACACCATATGGGATCTACCGTGGCTTCCGCGGGCAGCGCGCTCCAGGAGTGCGTACATAGCAGTCCCCACAAAAACGGTCCTAGACATTTGGGACAATGTTGCTGTATCTAGGGGCCTCACAACGTTCCCTTCTCCGCACACGCCGATAGCGGGACACTCGCAATTCCCTCCGGCCCACCGAACCCGTGCGTTCGACAAATGGACGCAGGGAGACTGCAGAGTCATTGGGGACCTTTTCCTCGGGGGCTCACCAAAGACCTGGGAGGACTGCAAAGAGGAGTTCAGACTCCCGCTGTCAGCTGGTTTCCAGCACACCCAGCTACGTCACTGGATCACGGGCGACGAAGTATACCAGGCGGCCGCCAGGGCCTTCACGCCTTTTGAAAAGCTGGCGCGTTCTCTCGGGGGGCTGAAGAGGCTAATCTCGCAAATATATCACATACTTCAACACCCTAAGTCAATTCCCGCACACCCATACCAGAAGCAATGGCAACTGGCGACAGGCGCAGATATTGAGCCTACCCAGTGGAGCAGACGGTGGCGCGATATACCCAAAATCTACTGTAGTTTCCCGCAGCAGGAAAACGCCTATAAATTACTCACTCAATGGTACTACACCCCGCTACGCCTTAGAAAAATGTTCCCTAGGGTCTCGCCGAAGTGCTGGAGATGTAGCTCTGCGACTGGTGACTTTGTGCATATATGGTGGGCATGCCCAACTTTGCCAATCTTTTGGAAGGAAGTACTTAGCCATATCAGAGGGGTGCTGGGTTTCTCCATACCTGAAGAAGTGTCCACAATACTGCTCGGCATACACCCTAGCACACTCAAGGCACTTACCCGTAGCGACTGGATACTCACACTCCACATGCTAGGTGCGGCTAAACAGCTGATAGCCTTATACTGGAAACGGACTGAAGCGCCGCCCATAGCATCCTGGTTTGTACGCCTCTGGCAGGTACTGGCGCTGGAACTGCTCACGGCAAGGTTACAGGCGAGAGACACACGCTTTACAGCAGTTTGGAAACCCCTAGTGCGATACATTTGCTCTGTACAATATGCGCGATACATACCCCCTAGGCTCCGCACGTTACACCTCATCGAGGACGCCATTATCCCTGCGGATCCCGCCAGACTGTGCCCTTGAGTGTTATGCACATTACAGTGTCCCGCGCTGCCGCGCACGCCCCCCCACTCTACCTCCTGACATGCCACCCACAGCCACCCTCCCTCCTCCCCTTTCTTCTCCCCGCACTCAGATTTCCATACTCCGACTACTCCCTCTTTTCCCACTTGCCACTCTGGCCTTCGTCTCGCTCTGGGACGGTTGAGCCCTGTTGGGCTGTTTATTACAGTTGGGCTGGTTGCCTGCCACCTACCTCCCATGCATAGCGGGCATATGCTTGCGTGTGATGAGCTTCTGGATTACTCCCCCATAAGCCACGCGGCCGGCTCTCTCTCTCGAGAGAGAGAGGGAGAGATGTAGGCATGGCGCTGTGTTAAGGCTCCGAGCCGGCTCTAGTTGACGTGCAAACACAAGAACTATTGCAAACGCGGCCGACCTCAGCAGGAGGTTGTAGGCTCAACGCTGTGTTCCAGAAAATAAACATGGCCTATTTGGGCCTGAACAAAAGAAATATTGAAATCTCCTTCCAGAAAAACAGATCACACATCACACAGAGGAATGAGGAAATGCACTAATTGTGTACATTGTAATAACGTCATCGTAGGAGGAAGCCTACATCATCCTTTATCTGGAAAAGAGATTAAACTATATCATAACACTGATTGTAATTCCAGCAACTTGATTTACTACATCAAATGTCCCTGTGGGAAATTATATGTAGGCAAGACAGAAAGAAAACTTAAAGTGCGAATCTCTGAACATAAAAGTACTATTAGGAATAAAAACATGAAGAGTAGCCTAGCATCCCATTGGATTCAAGAAAGACACTCCATATCTCAGATACAATTTTCCGTTCTTGAACAAGTTTCTCATTCTGAGGGCACGGATCGCACCCGATCCCTCCTCCAGAGAGAAATATTTTGGATAAAAAAATTGGGTACTCAGGATCCGAAAGGGTTAAATGAAAGAATAGATTTTGCATGTTTTCTGTAATTGAGGCAATGTGGTAACTGTTTGATACGTGCACATGCTTGAGAACTTATATATTTGTGATCACTGAATGTTGACCATCATATTTGTCTATTGACAGCAAGTTCATATCATTATGTTTATTTTTTCATAAGAAAGCATGACCTTTTCCAAACATTATTCCACTTTTTTTATTTTTATTTCCATTTCCATTTTTATTTTTAGAGAGTAAGGACACCCTGATAGCATTCACTTAGTTTGACCACTCTAAACATGGCGCTTCCATTCAGGTTGGCCTGTAGCATGGAGCTAGACTGTTTCACTTATTGGTGATTCCTGAGTTTTAGTAAGGATTCTCTGTGGCCCCGTAAAGCTTTGATTGTAAATATTTGGCTTTGTTGATTACGAGTGAGGATTAGCGTATTACACATTGTTCGAGATCGCGTTTACCTTTCCAACATGGCGGCCGTTGTTAGTCCACCGTTTGTTTTTACGGTGCATATGAGTTGCGATTCAGAATCATTGAGGAGAACCGCAAAAGCGAGCAGGGAGGCGAGGATTTGACTGAAGGAGCGAGGAACTCCTATTGTGAGTAACAGCGTTGAGGGGAGTGTAAACACGGACTTGTTGTGCGGATATTCATTAGAAACTATGGTTTTGGCACGCTTGTGTTTTATGCAGGCATCTTAATCTGTTTGATTAGACCTCCGGGGGAAACCAGCGTTTTGGAACACACCGAGTGAAAGAGGGCACTGTCTTGCATCGGTAAGGTTAGAGTTGGTTATTTGGAGCATCTTGAGAGTTCATTGTTAAGTTAAGAGAGTAGGTGGTGATATGTTATGGTCTTTTTCCAGAACATTAGAAAGCTTTCGAAGTGAGGACCAAGTAAGCATTTGCATGATTTTTTGTTCTTTTGTTGTTTTGAGCACCAAGGTGTGGAAAAGGGTTTTTTCATAACACCCACAGCAAGGAATCATAGACACAGTAAAAAGCATTCAGATTCACTATCATTGTAAATACTGTTTTGAATTCTTCAGTATGGAGAGGTTGCTGATGATTGTGTTGCATTGTTGTTTTTTTAGATGAAACAGGCTCCCGATGAAGGGTCCAGTATGACCCGAAATGCATTGAGCATTTAAAAGGAATCACAGAAGAAATTGTGGAAATTAATTTCTTTATGCATAAAATGTGTGAAATGTAATGTGATTATATTTTCATGGAAATGCATTGTTTTTGTGATGATTATGTCTAAAATTAACATTCTGGTGTCGAAATAAAACATTAAGAATGTGTAACTTACAGAGATAACGTTGAGAAATGTGTGTTATCACAGCAAGGTATAACCTAAAGCTATAGTGCGTGGGGGTCGGGACCTTGGGTCTTGAGATAGGGAGGTGAACTCCTTAAGGTGCCAAACAAGTCGGGTGGAGACACACGCGTTCAGCAAACTACCACCATGAGGTCTAAAGGGGGCGCCAACAACCAGGCCAACAAGCTTGACAAGTATGCGGTTCCAATGGGACAGAGACAGGCAGGCAGCGTGGCCGACGACCAGGCTGGCCAGAAGGAGCCGTCCCTGACCTCCATAATGGCGGCGATCCAAGCGTTGGGCACCAACCTGGAAATCAAAATGGATAAGATCTCCATAGAAGTTACCCTCCTCCGAACGGACCTAGGCAAGACAACGGAGAGATCCAAAGCCAATGAATCTGAGATAAAAGCACTTCACGCTTCCTCGAAAGTTTTGGAAAGCTGGGTGAACGATTTGGTGCACCAGCACTGCCAGATGGCCCTCAGGCTCGAGGACCGGGAAGGAAGGGCCTGAAGGAGCAACATTTGAGTGGTGGGAGTGCCAGAGGGAACGGAGGGGCCCACCGTAGAGCTGTTCCTGGAGGACCTTATCCTCGCTCATCTCAAGCCGAAGCGTCTCTCTAACATTTTCACTATTGAGCGAGCCCATTGCGCACCAGTCCCTATGCCCAAGCCGGGGGCGCCGCCCAGGACTATCATTGCTAAAATCCTAAACTATAAGGACCACAATGCCATCCTCCAGGCGACAAGGCAGAAAGGCGGCCTCCAACATGAAGGGCCGGAATCCGTTTCTTCCCTGGCTTCACCCTACAGGTCCAGCAGGAGCGGCGATCTTTCGTGGGAGTTAAGGCGGCGCTCCGTGAACGAGGCCTTAAATACATGATGTTCTTTCGGCGAAACTTAAGGTCATAGTGGGAGGCAAATCTCTGTTCTTCACCTCGCCAGCGGAGGTCCAGAGCTGGCTCGATAGAGCTTCTCTGCCTGAGCAATCACAGCAGGAACGCGGCTCATGGAGGGAGAATCGAGTCGCCTCACATGGGTCCGCGGAGGACAGATTGGAGGTAGATGCCCAGAGCCAGCGTTCGTGGCGATCTAGATCGGCCAGCCAGAAGTGGGACTCACTCCAGGACACCGCAGGTCGTTGAGGATGGTCGCCACAGGATGTGCACCCTGCTGAACTGTAATGTATAATTCATTATTGGGGGACCGTGGATAAATGACTCTAATTCTGAGCTGAGAAATCCTCTGCCTAGTATCTCCTTGACTAGTTCAGTGCGCCTTGAGTGCTTCACGGCAAAGGGGAACTAAATGAGAAGGGGGCGGGGTCGGGTGGCGGCTGGAGTTGGGGCCGGAGCATTTGTCCTCTACAGGAGTTTTTGCGGGAGGGGGCTGCTGTTCCTCACTCCCGGGTTGGGGCTGGGCGAAAGGCGCTCTGCTAATTGGGGTTGTGAGTAGTTTGGAGCCTACGGAACAGGGAGCAGGGTGGGGGGAGGAATGTGCAGGAGGAAGGGGAGTCTCGTTGGACTGGAAGGAACATTGGGGTTCAGTGGTTGGGGGTAGGGGGGATTGGGGAGGCAGGAGTTGGGGGGGAGGACGAGAGAGGGGAGGGGGACGTTTAGAATGGTCACACCAGAAATGTTTGGATATTTATTTGCAGAATGTTTGGGGCGGGGGGGTCAGGGATGGTGGGAGGTAGGGGTAGGTGGGTATGGTCACACCAGGAACGTACATGCAGAGTCGTGAGATGCACCGAGGTACAGAGGGCCGTTTCCTCAGTTAGGAGTGGGTATGGCTAATAGATGGGACAAGAGCCTCAAGGTACTGAGCTGGAATGTTAATGGGTTGGGGGATAAGCTTAAACGCACCATTGTATTGCAATTTGTCAAACGCCACCTCCCCGACACCGTACTGTTGCAGGAGACCCACTTGTTGGGTAACACTTGCCACGCCTTAAACAGATGGGGATACCCCTTAGCGGTACACTCCGGCTTCACTTCTGGGTCCCGGGGAGTGGGAATCCTTCTCCGTCATACCTTTCCCCTCCTTATTGACTACACAGAAACTGATCCACAGGGTTGCTTTGCGGCCGTATCAGGGAGATGGGAGAGGCGCAGGCTAAACCTCGTCTCTACCTATATCCCGCCTGGTCTCCAAAACCAGTCCTACCAGGACCTGGGCAAAGTTCTCCTCTCCCTTCCGGATGGTCAACTTCTGGTGGGGGGCGATTTTAACGCGGTTGTTTCAAGGACTGCGGACAAACACCCACCTAGGGACATACCACCGGGGCGTAGATGGCTAGCGGACTTCATAGAGGCATTCGGTCTGGCTGATATCTGGCGTCTTAAACACCCGACGGACAAACAATACACCTTCTTTTCTGGCCCGCACCGCTCCTTTTCCCGATTAGACTACATTCTTACTCCCCTGCTTCACGACACCACACTTCAAGATGTCACACACTTAGCCAGGGATATCTCGGATCACTCACCGTTGCTGGCACACCTTACCATCGGGACAGGCGTGAAGGGTGCATTGCACCAATTAACGCCTGGTATCTCCGCAGTGACGGTCTTCGAAAGACGCTTGTCCTCTCGATAGCTTGATACTTTGAGAGTAATGATGGATCTGTTGACTCCTCAGTGGTATTGTGGGAGGCCTTCAAGACCGTTCTCAGAGGGGAGGTCCTGTCGGCAATTGCCGGCCGGCGTAAGGACAGGGAGGCGCAGATGGCGACCATCGAGACTGACCTTAGGGCACTGGAAGAGGCAGTGCAGACTGACGGAGACCCCGGGACTCAACATCGGCTGCTCCTCAAGACAGCGGAGTACAAGGCTTTGGCCACAGAGGCGGCCAAGACTTTAGCCAGAGACAGGGAGGGCAGAATATACGACCAAGGTGACAAGGTGGGTAAGCTCATTGCCTGGCTCGACAAAAAACAACAGGCAAACAAAGTAGTGGCTGAACTGTCACCGAACCCCGTGAGATAGTCACCGAATTTGCACAGCACTTCCAAAAGGTATACAGCAGGGGATCTGACCGCCCGGAGGAAGACTCCGTGGCCTTACTCGCTGATATCCGGATGCCAGTGCTCTCCATTGTCAAGCGAAACACCCTGGAGGCGCCACTCACCACAGCAGAGCTTGAGCGGGCTATTAGAGATCTTCGCCCAGGTAAGGCTCTGGGCCCCAATGGCCTCCCTATCGAGCTTTACAAGCTTAAGCCCGATGGCCTTAGCCCCTACCTCAAACGAATGTTTGATGAAAGTAAGGTGAAGGGGATATTGCCTCTAGATCAACGCCTGACCACTATTGTGGCCATCCCGAAAGAAGGGAAACCCAGAGAGTCCTGTGCCTCCTACAGGCCCATATCTTTACTAAAAGCAGAGCCCAAAATATTGGCCAAAGTCCATGCAAATAGGCTCCAGCCAGTCTTAACCACACTGGTCCACCCAGACCAATCGGGCTTCATGCCCCACCGCAGCAAAGCCCTTAAACTCCGTCGTCTTAATGGAGTGATGAGGAGATGTCACACTCTCCGGGAAGACGCGGTAATGGTGTCGCTTGACGCCACTATGGCATTCGACACGCTGGAATGGCCATATATGATGGCAGTGCTTCACAAATTGGGCTTCGGCCCGAGTTTTGTTGACTGGGTGCGTCTCCTCTACTCAGAGCCCCTTGCTCAGGTTACTGTCAATATTTAAAACCTCTGAGGCTTTCGCCCTGGAGAGAGGGACGTGGCAGGGATGCCCCCTCTCACCTCTCCTGTTTGCCCTTTCTCTAGAGCCGCTCGCAGCCTGGATCAGACAGGACGTGTCCCTAAAAGGGCTTCGGTGGACGGACGGTTGGGAGGAAGGGATATCGCTCTACGCGGACGACATCCTCCTTTGCCTCTCGTGAACTCGGAGGTCCCTCATGGAGGCCTTAGACATCTTCACTAAGTTTGGGAAGAACTCTGGCTATAGCATTAATTGGAGCAGATCTCTACTCTATGTCCTCTGCGGCAGCCCCCCGGTGATTCCCAGAGACTGCCCTATTACGGTGGTCACGGAAGGGTTTAAATACCTGGGCGTTTTTATTTCCAAGGACAAGACCATCATGTATGAGAGAAATCTTCTCCCGCCCCTTCAGCGGCTTAAACGAGACTCCGCAGCTTGGCAAAAACTCCTGCTGTCCCTGCTGGGCCGAGCGGCACTTTTTAAAATGATGGCACTGCCGAGATTCCTCTATGCCCTTCAGAACTATCCGGACCTGGTACTGCAGTCGTACTTTGCAGCTGTCGAAGCCCACAGAGAGATCTCCTCTGGTCCGGAACACCCAGAATAGCCCTGCAAAAGTTAACACTGGGATTGTTCGACGAGGGGATAGCACTCCCGGATAACCGGAAGCACTACTGGGCCGCACACCTCTCGGCTATTAACCAGGGCACATACTGCGACGGTAACGACCCGGAATACGGAATGGACAGGTGGCTCCTTCCCGGTGGGAATTTTGAAGCGGTGCTTTACCCAAACCCGGCCGGTACGCGCTCACTGGGACAACCCGGCACTCGGTACAAATATGGCACATAGTTCAGAGGAAACTCGGAAGGTTCAATACTCTCACAATGGCCACCCCACTCTGGGTCTCTGAGAAGCAAGGCAGCCTGGGTCGCACCAAGGGGTTCCGAAACTGGGACCTAATTGGTATTTCCCAAGTCAGAGACCTCTGGGGTTCAGAAGGGGTCAAGTCCTTCGCCTCACTCCAAGGTACTTACGAACTCGCACACACGGAATATTTTCGATACCTGCAGGTCAGGCACTCCCTTCAGAAGAACGTTCTACCGGGGACTATACCCCTGCAAGCCTCCCCCTGGAGGATAGACTGCTAGATGGACATCTACCAGAACACGCGATTTCCCTCACCTATAAAAAACTAATAAACAGCTCTCCAGACCCGCTCTTGGCCCTCAAAAGGAAGTGGGAGGCTGATTGTTTAGAAATTGATGAGGAGGAGTGCGCTTGCCTCCCCTAAGGAGGTGTCTATTTCGTCCAGGCTAAGACTCATCCAGCTCAAAATACTACACCGGGTATATATTTCCGGCACCGTGTTGAAGCTGATGGGACGTAGTGAGGAGGGTCTCTGCAGAAGGGGATGTGGTGAGGTTGGAACCTTTTTCCACACAGCGTGGGAATGTCCAGTGTTACAGAACTATTGGAGGCGAGGGATACGCTGTATGCAAGAAGTGTGGGGGGTGGAGCTACAGCCAACGGACCTACCAGCTAAGGGGAGGTTATGGGTTACTCTTGGGCAAGCAGTGGCAAAGTGCCACATTGCGAGACTGTGGGGGGCAGTCACGCCTCCGAAGATCAGCGCATGGATAAAGGACATAGACTGGTGCATGCTCTAGGAAAAGAATGTGTACGGAGGAGCTAGGGGGCGCACAGCGGAATGGCTGTGTGATTCACAGCTCCGCCGGGCGATCACCAACGATGTGAGCTGTCCCTGTCACAAACCCCACCAAATTGCCCACAAAACGGCCCCACGTGCGTGGGAAGGAGTGGTGCATTCGCTGGCATGGAGCGGGACGCGGTCCCTTTGCGGCGGTGAAAATATTTAGCGTGATTGCGGAGAGACGCGGCTCTCCGGACAAAATGGCGGACTGCCGACTCGTCGACCGGCTCGAAGACACAGCGAATGCCTGTTCGGCTTGAGGTGTATGGCGGTTGGACAGACTAAATGCGGGTAAGGACTGTTCCTCTGGACCTCATTGCCACCATAGAGCGCGCTACAACACAGCCCCGCCGTCCGCCACGGACACTGCCCCGGACCGCACGCCTGTCACAATGGCGGCGCCCATGGTACCAGCATAGTCACCCGAGTCCTCGCGCTCCCGAGTGCAGACCCAGACTGTCCGTGGCGTCCTACTAGCTCCGCATACCGCACTCGGAGACGCTGCACCACAGGCAATGTACCCACAGATGCCCGTCACCAAGTGACCCTGCACTACAACGTGCCGATGTGCAGACAGACTTGCAGAACGGCAGGAATCGGCCACAACGCGCCTGTCTAGATCGTCCCTTGGCGCGAGACACCGAACGTGGAGGATTAAAAATAGTGAGCAGCTCTGCCCATCTGTTGCGGGTACCCTATCTCAACCCCGTCTGCCTCACAGAACAAAAGGTCGGTCTCGGGGCTACTGGTGGGGCGCCGAAGGGTGTTCCGGATCCCCCGGTGTACAAGAAGCGCCACAGTGAAGTCAGCCGAGCCTGGACTGGAAGACCACACGTTCCACAGTCCACACGTGCAAGCGGACCTCATCTCCCCGAGGGCACCACGGCGACTGCGGCAAGAGTCACGAGGGCGACGGGCCCTGCGTCCAAAACAACGATACCTCAGGCTGGGGCGATGGGTAAGCCAGATAAGCAACAGCCAAAGCTCTCGTTCGACAACAGAAAATCCAGCAAAATTTCAGAGGACGTGGCGGACACCGGCGGCGGCGCAGCGGAGCCACTGCCAAATAGCAACATGGAGAAAATCCTACTAGCCATCCAATCGAACTTACAAGACATTAACGGCAAACTAGACAACCTGACTTGTAGAATGGATAGCATGGCCGCGAGGCAGGAAAAACACGGCGAGCGCCTAGATGAGGCAGAAACGCGCATATCAGCAGTTGAGGATGAGGCGCGAACTTCCACCTCTAAATGTACGGGAATAGAACGCATCCTGGAGGTGATTAAGGCGAAGGAAGAGGACTTGGAAGCACGCTCGAGGCGCAATAATGAGCGCATTACAGGTTTACCGGAGACGACCAACACAGGACGTATGGAACTGTACGTCGAAAACCTATGCAAGGATCTCTTTGGGGCGGAGGCGTTGTCACCGGTATTCATTGTGGAGCGGGCCCACAGATCACTAGCGCCTCGACCACCGCCTGGAGCGCCGCCGAGACCAATAGTGGCGAGAATACTCAATTATCGAGACCGGGATACCATCCTCAGACTGGCGAGGGAGAAAGGTAAAATCACTCATCAGGGCAACTCCCTGGAGTTTTATCCGGATCACACGGTGGCGGTTCAACAGGCGAGAAAGGAATACACCACTGTCAAGGCGAAATTAAGGGACCTAAACATTAGCTATTCTATGCTGTATCCTGCCAGACTACGGGTAACATGGAAGGAAAAAGCAATTGTACTACCTACACCCAAAGCAGCCCAATACTTCGTCAAAAAGGTGCAAAGGGAAAGCAGATCGAATGTTCAGGAAGAACGGCAACGAGACTCGGACTAAAGTCGCTGGTGAGTCCCAACAACACTTGGCGGTAGTCTCCCATTGGTTTATGGGCAGTAACTGCACGCTTCTATAGCCCACATCTAGCAGTGACTGTTGCGGTGGTGTAGCTGTGAAGGGGCAAACTATGTAACACAGCCAGGTGTGAGACACTCGGAGAGAGGTCCAGGACAGATTCCGTTGACTTTCCTTGCCGCTGTGGCTGTATTGGCTGAGAATGCCTGGCGGGGTGCCGCATACTGCGATCTGCAATGCATAGACCTGCGGTAAGGCCGAAAACTCTACTACCGCACTCACACTTTGATTGCCCAATGGAAATTCCCTCACTGTACAGAGCGACTACGTGCAGGCCTAGCTAACTCAACTCACAAGCGGGCACAACTGACAGCTTGTTAGAGGGGTGTGCCCGGAGCAGGCACTCCCTGCGAAGGCACTAGAACGGCGCTGCAGTATCACACATACTTTATCACCGCGCATATACGCAAGAGAATCTATACAACTGTGTGTAAGTGATGTGCCGGGCTCTAAGTGGGGGAGGGTTATGCTCTGTACGATGCGGGACGTCTTGCCTGTTTACATGGACTGCAGCATGAGGGTCGGGCTGAAGGACTGATGTTATTCTGAACTTCATTACATGTTACTGCAGCTACCAGAGGGCGGGGGGGAAGTGTCATCACAGACGATTGATCTGCATGTATGTAAGCTTTAGAAGTATCGCCCACACCCAACACTTCGGGTTGTGCTCCCTGCGGTCCTCCACGAGGGTAATACCCAACACAAGTTCTACGGTATGAGTATTGGGTTGTTTGTTTCATGTTTGGGGGATTTGTATTCGAAGGGACGATGCTTCGGCATGTTGGGGTTGCTGGAGTGGGTGGGAAGGGGAGCTTTAAGAGTTTTGAATGTTTTGTTAGACCACAGACATTGAAATTGTTCGAGACACGGAGTTCTCCCTGGCTGGGGACTGCCATCGCTAGAATATGTACTCAGGTTGCAATGATGCACACATCACCTTTGACCATGGTTCGCATAGGGATGGATCACTGCGGGCTTTTAGATGACTCAAGGTTCTAGGCACATGAATAGACACCACTTGAACGTCCTTACATGGAACATCAGGGGCTTCGCTCAACCACGGAAAATCCGACAGATTTTTGCGAGCCTCACTAGATGGGAAATAGATATTGCATTCATACAGGAATCCCATCTAGCACCCAACACACACACACATCTAGGAGCAAGATGGGCGGAATCGACTTATAGAGCCTCCTATTCATCCTATTCCCGAGGAGTGATGATCTTGGTCCGGAAAGGGGTAAATTTCAAGTCACAACACGTTACACAGGATCCCAATGGCAGATACATTTTGGTTTCGGGCACTCTGCGCGGTCAACACGTGACACTCCTTAACATATATGGTCCCAACACGGATACACCAGAGTTCTTCAGGGAGGTGTGGGGCCAATTACAACCACATGCGAACACACATATAATTTGCGGAGGGGATTGGAACGTGACGTTGATGGACGGGCTAGATCGCTCCTCCAATTCATTGGAGCAGCATAAACAGGCGAGGACAATGATTGGCCACATGATGAAAGATTTGGCATTAGCAGATATTTGGAGACTTCGATATGCTAACGAGCCAGGGGCGACTCACATCACAGCATCTCATAGCAGCTGGTCTCGCTTAGACTATTGGTTAGGTACGAAAGATATCGCACTGTGGGTAAGGGAGTTAAAGGTGTTGCCGCGCACATTGTCGGATCATAACCCTGTCCTATTACAAATCTGTATACCACAATACGCACCACCTCCATTTCAGTGGAGGTTCAATTCACAAGCCTTATCCGATTCCATCTACACAGACACCATAACGAAGGCAATCAGGGAATATTTTCACATAAATTCGCAAACTGTCGACAATCCGGGTCTCTTGTGGGAGGCCTTTAAGGCCACGATAAGAGGCGTCTGTATTGGCACCACTGTAGGGGTCTTGAGGGACATCAGACGCCAGATACAGCGCTGCGAGACACGCATAAGAAATATAGAACTGGATTTCGAGAACACACAAGATATTTCGCTGCTACCAGAGCTGCGTACCTTGCATACTGAACATACTGATCTTGTGGCGGCTGAAATCACATAGCTAGGAACTTTGGAGAAGGTGGCAGACCGGGTGGGACATTAGCGAGGAAGATATGCGAAGGGAGGGGACACTCAGCCATACTTAGAATCAAATCAAAGGAGAGCCAGATGCAGACACAATCAGCAGACATTCTAAAAAGCTTTGTGGATTCCTTTAGCACACTATACAAATCACAACCCACAGCTTCGGCAGACGAAATTTTTGACTATTTACAAGACGTAGCGATTGGTTGGTTATCGGATGCACAGAGGGAGCACTTAGCAATGCCCATTACAGTGGAGGAAGTGACGGCAGTGATTAAGTCGCTACCTAATGGCAAGGCTCCGGGCCCCGATGGATACACTAATGAGTTCTACAAACACTTCGCAGACATTATTGCACCGTACTTGGTGGACATGTATGGCACTTCTTTAGAAAAATCCATACTTCCCCCTACTCTTCGTGAGGCGTTAGTTATTGCCCTTTTAAAGCCATCCAAAGATCCCGAGGAGTGTGACTCATACAGGCCCCTATCACTCATTAACGTAGACTCAAAAATACTCGCAAAACTGCTGGCAGTACGTTTATCCCCTCTGATGACCCATCTGGTCCTTCCAGATCAGACTGGATTTATCCCCACGAGATCGACTTCCCACAATACAAGATCCCTTTTTGCTCTTTCCCACTACCTCCAACCCTCAGTTAAAGCCGTAGCAGTCATGCTTGATGCCGCCAAGGCATTCGACTCCATTGAATGGAGCTATATGACTGCCATTCTACACAGGATGGGCTTTCCCAAACGTTTTATCCAATGGATCTTGCTGATATACACCCAACCATGCGCCAGAGTCCGGATTAATGGTTATATCTCGCCTCCCTTTAACATAGAACGTGGCACTAGACAGGGCTGTCCCCTTTCCCCTTTACTCTTCGCGTTAGCGTTGGAGCCCCTAGCATGCATAGTGAGACAAAACTATAAAGAGTCAGCCTTGCACTTTGCGTCCAGACCTTTGCACATTTCTCTGTACGCAGACGATATGCTGCTGTATGTAAGAGATCCTGACATTCATCTGAATAATTTGCTCAGGGAATATATTAGGTTCGGGGGTCACTCGGGATTAACAATCAACTGGTCCAAATCTTCCATCATACCTCTAACAAACACCACTGCTCCCTTTGAGATCGACTACCCATTGGAATGGCAGCGTGATCCAATTCGCTACCTAGGGGTCATGTACCACAGAGAACCAGAGGAAGTCATACGCGCCAACTACGGAGTGGCGATATCCAGGCTGGAGGATAAAGTCCAGCGCTGGATCCATTTGCCTCTATCCCTAGCTGATAGGATCGCGATAGTTAAAATGAATATTTTACCTAAACTGCTATACCTTTTTATCAACATTCCCATCACACCTCCTGGAGAAACTTTTCGCCGCATTAAGTCACTGGTACTGACACGGATATGGGCCGGCAAACAAGCCCGAATAGATCTCCAGACATTAACGCTCCCATATTCACAAGGTGGTTTTGGAGTACCGGACTTTTTCCTATACTGCCTTTGTGCCCAAGCACAATACGCGGCTTATTGGTATCACAAGATACCATATCTCACTCATACAGCCATAGAGGAGGGAGATGCGGATCCGGTCCCCCTGTCAGCGATAACACACGCCAGACCACCGCTGCATGCGAAAGACATTAACACCTTCGATACCACGATCAAAGCCTGGCGTAAACTCGGACAACTGGCCCGCAAGACCCCATTATATGCGCCAGCCATGCCCCTGCATCACCATCACGCATTATCAGTCACTAGTGAGAAAGTAGGCATGTCTTTACTGCGGAACGCTGGAATAGACACAATGGGGGACGTGTTTCCAGAAGGCACATTCCAGGATATCGAACATTTAACATATATACAAAATAAGACCCCCATGTTCCGTTTCACGTATTATAGATTGATGAGAGCACTAAAGGAACACTATCCAACATTTCCAGTAGAGCCAGATTGTTTTGCACCACTCCAACTAATAATCACCACGCAGGACTTATCACATTTGGTGTCTAGATTGTACGCGGCAGCGCAATCAGAGTTTGCGCAACCTACTACAAAGGCTAAGGCACGGTGGGATTTGGAGCTAGAGACTTCATTAACAGATAAGGAATGGCAACAAACCTGCGCCCTGACACAGATTCTAACGCCAAACGGAAACTTGAGAATTATACATTACAAATTCATCCATCAGGCATACTACACCCCTACAAAACTGCTAAAATGTGGCCTACAAGATGAGGACAGGTGCAAGAGGTGCAACGGGGTAGGTGCAGACTTTACCCATCTGGCTTGGTATTGCGCCAAGATCTCAGAGTACTGGAAAGAAGTTACATCCACACTCACTATAATGCTAGAGGAGGAGGTACAATGCACAATACAGGTCTGTCTGCTTGGGGTTGTCCCACAATTTCATGCACTAAAGCGTAAGTTCTGTGTTATATCCTTATTACTTGCTAAAAGACAGGTGGCGCAATGCTGGCATAGTCGAAAGGTACCTAAAGAGTCCACATGGCTCCATGACATGTCCGTATGTAGAGACAAGCTGTTGACATACGAGGAGACCCTCCCTGTGAAATCTAGACCAAAGGACTACTGGTGCTTCCTAACAGACTATATTAATTCCTTGGAGGAGGAAATAGAAGTGTGAATTGTCTACCATTACATGATCAGATGGCATAATATTATGAATAGATCGAACACGGCTATTGAGTGGTCTGGAGGGATGAACCAGATCCATTAATGTAAATGTACAGTCAGACATGAATGGTTTCGATGTCAGGTCTTGAAGTTGAGATTTACTACTGTTCCTTTTTTATAAAATAACAAAATGTGAGACTCATGTTGAAATGCTAGCTGCGAGATCTACAGAGGTTACGCAGGGGCGGCTCCGACCAGTGGCAAAGAATGATTTTTATTACACCTGAATTTTATTGAGTATCTGTAAACACATTGCAAGCCAGCCCCCGGGTTGTAGGCTAGTAGCTGTGTAACCTGACAGTTGTTAATAAAGGTTTTACACAAACAAAAAAAAAAGACTGTGTACTTGGCACGGGGGTGCTCCAAAAAATGGAGGGTGGCGTGGTCTAATTGGAACGAGTACAGAGGTAACATATGTGAACCCCCTAAACCCCTACATACATAAGTCGAGGCAGAACTGTAAGTGGTTATATGACATGCTGGTGTATTCGCTTGATTCCGGTCTGGGAAAGACATGGCTTGGTAGTTCGGACTGGACTGTTCCCATGAGGCACAGGGTCAGAGCTGATTTGCATATAGACAGTGTCTAACCCAGGGTGGTGTGGAGTGCAAAAAAACGATGGATTTAGGCCCAGATCCTTGTACTGGGGTGAATGTATGACATTGTTCTACATTCTGTCCATCAACTGTGTTTTTTGTGTTTTTTAATCACCATGGCACCCGCTTTATGGGCCATGTGAATAACTTTTGAAGTAGACGCGCACAGCGCTTTATGTTTCAGCAAGGCACCCGGTTTTGTGTATCTTGTTTCTGATTCCTGTGCGAAACCTCTGCTTCTCCATCATCACTGTCAAGCTCTCTCCCTCTTGCTGTCAGGGGGAGGACAGAATGCAAGGGCAGTGGTGCCAGGACCCAGGGGTGTAGGAGCCTAAGCAGCAAGCTCAGGGCCATGGCCAGTAACGCAGTTATTCCTAAACATCTTGTTTCATTCTCCAACATCTGCCGGCAGCCATTGCAGAGCAAATCATTGTGTACAAGGACAGAGCGCCGACAGCAAGAGGGATAAAGGAGCTGAGTGCAAGATGAGGCAGGGCAGAAAAAAAGTATGAATGACAGTGTCAGTGTGAAATAATCATTCACCATATAATGCATTAATTTCAGAATTCAACTATTCCTTAATCCTGTTCAGTCTGGGTAATAATGAATGCTGTACACGCTCCTCAATTTGCAACAATTGAATCATATGTTAATTACTCTTAATGTAGAACAGTAAGGTATTGTGCATCTGCCTCAATGTGCAACGTTCTGTTCCTGTGTGTCGACCTCTGTAGTAAAGGAGTCGTGTGTTCTGGGGCTGCAACGAGCAGGAGTGCACTAATGCACAAACCCACATTGCAGCACTGTGATCGTATGTATGACACCCCCCGTCCCGGTACAGCACTGGTCCTTTCTGCATCCCTGTGCACGCTTTAAACCTGCTTATGCGGCCTTCTTGCAGCCCCAGAATCGCATGGTACTCCAGTGTGCAGCAGTGGCCATGTGTGAATGAGCATCATTGCGCATGCTGTGGCCCCCGTGTGCAGGCATTTCATTTTATGGCTTGGTTTTATGGTTGAGTTTTCAGTCTGCAGCGATGGAATCATGCCTGCAAGCCGCTCTCCCTCTACAGCAGTTGGAGTGTGTGCACGCAAACAAGCATCCAGCAGTGCAATAACGCATGTGATCCTGAGAGGGAGCGAAGTTGCATAGATGGCACTCATTGTGCAGCAGTGGCAGTGCTTTTTTAAACTCGAGTCCGTGCCCCTCATCTGGGGTCCATTTAAATTAGATGTATATGGTCAGTGTGTTGGAAACAAGCTAATCCTGCTTACGAAATAAGAATCACAGAGCTTTCAAGAGTACCTGAGTTGTACGGAAAGCCCTCCGATAGCAGCTCAGGAGTGTGCAATTTGTTTAGCCTCTGAACTCGCTATGATTTCACATTAATCAGCTTTCTATGAAAACGGCTGTGTTCCTTTTAAACCACGCAGGCCTTTTTGTGAAGAATGAAAGTGTTCCACTCTTCTGTCTGGGGGAGAGTCCTATCCGACGAATGCCGATTACAGGACAAGGTGCCGGACTCGTGGCGCGGGTCAATTTTACAACCCATATACAAGAAGGGCGACAGCACAGACCCAAAGAACTACAGACTAGTAACCCTGCTGGACATCGAAGGGAAAGCCTACGCAAATACCCTTTTGACAGAATTAACCAGATGGGTCGAAGAAAACAAAATTCTTCCCTTTTATCAAACAGGGTTCCGCAAAGGCTGCTCGACAATCGGCAATATCACGGCAATATCATATCTAGGTCAGCAAGCCAATTGCAAAGATAAGAAACCAGTCTATGCCTCTTTTATAGACTATTCAGCAGCTTTCGACGGAGTGCCACTTTGTAAGCTTTGGTCCAAATTGTGCAACTGGCAAATTCCACCTGGCCTCCTTAACGCCATTATCTCATTATATAGCAATACCTGGATCAAAGTCAAACTGGTAAACAACATTACAACAGAAAAAAGTGTTTTACAAATCGGGGTTTAAAACAAGGATGCACACTTGCCCCAACACTTTTTAACTTATATACAGAGAACCTGGGCAAGACGATCTAAAATGCTAACCTTGTAGTTCCAATAATTGGTGACAACAAAATTCAAATACTACAATACACGGATGACCTAGTGGTGATGGATCACACTAAAACAGGTTTACAAATGGGCCTCAATGCTCTAAATGCCTACAACCTGAACAATGAATTAACGATAAATCCAGAAAAGACCAAAGTATTGATTTTCGGGAGCAGTATTAAAAAAACACTCCTTAAATGGCATGTGGGTAAAGAGACAATAACCTTCTCAAAGTTTTCCAATTACCTGGGGTGTTGGTTGAGCGACTCAGGCAAAGCAACTATGCATTTACATAAAATGAAATCCAAGGTGGAGTCCACAATATATCCTTTGTGGAAGCTACAAGAAAAAATGCAGAGCCCTACCACCATCCCAATTAGAAAGGTGTTACAATCAAAAATGAGGGCAGTCGCGGGTTATGCCCAGCAGGCTTTCCCAGGCAAAATGGGTACAATGATGGAAAAAGCACAGTGCCGGGCGTATAAACGTATATTCAAACTACCGAAATACACACGCAACAGCCGGATTCACCTGGAATAAGGCTTGGTGCACCAGAGTAAAGAATGCCTAGGTGCGCATGCAAAATACCACTATTTAGTACTCAAAGCGCTGGACGGGAGTTTGAAGAGCATGTTGAAAGCCATTTATGAAGGCTCACCCAACCCATGGCAGCCTTATCTGTAGGAAGCAGTAGAAGTTTTGGATTTGGCAACACAAAATTGGAGCCAGGCAGGCATAACCTACCCGACTATTAAAAAGGCAATTAACAAACAATGTTATCAACTGTCAAGAGAAATCGATTTAGCACATTTTGAAAAAGGAAGAGGCCAATCTGGGCTGATAGCAACATACACGGACAATAAATCCCAGCCTTATCTTGATCAAGCACTGGGGCCAGACTTCTCTCCCAATAAAATAACTAAATCTGGGCTGGAAAACCTTGGAACATAAAATCAGCTGCAGAATCTGCAAGTTCAAAACAGAATCATTGCCTCATCTGATGTGTTGCTGCGCGGGGCTCTTAAAATCCCGTCAGAATCTACTAATGCCAATATGGCTACGTAAAGGTGTTCGAACAGCAAAAGAAGCAGTTACAGCTCTATTCTCTAGCACATTACCAACTGACCTGGCCAGAATCGGGAGATATATGTAGGACGTTCACTCAGGACTTGACAAAGATAATGATCAAGTTAATTGCATAAAAATAGTCATGCTGTGCACAAACGAAGGGACACTTCTGTGATAATGCCTTTTTGAACATAACTAATTTATTAATTTTTATACTATGTCCATATTTTTTATATGTTCTCCCATGGAAAGAAAATGGTCATAATTGTTATTGAATCACTTCCTTATTTTTTTTACCTTGCTATATTGCAAATGGTTTTAAGTAACTGTGCAATAAATACATAAATACATTTTTGACTCGACTTGACTTGACAATCTTCTGTCTCCCCCCTGCAGGGGGCCTAAAGGGCCGGCGCCTTAACCCACGCCAAGCCCCACAAGAGAACCGGTTCAGGGCACCCGGGCGCACTCCCAAAAGCGGGAAAATGCCACCCCTCCCCCACCCCCCCGCGGGCAGCTCCAAGTGGGCGCCTGCCCCCCATCCAATGAGGGCCATCGCGGGGTACAAACCCCCCAATAGGGAAAGAGGCCAGCTAGCCTGGGAAGCAAGGAGGGGGGGGCATATAAGCTCTGCTTCCGGGTCTAGTTAGCATCGTGGACCAGGGCGCAGCAGCAGCGCCTCGGAGGAATCTTGGACCGGGACGGGCTCACCTGTACTTGCAAAGCAAAGCGCTGCCCGAGCAGCAGGCGGACGACTGGACAGAAGAGCCCTCCTCTTCGTGGGGACACCTCGAGGGAAGCTGGTACACCCTTTCGACACGGCGTAGGCTATGCAGAGCCCAGGGTCCGGACCGGAGAGGAGCAGAGGACGGCCATCCCCCAAGCGGCAACGTCGTCTCCCTCCGAGCGGCTAGAGAGGAGGGAATCCCCAAGCGGGAGTGCCGGCTTGCTCCGAGCGGCGTGACCAGAGGGGATCCCTGAGCGGCAGCGCCGGCGCCTTCCGAAGGGCAAGTGCAGAAGGAATCCCCAAGCGGCAGTGCCGGCTCCCTTCGAGCGGTGAGAGCAAAAGGAATCCCCAAGCGGAAGTGCCGGCTACCTCCGAGCAGCGTGAGCAGGGAGATGGAAATTGTGGAAACACCTCCGGGGCACTCGTAGGTCTAGCGCCCGGCACCTCGGCTGTTGCACAGAAGGAGTGACGCAGGCAGGGCTGGTGAGTGGAGATTTCACTTCGGGACACCCCCTTGATTGCAGCTCTCATCGTCGAGGTGGTACAAAAGGGGGTGGTGGTGATGGACGGAGCATCTGAATCAATCAAAAACTCACACCCAGTCAAAAGATCTGGGTTTAATCCATCACCGTTATTTAGCCCACTCTGACACCCCAGTTCAGACATGGCTATATGCAAATCACTCTGACCCTGTGCCTCATGGGAACAGTCCAGCCCGAACTGCCAAGCCATGTCTTACCTGGACCGGAAACAAGCTTCCAAGGACCGGTTTCTGGCATTCCAGCCGTCTTCAGCCCGGCTTGCTTGAATCCAGTGGCAAAGTGAGCAAGGGACTCACGTCTGAGCATACACACTTATGGCGGCCAAAAGCAATACAAAAGGGGGTGGTAATGGACGGAGCATCTGAATCAATCAAACACTCACACCCATTGTCGAGGCAGCATTGGTAACCCCCCCCCCCGACGGCCACGAGGAGTGACGCGACTTGGTGGCGGGAAGCCGGACAGAGACACCGGCACACCTCACGCTCGCTGCGCTCATCAACAAGGCGGTGTTTCCGAATTCCTCTGAGCACCTGATCCTCTCAGCAGCTGAGGCATTCCTCCGCGCTTCCCCTGAGCCGAAGGTACAGTGCTGCATTTTGACTCGGACCTCACAAGGGCGAGAAGCGGCGCCCACAAGGTCAGGACATCAAGGAGGAGACCCCAGGGCACCGGGAGATGAGGGCTTTCAATCCTGGTGGCAAATGGGCAGCAACTGACAAAGCGAGTCCGTGTGCAAGCAGTTGGTTTATTCAGACCCAAAGGGCCTCCCACTGCCAAACCACAAGGACATCTCAGACGTGGGCGGACGGCCCAGCGTTCTCTCGCAGTTTGGTGCATAAAGCAGGCGGCTGCACCCCGCCCATGTTCCAGAACACTTCGAAGGCAATCCAGCTGCAGAGGCAGCGCAGTGGGAGTGGTGCATAACACAGGTGGCTGCACCCAATCTTGGACAGTTGCGCGCTGCAAGAAAGGGCAGGGAACTGTGGCTGGTCCCTTTGGGAAGGCGGCCGCACCTCGCCCGGGCTGGCAAACAGCGGACAAACACCCCGGCAACCATGAGTAGCAGCAGGGACTTGGGGGAGTTGCTGAAGCAGATCCGGGCAGCCTCCGAGGTACACGGGACGGAGAAGCTGCAGTCTCACTTGTGGCAGGACGCGGACGAAGGACCAAGCAGTGAGCAACCGGTGGAGACAGAGGAGCTGGCGCAAAAACAAAAGAGGAGGCCCCCAGCAAAGCTAAGGGAGGCAGCAGTACCCAAGAAGGCGCAACAGAAGAGGAAAGCCCCTCCACCATCGGACAGCCCAGGGGCAGCAGGACCAATCGCAGGAGGCTCGAGACCACAGCGACAAGTGTTAAGCATATTAACACTATTGTGCAGGAATGCATCAAATCTATGGTGCCACTCATCCTGCAGGGGCGGAACACACAGGGTGCGGGGAGTACAAGCAATCAGGTAAAGTTCTGGTTTACCATGGCACCTGATAGACCCCGGGTGGGCACGGCAAGCACACTGAGGGGACAGAACACCCAGAGGGACAGGGGGGTCTGGGGTCACCAGTAGCAGGCTGGGGCGGCCCAGCCGGCTGCCCACTCAGTGCCCTCCCGGCACAGGAGCCTTATGTACGGCCTTCCCCCGGCCCCGCATCCTTGACAACTAGGGCCACAGGGTTGGCGAGTCTAATACCGTTGTCAGTCAAGGAGAGAATATGGAAGAAAGAATTTATAGATATTTTCACATTATTAGAGATCCAGGCGGATGGGCTGGACCTGACAGTCTGTGACAAGAAAAATGAGGATAGAAGGGAAAGGAGGAAAGAGAGGAAGGAATGGAACTTTGACAATTGGATAGACGCTTTCAGGATCATGGCGTGCATAATTATGGAGAAGATCCCGCGCTGCGCCGCCGACCTCTGGCTTTATGAATCCAACATACATATCGCGCAGAGGCAATTCCCCGGTGATACATGGCTAGAGTATGATAAGGGTTTTCGCTTAAAAATGCAGACACACCCGAGATGGAATGGAATGACGAGGATGTGTCGGGCTTCATCCACAAGATGATGATAGCTAGGGAGAGCAAGACCTGGGCTGGGAGGAGTGAGCAGCCTTTTGACCCCCTTTTCACAAGGGGAAAGGCAGAACTTTCCACAAAGGCAGAGCGCACAACACATGGAAGGCCTCACCACCGCGGGGGGCAGCCATACGCTGGAAGTATGAGTCCAACAACTGCTCATGGGGATCCTCATGCAAATTTCAATACATTTGCTCCAAGTGTGGAGGGGGACACCCAGCGTCAGAGTGCAAACGCAAGGGTGAACAAGGGAGAGACAAAAAAAGAGAAAAAGGGGAAGCAGTAAGGCGACAGTAGAAGGCGCAGGGGGGCCGGCAGATTTCCGACATTACAGCCTAGCCAGATATCCCCTATTAACACGAAGCAGTTACGCAGGCTTGCTAACATGTACCACAACAAGACAGATGCAGCAGTACTAGTGAAAGGTTTTGAAGAAGGTTTTGTCCTCCCATTCGAGGGCACCCTGCTGCCAGGTGGGGCAAAGAATTTAAAATCTGCCCTCCAGCATCCAGGGTTGGTCTCCAAAAAATTAGAAAAAGAAAAAGCACTGGACAGGATAGAGGGGCCCTTGCCACAACACATGCACGCAGGGCTCGTGGTCTCACCGTTGGGGGTGGTACCCAAGAAGGAGCCAGGCCAGTTCAGATTAATTCGACACCTGTCATTCCCCGAAGGGTCATTTATTAACGATGGGATCACCCCCGAGGCCTGCTCGGTGGGTTGCGCAACAGTGGAAGACGCCATTGACTTAGTCAGGTCGGCGGGCCACGGTGCCCTTATGGCAAAAGCGGACATAGAATCGGCATTCCGCCTCCTGCCAGTCCACCCAAACAGTTTCCACCGCCTGGGTTTTCATTGGGAGGGGGGCTCTATTTCAACAAAGCATTGCCCATGGGTTGTTCAGTGTCTTGCGCATACTTCGAGACATTTAGCACATTCCTGGAGTGGGCACTCCACACCAGGCACCGGGAGGGGGGAAGCTCCATTACTTAGATGATTTCCTGTTCACGGGCCCTGCAGCATCTGACGAGTGCAGCCAGACATTAGCAGCTTTCCAAGAATTAGCCGTAGAACTAGGGATCCCATTGGCAGCAGAGAAAACGGTGGGCCCAGCAACAACACTCATGTTCCTGGGTGTAGAACTCGACTCTATAGCAGGCAGATCTAGGCTCCCAAAAGATAAAGTTAAGGATTTCAGGGAGGACATTAGGTACCTATTCGGGCGAGTGAAAGCGACACTCAGGGAGGTCCAGGGTCTGATAGGCAAGCTCAATTTTGCAGCCAGGATAATCCCGGCAGGTAGGGTGTTCGCCCGGCGGTTAACCCAGCTGACATGAGGCATGACACGCAAACACCACCATGTCAGGCTGGGAGCAGGCAGTTAAGCAGGACCTGTTAATGTGGGACTCATTTTTGGAAAACTTTAATGGGATTCTCATCTGGAGGAAAGGATGGGTGACATGCAAGCAGATCGCGCTGTTCACGGATTCCGCCGGCAGCTACGGCTTCGGGGCCATTCTGGGCAGCAAATGGTGCAGGGGGCAATGGCCCTGCGAATGGCACAGGTCAGGCATGACAGGGAACATAACATTCCTTGAGCTCTTCCCCACTGTAGTGGCCCTGACCATATGGAAGCATGAGCTGCGCAATATGAAGCTAACAATTTGGTCCGACAACAAGGGGGTGGTACAAACCATCAACAAAGGGTCAGCTAAGTGCCCCAACATACTCAAACTAATGCGCCACCTGGTTAAATTACAGTTGGATGGCAACATGGACCTGAGGGCCCGACACGTACCAGGGGTGGAGAAGAAATTGGCGGACGCCCTAATAAGAGCGCAGGTGGTCAGATTCAGGCAGCTGGCCCCAGGGACGGATCAGGACAAGATCCCCTTTCCGGTGCACCTGTGGGACCTGGTGGGATAGACCTCTCTGTTCTAGTGAACCAAGCCCTTGCCCCTGAAGCAGCCAGACGATACAGGAAGTATGTGGGAACGGTGATGCAGATAGGGGGCACCCAGAACTTGGCTGACGCAGGGGCAACGGTTAGGGCGGTAGAGAGGTTCATACAGTGGGCTTTCAACTGCAAGAAATCTAGGTCCTGGGCCCAGGCACACCTATCAGCTGTAACACACTTCACCAAATTGGCAGGGGGGCATGACCCGGCAGCATCTCATTACGTCAAGGCAGCCATGAAAGGTTGGAGGCGTGCCGAGGGCACGAGAAAAGACAACAGGCGGGGGGCGGAGCTAGCCGGCGTCCATGTAAGACGCGCGAGCGCGGAGCTCCTTGCCGATAACCCGCAAAACTCCTGCTAAAGCATCCTGAATCGGCCCTGCCGGCATTAAAACCTGTGGGGGACCTTCGCCCGAGCCCTCGGTGAGACGGCGGCCCCTTTGTCCGGCGGAGAACGGACGCGGTGCGACTCGGCGCTGCAGTGCACGGAGCATCGAAGACCCAGGCCGCGATCCCCAGCCTGCCCTGGAGGGCTGCCCGGGTTACGTCGCAGTGCGTGCGGCGTGAGTGCCCGAGGCGATCCGGACCATCCGCAGAGTCTCCTGGTCGGCGGTCACGCTCGCGCCCAGCGCTGAGAAGCAACGGGGGGGACGATCCCCTGTCTGGAGGCGACGAGTGGAAGAGACTACCAGAGGGTGCACTGAACCCATGTTGCCTGCGGGGAGGCCCTAAGGAGAATTGCTAGGCTGCAGGCGAGAAGCATTGTTCGCCGACTCCCAGCGCCTACCACCACGCAGAGGAGGGCCCTCGGAGGAGCGGTGAGTGCCCTGTGCCCAGACCCTGTGACACTTTGACCACCCACTGGGCGAACAGACACCGTGGGGTGCTGCCTGAAGGCACGTTCTGCAGCCCGATTGAATCGGCATCCTGGTGCGGGAGGCCGCCATCTTGAGCAACGGTCCCGCAACGCGCCGCCCTTGACGAGGGAGACCTACAAACCTGCGCCCACCGCTAAGCCGGACCGCAAATCACAGGTGGTGGTTTCCACACCTCTGTCCCTACCGGCTGTATGTCCACTAGAACTGCCATGGGGAAAGGGGACAGGTCGCAACCCAAGCTATCGTTCGACCAGAGGAAGGCGAAAGGGGCCGAGGGGGCAACTCAAACTTCCCCTCCACGCCCTACGACGTCCGAGACCTCCCTATGTTCTGAAATACGGGACATGCTGGGGACGATGGAAAAAGGTCTACAAGGCAGCATGACGGAGATTAGCACCAAAATCGACGCGCTGACGTATCGGATGGACCGCATGTCCGAGAGGGTGGACAAACATGCGGAGAGGCTGGACATGGCAGAGAGACGGCTCACAGAGGCGGAAGAGGCCCAAACGGAGTGGGATAAGGACCGCAGACAGTTTAGTCGTCTGCTCCAGGTCATCCAGGACAAAACAGAGGATTTGGAGGCGCGCTCAAGGCGCTCCAACCTACGCATTACGGGTGTGGCGGAATCTACTAGCACCGGTAAAATGGAGCTGTTTGTGGAGAAACTCCTTCGGACCCTGTTAGGGGAAGATGTCTTCTCCCCTGTGTTTATTGTTGAACGGGCCCACCGCACTCTGGGGCCGAAACCACAACCTGGCCTCCCGCCACGACCGATCATAGCAAAATTGCTTAATTATCGGGACAGAGACTTGGCACTGCGTCTAGCCAGAGAAAAGGGGAAACTGCAGTTCGAGGGCATGAACATTTCCCTGTTCCCGGACTTCACGGCGAGAGTACAGGAGGAAAGGAAGCGCTTTGCCCCCTACAAGAAACAGCTGAAGGACCTGGGGCTCGACTACGCCATGCTGTACCCGGCGAGGCTTCGCATCAACAGGCAAGGTCACTCACATTTTTTTACCGACCCAGCAGAACTTAAAAAATCCTTGAAGGAATGGGAGAAAGACAACCGCAACAACCAGGGAAGTAGGCGAGAGGACCTAGACGCCTCCTCCCACTTGAGTGACCAGGAGTAGCCGAACGCTGGTGGGACGCTGCTGTACTGTTGGCGCTGGGCGGCGCAAAGACTTACACACGGTCAGTGTGGACCCACCGAGTCATGTCTTTTGGGTGAGATCTTCCTGTTAACTCCCGGTTTGGTCGATTAGCACCGTGGAATGGGTGGGGGGCTGCCCCACTTGCCGGGTGGGGTCAGGGATAGGCCCCTCTGCATAAGGGACGGGTATTGTGGACCTGTGAAGACTAGAGCCGGCAGGGCTCATTACTGCTGAGCGGGGGGCGGGACGGGAGCACGCGAGAGGCTACTAGCTCTGGTTTCCCAGCTGTGCTGTTTGCTGGCTAGATCCCTCTGCCCCTGCGCTTTTGGCTTCTGGCTCCCTCGGGAGCTATTTGGGGTTCTGTAAAGTTCATAGTTGGTTATGGGGGGGATGCTGGGTGGTGTTGATTCCTGTCTGACCGGGTTGGGGATGGTCGGCTGTGGGTGGGGGGGAGACAGTTCTTTGATGGTTTGTGTATTATTGCTGTCATGCTGTTTGGGGTTCGGGGTTTACCGGGTGGGGGGTTTGTTTTTGCCGACTACTGCACTGTGTCTGTCACGCTATCTGCTCTGTAACATTTTACTTTCTACACTGCTATGTCGACTGCTGACTCACTAAGTGCGGAGAGCTCGCTGGGCTCTTTGCGATTGCTGTCCTGGAACGTAAGGGGGCTTAACGATTTCCGCAAACTCAGGAAGGTCTTGGCCTATTTGCAACGCCATCATATTGACATTGCTTTATTACAGGAGACTCACTTACCGCTTTCCAGCCCAATGTTACAGGTGAGGGGCCTGGGCCCTGCTTGTGTCGCTGCGGGGTTCACAACGCATGCTAGAGGGGTGCTCATATGGGCTAATCCCAAGTCCCGACTGTCGTTGACCCGAGTGGCAGTGGACCCAGAGGGGAGGTTTGTGGTTGCACGTTGTGTTGGTAAAGATCATGATCTCCTGCTGGTGAATGTGTATGGCCCCAACTACGACTCCCCGGAGTTTTACTCTTCGCTTGCTGACAGCTGCAGGCAGTTTGTGGGCTCTAGAATGCTGTGGGGGGGGGATTTTAATTTGGTGCTGAACCCGGCCCTGGACAGATCTGCGGGCCCCCCTAGGTCCCCTGCAGCCTCCGCGTCTCTCCTTTTGTCGGAATGTGTGAAACTTGATTTGCTGGATGTGTGGCGGCATAGACACCCGGGGCGGGGTGGGTTCACTCACTACTCGGCCTACCACAACATCCACACACGCATAGATTATTGGTTTGTTTCCCGCGTTTTGTTAGATACGGTTAAGGGTTGCACGGTTCTCCCGCGCACGCTGTCTGATCACTCGCCCTTGCTCCTGTTGCTGGTGGCTCCTCCCAGGAGGATTCCCCCCTTCACATGGAGGTTCCCCCCGTACTCCCTCTTGGATGAGGTTTTCAGAGGGGAACTCGCCGAAGACATAGAGACCTATTTCGCAACCAATGTGGGCTCAGTGGACAGCGTTCAAGTCCTATGGGACGCATTTAAGGTTTACATCAGAGGGATGACTATAGCAAAGCACTCAGGGGTGCTTAAAGCTATTAGGCGACGCCTACAGTTGCTCGAGACGCAGCTAGCGGGCCTGGAGGGCCGGGCGGTGGACTCGGGGGACGCGGCTGATGCGGTCGCGCTTACGTCCTTACTAGATGAATTTCAGGAGGAAGCGGACAGGGAAATTCAACATATGGGCAAATACGCGACGGCGCGTGCGTATGGGGAACGGGAGCGACCTGGTGCACTCCTTGCTAAACTTATGCGCAGCAGTAGGCCCCCGTTGGTTATTGAGGAGTTGGTGACGGCTACGGGGGCGGTGGTCACGGAGGAACATGATATCTTGGCGGAATTTCATGCCTACTACACTGCCCTCTACTCCTCGAGGGACACACATCTCGAGGAAGAAATCGACGATTATTTGAGCTATCTGCAGATGCCCTTCCTGGCCGACTGGCAGAGGGAGTTTCTTATGGCCCCTATCCAGAAGGAGGAGATAACGGAAGCCCTGGAGGGCATGAAGCCCGGTAGCGCTCCTGGTGCGGATGGACTCACGGTTTCCTTCTACAAAGCCTTTCAGGCGCAACTGGTCCCCTACCTGATGCTCTTATTCGATGATATTTTCCAGCAGGGCAGCATGTCAAAGTCCATGAGAGAGGCGCTCCTTATTACCATCCCTAAACCTGGCAAACCCCTTAACCACTGTGGCTCCTACCGACCGCTATCGCTGATAAACGTGGACGCGAAACTGTACGCTAAAGTACTTGCGACTCGTCTGGCGCTGCTGGTCCCGGACCTGGTTGCCCCGGAACAGGCTGGATTTGTTCCCTCACGCAATCTCACTTATAATATCCGCACGGTCCTAGGCACGATCCAACATGTCAAACACGACAGCAAGGCTGTGGCCATCTTCTTAGATATGGAGAAGGCCTTCGATTCTGTCGAGTGGCCGTTCATGCTGAGGGTCCTTCGTAAATTTGGCCTCGGGGAATCGTTTTTGCAAATGTTGGGAGCTCTATACTACAAACCTACTGCGAGACTGAAGATAGGTAACCTAATCACTGCTCCCATCGAAATTGGGAGGGGCACGCGTCAAGGTTGCCCCCTCTCTCCGTTGCTGTATGCCATGGTAGCGGAGCCCCTCGCCTGCGCTATACGAGAGTATCATCGGTTTGAAGGGATCAACTTTCCGACGTACCAAATTGGTATCTCCACATATGCGGATGACACTCTGCTATATGTCCGGGACCCGGAGATTAACCTCACTGCGGTGCTGCGGGAGGTGGTGAGGTTCGGGGCTCTTTCGGGCCTCCGCGTCAACTGGGCTGAATCAGTAGCTTTGCCCCTGACACCGGTGACGCTCCCTTTTGACTCGGAGTACCCCTTGCGATGGACCACGGACTCTATTCGCTACTTAGGGATACACATTCATACAGATCCGGAGGTCCTTATCCGCGAGAATTATGGAGTGGCCTACTCCAAACTGATGGATGATGTCGAGGTGTGGTCTAGGCTCCCGCTTTCACTCATGGGCAGAATTGCACTCATGAAGATGGTGGTGCTCCCCAGGTTCCTTTTCCTATTCGTGAACATACCGGTAGCCCTTTCCAAAGCCTTTTTCCGGCAACTCACCCAGACCCTTGTCCGCCTGGCGTGGGGGGGCAAGCAACCGCGAGTGCAGTGGCAAACGCTCACCCTTCCGTACGAACAGGGAGGCCTTGGAGCTCCAGACCTGGAGCGATACTATAGGCTTGCTCAGGGTGCCCACCTCCATACGTGGATTCATGGGGATCCAGGCATCCCTCATGTGAAATTGGAGCGGCTCTTTGCAGACCCCGTCCCGCTTCCGGCGACTGTATGTTATCCGCCCGATAGAAGGGTCGGCAATCTGGACTCCATAGCTGCCACGAATCACGCTTGGCATGCTCTGATCGGCTCCCGTGAGTGCACGCTACTGTACTCACCCTTGCTCCGTGTGGAATGGGCGGCCTGGTTGGCTCCGCTAACGGAGAAGGGCGTCCTGAAGGCGCTACGTGACCTGGGCATTGTTACCATGGGAGACCTCTTTTCAGAGGGCACTCTGAAAACGCTGCAACACGTCCTTCAATCCTGCCCTGGGGCGACGCTGCTCCATAGTTTCCAATACCACAGGGTCCGTAGGGCAGCTCTTGCTGTTCTGGGCCCGGACCTTGCTGAACCACCGGAAGTGCCGGAACTCACCTATGTCATCAAAACCCCCTCAGCTCGCAAACTGATCACGGCTCTTAGGTTACTGGGTGATAGTCAACGGCGATATCCCCCCTCCAAGGCCCGATTGGCCTGGCAGGCTGACCTCCACTTCCCCATCTCAGACGACATGTGGCGTTATTGTGCTACTAATACTAGGAAAATCTCACTCAACGGTAGGCACCGTCTGGTGCATTTTAAGTTCCTGCAGCGTGTCTACTACACGCCTGAGAGGTTGCACAGGTATGGCCTTAGAGAATCAGCGGAGTGTGAGCGTTGCCACTTTCACACAGCAGACTTTCTCCATATGGCCTGGTCTTGTCCTGCCATACATAAATACTGGACAGAGGTCTTTGCGGAGCTCAGCGCTATCCTCGGTGAGGTGATCCTTCCCGACCCGGCGCTCGCCTTACTTGGTTTCTCAAAACCCCTTCCTGTTGCTCTGCGACGACTCGCAGACATGGCATTACTTACGGCGAAGCGGCTGTTGGCAGTGTGTTGGATGCGGGGGCCAGTCCCTACTAAAAACAGACCTGCTTTACTGCTGCACGCAGTCGGAGGTGTATAGTGAACTCCTGCCGCCGAAGAGTAGACCCAAGAATTTTTGGGGTATGTTTCGAGCGTTTCAGAATGCGAGAGAGAATGGTGAGTCAGATCCGGAGAGTGTGGAGCCTGATGTGATACAGGAGGAGGGGGCTGCATCAGCTGTGGATGAGGAGTGTCTCGGTTGAAGGCCTTCATGTTGTACCAGTGTGGTGTTTCTCGTCTGACTTTTGAGTTGTTTTGCGTTGGGGGTGGCTTGCGATTGCTGTTCTGGCTTGTGACATTCGCTGTCCCCTTCCCAGAGCGTTATCCCACCTTAGTGGGCGTTTTCTTATCTCCCTTAGCTTAGCTGAGGGGTTCATGGTAGTGGTGTAGGGTGGGTGGTGGGTGGTGGACACGGGTTTCGGTAGTCTGGCTTGTTCTTCTTTGGGGGTGGGTGGGTTTGTTATGGTCTGGGTCTGGGTTTCTGCGCAGTTCTTCCCGGATGGCTGTTTCGATCCTGCCAATCTGGCACGTCATGTTGCACCTGGGTCTGACTCTGTTGGCATTGCGGGGCATGTATCCTGCTTCTATGTTCTGGTCATCTATCGGTAGCTACTATGATTCATTGCCTCTGCTCGCTTATCCCATACCTGCAGTTTCGCCACCAGGCCTCCGGGCTGTTGGACTTTACGGCTGTGTAACCTACCTTTACCCAGGGATTGGAGAGTGTTTTTTTTTCCCCCTGATGCCGCCGGCCTCCGGGTTGTAGGCGATGTTGGCTGTGTATGTGACATGTGGTTGCAATAAAGTATAAATTTAATAAAAAAAAAAAAGACAACAGGCGGCCAATAGACTTCTCAAAACTGGCTCTCCTGCTGGAAGCACTAAGGGGTGTCACCAGGGATACTTTTGAACTCAGCCTATTCAGAGCGACCTTTGCCACAGCATTCTTCGGGGCATTCCGCATCAGCAAGCTGGTTGCCCCGAGTAGGAGGGGTCCCAAGGAAGATTGCATACAGGCAAAAGACATAACGCCTTATGCGTCTCAGGTGGAGATACGACTGAGGTACTCAAAGATGGACCAGGCTGGGATAGGGAACATGATACGGCTACACTGCATCGAGGACCAGAGGTACTGCGCGGTATGCTGCCTACAGGCTTTTATGGCAATCCGGCCAGCGGGTGAGGGGCCACTCTTTAAACACAGGGACAGCAGCCAACCGAGTAGATTCCAATTCACAACAGTAATGCGCTTGGCTCTAAGGAAGACAGGTCTCCCCCTGCATACTTTGGGTCACACTCATTCAGAATTGGGGCAGCCACATCAGCTGCTCAACACTGGATGTCGGAGGTGGGGATAAAAGCAGTAGGCAGGTGGCGGTCCCGAGCTTTCCAGGCATATATTAGGCCTCACTTACTGTAGAAACAATCACATGCCAAGAGGGGGTTGCAGTGACACCGCCCCACAGAAGGTGTCGAACAGGGAACTGACTTTTGTGACCATTGATCCAGCAGGGAAGAGACCGCGGCTGGTGCTAGTAGAGGGCCATTCATTCATATCCATAATGCAGTCGTTGTGGCAACAGCGAGGCTGCAAGCAAGAGGGGAGGCCAGTGGACACGTGCATCCGGTGGATGGGTAGGCCGGGGAGGAGATGAGACCAGCTGCCGGCGACTCTGGACAAATTTCAGACAGACGCACCCTCGCTTCCCGACATCTTGAGCATCCACCTTGGGGGAAACGATTTGGTGAGCAGGGGAAGGAAGGCGCTCCTCCACGACATCCAGAGAGACCTCACGGAGACATCCAGGTCATTTAGGAATACGGCTGTCATATGGTACGAACCGATCAGCAGACAGGACTGGCGTGGGCTGGAATCAAGGAAGGCGGTGGAGAATTCTAGGAGGAAACTGAACATAGCCGCGAGCAAATTCTACAAAATCAATGGTATGGAAAGCATGAGGCACGGGCTCCTCCACCCAGGACGCCCAGAACTCTACGCAAACGATGGAGTTCACTTGTCGGAAGAAGGCATGAAAGAATTTTGGAGCAACCTGTGGGGAGCAATGGCACTGGAGGGTTGCAGATAAAAAAAGAAAAAAAAAAGAAAAAGCCCAGAGATGAGTAAAAACCTTTTCAAACAGGGGGGCGAGTGGGAGCCGCAGGAAGACGTAAGCCTCCCTGGCGGCGTGGCGGAAACTAAGGATACAATGGTTACTACGGAGACACACCAACGGGCGGTGTGTAAGGATTGGCACCCTCACACTGGGATGCCGGACGGCAGGGTGAGTGGCCAAATAAGAAAAGGGGGTAGAAAACGAAGACGGCACTCGCTAACAAGGTAGCGAGTATGGTCCTAATTCCGGGAAGGAAGCTAACCCCACGCAAAGTTAGAACAAAGACAACCGAGCAAGGAAATGGCCCAGATGGGGCAAAAAGCAAGAGAAGCCTACAGAAAGAACTAACGAACAAACTGCCAGTCCAAATGCGAAGGGACAAGTGAAGTGATCAGCAAACACAGACTGATGATTTATGACACATGCATAACAGTTCACGAAGTCAAGTCAAGTCAGAAATTTGTATAGCGCGCTACTCACCCAGAGGGTCTCGAGGCGCTTAAGGGAGAATGGTTAGTTACTGATCAAACAGCCAGGCTTTGAGTTGCTTTCTGAAGGAGAGGTGCTTCTGCGTGAGACGGACGTGGGTGGGGAGGGAGTTCCAGGTCTTGGCCGCCAAGTAGGAGAAGGATCTTCCTCCCGTGGTGACTTTTCGGATGCGCGGAATCGCAGCGAGTGCTTGGTTGGACGAGCGTAGTTGGCGGGTGGGGGATGCAAAAGGTCAGGCGGGTGTTGAGGTACCTCGGTCCTAGGTCGTGAAGGGCCTTGTGTGCGTGGGTGAGGAGACGGAACATGATTCTCTTGTTGACGGGGAGTCAGTGCAGGTCTCTTAGGTGACCGGATATGTGGTTGTGGCGAGGTATGTTTAGGATGAGTCGAGCGGATGCGTTTTGTATGCGTTGAAGTCTTTTCTGCAATTTGGCTGTGGTTCCGGCGTAGAGGGTGTTTCCGTAGTCCATTCGGCTGGTGACAAGTGCTTGGGTGACCGTCTTCCTTGTTTCGGTGGGGATCCATCGAAAGATCTTTCGGAGCAGCATGTGTAGGATGTTAAAGTAAGATGATGAAACGGCGGTGACTTGTCATCGAGAGGGAGGAGTCTAGGATGAATCCCAAGTTGCGAGCATGGTCCGTTGGTTTGGGTGCGCTGCCTCGGGCTGGGGGCCACCATGAATCATCCCAGGCAGAGGGGGATGATCCTAGGACGAGTACTTCCGTCTTGTCAAAGTTCAGTTTTAGGCGGCTATTCTTCATCCATTCGGCTACGTCTTTCATCCCTTCGTGTAGGTTTGTTTTGGCGGTGGTTGGGTCTTTGGTGAGGGAGAGGATCAGCTGGGTGTCGTCTGCATAGGAGATGATGTTGAGGTTGTGTTGGCGTGCGATGGATGCGAGGGGACTCATGTAGACGTTGAAGAGGGTGGGGCTGAGCGATGATCCTTGTGGTACGCCGCAGATTACTTTGGTGGCCTCTGATCTGAAAGGGGGGAGGCGGACTCTCTGGGTTCTTCCTGCGAGGAACGAGATGATCCACTCCAGTGCCTTATCTTGTATCCCGATGTTCCTGAGGCGTTGTACCAGTGTGCGGAGGCAGACCGTGTCGAACGCTGCGGAGAGGTCCAGGAGGATGAGGGCCGCAGTTTCCCCGTTGTCGAGCAGTGTCCGGATGTCGTCTGTGGCAGCGATGAGGGCGGTTTCAGTGTTGTGGTTGGCTCGGAAGCCGGACTGCGAGGGGTCGAGGGAACTGTTAGACTCAAGGAAGGCAGCGAGCTGACTGTTGACGGTCTTCTCTATGACTTTGGCGGGGAACGGGAGGAGCGAGATGGGGCGGCAGTTCTTAAGTTCGGTGAGGTCTGCTGTAGGTTTTTTCAGGAGGGCGCTGAGCTCGGCATGTTTCCAGCTTTCTGGGAAAGTAGCGGTGTTGAAGGAGCAGTTGATGATGTCCCGTAGTTGGGGAGCGATGACGGAGTAGGCCTTGTTGAAGATGTGATGGGGGCAGGGGTCGGTTGGCAATCCGGAATGGATGGAGTTCATCAAGCGGGTGGTGTCATCTGTGCTGATTGGGGTCCAGGCACGGAGGGTGGTGGTGGGGAACTTTGGTTCAGTGGTGAGGGGAGGGGGCTGGTCGCCGAAGCTGTTTTGTATGTCTGCAATTTTGCTGTGGAAGAACGAGGCTAGAGAGTCGCAGAGGTCTTGAGAGGGAGGGATGTCGTTGTTGCCGGCACTGGGATTGGTGAGCTCTTTGACAATGCTGAAAAGTTCCTTGCTGTTGTGGGAGTTGTTGTCTAGTCGATCCTTGAATGCTGATTTCTTGGTGGTGCAGATCAGCTGGTGGTGTTTGCGGGTGGCGTTCTTGAGGGCGGTCATGTTGTCTGTGGTTGGGTTTCTTCGCCACGCTTTCTCGAGGGCGCGACAGTTCTTTTTGGAGTTCTTGAGGTCGTCGTTGAACCAGGAGGCTTTTTTGCTTCCAGGTTTGTTGGGATGGATTTTCAAGGGTGCTAGTTTGTTAGCAAAGTGGGTGATCCACTGTTCGAGGTTGATGGCTGCTTGATTTGGGTCCGTTGATATGGCGGGGGGTTTCGGTTCAGAGATGTGGTGAGCTGGTCGGAGGTAATTTTGTTCCAGCTTCTGCGGGGAACTTGTTGCGGGTGGTGGTGGGTCGTGGTCTTTTTGAAGCTGAAGTGGACGCAGCTGTGGTCCGTCCAGTGGAGTCCTGTGGTGTGATTGAAGGAGATGTGTTTGCTGGAGGAGAAGATTGGGTCGAGCGTGTGACCGGCGTAGTGGGTGGGGGTGTTCACCAGTTGTTTGAGTCCGAGATTGGCGAGGTTATCCAGCAGGGTGGTGGTGTTGTTGTCATTGTTATTCTCCAGGTGGAAGTTGAGGTCTCCTAGGCGAATGTAGTCATCGGAGGGGAGGGCGTGTGGGCTAACAAAGTCAGCAATGTCTTCGCTGAATTGTGTGCAGGGTCTTGTGGGTCTGTAAATGAGGGTGCCTCTTAGTGTGGTCCTGGGGTCGGTGTGAATCTGGAAGTGGAGGTGTTTGGGGGCTATGAGGGTGTCGTCGGAGTTGGTCGAGATGCGGATAGTGTTCTTGTGGACGATAGCGATGCCTCCTCCTTTTTGGTTGGTGCGGTCCTTTCGGATGATCTTGTATCCGACCGGGATGGCTATGGCGATGTCGGGTGCTGAAGAGGCGTTCATCCAGGTTTCCGTGAGGGATGCGACGTCCGGCGACGTGGTGTCGAGTAGGTTCCATAGTTCAATGGCATGTCTGTGGACCGAGCGGGTGTTGATCAGGATGCATTTCAGATGGTTGTTCTCGGGGCTCTGTTTGGCGTTTGTGGTACTAGTGTGGGTCCTAATGCAGCAGAACTTGCAGGATTGGCAGGTGAAGGGTCCATGAGTACGTCCTGGGGCGGCTAGGTGGCAGTCGTGGAGGCGGCCGGTGTTGAGGTCAGGTCGAGTCACAGCTCCCCGTCTCGTGGCTTGCAGACCTATTCACCTAGTGGGTGGGAGAAGCAACTGGGAGGATTGTATGGCAATCGCATATGACTTATGACAGACAGTATACGCCTGCCCCTCATCCAATGGGGGCCATCGCGGGGTACAAACCCCCCAATAGGGAAGGAGGACAGCCAGCCTGGGAAGCAAGGAGGGGGCAAATAAGCTCCACTCCCGGGTCCAGTTGGCATCGTGGACCAGGGAGCAGCAGCGCCTCAGAGGAATCTTGACCCACCCACCCACACCAAAGGAGCAGCAATGTCGCAGTGCTGGAAAGAGGGCAGGGAATGGGCGGAAACTAGGGATACAATGGTTACTACGGAGACACACCGACGGGCGGTGTGTAAGGATTGGCACCCTCACACTGGGATGCCGAACGTCAGGGTGAGTGCCCAAACAAGAAAAGGGGGTAGCAAACGGAGACGGCACTCGCTGCCCAGCCCCCACCAGACGGCAGGGCACAACAGAGCTTAACAAGGTAGCGAGTATAGTCCTAACTACGGGAAGGAAGCTACCCCCGCGCAAAGTAAGTGCAAAGACAACCAAACAAGGAAATGGCCCAGATGGGGCAAAAAGCGAGAGAAGCCTACAGAAAGAACTAACGAACAAACTGCCAGTCCAAATGCGAAGGGACAATGGAAGTGATCAGCGAACACAGACTGATGATTTATGACACATGCATAACAGTTCACGAATAGTATTATATGGCAATTGCATATGACTTATGACAGACAGTATATGCATGTATTATCAATAATAACTGCGGCCAACACTGACCACTAAGAAACCAAACAGTTGTTGGCTTGTTCATTCTAAGTAGCACCACAGGGAGGTAGGATACATATGCATATATGCTCTGGAGTAGGGCACAGTGCAGGTGTTAACATAATTTCACTCCACAGAATTCCACGACCAACATTTTCAATACAACCCACATAATTCCACACACATATCCATTACACACCAAACAAAACACATAAGTAAAAGACTTTTTTAATTTACAACGCCAATAGCTCAAAGTCTCACAAATGCAAGAGCTATTGCATTGCAAATTCCTATTCACAACTGGCGGTCCGCCATGTATGCACTCATATATTTTACACGTCAAATCTATAAAATTCTAGTCTACAAAAGTGAAAATGTTCCACGTTTACATACATAACATGTAAGAGCACAAGTCACATCACGTTTTTGATATTTGTTCACAGAACGTCATATAAACTGCTGCTTATGCTGTCTTTTCCGAACGGGTGCCCACTAAAACTGTCGCTCGTCACACGCCGAGCTGGCAGTACGTAGGCACACACACATTCTCTATCACAAGGGCCTACCCGCAGCTTTAACCCCACAAGGACCAGAGTACCTGCACGGATAGCAACAAGCCCCAGAAGACGCCATGACGCTGTACGTACCCCCTGTGGCCCGCTGCCGTCGCCGGCGGGAGACGGGCGCGCTGCAGCTGATAGTCTGGCAGATTTTGAGCTCCACGTATCTTCGTTTGGACATGGCCGCCGGGTTATTTCTTATGTTTCCCTCACGAAGTAAAACTCCTTCTGCTAGCGGCTGGAAATGAGAACTAGACCTCCAGGGGCTACGAAAGTTTTGCGAGAAGATTAATAATTTATCCCCAGAGAGTCGTGTTTCAGGAGCAGTAATTTAAGTGCGGCTTCTGCTAACGCAGAATAATGAAGCGGCTCCAACCTACATTTACCTACTTATTTATGCAGGCGAGATCCACTTGCACTACAATGATGGCGCAGTGCCGTGCATGGTTTGTGTTAGACTGCGCGTACTAGTCTGCGTGACTTTACGTGCGTATCTGCGACCCTGTGTGTGCAATATATCTGTCCGTCTACCTTTCAATCCATGTTACGTGTTATGTATATTAATATGTATTTATGAAGTGTACTTATGCCTAGATCTCTTGGGGCGGTGACACCAAACAAACACTACAGGTCGGCAGGTAAAAGGTAAATTTAAAGAGAGTAAAGCTTGTTTATTTTACTCAACTGCAAAAGAGAGAACACTTATTGTGTATTGAAAAACAATGCGAACAGGTGGCTATATCAAATGGTGGTCCAAGGCTTGCACCGAGGGACCTGAGAGACTTGCTTTTGTGAAATTGAAAAAGTATGGGCACGTTATTCCCCATAGACCCCCCCCCCCCCCCCCCCACCCACCGACCTCTGACCATGATAAACTGTACACATCCTTGGATATCCCGAAGCAAAATCAAGGTGGATGCCCTTAGTGCATGGTTAGGATTTTTGTATGTAGTCTGCACACGCTAAATTTAGATGCTATTGAATCAGGGCAATGGGAGCACACAGCTGGAAAAGCCTTGAATCAATCAATCAAGAGTATTTGTAAAGCGTGCTACTTACCCGCTAGGGTCTCAAGGCGCTAGGGGTGGGTGCGGGGAGGGGGGTATGGGCTGCTACTGCTCGAAAAGCCAGGTCTTGAGTTGCTTCCTGAAGAAGAGATGGTCCTGGGTGAGTCGTAGGTGGGTGGGGAGGGTGTTCCAGGTCTTGGCTGCCAGGTAGGTGAAGGATCTTCCGGTGGTGGTTCTGCGGATCCGTGGGACGGTGGAGAGGGCGAAGCTGGCGGAGCAGAGCTGGCGGGTTGGCGTGTAGAACGTGAGGCGGTTGTTGAGGTATTCGGGGCCAAGTCCTGGAGAGCCTTGTGTGTGTGGGTGAGGAGTCTGAACGTGATCCTTTTGCTGACGGGGAGCCAGTGCAGGCAGGTCCCTCAGGTGGGCGGAGATGTGGCTGTGTCGGGGGATGTCCAAGACGAGTCGTGCTGAGGCGTTCTGGATGCGCTGGAGTCTTTTCTGTAGTTTGGCGGTGGTCCCAGCGTAGAGGGCGTTCCCGTAGTCCAGATGGCTGGTGACGAGGGCCTGGGTGACCGTTTTCCTGGTTCCAGTGGGGATCCAACGGAAGATCTTACGGAGCATGCGGAGTGTGTTGAAGCAGGAGGAGGTAACGGCGTTAACTTGCCTGGCCATCGTAAGGGAGGAGTCAAGGATGAAGCCCAGGTTGCGTGCGTGGTCCGTGGGCTTGGCTGGGGGGCCCCAGAGCAGGGGGCCACTAGGAGTCGTCCCAGGCGGAGATGGATGGGCCGAGGATGAGGACTTCCGTCTTGTCTGAGTTCAGTTTCAGGCGGCTGAGCTTCATCCAGTCTGCAATGTCTTTCATTCCGCCCTGGAAGCTGGCTCTGGCGGAGGTGGGGTCTTTGGTGAGGGAGAGGATCAGTTGGGTATCGTCGGGGTAGGAGATGATGTTGAGGTTGTGCTTGCGTGCGATGGCTGCGAGGGGGCTCATGTAGACGTTGAAGAGGGTGGGGCTGAGCGAGGAGCCTTGAGGTACGCCGCAGATGATCTTGGTGGCTTCTGCGAGGAAGGGCAGGAGACGGACTCTTTGTGTTCTGTGGGAGAGGAAGGAGGTGATCCATTCCAGGGCCTTTCCTTGGATCCCGGCGTGGCGGAGGCGGGTTGTCAGGGTGCGGTGGCAGACCGTGTCGAACGCAGCCGAAAGGTCGAGCAGGATGAGGGCGGTTGATTCTCCGTTGTCCAGCAGGGTCCGGATGTCGTCGGTGGCCGCGATGAGGGCGGTCTCGGTGCTGTGGTTCGCTCGGAATTCGGACTGCGATGGGTCCAGGGAGCCGTTCGTCTCCAGGAAGGCTGTCAGCTGTTTGTTGACGGTTTTCTCGATGACTTTTGCAGGGAAGGGGAGGAGTGGGATGGGGCGGAAGTTCTTGAGGTCTGAGGGGTCTGCAGTGGGTTTCTTCAGGAGGGCCCTGATCTCTGCGTGCTTCCAGCTCTCCGGGAAGGTGGCGTATATGAAGGAGTTGATGATGTCCCGAAGTATGGGTGCGATGATGGAGTCGGCTTTGTTGAAGATGTGGTGTGGGCAGGGCTCGGCTGGGGAGCCCGAGTGGATGGTGTTCATCGTGTGGGTGGTATCTTCCGTGCTGACCTGAGTCCAGGCGCACATGGTGGTAGTGGGGGGTGTACGTTCGATGGTGGGGTACGTGTTCTGAGTGCCGAAGCTGTCGTGTATGTCGACGATCTTACGGTAAAAAAAGGTGGCCAGAGAGTTGCAGAGAATTTTACCTTCTACACAGGCGAAGTGGGGATGATTTAAAGTGGGAGAGATGTAATTCCGTGCCTGAGCCCTTCTAAGGATTGTCCTGCTACATCATAAACCAGCTGGATTCTAACCACTGAAGGTTTTCTTTCCTGCGCCAAGGTATTATCAGTCTTCTTTTATCCAAACAGGAACATCTGGAGCGCCTGCCCCTCTTCCATTCGGTTTTAGGACTAGATAGTAGATAGGAATGTAAGGTCACAGAGAGCTTCCAGTATGAAAAAGTGGTAAGCTCTAAGGAAGGACTACTGAAGCAGACAAAAATAAAGAGTTTGGGTAACGTGGGGAAGCTCCACTGCCCTATGCAGGAAAATGTACCGGTAGCTGTGTGTTGAGAACGCAGGAATGGATAAGAGCGGTCAAAGCAGAGTAGCTTACTGGGAGCAAGGGAGCCAGTTGTCAAGGCTCTGTTGGGTGGAACAGGCTTCCCTTTATATCCACAGGAAACAAACAAAGAATAATGGGAATTCAGTACAGATATTGATGAATATGAGTGTCTGAGCACATTGAGAATACATAAGGCACTTGGCATCCTTCATTGGGTTGGTGAACATCGGGGTCAAGTCCCACTTCTATTCCTATTCTCGCACTGAGCTTGGTGGACCAGCCTTTCCTGACGACGTTCCTCTGGCGGGTAAAAGGCGATCTGGGCATTGTAGGCTCAACAATACAGGTAGGCCCTGAGCTCAGCCTGATGACAGGCCCAAGTGTGTTGGTAGGAGTAAAGTGGACAGAAAAGTGCTTTTAGTACATTTGGGTAGGATAGTGTTAGAATCTAATGATGTGGCTAGATTGACTAGAATACTTGGTGGGGATAGGTAGAAAAGAGTGTGAGCAGTACTGGCTTGTCTGCCATGATCTGCACCGGCTTGTGGGGCAGCCTACATGGTGGCAATCAGCTGCCTTACACGCTCCCTGTTCTGGCCTACTTGTCAAAGTTCAGGATTTGTATGGGCGTGGGGGCAAGGTGCTGGGACATGGTACAGAATGGTATAGCACTGAAAACGAGCCAGTGGAGCATACTCGTCACTGTGTCCCCCTGTGGAGAACACACCTTGGGCCTACCTGGATGCTGCACCTCCAAAGCAAGTGCTATATTTTTGGACAGCCTGATCTGCTGTCCTAAACTATCCTGCGCAGTTCTACTTGCTAGCAAAGGTTTCTACAGCCTGGATGGAGGTCTCTGAAATGCCCTTTCTGTAGCCCCACTCTACAAACTTAACAGTGTCAGAAAGTTATTTTATCGGCATTTGGAATAACGGCAGTCTGAGTTGACACTCCCAGGAATTGACAAGTAACCAGTAGGCTGGACACGGACCTCTGCAACAGGTGTATCCAGCCACTGAGCTGGTCCACCAGGCTTTACCTTTGCTCTTTTCCTTGGACTTGGAATAGTTTTATGTATTTCCCTGCAAACATTCCAAATTAACACATTTGGAGAACAAGCACATAGGGTCACAAAGGAATTTTAGATTACGAAATATAGTACTCCTTTAGGACTCTTTTGTGTACTCTTGCATGCCTTTGTGAATTGGTCCCAAAACATCAAAAATGTGAAAAGTTAGTATAGTAAGGGAATAGTCCTATACATTTAGTACAAATATAAAAGGACTGCACCCTCTTCACTCTTTTGCTAATAGAGTGATTGAAATAGGCATCTTAGAGTACACCTAAGAGTCCTCCTGTAGTTCTAGTCATTAATGCTTTTATGAATCAACCGAACAGGTTTCGCTTTGGCAGTGTGCAGTCTGCTTCATCATTCACTCAGAGGGTGCCTTCAAGTGAACAGTCCGAGTTAAGTCTTCCTGTATAATCCACTTTCTTTAATGTGTAAGACTGTTGAAAACAAACCTGCGTCCCTAATGGGGAAGGCCCAGTGGTGATGGCTGCACACCGGCTTGCCTTACATGGAGCGGCAGAGTGCCAGTGTTTTACATCTGTGAATGGGTGGGCACATGAGTAGGGCATTGAGGGAGAACTAGATCACCAAGTGCAGTACTGCTAGCAGAAACCCCAAATAACCCCCATTGAATGCCAAATCACCACAAAAATGGCCACCGGCAGACGTTTAGAAATGTTGGACAATAGAGTAAGTGAGGCGCACGTTGGAAAAAAGTGCAAATGATTTAACAACAAAATGTAATCTGCTTCTATTTATATGGACATTTGTAAACCATAAGGGTCTCTTGGCGCTATAGCATACAATATTCGAGATAGCCTGCAATAGCAAAAAGATTGAACACTTGGAGATTCCCCACAGGTTGTGGGTGTCACGAGGGACTGGGGAGCTGATAACAGAACAAATACCATTGATCTTTGCCCTTTGGTCGCACCAACATACAAACAACACATAACGTTACAAAACTCCTATATTGGCATGGCTAGTTCTACAAGTATTGCCAATGCTTAGTTGTTATTTACATGTCTTTGAATTTGAGGCACTATTTCTACATTATCTACTGAACTAAATAAAGAAGGGATGAGAACCGGGAGCTAGTTCCCTGTGGTGTAGTCTTATTTTCTGTAAAGACTTTGTGGTCTGCAGTGTCAAGCCTTCTTAATTGTCCCAGGATGTTTTGGTGCCATGTGTTGTTAGATGCTGCTAGCTATTTTGCATCTTTTTCTATTGACTGTGTCCATTCAGCATTTAAAGCACAACATCTTGTCTATGGGGACTGGTTCAAAACCCACTTAATGTATTTGGTAAACAAAAGGTCAATCACACAGCTGCACAATCAAGTCAGACCTAAGAACAGTGCTTAACAACACTGAGAGTGTTATAAATCAGTACTAATGGGTGTATAAATAGAAATGAGACAAGAAGAGACCCTGAGGGACATGGGGTTTGGTCCGCTTTTTTGTTCCTGGGTTTGACTACAGTACACAGGCTCTAGGGCTAGGAGTGGGAACACCATATAAGCTGACTGGTGCTATATAAGCAGACTGGTGACTGGTGTAGTCTGCTTCCCCGCTGTTTTTTGCCCTGGCACTGAAGCCTTTGGCAATCTGACTCCAGAGGGAGATGGAGGATTGGAGCATAATGGGGGGCAATTCCATGCATGTAGTTTCCTTCTATGCAGATGATGCTTTGTTTGATATAAAGGGACTTAGGGAAGCTGTTGCAAGTCTGCTTTCCTACCTGGATGAATTCGGGGTATGGCAGGGTTAAGAATTAATAAACAAAAAATCCTAATGTTTTCCTTGGGTGTTTTGGTGGGGTGTCCGGAAGATCAGCAGCCTGCACTTGGCAGATAGTGGGAGATGGATAGGTTTAGATACCTTGGAATCATGGTAGCATCGACAACAGAGAAACAATACAAGTATATTGTGGGATGAATCATTGAGGGGATGCAGACATCAATACAGTTTTGGGATATGTTATCCCTGTTTATACTGGAGAATGTTGCAATTGTGAAAATGGTTTTCCACCTGCGATGTCTTTACACTCTGCAGGATTCTTTTTGCACCGTGCCTCTTGCTACTTTTGAAACAATTCTAATCAACACAGGTAGCGCAACAAAATATCACGCAAAACACGTTGGTAATCAAATCATACGGTTGTCAAATTAACGTCAATTCGTCAAGATGGAAGATCCTTAATTCAGTCCATTGATACACAAGAGCAATAATGTTGATTCTTCTCAAAACTTTTTTCCTACATATACAGAATTTCAGCCCAGCCAACCTGTTTCGTCCCTTCAAGAGGACTTCATCAGGGATAAACATATTCATGGAATTATCTTAGGCTTCCTCCTATATCAGCACATAGTAGCTACCATATAAACAATAATCCACAATATATGCCTGTCCAACATATCCCATTCAAACATGCTGTATCACTACTCGAAAACCGAGATCCTTGAATAGCGTACTGATCTCATTGTTACGGTCTGGAAAGAGAAGCAAAGTAATGCTGGACATGCTTAAACTTGACAAGGAGATGGGGGGTCTCAGCCTTCTCAGCTGCTACTATGCAAGGTGGGCGTCACAGAGGGAACAACTGGGAAAACACATTTGTTGAGAGTGGACTTTAATGATGCATCACTAGTTGAGTTTACAAAAGGATCTGTGATGCCCCTATATCATGAGATACACTGCTCAGGTCTAAGAGAGGATAGCAGCTAGAGTCCTAAAATGTCCAACTTTCCATAGGGACTTAGATTTATGGGTAGAACACCCATTTAAATGTATAGGCACAGCCGCCAGTGCCAGGCTGGAAGGATGGAGGGAGGATATTGGATACTTGGGAAATTGTACCCAATGGAGGTGTTCATTTAATTTTTTTTTTAAATAAGTAAATGTATTAACCGTTCGATTACTTAAAATCTTTATAGTATAAAACACATACACACCCCTCCTTCCATCCATCCTCCCCCGTAGAGCTTCCCAGCACTCAAAGTAAAAATGCACCATGCCTGCATTTGCCCTGATTACTACTTTGTGTCCTTCCAAGACTACAAATGAAAAATTATTTAAAATATGAGATCAACTCCAATTTTTGCTCAGTCCTGTTAAAAGTTCAATAGTTTTATAGGATCCGTCAGGGTTGTTGCCTAAATTATATTGGTTGTCTTTAATGGGAGTTCTTGGTGTGCTCCCTACTGGGCCCCACGTCTATCATGGTGATCCGATTGTACGTGTGAGACTGCCCCTGGATTAAATGACATCCATCGGAGCTAGGGCGCCAGCTGGTTTAGTTACTGAATGATTGCGACCCTAGATTCTGCTACCTGTTGCTGGAAGTCAAGTGTGATTCTAATTTGATGAATAAACTTGCCTACTCTTGCAAATAGGCAGCTAGTAGTTTCTGAAAAGCCCCAAATCGAAGCATCCCTGCAGGTTCTAAAGCTGTTGTCCTTTAGGACGGAACATAGCAAACGATAGCAATCACTGGCCAGAATAAGGCAGCAGCATAAAAAATGTAACCAGGATTCTCTATGGTAGTTCCATAGCTGGCAGGAGACTGTGTTGTCTTTTCGAGCCCATGTTGGGTTGAAATCCAGGATCTTAAGCGCAATGAGGCACAGAAACAGGAGTGGATCTCGCATGTAAGGTTGAGCTCTCCCAGGTATGTACGAACTGTCAAGTGACAGTGTGAGGGAGTTGTACCAGAGTGAGGAACGATCCAGTTCGAACGAGATAGCCTGGACCTGGCGCATCACAGCATTAGCCCAGGCAGTGTGTGGAACTTCATGTAAGGGCATACTTTCTGCCTCTATTTTGAGTGATTCCATTGCTTGGTCTTGCTTAGAGTGCCAAGGGGATCCCGCTGCCCTGAAAATCATTTTCAGAAAATGTTTGAGGGTAGTTTCGGGGGTTCAGAAAATGTTTGAGGCTAGATTCGGGGGTTCATTTAATTTCAGAAGACACAGTAGATGCTTTCAGTTGAATCACAATTTCTATTCCAAGTTCAGTCAATATTTGAGAATTGGGTAACAAATGTAAGGGTTTTCTTATTCAAAGTTTAGTAAGTCACCTTTATTCAGTCATAAGTTTTATTCGTATTAGTTTCAATAACCAAAATATGAACAGAAATTGATAATAAAAAATGATTAATCATGAATCATAATAATATGCATAAAGTATGCTCCATAAAGGAAGGCATCCCTATTCTAACAATCGGGTGAGAAAAAGTGTCTGTCGGAACCCATGAAGGGTTCTAGATCGAGAGAATGAGAGTTTAAGCATAACGTTTCAGCTTATAAGGCAGATTAATACATCAATACTAAATCAAGGCAGAACTTCTCATAAAGAGAGGTTCAAGAAACTCAGTAGAATCTCAGAGCAATGTGGAAAAAAGGCAGGGTAAACAAAACAAGCATTGTCTACCCTCAAACATTTTCTGAAAATGAATCCGGTCCAGGGAAGGCATGGCTTGGCAGTTCGGCTGGACTGTTCCCATGAGGCACCGGGTCAGACTGATTTGCATATGCTCATGTCTGAACTGGGGTGGCAGAGTGGGCTAAAGAACGGTGATGGATTAAACCCAGATCTGTTGACTGGGTGTGAGTGTTTGATTGGTTCAAATGCTCCGTCCATCGACACCCCCTTTTGTACCGCTTTGTTCGCCATAAGTTGGCAGGGTATGCTCAGACGTGAGTCCCTTGCTGTGGCGATTACGAGAATGAAGGGGTTGCATTCCAGCTATGTGGTGAAAACGGGTATGTTGCAGAAAACTACAACTCCCAGACTGCCTTGGGGGAGACTCGTGAGTACTAAGCCCCTCCTTTTCCTGAGAAAGGTGCTTGTCAATTGTTCCTGCAGTTCGAGTCAGAGGAAGGGCGGATGGTGTTCCCCGCCGGATTCCAGCGAGAAGAATTACCGCGTGTAGGAGAGAAACTTTTGCTTGGTGACTGGCGGAGAAACGGAGGTTACCAAACAAGATTTTGTAAAGCCAAGAAGGAGTGCGGGCTCGCCTCCTTTTACTCTGGGATTTGTTTGTCTGGACACTTGGATGCGTTTTGCCTGTCAGAGTAGCAGCGGCGTTTGTTTTAGCGCGCTTCCGCGCTAAATGACACGTGAGTAAAAGCAGTCTTTATTTTTGTGCGCGTCTGTTAAAGAAACGCGTGCAAAGTACAGGCTGATAGTGATAGAGGACAAGGGAACCGGCGCGGCTGCGCATGGAAGTTACCTGAATAGAGTCCGAGTGTGTTGAAACTGAACTCAAGTTTGAAGTCAGAGTGTCAATGACTTTTGAACTGCCTTATGGGAAATGGAGTCCAAGTTGTGCGTATAACAACTATAGGAGAGAAGAGAACAGTCTTATATTTTGCTTATAATTTCCGTTTAGTTCTGTTCAGTTAAGTTGTGGTTGAGTCGACTGTCCAAGACTTTGGGGACTGATACCTATGAGCTAAAGGACACTTGGAAGAGGAAGGGAACCATGTGTTAACCTTCCATTGAAGTCCTTTTAGGAGGAATTGTGGTGAGTGACATCCTAATCCCAAATGCTGGTAGAGGGAAGTATTTCTTGGACCTGAAGGGTAATTGTGTGTTTGTTCACCTTTCAGATACCCGTGAAGGTGTTACAGAACTGTCCCTTAGACCCAGTCCCTCTCTGAGAGTAACGAAGAGAAGTACAACCACATCTACGTTCTCCTCCAACGCTTCTTCTCTCCTTTTTTCCCTTCTTGGCACGAAGTCAGACAGAGGTACATCTTTTCTCTGTTGGGGGTCGTGTGGGAAGGGAGTAAAGGATCTAGCATCTGACATCGCCTCCGCTGGGCAAAGAAAGAAGGTTAGTGGCGTTTATGTTCCTTGCGCTGCTGCCAGTCCTGACAGATTGACAAGCCCAAGTGACAAGACCCAGCCCGGACGATGAATATTGAAAGCGTACTGAATTCCGTGGTGGAGAGCCTTGCGGCTCTACAGCAGGAAGTCACCACGTCTCGTACAGAGAGTCAGGTCCTATATAAGGAAATGGGGGTCCTTAGAAAAGAGGTTTCCGAGTTGTCCAAGAAAGGTCAAAAGGGGGCTTCATATATCAAACCAGCCACTTTACTTCCCCCTTCCTCCACGGTACCTCCTGTTTCACAAACTGAAGGGGGTGGGTTCACTTTGTCATCTTCCTCTTCCCCCTCCTCTTCTGACGCAGTTCCTACAGTCCACGTTATACAAAACACCGGGATTCCTCTGGCCCCCCCTGAAAGGTTTTATGGGGATCCCCGCAAATTCGAAACATTTCTAAACCAGTGTAGATTACACTTTTTGTGCAAGCCTGGGGTGTTTCAAGAGGACTCAACAAAGACTGCGTTTATGATGTCCTACATGGGAGGCAATGCAGCAAGTTGGACTATACCCTTGTTGGAGAGAAACGATCCTGTGTTGCATGATTTTGATGATTTTTGCTTGGAACTGCGACGACTGTTCGACAGAAAACTTCATATGTTATCTCTGGATAGAGAATTGTTAACCTTGCGGCAAGGATCTCAAGATCTGCTCTCCTATATAACATCATTCAATCGACTCGTGGTCGAGACAGAGTGGCCTACGGCAAAGAGGATATCTATCTTTTATCAAGGGCTCCGAGGAGAGCTAAAGGATGTGTTAGCTCAAGTGGTACAACTACCCACATCCTGCGAAGAATTGATTGATTTAACGGTTCAATTGGATCATCACCTCCTGGAAAGACGGGGAGATCGAGGTAGAGGCGACAGTCGTTTCTTCTATCCTCGTCCACGAAACACCATTGAAGACCATCCGAAGATGCCTGAAGGTGTCGAACCTATGCAGATAGGAGGTCTGAGAGGCCCCCTTTCAAAGGAAGAAAAAGATAAAAGAAGAAGACTGAAACAGTGTCTGTATTGCGGAAAGGGTGGCCATTTCGTAAAAGATTGCAGAGCTAGAAACGCGCTACCTGGAAGAACTACGGCGCCCCCTTTTCAGGCGGTCATACAAGCGGGAAGACCGGCGGAAAACTAGCATGCCCAAATCAGGAAGAGGTCGCTGCCTTGGGTTGTTCACCGTTAAAGATCTCATCTACGCTTGCGAATACTTTGCATCCTGCAGTGGCCCACATGAACCTAAAGGTAACTTTATGGGTCAATTCACGCGACGCTATGGAGATAGATGCTCTGCTAGATTCAGGAGCCACGGGAAACTACATCGACCAAGAATACGCCATGAAAATTGGGATAATATGTGAGAAAAAGGATAAACCGGAGCTGGTCAAAGCAGTGGATGGAACAGTCTTGTCATCTGGCCCAGTGTCTTATCATACCCAAGCGTTGTTGATGCAGACGAGTCGAAATCACCAAGAGATGATACAATTTGACTTGATAGATGCGCCCCAGTTTCGTCTCATATTGGGGATGCCTTGGTTGACACTTCACGATCCTCAAGTCAGTTGGGCGGCACGTACCATTACCTTATCTTCTGCATTCTGTAAGGCAAATTGTAGACATGACTTGTCTAATACTGAGGAACAGCAAGCTACGCCTTCAGTATGTCTGGCTTCTGGATGTTCTATCGGACCATACTGTTGTGCCACCGCTCTCCCCGACGAATACCAGGAGTTCAGTTCCTTGTTTGATAAACAAAAGGCCACCGATTTGCCTCCACATCGTGTATACGATTGTAGGATTGACCTCATTCCTGGTGCTGATATTCCTTGTAGCCGAGTATACGCCCTAACTGAAAAAGAGACAGTGTATTTGAGGAATTACCTTGATGAAAATCTGGCTACTGGGTTTATTCGTCATTCTACATCGCCTGCTTCCTCGCCGATGTTTTTTATTCCAAAGAAGGATTGCGAGGAATTGAGGCCATGCATCGATTACAGGGCCATCAATAGAATGACGGTAAAAAATCGTTACCCACTACCTCTTATACCTGTACTCTTGGACCAGTTGAAAGGAGCCCGATTCTTTACTAAACTCGATCTCAGAGGGGCATACCATTTGGTTAGGGTACAGAGCGGGGATGAGTGGAAGACCGCATTTAGAACAAAATTCGGATTGTTCGAGTATCGTGTAATGCCGTTCGGGCTCTGTAACGCCCCTGCCGCCTTCCAGTACTTCATGGATGAGGTGCTGCGCGGGTGTCTGGAGACATTCTGCATTGTGTACATAGATGACATTTTAATCTATTCATCTACTCTTCATGAACATGTGGATCATGTGAAAACGGTGCTTCAAAGATTACGTCAACATTCCTTGTATGCCAAACTTGAAAAATGTATTTTTCACGTGAAGGAAGTATCCTTCCTTGGTTATATCATCTCAGCCCAAGGCTTCCAAATGGATTCCAGTAAAGTGGAGGCTATTATAGGATGGAGTACACCCAAGAACGTTAAAGCAGTGCAGAGTTTCCTTGGTTTTGCCAACTATTACCGCCGGTTCATAAAAGACTTCTCCAAGATCATTCAACCCGTATCTAGTCTGCTGAGAAAGAACACTGTGTTTGGTTGGAACCATGCAGCGGAAAGGTCATTTCAATATCTTAAAGAACAGTTTACACAGGCTCCTATATTACGCCACCCTGATCCGCAGATACCTTTTGTATTGGAAACTGATGCCTCCCTGTATGCCATTGGCGGAATACTATCACAACGCCACCCCGAAACAGGTCAGTTACATCCCGTGGCCTATTTCTCAAGAAAACTTACACCTTGCGAGATCAATTATTCTGTCACGGATAAAGAACTTCTCGCTATCAAACGGGCCTGTGAGGAATGGCGTCATTATCTGCTGGGAGCCATGCACACTGTTGAAATCTACACCGATCACAGAAACCTGTTGTTTCTGAAAACAGCCAAGGCTCTTACTCCCCGGCAATTGAGGTGGACTCTGTTCTTTTCGGATTTTGATTTTGTTATCAAGTATAAACCGGGGCCTCAAAACGGTAAAGCAGACGCTCTCTCTCGTATTGGGGAAACAGCGGAGCAGAGTACCGAGAATGAAGAAGAACCTCCACTTATCCTTCAAGAATCCAAGAATCCATCCTCTTTGATCGCCTTGGTATCTACACCAGAATTCCTGGATGATGTTCGGGTGGCTCTTGCAGATATGGATGTACAGGAATGGTTACAGGAGGATCCTGAACATCGAACAGAAAAGGATGATCTTGCCTATCAGGGATTAGCCATCTATGTCCCTACTGAAACCTTGCAACGGAAGGTGTTAAACTGGATCCATGATTCGCCATTGGGTGGTCATTTGGGAATCTATAAGACTATTGCAGGTGTGGAACGTAACTTTTAGTGGCCAAAATTGAGAGAAACCGTGAGACACTATATAATGAACTGTGCTGTTTGCATTCAAGGGAAAGCCATTCATGTCAAACCTGTTGGTCTTCTTAGACCTCTCCCTATTCCGCCTAAACCTTGGCATACCGTGTCGATGGACTTTATTGTTGAAATGCCACCCTGTGAGGCGAAAACTGTGATCTTAGTGGTCGTAGACCATTTAACGAAGATGGGACACTTCATTCCCCTGAAAGGCCTGCCTACATCTGTGGAATTGGCGCAAGTGTTCTTGCAACACATCGTCCGTGCCCATGGGATACCTTGTGTACTCATCACCGATCGAGGTACTCAATTTACCTCTCGCTTTTGGAAGGCCCTCTGTAAGACCATGGATGTTGATGCTCGCCTCTCTTCGTCCTACCACCCCCAGACGGACGGAAAAACGGAACGCCTGAATCAGACGTTGGAGCAATACCTTCGCTGCTTTGCCTTGCAAAACGATACTGAGTGGACTACCTTGATATGGATGGCAGAATTTGCTTACAACAATGCCATTCATTCCACGTTAGGTTGTTCACCTTTTTTTTGTCTTTTTGGCTATCACCCTAATGCACTACCTTTTGAGGTTCCTGTTCACTCCCCGGTGCCAAGCATACACGAACACCATGCACATCTCAAGGCAGTATTAGTTGAGGCACGACACAGTTTAGTTGACGCTCAGTCTTCTCAGAAGCGTTATGCTGATAGTCGAAGGTCTTCTGCTCCCGTGTATGCGGTGGCGGATAGGGTGTGGCTTTCCACAAAACATCTACATCTAAAGGGGGAGAACAAGTTGAAGCCTAGATATGTAGGGCCTTATAGCATTGAGAGAATCATTAACCCTGTGGTTGTACGGTTGACGCTCCCTGGTACGTGGAGAATTCATCCCGTCTTTCACGTTTCTCTGCTCCAACCCTGTCCTGCGAGTACTAGGTTGTTGGATGGACCCCTTCCAGTTGATGTTGATGGACAGGAGGAGTATGAGGTCCATTCGATCCTCGACTCCCGTATGGTGCGGGGGCGGATTCAATATTTGGTTGAGTGGAAAGGGTACGGCCCTGAGGAGCGGACTTGGGAGCCTGTGAGTAATCTCCATTGTCCTGAGTTGGTTGCTCGTTTTCACGAACAGTATCCTGGTAAGCCTGGTCGACCGCCGGGACGGCTGTCCTCGAGAGGGGGTTCTGTGGCGATTACGAGAATGAAGGGGTTGCATTCCAGCTATGTGGTGAAAACGGGTATGTTGCAGAAAACTACAACTCCCAGACTGCCTTGGGGGAGACTTGTGAGTACTAAGCCCCTCCTTTCCCTGAGAAAGGTGCTTGTCAATTGTTCCTGCAGTTCGAGTCAGAGGAAGGGCGGATGGTGTTCCCCGCCGGATTCCAGCGAGAAGAATTACCGCGTGTAGGAGAGAAACTTTTGCTTGGTGACTGGCGGAGAAACGGAGGTTACCAAACAAGATTTTGTAAAGCCAAGAAGGAGTGCGGGCTCGCCTCCTTTTACTCTGGGATTTGTTTGTCTGGACACTTGGATGCGTTTTGCCTGTCAGAGTAGCCGCAGCGTTTATTTTAGCGCGCTTCCGCGCTAAATGACACGTGAGTAAAAGCAGTCTTTATTTTTGTGCGCGTCTGTTAAAGAAACGCGTGCAGAGTACAGGCTGATAGTGATAGAGGACAAGGGAACCGGCGCGGCTGCGCATGGAAGTTACCTGAATAGAGTCCGAGTGTGTTGAAACTGAACTCAAGTTTGAAGTCGGAGTGTCAATGACTTTTGAACTGCCTTATGGGAAATGGAGTCCAAGTTGTGCGTATAACAACTATAGGAGAGAAGAGAACAGTCTTATATTTTGCTTATAATTTCCGTTTAGTTCTGTTCAGTCAAGTTGTGGTTGAGTCGACTGTCCAAGACTTTGGGGACTGATACCTATGAGCTAAAGGACACTTGGAAGAGGAAGGGAACCAGGTGTTAACCTTCCATTGAAGTCCTTTTAGGAGGAATTGTGGTGAGTGACATCCTAATCCCAAATGCTGGTAGAGGGAAGTATTTCTTGGACCTGAAGGGTAATTGTGTGTTTGTTCACCTTTCAGATACCCGTGAAGGTGTTACAGAACTGTCCCTTAGACCCAGTCCCTCTCTGAGAGTAACGAAGAGAAGTACAACCACATCTACGTTCTCCTCCAAGGTACCTCTTTTCTCTGTTGGGGGTCGTGTGGGAAGGGAGTAAAGGATCTAGCATCTGACATCGCCTCCGCTGGGCAAAGAAAGAAGGTTAGTGGCGTTTATGTTCCTTGCGCTGCTGCCAGTCCTGACACTTGCTCACTTTGCCCCTGGATTCAAGCAAGCCTGGCTGAAGACGGCTGTAATGCCAGAAACCGGTCCTAGGAAGCTTGAATCCGGTCCAGGGAAGTCATGGCTTGGCAGTTCGGGCTGGACTGTTCCCATGAGGCACAGGGTCAGACTGATTTGCATATGGCCATGTCTGAACTGCGGTGGCAGAGTGGGATAAAGAACGGTGATGGACTAAACCCAGATCTGTTGACTGGGTGTGAGTGTTTGATTGGTTCAAATGCTCCGTCCATCACCACCCCCTTTTGTACCACTTTGTTCGCCATAAGTTGGCAGGGTATGCTCAGACGTGAGTCCACTTTGCCACTGGATTCAAGCAAGCCTGGCTGAAGACGGCTGTAATGCCAGAAACCGGTGTTGGTAAGCTTGAATCCGGTCCAGGGAAGGCATGGCTTGGCAGTTCGGGCTGGACTGTGAAGAACCAGGCCTTTAAGAGCCTGGCGGCGCATGGCACGCCTGAAAACTCCGAGTTCACCTGCCATGTTGTACAGAGACACGGAATGCTCTGTTAGCGTAGAAAACTAAATTTATTAGCTGCAGCTATGCACAGTTATCCTAGAAGTATGTCAATGGTAGGTTCTCAGGAGACTGCCACTTCACTCTGTGGCTCACAGTCTTTTATAACCATATACACCCACAAAAAAAACACTCCTCATGCACCAAATATTAGCCAGTAGGAAAACATTTAAAAGAAGGCACCATGTAACCAGAACGTCCCCCTTCAGTCGTGTTTTTGCCCAACCCTATAAGTCAATCAATGACAGCACCTATAGGTCAATCAGTAATGGCAGGACGTGTTTGTGTGCTTCAAAGGACGACTTGCAAAATAGGATAATGCGGGAAAAGAATACTGAAGGCCAACAGATAAGACAAGGCAGGGAAAGAATACCGAAGGCCAACAGATAGTTGGGACAAGGATTAGTCATTCTAGACAAGGATTAGTCAGTTTGGCTAGTTCCTGGAATTGGCTTGACAACAAGGAAGGGGGGTTTATTTGACACGTAGCAGTACAAAGGGCAAAAACACTTGGTTTGCCAAGCTGCCTGGGTGAGGGCAACACAAAATGGCGACGGAATACAAAATGGAGTCAAAACTGAATTACCTCAGACCCTCCTTTTGCCATTACGCAGGCAAAACACAGACTCACATTAATCTGAGTCAATGTCAATAGCCATGAGGTCGTCAAGCTGTTGCTGCAACATCATTTTCATAGTTTCTGCTTTCTGTGAGAAAGGCCTTGGGACACACATGGTGGCACAAAGGCCACATATAGCGGGACCACATTGTAGACAGAGGCAACATGAAAAGATAATGGCCAAAGTCACTCCAATGAAAGTCAGTACCTTCCATCCCCATGTGGACAGTAATACCCAGACCCATCCTGTCAAACACCAGTTTCCTTCGTCCTGGTGGATGACTCAGCGATCAGGTGCAATTTAGAAATGTCCTGGTATACTGTAGGGGCGTTGTCAGGCATGTAAATGCAACAGCTGGATCAAATTAATTTACATACTCCACCACGGTCCGCAAGAATTATTATTAAATTTATATTTGTAAAGCGCACAGCTACCCGGAGGTTTCCCGGCGCTAAGGACAAGTTGAGGGAGAACACAATAGAGAGACTTCGATATCTAAAACCATTCTGTTTAGTAATGTCATAAGGCGATCCACCTGAAGCTCGGCTGTGAGGTTACTCAGTGCCCCCACAGTTTTGTCTATTGTTGCCTCTACAACTCGGATGAGGTGCCTTATGTTTCTGCTATTGGCCATAGGGCCCCAAAATGGGAGGAATCCTTTGAAAAAGTCGCCTCCCTCCTGTCCTGCTGTATCTTCTGAATCAATGACGCCTCTCCTGTACCTATTTCTGTGATGTCCTGAAGGGGCGGTATATGTTGGAGGGAGGAGAAAAGCCACAAAACATGACCCTGAGAAATTGGTTGGTAACCATGTATAGGCCCTGTCTTGGCAAACGAAATACGTTCCCTGAGATGCCACTAACGGTGGAGAAGTCTGGGATGCATAGGCATATGTATGTGCAAAAGAGCTCATTCCCAATTGGGCCTTAGCATTCTGACCATTTCCTTGGAGACACAGGTGGCCTTGGTGGGGTACAGTCCATATGGGTGGGGATCTCTTTCGTCTGGCCCTATCTGTAAGGCTAGTAACGTAACGGGTCACGTGCCAGCCAATTTATGCCCGTCGTTCGTCGGCGGGGAACTCATTAATTTTACTATAATATTTGGACATTGCCCATATTCCCTTCACCAGAGGGTCATGACTAACATCAACCCCACCCCCATTTGGACCAACATGGTGCCGGGGTTGGTTCTCGTAAGCATTAGAGAACATAGATGTATAAGCCCAAGCGGACCCGTTCAGGGAAAAAGGTAAAGCTAAATATGGCATCCCTTTATCCGTAGTATGGGGCAAGAGTCCACAAACCCAACAATCGGTGGTGTTGACCACCAATTGATGCTGGTGTAACAATTGAATGAATGAATTATTGAAATATTCCATTCTCCTACTTTGCTCATGTTCTGGTAATGTATGTAACTGGTGCGGGAGGTAGTGGTGCGAAAAGGCACGGGATGAGAGGTAGGTGTAGGTGTCTGCTGCACAATATGTGTAACCCAACCTACACAAGCCAATATTACACATAAAAAGATCAAAATACACAATGTTATACCACATTAATTATACAATAATTTGCAATATTTCTTCTTCATTTTATCCTTCTTATCATTTTTTTTAATATAGTAGAATCCATCCTCTAAATGTTGCTCGTGGCAGTCTTCCTTCTTCACTCAGCTGTGATTATCAGCCGTCATATGACACTGCAAGTCCCACAGGCCTATTGCCACTACTTGGGTCACAAACTAAGGCTCTTACCACGACCCTGCAACCTAACTGGATGGTCAGTGTCACTGAAAAGCGCAACCAAAAGAAAAATTCTCAATTGTCTTTGGTCACTCTAGGCCTCAAGTTGTATCTCGTTTTATTCGGCACAGTCTGGTCCTGAAAAAGTGTCTCTGGATTTGTTGTGTTCAACCTAAGATGTGGTGGTACAGATTCCTGCAAAATGTCATCATCCTCTTTCTCAGATTGAGTCCAATCTAGGTGTGCATCGCTAAAAGGAACCAATCGGGGGACCCTTTCACCTTCAAAATCGCCAATACCTTCACGGACTCACTGGTCGTAAGGCAAAGGCAAGGGTACCTTCTTGCAGTGCACACCGTGAATCCAGTTTTTCTTTCCGACCACCTTCACAGCTGTGCGTGTTGTCAACAATACTTGACGAGGCTCTCTCCAGCGAGGTTCCAAGTTCTTTGATTTGATCTCTGGAAATTCTTCACGCACACCCAGTCACCGGGTTGTATGGTATGGCCAGGATCAGTGGAAGCCTGAGTCAAGGCGTCGTGTACCTGTTGATGAAGGTCACGTAATTTAGTGGTGAGGTCATGCAAATAATCAATCAACAACGGATGCTCTATCTCGGAATACTTCTTTCGCCTTGGGACTCCCCAGACATTTGCTGGGCGTCCAAACACAACCTCGTAAGGTCTGAGTCCCATACGGGAATGGACAGTTGTTTGAGTAGACAAAAGAGCCAAAGGTAAAGCAACGGGCCAGGCAAGACCTGTGCTGGCCTGTATCTTCGCGAGCTTGAGCTTCAGAGTATCATTATAGCATTCCACTAGACCTGCTGACTGAGGGTGGTTTGCCGCATGAAATTTCTGTCTAATACCAAGACCTGCATACACTTTCTGCATTATCTGACGCACAAATTCACTTCCGTTGTCACTCCAGAGGATTCGAGGCAAGCCAAACTTCGGGAAAAACTCCTTCAAGAGGACTTTAGCCGTAGACAGAGCAGTATTATCTTTTAGGGGGTAGGCCTCTATCCATCTAGAAAAAGCACACACCACCATAAGGACATACTTCAGATTATTACATTGCTCCATGTGAATGTAATCTATTTGCAACACCTCAAAAGGGTACGTTGGAGGAGCAAAATGGCCTGCTGGGGTTGGTGTTCCCTTCCCTGGATTGTGCATCAAGCAAACAATACAGTGCTTAACCAGATTATCTGCTCATTTAGGGATCCCCACATCCTGCCATACAGGGGCCAGAAGTTTATATATCTCTTTAGCACTAATGTGGGCTGGACCATGCACCATGGTAACTACTGGAAGCACATAGGCGTCTGGTAACAGCCAGCGCTGATGTTCCGACAAGTCTGTCCAACACCCTGTCGCGTCCAAAATTCCTATACCCTCTCTCCACTTACTCAGTTCTTCCTCTGTAGCCTCTACCTGGATAATTTTTACACTTTCTACTGTGTCCTCACACATCCCTCCTTGTCTGACCCATCTAGCAGGGCCCGCAACATACATGCGGCTTGTAACATCTCTGGCTGTCTCTTTCGCTGTCTGGTCTGCAAAAGCATTTCCTCGACCCACATCATCAGTAATCCTCTTATGCGCACCACACTTGACAATTGCTATCTGAGTAGACAAGGTAAGTGATTCGAGAAGGTCATTTACCAACTGGCCATGCTGTATCTTAGTTCCGTGAGAGGTGAGAAACTCTCTTTCCCTCCACAGACTGCCAAAACTGTGTGCCACTCCAAACACATACTGGCTATCAGTGTACACATTCACTCTTTTCCCTTCAGCCAACACACAAGCTCTAGTCAGAGCTATCAATTCAGTTGCCTGGGCTGAATTGTGCCTAATGCTTGCTGTTTCCATAATTGTGTACAATGTAGTGACAGCATAGGCCGAAGTCGTCTCACAATTGGGGAGCTTGAAACAGGAACCATCCACCCATAGGATCCCATCCGGGTCCAGGAGTGGAGTGTCTTTCTGATCGACTCTACCTTTTGTCTCTTCCTTTGTGCGGAGGAAACAATCATGCTGCTCCTGAGTACCTGTTTCCACTGGGATCGGTAACAGTGTGGCTGGGTTTAGGGTATTGCATCGTTTGATATGTACGTGGCTGGCCAAGAGCGTCAGCTCGCACCCTGACAAGCGGGTGCTCGTAAGGTGCTGAGTCTTTGTTCTATTTAGGAGGGTATCTGCTGCATGCGGTACCATTACAATAAGGGCATTATCCAATACCAATTCAGCAGACTGGCGAATGGAAACTGCTGCTGCTGCTGTAGCTTTCAGAAAGCTAGGTAACGCCTTGGCCACTGGGTCTAGTGTGGTCGAAAAATAGGCACATAGGCGCTGCTTGTCTCCAAATTGTTGCGTTAAAACTGACAATGTGCGACCTTCTCTATCGTGAACGTAGAGTGTGAAAGGCTTACTGTAATCAGGAGTACCTAACACAGGAGCAGAGCACAAGGAAGTACGTAAATCAGTGAAACGTTTCTGACATTCCGCAGTCCAAGGAAGAGGTTGGGGTGTATCTTTGAGAGTGAGTGCCAACAGAGGTTTTGCTGCAAAGGAAAATTTGGAATCCACTATCTACAATAAGAGGTAATGCCCAAAAAGGCACGCACCTCCCTTTGTGTACATGGTATAGACATTTGAGCAATTGCTTGGATACGTTCTGGGGTCAATCGCCATCCCTCCTTCGACAAGAGATGACCTAAATAGGTAACCTCTTGGCGACAATATTGCAATTTAGAGGGTGAAACCTTGTGATGAAGGTCAGACAAATGACGCAACAGTGAAATAGTAACCTGTTTACAAATGTCCTCAAAATCAGCAGCAACCAACAGATCATCTACGTATTGAATAAGGGTGGCACCTGGGGACAAAGAGAAAGCATCAAGCTGAGTTTTCAAAGCTTGACTGTAAATGGAGGGACTCTCACAATAGCCTTGAGGAGCACGCTTGAACCGGAAGCTTCGGCCTCCTAAAGAGAAGCCGAAAATATCCCTACTTTCCTCAGCAATGGGAATGCTGAAGAAAGCATTCTTAAGTTCGATGACAGAAAACCAAGCAGCTGAAGCAGGTATCATTGTCAATAGGGCAGTGATATCTGGGACGACAGGAAATTGGGGTACAACAATCTTGTTGACCTCCCGGAGGTCGATCACAAAGCGATAAACGGGTGGCTGGGAAGAGTCAGTACGTTTAAGAACAGGTAAAACAGGACTATTGCATACCTTTCCCCTAGTCTCTTCAACCACGCCTTTCTGAACCAAATAATAAATAATAGCCAAGAGAGCTCTTTCACCATCACTGGAAATCTTGTACTGGGGAATGCAAGGTAACTTAACATTGGATTTGAGGGTGACGATGTAGGGTGGGATTCGCAGAAGACCAACATCATTGGGGCCTGTAGCCCAGAGCGTGGCAGGAAGGGAGCGCAATTCAGGGGGAAGTTGGTCTTTAGACAAATACACCGGGGAAATCAATTTCTTACCTAAAGTGAGGTGTACACCAGAAGGGGAACAATGCAATGTCGTGTACAATCTTTTTAATAAGTCCAAACCTAACACATTTTCACCACAACCAGTTTTCAAAATAAGCGGAGCCTCCAAATCATAAGGACCTATTGAGATGGGCAGAGAACAAGAAACTGGGTTATGAACTGGGGCAACAAAAAAGACAGATAGGGTGAGGGTCCTTGGGGAGTTTAAAGACCAAGCACAATTACATACCCCTGAGTACAACTTTAACAACACAAGGTAACTGTGGGTCTACATGCATCAGAAGTTGTGAAAGTATGACCACCAACCTACTATCAGTTAGAGCATAATCCTAAAATAGTGACTGATGCTTCTCGGGTGTGAAAATACCCATCAGATATCGTTCCGTGCCGCCCTTGTCATCATATGGGACTCCTTACACCAAGGAGGATATTACTGCATCTCACGATGGAGAGGCGGATGCCACAGTATAACTAAGGGTCTGTAGAGGTAACCTGACAACGATATCTGGAAAGCAGTGTGTGTGAAAAAGTGATCGTGAACAATCTAAAATTGAAGAGTATGGAGGAAAAACTCTTTATTAGGTACCTCTCATACTTCCAAGACTAAAAACCAGTGCGGAAATATAGTAGTTTTCAACAAATAGCTACTATTTACTTGGTAAGGTCGACATGTTTCAGCAGTCAGAGGACCTGGTGTCCACTGCTTTCTTCATGACCAAACTTCGCTACTGCGTGAATGTGAAATAACTAGAAATCCCCCATGTGAGTGAAAAAACCATAAGTGTCACCTCAACGCCTAGGATCCATAGTTGTCCACCAGATACCTAGAAAAGTCATGTCCAAGTGGCATAGGTTAATGTATCATACACACACAACAACATAAAAACAAAGACACATTGTTATTTGAAAGAAAGCATCTCTGTAGATGATGCATCTATATCACTCTTTGTTATATATACTTCTAGTATCCATACAGGTATATCAGAAGCCCAACATCAGTATTGTCGCCCACTCACCTTCTTGGTTGGACGTGGGTACTGCGCCTCACCTGGCTGCGGCTCAGGTAGATAGAGCACCGCTCTATTAATAATAAACAGGTGCAGGTCATAAATACATCATGTTAATTCTTGTCACACGATCTACAACGTTCAATGAGGGAGTGCTAGAAGGTAAGAATGTCACAGGAGTGCACCACCATTGGTGATGCACGCTTTATTTGACTCTGATCGCAGTGTTTATACTAAGTATCTTCCCAGTGTCAACAGAAGCTACTCGTCCTTAAAAACACGTAAACTACAATCCAAACCTCCCCTATAGATGATATTGCTTCGGAGGACCCTTTCAGCATGCACACTCTTTAATTATGCTAGTCTTATGTCAGATAAATTATAGCTTGAGCCCATTATCATTCACATTGATTGGATACCCATGGTTATGCGGCAAACGAGACTCAGCAACACCTGGGGCTTTAGTCTTGCTTAAATTAAGGGTTCTGTTGTCATTAGATAACGTCCGGGATGTAATGAGCGCCATTACAATTCACACGAGATAGAACTGATTGCCAAATTGCACATTTACAAGGTCACGATCTCTCCATTGCATGCTCAGATTGAAAACCCATAAACTACAATCCAAACCTCCCCTGTAGGTGATATTGCTTGGGAGGACCCTTTAGGCATGCACACTCTTTTAATTATGCTAGTCTCATGCCAAACAGATTATAGCTTAAGCCCGTTATCATTCACATTGATGGTATATTCATAGTTAAGTGGCAGGCGAGACTCAGCAACACCTAGGGCTTCAGTCTTCCTTAAATTTAAGGGTTCCTAGATTAGATTAGTTACCGTCCGGTATATAAGGGACGCCATAACAGCTCACTCGAGATAGAACTGTTTGCAAGATTGCACATTACAAGATCACGATCCCTCCATTGCATGCTCGGTTTTAATCGGGCATAACCTTTGTTAACAGACAGTGCGCCAAAGTCTAAGCCGAATCCTTACCTGCCCGTCGGTACTCCGGGCGTCCCTCTGGGCCGTCTCGGGGAGGTGCCGAACGGGTAGGTTCTACCGGTAATAATGTTTCCGTGTTCCGGGAAGCGTGTAGCGTCACTGCATCACGTGACACGCCAAGGGTGCCGGGAATTGTAGTTCTGATGTCCCTGGTACCGCGGTGTCCGTTCTATGAAAATATGTGTCATATCAGTCATCCGATGTACTTTAGAAAGAGTGTGGGCCAAAGTAGTCTGATGTATAAAAAATCGACCACAGACAAAAGTATTCTAATTTGTTGGCACACAACTAGATAATTTATAATTTCGCCCACTTTCATTTATGTGATAGGCGTGGCAATATCTTTGTAATCTTATATAACGCAAATGATTATATTTCATGCATTGTTTGGAAACGCACGTCATACAAGTTATGCACCTCATTTCAATATAAAGAGAGAGTGATCTTATGACTCTTACATGATTAGCCACTATTTAGATCAGGAAGTGACTGATCGTATAATATTGAATACTTGTTAGTGGATTTTAACGTTTATCACCATCATAAGCCACGCGGTTTGGGTCGGTGCTAGATTTAGTAGAAGAAGGTTTACCAAATAGATAACGATATGGTGAAATTAACATTATCCTCATTATCTAGTATACCAAGCTCTCAGGACACCCCTATGTCTGTCGTGTTGGTATCAGACCTACTCCAATCGTGTAGTTCTATCCTTCTACTATAAGCACATTACCACGATCAAATGAAGATCCTTTTAATGTTTGTTAATCCCTCCGCCGAGAGTGTTATATAGCTAATGATGATACTCGATTAGCGTTATACTGGTCATCCATGGCATAGAAGACACTTAGCAGGATACAAACTATAGCGACATCCAGGGTATTTCCTCGTTAAGACCTTCTGTGTCCGTATTCAGTTTATATACCCATTTTTGTTCTTTCCTAAACAGGTATTTGCTAACGCCTGTAGTGTGTTCTGGGATCATAGGTTGTTCTATTACTGTCCAAGTGAAGTCCGTATGTGTGTGTCCCACTGTCAGGAAATGGTTGGTAAGGCGTGTAGCCTGTTTTTTGCACCTGATGGTGCTTTTATGTTCTGAGATCCTGACTTTAATCTTTCTGGTGGTCATCCCTACATACTTGAGATGACACGGACAAGTAATCAGATAGATTAAATTCTGACTATTGCAATTCGTAAACCGCCTTTATTGCCACGGACGGTTACTTCCAATGCCGATAGTCGTTGACTTCGATGTCTGAGGACAGGCTGCACAATTACCACAGGGGTGGTGTCCTTCAACGGCTGGCATGTTCCAAAGTGTCCCTACAGGACGTGCTATTGTCATTTTAGGACTTGTATGGACAAGCTTGTCCTTAAGATTGGGCCCTCTTTTAAATGCAAAGAGTGGAGGAGAAAGACCGTCACATACGGTATTAAGGATGGTCCAATGCTTCTTAATTATTTTTTGAATTTCATTCGATTGGGTGCTGTAGGTATTTACGCATGTAATTCTTTTGTCCTTTTCTTTTGGAGAGGAAGGTTCCAGGAGAGCTTCACGATTATTATTGACTGCTCTTTTGAGAGAACTACGTACCAGCTGACACCGGGAAGATACTTAGTATAAACACTGCGATCAGAGTCAAATAAAGCGTGCATCACCAATGGTGGTACACTCCTGTGACATTCTTACCTTCTAGCACTCCCTCTTTGAACGTTGTAGATCATGTGACAAGAATTAACATGTTGTATTTATGACCTGCATCTGTTTATTATTAATAGAGCGGTGCTCTATCTACCTGAGCCGCAGCCAGGTGAGGCGCAGTACCCACGTCCAACCAAGAAGGTGAGTGGGCGACAATACTGATGTTGGGCTTCTGATATACCTGTATGAATACTAGAAGTATATATAACAGAGTGATATAGATGCATCATCTACAGACATGCTTTCTTTCAAATACCATTGTGTCTTTGTTTTTATGTTGTTGTGTTTGTATGATACATTAACCTATGCCACTTGGACATGACTTTTCTAGGTATCTGGTGGACGACTACGGAACCAAGGCGTTGAGGTGACACTTATGGTTTTTTCACTCACATGGTGATTTCTAGTTATTTCACATTCACGCAGTAGCAAAGTTTTGGTCCTGAAGAAAGCAGTGTACACCAGGTCCTCTGGCTGCTGAAACATGTCGACCTTGCCAAGTAAATAGTAGCTATTTGTTGAAAACTACTATATTTGCACACTGGTTTTTAGTCTTGGAAGTATGAGAGGTGCCTAATAAAGAGTTTTTCCTCCATACTCTTCAATTTTAGATTGTTCACTATCACTTTTTCACACGCACTGCTTTCCAGATATCGTTGTCAGGTTACCTCTACAGACCCTTAGTTATACTGTGGCATCCTCCTCTACATCGTGAGATTCAGTAATATCCTCCTTGGTGTAAGGAGTCCCATATGATGACAAGAGCAATACCGAACGATATCTGATGGGAACTTTCACACCCGAGAAGCATCATTCACTATTTTAGGATTATGCTCTAACTGATAGTAGGTTGGTGGTCATACTTTCACAACTTCTGATGCATGTAGACCCACAGTTACCTTCTATTATGAACTGGGGCGCCAGAAAATCCTACAGAAACATTTGTTAAGCCAGACAAAGGTGCCCCAGGGAGTTTAGAGTGAATGATAGAACTCTTCGTTGCACCAGTGTCCAATACAAATGGCTCTGAAACACCTAGTGCAACGACTTCAACATAAGGCCCATTTTGGTCCACTGGAACGGATATGACTCCCACACTTTGTCTATGGCTGTCCTAGCTAGTAGAAAACTTTGACTCTCATCCTCGCTATAATAATTATCATTGTAATAATGGGCAGACTGAGCATTTTGCTGATCAAAATAATTCATGGAGCTTTGAGGGGGAAAGGAACGCTGGTCTTGGGATGACGTACCTCGCCCCCTACCCCTGGGTGCTGACTGGTAGCCACCTCGGCCTCGCGGCCCAGGCATACTGCCAGCACGCTACAACAAAACCGGGCAACTATTCTTGAAGTGACCTTCCTCCTTACAATAAGCACATTGATTCGCACACAAGGGGGGCCGGGGAACAAAGGGCTCAGGTTTTTGCAACAACTTCTGGAATTGGGGAGGCGGCTGGAACTGGCGCTGAGCAGGACGAGGGGGATAAGCCTGTTGCAAAAGAACTTTCATTTTTAATTCCTTAGTCTTTTTATCAAGTTTGTCCTTTTCCTCTTTATCCCTATTTTCATAATACTGAGCAGTAGCCAATATCTGAGCAGAAGAGGAAACTGCCCATGAACTTTCTGAATCCTTCAGTTTATTGGAAAGTTCGGGGAGCAAATTAAACACAAATTTATCTACAAACAATCGTTGGCCACCTTCCGTGCTCATATCCTGCGCACTGTGATCAAGAAACGTCTCCTCAAATCGAGTAAAAAAGTCGGAGACGCTTTCATCTTTCTTTTGCTTACAGGCAGCTAACTTATCCCAATTAACTCACTGAGGGGGCATCATAGTTTTCATTAAAGCAATGATCCTAGCGGGAAGGTCCGCAACTAAAGCATCAGGTTTAGCACCACCCACTTGGAGTCCATCTGCGGCAAGTATAGCAGCCCAATCACCCCCCAATTCTTGGACATGGTCCTCTTTCCGAATCTTAGCCCGCAATGGTTGTGGGACCACATTTCCAATTAACATATCTATATCGGCTAAATTCATAATACATGCATCAACAGTCTGGGACAGCTCTTTATAATAACCAGCAGGATTTTTACGGGGGATCTAGTAAGGATTGTTTGAGGGCCAGAACCTCAGACCTTTTCCAAGGAACATGTACCCATACACGTTGAAAGTGAGCGGGTATACCTAGATTAGCGCCCTGGGGTGCAACCGCTTCTCTCCACACCGGGGGAACCTCTGTCATAGGATAATGTTTCAGTTTCCTTCTAACAGAAGGATCGGGTTCAGGCAGAGACCGGTAGGTGAACATTGTTCTAAAGGTGACACGTGTCCTTACAGCATCCTCAACCTCAGCACCCACAATTATCCCTTTGTCAAAGTCAGCCTAGCAGACCCTGGTGGGCTGATCCTAAACCCGTATCCTCCCACTCTTGACCAAGAATGACACACATGGTATCAGAAACATGTCTTTGCATTGGCGCATCCCACTGCTGAAAAGTGTCCATGATATCTTGTTTACCATACTGGGGTCCATTCATGATTCACTTGCGGGCGAGGAGATCTAACGCATCTCGTTCTTCGGGACCTGGGAGCTGACTACGGGTCTGTCTATGAGGAAGAACAGGGGTCATGTTTAACGACCCAAAGAAAGGGGACAAAAGGCCAGAAACAATGTCAACCATCCGCTTACGAACTGAGGGGGAATTCGACATAAGGACGAGGGACAAGGTATTGGGCGGGACAGGAGACGGGGCAGAAGAGGGGGTGACAGGTATAAGGGGAGTCGGAGGTAAAGGAGGTGGTATTGGCATTACTGGAAGGGGCTGTGGCAGAGGTGCAGGGACCGGTCGGGGAACAACAAGTGGCTGAGCGGGTGGCAATAGTAGGGGTGCATTGGCACCCTGTGCATAGGGCGGGGGTAATCTCAACAAGTGGGACATTAAAGGATCCTTTTCGGGGTCAACATCCTTGTCTGCAGGGGAAGTTGGCAGCACGGGATAACACTTATCTATTGCCATACGATGTTGTCTATCTGAAACCTCAATCGCATAATCAGTCTCATTGTCTTTGAACTGCTGGGCAGCCTGTATAACAGACATGCCCTTTTACTTCCTATCTCTTTTTATTTGTTTTATTTCTTTCTGTTTGGCTTCCTTGCTCCAAAGGCAAAAGGAGTCAAACATAGCCGGCCGGGCTTTTCTCCTAAACAATGTAGCTTCCAAATTATCTAATACATCAGGCTCAAAACTACCATTCTGTGGCCACTGCAAATCACCATCTTTTTTCGTATAGCTGACCCACACTTCATTAAAGGTAATGGGGCCTACACCATGTTTAGAATAGAGCTCATAGGTGGGAGTTCCAGCCGGAGGAATTGGACCAGAGTCCTCTAGTCGGGAATCCCTATCACAACAACAACAACACCATCTTCTGAACTTACTGAAACCAGGCATCGTGTCTTCACTGGCCTCTTTACAAACATCCTTAGGTTAGTCAATCAATACAGCACAAAATGTACTCACCCCTTGGCTTCGGCTTTTGCAAAAGCCGAACAAAAATCAAAAACAAGGAAGTGGGAGCTACCCACTATTACTTAACCAGATGTTCTCTCACTCCAACAGAGGGCTGTCTAATGTCTTGCAATACCAGTCATCACCAAAGGGACCAAGGCAGGGCGGCAGTCAGGGCAGCAGTCACCAGCAGCCGTTGGAAAGGAGAAGCCGCCCTGCAAAGACTTTTGGTCCACTTTCGACATGCAGGGGTCAATCATGTGGTGCGCTTCCTCCGGAATTTCCTTGCGGGGCTCCTCACGACCCTCGGGCTCGACTGCAACCTCTGAAGCCGCCCCACGTTGGGCGCCAGTTGAAGAACCAGGCCTTTAAGAGCCTTGCGGCGCAGGACATGCCTGAAATCTCTGAGTTCACCTGCCTTGTTGTACAGAGACTGCTCTGTTAGCGTAGAAAACCAAATGTATTAGCTGCAGCTATGCACAGTTATCCTAGAAGTACGTCAATGGTAGGTTCTCAGGAGACTGCCACTTCACTCCGTGGCTCACAGTCTTTTATAACCATATACACCCACAAAAAAAACACTCCCCATGCACCAAATATTAGCCAATAGGAAAACATTCAAAACAAGTCACCATGTAACCAGAACGTCCCCCTTGAGTCGTGTTTTTGCCCAACCCCATAAGTCAATCAATGACAGCACCTATAGGTCAATCAGTAATGGCAGGACGGGTTTGTGTGCTTCAAAGGACGACTTGCAAAATAGGATAATGCGGGTAAAGAATACCGAAGGCCAACAGATGAGACAAGGCAGGGAAAGAATACCAAAGGCCAACAGATAGTTGGGACAAGGAGTAGTCAGTCTAGACAAGGATTAGTCAGTTTGGCTAGTTCCTGGAATTGGCTTCACAACAAGGAAGGGTGGGTTATTTGACACGTAGCAGTACAAAGGGCAAAAACACTTGGTTTGCCAAGCTGCCTGAGTTAGGGCAACACAAAATGGTGACGGAATACAAAATGGAGTCAAAACTGAATTACCTCAACTGTTCCCATGAGGCGCAGGGTCAGACTGATTTGCATATGGCCATGTCTGAACTGGGGTGGCAGAGTGGGCTAAAGAACGGTGATGGATTAAAACCAGATCGGTTGACTGGGTGTGAGTGTTTGATTGGTTCAAATGCTCTGTCCATCACCACCCCCTTTTGTACCGCTCAATCACAGTAACAGCAGCGGAAGGACCCTAATTAACATTAAGCTATCTCTACTTAGTCAATGCTGCAGAGGAAAGGAGTGGATGCACTCCAATCAGGAGGCAGAAAATAAAAGTGATAGTGAAGCCAACTAATGGTAAGCAATGGACAGGCTCCAAGTCCCATGTTGTATACAATATCTCTCGTAAGGAAATTGGAGTACAGAGTAATGTATATTTTTTATAACCAATTTAATTGATTTTATGAGAGACCAGCAACAAATAACAATACCAGCTGTGTTTACAGCTATGAATACATGGCAAAGACAAGAGCACATTAACCTAGTGTACAGAATCCAACAAACCTTAGGAAGACATTGTGCTAAAAAGATCAATCCCCCACCACCCCAACCCATTTGCCCCACATTCTACGAAATTTCTTCTGGCATCCCCTGGCTTCGTAGAGGGGCCGTTCTTGCGTAGCGCACAAGTCCACCCATCTGCGCCAGCCCAACATGGTGGGATTGGTCGAGTTCTGTTGGCCGTAATGTCTCATTTGGCCACCATCAGTGCTGTGTTTAGAAACAGTTTTTCAGCCTGGTACCGTCCAACCCCTCGGTGATGCCAAGGAGCACATTCATCGGGTTAAGAGGGACCTCCCAGCCCAGAACCTCCGTAAGCTGACCAGTTACTTATTTCCAATAGCGAGTGATTGCGGAGCAAAGCCATATCATATGATAAAAGTCGGCTTGCGGGTTGGTGCAGCGGGGACAGGAATCATCAGGCCGGAGCCCAGAACGGTGGAGATGCAGTGGCGGGAGATAGGCAGTGTGTAAATAGTATATTTGAACTAGACGAAGCCTTGCTGAGACTGTAACCATTTTGGGAGCCATCAATGCGTCTCTCCAGTCTGCGTCATCTAGGGACCCAAGCCAACCCTCCCCACCTGTCCCTAAGTTGAGATAAGGAGTTGGGGGTGTTGTTTGTGAGAGAGCGATAGATACAAGAGATCCCCCCTTCCCCAAGTTACCGGACATGACCTGAGCCTCAGGCAGGCTGTATTCGGGCAAGGAGGTACCCTCTGAAATATGGGATTGGAGGACATGGCGTAGCTGAAGAAAGCGGAAGAACTGGGAAGAGTGGAGGGAGTATCGGGGCTGCAGGTCCTAAAAGGTGTGTAGGTGGGTCCCACTCCAGACATCCCCCAGTTATGATATTCAAATGAGATCTCATGCTCTAAATCCTGAGAGGTTAACTACCTCCCGGAGCCTTGTACCGCACCACAGGGGAGTATATTGGGTCAGTGTATCCAACCGGTGTACGTGACTCAGGAAGGCCCGCAGGGCCAGAAGCACTCTGTGCGTGACCTCAGGGACAGTCTGCGAAATGGTATTTCCGTACATCATCTCCTGAATGGTGGACAAACCCAAGGTGTGTAACTCCAGGCGATACGCCGGGTTAGACCAGCCTCCATTAAACCAATCGTGTACGGTGAGGAGCTGAGCCGCTAAATAATAAAGGTACAGGCTTGTCATTCCAAGACCACCATCAAAGGGAGGGATCCCGCATTAAGCGAGGGCCATCCTGGGCCTCCGACCTCCCCACAAGAACTTGGTGGTCAAGCTGTCCATCTCACAGAACCACGATCTTGAGAAGGAAAGGTGCGTATTCTGGAGCATGTAGAGGAACCTGGGAAAATTCATCATTTTAAATAAGGCTAATCTGTAATAGGGTTTAGTGGCCGTGTTTGCCATTTGAGGAAATCAGCGTGGACCCGTTTCACTAACATTGAGTGACCAGGCGAGGTCGGGGAGGAGGGCTACCCAGATCTCGAGGTACTTGAAGGACTGTCACCGAAGAGGTATCTACGACTGCCAATCAAAGCACTCCTGTGAGAGGTGAAAGGGGAGCAGGACAGATTTGGCCGAATTCTATCGAAGGCCGGAAATGCGTTCGAAAAGACTCAGGGCCCGGACCGAGCAGGATCTGCGTAGAGCGTTATCTTGTCCTCCTCGAAGCCGGGCCATCTCCATCCCGTGAGAAGCTGATCAAATCGGACAAGACATGCGGAGGGCTCCATCACCAATGCAAAGAGTGGCAAGAGGGGGCATCCATGCCTCGTGCCCCTCCTGATGGAAAAGGGACGCGACAGAGCTTCATTGACTAGAACTTGGGCCCGCGGCTTACAATAGAGCATCTTGACCAGGTTACGGAAGGGGATCCCAAAGCCCATTTCCGTCAACACTCCTCCAGGTATCACTAGTCCACTGAATCGAACGCCTCCCCAAATTCCACAAGAAGAAGAGATAAGTAGGGGGGTCCGCTGGTGTCAATTCGCTGGAGCAAGGTGGAGGCGTCTGAGGCAGTGTCTGGTTCCTCAAAAAGGCATAAAACCACATTGGTCTGGATGGACTAGTTTGGCCAGGTATGGTCGTATGCGGTTGGCTAGAACCGAGGCGAATATTTTAAGCTTCGAATTAATGAGGGAGATGGGACGGTAGTCAGAGCAACTGTTCGAGGGAGGCTGAGAATTAGAGATCACCACAATAGCGGCTAAGTCTGTCTCAAGACGGAATGAGCCGTTATCTGCAGCTTCTCAGTACATCTCCAGAAGATGGGGAACCAGAGTATCCCGATGGGACACGTAGAACTGCTGGGGAAGGCCGTCTGGCCCGGGAGCCTTACCCGCGGCCATGCGTGATATGGCTTCATGAACCTCATCTGCGGTGACTGGAAGGTCCAGCGCCTCTGCCTCAGACTCACTAAGGCGCAGGAGAAGGAATTGTTCCCTCTGGAGAAGCTCTGACAGCGAGAGAGTGGGAGTCTGTGCAGAGTAGAGAGCGGCATGATAAGTGGCAAAGCATTGGGCCACCGCTGCAGGGGCATGGTGGATCGCTCAATCCGAGTCAAGCACCTCAGTGATGATGCAGTTTGCCATAGGGTAGGTCGCCAGACGATGAAGGAGCTTCCCATTTTTATCTTCCCACCTGTACACTTGCGCCACGGAAGACCTCTATAGCAGCTTGGCAGCCTCCAGGGAGGTCTGTCTAATCTGGTCACTCAGAAACGCCAGCCTCCTGTCCCGTACTTTGGTTCTCTCTTCCGGAGGTTGAGTTTTCAGCGGGACAGCCTGGGCCTCCAAGAGACTGAGTCGAGAGTCTTGCGCCGAACGTTTAAGCTTGAGTTTGGCCTTGGCCAAGCCTCGAATGGTGGCTTTACCAGCCTCCCATAGAGTACCAGACGAGGACACAGATCCCTGATTAGTGGAGAAATAAAGGCAAAGCTCGGCTCCCACCTGCTCCCTGAATTCTTTGTCTTGGAGGAACCAGACGTTGAGACACCAGATCGGGCACGATGATTCAGGAAAGTCGCCGACCTGCATCGCCACTGGGGAGTGATCCAATAGGTCTCTGGGAAGGATGGTGATAGACTGTATCGCTTGGCAGTCCAGGGCCAGCAAGAAGACATAATCTAGTTGTATGTGCGTCTGATGAGAAGCTGAGGTATGGGTATAGAGTCGAGCTGTTGGATGCCAGAGTCTCCAAGCGTCCCCGAGGCCTAGATTGGCAGCCCAGGTCGACAGGAGGCCAGAACTGTCAATCCTGGAGGAGGAAGGGGACGTGGCCCCGTCAAGGTTAGGGTCCATGACCGCGTTGAAGTCCCCCTGATGATGGTCATCCCCATGGGCAAGGTAACAACCAGTGAGGCGAGGCGCTTAAGTGTAGAGGCCAGCAAGGAGGGCCGGGGGGAGTAGACAGCAAGCAGATTGAGAGGCCGGTCCTCAAGGGTCCCCTCGAGGATGACAAAGCAGCCCTGAGTGTCATGGGTTACCTTGCGCACCACGAGAGGAAGGGCATGATGTCCCAGATTAGCCACTCCTCTCGATCCCAGAGTAAGCCGGAGTGCCAGACTTAACCATAACGATATTGCTCAAGGAAGGGGCAGTGGTTGCCTATGAGATGGGTCTCTTGGAACAGGAGTATATCTACAGTGTGGCGTTGGGCATAACGCAGGACCACTGTGCGCTTGACCACATCCTGCATGCCATTAACATTCCAGGACATTAAATGGAGCGGGACCGTCCCGGTAAAATTGTCAGTCAGGGGGAAAGCGAGATAGGGGCCGGACAACCGGCAAGGGTGGCAGGCACGGCTGAAGTAAAGCTGTAGCGTGGGGTAGTAGGTGTAAGTCCTCCCTGCTGTGGGGTGGGGCATGCTCGTCTCGATGCTGGAGAGGAATGCTGGCACAATGAACAGAGAGAACAAACAATACAAACGGGGACAACGGTCCCCCCTCCCTAACCCAACCCCCTCCCTATACTTCAGGAACAGAAGCATCTGCCGCCCTAACAGTGAAGAACTAAGAGAGAACAAAACTAAAACACTTGGGAACGGGGAATCGTGGAGGACCCCTCCTCATGGTAGGATGTTTGTAGCTGTGTCCATCAGGAGATAGAGTTAGTAACAAGGCAGAGTGCAGCCCCGGGGTATGGAGCCTGTTGTAGCCCCCGTGTATGGAGCCGGTTGCGGCCAGAAGGCAAAGGTTGACTCAAGCGGGGCCTGCAAGAAGTGTCGGGCTACGGGAGAGGTCTGTGTCTGGTAGGTCCAACTGTGATGGGCCAGGCAAGGCGCTCCCATGGTTGGAGCGGCCCAAAGAACCAGACCGTCGCTCAACAGGGGGAGCCCCAGTAAGCACCCCAGGCATCGGCAACCGAGAAGTGCCCAACAGTGAGTCTGAACGGGCTCTCCTCTGCCACTTCCCCCTACGGTAGCGGTTGCGCTGCAGCTGAGGAGCAGGAATGTCTCGGCGGGCACCACCAGTGCTGTGTGTGGAAGGCGGATTCGGGGCGTTGAGTCGTACAGGGCGTTCCTCTGTCGCCCATGTCCATGTTTCTTCAGGGGTTTCAAAGAAGAGGGTTCTGTCCTGATACACTACTTGCAGGCGGGCCGGCAAGAGGAGTCTGTATGATATGTTAAGAGAGCTCAATGTCTGCTTGACGTCCCCAAAGGAGCGGCATTGGCCCTGGACCTCACAAGTGTAATCAGGGAAGATCATGATCGTCTGGCCTTCATACCTAAGATGTTGCTGCTTACGGGCCTCGGCCAGTACAGAGTCTCGGTCTCTAAAGTTGAGGACCCGTAATATGATCGGTCTGTGGGGCCCTCCCGGTGGCGGTCAGGGCGCAAGTGAGCGGTGCGCCCGCTCGATCACGAATCACAGAGAGAGGGAGCCCTCGGGCATCCACGAGCGCAACCAGCGCTCCACAAAATCTGGCGTTCGGCCCTGCTCCGCCCCTCCTGAAAACCCACCAGGCGATGTTGTTTCAACGGGACCTGTTTTTGGCATCTTCGGGCCACCGATGGAGCTCCTGGGTGTGAGACTGGAGGCGAGCAACCTGAGCCTTGAGTTGCTGAACGTCCTCTTCAACGGTGGATATACGGGATTTGGTTTCTTTAATCCGGGCCGTGGCGTTATGAAGATCCTGCCGGATTAGAGTCACATCAACCCAGACTTCCGCAATTTTACTTTCCAACCGTAGATTGCGAGGCGTGGATCCCCTGGAGGATGGTGGACCGGTCCGCAGAAGCGGGGGCATCTTTGTCTGCATTCCCTCCAGTCGCCTCAGAGTCTGTGGTAGTGAACCGGTCAATTTTGGTTTGGGTAGCAGGAGTTTTTGATGCTTTGTCTCTACCCATGGCTGCCGCCCAGCAGGGTAAAGGTTTCAATGCAATCTTTGGGCAGGACAAAAGGGGGGACGAAGAAGATGGCTAGGCGGGGGGGGGGGGGGGGGGGGGGGGTCCAGGCCTCTCCAGACCAGGCGCAGCGCCGGGCCCGTAGGGACCAGTCCAGAACAAGGCGTGAGGTTGCAATCAGGGATGTGCGAGGGGTAGGCTCTCCGGGGGGGGGGGGGGGGGATAGAGAAAGGAAGGAAGGTCCCCGTCATGCCAGAACTGCAGCCGAACGCGGCAGGCCCCACAAGGAGTCCACAAGCAAGGGGGGAGATCCACCAGCCTGCCGACGCCGACAGAGAAGCGGTCCAGACGTCCTTCACACATCCCCACTGTCCCAGGGGAGAATGAATACAGTACTGAGGTTGGCCTACGTCTATGGCCGCCACTCAAGCAGGACGGAGGAAAGCCCCTTGCACCACGAGTCCCAAGGCACTTAGAGGGAGATGGTGGGGGTGGGGGGGGGGAGTGGGACTCCAAACCCCAAGCCGCCAGGTCCGATGGCCGAATACTCCTGCCCAGGCTGCACCCCAGCTCCTCACCTTCCTCCGGTCCGGCTCAGCAACAGGCCGGCACGGCCTACAGGGTCTCCTTCTCAGTCTTCCCCACAGTCCAGGCACACGAGTCCCTTTCAGGCCCACCGCGGGGTCTCCACAGGCTGCAGCAAGCCTCTGCGTGTTGTTTGCAGGGGTGAGAGAGGCCACCCCCCCCCTGCCGCCGACCAGATGGCTGCCAAGGCCTCCCCCACCAGTCACGGCCCAGGAGGCACACAGGCCCAGGTGACCCACAGTGCCTCCAAGAATAGATCCAGCGTCCCAGACCACCAGTCAGCAGGATTCGGAGGTAAGAATCAGTGGATGGCGACGGATAGAGGAGCAAATGATGGAGGGGTTCAGAGCACTTCTAAAGTGCGACCTCCATCTTGGCGCTCCCAGCCACGCCCGCTAGTAATATATTTTTATTCTATAACATTATCATTTATCATTGCACAACCAGCTGACTCATTGCTTTGTAAGGCACAAAACCAGTGAAGCTTTCAGGGCTCTTGTCTCCCAAACAGAAGTGGTGATTGTGTGTGTCCATGGACAACTAAACTGAATTTCAGCTGCAAGTGTGACTGCCCCTTGTCACTGCAGTGTCCCCCTCCGCACCCCCATTAACTGAATAGATAACCACAGAAAGTAGTACTCTAAAAGCGTGCTAATCCCACATTGACCTGGACAGAAAAGACTGCTGATTCAACTAATCCTAGGCCTTCTGAGACAACTGAGATTGCAGACACTACCCTCAACCATTTTTATCCTCTGAGGCAAATCTTTTGATGTGACTTATGGAATATAGGATTTATGACTGTCAAATGTTATCATCAATTCTAATCCAGATAGAGACCTACCTCCACAGTAGAAATGTTCCCTTGCATCAGGAAACATATTCGCTAGTCAAAGCTTTGAAAAAGTCCCAGACCTGTGTGCCAGGAAGGGGTAATACATGTGTGAGATGTTTTGCTGTTCACTCTTTCAAGGAACAAGCATCCAAAGAAAAGAAAAATTAAAGGAACAGAAACAATTTTCTAACTAAACTCTCTTTGTTTTTCACATTATAAATGCTTTTCCAGCCTGTGTTTATGATATGCTGGCTGTTCTGAGATTAATGAAGAAAACCAATCATGACGTGTTTGGTGAAACAACCTAGATTAACAAAGAAACTAAGCAAAATAACCCAAGATGCTAAGAACTCTACAATCATTGTCAGCTTGTCCTGTTACTTACGGCCTGGGGAGTCCTATATGTTGTTATGTTCACCGCCGTTACATCGTAACTCACTCTCTTGTGGCTAACTCACAACCCGTCACTTCCATATTACGTTCAAGACATGACAGCCAAATGCCTGGCTTGTGGCATGAGAAACACCGAAAGGTGGTAAGGTATATTATTTTGTTTTGTGTTATGTTACCCAACTTTAGGTGGCTGGTTTTTGCATAGCACAGTGGATGCCATTACACAGCTGCATTATGCTCTTTGAGCTGTGGTGTGGTGTGGGTGTATGTCATCTATGAAAGACATTTTTTTACAACCAAACTACACATGGCTACCATCCCATTTCTAAAGAAGCAGCCAACTCGTGTAAATCAACACTGTGGACAGACAAGTCGCAAAGTGAAATCAAATAAATATATCTATGAATTATTAGATCATTCTTGATGCGTCTCCTGGTCTATAATGTTACTTAAAGGCTCTACAGGTACAGAAGTCGAAAATATTGTGCCTGATCGAGCAAAGGACTAACTTTTAAACCGGTTCCGAAGTCTGTGTCACCATGTCGGACATCAATTAAAACAATCCATGTATCCTTGAAGTAGTGTGGCTCACTGGTTAGAGGCATATTTACAACAAGGGGTGGTGAGGGACAGAGTCTCTGAATTAAGCAGAAAGCTCTCACCCAGTCAAGAGATCAGGGCTAGATCCAACACCGTTTTTTAGCTCACTGCACCATCCCAGTTTCAGAACCTGGCTGTATGCAAATTAGTCTGTTCCTGTCTCAGTGCATGATGGGAACAGGGCAAACCAAACTACAAAAGCCAATTCTTACACTGGGAAGGAAACAAGCTCCCGGGGACCGGTTTCTGGCATTACAGCCGTCTTCGGCCCGGTTTGCTTGAATCCTGATGGTGCAATGAGCAAGGGTCTCACATCTGAGAATACCCTTCCACGCTTAGGGTGGACAAAAATATTTACAACAAGGGGTGGTGAGGGACAGAGTCTCTGAATTAAGCAGAAAGCTCTCACCCAGTCAAGAGATCAGGGCTAGATCCAACACCGTTTTTTAGCTCACTGCACCATCCCAGTTTCAGAACCTGGCTGTATGCAAATTAGTATGTTCCTGTCCCAGTGCATGATGGGAACAGGGCAAACCAAACTACAAAAGCCAATTCTTACACTGGGAAGGAAACAAGCTCCCGGGGACCGGTTTCTGGCATTACAGCCGTCTTCGGCCCGGTTTGCTTGAATCCTGATGGTGCAATGAGCAAGGGTCTCACATCTGAGAATACCCTTCCACGCTTAGGGTGGACAAAAATATTTACAACAAGGGGTGGTGAGGGACAGAGTCTCTGAATTAAGCAGAAAGCTCTCACCCAGTCAAGAGATCAGGGCTAGATCCAACACCGTTTTTTAGCTCACTGCACCATCCCAGTTTCAGAACCTGGCTGTATGCAAATTAGTCTGTTCCTGTCCCAGTGCATGATGGGAACAGGGCAAACCAAACTACAAAAGCCAATTCTTACACTGGGAAGGAAACAAGCTCCCGGGGACCGGTTTCTGGCATTACAGCCGTCTTCGGCCCGGTTTGCTTGAATCCTGATGGTGCAATGAGCAAGGGTCTCACATCTGAGAATACCCTTCCACGCTTAGGGTGGACAAAAATATTTACAACAAGAGGTGGTGAGGGACAGAGTCTCTGAATTAAGCAGAAAGCTCTCACCCAGTCAAGAGATCAGGGCTAGATCCAACACCGTTTTTTAGCTCACTGCACCATCCCAGTTTCAGAACCTGGCTGTATGCAAATTAGTCTGTTCCTGTCCCAGTGCATGATGGGAACAGGGCAAACCAAACTACAAAAGCCAATTCTTACACTGGGAAGGAAACAAGCTCCCGGGGACCGGTTTCTGGCATTACAGCCGTCTTCGGCCCGGTTTGCTTGAATCCTGATGGTGCAATGAGCAAGGGTCTCACATCTGAGAATACCCTTCCACGCTTAGGGTGGACAAAAATATTTACAACAAGGGGTGGTGAGGGACAGAGTCTCTGAATTAAGCAGAAAGCTCTCACCCAGTCAAGAGATCAGGGCTAGATCCAACACCGTTTTTTAGCTCACTGCACCATCCCAGTTTCAGAACCTGGCTGTATGCAAATTAGTCTGTTCCTGTCCCAGTGCATGATGGGAACAGGGCAAACCAAACTACAAAAGCCAATTCTTACACTGGGAAGGAAACAAGCTCCCGGGGACCGGTTTCTGGCATTACAGCCGTCTTCGGCCCGGTTTGCTTGAATCCTTATGGTGCAATGAGCAAGGGTCTCACATCTGAGAATACCCTTCCACGCTTAGGGTGGACAAAAATATTTACAACAAGGGGGGGTGAGGGACAGAGTCTCTGAATTAAGCAGAAAGCTCTCACCCAGTCAAGAGATCAGGGCTAGATCCAACACCGTTTTTTTAGCTCACTGCACCATCCCAGTTTCAGAACCTGGCTGTATGCAAATTAGTCTGTTCCTGTCCCAGTGCATGATGGGAACAGGGCAAACCAAACTACAAAAGCCAATTCTTACACTGGGAAGGAAACAAGCTCCCGGGGACCGGTTTCTGGCATTACAGCCGTCTTCGGCCCGGTTTGCTTGAATCCTGATGGTGCAATGAGCAAGGGTCTCACATCTGAGAATACCCTTCCACGCTTAGGGTGGACAAAAATATTTACAACAAGGGGTGGTGAGGGACAGAGTCTCTGAAATAAGCAGAAAGCTCTCACCCAGTCAAGAGATCAGGGCTAGATCCAACACCGTTTTTTAGCTCACTGCACCATCCCAGTTTCAGAACCTGGCTGTATGCAAATTAGTCTGTTCCTGTCCCAGTGCATGATGGGAACAGGGCAAACCAAACTACAAAAGCCAATTCTTACACTGGGAAGGAAACAAGCTCCCGGGGACCGGTTTCTGGCATTACAGCCGTCTTCGGCCCGGTTTGCTTGAATCCTGATGGTGCAATGAGCAAGGGTCTCACATCTGAGAATACCCTTCCACGCTTAGGGTGGACAAAAATATTTACAACAAGGGGTGGTGAGGGACAGAGTCTCTGAATTAAGCAGAAAGCTCTCACCCAGTCAAGAGATCAGGGCTAGATCCAACACCGTTTTTTAGCTCACTGCACCATCCCAGTTTCAGAACCTGGCTGTATGCAAATTAGTCTGTTCCTGTCCCAGTGCATGATGGGAACAGGGCAAACCAAACTACAAAAGCCAATTCTTATACTGGGAAGGAAACAAGCTCCCGGGGACCGGTTTCTGGCATTACAGCCGTCTTCGGCCCGGTTTGCTTGAATCCTGATGGTGCAATGAGCAAGGGTCTCACATCTGTGAATACCCTTCCACGCTTAGGGTGGACAAAAATATTTACAACAAGGGGTGGTGAGGGACAGAGTCTCTGAATTAAGCAGAAAGCTCTCACCCAGTCAAGAGATCAGGGCTAGATCCAACACCGTTTTTTAGCTCACTGCACCATCCCAGTTTCAGAACCTGGCTGTATGCAAATTAGTCTGTTCCTGTCCCAGTGCATGATGGGAACAGGGCAAACCAAACTACAAAAGCCAATTCTTACACTGGGAAGGAAACAAGCTCCCGGGGACCGGTTTCTGGCATTACAGCCGTCTTCGGCCCGGTTTGCTTGAATCCTGATGGTGCAATGAGCAAGGGTCTCACATCTGAGAATACCCTTCCACGCTTAGGGTGGACAAAAATATTTACAACAAGGGGTGGTGAGGGACAGAGTCTCTGAAATGGGACTTTGGGATGGTGCAGTGAGATAAATAACGGTGATGGATCAAGCCTGGATCTTTGGACTGGGTAAGAGTGGTCTGCTTAATTCAGACACTCTGTTCATCACCACCCCCTTTTCTGAATCGTTTTTGGCCACTATAGGTGTGGCAGGGTATACTCAGACATGAGTCCCTTTCTCACTGCACCATCAGGATTCAAGCAAGCCGGGCCGAAGAAGGCTGAAATGCCAGAAACCAGTCCCCGGTAGCTTGTCTCCTTTCTGGTGAAGAATTGGCTTGGTAGTTTGGTCTGCCCTGTTCCCATGATGCACTGGGCCAGGGACAGACTGATTTGCATATAGCCAGGTTCTGAGCTGGGATGGTGCAGTGAGATAAAATAACGGGGATGGATCAAGCCTGGATCTTTGGACTGGGTAAGAGTGGTCTGCTTAATTCAGACACTCTGTTCATCACCACCCCCTTTTCTGAATCGTTTTTGGCCACTATAGGTGTGGCAGGGTATACTCAGACATGAGTCCCTTTCTCACTGCACCATCAGGATTCAAGCAAGCCGGGCCGAAGAAGGCTGAAATGCCAGAAACCGGTCCCCGGTAGCTTGTCTCCTTTCTGGTGAAGAATTGGCTTGGTAGTTTGGTCTGCCCTGTTCCCATGATGCACTGGGCCAGGGACAGACTGATTTGCATATAGCCAGGTTCTGAGCTGGGATGGTGCAGTGAGATAAATAACGGTGATGGATCAAGCCTGGATCTTTGGACTGGGTAAGAGTGGTCTGCTTAATTCAGACACTCTGTTCATCACCACCCCCTTTTCTGAATCGTTTTTGGCCACTATAGGTGTGGCAGGGTATACTCAGACATGAGTCCCTTTCTCACTGCACCATCAGGATTCAAGCAAGCCGGGCCGAAGAAGGCTGAAATGCCAGAAACCGGTCCCCGGTAGCTTGTCTCCTTTCTGGTGAAGAATTGGCTTGGTAGTTTGGTCTGCCCTGTTCCCATGATGCACTGGGCCAGGGACAGACTGATTTGCATATAGCCAGGTTCTGAGCTGGGATGGTGCAGTGAGATAAATAACGGTGATGGATCAAGCCTGGATCTTTGGACTGGGTAAGAGTGGTCTGCTTAATTCAGACACTCTGTTCATCACCACCCCCTTTTCTGAATCGTTTTTGGCCACTATAGGTGTGGCAGGGTATACTCAGACATGAGTCCCTTTCTCACTGCACCATCAGGATTCAAGCAAGCCGGGCCGAAGAAGGCTGAAATGCCAGAAACCGGTCCCCGGTAGCTTGTCTCCTTTCTGGTGAAGAATTGGCTTGGTAGTTTGGTCTGCCCTGTTCCCATGATGCACTGGGCCAGGGACAGACTGATTTGCATATAGCCAGGTTCTGAGCTGGGATGGTGCAGTGAGATAAATAACGGTGATGGATCAAGCCTGGATCTTTGGACTGGGTAAGAGTGGTCTGCTTAATTCAGACACTCTGTTCATCACCACCCCCTTTTCTGAATCACTGGTTAGAGGCGGCAGACCCGAGAGCAGAGGACGGCCCGGGACCAGGGTTCGATTCCCGACGCGGCAGGTTTCTGGACCAGGGTCAGCGGACTCGATAATTCTCTCGCCTCGGTGCCCCCTCTGATCAGCGATCACATTCGGCAACTCTGGGCACTAGCTTGCCTCATCTTCACTAACGGCCCCACCAGACCGCCGGGGATGCCTGGTCTCACCCTGGAGATACCCATTAAGGGACCATCTCTCAGGGAAGCCAGGAAGGGTTTTGCAGCGGTCGAAGCGCGGAGGTACCCCTTCGGGAGTGATTCCTGCGCTATATAAGCACACAATTAATTAATTAATTAATTAATTAATTAATTAATTAATCAATCAGTCTATCTATACTAATATAATAAAGAGAGAGCCCAAACCTTTGAGGCGGGTAATCTCAGGAACCACAGCTCTAATCACAACACCCAATACAGCGTTGGAAAGGTCAGTTGCAGCAGAAGGACATAGGCTATGGAGACGAACACCATATACATTTAAAAGGTAAAAGAACCGTGCCAGCAAAGTAGTCCCTTGTGGGCGTGTCTGCGTTGTGCTGTGGGCGTGTGCTGGGGCGTGACACACGCTGGGGGCGTGTGGTACGTTCCGCCCTTCATGCCATGTCTCATATCGTGCGTTGTGGGCGTGTGCTGGGGGCGTGTGCGGGCGCGGGATTTCGGAAAAAAAAGCGAGTGTTGTGCCCAAAATTTCATTGTTTTTTCTTCCCACGTTCTGTACATTCCAGCTCAGGGTGTCCACCCTGCTCCCTTTAAATACCCATGCACCCCATAATCATAACACACCCTTATTCCTTAAAATACCCTAACACCCTTAAACACTAATCCATCTTAACCCTATAAATATACCCTGTACCCCAAAACCCAAACCTATCCCTAAACCCTAGAAATACCCCTGTACCCCAAAACCCAAACCTAGCCCTGAACCCTATAAATACCCCTGTACCTCCCAAACCTATCCCTGAACCCTAAAAATATCCCTGTACCCCAAAACCCAAACCTACCCCTGAACCCTAAAATACCCCTGTACCCCAAAACCCAAACCTAGCCCAGAACCCTAAAATACCCCTGTACCCCTAAGCCCAAACCTACCCCTGAACCCTAAAATACCCCTGTACCCCAAAACCCAAACCTAACCCTGAACCCTTAAAATACCCCTGTACCCCAAAACCCAAACCTAGCCCTGAACCATAAAAATAACCCTGTACCCCAAAATCCAAACCTACCCCAGAACCCTAAAATACCCCTGTCCCCCAAAGCCCAAACCTAGCCCTGAAATGAAACATACCCCTGTATCCCAAACCTAGCCGTGAACCCTTAAAATACCCCTGTACCCCAAAACCCCAAAACTACCCCTGAACCCTAAAAATACCCCTATACCCCAAAACCCAAACTTAGCCCTAAACCCTAAAAATACCCCTGTACCCCAAAATCCATACCTATCCCTAAACCCTAAAACTACCCCTGTACCCCATAACCCAAAACTATATCTGAACCCTCAAAATACCCAAACACCCCAAAACATATACCTCAGTACCCCAAAACATATACCCCTATACCCATACTTACCTTATCCAAACATTTTTTTTAAAACATGCTTTTACCATTCGTGCATTTACAACGAATTTCGTTGTAAATGTATGCATGGTAAAAGCATATAAAATGTAATGCCATGTGTTATAATGGCATTGCAGAGTCATGGTACTTTCGTAATGAAAGTATGTGGAGTGATGGTATGCGGAAAGAAAGTTGCAGAATAATGGGTGTTTACCCTCCCCCGGTAGGTACATTGGTGGCACGACGGCCCACATCTCCAGCAACATACTCATATTTTTTCACCACCGATTTGAAAAATGCACAGGTCTCTCTCATTGATGGCCAGCACCGACATACACTTTTAGACAAACCTCCCGCCACAAGTTCTAGAATTGCGAACTTTAGAGCTGGGAAGCTACGTTCGAATCTCGGTATCAGCTCAACATCCTGTGATTCCAGGCAAATCGCTTTGTCTCCCCGTACCTACCACAAATTATTGTGTTCTTCTGTAATGTAAATTGTGCTCATGCCATGTTGTCGAGTTCGCGCTATATAATATTGCAAGGAAAAATAAAGTAGGGAAACTCGAGTTCACACACTACTGAACGCGCACTCTTAAGTGCATCAGCAGTGCACTGTGAATCGGAGCGTTTCACAGGCCTGTCACAGATAAGAAATGCTATCTAAACGAAATCCTACAAAACAATATACTACTGGCCGGCAGCAATTCATACCCGGACAACGTCGGGACGGGCTGCTAGTATTCTTATAAAGCAAGACTACTCATCCGTGTGGGTCTCAAGGCGCTGGTATGTATGTGCCTTAAAAGGATCGAAACATTGCACAGCAATGAAGAATATACAATCCTTCTCAAAAGTAATGGGAGATGAAGTTCGGCATAACTAACATTTCAACGTAACACATTCACCAGTGAAAGCGATCGGTGTCAGGAAGGTAAAACAAGAAAGGGAAGCATCTAGGAACTGAAGCTTCTTCCCGTGGGTGTTATGAACATGGCTGTGGAGAAATGAAAGTGTGTGGAGTGGAGGGCTCTTTAGCCAGTTGCGTACGCGTGTCAGCCAACGGCCGTCACAAGCACTACCTCGGTATGCTGCTCATGTCCGTTGGCCGACGCGCCCCGCCCACTCTTTAAAACTCCAGCACCGCAGAGAAATTTGCGCCGCGGTTAAGGAGTTATACACAAAACACGTTCACCGGTAGAGTATAACCTTCAATGACATCGATTCACCAAAAGCCAAAACTCAGTCTCAGAGTATTTAACAATATTAAAAAATGCAGTGATAAACATCACCAGCGTAAATTATTCAGCTGCACTAGACGTCTCTTAACGACTGCTCCGTTTCAGTATAAAGAAGGATGGGAGAATGGGTGGGAGGATTTAAAAGGGTAGACAGAGCCTACAAAAACATGCACTCTTAAGGAGTGTCTGTTTAAAAAAGAAAAATTTTTACCTGTACAAGCTGCAGACAGTGGAGGGACACTGGCTGCAGAGACCAGAACTGTACTTGGTCCAAGCTCCATGTATGTCCAGACATCAGCAAGCAGCAAAGAGAAAATTAGAGCAGCATGTGGCCCTGACTAATTAGAAGCAAAAAGCTGAGAGCAACGTTGGGGCCAACCAGTGGTAAGTATTGATAATTATGGGACAGGCTGGAAGCCTGTTTTTGTGATTATTTTCTTTTACCTGACAGCGCATGCACGGTGCACCGGCGAAACCTAAAAAAGTGTTTAGATAAGTCATATAGACAAATGGTATAATGGGTCTGAAAAATGGCAAGTGGAAAATGGCAAATGAAAAGTGGTACGTGGTCAGGGAAAGGCATAAAGACCAAGGGTAACAAGTGCTTCACTACCGTAGGAACACGCAGTATTATAAACAGTTAAAAAAAATGTTACAGTTTATATTGCAGCTTTTCCTCCTCTCGTCCAATCAGCTTTTGGTGGAAACAGAAGCACTCCTCTTCTTTTCACAACAATACAATACTCCACAGACAGCAATGTTAGTTTTAAAATTTCAATGTCTCACTCTGTGTTTATGTGGAACATGTTCCCATTCAAGACTACTTATCTACATGACCGACATTCTAAAATATCAACTTGTACATTTGTTAACAATGACCTATGTAGAACTTGAAACATCTGTATTAATGGAAAGGAAGTATTAGGCACAGACCTATCAATTGAAAAGAATGAGTAAGTTAGAAAGGTCAAGTTCATGTTTAGATGCTGCATTTTATGTGAGGCAGTCTTCCATTACTTCAATAAACACAGTTTCCTAATCACGTGCTAACAGTGTACTTTGTCTACGCAGAAACATTTTGCAAATTTTAAATGAAAACAATTATGAGACTTATTATGTGTTAAAAACATGAGCATGGAAAGGTCAAGAATATAATGTGTGCTTCAGTAAAACTTGTGAATATGCTTGACAAGCAAAGTAGCGTTTAGCTATTTGAGGCCTTGTACAAATAAATATGACTGCTAAGTGCATTTTCTGCATTTTTAAAAGCATTTTATTTTCATTGAAGCTTGTATGTTAACACCTTCGCCGCGGCGGACATGCTGCCTCGGTGCTGAAAAAAAATGATGCATTGTAAATAAAAACATGAGTAGTTTCTGAAAAGAAAGTTATTCAGTGATTACATTTTAATTACAGCTAACTTTTCACTTTCCATGATGCATTTTTGGAGCTAAAACGACTGCAAAACAAAGGAAGCGTTAGCTTCTATTCTACTAATTTTCTCTTCTTCTTTAAAACAAGGGTGGGCTGCAGCATCCCCCAGCCCCTTGACACCCCTAGTTCCAGCGCTTCTGAACATGATAGTTTAGCACAAGTTTGGGGCCTCGAGGTATTGTGATATTCTTTGCTGAATAATTATAACCCGAAGGGTAGTACACTAATATGACAATAACTGTAGGAGAGCAGCCATTTGTGACATGGTCACCCCCACTTTTTACCTGGTATTTGATGTGATTTCGACTGGAAGGGTTCTGGGTTCCTGCTAACCTGGTGCCCAGTGCCAGATCTATTTCCCAAAACTGTGCATTTGTCACCCAATTGGCAATACCTTTGACACTTCCTGTAAGTCCCTAGTAAGTGATATCCCCGGTACCCAGGGCAAATAGGCCAAAGAGGGTTCATAACCCCTTCACTGCAGCGGCTATTCCGCCGCAGTGCTAAGGGGGTGGGGGGGGGGGGGGGGGCGGCGGCGGGCACATGCTGGTGACGGAACCGCTCCATCACCAGCCGCGGTTGCGTGTGCTCATGACGGAGCGGTTCCGTCACGGCCCCGCCTGCTCAACGTAACGCTCAGCGCAGGCGCGGAATCCGCGCAGGCGTTCCGATCAGGCCGTGACGGAACCGCTCCGTCATCAGGACAGCGCGACCGCGGCTGATGACGGAGTGGTTCCGTCACTAGCAGGGGAGGGGTTAAGGAATGCAGCACAAATTGTGCCACCATAAAGGACTCCTCACCAAACACATACAGACTGCCACTGCAGGCTGTTTGTCTTGGTGCAGACCAAAGTGAAAATACAGCATGGCACACATCCCTATGCGCCATGCCACAGACACTGCATTGAGTATAGGTAAGTCATCCCTACTGCAGGCCTTAAAGCCCTAAGGCAGGGTGGACTATACTACATGTGAGGGCATAACTGCACAAGCAGATATACTCCTGTGCTCGCCAGCCCTACAAGTACAGTACAAGTAAACAGGTGAGCCAATTTGAATACATGTGCTGGACACTGGTGCAAATAACTTCCCCAGCTACATGATTCACTAAACTAGGTATGTTTGGTATCAAATATCTTGTATTAATGTATCCACACTGATGCTAGTGTTGGATTTATTAATACATGCACACAAAGGGCACCTTAAAGGTACCCTCTGAAAAACTACCAGTCACAGTTGTGCTGACTGACTGGTTTACGCCAGCCTGCCACCAGAGACAAGTTTCTGACCCCAAGGGTGAGGGCCTCCGCTCTCAGGAGGTCACAAACAAGGCCTGCAGGGTAGAGGAGGTTCACACCCCCTCCCACAGGATAACCTGCTGATTAGCATTTCAAGGCAGGGGAGCTTCAAAGAAGCCACTGCCTTTGATATGCTAGTCTGGCTTCACTCACAGAAGAGGAACCCGATCCCCTTTGTCCAGAGCCTTTTGGCACCTGGACAGGCTGAAAAAGCAAATTTTAATTCTATTGTATTAAAAGTGCTAGCCAGGGAGGCGTGCCCACCCCTAAGATGGGAGACCTGAAGCGGACACGACATTTCAGAGTTAGCCATCTCGATGATGGCAAACTTAGGAATTCTGGGACAGGGTTATGTCTCCTTCCCAAAGGAAGTGGTCATATAGAGGGCATTGGTAGCCTAGTGGCTTCTACACTGCACTCCCCTAACGCTCCTAAATTCAGTATGTAGGTGAGCCCTTGGCACCAGAGAATCCGATCCTGCCGACATGAAGAATTGCAGAGAGCAAGAACAGAAGTTCCAGCACCTCACTTGGTGCCAATCCTGCCAGTCTTCCTGCTGAATTCGACAATTGCACCAAAAGCTGTCTTGTCCTGCAGCTGCTGTGTCTCCAAAGCCTGTGGAGAAGAGGATCAAAGGGGTTGCAAGGTCTCCGAGCATTGTAAAGCCTTAGCTCGCTTGTTGGTTCAGCCCAACTGGCCTCTCAGTCAAGGTCTGCAGCCTCTTTTCAAGAAGACCGATCCCCATGTACTTCCATGGAGCTCCTGATGCTGTTTTGCATCACTGCACCTGGCTGCCCTAGTGCCGCTGGTGGTGTCTGGCTGGAGCTGCCTTGGACCTTGCCCTCCACTCACCTTAAGTCCCGGAAATTGGTCTCGTAAGTCGCTGTACTGTATATGAATGCCGTACTTATTTTTCCTTTAATAGGATAACATGGCAGCTTCTTAAAATGTGCACTGTCGACACTTTAAATGCACAAGTATTTCTCTTCAAAAACATACTTAACTGATCGTATTCATTCTGGTCCCTAAATATATATTAAGTTACATGTTATTTTTATAAATTATTGTGGATCTCCTTATTGAGTTGTGTGCATAATTTATTGATTATTGAGTGTATTTCCAGATGTGTTATACTCCTCTGATGAGCTTCAGGATTCTCTACCACGCTACTCCCTAGAAGAGCACCTTGGGATTACGCGAGCAAGTCCCTGTCCACTCATAAGGGAAACCCTGGACTCTTTGTACAATATATCTCTTTTTTGCTATATCAGAGACAGCTTCCTACAATAACCATCAGTGGAGTGTTTTCAAGATGAAGGTGAAGCTAACCATCCTGCACACCTTGTGCAAAATCCATGTGACTTGAAATCGATGCAAACTATTTCTCTAGGAAAGAACTGGAAACTTAGTGATGTTGGTGCGTTTATAGTTTGTATTAAAATATTTAACTAAACCAGCTGGTTGTTTCTGATGCTTTTATATTACCTATCTCTCTAATGTGGTATAGCTGCATATATTAGAACGTTGACATACCTCTGTTCTTCTCATTCTCTCTATCTTTCTTATTCCCATCTTTCATCCCTGTCCGTCTTCCTTTTCCTTTCTCTTCATCTGTATTCCCACATACAAAGAAGCACACATTGTTCCTTTATCTCTCCTACACTCTTCCTTTCTTTTCTTCCCTCCTCTCTTTTTCTCTCTCATATCTCTGCTTCTGAAACTCTTACTTTTTTGGCTCTGCAGGCGGTACATCCATTTAATTGGCCTGGAGTAAGTGGTCAGCCCCAGATCCTTTTGATCTGCTGTTTGCCCATATGAGAGTATCTGACCTCTTGCGTTGCCTTGAGAACAGGGCAACTGAGTTAGTAATGTCTTATTTTTTTTACCAGTGCTCATGCCCTGAACTGTAACCCCACATCCTTACTCATTTTAGTTCTGGATGCTTAGAGACAGTCAAGAATGTTATTACTGCATGCTACTGCACACAAACAGCAAATATGTATCCCAAAGAGTTATAGGTTAAGCTTGTGTTTTTACCAGCACCCAAAAATAATTTTGATGTCCTAAAGCACTGTTTTTAAGTTCCAGAATTTGTGGTATACTACTTTAATTTACGTGCCTGCTCATTTCAATAAAGCAAATCGGAGCAGGTCTGTACATGTTCGGCCCTGTTGTGGTGAAACATCACTCTACATCTGCCAGAGTTTCACAATCTGATCACATGGACTTCCGAGTCAGGTTAGAGCGCTGGTCAAAAGATAGACTCATCGGTGAGACTTGCCCCCAGCGGGAGAGTGGGGAAGACGTCTGACAACGGGGACCCCCTCGAATTATTGTGATGTTCTCTTGTCCTATGTTTGCTTTTTTTGGAACTCAATAAAAAGATTTAAATAAAAAAAAAAGATAGACTCATTTGAAAGGCTACATCGTCTGCAAGAGAGATGTTTATGTGCTAAGGAGTGAAAGAGCGTGATTGGAAATACTTCAGGAGTTCAGGTTACTGTCACAGGGCAAACAAACTAGTTGTAGAGCAGACAAACTCCACTCCAAGGTGACAGGAATCTAATGCATGTTAATTGATACACACCAATACAAGATGATTCCTTGAACCACTTCAGAGATCAAAGACCATCTAGAACAGTGATTCATAACCACTGGTTGGGTGTCTCTTGGCGGCTTGCAAAGTCTACTCAGGAGGTCTACTACTGCTAAGAAAATTAAATAATATGAACAGATTCATAAAGCATATATAAATGAAGAAGCAAAATTGAAAGTTGAACATTTTAAAACATTCAGTAAACTTGAAGGAATTTAAAATTAGAGGCTAAGAATCAAGGGGCTGATTTATATCTTGTTGGTATGTATACCACGTCACAGCAATGATAGTATACATACCGCCAAGATAAAGTTCTGTCTACCCAATTTTGATGCGAGCGGACCTTACATTTGGCCATGGCGGCGACTACTCAATCCCCATCATAGCCAAACTTATCCGACCACCCAACAGAGTAAGGGGCATCAGAGAAATGCTATATGTCTGCCCACCCAATTAGTATGGGTGAACAAATAGCTATTTTTCTATTGTCCATCACCGCCAGGCAAACCCTGGAGGTAAGGAACAGTACAAAAGGAATAATGCCCTCCTTGCCATGGGAGATGACTGCCATGGCAAGTGAGCATTTTCTTTTTTATTGTCCAAAAGAAAATCCTGCTTCAGGATTTTCTTTTTGAAAATAATGAAGAAAACTGTTTGATGCAGGACTCTGTCATGTAGCCTAAGTGCTGCACCAAACAGCGAAGAGCATTGACAGGGACTGCAGGTACAGTGGTTCCTGCCAATGCATTATAATGACTGTCTGCTTGGTGGTCATTTATAAATGTGGTGTCTGGTCCCTTCACCAAGGGGTCGGGTAATTGACTACATCTCCATGCCGAAAAGATGGGTTGTCTGCCCATATATAAATCAGCCCCTAAGTTAGCATCTGCAGATTGATTCATGGCAGCGGTGCAAGTTCATTAAACAGACGATGAGTGGCCTCAATTGAATTTAAAAATGCTTTAACGTTCCCATTAACTCAAAAATTCAGATTTTTATTATATTTTACATCAGGGAGTTTAAAGCGCGCTTCTCACCAGTGAGTGTCTCAAGGCGCTGGGTGGGGTGGGGAGAGTGGGGAGATGCAGCTCCGGTTCAGCCAAAGAGCCAGGTCTTGGGCTCTTCCTGAAGGTGTGCAGAGTAGGGGAGCGTCTGGTGTTGACTGGGAGCTCGTTCCAGGCTTTGGCTTCAATATAGGAGAAGGCTCTTCCAACCACTCTGGTTCTGCAGATGCGCAGGGATTCTGCCAGGATGAGGTCGGCGGAGTGGAGGTTCCTTTTGGGTACGTAGAAGGAGACTCTTTTGTTGAGGTATTTGGGTCCGATGTTGTGGAGGGATTTGTAGGCATTGATGAGTAGCTTGAAGGGCTGCTCTCTTCTCGACCGGGAGCCAGTGGAGGTCTCGTAGGTGTTGGGTGATGTGCACATGTCGTGGGATGCCAAGGACGAGTCTGGCCGTGGTGTTCTGAATGGTCTGGAGATTGTGTAGCAGGGATTTGTTGATTCCAATGTAGAGGGCGTATCCGTAGTCCTGTCTGCTTGTTATGAGTGGGAGGGTGACGGTCTTTCTGACTTCGGGGGATCCACTTGAAGGTCTTGCAGAGGATGCGGTCCAAAGGCCTCTGCAACAAGCTCGGCTCCTACTTCAAAGCCCTCTATGACAACTTCAGAAACCATCCTTCTTTCCAGCGACGACAGCTGGCCCACCATCACCGCCCGGACCCCGGTCACCACCAAAGATACCACCACGACCATGAAGAGCACCCACTCAGGAGCCCCCATGGACCCCTGCCCTCCGCACATCTTCCACAGAGCCACTACCGCCATAGCTCTCCAGCTACGACGCACCATCAATGCCACCTTTGAATCCGGCACTTTCCCAGACGACTGTCAAGGCGCAGAAGCCAAGCCCCTCCTCAAGAAACCATCTGCAGACCAGATGGACCTGAAGAACTACTGACCCATCTCTCTGAATCCCTTCGCAGCCAAAGTCACTGAGAAGATCGTCAACCCCCAACTTGATGAATTCTCGTTTCTGTATTTTTTGTATATTATTTTGCATTTCAAATCATCGCAAATGTTTATGGTGGGGTTCCCGACTTCCAGTAATGACTCAGTGCAGGTCCTCGGATTCCCATATTGATTCAGTGGAAGTCCCTGGGTTTCAGTAATGATTAAGTGGGGTTCCACAGATGTCAAAGATGTAAGAACCACTGAACTAGAAGTAATGGTATTCAGTTGTGAGTGCTACAAATCACCTGAAACAGGACTCTTTGCAACTGTTGCAGGTGGATATTTGGACTTAGTAGTGCTGCTGCATTCTTGCTTCTATGTTTTGTTAATTGTTCCAGTGGGTGCCATATTCAAGTGATCCAGGGTTAATCTCACAATCAGTCCATATTCTGTATTTGCATATAATGTGCCTTCAGAGTCGGACAGTGTATATTGTGGACATCAGACCGATGATTGATGCCAACTGTCTTAAAACACACTGGAAATGCATATAACTTTAGTAACAACAACAAAAGCAATAGTATATTAGACAATTTTCATAGCACAAACTGAAAGACTTCTTGGTGCTTTTATCCCCTTCGCTGCAGGGGATATTCCCCCGCTGTGCTGGGGGTGAGGGGGCGCGCACAGCGCCCCCATGCTCACAAAGGTCCTAAGATTACCTGATTTAAGGAATAACAGAATAATGCCGAACTTCGAGATGGCTTCGAAACAGCCTAAACTCTGGTTTGAAAATAGAACTGCACAACTAACTCCCTTCCTCCTATACCACCGCACAAATAATGCGAAGATTTGTTTTCTAACAACACTAAACATGCTGGGCTAGTGGGCTGTTGTTTCACTTTCCATTGGTGTTGTCGTCCGATGATACAGAGCGGACTTAGAGTAACTGCCTTGACCCTGGACCATCTGATGACTGTGTACAAACAGTAATAACTGCACACATACATTAAGATTTCAGTATGGATGTCTCTCGGTTTTATTCTTGTAAGGTTCATATAAGTAAATCGGGTAAACACAGAGCACCCTTTCTTACCCTTCGCCAAAGCTGCAGCAGAAAGCGCAGTGCAGAAGGACACCTATATAGTCTGTGAAACTTATCAACAATGCTCTTTCAAACTATCAGACCCATATAATGTATAAAACCACGGTCTCCGTATTAGGTTTAAAAAGTTGCAAAATCTCAAAGAAGTTAAAAAGCGACCAAGACCAACTATCACCTTTTAGTAACACAAATCTACTAAATATTTTATTATACAAACGGGACATGCCATTACATTTAACAAATAGAAGAGATCAAAAGTCTAATCCCGGCGTCCAGGCATGAACAGACTGTGTGATTTTGGGCACATTATTTTATGTCTTGCAGTTTTGGGGCATTTACAAACTAGTTGAATGGCATTATCAAGTGCTCTTAAAAACGATTGCTTTCCAGTATAAGGACTGCGTGGCCCCTGCCCTATTCTAACAAGCCTAAGATCTGGCTAAAACAGTCTTGTCCGAGATGTGCTTATCCCATTATCCATTTAGATAAATATTTGAAGGTTGCCCCCAGCAGAACCTACGCAACTCCACCCCAAGAGATCCAAAATGCCATTCACCTGTTACTTTCTAGGGCTTAGCGCTTTGAGTCATCGCCAGCGCTATAATCACTTATAAACTATACAATTACAAACAATAGGGTGACACAAATTTAACTCTTAAGGACCTGGGTATTTTATGATGCAAACAAATGATGGTCCGATCGGAGAAAACAAAGAGAACTTATTGTACCAATATCTCCTAACATTGTATGAGCTGCCCTCACCAGGATGCTAGCGTCCTCCAAAAGTGACAACAAATGAATAAAAAAAAAGGCCTGCAGACTCCGCCTTGAAGGATGTTAATAGTTCACCTATAACACACTGGCACAATATCACTAATTCTGTGAGAGGAATCACAGCAACAAAGTCTGTATGCGTCAAGTACAACCTCATGGATAATCTAACCTAAATTGCAGCGTCATCCAAGCATATTAATCAAAGCCAGACGAAGGCCATCGGGCTCCACTATCAATAATTTATTTTGTTTGTAATCCTTGGAAAACCTCCATTGAAAAAGTTTAATATGGAAGGGCCAGTTGCATTGTTGCATGTACTTGTGTGAAAGATGAAGCGTGGTGGCCCTGAAATGGGGACCACAAATTCAGGGAAAGGAAACACACATTTTTACATGCAGTGCTCTTTCAGATTTGAAAAAAATAACAGAGCCAGTAACTATAATGGGAGAAGTGGAATGCCAAAAGTAATGTGGGTGTGCTCCATGGGAGGGAACAAACAATGAAAAAGGAGGGACAAATAGAAAAAATAACCACTTAGAAGCAAGCATTTGTAAAGGACACTGAAATGAAGAAATGAAAAGCAGTGGGCGGGCTGTTAGTCTAAAAGATGTTTTTAGAGACAGCACATGCCCTGCCTAGGCACAAATTAAAAGCAGTAAATCTCCTAAGTCATTACATCCATGACCCAAGGGGACCATGCCATACTTTTTTAAAGCACTCCGAGCTAGAGTTGAAGTGCAGGAACCCCTTGTAGTGGGATATGTGGCTGTACTCTGTGGCCTGAAAAAGGTTAAAAGAAGCCTCAAAGACATGTTGATGCTTTTTTTCAATAAGGCTACATTTATTTCTTTTATGACAATCAATGTTATTAAACATTGCAATGTGTGAATTTATTATGATTATAATTATTGGTGACTTTTTGGCAAAGATTATTGGTCTGCTTTATATATGTTAATATGCTGAGCCCTTGATAAAACCAATTAGACCCACATTTTATATTTTGGTCTTCTGACTCATTGAAAAAGTCACTATGTCTGCTGTTCATAAAATGACACCCTTTATATTGTGAAGAAACAATACACTTGCCAGTGCTGAGAAACTTATTTTTCAAATGTAATTAAAGAAAATAGTATGCATGAATATAACATGGACACTTGCTTTATGAATTGCCACTTTTGATTTTAATTTTCTTTTAAAGATTATTTAAGTTTTTAAACAATTTTCATAGTTTTTGTGCATGGGAATACAAAAAAGGTTTTAAATACATTTATATACAAACATAAACAATACAAATGGGTATGTACAATAGATCAAACACACTCACAAAAAACACTCTTGGCCATCCATTCATACTACTCATCATACATACTGGTCCCGGTGTCAAAACACCTATATACGCAAAGCCAGAAATGCCTCCAGCTTTTTTTAACGGTTTTTTTGGGGTTGTTTGTGAAATTCAAAGAAAAAAAAACAGTCTTTATATTGATTGTGATGATAATTAAGTTTCAATATTAATTCAAAAGGATGACCCGGGACCAGGTCGGTCGACGCGTTTCAAACCCTGCTATTGCCAATCATAAAATCAAAAGTGGCAACTCATAAAGCAAGTGTCCATGTTATATTCATGCATACTATTTTCTTTAATTAGATTTGAAAAATAAGTTTCTCAGCACTGGCAAGTGTATTGTTTCTTCAGTTTAATTTGGCTCAGCCTTGCTGAGTGTAGGAGTCAAGACCCTTTTTGTTGTCACCCTTTATATTGTAGCATCACATACTCAGCCAGCTCCACGCTGTGGGGGGTTGGGCACCAGCAAGGGGTTGGGTGCAGGGCCTGGCCACAGACTGGCACCCAGTCTCATTCCATGCATTGCTAAAGGCTGTGAGCAGAGGGTAGCTGGGTGCCAGTGGTGCGATTTGGTGCCAGCAGGGAGGCTAGGTAAAGGGCCAGTCGTAGGCCAGGCCCTGTACCCATCCTTACACCCCCACTGCTGGCGGCAATATGCTTAATCCCATGCCATGCGTAGCCAAAGGCTGTGTGCAGCGGGGTGGGTGCCAGCAGGGTGTTTAGTGCAGGACCTGGTGCAGGCCAGGCCCTGTACTCAAAACCCACAAACTATATATTGCAATGGATATTTTAATTTGTTTATGGTTATGAAGAAAACAAAGGTTATAGAGACGTTATACTAGGTGAAAATCTCAGTTACAACAAACAAAAACACTGAAATTCACACTATAAATCGAGCCCTTAAATAACTTTAGCTCACACCCTCACCGTGCACAGCTGATTACCTCACATATTAAATCACTCATTACATGCTCTATGATATAATTGATAACACCACTACAACATCTGAAATGACATCATTGATGACAGCACTGTGCATGGCGGGGTGCATGTAATACTCCGTTCACGGCATGAGTTATAGTTACTTGAGATAACTGTAACTGGTGAATTACCGTGGTTTTATTAATTTAAAATGGTATGTTCTGCCATTTTCACCAAACTGTAACCAGGGCCACTGGAATTATGAGGCAAGGACTGCTAAAGTATGCACCAGGGTTGATTAAATGAAGCAGCGAGATAGGGAACATTGTGTGGTGAAATATGGCACATTTTGGGATAGTATTACTTCATTAAGTTATTCACTTGTTGACACCTCATTTGTACCAGTTTAACACCAAAATAAAGCAATAAACAAAAGAAAGGTGACCAGTCAATCTTTGCACATGGCCTTCTATATTATTACAATTCCTAACTATAACGTCACTTTAAGCTTTATTTTTTCCCGTGAATATTCATATGGTAGCGACAGATGGTCATTGATTGTAACTTGATTTACAAGCAAAAAGTGCTGGAAATAAAGTAAAATATTTCCCAGTGAGATTTTGTTTATATTACCTTTCCTTGATTGTTTTGTTCATGTTATCAAAATTCCAAACTGTTTTCAATCCTAACTTAACCAAAGTAAATAATGATGTGTTTGACATGCAAACTAGACAATCAAAGCTACTATATGACGTCTTCAATACTAACATTCTGACCTGTTAAAGACAGACCTGTCAAGTCACTCGTAATTTGCATGTATCATCTGCATTTCTTGGTAAACACCCACACATACGCAAAGTTAATCTCCAAACCACAAATATTCAGAGCTGCAGGCAGGACAGCCCCTCAGAGTGACTTCAGGAGGGAGTAATCTCACTGATGATTCAATCTCTTCCTAGCACTCACAGCTGGACTGCAGTAACTGTCCTCTGGTCACATAGGTGAGCTCCAAGGTTGGCTGACACTGGGCTGGGACAGTTAGTCCTGGTGTAGGGGGCGAGCACGAAGGGAACAGTTTTACGGGCACAAATCACAAACAGCAGTCCTTGAAAGTAGGGATACCCCGCAGCAACCCTGTTCCAGCAGCTATTTTGGACTGGATACCAGGAAAACATGGTGAATCTGTCCTGGTGTCATTTTCCAACACTAAGACACATTTCAGCAGTGCCCACATATTGTATGAGTTATTTTTGGGATAACAACATGCAGCCAGGAAGGGGGCGTTCTTATGCGCACTTCCAGCTAGGCCAAACCAAAGGCTTGATTTAAAGGACCATTTCCCTTCTTCTGTTTATTTATTATCCTGGCTAGGAGCTATCTGGAGCCCAACACCTGATTCCAATGGAATGGAAGAAAACAAAGGGGCACACCTTGCTATCACTTCACAAGTGCTTAAGAGAAACTATGATTTGGAGGCAGGTTTTTTGTTTTGTTCAACTCACTATGTAAGAGATGTGCTTGCAGTGTAAGAATGCAAGATTTATCTGTATGAGTAATCACATCAAACTTGATGTCACTGGCACCTACTATTTTTTTCGTTTAATTCTTTTATATTGCTATTCATCCTAGGGTAGGGTGTCGGAGTGCTTTATATTACACAAAGAGGCACAATAAATCATTTAAGTGGGTACTTCATTGTACAAGAAATGTTACATAAAACAATAAGGGTTATAAGTTGTAGAAATCACATATCATTCATACTTGTAGACACTGTATGTTAAGAATGAATGGTCGGGAGAAACACAAAGTCAGGATATAAAACCTGATGCAGCGATTGTGGTTGTCTGTACAATACGACGTTATAACTTCCCAAAGGCACCCTTCTTTGTAATCTTATAATAACGTATAATTGAGAAAAAACAATAAGAATCGAATCCCATGATTTACAGTTTGCATGCAGTTCCTTGATATTGGTAAATAGATCACTATGCTATATTCAAAGACTTGCAGCCTGTGAACTGAAAGTAACAAAATAATTTCAGTATCAAAAGCAGTAGCCCCTTCATTATTTAACACCTTGGCTGCTAGGCGTTTTCCCCCCCTGTGCTGGAAATTGCTCTTACTATGTATTCATGACGAGCTCAGCTCGTCATCAGCACAGCTCAACTGTGCATCATGACGAGCTGAGCTCGTCATCAGCATCGAAAGGGTTAAATAAAATACAAATGTGTGATTTGAATGTTACAGGGTGTGCTGTGCAGCAGGCACATTAACCCTCTAGGCTATTTTATGAGTTAAAACTGTGATTGGGCAAAACACAGACCTCTCTCGTAGCTGCATTAACCACCAAAGTTATCTTGCAGTCATAGCCCCTCAGAATTTCTGGGCACACAATTAACTGTACAGCAGGTGGTTTACCTCTGTAAGATATTTTAAAATACAGCCTCTATGTGACCAATTAAGTAATCTAGAACAGATTCACTGTCATGGATGTTCTTGTTGCCAATTTCTGTGCAGCAGATTAAAAAAAAATGTAACTTGATTATTTGACTCTGGTTTTCAAGCTCTGCCACTCTTGACTCCAACCCCCACCCTTTCCAATGCTACACCATGACCCCCAATTTATGGGTTCCTGGATTACATTTTTTCCAATTCCAGCACTGGCTGGGAGCTGTCTAAATTCGCTGGAACAGACACAAAAGGCCCAGGACAAGCAAGGTTTCCCGGCAGCAATACAGTCGACTCTAAGTGAGAGTGGCAAATGCACACTGTCCTGCTATCTTTGGAATGGTTGGTTCACTCCCTGGCTGTTGTTAAATAAACTTTCAATGGTCTACCTCGCTCTTTCCTCCTAGTTGAAAGTGTTCTAATGACTTCATTTGAAAGGACTCTGTCAATCACTGTCCCATGCAGATGCAGACCTCTAGAAATGAACGCACTGTGGCTGGACAGTTGTAAAACATCAGCCGGCAAAGACTTTCTTGTTAGTATCTTTCTCATTTCCTGTCTTCATTATCCCAAGACCCTTGCCAATACCTCCCTATATTCTGGCTTGCCTTGAGTGTCACTAACATAACAAGAGGATATGCCAAAACTGATATGAAAGTTTCAAACATTAAATGGCATCCAGAGAAGAAAAACTATTCAAAACAGGGAATTGCTAATTAATAGCTATTTATTCAATGTAAATGAAAAAATGCAACATATGGATCATTTCAATCAAAATGTTACATACACATATAGAGCAAATTGGACACAGCACAATAAAATTACACACACACCTTCACTAGTCAAGCATATCACAGTCATTCAACTCACATACATACATTCATACAAAATACTCAACACAATCTGGGATGACAAATGTACCAGTGTGGGAAGTAAAAGAAACTGCTCTCTTAATATGGAATTTACAAAACAAATTCTAAAAGATAGTACACTCCAAATAATCAGTGACAATAACAATTATCAAAAAACATTTCATAAAGGTTGTGTACTCAAAAAGAACTCAAATGTGGTACAAGTCAACTCTTGAATTACAAGAGCAGACCATATGACAGAGGCCTACGTGTTTCGAATCCCTGTGAGTCAAAAAGGGATTCTCCTCAAGGCCAAGGATATTCTGAAAAACAGAAAACACAGAACCTATATGTAAACTGTTTAAAGGAAGCAAGAGCACTAATGAGCACTGATCCACCAAGAACAAACACAGCTTACCCTCTTCGATTGTAGGAAGAAACTGGTGCAGTGTAGAAGACTCCTATAGAGTTAGGATAGAGAAAAGAACAGAAAAGATCAGGTTTAGTGTGCGTGGAACAAGACTGTATGGGCAAAAACCGTTCTCAACGGTAGGAAAGAAGTTCTTTTACCTATCAGTGTCGGCACTGGGTCCACAGTGAAGGACTGTATTTTATTAGCGAAATGCAGTTAACCTAGAAGCAGAGCATAACATTCAGTGCTCTGAACGGGCAAGCTCGCTTAGAAATAAAGCAGGATTTTACATGGATTGGCTGGTGTCTTACCAGTAACTCCTGAAGTCCGCGTCTGAATGGAGAGACTAGTAGAACGATTGGAAGGATCCACAGTTGGCCTTTAGTGACGCTGGAACGAGGAAAATGAGGTAATTAGATGAAATGCAAGGTGAAACTTCTCGCGTTTGCATTGAACAGCGGCATGTTAGAGAGCTTACCGCGGATCAACAGAGTCTCTCAGTATACCCGGTCAGTGTCTCAAAGTGCACTGATTCCTCAGGCATGCGCAGTCGCGGTGAAATCCCGGGCTGTAATCGACGTGAAGGAATTGACGGACTCTTGATGCAAAAACTAAAATCCAAAAGAATGAAATGTTTACGGAGCAATTGCGGCCTCTCATCTACGCTAGAAAACAACAGCGGGGTGAGGGGGGCTTACCAGGATGGAACCAAGCCTCCCAGCGTAATCAGTCAGCGTTCGAAGAGCACTGGTCCCTCGAGCGTGCGCAGTGGATGCGTGCTGGCAGCGTGTGGAAACCTGCTGTTTTAAACAATCTGGTTACTAGGGGAACCCGCCCCTGGGTGGAGACAGTTGACAAAGTCAGGACCCTAGGCGACTGGATCACGTGCCGGAATACTGAGTGCCACAGCGTGTGCGTGGTCGATTGATGCAGTCTATGTATATAAGAAAGGGGGGGATTGCATACATGTGGGAGCGTCAATCAAAGATGAAAAACATCTCCTTGTTTGTAGCAAAAAAATTCGCTTATGAAAAATGGTGTAAAAATAGGAAATTAAAGTTTGTAGATTTCAGACAATTCGTTCAGACCTGTGACGGCCGCGTCAAACTTAATGATAAGGAGTGCCTCCCTTTTAGATAACTTGGAGTCCCAATCTCCTCCACATGGATCTCGTTCCACTTTTGAGATAATGGTCCATTTCAAATCTCTGATCTGGTGGTTCAATTTTATCCAGTGATTTACCAGTGGTGCTGTCTCGACTTTGTTCTTTATCCTTGACTTATGTTGGGAGATTCTCTGGCGGATCTCTTGATTGGTTTTCCCAATATATAGGAGTCCACATGGGCAGAAAATCCCATAAATCACATACTTGGACTTACAGTTACTGAATGTATCGTGTTTCCACGAAATGCCTTTATGTTGGAATAGCACGCCTTCCATCGTAGTGTCACAACACAGGCATGTACCACATTTGTGGTGTCCAATGATGGGAGTTAAACCCATCATTTGTCATATCGACGGTTGTGCTTCCTTTACAGTTGTCGCTCTCACTACATAGTTGGCAATGCTGTTTTCCTTTTTGAATGCAAAAAGGGGAGGCTGATTTAGACTTTTGTCTAAGTTTTTTACCAGATGCCAATTGTGTCCAATAATTTTTTTCAATTGGTTGGCATTTGGACAGTAAGTTGTCACACACACCTGGCCTTTTAACTGGGGCTTATTCCGTCGCTCTAGGAGGGTTTCTCTCGGGGTCCATCTCGCCCGTTTCATTGAATTCCGCTCCAGTTTTCTTGGTTACCCTCGATCACATAGTTTGGACACCAAATTGGTGGCATGAAACTTATAATCTTCATTGGATGTGCAATTTCTACACACGCAAAGAAATTGGCCATATGGCAAATTTTCTTTGAGGCTCCTCGGGTGGTTGCTTAAAAAGAGGAGGGCCTTATTACGGTCAGTTGGTTTTATAAATAACGATGTAACTAATTTGCCTTCAGATGGAAATACTTCTTCATCCAAGAATGATATCGTCTTCTCGGAGAGGGACATGCTGAACTGAATGTCCGGTGTTCTCGCATTAAGCCAGTCATAGAATAATCTGAGGTTTTCTTCTCCTCCTGTTCATACCATAAAAACGTCATCTATGAAACGTAGCCACGTTCCAATGTGGTGTTTAAATGGGTTATTATTGTGGACATACGTATCTTCATACAATGACATAAACAATACCGGCAGTTCAGGGGCGAATGGGCACCCCATCGCAACTCCTTTAACTTGAAGGTAGAAATCTTTCCCAAAACAGAAGTAATTCTTTTTCAAGGCAAAGGACGCTAAATCCACCAGAAATTTGGTGGGTACTTGCACTGGTCTTGGTCTTAGTTCCAGGAAGTGGGTGAGCACTGCCACCTCTTCGTCCTGGGGTATTTGGGTGTATAGGGAGGTGACATCTTGTGTGACCAGTATGTCCCTCCCCGGATTGAATTCCACCAGTTCCAGTTTATTAATGAAATCTGTCGTATCCTATAGATACGAGGATACTTGGACCATGAATTGTTTCAGAAAACAATCAACATATTTGGCGATTGGTTCAAGTAGGGAGTCGCATCCTGCCACAATGGGTCTCCCTGGGAGCTTATTCTGATCTTTATGGACTTTAGGCAAAATGTAAAACAAAGGTACCTTTGGGTGTTTATTTTGCGAGAATTCCAATTCTTTGGGGCCTAAAAAACCTTGTTCGAATCCATCCTTAATGAGGGGGAAGAGTTGGTTCTGTAATTCCATTGTTGGATCCTTTCCAATCTTGCGATAGCAGACTGGATCATTGCGTTGTCTCAAAACTTCGGTGGTGTAATCGGCGGTGTCCCAAACAACAATGGCACCGCCTTTATCGGCCTGTTTAATGGTCACCGTAGAGTCATTTCGTAGGTTTGTTAGGGCATTGGTTTGTTCTTTCGTGATGTTGAATTTCAAATATTTCCTTTGTTTTTCCATTTCAGATATGGCTGAAAGCAAAGTTTTTTCGAAAGTGATGATTTCCTTGGGAATCTTATGGCCAGGAGGGCAGAATGTTGATTTTTTACGCAATCCTGTAACTTCGGATGGCAAGGGAGTTGGGTTTTCAGAGAAAAACATAGTTAGTCTTAGCTTGCAACAAAACTCTATAAATTCAGTTTCCATCCCCACGAAGTCAGTCCTTTTGGATGGGACAAATGACAATCCTTTTGAGAGGATACTTTCTTCTGCTTTAGTGAGACTAGGCCTTTCTTTTACTCACTGTTTCGCTAAAAAAACCCTTTGCCCCAATATCTCCTTTTCTCTCTTACTCCCCTTCTTCATCCCTTTTCCTTTTCCTCTTTCGTCTCCTCTAGCCCTAGAATCCACCCATACTGTAATCACTTTTCTTTCCCCAAGATGCTTTTCCTCCTCTCTAGTCCTTCTCCCCCCCTGGAGCAGCGTAATTATGGCTCCACCTGTACACCTAACAAATACGCAATATATACCAGCTCTTAGCATTATATACTTGTGTATCCTAATGTTATTAACCCCTTCGCTGCTAGGCCTTTTCCCCTCCTGTGCTAAGCCTTTTTTTGGCTATTTGGGGTAGTGCGCGCTTAGGCCCCTGTAACGTTTTGACAACATAAGGTATCCACGCCAATTTTGCGTCCTTTTCTTTCAACATCATGGGGATTGTAAAGGTACCCAGGGTTTGTGGATTCCCTTGGAGGGGTCCCAGAAATTAGGCAACATACAGTAACATTTTTGGTTTTTTCAGAAAAATGGGAAAACCGGGCTACAAATGAAAGCCTCTGGGTTTTCCCCTGCAAATGTTATCAACAAAGGGTTTGTGAGGCTGAAATCACCATTTTCCCAGCTTTTAGGGAATGACAGTCTTTTGTCATAGAAACAACATTTTTCACACAGTTTTAGCATTTTCTGGAACATAGCCTATTTTTGCTATTTTTAGTGCTTTCAACCTCCTTCCAGTTAATGGTAAAAATTAGTATGAAAGCAATAATGGATCCTGGAAAGCTATACTTTTTAGTAAAGTAGACAACATTCTGAATTCAGAAAGGGGTCATTTTTCTAAATCCATTAAGGTTTCTTTATAGAAACTAACAGTTAAATATTAGAAGAATTGAAAAATAGTTGAAAAAAACAGCCTTTTGTGTCAACCTTTTCATCTGTAACTTCTCCGCTGGACCTTCCTGGTTGTGGGGATATATAGGACTTGTAGGTTCACCAAGAACCCGACGAACCCAGAGCGAAAAACTGAGCAGCAACTTGCAATGGTATTTTATTATGTACCGGGCAATTATTCTTGGAAAATGTATACATGGAAAAATTGGTATGAAAGACACCTATATATATCTGAAATGGGTACAAATTATAGAGTTTAGAAAAAGTACATATTTGCACATTTTCAAAATTGGGAATACTCTTACTAGCATGAGAATTGTTGGTCATTTTTTTTAAAATGACTTCTTTTTTACTCAATGTCTTTCATTTGGAAGGGAGAAATGCATGAAAACTCAATAGGTAATAACAGGTGATTTACAAATCTAAATTACCCTAAGTCTCCCGATAAAAACGGTACCTCACTTGTGTGGGTCGGCCTAGTGCCTGCGACTGGAAACGGTGCAAAACGCAACGTGGTCACACCTCAAATGACCCTTTTTTGGCAAAGTGCCTAGCTGTAGTTTTTTAACCCTAGCTCTGCCGGCACCTAGGGAAACCTGGCAAACCTATACATTTTTGAAAACTAGACACCCAGGGGAATCCAGGATGTGGTGATTTGACTGCCTCCTACCAGGTTCTGTTACCCAGAAACCCTTGCGAACCTAAAAAAATGTCCCAAAAAACAAATATTCCTACATTTCTGTGGTGGAAAGTTCTGGAATCTGCGTGTATCCACAAATTTCCTTCCGCCCTGCGTTCCCCAAAGTTTTCCAAGAAAAATGGTGCCCCACTTGTGTGGGTCAGCCTAGTGCCTGTGACAGGAAACGGCGCAAAACGCAACGTGGTCACACCTCAATTCCGCAGTGAAAAATGACCCTCTTTTGGCAAAGTGCCTAGCTGTAGTTTTTGAACCCTAGCTCTGCCGGCACCTAGGGAAACCTAGCAAACGTATACATTTCTGAAAACTAGACACTCAGGGGAATCCAGGATGGGGTGACTTGACTGCCTCCCACCAGGTTCTGTTACCCAGAATCCCTTGCAAACTTAAAAAATTTACAAGAAAGCACATTTTCTCCACATTTCTGTGGTGGAAAGTTCTGGAATTTGCGTGTATCCACACATTTCCTCCTACCCTGCATTCCCCAAAGTTTTCTGAGAAAAATGGTACCCCACGTGTGTGGGATGGCCTAGTGCCTGCAACAGGAAACGGCCCAAAACGCAATGTGGTCACACCTCAATTTCGCAGTGTAAAAATTACCCTTTTTTGGCAAAGTGCCTAGCTGTAGTTTTTTAACCCTAGCTCTGCCGGAACCTAGAGAAACCTAGCAAACCTATAAATTTTTGGAAACTAGACACTCAGGGAAATCCAGGATGGGGTGACTTGACTTCCTCCTACCAGGTTCTGTTAACCAGAAACCCTTGCAAACTTAAAAAATTGACAAAAAAGCACATTTTCTCCACATTTCTGTGGTGGAAAGTTCTGGAATTTGCGTGTATCCACAAATTTCCTCCTACCCTGCATTCCCCAAAGTTTTCTGAGAAAAGTGGTACCCCACGTGTGTGGGATGGCCTAGTGCCTGCAACAGGAAACGGCCCAAAACGCAACGTGGTCACACCTCAATTTCGCAGTGTAAAAATTACCCTTTTTTGGCAAAGTGCCTAGCTGTAGTTCTTTAACCCTAGCTCTGCCGGCACCTAGAGAAACCTAGCAAACCTATACATTTTTGGAAACTAGACACTCAGGGGAATCCAGGATGGGGTGACTTGACTTCCTCCTACCAGGTTCTGTTAACCAGAAACCCTTGCAAACCTAGAAAATTGTCCAAAAAAATACATTTTCTCCACATTTCTGTGGTGGAAAGTTCTGGAATCTGTGTGGATCCACAAATTTCCACCCACCCCCGTTTCCCAAAGTCTTCTGATAAAAATGGTACCTCACTTGTGTGGGTCGGCCTAGTGCCTGCGACAGGAAATGGCGCAGAACGCAACGTGGTCGAACCTCTATTTCGCAGTGAAAAATTGCGGGTTTTTTTACAAAGTGCCTAGCTATAGTTTTTTAACCCTAGCTCTGCCAGCACCTAGGGAAACGTAGCAAAACTATACATTTTTGAAAACTAGACACCTAGCGGAATCCAGGATGGGGTGACTTGACAGCCTCCCACCAGGTTCTGTTACCCAGAAACCCTTGCAAACGTAAAAAAGTGACAAAAGAAAACACATTTTCTTCAAATTTCTGTGGTGGAAAGTTCTGGGATTTGTGTGTATCCACAAATTTCCTTCCACCCTGCATTCCTCAAAGTCTTCTGAGAAAAATGGTACCCCACTTGTGTGGGTCGGCCTAGTGCCTGCGACAGGAAACGGCTCAAAACGCAACGTGGTCACACCTCAATTGCGCAGTGAAAAATGACCTTTTTTTGGCAAAGTGCCTAGCTGTAGTTTTTTAACCCTAGCAAACCCACACATTTTTGGAAAGTAGACCCACAGGGGCTTCAAAGGAGGTATGGGTTGTGTGGATCCTCGAACATCCTCTTACGCAAAATCACTTGCAAACCTCAATTTTAGCTGAAAAAAACAGTTTTTTCACACATTTTTGTGTGGGAAAGTGTGGCATCACCGGGCTCACACAAATTTCCTACCACCCAGCGTTTCCTCAGGTCTCCCGATAAAAATGGTGCCTCACTTGAATGGGAGGCCCAAGTACCTGTGACAGGCAAGGGCCCAAAACGTAGTGAGGCGACTTCAAAGTTGCCTATGTCAAAACCACCTGCTTTTGCAAGGGGGGTCACCTGTGTTTTTGGCCCCGTGCTCGACGGCCATCTAGGGAAACCTACCAAACCCACACATTTCTAGAAAGTAGACACCCAGGGGGTTTACATGGAGGTATGGCTTGCGTGGATCCCCCAACGTCCCTTTGCCCAAAATTCCTTGCAAACATCAATTTTAGCTGAAAACATCAGTTTTTCACACTTTTTTGTGTGGGAAAGTGTGGCATCACCGGGCTCACACAAATTTCCTACCACCCAGCGTTCCCCCAGGTCTTCCGATAAAAATTTGAAGCCCCCGGGTGTCTACTTTTCAGAAATGTGTGGGTTTGGTAGGTTTCCTTAAATGGCCGCCGAGCACGGGGCCAAAAACCCAGGTGACCCCCCCTAGCAAAATCAGATTGTTTTGGTTAATCCTCTACCAAGTTCCCACACAGTTTATCAGTCACTCCAAAAGTGGACGGACAACCAGGGGGGTTAATCCTGGACTCCTTACCGGTGTACACCCTGAAATTAGAGACATATCCAGTCCGACTGTCACACAGTATATACAGCTAAATAGCGTGCCCTCTTACTAGAATGTATTGACTAAAAACCAAGCAGCCCTTGAACAACACCAAAGACTCATCCACTGCAGTTTCTTTCCCTGGATCATAGATCTCAGAAAATTGATCAACAAAGTGATCAATGACAGGCCGAATCTTGAAAAGACGGTCACAATCAGGGTGATCTTGTGGCAAAGCTAAACCATTATCGATAAAATGCATCATCCAAAGCAGAAGCAAATACCTATCACGACTCATGACTGCCGGAAATATAGCAGTTGCCATCAAGGGACTAGTAGACCAATATGAAGCCATTGATGGCTTCCTTAGCAAGCCCATCAAAAAAGTTAAACCCAAGAACTTCTTCATCTCTTCCAGATTTGTGGGAGTCCACCTGGTAGCTCTAGAGTGGGGCTTAAGGCTGGCACTGTTGTCCCTCAAAAACTGTTCAGCATACAAATTAGTCCGCTCAACAATCTCTGCCAAAAACACATCATCCATAAACAACTGCAAAAAATCAATCGGCAAAAAGTTTTCAGTGTTCACCCTACACCCTGGAACACCAATAAAGTCTGGGAAGTCTTGCAGCCCCAGGCTGCCGCCCAGCTGCCTCTTAACTCACTATACCAACAGGAAGTCTTGCAGCCCCAGGCTGCAACCCAGATTTCTCTTGTCTCACTATACCAACGGGAAGTTGTGCAGCCCCAGGCTGCAGCCCAGATACCTCTTGTCTCACTATACCAACGGGAAGTCTTGCAGCCCCAGGCTGCAGCCCAGATGCCTCTTGCCGCACTATCGGCACATCAATGTCCTCCTCTAACACAGGCACTTCATCAGCACCAAGATTAGCTTCATCTGCACTCAGAGTATCTTCATCATCAGATGATGCCATGTGGAGAGAAAACTCACTGCCTGAATCTTCCCCTCCCACCTCTGCCTCAGAATCAGAGCCAGTCTCTGGACCATGGTCAGAGGAAGAATCATAAAGCATTCCAACAACTTGCTGTTCTGTAATCCGGTGGCTAGCCATTATCCTTACTAAGAAGGGAGACTGCACAAACATGTCAACAACCAACACTGTGCAAAGTAAGTAAAAAAATGTGTGCCTTCATCACAAAGATCTATATACTGAAAAACTATACAATTCGCTTACAAGGGACAGCTACACTCACCAACACCTACTCTGCAAAGACACAGCAAATAGTCAACAATATCCCACTAGAAAGAAGAAAAAAAATAATCTACAGAAAACAAAATACACATCAAGCACAAATGCAAAACATTTTTTAGACATTCAAAAAACAGAAACCAAACATATGGGTATTATTACACACTTTGCAAAAAACACATTTACATTGAAATTGTACAAAAAAGGTCTCTTACCAAACACATTCAACTGCACAAACAGCAGAACCACCAGTAACGAAACCGCAACCTGCAACAGTCTAAAGAGCAAAAGCCTTGAACTAGAACAAAAAAGGGGGAAATAAAACATTACAATTCACAAGAAATAAAAACAATACACATTATAACAGGCTATGTCACAGGCTATGTCACTACACAAATGAGGGCAGAAAGGCAAAATAAACAAATATATATGTCCCCTGGAAGCAACCAATTTATTTATTTGTACATCCCTTGCACTAGTGGGCTTTTCTGCCCCCCCCCCCCTCACCCCCCCCAGGCCAGAAATGCCAAAAATATAGGTAATCTGTCCCCAAGGGGGAGGGGCAGACAAGTCTAACAAATTAATTAGGCCCATAAGGAAGTGACCCTTGCCCAAGGGGTCGCTTCCATTTCAAATTTAAAACACTCCCTGGTGTCTAGTGGGGTTTTCTGCCCTCCCCTGGGGGCAGAAAGGCCAAATAAAGAAACTGATCTGTCCCCAGGGGGGGCAGAATATACTAAAAACAAAAATGGCCCCTGGAAGCGACTGGTCACTTCCAATAAAAAAAACAGCAATTCCCTGGCTCTAGTGGGCTTTTCTAAGGCCATAAAATCAGGCTATCTGTCCCCAGGGGTGGCAGAATGAAATTTCTAAAAAAATCGGGCCCCCTGGAAGCGACCCTTGCCCAAGGGGTCGCTTTCATTTTTTAAAAAAATGAATTCCCTGGTGTCTAGTGGGGGTTTCTGCCGGAAGGGCAAATAAAAAAAACGATCTGCCCCCAGAGGGGGCAAAATATACTTTAAAAAGATTTTGGGCGCCTTGAAGTGACCCTTGCCCAAGGTGTCACTTCCGATTTAAAAAAAACACGAATTCCCTGGCTCTAGTGGGCTTTTCTGCCACCTCTGGGTCCAGAATCGGCTAAAAAATGGCCGATCTGTCCCCAGGGGGGGCAGAAAAGTCTGATTTCATTTGTGCCCCATAGGAAGCGACCCTTGTCCAAGGGGTCGCTTCCTTTTTGCCAAACAAACACATCCCTGGTGTCTAGTGGGGGCATTCCTGGTGCACGATTGCAACGCTGTGCGCGATCGTGCACCAGGAATACCCTGCATTGGGACATCAGGGGAGAGGAAACACTGTTTCCTCCCCCGATGGCTCAAGGCCCAACAAAATGCCCCCCCCCCCCGCCCCACCAGAGGACAAAACCTACCTCCGATCGCTGGACGCGCTGGAAACAAATGGTTTCCGCGCGTCCAGCACTTCCTGACGACATCGGGAAGCGTGGGGGGGCTCATGGGGTGGCAGCGGAAACTCTTTCACTGCCATCCCTGTTGCTGTGGGAACGATCGATGCCCAGGGGGGGCTGTGCTGATGACGGAGCGGTTCCGGGAACAGCGGATCCATGCTGTCGGAGGAGAGGAGTGAGACCATCGTGTCTCCACCTTCAACCCACCGCCGCTTCTATTGTGGAGTAAGCAATTGAGACCGCGGACCCAAGTGGTGACTCAACTCAAGGAGCAACGTACTCCTTGACCCAAGCCCCCATATTAAGGTGGCCTCATGGCCCTTCACCTGGACCCGTCAAGGCACCGCTTACTTTGGGCACGGTAACACCCCTTATGCCCAACTGCGCCTGACCAAGCCACCCTTGGAAATTGGCAGGCGTTCGTATTGCAAACAGGCAGTGATTAAAACAGTCCTGATGATGATCCCGGTTATTAGGAGCCTTGGGATCGAAACGTTGACGCTTTAAGACAGAGTTGCATGAAATTCATTTTGCATATTAATCTGTACACACTGTTGGTCGAGACTTGCTGTGATTGATTATTAATTTGCAAACGACAATTGGCTCCAAAACTCTTCTTGCCTGTTAAACCTCTTTCCTTGACTCACTTTCTTTTCGTAACCTATGGTTTTTTTCAATTTTCGGGATAGGTACAGGATTGTGCCCTATCTAAATGTTTTTATGTGACCCTCTTTAGGTCAATCTAATTCTTGTTAATTCTAAATTAAATATTCCTCGCCCGGCTGGGCATGGAAGCTGAACTATAGTACTTATTGTGGTCTATAGGTTTATTTATTTATCCATTGCAACTCCTGTTAACATTATTAAATGACATATACTTACAGATTTGATAAAAACCACCCTCACACTATTAAATGTATTAACTTTAGAAATGAGAAAGACTTGTTTAATGTGCGCATAACTGTTTCATATTTATATTTATAATCCAGTTCTTAGTCACATTTAGAGATGTGTGCTCAAAGTTATTCACCTTTATGACACTTTAACATGAGTCTAATGCACTGACAGGTTTATTCATGTGTGGTTGAATGTGTACATGTATATTGAATGTGCACTATAGATTCAATATGTTAACTTGTCATATCTACGCCCATGTTTCTTTCTGTTTTAAATTATGTTTTCCATTTTCTGCTTACATGTCTTTTTCTTGCAGGTACATTCTCACGGTTTTTAATTTTTTAATTTTTAATTTTTATTTAATTTTATTCAGACAGATATATAACAACGCAGATTAATTACAAGCATTGCACAGTAGTCGCAGTTCAGACATCTCGTAAGGGAGTTATTGCAACAATAAGCAGTGCAGTTCAATCATGTTACACAGATTTACATTATTGACATCGTTTGTTAGTTTGAGAATATATGTAACATTGTACTAGAGATAGAGAGAGAGAGAGCCTGAGGAGACCTTGACAAGGAATATGGGGAGCCAGAGTGTTAACTGAAAGTTTCCATTTATTAATGTTGCAGCGAATCAAAGCTAATCAAGGCAATATCATGCCCAGGTTTGGCCTGGGATATTTGGTGAATGTTGCAGGTCGCATCATGAAAATTATTATTATTATTATTATTTATTTTTATAAAGCGCGTAGTCACCCGGGAGTATCCCAGCGCTAGTAAAAACCCTAATTCAGCAGACCTGAGAAACGGGAGCTGAGAGCAGAGGAGAGGAGGGGTAAGGAATCAACACGGGGGAGCATGAGAGCTAGGGAAAGAGATGCGTCTTTAGCAGCTTCCTGAAGCGCAGATATTGTAGTTCAAGACGTAGGTCGCGAGGGAGTGAATTCCAAAGACGAGCAGCTTGTACCGAAAAGCGTCTTCCTCCTGATCTGGTTTTCCTGAATCTTGGGGTATTAATGAGGTTTTCTGCGTTAGAACGGAGAGATCTGGTGGTTATGTAAGGGGTGATAAAGTTGCTGAGAACTGGGGGGCCTTGGTTATGCAACGTTTTATGGACGAGGCACAAGGCTTTGAATTTGACTCGCTCCCTTATGGGGAGCCAATGAAGGAGTTTGAGAGCGGGTTTAGCAGATGATCTGGCCGGGGTGTTTGTGATGATCCGGGCCGCGCATTTCTCAAAATGGAAAAGACAATGGAGCCCCTGATGATACAAACAGAGGGGTGTTATTTTTTGGAGACTTTCACTGTAATAACTGGTGTTCCTACTGTCTGAGCATGAGCCACATTCCTTTGGACTTTGAGAGGTATAGAACTCTGTGCTTATTTCCTTTGACTCTTACTGAGATGTCTTAGGCTAACACTCATTTTCCTGTCCCAAGAAGAACCTTGACCGAGATTCTGAAAATCTGACATCTTCCTGCACTTTCCTGCATTTTCTTATTTTTTTGCATATCTCTGATTATTAGGTTTTAAACAATCTTCTTTCATTTTGGGCATAATGTAGATGGTTTTAGACTTCACCCATGTATAGCAGAGAGAACCAGAACTCTTCTCTGAGCATCATATTCTGTTATTGATCTTTTGTAGTGCTGTGACAGAACTTCTCGTTTGCCTTATTCTGGTATGCTTAAACTTTTTTAGGAGGTAGGGTTATCCCTTTGGATATTCTGTATCTTTACAGCATGGTATTGAGATCAGTTTACCCTAACCTGACAGAAAATTTGAAATAAACCTTCTTAACTGTAGTCGCTGATTCCTGCTCCTTATTCTGTAGCCAAATGGGCTGCACTGTTAATGAGAGGGTTTGATTAAATGCTAACTCCATTTACCTTTCAGTTGGCAAAAAAAGTCTATTGGATAACAAATGGTAAGAGAGCTGGCCCAGCCCTGGATCACTTCCATCCCGCTATTTTTACCACACTCTATGCCCCCTCACCATCCACTGGCCTCTTTTTCCCACAGTAAGTGTACCTTTTCTATTTGGTTCTCCCCATATTTTTTTCTGTCTATTGTACACGTTATTTTCCCACTTTTTTCTATGTTATTTGTTATCTCTTCACTCTGTTCTTTCACTCCTGCAATGTTCTAGAAAATATTATAGTGCTCTACTCTGCACTTCCTATGCTTATCTCCTCTCCACTTCAATTGCGGTTTCCTTCTCACACCTCTGCCACTCTCCCAATTTCTCATCAAGAGCACCAGTCCCCCCCCAGATTTTATTGTATCAGTGCTGCTTGTTTCGGCCTTCATCCCTTTTCCATGCAGTTTTCTCATTGGCGACGTCTCTTCTTTCTGAATTTCAGCACAGCATTATGCACCAGTAATTTCAAGAAGCTTACCTTTTTTTCAGAAACCGGCCATCTGATTTTTATTACTGTATGTTTTCTTTGCGTTCTGGTACTTACGGTTTTGTTATACTCACAATAGGTTCAGAACATAACATGTAGATAGAAAGAAAAATAAAATATAATAAACATTGGGAACCTTGAGACCTCAAAAGAGTGTTGAGGATGTAGCTTAAGGGCGAGGGGTCGACCTTGTAGCCTGGGGACAGGGTTCGAGTCTCGGGAGGACCGCTAAACCTCCTGTGATTAAGGGCAAATCACTTCATCTTTCTGTGTCTAACAAAAAAACAAACACAAAAAAAGCGTGTTTGTCTCTGTAATGCAACTAGTGCTCATGTAAAGCGATTTGATACCTTCTGGTCGAGTTCCAGCTATATAAAACGTCCCAAAAATAAAGGAGAATGTGTCAACTTTAGTGGTCCAGGTTCGGGGTTTAGGACAGAAGGGATGCCATGGCTGTGAATCACGGAGCCTGGTGCGCACTCGTGCTGCCTCTGTGATCTTCGCATATATCTGGCAGCCAGTGCCCAAAACAGCAGCAAAGAGCCGCCCAGGGACAGCTGTGCTGAGGTTCTGTCTGGGAACGGAAGAAGGAATGCGGGGCCGAGGAATTCGTGAAATAACAGACACTCACACCTCATGGCTGTGTAGCCTCTGACCTCAGGTTCCGCTTCAAAGTCCCCTTTATTTTCTCCTTGCCTATCGCCCCTCCCTCTCCTGGACTCCACCACAGTCAATCAGAGCGAGTGCTGAAAGGGCACAACCCTCGTGGGTCAGCAGAGTGGGGAAGACCACCAAACATAACAGCTGACAGGAGTGCCAGGAAACAGACTATCCAAGAGACAGACTGTCCAGGTCTGATGCCTGAGCTGCAGCTGAATTATCCAGATTGAGATCTAGATCAGCAGCTGCGCTTACCGCAAGCACCAAGTTAGGGGACACTATGCCAATCTGTGACCCACAGCACCCTGGCTGTAGCTCTGATACCTGCATCTGACTGTCCCATGCAGAGCAGACAGTCAGTTTGCAGAAGTGGTACACTGCTCCTCCAAGTATTGCTCGGTTCATAAATTGCCCAAGCACTTCAGCAAACCGGTTGCAGTTGCATTCCTCCAATCCACCCCCTGTCACATCACTATATATTTCTTGGGGCTACTGCGCCAGCTTTAGTGCATCTCTCAGGGTGCTTCCACGGCTGCTTTCACTCTCTCTCTCTAGAAGAACAACACCTATTCCCCTGATCCCCCTTCTGCCTCTTTCCCCGTTACCCACCCTCTCGAATGTCTTGGTCTCAGCGCTGGGATGCTTACGGGTTACTATGCGCTCTACAAAACCCCAATAAAAATAATAATAATAATAATAAGAAAAAGAAGAGCATGGAGGTTAGAGGAGTTGGCATAGTGATCTCGCGGTTATAATTATAGATGGCCCCACCGGATGTATCTGCAGGCACATAGTGTGGCCTCGATGTGATTTCTGAAGATACCTCTGCAGCTGTTGTGAGGACCTTTACAGATATAACCTTGCACAAATGGGAGCTGCTTCTGAAATGAGTCCATTGTGCAGCCTAACTGATTTCTTCCACCCACATAAAGTGTCATTCAAAGCTTAATTTGAGACAGTGTTTTTCAGATGCTCGGCACCAGCTCTTAATTGTCACCACCACACTTATGACTCTCTCTGCCACATGGTGGCGCTGCTCATTAAATTTAGAGATGAGAAGAACAACGGCTGTTTATGAACACAGTATACATTAAATGATACTAATACCTGCCTCCCCTGCCATTTCTTTAGCCTTGGGCACCAGGAATAATCTGAACTGTCGCACTTGCAGGCAAGAGAGATGTTTTAGTAGTTGTTTTGGTACCATCATTGGCCGCTATGGAGGGCAAAGGGTGGTGCATGCTGCAGTGGCTTCCTGTTCAGGGTCTTGTTCACTTATTATTCCACAAATTAAGCAGTGATTCAAAGTATCCCAGTGAGCAAACTGGAACCTCGGCTGTGATGGCGGTCCTCAGAAGGAGCTTTGGTCACTGCACGTGACTCAGTCCATCTCAGTCAGTTTGAATTTAGAGCAAATCATAGCACTGAGACTGTATTGATAAACACCACGAAGAAATACGAATGACAATAGACAGTGGCAGGTCAGCGGCTCTTATCTTGTTGGACCTGTTCACGGCGTTCGATGCGGTGGACCATGGCCTACTGATTCACCGTCTGAACGATATAGGGAGTAGAGAAAAGTCTCTTACTCTGCTAACATCCTTTTTATCAGGGAGATCCCAAACGGTTCATGTAGGTCAGTTTAAATCCTCACTGTTTACTCTGTTACTCTGTAACTCAGGGCTCTTCGCTAAGCCCAATGCTTTTTAATATCTACGGCTTTGAACTCGCCCCGTTGATAAGAGGTTTTAACCTGAATCCAACATCCTATGCTGATGACACCCAGTAGGTGATCTCTGCGGTGGATAAGGACGTCAACCATTGTCTAAGACTACATGATTGCATGACTGCCCTGAGCAGCTGGATGAGCAGGCACTGCTTGAAACTGAAGTCAAGCATAACAGAGGTGCTACTGTTTGGTAACCGCTCTCCAGCTTGGTCTCCTGCCTGGTGGCCGGACAACTTGGGCCCACCTCCCACTCCACTGATTAAAGCCAAAGTCTTGGCTTTATCATGGACGAGAAATTTAACTAGGAGACCCAGCTGTCTAAGGTAGTGTCCTCCTCTCTCTACACCATTAAAAAGCTGAAGAAAATCCTCCCCTTTATTCCCAAAAACACCAGAAAGATGGCCGTGACCTCGCTAGTCCTGTCCAAGCTGGATTATTGTAACGGCTTGTACATGAATCTTCAGGTCAGATTACTTACTAAGTTTTATGTGGGGCAGAATGCGGCCGCCTGGCTGATCCTGGATGTTCCCAAATATCAGCCGATAGCTACAGGCATTTGAGATCTTGACTGGCTCCCGGTGTGCCAGCAAATTAAATTTAAGGCGCTCTGCGTTTCTCAGAAGGCCCTGCACAGAAAAGGTACAAGATTTCTTTGGAATACTTTTAGTTGGTACTCTCCAAGTAGATCTCTCCAATCTGCCAATGCCATACTGGTTACCTCAGTTAGAAACAGAATAAGCAAATTGGGGTGGTAGGAGTTCCAGCTATAGTACAACCGGGCTGTGGAGCTGTTTCTAGGTGTTTTGCACCCCTAGGAGAGAATTGAAAAATGCTGCCCCCTCCCTTTTACTACCATCACTCTCTTCCCCGGCCATCCAGGCTAGAGAGGTACACCCTCTACTGCAGATCCCTTCTATGTTACTCTCATTTACTATCAGGAAACACGATCACAACAGTCAGTCCTGCAAACGACCTCAACAAAAAGCCCAGGCCCGACCGTTACTGTAGCCATACACTCACAGAACTATGTACACGATGTCCAATAAAGCCTGGTGTTTGAATACCACGATGCGTCAAGAGCACCTTATTTTCAAAACCTTAAGCAACAAAAATAGTAACTTGCATTGCTCACTCACCCAGTGCCTGTGTTCAGTACCCATCATTGAACACAGATATCGGGGCTAACTTGGTTAGTACCTGTCCTCAGTACCCATCAGTGAACACAGTTTTCAAAGTCACTGTCAGTATCTGTCCTCAATACCCCTCAGTGAACACAGTTGTCAATGCTCAGTTGGTCAGTACCTGCTCTCAGTACCCCACAGTGAATACAGTCGTCAATGCTCCCTCCGTAGGAACTTGTCTTCAGTACCCATCAGTATACACAGTCTTCAATGCTGCCCTCAGTAGTCCACAGTGAACACAGTCTTCAGGGCTCCCTCGGTCAGTACCTGCTCTCTGTACCCCTCACTCAACACAGTCTTCAATGTTCAATTGGTCTGTATCAGTCCTGAGAGACCCTCAGTGAGTACCAATTCTCAGTGCCAGTCCTTAATACCCCTCCCTATTATGCCAATCCTCAGTGCTCCTTGCTCAATGCCAGTCTCAGTTCCCCCAGTGCCAGTCCTCAATGACCATCACAAATACTAGTCCTCGGACCCCTTACCCCCTCCCCTCGTTAATAGTAGTCTTCAGTACTTCTTGTTCAGGGCCAGTCCTCTTTAAGCACCAGTCCTCAATATTGCTCGCTCAGTAATAGTCCTCAGTGGGCATACATGAGTATCAATCCTCAGTGCCCTTCATTTAGCGCCAGTCCTCATAATCCCTCTCCAGTGACAGTGCTCTGTGCCCCTCTGTTAGTAGCAGTCCTCAGCGCCATTCTTCGGCACACTTCACTCAGTACCAGTCCTCAGTGCCCCTCTGTGAGTACCAATCCTCAAGACAGTCTGTGAGTACCAATCTTCGGTGCCAGTCCTCAGTGCCCTTCACTATCATTCAATCAGTTCCAGTCCTCAGTGCCTCTTCGTTGGTAGCACCCCTCAGCACCTCTTTCTCAGTGATAGTCCTCAGTAGTGTCTTTGTTCTCATGTCACCGGTGCCCCTTCCCTCTTGCATGGATCATTAAACTCTGTCCTCATGCCCTTCTCATCCCACATGCCGATGCCGGCACTGGCAGCTCTCGCTTCTCCCACAGCACCTGCAGCTAACCCTGGAGCGTTACCTGCTTTCTCCTTCTACCTTTCACTTCTTCTGCTGTGCACCCTTCTTATCCCTGCAACCTCTGTGTTCGGCGCCTCTCTTCCAGGAGGCCTCCTTCCGGATCCCCTCTCTCCTCTGCAGGGCTCTCTGCACCATTCACTGCCCCTCATGCATGGCTCCTTCTGACCCTCAGGTCACCCTGTTGCGTGCTTATCTAGGTTCCTGATCGATACTGTGACCTTATGCCCCTATTCGGCTATAAATCCATTTATTCCCTATATTGGCATAACCGTTCAAGTGCGATTTTCTGTAAAGTCATCTCTGGCCTCACACGAACAGAGCCACAGAGCCACATTCCAGCATGACTCTCTGCTACTTCCTTTGCGACCAATTAGTGCAATGACAGAGCAGCAGTCACTATCTGATATTCCTAGATAACACTCCGAGTTCTTCAACAAGATAAAAACTTAGCAAACCTAGAAATCCCCGCTTGCTATGTTTTGATTAGTAATGGAACTCTAATGAGCAACTGATAACTATCACTTCCTAGTGACATCTTTAATTGACGTCTTATGTCCAGCAAACTTGCGTCAAACCCGGCACCTGTCAGGTATAAATATTACCAACGTTGCCTTAAGCAATGTTCGTTGCCTGTTGCTGATGCCAGCTGCCTGCAAGACCCCGTGTTGGTAAAAACTAGCACTCTGTCGCTGCAGCCTGCTATCCTGTGGTGGTGAAGCTACTGATTACCATTATCGCCGCTAAAGCGCGACCTATGGTGCAGTACGCTTGAGGAGCCGTGCAGCCGTCCTCTGCGAAGACATCCAGCCCAGCTGCCCGCGGACGCTGTCACCCCTCCTTCCTCCCGACGCGCTGAGAGAAGCCGCTGCCTTTCTCGTGCAGAGAAATCCAGTCCCGGCGCTTCCGGTTTACCCTCGCGGGTGACTGGGATATCGAGAGAGACCCCTGAAGGAGATACCAATCCTCCATCATTCTATTCAGAGGTATGGTGTTGACTAAACCCTTAGACGAGAATTCTTGAAACAACCCTTGGCAAAACCAACTTAACTTAAGCTACTTACTTACTCCCCTTTTCACGTGTTAGGCTTAGGTCAGGCACACTGGGGTAGGCTTAGTTAGAAGCACCAGTTGAGTATGTTAGCCTAATGTATATATGACTGTATATATGTTTTATTACTTTTAAACCATTGTATGGCTAAGAAACCATATCAATGCTTTTACAGTTCTATTTCGTAATTCTTATCTTACTGTACGTACTTTTTATAATAACAGTTATTGCAATTGTGGCAATACATTTCTCTTGTACGAGAAGAAAGACTGTTCAATAAATGTTAACCTTTATTGATACACGCCCGTCTCTCTATTCTCTACATACCGTGAAAGTAAACTGCACTAGACTGACTGAGTGAAATCTGTGTCTATTGTTTCACACGACCCTAGAGATCGACTCTTGATCTGAGGAGCAAAGTTGTCATGTTGCACGGTTGTTGGAAAACTGAATCCCTTCTTGTCTGTGCCAAGGAAGCTGATCACTTCCTATGCAGAGAAGAAAGTTTCCAGTGACCTCTGAGCTAGTTGGTAACACAACCCAATTAAGTTTAGCATAGTCAGTGGAGGCCTGGAATATAGCCAGTTCCACGTCGATACTACTGTTTATGTTATTCCAATGCGCAGGGCCTAGTGGGAAACTAGGAACTACACTACATGGCGCCCAACGTTTGGTAAGGCGATAAACTAACGCAAGACTTGTAGAGTAACTCAGTCGTGCATATTTCACAGACCCCTCTCTCCCGTAAAAACTCCAATAGACGTCTGGAGTGGGTGAAAGGTTAAAATCCGCCCGACCTTAGTAGGAAGAGATTCCTATGTAAAGCTCTGGTTTATTCAACGTTGAAGGATACAGTGTTCCAAAATATTGTGCACCTAATCTTTGTCTCCTTGGAGACCTACTCTGCAAAAACTGCATTTATAAAATGTCAGACAATGAAGGAGCAGCTAGGCTGGCTTCCATACTAATAGAGGAAGACACGAGTCTCCTACAGGCTGACCCGGATGCTATTATCATCCCGGTCCAGTTAAGAAGATCTATAACTTTAAAACTTATAGAAAACGGACTGACACCTCAGGGTGGTACAGTAATTTTTGTGATAGAGGCTCACGAGTATCGGCAGACAGAGGTATTCTATTCATGGATAAACTTTCCAGCGGTAAACGCTATAACACAAGATTTTCACTATTACAAAATAGAGGAACCTCCGGATGAGTACGCCCCTTTCGAGGAGGTTGAAATTCCACTTAAATTTCAAGAGCACCTGCTCTGGTTTAATGGCGCCCTAAAACACAATAATCACATTACCAGGCTCGGTCCACTAGGTAGACCAGGAGCAACGTGGCCGGTTCTAGCCAGCTACACACCACATCCTGACATTGCAAGAATGTCTAAGGAAGAGCTGTTAGCACAGCTAAACACATTAATAAAAATACATAGGCAATTAGTCCAATATGTAATACGGACTGCAACAGTCCAGCCAGCTGTTAATACACCACAGCTGACCCCTCATCAGGGGAACACAAATAAAATTACACCACAAAACATACAGTCATGTCTGGGTAAAACACCCGTAAAACGGGAACAAATTCCTTTCTGGTTAGCCCAGAAAATCACTCAAATAGAGGCAGTATTTCCTGATACTACCCCTGTTGAGAAACACAGAATCTTGACCATCTGCCTTCCTATGGGAATCGCACCACACGTGGAGGACTGTGACACTTGGGGTACAGTCTTTGCTTCCATTTACACAAAAACACACGGTGTTCCGTCTATGGCGGTAATACCAGAAGTGCTAAAACAGATTCAAAATGAATTCGGTCCAGAGCCCGCTTTAAATCTAGGTATGAAATTACTGAAAGATTTCAAGCAGGTCACGGCTATATTATTAGCCAACGTAAAGGGAGAAGCAGCATCTGTGGCGATTCGCCAGAAGTTGAGGGAAACAGATATAAAAGATCCTGTTGAGCTAGCAAAAATCATAGAAAAGTGCTATGAAGAATTAGGTAGAGACAGCTTGGGTGGAAAACCAGTTAAGCCCCAACTGCTCGAAAATCCTGAAAAATTATTTATTAAAAATAATTTAAACACTCCTAAAAAGAGCTGGGATGGAAATAAACAATCCACTCCCAAGGAAAAAGTTTTCCAGTCCAGAGGAAGGTCTCCTCGACGGAGGGAAAGAACTCCGACTCGAGAACGCCAGTCTCCCCAACGGGAGCCCTCTGAGAAAAGATATAACCTTAGAAATAGGGATAATATAAAAAGACCTGATAGATATCAAAGTATTGATACACGTCCCTCTCGATCTCTTCCACAGAATTCGGAAAGAAGAGGACGGTCAGACCCAGGAGAGCACACCAAGTCCAAAGACAAGGAACCTGCTCAAAATAAGAAATCTCAATTTCAGAAAAAGAAGGTAGCCAGTATTAGAGTAATCAACCATGCCGAGAATACTGAGGACACAGTTGAAAAACGGGGAGTGGGCATTGACAATGTTGGACAGTGCAGCAGAGATCAGTATAGCGCGCAAGAACTTGATGAGTCATCTGGAGACAGTGGACACGAATGAATACATTCAGGTTGAAACTGCCGACGCCAGACTTAGCGAGCCCCATAAAATATACGAAATAACATTGCGTATGGAGGGTGATAAGACTAGGAAAATTAAGGGTCTAGTTTGGGATAAGCTCTCAAAAGGCTATGATATTCTGTTAGCTGAAAAAGATTGGCCCCCGGAGTTTGTCAGGGAGTGCCCTCGTGGCGAATAAGTAATTATGCCTGCCTTCTCGAATCACATACCGATTCATAAAAAACATACATATGCAAGGAAATGGGCAGTAGCCCAGGCACCTGCATTGTATAAAAATCATGTAGGATGGGATGAGGATTCTCCTCCTCACAAAATCCAACTAAAAAGTGAACCAACTGCCCAACGGCAGTATCCCATAAAGCAAGAAGCTAAAAAACAGGTCAGGGAGATCTTAGATCAACTTGAGTACCAGGGGGTGATTGAAACATGCACCTCTCAAATGAACAATCCTTTGTTTCCTGTCTCCAAGCCAGACAATTCATATCGTCTAGTTTTGGACTACAGACATCTTAATACATGTTGCAAAACTTTTGCAGTACAAAACTCGCATAGTGCAGCCCTAATGAATAATATAGTTAGGAAAAAATATAAAACGACATTAGACATATCTAATGGTTTCTTTTGTCAAAACATTGCACCAGAAAGCAGATATTTGACCGCTTTCTCCGCATTTGGGTCGCAGAAAAAATTCTGTCGACTCCCACAGGGGTTCAAGAACAGCCCAGGACTATTCTCAGCTAGGGTAACAGAGTTACTACAAATCTATGATGATGAAGCATTATCTTACGTAGATGATATTTATCTCACAGACGACGACTTGGATACTCACTTGAAAAGAGTGAACACCATTATACTTGGGTTCGCAGCAGAGGGTTACAAATTCAACTTTAAAAAGTCCCGAATTGCCCATCTGACAGTACTGTTTTTAGGGTACGAATTATCAAGTGAAGGGAAAAGCCTAGCGGACAACTTCTTAGAGAAGTGCGCTGTACTCCAAGCTCCAAAAACGCTGAAGAATTTACAATCAATACTAGGTTTTCTGAATTTCGGAAGAACTTACATTCTAAATTACGCAGAGAGGGTTAAACCTCTCTACGAACTAATTAAACCTGATTTAAAACAAATCAATTGGACTCAAAAACACACAGAAATCTTGAGATCACTGCAAACAGACATGTTAGCAAAAACTAAATTAGATACACGTGACAACACACGTGATCTTGTAATCCGAGTCATCCCAGGAAGATGCGGATTCACATACCTAACCTCTAATGAGGGAGAAAAGGTACCAATTTCAATTAAATCTCACTTGTACACACAAGCAGAAAAAACATTCAGTCACACAGAAAGAACTGTGAACGCAGTGCAAATCGCATTAGCAAATGAAAGAGAACTAGCACACGGCAAAAGGATTAACATCCTCACAGCGGAATCCGCCTTCGAAGCGCTATTCAGCCCAGTAAACCTGCCTACAGTGTCACTAGATCCAAAATGGATACAGTGCATAGATTCTCTAGGAGCGGAAGACGTGAAATACTATTTCGCCCCGCAATACGAAGAACTGAATGATTTAGAGTATGAAGAAGAATATCCTCTGCCTATCGAAATTCTGCCTCTCCCATTATATGCCTGTATAATCTATACAGATAGCTTTGTACAGCATTTCAACGTAGAGAGAAAATCCTACGATGTAGCATGTGCGATCATTAAATGTCGTTGGCTGTGCGGTAAAATCAAACCGAAAATAACAAAAACTGAATCAGTGAAGTACTGTTCGGCTCAAAGAACTGAAATCAGATGTTTAAAGATGGCGCTCGAAAATGCAGAACGCGAATTCCCCACACTTATAGTGTGCGATTCTCATTTTTGCGTCAATTCTTTCAATAACAAACTGCAGAGTTGGATCGAAAACGACTACAAAGATGACACAGGTGCCACAATAAAGCATAAAAAGCTCTGGAACGAGGTAGCTCTTTTACACAAAGAACTACAAAAGACTCACGTGATTCACGCACAGAGTCTTCAACGTGATGGCGTTCACGTTGCAGGGAATTCATTGGCTAATACAGCCACCGCGGAAGCAACTAACTCGGCTTCCGTAGCCACAAAAAAGCGTACAGATAAGTATATAGACGGGGAAACCATGCTGGCAGTAAAAACGACCGTAAAATGTGACTGTGCAGCGCTACCCGTAAACTATCCACTCAATTATGCATACGTAATCGATGCAAACTCCGTTCCTTTTGCTCGAATCCCTGGAGTGGGGGATAAAGTAATTCCAAACAGGAGCAGGAGAGGCTTCCTATTACTGGAAGCACACATGGGGTTGGGTCTGAAACACCAAACAATCAAAGCCTCTCTGAAAGAATTACAATCAGAGTACTGGTGGCCAGGAATGAGTATAGATATTCAAAGTTTTGCTCAAAATTGTGAAGACTGCAACAGAGATCGCAGTAATGAACAGGCCAGTGTAGTTTCAGGATCCCTTCTAGACAGCATAAGGCGGTCTATCTGCGCAATCAAAGAAGAGAAGCGCGTCCCAGTGTACACCATTTAAGACGAAATACACTTAAAAAATGAGGTCACCAGCGCTCGGCTGACGCTAGAACGGTTATAAAAGATTTGCGAGTCTTTATCGGCACATACGCAATTACCACGTTCCATTCTGACCAGGGTCCTGCTTTCAGCTCTCGAGCCTATAAGGAGGCCATGGCTAGCATGGGAATTGGGTTGCGGTATTCTTGTCAGTCATACCCCGGAAGGGAATAGTGTGGTAGAAAGAAAAAACCGGGACATAAAGCAATCTATAACAGCGAAGGTATTAGGTTCAGGCGCTGGGTGGGTCAAACATTTAATAAGTGTCCAGACTAGTCTTAACAACATGCCAAGAAATTCTCTAAAAGGTTTCAGCCCATACGAACTATTGTTCGGAATTAGAATGAACGTTCAGGACCTCGATAGTCAAATGTCAGTGGTACAAGAAGAAACAAAGCACTTTGATGTAAAGGATCGTTTGGCTGTTTTACAGGAACTGAATGAAACAAGAAAATCATTAAGCAACATAAAGTTAAAGCAACAGCCAAGTACCACTGACGAGGCACCACCCGCAACAGCCCCAGCAAGGCCTGTCTGGATTCCAAAGATTGGGGATCTAGTCAGAGAAAAGATCGCGGTTAAGAAGGAATTTGGGCCTTCTTACAGAAAAGCAGTACCTGTCTTGGCAGTCACCGGAACAAGATCAGTTGTGCTACCGCCCCTTGCTGGTAAAAAGGAGAACAGAGTCGTGTCCATCGATCTGGTAAAACCACAAGCATGTGGCCTATAATCAACAGTAGGCCCAGTGGACTCCCAAGAAACAACAGAATACCCAAACTTGCAACAATCCAAGAGGTTCAAACTGAAAGACTCATCACATTCGATCAGCCTGCAGTGCACAATGAAGGACTATGCAATAATGCCATGGAACTCGTGCCTCTTGAAACACAGATTGAAACAGTTCGTCAAGAAACAACACCAGTCTACACTAATGTGGCATCAGAAAGTGCTACCGAGAGACAGATTGAAAGAACAATCCCATCAATTGACAGAACTGCCTCTGGTTATTTCATCAACTTCGACAACTTCTCTGAAGATTTAAATGACCCCGAAGTGATGCCAGAAACAAAAAAGTCTTTTAAAGAAAAAGCAACAGAACTCTTTCATCAACTGAAGGAAATCTACCTTATTTCCCCTTGGCTAGAGTTCTGGTTCGGTCTAGGTGTATTTTTCCTCCTGCTTTGGCTCATCATGGTACTGTGTTTGGGAAAATTCATTGAAGGAAAATATATTACAATGGACACAGCAAGTCAGAACATCAACCTAGTCCTGAAACCACACAGATCATCCCACGTGAAGAAAAGAGAACTGTCAGCAGTAAATGTCACAGCAATTCCAATACCTGGTGGGGTAGTATGGGAGAAAACAGACTATGAGATCTATGGTCCGGTCGAAATCCTGAAGTATCCTCATCAACTAAAGGTTTCCTTAAGTGACTTTGTTACACCAAGTACATTCTCTGATGATTGGGACTTTAACAGTATTAATGACATGATGTCTGATTTAGTAATGTCTGCTAGATTCACAGATCATGATTATTTACAAGGTTCATCTAGTTATGAGCAGTTATTCTGTTACACCCACTATGGGGATCATTACTTGCATAAATCTGCACAGCCTAGAAATGTTTTTATGTATAATCAATGGGAACATTGTTCTACACCACCTAAAAGCAGTTCTAAAGCATTTTTTGAGAAATTCAAATATTTTTCAGGGTTTAACACCAGTGATGCAGAAACGTTTTATTATAAACTGTTAGATAAAACAGGAATGAAAACAATGCTGACAAATTCTAAATTGATATATTCAGAAGCATTTTATGACAAAATGATGACATTTGGTTTTGATTATTGGAAAAATAATATTGAAACGAAAACAATTTGGGGTACAAAAGATTGGCAGGTGCAAGGCATTGAAGCACTATTTAGAACCTGCATGATACCAGAACAAATGTTGTTTTTAAATGACACTATACACCAAACATCTTGTCTTGGCCTAGCTAAGATCAAAGAACTTAAAACACCGTCTATACCAAAGCCAACAGCTGAGAATGCAACTGCAGATAATGAGTTAGACGTGTCACACATTTTTCATTTCAACAGAACACATCCTGATTGGAAAAAGTGGTTAATCTGGCCTACAGACACAAATAGCTGTCAAGATAGGTTCCTGAACAAAACGCAGGGTTTAAAAATGACCAGATTAGACCCTAGATACTCCCAGAGACAACATCCAGGAATTATAACAACATACAGTGTAGGGAAACTCTGCCTAGAATGGCTAGCTACATCCACACTGGCTGAAATTAAGCAACACTTGTCTTTATTAAAAGATGGTGCTGATTTGCGCGATTTCATTCTTGGACCACGCAAACAGCGTCAAAAGCGTTTCATAGCGACCAGCATCTATGCTTCTTACAACGAGGCTTGGAAAGTAAAGCAAATTGAAACTGCTGAAAAGATACGAGAAATTGATCGTATTAATTTGGAAAAAACACTTTCTGTAGTAGACAATGGGTTAATGACTCTGTCTTCCAGAATATATTCGTTGGACAATATTGTATCCTCTGCCTTTGATGTGATAGACAGAGATTTGCTTATGTTACAACAGGGCCAGTCTCAATTGCGTTCTATTATAGAATTAGGCTGGACGCTGCAAAATCTTCGTTCAGGCTATGTGCCTTGGCGTTTAATCAACACAACGTCATTATTATCCAGTTTTAACCTTACTGATAAACAGATCAGTTTGGCACAGAAAGGAGCAGACTATACAATCCTGAGCATCGAGAAACTCGAGAGATTACCATTGACAATGTCAGAGAGTCCTGTCATTGAATGGATAATACACGGAATTATCACAATTCCGATAACAACTTTCCGATTTAAAAAGTGCCTTGAGTACATACCTGCTGGCCAATATGAACAATTGGGTAAAGGATATTTAAAATCCGAATGGAAATTACCATACACTCATTCTTGCTATAGTGACAGCGACAAAAATGTATTTCTTAGTGGTGACAACTGTAAACACTCACTAAGCGGTATACTTTTGTGTCAGGGTATTAATTTACACGGAGCATGTGATGGAAATTCAAACAACCTTTCATGCCACCAGCTAGTCACACCTGCAACTCAGATAGAGCCCTTCTTTATGCAACTCGCAAACGGGAGTTACATTCTAAGAACGGATCACAGGTGCTGTGGCCTCGCGCCAGGGACAAGTTATCTAGTACAAGTAACATCCACGGTCAAATGCTGTATGCAAGCATTGTTCCCGAGCGGGCCTCCAGACATAGTGACTCCCCTCTGGCCTCGTCTGAATCTCTATTCTATAAGAATTGATACATTAAGCAAAGTGAAATCTGTGCTTTTACAGACAACAGTGCCTATAACGTCATCTAAAGAGACGTATGATCTTCTAGTCTCAAGGACGGCTACTGAGGTCCATGACCTTTTATCAACAAATTGCCCCGTGCATTTCGTAGAAATGTGCAGTCAACTCCTTAACATGTCTAGTGCAACAAGCATCCCAGGCATATTTAAGACAGTCTTTACGGGACTGCTAACACCCTTCCAGGCAATTTTGGGAATCTTTCCTAATTTTGTGCACTCCATCTTTGGTGGTATTCCACTATTTTTGGGACTCATCGCAGGGATTCTATTTTTGACCATCCTGCTACGTTATGGCAAGCCTCGGCTCAGACATAGCTCCCATGGGAATGGAAGAGACAATCCTAGCAATGCGCTACAGGGACAGGATAACTAACGTCCTTGGATTGGCCAGGCTGAGAGATCTAAACATGACCTGGTTCCTTTCATTCAGACCAATATGGCAAAATTGCATTTTACCTGTGCTAAGGTGTATGCTTTGCGGCGAGGAATGCGTGTTGGACATCTGTCTTTCACTTCCATCAGCAGTACCAATGGACGTCGATACTTTGCTAAGTCCAATAACGGCTCACGCATTGTGTTGTCCCCAGCGGCTACCAATCCTGATGACGGCATTTGTGGAGACTCCTGTACTACAGCCAAGTGGTAACAGTGGAGCGAGTGACAAAAGCAACATCACCCAGGTACAACGTGCTGTGAGCATTGCTGGTCCTGCCTTCGATGACAGCAATCATTCTCACACCTGCCAAGTTACAGCGCTATCTAATTTGGTTGAACTATCACCTGATTTTGTAGACCAATTCTTTGCGAGCCTGTCTGATACGATGTTCTCTCCCATAGAGAAACAATAACTTTTTAAACTTTTTAGAAGCTTTCCGACACACAGCGTTCCCATGAACTCTGAATTCGGCCTTCAGTTTTGATCAACAAAAACTGCCAGGAGCTTTGGAAATCTATTTTCTTTGAATTGGACAATTTTTTCTAATATTGACCTCTTTTTGGCACGAACAATTCTTTGCTTAACGTAGAAACTATTCTTAGAGAACAGAAGCTTCACACTTCTATTTCTAAACACATCTAGAGACATAACAACATAACACCAGCCTCTAGCACACATGTTATTACAATGCATTTTTATGTGATGATTTATCTCGCATTTCTTCTGTCAGAGATACTGCATGTGTAATTCTATATGCATAATCGTTCATTGATTTCATATGCAATACCTTTTGAATGATTACTATGCTTTTAAAACTACGTACAGTACCTACATTCCATGTATTACAAGTACGCCTATTTCGAATGCATTTATGTATTTTGGGGTGGGCTATGTTACACAATGTTACACATGCATCTAATTGCTTAGTTTTAGTAATTTTGATGGACATTACCCGTGGAGTGGGTGTTGCGTGCTTATCTAGGTTCCTGATCGATACTGTGACCTTATGCCCCTATTCGGCTATAAATCCATTTATTCCCTATATTGGCATAACCGTTCAAGTGCGATTTTCTGTAAAGTCATCTCTGGCCTCACACGAACAGAGCCACAGAGCCACATTCCAGCATGACTCTCTGCTACTTCCTTTGCGACCAATTAGTGCAATGACAGAGCAGCAGTCACTATCTGATATTCCTAGATAACACTCCGAGTTCTTCAACAAGATAAAAACTTAGCAAACCTGGAAATCCCCGCTTGCTATGTTTTGATTAGTAATGGAACTCTAATGAGCAACTGATAACTATCACTTCCTAGTGACATCTTTAATTGACGTCTTATGTCCAGCAAACTTGCGTCAAACCCGGCACCTGTCAGGTATAAATATTACCAACGTTGCCTTAAGCAATGTTCGTTGCCTGTTGCTGATGCCAGCTGCCTGCAAGACCCCGTGTTGGTAAACACTAGCACTCTGTCGCTGCAGCCTGCTATCCTGTGGTGGTGAAGCTACTGATTACCATTATCGCCGCTAAAGCGCGACCTATGGTGCAGTACGCTTGAGGAGCCGTACAGCCGTCCTCTGCGAAGACATCCAGCCCAGCTGCCCGCGGACGCTGTCACCCCTCCTTCCTCCCGACGCGCTGAGAGAAGCCGCTGCCTTTCTCGTGCAGAGAAATCCAGTCCCGGCGCTTCCGGTTTACCCTCGCGGGTGACTGGGATATCGAGAGAGACCCCTGAAGGAGATACCAATCCTCCATCATTCTATTCAGAGGTATGGTGTTGACTAAACCCTTAGACGAGAATTCTTGAAACAACCCTTGGCAAAACCAACTTAACTTAAGCTACTTACTTACTCCCCTTTTCACGTGTTAGGCTTAGGTCAGGCACACTGGGGTAGGCTTAGTTAGAAGCACCAGTTGAGTATGTTAGCCTAATGTATATATGACTGTATATATGTTTTATTACTTTTAAACCATTGTATGGCTAAGAAACCATATCAATGCTTTTACAGTTCTATTTCGTAATTCTTATCTTACTGTACGTACTTTTTATAATAACAGTTATTGCAATTGTGGCAATACATTTCTCTTGTACGAGAAGAAAGACTGTTCAATAAATGTTAACCTTTATTGATACACGCCCGTCTCTCTATTCTCTACATACCGTGAAAGTAAACTGCACTAGACTGACTGAGTGAAATCTGTGTCTATTGTTTCACACGACCCTAGAGATCGACTCTTGATCTGAGGAGCAAAGTTGTCATGTTGCACGGTTGTTGGAAAACTGAATCCCTTCTTGTCTGTGCCAAGGAAGCTGATCACTTCCTATGCAGAGAAGAAAGTACCCAGTGACCTCTGAGCTATTTGGTAACACAACCCAATTAAGTTTAGCATAGTCAGTGGAGGCCTGGAATATAGCCAGTTCCACGTCGATACTACTGTTTATGTTATTCCAATGCGCAGGGCCTAGTGGGAAACTAGGAACTACACTACAACCCCATGCACCTCTCCTCCTGTGGGTCTTTCTGTTCACCCCTCACATCTCCTTCTGCATGTTTCCCTCAGTTCTTCTCACACCTCAGTTTGTAGTTGTTCCTCTGGACCTCTCGCCTCTCTCTCCATGTGGTCCCCCTTCGCTCCAGTCCTATCACCTTCTCTCCTCTCTTCTCATTAAACTCCGAAGTGAATTGTTGCAGGTCCAGGACGAGCAGTCTGGTGGAGATCAACAATGTGCAGCACTGATCTGCTGGACAGAAAAATCATGCAGAGCACACAGGGCAAGACAAAGGAAGCTGTTGTGAAGAAAAATCTACAGGCCAGGCAAAAACGCATAACGAGGAATGACAGCACCATAGCCTGTCCCTGGGGATATGAACGGTGAAAATGAGAACTGTTCACTGCACCTCACCCACGTTTTGCATGGAAAAATTACAGACAAGACATTTCCAGGAAAACAATACACACGTTGACCGGATCTGGAGGCTGGTCTCTCAACCCCTTATTTGTGTTCCTTCTTACCGAGAGTTAGTCCTTCCGATGCAGTGAAAGGATGCTTCTCTAGGTCAGGCGTGGAATGGATCACTGACATAATATTGAGGGACAGAATATCGACTAGCAACAATATCGATGAAAAAATATCTACAGACAGAATATCGAGTTTGTATCTACAAACAGGTAAGTACAAAAATATCGAGTACAAAATATCGTTTACAAAAATATAGTTTATTAAAATATCGACTTTGTTAAATTAAATTAATATTAAAAATTAATTACTAAATTATACTTACAAAAATTAAATTAACTTATAATAATTAAATAATAAATGAAAATTATAAAAAAAATTACACTCATATTTGTTAAAACATATATATATAGTAACATTATATAATTAAATAATATCCAATATTATTACCGTATGATAGCAGAATTGTAAAAAATACTATTCACACTCCAGTGGGTGCAACAGTAGAGAAAGCGTTCGAGAGCGTAGGGGTAAAAATTACTATTCCCACTCCAGTGGGTGCAACAGTAGGGAAAGCGTTGGATAGCGTAGGGGTAAAAATTACTATTCCCACTCCAGTGGGTACAACAGTAGGGAAAGCGTTGGATAGCGTAGGGGTAAAAATTACTATTCCAACTCCAAAGAGTGCAACAGTAGGGAAAGGGTTGGATAGCGTAGGGGTAAAAATTACTATTCCCACTCCAGTGGGTGCAACAGTAGAGAAAGCGTTGGATAGCGTAGGGGTACAAATTACTATTCCCACTCCAGTGGGTGCAACAGTAGGGAAAGCGTTGGATAGCGTAGGGGTAATAATTACTATTCCCACTCCAGTGGGTACAACAGTAGGGAAAGCGTTGGATAGCGTAGGGGTAAAAATTACTATTCCAACTTCAAAGAGTGCAACAGTAGGGAAAGTGTTGGATAGCGTAGGGGTTAAAATTACTATTTCCACTCCAGTGGGTGCAACAGTAGGAAAAGCGTTGGATAGCGTAGGGGTAAAAATTACTGTTCCCACTCCAGTGGGTGCAACAGTAGAGAAAGCGTTGGCTAGCGTAGGGGTACAAATTAGTATTCCCACTCCAGTGGGTCCAACAGTAGGGAAAGCGTTGGATAGCGTAGGGGTAATAATTACTATTCCCACTCCAGTGGGTACAACAGTAGGGAAAGCGTTGGATAGCGTAGGGGTAAAAATTACTATTCCAACTACAAAGAGTGCAACAGTAGGGAAAGCGTTGGATAGCGTAGGGGTTAAAATTACTATTCCCACTCCAGTGGGTGCAACAGTAGAGAAAGCATTGGATAGCGTAGGGGTACAAATTACTATTCCCACTCCAGTGGGTGCAACAGTAGGGAAAGCGTTGGATAGCGTAGGGGTAAAAATTACTATTCCCACTCCAGTGGGTGCAACAGTAGGGAAAGCGTTGGATAGCGTAGGGGTAAAATTACTATTCCAACTCCAAAGAGCGCAACAGTAGGGAAAGCGTTGGATAGCTTAGGGGTAAAAATTACTATTCCCACTCCAAATAGTGCAACAGTAGGGAAAGCGTTGGATAGCGTAGGGGTTAAAATTACTGTTACCACTCCAAAGAGTGCAACAGTAGGGAAAGCATTGGATAGCGTAGAGGTTAAAATTACTATTCCCACTCCAGTGGGCGCAACAGTAGGGAAAGCGTTGGATAGCGTAGGGGTAAAAATTACTGTTACCACTCCAAAGAGTGCAACAGTAAGGAAAGCATTGGATAGCGTAGGGGTTAAAATTACTATTCCCACTCCCGAGAGTGCAACAGTAGGGGAAGTAAATACTTCATATATTATTTATAAAAATATAAATAAATATCTATAAAAAATAAATTAAAAGTTATTACCAATTTAATATAATTTAATAATATACCTATTAAAATTACTAATTACCATTAATTATTACAAGTAGTTACCTATTAATACAAATTAATGACAAATTAACAAATAATTATTTAACAATTAAAAATTAATTAACAATTAATTCAAATTAAATACAATTAAATAAATGTAATTATTTAATTAATTATAAATAAATTACTTCCCACCCTATTCCCCTATAAACCCACAACCCGCTACAGAAAATAAATTAGTAAAATTAACATAATTAGCAATTATTCAATTAAATTAAATTAATTGGCAATTAACATTTTATTATTTACACATAAAAACTTAATTAAAAATGAATTGTAAATAAATACCAATAAATTTTACATATTTATTCAATTAATTATAATTAAATTACTTCCCACTCAATTCCCCTATAAACCCACAACCCGCTACGGAAAATACATTAGTAAAATTACCACAATTAGCAATTAACCAATTAATCAAAATTAATTGCCAATTAATATTTAATTAATTACCAAATATAAATAAATAAAAATTAATAAAAAATTAATACCAATTAGTAAATGTACATATTTAATTAATTATAATTAAATTACTTCCCACCCTATTCCCCTATAAACCCACAACCCGCTACAGAATTAAATTATGCAAAAATTAAAAAACACAAAATTCATTATTTTAAAATTATTCATAACATAAATACACACTTTTCACACATATAATAACATAAAAAACACTATACAAAATTCGATATTATTAAAAATTCAATAATTTTAAAACTATATATTATATACTATGATATTTCAACTTTCTATATTTCTTACATTCGATATTACATTACTTACCTTAAAAACGATATTTTTGCTGTCTATATTCTGTCCATTCGATATTTTGTCCAATCTATATTTAAAACTCGATATTATGTCCAATCAATATTTTGGACTCGATATTTTGTCTGTTTACAGCGTGGAATCAACCAGGCTGGTGAATCAGTCGGGGTGCGCAAATGCACCCTAAGCCCTTAAGACTGCATGGAAATTCATAGTTTTGCATATTTTTGAGGGTTCTGGCGATGCAACAGATTCTTCTTCTTTTTCATTTAGGAAGAGGAGGGGTTATTTTTGTTCAAAAGTTGGCTCATTTGAGTACGTATCCACTTTGCGGTTGGATTACCGGAATACATTTTGTTTAGATGCGAAATGTGCGTGTTTGTGAGATGTCTTGTACCACCAGTACTTTTTTTGAGTTTATCAATTGAGCGTGCGAAAGCACACTTCCTCTTCTGATGCATTAGGTAGCGGTAGTCAGCAGCGTGCATGCAGGGCCGTTTCTATCATTTGGCAAGACTAGGCGGCTGCCTGGCTTTACTTCCGTAGGTTCAAATTATAAAAGAATTCCCCCTTTTGCCGCCCTAGCCATTTTGCCACCCTAGGCGGCCGCCTAATCTTGCCTAATGGTAGAAACGGCCCTGACTCTCTCCCATTATATCTTAGGACTATACCCACCCTTCTTGTATTCAGAAAAGAACTTAAGACCTGGCTTTTCAGAAATTAGCTATACCTCAGCACAGTATGTTCATGATTCTGAAAGCACCAACACACCTACGGGTATACACACGCTATACAAGTTTCAATAACATAACATCTCCTCCAATTCTTTCAGCAAAGCTGTGACTATGATTTCACCACCAAAAAGATCCAGGGACATCACAACAGCATGCTGTCTGACTTTATCCCTGGAGAAGGCCACCCCCAGCTTCCTTGAGAAATGGTCATTAAACTATACCCAGTCCTAGTTAAAGTTATTGGTCTGTGGTGCTGTAAAATGCACCAGTCCTCCACATATTCCCGAATCGGAAAACCCCTACCAGTACTCCAAAGACCTGCAGAGGGCACTCAAAGCAATACAGAGACCCTCCTTCTTGTCTTGAAAGGCTGACGGGTACATGTGCTTGGGAAAGCCTCAGTAAAAGTACAGTCGTTTTGTTATGTGAATTACTGCTACAGTTGTATATGTATTTGTGAGGTCCACTGCTAAAACAACAAAACTTTATCAAAACAATGCAAACCCGTCTAACGTCTTGGGAAGTGCAGAAAGCACTCGTGCCTGAGAGGGAGGGGAGTTTAGAGGGCCTAGCGGGGCCTTGATTTTGTCGGAGCGAACCTGGTGGGTGACCGGCAGCCCTGAGGCCTGAATGCAGTGTTGGCACGCCGAGCCTGCCGGGGCCTTACTGCGGGTGCTTGAGCCAGGTGGCAGACCGGACTTCATGGAACAGACCCGCCTGCTCTTGGCGTCCTCCTCCTTCCACAAGATGGAGCCCAGCATGACCTCAACATCAGCCTGGGGATCCAGCATGCTGCGTCCTCCCACCACCACCCGGCCATCTACCCCTAAGGCCATCTCCACCTCGGGGAACCCTTTGGACCAAGACCACAGCCGCTAAGTGCAACACCACCTGAACGCCTGCTTGAATGATGGCAATAATGTCATGCTCTGTAAATATGTAATATATAATTGTCCAACCCTAATCGCTTTTTAAAATGTAATCGTGAGTGATTTGCAGCTTGTAAATAGGTAACTCTAACCACTAGTATCTCTAGTAGACAAATGTACTTACTACCATTCTTATGTGAATTTAGAGTTTTTCTGTTTGTATCTTTTCCTTGAGTGAATTTTCAACTTATATATATGCAACTCTAACCACAAGTCTCTGTAGCAGACATATGTACTTACTACCATTCTTTTGTGAATTTAGAGTTTTTCTGATGTATATTTTATGTAACTCATGTACTCCGAAGTCCATGTGTAATGTAACTGGTCCTTTTGTCGCACCGATCTTCTCAGACGGGTGGTACGGATAAAATCCCAAATGATGAAGGGCGGATCCGTTTGGTGACTGATGGGTATTTTCCTCATCCTGTTGAGAGCCCTCTGTGACGCATCTCTTTAGAGGTCAGGGATGGGTTGGCTTTTCTTTCTATCTGGGCACTTTTTTTGAGACCCTCTGGTACCATTGTTGTTCATATGTTTCGTTGGGGAGAGTATCCAGAGCTTGGTCTTTAAACTTCCCCCAGGTCCCCCCCTACCATAGTTTTTTTGTTGCTTTAGTGCAGTTTTCCAACTGCGGACCTTTTGTCTACGGAGATTTGTCCCCGTAGTAGAAGTTCAGTACCCAGTTGTGTCCTGAACTTCTCTTGTGGATCTAGAGCACAGTTTGCACTTCTGACAGCACGCCTTCTATAGTCATGGCCGAGAACCATGGTTTATCATTTTCTGATGCAGACCTTTTGGCAGCACTTGCAGAACACCCTGACTTAACAGAGTCCATGGCTTCTAATGTCATCGTGAGTGAGGACGAGTGGGGTAAACTACTAGGGTTAAAGAAATCACAAACTAGGACAACCTTACACGGCACAATCATGGCCCAATATCTGCGTAATGATTGCGCACCCACAGGACTCATAGTGACCAACGCACCTAGGTTGTTTTTGAATGATAAGGAGTTTCTGAATAATTGGGCCCTTATCGCGTGGAGGTGCACTAGAGACTGGCTGATTTTGATCATCCAAACCTCCAAGCGTATAGCTGACACCATGCTCATAGAAATTCAAATCCTTGAGTCCAAGATTAAGACTACTATAGCTCCCAAGGTCTTCAGCAAGAACCTTGATGACACTAACAAAAATAACAGAGACTTCAGAGAGCACACTTTATCAGTAAAGATGGACAAATTCAGGAAAGACCTGGATAAGTTTAAATTCGAAAGGATATATCCTTACTCAAGTGACACATACACCCCCCCTGATTTTGGTAACACTGGCCGCAGGAAGGGATCATCTTACAGCACATCTAGCTCAGATGCCAATTCCTCAGGTAGCGACACTGGTAGTGACAATTCTTACACAAGAGGTCGTGGTAAAGGGAAAAGAAACTTTAGAAATAACTGGAGAGGTAACCAACAACAACAATGGTGGCCACCCAATCCGTGGCAATTCGGTGGTATGCAGCCCTTTTTTCCCCCGCAACAACCGGGTCCGTTTCAACAACCAATGGGACAGAACATGACCAACTTTCCTGGTGCTTTCCCAACAAACAACTTTAATGGGCAACCTTTTTTAGGGTTTGGCCGGGGCAGACCTCGGGGCAGAAGGAGAGGGAACACACAGCCCCAAGTGCACTTCAGTCCCCCATCAACATCCACAGAAGGGAGGACACTGAGGAGCAACTCGTCCAAGAGCAAGGAGGCCGGACAGAACAGTGCAGCCCCAGTATAGTCATGAACCTGAGCAGACATACCCTTACTCCAATAGAGGAGGAAGCCTTGAATAAAGGACTTGGCTTTGTGATCACTCATCATAACGATGAGTTTGAAACCCGTCTGGAAGTAGCCAGATTCTTGAGGAAGATCAGACTGCACTTCTTCTTCGCTGGCAAAGAAACCTCTATACAGGATGAGGAGGATGTTAACACTGGACTGAGATGTAAATCCACCTTCACCCCACCTACTCATCTTATGCCACCCCAGGTCCTTGCCTACGAACAGGCACTGGAGAAAGAGATGGACGACCTCTTTAGTACCAAACACAAAACTTTCCAGAACATGCCTAAATCACATCATTTGGCATTGAAATCTCTTACTGACAACAAAGAGTTAACAATAAAGCCAGCCGACAAGGGCGGCTCTATTGTGATTCTGGACACTGAGGTCTATCGAGCTGAATGCCTCAGACAACTCAACATGAGACATTCTTATTCCCCTGTGAACCACGACCCAACGGAGGAATTGAAACGGACTATTAAAACAATGGTTGAAGAAGCATCTTCAGAGGGATGGATTACACCTGCTGAAGCTTTGTACCTCTGTACGGAACACCCTAGGATGCCGTATTTTTATACCTTACCTAAGGTTCACAAAGAACAACGACCACCTCCTGGACGCCCAATCATCTCGGGGATAGGATCAGTCCTGGAACCCCTTTCCACCTTCGTGGATCACTTTTTACGACCAATGGTGCAGGAGATGCCCACCTATCTCAAGGACACCACCGATTTGCTCAGATTGCTACCTAACATCGAATTTGATATCAACAGTGACCTCTTAGTCTCTTTTGACGTAGAGGCACTCTACACCTCCATCCCTCAGGATGAGACATTGGAAGTTGTGCACCAACTTTTGGAGTCCAGGGAACTTAACAGCATCACTCCTGTCCAATTTATAATGGCCTGTGCCACCCTGGCCATGAAACAAAACTTTTTTCAATTCGAAGAACAGGTATACCTTCAAACATCAGGTACCAGCATGGGGAGCGTTTATGCCCCCAGCCTAGCGAATCTGTATGTACACTCGTTTGAACAAAGTCATGTCTTAAATAATGTGAATCCATTCATCGATAACCTCAAAACCTGGAAGAGGTATATCGATGACGTCTTTGTTGTGTGGAGAGGTTCGAGTGATAGTTGTCGAGAATTCCTGGGTTGGTTAAACTCAAGGAACAACCATCTGAAATTCACTATTGAAATTGGGCAACAACAGCTAGCCTTTCTCGACCTATTGATAACTGCTGGTCCCGAGGGCTTACAGTCTGAGTTATACAGGAAGCCCACAGCAAGAAATTCATTACTGTTATTTGACAGCAACCATCCCAGAGCACTGAAGGAGAGCTTACCCTTCAGCCAATTTTTGCGGGTTCAAAGGAACTGCTCCACGAGAACTGCCTTCAAGAAACACTCGGAGGACTTAAGTATGCAACTTGTGGCTCGCAAATATCCTCCCAGACTGGTCCATAGATCCATGAAAAGGGCAATGAATAACAATCGTGAAGCCCTGCTGGAACCCAGAGCTCCTAAACCCGACCTGGATCGCCTGACGTTTGTTCAGACCTTTGGAAGTCTTTCAAACAGCATCCAAAAGAGCGTCAGGAAACACTGGCCTATACTAAACTCGGGACACCTAACTCTTCCCCGCCCCTTGGTTTCATTCAAGAGGGGCCCCAACCTTAGGGACAAACTGGTGCACACCAGGCCTCGTGAAGATCCACCCAGAGTGGTCGGATCACTGTGGAATCTCCCTCCTGTCCAGGGACATCACCCCTGTGGCAATTGTCAGGCCTGTGCGCAAACATCAAAGTCTTTGGAGATTGACATTGGTACTGGAAGACCATGGAAGCAATTAAAATTCACTAATTGCAATAGTGACCATGTAATCTATCTCATTACCTGTCCCTGCAGCTACAAGTATGTAGGCATGACCACACGTAAGGTCCGTATACGGATATCCGAGCACAAGAGCACCATCAGGTGTGCTAGACAAGCTACCAAATTAACTGCCCACTTCCTAGAGGCAAAACATCTGGCCTCGGAATTCCAATGGACTGTTCTGGAACAACCTTTTATCCCTAAACACACAGCAGATGTGACCAAATATCTGCTGATAAAAGAACAAAGATGGGTACTCAAATTGAACACTCATAAGGATGGGCTGAATGACGACATCCCGTGGTCAAGTTTTTGAGTCAACAGTAGAAAGCAGCAGGGTCCTAAAACACACATCTGTTTATACATTCAGCCTCATGTTGTACACCCACTCCAGTGTCGATATTGATAGGTTGGCTAATGGTGTCACGCTTGTGATTATTTACCCCCCGTGTGCACACACCCGACTCTATAAGACCACTAGGGTATGAACACATGTCCTTACTTGTTCAAGAATAATCACTCGTCCCCATAGTGATACTCCACATGCCGGCTAGAGATACATGCCGGTTAGAGATACAACACCAATCACTACTTGCAATTACATACAGCCTGAGTGTGCTGACATCTGAGTATTAATATGAGACTTAGCTTAACGGACCATACAACAGTTATATCTGTTCGTGAATGGTTCTGTTGGTCCTCACATTTTTCGAGTTGCCCTTCCATACTCATTACTTTTGACGTGGGACAGCCCGCTCGAGGTGTAATTCCTAGTAATGCTAGCTACTGGCCCACAAGATAATACCTCTTGCTTATGCTCATGAATTCGAAGCGCTTCACTTTTCTCTCAGATAGCGCGTCTTCATGTACTTTTTACTCTTCCCCGGCGAGGTTTTGCTCCCATGACTCCTCTAACACTTAAAGCCCTTGTTTGTTGTTATCGCGTCTCCTTGGCGACGCATTGGCCGACCGACCAATGACCATTCTCGGTGGTCGGTCGACCGGCCTATTAAAACGCAGGCGTGTTCCACCCTGAGCCAATGGTAGACGGTGTTGACGCGTCCCACGTGACAGCGCGTCCAATGAGAGCGCGGCTTATAACGGGCCTCGCTCCTACCTCCCGGTACCTCCCCAGACGGCCAGGACGCCGGCCCTGGAGTACAGACGGAGAGGTAGGAAGGACTCTGCCCCTAACGTTGCCCGCTTTCGAGCATAAGGTTACTCTGCCCAGTTTGGGGACTCTCATTGCGCTATTTAATGGGTACTTTTATTTTTAATGTATAGATGACATGTACTATCGGCGCAAGGTATTTCAATGTCCCGTTTTATACAGGCTCTTGTGGACATCGATTTTACGCCACGCATTCTTACTTAAAGTCCCTAAATTACAGAGAGAGGGTTCACTGCCCCATTACTGCAGAACATATCCATTTTAATACACTAAGACCATTTGACTTTCGATTCTCATGTCATAGAAGGTGTGTTGTGTACTGTTTGTGCTCACTGTGTGCTACATGTGATTGACATGTTTTCTAGAGCGGTGCTTCATCTTCCCCTGAGCCGCTGCCAGGTGGGGTGAGGCCAGCCTACCTTGCAGATCTAGGTAAGCACGGAACACCATTTGGCATATGAATTTTCTTTCCAAATGTGATAATGTTAGATTATACTCACTCTGAGTATCTGTACATCAACACCTTAAGTGTGATGTTTTGTCTAATTTACATGAAATGGACTATTTCTACAGCCCACTGGACAGTGATTGCTATACCTAACCTTCTTCTCTTCTCCCAGTGAATAACACAGACTGTAAGGGCACCCGGAGCAATCAGGTGACCAATTGCACTTGCTGCTTGTCTTCTTGGTGTCGTTTTTCACTTCCCTTTCTCCACATGGTGCAGTAGTTTTATTCATTTCCTGGTCCTGATGAATGCAAGGACGCAACAGTCCCCTAATTGCAGAAACTAGTCGACCACATCTACCTTAGGCGGTCCACATAATCAGACAGCCTAAGGTTATATATTTTTAATATTGGTACGTTAGGCACACAGAAAATAAAGTTTGTTTTGTGCTCTTTCTGAACCAATTTTATTTCACCCCTTTCTTGGTTTCCTCACTTCCACACACTCTCTATCACTGAACACCCCAGTCCCACTTTTTTGCCACTCACAACATCGAGAGGCACACCACACTGTCATTGCCGGTAACTGTTGAGGAACCCCCTTACCACCGGGTTGACCTCCAATTGTGGCACCGATCTTCTCAGACGGGTGGTACGGATAAAATCCCAAATGATGAAGGGCGGATCCGTTTGGTGACTGATGGGTATTTTCCTCATCCTGTTGAGAGCCCTCTGTGACGCATCTCTTTAGAGGTCAGGGATGGGTTGGCTTTTCTTTCTATCTGGGCACTTTTTTTGAGACCCTCTGGTACCATTGTTGTTCATACCTTTTGTAAAGCGCTCTGACACCGTTGGGTAAAGTTTGTGCTATATAAAATCGCATTAAATATATACAAATAAATAAATAAAGCATGGAGTCTGCAAAGCCACCTGGTAGAGCCCTACAATGACATTGGTACCAATGGATGTTCTAAGATTTTATCCACCCTCTTTTTCCTTTATAATTGGCTCGGTGACCCCTTTTGACCTTTCTAACTCTGGGGCTCTGGAAGTAAACATACACAGTATCTACGTTCTGCTGGCTCGGCCCTCTCTCCAGAACCTTACTGGAATTGGACACGGAAAGGCAGGGCGGAATGGAGGTGCATCGCTTGAGGTTTCACAGCACCTGCGGGGATTAACCTGCAACTGTTAATCATGCATTGCTGTTGCCCATATCATACTTGTGTAAGCTGTACCTGTTCTGTGCTCTACTTTTCCTACCCTGTGCGTTTTCTCTGCATAAGTGAAGCTGGTGTTAATGCTGCATGTGCTATACATAATATGCATGTGGTGTAAGCTTATATTTTACTGCTTCTTACCATACTGTCCTTAAGAAACGTATAGCACCGACATCTAGTACTGAACTGGTTACGTGTGTGAGAAGCCTGCATTATTGATGCTGTGTACATATGTAATGATGTCCTACCTGTCCTGTGTGCATTAAGGAAGATTGCATGACTTATGCCCAGTGCTGCACGTGTCCTCCCTTGAGACAAGCTTGCACCTACTGAAGGGCCCTCTATCTGCTTGTGAGCTGAAGAATTCTAGCACTGCTGCTACCCAGGTGTATCTGTCCCGGGTGTGAGTCAACCTTGCAGTGACTATTTTCATCGATGGATGTGTCTCTTGTCACTGTGTCCTGGAAATAGAAAAAAAGAATTTCAAGAGGAAACACCATCCTTACAAAAATTTTTAAAATAAAGTAATGCTCAGATGCGCGTGCATTAATAATCTTCCTTTATAAAGTGCCTGCTGCCACAGTCAGGTGGCTTTGTAGCACTACAGGTGAGAGTTGTCACTGTTACTCAGCTCAGTAGTACACTTTTTACAGGCCTTGGAAAGATGCAAGCTTGAGCAGCTCTTTTGAGATTTAACACCTTGGCTGCTAGCAGTTTTCCCTTCCTATGCTGGAAATTGCTAAAGTCCATAAATCATGACGAGCTCAGCTCGTCATCAGCACAGCTCAACCGTGCATCATGACGAGCTGAGCTTGTCATGAGCATGGAAGGGGTTAACCACCAGTGGCGTAACGAAACTTGAGGGGGCCCCCTGCAAACTACATGGAGGGGGGCCCCCAATTCTCCGTGCCATTCTAGAGCTCTCAGGCCAGCGACCCGCCATACTGCAGGAGATGCGGGTCGATCTTTACGCCACTGTCACCAATCCAGCCTTTATAAGTAACACTGAATGGTGGAGGTAAAGGTTGGGCTTAGTCTGCCCGCAGGCCATCAAAGATGGTGGTCCATTCATTACAGGGTCCCTGCCATCAGTAGGCCTGGGAAGTTTGCCCAATTTTAGGTGGGTTTCCTGATGTAGACTCCTGTCTTGATATACAATATCGGGCCCACTCATTGTTCAGTTTTGACAAAAGTGCATCCACTGCTCCTTCTCGTTTCCGTTTTAAAATGTTAGACAAAGCGACAATGCAGTATTTCAAAAGCAGATGTAACTAGAAAGAGCACATTTTGATAATACATTTTTATTAGTAGACAATAGCAATCTTAAGAGGCATTGCATAGCTTCATACACACTTTGAACCCAATTCCATCACAGTCTCTCTCTCTCTCAGTGAGTCAGTCTCTCTCTCTCAGTCAGTCAGTCTCTCTCTCTCTCTGTCATTCAGTCTCTCTGTCAGTCTGTCAGTCAGTCAGTCTGTCAGTCAGTCTCTCTCTCTCTGTCAGTCTCTCTATCTCTCTTTTTCTGTCAGTCTGTCAGTCAGTCAGTCAGTCAGTCTCTCTCTCTCTCTCTCTGTCAGTTTCTCAGCCAGTCAGTCTCTCCGTCAGTCAGTATTCAGTCTCTGAGTCAGTCAGTCTCTACTCTCTCTCCACTCTATCTCTCTCTCTCCATTCTCTCTCCCAACTCTGTCTACTCTATCTCCACTGTCTCTCTCTCCACTCTCTCTCTCCAGTGTCTCTCCCTCCACTGTCTCTCCCTCCACTGTCTCTTCCCACTGTCTCTCTCGCCACTGTCTCTCTCTCCACTGTCTCTCCACTCTCTCACTCTTTCTACTCTCTCTCCACTCTCTCTCTCTCTCTCTCTCTCTCTCCACTGTCTCTCATTCTCTCTACTCTCTCTCCACTGTCTCCCCCCACTGTCTCTCCCTACTCTCCCTTCTCTTTCTACTATCTCTCCACTCTCTCTATTCTCCTTCTCTCCACTCTCTCTCTTCTCTCTCTCTCTCTCTACTCTCTCTCTCCAGTGTCTCTCTCACCACTCTCTCTCTCCACTCTCTCTTTCTCTCCTCTCTCCCTCCACTCTCTCTCTCTCCTCTCTCCTCAACTCTCCTCCACTCTCTCCACTCTCTCTCTCCACTCTCTCTCCACTCTCTCCACTCTCTCTCCCTCTCCACTCTCTCTCTCTCTCCACTCTCTCTCTGTCCACTCTCTCCCTCTCCACCCTCTCTCTCTCCACTCTCTCCCTCTCAACTCTCTCCCTCTCCACCCTCTCTCTTCACTCTCTCTCTTCACTCTCTCTCCACTCACTTTCTCTCCACTCTCTTTCTCTCCACTCTCTCTCCATCTCCACTCTCTCTCCATCTCCACTCTCTCTACTCTCCCTCTCTCCACTCTCTCTCTCCACTCTCTCTCTCCTCTCTCTCCTCTCCCTCTCTCCACTCTCTCCACTCTCTCTCTCCTCTCTCTCGCTCTCTCTCTCTCCAGTGTCTCTCTCTACTCTCTCTCTCCACTCTCTCTCTCTCCACTCACTCTCTCTCCACTCTCTCTCCACTCTCTCTCTCCACTCTCTCTCTCCACTCTCTCTCCACCCTCTCTCTCCACTCTCTCTCTCCGCTCTCTCTCTCCGCTCTCTCTCTCCACTCTCTCTCTTCACTCTCTCTCCACTCTCTCTCCACTCTCTCTCCCTCTCCACTCTCTCTCCACTCTCTCTCCCTCTCCACTCTCCCTCCCGCTCCACTCTCTCTCCCTCTCCACTCTCTCTCCCTCTCCACTCTCTCCACTCTCTCTCCCTCTCTCCACTCTCTCTCCACTGTCTCTCTCTCTCCACTGTCTCTCTCTCTCTCCACTGTCTCTCTCTACTGTCTCTCTCTCCACTGTCTCAGACTCTCTACTCTCTCTCCACTGTCTCCCTCCACTGTCTCCCTCCACTCTCTCCCTCCACTCTCTCCCCACTCTCTCTCTCTCTCCCTTCTCTGTCTCTACTCTCCCTTCTCTTTATATACTCTCTCTCTTTCCACTCTCTCTCTCTCCACTCTCTCTCTCTCCACTCTCTCTCTCTCTCTCCACTCTCTACCCACTCTCTCTCTCTCTCCACTCTCTACCCACTCTCTCTTTCTCCACTCTCTACCCACTTTCTCTCTCTGCACTCTCTCTCTCTCTCCACTCTCTCTCTCACTCCACTCTCTCACTCTCTCTCTCACTCCACTCTCTCTCCCCTCGCTCTCACAAAGTAGTATGTGTTGCCATGGGCGTCCGCAGAAATGTTTCCAGGGGAGGACACATTTTTAACTTCATCACCATCCCCCTTGCACTCTTCTCACCCTTCCCCTTGCACCCTTCTCACCCTCCCCCTTGCACCCTTTACTACCTTGCACCCATCTCCCCTCCGCCTTGCACCCTTCTCCCCTCTGCCTTGCACCCTTCTTCCCTCTCCCTTGCACCCTTCTCCCCTCTACCTTGCACCCTTCTCCTCTCTACCTTGCACCCTTCTCCCCTCTGCCTTGCGCACTTCTCCCCACTGCTTGGCATCCTTCTCCCCTCTGCCTTGCGCCCTTCTCCCCTCTGCCTTGCACCCTTCTCTCGTCCACCCTGCACCCTTCTCCTCTCTGCCTTGCACCCTTCTCCCCTCTGCCTTGTACCTTTCTCCCCTCTGCCTTGCACCTTTCTCCCCTCTGCCTTGCACCCTTCTCCCTTCTGCCTTGCACCCTTCTCCCCTCTGCCTTGAACCCTTCTCCCCTCTGCCTTGCACCCTTCTCCCATCCCTGTTGCACCATTCTCCACTCCACCTTGCACCTTTCTCCCCTCTCCCTTGCACCCTTCTCCTCTCTACCTTGCACCCTTCTCCCCTCTGCCTTGCACACTTCGCCCCTCTGCTTTGCATCCTTCTCCCCTCTGCCTTTCACCCTTCTCCCCTCTGCCTTGCACATGTCTCCCCTCTGCCTTGCTCACTTCTCCTCTCTGACTTGTACCCTTCTCCCCTCTGCCTTGCACCTTTCTCCCATCTGCCTTGCACCTTTCTCCCCTCTGCCTTGCACCCTTCTCCCTTCTGTCTTGCACCCTTCTCCTCTCTACCTTGCACCCATCTCCTCTCTGCCTTGCACCCTTCTCCCTTCCACCTTGCACCCTTCTCTACCTTGCACCCATCTCCTCTCTGCCTTGCACCCTTCTCCCCTCTGCCTTGCACCCTTCTCCCCTCTGCCTTGCACCCTTCTCCCCTCCCAGGTGCACCCTTTTCCCCTCTGCCTTGAACCCTTCTCGTCTCTGCCTTGAACCCTTCTCCCCTCTGCCTTGCACCCTTCTCCCATCCCTGTTGCACCATTCTCCACTCCACCTTGCACCTTTCTCCCCTCTCCCTTGCACCCTTCTCCTCTCTACCTTGCACCCTTCTCCCCTCTGCCTTGCACACTTCGCCCCTCTGCTTTGCATCCTTCTCCCCTCTGCCTTTCACCCTTCTCCCCTCTGCCTTGCACATGTCTCCCATCTGCCTTGCACCTTTCTCCCCTCTGCCTTGCACCCTTCTCCCTTCTGTCTTGCACCCTTCTCCTCTCTACCTTGCACCCATCTCCTCTCTGCCTTGCACCCTTCTCCCTTCCACCTTGCACCCTTCTCTACCTTGCACCCATCTCCTCTCTGCCTTGCACCCTTCTCCCCTCTGCCTTGCACCCTTCTCCCCTCTGCCTTGCACCCTTCTCCCCTCCCAGGTGCACCCTTTTCCCCTCTGCCTTGAACCCTTCTCGTCTCTACCTTGCACCCTTCTCCCTTCCGCCTTGCACCCTTCTCTACCTTGCACCCATCTCCTCTCTGCCTTGCACTCTTCTCCTCTCTACCTTGCACCCTTCTCCCCTCCGCCTTTCACCCTTCTCGGCACCCCTTGCCCCCCCCTCTACTTTTTCAGACCGCGAAAAAGCAAAAATCATTGAGAAAGGCCTTTTCCTGTAAAGTGAGGGAAGATGTAGAGCTACCTCTTGCAAGCTTATTGCTTCGGTGAATTTGGTAAAACATCAGAACATCATCATAGGTTTTGTTTGTTGGTTGCTGTCTCTATTGTTTTGACACTTTTTTAGGTGTAAATAAAAAACTCTTTATTTTCTCTTTGGCTATGTATTAGCTATATATATGCCTATTAGCTGGTCAACAATCCAAAGAGACAACCAAAGAATGAGAACGTCTGACACTGTAACAAATAGTTCCAGATGACAACACATAAGTACATCTTAGATACACCTACAACACATTTTCTCGCAAACACCACAACATTAAGAGTCCTACTGCTTGCTATGTGGCACATTCCAGCATTTAAATTTTATATTGCCAACATCCCTGCCAATGGCAAACTTATCCTCTCTACTCTAAAATGTAAGATTGATGACCTCTGAGACATGTATAGCGCTCAATTTATAATTATTCAGGATAATAAACCATGCCCACATAAGAAGTCACGAACAAGCCAACCCAGAGCGGATAGGGTCATACCAATAACAGGCATATGCCACTTGGAATAACATAACACATTTTTCTAAAAGCATATCATCTCCCTATTACGAGTGCTAAGGAGTGGTAATTCTGCATTTGTTGTAAAAATGATCACCTGCAACGATTACACGTTTTACTTACAAAAGGAACGTATATGTGTAAGCAAAATGCCATAAGATGAGTGTAGACAATGCCATGCACTAATGGACCTGGTTATTGTGGGACTCCGTTGTTACTGTCAATCTCTTAATAAGGTCCAACGACTTGTTGAGTATAGACAGGGGGGAGTGCAATTGTATGGAATCATCCGTTCGGTGCCCGAGCCCCACATTGCATTACTTCTCCAGAAAGAACATCCTCAATAATTGTACATGCGCCTGCAAAAAACCTATCTGACTCGACCTACCGTTCAGTTTCTGGGGCACAAACTACTTTTTTAACAACACTACTTCCTAAGCGCATACTCTTTAGATTCCAAAAGAAAGGAAAGAATAGGAATTATGTTGTTAATGCCTCGACCTTTAACATTAGATCTTAATAAGTAACAAGAGGATTCCCATTGAACCCGTTCTCCCTCATTCTGCTGCTGGCAGAGTGTTGATGTCAATCGATACGTGTAGGGCACACTTGTGAAGAAACTGCTGCTCAGAAATTAAAACATTCAATTATATTACTGTGGAGAATAAACCCGCCTAGGTAAACAGACATAATATTGATTCCAAAATATAGACTGGACATAATATCGATGAAAAAATATAGACTAGACAAAATATAGACCAGACATAATATAGACTACAAAAATATCGAGTTATATCGATATTAATAGCCAACATATCGAATCAAAAATATAGACTAGACATAATATCGACTAGATAGAATATAGACAAAAAAAATCGAAAATAAAGTAAGTGTTTACTAATTTGTAATAATTGTGTAATATAAATCTGCAGCGGGTAGTGGGTTTATAGGGGAATAGGGTGGGAAGTAATTTAAATATAATTAATTAATTAATTATGTAAATTAATAATAATTGTAAATTAATTAATAATTGGTAATTAAATAAAATATAATTGGTAATTAATAATAATTGATTAATTGATAAATAATTAATTTATAGTAAATTAGTTTCAGTAGCGGGTAGTGGGTTTATAGGGGAAAAGGGTGGGAAGTAATTTAAATATAATTAATTAATTAATTATGAAATTAATAATAATTGTAAATTAATTAATAATTGGTAATTAAATAAAATATAATTGGTAATTAACAATAATTGATTAATTGATAAATAATTTTTTTTTTTTTTTTTTTTTTTTTGGGGTTCAATTCTGCTTTATTAAGAGAAAGGCGAAAGGATACACAGCTTGGAGCGCCTACAACCCGGAGGCCGGCAGCAATGCAGCAGTAACAATACACAGCCTGACAGCCGGCATCCCGGGGGCACGGCGGCGCATGAGCGAATGCCGCTGTAACTGTCCGGTACTCGGCAGAGGCCAATCAAAGCAAGGATAAGCAGCAGTTGAACAGGTTTTTCGTGAACGGGTGCATAGCCTCGTCACTGTTTTGATGTCCGTGAAACAAAAAACCATAAACCATCCCAACAGGTTAACAAAATGAGAGGTGTTACATGACTGTGTCCTAAGAGTGTATGGCAGTGGTGTATCGTGGCGGTCCTGGTAGGTGGCGCTGCGCGGGGAAACCTATCTGTCCTGAGCAGGATGGCTAGTGTGGGTGGAAGTCCGTGGGGTGCAAACTGCAGGAGTAGCAGGATACGAAGAGCATAGGGCATTCGGAGGGGGACCTCCGGCTCATGCAGCGGGGAGGATGCTTAGGCTTCGGAGGGGGTAAGAGAGCCTATCTGTTTACCCCAGGGCAGAGATCTAGGTCCACGAGAGTGTCAATGCAGCTGGGGAGCGTCGGGTGCATCGCTTGACTGTTCCTCTCCCGTTGAGCGTTTAAGCAAATAGTGTACCAGTGGCTGCCATATGTCTCCTGGGCGACATGAGAGAGGCAAGAGCTCTGCAAAGGTGTTGTGTTGGTCTTGGCAGTATGTTAAGTCAGTCAGCCAGTCCTTGAATTTGGGAGCCCTGCCCCTACCCCAGCGGCAAGCCACACGTCTCTTGGCCAAGAGCAATGCAATGTCAGCGAATTTCCTGCATTCCCTAGCTATGTGTCTGGTACAGCCGAGGATGACCACAAGAGGGTCCGCAGGGACCTCCACTTCGACCATGTCTGCAATGGCCTCGAGGACCTGTCGCCAGTAGTCAGCGATTCGGGGGCAAGACCACGCCAGGTGGAGAATATCGGCATGTTCAGCATGGCATCGTTCACAGCGGTCATTATCGGCCAATCCAAATCTGAATTTCCGTACCGGTGTGTAGTATATCCTCTGAAGGAATCTATAATGTATCATTTTCAGTCTGCAGCTGGCTGAGATGCGGGAGGTCAGTACGCAGCAGTATTGCCACTGGTCGTCTGAGATATCTGTACCTAGTTCCGCCGACCAATGCAACCGGGCAGCAGAGACTTGCAAGGGAGCAGCCCCACGAATCTGACGGTAGAGCCCCGAGACCAAATGGGTCCCAGCCTGAGACTCCAAAAGATGGTGTAGTGGTGGCAGGGTCGCAGGCTCATTAGGGTAATCAGGTAGGATGTCTCGCATCCCAGCGCGTAGTCGGAGATAGTAAAAGAGGTCGAGAGGCGATCGTTCATGCGCACCAAAAAATTGGTCAGCCGATTTAAACAGCCCATTGTGGAACAGATCCCCCCAATAGGCAATAAGGAGCCTGCTACAAAGGCGCTGGAACCCTGTTTCCGAAAGCAAGGCAAGCCGAGGATGATAGGTAAGAGGCAATTTAGGGGAGTAGGGCAACTCGCAGAGCAGCCGCCTAGCAATACGGCGCCATGCATCTAGCGTGCAAGAAACCGAGGTGTTCGAGGTGGTGATGGAAGTCTCAGGGCAATGCAGCAGACCATTCAGTGGGAGGGGATGTACTATCCAGTCCTCCACCGCGATGTGCGGCATGAAGGGAGTAGGAGCCATCCAATGATAGGCGTAGTGCGCCTGTGCGCATAGATAGTACGCTTCAAAATCAGGGATATCAAAACCCCCTTGGTCATAGGGTAGGGTTAACGTCGACCATTTCAGCCGGGGAGATTTCCCGCCCCAAAAAAGTCTGCGCAGCTCCGCATGAAGTGTCTTGAAAAAGAAAGCACCAGGGTAGTAGGGAATATTGAGAAAGAGGTATAGGAATCGGGGTAGTATCACCATTTTTATAAGGGAAGCTCTGCCAGCCATGGAGAGAGGTAACGTGATCCACCTATCAACAGTGGCTGTCAATTTGGTCACGGCCACTCCATAATTGGAGCGGAGCGTCTCGTCCTTGGCGCGTGCGACACGGATACCAAGATATCGAAGGTCATCACGGCACCATACCAGTGGGTAGTCCAGCGGGAAATCGTGCACAGCATCAGTGAGGATTAATTGATAAATAATTTATAGTAAATTAGTTTCAGTAGTGGGTTGTGAGTTTAAAGGGGGATAGGGTGGGAAGTAATTTAATAATAATTAATTAATTATGTAAAATAATTAAATTAATTAATTAATAATTGTCCATTAAATAAAAATTAATTGGTAAATAAAAGTTATTGGTATAGGAAAATAAATTTACTTGGTACTAATCTTACTATAAATTATAATTATTTATGAAGTTTTTCATTTTTATACTGTTGCACTCACTGGAGTGGGAATGGTAATTTTTACCCCTACGCTATCCAACGCTTTCCCTACTGTTGCACCCACTGGAGAGGGAATAGTAATCTTCACCCCTACGCTATCCAGCGCTTTCCCTACTGTTGCACCCACTGGAGTGGGAATAGTAATTTTTACCCCTACGCTATCCAACGCTTTCCCTACTGTTGTACCCACTGGAGTGGGAATAGTAATTTTAACCCCTACGCTATCCAACGCTTTCCCTACTGTAGCACCCACTGGAGTAGGAATAGTAATTTTAACCCCTACGCTGTCCAACGCTTTCCCTACTGTAGCACCCACTGAAGTGGGAATAGTAATTTTAACCACTACGCTGTCCAACGCTTTCCCTACTGTTGCACCCACTGGAGTGGGAATAGTAATCTTTACCGCTACCCTATCCAGCGCTTTCCCTACTGTTGCACCCACTGGAGTGGGAATAGTAATTTTTACCCCTACGCTATCCAGCGCTTTCCCTACTGTTGCACCCACTGGAGTGGGAATAGTAATTTTTACCCCTACGCTATCCAACGCTTTCCCTACTGTTGCACCCACTGGAGTGGGAATAGTAAATTTTACCCCTACGCTATCCAGCCCTTTCCCTACAGTTGCATAACTGGAGTGGGAATAGTAATTTTAACCCCTAAGCTATCCAACGCTTTCCCTACCGTAGCACCCACTGGAGTGGGAATAGTAATCTTTACCCCTACGCTATCCAGCGTTTTCCCTACTGTTGCACCCACTGGAGTGGGAATAGTAATTTTTACCCCTACGCTATCCAACGCTTTCCCTACTGTTGCACCCACTGGAGTGGGAATAGTAAATTTTACCCATACGCTATCCAACGCTTTTGCTACTGTTGAATTCACTAGAGTTGTTACAATAAATTTTACCCATTTTGCTGTGCTACGGTAAAAATATTATATATGTTTAATTCATAATATGTTTATATATATATATATATATATATGTATTATTTTTGTTTTATTTCTTTAATGTATAATCATTATTTAGTAATATAACATTTATTTAATAATTTTAAGTAAGTTTATATTACATATATTTATTAGTACATTAGTTTTAACTTAATTTAAAGACATTTAAAAAAAACGATATTTTGACAGTCTATATTTTTGTAACTCGATATTTTAGAGTCGATATTTTAGTACTTACCTGTTTGAAGATAGCCAGTCGATATTTTGTCCATCGATATTTTATCCACGATATTTTTGCATCTCGATATTTATGTTGTCGATATAATTTCAGTGATCCAAAATTTAAATTATAATGCCTTGAAACGTTATAATATATGGGAAGAAAATCTGAATAAAAAGACAGTTCAACTTTTGTGTTTTCCAGAGGTGTGTTCCGTCTCATCTGTATGAATGGGGTTTCTTTTCTGAAGACAGCCGAAGAACTAGGGATACACAATTCCAAGGGGATACCAAATGTTTCACACCTGTGATCTGCTCGTTTTATTGTGCCTGTCTCTTTAGTGCTAAAAGTAGCTTGGATCAGTTTATTTTGTGTGATACTGCCATCTACTGGTTAGTACCTGGTGCTGTCTCTAATCGTATAAGCTTGTGAAACAATCCAAGCCAGAGAAAACAAAACGTTCCTTAGTGGATAGTCATTTTATATGCTTACAAGTGTTGTAAACAATCATAATGAATAAAATTACTACAAAGGAGCAGATCTTACAAACAGTGGACAACACAAACAAAATGGAAATGTGCACACCAAGAATTCCACAACCTCTGTTAGTCTACGTGAGCCCACAATATACATCTAGAGCACTGAAGTCTTCTGAATCAACTAAATAAACAGTTCAAAACTATTAATATTCTTTCCAATGGGAAACGACTTTTCCAGTGACTCAATAGTAAATGTGACATCTTTACTGGAACATAAGTTTTGAAAAAAATAAACTGCAAGATTTGCACTGAGCAAACAAGCTGAACTTCAAAATTCTATAGTTAACATAGACGAATCCCATTTTTCCTTCGGCAACCAAAACTCAAATCACTGTTATTCACCCAGTCCGCAAAAGTATAAGTGACAATTAGAATGTCAACGGTATCCAAACCCATCCATTCGAAATATTAAAGAACATGGACAATCACTGTGGAATAAATTCAAATTTAACAAAGACGACACTATTACATGTGACAACCACAAAAAACGAACAATTCTCAGAATAGCTGAAAGTCCTGATGAACCGAAATATCTATAAATGGAATTTACAAAAGATTCAAATGAGATGGGAAACCAGCACTGCTACCCAAGGGAACCCTGTTGTAATTTACCCAACAAAGGAAAGTATGTATGTTAAATACATATGTGTTGTTGTCACACTGATATATGAAAAAGTACACTTACTGTATTATATTGTCGGATTTATAGCGAGGATTGGATATATCAGATACCAATCGAAGAACTAAACAATTTAGTTCACTTGGATTTGGAACTGTGATTGGGTAGAGGAATGACTCCAAAGTCTCAGTTCCTTTATAAGGTATGGATCTCTGATGTGATTTGCAATATCCTTATCATCTACGGCAGGGGGTACTTAACCCCTTATAATACATGCCCGCACCATCACCTTTCCCATAAACCACTTAAGTCCATGGTGCATAGGTCTTTCATATGAAAGAGAGGCCATGTTTGCAACAATTTAAGAATGCAAAATAAAGTTACTTGTGACAAATTAAATACATCAAAAAAGTTGTTAGACATATCAGATGTTAACAAAAAATATTAGAAAGAGTTGAATAGAAGTTAATTAAAAAAAAGTGCAGCAGAAACATGGGACAAAATGAGCAGCGATAATGGGCACCCCTGATGAATGTCCATCCCCACCGGAAAGGGTCAGGACAGTACTCCATTTACTCTGATCCAGGTTCATGGAGCGATGTATAAGACAGTAATGTGTTCAAGGAAAAATGGGAAAAAGTTAATCCTACCCAGGACTTGAAACCAATAAGACCAGTGGACTGTATTGAAAGCCATTTTCAAATCCACTGACTTCAAGGCATCTACTTCCGCAGTTCATCAACTCTTGTGACTACTACGTGCAGATATTACAGAAAATAGCGTGTCTCTCTGCCCAGCAAAAAGCTTTTTTGGTCAGTCTTGTCTAGCGAGCATATAACTCTAATTGTTCTGCTGGACAGTCGCGGCCTGTCCCCTGCCAAAGTGGTGGAGTGGGCCAGAGCTGGGAGGGGCAGGGGGGATAATTGGGGACAAAATAAAAAAATAAAAATAATAACTTACCTGATAGCCGCCATCTCCGCCATCCGCTCCATCCCGCTCTTCCTGCTTCTGGCACAGGCTCCCAGACTGCACTGTGGCCAATCATGATGCTGCAGGAAAGCAGCATCAGGATTGACCTGAGCGCTACAACTTTGCGTTCCCAGAAGGACTGGGAGCCTGTGCCTTCTTTCTTTAGCCCAAGCAACGCCGCTTCAGACAGCTTCACTCTGCATGAGGTGTTTGTCCAACCTGAAACGGCTGGCCAAACACCTCATACACAGTGAAGGGACCAGGGAGTGCACTAGCTCTCCCCCACTACAGTGTCCTCCCCCTGGACCTGCCCCAAGACTCATCAGAGTCCTGGGGGCGGGTCCAAGGGGGTTAAAATAAAACAATAATAAAATGGGTTAGAAACTTTTATTTTTTATTATCGTTTTATTTGAGGCTTGTGGCGGGTGGGGAGGGGCGCTCCTCCTCTGCCCTAATTGAGGATCAGCCCCTGCTGCTGGATAACACTTTGTTATGATTTTGGCCTCCATGTTAATTACAGAAATAGGGCGTTATGAAGAGCAGTGGGGGGTGTTTTTTAGGTTTCAGTATTACTGTCATGGTAGTCCCAAGCAAGTTTGCTAATATCTGTGCATCAGATCTCTTCAAACATTGCCTTCAAGTGTGATATTACTAGGGCGGCATCATTTTAAAAACATTCTAAAAGAGGGGGGCGTGGCTTCGCGGGCGTGCATGGCGGACGCTGCTTAGAAGAGCTCCGTCTTCGCCCAATAAATATCCGCCAGTTTATCCTGTTCTCCGACCCCTACTGTTGCCAAAAGTGCAGTCCAGCTTGTGGAACCTGCGGGGCACCCTCGGAGGACACTTTCAGACCTCCGGAGTTTCGGACGCCGGGCGGCGAGCTGAAACACTTTGCTGCCCAGTTTGGCGCCATGCAGCCGGGGCCTCGAGTTTGGCGCTCTCCGGGTCATCGTCGGCGGCCACATCTTCAGCGACGGGACCCGGAGGTACATGGAGGCCCAGCTCTGCTCCTACTCATCGGTGGTAGCCCTGAAGACAACTGTGGCAGGCGGTGGACACCAGGGACGTTCCCTTTGGGGATAAGCCCGTGGGGGGCCCCAGAGGCGTGGAGCCTAGTTGCTGACTCCCAGCCGGGGGACGGAGAATGGCGACGCCGGCGCTGCGGTCTGTGCGCGCCTGATTTGTGTACCTGATGTAGCGGACCCCACTTTACTTGGGCTGCACCGGTGGGTCTCTTGCGGAGACATTGGGGAGCTGATCCCGCAGGCGTACAGTGGCAGAGGTGAGGACTGTAGCCCAAAGCTGTCGGGCAGGATTGGAGGCGCCTGACGGAGACCCCGGGACACTTAAAAACGGAAGACTTGTGGCAAGGCTGGGGGGACCTGCAGACCGGACCGCGGCTCGCATTGCAGGTCGAAGGCTCGCGCTCTTGTGGTGCACTTTGGGAATGTGAGAGAGGAGCCATTGGAGTGGTCGTCCCCCGTGACACGGCACTGGAGAGAGGACACCGCGGGACACCCGGCCTCCAGGACTGAACCCTCTGGTGTCCCTGCCTGGGTGAAGACGACACAATCGCCAGTGCAACCAAGGTGGGTCGAGGCGGGTGTGGGATCCGGTATATGGGATTGTGCGGGGTCATCCTGGGAGTCGCAGAGTGCTGAAAAAGGGAGTGGACGTCGATGAAGATTACCGGCGATTTAGGTGCCTGACCCCAGCAGAATTTGGATAGATACTCCCGACGCGGTCCGCCATGACCAAAGGCAGAAGTGGTGGTGGAGCCTCGAAGCAGGGTACGATCGATAAATTCACGGGACCGAATGGCGGCGCTGGAGCCGCCGGTAGCCAGCAAGCATCAGGGCCGGACAATGCGGCGCTAATGGCGGCGATCACACAGTCGCGAGATATGCTGGATGCGAAAATCGGAGCTGTGGGGGCAGATGTCACACTGCTGCGCCAAGATCCACGGAACGCTGTGGCCCGCATCACGGAGGCCGAAACGAGGATGAATGGAGTGAAAGACGATGTGGCGATCCTAAAGAAAAAGGTGGCCAGCGTGGAGGGACTCCAGAAGGGCTTGGCACTCAGGGTGGAGGACGCGGAAGGACGGGCCCGGCGGAACAACCTGAGGTTCGTGGGATTCCCGGAGGGCTGCGAGAAGGGTAACATGGAGAAGTTCCTGACTCAGTGGCTAGAGGGCTGGCTCCCACCTGACTCAGGTTCAGGTTTTAAAGTCTTTATTTCGATAATAAAATCATAAAAGACATTTTTTTTAAAACATGAAGTTTTGGATATACAGATTATTATTAAGAGTTGGTATTACAGCAAACACAATTATAGTTTCAATTACTGTATACAAATTCGAATTTCATGAAATTCATACATATGGAATATAACAATTTTTTTTAATTACAATTAAACAGCCTGACAATACAAAGACAGACCTGACCTAAAAATTAAAGAAGATTAAAAAGGTTGGAATTGAAAAAGTTGGAATTAAAAAAGAGACAGGTTCTTAATAATTTCTGCTTACTTCTCGTTCTGATCACCCATGCCCACCCCAAGAATTTGGCTACGCTCACAACAATCACATCAGAGGTGTTAGTTCTAAGTGCCCAAATAGCCTCAGCACACCCTTTGTATTAAAGTCGCTGGCAAAGGGGATTTATCCATTTACTTCGAGGGGCTTGATAAATCGAACAGGCAAATAGAAGATGACCCACACTCTCCTTGTGTCCCGGGCACCAAGGGCAATATTCATTCACTCCATTAGACCAGTTTTTAGTGAACGAATTCAAGGGCAAGGATCCCACACGAAACTGATGGTAAAGTTTCTTGTCAAGTGGCCTAGTGATAATGTCCCAATAGTTCTCTAGGAAGGGATACAACTTGTGAGTCAGGAACCTTCCTGTTAAACTAGCGGAGCCAGAAGCAGTGACCAAAGCTTGACGAACAGAGGCCCAATAAAGTGCCTTGTACTCCTGTTTTGATGGAAAAATATTAGATCCCGGGGAAACCCACAACTGTTCAAGGCCCATTTCAACCAGGATCAATTTTACTGCACGCAGCCATGGAATACCACCGGACCCCCAAATTGTTCTTACTTCTGCAAGCTCGTTAGAAAAAAGGCTAAGGTCAGGAGAGGTCCAAATACGTCTCCAAAGAGCCACCAGTCTGTACCTTGCCATTTCGTTTATTGGGATACAACCCATATCCAGACAAAGTGGTTTAGATGGAGAGGATTGGGGTAGACCTACAAGTTTCCGCATGAACTTGCACTGCGTTTTCACCAGAGTAGAGAGGTCCATATGTCCCCAAAGATCTGCCTCATACAAAATTGCAGCGTTAACCTTGGTGGTATAGATCCGAAGTGCAGGTTTAACTCGTTTAGTAAGGGACCTTTTTTGCTCTTGTAGGAGACAACCCGTGAGACGCGCAAATTTTAAATGTAATGTATCCACCTGCGCTTTCCAACGGAGACAATAGTCCAAGGTTACTCTCAAATAGGTCATAACCTCAACTTGTTCCAAACTCTCTCCATTCATAGTCACTGCACTCCTTCGGGGATGACTCTTAGTGAGCACCATAAATTTCGTTTTGCTCACATTAATCTTAAGATCATTGATGCGACAGAACTCCTCAAAGCGGTCCAGTGCTGACTGTAAACCGCTATGGGTCTTAGAGAGGAGTAATGTGTCATCAGCAAAGATGAGCATAGGAAACCTGGTCTCCCCCAGAGTGGGTGCATCAGTGGGGGTACTAGCAAAAAACTTAACCACTTGATCGATGAACAATAGAAAGAGCATGGGCGCCAGTACGCACCCCTGACGGATGCCCCGTGTTACGGGGAAGCAGTCCGTCACCTGTCCTTGGCCTCCCCACCTAACCCTTGCAAAATTGCCCTTGTGTAATCTGACAATCAGATCTAATAATTCTATTGGCAATCCCAGGTCTCTAAGAACGGACCAAAGTTTAGCCCTTGGCACCAAGTCGAAGGCCGACTTCAGATCGATAAACGCGGCATAGATAGTTCCACCGCCCAGCAGCACCACCTTCCAGTAGATCAGACAAAATCTGAAAACCTGATCGATGGTACTTGTACCAGATCTGAAGCCGGCCTGCATTGGGGACAAAATACCATCTAGCTCCATCCAGCCCTGAACTCTTGCAAGGACCATCCTTGCTATGACCTTTTGGAATGAGTCTATAAGGCTAATTGGACGGTAATTCCCTGGGTTCGAGCGATCACCTTTTTTAAAAATTGGTAGAATCTCAGCCCCTTTCCATGACACGGGGATCCTGGCCCCCTTAACAATAGTATTTGCGATCCTGGTTATGTAGGGAACCCAAAGTTGGGGATTGTTTTTATATAGATCAGCTGGGATTAGATCCATCCCCGGTGCTTTCCCCCGCTGGATCAGGCCAAGTGCAATCTCGGTCTCCTGTTCTGTAAAAGTCAGCTCTTCAGTATGGACAAACATAGTTTGTAACCTGGGTAGGCCTGTAGTGGATTCTAAATTCAAATCCTTGAATTGACCGGAGTAGAACTCCACCCAGGCTTCTGCGGATACATGGTTAGTAGGTGTTTGGGAGTCAGGGTTTCTGCCCCACTTTACAATTTCCCAGAGCTTAATCTGGTTATTGGAAGTGCAGGCATCCAGAAGGTCAGACCAATAATTATCTTCCCACTCTCTTTTTGCTTCCCACTGGATTTTTTTATACTGTGCCCTGGTTTCTTTTATGTCACTCAAATCCTGGACTTAACTGCTTTCACTAATCTGCTGTGGGCCTCCCTACATTGCTTGTTATACCATTAATGCCAGGAGGCATGCACCTTTGGGGAGCCTTTGGTTGGCGGCAGTGTTAGAAGGACCTTGAGCTGGGCGAAGCAATGTTCATGAAGTTCACAAATATTATCAATATCACCCCTAGTGGTGACAAGGATCGAAATGTCGTTAGCTGTCTTGGAAACCACATTCGTAATGCTATCCAGAATAGTCTCATCCCCCACTATCCTTGTCCATTTAAGCCTTCTTCTATCGTTGGTCAGGATAGTGTCCCCTGTCGAATGAACAACTGGTGGAATCCTTCCACATGCACCTAGAAGTCTCAAAGTGACAGAGGATTATGATCACTTCAGGGCGGGGTACTACCTCCATGTCTATCAGAAGTGGCCAATATTCCATCTTCAACAAGATATAATCTATACGGCTTTTCCTTAGCCCATTATCAAAGGTGGAATTGCCTCCCTGATCAGAGGCAGTACGGCCATTTCTAGCTCTTAGCCCCCAATTCAGGCACAAGCCCATCCAATGTAGAGCTGCCTCAGACCCTTTTGTGATTTTATCAACGGACAGTTCTGGGATCTTCCAAACCACATCCTCTGCTAACCCCCAATTATCCCCTACAGCATAAAGGGGCTCAAAGGTACAGTTAAGATCACCAGCTAGAACAAGTATCTTGTCTCTCCCTATCCCTTCAAGATATGTGTCCACAAAGTCTACAATGCTAGTGCAGCGGCCACCCGGTTGGCCTTGTGCATAGATATTAATGACTATGAGATCCTGGTAGCCGTCCTTGCTTAATTTAATACCCAAGAGGTCTGGGTGATCCGCAAGTATTTCAGTTGGATGGTATCCCATTGCCTGCTTAACCCATGTCACTAGCCCTCCTGATGCCCGGCCCTTGCTGCCCCTTATAGCTGGTTTGTAAAAATTAAAAAACCCGGCCCTATGAATTGGATCCGGTGCCCAGGGTTCTTGAAATAATAAAACATCAAATGTGTCAATGTATTCTAACCAATCCTCAGAATCCATCCGCCCCTTAATCCCTGCCACATTCCAAGAGGCTAATTTGAGTGTTTCCTGTATTGTTGTTATGCTACGTGGCCCACTCCGGTCCACTGCCATGGGTGCAGCTAAGCTCACTTGATGACTCTCCACCCTAGTCGCATCTCGAGCCGTTACCACCTTGCTAGTGACCCCCTGCTCGAACCCCACCCCACCAGCACCTTCTTTCACACCCCCTGTGGGTATTTCAGAACTCTCCCCTGAATCCAGCACCTCCATTCTCTCTTCCCAACAACCCCCTGAGGCATCTCCAAACCAGCTCCGTCTGCCTCGCTCACCCGATTCCTCATATCCTTTTCATTCCCTACAACCGGGTAGAGTCAATCAATGGCCTCCAGGCCAGAGAGGGGCTCAAAGCGGTTAAACAATAATGGGTACTGCGGGAGGTAGGGTGTTCTATCAACTTGGTGCCTCCTGACTGGCAATCTTGAGGGTAGATGTCTCGGGGGAAACTCACAGAATCGTCTTGGATAAAAATAGCCAAGACCTAAGGGCTGCACATCCCCCAATCTTGCAAACCTTGCTTACCTACGTAAGAAATCTACCACCCAGGGATCTTTAAAAGATATAATAATACAATCCCCCTCTAAGTCCTTACTGCCGTGATCCACCCATTCAACTCTCCTCACAAACAAAATTTCAGTCGAGAATGATGGGGGAAGGGGCGATTTTTGTTTAACCAGAATACCACTTTGTTACGAAGGTCCCCATAAGATTCGTTGGCACCCTCCCTAAGTTGTGCTACACCAGTTAAAACTATTGTGTGCCGGGTTGCTTCAGGGGGTAGGTCTGTGCGAGGGTGAGCCCGCTTGTTAGGTTTCCCTAAGGGGGTGGTAGAGTTCATGCTCCCTTTAGCTGCCTGCCCTGGGGTAGACTGAGACGATGTACTAGGAGCACCCTTTGCACGGTCTTGCGGCCGTAACGCCGGTGTTCGTTGGGGATTAGATTTGGAGGTGGCCTTCTTTAGCACCTGCAACAAAGGGCCTACAACCGGAGTACAATCCTTAACCCTAGAGGATCCCCCCGCCACTGAATCTTTATTTGTTTTAGGGTCAGGGTAATTTAATGCTAAACCAGTGGTCACGGAAGTTACTGTTTTACCAGTTAATGCAATTTTCTGGCCCTTTGTGTTGATCGTAGAGGAACAAGGATTCCCCACGACATTTTTGGGGCTAGTAAACTTATGTAGTAAACCAGTATTAGTATTTACAATGGACTCAAGTACATCCAATTTAGAGGTCATCAGCCTTGTTCTCTCAAGTACAGGAAGTAAAAGAGTTTTAATCATGGCCTCCATTTTTACCAATAAGCTTTCATCGCTACTAAAACAGGTTGGGCATGGGACAGAGGAACCAAAGGGGATATGGGAGGGGCATAATGGATCTATTGGTACCAGGGCAGGACAAAGGGTAGGAAGGGCCTCGGGGTTTGGGGCACTAGTGTGGGCCAGATTAATAGTCTTTGGTATCTTGTAAGCTCCCCCCCTGGTGGCCCAAGCGCCTTTTCCTTTTGCGAGGTGCAATTCTCAAAGGGGTCCTCGTCACCTGGGGAGTTCGACTCAGAATTGCTGGCCAAGAGCACACTTTCGTTTTCATTTTCATTTCCCCTGCTATCTTGGGTATCATCCAGATACAAATCAGTTTCCCCCACAGAGGGTGGGATGCCCTCCCCTTCCCCCTCGCGGTGCACAACCACCTCTGCTGTAACCAAATGTAGACTGCTACTCGGGGCTTGTGCAACGGGGCTGGGTATTATTGCCAACCTACAGAGAGAGGAACGCTTCCCACTAACTAGGTCAATTGAGAGCCTTTTCTCTGCCATCGCTATCTCTTTTTCTAAGATCCCAGTAGCTCGAGTAATGAATGCGTCTAATGGACCGGAGACCACCCCCTTAGCAGTCTGCAATTGTACTGTACGTTCCTTGCTGGAGCGAAGAGGCATTGCAGTTTTAATTAGTACTATAACAATAGCAAAATTATACTAACATCAACAATAATGTGTACAAAATTAACCAGGGGGAATGGCCCAACCCAACCTCGCCCGACCACGGACGTCCCAGGAGAAGCCCTTTTGTCCCGGGCTTCTCCTGGGACGCTCCCGCGCGCTCCCGCGCAGAGGAAGTAGACACCACTAATATAGGTTAGGTGTGACGCATAGGGGGTGGGGCTAACAGGGAGAGCGGGCCAGGTGATCTGAATTGGCCAGGCAGGGACTACTGGGAGATGTATTCCCTACAGAACGCTCGCAGCCCTGATCAGATGCCCCAACACTCCTCTGTCAACACAGCAGCTCCACAGATTCCCCGGCGGCTTCCCCTGCGAAGCGGGATCCGCGAAGCGAGTCCGGCGGCTTCCCCTGCGAAGCGGAACCCGTGAAGCGGGTCCGGCGAGCAGTGGTGTAGAAGCAGGTCAGCAGCCCAGAACCAGGAGTCCAAGAGCAAAGGTCCCAGTAGCACAAAGTCCAATCCAGCAAAGGGTCCCACAGGTGAGAGGCAGGGAGTCTCTTTTACACAATCTGTGCACAGGGGGCGGGGCTAACAGGGAGAGCGGGCCAGGTGATCTAAATTGGCCAGGCAGGGACTACTGGGAGATGTAGTCCCTGCAGAACGCTCTCAGCCCTGAGCAGATGCCCCAACACTCCTCTGTCAACACAGCAGCTCCACAGATTCCCCGGCGGCTTCCCCTGCGAAGCGGGGCCCGCGAAGTGGGTCTGGCGAGCAGTGGTGTAGAAGCAGGTCAGCAGCCCAGAACCAGGAGTGCAAGAGCAAAGGTCCCAGTAGCACGAAGTCCAACGACTCTCTCTCCAAATGCTTCGGATGGCCCTTACACAACAGCCGCCGGTGGGGTCCCGTCCCCGTGTGGTGATAGCAAAATTGTTAAACTACCATGATAGGGACTCTATCCTACGTCAGGCACGGGAGAAGGAGCCACTCATGTTCGACAATCACAAGATCCTTTTCTTTCCGGACTATACTAGGCTTGTCCAGCAGCAGAGGCAGTCCTTTACCGCGGCAAAGGCGCGTCTGCGGGATCTTAAACTTCCATATGCTCTACTGTACCCAGCCCGCCTGAGAGTGGTTTATCAGTCCCCTACTCTGTTCTTTGATACCCCGGAGGAGGTGTTCCACTGGACTGATGAAACAGTAAAAATTAGGGTGCATACACCGCCGGGCCGGGACTCGGACTCCTCGTCGAACGGGGCACAGGGGCGGACTCCCCGTCGATCCCGTAGCCGGAGCAATTGGAGGTCCAGGTCACAGAAGCGCTCCAAATCCGGGAGCCCCGGCAAACAAGAAGGACGCCCCTGACCTACCTCAGGCGGACCCTTGATTCCGGATCTATTGCATGGCTGATGTAAGGTACATTTGACCGGCTGGGATGTTGGATAAGATGGAGACACTGGGGGCCGATGTCCTGGGACATGCTGAACTGATTTATTGAGACTGCTGACTTATGGTGAACTTGGTTGATGGGGAAGGCGGTGAGGGGGGAAGAGTTGTGTAAGGGGCAGACGAGTTTCTCCCTAGTTATGGGGTGTGTTCAGGGGATCCATTGGAGGGGGTGGTTCTCGGTTCCCCGTTGGGGACCAAGCCGCGATCCGACTGCGACAGGTGCTTCCAAGTTGGGAGGTGCGGGGTGGGGGGGAGTTGGTGGTTGAATTGGGATGGGGGTTTTGGTTGCACTTAATATGCTGCTATCAGTATCTTGGGTTGTGTGCATGCTGGACCGTTGGGGCCTTCGTGGCTCATATGGTGCCTTTGTCAAATGTGATCTGTTCAGAGTAGGGGGCGGATAGCTCCAGGCACAGTGCGCATTGTGAGTTGGAATGTGAGGGGGTCCTGGACAAGGTGAAGCTGGGTGGCGGTGCTCCGCTATGTCAAGAGAGCCGGGGCAGATGTCTTAATGCTCCAGGAGACCCATCTACTGGGGACGAAATCGCTTTGCCTCCAGCGATTCGGGTTCTTACATGTTTTCCAGCAGGCTTTACCAGGGGTTCCCGGGAGGTTGCAGTCCTCATACAACGTAGAATCTCCTTTACACATGAGCAGAGTTGGTCTGACCCACAGGATAGGTACATCTCTGTCCAGGGGAGGGTCGGGGGAGATAGAGTGACCTTTGGCAGTGTCTATGCCCCGCCGCCGCTACAGTGGCCTCTGGTGGAGAAGGTTATGTCCCTCTGGAGTGGCATGCCCGACACTCTGGCCGTGGTAGGGGGTGACTGGAACGATGTGATGGATCTGCGCCTGGATCGGTCGCGGAGGGGGACGATGGACGCAGAAGTAGACGTAGAAGTGGAGGTACCCCCCACCAACCTTCGGGCCCCTGCCACAGGATTGGAATGGACAGATGTCTGGAGGCTTAGGCCCAGGCTCTCCACATCACTGGAGTCAAGCTATCCAGGCTGAAGAAGGCTGATAGCCAGAAACCGGTCCTTGGATGCTTGATTCCGGTCTAGGAAAGACATGGCTTGATAATTCGGGCTGGACTGTTCCCATGAGGCACAGGGTCAAGGCTGATTTGCATATAGCCAGTGTCTGACCTAGGGTGGTGTGGAGTGCAAAAAAACGATGGATTTAGGCCCAGATCGTTGTACTGGGGTGAATGTAAGACATTGTTCTGCATTCTGTCCATCAACTGTGTTTTTTGCACTTTTCACCCCGAGTGGGCTGGGTATGCTCAGACGTGAGTCCCAGGCTCTCCACATCACTGGAGTCAAGCTATCCAGGCTGAAGAAGGCTGATAGCCAGAAACCGGTCCTTGGATGCTTGATTCCGGTCTAGGAAAGACATGGCTTGGTAGTTCGGGCTGGACTGTTCCCATGAGGCACAGGGTCAAGGCTGATTTGCATATAGCCAGTGTCTGACCTAGGGTGGTGTGGAGTGCAAAAAAACGATTGATTTAGGCCCAGATCTTTGTATTGGGGTGAATGTAAGACATTGTTCTGCATTCTGTCCATCAACTGTGTTTTTTGCAATTTGCACCCCGAGTGGGCTGGTTATGCTCAGACGTGAGACCCAGGCTCTCCACATCACTGGAGTCAAGCTATCCAGGCTGAAGAAGGCTGAAAGCCAGAAACCGGTCCTTATATGCTTGATTCCGGTCTAGGAAAGACATGGCTTGGTAGTTCGGGCTGGACCGTTCCCATGAAGCACAGGGTCAAGGCTGATTTGCATATAGCCAGTGTCTGACCTAGGGTGGTGTGGAGTACAAAAAAAAGATGGATTTAGGCCCAGATCTTTGTACTGTGGTGAATGTAAGACATTGTTCTGCATTCTGTCCATCAACTGTGTTTTTTGCAATTTTCACCCAGAGTTGGCTGGGTATGCTCAGACGTGAGTCCCAGGCTCTCCACATCACTGGAGTCAAGCTATCCAGGCTGAAGAAGGCTAATAGCCAGAAACCGGTCCTTGGATGCTTGATTCCGGTCTAGAAAAGACATGGCTTGGTAGTTCGGGCTGAACTGTTCCCATGAGGCACAGGGTCAAGGCTGATTTGCATATAGCCAGTGTCTGACCTAGGGTGGTGTGGAGTGCAAAAAAACGATGGATTTAGGCCCAGATCTTTGTACTGGGGTGAATGTAAGACATTGTTCTGCATTCTGTCCATCAACTGTGTTTTTTGCAATTTTCACCCCGAGTGGGCTGGGTATGCTCAGACGTGAGTCCCAGGCTCTCCACATCACTGGAGTCAAGCTATCCAGGCTGAAGAAGGCTGATAGCCAGAAACCAGTCCTTGGATGCTTGATTCCGGTCTAGGAAAGACATGGCTTGGTAGTTCGGGCTGGACTGTTCCCATGAGGTACAGGGTCAAGGCTGATTTGATATAGCCAGTGTCTGACCTAGGGTGGTGTGGAGTGCAAAAAGCGATGGATTTAGTCCCAGATCTTTGTACTAGGGTGAATGTAAGACATTGTTCTGCATTCTGTCCATCAACTGTGTTTTTTGCAATGGAGGCTCAGGCACGGCGCGAGCCGAGAGTATACATATTTCTTCTCTGTGCATGGATCGTTCTCTAGACTGGATTACTTGTTTGTTCCTAGTGGTCTGGCACAAAGGATTGTGACCTCTGATATCCTGCCGAGGGCTCTGTCAGATCACTCGCCGGTGGCTCTCACCCTTAGATTAGACCCGTCTGGGCTTCCGTTCCGTTGGCGCATGTCTGGATGGCAGCTATTACAGGCCCCCTATAGAGAACATATGTCTAGGGAAATTGACAGCTACCTGACTACCAATCATAACTCAGTGGAGTCCCAGGCGACCCTTTGGGAGGCCCTCAAACCTACCCTGCGAGGGGTAGACATATCCTGGTGCGTGGCGGCTCGGGTGGAGAGGAGGCGGGATCTGGTGCGGCGAGAGATGGAGCTAGAGGCGGTGGAGCGCAGGAGTAGGGAGGAGAGTGGTAGATTGACAGGGCGGCGACTGGTCCTAGCCCAGCAGCAATACACGGCGGTCTTACTCAGGGAGGCGAGGCAGGCCTGGCTTGCCACTCGTAGTCGGGTGTACCAATGGGGGGACAAGTCCTGTAAGATGCTACATCGCCTGTATCAGGGCACTCTCCATGCCCAGCCGCTGCCCCAGCTGTTGGACCCGGTGGGCTCACCGATCTCTGAGCCGTCAGATATCGCAGAGAGCTTCGCAACATATTTTGAGGGACTGTACGCGCCCCTAGAGTGCCTACCGGCGGAGACTGTTCAGCGGTTCCTTGATAACCTCCCCCCGCGGTCGGTTTCGGATGAGGTTCGAGATCTGTTGGATAAGCCCTTCACGGATGAGGAGCTGGGCTCTGCCCTAGGTCAGCTCAACCCGGGTAAGGCACTGGGCCCCCACGGGTTCCCCTGCAAATTTTTTAAACGGTTTCATGTGCAGCTGTGCCCACGCCTGCGCCCAGTAATCGAGGAAGCGCGGGACAGTGGGGTGCTCCCGCCGGACTGGAGACACGCTAAGGTGGTGGTCTTCCTGAAGCCGGGATGGCCTCTGGAGAGCCACTCGTCCTACCGCCCGATATCACTGATCAATACCGAAGCCAAGGTCATGGCCAAGGCCCTAGCCAATAGGCTTAAGCCACATATTACGGACCTGGTTCATCCTGACCAAGCGGGCTTTATGCCCCGGAGGGCCACCCGGCACAATATCAGGCAGCCCAGGTGGCGGTCTCAGCCTGGAGAAACCTAGATGAGCGGGCTGCCTTGTTCCTGGCAGACATGGATCGTGCTTTCGATTCCCTAAGTTGGACCTACCTGTTTGCCCTGCTATGCCACCTTAACATAGGTCCTCCCTTTCTGGCCTACATGCAGCTGTTGTACACCGGCCTCACGGCCTCCGTGCGAGTCGGGGGCTGTGTCCCGACACTTTGTGGTTCAGAGGGGTACGCGACAGGGGTGTCCTCTCTCCCCATACCTGTTCGCGCACGCCATGGAGCCTTTGGCCGCATGGGTGCGCATAGACGCCCAGCTCAAGGGCTTTCGCTGGTCCCCGAGCCTTCCGGACAAGATAGCATTATACGCTGACAACATACTGTTCTTCCTTACAGATCTTGATCGGTCGGGGCCACGGCTGTTGCGTATATTGCAGATCTTTGGGAAGTCCTCCGGCCTCTATGTGAACCCGGGTAAATCCACCTTGTGGGTGCTGGGCGGCGGGCGACCGGCCGGGGACTGGGCGGCGGGCTTACAGTATCCCCCAGAGGGATGAAGTACCTGGGAGTCTTTCTGTCCGAGGATGCAGGTGTCTCCCGCGCTCGTAACCTTGCCCCGCTGTGGAATCGCACGCGGGAGGATATGAAGGCGTGGGGCCACATGCCACTGTCCATTTTTGGGAGGTCGCCATATTTAAAATGGTGGCGCTCCCACGACTTGTATATCAATTACAGAATCATCCCTACCCCGTTCCGCCTCGGTGGTTTCAGCAAGTTAATTAGACACTGGGCAGGTTCCTGTGGGAGGGTGGGACCATCAGGGTTGCGCTGCGGACATGCTTTTGGTCCACCTACGTGGGGGGCCTCGCTACCTCTGACATACTTTCGTATTATCAAGCTGCGCATCTTTTGTTCCTCAATGATTGGTGGTACGGGGACAGGGGGGATCCAGCATATGCTCTTGAGCACCACCTGATGAGCTTGTCGTCCATCCATGCCCCTCTGTACTCGGCACCGCTTCGGCAGAATCTTCCATCCGCCACGCAGGTGGTCTTTTCAGTCTGGCGACAGGCGCTGCGCCGGATGGGATGGTGGAGCGTCCTCACTCGGGAGACCCCTCTCTGGCACAATGGTCGCTTGCCCCAACTGCAGACCCTCAGGAGTTTCGGCGGGTGGAAGGCCATAGGAATCTCCTCTTTGGGAGACGTGATGTCCGGTGATACCTTGAAATCGTTCCAAGATCTGCAAAATGACTTTGGGATGCCCACTCTCAATTCTTTCGCTTCCTCCAACTTCGACATGCACTGACACCATACCTGACGGACATAGACACCCTTCCAGACTTTAGCCCACTTGAAGCCCAGCTGTTTATGGGGGAACTACCAGATAAGAAACTGTCCCGCATATACCAGTCCCTAGTGCAACACTGCTCCCCGGACCTACAGAGGTTGAGAGAGGCGTGGATGGGGGATGTTGGGGAATTAGAGGAGGAAGACTGGATGGAGTCCCTGGCGAGTCCTATGGGGGCGGCCATTTCCACACGTCTGAGACTTGTACAAGTTAAATACCTCCACCACACATACTTCACCAGGGAGTGCCTGTAGAAGGCGGGTATGACAGGGTCCCCTGAATGCCTGCGATGTGGCTCTGAGGTAATTGCAAACAAAACAGGTGATGGACCGAATGTGGATCAATGTCACACATTCACCCCAGTCCAAAGATCTGGGCCAAAATCCATCGGTTTTTTGCACTCCACACCACCCTGGGTTAGACAATGGCGATATGCAAATCAGCTCTGACCCTGTGCCCCATGGGAACAGTCCAGTCCGAACTACAAAAGCCATGTCCTTCCCAGAACGGAATCAAGCATCCGAGGACCGGACCGGTTTCGAGGTAACACCTCTCATCAGCCCGGCTAGCTTGACTCCAAGTGGTGTGGAGTGCCTGGGACCCACGTCTGGGCATCCCCAGCGCACCTATGGCGGCAATTGCAAACAAAACAGGTGATGGACCGAATGTGGATCAATGTCACACATTCACCCCAGTCCAAAGATCTGGGCCAAAATCCATCGTTTTTTTGCACTCCACCCCACCCTGGGTTAGACAATGGCGATATGCAAATCAGCTCTGACCCTGTGCCCCATGGGAACAGTCCAGTCCGAACTACAAAAGCCATGTCCTTCCCAGAACGGAATCAAGCATCCGAGGACCGGACCGGTTTCGAGGTAACACCTCTCATCAGCCCGGCTAGCTTGACTCCAAGTGGTGTGGAGTGCCTGGGACCCACGTCTGGGCATCCCCAGCGCACCTATGGCGGCAATTGCAAACAAAACAGGTGATGGACCGAATGTGGATCAATGTCACACATTCACCCCAGTCCAAAGATCCGGGCCAAAATCCATCGTTTTTTTGCACTCCACCCCACCCTGGGTTAGACAATGGCGATATGCAAATCAGCTCTGACCCTGTGCCCCATGGGAACAGTCCAGTCCGAACTACAAAAGCCATGTCCTTCCCAGAACGGAATCAAGCATCCGAGGACCGGACCGGTTTCGAGGTAACACCTCTCATCAGCCCGGCTAGCTTGACTCCAAGTGGTGTGGAGTGCCTGGGACCCACGTCTGGGCATCCCCAGCGCACCTATGGCGGCAATTGCAAACAAAACAGGTGATGGACCGAATGTGGATCAATGTCACACATTCACCCCAGTCCAAAGATCTGGGCCAAAATCCATCGTTTTTTTGCACTCCACACCACCCTGGGTTAGACAATGGCGATATGCAAATCAGCTCTGACCCTGTGCCCCATGGGAACAGTCCAGTCCGAACTACAAAAGCCATGTCCTTCCCAGAACGGAATCAAGCATCCGAGGACCGGACTGGTTTCGAGGTAACACCTCTCATCAGCCGGGCTAGCTTGACTCCAAGTGGTGTGGAGTGCCTGGGACCCACGTCTGGGCATCCCCAGCGCACCTATGGCGGCAATTGCAAACAAAACAGGTGATGGACCAAATGTGGATCAATGTCACACATTCACCCCAGTCCAAAGATCTGGGCCAAAATCCATCGTTTTTTTTGCACTCCACACCACCCTGGGTTAGACAATGGCGATATGCAAATCAGCTCTGACCCTGTGCCCCATGGGAACAGTCCAGTCCGAACTAAAAAAGCCATGTCCTTCCCAGAACGGAATCAAGCATCCGAGGACTGGACCGGTTTCGAGGTAACACCTCTCATCAGCCCGGCTAGCTTGACTCCAAGTGGTGTGGAGTGCCTGGGACCCACGTCTGGGCATCCCCAGCGCACCTATGGCGGCAATTGCAAACAAAACAGGTGATGGACCGAATGTGGATCAATGTCACACATTCACCCCAGTCCAAAGATCCGGGCCAAAATCCATCGTTTTTTTGCACTCCACCCCACCCTGGGTTAGACAATGGCGATATGCAAATCAGCTCTGACCCTGTGCCCCATGGGAACAGTCCAGTCCGAACTACAAAAGCCATGTCCTTCCCAGAACGGAATCAAGCATCCGAGGACCGGACCGGTTTCGAGGTAACACCTCTCATCAGCCCGGCTAGCTTGACTCCAAGTGGTGTGGAGTGCCTGGGACCCACGTCTGGGCATCCCCAGCGCACCTATGGCGGCAATTGCAAACAAAACAGGTGATGGACCGAATGTGGATCAATGTCACACATTCACCCCAGTCCAAAGATCTGGGCCAAAATCCATCGTTTTTTTGCACTCCACACCACCCTGGGTTAGACAATGGCGATATGCAAATCAGCTCTGACCCTGTGCCCCATGGGAACAGTCCAGTCCGAACTACAAAAGCCATGTCCTTCCCAGAACGGAATCAAGCATCCGAGGACCGGACTGGTTTCGAGGTAACACCTCTCATCAGCCGGGCTAGCTTGACTCCAAGTGATGTGGAGTGCCTGGGACCCACGTCTGGGCATCCCCAGCGCACCTATGGCGGCAATTGCAAACAAAACAGGTGATGGACCGAATGTGGATCAATGTCACACATTCACCCCAGTCCAAAGATCTGGGCCAAAATCCATAGTTTTTTTTGCACTCCACACCACCCTGGGTTAGACAATGGCGATATGCAAATCAGCTCTGACCCTGTGCCCCATGGGAACAGTCCAGTCCGAACTAAAAAAGCCATGTCCTTCCCAGAACGGAATCAAGCATCCGAGGACCGGACTGGTTTCGAGGTAACACCTCTCATCAGCCGGGCTAGCTTGACTCCAAGTGGTGTGGAGTGCCTGGGACCCACGTCTGGGCATCCCCAGCGCACCTATGGCGGCAATTGCAAACAAAACAGGTGATGGACCGAATGTGGATCAATGTCACACATTCACCCCAGTCCAAAGATCTGGGCCAAAATCCATCGTTTTTTTTGCACTCCACACCACCCTGGGTTAGACAATGGCGATATGCAAATCAGCTCTGACCCTGTGCCCCATGGGAACAGTCCAGTCCGAACTAAAAAAGCCATGTCCTTCCCAGAACGGAATCAAGCATCCGAGGACTGGACCGGTTTCGAGGTAACACCTCTCATCAGCCCGGCTAGCTTGACTCCAAGTGGTGTGGAGTGCCTGGGACCCACGTCTGGGCATCCCCAGCGCACCTATGGCGGCAATTGCAAACAAAACAGGTGATGGACCGAATGTGGATCAATGTCACACATTCACCCCAGTCCAAAGATCTGGGCCAAAATCCATCGTTTTTTTTGCACTCCACACCACCCTGGGTTAGACAATGGCGATATGCAAATCAGCTCTGACCCTGTGCCCCATGGGAACAGTCCAGTCCGAACTAAAAAAGCCATGTCCTTCCCAGAACGGAATCAAGCATCCGAGGACTGGACCGGTTTCGAGGTAACACCTCTCATCAGCCCGGCTAGCTTGACTCCAGTGGTGTGGAGTGCCTGGGACCCACGTCTGGGCATCCCCAGCGCACCTATGGCGGCAATTGCAAACAAAACAGGTGATGGACCGAATGTGGATCAATGTCACACATTCACCCCAGTCCAAAGATCTGGGCCAAAATCCATCGTTTTTTTTGCACTCCACACCACCCTGGGTTAGACAATGGCGATATGCAAATCAGCTCTGACCCTGTGCCCCATGGGAACAGTCCAGTCCGAACTAAAAAAGCCATGTCCTTCCCAGAACGGAATCAAGCATCCGAGGACTGGACCGGTTTCGAGGTAACACCTCTCATCAGCCCGGCTAGCTTGACTCCAAGTGGTGTGGAGTGCCTGGGACCCACGTCTGGGCATCCCCAGCGCACCTATGGCGGCAATTGCAAACAAAACAGGTGATGGACCGAATGTGGATCAATGTCACACATTCACCCCAGTCCAAAGATCTGGGCCAAAATCCATCGTTTTTTTTGCACTCCACACCACCCTGGGTTAGACAATGGCGATATGCAAATCAGCTCTGACCCTGTGCCCCATGGGAACAGTCCAGTCCGAACTACAAAAGCCATGTCCTTCCCAGAACGGAATCAAGCATCCGAGGACCGGACCGGTTTCGAGGTAACACCTCTCATCAGCCCGGCTAGCTTGACTCCAAGTGGTGTGGAGTGCCTGGGACCCACGTCTGGGCATCCCCAGCGCACCTATGGCGGCAATTGCAAACAAAACAGGTGATGGACCGAATGTGGATCAATGTCACACATTCACCCCAGTCCAAAGATCTGGGCCAAAATCCATCGTTTTTTTTGCACTCCACACCACCCTGGGTTAGACAATGGCGATATGCAAATCAGCTCTGACCCTGTGCCCCATGGGAACAGTCCAGTCCGAACTAAAAAAGCCATGTCCTTCCCAGAACGGAATCAAGCATCCGAGGACTGGACCGGTTTCGAGGTAACACCTCTCATCAGCCCGGCTAGCTTGACTCCAAGTGGTGTGGAGTGCCTGGGACCCACGTCTGGGCATCCCCAGCGCACCTATGGCGGCAATTGCAAACAAAACAGGTGATGGACCGAATGTGGATCAATGTCACACATTCACCCCAGTCCAAAGATCTGGGCCAAAATCCATCGTTTTTTTTGCACTCCACACCACCCTGGGTTAGACAATGGCGATATGCAAATCAGCTCTGACCCTGTGCCCCATGGGAACAGTCCAGTCCGAACTAAAAAAGCCATGTCCTTCCCAGAACGGAATCAAGCATCCGAGGACTGGACCGGTTTCGAGGTAACACCTCTCATCAGCCCGGCTAGCTTGACTCCAGTGGTGTGGAGTGCCTGGGACCCACGTCTGGGCATCCCCAGCGCACCTATGGCGGCAATTGCAAACAAAACAGGTGATGGACCGAATGTGGATCAATGTCACACATTCACCCCAGTCCAAAGATCTGGGCCAAAATCCATCGTTTTTTTTGCACTCCACACCACCCTGGGTTAGACAATGGCGATATGCAAATCAGCTCTGACCCTGTGCCCCATGGGAACAGTCCAGTCCGAACTAAAAAAGCCATGTCCTTCCCAGAACGGAATCAAGCATCCGAGGACTGGACCGGTTTCGAGGTAACACCTCTCATCAGCCCGGCTAGCTTGACTCCAAGTGGTGTGGAGTGCCTGGGACCAACGTCTGGGCATCCCCAGCGCACCTATGGCGGCAATTGCAAACAAAACAGGTGATGGACCGAATGTGGATCAATGTCACACATTCACCCCAGTCCAAAGATCTGGGCCAAAATCCATCGTTTTTTTTGCACTCCACACCACCCTGGGTTAGACAATGGCGATATGCAAATCAGCTCTGACCCTGTGCCCCATGGGAACAGTCCAGTCCGAACTACAAAAGCCATGTCCTTCCCAGAACGGAATCAAGCATCCGAGGACTGGACCGGTCCTCGGATGCTTGATTCCGTTCTGGGAAGGACATGGCTTTTTTAGTTCGGACTGGACTGTTCCCATGGGGCACAGGGTCAGAGCTGATTTGCATATCGCCATTGTCTAACCCAGGGTGGTGTGGAGTGCAAAAAAAACGATGGATTTGGGCCCAGATCTTTGGACTGGGGTGAATGTGTGACATTGATCCACATTCGGTCCATCACCTGTTTTGTGTGGCTCTGAGGTAGGCACACTTCTGCACAGAACATGGGACTGCCCGGAGCTGCATAGGTTCTGGACCGGGGTCTTTCGATGTCTATCAGAAGTGCTGGCGTGGGAACTGTCTAGAGAACCGAAACTGGCTTTGTTGCATGTTATGGAGGGGGTGGGGGGGCAATCGTTACAAACATCACTTATTGTTGCTTGGTTTGACCTTGGCCAAACGTGACATTGCTAGAGCTTGGAAGGCGCCTCTGGCCCCACCCCTGGCTGCATGGAGGAACGGCATGGACTTCTGCATGGGGCTGGAGCAACCTATCTTCCTAGCCAGGGGATTTCCCCGTAAGCACTTTCGGATTTGGAAAAGGTGGGCGTACTACAGGGGGCTGGACCTTGACAAACCCCCCCCCCTGGAAAATTAGTCCACTCTGACATTTTAATCACTCGGGAGTGTTGGAGCACGATGGTAGTGCTCTGATGGTTCTAGCATGTAATCATTGTTTCTTTTATTGTTCTCAGTCAACTGGTATGTGGTAGCAGCGCAACCTGGGGGGCTCGTATTGTATGAAAATGTCTGACACCATTGTATTCGTTTCATTGCTGTGTGCAACAGAACCCGGTGATCGGGGCTTTGCATTTATATATTGGTGCAGACTAATAAAATGTGTTTTGAAAAAAAAAACATTCTAAAAGAATTACCTTCGGACAAGCGTCTTGCCTAATGGCATCTCTGGCATAGGATGTCGAATTTCCGCTTTTGTCAAGGGAAAGTGCCCAAAAATGAAGAAGTATTTATACAATAAATTACTCAGTTAGGTGATTGACCTCTATCCATTGTCAATTTTCTGTTGATAGAGTGCGTATTGCCAGATCTCTGACTTCATGGGATATTCGATCTGTGCTTGTGAAGGGGGCTGTTTTTTAAACAGCATTTTATACTAGTCTGCAAATGTCTTTGCTACCTCAACCAATTTTCCTGAGCGATAAAGTGTTGAGGGGACAATCCTGGTTTCTACCTCCCTATTGGCCAGTCGTTAAAGCACTGAACTGGCGTTGTTGCCATATTCATATATTCTGTACGTCCAGCCACGTCATCCAGGCTGTGTGTAGCAATGTTAGTTAAAGTGCTCTGGGACGTTTCAAATTGCCAAAGGGAGGCGTTTATGTATCAGTATAGCAGCTGTGTTTCTAGAAGGGGAATGAGATTGTCTAATTTATTAATTTCACGCTACCTGTCCTTGGTTTTCTTGCTACAATAGGCAATGGCATGATCCATGAAAACTGCCTTGAATCCTCTCAAAGTGTGCCAGGTGAAGAAGAGGAAACTGAATCAGTGTTCAGTTCGGAGTATTCAGAAGGTCCGAGAGTTTGTCATCTTTCAACCACTAAGTATTAAGGTGCCAGACACCTCTCAGGCCGTGGTTATGTACAAGGATTGAGATTGTCCTGAGGGAGTGATCCGACAAACCTCTTCAAAGGGTCTATGCCTGCTGGATAAATAGATTTCTGTCATTGAAAAGAATATATACTCTAGTCTGGAAAAGGAGTGAAGTGGTGCTTAGTAATAGGTTTATTGTCTACCTTGTATATATATCTCCTACCATGTATCACAGGGACACTACCCACTTCACTAGGTTCCCGGTTCTACGAGTTCTGGTTGTGTTGGTCACATCCAAGGCTGCATTCATTGTGAACTTGAAAACTGCCCCTCTACTAACATCACAGGTGTAGCGTCCACCACCAGCTCAGCCATACAGTCAAGGCTGGCCTCCTGTAGCCCAGTCAGGGCATAGACACTAGCTAACTTTGATGGGTGCCCTTGCAACCAAACTCAACTACTATGAAACGACTTAGGTGATAAGCATGGACTTTCATTGCTATTTCTGGAGGAGGATAGCCTCCCCACCTGCCCCATGCATGTGGGTCTCTTAAAACAGAAGAGGGTTTCAAGAAGATTTCTTAACGTGTTTTACAATGGTCCATCATTTGTGTTTTATTGTTGAGACCATTTACATTCCATTTTTTTTAATCTGTTTATTATTTTTCCACCACAATCAGCTTACATAATGATCAATTATATCAATACGTGCTCTTTCGATCTCTCTTAGGCAGCGATAAAATCATAAGAGACCATTTACATTCCATGACATAATTTGACACAGCCCGTTGTTTCTATTATGCGTCAGAGTGAGAGTAACCTAATGTGTGCATGCATTATTGCCACAACCATCTGCGTCTGGTTTAAGTCTAACAATACCAACAATTCAACACATCCAAAATTTCTCCTCCCTTAAATTCCAATTCTACGAGCAACAGAATACCATACGCTCCATTTAGATATATGTGAGGCAAGCAAGTTCCTGCAGTAGCATATCCTTCAACAGGTGCTCATGCCCTAGGTAATCACCCATCTACCAATGACCCCACCAGTTTACCAAGGAGCTGTGTGAGTTGTGTGATACATTGTGGGCTGGACTCCCTTTGTGTTACTGCATCCTGGATCTTCTGCATCATCTCTAGAGTATGTTCTGGATGATACGACTCTCTGAGAACCTCATTACGGTTATTCCCCAGATTCTTGCCATCTATTACTCGAGACAGTCCCCAATTTGTATTTCTGGGCCACTCTTTGGTCCTTGGGTCAAATATCCATAAGTGTTCCACTCTGAGTCTGTGTCGACTCTTGGCTTTGGTGACCAGAGACATGACTCTCTCCTCCATCTACAACCAAACATGTTCAGGTGTTTCAAAGAGAGAGGCCCTCTACTGAAAAATCATAACGTATATTTGAGGTTCACTGTGCACAGCTTCTGTTTCACTGCGGCATACAATATATAGGTGCTGAGCCATTTGCTATAATCTGGAAAAATTAAGATTGTATTGCTCTGAACCCTCTGGGAATCCTGTGACACATTTGTTTTTCACTCTCTGTGGGAGGTCTTTGGATGAAGTAGTGAGCTGGGTGATTGTGAAGTGAGGCTCCCTGACTGAGTTTACCAAATCAAGTATTTTGCCTTCTGCTTTGGTGACTCTTTCAGCTACTTGGCAGATGCACATCCAGGCAGCAGCATCCCAAGTTGCTGCATCACGAGTTTTATTTCCTATGGTTCGCTAAATCTTCTGCATTATCAAGTGTATGTTCCAAGTCAGATGTCTCTCTTAGAATCTCATAATGGTTATTCTTAGATTCATTACATCTATTTCTCTCGCCAGATCTCAATTTGTATTTTGGGGCTGCTCTCTGTTTCTTGGGCTGAACATCTAAAGGTGTTGTACTGTGGGTCTGTATCTCCTCTAGGCTCTAGTGACCAGTGACATGACTTTCTCCTCCTACAACCAAACTTTCTTCTGGTGTTTCAAAGGAAAAGACCCTCTCTTGAAAATCATAAGTTATATTCGAGGTTCACTGGGCACAGCTTCTGTTTCATTGGGTCATACGATTAGCATTGGTGCTGTACCATTTTTGTCAGATCTGGAAAAATTCATATTTTGTGCAATTCTAATCAGATCTCTACCCTCAGACGGACCTCTCTTAGGATTAATATTTTTACACTGGTGTCACTATGAATCGTGGGTTAACATTTGCTTTAGCTTTGTGTATTTTTACATTGCTCTTACATGCACTTTTTATGTGTCATGTATAAGTGTTCATCTTACAACTTAATTATGGTAAAAATGTACACATCTATATTGACACTTACAAAAATATTTATGTGGTGGTTCTGCATGTTGTAGCAGTCGGGCCTGTGGGTGTACATTCAATAGTTTGTGTATGTTGTTGGTGTACTATGCTATTTGTTAAGACAAGGGCATTACACATAACCTACATATACATTTTGACCCATTCACAACATATATGTGTAGTGAGGCAATAATGACTAGTATTTACCTGTCTCCTCACCACCAGGGACTTTTTCCATCAGGAATCCACCACCAGGACACCTCCAGCACAAGGAGGACATCTAAATCGGCTCAGCGCAAACCCACCAGCATGACGGTGACAGAGTACTGCTAGCCAGCAGAGAAAACCACCAATGCAGTGGTTACACAGTATGTTGATGCAACATCTAAATATGGCAGCTGGAATGCCGGCAGCTCAACGGATTATTTGGGACTACCGCCACTGCGTAACGACGGTAGTCCCACCAAGATCTAGATCAGGCCCCAGCCCTCGCCTATGGGTCTGCAGCCTTCTGGTGAATCTGAACCCATCCTGGCCACGGAGACGACCCTTGTATATTTGTCCATCTTGCTCTGTCTTGCCAATGACATTGGTTTGCCTTTTGCCATGAAGCATGCCTCACAGACCTGGGGGACATTTCGACCATCCCTCAGTGTTCTTTAGAGAGTCGGGTGATGCCTTGCTTATCACAACTAACACCTTTATAAACTGCCCCATCCCAAGGTCGGCATGTCTTAACCAAAGGGGTAAATCTCCGGAGGCTAGTGGGTCTGACAGTCCTCTGGGGCACAGTGCAATCAATAACCCAGACCTCCACAGCAGGGAGGTGAAGGCCCTCCAACCCCAAGCATCTTATGTTTTTGTCACCCTGCACCCCTTCTTCGAGAGGCATAAGTTATGTAGGATAGCATGAATCTACGGCCCAGAAGTCACCACTCAAGAATCGATTCTGATAGGCCCCACAGTACAAATGGGTGGCCCCTTCTTCCCTTTGTGTGACTTTATTGATCAGAAACAAATTACCTGCAAATGGCAGTCCCCTTGGTGAGCCCTGTCAGAGGGCGCAGGTTGATGTCAGTCAGTGAGCAGAGCTCCTTTTTAGGTTTCGCTGGTGAGCGGAGCCGATTAGGCTCCGCCTCCAGAGAAATCTAATGAGTATAGTAAGCACTATGGAAGACGCCCCCCCGTCCGATTGGCTAGCTCCATAAACGGAGCCTAGCCATTGGACGAGGGGCCTGTCCGTCAATGCCGGACCAGACACGGGGGCGTTCCCGAGATTCTTTGGCTTTTGCCGACGTCATGCGACGCCGGGAACGCCCCCGTGTCTGGTCCGGCATTGCCGGCACCCGCCTTCCGTCGTCAGCGTCTCTCCTCCCCCTTTCCCGCCCCCTCCCGCTTGTTATATTTTTATTTACGGGTGCCACCCCGTTTTTATTTAATTATTGGAGGCCGGTGCCCACCCGGCATTGCTCCGTGTTGATTTCACCGCCGCTGGCCCGGAGATCGAGCAAGAGGAGCTGCGCCCGCCTCCCTGCCAAGGGCCGCGCTGCCATTGGCGGCCCTCAGCGCAGGAAGCCAGGCACGCAGTGGTGCGACGTGGGCGGGGCCTCGAGGCGGCCATTTCCGCTTCCCCTTGCCCGGGGGAAGCCTGCTGGTGGTTCGTTGCCGGTCTCCCGTGTGGAGAGGGAGACCGGAAAAGTATAAACCCCTCCCTTAATCCCCTGCCCCGCAGTTACACCCCAGACCCGAAGGACTTCCTTTGATGCCGCTTCTGCTGTTCGAGGGTTCCCTCCTCCCTCCCGACGTCCGTGTCTTTTCCCGCCCCCCTCGTCCTCTCCCGCCCCCCCCGTGTCCTCACAAACAAATATTGGTGTCCCGTCCCGCCCGCGGGTTTCTTCAGCCGGCCGGCCAATCCCAGCGCGGCCGGCCGGAAGTGCCCGCCCCCCCCCCCCCCCCCCCCCGCCGCCCAGCGCGAGAAGAGGAGCGACGGCGAGCGCTGGAAGTCTGCGCTGCTCCCGGCCGGGTGACAGCAGACTGGGAGCCCAGAGAGGAACTCCCGCAGCACCCGGGTGAAGCGAGGCGGGACTGGCCTGCAGCGCTGCCACCCCGGCCGCCTCACTTGGAAGGAGGAAGAAGCGGGCGAGGGTGGGGGGCTAACCGGACAGGAGCGGAGGGCCGGCCAGCCGAGGAAGTCCAGGTGAGTGGTTCCTTTCCTGTCCCCCCTCCGCTACTGACGCTATAATTTCCTGATTTTGAACTGAGAGGGAAAGCAGGCAGCCTGCCACCCCGCGGGCTGCGGGGGCTGCCCCGCCTCGCAGGGCCTTGTGATCGATGTCGCTTTCATAACTGTGTGAAAGTCAATGAATGCTTGTGGGAGTTGCACCTTTAAATATGCATTTTTATTTCCATCAAAACTCAAGTTGATCAGTGAAGACCGCCCATGTTTTCTTGACTCCAGAGGACATGTGGACCAGGCTCCATGCCAAGGTACTGGCTCAGAATCCCTCCGAGACCGTGGCCACTGGGGAATATCCACGGGGGAATAGGCGATAGAAGTGGAGAACCATTAAGGTCCGTTAGGGCCAGGCAGCGGTAGGGACGTAGGCACAGGTTGTGAAAGAGTTCTTGCTGCACAGCCCAAACCCCCTTTGCCCTTTTGTGAATGGAGCAGCCTTCAGAGTCTGACTCACACACGCGTGGTTCTGGGTCTTCAACAGATGGTGTCCGCTGGGGCCTGAAACTCACTCCACAGGCAGGCGATGGCTTGTAGTTCATGTCAAACTGGGCCCCATGTCCTCAAGCTTATTGAATTGGACTGCTGGCAGGATTGAACAGCACCTAAGCCTCTAAGATTCTGGCGGGCTGACTGATGGGCCTGCACCAAGGAGATGATGGGCACTTGCTCTTTCACTCTATACAGAGATTCCAAAGTGGACATGTTTCACCCATTCAACCGTTTATCTAAATATTATTTACTCATAAAGGGTGCATGGCCAGGGACTTGAATGTCACCTGATATGGGGGCGGATGCTTGCCATGTTGTTTTTGTTGTTTTATGTTTGTTTTTATTGAGCCTTTTCACACTGTCGAGTAACTTTGGTATGCATATTAATGGCGGAGAGGGTTACGATACAAGAGTGTGAGCAGTGCTGGACACGAGATGCATGAGAGCTTTGGGCCAATGTGCGCTACCGGGAATACACATTACCGTCGCATGCCATGAGAATACGCACACAGATAGTCTTACCCCACAATACAATGTGATAACATGGAATGTGAGTGGTTCGGTAACTCCTTTTAAATGATGCCAAATTTATGCCTACCTCAAGCACTGTCATGCATATTTTGCCATGTTAGAAGAAATGCGTTGAACACTTACAGAACTCCAAAAGGTCCACACCCACTGGCGGGCACAGGTCTGTAGCACATACTTATTGGCATTTGCATGAGGAGAGCTTATATGGATCATTTCTGGGGTCCCCTATGTGGTGGATAACTTCGGTGCGGGTTCCGGAGGGAGATATGTAATAACGGAGGAACAGCTAGACTTGGCCCAGCTGACTCTAGTAGGGGAATGTGCATCTAGCTCAGTGCATTTTTTTACTCTGATTTTTAATGCTTCGGTAAAAACAGCAACTTACCAAAATATATGGAAGTATGCACTATTTCTCCCTTTAGCCAAAAAAAAGCTGGCCTTGAGGCATCTACTCTAGCAAATTATCGTCCCATCCAACTGCTGCCATTGATGGCCAAAATATTTGACAAATTGGTCAACTGTAAGGTTTCCTCCTTCTTGGAGGATAACTTGCTTGACCCTTCCCAGTTTAGAGTGAATACCTGCACCGAGAATACGCTCATTGCAGTTTTGGATAATATTAGGCTAAAGGTAGATCAGGGTTCAATGGCTCATTTCTTTACAATAGACCCCAGTCCATCCAGCTGGGCCAATTTAGATCTCTTCCCCATACCTCCGAATATGGTGTATGTTGAACCACTGGCCAATCTGGTTAAAAAGTGGATCTTTGACATTTGCTCTTATGCTAACGACGATCAGCTGATCATGTTCTTGGGCGACGGTCCGTCTAATACCAAGCAAGATCTGGCAGGCTGTCTCTCGGTGGTGGCTGGCTGGATGTCAGTGCACTACCTGAAGCTCAATGCAGAAAAATGTTAAATCCTGCTGTTTGGTGGTGCTGAAAACGCATTGAATGATTCCTGGTGGCCTCCTTCGCTTGGCACCGCTCCAGTGCAGAAAAAAGTAGAAGAAAATCATGGTATCATTGTAGATCAACACCTCACCATGAAAGATCAGGTGTTGGCGACCTTCGGCAGTTGTTTTGAACTGCTTAAGCTTCTTAGAAAATTGTGTAGATGGATTCCGATGGATTGACGCTGTATGGTTGTTCAGGCTTTTATAATCAGTCGCCCAAGTATGGAAATGCATTATATATGGGAATGGCAGACTATCTGTTTACCTCCAAACGATGTTGTAGTTAATAGGCAGGCTGTGGGTCACGTGCACCATTGCAGAGGGTGTGCAATTCATGAGCAAGCTACGTAGTCCCATGATGATTGTTTTGGCTACATTGTGTTTGTGGTGTATTTGTGTGTGTATTGTGTTTGTTTTCCATGCTAGGTATAAACCGTGGGCAGGATGGGGCTGTCACATGCTTCTCACCATGGTTTGCTTTGTGAGTGTGGTAAATAAGGATGCCTACTTGTGCTTGTTGGACAGAGGGAGGGGTGTGCCCTGTATGCTGTGTATCTAGTGTCTGCTGACTGTGTCTATAGTGTCTGTGAAGTAATGTGCAGTATATTCTACCAGTCAGCTGGAAGAGCGAAGAAGTAGTGCTGAACTGCTGTCAACGTGTTCCTGGTGGGGGTTTATTGCCAGTGGACTTACTTCGTACAACCCACTTCTTGTGCCACATCGATATGCGCAGGTATGGCTTGATACGTGCTGTGGTCAGTTCCTTTCAGCCGTCTGCATTGGACATCTTGCTCTATATGAAGACAGCTATGGACTGAATTTCTGCTTGTAACTACCCCTCTTTGTGTCGACTTCTAGTAATAAATCTCCATTTGTGATACATTTTACCCGGATATATTGCTTACTTCGTCATTACGCTCCATTCACTATTGAACAATGAAAGTAAAAGTACATGACCTAGGAGATTCCTGTACGTTTACCCCCTTTTTAGGTCTGGCTTGATAGCCCATCTGCTGCGAGACCTTCTGTGATCATCAGGGGTACTACATAGAGTTGCTCCGGCTACGCACACATGTTGGTTGTCAGAAGCACAGCATGTGATTGGACATCAGTTGTAGTAGTCCGGCTAAGATATTGTTTAATTGCACTTATGAGTCATGCACCGTTCATGATATGCTTTATAGGTACTTTATTTTCCCCACATCGCCAAGGACTCGACCATCCCTCAGCACTGACACCGCAAGCTTTAATAACCACAGAGCTAAGATTGAAAACAGTAGTGTCCGTCTGTCTGTGTGCCTGTAGTGTCCGTCTGTCTGTGTGCCTGTAGTGTCCGTCTGTCTGTGTGCCTGTAGTGTCCCGCTGTCTGTGTGCCTGTAGTGTCCCGCTGTCTGTGCGCCTGCAGTGTCCATCTGTCTGAATGCAATGTCCGTCTATCTGTGTGCCTGCGGTGATCGGCTGTCTGCCTGCCTGCAGTGTCCGTGGTCCGTCTGTCTGTGTGTGTGCCTGCAGTGTCCGTCTGTCTGTGTGCGTGCAATGTCAGCCTGTCTGTGTGTCTGCAGTGTCCGAGGTCCGTCTGTCTGTCTGTGTGCCTCCAGTGTCCGTCTATCTGTGTGCCTGCAGTCTCTGTCTGTCTGTGTGCCTGCAGTGTCTAAGGTCCGTCTTTCTGTGTGCGTGCTGCAATGTCAGCCTGTCTGTTCGTTCCCCCAGCAAAAAAAAGTGAGCAACCACTGTCAAGGAAACCACAGTGTCATGGAGCAGCCCCTCTCCTATCTGTTCCTTCCTTCAACAAATCTCGCACAGGGTGAAACGCCGAAGATGCACCACTCCGTGCCAGCAGGAATAAGAGGACTTTGCAAACAGCAAAAAAAAAAATGGAGCACATTAAAACTTGGCTGCGCAGCCATGTAAGAGGCAGGGCATGTCTGCGCTTGTGCAAAGTAGTATATTATAACCAGCCACGTAAGAGGGCCGATCTGCGCTTGCGCAGAGTCCCCATCTCCAGACCTCACACGCGTCACCCAGCATCACAGGCACTGGTCACGCTCGAACCCGCGCCATCTTAAACCTTTGCACCTAGGATCTCTGTGCAAACCAGAGCGCTCCACAGCCCGGGGATGAAGTGCTGTGTAAATGTCACAGTGCAGTACATGGTATAGGCCAATTCTACTACAGTACCTGCTTCAGTGCACACTTGCACTGAGAACAACTGCTGTGCTGTGACAGCTGTGTGTTTGCAAAAACAACAGGTGATGGACCGAACGTGGATCAATGTCACACATTCAACCCAGTCAATTGTTTTTTGTAATTTTCTCAGTGACAGCTGTGTGGGCGGATGGCTGTGAGCTGTGTGGGCTGTGAGAGCTGTGTGGGCTGTGAGAGCTGTGTGGGCTGTGAGAGCTGTGTGGGCTGTGAGGGCTGTGAGAGCTGTGTGGGCTGTGAGAGCTGTGTGGGCTGTGAGAGCTGTGTGGGCTGTGAGAGCTGTGTGGGCTGTGAGAGCTGTGTGGGCTGTGAGAGCTGTGTGGGCTGTGAGAGCTGTGTGGGCTGTGAGCTGTGTGGGCTGTGAGAGCTGTGTGGGCTGTGAGAGCTGTGTGGGCTGTGAGAGCTGTGTGGGCTGTGAGAGCTGTGTGGGCTGTGAGAGCTGTGTGGGCTGTGAGAGCTGTGTGGGCTGTGAGAGCTGTGTGGGCTGTGAGAGCTGTGTGGGCTGTGAGAGCTGTGTGGGCTGTGAGAGCTGTGTGGGCTGTGAGAGCTGTGAGGGCTGAGCGCTGAGAGCGCTGAGAGCGCTGAGAGCTGTGTTGGGCTGAGAGCTGTGTTGGGCTGAGAGCTGTGTTGGGCTGAGAGCTGTGTTGGGCTGAGAGCTGTGTTGGGCTGAGAGCTGTGTTGGGCTGAGAGCTGTGTTGGGCTGAGAGCTGTGTTGGGCTGAGAGCTGTGTTGGGCTGAGAGCTGTGTTGGGCTGAGAGCTGTGTTGGGCTGAGAGCTGTGTTGGGCTGAGAGCTGTGTTGGGCTGAGAGCTGTGAGGGCTGAGAGGGCTGTGTGGGCTGTGAGGGCTGAGAGCTGTGTGGGCTGAGAGAGCTGAGAGCTGTGTTGGGCTGAGAGCTGTGTGGGCTGTGTTGGGCTGAGAGCTGTGTGGGCTGTGTCGGCTGTGGGCTGTGTGGGCTGAGAGAGCTGTGTGGGCTGTGAGAGCTGTTGGCAATATAAATAACAATGCCATTTATTTATAAGAAAAAAAAAAAGAAATGTCATGAGCAATGCCAATAACTCTAACTTTTCCAAAGGCGAAACCATTGCATTGTAAATGCTTGTTTATTTACTCTTCTCCTCTCCCTCGTCAATGGATTCACCGCACCACAGATGGGTTACCCAGTATCATAGTCCCCCAGGCCCTGTCCTTCCCTTTCTCTGCCCTCCATGCCAGCCCCCTCGTGCTGTCGGCCACTCTAGCTGAATTGCTGGTTGCTCGAGCAGCCAAGAGTCATGGATTTCCATTGGGTGGAGGGAAACCCTGGGGTTCATCAAAATGTGAAATCAGACAAGGGCCAGCTCCATGTCACAGGCCCTTGGGGTCAAAGGAGCAGCTGATTCCTTGATCCGTCTAATGTCGACTGCTCACTCCTTTTGTGGCCTCCACTGGGAAACAGCCATCATATGCATTACAACACATGCGATTACAATGCAGTTGTTACAACGACCGCGTTGTTACATCGCAGTACCATTGCAACGCATGTTGTTATAACGACTTTCTGTAGGGGCGCTCTAAACTATGAAATAGTAGAATTTACTATGCCAACACCTTCCCTTCTGTTGCACACACTGGAATCGGAATAGTAAATTATACTATTCCTAAACCCAGCACGCCCCCTACAGCAAATCGTTGTAACGACTTGCGTTGTAATGGTACTGCGATGTAACAACACAGTCTTTGTAATGATTGAATTGTAATAGCATGCATTGTAAAAGCATGCGATGTAAACGCCTATATTCCCTCCACCTGGCCAATCTGCCCCCTTCTTGTATGAAGCTGCCTGTTCTGCTCATCTGGTGCAGATCATCAGACTGTTTCACTCCACAAGTAATCACTCATGGACACTGGGGCTGGTGGTAGTGATTCCTGCCCGCGGGTGTCACTCCCTGTCTAGGCTCAGTGCTCATCGCTCAGCCACCATCATGAACGTCGTCCTGGGCAGTGCTCTCTGTTGCCCGAAGAGCCCATCACAAGCTCCATTTACTGTTTCAGAGCAATCAATGGTCATCCGTATGTCCTGCAAAGCCCTTGGTTGGCCTTTAGTTTCAGGATCCTGGGTTGGACAGTTGGAGTGTGAAGGCTAGAACAGGAGGATGAATGGAGCATTACTGATTTGTGTCTACCATAATGGCTGCACTCCTGACACTTCCCACACTCAATGCCAACAGCACTTTGAACGTTAGATTGTTTAGCCCATCATACATGCCCAAAGTTTGAAATAAGAAAGAGTGATGGGGGAGGAGCTACGCTAGCAAACAAGATGGCTGCTTAGGCTCCCGGCTCCGCCGACCTCCATATCCTGCCAGATGATCCTGTCGTTAATCCTGTTTTTATGCCCGACCTCCGTTTGGATGAACTGAAGCGCACTCCGAAGGTGCAATCCCGAAAACTTAATTGGCTTGTTAGACGGAGTTGTGTCGAGTTGAAGTTTGTGGCCTAGTCCAACAGGAGAGCCGGGGCCTCGAGTTTTGACCCAGCCGGGTTGCAGTTGAACAACATCGGCTGTGAGAACCTAGCAGGGTCCGGGCTACCGCAGTGGAGGTCTTTTTTTGCCCGATTTTGACGGCGGTCATTCTGAGTGACTAACATCGAGGGAGGGGTGATGTGACACGACAGTGGTTGTGAATGGGGTCCCCTGTCCCGTGGACCCGGTTTCCCACTCGCCGGGGCTCGATGGGTCAGGGTCTTCGCTCACAGCAGCGAAGTGCAGCTTGCTGCTGCAGGAACAGACCAGTCTCCCTCCGATGCCGTCCATTCCCCCCGCCCCCCCCCCCCGTCGGTTCCCCCGGAGAAACCAGGCTCTCTGGGGGAAGTGAAAATGATCTGTACTGTGCGGGGAGAAAAGGACCGGACGGAGCGTGAGCCGTCGCTAAGGACAGTATTGGCAGCCATCGGGGCATTTCATTTAAATATGGATGCCCTGATCCACAAAATGATTACGGGCATTTCTGAGAAGGAGTGTGTGCAACCGGACCCTACTCCACTGCAAGAACTGCTGCCAGCTGAGATTTACAAGTCGACCATCTTGGCTTTGGACGAGGACCCCGTGCGACAAGAAGTGCCGAAGCCCTCGGTTAGTATTCTGGAGAATCCTGAACCCGGTGTTTGGAATATTTTACTACGTCTACCATCACTGCTGACTTTGGGAGAATCGATTGGCGTTCCCTTCCCGGAGATTCCTGTCGGTAATTGTTTTTGGACTTCTGTTTCATCCTTTCCCTCTTTGATGACCACGCGATCGTGGAGAAAACAACATTGGAACTATCCGTCCGTGAGGGAGCGTTTCTGTGCTGATGGATTCCTTGAGGAATCACTGACTTTGATTTTTGTTGGACTGAATTTTTTTGGACTCTTTCTGCGTTTTGATTATCCTGTAGAAGTGTTTATCCTACCGGGAGGGGTTCGCATGATGGTTCAGGCCGGGGGGGAAGGGGACCGGGAGCCCATACGGAAATGCCCTCCCCCATGTTTTTCTCTTTTCTATTTTTAGAATCTAGTTAGTCTGGGCGACAGGCACACTGCTAGTTGGGGTTAGGTGATAGCCATATGCAGGGGTGCAGGGTGGGGGGATGGGTTTATTATTTTATTTCGGTCTCATTCTTATGGTTTTCTTTTCTTCAATCTTCTCTTTGGTCTCTCCCTTATTAGCAATATTGGCGAAATATCCTGATTTTGTTTACCTTCCAGTGTCTGGTTGCCATGCTTTGTCTACTATTCTGATTTTACGGGTGGGTGGGTTTTGAGAGCCGGCGCTTAAACTGTTTGTCGATTGTAATGCTACTAATCCTGCTTCGTTCTTATTAGCACAGGCGTCTCAGCGATTCTTCTGTTACTGCAAGTATATCCTGTCTTTGTACCTGTCCGCCCTATTATTATGTTGCAATGTATGGCACCAGATATGTCTATTCCGTTTTTCTTGTTTTAAAATAATAAAAAGATTTACAAGAGAGAGTGATATTTTGAAAAACTATTGGGGGACTGTATTTTCTCCATAGACTTTTGTCAAATCGGAGGCGATAGTAAACAGGAGACTGCTAAAATAAAGAAGTTTGGCTTACATAAACAAGAGTTTCCCTTCTGAATAGGATCTGTTGGCATGAACTAAACTACAATGGATGTTCGTAGCTACCCCAAAAGAGTAGACATAGATGGTACAGGCAGTGCTTAATTATAGCCGGTGGTTTCCGGAGGTTGGCACTGGCACTTTATTGCCAACACCGGCACTTATGACAGCTGCCACATGATGGTGCTGTTTGTGTAATTTCGAGATGAGCAGAGGAACAAGTGTTTATTAATTGAATATATGTTAAACACAACTAATACCTGCCATCCAAGGCATTATTACAGCTTTGAGGGCCTCGAAAAGTGTGAACTGTCACACTAGTAGCTGTGTTTTTATTAGTAGTTGTGTAGTTAGTATCATTGGCAGCGCTGGCTTTGGCTATTCATGGTGCAAACTGCAGTGGCCTCCTGACAAGGGGCCCTGGCACTTTTTTTTCTTCAAATTAAGATAAACATACTTTAGTCAAATAATAATTCATTATTTAATCTCCATTAGACATATTAGAGAACTAAATACAAGGAATTGCAAAGCATTGTATAATGGTTGCACATGGATAGATTTGCAACTAGAAATGTAGCCAATCAATTACTGCTCTTTCAAGAAAATATAGCCTTAGCTTATTGCAGTGGGTTATTATCTGCACCTGTTACTTTTCCATGTATATTATCAGGGCAAAATAGGTGGACGTCATCCACCCACTATTTTTACAGGGTGGATGCCACACCCCCTGCCGAAAATTTCTGCCACTGTAAAATACGTGGAACTTGTCTTGGTGGAATTTTCACACACTGGGATACATTCAGTAGTGCCTGCATCTTGTCTGCTTTCACTGGAGCAGCAACCAGCAGGTGGCGAGGGGGCTTTCTTATTTTCACTTATGACTGGGCCACAAACAACGGCCTGATTTAAAGGGCCATCCTGGCTGGGAGCTACATCGAACCTATCCTCTAGATGCCAGAGCAACTTAGGGTAAACAAGGGCACGTGGCTTATTATCTCTTCACAAGAATGGAAGATAAATTATGTTTTGGAAGCAAACTTTTGACTTTGTTCAATCCTATATAAAAGAGATATGAATGCATGGGAATGTCAGATGTATCATTCTGTATGAGTAGTTGCATGAAAAACAATTTAAATGCCACAATTTGTTAATTCTTTTATCAATCAATCAATCAGGAGTTTGTTAAAGCGCGACTACTCACCCGTAAGGGTCTCAAGGCGCTAGGGGTGGGGGGGTGGGGGGGTGCAGGTTCCATTCCATCAAGGAGGGGGTCTGTCGAAGAGCCAGGTTTTGAGGTTTCTTGCGAAGATGGGGAGCGATGTTGTCTGTCTGAGGTGGAGCGGAAGGGCGTTCCATGCTTTGGCCGCGAGGAAGGAGAAGGAGCGGCCTCCCGATCTGGTCTTTCTGGTGCGGGGGACCACGGCATAGGAAAGCTGGGCTGATCGTAGGGTCCTTTGGGGTGCGTGGAATTTGAGTCGGCTGTTCAGGTATGCTGGTCCGGTGCCGTGGAGGGCCTTGTGTGCGTGGGTGAGCATCTTAAAGGTGATTCTTGCCTCGACGGGGAGCCAGTGGAGTGTGCGCAGGTGCTGGGAGATGTGGCAGTGTTTTGGCAGGTTGAGGACCAGTCTTGCGGCGGCGTTCTGGATGTTCTGTAGCTTGCGGATGAGGTTTTTGTTTATTCCGGCGTAGAGTGCGTTGCCGTAGTCGAGTCTGCTGGTGACCAGGGCGTGAGTGACTGTCTTTCGGTGTTCGAGGGGATCCATTTGAAGGTCTTACGAAGGAGGCGGAGGGTGTGGAAGCAGGAAGATGAGACAGAGTTGATCTGGCAGTCCATTTTGAGCTCGGAGTCCAGGATGATTCCCAGGTTGCGTGCGTGGTCTGTGGTGGTTGGCGGGTTTGCGAGGGCGGTGGGCCACCAGGTGTCGCTCCAAGCGTCGGGGTTTGGGCCCATGATGAGTACTTCTGTTTTGTTGGTGTTTAGTTGAAGGCAGCTGTTTTTCATCCATTTGGCAACTGCTTCCATGCCTTCTCGAAAGTTGCGTCTGGCGGTGTTGGGCTCGTTGGATAGGGAGAGGATTATAGCACTATTGCTCCCAGTGTAAGGTGTCAGAGTCATTTAAATATCACACACACACACACACACACTACCACACACACACTCACACACATACTACCACACACATACACACACTACCACACACTACCACACACACACACACACAAAATCATACAAGTGTGTAAATCAATGTACAAGAAGTGTTACATAAAACATAAATTATGTGGCAAGAATAGGTAAATTATGTTGCGTAATACAGCACATTTAGTGATAGTATTACCTCATTATTTTGGAATTTTTACACATGTTAAGCTTCTGGGCAAAGGTTTCACCTCATTAGTACCACTTTGGCGCCGATAATACAGAACTAAACAACAGAAATGTGACCAGTCAACCTTTGCAAAGGGCCTTCCACTGAGCGGCAACATGTCACATGTCACAGAGCTTTCAGAGCTTTCAGTAACTTTTTTATCTATTTGAGCTAGATATCTGCTGATTATGCAGCAGATGGCGGATTATGTGACAAATACCTAAGTATGCGGAAACTGGTGATGCTGCAAAACTGCATAATTACAGTGGCCCTGAATGAGGGTTACAAGGCGTAGGAGTCACACATTGCCCTTCATAGCTCACTGTGTTAGATTATAAGAATTGCAGATTATGAACTCCTAGTAACAAAAGGATTACTGTGTTAGAAGCAGCAACCCCCATCCACATAAAATAAAAACCTGTTGTCTGCATGTTACACAATGTGACTTCACAAAACACAGATATCTCCAGCACATGTATTAATCACTGTAGTAATCTCACCATTATTATGATTCCCTGAGATTTACTGGGCACACAAAGATCTTTGTAGCCGGCACCTTAACCCCATAAAATATATTAAAATGCAGCCTATAAAACCAGATAAGCCACTATAGAGCTACTGTCACTTTTCTTTTTTTTTGACAAAATCTGTGTGGCTTCTTTGAGTTTAAAAAGAAAATGTATATGGTGACTGTCATGTTTCTTTCCATGACTCCGCCCTCGTGAACCTACCCCCTTTTTGTTAACTTCATTTAATGGGATCCAGGAGTGAAATGTTTCCTATTCCTACACTGCTGTAAGGGACACACATGGCAGCAGCAGGGTTGGAAAACCTTTTTAAGCTTTTACCGCGACAGCCCTGTGATTTTTCCAAGCCTGCCCAGTGCCAAAAGCCTAGAAGAAATCAGCAGGAAGAACATAGAAAAATATCCTCTCTGGGATTGTCCCAGAATGATGCATGGGGTCAACATTCATTGCACGAAGAGATGGGAAAGACAACAAATAACAGGCAGCGCCGAGCCAGAGCCAAGCAAAGGGTTGGGCTGGACTCTGTGAGCCTGTGGACGAGCCGGCACTTTGAAATATTTGGCAAGTAAATCATGCAATATGGTAGCTGTCTTCGAAATACAAGAAGTGTATATATTTAGCATGTAGTTGTGTTTCACCTTAGTACACTATATTACATCACTGCATTGAGAAGGATTTATCAAAAGTGAGAAAGTAGAACTTTATTGTTTGATTAATTAAAATCATTACAATAGAACGCGTAAAAAAACACCAAGAACAAAACACTTATCAATTCTCTAAAAAAGTATTATTTTCCCTTTAAAAAAACATGGAGAAGTGATGATTTTTTAATATGAATTTGTAAACATTCTTGCCCACCTGGGCCCCAGCAACAATGGCATTAGTATGCTAGGAAGCAACTCAGTTGTCATGTAAAATTATTCTTATTATAAACGTAGCAAAACTGTAGACTAGTAAATCAAACACACGTTTTTTGAACAGTGCACACCCTGAACACATATATCTGAAGGAACGCTCATATGTTGTGATAAGGAAAAATGAGTCTCTGTGAAATAAAATACTTGCATAGGATCACATAATTGGATAGCAAGGCAGCCGTGCTTAATCATTGGTTTTCTTGGTGCATATTGCGCAGTACAGCCCCTAGATGGGGGTCTTTTTCTGTTAGCCATTAATGCTTTGTCTTTAATTCTCTCTGCACGAGGTTACAAGATGGTGGCAGAAGTCACATGAAAGCTTAGCTTGTGTTGGTCTCAAGGGCCTGAGAGGACCTCAAGTGAGCAAAACCCAGTCAGCTAGCTCCAGCTGTCAGTGGGTCGCCCCCTCTAGTTGAACAACATTTAGAAAGATGAGCAGCCAGAATGTTGGTCTTTTTGTTCATGAGCCCTTACACCTTTCATAACCAACCTGTGCCTTGCCTTCCCTTGGACTTGGAGCAAATGCTGCACATGGACAGAAAGAGGAAGAAAGAAGCCAGATGGAGATTGCTGGTGGAGATTAGTCAGCTGTAGTCAGGTCTTCATTCCAACTCTTGGTAAGTAAAGCTACACCAGACAGAATTGTCCCCATCTGACTGTAAAAGAAATACTACACCTTATCTTCAGACACATTTTTGCCCCTGTGATGTGGCATCTGCTTGGCATGCGGGTTAATTTCAAGGGAATGCTTCTGACTCAAAAGGCTGGGCCCAAGGGTGACCACGGCTCAAGCCTTGCTTGCAAATAAGAGCTTCTTTAGGAATGTGGAAGCTAACAGATAACAGGAAGAGCCAGAGCACAAGCTGAAAAATAAAACTGTCAAGTATTTCTTGCAACAAAATATGCAAAGTCACTTCACCATTGAAAAAATAGTTTTTGGTTAAAATTCAGAACTATATCACTGCATTGACAGGCATTTACTAAAATTGATAGCTTGAATTTAATAACAACTTACACACATTTGAGCCAACCCCTACCTAGACAACAATGATATTAACGAACTAAGAGGCAATTCAATTGCCCTGAGTACCCTATATGTGCATTAGATTCTTATTGTACAAAGAACAACATTATAGTCTTTGAGATCAAACACAAGAGAAAGGTTTGCCTAGAATCACACAATTTAGTCAAGTGGGGAAGCCAGGAATGATCCCAGGTTTTCTGCTTTCAAGCTGTATAATTCTGCCACTAGATGAGCATCCCTTTATCTCTCCTGTTTTACATCAAAGGTCAATACTTTGACTTTAATCTGTGGTGCATGAGGTTAGAGCGTGGGTGGCAGGCCAGAAGCCACATGCAAGTCATTTGACATTTGCTCCTTATAAATGGCTGTAGATTCTTATTATACATTGTGCAACCATATAGTCCACTGAATTCAGCAGAAGAGAGAGAATTGCTTAGGATCACACAATTTGGTCAAATGTGGAAGCTGGGATGGATCTCAGATTTTCTGCTTTCACATTGTTCAATTCAGTCACTTCAAGGATAGATATTTCTACTGTTTTCCATCAAAGGTTAATACTTTGTCTTTAACTCTAGGCACATGAGTTTGAAGTGTGGGCTGCAGGCAGAAGCAACATGAAAGTTAATTGTCTTATGCACGCTATAAATGGCCTAGATTCTTATTATACATGGAACAACATTATAGTCAATGAAATCACTCAAAAGAGTTATCTGTCTACTACTAATAGCTAAGCCCAAGTTTAGTTTTCACTTAAAATGTAATTTCATTAATTGCTGTATGTTTGTAGAAGTGCTTAGATCGGTGTATGTAACTTACATTTGTCAACTTGTTTCAAGTTTAGGCAGTACCACAGATTGATGCACAATTATTTGCCAACTTCAAATAAGGGCTGTCTCACATAATCTTGCTTGCTCCTCCACAAACAAAATATTACAGGTTGGCGCCCCACAAGAAAACAGTATTTCCAAACATATTAATGTATGTGCTTGATTTACCAATTCAAGTCACTAATTTTGAAGAGCTGTTTTCCTTGAAAGGAATTGATGTTGTTTTTTAAAGCTCTGGAAATTCGAGAGCATTGGGTATGGCTGTGTTAAAGTAGCCAAGTTGTTACCCTGCCTGGGTATGGCTGGTTGTATTCTTTGGCCTTTTCATCCCTACCTACTATAGGGATGCTCCCCAGTTTGCGATGTACTGAATCATTACACAATAACACAGGATAGCTTTACAGTTACAATACTTTTAGTTATGACAGGCTGATGTGATGCAGAGTTAGGCTATGAATGATGTAGGAAGGTGGATACCTGACTATGGTTACCCCAGATTTTTTGCCTAGTGTTTAGCTGGTTTTCGACTTAGTTGGCCTGGGATCCTGCTAATCAGGGCCCCAGGCTATCTACTCTCTCTTTAAAATGGACTCCATGTACCCTAGGTACATCTCCAATTGGATACTGGGTCACCTCAGTGTACTAGAGGTACCCAGGGCATAGGTGCATCCAAGGACTACCAGGGGCTGCAGCATGTATTTTGCCTGGCTGGCCACCCAAATTCTATTGCAGGACAGGAGGCTCCGATTATGCTAGTCTCATTTCTTTATTGAAATGCTCAGCAGCCAAGTAAAAAACCACATTACCCAGAAACACTTGGGTAATAACCATAGAGTCTTGTAGTATAAATAAGCGTACAGACAATCCCACTTCCTCTTTCTTTGCTGCTCCGCAGCCAGTTAAGTGCTTCTTACCTTACTATTGTTGTTTGCCTGGCACTTTGTATTGCTTGCGCAGCTTATGTTTGGTATTTATTGCCGCTTTGTTTCCGCGCTTCTCGCGCTGCTTGCGCTTTCCTTCGCCATTCCGTTCGGTTTCCGTTTCGGGGGCGGCGCGGCTGGGTGCGAGGCATCTCCACCCTGAGATCGGGCGCTTGGTGCCTGTGTTCTCTTATTGCTGTGGAGTGGATTTTGGGGTCAGGGCAGGCTCGCGCTGTTCACGCGAGCTGCTCTCCTTCCTGGTAGGCGGCCGGTTGCAACGCGCATGCGCGTTTTGATATTTCCGGCGCTCCGTGTTGTTTCCTCACCGGAGCTCTTTCTGAAGGACGTCCCCTGCGGCGTTAACGCCCACAGCCTCCAGGATTGACCCTGTAGACGCCAGTCTCTAGAACAAGACTCTGGTTGTAAAATTTGGCATAGGCTTTGCCTAGGGTGACGTTTTTGGTGTCAGTAAGCCCTCCCTCCACTCTCTACATCTTTTAACCTGTAGTTTCTGCAGTTTGGCTTACTGTGAGGGTTTTTTCACCCCCCTTTACTTGAGCCTTTGGCTTGTTTATACCTTTTCATTCCTCATTTGTGGGCATATTTTTCACACCACTTGTGAAACATGAGTGAATATTACTATGAGGAGGATGAAGAATACGATGAGGAGGCTCCAGACACCATGGAGCAGCATCTTGTGGAGGCTTTGGACCGTGGAGTCCAACACTCAATGAATAAAGCACTGGTGCGTGCTATCACGCCTCTCAAAAGGCACTTGACTAAATATGCTGAACAGCAGGGTTGGGTCCCTGCGGCTAAGAAGTCTTCATCTTCACCTGCTAATCCACATGCTTCAGTCCTCAAGAAATTGGCACAGTCCTTGTCGTCTGCCAAACCTACCGCTGTTGTTGAGGATGATGAAAGTGATGACCTGCAGTCCTCCTCTTCCTCAGATCCCGCTCCTCCCCCTCCCAAGAAAAAGAAATGCAAGGAACATTTTGTCGATGCGTCGTCGCATCCACCTGTCCTTACGTTTGAGCCGGCGGACATTGTCCACCCCCAGTCTACGGCTTGGCTTCCTTCCCCGGCTGTGACGAAGTACGTCCAGCAGCACATACGTCAGCCCTTTGAAAAGGGGGTACGTGCCCGTCTCCGGTCTGAGTGCCCGCGACCAGACTTGGCGGAGACCCCTGAGGTAGATCCCACCATGACAACGTACCTACGCAAATTTGCGAAAGACCCCAAAAAGGGTCTTGATAGGTCCTGGCGGGCTTGCCAGGACAAGGTTTTGGATCTCCTGGGGCCCCTCACCAAAATGTTGGACCTTGGTTTTCTTGCTAAGAGTACTAATCGGATGGTGGATCCGGATGAGCTAATTAATTGGGCTCAACGCGCCATTTGCCAGTTGGGTAATGCCAACTGTGCGCTCTCTGCTGAGCGGCGCCGGTCCATTTTGCTGAAATTGGACCCTAAACTGCAAGAATTGGCCACTTCGGAGTCGGGTCCTGCGGCCCGGGGTCTTCTCTTTGGACAACCATTTTTGAAAGAGCTGGCCAACTTTGTAAATACCTTCAGCGGCCTGGATAAGGCTCAAGCGTCTCTCCGCCGGACCCTTCGTCCGGTTTTCAACAGGGCCGGAAGAAGTAGGGGGCGTTCCTCCGGCCGTGGTCAGCAACAGCCCTCCCAGAAGGGGTACCAGTCCCAGCGGGGAGGTCAGCAGGATTCGGGATATACCCCACGTTCGAACTTCTATCCCTCCAGAAAAGGACGTGGCCAGTTTAAAAAAGGACGTGCTGGTGGATCCTCCGGCGGCTACCACGATTCCGCCACTTCAGGTGAGAATTCTTCCTGCATGCAGTGTTGTTCTGGGGGGCAGGATTCGCCTTTTCCTAGAGAACTGGCGATCAATCTCCAGCGATGCATGGGTGCTAGAGACGGTTCAGGGCTTCAAACTAGAGTTTTATCATCCTGTTCGTCAGTCCCGTCTTCCCTTTCCTCTCCATTTCTCAAGCCAAAGTCAAGAGTTCATCACAGAGGAACTCAGGTCTCTGGAGGCCAAGGGGGCGATTGTGCCGACGATGCGCCATCCTCAGGGCTTTGCCAGTTCAATCTTCCTTGTGGAGAAGAAGGGAGGGGGATCGAGGTTGGTCCTCAACCTGAAGGACTTCAATGCGGGGGTGGTTTACCGCCACTTCAAGATGGAGGGAATCCATCTTTTGAGGGATCTCCTGAGGGAACGGGATTGGATGGTCCGTCTAGACCTCAAGGATGCATACCTCTCGGTTCCGATTTTTCCGCCCCTTTGCCGTTTTCTTCAATTCCAGTGGCTGGGGATATGGTATCAGTATCAGGTTCTTCCATTCGGCCTTTCGTCAGCACCGTGGTGCTTCACGAAACTGTTGCGTCCGGTCGTGGAATCTCTCCGCAGTCGCGGAGTTCGCTTGATCATCTATTTGGACGACATCCTCCTGTTAGCGGATTGTCCGGTAAAGCTTATGACTCACCTGACATGGACCGTAGACCTGCTCCAGTCTCTGGGGTTTTTAGTGAACGTTCCCAAATCTGTACTTCAACCTACACAGGTGATAGATTTCTTGGGGTTTCAAATCAATTCCCTCTCTTGTCAACTTCTGCTACCTCGTCAGAAAGTTTGTTACATCAAACGGGAATTGAGGTCTGTTGTCTCGAGTCCGACGGTGTCGTTGAGATCATTAGCTCGAGTTGTCGGTCTTTTAGCGTCTTCTCTGCAGGCGATATTTCCAGCTCCGCTACATTACAGAGCGTTGCAGTGTTTGAAGATTCAGCATCTTCAGAGGGGCTTCGCTATTCCAACCGCATCCCTCTGTCGGAGGAGGCGAAGTCGGAGATGACGTGGTGGTTGAATCACATGGAGGCCTGAAACGGCAGAGCCCTCTTCGGATCTTCTCCAGAGATTGTGATCGAGTCGGATGCCAGTCAATGGGGCTGGGGAGCCCGCTGCGGTTCGGTCGCGACAGGGGGACGATGGACACCCCAAGAGCGCTATCTCCACATCAATTGTTTGGACTTGCTGGCGGGATCGTTTGCGATCAAATGTCTGTCTCCACTTCAGTCCCGCTGCTGTATACTTCTCCGGATGGACAATGTATCAGCAGTCCGTTATATCAACAAGCTCGGGGGGACTCGTTCGAGGTTGTTGGCGGAGATCGCCAAGGAGTTTTGGCATTACTGTCTACACAACGGGATCACAGTTATTGCGGAGTACCTTCCGGGTTGTCGCAATGTGGTGGCGGATTGGAACTCCAGGTACCTGAGGGATTTCAGCGACTGGAGACTCCATCCGCGTGTGTTTCGGCAACTTCTACGGATTTGGGGCCCTTGTCAGATCGACCTCTTTGCGTCCCGGCTCAAAGCCCAACTTCCCCGGTTCTTCAGCTGGAGACTGGACCCGGAGGCTCTGGCAACGGATGCTTTCCTTCAACCGTGGCCGACCTCCCTGTGTTATGCGTTTCCCCATTTATGATGATCCCCAGGGTTCTGGCCTATGTGACACGTTTTCAGGCGGAGCTGATTCTGATCACTCCTCTGTGGCGGGCTCAACCTTGGTTCCCTGTTCTCCTGGAAATGGCTTGCGCATTGCCATTTCTTCTGCCTCAGAAGCGGAATCTCCTGTTAGATCCGCTTCAGAATCCGCATCCCCTGGTTCAGTCAGGCTCTCTCCTTCTCCTGGCGTGGCGGATTTCGGGGAACGGTGGGCTGTGTCAGGCCTTTCAACGGACGCTACCAAACTCCTCAGCAACGCCTGGGCCCCAGCTACCCACAAGCATTACAGAGGTTCCTGGAAACGTTGGAGTGATTGGTGTGCTCAACGGCAAGCTGATCCGACATCAGCTGATGTCTCTTTAATTGTCAATTTTCTGGCCTCCTTATATTCGGCTTCTGGTTTGGCGTACCGTACTATCAATAATTTCCGCTCTGCTATTTCAGCAGGCCATATTCCTATCGATGGTAAACCTGTGGGGGAGCATCCTTTGGTGTCCAAGGTGCTTAAAGGCGTTCGTATGGCTGTTCCTCCGCGTCCCAAATATGTGGCCTTATGGGACGTTTCGGTTGTTTTGCGATTTTTAGAAGCCTGGCCGGTCAATTCCTTGCTATCACGCAAACAACTTTCGGCCAAGCTTACCATGTTGCTGTGTTTGCTTTCTTGCAAACGAATTTCAGACGTTCACGCATTGGATCTTGCTGGTCGGAGTTTTACTCCTGAAGGGGTTACATTTCGCCTTTCCCGGCGCACCAAGACTGATACTGAGATTATCTCTTACCCTTCTTTTCCAGCTCGTCCCAACCTTTGTGTTGTCCAATGCCTTAAGGCTTATGAGGTGAGTACTTCGCTTCTTCGTTCTGATATGCACGGTCAACTGTTGATTGCATTACTGAAGCCTTTCCGCCCCGTTACTCCTGCTACGTTGGCTCGCTGGGTACGGTGGCTTATGGGAGAGGCAGGGATTGATGTTTCTGTTTTTGGTGCTCATTCGGCTCGTGGAGCCATGGCTTCTAAAGCTTTTTCATTGGGAGTCACCTTGGGGGATCTTATGAAAGCTGCTGATTGGTCAACAGATTCAGTGTTTAAGACTTTTTACTTTAAACCTGTACCTACGGTTGCTTCTGTGGTATTAGATGAGCTTTGAACAAGCATAATCGGAGCCTCCTGTCCTGCAATAGAGTTCAAAATTTGCAAACATTCGTGACAAGAATTTTCAATTCTATTAAGGACTAGGAGGCGAGGATTATCCCACCCGTAGAATGTACATTGTGATACTGACAATTGTTTATGCATTATTCTGTTACAACAGTCTATATTGGTTTGTCTTCTTTTCCCACCCTTATTTCGACATATTCCTGATTTTTATTTGGACGAATATTACGGCTTGGTGTCTCTTTTCAGGCTCTGATCCCAAATGATGCGCCTCCGGTTCCACGTAGGAGTGCCTGTTATCTTCTCTGAAGAGGTTTCCTGTTTTTCTGCCTTCTGCTGTTTGGGATGTCTCCCTTCGTTAACTTCCATGGACTAACTCTGCTGTTGCATTGACTGTTTTGGATTGTTTACTGTTTCCTGGATTCTCCTCACCAAAGAAAGAGGAAGTGGGATTGTCTGTACGCTTATTTATACTACAAGACTCTATGGTTATTACCCAAGTGTTTCTGGGTAATGTGGTTTTTTACTTGGCTGCTGAGCATTTCAATAAAGAAATGAGACTAGCATAATCCTCGCCTCCTAGTCCTTAATAGAATTGAAAATTCTTGTCACGAATGTTTGCAAATTTTGAATTGACACAACTGGCTGAACACTCAGCTGGGGCAAGGTGGTGTAATCACCCTTTGCTTAGATATAGTATACCTATGTCTAAACCTATATCTGGACACATATGCCCCTATAAGTCACTCCTACGGCAGGCCTTAACAATCCTGGAGACAGAGTGCTTGGTTTTATGTGAGATGGTGCTCTAGCATGAGCTGAGCCTGTCTGCAGCTTTCGGAACCATGTCCTTATAGCTGTTCTGGGGTATTGCCATACCATATACTCTTAAGTGCAGTATAATCCTCGCGGTTACTTGCTAACTATGGTTTGGCTTTATCAAAACATGTTGTGTAAGGTGTCATACACTTTGGAATACTACCCCCTCACCAGTCCTGGCGACGGGGGTAGCATTCCACCCTTCTAGAGGGAGAAGACATGTTACTTTCCTTAAACGCGGTTAAATCTAAGCAGAGCCTCAGCATCACAAAATGGATGCTGCTGCCACAGGCACAAGTCTGGCCTCCTGCTGCTGACCAAAACTCTGGCAGGGGAGGCCTGGACAAAAGGGACAAAAGGTTTCCTGTCACAGGCAGGTGTTACACCACCCCAGACAGGAGATAGTGGATTGGGGCAGGGAGGGCTGAATGAAACTAGACACTGCCTGGGGCGCACAAGGTGTCCCAGGCAAAGCCCAGTTCAAACCGGTGCTGGGACACTCCAGCCCCAGCTCTGGCGCAAAACTGGACAAAGGGAAAGGGGTGTAACCACCCCCTTCCTGGGTCCCACCCATAGGAGGAACCTAGCTGGAGATCCAGCCACCTGATTTGGAATAAAGGTAGGGGCTGTGCCATGAAACAGTAGATCATCCTGACTAAAACTTTGATACAAAACTCCGGACCCTTCGACATCCTACTCGACATAGAAGACTGAAGAATCTCCCTTGTGGTCAAGGAGTGACCACCCTGCACAAGCAGGCACCATCAGCGCTCAAAGGTTTTCTTTTCCGTTGCTTCCGCCAGAGCTCGAACGACAGAGACCGACAAGACCTGGACTCCCAGACTTCCAACAGCCCGATCCACAGTCCCAGCAAAGCTGAGACCCGTGGAGGCGACGTGAGACGTGGTACCGGCCATCTTGGAAAGCCAGCGAAGTGCTTCCGGTGCAGCTCCCAAGGCACCCTCGATGCTGTGCATTGGGGATTGAGAAGCCCCAGCCCGAGCAGCTTTTGCACCAAAGATTACCTCTCCACACTCTCCGGGTGCAGCGTGGGGCCCTTTTGCACTTTTCCTGCTCCACACGTTGTCCGGTCACTTGCCCGTTGGTTAGTAGCCTCTGTGACGACGATCCTTTGAATTTACACTGCTGGTCTGGTTGCTCCAGACTGGTCCTTGCTCCCCATGAAAAGGAGTTGCCGATCTGACCTCGCTGGTCCGATCCATAAACCATCTCCGATTCCTGCGTGGGTTGCATTTGCTAATGCCTGTTGACTTCGATTCGAGAACCGACACCGCCGACAGTGAGAGCCTTTGTGAGACAGTCCGTGTCCACCTCCTGTTTGTCGTCGATCCATCCTGGTCCACGTGGCAGCGGAGACAAACTACTCAACATCACCTGATCGCAACCCGACATCGCCTGGTTCCTTCTTGGTTCCATCCTGGTCACTGGCTAGTGACCTAGACTCTGTCCCTTCTGCTTTCAGGTACTCTACATCTTGGATCCACCCTTGGATCCAACCGGACTCTTCCCTCCTGGTAGCCTGCAGCATATTTTCCTCCATGCTCCATAGAACTCCACGACGAAACCCGACTCACTTTGACACCTATGCACGCGCTTCCTGTGGGTGAGGTAACGAGAGTACTCCGATGCTCCTGTAGTGGTTTACACCTCTAGTGTCCTAGTTTTAAGTGGTTAAGTTCTAGTCCAGTCGGAAGTCTCCTAAAACAGTAACTTTCTAACTTTTACGCACCATTGACTTCTATTGGTGCAACGATTGCCTATAGACGCAGCACCCGTATCCTGCGGACCTCCCCCGACCTAACCTTCATTAGTCCAATGTAGCCCCAGCGATTCTCAAGGCCCTAGGCCTTACCATTGTTCGTGACGTGGTTCTTATACCACTATTTTAGTATATGGTTTGAGTGGCCACCCGGCCTATCCATATTTGTGCAACTTTTGTATGTTATATGAAGTTCTTTGTTTAACGCTTGTGCTTCTGTGCTCATAAAGAGTACAGGGGATTATTCTAGTAATACATACATATATTTTATAATATATAACTTGTGTGGTGTCCTTTCATTTGATGTTAAAAGGATTGCATATGGTAAAACAGCTGGCTTCACATGCCCTCTTAAGTTTAGCCTAAGACTGCTTTTGTCCATGCTACCAATAAGATAGCTGGTCTATAAGGTTGACTTACAACCAATCACCATAAGGGTCGTTTGGACTGGTGTAAGGTGCTCACTAGAATAGTGATCATCATATACCAGGCCAACTTCTCACAAATGAGATGAAAGATCATGTATGCTTACATAGGGATGGGTCCTTCAGGATAAGTTACAGTATATAGGCGAGCCAGCAAGTCAGTTTTACTGTAAACAATTAGGCCTTCTCCACTCCACCTTGTTGGCAGTGTAACATGTCTAGTCAAAGTTCTTATCAGCAAGAGTAGTCTTATGTAGATTCTGATAACTGGTCATACTTTGTTGTGTCTTTCATTTTTCCTACATCTCCATACTACCGTAGCTTTTCTATACAAACAAACAATATTTCCTTGTGACGGCAAATATTTTCTTGAAAGTGCTAGTTAGGACTGGAATTCCAAGTGTCCTTGTTTTGTGGTTACATTAGGGCTCCCTTCAGATTAAGGTCAGGTCGCAGTCGTCATATAAAAACTACAGAATAAATGCACAAAGAGTTAAAAACCAAAGGATTAATACAAGGAAAGTTTAATAGAGTCTCAATTACTAGATGATTTGTAAAGTGAAACCAGAAAACCACTCCGTCATCAGCCGCGGTCACGCTGTGCTGATGACGGAGTGGTTCCGTCACGGCCTGCTCGGAATGCCTGCGCGGCGTGGATTCCACACCTACGCTGAACGTTCTATTGAGCGGGCGGGGCCGTGACGGAACCGCTCCGTCATGAGCACAGCGCAATCGCGGCTGGTGACGGAGCGGTTCTGTCACCAGCATGCGCCCGCCGCGCGGCCGCCCCATCCCCTTAGCACTGCAGCAGAATAGCCGCCGCAGTGAAGGGGTTAAAACTGCGGAGAAATGCAGGAAGAGGTAAACATCAAAAGTATACACAATTGCTGATCTAAACTTTTTCCTGAACAGATGGAGCTGTAAAATACAAACAACTCACCTTGTGATTCACAGGGTTGGGAGTCTGCAGGGCTCCATCTAGACTCTGCAAGCTGGCGACGCAGGCCCGAGTCACAGACAACTGCAGTGTACAACTGCACCACCTTCTCTCCACGCTGCCACCGCGTCCAAGGGTCTGTTCCTGGCTGCCAGACTATCGCTGTGTAGTGCCATACACGTGTGACGTACCTAGGATATAGTGCAGCGTTGGAAGCAGACACCTCGAGTCTGAGCAGTGTGCCTGATGACAACATGTGCAGACTCAATTTCTCTATTTCTCACCTGCCTGCAACCTCTACCCCACCCTTTGCCAACTTGTCACAAGGTGGGACCAACCCCTCCCTGTGATGAGTCGGAAGTGGGTGGGGTAGCCATGCTCTCCACTCTCTGATGGACGTGAAGCCCCGGCACTAAAGGGCTTTAGCCTGGAGTGCCCGGGGCTAACTTTACCCCCACGTCATCAGGGGGTGGAGACTGATCCTTTTGGCTATGCATTTTCCGAGCAGATGACCTCACAGGCCTCAGGGCTGTGAGCTCGTCAGTCTGGCAAATAGTTCACCCAGGATCACTCAGCATCAGTGCCTCAGGCAGAGTGTCAGACTGGCAGTGTGCAGCACTTGAGGTTCCGTGACGATCGTAAGTGATGTTTTCGACTCGCACGAATATGGTCGAGTCTGGTATCTATGAACCGCAAATGACGAGTCTAGTGGGTGTGCGCAGTTTCGCTGTGCTAACCTGTATCGTTCGTTTGTTTCGTGGGTTATCTATCTGTACCCACGGGTTCCATCTTAGATACGGCATCCATTTTGTCTCTTGCCCTCAAGTAGCCAGCGAACGGACGCTGTCCGCTTCGCGACCCTGGGATTCCCAAGACTCTTGCGGAAGACACGTTTCCTTTGAAAGTGTCTTTATGATGAGGGGGATGATAGTATAAGGCAGATGGCCCCGCTCGAGGTACATCTTGCCGTGCCGGTCTATTGTCTTAGCCGTGCATCTCATTAGGCACGTCTCTTTGATGCCTGCAGCTCGTGTTTCCCGATACCGCCCCTTTTACACCCTTTCCGATCTCCCCACTGTTTCTGCCTTCCTCTGCACCTGTCCTTGTTCCTTCTTCGATCTGTTTACTTCCCATTGGAATGTACTAATGGTGGGAAGATGGGTTTTTACAGTTGGGAATCACCGAATGTTTCTGTACTTATGTTCCGGACCTTGAATACATCAAAGCGACCCCTCTTGGGGATAATGATGGAAACCAAGTTGTAAACCTTTGTGTACCATGTTAACCTATGAGAGAGAACTGTATAAAAAGGAGCGATCCACAGTAGCAAATTGAATCAGATCCCGCGAACTTACATGCTGTGTACTTCACGTGACTTCTGTGTTCCCTGCAGTAAATAAACCTCGAATCTTTGACGCCGAAGGAAGTGTCCCGTGTCTCTGTCATTTGTACGCCAGAACAGGTTACCCACGAAGGTTTCAGGTGTTGTCCCCTGGCACCGCTGGGTCTTAAATAACCCAGTCCTTCAGTTGGCGCCCAACGTGGGGCTGCATCAGTGGTACCGGTCCAAGCCCGACGATCGTGAGGAACTTCGTGTGAAATCTCCGAGGGAAGGTGCACCCCGCTTCATCGATCCTGTTGTCGAAATAAGTTGCCCGACGACTTTTCCCGCGAAGATTCCCGCCTCCTGACGGCTGCGACGGACTGCTGCCCTGACTGTAGACCTGTTTTGGCGCCTGGCGTAGACCTTGGTACAGCGAGACGATTGATGGGCCTTCCTGGTGACGCCATCGATCTTTGAGTTAAGTATTTGTGGGTCGCTCCCAGAGTCCTTGGTTGTGGTTGCTTAGTTGTTGCATGGTTCCATTGCATTTGTGGTTCTTAGTACTTGGTTCTTTGTTGTAATATTTGACGACTGCAGCCGCTAAAAACCGAGGGTTTTTGCTCTTTGCAGGGACTTGGTAAATCCCGTAACCCTTGAAGTTTGTGAAACTCGGCTAGTGTGCAAGATGCCTGGTCGTAGTACTTTGTTCAGTTGTTTCAGACGTTGTGGTACGGATTCCCGACTGGAGGACTCTTGTCTGATACCTCCGGTTGGAACTCCCACTTATGAGCTTTACAGCAAACACGGATTGGGTCCGATTACTTTTAACGAATATTGGATTCGCTACACCAAAAAGGATGGCGTCCTTAGTTGGCCACCTCATGGTAGTTTCGAGAACCCAATTTTAGATAATCTTGAGGCTAAATTGTTTAAGAAAAAGTCAAGGCCGGCCATGTTTGATGCCTTTCGGTTATGGCGTAAAGAAGCCAGACAGAAAGAGATCAGACAGACAAAACGTAATCAGAGAGATGGTGTTGCTACCATTGTAAAGAAAGCAGAGCAGTTCCAGCGTGATAAGGAGGAAAAGGAAAAGGAAGTGTTTGATAGGCTTCAGCGTATGTCTATAGATAAATGTTATCCCGCTTTGCCAACGGAGTCGGGTAAGAAAGAGGAATTAGTTGAGGATCCTTTAATGTCCTATCTTATGAAGTCACCACCTCCGTACGCACAGGGTACTGCAGCTCCTGTGGTTCCTCCTGTACCTGCTCTTGTACCTCCTCCTGTACCTGCTTCTCAACCTGTTCCTCCGACTGTTCCTGCTCCTTTGCCTACTTCTGTTCCTACTGCTCCTCCGCTTGTACTTCCTCATACTCCCGCTCCCGCTACTGCTCCTGTTTTACTTACTCCTGCTGCTTCTTCTGTTCCTGATTCTTCTCTTGTTAATACTCTATCGTATACTTCTCCATCTATCCGACGTTGTACCCCTTTAGTTGCTGCTAATTTTGTTAATTCTCTTGGACCTATTTCTGAGTCCGCTGGTTCGGACGGTCCGCAGAGACGTAGTCAGCTTCCCGGTAACAGGGAACGTGCTGCGCTGTATAATATGGCGATGGCATGGATGCTGCATCCCTATAGGATTCCTCCACGTTCGGTGGTGAATACGTTTGGTCAATTCAATATACCGACACAAAGATATGTTTTTGAAGAAATGTGCAAGGCCTTGCGTGACCAAATATCGGCTGATGCATCGGACGATGTATTAACTGCTTTAACCAACCTACAGCTCCAGTTTTCGAGCGGAATGATAGTAGGTACTAATGTTCGACGTGCTGTTGAGCAATTATTAGCTCTTCGCCCCTCTATGATGCCTCAAGCATTGTTCGTTGAGGATATTGAGAGGCCGTCAGATGTACCTGGTCAGTATCCCATGCGTGAAGTTCCACCAGTGTGGATGGCGGGTGATGCTGCTCAAAATCCGCCGATCTTACCGCATTTCCAGAGAGTATGGATACATCTCCCATGGAAACGATCAGAAGTCTTGCAGGTGAAGCAATCTTTGCCTGACCCTCGCAAAAATCCTGCAGGGTATTATAAGGAATTGTCGCAGCTCGTGGATGCTACGATAATGAATCTTGCCGATATCGATATGCTGTTTGGCAATGTCGTACCGCAACCGGTATGGGCCAAGATTCGTCAGGAAGATCATGCAAACGAATTAGGTGGTGATTGGGCTGCTCTTACTGCGGCAGATACGCGACAAATTGGTGGGGCTAAGCCTGAACAGCTTATTACTGCTCTCCCTCAGAGAATCATTACCCTGATGAAAACGCTTATGCCAGCTATGAGGGTGAACTGGGACAAGTTGTCAGCTTGCAAACAGAAGAAGGACGAGAGTGTCTCTGATTTCTTTACGAGATTTGAGGAGGCATTCATCGATCACAGTGGTCAGGATATGGGTACCGAGGGTGGTCAGCGGTTGTTCGTGGATAAATTTGTTTCTAACTTATTGCCCGACTTGAGCAATAAATTGAAAAATTCTGAGAGTGCGTGGGCTGTCTCTACTTCTGCTCAAATATTGGCTACGGCACAGTATTATGAGAATAGGGAGAAAGAAGAGAATGACCGTGCTGATAAAAAGACGAAAGAACTCAAAACAAAAGTGTTGTTGCAGCAGGCGTATCCTCCGCGTTCGAATCAGAATGATTCGCAACAACGTAATCGATCGCAGTCACAATCTAATAGGTCGCAATCGCGAAATGACTCCTCTTCGCAGAGATCTTCGTTAGGGTACAATCAGTGTGCCTATTGTAGACAGGAGGGTCATTTAAAATTCAACTGTCCAGTCCTCAATGAGCGTAATAGTGGTAACACATCTAGAGGAGGTCGTGGTGGTTCTCAGCAGACATCACGTGGTAGGGGTCGTGGTGCTCAAAATGATCGCTCAGATAATTCGTCTAATTCCAATAATTGTTTTGATCAACGTGGATCATCGCAAGGACGATCTGCGCAGTACAATGTAGATGATTATTACGTCGATCAGGGAACTGACGACAGTAATTACTAGGACAGCCATGGACAAGGAGAGGGAGTAGTTTCAGTTCCGGTTGATCAGAGAGGGCCTTACGTCACAGTTGCCACATCGGGCGTCGTTGAGCCTTTTCTGTTGGACACTGGTGCAGTGAAAAGTTCCATAATGCATTCGAAACTCCCTGGCGCACCTTTGTCTGGCTTAACAAATGTTTCCGTTGGATTCTCTGGCGCCCCTGTTAGCAATCCAGTTTCGTGCCCTTTGCCACTTACAATTCGGCCTCGAGAGCTGAAAGCTCCGTTGATTTTGACCACTGGCTGTGGTGAGAATCTTTTGGGCCTGGATTTGCTAAAACGTTTGTATGCGACTTTGTACTGTTCTCCTGCGGGAGTAAAGCTTACTTTGGGTGAGAGAGTTGTCTCTCCAATGTACTTGTCTCTCGATAAGCTTCCACCGGAATTGAGTTCTCTTCCTGCATCTTTGTGGGCAACAGGTCCCAATGACGTGGGCCTGCTGGACATCTCCCCTTATGTTGTGCACTTGAAATCTAATGTGCGACTGCCACGTATTCCCCAGTATCGAATCTCTCTTGACGGTGAACGAGCACTGTTGGCGATCATCTATGATCTGATCGAGAAAGATGTTATTGAGGAGACTCGGGGAAACGTGTGCAACAGCCCTGTACTGCCTATTTTGAAACGTACCGATCCCTCCAAACCACCTGTTTATCGTTTTGTTATTGATTTGCGGGAGGTAAATAAAATTGTGATTCCTCAGTTCCCTGTTGTGCCTGACATCACGGCGCTACTGACTCTGATTCCAGCTTCTGCATCTTGGTTTTCGGTGATCGATCTGAAGAATGCTTTCTTTAGCATTCCGATTGCCGAAGAAAGCGGAGACCTTTTCGGTTTCTCTCTTGGTGGCCGTAGCTTCCGGTTTAAACGTGCTCCTCAGGGCTACTGTGAGAGTCCATCGATATACAGTCAAGCCTTGAAGGGCCAACTAGATGCATTTGTGTTGCCGGCTGGTGCAGCCTTAATCCAATACGTCGATGACCTATTGGTGGCCGCAGACACTCAGGACATTTGTAAAGTTGCTACGGTGTCGTTGTTGCAACATCTCTGTGACTTACATCACAAGGTGTCGCCCTCTAAACTTCAATATTGTTGTCAAGAAGTAACCTATTTAGGTCACTTATTGTCAAAGGAGGGAAGACGGTTGACCCCAGAGAGAATTGCAGCGATTGCGCGAATGACTGTGCCAACAACCCAAAGAGATGTGCGTGCCTTTTTAGGTATCACGTCATACTGCAGACAGTGGATTCCAAATTTTTCATTGTTAGCGAAACCATTGGTGACTCTTACGTGCAAGGATGTTCCAACTCCTTTACCATGGACGGAAGAATGTCAGAAAAGTTTTTCTGAACTACGTGACGCATTGTGTTCGGCTCCTGTGTTAGGTACCCCTGACTACAGTAAGCTGTTTACATTATACGTTCACGAGAGGGAAGGTTGTGCGTTGAGTGTTTTAACGCAACCCTTTGGTGGTAAGCAACGTCCATGTGCATATTTTTCCTCGACCTTGGACCCGGTAGCTAGAGCATTGCCGAGTTGTTTGAGAGCAACAGCGGCAGCTGCGGTGTCCATCCGACAATCAGCAGCATTGGTCATGGATAATATGCTTACGGTGATGGTTCCGCATGCAGTTGACACTCTTTTGAATCGTACGAAAACCCAGCACTTGACGAGTGCGAGGTTGTCTGGGTACGAGTTGACGCTTTTGGCAAGTCATATTCAGATAAAACGTTGTAATGTCCTAAACCCGGCGACTCTATTGCCAATCAGTGCGGAGTCAGATGAAGTAGCAGTGCATGACTGTTACTTAAAGACTGAGGAGGAAACAAAAGGTCGAGTGGACCTTAAAAACACTCCTTTGGAAGATCCCGATGGAACCTTGTATGTGGACGGTTCATGTTTTAAATTGCCAAATGGTGATGTGACGACTGCGTATGCTGTAGTAACTTTGAATACTGTTGTGGAAGCTGCGAGATTGAATCAGAACTCTGCCCAAGCTGCAGAACTGATTGCCTTAACTAGAGCGTGTGTGTTGGCGAAAGGGAAACGAGTGAATGTGTTTACCGACAGCCAATACGCTTTTGGCGTCGCCCATAGCTTTGGACGGTTGTGGAGAGAGAGAGGTTTTATGACGTCGCATGGTACGAAGATTCAGCATGGACAGCTTGTGAATGATCTTTTGGATGCACTTACGTTGCCTAAGCAGGTAGCGATTGTTAAATGTAGTGCGCATCGTAAGGTGACGGATGATGTTGGCCGTGGTAATGCGTTTGCGGATGAGACTGCTAAGGAGACTGCCCGGAACCTTAGCACTAGAATGTATGTCACGAGTTCGGTTAGGTGGCCTACAGAGACTGGTATGTGCGAGGATACTATCCAGAGTGTGAAAGCGATTCAGAATGAGGCCACCGAGACTGAAAAGATGAAGTGGAAAGAGAGTACGGGAAAGTTGGATGCGAATGGTTGTTGGGTTGATTTGTCGGAGCATAAGAGATGGATGTTGCCAGATGAGTATGTGCTGGCTGTAGTGACAATGGCACATGGGTTAGCACATATTAGTGTGAAAGGTATTTGTAAATTGTTGTCCCCTGTGTGGAAGAATGATGGTATCACGAAATGTGCTGAGAGATTGGTCAAGAATTGTATGGTATGTATGTTGTACAATCCTGGTAAGGGAACCCCTACACCTCCTGGCCATTTTGCTCCCCCTTCATGTCCCTTTGAGGTGATTCAACTAGACTTCATCCATATGGAGCGATGCAATAACCTGAAATACGTTTTAGTTGTGGTTTGCGCATTCTCCCGATGGATCGAAGCCTACCCTCTCAAAGACAATACTGCCCTGTCTACTGCGAAAATCCTACTGAAGGAATACTTTCCTCGGTATGGAATGCCCCGGATCGTGTGGTCTGATAACGGAAGTGAGTTTGTGGGGAGTGTGATGAAGAGTGTGTGTAAGGGCCTTGGAATTAATCAGAAATTCCATAGCGCCAATCATCCCCAGTCAGCAGGTTTGGTTGAAGGGTATAATGGCACCCTTAAACTCAAACTAGCGAAGATTCAGGCTACGACTGGTCTTTCGTGGCCTGACGCCTTGCCCTTAGCTCTGTTGTCAACAAGGGCGACCGTACACTCCCGAGTAGGGCTCGGTCCCTATGAAATAGTGTTCGGCCGTCCTGCGAATGTTTGGGGGGTCCCTAGACCGAATGTGTTTTCTGATCTTGAGTACCCAATGTTGATTGATTATCTTCATGATCTGACTGCTAAACTGAGGTTAATTCACCAACAGGTTTACGAAGCACTGCCGACGCAGACGGAGGGTCCAGGCCACCAGCTCCAACCGGGAGACTGGGTGGTTACTCAAAACTTCGCTCGCAAAAGAAATCTTGAGCCCCGTTTCACTGGACCTTTCCAGGTCCTCCTTGCCACGAGAACTGCTGTCCGCTTGGAAGGTCGCAAGAACTGGGTGCACGCCACCCACACCAAAAAGGTACCTATACCTTTACCGGCGGATTCGTGGGTGAGGAAGGGCATTGCTTCATCTGAAACCGAAGGATTGCAGACCTTTGTACCCTTTAGCGACGCACAGCCTGTTGGAGAATCCTCAGTGCAGCAGAAAGACATCGTTGAACATTTGCCATCACAAGACTCAAGATCTGAACAATCGACTGATCGACAGAACTCTGTTCCCTCATCGGATCCATTGTTTGACGAACAGACACGTCCTGGGAAAACTCGATACTTTTTGCGATCCAGCACCAAAGACTAATAAAATTTTCGTTTCTGTCCCTCGACATCTGCATTATCCCATTTGCTACGATCAGTCTGAACACTCGTATAATTGTGATTATTTTTGTAAACATTGAGTTTCGTTCCACATGTGTTTTTGCTTCCACAGCTAAGAGACTTTGTATATATTTGTGAATAAGATACCTTGCATCCAGGTGTACCGTAGGGCCGCGCGTATATTTCCTTCTGGTTAGTAGGTCTTGGCACTAGGTCAAAGACCGTCGGTTTCTGGGAACTCCTAGGGATTGACTACTGCTACACAGAACGAAGTGCGTCAAGAAACGTTGCGGACGGTTTTAGGGGATGGCGTTTTCGAAGCTGATGGATTTGGAAGAAGCTCAGGCGCAAAGATTTAAACTGCAACAGATCATTCGTACCAAATGTTTTATGTTTCAAGTGTTCCTTCTGTTTCTGCTTCTTTCTTCACTATTGGCGGGTGGGGTGTATTACATGATGCCGTACTTCCTACCTTCTGCCATACCTACTCCTACTTCTGAACTTAAACCTACCTCCACTGCATCCCCTCATTCTTTCCATATCTTACCCGAACACGAACAGGCTAGACGTGCGGAATTTAGAAATAATTCCTTTATTCAGCTCCTTCATCAGCACCAGTTAGTGGTTAACACTACTAATTGTTGGGTGTGTGGGTTAATGCCACATACCACGGATAAGGGAATTCCATATCTGGTCCTTCCTTATAGTTCCCAGGGTTCAGCTCGAGCATTTCAAACAATGTTTCGAAATGCACTAGATTCCTACCCCAATCGAGAGCCACATCCTTCCCACTCTGGTCCTGGTTCGTACCAAAAGCCTTTGGCTATAGCGATAGATGATTTAGATAGGGATATCTATGAACCGTCGCTCATCCCAGAGGAAGAGGTACAAGCTTATAGGGTCCTGAGTAAGGTTGAGTATAGTGTACTCACGGGTGAACAATAGCTTAGAAGCTCGCCCCCGATATGGGTCGTACCCCACCGTGGTAATTTCTGTCTACTAGGTCGTGGCCGAAGATCGAGAGCTCGTCTTGGAGAGAGTGCTTGCTCTGAGACTTATATCCTGCCGATGCTCTCTTCCCCTGTGTTTCTGGCTGCCAAGGGTACATACTTTGTCTGCCATGATCGTGCGTATACATGGTTACCCTCTGACTTCGTGGGCTCATGTTATATCGCAAATCTGTTGCCTCCGACGTTCACTGTTGATGCAGACTATCACAAGACTAGAGTTGTGAGAGGCGTGATTAGCGAAGAGGACATTGCCGGTCAAGAGGCAGGAGACTTTTTTAAGGGTTTCCTTCCGTTTTGGGGACCTATGGTTAATAGTAGGAACCTGAGACAATTGACTCGAGTGGTGGAATCGACAGCTAATATCACTGCCAGTGCCCTTGGTAATATCACCACAGAACTTCAGGCGGATAGGCTTATGACGTTACAAAACCGAATGGTTTTAGACGTTGTTTTAGCAGATCGAGGTGGAGTATGTAAGGTGATCCATTCGAGCTGCTGTATTTTCATTCCAGATAACGCTCCGACTGTTTATCAAGCCATCTCAAAGTTGCATAAGATCTCTGAGTCCATACACGTGGACGTAGGGGATTGAACGCTACTAGGGTGGTTTTGGGGCCTGATGTTGACTTGGGGTTGGAAGATTCTGATGATCATCGGAGTTGTTGTAGCGTTTCTGTTCACGTGTTGCCTTTGTGTGCAGTGTGGTCCTGCCTTATGTGGCCTCTGTGCTACGACGTGTATAAGACAGCCGCCTGTTACCAAAGGAGCTCGGTTGGACAGAGTTATGTTGCAGCAACATCTAGATGGTCTGATGAATATCGAGTATGATTCTGACTAGTGCTTGCCTACATGAGGGCAAAAGGAGCGTCTGAGGTTCCGTGACGATCGTAAGTGATGTTTTCGACTCACACGAATATGGTCGAGTCTGGTATCTATGAACCGCAAATGACGAGTCTAGTGGGTGTGCGCAGTTTCGCTGTGCTAACCTGTATCGTTCGTTTGTTTCGTGGGTTATCTATCTGTACCCACGGGTTCCATCTTAGATACGGCATCCATTTTGTCTCTTGCCCTCAAGTAGCCAGCGAACGGACGCTGTCCGCTTCGCGACCCTGGGATTCCCAAGACTCTTGCGGAAGACACGTTTCCTTTGAAAGTGTCTTTATAATGAGGGGGATGATAGTATAAGGCAGATGGCCCCGCTCGAGGTACATCTTGCCGTGCCGGTCTATTGTCTTAGCCGTGCATCTCATTAGGCACGTCTCTTTGATGCCTGCAGCTCGTGTTTCCCGATACCGCCCCTTTTACACCCTTTCCGATCTCCCCACTGTTTCTGCCTTCCTCTGCACCTGTCCTTGTTCCTTCTTCGATCTGTTTACTGCCGATTGGAATGTACTAATGGTGGGAAGATGGGTTTTTACAGTTGGGAATCACCGAATGTTTCTGTACTTATGTTCCGGACCTTGAATACATCAAAGCGACCCCTCTTGGGGATAATGATGGGAACCAAGTTGTAAACCTTTGTGTACCATGTTAACCTATGAGAGAGAACTGTATAAAAAGGAGCGATCCACAGTAGCAAATTGAATCAGATCCCGCGAACTTACATGCTGTGTACTTCACGTGACTTCTGTGTTCCCTGCAGTAAATAAACCTCGAATCTTTGACGCCGAAGGAAGTGTCCCGTGTCTCTGTCATTTGTACGCCGGAACAGGTTACCCACGAAGGTTTCAGGTTTTGTCCCCTGGCACCGCTGGGTCTTAAATAACCCAGTCCTTCACACTCATGACCCCAGCACGGAAAACAAAAATTAAGTATTTACGTGAGTGCAGCATTTATTTTTAAAAACATCAATAGCAACCTTTGGTTTTGTTTGGGAAATGGTGATCAGACCTGGCCGGTTGATTGGGACAGAGGGGGCCACGACCTCGACCTTTTGCCCCTCACGAACACTGTCTGTCAGGCTGTACAAAGGTCTGCCTCTCAGACACTCTTCACTTTCCGGTCAGGCCAGGCAACCAGGAGCGAGACATCATGCGCTAAATGCCCAGGCTCCTGGCTTTCTGAGCTGAACTTTGCTGGGCTGAAGAAGTCACAGCTCCTGTGGGTGTGACCTCCTCAGCTCAGCAAAGGTCCCTGCGGCCCTCCCCTAAGTGACGAGGTATAGCGTCACTGATTGCCTCGCACCTGGGTGCTTCAGTTTTAAGCCCTGAAGTGCCCAGGGTTAAGTGTCAATAAGAGACACTTCATAACAGAGTGGGGTGGGGTCAGCAGTCTGACTGACCCCATCCTACTCTGTGATGACGTTGGAACTGCTGCCTTCCCTCATTGGCTGACCTTAGGTAGCAGTCCAAAGCCTCCTGGAACCTCCAAGGCAGAGCTGGCTGCAGGTAAGTGTGTGTTTTATTTTATTTTTAATACATTTTTGGTATGTGTATGTATGAATTTTTGGGAAAGAGTGTTGTGAATGGATGTGTTAGTGTGTGTGTGCATGCGTGTGAATGCTTAGCTGTGAGTGCTATGTGTATGTGTGCGTGTGTGTGTCCCATCCAACCCCCCTCCCTCCAAAGCTTACCGTCCGCCACTGATGGTGATGGGGCGAAAGTAAAGGGGACGGAGCCCTGATGCTCTGGACGAGAAACTGCTGTTGGCTTCCTGCCCTCTTTCTACCTTCTGTTCTTTTTAAACCACCCCACTCTTCCTGTTGTCCGTTTTTTCAGCCCCCTTTCCTCCCATCATCATTCTCTTCAACACACCCTGCCTCTCTAATACACCCACTGTTATGTTATGTTATGATAAATATTTTTATATAGCTTTCAGCTGCCTCAGCAAAGAGGCGTCCCGGCGCTAGTAGCAGTGTCAATAAGGAAATACGGGACTAAGCCACGGGAAAAATAAAGGTTTTGGCAGCCTTACTATAGGACATGAGGCTACCAGACAGAGAATCTGCATAGGTAGGGAATTCCACAACTTAGCCACCAGACAGCCAAAAGATCATCCGCCAGCTCGGAGACGCTTCACTCGGGGACCATAGCCAGATGTTGCCCAGCTGGTCGTAGCTGGTGCATGGGTACGTAGGGTACCAACAATTTAGACAGGATCTCAGGGAAAGACATTTTTAAGATTTTAAAGGTTAGGCACGGGGTTTTAAATTCAATCCTTTTAGTCATAGGCAACCAATGAAGGTGACAAATCGCCCCCGTCGCAGAACAAGTTCTGGGAAGCCTTAGCAGGACTCGAGCTGCTGCGTTCTGAACACGATGCAGATGAGTCATTTCTGCCTTATTTGCCCCTAGCAGGAGCGAATTAGCATGGTCCAATCTGGACAGGATGGCCGCCTGTACTATCATCTGGCGGGTGGATGGATCAGAGAACCCCAAAAAGGATCTCAACCCCCCGGAGTAGGCCAAAGCAGGTACCTGCTATTTTCTTGGTGTATTCCTGAAAGCTGAGAGTGGCATCCAGTCAAACCCCAAGATTTTTTACTGCCAACTTGGGGGTGGGAGCGCAGCCCAAGGTCTTGGGCCACCAATGCTCACTCCAAAGTCCCTGAGCTCTCGCCACCAGCAACACCTCGGACTTGTTAACGTTGAGCTGAAGGCAGTTGTTGGTCATCCACTCAGCGACCACCGTTAGGCCATGCCAAAATTTGGCAGCGCCCCGCGTAGGGTCGTCAGAGAGGGCCACTACCAACTGCGTATCATCAGAATACGAGACCATGGTAAGACCGTTGTCCCTGGCCACCGTGGCTAGGGGTTGAACGTATAGATTGAAAAGTACGGGGTTGAGGGCAGAGCCCTGAGGAACACCCTGCATGATGGAATGGAAGCTGGAAAAAAAGGGTTGAGCAGATACTTGGAATGTTCTGTCTAACAGAAATGAACCAAACCATTCCAAGGCTGGACCTATGACACCAGCCCCTCACAGACGGTCTAGACGGATCCAGTGGGAGACCGTGTCAAACGTGGCGCTAAGATCAAGTAGTATCAGTGCCGCTGTGGGCCCTCCTTCCAGAATGGTCCGCAGATGTTCGGCCACAGCTAGGAGGGCAGTTTCGGTGCTGTGACCAGGGCAAAAAGCATTCTGGGACAGATCTAAGAAGCCGGTGTTATTCAAAAAGCATGTGAGAATGTTGTTAACGTCTGCCTCTGCAATTTTAGCTAACCATGGCAGTAGCGAAATAGGACAGAAATTTTCCAATTTAGCTGGATCCAGCAAGGGTTTCTTAAGTAGAGGAACTACTCTAGCTTGCTTCCACATCCTAAGGACAACTGCTGTGGTAAGCAAGATGTTAATCATCTGACACAATGGTACAAGAAGCACAGGTAGGGAGTCCCTAAACTGAGCTGGTTTCATAGGATCCATGGGAAAACCAGAGATAGACGGAATGGCTGCCAGGTTGTGCGTAGGAGTTGAACCATGTGCAACAGCAAGACCCGTGGTGGGCCCCGGAAAGGACTTATAAATCTCTTCCACCTTATTCACAAAAAAAGTAGCCAGGTCCTCACACTGCCGCTCAGAATATTTCCTGCTTTTAAGATCGTTAAGGATTTTAAAAATACACTTGGCAGGGTTTTTACTGGACTTAATTACCTTAGTAAAATAAGCTGCCAGTGCGTAGTGTAGGGCCCTGTGATAGTTCTTGATGCCATCCTGGTAGCCTTTTTTGGCCACCGGATCATATTCCCTCCGCCAGACTCGTTCCAGTCATTTACAAGATTTGCAATGGTAGCCAAAGAATCGTTGAACCACGGCTTGGAATTAGTGCGAAGGCCCTTGGACTATTAGGCTGGAATAAGTGAATCCAAGGTAAATAGAATCCAGTCACAAAGTGATTTATATGCCAGATCGGGGTCACTGGCTAAAATAGGGGGGGCTAAGTGAAAGGATGGCATGAAACTCCTCCAGATTCAATGTATGCCACCGTCATCAAAAGGAAGCTGTTTAATCAGCTCTGTACGCAGGCTCGTGCAGCGAAAGTGACATGGAAAGCAAAAAATGGTCGGACCAGCACACTGGGCTGGAAGTCTTAAACAGTAAGGGACGGGATTTTAGAGAAAACGGGGTCGAGCAGGTGACCAGCACTATGAGTAGGCCCCACCACAAGCTGATTTAATTGACAAGTAGTGAAGTCAGCAAGTAGATTGTTGATTTTAAGATCAGCAGAGCAATCAAAATGTAAATTCAAATCGCCTACAACACTGAAATTTCCGGTCGGCAAGGCCAGAGAACCTACAGCTTCGAGGATAGAAATGGTAAATTCCGTTGCTGGCCCGGGGAACAATATAATAACAGCCCTATCAAGGTAAAATGAGCGCTAAAGGAGATCCCGAGTGAGCACATTTGCAGCCCGCCACATCCTAATTAATGAATGAGCAGCAGTAGCAAGATTTAAAAATAACATCTATGCCCCCGCCTCTAGATTCTCTATTTAAAGTCAAGATGCGCAAGCCGGGAGGAAGCACTAAACCATCACATCTGACAGCCAAGTTTCAGGTAAAAAGTAAACATCTGGAACTTTGTCCTGAATTCAAAATTTGCAAACATTCGTGACAAGAATTTTCAATTCTATTAAGGACTAGGAGGCAAGGATTATGCTTAGTCTCATTTCTTTATTGAAATGCTCAGCAGCCAAGTAAAAAACCACATTACCCAGAAACACTTGGGTAATAACCATAGAGTCTTGTTAGTATAAATAGGTGCACAGACAATCCCACTTCCTCTTTCTTTGGTGAGGAGAGTCCAGGAAACAGTAAACAATCCAAAAGTCAATGCAACAGCAAAGAACAGTCCATTGAAGGTAACGAAGGGAGACATCCCAAACAGCCGAAGGCAGAAAACCAGGAGACTTCTTTAGAGAAGAAAACAGGCGCTCCTACGAGGAACTGGAGGCGCATCACTTGGGATCAGAACCTGAAAAAGATACAAAGCCGTAATAGCCATCCCAAAAAATCATACATAATTCGAAGTAAGGGTGGGAAAAGAAGACAATGCAATATATACTGTTGTAACAAAGTAATGCAAATCAATTGTCAGTAATACAATGTATAATCTATGGGTGGGATAATCCTCGCCTCCTAGTCCTTAATAGAATTGAAAATTCTTGTCACGAATGTTTGCAAATTTTGAATTCTATTGCAGGACAGGAGGCTCCGATTATGCTTGTTCAAAGCTCATCCAACACCACAGACACAACCGTAGGCACAGGTTTAAAGTAAAAAGTCTTAAACACTGAATCTGTTGACCAATCAGCAGCTTTCATAAGGTCCCCCAATGTGACCCCCAGTGAAAAAGCCTTAGAGGCCATGGCTCCACGAGCAGAATGAGCCCCAAAAACAGAAACATCAATCCCTGCCTCTCCCATAAACCACCGTACCCAGCGAGCCAACGTAGCTGTAGTAACGGGGCGGAAAGGCTTCAGCAATGCAATTAACAGTTGACCCTGCATATCAGAACGAATAAGAGAAGTACTCACCTCATAAGCTTTTAGGCATTGGACCACACAGAGGTTGGGACGCGCCGGAAAAGAAGGGTAAGAGATAATCTCAGTATCAGTCTTGGTGCGCCGGGAAAGGCGAAATGTAACCCCTTCAGGAGTAAAACTCCGACCAGCAAGATCCAATGCGTGAACGTCAGAAATCCGTTTGCAAGAAAGCAAACATAACAACATGGTAAGCTTGGCCGAAAGTTGTTTGCGTGAAAGCAAGGAATTAACTGGCCAGGCCTCTAAAAATCGCAAAACAACCGAAACGTCCCATAAGGCCACATATTTGGGACGCGGAAGGACAGCCATACGAACGCCCTTAAGGACCTTGGACACTAAAGGATGTTCTCCTACAGGCTTACCGTCAATCGGAACATGACCTGCCGAAATAGCAGAGCGGAAATTATTGATAGTACGGTACGCCAGACCAGAAGCTGAATACAGTGAGGCCAGAAAATTGACAATTAAAGAAACATCTGCTGATGTTGGATCAGCTTGCCGTTGAGCACACCAGTCACTCCAACGGTTCCAGGAACCTCTGTAACGCTTGTGGGTATTTGGTGCCCAGGCATTGCTGAGGAGTCTGGTAGCGTCCGAAGAAAGGCCTGACACAGCCCACCGTTCCCCGAAATTCGCCACGCCAGGAGAAGGAGAGAGCCTGACTGAACTAGGGGATGCGGATTCTGAAGCGGATCTAACAGGAGATTCCGCTTCTGAGGCAGAAGAAATGGCAATGCGCATGTCATTTCCAATAGAACAGGGAACCAAGGCTGAGCCCGCCACAGAGGAGTGATCAGAATCAGCTCCGCCTGAAAACGTTTCACATATGCCAGAACCCTGGGGATCATCATAAACGGGGGAAACGCATAACATAGGGAGGTCGGCCACGGTTGAAGGAATGCATCCGTCGCCAGAGCCTCCGGGTCCGGTCTCCAGCTGAAGAACCGGGGAAGTTGTGCATTGAGCCGGGACGCAAAGAGGTCGATCTGACAAGGGCCCCAGGTCCGTAGAAGTTGTCGAAATACCCGCGGATGGAGTCTCCAGTCGCTGAAATCCCTCAGGTACCTGGAATTCCAATCCGCCACCACATTGCGACAACCCGGAAGGTATTCCGCAATAACTGTGATCCCGTTGTGCAGACAGTAATGCCAAAACTCCTTGGCTATTTCCGCCAACAACCTCGAACGAGTCCCTCCGAGCTTGTTGATATAACGGACTGCTGATACATTGTCCATTCGGAGAAGTATACAGCAGCGGGACTGAAGAGGAGACAGACATTTGATCGCGAACGATCCCGCCAGCAACTCCAGACAATTGATGTGGAGACAGCGTTCCTGGGGGGACCAACGCCCCCCTGTCGTGACCGGACCGCAGCGGGCTCCCCAGCCCCATTGACTGGCATCCGACTCGATCACAATCTCCGGAGAGGATCCGAAGAGGGCCCTGCCGTTCCAGGCCTCCATGTGATTCAACCACCACGTCATCTCCGACTTCGCCTCCTCCGACAGAGGGATGCGATCTGAATAGCGAAGGCCTCTCTGAAGATGCTGGATCTTCAAACGCTGCAACGCACGGTAATGCAGTGGGGCCGGAAATATCGCCTGTAGAGAAGACGCTAAAAGCCCTACAACTCGAGCTAATGATCTCAACGACACCGTCGGACTCGAGACAACAGACTTCAATTCCCGTTTGATGTAACAAACTTTCTGACGAGGTAGCAGAAGTTGACAAGAAAGGGAATTGATTTGAAACCCCAAGAAATCTATTACCTGTGTAGGTTGAAGTACAGACTTGGGAACATTCACCAAAAACCCCAGAGACTGGAGCAGGTCTACAGTCCACGTCAGGTGAGACATAAGCTTTATCGGACAATCCGCTAACAGGAGGATGTCGTCCAAATAAATGATCAAGCGAAGTCCTCGACTGCGGAGAGATTCCACGACCGGACGTAACAGTTTCGTGAAGCACCATGGTGCTGACGAAAGGCCGAATGGAAGAACCTGATATTGATACCACATCCCCAGCCACTGGAATTGAAGAAAACGGCAATGGGGCGGAAAAATCAGAACCGAGAGGTATGCATCCTTGAGGTCTAGACGGACCATCCAATCCCGTTCCCTCAGGAGATCCCTCAACAGATGGATCCCCTCCATCTTGAAGTGGCGGTAAACCACTCCCGCATTGAAGTCCTTCAGGTTGAGGACCAACCTCGATCCCCCTCCCTTCTTCTCCACAAGGAAGATTGAGCTGACAAAGCCCTGAGGGTGGCGCACCGTCGGCACAATCGCCCCTTTGGCTTCCAGAGACCTGAGTTCCTCTGTGATGAACTCTCGACTTTGGTTTGAGAAATGGAGAGGAAAAGGAAGACGGGACTGACGTACAGGATGATAAAATTCCAGTTTGAAGCCCTGAACTGTCTCCAGCACCCATGCATCGCTGGAGATTGATCGCCAGTTCTCTAGGAAAAGGCGAATCCTGCCCCCCAGAACAACACTGCATGCAGGAAGAATGCTCACCTGAAGTGGCGGAATCGTAGTAGCCGCCGGCGGATCCACCAGCACGTCCTTTTTTGAACTGGCCACGTCCTTTTCTTGAGGGGTAGAAGTTTGAACGAGGGGTATAACCCGAGTCCTGCTGACTTCCTCTCTGGGACTGGTACCCCTTCTGGGAGGACTGTTGCTGACCACGGCCGGAGGAACGTCCTCTACTTCTTCCGGCCCTGTTGAAAACCGGACGAAGGGTCCGGCGGAGAGACGCTTGAGCCTTATCCAGGCCGCTGAATGTATTTACAAAGTTGGTCAGCTCCTTCAAAAATGGTTGCCCAAAAAGAAGACCCTGAGCCGCAGGACCCGACTCAGAAGTAGCTAATTCTTGCAACTTAGGATCCAGCTTCAGCAAAATGGACCTGCGCCTCTCAGCAGAGAGCGCACAGTTGGCATTACCCAACTGGCAAATGGCGCGTTGAGCCCAATTAATCAGCTCATCCGGATCCACCATCCGGTTAGTGCTTTTAGCCAGGAAACCAAGATCCAACATTTTGGTGAGGGGACCCAGGAGATCTAACACCTTGTCCTGGCAAGCCCGCCAGGACCTATCTAGACCTTTTTTGGGGTCTTTCGCAAACTTGCGGAGGTACGTTGTCATAGTTGGATCAATCTCAGTAGTCTCCGCCAGATGATCAGCCAAGTCTGGTCGCGGGCACTCAGATCGGAGACAGGCACGTACCTCCTTTTCAAAGGGTTGGCGTATGTGCTGCTGGACGTACTCCGTCACAGCCTGGGAAGGAAGCCAAGCCGTGGACTGGGGATGGATAATGTCCTCCGGCTCAAAAGTCAGGACTGGCGGATGCGAAGACGCATCAACAAAATGCTCCTTGCATCTCTTTTTCTTGGGAGGGGGAGGAGCGGGATCCGAGGAAGACGATGACTGCAGGTCATCGCTCTCACCTTCTTCAACAACAACGTCTGACTTGGCAGAGGATAAGGACAGCGGCAATTTTTTGAAGACAGAAGAATGTGGGTTGGCAGGAGAAGACGACGACTTCTTAGCCGCAGGGACCCAACCCTGCTGTTCAGCATATTTAGTCAAGTGCCTTTTGAGAGGCGTGATAGCACGCACTAGTGCTTTATTCATTGTGTGTTGGACTCCCCGGTCCAAAGCTTCCACCAAATGTTGCTCCATGGAGTCCGGAGCCTCCTCATCGTACTCTTCCTCATCCTCATAAAAGTATTCACTCATGATTCACAATAGATGTGAAAAATATATGCCCACAAATGAGGAATGCAAAGTATAAACAAGCCAAAGGCTCAATTAAGGGGGGTGAAAAAACCCACACAGCAAGCCAAAGCTGTAGAGACTACAGGTGAAAATATGTAGAGAGTGGAGGGAAGGCTTACTGTCACCAAAAACGCCACCCTAGGCAAAGCCTATGCAAAATTTTACAACCAGCGTCCTATTTTAGACACCGGCGTCGACAGGGTCAATCCTGGAGGCTTGTGGGCGTGTACGCCGCAGGGGACGACCTTCTGAGAAGCTCCGGTGAGGAAACAACACGGAGCGCCGGAAATACCAAAACGCGCATGCGCGTTAAACCGGCCGCCTGAACAGGAAGGAGAGCAGCTCGCGCGAACAGCGCGAGGCAGCCCTGACCCCAATAAACCACTCCACAATAAATGAAAGAACCCAGGCACAAAGCGCCCGACTTCAGGGTGGAGATGCCTCGCACCCAACCGCGCCGCCACCGAAACGCAACGCGAACGGAATGGCGAAGACAAGCGCAAGCAGCGCGAGACGCGCGGAAAACAAAGCGGCAGATATGATAAACAGACGCCGCTTAAGCAATACAAAGTGCAAGGCAATTAACAACAATAAGGTAAGAAGCACTTAACTGGCTGCGGAGCAGCAAAGAAAGAGGAAGTGGGATTGTCTGTGCACCTATTTATACTAACAAGACTCTATGGTTATTACCCAAGTGTTTCTGGGTAATGTGTTTTTTTACTTGGCTGCTGAGCATTTCAATAAAGAAATGAGACTAAGCATAATCGGAGCCTCCTGTCCTGCAATAGAATTAGATCGTGGATCTCCATATGATGTTTAACTGCCCTCCTCAAGCTGCACATCATCAGTATTGACACTGCCTGCCTTGCTGGATACGTTCTACTGTCTCAGCCGGCACTTGTTTTACAAGCCACTCCCTCGAGGGCTGGTCACATTCACACCCCACACACATCCAACAGAGGCATCACGAGGGACTTGGGCCTGTTAATAAAATGACTCGAGTGCCCATGTTCGTGGACGGTTAACGAACCATATCCACGGTGCATACATGCCAACATTTTTTTGACAGGGACGTGGGAGATTTAAAAAAAAATAAAATTGGGAGAATGAAAATTCCCATTGACTTCTATTGTAGAAAATGCAATTTCAGGCGGTAGACAACTAAAATAAAGCCATTTTTGGCTGGAAAAAACGGTAGTCTCCTGCCTGAATCAGCTCTATTGGCATGTCGGTGTCTGTGTCAATTATTTAGTCGCATATGGGCCTTGGACCCAGGATTCTACACTGCTGCACTTTCGCGAACTATGTCCCGTCTAGCCACCATCACAACTACAGTGCAAAAGAGTTGCTGATACCTTTCTAGGGTTAGTTCACCTCATGCCTAACTTCGGGGTGCACATTATTTGTTCCCCACCGTCCTCCCTCGTGGGGCTTGCCACCCCCAACGCCCCTCTGCTTTTTAAAGACTTTACACAGCAGCATGGGCTGCTGTGAAACATGTAAAGAAAAATGTTAACTAAGCCAATACATTTCTCATATGTGAAACTTATTGGCTTTGCCAATGCTTGCTCTTTTCCCTTCATTTTCTAGCTGATTGTGTACTGCTGCAAATGTATTTACTCCTGAGTTTGCAAATCAGACATTTCTCGTTTTTGATTGCGAGTTCTGCTGCAAATTCATTCCTTTTAATTTAAAGCCGTTTGCAATGGGGCATTTTTGGAATTAACACGATTCAGATGCATTTACTTTTTATTTGCGCACAAATCGCAATTACATTAATAAAAACATGAACCGCAGTTAGATGTTACACAAGCCGGAGGTAAAGCTAAAAACTCTAGCTCCGGCAAACTTTGCTAATTGTATTTTCAACTATAAAGTATAGACTAATAAAAGAATGAAAAGATACCGGCCAGCCTATCACAAGAGTGATCTCTGTGACAAATCATGAGCCTGATTTTGAGACCAATGAAAACGCGGTTTACAGGTTTACTGCAGGAAATAATTCTCAGTTTCGTTTCTGCGGCATGAGAATGGGACACGGTGACTGTTTTTAGCTGTACTGGTGTTTCCTGATGAATCTTGGTAAGAAAGACGACACCCATGGGGGGTATATCACTTCGCATCTGTTTTCAGCAGCTCGGGTTTTATATATGTTTATAAATTAGAAGAGTGGTAGGCAACTCGTAAATTCTGCGACAAAAAGACTTTGCCTGAATAAATAAAACGGCGCTATCAATTTGGAAGCACGAGACCTTCCGAGCCATAGTGATATGAAAAGGGAGTATGGAAAATAATTTACTTGCTACTACTGTCGGAATGCATTTTGAGTTTGGTTTTTTATGTTCACAACTTCAGCAACAACAAAAGAGCAAATCTTAAAGCAGGTGTGTTGCAGGCATTTTTGCTACAGCGATAGTAGAGTACGTTTTCGGTCCACACTGGAAACGTAATTATAATAGCTGTTTGTTTATTTATTTAATGTATTTATTTAATGCATTTTTATAAAGCGCGGACTTTACCAGAAGGTGTCAGAGCACTGTACAATAGAACCAGTTACGTTACATGAGAGAACTGTTGCAGGAATAGAACAAACAAAAATAGCATGAACAAGACTGTACAAGCAAAAGTAAGAATAAATATGATACATTTTACAATGACTAAAGAACTTCCTGGCGAACAATAGCAGGCCATAGAATCAAAACAACGCAGGCAAAAGGAACACAATTTCAAACACAGCAAGCACAGGATGTATAAGCAAAAATATAAACATATGTGACAAATTTACATTGACTAAAGAACTTCCTGGCAGGGTCTGAGAAGGAGGGAATTAGTTCTGAAAGTGTCTTTGGAATAAAAGAGATTTGAGGTCCGCTTTGAAGAGCTGGATGGAGGTGATGGCACGGAGCGTAGGAGGAAGCGAGTTCCAGGTTCCACGCCCATTCTCTGTTGAAGAATGTTAAGGAGGGTGTTGTGATTAACAGTGTCAAAAGCTGCAGAGAGGTCAAGAAGAATCAGAAGGCACGATTCTCCTGAATCGAGAATATGCAGCGCATCATCGATCACTTGCAGCAGGGTTGTTTCAGTGCTGCAGTTTTGAATAAAGCCCGACTGGAACATGTGGAGGAGATTATTGTCCATAATGTGTAGGGACAGTTGTTTTGCAACACATTTTTCTGTGATCTTTGAAAGAAAAGGGAGATTGGTCATGGGGCGGAAGTTATTGAGGTCATTTGCATCTGCAGAGGTTTTTTTTAGAAGGGGGGTAACCTGTCCTGTTTTGAGGACACTTGGGAGGGATCCTTGACTGAGGAAGAGATTGACTAGCCTGGTCCAGTAGGAGAGAGTGTTAGTATAGAAATTAATGGCGATGCCACTGGAAATGGGGTCAGAGGAATGGTTGGAGGGTTTGGTTTCGCGGATACATTTGAGGAGATCACCCGTTCGAGTACACCCAAAGAATAACTAGAGGTAACGAGCCAGCAAATTAACAGGTAGAACCAAACTAAGGGTCTCCGTGAAGATAAAGTTTCTCAACAATTAAAAATACATCTGGAAGCTTTGGCAGTAATGCCATAATGGCACTGAATTGGTAAGTACTTATGAAAAGTGATCATTTTAAAACATAAACCTTTAGGGAACCAAGTGGCTAGACAGTTGTCATGTAAACCCTGTAAGTGGCCTAGATCATTATAGAGCAACAGTGTAGTCAATTAAATCAAACACAATAGGTTTTTGTACAACTGGTGCTTTAAGTCGCATATTTGATAGTGCTTTCTAATGCAATAATGAAGAACAAGCATTGGCATTACCAATAGGTCTCGCCTTTGGGACCGTATAAGTGTGTAGCGTTACAGCACATGATCCTGGATGATTCATTATAGCTTAATTTCTGAATATGTGTCGGGTTATATCAATCCAAAATTGGAACCTGTGAAAGCTCGTGACATTAGAAGCAGTGCTCTAATAAGTGATAATGAAGAAAAAGTAAAATAAAATATTTGCCTAGGATCCCATAATTTGTTAAAGCATAAAAGCTTTGACTGAGCTCAGATTCTGTGATTGTGCAAGTCAGAAAGAAGATAAACCACCCGATCAAACAAGCAGACGGGCTGGGAAGCATACGTGTAAATAAATACCTGGAAGTAACGCGCGCGCCATGACGCACTGACCGAGCATGTTAACTGTAACACTGTGCACAGAGGAGCCAATATAGAGTTCAACAGAATGAACGCAGGTGGAGTTCATACATTTTTTTTTTTAAATACAGTCATGTTCCGCGTGGCTGTGTTGAGATTAGCAAGCATTCACAACGAAGAAACTCCATTCGTGTTTATTTAAGCAGAGCAGGGTGAAAATAGCGTAATTTGTCCACAGACGCACAGAACGGACTTCCATGTGAGCGCAGTGCATGCAACCACCCTCAGTTCCCACCTATTGACTGGTTTCTTTCAGTGTTCCTCTTCAGCCCTGGCATGACATGGCACACGGGATTGGCAGCGGGTGTGGGAAAGGTTTACATTTTTTCACGAATACATAGTTCTGTCAGGTCGATATTTTGCCATTGGGTGTTTTTGAGTAGGGATATTTTTCTTAGTTGCTTACTTCACATGGCCCGCAAATGGTTATCACCTGATGCCACTTATGATATCACATATGACACAAGCGCGTGATGTCATCAGTCACTATGAGGCATGCGCAGTTGGTGAAGTTTGTGAACCTCTCTGGTGATTGAACGTCGGAGTGCATAAATAAATGATACATGTTTATAGCGCTCGGGACCCAGAAGTAGGGCCTCTCGAGGCACCTAGCTGCAGGAGCTTTAGGGTGCAGCTCACCAGAGGGGATGAAGGCACTATGTTGACATCACTCTACCCCAAGGGTTCAGGTGGCACCAGGCCGCGGTGCACGTGGGTTGAAGGTTCTGGCCATCCCAGCAGCACTCTGCTCTTTGACCCATCCCGTCCACCTTTGGAGGGAGGTCACTCTGTTTCCTTCCCTACATTGGTGGTTCCCTTTTTAAAGGCAGGAGTTCCAGAGAGGGACTTCCGGTTGTGGTGACACACATGTACACACATCACATGTGACACCACGCAGACACAGTGAGGTTGTGACGGTGTGGACACAGGCCGGGGTGCCAGCAGCCCACTCCTCTGGGGAGCCTGGGAGCCAACGGAATGCAGAAGAGGTGCCCTCGCCAGGGGACATAGATAAGTGATGCAGATGAGCTGATGGGGGCCCTCGCTTGGGGGTAATGGCCACTACAACGCGGCCGTTTCCACGCATAACATTAACCACGCATGCTTTACAACGCATGCGTGGTTAACACGAATAACCTTTATCACGTATACCTTTACTACGAGATACGTAGTAAAAGCATGTGTGGTAAAGGCTAAAATTAAACGAGACCTGTTGCATTGCAAATGCTTGTTTAGAATGGTATGGCCTGGTATTGTATAATATGTATAATGTGGTAACCTACAGTATGGACTGCCATTGTATTAAATGGTATGGTCTGTTATTATTATACAGTATTGTATGTTATGGTTTGTTATTGTATAATATGGTATGTTTTTGTCTAATATTGTATGGTATAGTGTGGTATGCATGGCCTTTTATTGTATCGTATACTATGGAATATGAGTAAGGTATAGCATGTTATTGATGTGTACAACCTATGAACTAACTGTATACATACAGGTGCATTTAGGCATGCGCGAAATCACTCGTTGGTACAATTTTAAAATATGTAACTGAAGTTGGCTTTCCCCAATTGGAATGCGACCAAAATGTGGACAAGTCAGAAACAAATGTAGCCTTAGTAAATGCTTTACCATGTGGCTTTATTAAAATGCGGACAAGACTGGCTGGAAAAAACGGCTTACTGGAAAGCAAAGTTTTGAAAAAATCAGGAAAGAGAACGAGTGATGGGAGCAAACTAGAACATGATGTGCTTTAGTTGCATACACTTTTTGGATTATTTATTTACAACACAAGCGTCGCCTAAGATCAAGCATTGGTTGTGCCAGAGGAGGGATTACAAATATTTCAAGCTTGTCTATAGGCTTGCAGAGCAGACCGGGTGGAGCATCCTCCTCAGAGAGTAGGGAAAGGTACAAGGAAGCGGACAAGGACGTAATGAGGTCTGAGCTAGATCACACACACCTGTCATATTTTATATACAGCCCCTTACGTTTGAGATGTTCTCCTGCAATACAAATGTTACCTTTCTGGCCATCTAAACAGCAGCCACCTTGCTGTAAACTCTACCACTGCTGCTTAGTGGCATCAAAAACAATTACCACAAAAATAATCCTTCATGCACTTGATTTAAACAGGGGAAAATGAACTTCGCCAATATGTTCTGCTATTCTGCTTGTCATACACTATTGACAGGTCGGGAGGAGCGTTTTATTTCTTCCCAGCTGTTCACGCAGACCTTTCTCTCATGCTCGCTCACAGTGCCAAGAAGAGCGTGCTAGATTTAGGAAAGCGCATCACAGCGTGAGCTATTTTTAAACCTCCTTGCACGCGCGGCCATGGCTGAGTCAGCACGTGTGGCGCGAGGACAGTAGCGCACAGGCGCAGTGATGCTGCACATAGTAAGTAATCCTTTAATTCTGTCTAGGGACAAATAGGTTTACGTGGATGCAGGGTCACCACATGATGTCATGAAGTCTCAACTTGAGCTAGCATTGTTGTATCAAAAACTGAAAAAATTGCAGGAATCAATTATCATGAAAAAGGTAACGTACAGCAAAATGTGCTTCATGCCTAAAATGTGCCCAAAGGAATTGAGTTCAATCTGGATGTGCATTTATAGCATGCATACCATGCGTGAAGTAAACCATTAATGCTAAATATTGGCCCCTCTACTGTTTTACTCACAAACATGCCCGGGAAAAATCCTGCCCAAACTCGAAAATGACAATTACTTGGTGCTCGTACAATCAAAGAGGCAATTGTATGATGGTAAGATGGTCTCTGACGCTTGGGGCGTTACACGAACACTAAAGACAAACTGCCAACATATCCGTCTTGTATCATTACATATGAGTCAATACACATGTTCGGAAACAAACACGAAAACTCCAGATACCTCTAGAAACTTGCAAAAGCTAACTAGCCGAAGCCAGGAACTCGCCCAATGCTCCAGTGTGCTAAATACAGCCCATACATTTGGCGTTCGGACAGTTATAACACTGCTATTTACAGCAATTAAATCTGAAAACAAAGTGAACAGTCCTAAAGTTAAGGCTAGTTACAACCTCCTAACCAGTGCAACGTGCGATATACAGTGTGCGGTGCTTAGCTATAAAAACGTGCCTCAATCCGTTCTCTGGAATGCCGCCATCACCATGCTCCGTTCACTAAGTGAGAACTCCGGACGCCTTTTAAACAGACTGTGGCGTTTTTCAAAAAGTAATGTGACCTAAATGTTGGCGCAAGTAAAATCTACATGGGAACAACAGACTATGGATAGTGCACAGGTTGTGAATTAGTAACAAAAACCAACAAGAAAAGCGCTAGCGCGGCAGCAGGTGGGAGGGATTCACTCGCGGGAGCAATAATTGCGACCAGATGTGCCGCGCACTCCCGCAAGTGGATCTCCTAACGTGCACGCGTTGCCATTGAAGGCAATGACAACGCATGCACGTGCTTGGCTGAAAAGCCGAAGCGCTAGGAAAAGGTCGTTTTCCTTTGCAGTGCATGCGCTGCGAAGGCTCGACCTAAAAAGGAGTTTTGGTGAAATAAAATAATTTCATAAGATCATTCAGTTTGAGCTGGCAAGCAGTGATGTATCAAGGTTTTGTTTGGTTTCACTTTGTACAAATCAGCCACTAAATGGACTTCTCCATTTTTTTTGTTAAAGCTTTGTTTTTACCTCTTTGTACATTCTGCACCACTTGATGTCTTTGGAGAAAGTAATCTGGAAGACCCAAGTAAAGTGTTTTGCCATAATCAAGTCTGAAGTTTAGTGCTTGAATAAGTGTTTTCTTTACAGTAATTAATAGGAGAGGTAGGAAGAAAAGGGAGGTGTCCACGCTTTTTAGGTTTTGCCTCGCCAAAAAGATGCGCTCTGCGCATCTTTTTTGCGCAGCAAAAACGAAATGAGAACTGTAGTGTGGCTTTGGGTCGGCCCTCGTCATTCATTGGCTGGCTCCGTAAATGGAGCCTTGCCATTGGACGAGGGGCCTGTCCGTCAATGCCGGACCAGACACGGGGGCGTTCCCGAGATTCTTTGGCTTTTGCCGACGTCACGCGACGCCGGGAACGCCCCCGTGTCTGGTCCGGCATTGCCGGCACCTGCCTTCCTGCTCTGCGTGTTTGTTCCCGCCCCCGCCCCCCCCGCCCCCCCTCCCGCTCTCCGTGCACCTGCCTTCCTGCTCTGCGTGTTTCTTCCCGCCCCCCCCCACCCCCCCTCCCGCTCTCCGTGTGTTTGTTCCCACCCTCCCCTCCCGCTCTCCGTGTGTTTTATTTATGCGTGTTCGCAGAAGGGGCATGGGAGGTGAATCTGTCCGTCAACGCGGACCCGTTTTCGTGTTTTTCAAGGAATTGTCCCCATCGCCGCCCGGCCCGCGACCAGGAAGTCAGGCAGGCCGGGGGCGGACCTGCGGGACACTCGTCATTCCCCAGGCCGCGCTCTGATTGGCTGCCGGCCCGGGACCTAAGTGGAGGAAGAAGCAGCCTGCAACCTACGCTGGAGACCGAGGAGAGTCCCGAGGAGAGGGAGCTCTTAAGCCGCCGACGAGACCCGGTGAGTGCCTGAGAAGGCATGTAACACGTTAAAGACTATTAAAGTTCTAACGTTTTTGTTACTATTTCACTTTTATGACCCACTTGAGGGCGATGTGCTCTCTCTTATTTCTGCTTCTTTGTTATAGCCTCCAAATGCATGGAAGTGTGTAACTCTGGAGCATAAGTGCGGGGCTCTGGGGTATCTATTTCGGGCACCAAGAGAACGCGAGCAGAAGAAAGGAAGGACTTCTCCAGTGCTTCGATCTCTTAAATAGTTACGAGACAGAGTGTGTGTTGCTTTTTTTTCGGTGTGATCTGGTCCTGGATGTGTGTTGAAAGCAGCGATGCAGGATGGTGGAAAGACGAAAACAACAAAGTGGATGTCAAGCAACAACCTGGGTTGGTGCGGTCGGATGGGATTAAACGGTGCACAGGAGCAACGCGGGACCAGGTGCATAGCTACTATTGGTGCAGCAGATGCTTTTCTCAACCAGTGCCTCCTTTCCCCTCAGTAAGTGGGGCTCGACAGCCCCGGATGTCTGTGAGCGGGCAAGAACGCTTCAACGCCTTGTGCGGGGTCGTAAGCGCTATATAAATACAATTGCGAAACAAGGACACGTTTCGTTCGGGCTTTAGCAGCCCTCGGATCTCTCCCGGCCAGGCTCTGTTTGAACTATGCATTCCGTAGCATAGGAGTACCAGAATTCCAAATTGTGTGGCTTGTCAGACACCTGGGTAGAGCCAACCGCAGCGCCGTCTCACTTTCACCCAAGGGGGAGTGCTTTATCCGCTCGTGTGTATGGCAGTGGCCGCTGAACCCAGTGCCCCCGCCTAAATGCCACAACCCTGTTCTGCGTTGAAGCGCTTGGGGCAGCCTGTCGCCCACCCCCGCTGTTCCAGGCCGGGCCCGTGTGTGTTAGGGTGGCACGAGAGGGGCGCCCGCGTGCATGGAGCCTCGCCGTCGCGCGCTCTCCCAGGTGCACATGATTAGGTCGCGGGGCGGAGCGGAGCACGTCTTTCGGGCCGTTCAAAGGGGAGGCAGAGTTCAGCGGCAAGCCTGGGAGTGGCACCGCGGACTTCCCAGCTCTTCCTCTAGGACTGGAAGAACCTGTCCTGGCACATTCTGCACATTCTGGGCACGAGGAAGCCAGAAAACATTCACTTGCGAGGCGCGCGTACCTGCATATCCAGGGGGCAGACAAGCAAAGAAACTTAACTTTGACGTGCCAGGGCCTGAGGTGCCAGGGCTGTTAAGACCGTTCACGAGTCTCCTAGAGAACCAGGACAGGAGGCACACAAGTCTGTGTTAACCTTTCAAGTTGCTTATCACTTGGTGCCTGAGGCAACTAAGTGTTAACGTTAGAGGCCCTAGCCCCTAGTGCCTTAGAACCTGGAGCATGAAGCCGGCGCTAGTATGAACCCTTGAAGCGCCAGTCCGCTGCAGCTTCTGCCACGAGGCGCCAAGGGCATATCGTTATGGCTGGACACTTCATGTCCCTCTGCAGCTAGGGCGCACTAACCACGAGGTACATTGGCCTGAAACAACTAATCAACTTTGCAATTACCTTTTCAGTTTTGAATAGTCCAGATGCGGAGTCAACCGATTCACATAAGTTTGAAGGGAGTGACCCCTATGGCCCAAAGCATGCGGCAACCTGGCGTATCATATGGCGTTTGTTCACAGCTGAGCACCTGACGCAGCCAGTAAACCTAGTCACTCTGTTGCACAAGGGATAGAACCCGAAGTTCACAAGTTTCCCAGAGTGTACTACATGGGGCAACAAAACCACAATAATTTACTGAGACACAAGTCCAGCAAAGACCATGACCTGAGGCAGTTCTTTCTTGCTAAGAGCATAAGATGTGACCAGGGGCAGTGCTCTGTATTTAGCTGAGATGGGGACGTTGCCTCAGAGAATACCAAAAGCTTAAATATATTTTTGGATTGACCCAGAGCCTCCATCTTGACTAATAATAATGCATACAATCCATGTTAACAAGAGCTAAGTCATGCTGTGTATGTTGCTATATGTGTACAAGAGCTAAGTCATGCTGTGTATGTGTGTATGATGCTAAATGTGTATTATGCTATGTGTATGTGTGGGTCTGTAGCTGTGTATGCGTGCAGATGTGTCCAGGAGCTGAGTGATGCTGTCTGTGTGTAATGCTATGTTTGTATAATACTGTGTGTGTGTGTGTAACTGTGTCTGTCTGTATAACTGTGCATGTCTGTAGCTGTGTGTGTATGTAGCTGTGTATACAAAGCCTGTCAATGTGTGTAGAGGAGGAGCTCTGTGTGTGTGTGTATAGCTCTGTGTACATATACCTACAGGCTCAAAGCTTTGAAGACTTCTAAGAACATTATGGCGTCATCCAACCACATGCAGCCAGTGCTTATTTTGTAAAAGAATCGGTGCGGGCTCCCAAAGCTCTGCTCGGATGTCTGTGGCCTGCGCTATTAAATGTCGTACACCAATCACCAAGGCTTCGTAGTGTTAAATCCAGCTCATGCCTCTCTAATCCACCACGTGGCACTCCCGCCCCCTGTATCTTAGTCAGTATTTGTAAAGTGCAACTCTTGCAGGTTCCTGCTTTATCCCTTTGCAATGTTTTTCTTTCTTTCTTTCTCTTCCTCCTTCTTTCCTTTTTGTGAATTTTCCCCTCTCTTGCTCTCAGTAAATGTCTGATGCAAGAAAATAAGTGCCGGTCTGCAAAAATGAGCCTGTGGGCCCCACCGTCAACCACTGGTTCAAATTAAGCATTGCATGCAGCAGAAACATAAATGACAAAATACATAAATGGTGCCCTGCAACCAGTAATTGAACGGCTTCTCCCCAGAACCGCAGAAGTGAATCGCCTTCAATGGGGAACACCCACTCCTTAGCTCTAAGCAGTCAGTTTAACTTTAAAAGGAACCTTGTTAGACAAATACCGACATCTTTTAAAGAATCTCATCATTCATGAAGAGGGGCAAGAGATTATTTATTTATGTTTACAAAAAACATAAATAAAAATAATGTCAAGAGCAATGCCAATAGCTCTAACTTTAACAAAGGCAAAACCATTGCATTGTAAATGCTTGTTGTCTTCTATCAGTCAGGAAGGAAGTTGGGCATTTCAGAGCTAATCCACCAATTCCAATTGATTGAAGACGAGCCAGCAGTTTCTTATGGGGAAGGGTGTTAAAGACCCCGCCACCATTGCTGTCCACAATGGTGGCGAGGTTCAAAGGCGTGGATAAAAAAACTAAATATTTTGTAATCTTTTTCAGTCTTTCACCTTCAGGTAACTGTATATAAAATAAGTCCTGGCTTAAATGTAAAATAAATGCAAGTTAAGTTAATCAATGAGAAACGAACTATCCTACTTTATGAAACCTTGATTAGTTAATGCACTGCAGCGGTCTGTGCCAGTAACCAGAGAGCCAAGGGATTTAATCCTGGTCGTCGCAGTAGAGAATAGTGAGGGGAGTAAGACAGGCCCTTGTGGTGCAGGGGCCTGTGTTACGCCTGATTCAGAGCTAGACTGGCTTGAGCTTTCAGTGGCTTGCCCTCCTCTTAGAGTAACCCTTTAGAAATGCCTGACACTCTCTCCAGAGCTTGATAGTAGGCAAAAAGACTAATTATCCATCCTGGGTTTTGGAGAGGGGGCTGGCATGTATGTGCACTCTTCAATATTCATCAGGGAGCGCACACACAGGAACATAGAGCTCTTAAGTTTCTCAGGTCCATGCATAAGTAAGTATCTAGTCCTGATCTTATAAGAGAATCAAGTGGGCTACAAGTCCTCGCATCCCAAGACTAAAACCTGGACAGACTTGGAAAACTTGAGAGCTCTGTAACCCCGGCTCATTATATTACACAAAGGACTGTTCTTCTGACATTAGGGCATACCAGGAGTATGTTTTGATAACAGTACAAGATGTGTGCTTGAATGCGTATTACACTACACCTTTTCCTGGCACATAGATGTCACCAGGGCACATGTAGAATTCCTTATTAGTCTATCATGCCACATGAACCGTTGTTTAAGGTACATAGGTCAATATATCATCAACATAAGCTTTATGCAGCTTAAAGGTGGGTGTTGAGAAATTATTGTCCGCAGGTTTACCTAGAACTGTGATATTAGATCTGATATAAAAACACATTTATCGTTATGTGAGAGTGCTACAGAAGTCCTTGTTTTTTTATGTACACTACCTTTGTGAAGTGACCCTAAAACCTCCAACTCCCAATTTGTAAAAGTTAAAGAGAGCACAGTCCTTTCGGTTTGTACTAAATTCTTTGATTTGCCCCTGACCATTTTAATCTTATTCCCATTTTTGATGTTTTGGGGAGAGTTCGCAAAGTCATATATCGGTACTTAAATGAGTACTGCTGGAATATTGTTTTATGTTCTCCATAATGTCTTTGTGACGAGGCCTCTTATTGTCCATTTGACAAGAAAATAGTCTACATCCCTTCTTGATGGTTATGGGAATGTGGCTCTCTACTTGCAGAGCAGTGGCGGTGTTCATTCATACTGATCCAAAGCTTTGCATTGAGTCAAAGCTACACATTTGCAAGTGCATTGTAATAAATTTGAAAATGAAATCAGAATAAATGGTAGTTAACTGTATGGACATGTATTCTAAACTCAGGCTCGAGAATGAATGTGATAATAATCAACTGTGCTAAGGGTAGTAATGCTCATTTGAAAGGTGGTAGGAAGTGGGATGCAGTGAATGAGAGTAGGAGGGGAGCGTGAGAGTGAGCAAAACCTGTGGGAGGTGAATGGGATAGAGGTGGAAAGAGAAAATGAGAGGTGGAGAGGAAAAGTAGGAGGTGAAGAGAGAGAGAGAGACAGAGCAAAATCTGCGAGAGACCTTTGGGAAAGAGTGAAATGCCTCCATTGTGTGTGGCAGAAGGTAATATTGTGAGATGAGTAGCAGTCTGTTGCAGGGTATGAAATGCATATGGTTTTGTGCTGATGTGAGTTGTTAAATGGCAGCTGATGGAAGAGGAGTACTGAGTTAAGGATGGAAGGTGTGTGAGAGGGTGGTAGAACTTGGTGGGGTGCTGTTAGCGAGAGCAGGGTGCAGAGGATCTGGGGAGAGCTGGGGTTATAGGAAATACGGTGTGTGGGAGTGTGGCAGGACTGTTATTTGAAATTCTATTTTTCAGTGCTGCAGGTAACAAGTAACATTTGATGGTGCTCCGCATGTGAACTTATTGCTGAAGATGTCTGTTGTGAACAGTTGCTCACTGAGCTATCTTGATGGTTGTGGGATCATTTAAGGGTTGTTGTCAGTTATGATCTATGGAGGAGGGCCAGGAGCAAATCTGCTTTACAGAGTGGGGATGAATTGAGCGGATGTTCGATAATCCATGGGACTAACATTAAGCTTAAACAGCAAGATGGCTAAGTGAGATGACATGTTGCTGCCGAACTGTTCTAACAAAAAACGTTTCGAAGCTGGAGGGTCTGAGGTAAGATTTAGAGACCACACAGGATTAATTACCCCAAAACTAGACTAAAAAACAACACAAAATCCTGGGGTCTAAAGAAATGATATGTCAAGTGTAACAATTTTACTACTAACTGTTTTACACATATAGTATATGAAATGCCAACAACAAACCAGTGACTAGGCCCAATCAGATAAATAACTGGGCATTTCCCTTTTAAGGACGAAATCCCTCACTCACCAGAGGTGACATGCTTTATCATAGGGATTCCCCTCCCAGAGCAACCTAGTTCCTCTGGGGTCTACAACCCCCTCTCTGAGAGGGAGGAGCTCAGGGATGTTTTGATGTTATCTAGGATGTACTAAATCCACCTATGAGGAGCTAATAGTGTGAGTGAGGAGCAGCGCAAAATATATAGTGAAAAACTGGTAGGATGTGAATTAAAACTTGCTCGAGGCCGTCCAAAAAACTCCTTATTGTAGGACGTACTCCGCTAGGGTTAAAAGCAGTGCACCAACGGTCTAAATTTAAAACCACGGTGGTGTCAAAATGATATACATTAGGTTGAAATGTACCATAATTGTAAGGTCACAAGTTTGAATCTTAGCAAGGCCGACACAGTCTTCCATTCTTGACCCCGCGCACAATTTAGTGAGGACATCACAGACTTCATCACTCCACACGCGCTCCCCTCCAAAGATTACATCCTTCTGGGAGACCTCAATTTTCACCTTGAAAAGAACAACGACCGCAACTCCACCACCCTTTTGGACAACCTCGCCAACCTCGGACTTAAACTACTGGTCACTTCCCCCACCCACATCGCAGGTCACACTTTCGACCCTATCTTCACCTCCAGCAATCATGTCTCCTTCAGCCACACTACGGCTCTCCTCTGGACTGACCACAGCTGCGTTCACTTTACCTACAACAAGCCCAAACACAACAACCACCCCCAACCAACTCTGCAAAGAAACTGGAACAAAATCACCATCGACCAGATCTCCTCATCGCTTCTTCTAAATCCCCCAGCCCACTCCTCAAACCCCGACCAAGCCGCCACCAACCTCACCCTATGGTTATCCAACAGCGCCGACATCCTAGCACCACTGAAAAAACGACAAATCAAACTTGGCAGCAAGAAGGCCTCCTGGTTCAACGATGATCTTAAGAAATCCAAGAAACTCTGCCGCTCCCTAGAGAAGGCCTGGAAAAAAGACCCAACCACCAGTACCAAGGACGCCTTCAAAAACGCCACCCGCATACACCACCAACTGAGCCGAAAAGCCAAGAAAACCGCCTTCAAGGACCGACTAGATAGCAACGCCCACAACAGCAAGGAACTTTTCAACATCGTCAAGAGATTTACCAACCCCTCGGCCAATTCTAACGACATCACCCCTTCTCAAGCCCTCTGCGACTCCCTAGCCTCATTCTTCCACAACAAAATTGCAGACATCCACAACAGCTTCGACAACGAACCCGGAGACCAACCCACCCAACCACCTGATGGACCTTCACCCCCTTCGAACATCCTTAATGACTGGAACCCAATCTCCACTGAGGACACCATCCGCCTGATGAACTCCATCCACTCAGGATCCCCCACAGACCCATGCCCTCACCAAATCTTCAACAAAGCAGACTCCATCATAGCACCGCACCTCCGAGACGTCATCAACTGCTCCCTCAACTCCGCCACCTTCCCGGAAAGCTGTAAACACGCTGAACTCAGCGCCCTTCTGAAGAAACCCACAGCTGACCCCACCGAACTCAAAAACTACCGTCCCATCTCGCTCCTTCCATTCCCGGCCAAAGTCATCGAGAAAGCTGTCAACAACCAGCTCGCCGCCTTCCTCGAAGCCAACAAATCCCTCGACTCCTCACAATCCGGCTTCCGAGCAAAACACAGCACAGAGACCGCCCTCATCGCAGCAACAGACGACATTCGGACTCTACTGGACAATGGAGACACAGTCGCCCTCATCCTCCTCGACCTCTCCGCAGCCTTCGACACAGTCTGCCATAGCACCCTTCTACAGCGCCTCAGAAACATCGGAATCCAAGGAAAAGCACTAGAATGGATCACCTCGTTCCTCACCGGAAGAACCCAGAGAGTCCGCCTACCACCATTCAAGTCAGAGGCCACTGAAGTCATCTGCGGCGTACCACAAGGATCTTCACTCAGCCCCACCCTTTTCAACGTTTACATGAGCCCCCTCGCAGCCATCGCACGCCAACACAACCTCAACATCATCTCCTACGCGGATGACACTCAACTGATCCTATCACTCACCAATGACCCTAGCACCGCCAAAACTAACCTACACGAAGGAATGAAAGAAGTAGCCGAATGGATGAAACACAGCCGTCTGAAACTGAACTCAGATAAAACAGAAGTCCTCATCTTAGGTACCTCCCCCTCTGCATGGGACGACTCTTGGTGGCCAGAAGCCCTTGGAAAAGCACCCATCCCGACAGACCACGCACGGAACCTGGGTGTCATCCTGGACTCCTCACTTTCGATGAACAGACAAGTCAACGCCGTCTCTTCATCCTGCTTCAACATTCTTCGCATGCTCAAAAAAACATTTCGTTGGATCCCCACCGAAACTAGGAAAACGGTCACCCACGCTCTGGTCACGAGCCGACTGGACTATGGAAACACCCTCTACGCCGGTACCACCGCTAAACCTCAGAAAAAACTCCAACGAATCCAAAACGCCTCAGCCAGGCTCATATTAGACATCCCACGTAAAGAACATATCTCTGGTCACCTGAAAAACCTCCACTGGCTTCCCGTCAATAAGAGGATCACTTTCCGGCTCCTAACCCACGCACACAAAGCACTCTACGAAATCGGACCAGAATGCCTCAACACACGACTGTCCTTCTACACGCCCTCCCGCCAGCTACGATCATCCAACCAAGCCCTTGCCACTGTACCCCGCATCAACAAAACCACCATGGGAGGCAGATCCTTCTCCTACCTGGCAGCTAAAACCTGGAACTCACTTCCCAATTACCTTCGCCTTACCCAGAACCACCTAGCATTCAGAAAGCAACTTAAAACATGGATATTTGACAAGTAATTCCCCACCCCTCCTCTAGCGCCTTGAGACCCTCTGGGTATGTAGTGCGCTATATAAATTTTTTGACTTGACTTGACTTGACTTGACATAAATTAAGTAACAGTAAGAAACAGCAGAAGTGCTTTGAGAAGCACTGTATAAAAAAAGTAGTTGTTTGTATTGATGTGAAATACTAAAAGATAAAACTTCCAATACATTTGCAGTCGCCTTCTTGGAACGGAAGATTAAAACTTAACTAGAAAAAAGGATGCTGCATCATGACCTATATATTTGCATCCAAACATATGTATCATCACCCTCTTGCAGCCTATATTTGTTTTTCCAATGCTGCTTTCCATTAGGAAACAAGCTAATTTCCTTTTTCCTGATAGAGAACTGCATTGGTAACAAGCATTTGCAATGCAATGGGTCTCGCATTTATTGAGAGTTTAAGGTATTGACTGTAAATGACAATGCCTTTTATTTATAGGTTTTGATTATGAACACATAAATAAAAGGCATTGTCATATACAATGCCAATAGCTCAAAGTCTTGTAAATGCAAGACCTATTCAAAGAAGTGGCCGCTATTGTCCCAGGCTGCATAGAAAATGAAAGTGCACATGCTGCACTGAATGTGTCAGAAAAGCATGTCGTGCCTGCAGTAGGAGAAACTATTAAAATAAAATAGTGCTTACAGACTAAAAAGACTCACTATGTAACAACCGAAGTAAATGGGCCAGTCCTCATGGGAGACAACAAATGAAGACAAGGAGGTACTAAGGAGGGACTAACAAGCCTATTAAAGAATCAGAAGCCAGGATTTACGAAGGACAATGATACAAGCCAATGACAAATGCGGCGGAGAGTGGGCGGGGCTTCTATTCCATACTCTCCTACAGCATGGCTCCAAGATCAGCGCAAGCGCTACCCAGGCTTGAGCTAATAAAAAGGAGCACTATCTATTTCCTAATAGGTAGCTCTAACTGCTCATGAGATGCTGCAAAACATAACTATTTTGTTAGTTCCATGTTCTGAGATCCACAAACTGGAGTGTATTGTGGTCCTTCCACCCGTGGTCGGGGCAAACCTTCTACCGACAACATCCGAGCCCTGATGGACAACGGAGACACAGCGGCCCTCATCCTCCTAGAACTCTCCGCGGCTTTCGACACTGTCTGCCACCGCACCCTAGTACGGCGCCTCAGCCACGTCGGAATCCAGGAGAAGGCACTGGAATGGATCATCTCCTTCCTCGACGGAAGAACACAGAGTCCGCCTACCACCGTACAAGTCAGAGGCCACCGGCGTCATCTGCGGCGTCCCTCAAGGATCCTCGCTGAGCCCCACCCTCTTCAACGTCTACATGAGCCCCCTCGCGGCCATCGCACGCCAACACAACCTCAACATAATCTCCTACGCTGACGACACCCAGCTGATCCTCTCCCTGACCAACGACCCCGCCGCCGCCAGAGCCAATCTGCACGAAGGGATGAAAGATGTAGCCGAGTGGATGACGACCAGCCGCCTGAAACTGAACGCAGACAAGACGGAGGTCCTCATCCTGGGCTCCTCGCCCTCCACCTGGGACGACTCCTGGTGGCCTCCCGCCCTGGGCACCGCACCCAAACCGACCGACCACGCACGCAACCTGCGCTTCATCCTGGACTCCTCCCTCTCCATGACCAGGCAAGTCAACGCCGTCTCCTCGGCGTGCTTCAACATCCTACGCATGCTACGGAAGATCTTCTGGTGGATCCCCACCGAGACCAGGAAGACCGTCACCCAGGCCCTCGTCACCAGTCGACTGGACTACGGCAACACCCTCTACGCCGGTACCACCGCCAAGCTCCAGAAGAGACTCCAGTGGATCCAGAACACCTCAGCCAGACTCATCCTCGACATCCCACGAACCAGCCACATCTCCGGACATCTGAGAGACCTGCACTGGCTCCCCGTCAACAAAAGAATCACCTTCCGCCTCCTCACCCACGCACTCAAAGCCCTACACGACCAAGGCCCGAGCTACCTCAACAACCGAAGCAACTTCTACGCTCCCAAACGCCACCTCCGATCAGCCAACCACGCCCTCGCCGCCGTCCCCCGCATCCGAAGAGCGACAACAGGAGGAAGGTCCTTCTCCTACCTGGCCGCCAAGACCTGGAACTCCCTCCCGACTGACGTGCGACTGACCCAAGACCACCTCTCCTTCAGGAAGAAGCTGAAGACCTGGCTGTTCGAGCAGTAACAGCACCCCCCCCCCCCCCAAAGCGCCTTGAGACCCTACGGGTAAGTAGTGCGCTCTATAAATGTCTTTGATTGATTGATTACCATGCATGTGGTATGGGCAAATCTATCTGGATGCAACTGTTTGACCGCATGAATATGAAAACTGTGACACCTGTCGCTTTATCAAGGGCTAACAATATTAAAGAATATACACTGATAACTGGAAAATCCTGGTTATATGATAAATAATTGCTGATTAGATGTGGAATTTTTGTTACATATTGATTCAAGTATGTATTTTAAAGTATAATTTTCTGGATGCATGTATTTTTGTCAGCAAGTGTAAAATGCCCTTTTTCACTATCTGAGTAAAGATACAGTTATGGTGCATCATGTTGTTTTAATGTTAAATAAATCGTTTACAAAAATGAATGCAGCGATGGCAACTGAAAAGTCAGATAAAAGTAAAAGACTAGCATTTACCTTGTGCAGCAAGAATCATGTATGAGGGGCAGAACTGCCTGACCTACATGCCACATTCTGATCAGTAAAAAGAAAAATGGCTATGCTACATGCAGGATTAAAACCTCTGGCAAATGCATTAACATTAACATCTGATACGCCTTGCCAAGACTTAGATTGCTGCCAAAAACAATGAACCCCAAAAAGCTGAACTGTGTCAAACGTGGCAGACCATGCATGTACATATGCTCTGCTCTACAATCATTTACTTAGAGTTTCTTATTGTTTCAAGAGGCAATTCTTTTCCTCAAAGATAAGTCAGGGCAAGTCTAAACTGTTGAGGCACAGTCTACAAGTTCAAATGTCATGGGACCAAAAAAAAGACTCCTCTGTCACTGTAATATAAAAACAAGCATTTGCAATGCAATTGGTCTCGCATTAGGAAAGTTTGAGCTGTTGGTATTGTAAATGACACATTTTTATTTATGTGTTGGTTTTGAAAATAGAGAAATTAATAGCTTTGAAATTTACAAAGACAATACTTTCAACTTTCGCAAATGTGACACCTATAGCATTTGTAATGCAATATGTGTTGTATTAAGTGACTTAGATGTATTGCTATTACAAATAACAATTGCTTTTAATTTTTTTAAATAATTAATACTTAAATAAAAGTTATTGTAATTTATAATGGCAATAGCTTAAACTTTTGTAAATAACTTTTGTGAAGATTATGTTCAGTGTATTTTATTGTGACGAAAATCCAAGAACAGAAGTGAAATATTAACATTTTTTTGTGACATTTGTAATAAAGCTTAAAAAAATGAGAGAACATATTTGAACCAGTTGTTGTTGAATGGTTGCACAGATTGATGCTGTGGTGGTGCTGAGTGATGTTGTGGTGGCGACGAGTGATGATGTGGTGTTCAGTGATGCTGTGGTACCTCATAGTGATGTTGTGGTGCCCCTGAGTGATGCTGTGGTGGTGCTGAGTGATGCGATAGATAGAGTGTAATTATGTGGCGTGTAACTATGTGGCACTGAGTGGTATTTAGAGTGTATGTTGCATTGAGTGCAGTGTAATTATGTGGCGTGTAATTATGTGGCACTGAGTGGTATTTGGAGTGTATGTTGCGTTGAGCGCAGTTTAATTGTGTAGCATATAATTATGTGGCACTGAGTGGTATTTGGAGTGTGTGTTGCGTTGAGCGCAGTGTAATTATGTGGCGTGTAACTATGTGGCACTGAGTGGTATTTGGAGTGTATGTGGAGTGTATGTTGCATTGAGTGCAGTGTAATTATGTGGCGTGTAATTATGTGGCACTGAGTGGTATTTGGAGTGTATGTTGCGTTGAGCGCAGTATAATTGTGTAGCATATAATTATGTGGCACTGAGTGGTATTTGGAGTGTGTGTTGCGTTGAGCGCAGTGTAATTATGTGGCGTGTAATTATGTAAACAAAACAGGTGATGGACCGAATGTGGGTCAATGTCACACATTCATCCCAGTCCAAAGATCTGGGCCCAAATCCATCGTTTTTTGCACTCCACACCACCCTGGGTTAGACAATGGCGATATGCAAATCAGCTCTGACCCTGTGCCCCATGGGAACAGTCCAGTCCGAACTACAAAAGCCATGTCCTTCCCAGAACGGAATCAAGCATCCGAGGACCGGACCGGTTTCGAGGTAACACCTCTCATCAGCCCGGCTAGCTTGACTCAAGTGGTGTGGAGTGCCTGGGACCCACGTCTGAGCATCCCCAGCGCACTTATGGCGAAATTTGCAAACAAAACAGGTGATGGACCGAATGTGGATCAATGTCACACATTCATCCCAGTCCAAAGATCTGGGCCCAAATCCATCGTTTTTTTGCACTCCACACCACCCTGGGTTAGACAATGGCGATATGCAAATCAGCTCTGACCCTGTGCCCCATGGGAACAGTCCAGTCCGAACTACAAAAGCCATGTCCTTCCCAGAACGGAATCAAGCATCCGAGGACCGGACCGGTTTCGAGGTAACACCTCATCAGCCCGGCTAGCTTGACTCCAGTGGTGTGGAGTGCCTGGGACCCACGTCTGAGCATCCCCAGCGCACTTATGGCGAAATTTGCAAACAAAACAGGTGATGGACCGAATGTAGATCAATGTCACACATTCATCCCAGTCCAAAGATCTGGGCCCAAATCCATCGTTTTTTTGCACTCCACACCACCCTGGGTTAGACAATGGCGATATGCAAATCAGCTCTGACCCTGTGCCCCATGGGAACAGTCCAGTCCGAACTACAAAAGCCATGTCCTTCCCAGAACGGAATCAAGCATCCGAGGACCGGACCGGTTTCGAGGTAACACCTCTCATCAGCCCGGCTAGCTTGACTCCAGTGGTGTGGAGTGCCTGGGACCCACGTCTGGGCATCCCCAGCGCACTTAGGGCGGGTGGTGTGGAGTGCAAAAAAACGATGGATTTGGGCCCAGATCTTTGGACTGGGGTGAGTGTGTGACATTGATCCACATTCGGTCCATCACCTGTTGTGTTTGCATATTCCGCCCTAAGTGCACTGGGGATGCCCAGACGTGGGTCCCAGGCACTCCACACCACTGGAGTCAAGCTAGCCGGGCTGATGGGAGGTGTTACCTCGAAACCGGTCCGGTCCTCTGATGCTTGATTCCGTTCTGGGAAGGACATGGCTTTTGTAGATCGGACTGGACTGTTCCCATGGGGCACAGGGTGAGTGTGTGACATTGATCCACATTCGGTCCATCACCTGTTGTGTTTTGCATATTCCGCCCTAAGTGCGCTGGGGATGCCCAGACGTGGGTCCCAGGTACTCCACACCACTTGAGTCAAGCTAGCCGGGCTGATGAGAGGTGTTACCTCGAAACCGGTCCGGTCCTCTGATGCTTGATTACGTTCTGGGAAGGACATGGCTTTTGTAGTTCGGACTGGACTGTTCCCATGGGGCACAGGGTCAGAGCTGATTTGCATATCGCCATTGTCTAACCCAGGGTGGTGTGGAGTGCAAAAAAACGATGGATTTGTACCCAGATCTTTGGACTGGGGTGAGTGTGTGACATTGATCCACATTCGGTCCATCACCTGTTGTGTAATTATGTGGCACTGAGTGGTATTTGGAGTGTATGTTGCATTGAGCGCAGTGTAATTATGTGGCATGTAATTATGTGGCACTGATTGGTATTTGGAGTGTATGTTGCGTTGAGCGCAGTATAAGTATGTAGCATATAATTATGTGGAACTGAGTGGTATTGTTTGGAGTGAATGTTGTTTTCAGTAGAGTGTAATTATGTGGCATGTATACACTTGGCGTGGAACGACTAAATACACAAAGAGTAACCCGAAATTACCTGGCAAAGTGAATATGCAGCCTCAACGGAAGCGTGGTCCTACTGCAATAAAACAACCTCCAGAAGTGGTGTTAAAACCAGGATGGGGGAATGCCCCAAGGTCCAATGTTCACAATATGTTATGAATTCTTGTATAGCGCATGACTCACCCGGGGGCATCTCAGCGCTTACCAAGGGGATACCAGGAAGGATATCAGAGAATTTGATTCAGAAAAAAATAGATTTAGAACAGGAAACTTTTTAATTGTTTCCTGAAAGACAGATATGAAGTGGATTTACACAGGACCACTGGAAGCCAATTCCAGTATTTGGGGGCAATATAAGAGAAAGCTCTGCCACCTGTGCGACTTAACCGGATACGAGGGACCTTCAAGAGGGCTAAAACATTCGATCTTAGATTGCATTCGGATATCTGTTTGAAAAGTTTATTTTGCAGGGAGCGAGGTCCCCAGCCTTTAAGTGCTTTAAAGGAAAGACAGCAGACCTTAAAGAATGATCTTTCTTTCACCGGTAGCCAGTGCAGTTGTCTGAGTAAGGGCGGGGATGGGGATCCTGGGGGGCAATTAAGGACCATTCTTGTGGCAGTATTCTGTATCACCTGAAGTTTTGCTAAAGTAGTCACACCTCCTTCAGCCAACAGGGCGTTACCGTAGTCGAGCCGACTAATGACCATTGCCTGGACTACTGTTCTATGATGTTCAAGTGGAAGATAGGGAAGTATTCTACGTAGTAGGCGCAGGCTATAATAGCAAGACCCTGAGATGTTCTTAACGTCTTTCATGGTGAGTTTAGAGTCCAACTGGATTATCAGACACTTTGCTGAGGAAGACGGAGTAGGGGCTTCACCCAATTGGGGAGGCCACCAGTCAGATGTCCAGGAGAGGGCCTCTTTGCCTAAGGTCATAAGATCCGTTTTTCCTGGGTTGAGCTGGAGACAGCGCTCCCTCATCCAGTCCGCAATAGCTAACATTTCGCCAGAGAAACGTAGTTTCTCATCAGTGGTATTTAAGCCTATTGGGAACAGCAGCTGTGTATCGTCGGCAAATGATACTATCTCGAAGCCGAATGGTTGGACTATCTTGGCCAGGGGGGCCAAGTACATGTCAAAGAGGGTGGGACTAAGGCACAAACCCTGAGGCACCCCTTTGTCCAATAAGAACTTTTTTTGGGATACAAACGGGCCCAGCGTGGTGGTTTGCCATCTGTCCGTTAGAACATTTCTCAGCCACTGCAAGGCTGTACCCCTGATGCCACACTCAAGCAATCTAACAATAGAACAAGAAACTGTGATAACTAAAAAGAAACACAAGTTTCATCGTTAAGGACATCTGTGGATGTCCCGGGCTCAAGTATATGTGTCTAACGAACCCAAATTCTCACCGTTCTGCAACTGACAAGAGTCCCACACTGACTGACATGCACTCAATACTCTGACAACCGGAAGACCGGAAAGTCGGTCTCAAATATAGGAGTCTCAAAGACATTGAAAGTGGACTTGAAGCAAACCTTGCGGGGAGCCGCAATGATGGAACGGTCAAATAGCACACTCTGATGGAAACCCTAAACTGAAATGCAGCTGCTAGAAAATGTTCTTTCCAATACCTATTATGACAAAACACTACATTAAGGCCATGGTTGAATCAACAGTGAATACGCTCCAAGAGGATCTACAAGTATAATTGAAAATCTTGGCCTGCTAGTGACGTGCGTGGCTGTTACTATCATGAACCTCACCCCCTGTACTAAAAGACGAAAAAAAACGAAACTAGTGCCATTCTGACTCCTAGATTAGTAACCATGAGGGGCAATGACTAAAACCTTCATCCAACTTTGACCGAACTAAAATAAGTGATGCATCAAGAATGCTCTCAAAGTAAACAAGACAACAATGCGGCGCAACGTGAACCAGCCTGCAATCAGCCGAAATGGGCGGGGTAGACCCCTGCCTTTACACAACCCCTCGACACAATGCTGCGAACAAAGCCCCCACCGCGACAAGAAGGAATCGCCAGCCTGCCTCCCTCCCCTAGCAGGGGATATTTAATGCACTAATCTAGCACAGCGTGGAAAATATTCAGCGAGCGGATAATTTTGTTTAATAACACGTCAATTAATTAGCTATTTTTAGAAGGGGCGGCGGGGCCGAGCACCTGCAAGTCGCGAAAAATGGTGAAACGGCTTTTAAACAATTCAACAGCCTGCAAAGACACATCTAAACTCATCTGGGAAGCTCTCTAGCTCATTCAAAAACGTTACCTTGTTGAGGCTAAAAGTCTCGTCTCCTGAGTGAACAAAACAGAAAGCAGCCTATATCCGGCCCGGGGAGACGACCTGGGAGGGCGAGGGCTGCCCGCACATGCACGGTGCCTGCAACTTTCGCGTGCCCTGCGGCTGTTGTCCTGTCCTCTCTTTTTCAACAGGGTGCGTCGGTGACCCCGGAGGACTGTGGTGGAGGGGTGGTCCTGGGGATGTCGGTGCTGTAGTGGAAGTGTTGGGTGACCTTCGTGAAGAGCCTGGAGTTGGCACCGCGCCCCAGCGAAGGCCTGGCATGGAGGTCGCATGCTGAACGGGCGCTCTGGCAGACGGGGCTCCACGCCGATTGGGAGGGGGGTGACATTTGTGGTGGTCGGTGAGAAGTAGGAGTGTCGGTGTGGAAGCTACTGGAGCCCGTGGGCAAGCGGGCATCAGAGTTCCAGTTTGTGGCCTCCTACCAGGAGCTGATGCTGGAGTGCAACAACAAATGGTAAGTCTGGGGGTATAGCTGTATGGAAGAATGTGAAGTTAAAGCGAACTGTGGGCAATGATCTCTGTTATCGACGTGAAATTAATATGCTTCGGTTTGTGTTGGCATACAGCGCCTGGGTGCATGTAGCGCCTGGGCGGCCCTGAGTGGTGTCATAACAGGGGCTTACGCGCGAAAGTGAAACGGACAGGAGATGTGCTCCTGGCTGTACGCGCGAAAGTGAAACTGCCTGGAGATGTGCATGTGGCTGTACGTGCGCGTCCACAGACCAGAATCTGCTCGTGCACCTGTCCGTACCACTTGGGAAGCAAGTCAGTAACAATAGATCTCACTGGCGACAGCGCTGTCGCGCTGCATCGCCAGGCGAGACCTAAACAGTAAAGCTCAATTCTAACTTCCAGCTCCATTTACAGTTCAAATAAATAGCCACACTGAAAAACTTTTGTGTGCTTGAACGTTTAGTAAACCTTTGAATTATATTCAGAAATTATAAATCCTTGGTCTAATCAGTATTTGTAGATTTTCCAAAGGGCAAATTAACTTACTCTGTAGTCTATAATTTCTGGTGGACTTTTTTGTATAAGTTAGTCTGTTTTATGGTAATGAAAATGTGAGGACAGGGGTGTTATTGAAGAGAGAAGGGGGTCTGTGAAAAGTTTCTGAAAGGCCACAAGGTGGGGAAGCTTTGTGGTTAACCTTACTGTTTTTTAGGTCTCGCCTATTCCAGTCCGCAAGGAATGAATAGTCTAATGCAGCTAAACCACTACTTAAACTAAAGGCTCACCAAAGGCTCTTCCAAGGCTCTCAAAAGACTCTCAAGCGGATTTTCAACAGTTCACGCGAATCACGTGACCACACAAGCACGCGCATTTCCCCTACATGCTTCCCCAGCGTGCTTAAACCCATTTGCTCCTGGGCTTCAAATTAAAGTCATCTGTTGCTTCCTCAGCGCACTCGGCCTCACTTCTCCTCCCCCTAATTAACACACACCTCTTTCACGGCCGCGAGGCCATGCTTCAAAGGGATCCGCTCCCCCGGCACTAAAAGCTTCTGTCCGCGATGTTCATTCAGGCCCTGTCTCTCCCACCTACTCCCTTTCTCTACTTTTAGTCAGGCTCTCGCTGTAATGCGCTCTCTCCCCCCTCACCTCTTTCCTACATATTGCCCCTTTGTTTCTCTCTTCTCTGCTTTATATCGACCGCCTCTCAATACCATTTCTTTTCCCCTCTGCCTTTCTCTTCAACTCTCCCCCGCCCACTGCTTCACACTTCATGGCCAGATCGGCTCTTGTGAACACACGGTAGCCCAGGCCTCTCCTTGCTGGGTTTGAGGTAGAGGTGCCAATCAAAGGGTCTCCGGGACTGAACCAGCTGTCTGAGGGCAACGCTCGCCCACCATCCCCCAAACAAAACGCCAAAAACGTATTATGCGCCTATGTTTGGTTCATCTTCGCAGCTCTGTAAATAAACACGGAGCGACACTCTCCAGACATGAACATATCAAACACATTGGCAATAAACTCCGGATTGCCCATGCAGTTATTTTCCTCCTGGTAATCTCCCTACCCCCCTTCCTGTACCGCCTACCCCTCCATTCTGCAGCCTCTTTATCCGTTCTCTCCCTACTACACTCTCTCTAGCCTTGCTCACTCCCCTCCCTTCACCTCATTTCCTCTACCGATCTGTCCCAGACTTTTTCCCTCGCCACCATCCTCTTTTACATTCAGACCCTGTCTCACCTTCACCCCTCACACACCCTCACACAACCTCACTCACTCACACCCTCACACACATCACTCACCCTCACCCTCACTCACCCTCACCCTCACACACCCTGTCACCCTCACTCACCCTCTCACCCTCACTCACCCTCACACCCTCACCCACCCTCACCCATTCTCCCTCACCCTCACACACCCTCACACCCACCCTCACCCACCGTCACATCCTCACACACCCTCACTCACCTTAACACCCTCACACCCCCTCACCCTCATACCCTCACCACCTCATCCTCACACACCCTCACAACCCTCACTCCCCTTCACCCCTCACACACCTTCACCCCTCACACACCTTCACCCCCACACACCATCACCCTCACACACCCTCACTCACCCTCACACCCTCACCCCCTCACTCACATTCACCCCTCTTACACCCTCACCCTCACACACCATCACTCACCCTCACACCCCCACACACCATCAGTCACCCTCACACACCCTCACTCACACCCTCACCCTCACTCACACCCTCACCCTTACTCACCCTCACTCACCCTCACACCCTCACTCACCCTCACACCCTCACTCACCTTCACCCCTCACACACCTTCACCCCTCACACACCATCACCCTCACACACCCTCACTCACACACCATCACCCTCACACACCCTCACTCACCCTCACACCCTCAGCCCCTCACCCTCACACCCTCAGCCCCTCACCCTCACACCCTCACTCACCCTCACACCCTCACTCACCTTCACCCCTCACACACCCTCACACCCTCGCCCTCACTCCCTCTCACCCTCACCCACCCTCACCCCCTCACCCTCACCCACCCTCACTCACCCTCCCACACCCTCACATCCTCACCCACCCACACCCCCTCACGCTCACACCCTCACCCCCTCATCCTCACACACCCTCACCCACTTTCACACCCTCACACACCCTCACACCCTCCCCCCTCATCCTCACACCTCCTCACCATCACACACCCTCATATCCTCACACCCTCACTCACACCCTCACCCTCCCTCACACCCCCACACCCTATCACCCTCCCTCTATCTATTGCCCTCCCTCTATCTATCGCCCTCCCTCTATCTATCTATTTGCCTCCTTCTATCTATCTATCGCCCTCCTTCTATCTATCTATCGCCCTCCCTCTATCTATCTATCGCCCTCCTTCTATCTATCTATCGCCCTCCTTCTATCTATCTATCACCCTCCTTCTATCTATCTATCACCCTCCTTCTATCTGTCTATCGCCCTCCTATCTATCTATCGCCCTCCTTCTATCTATCGCCCTCCCTCTATCTATCGCCCTCCCTCTATCTATCGCCCTCCCTCTATCGCCCTCCCTCTATCTATCGCCCTCACTCTATCTATCTATCGCCCTCACTCTATCTATCTATCGCCCTCACTCTATCTATCGCCTTCCCTCTGTCTATCGCCCTCACTCTATCTATCTATCGCCTTCCCTCTATCTATCTATCTATCGCCCTCCCTCTATCGCCCTCCCTCTATCTATCGCCCTCACTCTATCTATCTATCGCCCTCACTCTATCTATCGCCCTCACTCTATCTATCTATCGCCCTCACTCTATCTATCGCCTTCCCTCTGTCTATCGCCCTCACTCTATCTATCGCCTTCCCTCTATCTATCTATCTATCGCCCTCCCTCTATCGCCCTCCCTCTATCTATCGCCCTCACTCTATCTATCTATCGCCCTCACTCTATCTATCTATCGCCCTCACTCTATCTATCTATCGCCCTCACTCTATCTATCGCCTTCCCTCTGTCTATCGCCCTCACTCTATCTATCGCCTTCCCTCTATCTACCTATCTATCGCCTTCCCTCTATCTATCTATCGCCCTCCTTCTATCTATCGCCCTCCTTCTATCTATCGCCCTCCCTCTATCTATCTATTGGCCTCCTTCTATCTATCTATCGCCCTCCTTCTATCTATCTATCGCCCTCCCTCTATCTATCTATCGCCCTCCTTCTATCTATCTATCGCCCTCCTTCTATCTATCTATCACCCTCCTTCTATCTGTCTATCGCCCTCCTATCTATCTATCGCCCTCCTTCTATCTATCGCCCTCCTTCTATCTATCGCCCTCCTTCTATCTATCGCCCTCCCTCTATCTATCGCCCTCTATCTATCGCCCTCTATCTATCGCCCTCCCTCTATCTATCGCCCTCCCTCTATCTATCTTTCGCCCTCACTCTATCTATCGCCCTCCCTCTATGTATCTATCGCCCTCCCTCTATCTATCGCCCTCCCTCTATCTATCGCCCTCCCTCTATCTATCTATCGCCTTCCCTCTATCTATCGCCTTCCCTCTATCTATCGCCTTCCCTCTATCTATCGCCCTCACTCTATCTATCTATCGCCCTCACTCTATCTATCTATCGCCCTCACTCTATCTATCTATCGCCCTCACTCTATCTATCTATCGCCTTCCCTCTATCTATCGCCTTCCCTCTATCTATCGCCCTCACTCTATCTATCTATCGCCCTCACTCTATCTATCGCCCTCCCTCTATGTATCTATCGCCCTCCCTCTATGTATCTATCGCCCTCCCTCTATGTATCTATCGCCCTCCCTCTATGTATCTATCGCCCTCCCTCTATGTATCTATCGCCCTCCCTCTATGTATCTATCGCCCTCCCTCTATGTATCTATCGCCCTCCCTCTATGTATCTATCGCCCTCCCTCTATGTATCTATCGCCCTCCCTCTATCTATCGCCCTCCCTCTATCTATCTATCGCCTTCCCTCTATCTATCTATCGCCCTCACTCTATCTATCTATCGCCCTCACTCTATCTATCTATCGCCCTCACTCTATCTATCTATCGCCTTCCCTCTATCTATCGCCCTCACTCTATCTATCTATCGCCTTCCCTCTATCTATCTATCGCCTTCCCTCTATCTATCTATCGCCTTCCCTCTATCTATCTATCGCCCTCACTCTATCTATCTTTCGCCCTCACTCTATCTATCTTTCGCCCTCACTCTATCTATCTATCGCCCTCCCTCTAGCTATCGCCCTCACTCTATCTATGGCACCGCCACAGCATCACTCGGGGGCACCAAAACATCACTATGCGCTACCTCTGCATCACTGAACGCCACAGCATCACTCGTCGCCACCACAACATCACTCAGTGCCACCACAGTATCAATCTGTGCAACCATTCAACAACAACTGGTTCAAATATGTTCTCTCAATGTTTCAAGCTTTATTGCAAATATCACAAAAAGATGGTAATATTTCACTTCTGTTCTTGAATTTTCGTCACAATAAAATACACTGAACATAATCTTCACAAAAATTATTTACAAAACTTTAAGCTATTGCCATTATAAATTTCAATAACTTTTATTTAAGTATTAATTATGTAAAAAAAATTAAAAGCCATTGTTATTTGTAATATCAATACATCTAAGTCAGGTAAATACAAAACATGTAGCATTACAAATGCTATGGGTGTCACATTTGCAAAAGATAAAAGTATTGGCATTGTAAATGACAAAGCTATTAATTTAGCTATTTTCAAAACCAACACATAAATAAAAAATGTGTCATTTACAAGACCAATAGCTCAAACTTTCCTAATGCGAGACCTATTGCATTGCAAATGCTTGTTTGAGAACATTTCCCATTCTAACCACAACTTCTGCAAAGGTCAGGAGTAAGTGTTTTTCCTGAGGGAAGGGAATGTTCTAGCTTTAGAAACTGTTATCCTACCATTTAGATTTGAATGTTTGCTGAGAAAAACAAAATAAAATCGGTTTAAAAAAAGTGTAAAACACACTGTGAACCCCTTCCCAAATGTCATTAGACTTATGAAACTAGGCTAAGGGGCTATGTCTGGACATTTTCCAATGTCAGTCCTATCGAATTGAAACCGTTCTCTACTGGTGAAGTGGAATTTTCATGGGCGGTCTTCAGCATGCCACACTGAGCTTGTGAGGCTGTAAAGAAGCACCGATAAAACCGAATTGAAGCAGCGCCCTTGTAGCTAAGCTTCTACTCTCATAACAACCTGGCAATATCCTAAAATCGCTCTTTTAGGATGCCCTCCTGGTACCCAGCGTTTGGAGCGCAACAACACCACTGGTGCGATATGCAGTGCTATACACACACAAACAACACAGGTCATTTTGCTGTAAGCAACCAAAAGCCGAGTCTGCGAATGTCTGGGTAAGGGGCCTGTAGTGAATTCCGACAACGTCCTCGGGCTCCAAGACACCTCGTGTGCCCCTGGTACATTCACAAGTGTTTGACAGTTGTGAGCAGAGGGATATTTTCGTGTTAATAATGTAACGTGCTGTGGCGTGGGCTCACCGGCATCTGTTGAAAAGCGCAAGCTGCCTTTATCAGCTGAAGAACAGCGTCGGCACCAAACGGGGGTTGACATGGAAGGCTGCCATCAATGTACAAGCCACTAATTCCGGGACAGAAACTTCAGAAATCTAGACTACCATGTAGCCTGCTGGTACAACAAGAAACAAAACACTTGGCAGCGGGATGGGGACATTCAGCACAGCAGCAGACCGTAAGGAAGTGAATGAGCCAGGAAGGTTTGGAGGGAGGGACCCAGCGCATGGAGACGAACCTCGCACAGCCGTCGGCCTGAGGGAGAAATACAAATAAATAAACAAGTGAGGACAGGCCATTGTAAATGTGAGAAACAGCCTGATTCTCAGCCCTGCTCACAGAAAAAGCATTGCAGCGGAGCAAGAATGCTCTGCAAAAGAAAAGGGAGTGTTCACCCAAAATGTGCTGAAAACCAAGAAAAAACAGTCCCTAGAGAAACAGATAAATTGAAGAAAGCGTAATGATACTGTAGTTAGTCCCTACTGCTGGGAGGAATGAAAGTGAAAAGGAGGGACAAAGAGGCAGGACTGACCACTAGCAAACAAGAATTTTCAAAGGACACTGCAACAAACAAATCAGATAGGTTTAAGCCCCTAAGAGAAGTATACTAAAGTATACAAGAGGTCGCTCGCTTACGCTCAACCTAAAAATCATTGGCAGGGGCAACAGGTCAGTTACAGGTGTGAAAGGCGACACATATTGGCTTTGCCAATACTTGTTCTTTTCCCTTTTTTTGATCCTCTAATGCCAGTGCTGGCAATGGGATTCTTTGGGTGTTTGTGTTGCTACAAGTCGTTTTCATTGGCAATACTTCTTGCAAAAGGAAATGTGGTGAATTACCTGGGGGAAGGGGTCCCTTTCCATTCGTAGCTGACTGGGTTAAAGACCATGCAAATACCCATCAAATCGAGACCCACTACAGATATATTTAGCCTCCCAAGTTGCAGATGATGAATATAATGATTGAAAAACGCTACAGACGTTTTGTATCTGCAAAGTATACACATACAGGCTGCAAAACGTACCATGAATGGAAGCTGTACCACTAAGACACGTGCTATATTATAAACCAGAAATTTACTGCAGGAGCGGTAATTAGTTTACATTTTAAAATCTTGGTTTAAGATCATTCGGGCTAATCTCCACTATGTCTCTGGTCCAATGGAGCTTTACTATTGTTTAAGAAGATAAAGAGCTGTACATCACATAAAGTATCGCAATCGCTAATCTATTTTCAGACAATGAGTTTGTTATGAGTTGAAGGGTCTTATTAATACAAACTTATAGAAATTCATGTTTATTAAAAGTTACAAATTAATTTGTAATAATCCTGATCATCATATATGAACAGAAATTGAAAATCCATATTAGTCAATCAAATCATAGTAAAAGCATTAAGCGCATTCCATAAAGGTAAGAATCTCTCTTCTAGGAATGGGAAAAAGGTGTCTGCCAGAACCCATATAAAGAGCTCTATTTTGAGAGAGTGAGACTAAAAGTATAAATCTTAAGCATCAAAAGTCAGCTAAATAAAATAATAATCAGTCAAAGCAGATCTTCTCATGTGGAGAAAGGCTAAAGAAACTCAGTAGAGAGACAGAACAAAGCGAAAATAGCTTAAAGGTCTGTGGTAGTAATAGGAGTGATTACCTACTCTTGGAACATGCACCATTATAGACCACACATTTTATCAATGCTGGAGTTTGTGGTGTCTTCTTTTTTTTCGGCCAGTCATTCATCTTTTGAAGCAGTCATGGGAACAGAATCACTCCTCCTCTTCTCCCAGAAACACAATGACTCTAGGTAGCAGCTTTTAATGTTGCAACTATTTCTTATCTTTTAGCGGTTTCATCTGTTCTACTTGTAATTCCCCATGAGGGAAGTATCATATCTATCTTTCTAAATAACAGACTTATTAATTTATTATCAGCGAACATTGTTTAAGTAGAAACATTTACAGAATTAAATATAAACATTTATACAACTATTATTCATTATGAAAAACATGTCCAAGGAGAGGTCAAGAAATAAACATTTTAAACAACGTAAGCACTCTTTTAGTCATGTCAGCTAGTCTGGCTATGTTGTTTCAGCCATTGAGGCCTAGTAGAGTAAATATGGTTGCCTACTAACATTTTTGCATTTAAACACATTTTTATTTTTCATTAAAGCCCACACATTAATTCTGCACATTATTATAAACAACATTATTTTCTCAACCTAATTAAACACTTCTCCGGCCCTAGATTAGTACTTTTCTAGAAACTACTGATCAATTTCCTTTGCTAATATACGATAATAATGTTGCTCCCATTCCCTGAATGTATTATTGTATCTTTCTCCTTCTTTTTCTTTTTGGCAACTTTAAATAAACAACGAAAATAAGTAATTTTTCAAGTAGAGCATCTATACAAGTTAAGCCGTAATAGTTTAGTGCCTTTTAGGTCATGCTTAAATTTTTTTACCAGCACAACATTTAGCACCTAACATCTCCTCTATTCTACCCTATGAACTATGTGTCTGTAAAACATTTCCACGTATGAAAGTTTTTTTAAAAATAACATTTGAAAATCTATATTTTGTGCATTGCTTAGCCTGTGTCTAATGTGTCTAAATCAAATACCTGTGTCGCACAGATATGATCCATAAAAAAATGATCCTATATATGGTATATGAAATAATGTATCATTAAAGATTGATTTCTTGCCTTCTGTCTTTTTCTGACACAGATTGAGATTTCAGTGTTGGTGTAAAAAAAAATGGCTGCACGAGGACTGGTACAGAGTATGGCTACCCTGCTGCTAAAGAGTGTGAGATGCTCTTGTTTATTGAGGCTCTCAGAACCGACATTGCTCAATACTGTGGCTTGCAGGTTCCTTAGCTGGACACCCCGGAACATTAAGAGATTGTCAAAAGAAAACATTGGCTTAGTGAATAACCTGGTAAACCTGGGTGTAGATGTACAGTCTGCACGAAAACGTCAGCCGGGTGTCCTCAAGAAGATGATCACACACGAAGATGGACTTATCGGGTTCCTACAAGCCAAGGGGGCGAGTAAAGCCTTTGTTGCTGGCATAATTTCAAGATACCCACGATCAATCACTCGTACAGTCGAACATTTGGAAAAGAAATGGGAGATATGGCATGGAATCCTAAAGAGTGACTCCGAAATACTAAAGGTATTGGACCGGTCTCCAGAAGCTTTTTTCCGTTCAAGTAACAATGCCAATTTGGAAAAAAATGTTACATTTCTCTCTTCTCTTGGCTTGACACCATCTGATCTGGCTCGGTTGCTGGCAAAAGCACCTCGAACGTTCTCCAATCGCATGGAGTTGAATCAGCAAATGGTGGACTATTTGCATGACGTGCATGTGAGCCTAGGTGGTGAAAATGCAGAAAAGTTTGTGAAACTGATCCTAACCAAAAACATCTTCGTTCTTATTCAGAGTGTTAAGAGAGTGAAAGCTAACATTGAATTCCTGCAAACCTCTCTCAGGCTGACTGATAAGGAGCTGTTGGACTTGCTGCAAGGCCTTGGTGCTGATATATTGGATCTCTGTCATGAGTACATCAAAAGAAACTTCCATCATATTCAGCAGAAACTATTCCCCCTAGGCTGCAATGATGATCAGATTAACAGCTTTATTTTACGTTACCCATCCATGCTCTTCCTGTCGCCAAAAAACTTCACTAATAAAATAGATTGCTTGCTGAAAACAGGAGTCGAGGTAGAACAAATACTGGAAAGACCCAGAGTCCTTGATGTAAGCATCAGCACCATGGCAAGCAGAATCGTCCGGCTGCAACAAATTGGCTACAACTTTCAAAGTTTTGGAGTGGGCCTTTTGGATTTAAGTAAAACACGATTTGAAGCTAAATTTGAAAAATTACAATAATCATTAAAAAAAACTTAATTTGATGCAAAAGGCACATCTGTAATGTGTTTTATGCTTTGCAGGTAGGTTGTACACTAATCACTGTATCTTTCCAAGTTCTCTCTGGGTCACACTGATGTTATTTACAAAATAATATTATAGTTTGCCGCATAGATCAAAGCTGTTTTCATCTTTTTGAAAGCAAAGGATTTTTTTTAAACGCTACACGCTGCTGTATAGCCAACACAATGCACAGGCCAGATGAAGTTGGCAAGTAATTACGGACAAGATTATGTAAGACACCAGCCAAGATGATGAGTATTTTTGCAGGTCTGGAAAATAGTTTTTTTGCAAAGATGATGCTTAAGCTTTACAATAAGAAGCAACCGTATCAAGACTCTGTAGAGTTGTTATTTGTGACAGATAACAAGAATAATCTAGCAGGATGTGAATATAATGCTGGATGTTTTCAGAATTAGAGCTCTCATTCGGAGTGAGCTGGGAAACTCTACAAACCTTCATTAGGCATTTATGGTATACAGAATGAATACATATTTTGTCATTTCAGTATACCCATTCTTTGCAGGTGGCAAACCACTAAAGCGCTAGTGGCGGGGGAAAACTGCATCTGAGTAGCACCTTGAGAGCTGTTACACTTATTATTTGTGTATATTACCGAAATTTTGTGTCTTCTTCAGCCAGTCTGGAGTGTGTGTGTGTGTCTGTGTGTGCAAGTGTTTACATTCATATTTAAAGGCTTACTATAGAATCTTTCTCTGGGGACTGCAGTTTAACCTATGACTACGTTTCACAGTGTCTCCAACCAGTAGCTCATGAGCTACTGTAGCTATTTAAAGATTAACTTGCTAATAGGTTTGAAAGAGTTTGAAATATGTGTTGAATAGACACAGACATAACATAGAGATGTAAACAAAGACTGCTGGGTTTACTGATAACTCTGGACATCCCGGGTGTGTTAATACAGGTGACACATGCCTACCTTTGTTGCTGCATGCTTTGATCCCCTTTCTATGAGTGACATGGAGATTTATCTGGCTTCTGCTCTTCAAGAGAGCTGAATGATGTGGTTTCCTGTGACTTCCTTAAAAGGCCATCTGTGCATTGTTTGGTAGAGTTTTTATTGAGCACACACAAATACCAAAGACTTAGCATTGCACATCAGCTCGGAGTTAGCTAAGGAAATTAACCATGTACGCTTGGGTGAGGAGAGCCCTTCGCTGTGGAGGAATCTATTTTCGGAGGTTTGCTTTTTACCACACGGAGGTGACGGATATGTCCTTGGCCGCGGCTCCAGATGTAGCTTAGGTGGCTTTGCCTCTGGGCATGACAGGGGGCTCATAGCAAGACGGGAAGCCTCCCGCAAGCCTTTCTGAAGCTCAAACCACAGTGCTCCCAGATGGCAGAGTGCCTAGGACACGGGGAGAAGGCCAGTCCCCCAAAGCAGCAGTCAGAATTTGGCAAATTCAGGTCCCACAGGCCAGCCGCACTCCAAGCCCCCAGCCCCGAGGATCTGTCCAAGGTTCCCCACAGGGAATGTTATAGAATCTGAGCGCCAGGTGCATCCTCACACCCCGACTGGGTAGAGTGGCGGGAATGTAGGGGCAAAGATGCCTCCTCTTGAGCTTAGGCTCAACAGCTACCTCTATTTTGGCAGCTCTGATCAGAGGTGAACCAACAGAATTGGCAGAAAGATCATGGACGAGGAAGGGGCAGGGGCCGAAATGAGAGACCGAGACAAAAGAAAAGTGAGTGTGGAAGAAATTAAAAAAGTCAGTTTCCAACAGTAAGAAAACAAGGAGAAGCCGGCGGAACAAGATCAGAAACAACCCCAGTGGGAGTGGAAACAAGGGGACAAAATAAAGGACAATGAAGATTAATTTGGTAAATGTATCTAATCGTACTTTGAGTGATATTGAGACTAGTCGTAAGATATGGTTTATCCTTTTTGCCCCACTACTCCTTTGAACTAGTCCCGGAGTAGATTTGACCAGTACCATTTTATTAGAAAATTGAAAATATGTAAATGGCAGAAGTTAAAAGTAAAAGCAGGGACAACATCTTAAATTAGTAAAAAATCTACACCTCATGCCATAACTATTAATGATATGGATAAATTACTCAGTTTGACTGAACTTAAATTTGAATGACTCTGATCTTGTACCTGGGGATGTTTCTACACTAGGTTTTGCCACTGATGATTGGTGCCCGAATGTTTTTAAACCTAAATCCACATTCTATCCCTCGCTCCCTCCCAGTGCTATTGATACATTTGAGGCTCTGATGGTGAAGGACCTAAAATGTTTAACTAGGAAATCAGGTTGGAAAAATGATAATCTGATGAAAAAAGAAAGGCTAGCTGTGAAAAATCTACAGGATGATCATAATATAATGATTAGCCAGTCAGACAAAGGAGGGAATGTAGTGATTCAGAATATTGAGGATTACATTAATGAGGGTATGCGCAAGTTGAACAATCCTGATTGTTCTGTGGTGGTTTCTAAAGAAATGATTGAGAGCGCCAATGTTAAATATCATGAAATTATATATGGGTGGGAGAAGAAAGGTCTCCTAGAATGGGATGAGTATGCGTTTCTCTTAACAGATTTCTGAAAATTGAAGTGCTGTATCTACTTCCATAACCTCACAAACATGCCTTTAAACCACCTGGGAGACCTATTGTCTCTAGCGAAGGGTCCTTGCTAGAACATAATTCTAAGTATGTAGATTACTTTTTACGTCCGTATGTGCAAACATCACCTTCACACATACAGGACGGTAAGGACTTCTTACATAAAGTCAGGAATGAGAAGATGGCCTCTTTCTTATGACCCTGGATGTGTGTCCCTTATACACATCCATTATACATTTAAATGGATTAAAAGCTTGCAGTCATTATTTGAAATCTCGATCTCTCTCATACTTCCAACATACTGAGATGATACTGTCCATAATAGACTTCTGTCTTTAAAAGAACTATTTATATTTTCAATGAAACATTTTAGACAAACACAAGGCACTGTGATGGGCACCTATTTTGCTCCTAGTTATGCCAATCCGATGATGGGGGGGGTGGGGGATGTTGAGAACAACAGGTGCCCAACCAATACTTACAATATGGCGACCATGTGAAGATGCGGGTGCGCTATATAGATGACCTCTTTATCATTTGGAGGTGTAGTGAGCATCAAACTAAGGATTTAATCGCCAATTTGAATGGCAATTGCGGTAATCTAAGATTTGGAGGCAAGATCAATGACAGTAAGATCGATTTCCTGGATATACAGATCCAAGTCCGGAAAAATAAATGAACATCCAAGTTGATCCGGAAGGAAACAGCCGGTAACACTGTCTTGCATGCAGATAGTCATCATCCTAAAAATCTGATAAAGAGTATTCCCTATGGTGAATTTCTATGGGCTTGAAGGAATTGTACATCTGATGCAGATTTATAGAAGAATGGGAGTGCATGTCATCAAGATTCCTTTAACGTGGCTACAAAAGAACAGATATAGCGACTGCGCCTAATAAAATATCTAAAGTGAGTCAATAAATGGCACTTGCTCCTAAGGGATTAGATGAAAAGATTGAGGATACTTGTATTAGGTTCATTACCACATATAATGTTGGCTCACACGATAGCAAGAAAAGCCTCACTAAGCATTGGGATGTGTTAGACAGAACCAACCTTGACTGATGCTCTAGGGCATTATCCTAACCTAACATACAGGAAAAGCAACTCCCTTAGTGATGAGGGTTGTCGAAGCAAATTTACTCAGATCAAGTCTAGGATTGGTCCAATACAGGGCTTTGACACGTGCATGGCATGTAAGGGTTTTAAGTCCATTCCAATGTTAAGAAAGTTTTCTTTCCTGTCACAACATCCTCTAGATTGATTGACAAACATCTAACTTGTTTTCCGGATTACTGTTTGTATGTTTAAAATTTATAATCCAGCCAGCACATTTAGTTCCAAAACACTCCTGGAACTTCGTTGAAAATAGGACTGCAGGGAGATTACGAGACACACTTATCTGGGTGACCGGCATGGGGCTCGAGGATGCCCATGGATTTGATTAACATCTGGCAAATGATGCTGGAATATAGTTATAATTAATTAATATTGGCCGTAATGAAATTGAAAGCCCTGACGAAGTTCCAGCAGTGTTTTGGAACAAAACTTGGTGGCTCGATTATGTTTTGAATTTGAAGATTAATAAATAAAGGATTTCATTGCAAAATTCATGAGATTGGACTTCTCCGGCACTAAACGGCGGCAAGTGCCAGAGGATTTGTGCACGGGACATTTTACGGTTAATGATTAATTCATTTAATTTCATTTCAAAATCTTTATTCGGATATATTAATTATCCATAAAAGCACAAATCCAAATATCACAACCTATAATAATAAAACATAAGTCTGATAAGAGGGGAGACAGTGAAAAATAAAACGGATCATGGCAGAAATAGTTTTTAATCAAGCATCAAATAAATACATCATGAATTTCCATGCAGGTTAAAAATACAATATAGAAAAACAGAGTCCGACAAGATGAATCTACAGTATAAAATATACAAAAACAGGCTTCAAAGAGTACACATTGAATTTCGAGCATGTGCTGCCGCTTTCAAGAAGGAGCCTACGTGGAAGGTTAAATCCTCATCAATACGTGAGGTGCAGCCCAAACAGTCTGTTGCCGGGCCTTGCTCTCTAGTTTTACGGATTACTGTGTTTATGTACTGACTTGCCCCTACCAAACATCTTATGTTCAAAGCACTATGTTTCAAGTCAAAAAGCGCATTTTGGAGCATATGAGTGTTATTCAAAATAAGGATAAACAATATCAAGTAATAAGACATTTTGATGAGCTACATAAAAGCAACCGAAATCTGCTCCGTTTATATGTACTTGATGGCATTCCTCAGACAAGTAGAGGGGAAGACAGAATACGTAAATTGCAGCACTAGGAATGCAAGTATATACTTGATGTTCACACAAAGGTGCCAAATGGTCAAAACTCAGACGAGGAGTTAGCTTGCTTTTTAGGAAAATTATTAAATGTAAAGAGTTGTTATTAATTTTATTGTTCTTTGTTATATATAACAAATGAATTATTTGCTGTGTTGCTTCTGGAATCTTTTTTGATTTCACAGTTTTTAGGTTGAGGTCTAAACACTTAGGGGCCCCATTAGGATGATGGGCGGTGGCACCACTGCGGTGGTGGCGGGGCGGAAAAACAGCATTTACCGCCCGCGAGCAGCAGAACACACGTCCGCTGCATTAGGATATGTAAATACAGGTCTTTTCCCGTCTGCCGCGGAGCGCCGCGCACTGCCATCAAAGTGCGCCCGCCAACGCGGCGGAGGGAGCCAATCGAGATGCACCGCCGCGCCCGATGACGTCCGCCCCACCCGACAAATCAGGATGGCGCAAACAAGCAGACGCACTGCAGCGGACACACCGCACAGCAGAAGCAGGCGGAAAGACGACAGTGAAGCACGAACGCCGATACCCGACATGAACCCCATCGACCCAGCCCTCCATATGCATCCGGTAATGTACCTGCTGCAACACTATAGCCAGATGGTCCGCCGCGGACGCCGCCGCAGGTACGCCACTACACATATGCACCACACTACACACATTCTGACACAGGGCCCAAGCACCACACAGGCAACCTGCTGGGGGGCAAAACACATCCGCATGGGCACCCACACATCACCCACCTCATAACAAGGCACCCCACAGCATCCGGAACACACAACGTCCGCAAACCAGCAGCGACATCACGGTCACGTCACCGCCGCGGTCAACACATGCGCACCATGCAGAAGGCAGGGCCACACCAAGGCATGGGCAGGGCACAAACATCATAGGGACACACCACCCGCAACTACACTGCACCCCACCAGAGCCAATCACAGGTCAGGTGCACATCCCGTGCACCCCATGCACACTAACAAGCACTGTAACTACAAGCACAATACACACACATCAACACACAACACACAGCCAGGGACACAGGCACTGCAGGATTAGCTGACAAGGAACACACAACACCAGTGAACTCCCACAGCCCACACAATTGCATACAATTATCCACACAGGGCAAGACAAAACAAACAACAGGCATACAACTCCTGGCTGACACATGTGTGTCTCACACTATACAGGGGCACACATGCATACACTACAAACTTACACCCTTCACACAGCACACCTCTGCTACACCCAACACCACACATGACATGCAAGCCATGCCACCAGGACTAATGTCCAACACAATATGACTATACACATACACGCCTGGGCATAGAGAAAGGAAAACACACACATACCTCTTGACATCACAGCCAGAAACAAACCCACTGAACCGCAGCACACCCTGTGCTGCCAGTGTCCCCCAACATTACCTGTGAACAGTGTATTCAACAATAGCAAATCACCAACAAGAGAATTGCAGTCCTGTAAAATAGCCATCACAGAGTACAACATCAGTAGTGCCAGAATGGACTGAAGACCCTGTCACCCCTGTATACAAATCAGATGGCTACAAAGAGCCTTGCAATGTAGAAATCATAAATAGAGCATGGTACACACTCAAGCTAATGCAGACAAGAAAAGGACTATAATCAGCAAGGAGACTGAGAAAACACACAACAGAAGTAACTGTATTTATTCACAAATCGCACAGATGTAGCAATACAATATTAGTTGACAACAGCAAGCAACAAAATCAGGTACAAATGGCAGAGACTATGCACAGGTGAAACACAAACAAGAAGGCCAGAGTCCATGGCAGGGGAGACAGCAAGTACATGAGAGGCTGCACAGGGGAGAGTACAGCACATCAGAGCAACAGGCCCAGAGTCCATGGCAGGGGAGAGTACAGCACAGCAGAGCAACAAGCCCAGAGTCCATGGCAGGGGAGAGTACAGGACAGCAGAGCAACAGGCCCAGAGTCCATGGCAGGGGAGACAGCAAGTACATGAGAGGCTGCTCAGGGGAGAGTACAGCACATCAGAGCAACAGGCCCAGAGTCCATGGCAGGGGAGACAGCAAGTACATGAGAGGCTGCACAGGGGAGAGTACAGCACATCAGAGCAACAGGCACAGAGTCCATGGCAGGGGAGAGTACAGCACATCAGAGCAACAGGCCCAGAGTCCATGGCAGGGGAGAGTACAGCACAGCAGAGCAACAGGCCCAGAGTCCATGGCAGGGGAGACAGCAAGTACATGAGAGGCTGCACAGGGGAGAGTACAGCACATCAGAGCAACAGGCCCAGAGTCCATGGCAGGGGAGAGTACAGCACAGCAGAGCAACAGGCCCAGAGTCCATGGCAGGGGAGACAGCAAGTACATGAGAGGCTGCACAGGGGGGAGTAGAGCACATCAGAGCAACAGGCCCAGAGTCCATGGCAGGGGAGAGTACAGCACATCAGAGCAACAGGCCCAGAGTCCATGGCAGGGGAGACAGCAAGTACATGAGAGGCTGCACAGGGGAGAGTACAGCACATCAGAGCAACAGGCCCAGAGTCCATGGCAGGGGAGAGTACAGCACATCAGAGCAACAGGCTCAGAGTCCATGGCAGGGGAGAGTACAGCACAGCAGAGCAACAGGCCCAGAGTCCATGGCAGGGGAGACCGCAAGTACATGAGAGGCTGCACAGGGGAGAGTACAGCACATCAGAGCAACAGGCCCAGAGTCCATGGCAGGGGAGAGTACAGCACAGCAGAGCAACAGGCCCAGAGTCCATGGCAGGGGAGACAGCAAGTACATGAGAGGCTGCACAGGGGAGAGTACAGCACAGCAGAGCAACAGGCCCAGAGTCCATGGCAGGGGAGACAGCAAGTACATGAGAGGCTGCACAGGGGAGAGTCAAACACATCAGAGCAACAGGCCCAGAGTCCATGGCAGGGGAGAGTACAGCACATCAGAGCAACAGGCCCAGAGTCTATGGCAGGGGAGAGTACAGCACAGCAGAGCAACAGGCCCAGAGTCCATGGCAGGGGAGACAGCAAGTTCATGAGAAGCTGCACAGGGGAGAGTACAGCACAGCAGACCAACAGGCCCAGAGTCCATGGCAGGGGAGACAGCAAGTACATGAGAGGCTGCATAGGGGAGAGTACAGCACATCAGAGCAACAGGCCCAGAGTCCATGGCAGGGGAGAGTACAGCACATCAGAGCAACAGGCCCAGAGTCCATGGCAGGGGAGAGTACAGCACATCAGAGCAACAAGCCCAGAGTCCATGGCAGGGGAGACAGCAAGTACATATGAGGCTGCACAGGGGAGAGTACAGCACAGCAGAGCAACAGGCCCAGAGTCCATGGCAGGGGAGAGTACAGCACAGCAGAGCAACAGGCCCAGAGTCCATGGCAGGGGAGACAACAAGTACATTAGAGGCTGCACAAGGGAGAGTACAGCACAGCAGAGCAACAGGCCCAGAGTCCATGCCAGGGGAGAGTACAGCACAGCAGAGCAACAGGCCCAGAGTCCATGGCAGGGGAGACAGCAAGTACATGAGAGGCTGCACAGGGGAGAGTACAGCACAGCGGAGCAACAGGGCCAGCGACACACACAGGTCGCAAACAATGGTCTTCACTAGCACACTTGTGTGGGGAACTGGCGCATGAGTGTGTTGGCAACTCAATCCTGGCAGTCATGTGGACTGGGACCTGGCTGTGTACTGTGGACAGCAGGCCCACTTGACTGGGCTGAAAGAGGCCCATGTGATGTCGTAATTACAGAGGGCCTGGAAGGTGGAGGGCTGTGTGGACCAGGTGGCACAGTGGCACGTGGAGGTGGAGTCATGCACATCCCTGACACAGTGTGGGTGGGAGAGGTTGGAGTGGTGCCCTTCCACTTTTTGGGTACATCAAATGGCTTCCCTGTCTTGGGGTTGATGGGAAGTGGTGATGACACAATAGGCACACACACTGGCACTCCCTCTGGTGATGTGCTTGATCCTGCTGAACGCTTGGGCTGGCTATGCCTCCGGACCACCTTAGCCTCTCTGGAAGGTGTACCCCCTACAGTGGCCACCCTGCCACTTCCCCCAGGGGTGGTGTCTACACTGCCCTCCCGTCTCTTCTTCCCAGGGCTGGTCACAACACTGCCCTCCTTTCCCTTGATCACTGTGCTGGATACAACAGGGCTCCCCCCTGCCTCAATGACTGGGCTGGTCACAACAGGGCTCTCCTCTGCCTCAATGACATGGCTGGTCACAACAGGGCTCTCCTCTGCCTCAATGACAGGGCTGGTCACAACAGGGCTCACCTCCACCTTCCTAGATGTACTGTGTTTTGGGGTTGATGTGGGTGGTTGTGTCCCTGTGCTCCCCCCTGGTGTACCCATGTCATGAAACACATCCTCTGTGGGCATAGGAGAGTCAATTACTGGAGATACCTCTGCAGCGAATGAGCCTGATTTCTGCCACAATGATCTACTGGCATTGGTCTTCTGTGACTTTCCTTTGTCTGTGCATATTGGGGGGGCCCTGCTCTTCTTTGGGAATGGAGTCTGTGGACGTGATAGTCTGACGTGTGCTCCTAGTGTTGTACCTTTTAGGTGATGTAGGTGCCAAGTGGTCACTGTGATCTGATTTGGCCACTGAATGGCTGGTCGTCACAGGCACATGAGCTGCAATGGGAGCATGTGCCTGTTGGAGGGCTGACGTTACTGTGGCTGACAATGCCTGCACTGTACGGTGTAGCCCATCAACGTTAGAGTGTATGCCCTCCATGAATGCAATCACCTGGCCCAATTTGTTATCGTGGGCACTGAAGGCATTGAGCAGGGTGGTCTGGCCCACGCAAATTTGCCGCAGGACCTCAACGCACTCTGCACTGAGGGCAGCAGGGGGGACAGGTGCAGGGGCAGCAGTGCCATGTGTGAATGTCACTCTTCCCCTCTTAGTAACATGGATACAGCCAGCACCAGAGGACGTGGATGGGAGGCAGGGCACTGGCCGCTGGTTGTCAGATGCAGCAGCAGACTCCCCATCCCCTGTGCCTGCTAACATGGATGCATCACCGCTGGCATCAGATGAAGTGGTACTCTGTGTCTCAGCCACGGATTCCTCCTGCATACTCCTGTCACCCTCAGATGCACTGGTGTGCTCACTGTCACTTGGCTCAGTCACACTTTGCTCCGCTGCCGCTGTCGTGCTGGTCTCGCCACCACTTGTGTCTGGATCATGTTCCGCCGTGGCGTCTTGCGATTCTGCATAAGTGGGAGAAATAGGGTCGTGTAAGTGTCATCATCTGGTCACACGATTACAGATCAATGCAGCACTGTACAGGCCTTGGGCTACATGGTATTAATCACACCTTGCAATCACTATGCAGCTACACACCATATAGTCCACAACAGTGCCTGTCATGCAGACAAACAGACTGGAGTGAGGCATGTCAATGCCACACAGCACAACACCCTGCCATAGGATGGAGTGCCCCCACACCACATACACCTGCCCCATGGACATGATGTGGCCACAACACTCATCACCACTGACAGCCATACAGGGAACCAGAGGGGACCACACACACCTGTACTCACTACACATGCCACGATGCCAACCAGGCCACAGCAAGCACCATGTGCCAATCAGGGTACACATTGTTGTCGGATGTGTGGGCCTAAAACATCGTGGTGCATGCAAAGTAGACAGACATGGAGTCAGAACCATGAAGTGGACACTGCAGTCCGGCCCAATATGGACTCCCCACACAATCCCAATGAAGTGTGACCATGTGGCCACAATTAATCTGTCACAGATTGAGGACTGCAGGCAGGAGCAGCACAATAAGGCGATGGTGGGCCAATGCCTCATACAGGCACACATCACAGTCGCTACTCACATCACACAACACAGCATGGCAACACACGCACACGCACATGTGTCACCGCTGCCACAGGCCCCTGTACACAAGCATCCACTCCCAGACACACTATCCCTCCCCAGATACTCACCATCTTTGTCTTGCAGCTGATGCCCCTTCAGACGTGCATCCAGGTCTGGAATGGTCACTGCCAGTAAGCGTCCCATCCGAGGAGTCATGGTGCGCCGTGCCAAACGCCATGTGCGTGGTATCATCCCCAAGGTCATCTCTGCCACTTGCTTAGCCAGCCGGCTGATGTCGTCCCACCTCTTGTGACAGTGTGTGTGTGTCGTCTGTTTGATACCCACAGGGCTCGCACCTTTGCTGCTATGGCCCTCCACACGGCCTTACGTTGGTGAGCCTTGAGCTGCAGGTATGAGAGTAAAGAAGGGCAAAAGAACATTTATTAACTGTGAAATGTCAGCATTCATCAGTACAGCAGCCAGACAATGACTCAGGACTCACAGTAACCTCCCTCCCTCACGAACTGGGGGTACCCTCACAAGGGCACTCTGCATGACATGAACATAAGTGAATGCATGCACACATTGTGGTTCCTAGTCTCAATGATATTCACACAAATGCATGATGCCTCTACACAAATGCATTGACAGCAGTGTGTAAATCAGTAATTATAGAGGGCACTGATGGGGCATATCTAATATTCAGTGTGCAGCTACTGTAGCAGGTGAATCTGTTGATGTTCAACGTTTGGCAGTGCTGCCACTGAACCTACTCTGTGGGTCACACTGACTCCGACTACAGGGGCAGCCACAAATGTCTTCACAAGCATTCATTGTCCTGCCATCTAAAAGGATAACAACCGTTGGTTCTGTTTGGGCGACAATGTAACACACCCCACTCACACGTACGAGTACAGGGATAGGAAAGAGTTACATCGCAACACACACACTCCCTCGAGCTGGAGACAGCTTGTCTGTCAGTGTTTGTCATCATCCCACATCACCAATCATATAATTCAGCATCACCACTACACGTCTGACACCACCCTGCCCTACAGCTCCCTTCATGGTGACTTGCGACAACATTAGGCCCACCAAACAGCCGTGGGTACTGTGCCAGCACCTCGTCCACAAGGACATCAAGCTCCTCACTCGTGAATGGCCTGGCACGGATCTTATTTGTTCTTGACATCCCTGTGGATATGGCAGACCTGTGGCGGAAGTGAGTTGTGAGGGGTCCGAGACAGCAGGCTCTTGGGGCAGCAGCAGGACAGGCTCCGAGACAGCAGGCTCTTGGGGCAGCAGCAGGACAGTCTCCGAGACAGCAGGCTCTTGGGGCAGCAGCAGGACAGGCTCCGAGACAGCAGGCTCTGTGAGCAGTGGAAATGTGAGGCTCACACCCACAGATTTATAGCCCCCTGTGGTCGTTTGGAAGGTCAAAAGCTGCTTCAATTGGTTGTCCTGGTCAGCATTATTCAAAAGCATCCAATGACCGCCTCCGCGGTAGCAGAGCGCACCTTCCGCGATTTTCAAATATGCATCATGCCACCGCCATTATCGCTGCCATTGGCCGCATGCAATGCTCCAAGGCTGTGACGCACCGTGGGTGCCCGGGGAGCACTACCGCGATGGTGCATCATTCAAAAGCATCCAATGACCGCCTCTGCGGTAGCGGAGCACACCTTCCGCGATTTTCAAATATGCATCATGCCACCACCATCATCGCTGCCATTGTCTGCATGCAATGCCCCATGGCGGTGAAGCACTGCCGGCGGCCGGCGGTAGGTACCGCGACTCATGCCGCGGTGCATACCCGCCGCCATATACACATGTCCTCATGCCAATGGCTACCTTGTCTGGGGAGATGGTGGTGCTGGGGTCACACGCCTGCGGCCGGCGGTAAGAACCGCGACTCATGCCACGGTGCATACCCACCGCCATATACACATGTCCTCATTCCAATGGCTACCTTGTCCGGGGAGATGGTGGTGCTGGGGTCACACCGCCGGCGGCCGGTGGTAGGTACCACGACTCATGCCGCGGTGCATACTCACCACCATATACACATGTCCTCATGCCAATGGCTACCTTGTCTGGGAAGATGGTGGTGCTGGGGTCACACCGCCTGCGGCCGGCGGTAAGCACCTCGACTCATGCAGCGTTGCATACCCACCACCATATACACATGCCCTCATGCCAATGGCTACCTTGTCTGGGGAGATGGTAGTGCTGGGGTCACACGGCCGGCGGTAGGTACCGCGACTCATGCCGCGGTGCATACCCACCGCCATATACACATGTCCTCATGCCAATGGCTACCTTGTCTGGGGAGATGGTGGTGCTGGGGTCACACCAGCGGCGGCTGGCGGTAGGTACCGCGACTCATGCCGCGCTGCATACCCACCGCCATATACACCTGTCCTCATGCCAATGGCTACCTTGTCTGGGGAGATGGTGGTGCTGGGGTCACACCGCCTGCGGCCGGCGGTAGGTACCGCGACTCATGCCGCGGTGCATACCCACCGCCATATACACATGTCCTCATGCCAATGGCTACCTTGTCTGGGGAGATGGTGGTGCTGGGGTCACACCGCCTGCGGCCGGCGGTAAGTACCGCGACTCATGCCGCGGTGCATACCCACCACCATATACACATGCCCTCATGCCAATGGCTACCTTGTCTGGGGAGATGGTGGTGCTGGGGTCACACTGCCAGCGGCCGGCGGTAGGTACCGCGACTCATGCCGCGGTGCATACCCACCGCCATATACACATGTCCTCATGCCAATGGCTACCTTGTCTGGGGAGATGGTGGTGCTGGGGTCACACCGGCAGCGGCCGGCAGTAGGTACAGCGACTCATGCCGCGGTGCATACCCACCGCCATATACACATGTCCTCATGCCAATGGCTACCTTGTCTGGGGAGATGGTGGTGCTGGGGTCACACCGCCGGCGGCCGGCGGTAGGTACTGCCATTTTCGTACCCATTGGTGTGTATGTCAATCAAGGACACTGTATCAGCACCCTGCAGCAACATGGAGTAGGGGACATCATTGTACACACGATGCCACACAGCCATGTCATCCACAGGTGGACGCACGTTCAGTGTGAGTCACTTTGGCCTGTTTTTCTGCCATTTTAGTGACACATTTGATGGTTGTTGATGAATGACAGTCTTCAACTGTTGTAAATGATGTCATGACGTAGAATGAGTTGATGGTCAATGCAGACCTTGACCTGGCTGGTGTGACCGCATTGTATCGGACTAGACTTCTGCTATCACAACTGCTCATGCACACAACCGGAAGTGTTCCTGCTACTGTGATCATTGTGTTGATGAATGTGTTCTGACTTTACATGATGCCTTGAGGTGTGGCAGGTACAGCAGATGGGTACGATAGACATAGTAAGTCACAATACCTTTGCGGGTCTTGCTGCAGCTTGTCTGCACATGTGATTTGTTCATCCATCATGTCCGCATTCACTGTCCCAGATGTGTTTGTGGCACTTGTGTATTGTCACTGGAGAGGCGTGACGTCTGTGTGTAGCTATTGGCCAGCCATGTAACCTGAAGTGCCATGCATCTCTCTGGCACTCGTGGATTTACCATGACATCATTGATGTTTAGTGCTATGCCCATCTCATGATGATTGTCACTGACATTTTCTTTTCACTCCTCAACTAGGAGGAGGCCGGATCTCCTACGTCAACTAACAGTGCTGGAGGACATGGAGAATGAGGCAATCATCAGGAAATTCAGGCTGGACAGACCAAGATTGAAGATCTTGTGTGATCTATTGGAGCCCCACCTGCTGCCTCGCCATCACTATCCTATGGCATTCACACCCACCTACAAGGTGATGGCAGCACTCCACTTTTTTGCAACTGGTTCCTTCCAGGAGACCGTGGCTAACGCTGGGGGGATGTCGCAGCCCATGTTCAGCATGGTGCTGCAGGATGTTCTTGCGGCCATGATACTATATCGCAATCGCTACATACATTTCCCCAGGGGACGTGAATTGGCTGCCATGAAGGGTGACTTCTCTCCCCTATGGCGCATCCCACATGTAGTTGGTGCAATCGATTGCACCCATGTGGGTCTGTTGGCACCGCTGGCGACGGAGCACATTTATCGGAACCGCAAACATTACCACTCCATGAATATGCAGGTGGTGTGTCTTGCGGACATGACCATATCACATGTGTGTGCAAAGTATCCAAGTTCGGCACATGATTCGTACATCATGAGGAACAGCATGGTGCCACGGATGATGGAGAATCTGCATCCCGAATGTGCCTGGATTGTGGGTGAGTGTCACTACTGCTATGGCATGCTGTGTGTCACTTGCTGCACTCTGGCTGTACAACATTGCAATGTGTGATTGTCATTCACAGGTGACTCAGCATATCCCAGTCGCCCATGGCTGTTGAGCCCACTCCGGAATCCCCAGACTCCAGCAGACATCCGCTACAATGAGGCCCATGGCAGGACCCGAAGGGTGATCGAGCGGACTTTCGGCCTGCTGAAGTCAAGGTTCAGGTGCCTTGACAGGACCGGAGGCGCACTGGCATACTCGCCTGGGAAGGTGTGCAAGATTTTTGTGGCATGCTGTATGCTGCACAACCTGGCCATCCAGAGGGGTGTCCCCCTGCTCCTGGACGATGGTGATGAAGCAGGGCCACCACCTGCTCAGGGACCTCAATCCAGTGATGAGGACAGTGGAGAGGAGGAAGGAGTTGACCTGCGCCAACAGCTCATTGAACGCAACTTCACTTGAAGGTGGTTGACGAGGTACAATGTGTACATTGTCTGGTGTTTTTGCTCTTGTTATGAATGGCTATGCGCGGATGTTACCGATGGGCACATGTTCTGTCACCCATGTGTGTTATTTGTGAAATAGACGTTCAGTGCAGAGATGTATATTGGACTGTATTTGTGCACATCTGCTAGACATTGTGTAATATGCCTGTGATGTCTTGGATATATTATTTGTACTGTGATCTGTGTGTTGCCACAATGAGACCAGTGACTGTAGTTCTGTTGTGTCTTCCTAGTTGCTACAGAGGGGTCCTGCCATGCATACTGTACATCATTTGTACACATCATGGACATTATCAACAATGTAAATACTGCAATAGATAAATCACTACACAAAATATTGTGCATAAGGTATTTTATTTTGGGAGTGGACATGTGATTGGTGCGTTAATATTTACATGAGGGTGTGGAATGAGCAGTGAGTTGACAGTCCTGTTCAATGAGATGCTGGAGTAGACACCACATTCATGTGGTCACCCAGTCCAACAGAAAGGTGCCATTGCCAGGGCAATGTGGGGAAAGATAGTCCAAACAGTGAATGCAGTTGGGAAGAGGGTTGTCTTCACGGCTGGCTCCGTGACTGGCGTGTGGTAGGTGCTTTGCCTCCGGAGACTCCCAGGCTCTTTTTCGGACGCCCCTAGATCTTTTGGGCGGTGGGGGGCCTGCTGAATGGCCAGCGGCATCAGGGGACTCGTCCCTTTCTGTTGGCGCAGGGGAGGATGGTGCACTGTCATCCTGCGGTGCAACAGAAGGGGACGGAGGTGGTGGTTGGGACACAGGCCTGTCCCTCTGCAACGCCACTTGCTGGCCCATTAGGTCCACCATCTGTCCCAGGCGGTTATCTATGGACCTCATCAGCAGGATGAGCTCTCTCAATAGTTCATCTGACCGGCCACTTTGTCCCTGGACCTCTTGGAAGGCCTCCACAACTCTGGTGAAGTGGTCCAGGGATGGTGTCCACTCCTCCAGAGGTCTGGTGGTGACCCTGGCCCTCCCACGTGCTCTGCTGCCACGGACCTCTTCCCTCGCCACAGGGGGGCCACGCACTCTATCCCTGCCCTCCACGGCAGTTGGTGTGGGATCGTCATCCCTAGGGACAGGGAGGGTGCTGCAGGTGGTACTGGTGGTCCTGGTGGTGTTGGGGGCAGTGGCGGCTGTGGTGGTTGCGGTGGTAGAGGCCGTGGCTGCAGGGGTCTGCTGCGTTGTAGTGGCAGCAGAGTTGGTGGTGGGGAGGATGGGGGCCTGGGACCTCTGGGTCTGTGGCACACCAGATGGGCCGGCATGGAGCTCATCATCCAAACTGTCCTGGGAGTCCACATCTGAGAGTCCATGTTCCGGGGGTGGAGACTGGCTCTGCTGGTCATTGGTGTTGTCCTCAGCAGTGAGTTCTTCGTCACTTGTGGAGTAGATGGGGAGTGGTCAGTATTTGTGTCATCTGCGTATCATCTGTATGTACACTAGTTACATATGCATTAATCAGTAGTACAAATCATGGCAACACCGTGTAACATTTCATAGTGCTGAGGAACATCATGGAGTCATACATGTTGATTGTCAATGCATAGGGTTCTATAGTTTTAGGTTTTATGGATGCAGGTCACACACACACACTTCTTGCGGAATAACAGTAGATACGTACCTGTTAGGTGACTGTGCAGGATGCAATGGCTGACACCTGCTCCTGGGTGGGGGAGGCCTCCATGCTGCTGGAGTGTAGGACAGGGGGCATGATGAGAGTAGTGATACAGGCCTCCCACCCCGAAAATGAGATCCGATACAAGATGGCTACCAACCTGTAAGTCTGTTTGTTACACTGTGCAATGGCTGACACATGCTCCTGGGTGGGGGAGGCATCCATGCTGCTGGGGTGTGGGCCAGGGGGAATGGTGGTAGGAGTAGTGCAGGCCTCCCTCCCTCCCACACCCTCTCAGTGAAGATGGCTACCAACATGTAAGTCTGTTTGTTACACTGTGCAATGGCTGACACATGCTCCTGGGTGGGGGAGGCCTCCATGCTGCTGGGGTGTGGGCCAGGGGAAATGGTGGTAGGAGTAGTGCAGGCCTCCCTCCCTCCCTCCCTCCCACACCCCCTCAGTGAAGATGGCTACCAACCTGTTAGTCTGTTTGTTACACTGTGCAATGGCTGACACCTGCTCCTGGGTGGGGGAGGCCTCCATGTTGCTGGAGTGTAGGACAGGGGGCATGATGGGAGTAGTGATACAGGCCTCCCACCCGAAAATGAGATCCAATACAAGATGGCTACCAACGTGTAAGTCTGTTTGTTACACTGTGCAATGGCTGACACATGCTCCTGGGTGGGGGAGACCTCCATGCTGCTGGGGTGTGGGCCAGGGGGAATGGTGGTAGGAGTAGTGCAGGCCTCCCTCCCTCCCACACCCTCTCAGTGAAGATGGCTGCCAACCTGTTAGTCTGTTTGTTAAAGGGTGCAATGGCTGACACATGCTCCTGGGTGGGGGAGGCCTCCATGCTGCTGGGGTGTGGGCCAGGGGGAATGGTGGTAGGAGTAGTACAGGCCTCCCTCCCTTCCTCCCTCCCACACCCTCTCAGTGAAGATGGCTACCAACCAGTAAGTCTGTTTGTTACACTGTGCAATGGCTGACACCTACTCCTGGGTGGGGGAGACCTCCATGCTGCTGGAGTGTGGACCAGGGGGAAAAGTGGTAGGAGTAGTGCAGGCCTCGCTCCCTCCCTCCCACACCCTCTCAGTGAAGATGGCTACCAACCTGTAAGTCTGTTTGTTACACTGTGCAATGGCTGACACATGCTCCCGGGTGGAGGAGGCCTCCATGCTGCTGGGGTTTGGGCCAGGGTGAATGGTGGTAGGAGTAGTACAGGCCTCCCGCCCTCCCTCCCACACCCTCTCAGTGAAGATGGCTACCAACCTGTAAGTCTGTTTGTTACACTGTGCAATTGGCTGACACATGCTCCTGGGTGGGGGAGGCCTCCATGCTGCTGGGGTGTGGGCCGGGGGGAATGGTGGTAGGAGTAGTGCAGGCCACCCTCCCTCCCTCTCTCACTCCCACACCCTCTCAGTGAAGATGGCTACCAACCTGTAAGTCTGTTTGTTACACTGTGCAATGGCTGACACCTGCTCCTGGGTGGGGGAGGCATCCATGCTGCTGGAGTGTAGGACAGGGGGCATGATGGGAGTAGTGATACAGGCCTCCCACCCCAAAAATGAGATCCAATACAAGATGGCTACCAACCTGTAAGTCTGTTTGTTAAACGGTGCAATGGCTGACACATGCTCCTGGGTTGGGGAGGCCTCCATGCTGCTGGGGTGTGGGACAGGGGCTATGGTGTGAGTTGTTGTACAGACCTCCCTCCCCCATACAGGCCTCCTCAGCAGGATGGCTGGCTACATGTTGGGTGGGGATGGACAGTGTAATGGTGTTTGTGTATTGCAAGGTAGTAATTGGCATTGTGGTGGTTGTCATTTGTCTATACTTACCAGCCTCCGCTCCCCCGGCTACTCCTGTGAGACTCTCAGGTAGCAGTATGGCGAGCACCTTCTCCTCCCATGGTGTGAAGGTCTTCGGTGGGATGGGAGGGCCACTGCCAAACTGGTGAGCCAGCGTCCAGTTCTTGCTCCTCTTGTCCTTGACAACCCTCTTCAGATCATGCCACCGCTTCTGGATCTCCTTCTTGGATATTGGGGTGGCCCCTACTGCATTCACCCTTTGGACTATCCTTTCCCACATTTGTGTCCTGGTGGCTAATGGTGTCTGTTGGACCAGGCTACCAAATAGTTGTGGCTCTACTCTCACAATCTTGTTGACCATGACTGTCAACTCACTCTCTGTGAATTTGGGCATTTTTGGTGCTGTCATGGTGTGTGGGGGTTGAGGTGTTTGTGGGTGCAGGGGTGTGTGGGTGCAGGGGTGTGGTGGGGATGTGTGAGGTGTGTTGTGTGATGGGGGTTTGTTTGTGATGGTGTGATGGTAGTGTTGATGGTGGTGGTGTGTGTGTGTGTGTGCTGTGCTCTATTGTCTCTCCTGTCAGGTGTGGTGTAAGGCCTTCTCTTCTGGAGTGATGCAAAAGATTGTGGTCAGTGAAGGGGGTGGCTTTGTACTCTGCTGCGTGGGTGTGTCCAATTGGATTTAGGTTGTCAGGTGTGTTGTGTGAGTAGTTCTGTGGTTGTATTTTTTATTTTACTAATTTATATTTATGTGTATGTGTGTTGAATATTTGGGGGGCAGTGCTACTTTGTTCATGGGATTTTGGCATCACTGCGGTGTTTTCACATCAACCCCCATATTTTTCCTATTTGTCCGCTGCGGTGGCTTTGCTGCTGCTTGACCGCCATTTCTCCCATTCAATCCTGGGTGCGACCGCGCCGGTCGGTGTTGGCGGTTCCGACCACGACACCCTCGGGGATATGGTAATTTACCGTGCGGTGTGTCCGCTTTCCATGCGGTGGGTTGTGCCTTTTCCGCTGCTTTTCCGACCGCCGCGGTCAATTTTTGTCCGTCTTCGCCCGCGTCGGGCGGGTTTGCTTGGCCCGCTAACGCCACGGACGGTCTTTTGTGGCGGTTGTTCCTAATTTGGCGGACGGTATTTCCGCTGTCCTGGCGGGCGTTTTTTTTCCGCCTCCATGGCGGTCGGGGAGGTTTTCCGCCCGCTATCGTAATGGGCCCCTTAGATTTGAATCTTCTATCTTTAGTTCTCTATGCTTCATTTATCTCATACAGGTTAAATCCTGACACACTCCATTTGACAAGAGCATCTTGGATTTTGTGATTTAAGGTCATAACAGACTGGGACAAAAGTGTTATCTGTATCTATTGTATATATTTATAAAGGAGGATGTAGCCCTATATTATTTCATGAGTTGAGCGTCTAATATACGGAATTGAATTTATGGTAATATATAATTGGGATTCATGACTGCTGGCAGATAAAGGCCCATTTGGGCAGAATTGGAAAGTATATTTTTACTCAATTTGAAATTGTATATGCCTTAGACCTTATAAAGTGATCCATTGGTGGGTGATTATGTATACATTTTGATAAGAGGATTCATGCCAAGATTTGATAGATTATGATCAGAATTTATAGTAATTGGTTGTGAGAAATATGCTTCAATTGGAAACATGTCTTTGTATCTATATCTTTGCAGCCATTTAGGTTGAATTAGAATAAGAGGAAATTGCATTTTTGGCACTTGTCACTTTATATATCATAAGATATTGTAATCGATAATGAAATTGAGACATCTTGTATCATATTGCCTTTTTATATAATTTTTTATGAACGTGCTCATGAGATGTATTATGAATTCGTGTTTATAATGTAAATGGAGTGTTGCCTCATTCATATGGTACACTGAATTGCTAGTTATAAAATGGCCTCTGTTCGGACTCAAGGGAACATTGGAGAGTCCACTAATCGTATGTTTTTTGTTATTATGACACGTATGTATGCATTATCCTGTCAATTGGGCAATTGATTTTGACCACAAAATGCTATTTTCCATTATGAAGCGTCTTATTGTTTGGAATGGTATTATTTTGATCTATATCCTACTGGGGATATATTTCTCACTGTTATTTTTTAATTAAGGGTGTCTGAATGCATGTTTTTAAGATGGCTGCCTTTTAGACCGAATAAGCAACTATGGCCCACATGCATCAATCTCGGCTTTTGAGATTTCTAAATTGCGATAAAAAGCGATTCGCAATTTAGAAATCGCAAAAGCCTATGCATGATTATTTTTTAAATATTTTCGCAATTCGGTATAAATCGCTATTTCTACCGAATCGCATAAAAATGCGATTTTGAAATTGCGAATTCGCAATTCCCATTCATTCCTATGGGCCAAAAGGCCCATAGGAATGAATAGGAATTGCGAATTCGCAATTTCAAAATCGCAAGTCCTGATTGCATTTCAAGGGTGGTGAGGGAGGTTCAAATGAACCCCCCCCTGCACCCCTGAAATGTATTTTTCGCATCATGTTGCACACACACATGTCCTAAGGACATGTGTGTCCGTAACATGAATGCTTTTAAAATGGGTTTTCTGTGTTAATAACACTTTTTGCAAATTTACCGAGTAGTTCAACTACTCTGTAAATTTGTCCCTCTAATTGCGAATTCGCAATTTCAAAAGTATTCATGCATTGCTTTTAAGAAATCGCAAATTTGCGATTTCTTAAAAGCAATCGCATTTTTGGAAATCGCAAAAATGTTGCGATTTCAAAAAATGAGTGATGCATTCCAAAAAGCATTTTTGGAATCGCAAACGGCCGATTTTAAGGAAGCGCACCGTTTGCGACTCCAAAAATGAATGATGCATGTGGGCCTGAGACTCCACTTTCTATGTTTACATATGCACTCGCACTTATCTCTGGCCACCATCTTTGTTTGTTACCCGTGAACAAGGCGTGTAGACCCCAAAACGTGTTGGGCTAGTTTGGCCTTGGTATAAACTCTCTCTGGAACTCATTTGAAGTCAGCAATCTCTTTTCCTGGAAGGAGTGCGTGCTGCGCAGTTTACAGCAATGTGGCGATTATTGGACACATACACACACACACACACACACACACACACATATATATATATATATATATATATATATATATATCAAAACAAGGGGTCCTGCAATGCGTCTCCTCGCACCACCGTGGAACAGATCACAAAAACTCCAAAAGTAGATTTAAGATGTGGCTTTATTTTTCCTCGCCATCGGCATATATATATATATATATATATTCAAACAGTTCATACTCACGTCTTTTGATCAAACGACAGTGCAAAGTACGGACACCAATTCGCGTGTTCTTTAGTTGTTTATTCAGCCATGACAAACAGAAACAATGTCTCTCGACGCGTTTCGGGGCTCCTCCCCTTAGTCACGAGTGGTTGGAAAGGTGATTCCTACAAACAGGTATAGTGTCAATCACGTGGTGTGCAAAAAACAAAAATGAACATAAAGAAAATACTATCGCGTTCACAGACGCGAAAATAGTAATAATAACCTAGGAGCGGCATATTAGATCATGTTAAATATACTTGTGGGAGTTATATGTCTAATACACAATTCTTATGGAAAATGCAAAACACATTAATTGCATGGTATTTTGCAAACTATCACAGGTCTTAAATGGCAGACTGTATTTGATAGCAAATTCAGAATATCAGCTGTAGTTATATAGTAATACTCATTTGCGGTAACAGTTCCTGCCCCAGTGGGCAAATCAATCCTTGATGCACACAATCAATCAGTGCTCGAGTAAATAACTGTCATAGCCCAAGTGGGTGTGTGCAAATAGATTTTCGTGTTGAGTTCACCATTCATCCTCTGTGGGCTATATACTCATACGCGCTGTCTAGTCTCTGAATTATTCTTTTTTAACATTCACGAGTATTATTGGTTTCTCCCAGACATATAAAAAAGAATTCATTCGAGCCGTTCCTAGAAAAAGGAAAGAAATGTCATAAATGACCAGTGATTCCATAATTAAAAAATAAACACATACCTAACTTTTCACAACTCATGTAAAAAGACAAGTAGAAGTTAAAAACAGTTTAGGGCAATACATATTTTTTACATTATTACAATTTCTTCTAACATCCCAAGGAGTTCTCACCGGACAAAAGCCGTAAAGGGCTCAATAAAACCTGATTATTATATTATCCTAGATGCACTTCCATCTCTTCGTCATAGTTGTGTCCCTCGGGGACCATGGTTTTGTACTGAATAATCATTCTTGACTCTGCTCTACGTAAATTCTGTACTCGATTACCACCTCTCACATCATATTTCACAGTGCAAAGTACACAAAAGCTCAATAAATTCACATTTAGATTGTGATGACTTTGAAAGTGACGTGCTATGGGATAAGATTTGTCCATATTTGTGATAGCACGTAAGTGCTCAAGCACTCTGAGTTTGGCTGGCTTGATTGCGCTGCCTATATAGGCTTTATTGCACGGACAGAAAAGCGCATAGACCGCATGGTCACTGGTACAGGAAGTGTGTTCTTTTATGACAAAAATTTCGGACGTGGGTGACAATCGTACTCTTTTTAAATTGCGGCTATTTTTGCAGGCCTTACAGCTTCTGCAGGTAAAAAAGCCTTCCACCCCTGTGGTTTTAGGTTTATTAGGGATGACTGCCCTGCATAACTGATCTTTAAGGGACCTGGCTCTCCTAAATGAGATTTGGGGTGAGTCATTGACATATTCGGTTAAATCTGAGTCATTCAACCGTAGAGGCCAAAATGTATTAAGGCTCTTTCTAAGCAGGCCTGCTTGGCTACTGTAGGTGGTAATGAACCTTGTCTTGTTGTCATTTTCTTTAGATGGATCACTCCTTGTCTGTTCTAACAACGATTCCCTTGAACGTTGTTCTACCGCTTTTAGTGCACTGGAGATGATCTTAAGAGAGTAGCCTCGCTCAGAAAATCTCGCAATCATGGTATTTTGTTCAAGTTCGAACGCTTCTCTGGAACTACAGTTGCGCTTAGCTCTTAAAAGTTCTCCCATTGGAATACTCCTGATTAAGGAGTTGGGATGACAACTGCGCACATGGAGAATGCTATTCCCTGCGGTTTGTTTTCTAAACAGGCGTGTTTGTAATTTCCTATTCTCCACTGTGATATGTAGATCTAGAAATTCTAGACTGTCTTTGGACCAATTACTGGTAAAGTTTAAGTTGAAATCGTTGTGATTGAGTTCTCCCACAAAGCTAGCTGCTTCTTCTTCTGTTCCTTTCCATACTACAAACACGTCCTCTATGTACCGCATCCACTTGATAACGTGTGTGCGGTACATAGTGGACCTGTGTGTCACCATCTCCTCCCAGTACCCCATATAGAGACCCGCGAAGCTCGGCGCAAAGCAAGTCCCCATAGAGGTACCGAGGGTCTGCCTGTAGATTTTATTATCGAATAAAAAATAGTTTTGTTTGAGACACAGTTCCATCATAACGATTAACATTTTGGTACGGTGTAAATACGATACAGATCTTTTAGACAGGAAATGCATACATGCATCTAATCCTAATTGGTGAGGAATTGAAGTATACTGTCAGGATTGGCAGCAGCGCAAGTAATAGAAACGCCACTAACCTTCTTCCAATGCCCAGCGGAGACGATGTCAGATGCTAGATCCTTAAATCCCTTCCTACACGACCCCCAACAGAGAATTGATATTACTCTGCCCGACTTCGTGCCCAGAAGGGAAAAAAGGAGAGAAGAAACGTCGGAGGAGAACGGAGATATGGCTGTACTTCTCTTCGGAACTCTCCAGGACGTACTGGTTCTATGGGACGGTTCTGTGACCCCTTCAAGGCTATCTGAAAGGTGAATAAACATACAATTACCCTTAAGTACTAATAAATACCTCCTTCTCCGTGTAACTAGGGTAATGCCACCACTCACCACGGATTCTCCTAGTGTGGCTTCGGAGAAACGTAAACTCACTGTTCCAATCCACTTGACGGGTCCAATAGTACAAAGATTCAGTCCCAAGGAATTTGACAGGAGACTAAACCTACTAAATAAACGAACTTAACCAAAAGGAACTTAAATCATAGTCAAATGAAAATGTATCTTCCTCTCCTGGTGTTGTTTAGAACACAACCTGGACTCCATTAACCATAAAGCCTTTCGTGAGGTGTAGGCAATCTGGCTTCATCGATAGTTCAAATCCAAAACAAACGGACCTTAAATCAGGAAGATCTTCTCGGCGCAGCCGCACCGACTTCCTCGTCCTCTCTAAACTATCAGCCCTTACCCTGAACGCGTCTGACTCCCAGACGCATACAAAATAAAAAGCTTCGTTTACTCACGTGTTGTCCAGTGCGGATTCGCTCTGGAACAATCGCCGCGGCTATTCTATCTGGCGAGACTCAACCCAGAGTTCAGCCAACAAGTTCACGATTAAAAGGAGGCGAGCCCGTGCTCCTTTCTTTTCACATCAAGATTCTACTCGATTTTCTCTGGTTATCCAAAAAGTCCCGATAAAAAGTTCTTATCCTCAAGCTTGATTTCTTCTCGCTGGTATCCGGCGGGGAACACCATCCGCCATTCCTCTCTGACACTTCAGGATCAATTGACAAGCACCTTACTCAGGGACGGGAGGGGCTTAGTACTCACGAGTCTCCCCCAAGGCAGTCTGGGAGTTGTAGTACGCTGCAACATACCCGTTTTCTCAGCATAACAGGAATGCAGCCCCCTCATCCTCGTAATCGCTACATATACAGACTTGTCACGTCTAGTGAGAGAAGCGAATAGTTTTCCTCCCACTTCAAAGTTTCGATCTTTTTTAAGAAATCTCCTGAATCTTTAACATAAGATGGTAATTGTTGAACATAGGTCTGCAAAAAATAGTCTACATATTGGGAGGTACATTCAAAAAAGCTGCCATTGGAGGAAACAATCGGTCTCCCGGGTGGATTTGTTAAACTCTTATGTATTTTGGGGAGGAGGTACAGAGCTGGTAGTTTTGGAAATTTACAAAATAAAAATCTGTATTCCTCCTCCTCCAATAAGCCTTTATTTCTCCAATCTGAAAGTTGAGTATGGAACAATTTGATCGAATTCTTGTATTCCATACGATTGCTCCTGCAGTAACTGTTTGTATCAGACAATTGTCTCATGCCTTCTGCTATTTAATTCTCCCTAGATTGCAATACTATGTTTCCACCCTTGTCACTGTTTTTAATTACAATGTTATGATCTTTTCTTAGATTGTCAAGCTATTTTAATTGTAATTGAGTGACATTCCTCCATTTTTGGTGGTATTTCTTGTTCTCAATCTTGGATAATTCCTTAGTCATGCACCTTTCAAAAACCTCAATGGTATCATTTCGAATTTGCGGTATGAATATAGATTTCGGCTTGAAATTAGTGTTGGAACTCCATCCCAACGATACATTGTCTGTAATCAAATCCTGGTAAGGGTCATGACTCTCATCCCATTCCCCACTTAGACAATCAAATCCAACATCCCCCCCCCGTCCTCTTCTTTTGTTGACCCCCTGCCTCCCCCCGCCCCAGCCTATTTCAATTCCTTTCCCCCCCCTCCCTGAAGAACTTTTTCTGTCCCTTCTCCCCAAAATTAAATCCGGTTCCCCTGCTGATATATGCCAGGCACACATTTTACGGCAGATTTATACTGTCTGCCCTCTGCCTCCTCTGGGTTTCCTTAATGACTCATTGGCTCGAGGGGTTGTCACTCCATCGCTAAAAGCCGCTTCCATCGTCCCTATTTTGAAAAAGCCAGGAGCCGACCCCTCTGTGATGGCCAACTATCGCCATATCTCCCTTCTCCCGTTTCTGGCGAAGGTGCTTGAGCGACATGTTACATCTGCGCTCAGCTCCTTTGCCGAGGAGAATGGGAGGCTGGCTCCGTGCCAGGCTGGGTTTCGGCCCAAGCACTCGACAGAGTCAGTGGTGGTGTCAGTATCAGACACCCTCAGAGAGGGCTTGGACATGGGCAGATCTCAGGCGCTGGTCCTCCTTGACTTGTCCGCCGCTTTTGACACGGTGGATCACTCCATCTTGCTTTCCCGTGTCAAGGCGGCGGGCATAGGAGGCTCAGCCCTCATCTGGCTCTCATCCTTTTTGAGGGACCGGACCCAGGCGGTTCACCTTGGGGAGTTCTCTGCTACCCCCTGTCAGGTCCAGTGCGGTGTTCCTCAGGGCTCTTCTCTCTCTCCTCTACTATTTAATCTTTACATCGCTCCTCTTATCTTTGCCTTACAGCAGCTGGAGGTCACGGTATATAATTATGCCGACGACCTCCAGCTCATCTTCAATCTGTCTTCTACCCCTGACTCTATCTCTAACTTCCAATCTATCCTATCTTTCATCAGGGACTGGATGAATTTCAACCACCTTAAACTCAATCCCGATAAAACGGAACTTGTGGTGACGGGTGGTTGCTCCAGTCCCTGGAATTCTCTCTTTTGGCCCCCCTCCTTTGGTTCTCCTCCTACCCCTGTTCCCTCGGTTAAGACCCTTGGCATCAAGCTAAACGATAAACTCACTATGCTCTCCCAGATTGGTTCGGTGGTTTCTTCTTGCTTTCTTACTCTCCGCACTATTCGCTCTATTTCACGTTTTTTTTCTTTCTCTGCACTTAAACTAATTATGTCCGCACTGGTCCTGTCTCGCCTGGACTACGGGAACATCTTGTTCAATGGCATCCCTCAGTACAGCCTGCGTAAACTGCAACTAGTGCAGAACCAGGCTGATCGCCTTGCCTTTGGTCTTCCCAAATTCCACCATACCTCCCCCCTCTTGAAAACCCTCCACTGGCTCCCTGTGCGGGAACGCGCCCTGTTCAAATTAGGCTGCATGGCGTTTCAGGCCAGGACTGGCCTGGCCCCCCTCTTTATATCCTCTGCCATTAAGGCCTATGTCCCTGGCAGAGACCTCCGCTCCTCGGCACATCTTCTTTTATCAGTCCCTCGCTACCGGGAAAAAAAACAGGGCGGCTCGAAATTTTCCACTCTTGCCCCCATGTTTTGGAACTCTCTCCCTTTTCATCTTAGGTCCCTTACCCAGTATTCTAGTTTCCGCAAAGCCCTGAAGACCTTTTTATTTTCTCAGGCCTTTCTACCGTAAGCCCTGCTTGCCTTTCCAGTCGACGCCTTAGCAACTGCTCTTGCCCAGTTGGCTGCCTGCTACTTTAGCGCCAAGAAACCGCCCAGGTGTACGTTGCGCTTAACAAATATTTTAAACTTAAACTTAGTACGTTGAGAGAGTGTGCCAGATTGACCTCTGAAATACTTAAATGATGTGGCTGGTCTGTAATAGAAGTAGTTTCTTTACCTGTTTTAGTGGCATACCATTTCCTTATTTTTAGTTTTCTAGTAAAGAAAAATAAATCAATCTTACTCTGGGTAAAGTTAAAGATCTTAGACGGACAAAATGTTAATCCCAAAGATAATAACTCTACCTCATCGTTGGTCAGAACCCGATCTGACAGATTAATCACTGTTTTCTTCTCCATCATTTCGTTTTCAGTTGGCCCCTTGTACACCTTCCCACTGGGCTTCCAAGATTTCCTAATGACGCTGTATTTTTGCCTTTTCCTCCTCTGTTGCCTCTTCCACGCCCTTGATACCCTTGTTGGTTGCTGCCTTGCTTGTCTTGCATCACCATCGTGAACTCCATTAAAACATCGGTTTTTACTCCTGAAAAATCACTTCCCACGGAGTAATCACTGCCACTGGTACCACTGGCGACTGATAGTAAGCCGTCTTCAGTTGCATTTCCGGATGTACTAGCTTGTTCTCCGGTTTGTTCAGCAGGCTTGGACTGTGATTGCATCGCCGCTCTTATTTTATCATATTTTTTGGCAAAAGTCAATATCTGCCCACGTTGGTAATCTACCAGGTCTCTTTGGAATTTTCTTTGTTTTCTATTTCTGATGCCAGTCTCAATTTTATCAAGATTTGCTTCTATTGTATCCATTTCGGCTTTGAACTCCTCATTTGAGCACATATCTTCAAGTTCCTTGGTTAGTGCTTCAATTTCCAGTTTTAATCTATCAGTGTCTTTAGAAGCAAATTTGACTAAAATCCGCAGCATGTTAAGTGAGCACTCATGATTGTTAGCCGCCCACTCTTTGACCAATTCAGGATCAGGGTTTTGAAATGTCGGGGTCACGAAAATCCGAAGTCCACGTGGGATTCTTGATACCTCTACATATTTCTGCAGGGTCGTTGCCTCCCACCACTTGTTTTGTTAAAGCTTTAGAGCCTTCCACAGTTTATCCCATAAGACTCTCTTTGGGGATTTCAAAGTATCAGCACTCGCCGTGCTTGATGTTCCTGTGATTTTTCCACAATCTTGCAACAATCCGTGGGTTGGGTCAAATCAATGAATCCAAGTAAGTACAGCAGCCGCTGCACTCCGCTATGACCCCTCCTCTTGCAACAGCGGTCCGTACTGGGCAGCGAGCCCAATCAATTCAAACAGTTCATACTCACGTCTTTTGATCAAACGACAGTGCAAAGTACGGACACGAATTCGCGTGCTCTTTAGTTGTTTATTCAGCCATGACAAACAGAAACAAGGTCTCTCGACGCATTTCGGGGCTCCTCCCCTTAGTCACGAGTGGTTGGAAAGGTGATTGTTACAAACAGTTATAGTGTCAATCACGTGGTGTGCAAAAAAACAAAAATGAACATAACGGATTGTTGCAAACACAAGGGCTCAAACTGTGTTATTGAACAAGGCGTAAACCTCGACTTGAATAATAATTTGTGAGGAAAGCGCGCTGAACAACAACAGTTACCCGTTGTTTAAAGTTTAAACCAAATCCGTAAACAGAACATTACACGCTTTTCTTTTCAGAATACATGAGAGGGGATAGCGGTAGCGTGATCAAAAGGCGTATAGAGAGAAACAAACGCCAGATCAGCCACATCAATGGCAGCGGAAAGAAGAGAAAAATGGGCAAAAGCAGCGAATGATATGTTCCAAGATTGTGGAAAAATCACAGGAACATCAAGCACGGCGAGTGCTGATACTTTGAAATCCCCAAAGAGAGTCTTATGGGATAAACTGTGGAAGGCTCTAAAGCTTGAACAAAACAAGTGGTGGGAGGCAACGACCCTGCAGAAATATGTAGAGGTATCAAGAATCCCACGTGGACTTCGGATTTTCGTGACCCCGACATTTCAAAACCCTGATCCTGAATTGGTCAAAGAGTGGGTGGCTAACAATCATGAGTGCTCACTTAACATGCTGCGGATGTTAGTCAAATTTGCTTCTAAAGACACTGATAGATTAAAACTGGAAATTGAAGCACTAACCAAGGAACTTGAAGATATGTGCTCAAATGAGGAGTTCAAAGCCGAAATGGATAAATTAGAAGCAAATCTTGATAAAATTGAGGCTGACATCAGAAATAGAAAACAAAGAAAATTCCAAAGAGACCTGGTAGATTACCAACGTGGGCAGATATTGACTTTTGCCAAAAAATATGATAAAATAAGAGCGGCGATGCAATCACAGTCCAAGCCTGCTGAACAAACCGGAGAACAAGCTAGTACATCCGGAAATGCAACTGAAGACAGCTTACTATCAGTCGCCAGTGGTACCAGTGGCAGTGATTACTCCGTGGGAAGTGATTTTTCAGGAGTAAAAACCGATGTTTTAATGGAGTTCACGATGGTTATGCAAGACAAGCAAGGCAGCAACCAACAAGGGTATCAAGGGCGTGGAAGAGGCAACAGAGGAGGAAAAGGCAAAAATACAGCGTCATTAGGAAATCTTGGAAGCCCAGTGGGAAGGCGTACAAGGGGCCAACTGAAAACGAAATGATGGAGAAGAAAACAGTGATTAATCTGTCAGATCGGGTTCTGACCAACGATGAGGTAGAGTTATTATCTTTGGGATTAACATTTTGTCCGTCTAAGATCTTTAACTTTACCCAGAGTAAGATTGATTTATTTTTCTTTACTAGAAAACTAAAAATAAGGAAATGGTATGCCACTCAAACAGGTAAAGAAACTACTTCTATTACAGACCAGCCACATCATTTAAGTATTTCAGAGGTCAATCGGGCACACTCTCTCAACGTACTAAGTGGGGAATGGGATGAGAGTCATGACCCTTACCAGGATTTGATTACAGACAATGTATCGTTGGGATTGAGTTCCAACACTAATTTCAAGCCGAAATCTATAGTCATACCGCAAATTCGAAATGATACCATTGAGGTTTTTGAAAGGTGCATGACTAAGGAATTATCCAAGATTGAAAACAAGAAATACCACCAAAAATGGAGGAATGTTACTCAATTACAATTAAAATCGCTTGACAATCTAAGAAAAGATCATAACATTGTAATTAAAAACAGTGACAAGGGTGGAAAAATAGTATTGCAATCTAGGGAGAATTACATAGCAGAAGGCATGAGACAATTGTCTGATACAAACAGTTACTGCAGGAGCAATCGTATGGAATACGAGAATTCGATCAAATTGTTCCATACTCAACTTTCAGATTGGAGAACTAAAGGCTTATTGGAGGAGGAGGAATACAGATTTTTATTTTGTAAATTTCCAAAACTACCAGCTCTGTACCTCCTCCCCAAAATACATAAGAGTTTAACAAATCCACCCGGGAGACCGATTGTCTCCTCCAATGGCAGCTGTTTTGAATGTACCTCCCAATATGTAGACTATTTTTTGCAGACCTATGTTCAACAATTACCATCTTATGTTAAAGATTCAGGAGATTTCTTAAAAAAGATCGAGACTTTGAAGTGGGAAGAAAACTATTCGCTTCTCTCACTAGACGTGACAAGTCTGTATACTTCAATTCCTCACCAATTAGGATTAGATGCATGTATGCATTTACTGTCTAAAAGATCTGTATCGTATTTACACCATACCAAAATGTTAATCGTTATGATGGAACTGTGTCTCAAACAAAACTATTTTTTATTCGATAATAAAATCTACAGGCAGACCCTCGGTACCTCTATGGGGACTTGCTTTGCGCCGAGCTTCGCGGGTCTCTATATGGGGTACTGGGAGGAGATGGTGACACACAGGTCCACTATGTACCGCACACACGTTATCAAGTGGATGCGGTACATAGACGACGTGTTTGTAGTATGGAAAGGAACAGAAGAAGAAGCAGCTAGCTTTGTGGGAGAACTCAATCACAACGATTTCAACTTAAACTTTACCAGTAATTGGTCCAAAGACAGTCTAGAATTTCTAGATCTACATATCACAGTGGAGAATAGGAAATTACAAACACGCCTGTTTAGAAAACAAACCGCAGGGAATAGCATTCTCCATGCGCGCAGTTGTCATCCCAACTCCTTAATCAGGAGTATTCCAATGGGAGAACTTTTAAGAGCTAAGCGCAACTGTAGTTCCAGAGAAGTATTCGAACTTGAACAAAATACCATGATTGCGAGATTTTCTGAGCGAGGCTACTCCCTTAAGATCATCTCCAGTGCACTAAAAGCGGTAGAACAACGTTCAAGGGAATCGTTGTTAGAACAGACAAGGAGTGATCCATCTAAAGAAAAGGACAAGACAAGGTTCATTACCACTTACAGTAGCCAAGCAGGTCTGCTTAGAAAGAGCCTTAATACATGTTGGCCTCTACTGTTGAATGACTCAGATTTAACCGAATATGTCAATAACTCACCCCAAATCTCATTTAGGAGAGCCAGGTCCCTTAAAGATCAGTTATGCAGGGCAGTCATCCCTAATAAACCTAAAACCACAGGGGTGGAAGGCTTTTTTACCTGCAGAAACTGTAAAGCCTGCAAAAATAGCCGCAATTTAAAAAGAGTACGATTGTCACCCACGTCCGAAATTTTTGTCATAAAAGAACACACTTCCTGTACCAGTGACCATGCGGTCTATGCGCTTTTCTGTCCGTGCAATAAAGCCTATATAGGCAGCACAATCAAGCCAGCCAAACTCAGAGTGCTTGAGCACTTACGTGCTATCACAAATATGGACAAATCTTATCCCATAGCACGACACTTTCAAAGTCATCACAATCTAAATGTGAATTTATTGAGCTTTTGTGTACTTTGAACTGTAAAATATGATGTGAGAGGTGGTAATCGAGTACAGAATTTACGTAGAGCAGAGTCAAGAATGATTATTCAGTACAAAACCATGGTCCCCGAGGGACACAACTATGACGAAGAGATGGAAGTGCATCTAGGATAATATAATAATCAGGTTTTATTGAGCCCTTTATGGCTTTTGTCCGGTGAGAACTCCTTGGGATGTTAGAAGAAATTTGTAATAATGTAAAAAATATGTATTATGACATTTCTTTCCTTTTTCTAGGAACGGCTCGAATGAATTCTTTTTTATATGTCTGGGAGAAACCAATAATACTCGTGAATGTTAAAAAGGAATAATTCAGAGACTAGACAGCGCATATGAGTGTACAGCCCACAGAGGATGAATGGTGAATTCAACACGAAAATCTATTTGCACACGCCCACTTGGGCTATGACAGTTATTTACTCGAGCACTGATTGATTGTGTGCATCAAGGATTGATTTGCCCACTGGGGCAGGAACTGTTACCGCAAATGAGTATTACTATATAATTACAGCTGATATTCTGAATTTGCTATCAAATACAGTCTGCCATTTAAGACCTCTGATAGTTTGCAAAATACCATGCAATTAATCTGTTTTGCATTTTCCATAAGAATTGTGTATTAAACATATAACTCCCACAAGTATATTTAACATGATCTCATATGCCGCTCCTAGGTTATTATTATCATTTTCGCGTCTGTGAACGCGATAGTATTTTCTTTATGTTCATTTTTGTTTTTTGCACACCACGTGATTGACACTATAACTGTTTGTACGAATCACCTTTCCAACCACTCGTGACTAAGGGGAGGAGCCCCGAAACACAACGAGAGACATTGTTTCTGTTTGTCATGGCTCAATAAACAACTAAAGAACACGCAAATTGGTGTCCGTACTTTGCACTGTCGTTTGATCAAAAGACGTGAGTATGAACTGTTTGAATTGATTGGGCTCGCTGCCCAGTACGGACCGCTGTTGCAAGAGGAGGGGTCATAGCGGAGTGCAGTGGCTGCTGTACTTACTTGGATATATATATATATATTCCGCTCCGTGGGGTTGTCCAAAAAGCGGGTAGCACTCGAGCCTGCGTGCGCCTTCCCCAAGACGTTAGTTGGTATGGGCAGTTGCGTGCTTGTAATAGGCCCGACGCGTTTCGGAAATTTATTTTCCTCATCAGGGGCCAGCAGTAAAGTGCACGACGTCTACCATCTCCCTTTATTAAACCAAGCAAGTGCTTGTGGGAGATGTAGTCCATATTATCCTGGATGGATGCACTTTCAAATTACTGCTCGTTCCAAAGGCTCTAACATGAGCCCCCAAACATCACTCCTGTCCTCATCCATCGCGCAGCTCCACATGTGAGACTCCTTGGATAGAGGGTCTCGTGGCCCCCGTTTCTTCGGGGTGATGCTACCCAGCGGCAGGACCGCCGCTAATACATTCCGCTCCGTGGGGTTGTCCAAAAAGCGGGTAGCACTCGAGCCTGCGTGCGCCTTCCCCAAGACGTTAGTTGGTATGGGCAGTTGCGTGCTTGTAATAGGCCCGACGCGTTTCGGAAATTTATTTTCCTCATCAGGGGCCAGCAGTAAAGTGCACGACGTCTACCATCTCCCTTTATTAAACCAAGCAAGTGCTTGTGGGAGATGTAGTCCATATTATCCTGGATGGATGCACTTTCAATACTGTATATATACTGTTTAGCCCCTTCCATGCTGATGACGGCCCCCATCCGTCATGCATTACAGTGCTCGTGTGCTGATGACGGCTAGGGGCCGTCATAAACCCATTGACTCTTTAAAAGTCCAGCACAGCAGCAAAATCGGCCCAGCATGGAAGGGGTTAAGAAAGCAACGGCTGGCAACAGCTTGCTCCATGCTGGTAGTTGCCATCCCCGCAACCTTATTGACAGCATACCGTTCGGAGAGCTACTACGAGCCCGTAGAAATTGTAGTACAGCTGACAAGTTTGAACAAGAAAAAATAATCATGAAAGAGAGATTTTTGTCATGAGGCTACAGCCCCAAGGTTGTCGATAAAGTTATCACTAGAGTGGAAACTCTCAATCGACAAGACCTGTTATTTCCCAAACCTACTGAAACCAAACCTGATCAAACAGTGAGATTCATTACCACGTATAGTACTCATGCGTGGGAAGTCAAGAGAAGTCTTGGCAAATTTTGGGAAGTTCTGAAAACCGACAATGATCTTAGAGACTGCATAGGAGATCATCCATCCCTAACATTCCGAAAACCGAGGGCACTGCGAAATCATTTATGTAGCAACATGATCCCCACCCCCAAAAAAGATAATGCTGTCAGAGGTTTCTTTACATGTAATCAATGTAAGGCCTGCAAATTCAGTAGCAGTGTAAAAGCAATCAAATTCAACAGTAGTGAAAATCCATGGATCATACAAAAACATTTGAACTGCAATACTGAATATGCCGTCTATACTTTAAAATGCCCATGTTCCAAATGCTACATTGGGAGTACCATCCACAAGGGCAAAAAGCGAGTATTGGAGCATTTAAGAGCGATTGGAAAAAATGACAAAACCTATCCGGTAGCGCGGCATTTCCAAGAGCACCATAGAAGTAATGCCAATCTCGTAAAATTTGCCGTTATTGATTGTGTCCCCCAAAACAAAAGAGGGGGGAATAGGCTTCTGGAACTCAGAAAGTTAGAGTCCAAATTTATCATACGATTCAACACCATGGTGCCCCAGGGGTTGAACATGGGCGAGGAATTGTCAGTGCACCTACATTGATGTCGAACTATCTGTCATACTGTTTTGCTGCCCAATAACCTTCTGCATGTTGTTTAAGAATTTTGTGTGTTTTCTGAATGCTACGTTTCTTCTATTATGAAGATTTTAAAAGGACTTTGCCTTTATCATTGTCTTAGGTGATTCAAGTTCTGATCCAACAATGACTGATGAGAATTCTACCTTGGCATCCTACAGTGCACCAGCCCACTGGGGCTTTGAACAGAGACTGATCTATAACTTTGAATGAACTTTACATTAAGCATGAATTTCTTTAATTTTGAATGAACTTTATATCAAGCATGAATTTCGATAACATATGGACTTAGCCCACTGGGGCAATAGTTGGTTCAGTTCCTTTGACGTTTATTTGCCAGCCCACTAGGGCAACACGTTTTTGCAGTAATGTTTACTGTCAGCCTTAGTGGCTCAGTGGCCTGAGAGCACCTTGGTTATATTTCAGCCACCAGCAATCGGTAACTCGCTTAGCTCGGAGGTTTGGGCCACTCTTTATTTTACCCCTTTTGAGATCATGGGTTCGGATCCACTCATATCAGAGGTGTGTGATCTTTTATGTTGATTATATTTTCGGCAGCATTGTTCATTAATTCAATAATTCATGTATTTGAATTGTCATGCTTCACCAGAATTTAGGTTTAGCAATGTCACGGACTTGCGTCATTTTTTCAAGCGATGTCTTGGATAAGTTCGAAATCATGCTTTGAAATGTTTAAAAGGTGCAAAATGCTAAAAAAGTTTATAATTGTGCGGATTGCCTTTATGACCACATTCATTTTTCCAGTCATTTTCAATAGTAGTACAAACACCGATTTGAAAATTGTGTAAAAGCGAAGTATTTTGTTTATGTTCTTATCACGTGACATGGTTTTTTACTTTATTATTCACACTGAGATACACAAAGTTTGCCCGTGATGAAGGAGTAGGCTTACTCCGAAACACGTAGGACGTTGTATCAGCAATAAACTGCACCATTTACTGAGGCCACGGCTCCTGTGTCGTTCTTTCTGATATCGCTAGAAGGAGGACGCTGGTGGAGTGTGTTGAATATATATATATATATATATATATATATCTCTTATATATCAAGCTGCACTCGTTCAGCGCAAACCAACAAACCCCAATGTCCCGGGGGACCGCCGATCCAGACAAACAAAAGCTGACCCAGTCTTCAGGTGAAGAAAGTTTTTTTATTTAATTTAGATGCATCGCCACCATCTTATATATATATGCATTGTTATCCAAAGTCCCAAACTTTCCAGGAGGCACTCGATCAGTTCACCCAAAGCCTTGACATCACAGTAATTATTTACAATGCCCTACGCATTTCAAAGCTTTTCTGCCTTTTCATCAGGGGCTGATTTATTCAATACATGGCGCCACACGGACTTCCTTTTTATGCACGCAATCATTTATTCCTTGCCCCCAGTGGGCCGTGCTTGATGCACTAGTGAACAGCATGCTGGGACATGTGGTCCTAAGGAAAGAATTGTTCCCCACAGTGGGATAATGTCAATCTTCTAATGTTTGGCGCCTGGAACCCACTGTTGGGAACAATTCTTTCCTTAGTTTGCTCACCACAAATGTCTATTTTTCTAGCAAAGTTTTTCAGCATGAAAGCACACAACTAGTTTTACCTTACTATTACCCTTCATGAAAGATATTTATGTACTAAACATAAAGGGAAAGGGAAATGCAAAGTGGCCAGCCATTAAGAGGGCAGATGAATGGAGTGCTAGAACATTTATTAGTGAATTGAACAGATGCTACTAGGTTCTTTTCGAGAAGAGATTTATGGCAGACCTAGAATATCAGCTACCCAGTATGAATGCTTAGGAATAGTGTTGTTGCTAGGTGCGGTACTTACTGTGAACTAGACTGAGAACATTGTAAAAATTATTTTCCTGTTGACCATTGAATTTTTTGGGATGGACAGAGCTGACCTATTTGGTCGTGGGATACTCTCCAACCTTGTTATCATGACAGATGAACACTGTAGAATTCATCCTGAAGCTCTTTGAAAATGGCTACAACTTTCTGTAATGTCCTTATCAGTTGAGCAACGTGCATTAAACCAAAGAACTAACCAGTAACCCATCACTCTGACCTCCATGAAACATTCCATTGGCTGGCTACTTCCGGTTCAACAAACAATCTCAATGCATTGCTGTGCAGTAGTGAATGCTTGAGATAAAATAACTATTTTTGTGAGTTCATCTTTGCTCTGTTCTGATTTTTCACCATAATTTAAATAAATCTTAGCTTTTCATATAACTTTTTATCCCTTAGTCCTATGAATACCACTTTGAAGTATTTTAAATGTATAAGAATACGGATGTGCATAGAACTAAAAGAAAATAGAAGCATGCAGGACTGGTTTAAATTTCTGATAATCTGAAATGCTGTGAAGATGACCAGGAGTGAAATTCTAACGCTCTAACCCCAATGAATACTGGTATTTTACCACCAAGGAGAACTTGAATATCCCTTTGTGGAGAAGATTCTAATCAAAGGGCAGAATAGTTCTACCAGTGGAGTAACAAGGTATTCTTTAGTCTAAACAAATTGAAGATTGTCCACAGTGGCATTTGTAAAGAATTCATAGGCACAGACAATCTATGCATTAGATCACAGCTTTCCAAACTGTGTGGCGCGACACGTTACTGTGTCGCGCCCCATGCGTAGGTGTGTCGCGCTTGTTAGGGCGGCCCTGGGGGTTGTCTTAAAGCAAGAATGCGCTGTTTATTTGCCCATTTACGTGCTGATGTTTCATTTAGCGCGTGTTTGGAGCTCACGCTGCGGTTGTAATTACTGTAATCTCTGGAACACGCATTTCACTTAGTCGAGAGAGTGGCGGGGCGCTGTCTGCGGCAACACTGGCGATGTGTCTTGTTTGTGCCCTGGACAGGATAAACAGAAGAGGAGCTTAAAAAACCCATTTGGGGGAAAATGTTCTAATCCTCATCGCAGGCTGAAGGGGGCAGGGTTCGGCCTTTTGCTATTCAGAGGTACTGGTTTTTGTAGTGTGTTCAGAGAGATGTGCCTTAGGTTTGTCAGGTATGCGTTTTAGGGGGCCATCTCTATGATTTGTATATCTCATTCTGTTATGTATTTTTGAGGCGGATGCATTGGTGGTATGTTTGCAGTGTAATCTTGTTCTCCACTGACATTAGTAATGGAGTAATGGAGTATTTAAAAATGTAATGTTTTTTTCTGGCAATCTTGCAAACATTCGAGTGCTCAAAACATTTAGCAGGGTCATCCCTCTACCCTAGAAAGTTGCTTCTGGTGGCATGTTTTCTCCTCATTTGAAGAATCACACTTTGGAGAAGTCAAAGAGACTATTCTTTGAGACAGACCTCCCACTCGTCCCTAGTGTTAATGTACGGACAAAGAGGCCAAAACTGAATGGGCACACAGGCTGATCCCCAACTTACCCCTAAACTGAGCTGGGCACAGAGAAGTTAATTACTGAATGGTCATGAAGAGGACTTTGCTTTCAATCTTAAATGTGATATGTCGAGAGAGAGGTAACGGAGAATTACTGTTTTGTTTTGTTTGTTTAATCACAGAGTAGGGCATTTAATAGAGGTTATTACTAAACTCAGTTGGCAAAGTCGTGGGGCTCCATTAAAAGTGTTATCACATACATTTTATCCTTGTAGGAAGGGTAAAAGGAGGAGTCAGTTTGTCAGGGATTAATTTTGTGACCTGAAAGGTGTATCTTGGCAAAAGTAGGTAATTCGCTCAGCATTTAACGTGCCTGCGAATGAGAACCCCGAGAAGGAAGGGGCCAAGGGTTGGGGTTATTCCTCACCATTTTTACAACTTAAGAGTGGGGAAGGAGGGAGCACCTCAGTAGCAAACTTGGGTATCTGAATATGGAGTCTACTGATACTAATGGTGCCTTCTTTACCTTAATCGCTCCAAATGTTTAGCTGTTCTGCTATGAAGTTCGTATGTTTAGCATGCAATCATTTTTCGATTTGTGGTATAAACAGCCCGTGCCGCTGTGTGGGTTGACTGCTGCACAGAGCCATTGGAAAATGGAAATGGGTGTTGCCAAACTAGGATGGGCTAGGTCAAACGGCAAGGCCGAAGGATATTTCAGTGAACCAAACGCTTGCGACTGCCAAATGTTAGCATCTTGATCTCACCCCTAGCCTTCCACCCTTCTGTGGGGGTAACCACCATCAAATGGCCAATGTTTGTCATTTATAGTGCTTAGAAAAGGAGAAAGTACAGTATTTCGGTGCTAGGTTCACAAGCGGATAGGAATTCAGTTTAATGCCTAACTTTGTATGGTGGACTGCAAATATGTGTTACAAACAATATAATCAATAGATTATGGGGTTATTATAACTAGCTTCACTTATAGGTACCATACAAACATAGCTTCAGTGTCGAATTGGTTTGGAGCCAAGAATAGCTTTCAGTGGTTCGGCAGTTCATGCGGTGGCTGATATCTTTGCGGTGAATATTTGGACACACCAGGTTAGTGTTTCCATGAAATGTGGTGGTGCACAAACGTGACAGAACTTCTGTGTTGTCAGCTAACTGGTGACTGTCTCTTGGAAATCTTAAAGGCATTCTGGCCAGTGGCTCACCATCCGTGTGTGGGTGTGTGGGGTTGTGTGTGTGTATGTGGGGTTGTGTGTGTGTGCGGGGGGGGTTGTGTCTGGGGTTGTGTGTGTGTGGGGAGGAGGTGTGGGTGTGGGGGGGTGGGGGTGGGTGGGGGTGAGTGTGTGTGGGTGGGTGTGGGGTTGTGTGTGTGGGGTTGGATGTGTGGGGTTGTGTCTGTGGGTACCACCTTGTTCTGAAATCGTTAAGAGGCTGAGTAATTACTTTTAAATGGAACTAGAATGCCATTGGGTGTGATCCCAGTCAAATCCCTAAAAAGATGCGGCCACTACCCACTCTCACTTGTACTACACTATGATGTAGTTCCCATTACTTATGGCACCAGAATTCTTGTATACAACTTTACATGCTTATCTAAAATCTTAGACGACTGCTGACTTTCATTTGGCTGTGGGGCTCTCTATTCCAATTCCACCTACCACCAATCATTTCAGCCCTGTCCACGTCAAAAGCATTCCAGCACCTTCAGCTGACACTACCCCATGATTTCCTTTGGGCAGTAGAGATGGCAAGATTGCTGAACACCCTCTCCTGGAAGAAGCTAGGTATGAGCAAGGTATTTGTGAAAAATTGTACAGTGAGCTCAGGTGAACTTCCCTTCCTGAGCTAGTGTGTGTGTGCGCTATGAAGCATGGGCTATGATGGAGCAAGGTTTCATACGTAAAGAAACATGCTTGGATTCAGCCCTCTCGAAATAACATGTAACTTATTAACCAACATGTTTTGTAAATATTAATAATTGCACCACATGCCATTTTAGTATCTAGGGGAAGCTTACCTATGTGCTTTTACTAACAGTAACCCGAATGTCTTAAAATGGCCGCCTTTCTGCACATGCGTTTGCTACATCTACGTGGTGTGACACATCTATGCTTTTTGTGGAAATTCTTTGCAGCTGCGCACTAGTGCTAAAGTTGTTCGCTTCATGTTTCACATACTAATGCACATGATTCAGTTCGAACAAAATGTTCTATGTCCAGCTTAACCACTAACGCTACAGTTAAAATAAAGTAATAGGGTTAGAGTAGAAATAAGTGGTATACAGTGCATTCATTTATTTCCGTATTGTAACGTGTTTCTGTGACTTTATTAATAGTTCGTATTTGGGCCTGAAGGGTGCTACAAACTCCATTTTGAATCTGCTGGTCATGCGCAGTTGTCGTTAAAAACCTCGAGGCTCAGTCATTGAACTGCTGCTAATTCCCATCTTACCCGCGATGTTCATGGGAACCTCACCTTGTGACCCGGAGCAAGAGGAAGAAATTGAATGATTTTGAATACATTGTATATGAATTGAAGCTAATATTGCTGGGTGGAATAAAATCTTGGGAAAGTAAAATTATGGGTGGGAACATTGTTCAATTTCATCGAATCGAAATGATCTAATACTGGTATTGGGTGATGACCTCTCCTCGTCTCTCTAACCAATCAAATGAAGGGAATACACATATTCACAACATTGGGGGTGGTACATGCCCTAGAAAATAGTATAACTAAGGCAGGTTTTAGTCAGTTAGATTATCCGATTTGTCACAGACCTGTCACTGACCCAACGTATGCTGAAAAAGATCAAGGATGTCACAGACCTCAGAGGGCTGGTCGAGCACGCTGAACGAAAAATCTGGAAATTGCTGAGGGAGAAGACTCTGTCACCCAGAGGGATTTCGAGAGTAGCTGCAGAGAGGGGTGTGATGCTGGCGTTGCACTTAGCGGAGGTTACCTGTCCTGTCTTGCACCTGATCTGTCCTCTTGACATCTGGTTAGTCGGACGCCCTTTCTTGTCCCAACCCGTGGCCAGGGTTGGTCCTCACACCATTCTAGGTAAATATAATCTGTGTGGTATGTCCATGTACCGTTTCTCTTTCTTACCCTTCCCTGCTGTCTATGTCTAAAAGTATATGTTTTAAGTTTTGCAAGACTTTTGTTTTAACAATTATTTTCTTACTTGCAAAGTCTCTAATTTCACTGTTATGGTATCTGGCTCACAAAATATTGCATAGATGAAGTATTTAAATCGTTTCCAGAGTCTGTGGTTTTTTCCATGAAAGTAAATGTTATACTACACCTATTATTCTAACTCCTTTTGATCCATCAGTATTAGGACTTAGAGCATATGTGACAAGGATTTGGTAAGCCATGGTATACAGGTATACGTCCTAAAGTGAATAAAACCCTGATAGGCAGGTAGATAAACATTGATTACCAGTTCAAAGTGTGAATGTTTATGTGGGCCCAGGTGAGTATGATGTTTCTGAGCCGGTAATCTTGCGCCATCAGTTACTACCGGATAGCCTTAAGCAATTCTGGTATTTTATGTGAATATGCATGGAAACTGTCTTTTTAAGACAATACTTCACTCAGTTGGCACTTTATCGCCATGTGCTTCTTGAAAGAACTGTGCTCCATAATCTAAGATTGCTCCTGTGCTTGGGCGTGATTTTAGAACAAACTTCACCCAATAATCATGCTGCCCCTGCACGGACAGATTTGCTGTGAAAGACACAACTACTACTTACATAGTCTTATGCCATCATCCCTCCCTCCCTTACCACCATGGTTTTAGGCCTTATTTTGGGCACTATATAAAGTCTCTAAATAGAAAATTGTGTAATTGAACGCCACTTCTATCTCCAGATCTCAAGTCACAGACAATCTAATTAGGACACAATATCTAATAATCACTAATAATACAACAAAAATGGGCAACTTATACAAATGTGTGCTTTCCAGTCCCAATAAAATGTAGGCTTTAATTCACGTTTACCAAATCCTACATTTCAATTAGTAGTAAAGCTAATTTTATTTGACTAAGAGAGGGAATAGCTGTCAGAAATTAGTACAGCCTCTAAAAAGACTGCAGTACAAAACTTTGAGGATGGTTTATCTTGTTTCACAATTTTAATTTCTGACCTCAGTACAACATAATAAGGTTTCCATTACTATTGCTGTTGTCACTAATGGGGCTGATAACTAATATTTTGGGGAGTCCCCACTGACAGCCTAGTTGTCTGACATGGAGTCAGGACCATTCTACGGTGGTAGGACTACACTGAGATGACATAAGCATACCATTTTACAGAGCACATTGTGCTCTGCTGGACACTTGGAACCCAGCAGAGATCGCAAATTTAAGAAAATAAACATTTTCGTACGGCTGTATTTTGAATAAAAGCTAATGAAATCCCTGCTAGAAGCGAAGGTTGCTGTATTGTTAGTTAGCGCAGAGTTAGATAGTTATATGGTGTAAGAAACCTGTGGTATCAACGCTATTGTCAAAGTTAGCTAGAGTTTAAGGGATGCATGTCTAATACCAGGGCCCACAGATTCCTTAAGTTTCCGAAGAGTCAAGCACAACTAGGTATAGGACTGTGTTGGGTCTTGCACATAGACTGACCTTAGTTCCCTGGATGCTCACAGAAGCTATGTGAATCCCTTCACACGCAATCTCGGTATATTCTGAGCTGAACACAGATGCCTTCATCAATGAGCGAAGGAAATGGGGTTGGAGGAGAGAAACAGAACACTGAGAAGAACGCTAAGTACCACTAGTTTCTGGAGGCGATCCATTTTCAAGTATCACCTGGCTTTTCAATACATTTCTCCGGATCATAGGCTCCCACACTAACTATGGAATGGACAGAATTGCGGCAAATTCTAGTAATAAATAAGGGAACATTCCCAATACGTTACTCCTATGCATGTTGTACTTTGCTCTCAGAGATCAGTTGTTAGTTCATGTGTACTTGCAAATGGCATCGCCCAATGCACGTCAGACTCTCCTGCCTGCAGGATAGAGCTCACTAACCTTTAAGATACAAGAAAACAAATGTGAAGGAGTTAAAGATAGAATTGATATTGTGCAGGTGAAGTAAATTGGATATTAATGGTTACAGTGAAAATGAAACTTTTTTTGAAGAAACCGTTTAACAAGAATTATATGTGTTACTAACTTATGGGTACCATGCAACGTTTTATTGCACAAGTCATTCACGCACGCTTTGTTAGATTATTAGATTGTGGCTAGGGTGTCAACTACAAAACAAACATATTCGTGAAAAACGCAAAGTTTCAACCTCCAAAGGAGGGGTTGGGTGGATTTCCCGATAATAAGAATGACCATTTATTCTTCATAGAGCTAGATTTTGGCTGTTTGAAAGTGATTCATAACTGCCCCAGCAAGATCTCAATAGAAAAAAAGTAATGTCATCCTCGATTAATATTTACATTTTTTAAGAGCTGATGCAGTCAAAGTTCAGTTTCACGTGCCCCACATGTGTATGTGCAAACCTTAAGTAGACTACTTATGTGATCTTCAATTTGGGACAATACTGAAATTTGCTCTAAATTAACTCCCCATGAGTGAATTTGGGACCTGCATCATTTTGTGGAAAACTGTAGTCACTAATAGGATAGGTCTAAACAATTGCTCATAACTTTCTCAAATACCGGGAGTATTAACAGATCCATTATACTGGAAAAATCAGCAGTCAAAGTATACAAACTCATCTGGTTTAGTATATGCTGTTCAGTGACCTGGTCCGACCATTTTATATCCTATTTTTCTTGGATGGTATCTAGCGCAGAGACACAGGTGCGCTCCTACCAGAAGCCAGCTTTTGGGAAAATTGATCCTCTGGAATTTATACAGGCTCTGGATAGGCCCATTTTGTCAGGAGAATTCAGGCCATCCAGGCTACATTTCCTTCTGGTAATGGTTGCCGTGTGGAGCCTTTGGCGGTGCAACATGCTGCTTCCACCTGCTCTCTGTCAGCATTTAGAGCAGTCGACCCCTGGAATCTCTTAAAATCCTCAGGGGGCTCAAGTCCGGTTCTCCTTCGGACTCCGCCCGGCCAGGCTTTTGGCAACAGCGGAAGAGAGTGTGCACATAGAGGTGAACTGTATTGTCAATCTGCCCCTTCAGACAGCGGCAGTTCCTCAGGGGTGGAAGCAGGCGAAGATCTTGCCTCTTCTTAAAAAATCTTCCGTGGATTCCCCTTAACCCAGAGAATTATTGGCCCATCTCCCTTCTTCCGGCTATTGCCAAGGTCTGTGAGAAGGTGGGCAATAGACAATTTACAGAATATGTGGAGATTGAGGCACTTCTGCACCCAGCTCAAGCAGGGTTCTGAGCCTCTCACAGCACTGAGACTGTTTTAGTAGAGGTGTTGAAGGCAATCCGGGAGTGCCTCGTGCCTCGACGCCGGCGGGAGGGCAGCATTGATTTTGCTGAACCTCTCAGCGGCGTTCGACACGGTCTAACATGCTCTATCTTTGGTCCGACTTGCAGAGATTGGTGTATCAGGAGCTGCTTGGGGTTGGCTTAGGTCTTTCCTGGAGGAGCGGGTTGAGCAGATTGGTCTCCCTCCTTTCGCCTCCTCCCCTCAGCTGGGTCCCACTGGTGTCCTGCAGGGCTCTTTTCCTAGCCCTCTCCTCTTTAACATTTATGTTACGCCACTGATCTATCTGGCAGAGGAGCTTGGGTCTAAGGTGATTGCCTATGCGGACGATACACAGTTGCTGCTTACCTGGGACAAAACATCAGATTCCGTTTCAGCGGCGCAACAGTGCCTAGTTTCCATCTTTAAATGGCTGGTGGATGCACAGCTCAAGTGCAATGAACAAAAATCTGAGATTTTGCTCTATGGTAAGTTTCCTGCCGACTTCCGCGAGCAGCTGTGGCCACCTGGCTCTCCTCTTCCCCTCTCTTCGGGACAGCCAGCTAAAACCTGGGAGTGTGGTTCGATGAGATACTTTCTTTTACAACACATATTAAGAAATTGGCCGGAAGCTGTTTCGATCTCCTTAAGACTCTGAGGAATTTTTTCCACTCCTCCCGCAGGCAGCAAGAGAAACTGTCATGTGTGCTTTGATTTTGTCACGCTTGGACTACGCCAATGCCCTCTATGCTGGCGCCCCTGGCTACCTTTTTAAAAAGCTCCAGGTGGTCCAGAATATGGCGGCCAGACTGTTATTGGGCATTTCGGCGAGGAATAGTGTGGCTCTTCAATTGTGCTCTCTTCATTGGCTGCTTGTGGCTGACCGGGTCAAGTTCAGGTCTCTGCTTTTGGCTCATCGCGCTCTCCATGGTTATGGTCCCCTTTATCTTCAGAAGCGCTTTTCCTTTTACTTTTCTTTGCGTGATTTCCGATCTATGTCCCTCCGTTTGGCTCGGGTCCCGCGCTTTAAGCTCCAGAGGGTGGGTGGTAGCTCTTTTGTGGTGAAGGCAAGTGTAGCCTGGAATCCCCTCCCCCTTGCCTTGCGGTCCATTCAGGACCCAGCCGTGTTCAAAAGGAAATTTAAGACACACTTCTTTGCTTGATAGCTTCTCCGTTCACCCCTCTGGCATCGCGCCGGGACACTCATGAGTATCCGAACGCACTACAAGTGGACATAACATAAGCTGGTAACTTGACACACCACTTTGAGGAATAGTTACTGAATGTTCTTTGTTGATTTTAAATCGCAAGATGGGGGTTTAGGTGAGTGGCCTCGTGCAGATGAAATGAGGCTGCACTCAATCTTTAATGATGGTTGTAGATTTATTGTAAAGAAATCAAACCGGCCCATAATGGAAAAGTCACAAATGTGAATAGGGCTGTCATCCAGAAGCACTCCCAAACTGGAATTATGCTCCAAGATGCCCCTTAATGCCCAAGGATGCATCAAGCGTTCTACCATGAACAAAAACAATAATTCCTCTGACAGTATAGCGTGAAAGTAAAACCAACAAGTTATAGTGTGGCAGACCTACTCCTGCTTTACCTCCTCTTTAAGAAGGGTTTTTCAAATGCTGGAATTACCATTATCAAACTGGAACATCTCTGTTGATAAGGCGGTTTATTAATGAAGCCAATAAGTACTACTAGTGGCTACAGACATTTAATTCTGTTCATGATACTTTGCATTTGTATAGAATATTAGTTAAGGGTAAACTGCCATACCTGAACAGGGAAGAGGCTATGAGACTATAGGAGGATATTTTGAACTGTGTGATATTAGTGATATTGAAGGAATTGTTCTAGGACTAGAACCAGGTAGCGATCGCATTTGCATGAAATTTTAATCTATGTTTCAAGATCTTTAACTCCCCATTTTGTGACAAGATATTGTTAAGTGCGATCCTCCCACATCTATTTGGGAATCCATAATTGCAGATCTTCACACACCAGGTACGAACCTGAGGCTGTGCTATTTTTAAAGACCCCTCATTACTAATTTGTAATGTGAAGATGCTGTCCAAGTAATATCTAGCACTGCAGATAAATAGGTTCCTACAGTTGTTGCATCTAGATTAATCGGATTTTGTGCTGTGTGGGTTTAGACTGTTAAATGTTTCCATGGCCCTTGATGAGGGACGTGACTCAGGGCCATATGTATCAACATTCCGTTTTGTGATTCCTAAATAGCGATTTTTAAGGAATCGCTATTTAGAAAACGCAAAATCGTTTGTATGTAGAAAATCGCTTCTTTTTAGCGATTCCTTAAAATTCCATAATTGCGATTAGCAAATTGCTAATCGCAATTAAGGAATAATTTCCCATTCATTTCTATGGGCCAGGAGGCCCATAGGAATGAAGGGGAAATTGCGAATCGTAATTTGCTAATCACAAATTGTGAATATTTTCAAGGGTGCAGGGGTGTCTCAAGAACACCCTGCTGCACCCCTGAAAATGACATGTGTGCGCATATGGCGCACATACATGCCCTAAGGGCATGTATGAGCATCATATGGCACCTTTTGATTTTTAAAATAATGCTTTTTTGAAAGAATTCGCAACTTACCACCAACTAGAAGTTGGTGGTAATTTGCGATTCCTTAATGGAATTTTGGAATGTTTTTTTCCTTTATACATTGCATTTAAGGAATCGCAAAATTTGCAATTCCTTAAATGCAATTGCAAAATAAGGAATGGCAAATTTAGCGATTCCTTATTTTGCAACAAAAATGTTTCATACATACCATTTAGCGAAAATGGGTTCGCAAACGCCGGAATTCTGCAAATTCCGGCTTTTGCGAACCCATTTTGCCTTGATACATATGGCCCTCAGAGCCTTCTATAGTCTCACTGGTTTGCTGAAAAAGGTTTTGACAGGTGGCTACACAAGTTTGTGTTTCCCACGGGTACTGGTTAACCACCTCCCCTTTTGTGGCAGTACTTTCCAGAGACTGTATGCCAATTCTTTTCCAGTACTCCCTGTTGTTCTTTGTCCTGCACATTGTTTGCTTTGGAGACTGAACCCCTTACTCTTTGGAAAAAGTAAGGGGGTGTGGTATTAAGAGGAGAGATGAGGTAAGCCTTATAGCTTTTTACTTATGTGTGTTGTTTACAGTTAACCATGCACTCATTTCTAGTTCTGTGATGCTGCAAACCGTTGAGGAATTCCTCTCCCTACTGCAATTAAGGTAAAATATGAGATTTTCTCCCTGATGATGGACTTAGCCACAGTGGCCAAAAAATGCCAACTTTATATGGACAACAAATCAAATTTTGATCTGAATATATCATTACCATGCACAACAGGAGAGGGTGGAACAAAAGAAATATACGTAGAGTTATGTTTGTTAGAATTTGGGTTACCGGTTGACTGGAGTTTGAGCACTAGTCAAGAAGCAACCACAATTAAATAAATATTAGAACCAAAATAACAAGAATCCGATCAGTGGTTATGATTTGTTAAAGAATAAAGTGAGAAATAGCACATAAAGGTGTAACGTGCCAACCGTGGCTATCTGGTCGTTCTGGACTTGGCCAAAGTCAAAAGTTCAGGCCGCTGTGGAGAGGTAGGCTGCAGCTTTACCTTCCTCCATGGATGATCTATGCTTGCTGTTCGAAGATGGGCTGGCGGCTTCTCATACTGAAGTTCATTGTGTATGACTGTGTTTCTTGCGAATGGGCCCGTTTGCGGTTGTGATGAGCCCAAAAAGTTGATTTCAAGAGCCTGTGACCCACACTAAGAGTTTAGGACCTGAGAGTCACAATTTGGGGTCAGGAATCCACTGTATCTGGGGCCAAGAGCTAGTTGAGGAGCCAGTTTAGGAGCCTTTTATGTCCCTCAGGCTCAGATCAGGAGGCCAGCAGACTGGCCCTTTGAGACACTCTGAGGTCCTGTGTTCAAGAAGAAGTTGCAGATCCAGTTATTTTCCCCTAGGCAAGCGTGCAGCAGGCAGCAGGTCAGCACAGCAGGGCAGCAGTTCCTTAGATCAGCAGCCAAGCAAAATGGCTATCCTTCTTGCAGCACAGCAGTCATTCTTCCTGGCAGAGTATCCACAGGTCCAGAAGTGTACTGAAGAACTGGAGTCTGAGGTCCTTTTTTTATACCCTGCTGCCCTGGTTCTGGAAGGTGGGAGAAGCTTCTAGACCGTGGCTTTGAAGTGTATATAATTTCCTGCATCACCTGCCCTGGCTCCAAGCTGGCTGAAGTGATAATGCAGGGTTGTTAGGCTCTTTGTGTGAATGCAGAGCACAGGCTATTCAGGTATAAGTGGGGCTGTGCTCAGCTCCGCTCCCCCATTCTGTCAGCAGATGGCCCTTTGAGGCACCCTTAATCCTTCTGTTGTAAATGTGGGTGTACTTGTAAAGCGCACTGTGACTCCAAGGAGTATCCTGGCGCTGAAGACCGCTGGGGAACCCGTCCTGGTTTTCCCTGTGAGATGGTCCCTTTCTGGGTATCTCCAAGGTGAAACCAGGCATCCCCGGCGTCTGTGGGGGGCCGTTGTAGAGATGAGGCAAGCTTAATGCCCAGAGTTGCCGAGTGTGTTCCCTGGCTAGAGTAGGCACCGAGGCGAGAATTATCGAGTCCGTTTGACCCTGGTCCACAACCCTGCCGCGTCGAGAATTGAACCCTGGTCCCAGGCCGTTCTCTGCTTACGGGTCTGCCGCCTCTAACCAGTGAGCCACACCACTCCACTACCAGTGAGCCACACCACTCCACTGTGTGACTCTCTAAGAGGAATTCACAAAGTCTACCATTCTGTTACACCAAGTCATGTGACCCAAGACAGGCTACAGATACAAAAGGGCTAAGGACTGGAAATGTCAACTTTCTAAAAGTTAGTATACACAACCGTGATGGATGGAATGCTTGAATTAATCTCAGCTACTGGTAATCACTTGCACGGCATCCCAATCCATCGTTATGTCTCACAACATTCCAGCTCCAATGGGAACAGTCCAGCCCGAACTGCCAAGCAAGGTCCTCCCTGAACCGGAACACAAGCAACTCAGGACCAGTTTCGCCCTAGTTATGGGCTCATCAGCTGGGTAAAGCTTTGTTTCACTGACGAGGTGTGCATGGGGCAATTAAGTTATTACAATTTAGGCATTTGTAGGTAAGGTACCTTTAGGAAATAATTAACATGAAGTCTGCAGCAATGGCTGTCAGAGATTCAATGCGGCATGCACAAGGACTAAATGGGGAAATTGTCGAGTTGAATTATTCTACACCACTGCTTTCATACTTAACTCTTCAGCCACAGCAGAGATGGGATACACTAATACTACCTAGTTACAAGAGGTTAATTAATAATATTGGTTTCAGTAACAGTGTACTTCCCTGTCAGAGTCATTCTAGGCCTACACCAGTAGGAGGCGTGGTGAATTCTGGAAGAATAGCAATTTTAAAACTGATTGGTTCTAGGCCTGTTTGGTTGATCCAAAGTCAGAGCAGATTAAAAAAACCAGAATTCCAAATATGGAAAACAGGTACCAGACAAAAAAAGGTTGAGTTTTCCGTGTCCACTTTCCAATTATGTACCAGTCTTTACAATTGCCTTGATTGGCTGCATGACTTTGTTTGTCCATTCCTGGGAGAGTGCATATTTTAAAGTATGTAGTAACTTAAACTTATGCAAACAGACTTGATTTGTTTTGACCGTCTGTTAATTAAGACTGTGTATATCTATCCATTCACTTACCATATTTACTCTGCGTTTACACAATATTGAAAAATAACAGTTTTAAATAAATTATGGCAAGAATTGTAGTACTTAATTATAAAGAGTCACAGCTTTATTTGTATATTAAAACTTGTAGTGATAAAAATCTTCACACATTTATTTTACAAGGAATTGGAACTTTTACCAAAACAATGTGAACATGCAATTTCAATATTATGAATAAGGTCTGCAGATGAATCAGTAAAGCGCATTTTTTTAAAATTTCAAACTGCATATGAATTGCTTGGCTGTGCCAGAGTTTAAGGAACAGGCTGCTTTTATACGATGGTTGCTTGATTCTATTTCACAGAATAGCCCTTTCAAAGTTTGCAAAGTTGCAACATCCAAGTTGTAATCACTTGTGTATCGAGTCACACATACGGAAATACAGAGATGTACATTTGTGTACGATAAAACGTGACGATGAAGTGTTTTTGAACAGGTAAGTTTTGGGTTTCTTCACTAAAAAAATATTTTTACTATAGATAAATCCACATTCTTATGCTTCTATCAGTTTAGGATATATTGCCTCCACACTCCCTTCTTGAAAACAAATTTACTTTGGCACTCTGTGGCAATAAATCTAAACATGTCAGAGTGAGGAACGACATGCAAAATGTTTATGAATATCTTATTTTACCAGTAGGCCCACTAGAACGCCAACTAGCAGATTTGCAGACTCATGATATTATACCACACCAGTGGTCGAAGTGGGGAAAAAAAGGTAGGGTACCTGGGGGTGAAGACTCACAGGGTGGAATAAACCAAGGGTAGGGTCAGTGGGCAAAGTCAGAGGTGTGGCTAGAACGAGCAAAACATCCCACGTTTTAGTATTTGTTTGGCAATTTACGTGCCAGTTACAGCTTATTACATCATTTAATTCAACAAATGAATACACGTTTATTTAAGGTTTAATGTATGTTATGACATTAAAATTCATTCACATAGTTGGATGCTTTTCCAATCACAGGAGGTCACAAATACACTTATAGCTGGCAGTACAGGGGCCTCTGGGCCTGGCTCGTATGAGCTGGGAGGCACGAGGCTATGGCAGGAAGGAGTAGCAGCAGCATCTCTTGTGATGGAAGGGGTTGAACTTGCACAGTTCCCACCTCATCCGTTATTCCCCCTTATTCAACGCCAAAGAGATCACAAGGTCGACCTTCAAATCAGCATGTGGGCTGGTTCTATTGCCTGGGGGAGGGAGTGATTTTATCAGTTTGAATCATCTTTCTAGCCCTCGTTGGCAGAGATCTCTCCAGCAGGCCCGTTTCTAGGTGCTGTGCCGCCCTAGGCGAGAATTGAAAAATGCCGCCACCCACTCCCTTTTTCTCCCATCACTCTCTCCCCCGTCATCCAGGCTAGAAGAATAAACTATCAAAAAAACTAATCCCCATCGTGACTATTCGGTCAACTGGAAAACTGTCCAGGAAAACCTCACTCTTAATCCCATTCCTCAATCCCAACTCCCCGCTCTATCAGGCAACATTGATAGGGATGCAGAACTCTTCCATAACTGGATCGCTCAAGAAATTAAAAACCGGATCCCCACCTATCGCCATGGCAGAACTCATAAGATAACTAAAAATGCCTCTTGGTTCACCCCTGACTTAGCTACCACTCACCTACTATGTAGGAAAGCTGAGCGTAAATGGCGCCGTACTTACGACAATGACGACCGTCTTGCCTATACCCAACAGAGGAAAAATTACCTCGCTAACATTAAATCGGCCAAGAGAATCTTCTACGTAAAAGCCATCAAAGAAGCTAGTCCGAAACAAAAAACCTTGTTCGCTATAGTAAAAACTTTTACTCAGCCCAAAGCCCTTCAACCCGAAATCCCCCCATCCCAAGATCTCTGCGATAAGATCTCAGATTACTTCGACGAAAAAATCGCTTCCATCCAAAGGAATTTCCCCTCTCCTCAAACCCCTCAAGGGCCTTCTAGCCCTGACCAACTTGAATCACTAGTTGGTAATCTTAAAAATTTCACCCCCGTCACTCTGGCCCAGACCAGAGAAGCTATTCTCTCCTGCAAATCCGGATCCCCTTCCGACTCCTGTCCCCCTAAAATCCTCCACCAAATCATAGACGTAGTAAACCCCACCATCAATGACATAATCAACTCGTCTCTCAGTTCCGGGTCTGTCCCCCGCATATGGAAAAAGGGTGTTGTTAAACCACTCATGAAGAAGGCTAACAAATCCCCAGTAGATCTGACCAATCTCCGCCCAATCACCCTTCTCCCTGCCTTAGGAAAAATAACTGAACAGTTAGTCTATAAAGAACTCAAGACCTACCTGGAAACTCATAATATACTTCACCCTCAACAGTCCGGCTTCCGCCCCAAACATTCAACTGAAACAGCTTTGATCGAACTGACTGACACAATCAAAATGCTGCAAGACCAGAGGAAGAAAGCCATTCTTATACTTCTGGACCTCACAGCAGCGTTTGATACCATATCCCACTCTATCCTGCTCAACAGATTGATGGACATAGGGATTTCAGACTCAGCCCTCTCATGGATAAGATCATTCCTCAGCGACAGGTCCCAAACTGTTGCCCTTGGCCCTTTTCAATCTAGGGAAAAAAAGGTCTCCTCTGGAGTTCCTCAAGGGTCCATCCTCAGTCCCCTCCTTTTTAATATTTACCTCATCCCTCTTCTCACCCTGATTGAATCATTCGGCATACCTGTCACCTCATATGCCGATGATACTCAGTTGATCGTACCCCTAGAGGACAATTCAAACAAAGCTGAGCTCAATCTTAAAAACTGCTTAACTGCAGTCTTCCAATGGATGGACACTAACCACCTCCGATGTAACTCTAGCAAAACAGAGATCCTCCCCATCGGAAAGAACACCTTCTTCTGCCCAGCCCTTTGGTGGCCGGATAACTCTGTTGCCCCTCCCCAGACCGTCACAACAGCTAGAAACCTTGGCGTATTATTTGATTCAGATCTATCATTCGATCAACACGACAGGAATGTTGCCGGCAGATGCTTTGGGATTATTAAATCTCTTAGAAAGTTCTTTGACTTTCTCCCCCTTGAGGCCAGGAAAACTGTAACTGTGGCCCTCATAATCTCGCGTGTCGACTATTGTAACGGCCTCCTGGCCGGGACTAAAAAATCCACTCTCACCAAACTCCAAAGCGTCCTTCACACGGCTGCCCGCCTGGTTCTAAAATTACCCCGCAGATCCTCAATCTATGCAGCCCTAAAAACCCTGCATTGGCTACCCCTCCATAAAAGAATACTCTTCAAAATACTCACTGTTGCCTTTCGGGCGTTTTACAACACTGGCCCTAAATACTTAACCAGACGCTTCCCACACTACCATCCGAGTCGCTCTCTTCGTTCTGCTCAAGACAATCTCATGTCCTCCGCCAGGTATAACCTGAAGTTAAAAGGGGGAAAACCTTTAAGCGCCCTGGCTATCAAAGCTTGGAACAGCATGCCCAAACACTTGAGACAACAGACCCTAGAGAAGCCCTTCAGAAAACTTCTCAAAACTTGGATTTTTAACCTCCCCGATGACTTGACCAGAGCCGCCATTTAGCCTTTCTTCGCTCCTAAGAGAACGGGTTCCAGGATTCTCAGCGCCATGATGCTCCTTCCGGAGCGAACGCTGCGCTTTAGAAATACCCCCTCAAATATCAAAAAATGCGTTAGATATAAAATAACTTGTATTAACTTTGCAAACATGTGTACACATTTTTATACTGTAACCACTGTCAGAAGTGCAGTCAGAGCTTACAACATTTACTTAGAGCAGTCGCCCTAAAAATAAAGGCTTTCAATTAAGGAACCATAAATACAAGTTTGAACAATATGAACATATGGACAACAAATTACCTTAACTGCAGGCAGAGGCAGTGCCCTTCCCTGATCCATAATGTGGTACTGCAAACTGGCAGCAAAAGGGTTTGTACAGCAGGGGGTTGGGCCTCCTTGTCCCAAGGACAAAACACACATGAAAACGTGTTGCCCTTGACCCCAAACAATATGTCCTGGCCGTCCGGCTAAAGGAACTCCACATCCCTGATTGTATTTCGTTTTTAAATTTCTCTCTTCTAGCTTCAATAGTGTTTTGGGTTCTTTCTCTTAATCCAACGATACCTTCCCTTGCGTTTAATTTAGCAAAGTCTTTAAGAAGATCTCTAATGTCAAGCTGGAAAGCCATGTCTTTTTCTACTGAAATTGTGGCTAGTCCCACAAGTCTCTCTTGGCTCATGGAACTGCACAGATACGTTTTTATTAATTTGAGTTTTGAGAAACTCCTCTCCGCACTTGCCACTGATATTGGTAAAGTCAAAAGGATATGAAGAGCTACGAACAAATTAGGGAAACCATTTTCTAATTTGTTTTGGCACAGATAGTTCAGCACATTTTCGGGTTTCGCATTTTTTTGTATTCGATGACTTAATCCTGAAAGTTCAGAGCAGAGAGCTGCCGCATCAATGTCCTTTAGAAAAGATGGGGTTTCTCCAGGTCTAGGCTGTGTTAGAGCGGTTTCCAATTGGATAAACAAATCCATGAGTTCTTTGGAAGTTTTCATTTTGAGGTCACTCATATTGTATAGAAAACCAAATAATCTTGCAATTTCATTTAACTGTGTGAATCGCTCTTTTACAGAACTAATTGCAGTGTCCAATATTGCAAAATAGTAATTTACTCTGAATTTCTCTTTGGGGTCAGCAATGGGTTCATCTTCTGATTCGTAAGCGAACAATTTCCTTTTCCTCCTTCTTTTCTCTGGCTGAAAAATTGGCTCAACATTGATTTCTTCAGCTACCTCTCGAGCATCAACCAAAACTCTCTCAAATTCCATGTCACTCCTCATGTTTTTTAAAAACTCCTCTGTAAGCTCATTTACTGTTTTCTCAAGAGTAAAGTGCTTCTCCTGCATCAGTTTACTGGTGAAATTGATTTGAAATAATATACTGTGCCATGTTACAACTGCAACAACAAACTTAAATGAAGAGATACTGTTTAGAAGACCTTCAGCTTCAACCTTAGTCATTCTACCAGAAGAGCCTTTGAAAGTTGAATCTTCAGTAATTTCAAACAACGCATCATATACATGCGGTAACTGGTACCTAATGGGAGTTAAGGCATCGATCCTGCTTGACCACTGAGTATCACTCAGAGGTTTTATAGTCAAAAATGGTATATGACGTTTCAGTATATCCCATCGACGTGTTGACGCAGCAAAGAATACATACAATCGTTGTATAACATCAAAAAAGGCTGTTGCTTCAGTGCAACACGAAGCAGCGTCATTTACCACAAGGTTCAGTGTGTGGGAACTGCAGGGGACATAGAAGGCACACGGGTTAATATCCAGAAATTTCTTCTGCAGACCTATTTCCTTGCCTTTCATTTTGCTCCCGTTATCATAACCCTGACCTCGTAGGTCTTCAATTGCCAATGAGAAGCTTTTGAGCTGATCTCTCAGAACATGACTCATTGATTCACCCGTGGTTTCGGTTAGTGGTACAAATCCCAAAAAGTGTTCTTTTATTTGCACGAGGCTGCTTTCTTGGAAATCTTCATCAGAAGACTGACATGGCTCTGTTCCTGAAGATTGCACGATGTCCACAAATCTAATGATCATGGTCATTTGTTCCGTGCGGCTGATATCTGGGGTGCAATCAAGAATGATAGAAAAATACTTTGCCTTCTTAACCAATGAAATGATTTTGTCTTTGATACCGTTTGATAGCACCTGGATCAGTTCGTTTTGAATAATGTTGCCTAAATAGTGAGCATGTCTTCTACCCTTATTTTGTATTCTCCTGAGATGTTCATTCATAATAGGATCAAACATGGCGAGCAGTTCCACAATTTTAAGAAAATTGCCATTGTCATGAGCATAAAGTTTATCACTGCTGCCACGGAAAGCCAAATTTTGTGCACCGAAGACTCGTGCAAGGCATATTACACGCTCTAAGATCTGATGCCAGTACTTTTCTTCTTCTTTAAGCTTTTTTGTACTGACACTATCTATAGTTGCATCTTGTTTTAGACTTGTATACAGGCCCTTCCAGGTATGGAAGTTGGTTATATGTTCAACACTCTTTTCGTGTGAAGTCAGAATTGCTGACATATTATGCCAATCGTTGCATCCATTCTGAGTGAGACTTGTACTTGAATTTCCGCCAAATACAGTACAGCAAAAACAGAAAACTTTATCGGTTGATACAGAATACTGGAGGTATTCACGTAAACAACTTCTCCATTTGGAAGTTTTCTTTTATAATGTACAGCTGAAAATTTCCTTTTTTTCTCATCTAAAGGAAATTTTGTGCTCACTTGTTTTGGCCCATTTTCAACCAAGAGTTCTTAATTTGTCTCCACTTATTGGTAAGTGTTCCCAGGAAGCAGGATCTGAATAATCTATTTTAATGCTTTCTTCCGTTACTGTCTGACGTTTACTTTGATCACCATCTTCAGTGTCAAGGTTATCCTTTGCAGTATCCACTATAACGTCTTCTTGTCTTGGCTGTTAACTTCGATGGCCTTGTCTGGTAGGCCTATATCGTCATCTTTTTCTGAGGTTGAAGTTGATGCCTCAACAATTTCAAGAGAACTCTTTGGAAAACGTAGAAATTTTTCAATAGACCCTTCCAATTTGGATAGTTCTATTTCTCTATCCGCTTTTCTTTTTCTGTACTGAGCACCTGAGAGTTTTTTCCTGTCTGCCATTTTTGATCCTTTCTAAATTCTACCTGAAGAAATATAGGGCAATAATAAGTCGGAATATTGTATAGATTCAAAATGCATATTATACTTGTAAAAAAACAATACCTCATTTAATATCCAGAATGCTCTTTTTCCTTGTACATATGCCCATGGAAATAAAACTCTGGAGGATAATGTATTTGCTGGGGGGATCCATGTTGTGTCTAGTCCCAGTTTTTCATTTATAGATAATGGCCAAGTTAAGGGGCCATCAGGCCTCCTTTTGATCAAGTGGCCTGGAACCTCACACTTAAATGTAAATGAAACCGAGGTAAACAAAAGTGCACAGCATGTTAGCTTTTCACAGGTGCTTAAGAGAGGCATGCTTTTCACTTTTTTTCAGTCCCTTTATGCAAGTGCATGAACTGTAAAAATGTCAGATGTGTTTCTCTGTCACAGTATTTACGCACACTTTAATTAGCACTAGTGTATATCTTTTATAGCACTACTCAACCCAATGCAGGGTGTCGGAGTGCTTTACATAACATACATATTTAAAATAAATTGTGCAAGTGTGTAAATCAATGTACAAGATGTGTTCAGTGAGGGTTAAAAGGGTATACAACGTTTACAACGAAGTTTTTACCACGCACTACCACTACAACGCAGGCATTACCACGCATACCATTACAACGCATTGCGCTGGGGGGCACTCTAGGATAGGGAATAAGTATAATTTTATATCCAACACCTTCCCTAGTGTCCATGGGGACTGGAGTTGGAATATAAAATTATACTTACCACTGTCCAGCACCTCTAAGCGCTATGCGTTGTAACGGTATGCGCTGTAAATACCGCGTTGTAATGGTATGCGTGGTAAAAGTATGCGTTGTAACGTCATACATCCGGTTAAAAGATGTAGCATGTCACATAACCTACATAGCTCACTATGGTATATTAAAAGGCTTACTAATTATGAACAGCAAGTAATGGTGTTCAAAGCAGTAACCCACTTACCTGGGCTACATTAAAAAAAGATTCTGTCATCTGCACATTACATGATGTGCTTTGAAGGAGACACACTAAGTTACCTTCTACTTCTCAGATCTGGGACTACACAAAATTGAGATCTCTCCAACAAATACTTTAACATACATGATGAGTATTACAACACGTTATGTTCCATTTCTTTTATTGAGAAGGGCAACTTAGCCAGAGTGTTTGTGTTTCTTAGCGCTAAACTGAAGGACAGCCAGAAAACCCCATCACTAATAAGCAAAAATGAAGCCTGCCTGCTGCAAAATGGCTGGGCCTCAAAAGCTTTTTACTGGAACCAGAAAAGTAAAGCAATGCACGCGCCCTATGTTATGGACGCAAACGTATAATGGCACACAGACAGCAGGTGGCATTCAGGGGTGGCCAACACAAAGTCGGCTGGGGCACTGGCACAGGCCACATTTGGTCACTTTCTAGCTCCAGCAACGCCACTGCGAATCACCCACCTTCACATCTCTTCCCCTTAACATGCCTGGGGCAGTGCAGACTTATGCTTTCCCTGCCTGCTTGGGGAAGGAAAGGGCCTAGGGGGCGGGGGCCTCTTCTTCTCAGGGTACAAGGGCTGGCTGTGGTGAAATGACACCAGGCCCAGTTACACTGTCCACGCACTGGAGGCTCTAGACAATCACGAAATGTGGAAAATCTACTGCTTGAACCTCCCACTTTCAAGAAGGAAAGATCGATGGCCCAATCCTTTTCAGGCAGCGCAGTGAGATTCTGGAACTCACTTCTGCCTCAGCTCCGGACCACCACCTCCTCCCAGGCCTTCAAAACTGACCTCAAAGTTCTCCTCCTTCAAAGACACTTCCAAATGTAATTCATGCCCTCTCTATTATCTGAAGTCCTTCCCATTATAGAAAAATCTACTTTACATGACTATGGAAGTGCCTTCCCAGTGTGTTCTTGTGGTTTGAGAGTCTGCCATTTATTGCAGTATTATCCTTCTAACTGTGTTTGGTACTTGTTTGTAACATGCACACGTCACTTTTCTCTTCTAACACACTGTTTTCTAACTCTTACATTTTGTTTGTTTTCGATACTTGCACAAGTGCCACCATTGCCTATTTAACGTTTGGTGTTTGAGTGTCCTCCATATATTGCAGTATTATACCTCTATGTTTACTTTGTATGCTTTTGTAACCTGCACACATGTCACTTTTTCCTCCTGTAATGCACCGTTTGCTACCTATTGTATTTTGTTGGCTCACGATTGTCACTTTTGCCTCATTTAATGTAACGTTTGCTTTTGTAATTTGTTCACTTGTAATGTTCTCATGTATCAGTTCTGTTCCTATTGTGAAGCGCTCTGACACGTTCGGGTAAAGTCCACCCTATATAAAAACGCATAAATAACAAGGTAAGGGGTCCTCTGCTCTTAGGTTCTGCACTGTGCACACAATTTTATGATGCATGCATCTAGATCATGAAAGAAATATACAATATTATATGGTATTTCCTGATATTATAGTATAGTCCCATACAATACCGTATAGTTGATGGCATGTCCCCCCTGAACTTCCCACAGCCTCTCTTCCCACCTTGGCACTGTTGCTGCCTAGGACGAGCAAAGATCGATGATGTGCCTGTCAGACTGTACTAGTAAAGCAAGCCTCCCTCTCTCTCAGAAGTGCAGTATACCTGTCCATTGCCCGTAGACCAGATTCAGCAGGGCAGGCAGACTACAGTGACAGTGTTTTTTCGCGCGCCACTCTCCAGCCGACCGTGACTGAGGACGGGCTCGGTCCGGAGTCAGGCCAGCGGAGATAACAACAAATAAATAATTATGAATGATTCACCTCACCGGCCGTCACCCGCCCGCCTCCGCCTCATTTACACAACATGCATTAGGGGCCTGACTCAGTGTCAGTGATGATGAACATTATTACACAGCGACAATTACAATACATATTAAGATGATTGATTCATTTAAAAATATTCGATTTTGCAGCATGCAAATGCATCCGAATTGGATGGATCCGAAATATATATTTTTATATTTATTTTCGCAGGCAGCCAGGCCCAGCGGCCTTCTGACTGACTGACTCACCGGCAGGCCTGCTCACCGGCGGGCGGTGCGTGCACTGATTGACTGCTAGTGTAGTGCGACAGTCACTCGCGACCTGCTGCTTTCCTTGCTGCCTGCGTACCGTCGTAGGACACGACCAGTCGACCACCACACGGCCAGGCCTGACCAGATGGACCACGGGCGGCTATGCTGTTTTGCCTCGTGTCGTGTGAGTCGTGGTGCTGGGGTGGGTCGGGTCGGGAGAGGGCCGGCGGCCGGCGGGAGAGGGAGAGGGAGACGGAGCGGAGTCAGGACGGAGACCCAGGAAAAGACTCCCTGTGTGGTGACACTGGCTGGCAGGTGGCAGCTGCAGACCAGTGCAGTTACTAATTAAATTATGGGCAAAGGGGCGCAAGGCCAGGCCCAGCCAGTGCCGACACGACACACACAGACTGTCCCCCGCGCTGCATGCGTCTAGAGAGATGGTGGCACTGGTGCGCCGTGCGTCACCGCCGTCACTGGCCTGCCCTCCCTGGCAGAAGCCCTGGTCATGGATTGGTCAAGAATGTTATCCCAGCGCTACAAGATTGACGGCCCTGGGGACCCACTAGTGTGTCCCACAGTCAGACCCGCACCCCGCTCTTCTACACACACACACAGACACAAACGTGACGCCATAATAATCTAGGGTGTGCACGCACGCGCACCGCTCGGCAACACAACAAGCATCAGCAAATGCAATTCAATTGCAAACATCAGCAGGCAGGCCACAGGCCAGGTCAGGTGCGTGCGCTAGTTCAATGCACTGAGTCCAGACTAAAATGCCGCCCCCATCATTTTGCCGCCCTAGGCGGCCGCCTAGTCCTGCCTAATGGCAGAAATGGCCCTGCTCTCCAGGTAAAGTCACGGTTGGTACCTGACCGTAAAATATCAGGTGTTGGTGTCTCATGTAGTAGGTGCCTCAACCAAGCCCCATGAAATAATGCAAGCCTTAGGACCAATGTTAAAATATATCTTCCCCTTAGTTCAAGGAGGTTTAATGCTGTTTGTGGTTGTACCTCAGCCCCAGAAGATGCCAGCACATTTTGATTTTCTAAATTATTTTCAATTTAACTATTTTAATTAGATTTTGAATAAAGTCCTTGTTAATGGGTGTTACTTATTGTGTCTACTGAATTTTCCTTTCCATTCCTCTTTGATTAAGCCTTCAATAAGAGAGTCAAGGACCCAAAAGGAGTAACTTAGTTAATCAATTAGAGTCCATTAGTACTGTGCCCCATGTCACAGGGGTAAACAACAGTATCCACACCTGATACTGCCCAGTAACCACTGACAGCTTCCAGCGCCAAAGCACCTCACAGTCATATGTGGAGACACAGCTCTAAACCCTCAGGCACCTGGCCTAAACCCTCTAATACAGCTGAGTAGCCAGGTACCAGCTTACCAAGGCTGTTAGGCAGTCTTCCTATGGTTGAGAGTTTTTTGTAGCAATTTCACTTTATTTCATTAAATTCTCTGCAGTTATTTCACAATATTCTTCCGGATGTACATTCAATTGAAAAAGTGCGAACAGGTGGAAAATCGTTCCTTCTCTAGGTCTCACCCAACCCCTAACCTTGGACCTCACTCCTTCTCTGACTTCATCAACTTGGGAACCAGCAAGTTTTATACAAATGAACTGCTATTTCTTTCCTATCAAATGAACTAAAATGGTTGGTAAAAATATAGCCAGCTCCAATTTACTACCTTCAGAGTACCAGACATTTTTGCTACAAACTTTAATTCAGGCTTAGGAGAATCACCCCACATATGCGCTGTCTTCCCCCGTCATCCTTCACCTTGTCCTGAAGAAGACCCGCCATGATGCTTTTTTAAATAAGGCTTACTTCAGGGTTGAAACGTCAACGATGTCTTTTGGTTCAGTTCAGGCCATCCGGTTTCAAATTAACAAGCAATCATGTAGTCTACCAGAGGCACTATTCTCCTTTCATAATGACCATTTTAGCTCCTATCTCCCTTGTGTAATTTGTACATTTGTCTCACCTGTGTATATATGACACTTACTTCACCCATGTCACTGAGCACCGTCGTTTCTCACCATATTTAATGTCACACCTATCTTTAATTGAATTGTTGACAGCCCTATCGCAAAATGCATAATGATGCTCCAAGTAAATACATTTGATGCAGCGCAAACCTGTCTGTCTTTTGTGTTCCAACTTAATCGCTGATGCAATTTTCCTTACCCAGCAGAACCAACTGTGGTCTTTTATATAAATACCCAGGTTCTGAGGGACACAGGGGTACCCCATTGTGACTATACATTAACCTAATCCATTCAGAGCAGCAGCCATGGGATCTCAAACTCTGTTCCAGTTTGTGATAGGGCTCTGGTTTAGGGACACGCTGATTAGCACCCTGTTAGCCTCATTTCACCATTCATATTGCACTGCCTGAGACTTGAACAGTGTGTATGCTACATTATCTGAATTGTGCCTTTGTAAGGGGATGTAGCTGATGCACGCCCCTCCCATATGCACACTCCCAACATCGATTTGATGAGTGTTGTGTTTTTCATCAACTCTTTGCAGATGGATTGTTGCCCAACCTCAGGGGCATAGCTTCTGGGGTGGGTGGGGGGTATTGTTTGGGATGTGACACCCCCCCAAATAAATTAATTCTCAGCTTGTTGGTTGGCTGTGGTGGGCTGAGTTGGATCTGCTAAGTCTATGTTGTTTTTTATTGCTGTCTTGATTTCATTAAGGGGTTTTAACTTGTTCATTTTTTTAATTGGGACTTAAATACATATAGTGGGTATGTAACTGTTACCACGGATTTTTTACAACGCATACCATTACCACGCATACATTTACAACGCAAGTCATTTTACAACGCATACCTTTACAACGCAATACACTACAACGCACATACTATTACAACGTATACCATTACAACATAAGTATTATTATAGGTAAGTTTATCTTTTTTTTAAAACATTTTTTAGTGTTATTTGGTTATGGGGTGTAGGGGTATTTTTACGTTTTAGGGCTGGGTATGGGTTTTGGGGTACAGGGGTATTTTTAGGTTTTAGGGCTGGGTCGGGTTTTGGGGTACAGGGGTATTTTTAGGTTTTAGGGCTGGGTATGGGTTTTGGGGTACAGGGGTATTTTTAGGTTTTAGGGCTGGGTATGGGTTTTGGGGTACAGGGGTATTTTTAGGTTTTAGGGCTGGGTATGGGTTTTGAGGTACAGGGGTATTTTTAGGTTTTAGGGCTGGGTTTGGGTTTTGGGGTACAGGGGTATTTTTAGGTTTTAGGGCTGGGTTTGGGTTTTGGGGTACAGGGGTATTTTTAGGTTTTAGGGCTGGGTATGGGTTTTGGGGTACAGGGGTATTTTTAGGTTTTAGGGCTGGGTATGGGTTTTGGGGTACAGGGGTATTTTTAGGTTTTAGGGCTGGGTTTGGGTTTTGGGGTACAGGGGTATTTTTAGGTTTTAGGGCTGAGTATGGGTTTTGAGGTACAGGGGTATTTTTAGGTTTTAGGGCTGGGTTTGGGTTTTGGGGTACAGGGGTATTTTTAGGATTTAGGGCTGGGTTTGGGTTTTGGGGTACAGGGGTATTTCTAGGTTTTAGGGCTGGGTTTGGGTTTTGGGGTACAGGGGTATTTTTAGGTTTTAGGGCTGGGTATGGGTTTTGGGGTACAGGGGTATTTTTAGGTTTTAGGGCTGGGTTTGGGTTTTGGGGTACAGGGGTATTTTTAGGTTTTAGGGCTGGGTTTGGGTTTTGGGGTACAGGGGTATTTTTAGGTTTTAGGGCTGGGTATGGGTTTTGGGGTACAGGGGTATTTTTAGGTTTTAGGGCTGGGTATGGGTTTTGGGGTACAGGGGTATTTTTAGGTTTTAGGGCTGGGTTTGGGTTTTGGGGTACAGGGGTATTTTTAGGTTTTAGGGCTGGGTATGGGTTTTGGGGTACAGGGGTATTTTTAGGTTTTAGGGCTGGGTTTTGGTTTTGGGGTACAGGGGTATTTTTAGGTTTTAGGGCTGGGTATGGGTTTTGGGGTACAGGGGTATTTTTAGGTTTTAGGGCTGGGTATGGGTTTTGGGGTACAGGGGTATTTTTAATACATATTTAGAAATACTAAAATTAAAATTAATTTCATTAATATAATTATTAATAATTAAATATTTAAATAATGAATAATTAAATTAAATATTACAAAAATAATTATTTAAAATATATATTAATATTATATACTTACCTATACTTATGTTGTAATGGTATGCATTGTAATAGTATGTGCGTTGTAGTGTATTGCGTTGTAAAGGTATCCGTTGTAAAATGACCTGCGTTGTAAAAAATCCGTTGTAATGGTATGCGTGCTAAAAGTATGCGTTGTAACATCATATATCCCATATAGTGATCAGCTTATCAAAAGAGTAGTAAATTTGCACCCATAGAAATATTCTTTGGATAGGTGCAAATATAATACCTTTTGGGATTCACAAACATTGGTAGTAGCATCCTTGGCAATCTGGTGATAGGACGAATGATGGGGGAAGGGATGAATGCTTGTAAATAGTCTCACCACTGGCAGTCACATGCAGTAGCATTCTAACCCATCTTTTTGCCCACTATGCCACTCAAGACAGAGGACCACCTAATGCAGATGAGAAAGAACCTTGCTCCTCATGAGCAGCCCATCACAAACCTTGGTCAGCTCCCCCCTTCACCCTGCGTCCCACGGCTTTTTAATTGGGAAGTTTGGTATTCATCCCCCCCTCCGAAAGAAACTGACTTCACTACGTCCTTACACAGCCCCTGCAGCCCTCCTCCTACTCCTGTCATCGGGAGATTTGAGGAGCATAGAGAGATGACCTTCACACAGGCACTGTTCATGAAAAAACATGAAGGTTGTATTTTCATGAACACTACTAATTAAAAAAATGAAAAAATAGCAGTCTAAGCAGGTGTAAGGGACAAAGGGCCATATGTATCATAGTTCCGCTTTGCGAATTCCAAATAGCGAATTTTAAGGAATCGCTAATTGGAATTCGCAAAACGGTATGTATGTACAAAATCGCTGTTTGATAGCGATTCCTTACCATTCCTAATTTGCGATTAGCAAATAGCTAATCGCAAATTACCCATTCATTTCTATGGGCCAGGAGGCCCATAGGAATGAAGGGGGAATTTGCGATTAGCAATTTGCTAATTGCAAGTTAGGAATATTTTCAGGGGTGCAGGGGTGTCTCAAGAACACCCTGCTGCACCCCTGAAAATGACCTTTTGGGGCATATGGCGCCCATATATGAGCGTCATATGGCACCTTTGGTTTTTGTGAAAAAATACTATTTTAAAAGAATTTGCAACTTACCACCAACTAGAAGTTGGTGGTAATTTGCGAATCCTTAATGGCATTTTAGGAATATTTTTTCTTTGATACATTGCATTTAAGGAATCGCAAAATTTGCGATTCCTTAAGTGCAATCGCAAAATAAGGAATAGCAAATTTTGCGATTCCTTATTTTGCATCAAACATGTTACATACATACCATTTAGCCAATTAGCATTCGCAAAGGCCGAAATTCGCATTTGCGAGTGCTAATTAGCTTGATACATATGGCCCCTTATGTGGTCCATCACAGGTGGCAGGCCAAACACTCCTGAGTTATGGTCAGATCCAGGAACATATTTAACCCCTTCGCCGCAGGGCTAATTCCCCCGCGTCCTGGGGGAGTGGGGCCGCGGGCTGCGCCGTGGTGCGTGTGACGAGCTCGGCGCTGCTGTGCTTATGACGAGCTGAGCTCGTCATGACCACACCTGTTTAGTGGAACGCCCAGCACAGGATTTATCCCCACGTGGGCGTTCCACGGCAGTTATGACGAGCTCAGCTCGTCATGAGCACAGCTCCACTGTGCCTCATGACGAGCTCAGCTCGTCATGAGCGCCGAAGGTGTTAATAATTCAGTGATGTCTCTCTCTTTTAAAAAAAAATTGTTCTAATTGACATTTATACAGTTATTTGTTACAATATAGAGCATGTGCTACTTTTTTTACCTTTACTTGCTTCTAGAGCAGCATGAGCACAGAGAATGGGAACATATAAAATCACGTACAATAAAGTCCAGGAGACTGTACGTTAATCTCTGACAGGACCTGTCAAAGAACAATAGTACAGATATCAAAGTATGAAACGGAGTACATATAAGTAAGGTCCGTTGCAACTAAGAAATGCCAAAAAGTATAATTATGAAGGACAGTAATTAACAAAATAAAGGAAAAACTTACAATATAATCCTGCACTCACTCAATGCAACAAATTAAATAAAACATATGAGCCCTAGGCCCAGAGGACGCAATCAGGGCAGCACAGAACATGCTCGAGTATAGACAGAGCTACAAGTCATATGTGGTGCAGTGTGAGTAGGGGGAGAGGAAAAGGATGGAGACTGCAGAAGTCCTCAAAGGAAGTGGGGAATAACTAATAGATCTTTTAGGAAGTGTATCCCATGTCTCAGAAATGGGATATTTAGGGAGACCTTTTACCTCTTCCCTGTGTAGTATTGCTCTCTCTGCCTGGGCCCACCCCAAGATAGATACCATCCATGCCGAAGCAGCCGTGGGGGGGGGGGGGGGGGGGAGGGGTGTCACCACTATCCATTTGCAGATCATCAGCCATTTGGCAAAAATAACGGCTAGCTCAGCAAACCGTTGCACTGCTCTATATTTCTAAGCGCTATGACTGAGGCCCAAAATGCACACCTCCCATGTTTAGGTTACATCATGTCAAATGTGCAGTAACATCGCACCAATATTCCCTCATTGACGGGCGGGACCAGAGCATGTGAAAGAGCTCCACATCAGGCGTTAGACAACTGGGACAGGCAGCGTCATTAGTATTAGACTAACACATTATTTTCCTGAGACGAGGCATCATTCGACTCAATGCTTCTGAATGAAAAATGAAATGGAGGAGTAATGATGCCTGTAGGGATTTTTGGATAAGATATATTGGAGGACATCTAGGGAATTTCTTTGTGAGATTGCTGACTCAATGGTCAAAGATGTATTTTAAAGCTTCCCTGAAGATTAGAGGTAATCAATTAGCATTACAATACATTGTAGTTGCATAGAAGAGTGCCTACAACCTTTCTCCTGGACTGAAAGGTTCAGTTTCTTCCTTAAGACTCAGCTCTAGACTTTGTATATTTTGGCTCTGAAATCAATCTTAGCTGTAAGGAGTGAAATTAGACTTATGTGCAAATCGGTTGATTCTTCATGCACACAGCTTTGAATGCAATCATTCTAGAATAGGCAACCAGTGTGAGGAGCAGATTGTTGAAAATACATTGGCCCATGCTTCATCTGGCAAAGTGTTCCTATATCTGCATTTTGCAATCTCTTTAATCTTTTATTGTGTCGTGGAAGACCTCCATAGATGGTATTTCTGTGATACATCCTTAAAAGTATCTACGTGACTATTTGTTTCTACAAGTGCATGATTCTGAAAAATAAAATCCCTTTCCTCAATCCAAGGTAGCACAAGCCAAATTTCATCGTGTGTGCCATCTGTGGCACAGTACTTAGGCTTTCATCTATAAAACTGCCCATATTCCCTTTTCATCTAACTGGTTCTGGTGATGAACCTTATGATTCTGATCTGGTCATTTAATTGAGGGAGTCCATCTTGAAGTTTCTCTGTCTTGATTGGAGAAAATTTGAAAAGGTTATGGCTTATCTTTAAGTTGATAACTGAGACACAGGTAGCAAAGAAACACCTGCCATTGAATGTTGATGGACCCAAACCAATCAAATACTAATTATCATCACCATTATTGAATGTGGTGAGAGCAACAAATCAAATTTTTTTGGGCCATTGGGACCAGGTGCATATTGAAAAACAAAGTGAAAACAATTGCGTACCCCAAATTTCACTTTGTATGCTGGTGTGGGGTCTTCACTCCAAAGCCTGCCCTTGAACACCCACCTCTTATTGTCTGCACATTTGAAAATATTAATCAGTAGTGTTGAAGAGCACTGATAGGTCTAGTTATGTAACTCCAGTTTTCGTTCGTCAAAAATGGATGCAATAACAGAGTTCATAGCTAGTGAGCCTGAAACCTATTTAGACTCCAAGTCTGTTTCCAACAGATAGCTAAAACTGTCACCAGGCCAAACTAAAAAACTACCATGTCTTGAGTCACATTGTACATTCTTAATAGGACAGACAGAAGGTCCAATTCACAAAATTATATGCACGTGTATCTTGCATGTGAAAACAAGTATTTTTACTAGTGTGAGTAAATCGACTCCTATGGTCGCGAATGGGTAGTACAGGCCAAAGAATGCTCCGCAAGTTTGTGAACTCCCTCTAATGTATTTGTTTGTGGGTAGTTACAAACCTTTGCCTGACCATTGCCATCCGGAAAACAACTGAGGATTTACTATAGTCAATGGCAGGAATGAATCCCTTTCTAGGGAGCACCCTCAATATTGATGTAGTGTAAGGGTATAGCTTTTTCCACCAGGGAAAATATTTACCCTTTGAAGAAAAAAAGAAAAAAGTACAATAGCGCTCCTGCTAGGACATTTTTGTATTTTCAGACCTTAGGTACAACTGTGCATGTGGAAAGCCCTTGGTGCAAATGCAATTAGGAATCATAATTTTTTTTAGGGTATTCTGGGAGAGCATCAACTGCCAAGCGTTTCAGTGAATACTCTGGAAAATTTGTGAATTCCATATTTTACTAAGTAAAACATTCATCTCTGTTAAGAACTCAGCAATTTGTATTACTCGGACAGTCTCTATTTCCCTTTTTCCAGCACGTCCCTCGAACTTTGCCCATGACACTGGCATCTTTTAGTCACAGTCGTGGTTTATTATTACTTATTTTAGTAGGGGCTTTAGTGAAGGTGGCACATTTTGTTAGCCTCATAGCTCTTTGAGTGAGGGTTTAGGTGCTAGAAAAATAGTCAGTCAGCCAGCGGAAGAATGTAGGCTGAACATCTCGCAAATGTAGGTCCCGGGCTCACTGTACCACTGGATTCAGCTATCCAGGCTGAAGAGGGGTGAAACCCCGAAACAGATCCTAGGATGCTTGTTTCTGGTCCAGGGAGGACCTGGCTTGGTAGTTCCGGCCGGACTGTTCCCATGAGGCACAGGGTCAGACTGATATGCATATGGCCAGGTCTAAACTGGGGTGGCATGGTGAGCAAAAGAATGATGGATTTAACCCAGAACTCTTGACTGGGGGAGAATGTTTTGATTTGTTCTGCATTCCGTCCATCAATTGTGTGTCTTTGGCTGTTCATCTCGACCATCATTCATGCATGGAGGAGTCAAGAGTGCCCTGAAATGCCACTGCAGTCGTGAGTGAAGGCTTACACACGCTGCTCTCGTGAGTCTGAAGGATAGGGTCTCCCCATGCTTGTGGCTTGTTGGTAAATTAAACTCTTATCTGCGTGACTCTTCTAGGTGTATGGTGATCTATCAATTTATGATTGCTAGATACTAGTTCCTTTAATTGCACATAGGTCCTCACTATGAGTAGTCCAGATATTTCCAGTATGTGCAGGAGCTACTGTCATTGCACATACCCGAATTATTTTAGGAACTAACACTGCACTCCTGTATCCTTCCCCGAATAAATTCAAACAAGTCAAACATGCCGAAATGTATGAGGGGGGGAGGGGGAGTGATTGGAAACTACCTGAACATGAAGAGTTTGGTGCAGTAAGTGCCAACATCCACATGTTATTCCCCATTGTTCATGCCTAACATAATTGGGTGCTACGTGTCACACCGGGATAATTCTGAACTCAGTGATGACTGATTTTTTCCGCTTGCGATCAATATTAGTCCAAACACCGGCCGCTCTTGATGACGGCTTTGTATTTGCCTGTCTTTGTTGTCCCCTTTTGTATTACCATAAATAAACACTTTCAGAATAAACAGGCTGTACTCTTTTACCGCAGCCGGTGGAGCAGGTGCGTAATTAGCATAATGTTTGTCTTTTCGTCAAGCCAATCTGTATTGATTTAGTCCTCATCTGAGGACAACTATATATACAATTCATAAGAAACAAAAAAAAAGAGATAACATTTATATACCCGAGATGAAATACATTAATGATAAAACGTCAATAATGTTAAATTATATTCTAATAAATATTTTTTTAAGAATTTAAAAAGGCAATAGCATATACATTCGCACACCTGAGATCATAACAAAGCAAGAATATCGTTTTTAGTAGACACTTTCCACTTTCTAAAGCAAGGGTTTAAAAATATGTAACAATGTTGCTCTAGGGCATACAATCTAAACACAAATTTTATCAGGGTCATGTACACATATATTACACAATAAACATATTCGCTGTTCTACAGGAATACCTTTCCATGAACCTACAGCTACTTTGATCGTTTTTGTTTTTTAAACTGTATTTTATTGATTTTCAAGAAAACAACATCCAGTGCCAGCGGCCTGGTCCACATACATTGTTCAATCAATTACTCGAGGGAGGCTATGACAGTCATTATCATAATACAATCAGTCAATCAATTATAAATACAGAAAGAAATAGGGGCAACCAATGGACTACACAGGGCATGCACAATTCTCATCATGAAATTAAATGACACTGTGCCAATAAGCAAAATATTAACTGAGGAGTGTGATAGTTACACATTCAGTCGTCATGAATGATCACCAGCATTAGTAGAATTGAATCACAAAAAGAAGAGGGATAAAACGAATAATATTACGTGGTAAGTGAGCGAAAAGGGAAAATACACCAACAGATTAAAACTGCCCTCACACACAGCATGCTGTGTCATGCTTCATCATAGGGCTGCTAACACACCTTCGCGCTTACCCAACGCTGGAGATAGAGCAATAGGAAGGGGAAGACAATACAACATACAGTGCCAAATCAAGGGTGAGGAATTGTGCAGAAAAATTGACATAAAAGTGTTCTCCGGGAGTCCGTATTACAGTTTTAATATTAAGTACCCTGTCCAGAATTAAAAAGCGGTGGATGCTGGGTTGGGGAGCTTATAATGAGACTCCAACCCCTCCACTCTGCATTGGTTTTGACATGTTTCAGCCGGCAAATGACAATGCCCCGGCTTTCCTCAGGTCTCTCACCACTGTGACCCCTGGGTGCTTATCCTCCCTTCTATAAATCCAGAAGAAATGGGGATGTCACCTTACAAAGAGCCCCTTAAATTTGGAGAGGAACCAAGTTTATTTAATTTTTAAACCCAAAATGGCGGGGAGTGAGAACAGCTTCCTATAAGCACTCTTGCTTGCGAGGTAAGCTGTCGCCTCACGTAAGCCGTCTCTCCCTCTGCGCCGCACCAGCATTAGTAACCTTTCTATGATCAGTCCGTTGCTTCAGGGCTGCTGCTGGAGTTCAGGTTGAAAGTGATCAAGTAATTGGGCCCAAAACATTATCTCATCTGCCGCCCCCTCGTAATTACGTAACACCCTAAAATTATCTTCTTCTGCTACCCCCTACTCTAGCGTGTCCCTCAGCCAATGGTCTAGCATTGGTGCCCTTGCGCCTAATCACCCGATGGCCACTCGGCATTTCGCCTATTAGACGGCCAGCTGAGCTAACCTGTAGGGGATTTTCCTACCCTTATGCCTGACCACCACGCCCAACAAACATATCAACGGTGTCCAATGGATCAGTAACCCAGTGGCATTCTCTTTGCATGGCAAAACATGCCCCAATAACCCTGGACCTGAGCACAATCCCAAACCAGGTGCAAAAAAGTTGTGCCAACTTCCCCACACCGCACTTATTTCACCCCCCCTAGTGGGATCCATTTTATTCAATTTATAGGGAGTGACATATGTAGGGTGCAGAAAATTGAAATTAAGTATGTTAAATCTATTATTACATGACAGTGTGCACACCAGTCCCACTGCTCTCTCCCAGTCCAAATCCGAAATGGGTAGTTCCAAGTTCCGTTCCCAGGCTGCACACGCTACATATTGCTTATGTGATATGTCGCCTTTAAGCGCTCTGTAAAATAATATGATATAAGTGGCACTCTTCCCTCCAGTGAGAAAGGCTGTTGAGTACCCCGGTGACGAAGCAGGAAAGTCAACTCAGAGCTCTTTCGCGACACTTTCCAGTTTAGCATAATGCAGAAAGTGAGCTGGTCCGACCTCTAAGGTTTTCTGAGCTTCCTGGAACGTAATAAACATTTCTCCAGGATAAATATCACCCGGATCTCGGCATCCTCCTGCTCTCCCTTGTTTCATAGACCTATTTAAGTCTTTCTTTTTATTAACTAACTCCCACAGCCTGCGGTCCTTGCTAACGGGGGCCCTACGGAGTATCTTCTGCACTGCCCTTTCCCAGATCTCTGCTGTGGTTTTAATCAAACATTGGTCTGGATGTTCTGACTAGCTCCTGCTCATCAACAAGTGTGGTAAAGAGTCGCCTCCAAGCGCTGGACCTCACCAGTCATTCTCCCAGTTATCAGAGTCCGTTAGCCATCGAGAGGCATGCTGTAGGTGTGCAGTGTAATAGTAACACCTCACATCTGGAATAGCCAGTCCATTCTCCTGGAGATCTCACTTGAGCTTTGCCAGCGCAACCCTACTGTGCCTATCCGCCCATATGAGTGGACCCAACAGGCCGTCTAGCCTGTAAAAAAACCTTTCTTTTTTTTTGTTTAAATCTTTTTTTTATTAGCATTTTTCTGTTACAAAAACATAAAACATGAACAGTGCACTGGCACCATGTTTAACAACATTAATACGAAGCAGTATGGGGTCACCCCAGTTAATACCAAGCAAGCCAGCAATTGGGTCACTAAAAGCAAATAACTACGTGGGATAATTCCACTACAATGGGTAAGGCAATGCTAAGTCTGATGGTAGAATAGTTTTTAGGCCTTCCAAACATGGTGTATTGCAGATCAGAACTGTGGACATAGGGTGCAACAAAATGAGGACAACGCAACCAAAGGAAGGATAAGGTAGTCACCTTAGACTTATCGCCGCATGCATTGGAAAGGGAGCCCGTCTTGACAGAGCTGAGTAATAACTACTTGAATTGGGTTCTTACCTGAGCAGTTGGGGCCCGCTCCATATATGTGCGCTGTGAAATGCCGGTGTTGGGCATCAATCTCGATTATCATCTTGAGGCTCCCCTGTAGTAGTGGCCATGCCCTGTAGGATCAACACCATAGCATCCCAGTGTGTTGCTAAAGGGAACTTATGGATGCCCAGCAAATCTTTGCTGCGCAGTGCCACCCCCTCTGCCGTAGCCCCATTAAGTAGGGGATGGCGCCAGGCTATAAAGGGTGGTACCAGCGTGGATTTCCATTGCTTGGTGATCAAGCGTTTTGCTACTACAAGCCCCAGATCAAGAAAAAAAGCAGTGGCCCTGTTCTTCTTGTTCCTACTGAACAAATGTAATATGTGTACCTCCCACTGAGAGGGGACATCACGGGATGAGAAGGCAGTCAATGTGGTCGTCACGCTGTCCCAATATTCGCTTAAGACAGGGCAGTGCCACAACATACGGAGGATATCCTATGGCAGGCCGTGACTGATCTGAGGAAATACTTATTCATTTGGGCTGGAGCAAGATATGCCCGATGCAGTACAAAAAATTGAATTTGTTTGTACTGCTGATTGCGCGGAATGTGCGTTGGGCCCCTCCGAACAGTCCCCAAATCCTTGTCTGTGAATGCCCATTCCAGGGCTTCCTCCCAGTGTTGTTTCAAGGGGGTCAGGTCCATCTCCGCATGTTGACGGAGCGAGGATGCAAACCACCGAGTTAAGTGTGCAAAAGAACCTTTCTTGCAGTGGGAAAATAGTTTTGGACAAGGTATAAGCACTGTGGGAAAAAGCTTTTTTGGCTATTGCTGCACTTCCGATTGCCAAAAGAGGAAGCCTGTTGCAAAAGTAAATGGAGTTCTAGAGTCCTGTTAAGAGCATTCTGCACTGATGTTGAGCCTCAGTGTGCATGACCCATATCCCCAGGTATCAGAACCCCTCCAGTTCCCAAGATTCAGCAATTGATCTTGACGTTTACCAATCAGTCCATTGAAAGTCAGGCCCGAAACCATTCCAAAGCAACTCAACAGTCTCAGAAGCAGAAGAACCAATTCGCTAGGGGGGTGAACATACACTAAAGCGTCATCTGCATATAAAGAAACTATGCAATCTGCATATAAGAAACTATGTCCCACTCTGAGAGCCGATTCACAGAACTAATTTAAGACAAAATCCTAAACTTACTACTATTTTGTTATTCACAGAAGACACTTACTCATTTTGGTATTCACAGAAGGCATTTACTCATTGATGAGTAAGTGCCTTCTGTGAATACCAAAATGAGTAAGTGCCTTCTGTGAATACCAAAATGGTTGTAAGTTTTGGATTTTATCTTAAGTTAGTTCTATGAATCGGGCCCTGATCCCCTAAGGTTCCAACTTTCTGTGCAACAGCAGTTCGAGAGGCTCAAGTGCCTGTGCAAAAAAAGTTGGGGCAAAAAGGGACATCCCTGGCGAGTGCCTCTACCCACATTCCATGAGTCAGAGAGCTCATATTCCACCCTAATGCATATAGAGGGCTCAGTATATAGAAGGCGGATCCATGCACAGAAGTTAGGCCCAAACCCCATACCATGCAGCACCGACATTAAGTATCCCCACTCCACGGTATCAGACGTCTTATCGAGATTGAGGGTGACCAAGGCCATTTCCCTCTGCCCGTCCAAGGCTCCGAGTAACACGTGGGATAATCTTTTTAAATTATGAGTTGTGCTGCGAGCCAGCATGAAACTACAATGATCCTCGTGCATCAACTCAATGACTACCCCCTGCAGTCTGGTTGCTAGTATTTACTTAAGATTTTGAGATCAGTAATGAGCACGGTTAGAGTTCTATAAGAGGAGGGAGTCAGATGAGTCTCCCCTGGCTTAAGCATCAGGCACAAAATTCCCTCAAACATGGTTTGTGGAAGAAGACTCTTGTTCTTTGCCTCCAGGAATACCTGTAGCAATTTTTCCTTAAGGATAGTAGAGTAGGTGTGATAGAATTCAGCTGGGAACCCAACCTGAATGTCTTATATGGGAGGAATCTCAATTTCCCTTCGAAGGATCCAGACCAGGAGCTTGCCCGATTTGTCACCCTCTCTATGCAGTAGCTGTCAGTAGGACTTCAGAGTGGTCTTATCTAGCGAATTGCACAGCGAATGAGTTGCTAATCTGTCTGGCCTTATTAAGAATATTGATTTTCTAACCTTATGTTCTATAACCATAAATAGATAAGTTTGCATCCTACCTAGGATGGCTGAATCTGCAATTATATTGTAACTTTTCAGTGACTTGCAATATTATCTATCTAGTTACATCTGTGTGAAGAATTATTCTCTTTAAGGCAAGTCTCAGATGACTGCATTTCCAACCCATTAAATACTCTGAAGGGATCATCAAGGTCGTTAACTCGTGGTTCAAATGTTGATGAAAGATATTTGCCAATTATTTGTCTAGGAAAAAGTCTTCTTTAAAAATCGACCATTAAAGTTTCTGCCTTGGAGTGCAAAAGCTTGTAGCCGCAATGCAGTACTGCGGCCCAAAACAAGATGTATAGAGTAGGAATTTCCAGCTCTAATCAAAGAGCTTGTTCTGGTGTCCTGGAAGATATTGAAAAGAATGTACTTAAAATGTTCTCTTCTATTATTTTGAAAATAGGACCACACTTTCTTTATGACAAAGATAGCAGAATGTCTACGTTGAATGTGCATATTAAGTGCTTGAAATGCCTTTTCCCAACAGTGTTATCATCTAAATCTATTGCTCCACTGTGGGATAAAGCCATAAAACTTAAATGTAAAATATGAGGTTTTGGACCTAAAGTTTGAGAAACAATTCTACCTAAATATGGATACATTTTCTATTTTTCTTTCCTGAACATGAATTTTAAGGAAATGTTTCAAAGTATAGTCGAATAAAAATAGATTTATTTATAATCTGGTGGGTGTTAAATTGATTATGATGAGATCTTCTGAATATAAAATAGAATAACAATTAAAATTGCGTATTTTTGGATGAAATTATTAATTTGACGAAATTGATTAAAAGATTACTTAAATAGAGGGAAAAAATAGGGGACCTATAATACATCATACACAGTAGGAGCTACAGAGGAACTAAGAAGTACCAACGGCACCCTCAACTCAGTAAGTCAATTCTACAAAAAAGCCCTAGGTGCTAGTCAAACTAAATAAACAGAACACTCCCCTCAAACCAACGTCATGTGTAAGGTTAGGTCATGCTATTGTGATAACGCTAGTCAAACCATATGTCCAGGTGTGATTCTTTTCAGGACTGGTGTCTAGTGACCTTGTAACTTATTCTGAGTCATACACAAAATACAAAACACATTCTGAAAATATTCAGCAAGAATTATAGGAAGAACCTCATGTAAGCAACCACCATGGGCTGGTTGGCTATTATTCACCAACTGTCTCGCTCTATCGTCATCAGCAACTTTCCTGTAGTAACAGGAGTACCAAGCACCATGTAAATCACTATTGGTGCTCAATGTGTGTAACTCAACCTCCTGCAGATCCTCATCCAGGAAGAAAATGAATAATACCTTCCTCAAAAATCAATAAAAAATGAGTCACATATGGAATATCACTTGCATCTTTACTCTGTGCCTAGGCTCATAATTAAAAACAAGGTTACATTTTTAGACCATTTTGTTATGAACAGCCAACATGTTTCATTACCAAACAAAACTTACAGGCAAATTATTCAGTGCATGAGAACAAATAGTCATCCAACTGTGCACCGTACCTTCAAGAGAAGAAGTGAACAAACGACAAAAGCACACACAAGTCAAGTCAAAGATATGTTTATTATGATCGTAATCTTTAAACAAGAGCAAGAGGCAAGTTTAAAATATTCTCATAAAAGGTGATAAAACATGTACAAAATATTCCATTATAGATTAAAACTCTTACACACCCTTAAACATTACAAACCGGCACCAATAAAATTGCATTTGTAATAAAACTTATTATCACATTAAACCACTTTTCATTTTCTTTAGATCGGGTATATAATTAATTGTTTTAAAATTCATAAAATCCTAAAAATTACTCCTGACTTCTTAGAAGGCTCTGGACCGCCTTTATATATTTTCCTAGGGCAATAGCAATCTCAATAGTGGGCATTTCTGTTAAGAGGTTGGCCGCCTGTGCCCTTGTTCTTATATCATATTTTAAAAATATTGGGCGCAGCCTCAGTTTCTGCTGTTCTAATAATGTTAGGCAGTCTAAAAGGATACGCACAAAATCTCCTTTGGTGCCTAGGATACACCTGCAGCACCCTTTGTGATCTAACATTTTTGATTTAAGATCTTTATTTATCAACCATGGATTGATCCCAATCCGCAATCTTAATATCTCCTGCCTATAACAGCGATTTGGAAGGATATCTAAGTAGGGAAACCAGTTTTCATTTAACCAGGAGTTCATCATAAATTCTACAGTTTTTTTCTTTGCCAGATAGCCCATATCAGACTTTCTGGATACTTCTTTACCATTAAATTTCAGCTCACTCGTTGTACAGACGATTTGTTGCGTTTCCTGGTTCACCTCCACCTTTAGCCTTTCACAAACCTGCGCCATTCTTTCCCTACAAGCTTTTGCCCATTTTAGGTCACTATTTTGAATTTCTTCCCTACACCATTGTGCAATTTTTTGACCTTCTATATCGTCTAATTGTTTCCAGAGTCTGATTACCGCAGTTTGTACTTGTACCTCCCAAGACTTTGTTCCTATTTCTATTCTTATTGCTTGGGCCATGGATGATTGTGGTAGAGATAACAGGCTTTTCAGGCATTTCCCCTCCTCCAAGTCCAAGACTCCCTTACTGCTCAAATAAAGGATTTCTGCTCCGTAGAGGACTTGTGGGGGTATCATTGCGTTAAAAGCTTTTAATAGTGGACGGTGTGACAGATCCCCATAATCCTGATTAAACATTTTTAGTCCACAGATTGGAGTATGAGCTTTCGCTTTTTGGGCTTCCAGATGTGTACGCCAGTTTAGTGTCTTATCAAACCATATCCCTAGGTAACGGTATTCTTTGACCATTTCCAGTTTAAGATCCCCTAAATACCAGTTAAACTTACTTGCCTTTTTACCGAAGCATAAAATCTTTGTTTTATCTAAGTTTACTGTTAAGAATTTGCTAGCACAGTATACATTAAAAGAGTTCAACTTTCTTTGGAGGCCTATCTCGGTCTGGTCTACTATTACCAGATCGTCTGCGTAAAGTAGGCAGGGCACCTTTTTTCCGTCCATACTGGGGCTTGCGCTACCCTCAACCTCTAAGTAGGCCGGTAGGTCTGACAGGAATATGGAGAATAACTGTGGGGCCAGAACACAACCCTGTCTCAGGCCGTTTGCAATGGGAATTTTTTTTGTCATTGACCCCACAGTATCCCTGATTACTTGGGCCCAGTTTCCTCGGTGTAGTTCTTTTATTATTGTCAGAAGGTCTTTGGGAATTTTTTCCTTCATTAAAGTTTCCCATAGGCAGTCCCGATCTACTGAATCGAAGGCTGTTTGGAAGTCCACGAAACAACAGCATAACTTGCCGTTTTGTTCCGTTGACTTCTTTGCCATTGCCCACAATGCGAAGCCGTGGTCTATCGTGGAGTGCCCCTGCCTAAATCCTCCCTGTTCTATGGGTATAATTTGAAACTCCTTAACCCATCCATTAAGTCGATTTAGCACGATTTTCGAAAATACCTTCTCTCCTATGTCTAGGAGGTTAATCAGTCTATAGTTTTGTGGTGCATCCATACTCCCTTTCTTATGGATTGGCCTAATTATTGCGCCCTTCCAATTTGATGGCATTATGCCTTCTGATAGTATTGTATGGAACATCCGTGCAAAGAATCTTGCCAACCACTTTACCTCTGACTTTAATATTATTGCGGGGAGGTTGTCTGGGCCTGCCGCACGAGTTAGCTTCAGTTCTCTTATTATAAGCTCTACTTGCTTTTAGTTAAACTCTAATTTAAGATCTTCAGATATTTCCTGCCACTTTCGGGGCTCTACCTGACCTCGAGGAACTCGTGCCCCATACAATTCCCTTATGTACTCCTCCCAGGCTGCCTCACTGACGACACATTTCATTTCTCCGTCTGTTGGACCAGACGCTGCCTTTACCATTTTCCAGAATTGTCTTAGATTTTTATCTTCAATTGCTTCTAACAGATTCGACCAGCATTTCTCTTTATATGACCTTTTTGCATCATTTACCATTTTTCTGCTTTCAGCTTGTTTATACATTTATTTCTCTCTTGGGTGAATTTCTTTTTTTGCCTTCTTTGTACTGCCGGTAACTCCCTTTTATTTAATTGGCACTCAACAGAGTACCACTTTACTCGACTAACCGGGGGTTTTGTGTTATTCTTTTTTAATTCTATTCTTAGACACTGGACTACTTGGGCTATCTTCTTTATAAACCATTCCAAGTTCCTTCCCTCTAAATCTTCTGACTCAACTTTAATTTACAGAGCCTTCAATTTTTCCTGGTATTCCTCAGTGAGTCGTGTCGTTACACGTTTAGGGTACTCGACATCCTGTGGGATCACTTTATCTCTAGGCATTTTTCTTCCCCCAGATATCATTAAATGCAGTGGATTGTGGTCACTAAGTTCTTTTTGATCTATCCTGAATTCCCGTACTAAAGGGAAATTCCAGGCTGGCATACACATATAATCGATTGGACAATTCTGTGAACCTATTTTAAAGGTCTTCCCTGCTGGGCAATCTGTCTTCATTCTGCCATTCAGACATAGGAGACCCCTACCTCCTAGAAAGTTTACTAATTCCGTCTCCTGTTTGGAGGGCTCACCTACTGGAAAGCTAGCGTGGTTTATTCCATATACATCTGACAATTCTCTATTCCAGAGATCGGCCTTCTTTGGGTTTAGCTTGTGATTAAAATCCCCCATGATTATCAGTACATCTGATGCATATTTTTCTAATAAAAGGTCGACATCCTGTTTAAAATATCCCATCTCACTCTCATATTCTACTGCATTATCCCACTGCATATAAACATTTATCACAGTCAACATTTTGAATTTCGTTTCCAAGGTCAATAATTCTAGTCTACAAGCCTGTAACCATTTACATTTCATTTTTAACAATGTTATTTCTCTCAATACTTTTGTTGAGACTAGAGTAATTGACCCCCCCCCCCGATGGGCGGCCAAATCTTTTTCTCGTGGCCCGACGGCTCATTTGTAGATATCCCTCGATGAGTGGGGTTTCGTCGCATGTCCAGGTCTCTTGCAGGCAGGCAATTTCCACTTTGTTTACTACTTCCTTTATATATTCTCGCTTTAGCTCATTGCCTAAACCATTTATATTCCATGTTAATAAGAGACTTAGACATTGCGACATCCCCCCATCCTATTCTACGTCACTTAAGCCACCCACTTCAGCCCCTTCCTCCGTATACCTCTCCTTGGAGTCTCCCACATAGCTTCTACTTAGACTCCAATTATCCCATGAGACATCATTTCCTGTATTATTTATCACTATATTCATACGGCTACAGTCTTCTTCGTTATCTCTTAATAACTTCACTTGTCTCCTCCCTAGACCTGCATGGATATTTAAAAAAGTACTACCTGAGAGGAATTTTACTTCCCTCTCTGGTATTACCCTTATTCCCACTTGGGTTATCTCACTAGTAGCTTTTAGAATTGCCATTTTTACCAGGTCCGAGTGAAGTGACACTTTTGTTATTTCCTTACCCTTTTTATTTACAACAAAGCCTACCTGCCTCAGATCGTTTGTGCTGATCCCACTCAGGCTACTGCATTTGGTGAATGCGGTCAGAATCTGCTCCCTATTTAGGGGGTTCATTTTTTCTAACCATCTTTCCCCTTTGCACAGCCTGTAACTGTTCCAGGTATACCCATTTATTGTTATCCACCTCTAATAATTTCTTGGGAGTTTCGTGTTTTACCTGGTTACCCTTTGATCTCCCTGGGGTCATCCTTTTACATTCCCCTCCTGCTGGTTCTCGATGTTGTGAGCTATCAACTCTTTGGTGACCTTTGGGTAGTCCTGAAAATATCTTTACTTTCTGGTTTACGGTGTGGGTTATTGGGGGTTTCTCCCTCAACTCCTTAATACTCCGCCTTTTCCTTTATACTATTGGGGTCTTAGTTATTTTAGTCTCCGATTGCGAGGGTCCAGTCGGTACAAAGGTCGGAGCCAATGCATTTAGACCTGACTGTGCCTCCCCCTCCAGTTTCTTCCCTTTTCTCTTTGTTGGTATGTTCGAGGCCCGCTTCTTGCCTACCCTATTCCTAGTAGGGGCCACTACATACACACCACGCCTTTTTATCAGCATTGGGTGTCTGGAGATATATACATTATCTAATGCCTCTACAGATTCATTCAATATACTTAGTTCTATATGTTGAGGGGAAGCTACTAGTTTTACCACATTTGCCTCTGCATATTCATTCTCTACGTTTCTTCTATGGACTGGGGGGTAACTACTGGTCTTAACATATTTGGCATTTGGCTCTGAATCCCCACCAATTCCTCTTCAATCTTTTTCAAAAACAATTTCTGAGCTTTCAAAACTCCATTATTTGACAATGTAACTTCTAAAATTCCTTGTAATGTCTTCTGTAACATCAATATTAGATCCATCAATGAGGAAGAGGGCGTTACAGAGAGGACTGAGTCCTGTGGGTTATTCCTTTCTGAATTGACTTGACTTCCAGTTCTTATAGCGTCCTGCTCGTTTTTTTTTTTTTGGCCATTTAGATACTGCAGAGCTTGATCTGGTGCACCTCCCCAGACAAAGCTCGGGCTCTGACTTTCATTTTCTTTTTTCCCTTCATTTTCTGAGGACTGCAGAGAACACATTTTTGGCGATGATGAAAGACGGGGTGCTGCTATTTGCAGATTTTGACTCAAAAGGGTGAGGTTTATCAGTATAGGGTCCTCCCTTTCTTCCTCTGTTTCTTCTTCGGGATATTCTCCCATTTCTTTCCTTAACTGATTCTCCTCTTCTACCCCCGTGTTTTCTCTGACCTCCGCGCCATTCTCATCCACATCTTCCTCGTGTTCCAGATTTATTACCTACTCTGTAGATTTGTAGTGTTTCCCTACAAAGACCTTTATAGACTTAGAAGCTGCCGTGTTATCTTTCCGCTTTGTTGCGCAATCACCTTTGGCTTGCGGGATGTTTTTGATTGCTCTTTTTACTTTCCTTTTCTTTCGTCGCCCCTTGCTGTTGTCTATGGCGGAGGCCTGGCTCTCTTCCAATGACACTGAGCCCTCTATTAACTCACTCCTCCCTGGGCTTTCATCCTTGCGCGATTTTTGCTTTCTTTTCGTGGCCATCTATTAGATTGTAGTGCCCTTATCACTGATGCTTGTCTTTAATGCTGCTGTAATTAATTTCACAGCTCAAAATTGACTTGAAAATATGCAAACTCTTTCACTTACCTCTGTTGTGCCTTGTGTCCACCAGCCTGTCTTGCTGCACTTGTTATCCTCTCCCGGGGTGGCTCTCCTGCTTTCCCTGTGTTCTATTTACAACAAGGGGTGGTGAGGGACAGAGTCTCTGAATTAAGCAGAAAGCTCTCACCCAGTCAAGAGATCAGGGCTAGATCCAACACCGTTTTTTAGCTCACTGCACCATCCCAGTTTCAGAACCTGGCTGTATGCAAATTAGTCTGTTCCTGTCCCAGTGCATGATGGGAACAGGGCAAACCAAACTACAAAAGCCAATTCTTACACTGGGAAGGAAACAAGCTCCCGGGGACCGGTTTCTGGCATTACAGCCGTCTTCGGCCCGGTTTGCTTGAATCCTGATGGTGCAATGAGCAAGGGTCTCACATCTGAGAATACCCTTCCACGCTTAGGGTGGACAAAAATATTTACAACAAGGGGTGGGGAGGGACAGAGTCTCTGAATTAAGCAGAAAGCTCTCACCCAGTCAAGAGATCAGGGCTAGATCCAACACCGTTTTTTAGCTCACTGCACCATCCCAGTTTCAGAACCTGGCTGTATGCAAATTAGTCTGTTCCTGTCCCAGTGCATGATGGGAACAGGGCAAACCAAACTACAAAAGCCAATTCTTACACTGGGAAGGAAACAAGCTCCCGGGGACCGGTTTCTGGCATTACAGCCGTCTTCGGCCCGGTTTGCTTGAATCCTGATGGTGCAATGAGCAAGGGTCTCACATCTGAGAATACCCTTCCACGCTTAGGGTGGACAAAAATATTTACAACAAGGGGTGGTGAGGGACAGAGTCTCTGAATTAAGCAGAAAGCTCTCACCCAGTCAAGAGATCAGGGCTAGATCCAACACCGTTTTTTAGCTCACTGCACCATCCCAGTTTCAGAACCTGGCTGTATGCAAATTAGTCTGTTCCTGTCCCAGTGCATGATGGGAACAGGGCAAACCAAACTACAAAAGCCAATTCTTACACTGGGAAGGAAACAAGCTCCCGGGGACCGGTTTCTGGCATTACAGCCGTCTTCGGCCCGGTTTGCTTGAATCCTGATGGTGCAATGAGCAAGGGTCTCACATCTGAGAATACCCTTCCACGCTTAGGGTGGACAAAAATATTTACAACAAGGGGTGGTGAGGGACAGAGTCTCTGAATTAAGCAGAAAGCTCTCACCCAGTCAAGAGATCAGGGCTAGATCCAACACCGTTTTTTAGCTCACTGCACCATCCCAGTTTCAGAACCTGGCTGTATGCAAATTAGTCTGTTCCTGTCCCAGTGCATGATGGGAACAGGGCAAACCAAACTACAAAAGCCAATTCTTACACTGGGAAGGAAACAAGCTCCCGGGGACTGGTTTCTGGCATTACAGCCGTCTTCGGCCCGGTTTGCTTGAATCCTGATGGTGCAATGAGCAAGGGTCTCACATCTGAGAATACCCTTCCACGCTTAGGGTGGACAAAAATATTTACAACAAGGGGTGGTGAGGGACAGAGTCTCTGAATTAAGCAGAAAGCTCTCACCCAGTCAAGAGATCAGGGCTAGATCCAACACCGTTTTTTAGCTCACTGCACCATCCCAGTTTCAGAACCTGGCTGTATGCAAATTAGTCTGTTCCTGTCCCAGTGCATGATGGGAACAGGGCAAACCAAACTACAAAAGCCAATTCTTACACTGGGAAGGAAACAAGCTCCCGGGGACCGGTTTCTGGCATTACAGCCGTCTTCGGCCCGGTTTGCTTGAATCCTGATGGTGCAATGAGCAAGGGTCTCACATCTGAGAATACCCTTCCACGCTTAGGGTGGACAAAAATATTTACAACAAGGGGTGGTGAGGGACAGAGTCTCTGAACTAAGCAGAAAGCTCTCACCCAGTCAAGAGATCAGGGCTAGATCCAACACCGTTTTTTAGCTCACTGCACCATCCCAGTTTCAGAACCTGGCTGTATGCAAATTAGTCTGTTCCTGTCCCAGTGCAAGATGGGAACAGGGCAAACCAAACTACAAAAGCCAATTCTTACACTGGGAAGGAAACAAGCTCCCGGGGACCGGTTTCTGGCATTACAGCCGTCTTCGGCCCGGTTTGCTTGAATCCTGATGGTGCAATGAGCAAGGGTCTCACATCTGAGAATATCCTTCCACGCTTAGGGTGGACAAAAATATTTACAACAAGGGGTGGTGAGGGACAGAGTCTCTGAATTAAGCAGAAAGCTCTCACCCAGTCAAGAGATCAGGGCTAGATCCAACACCGTTTTTGAGCTCACTGCACCATCCCAGTTTCAGAACCTGGCTGTATGCAAATTAGTCTGTTCCTGTCCCAGTGCATGATGGGAACAGGGCAAACCAAACTACAAAAGCCAATTCTTACACTGGGAAGGAAACAAGCTCCCGGGGACCGGTTTCTGGCATTACAGCCGTCTTCGGCCCGGTTTGCTTGAATCCTGATGGTGCAATGAGCAAGGGTCTCACATCTGAGAATACCCTTCCACGCTTAGGGTGGACAAAAATATTTACAACAAGGGGTGGTGAGGGACAGAGTCTCTGAATTAAGCAGAAAGCTCTCACCCAGTCAAGAGATCAGGGCTAGATCCAACACCGTTTTTTAGCTCACTGCACCATCCCAGTTTCAGAACCTGGCTGTATGCAAATTAGTCTGTTCCTGTCCCAGTGCATGATGGGAACAGGGCAAACCAAACTACAAAAGCCAATTCTTACACTGGGAAGGAAACAAGCTCCCGGGGACCGGTTTCTGGCATTACAGCCGTCTTCGGCCCGGTTTGCTTGAATCCTGATGGTGCAATGAGCAAGGGTCTCACATCTGAGAATGCCCTTCCACGCTTAGGGTGGACAAAAATATTTACAACAAGGGGTGGTGAGGGACAGAGTCTCTGAATTAAGCAGAAAGCTCTCACCCAGTCAAGAGTTCAGGGCTATATCCAACACCGTTTTTTAGCTCACTGCACCATCCCAGTTTCAGAACCTGGCTGTATGCAAATTAGTCTGTTCCTGTCCCAGTGCATGATGGGAACAGGGCAAACCAAACTACAAAAGCCAATTCTTACACTGGGAAGGAAACAAGCTCCCGGGGACCGGTTTCTGGCATTACAGCCGTCTTCGGCCCGGTTTGCTTGAATCCTGATGGTGCAATGAGCAAGGGTCTCACATCTGAGAATACCCTTCCACGCTTAGGGTGGACAAAAATATTTACAACAAGGGGTGGTGAGGGACAGAGTCTCTGAATTAAGCAGAAAGCTCTCACCCAGTCAAGAGATCAGGGCTAGATCCAACACCGTTTTTTAGCTCACTGCACCATCCCAGTTTCAGAACCTGGCTGTATGCAAATTAGTCTGTTCCTGTCCCAGTGCATGATGGGAACAGGGCAAACCAAACTACAAAAGCCAATTCTTACACTGGGAAGGAAACAAGCTCCCGGGGACCGGTTTCTGGCATTACAGCCGTCTTCGGCCCGGTTTGCTTGAATCCTGATGGTGCAATGAGCAAGGGTCTCACATCTGAGAATACCCTTCCACGCTTAGGGTGGACAAAAATATTTACAACAAGGGGTGGTGAGGGACAGAGTCTCTGAATTAAGCAGAAAGCTCTCACCCAGTCAAGAGATCAGGGCTAGATCCAACACCGTTTTTTAGCTCACTGCACCATCCCAGTTTCAGAACCTGGCTGTATGCAAATTAGTCTGTTCCTGTCCCAGTGCATGATGGGAACAGGGCAAACCAAACTACAAAAGCCAATTCTTACACTGGGAAGGAAACAAGCTCCCGGGGACCGGTTTCTGGCATTACAGCCGTCTTCGGCCCGGTTTGCTTGAATCCTGATGGTGCAATGAGCAAGGGCCTACAAAGACCTTTATAGACTTAGAAGCTGCCGTGTTATCTTTCCGCTTTGTTGCGCAATCACCTTTGGCTTGCGGGATGTTTTTGATTGCTCTTTTTACTTACCTTTTCTTTCGTCGCCCCTTGCTGTTGTCTATGGCGGAGGCCTGGCTCTCTTCCAATGACACTGAGCCCTCTATTAACTCACTCCTCCCTGGGCTTTCATCCTTGCGCGATTTTTGCTTTCTTTTCGTGGCCATCTATTAGATTGTAGTGCCCTTATCACTGATGCTTGTCTTTAATGCTGCTGTAATTAATTTCACAGCTCAAAATTGACTTGAAAATATGCAAACTCTTTCACTTACCTCTGTTGTGCCTTGTGTCCACCAGCCTGTCTTGCTGCACTTGTTATCCTCTCCCGGGGTGGCTCTCCTGCTTTCCCTGTGTTCTGGGCAATTAATCTCCTTATTCTGATGTTTATAAGCCAGATTTCGTAGCCTGAATGACACCTTCCTTTCTTAGCTCCTGGCTCCTCGAATGCTGTCTCGCCTTCTCAAACTGTGCCTGCCCCCCCCCCCCCCCGGCTACAGGACCACTGTCTGGCTTGCCTTTGATGTATCCTGATGTACCAGTGGCTTCTATCGATCCTGTGTGAGCCCTCTCGCTACTCTTTCTTCGCGAGGCTGGGGGGCGGCTGAGGGGTGACTGGGTCATACAAGGACACGTACCCAATTGTAGCTAATCGTGTCCAATCGTACCCAATAGTCCCGAACTTTGTCCGGGGCTCTGTATCCCCTCCCCGCGGATCCCACTCCGCTTCGTGCTGTTTGTTTTACCGTGTCCGGCGTCTTGCATTCACAAGCTGTAGATCGCTGTGAATCGGCTCGGCTCGGCTCGGCTCTGCACTCGATTGCTCAGGCTGCGGCTTCCGTCGGTACGGCAAGGCAAGGCTAGGCACCAACAGAGATCTAGTCCCATACAAGCACATACAAAAACAATAAAATGGGTAAACATATAAATCTCAGTTAATTTTCACCCCTTTTCCTTTATTCTCAAAAGGTATATTTACCATATGATCACCAGGTGACACCTACCAGTAGGCCATAGGAGACAATTCTTGGAGCAAAAGGTGTGGTCGCCTATAAAAAACACAATCAATGTGATTGGAAATAGAAGTACGTAAATAAGGCTTCATACACTGGACTGTGCCACATATTGCAAACCCAATGCTCACAGTGGTATCCCTCCAATATTATGTATATCTTGAAAATACACAAACCTTGTTTCAAATCCAAAATTCACATCAATATTTAAATGCAGTATTGGGACCCCAGGCATCAATCTCAAACACCAACTACGGACGTAATGTCCAAATTCCCTATGTTTCCTTGCACTGCTACTCTCACACTGTTGTGTAATTAAGACCCTTCGAGGGGAAGCGATACACTTTGATATCACCCATGGGTCAGGTCTCCCTTGTAACACAAACGCCTACACGGATCTTATCTGCGGTGGTAGCAGACCGTATTGATAGCCACACGTCCCAAGCCAGCACCGCGGTGCAAGTAAAGAAGGCTTCTGCAATGTGCTACATCATTTCCAAATTGGAATCTAGGCCATATACCGTATCAGCGCCATCTTGAGGGTAGGTAAAATGACGCTGCATTACCATATTGTCCATGTAGTTGCCATCTTTAAAAAAACATTCTAATACACCAGTAAAAATTAGAAAAAAGTCTTGGAGAAAAATTCCAACATGTATTTTTTGTACGTAAGATGATGTTAAATTGTCTCAAAATATCACATATTTGATGAGGAGTGCATCAGCTGTATATGAGGGTGAACAGTCCTACTCAAGAAAACCTACAGACACCATCTAACAATAACGTCGAATACACCCTTAAAAAAAAGAAAATAAATCTTTAAAAAATTGCAACGCGTATTTTATACCTAAAAAGATGTTCAGTTATGTCAAGATATCACATATTTACTGCAAACATTTTATGAAGAGTGTATTAGCTGTACATACTGATATACAGTCTGCAATACTTAATGTCTATTTTGTACTATTTAGCCTGCATTGGAATCTGGCGTTATGGCAATTCCTTCTCAGGAATCTAATGATGCAGGGGGTTTAGAATGTGTTGTTATAAGTCTGCCCTGTTCCCATGAAGCACTGGGCCAGGGACAGACTAATTTGCATATAGCCAGGTTCTGAGCTGGGATTGTGCAGTGAGCTAAATAACGGTGATGGATCAAGCCCTGATCTTTGGACTGGGTAAGAGTGGTCTGCTTAATTCAGACACTCTGTTCATCACCACCCCCTTTTCTGAATCGTTTTTGGCCACTATAGGTGTGGCAGGGTATACTCAGACATGAGTCCCTTGCTAACTGCACCATCAGGATTCAAGCAAGCCGGGCCGACGACGGCTGAAATGCCGGAAACCGGTCCCCGGAAGTTTGTCTCCTTTCAGGTGAAGAATTGGCTTGGTAGTTTGGTCTGCCCTGTTCCCATGATGCACTGGGCCAGGGACAGACTAATTTGCACATAGCCAGGTTCTGAGCTGGGATGGTGCAGTGAGCTAAATAACGGTGATGGATCAAGCCCTGATCTTTGGACTGGGTAAGAGTGGTCTGCTTAATTCAGACACTCTGTTCATCACCACCCCCTTTTCTGAATCGTTTTTGGCCACTATAAGTGTGGCAGGGTATACTCAGACATGAGTCCCTTGCTCACTGCACCATCAGGATTCAAGCAAGCCGGGCCGACGACGGCTGAAATGCCAGAAACCGGTCCCCGGAAGCTTGTCTCCTTTCTGGTGAAGAATTGGCTTGGTAGTTTGGTCTGCCCTGTTCCCATGATGCACTGGGCCAGGGACAGACTAATTTGCATATAGCCAGGTTCTGAGCTGGGATGGTGCAGTGAGCTAAATAACGGTGATGGATCAAGCCCTGATCTTTGGACTGGGTAAGAGTGGTCTGCTTAATTCAGACACTCTGTTCATCACCACCCCCTTTTCTGAATCGTTTTTGGCCACTATAGGTGTGGCAGGGTATACTCAGACATGAGTCCCTTGCTCAATGCACCATCAGGATTCAAGCAAGCCGGGCCGACGACGGCTGAAATGCCAGAAACCGGTCCCCGGAAGCTTGTCTCCTTTCTGGTGAAGAATTGGCTTGGTAGTTTGGTCTGCCCTGTTCCCATGATGCACTGGGCCAGGGACAGACTAATTTGCATATAGTCAGGTTCTGAGCTGGGATGGTGCAGTGAGCTAAATAACGGTGATGGATCAAGCCCTGATCTTTGGACTGGGTAAGAGTGGTCTGCTTAATTCAGACACTCTGTTCATCACCACCCCCTTTTCTGAATCGTTTTTGGCCACTATAAGTGTGGCAGGGTATACTCAGACATGAGTCCCTTGCTCACTGCACCATCAGGATTCAAGCAAGCCGGGCCGACAACGGCTGAAATGCCAGAAACCGGTCCCCGGAAGCTTGTCTCCTTTCTGGTGAAGAATTGGCTTGGTAGTTTGGTCTGCCCTGTTCCCATGATGCACTGGGTCAGGGACAGACTAATTTGCATATAGCAAGGTTCTGAGCTGGGATGGTGCAGTGAGCTAAATAACGGTGATGGATCAAACCCTGATCTTTGGACTGGGTAAGAGTGGTCTGCTTAATTCAGACACTCTGTTCATCACCACCCCCTTTTCTGAATCGTTTTTGGCCACTATAGGTGTGGCAGGGTATACTCAGACATGAGTCCCTTGCTAACTGCACCATCAGGATTCAAGCAAGCCGGGCCGACGACGGCTGAAATGCCAGAAACCGGTCCCCGGAAGTTTGTCTCCTTTCAGGTGAAGAATTGGCTTGGTAGTTTGGTCTGCCCTGTTCCCATGATGCACTGGGCCAGGGACAGACTAATTTGCATATAGCCAGGTTCTGAGCTGGGATGGTGCAGTGAGCTAAATAACGGTGATGGATCAAGCCCTGATCTTTGGACTGGGTAAGAGTGGTCTGCTTAATTCAGACACTCTGTTCATCACCACCCCCTTTTCTGAATCGTTTTTGGCCACTATAGGTGTGGCAGGGTATACTCAGACATGAGTCCCTTGCTCGCTGCACCATCAGGATTCAAGCAAGCCGGGCTGACGACAGATGAAATGCCAGAAACCGGTCCCCGGAAGCTTGTCTCCTTTCTGGTGAAGAATTGGCTTGGTAGTTTGGTCTGCCCTGTTCCCATGATGCACTGGGCCAGGGACAGACTAATTTGCATATAGCCAGGTTCTGAGCTGGGATGGTGCAGTGATCTAAATAACGGTGATGGATCAAGCCCTGATCTTTGGACTGGGTAAGAGTGGTCTGCTTAATTCAGACACTCTGTTCATCACCACCCCCTTTTCTGAATCGTTTTTGGCCACTATAGGTGCGGCAGGGTATACTCAGACATGAGTCCCTTGCTCACTGCACCATCAGGATTCAAGCAAGCCGGGCCGACGACGGCTGAAATGCCAGAAACCGGTCCCCGGAAGCGTGTCTCCTTTCTGGTGAAGAATTGGCTCAGTAGTTTGGTCTGCCCTGTTCCCATGATGCACTGGGCCAGGGACAGACTAATTTGCATATAGCCAGGTTCTGAGCTGGGATGGTGCAGTGAGCTAAATAACGGTGATGGATCAAGCCCTGATCTTTGGACTGGGTAAGAGTGGTCTGCTTAATTCAGACACTCTGTTCATCACCACCCCCTTTTCTGAATCGTTTTTGGCCACTATAGGTGTGGCAGGGTATACTCAGACATGAGTCCCTTGCTCACTGCACCATCAGGATTCAAGCAAGCCGGGCCGACGACGGCTGAAATGCCAGAAACCGGTCCCCGGAAGTTTGTCTCCTTTCAGGTGAAGAATTGGCTTGGTAGTTTGGTCTGCCCTGTTCCCATGATGCACTGGGCCAGGGACAGACTAATTTGCATATAGCCAGGTTCTGAGCTGGGATGGTGCAGTGAGCTAAATAACGGTGATGGATCAAGCCCTGATCTTTGGACTGGGTAAGAGTGGTCTGCTTAATTCAGACACTCTGTTCATCACCACCCCCTTTTCTGAATCGTTTTTGGCCACTATAGGTGTGGCAGGGTATACTCAGACATGAGTCCCTTGCTCGCTGCACCATCAGGATTCAAGCAAGCCGGGCTGACGACAGATGAAATGCCAGAAACCGGTCCCCGGAAGCTTGTCTCCTTTCTGGTGAAGAATTGGCTTGGTAGTTTGGTCTGCCCTGTTCCCATGATGCACTGGGCCAGGGACAGACTAATTTGCATATAGCCAGGTTCTGAGCTGGGATGGTGCAGTGATCTAAATAACGGTGATGGATCAAGCCCTGATCTTTGGACTGGGTAAGAGTGGTCTGCTTAATTCAGACACTCTGTTCATCACCACCCCCTTTTCTGAATCGTTTTTGGCCACTATAGTTGCGGCAGGGTATACTCAGACATGAGTCCCTTGCTCACTGCACCATCAGGATTCAAGCAAGCCGGGCCGACGACGGCTGAAATGCCAGAAACCGGTCCCCGGAAGCGTGTCTCCTTTCTGGTGAAGAATTGGCTCAGTAGTTTGGTCTGCCCTGTTCCCATGATGCACTGGGCCAGGGACAGACTAATTTGCATATAGCCAGGTTCTGAGCTGGGATGGTGCAGTGAGCTAAATAACGGTGATGGAGCAAGCCCTGATCTTTGGACTGGGTAAGAGTGGTCTGCTGAATTCAGACACTCTGTTCATCACCACCCCCTTTTCTGAATCGTTTTTGGCCACTATAGGTGTGGCAGGGTATACTCAGACATGAGTCCCTTGCTCACTGCACCATCAGGATTCAAGCAAGCCGGGCCGACGACGGCTGAAATGCCAGAAACCGGTCCCCGGAAGCTTGTCTCCTTTCTGGTGAAGAATTGGCTTGGTAGTTTGATCTACCCTGTTCCCATGATGCACTGGGCCAGGGACAGACTAATTTGCATATAGCCAGGTTCTGAGCTGGGATGGTGCAGTGAGCTAAATAACGGTGATGGATCAAGCCCTGGTCTTTGGACTGGGTAAGAGTGGTCTGCTTAATTCAGACACTCTGTTCATCACCACCACCCCTTTTCTGAATCGTTATAAGTCGTGGCAGTTGAATTGGTGTTGGCAGTGGAGGAGCTCTTGTGTGTCCGTCCTCTGCTATAGTGTAGCTCATTGCGTAGTTATTAAGTTATCTGCACACTCATGATGTTTCAAGCACATTACTACAAAAATGTCAGAGATGAGCTGAGCTACACAGTGGGACCATGTCACAAGTGAAGCCATTGTTCTTTGTGAAGCGCTGAGGGACAACATTTACCCGCGGTTAGGTCTTCAGTGCCGATGACCCGAACATTTAGTACTTCTTGCACTGGTGCTGTTTCACAGGGTTAAACTCCTGGTGAGTCTAGGGGTGAGTGCTCTTTGCATCGGCTAATATTTAAACTATCTGTAATATTTGCTCATAAAGACTAGACTGATGCTAGCCTATTCTTTGCCTGTGTCTGCACGGCCACCATCTTTCTAGTATCATTCTGTGGGCACTCCTGGCATAGACCACAGCATTTGGCTCCTTGTGCGAAGCAGCATCATCGTATAGCCCGGTCTAGTCACTTGTGCAATCTCCATCTTGGTGGTACTCGACGAACAGCTCCAGACTATGTCTTCAGTGCGTAAGTGCCCATTTTAGGAGTCATAGCTGTTTACGCAGGGTTTAGTCACTGCGTCTGCACTGCGGTCCGTCCCGACATCAGGCATCCTTCTTGTGAATAATTGGGGTGCTCAGTGCAGTGCGCGTGCTGCATTTTCACTTCATCTTGTGCTTATGATTCTTCAGGTAGTGCCATTGAAACATTTAAAGGCACATGCGTCTTAAACCTTCTCTATTGAACAGCACCCTGCCGGGACATTCCGACAGTTGTGGATTTAGCGTGCACAAATAGCGGAGACACGTACCCCTGTGAGTACTAGTTTAAATCCTGCTATGTGCGTTTCCTATTGGTGATGCGCACATCATTTCCAAAGCTAACTATAACTCAGTGGTGCGCACACCTAAATCCTGCTATGTGCATTCTCTATCGATAATGTGCACACCATTTCCAAGGCTAACTATAACTCGGTGGCGTACACACCTGTTTACCTTGAATTAATCTAGGTAAGTGCTCTTTCGATGATATGCACACCAGAGGTGGACATACATAATATCTGTACTGTTTACTATTTATTTGTTTTATTTATTTCCTTCTGTGAACACTATTCCTTTCAACTCTAGCTTGCACTTTTTTAGTAGGTTGTCTGTGGTGAGTGCTTTATTATTGGTGCCTCTCCAGGTGTCGCTGGTATAAGTGTTCTATTTACTGTCCTTTATGCAGGTGGTTGCACCTCCACAATTGTTCTTGGATACATCAGGCACATGTCTGGTCAGGTGGGGAGTCTAGTTTGACACATTGAAACATATTTGGTGGCAATAGAAACTTCAAGATTCAGGGCTGAAAGGGAAAAGTGTTTACTTTTCCACTCTCTTGGTATTGAGGGCTGGTCTGTTTTCAAAAACTTACTGGAGTTACCAAAGGATGAGACAGAGAATCTTAATGAATACTTGGAGGCAGTAACAAAACTCAAAGCGAGGTTTGACAAACAACCTAGTTTGATTGTATTAAGGCACAAATTCTTCAAACAAAAGCTAAGTGCTGAAGAGGATGTTGACAATTATGTTTCTGTGCAGCGTAGACTGATTTCTGAGTGTCAGTTTTACAATTTTACAGACTAGCTTATTAGCGATAAATTTGTTTGCCACTGTAAGGACAAACAGATTTGTCAGAAATTGCCTATGGGTAATCTCTCGCTGGATGAGTCTATCAGAGTGGTAAAGAACATAGAAATTCACAAATGTATGTAAGGAAGCTGGACGAGAAACCGGTTGAGGCAGTTTATTGTCTTAAATGCAGGGAAGTCATGTTGAATTGCGAACCACAATAGGAAAATGGGAGGTTTAAGACCTGTGAAAGGGGAGAGTTTGTTCCCTGTGAGCGCTACCTCCTGATTCCATTGCAGCAATGCTTCACATAGCAAGTGGAGTAGATGTCCACTTGTTGATTAGGTCTATTAGGTTCTTTGTTAGGCTTCAGTGGCACTACGGAATACGGACGGCTGCTCTTTGACACAGCGCTCAGAGACCTTTTGGTGATTAGCGCTCAACAAATGTAATAAAATAAATAAGTAAAAATAAAATAAATAAATAAAATAAATAAATGTCCTGCAGCAAACATCATGTGCAATTTTTTGCAAAAGGGTTGGCCATTTTGTGAAGGTTTGGCTAAAAAATAAATAAAAAAAAGAACAACAAAAAGTCTGTTGTGTGTGTAGTTGAATTGGGTGTAGAGTCTGATTCTGAGACAGATGGAAAGCATAGTTTAGTACTTGTGGTTGGGGATGAATGCCCAACACCCAAGTGCCAAGAGGCACATACAAGGGGGAGTAGTCCAGAGTATGGGATCCCTCTAAGTGTGTTGATCCTATTGCTGATATTGGAATGGGGAACAAGAATGTGAAACTTCTAGTAGATTCTGGTGCCAGAATTACAATGATCACTCATCTGTTCCCGAAAACTTGGGGCAATAGACCTCAGTTGCCACTGGATTGTTCCCCTGTTTCATATGAAGGACTCAAGATTGAACTCTTAGGGTATATAGAGGATGTATTGGAGTTCAAAGGGAGAGAATCAAGGGGGAAATATATGTGGCAGTAAAGGGCCTCAACATTTTAGGATGGTTTCATCAACTGCTGTTCGGTATGATTTTGAAGCCAGGTGCTAAAGAATAGGTCCTTGTTGTTGAATGCAATGATGTGACTCTGGAATGGAATAGGACATTTCCTGCTGTTTTCAGTGATGATCTTGGCAGAATTCGAGGGTTCAAACAAAGTCAGGATAAAGGAAAGGACAGTGCCTGTAAAGCACAGGCTAAGAGGAGTGCCCTTCAGCATCAGGAGGGATCTCAAAAAAGAAGTCTGGAATTTGTGTGAGAGGGGAATTACCGAGCCAGCTGAATCATTGCAGTGGCATGCAAGAGGTGTGGACAATTGCCTGTGTTTGGACCTTAGATCTCTTAATAAGGAAATATGAATGATTTGTTTGTCTATACTGTGTTCTCCAAACTTGATCTGGCTTCTGCCTATCATCAGGTGGCACTCGATTCTGATTCAAGACACCTGACTGCTTTTATTTAGCTGATTGGCAACTTTCAATATCATAGGATGCCATTTGGACTGACCTCTGCAGCTTCTGTCTTTCGGAGGCTTATGTACAACTTCCTGAAGGAAGTAGAGGGGATTCCATGTGTTCCAAGAGGATGTTTTTGTGTTCACAGAGGGCTTGTTGCTCATAATGGTATTCTCCAAAGAGTATTATACATGTTTAAGAAACATGTTTTAAAGAAGGAGAAGTTCAAATTCCTAAGCAACAAAGTGCAATATTTGGGACAAACTGTCTCACGGATTTAGCTTGAGTTTGTTGAGTCCATGTATGGTGCACAGCCTCGCTCTGACAAAGTGGAGGTCAAAGCTTTCCTGGGATTGTGCGAGTTTTATTCTTGCTTTGACCACAATTTTGCGACCAGGTGAGGCCTATCAGCAATTTTCTCAAGAAAGGTTCCAGATTTGTTTGGTGTAGATTGTGCAAAAACCTTGAGAAAATGGAATCATTACTAAGTTAAAGTAAGGCCCTCAAGCCATTGGACACATGGCTGCCATGCTGCATCATGGTGGATTCTAGTCAGGGAGGACTGGGGGCTACTTTCACACAGCGGAATGGTGAATGTGAACAAACCATAACTTTCGTATCTAGAGTGTGGCGGCAAACAGAACTGCAATACTCTGTCAGTTAAGAAAGAGCTCCTAGCCTGTTGGTGGGTAATTGAGAAGTTCTGGTCATATGTGTTGGGAAGGCGGATTCTCTTACACACAGATCACAAGCCATTAGTTTCTATTCTGGGATGGGGTGAGAGCAAATGTTGTATACCCAGAATTTTAAGACTCTCCAATAAGGGGATGCAGTATCAATTTATTGTCATTCACATTCCAAGCGGTACGAACAGCAGAGCCAATTTCCTTTCTCGGTTGCCTTGCAAATGTGATGAAAGGAAGTCCATATGATTCCTTTCCGGATAAGCCAAATATATCATTGTCCTGGTGGATTATGGATGAAAATGGCCTGAGGTCAAGATTGTTAAGGAGCCTAGTGCGGGTGATGTTGTAGAGTTTCTTAGAGAAATCTTCTTGAGGGAAGGGTTTTCTGAATTTCTTCTCTCGGATAATGGCACACAGTTTATTAGTAGAGAACTGCAGGCTTTTCTTGAGTCATGTGGGATCAAACAGCTGAGAAGTTCCTTATCCCACACACAAATTAATGTCTTGTTGAAAGGATGAATCAGTGGTGGGTGAGTGCATCAGGTGGGCAAAAAGTGGGAACCATGATGTGGTGAAGTCTGGGCGTAACATGCTATGGTTCTACAGACTGACACCACTCTCAACCACCAAGGTCTCTCTCTTTGGCTATTGAGGGGTAGAAAAGCCAGTACCACTTTTCGCCCATCATGGATGACTAAATGGTTTAAAAGTGAATCTGATGTGGAGCAGTTGATGGATTTAGTCAAATAATATGTGAGTCTTACGCAGAAGAGGTTGAAAGGCTGGTATGCCAAAAAGAAAGGTGTTAAACTTGTTATAGTACAGGTTGGTGATATGGTTCACATCAAGTCTGCTGTCCATGTACAAAAAGGCAGAAGTAAGTTCAGTAATCCAGTTAAGGTGGAAATATTATGTGGTAATCCCATCGAAGTAAACGCTGGACACTGGTGGAACTTAGGGAAAAACATCTGTGGCAATGCCATTAAAGTAAACGGCGAACACTGGTCGAATCTAGCAAAAATTGTAAAGGTTGGTAATGAGCATGAGGGTGACAATGATTGTGAGTCTGTTTGTCACAATACATTGGTTCCTACTGACACACTTGATTATGTGCAGGATGGACAGCAACTAAGGGGTGATCAAGATTGTTTGGGAAATCCCAGGACGCAGTCAGACGAAAAAGTTGTAGAATCATAATGAAGCCTAGCAGGTTTTGTAGTTGAAGGTATCTCTTTGTATTATCTGTTCATGTGTTGTTGTGGTGTGTGGTAGTCTTTTCTGTATGGTCCTTCTCATTTACTCGTGTGGTGTTTTGTGTTTCGTTTAGGTTGTTGTTGGGAGAAAGGGAAGATGTGTAATACTTAATGTGTGCTTTGTACTATTTAGCCTGCGTTGGAATCTGCTGTTATGGAGATTCCTTCTCAGGAGTCTTATGATACGGGGTTTAGAATGTATTGTTATGAGTTGTGGCAGTTGAACTAGTGTTGGCAGCGGAGGAGCTCCTGTGCGCATGTCCGTCTTCTGCTACAGTGTAGCTCATTGTGTTGTAATAAAGTTACCTACACACTCCTGTTTCAAGCTCATTACTACACAGTCCTACTCAGGATCAACCGTAAGGACATCAAAACACAGCAAAAAAGGATGCAATCTAACTGACTCCTGACAGTTAACCAGCCACAACCTCAATGGCACTTTCACCCACGGATCTTATGACTTTCAACCACCTTGTGCAGGCCAACTTTATCTGTCTGTTCGTAAAAATCCAATGTGCCTTTTTTCTATACAATGCCTTTTCTGCTCCCGCAGATCTCTGATCCAGCTTCTGTAGAATAGGCCACTTCAAGTCCTTAGGACCCTGACCATTGTCTTTAAAATGCAGTACCAGATGAGTTGAAAGTTTACTCGATCTCAAGGTGCTAATATGCTCCTGTATCCTAATCTTCACCTCACGTGCAGTAAGTCCAATATATTGCAAATTACATCTGCATGTGAGTCAGTATATAACAAAGCTTGTGTTACAGTTACTGAACTTATTTTGAAACCATGTACGACTATTTCTCAAAGTGATACCCTGGAATGCTACCAGGAGTGGAGGAGCAATTGTGATGCTTAACACGTTGACTATGATGTAGCAGATAAGAGATTACTGGTGTGAGAACTAACAAAATACCACTACTGAGGGATCCTACATCTGAACTGCAGATGATCATTAAGGCCATGGTGAATGAAGCTAGAGATAATATTGGATATCAAGTAGGGAGGCTGCTTTCTTGATTATTCCAGCACGATGGGTGTCTGCATTCTATATTTTGCCTAAGACCCTCAAGCCCCAGCAACCTCCTCCTCCTCGTCCCATTGTGTTGGGAGTTCCGTAATTATTGAAGCCACTGTACCAGTCTGCAGATTATTTTTGTACAAGAGAGTGTGGTCAATCATCCTGCTTACCTTTGTGACCCCACACATTTTTCTTATCTGTATTTTATTAGTTTTCGTAAAACAGCAAGAATAAACATATAGTGCAAGAGTCTCAGTTTCACATAAATTATTCCAAATATCATGTGGTAGACGCGTTTGCAGATATGGGTTAAAACCCAGAAGTCGGGTATTAAAACATCAAAAAGGTCCATACACAGGTGAGAACAACTTAGTAAATGAACCAAGACTACGAGGCCAACATTAGTGAAGGACCATAATGCAAACCCACATGGTTGCCATATACATAACAGTATAGATTCCAACAGAGGTTTTCACCCCTCAGAGCTATCAGCAATACTTAAGTCTTCCTCCTCATTGAATTTCTCAAGCAATTGAGCCCAAAGCATGACAAGCGATTGTGGTGCTCCTCTGCCACTCCCCCCTCTGTTAGGTCTCTCATTAACTGAGATACCAGTGGCACCCTTGGGGCCCATCCACGAATGGCCACATGATGTTTGGCAAGTAGTAGAGCCAGCTGAGTGAGTTAGCAGGGGATTTTACCTCCCCTAGGCTTTTTCACCACACCCAACAAACATACTATTAGTGTCAAGGGAATATCCACTTCGGTGGCATCTTCAATCCTAGTCACCACCAACCTCCAAAAAGCCTGAATCTCATTGCATTCCCAAGCCAGATGCAGAAAGGTGACGCCCACCCTTCCGCAGCGCACACATTCAGCTCCTCTGGAGGGATCTATTCTATTTATCATAAGGATTCACGTAGGTTCGATGGAGAAAGTGGAAATGGATCGGCTTAAACCTATAATTACAAGACACCTTGCTTACCAGAGCTGATGCATGAGCCCAATCGGGGGTCTATAACTGGTTCCGCTAGCTCATTCTCCCAGGCTCTATGAGCAGGGTAATGTTGCTACAATATATTCCCCCCAAAAGCTCTACAAAATAACGAGATCTGGTGCTGTCCCTTACCCCACCCAAGAAGACCACCAGGGACCTCCAAGGACCGCAGCACCGCTGGGAAGTCACACCACACCTCTCACGGAAAACTTTCCAGTTTGGCGTAATGCAAAAAATTACCCAGACTGACTGCAAAAGTTTCCTGAGTGCCTTGAAATGGGATAAAGCCTTGCCGGTATAGAGACCACTCACCACCTGACATACCATTACCCTCCTTTATTCCATTGACAAGTCATTATCTATGGCCTGGCAGAGCACGAGATCCCATAACTGCAGTTCCCTATGAAATGGGCTCTATGGAGTACCATGTGAGCCACCTTCTCCCAAATCACTGCCGTGGTCTTGATTATGTACGGAACTGCACATTCAGATCTACCTCCACGCATCAATAATTGTTGTAGTTTGTCCTCCCCTATCTTGTTCCCAAGCAGCCTGTTCTCTCAGTTATCCGGCTCAGCCAGTCACCTTGCAGCATGCTGCAAATGTGCTGCATAATAGTAAAATTGTATGTCCTGGACAGCTAACCCTCCATCCTCTTTGATGCCTTTTTACCACCGCCAACACAACCCTGCTGTGCTCACCCGCCCATATCAAGGAGACCAGCGGGCTGTCCATTCTACAAAAAAACCTAGGCTTGAGTATGAAAAGCAAATTATGGATGAGAGTTCCAGAACGCAATTGATTTCTCAAGACAACTCTCATCCCTGTCTTCATTCCTGAACTTGTGTTCTGCCTCAGTGTGTGTAACCCAGACCTCTGCGTATCGGAATCCTTTAGTTTCCCAATGGAGCCCAACAGGTGGTAGGTGTTTTAACTGTTTCTGAATTAACCCTCCCAAGGGCAACAGTAGAAATTTGTGAACGTTAACTGTAAGGCTAGAACCTCACCAAAACCCTCAGCAGTTGCATCAGTAGTGGGACTGACTCACCGGTTGTGGGGGATCGCAAGTAGACTAATGCATCATCTGTGCATAATGATACAACATGAGCGGAGCAGCCCACCTGAATCCCCCAAGACTCCATTTCCCTATGCAACATTAGGGCAAGTAGCTTGATTGCAAGCGCAAAAAAAAGAGGTGAAAGAGGGCCTCCCTGTCTGGTTCCCCTCCTGACTGGCCACTGATTGGAGAGCTCACCACCAACCTTGATACGTATAGAGGGTTCAGTGTACAACAGTTGCACCCAGGCACAGAATTTAGGCCTGAACTCCACAGCCTGGAACACAGCCATTAGATAGCCCCATTCAACCATATTGAATGCTTTTTCGATGTCGAGAGAAACCAAAGCCATCTCCCCCTACTCAAGTTAATTGTAATGCAATATATGGGCCAGCCTACGTAGTTTATGGGTCGTACTGCGTGCTGGCATAAACCTGCATTGGTCCTCGTGTACCAACTCACAGACCACAACCTGCAGCCTCTATGACAAAGGTTTACATAATAACTTACGGTTGAGCATGGTAAGGGGCCTATATGAGGAAGGATCTGCTGAGTCTCCTATGGATTTTAGCATAAGACACCCAGTCCCCTCAAGCATGGTCACCGGGAGGAACCCCTCCTCCCTCACCTCAAGCAAGACTTCCAATAATTTTTCCTTAAGCATGGCTCCATGGTTCCTATTGCCTCTAAGTGATTGTTTATTTTAACTTTTTGTCTGGTTGGCTCTTTATGTATATTGCCCTCCTTTTTCGCTATCACCTTCCTGCTTCCTTTCCCCGATCAATCTCTGCTCGCCCCTGTTGTATATCGACTAACTGTTTCCATGATTTCTCTCTCCTACCTATTCTCCTTTGTCTACCTATACCCATGTAAAGCGCTCTGATACCCTCTGGGGTCATGTCCGCGCTATACAAAACTTTTTTAAAGAAATTAAAAAATAGTAGAATAGGTTTGGTAGAACTCTACTGGAAATCCGTCCCCACCAGAAGCCTAGGACCTCTTAAAAGCTTTTATAGCAGTATCAGGTTCTTGTACAGTGATTTCTTCCTCCAAATCCTGTAAATAGTCCTGCCACATCTGAGGTAATCCAGTTCGCACAAAGAAGATATCTCCAGCCAGCCCAGCCCAATACACCACTTTAAAATAACCCCTAAGGCAGACAATATGTCCTGCTGCTCGGTTACCAACAACCCATTAGTGTTCCAGATGTGCAAGTTGGGTAGAGCCTCCGTTTCACACCTAAGGATCCAGGCCAATAGCCTGCTGGACTTGTTGCCCTCCCTGTGTAAGAGATGACTATATGTTTTAAGGGCAGTCCGATCCAGAGTGTCCCAGAGCCTATGCATCTCTCTGTGTACCACACATCTGCTGAACATACTTTGTTTTTCTGCAGGTCATCCAGGTGCCTCCAATCGCCTCCGCACCCCACAAATGGTTCCTATGCACCCCCTCTCACAACGGCCTTGATCGTGTCCCACTCAAGAGCCCTATTATTCATGATCCCCCAATTCAAGCCCCCGGGTGTCTGCTTTTCAGAAATGTGTGGGTTTGGTAGGTTTCCCTAGATGCCCGTCGAGCAAGCGTACAAAAACCCAGGTGACCCCCTTGCAAAAGCAGGTGGTTTTGAGATATGCTATTTTGATATCACTGCACTTCGTTTTGGGCCCTTGCCTGTCGCAGGTACTTGCACCTCCCACACAAATGAGGCACCATTTTTATCGGGAGACCTGAGGGGAACACTGGGTGGTAGTAAGTTTGTGTGAGCCTGGTGATGCCACACTTTCCCACACACAAATGTGTGAAAAAAATGATTTTTTCAGCTAAAATTGAGGTTTGCAAGGGATTCTGGGTAAGAGGACGTTGGGGGATCCACGCAAGCCATACCTCCTTGGAAGACTCCGGGTGTCTACTTTTCAGAAATGTGTGGGTTTGGTAGGTTTCCCTAAATTCCCGTCGAGCAAACGTACAAAAACCCAGGTGACCCACTTGCAAAAGCAGGTGGTTTTGAGATAGGCTATTTTGATATCACTGCACTTCGTTTTGGGCCCTTGCCTGTCGCTGGTACTTGCGCCTCCCACACAAGTGAGGCACCATTTTTATCGGGAGACCTGGGGAAACACTGGGTGGTAGGAAATTTGTGTGAGCCCGGTGATGCCACACTTTCCCACACAAAAATGTGTGAAAAACTAGTTTTTTCAGCTAAAATTGAGGTTTGCAGGGGATTCTGGGTAAGGGGATGTTGGGGGAGCCACGCAAGCCATACCTCCTTGGACGCCCCTGGTAGTCTACATTTCAGAAATGTGTGGGTTTGGTACGTTACCCGAGATGCCTGTCGGGGACAGGGCCAAAAACCTAGGTGACTTTCTTGCAAAAGCAGGTGGTTTTGAGACAGGCATTTTTGATGTCGCCTCACTATGTTTTGGGCCCTTGCCTGTTGCGGGTACTTGCGCCTCCCACACAAGTGAGGCACAATTTTTATTGGGAGACCTGGGGGAACGCTGAGTGGTAGGAAATTTGTGTGAGCCCGGTGATGCCACATTTTCCCACACAAAAATGTGTGAAAAAACTGATTTTTTCAGCTAAAATTGAGGTTTGCAAAGGATTCTGGGTGAGGGGACATTGGGGGATCCACGCAAGCCATACCTCCTTAGAAGCCCCCGGGTGACTACTTTCCAGAAATGTGAGGGTTTGGTAGGTTTCCCTAGGTGCTGGCAGAGCTAGCGTTCAAAAACTACAGCTAGGCACTTTGCCAAAAAAGGGTCATTTTTCACTGCGAAATTGAGGTGTGAGCACGTTGCGTTTTGCGCCGTTTTCTGTTGGAGGCACTAGGCCGACCCACACAAGTGGGGTACCATTTTTCTCAGAAGACTTTGGGGAACGCAGGTTGGAAGGAAATTTGTGGCTCCATGCAGATTCCAGAACTTTCCACCACAGAAATATAGGAAACATTTGTTTTTTTTGTCAATTTTTTAGGTTTGCAAGGGATTCTGGGTAACAGAACCTGGTGGGAGGCAGTTAAGTCACCCCATCCTGGATTTTCCTGGGTGTCTAGTTTTCAAAAATGTATAGGTTTGCTAGGTTTGCCTAGGTGCCGGTAGAGCTAGGGTTAAAAAACTACAGCTAGGCACTTTGCTAGAAAAGGGTCATTTTTCACTGCGAAATTGAGATGTGACCACGTTGCGTTTTGCGCCGTTTCCTTTCGCAGGCACTAGGACCACCCACATAAGTGGGGTACCATTTTTCTCAGAAGACTTTGGGGAACGCAGGGAGGAAGGAAATGTGTGGAGATCCAAGCAGATTCCAGAATTTTCCACCACAGAAATGTCACACAAATGTGTTTTGTTTGACAATTTGTTAGGTTTGCAAAGGATTCTGGGTAACAGGACCTGGTGGGAGGCTGTCAAGTCACCCCATCCTGGATTCCCCTGGGTGTCTAGTTTTCAAAAATGTATAGGTTTGCTAGGTTTCCCTAGGTGCTGCAGAGCTAGGGTTCAAAAACTACAGCTAGGCACTTTGCCAAAAAAGGGTAATTTTTTACTGCAGGGTAAGGAAATTTGTGGATACACGCAGATTCCAGAATTTTCCACCCCAGAAATGTGGAGAAAATTTGTTTTTTTTGTCAATTTTTTAGGTTTGCAAGAGATTCTGGGTAACAGAACCTGGTGGGAGGCAGTCCAGTCACCACATCCTGGCTTTCCCTGGGTGTCTAGTTTTCACAAATGTATAGGTTTGCTAGGTTTCCCTAGGTGCCGGCAGATCTAGGGTTCAAAAACTACAGCTAGGCACTTTGCAAAACAAGGGTCATTTTACACTGCGTAATTAAGGTGTGACCAAGTTGCGTTTTGCGCCGTTTCCTGTCACAGGCAGTAGGCCGACCCACACAAGTGGGTACCATTTTTCTCAGAAAACTTTGGGGAACGCAGGGTGGAAGGAAATTTGTGGATACACACAGATTCCAGAACTTTCCACGACAGAAAGGTAGAGAAAATTTGTTTTTTTTGTCAATTTGGTTGGTTTGCAAGGGTTTCTGGGTAACAGAACCTGGTGGGAGGCAGTCCAGTCACCACATCCTGGCTTTCCCTGGATGTCTAGTTTTCACAAATGTATAGGTTTGCTAGGTTTTCCTAGGTGCCAGCAGAGCTAAGGTTAAAAAACTACAGGTAGGCACTTTGCAAAACAAGGGTAATTTTTCACTGCGAAATTGAGGTGTGACCACGTTGCGTTTTGCGCCGTTTCCTGTCGCAGGCACTAGGACGACCCACACAAGTGGGGTACCATTTTTCTCAGAAGACTTTGGGGAACGCAGGGAGGAAGGAAATGTGTGGAGATCCAAGCAGATTCCAGAACTTTCCACCACAGAAATGTCACAACAATGTGTTTTTTTTGACAATTTGTTAGGTTTGCAAGGGATTCTGGGTAACAGAACCTGGTGGGCGGCTGTCAAGTCACCCCATCCTGGATTCCCCTGGGTGTCTAGTGTTCAAAAATGTATAGGTTTGCTAGGTGTCCCTAGGTGCTGGCAGAGCTAGGGTTCAAAAACTACAGCTAGGCACTTTGCCAAAAAAGGGTCATTTTTCACTGCAGAATTGAGGTGTGACCACGTTGCGTTTTGCACCGTTTCCTGTCGCAGGCATTAGGCCGACCCACACAAGTGGGGTACCATTTTTTTCAGTAGACTTTGGGGAATGCAGGGTAAGGAAATTTGTGGATACACGCAGATTCCAGAACTTTCCACCCCAGAAATGTGGAGAAAATTTGTTTTTTTTGTCAATTTTTTAGGTTTGGAAGGGATTCTGGGTAACAGAACCTGGTGGGAGGCAGTCCAGTCACCACATCCTGGATTTTCCTGGGTGTCTAGTTTTCAAAAATGTATAGGTTTGCTAGGTTTTCCTAGGTGCCAGCAGAGCTAAGGTTAAAAAACTACAGGTAGGCACTTTACAAAACAAGGGTCATTTTTCACTGCGAAATTGAGGTGCGACCACGTTGCGTTTTGCACCGTTTTCTGTCACAGGGAGTAGGCCAACCCACACAAGTGAGGTAAAATTTTTCGCAGAAGACTTTAGGAACGCTGGGTGGGTAGACATTTTTGGATCCCCACAGATTCCAGAACTTTCCACCACAGAAACGTGGGAAAAATATGTTTCTTTGGACAATTGTTTAGGTTTGCATAGGATTCTTCTGGGTAACAGAACCTGGTGGGAGGCAGTCAAGTCACCCCATCCTGGATTCCCCAGGGTGTCTAGTTTTAAAAAATGTAAAGGTTTGCTATGCTTTCCTAGGTGCCGGCAGAGCTAGGGTACAAAAAGTACAGCTAGGCAATCTGCTAAAAAAGGGTAATTTTTCACTGCGAGATTGAGGTGTGACCACGTTGCGTTTTGCGCCGTTTCCTTTCGCGGGCACAAGGCCGAACCACACAAGTGAGGTACCGTTTTTATTTGGAGACTTAGGGTAATTCAGATTTGTAAATCAACTGTTATTACCCATTGAGTTGTTCTGCATTTCTCCCTTCCAAATGAAAGACATTGTGTAAAAAAGAAGTCGTTTTGAAAAATGACTAATAATTCTCATGCTAGAATGAGTACTTCCAATTTTGAAAATGTGCAAATATGTACTGTTTCTAAACTCTATAATTTGTACCCATTTCAGAAATACATAGGTGTCTTTCATACCAATTTTTCCATGAATACATTTTCCAAGAATAATTGCACTATACCCGGTACATATTAAAATACCATTGCAAGTTGCTACTCAGTTTTTGACTCAGGGTTCATCGGGTCTTGGTGAACCTACAAGTCCTATATATCCCCACAACCAAAAAGGTCCAGCGGATGTAACAGTATATTGCTTTCAAAGAGCAGTCATAATTACAAGAAGTTACAGGTGAAAACGTTGACACAAAAGGCTGTTTTTTTAAACTATTTTTCAATTTTTCCTTAATTTAACTGTTAGTTTCTATAAAGAAACCTTCATGGATTTAGACAAATTACCCCTTTCTGAATTCAGAATTTCATCTACTTTTCTAAAATGTATAGCTTTCCATGATCCATTATTGCTTTCATACTCATGTTTACCATTAACTGGAAGGAGGTTGAAAGCACTAAAAATAGCAAAAATAGGCTATGTCCCAGAAAAATGCCAAAACGGCGTAAAAAATGTTGGTTCTCTGACAAAAGACTGTAATTCCCTAAAAGCTGGGAGAATGGTGATTTCAGCCCCACAAATCCATTTTTTATAACAATTGCAAGGAAAAACCCAGAGGCTTTCATTTGCAGCCCGTTTTTCCCATCTTTCTGAATTCTGGTTTTTTTTTACTGTATTTTGCTTAATTTCTGGGACCCCTCCAAGGGAATCCACAAACCCTGGGTATCTTTAGAATCCCATGATGTTGGAAGAAAAGGACACAAAACTGGCGTGGATACCTTATGTGGTTAAAAAGGTACAGGGGCCTAAGTGCGCACTACCCCAAATTGCCAAAAAAAGGCTTAGCACAGGAGGGGAAAAGGCCTAGCAGCGAAGGGGTTAACATCTTATGTAGAATTGAGGCTGGCTAAGATGATATGTATGTGTTGTATACTGTGGCGGGTGCCTCGATTGGGCATGAAGCTGAATTGGTCCGGGTGGAAAAGGGTGACAAAGGTTCTCTGCAGCGTATTAGCTAGAATTTTTGCAAATACTTTGATTTCTGAGTTAATTATGGATATAGGCCTGTACAATGCACATTGGGTGGTGGGATGACCATTATAGTAGCTTATCTGCTTTCTATAGAAAACTAACCTTCTTGGCCACCTAGGTGTATAATTAAGTAGCTGAGGGGAATGAATGTCCAGAAACTTGCGATAATATTAAAGAGGGATGTTGCCAGGTGTCCTACTGAGATTCAGTAACTTAATTACCTTATATATCTCCTCTATTGTGATGAGCATATCTAACTCATTCTTAGTCAAGAGTGAGATTGATGGGAGAGGAATATCTGCAAGGACGGAGTTATTTTGTTCTTGCAAAGACTTGGGATGGTGCGCATTTAGGTGTTGACTATATTCTGAAAAAAAAAGTTACGATTTCCAAAGATTTGCATATTGTGGAGGGACCAGAATGGTCCTGAATTTTAGGGTGTAATCTGGAAGCCAGCTCTCTGCTGGCCAGCCAGTGAAACAGCTTCCCAGCCTTTTCCCTATTTTGTATAAATGCAGTGTAAAGGCCCTCCAGCACCGACTGGCTTCTTCTCTGTAGATTTGCTGCAGCGAGGCTGTAGCAAGCATGAGTTGGTGATGGAGTGCCTCTAATTCTTTCCTTAGGCATTGTCTTTCCAGATGTATAATTTGGGTTTTGAGCTCTGTGGTGTGGTGCAGCTTGTCTTTCTCTTTGCGTCTAATGTCGTTTTTTTGCAATACCCCTCAAGGTTGCTCCACTCACTGCCGATAGTACTCCCACCGTATTCACAGTGTCCTGATTAGTTTAAAAATAGGATTGAATTTCAGTAGTCAGATGCTTTAAACATTGGTCTTCTGTTAGATACCATGTATTTAGGTGCCAAACCAGTCTCTGGGATGCAATCATTCCCCTAGTATAGCCATGAACGATTAGTGATCGGAGATGCTCTACGGAAGGACCATTAGTGTGTTGACTTGAAGGATGTCAGTTGCAGGGAGCAGTAGGCGGTCAATTTGGGAGAGTCTTTTATGTGTTACGGACATGTGAGTATATTCTCTATCTCAGGGATGCCAATCTCTCCAGGTATGACATAGGCCCATTGAGTACTTTCAGACCGTAAATTGCTTAGTTTTTTGCAGGCGACCGGTTCCAGAGGGATCAGAGAAGTCTATGTCTGGATTAGGTGTAGCGTTAAAATCACAATGAATAATGATTATGCTGTGCTAGAGGTTAAATATAGTGGATTTAATATGATCAAGGGCAGGGGTGGGTGTTTGAGGTACATGTGTATGCTCAGAAGGTCATATTGTTTCCCTTCAAGGAGACCGTCTATTCCCATTACCCTACCCTGTGGATCAAAGATGATGGTCTTAACTGCTAGGGGAAAGTTTCTGTGTAGAAGTATGGCTACTCTCCTGAAACCCTGGTAAAACCAGCATGGAAGACAATGTCATATCCCTAACGCCAAAGGGACAAGTGGATCCTAGAAGGTGGGTCTCCTGTAACATAAGGATTGCTAGTTGGGTTTGTTTGGCATAATGGACGACAGCCGTCTGTTGAATTCAGTTCAATAGGCCATTCACAATCCATGACATAACCGATAGGGCCATCATGGTGGCTGCAACATTTGGATAAGTAGGCAGTCATTTAGTACGTTCATGCCGGACATTTGGACCAAGGAATATAGAGGTCATTGAGATGGATTCGGGGCCATGACTTCTCTATGCATGGGTCTGGAGTGGGAAATATGTGAGTGGAACAAACATCAACCTTTATGTAATGAACTCCCCTCCCACCCTGTACTTGCCCCCCTTGAAGAATTTGTTGCCCTATAACAGCCACTGAAACAAAACACTGCAACTTTTGTGACATAAAAGGTGGGCCTTTTCATGTTAAGGATATTCTGCCAAGCTCATACATATCTATATAGTGGACAGCTATGTCCAGCCATTCAAATCTCACCCTCCCGGGGTGACTTTTTACTTCTAATCATCTGTTCAGGTTAATTGCTCAGTCACAGGATCTTCCAGTTGTATGGGGCATCGCCTTATACTGTGTCAGTCTCTCTTGGGCAACAGAGGTCTTTGTCCTGTTTTATATTTGGTTTTGTCAAATGCTGATGTGCCTGGAGAGTTGTGAATAAATTGTTAGTCTCTCCATGATCTTGTTCTCCGACCCAGTTTAGGTTTTGTACCGGTGAGGTGGGCATAAGTGATATCGGTCCAGGGGGGTTGTGCTCGAGAGTCACGGTTTAACTGAGGTCTTTCATTTCTGATGCCCACTTCTACACTTCTATCGGAGTTCCAAAGAAGTGGGTACATTCATTGTGAATCACTTTGAGCTTTTCTGGGAAGATGAGTATATACTGGAGATTCAAGGCCCGAAGCTTTTTTTTCACGTGGTCAAAGGATTTCCTCTTTTTTTAGATGTCCCGTGTGGAAATGTGAGAAAATCATAATACAGAGTGATTAAAATAATAGCAGAATACCAGCTTTAAGTGCCTATTGCATGGTTGAGTCTCTGTCATGGTAGTTGAGTACATGTGAGATCAGCGGGTGTGGCGGTGCACCTGGAGGGGGGAGTTTGACCAAGGAATTATGTACTCGCTTAATTACAAACCACAGTGATAGTGTCCCTTTGGGTATACAGGAGGTTAGACATGTTTCCAGGAATTTCTCAGGGTTGGTAGATTCGATGTCTTCTGGGAAACCACAAATCTTAGATTATTTTCCCTGGCCCTATTCTCTGCATCTACTGCACAGTGTTCTTTAGGGTAGTCATATCATCCTCTAACATCGAGACTTGGCCCTCTACCTCTTAGACCCTGTTTGTGACATTTTGGAGGTCCTGGTGGAGAAGGGACACGTCAACCCTTACTTCTTCAATCTTAGTTTACATCACCTCGCTAGATGTTTGGGATGCTTTTAAGATTGTGTTCTGGTATGCTAGAATCTATGGGTTTCTGGTTTTGAGAAAGATCTCCTGAAGGACCGAGTACCCCAGAGGCCATGAATTTGCCCGTTATGTTAGTTTGGGTTTGGGTACTAGGACCTTTGCCTTTCCCCATTGTCTTCAGTTGCAGAGGACAGGGCCCCCAAAGATCAGAGATAGATGGTCTCCATTGTGTACCTTATGGAGTTTCTATGAAAGGCACAGCTCCCATGGCCCAGTTAGTGTTTCTCAAGATTTGTCTTCCCGGGTCGTAGTTAGAGCTCACCATTTCAGCCTTCCTACATATTTTCAAGCGGGCTGGAGGGGTCTCTGTATCAGTCAGTTTTTTCTCTTCACTCCAGGGGTGTATTTCAGGAGGGTGATGGGACAGCCCCTTTCACCACCCACTTGCTCCTTGGCTATCAGGGTGGACAGCACGAGCAGCCACGTATGTCCAGAGCAGATATTGGGGTTTGGGGCATCCACGATCTGGGTTGGGCGGCTCTGTGTGTGATAACCATTGATCGTTCCACTGCATTTCCTCTCTTGTATAGATCTCTCAAGGGTGTATCCTAAATCGTGTTAGCTTCAGTCATGTGACACTAGGTCTAGCTGCTCCCACTCAGATTGCGCCCCTCTTCCAGGGCCGTAGTCCACAATTCCCAGCCTGGGGCAGAGTTTTTGATCGTCCTCCCACTCATTGTCTTCCACTGAGTGTGCCTAATTTGCTGGGGGTAGCTAGCCCGATCACTGGCCAGAGCTTGAGTGTTTCCCTCCAGCTCCTCATCAGTCGGACATAGGAAATCATTACTTCAGCAGCCACCACCAGAACTGTACTGGATGTCTCATCCTATCTCCAGCTTCTGCATCTCCCTTCTGCTTGGTTGTAAGGCGGCTGCAGTATCTAATCTTCAGACCCCGGCCTTCATCTTTGATGTAGTCTGCGCAAGGATCCAAAGGGTCTGTGGCCGATGGGTCACAGTTTCTGTAGGGGGCTGCACCCCAATTCAATCTTGCGGCATCCCATGGAGGTCACTGTCTGGGGTTGCGGGGGGTAACTAAGGCTTGGGATTGTGAGGATTATGGTGGAAGAGGTCCAAGAGCACCGTTAGAGTGCAACCGCCACCTGGGCCATCCAGCACATGCCCCGTAACTGCCACTGATTTTAATCTTGACTGACATCAAGGTGTTGTAATCTGCCAGAAGATTTTCAAATTTTTCTCTCCTGCAGCCTTTGTTAGATCATGCCTTCAAAGGTCTGCATGTATTTGTTTTAATCTCACTCTAACTTTATTTCATTGTTTTCTTAATTGTTTCATTTTACTTGAATTTAAAGGGCAATCTGTAAGAAACTGCGTATTAAATTGTTAAGTTCCTTAGATAGGGTACGATCCAATTGATCCTGTAGTATGCTTTTTTGTACTAGATTTCTCTGACTTTTTCGTAGCAGAAGTTACTAATAGAAAACATTAAAATAGTTCTGAAAATGTTTCTAGTGAAATGTTACATCTGTTCATAAATAGTTGCAAAGCGTCATCTATTGATAATAAATCTCTGCGATTCCAGATGTCCCAACCATTTGTTTTGTAAATTCTATTGATCCACCCTGCAGGTTCCATGTATTAATCTTTTCTTTGGGCAATGCTAGCCTAATCCACAAAATAAAGTGACCACTGAATATATTTATGTATCACTTGACCTTCAGATAAAAAAAATGAACAATGCATAGTTACATGCTATATAATCTATTAGAGAAAAGTCAAAAGGACACAGGGCCATATTACCAAGGTGAAGTATCGCCGCTTTTTCTGCGAATTGTGCAAAGAAAGCGGCGATGCTTCTAGCGCCCTATTAACAAGGGCATGCTAACGCCTGCCTCAAGCCCACTTTGCATGTCAGCGAGAAACATCGCTAATGACATGCAAAGTGGGCGTTCCCACGTCCAACCACATGGAAAATGTGGTTGGAGGTGGTAACACCCTATTACCAAGGCAGGCGTTGGGAGAAGGATACCTGCGCTAAACTCGTTTACCGCAGGTCTCCCACCGCCTGCTCTGATCAGGTGTTAGGCATTGATAACATGGGGGTGTGGATCATAAAGCTGAATCCACCCCCCCATATTATCAAGGCACACATTAGCGCGTGACAACAACGCTTGTTTTCACGCGCTAATGTTCCCTATCGCCGGATTTAATATCGCCTACGTGTTGCGCGTTGATAATGACGCGCTAACAATGCGTTAAAATCCGGCGATAGGGAAATGTGCGTTGTGCGTTTTTTAACGCACATCTTGGTAATATGGCCCTCTATATGGTAGGTTTAGCAGGAGAATCGCCTTCCGAGCGCCCGTTGACAAATATACACCCTAATTCCACTAGTTTAGAGAGAAGACGAAATCCTACTTTGTCTGCTTTGCGAAATTCTGGGAAAAGTTATCACAGGGATTGCCCAAGCTTCTTAGAAATCCCTATCTTTATACACTATGGCATAATATTTTGAGATTTTTGTATTAAAATCTCCCATATTGTTACCGAATCTGGTTGGGGTGGAAGAAGCAAATTCAAAAACGTTCAGTAGTTTTGTGTTATTTTTTATTACAGTGGGGAAGTAAACATTCAAAAGCAAACTTGTAGACACAATAAGCAAAGAAGAGGTATAGAAGACTAACCATAAACCGGGAATTTTTGATAGTTCCAAACATGTTCTGTAAATAACAGAATTGATAGCTCACCACTTGCATAACCTTTAGTAATAAATGCTGCTAAATTGATAATTACATCATAATTCGTCAGAGTAAAATCATCAACAGATCAGGTTTCATACAGGCAAAGTATGTCAGCATTTGAATCCCATAAGAAATATTGTTTTGAGGGTTTGTGTGTAAGCCTGCCACATTCCAGGACAATCATTAGTTGACTGTTTACTAAAATTGGTTGCTTCCGAAAGCCAAAACCAAGCATTTAAATTATTTATGTTGATATGTAACGGGTAACTTGTTTGAGGGACAGAAAATGTGGGTTTATGAGAGCCATACATGAAAGAAAGTGGCATTTGGACTCGAAATATTGGTTACCAAGTACAGTGTGTATTGCTCAAAACGAATGTAATATATATTGTTTTTAATGTGTTAATCCGTAACAACAGTTTGATCGTTAACTTGTAAAATAGAATCAGAATTCTCTTTAGTCGACTACAAACAGCCATAAAAGCATGCAGGGTATGTGCAAAATAGCAATGAAATATGTACAAATTATTAAAAACCTGCAAATTAACCCCTTAGCTGCGGCAGCTATTCCGCCGCAGTGCTAAAGGGCAGGGGGCCGCGCGGCGCTCCCGTGCTCGTGATGGAACCCCTCCGTCACGAGCCTCAGGTGAGCTGTGCTTGTGACGGAACGGTTCCGTCACGGCCCCGCCTGCCTTATAGAACGCTCAGCGCAGGTGCGGAATTCGTGCCGCCAGGGCCGGCTCTAGGCTCATGGTGGCCCTGTGCAGGGAGCGTAGGTGGGGGCCCCGGAAGAGGCGGTCCGGACGGGGCGGAGCTCAGGAAGGTGTTTTCATAATACGTCCAGAAAAGTCGTTAGATGATTGACCAGTACCTGCGGCTGCTCCTACCCTTCCGAATTCGTCTCAGAACGATACATTTTAGGAGGAGGAGGGCATTGTGACACACGACATGAGGGACTGGGCGCACAGACAGCTGCAGTGCCAGGCCTGGGCAACAACAACAAAAGGATGGATGCCTGCTACAACAGAAAGAGGCGGGGGTGGGGATGGGAAACATCAGAATGACGGGAGGGGGGAGTGAGTGGGTGCAATCTGAAGTAATAAGTGCGGCACCCATTAGCTGATGTCAGGACGCTATTACCAGGACTCAGTGCGGCGCGCGGGCCGGCGCACAGTCCCAGCCGGAAATTGTTACTCAATGTACGGTTTGTACCTCATCTCAGATGCAAAACCCATTACACAGTGATGACATGCACGCGGCCGGCCTCTGCACCTTCCATTCTCCACTGAATGAAAAGTGCAGAGAGCTTCGTCCGAAGACGTCAAAACTGCAATCAGAGGCAGAAGGAACGAATGCCAGAGAATGTTCTGAACCCAGTGCTGTGTATGACCTCTGATTCCACAAAGCACATATGCAAACAGAACATGATTCCATGTGTTGACGCCACCTGACACCGATGGCTCCCGTCGAACAGGCTGGCACGTTGTACAAAGTGAAAGCCGAGAATGATACAGATACCACGACATTCCCTTGTGCAGGGAGGTAAGTACCGGCCTGTTATTAGGCATTAACACACGTAGAAATCGTAGCAACATTAGTTTCCTCTGCACAACCGGCCAGCGTCCAACACTCTGATCAAAGACCTGGCCCGGTGGCGGACTGGGTGGGAACGGCGTTCTACCAAAACATTGTTTTTTTTTATATCTACCTGCAATTACATTGACCGCACAATATTGAATACCTAATATCGTCGACGTAAATGGATGTGGAGTTAAAATAGTAAACCTACACCCCAAACGTATGCTTATGTTCGCAGTCCATGTTATGCAGTTGATAAGAGCGCGACCGGATATTGCTGACCTTGGTGTCTTGACATACAACTGAATGGACCTATCAAGCCTAAAACTGTACAATGATAGGCGCCCTCAGTTCCCAGACAGCAGAGCAGTCCCTCCAGTACAGATTTTACTTCACCATGCCTAAACTCAGCAGAGTGACGATACGAGCCTCGGTAACAGACGCAGCAGTTTTACTAAAGCACCTATATTTCAGGGTCACATTTCAGACATCAAAGGTAACTTACGTGACGTATCTTATCTGCTCACATCTTAAGACAGCAGACCTATCTTCCAGGTAACTTTTGCACCCTTAGCTATTAGCCAATTCTAGCAAATAACAAGGTTAGCATATAGTGTAGACAAGGAAGCAGAACATTAAAATACTCAGGTACTTAACCATAACAGACGTGTTTCCAGAGCAGATTTACATGTCACATTCACAGAGATCCAGCAGAAACTTGTAGAGATGAATAGTTTTGACCCAATAATAGCAGAGATGATCAGATTCATAAATCACAGAAGAAGATTAAACTTTCGAGCGTACATTTCTAGGTGCTGACAAAAGAACTTCCATCCACAGAGATTTATAGTGCTACACAGTAGAGGACAGAGCAATAAGTCAAGTACAGCTTTCCAGAATCATGTGCACGACACCAGAAGTATCACACAAGCAATTGGAGCATAGGCAACCGCTTTACCACACTTGCACAAATGTACTTTTTCAGACTTTGAAGAACAGTCTAATAGATTTACACCTGAATATCAAAAACTGTGGAAGCATATCTCCAAGATGGGTTCGCAGATACACACTTTGGGTATTTATTATGAGTGCGCACATATTAAAAATCCATAAATCCCAGAAGTATCATGCAAGGGCAAATGACATGCTAATGTACCAGAAAGCCGGATTACCCTCCTACCCTTGCATCACTAGCCTTAGGAACAGACAGAAACTTTTTGTAAATACACATTCTCTGGGGGCCGAAGAGCTCACACCTCCAACATTACAGCAACTTCACATGCTCTACTGATCACGCAGCTTACTGTAGCAGACCAGCAATGCCATGACTACTACGTGATCTCTGCTTGCTTTGGCCTTACATTTGGACACTACTCATATGTGAGGTAATCCCCATCTCATCATCATTGCATGAGGTAGAGGTTAGCTGAGGTATGTTAGACCGCACACATGACTACACCAGGAGCATTCATTGGAGGGCGCATTCTCTCCAGAGCAGGGGGGGGCCCACCACCCCTCAAGAAACTCCAGCTGAAGTGGCTGCCTGGGGACTTCATGGTGGCAGCTATGGTAAGTGTAATTCTGTGGGTTTTAAAAAAGTTTTGCGTCACGTGTTCCTCTAGATTAAACTTTAGACAGAAGCGCTATACCTCCTGAAGCCCGTCCTGGTGCATGCACTGAGGTACCAGGCATGCTTTATCTTTTCTCCTGCCCTTGACCTGCAGACACAGACAACAGCCACACTTTCTTCCCATAATCCCACTTAATTTCCTGAGCTCTGATTGCTCCATACTAGTCAGCAGCACAGCAACCATAACATGAGAAAAGAATTCTCCGGGTCAACCAGGTCCGAAACATCAGCCTCGTGCACACTAGATATGTCAGGAGACGCCACCCACAGCCAGTGCGTCCTAGAAAACACATGCACCGCAATGACAACAACCCCTCCTGCCTGCAGCTAGGCCCCTACCATTCCAGCATGCAGCGCAGCGCGGCGGCAAGCACGCAATGAGGTGATCGCAGGCCTCCCCACAGGAGGGACTGGAGCCGGCCAGGCCACTAACCCTTCTTAAATTTATTCAGACAGCCGGTGTTGCAGATTCCACACTCGCACTCCGTGACCGTCCCACTCCAGAAGGGCTGTTCCCACTTCCCACCTGCTAGTGCTACACGACGTGCGTGCCGTGCTCCACACCTTCACTTCACACTCAGTTGTTCGACTTCGAGGCCAGGGCCTGCACTAGTTGCACCGTCCTCCCACTCGAGTCCCACATCACAGTGCATTATACTAGTCTGCCGAAGCCGATTTGAAATTAATTGTGTGTCAGTTAGACAGTCTATACCTGTGCAGTGCAAGTCCGCTCACACAGCGAGTCTCTCACAGTCACCTGCACCGTCCAAATAGGGTGAGATCGTCGTGGCGGCCGGCGCGTTCAAGATCTTTCTTTGTTCTCTCAATCTCGATGACGACGCACGCAGTCGTCTCGTGACCACGACCCCAGACCACACCACATTCGTGACCAGGCGTAACGTAAGCGATGTGAGTTGCGCACTGCGCACAGGCAGCGCGCGCAGCGGGGGCTGTCCCAGGGCCGTCACATTATGGTAGTGCTAAGATTGACGGCCCTGGGACCCAGTGCTGGCTGCCTGACTCTGGGATTTGGGAAAGTGAAACTAGCAGTACTGTAGCGGGTAAACAACAACAGCGCTGGGCTGGCCGGCCGCTGCAATAGCCGGAGTCGGAGCCGGGAGGCCGCCAAATCCTGCCAGGAGGCCGCCAGTGCCACGAACGGATCCTCGTCGTGGCGGCCCCTGGGGTTTGGCGGCCCTGTGCAGGTGAACAGTTTGCACATGCCTAGGGCCGGCCCTGGTGCCGCGCTGGCGCAGCGAGCGGGCCGTGACGGAACCGTTCCGTCACCAGCACAGCCCACCCGAGGCTCGTGACGGAGGGGTTCCATCACGAGCACGGTTCCGTCACGAGTACGCAAGGTGTTAAATACATAAAATCATCAGGTTTGAGAAATTAATGACCAACAATCTAAATAAGACAGTCTGGAGTGAACAAAACCGAAATTAAAACCGAGACGGGTACAATTCTTCACTCTACTAAAATGAATCTAAAAGCATTGACCTCCTGGAGTGTACTGAAGCTTTAAGAAACAAAACCACATGTCCACACATTTCGTTGTCTGGTAATGCCAGTAAAAAATGATATGCTTGCATACACAGCCGTAGATTCCTAAGCCTTAAAATGGTATGAGGAACTTTTTGGTATACATTTTATAATATTGACAAAAAAAAAAGAGAAAATGTACCATAGTTTCCTTGTGCAAGTTAGTACACGGGCATTCTCTAGAGTCGAGCTGGGGTGGGTATTCTGCTGGAAAACAAAGAAAATATTTCACTATACTAGCCCGGAAGTTAAAGGGTAAAAGCCTTTCTCAGCCATTATAAGAATTCTGCAAATAGTTTGTAGAAATGGCCCCGGGGTTAAGATATAAATAATGCTTAATGCTTGATTTTTGTCTTTCAGCCCCCATACCTCTCTTCTTTAGTTCACTGTAGCAGCAAGATTTGCACTTACTTTCTGACAGGGGCTGCCTGCGACGTTCTGTCTAAAAACATATCAGACAATCCAATGGCTTCCAGGGATTTCTTGACGTACACTATCTAGTGGATCAAATGACCCTTATCACATGTCAAACAATCTGAAACTATCTCTCTAGTCTCTAGTTAATGTTGCTCCTTTTGAGCTCCAGATAGATAGCCACAAGATAATTTGCCGGCTTTCAATAAAATCGCTCAGATAGTCTAATCCTATTTCATTGTGGCAAATAAAGCTAGAGGGTGACACAGGGGCTGACAATACTCTCTGACAGAATCAATTTTCCTCCCTTTGTAAGGCGGTCGAGTCACCCAAGCCCCATATGCCTGCCCCATAAGTTGCTATAGGAACACATTGTGCCAAATATATTTGCAAGAGGGGTGTAAAAATCCTCTCTCCCTTCGGTCAAGGAAGATATTGTAAATAAGATAGTCCTTTGAAGCCAGATGTAATGTAGGTATATTCTTAAGATTTATTGATAGGTTGATAACATCAATATCCTTGGGAAGATGGTAAATCCAAGTATTGCCCCACCAGGAGCAGCCTCTGCCCTGCTCAGCCTGCACACTCCAACTGCCACTCCACAACTCCCAAGCACCCAACATTCCACAACATCATCATACATCCAACATTCCAGACATCCTCAGGCATACCAACACTCACACTGGCTGAACAGTAGAGAAGGAAACCATAGGCAAGGGAAAAGCAGCAGTAGATTATAACACATCCCCCTCCCTAAGGAAACCAAACACATTAAAGGATAATAAGAGAGGCATGAAGATACATTGGGCAAATGAATCAAGACCATACAACATAAATGAAATTGCATGACAATCCAAAATACCCAAGAAAACACACACCTCGAATCACAATAAAGAGTTCCCGGAAAGCATAAAACTAGACAGTATAAAATAAACAATCCAACATACATAACTAGAACCAGAAAACCTCAAAAAGAGCCATCACCAGGTAGAACCCAAGATTGCTACAACTCAAATATTTTATAGGTAAGAAGTAGTGAAAACTGATAAGAAAGAGTCATCTGTAAGACAATCCGACTAGAACAACACTTAAAGAAAGTGCAGGAAAAACCATTCACTCACCAACCAAATAGTGAGCAACACTTAAAGAAAGTGCAGGAAAAACCATTCATTCACCAACCAAACGGTGAGCTACACTTAAAGAAAATGCAAGAAAAACCATACACTCACCAACTAAATAGTGAGCAACACTTAAAGAAAGTGCAGGAAAACCATTCATTCACCAACCAAACGGTGAGCTACACTTAAAGAAAGTGCAGGAAAAACCATTCACTCACAACCCAAACAGTGAGCAAGACTTAAAAGGAATGCAAGAAAAACAATTCACTCACCAACCAAACAGTGAGCGTACACGTAAGGAACTCCAAGTGGGAGTGTTATCCCGTACGCAGTCCAAATCGCATAACATACTTTCACCCAAACTAAAAGAGAAGTAGAATGGTAAACTAAAAGTACATGAATGACTTTAAGTGAAACAGCTCACGTGAAACCATAACCACAAGTGAGTGGTTGATAAACCAAAGGAACACAGGGAATGTGGAAAGGGGCGACCACTCGGTCCCCCCGAACGTATGGTGGAGTACCCCGATCTCCCCGGGAAACCATTTTGGGCGGGAGGCGTGTCCCGGCTGGTATGCCCGAAGCGGCGTAGCTGGGGCGCGCCTTTTCCCGCCCAAGAGGGGGTTGTCCTAGACACCGACACCGCCAGCCACGCCCGGGAGGCGGATTGGAGGAGGGTCTACGCCCGCCCGAAGAAGGATAAAAGGAGCGACAAGCCAAGGAAGCATCCTCTTGTTCCTGTGCTCTGAAGCTGCACCTCCTCGTTGCACGTGAGCTCGAGACGGAACGAAGAGCCATTTTTTGAAATTTGTAATTTCTCTTTTTCTCTTCTAGCGCTACAAGTCTTGTCCAGGACCTTTTCATCTATCGTGAGGAAAATGCCGGGCAAAAGGGTCGCAAAGAAGGTTAGCACCAACCAAATGCTCCGTATGCTGGTGAAAGACATGGCGGAGATGAAGAGGAAAATGGCGGCCAGGGACGGTACAGGACGGCCTAAAAGAATCATCCCAGGGGCGGTCCCTGCCGGGAGAAGAAAGAGGGCCAGGAACGGGGCAAATGGAGACAAGGTTCCAGTTCCGGAGGCTCCCCCGGCGAGCCCTCCCAGACCGGTGGAGGCTCCTGTGCCGGTTCCCGATGCGGGGCAGCCGATCCCTGTTGTAGTTACCCCTGTGAACGAGGGGGATATGCCCCCGGAGTTGGCCGCCCAGCTGGCGGCATGGTTGGGCAGAAACAATGAGGGTTCCGTTGCTCCAGGGGACACGGCCGAGGAGGCCAAGCAATTAATGAGGCAGTTGCGGCAATCCCGAGATGCCGCAAAAGCACCTTGTCCTTTTGTTTCCCCGCAGGCTACCGTGGGTCAACCAGGATCGGGCGTTGGTACGGCGGGGTCGACAGTTACGGCGGCAGGTTCAGGTAAGCAGCCATTGCCGATGGTTGGGGTGGAATCGGTACCTTCAAGGAGGGAAAAAATTGTGCAGCATATCCCGATGGAGGTGAAAGAGAGGATATGGGCAGACAAATATGTAAACATGTTTTCCTTGTTGACCGATCACTACGAAATCGAGCATGTAAAAAATCAAAAAGAGTTTCTACATCCAAGTGTATGGCTAGCCAGGATGGCCGGTTTTAGAGTCGATGAATCGATAGGCAATTGGGGCAGAGCGTTCGGAATGTTCAGTGCAATTATGGGGGAACGTAGGCCCGATTTGTTGGGGGAATTGGCCGTGTATCAGACACGTATCATGGAATTTTATGAAACTTATGGAGGGAATCAATGGTTTTCTTATGATAATATATTTCGTAAATCCAAGGAACATGATTCATCCCTGACATGGGATTGTTTTGACTCCATTTCATGGCAAAAAATGGAAAAGCCAGGCGTGGGGAAGTCACCAGCATTGGGGGGTGAGGTGGTCGAGTATTCCCGCCATTCGTCAGGGGCGCCCTTTCGGGCAGGTTCAAGCAATGACCGGAACTCAAGGAATAGTGGCAGCTCAGGGAAAAAAGGGGTCTGCTGGGGCTTTAACAGAGGGAAATGTACTAGGCCACAGGGTTCTTGTAAGTTCAGGCACGAATGTTCGGGGTGTGGGCAGTCCTCCCATCCTGAGAATATGTGCAGAGCCAAGGCTAGTGATACGGAGAGTAGAGGAAGCGCCAAACAGGTCTGAAATAGTCCAGGGGGCGCCTCTACCGACCCCGGTTGATATCATGGCAATGATCCCTTGGCTAAACGAATACCCAGATCATATCTCCGCTGGGGTGTTGCGAGATGGTTTCTCATATGGTTTCCGCATCCCGGCGGGGGATTTTCAGGGTGCAGCACATTGTAAGAATCAACTATCGGTGCAGCAGAACGCGGCGGTGGTACAAGCAAAGATTGGTAAAGAGGTGGCCCGAGGTCGGGTTGCTGGACCATATGACATCCCGCCAGTTGCTAATTTTGTTTGTTCACCCCTGGGTGTAGTCCCCAAAAAAGATCCGGGGGAATTCAGGTTGATACATAACTTGTCAGCTCCAAGGGGTCTTTCGGTGAACGATGCGATTGACCCGGGAGTTTGTTCTATGCGCTACGCATCTTTCGATGAGGCCGTTGCCATTTTGAATCGCCTAGGGCCCGGAGCGCTGATGGCTAAATCAGATATCGAGTCAGCGTTCCGGTTGCTCCCGGTACACCCAGAGGATCAGCGTCTCCTTGGTTTCATGTTTCAGGGTCGCTATTACATGGATAAATGTATGCCAATGGGTTGCTCCATCTCTTGTGCGTATTTTGAGAGATTCAGTTGTTTTTTGCAATGGGCTTTCACAAGAACAACAGGGTTTACACATGTGATGCATTATCTTGATGATTTTCTGTTCCTGGGGGCAGCCGGGGACATAGAGTGTGCACAAGCTTTGAATAAATTTTGTGATCTCATGAGACGCTTTGGCGTGCCATTGGCACCCGGTAAGACAGTGGGGCCGTCTACTTCGCTCGAGTTTCTTGGAATAGAGCTCGATTCCGAAGAGGGGTGCTTCCGCTTGCCCAAGGAAAAGGTGACGAAATTTGAGGCATCACTTAAAACATGTATTAGCGAGACGAAAGTGAGATTACATCAGTTGCAGCAGGTTGTGGGTCAACTAAATTTTGCCCTGAGAGTGATCCCAATGGCGCGCCCATTTTCCCGCTCTATTGCTCAGGCCATGGTTGGCCTTAAGGAAGGCCACCACCGCACAAGGCTCTCGGCAGAGGTTTGTCAGGACATGCGCATATGGTTGGCATTCCTGGCGGATTTCAACGGTCGAGTGGTGTGGAGCAAACCCGCGGTTTCCTCTGAGGAACTGGGGTTGTGGACGGACTCGGCAGGGAGTGTGGGATTTGGCGCGATTTTTGGTAATCATTGGTCAGCACAAACCTGGCCGGTATGGTGGCACGTGAATGGGCTCACAGGTAACATTGGGTTTCTAGAGCTGTTCCCTATTCTGGTGGCCCTGACAACATGGCCTGAGGGGTTTCGTGACCGCTCTGTGGTGTTTTGGTCAGATAATATGACCGTTGTTGAGTGTATCAATAGTCAGGCTGCCCGCTGCAGATGGATCTTGAGATTGCTGAAAGAAATTGTTCTGCTGTGTATGAGGCTGAACGTCCACTTTAGGGCAAGACATGTGCCAGGGGTGTTGAATCAGGCAGCTGACGCACTTTCTCGTTCTCGTATGCAGGCCTTCTGGGGTTTCCTACCCTCAGCGGACCCGGTGGCGGCACCATTTCCCGAAGCTCTCTGGTCTCTCGGTGCCCCGGACTACAAGACCTCGTGGGAGAGAGTTTAGCGCCCAGGACAAGGAAGGCATACGAAGGGGCGTTCCGTTCCTATTGGTCCTTTTTGGGTTCTGCTGGGGGGGAGCTTTGGGGCCAGGAGGAGTATGTCCTGAAGTTTCTGTTATCCTTACATCAGGCAGGCAAATCAGTAGCCACGGCACAGAGGCACCGGGCCGCCATTTCTTTCATGGCACGGGCTCATGGTATCCAGGACCCCACAGCGTCTTTTGTGGTACAGAAGGCGCTGCGAGGGTGGCAACGCCTTGAGGGTCGCAGAGTGGACGACAGGCACCCGATAGGTCTGGAAAGGTTGGCCCTGTTGATGTCCGTACTCCCTGCAACATGTTCATCTCAATCTGAGACAGTACTATTTCGAGCCGCTTTTTCATTAGCATTCCATGGGGCTATGCGGGTCAGCGAGCTTGTAGCAAGGAACAAGCAGGATACGGGGGGGGCTGTGCCGAGAGCACATCCAAATTAAAGGGGAGACAATGGTAGTCTCGTTTGCCAGGTCCAAGACCGATCAGGGAGCGAACAGGGACTGTGTAGTAGTCCACCTGATTCCCGGATCGCCCATGTGCCCGGTGGCATGCGTTGAGGAATATTTGGCGCAGAGGACGGCCACATGGGGGGGAAGCTTACTGAGGCACGCCGACGCCACCCCGCTGACGAGGTTTCAGTTCCAACAGGTGCTTGCGATGGCAATTGCAGCCGCAGGCTTGAACCCGTGCGAGTTTGGGACCCATTCCTTCCGGATAGGGGCTGCTACCGAGGCCACAGCCAGGGGTCTGAGTGTCGAAAAAGTAAAACAGTTGGGGCGTTGGTCCTCGAACTGTTATAAACGGTACGTGCTGAGGAAATAGAAATTTTATGGTCAGGAATGTTCCCTAACGTGTACCCCACCGTCTCCATGTACGAGATTAAAGTGCATGTAACTTCCCTCCTGTGCCAGCTATGAAGACGCAAATACATTTGCGTCCAACGTTAACATGTCCTCTTTCAGATCCACCCTGAATGGGTCGGATATTCCGTTACTAAGTATGCCTTGCCACCGTCTTTGTATGGTGCACTTTCTGTATTCCTGGCTCTGTGTGAGCTAGGCCCCGATTTCTGTCATCGAGCCTTTTCTTTTACAAAGTCATCTCTGCCTCCTGAAACTGCAACGTGGGATGCCCCCCATGAACTCTGTCCTACTCCCTGCGAGGCGAGCGGGGCCTAGCTCGGCCTGCTTGCCTGCCAAAGACAGTATTTTACCTTCACGTTATCAGCATAGCCAAGCTCAGCTTCCCGAAAACACATTCCAGTCTAGCAGGGTAGATAAACAACCCCTCAGCTGCAGAGCAAAGGGCCCGGCCTTTCTGTCTCCATGCAAGTAATTCATAGCTCCCGTTATCATGGTAGACCCATGGCCCCCTCGCTTTACACACAGACACGTAGGCACATATGCACGCATTCATAGTCAGTATAGGATAGCCTCTGCCCAAGAGACCTTTCCTTCCAGATAATATGGTTCCCAAACATCAGATATCAGATATGATATAGGAACGAGTTGATCTGACATGCCAGACTTCTGTCTCTTTCCTCTAGTGTAAATGTCAAGTCCCCTGCACCCTCCAGCTTCACGTCAATCACACGTCATGCAGCTGCGCGCGCATCCAGACCCCAGATTTCTGCTGACATTGCAAGATTCTGCTATGTACCCACCCACTTGTGACACTTTCATGTGACGTTTCTAGCACACACCTCTGTGTACGCCCTAGTTCACGCCTTCTGATTACGTATTGCTAACACGTGTGTGTTCTTATCTCGTTTCTCTCAGCTGTTACGCCTTCTGTATTGGTTACCATTCTGTGCATTAAGTATAAAAGTTATGTATTGTCAATAAAGTATGCTCTATCCCTTCCTGAACCCCAGCGGTGTCAGGAACATGATATCCGGTTTAGAACCATTCCTTTTTAAGGAATAAAACCCCTTAGAACTCTAACACCACGGACTCTGTCTCTTTCTTTCCGACTGAGTTATTTTATAGTACTTACCTGCATAGAAATTAGGATGGTAATTAAATATTTACCACATTAATTTGGCGCCCGAACAGGGACCCCTACCCAACCCACGCGCCGGTAGGTGCGTTGCAGCCTTTGCCCCCTGCCACAGTCAAGACGGACAAATACGCGTACCCGCAGGATTTCCTGTATCTCCCTCAGGCCTACGGAGGTGACGGAGACTGCGATCAGCACCCAGACGAGGCGGTGAGGAGTGCGGAGGATCCCGACCAGAGCCTAGCCGAAAGAAACAAGGTCCGAGGTGTCAAGAGGCCCACCAGTTCCGAAGTATTCACGTATCGAGTCGAGCCGAGTCCAGCCCGGTCCAGTCCAGTCGAGTTGTCAGAGGCCTTCCGTTCCGTGCTTCCCGGTGAGTACCGTTGCTGGGGACGCATCTAGACGGGTGCATTATTATGTATCCGGTAAAGACGGGTTTGGGTACACAAACACGGTCTGCACTGTTTTAGACAGTGTATCTGTACTGTTTAGCAGTATATCAAGTATTCAAGGGGTCGATTTTTTGTTCTCGTTTTCTGGAGTTCAAGGGTAGTCCATATGTGTTCAAAATGTTTCATGTGATTAATGTCGTGGTATGAGTGACTGTTTTTATGTACATTACTGTGTTTTTGTATATTAACTGTGTTCGAGTTAGAGTAAGTAACAAGTATCGAGTATCAAGTACCAAGCAACAGGATGCCATTATTCAATAAATTAAGACAGTTAGGAACTAGGAAAGGGATACTAGAGGAAGCGATTCCTGTCCCACCTAGGGACACTCCCGGAAATTTTATGTACCATAAACATGGCCTAGATGCCATACTGTATCTAGATTTATGGGCTGATTATACCAAGCACCTAGAAGAGAAACATAGGTGGCCTGTTACAGGGACATGGGATGCCGAGTGCATCATGAGAGTAGAGGAAGCACTATGGAAAAAGAAAGCCAGACAATCTCAGAAAGACGCCATAGAATTGTGGCGTAAAGAATCGCATAAACGTGCAGAAAAAGCATTCCGAAAAGCAGAAAAACATAGAGAAGAGTCGGATGAGGTCCGAGAAAACGAATTAGTTGCTGAAGGTATCCGAGTACAAGCAGAACAAGTAGACCGTATACGAAACACTCTTGCAAATGGCATGTATCTAGTGGCCGAGGGTTCGCCTAAGGCCACTCCAGAAATACTGAAAGATCTGCCGCCACCATTGGTTCCGACTAAAGTAAGGCACAAGACCACAAAAGACATATTCCTTTCCTCCTATCTAGACGATGTAGCTCCCGCTTATACAAATCCACGTGCCCACGTACCGCCTACTGACGGTGACGGAGATGGCAACCTACTCCAAGACAATGCCCAGCCAGTACCGCAACAAGCTACACCCGTTCAACATCCTGTACCACCTATTCCCCCGCCACTTCCCGCTCCTACTATTAATCCACTAAATCCTTTCGGGCCTGATCCTGGTAAAAGACAAGTTCCGTTACACATACAGACTCCACAGACAAGCCATGCTCAAGCCTCCGCCTCAGGAGGTTACCAGACCCCGCCACAAACACACAGAATGACCCTTAGGGACCTAGCAAAGCAACGTACACCCCGAATACAGAGTTACGACCTACTTAAAGAACCCCTTACAGATTGCAGATACGATCCAGTACCCGGTAAAGCTGATAGAATGGAGCTAGCATCACTACGCCTACGACGGGGTACAGATTATTTAATGTTATTACCAGGAATGACTGATCATCTAGACAGAATATATCATTTTATCCAGACAGGGGAAGGTCCTGAAAGTATTAAAGAGGCCATGGCTCACCAGAAAACTGACACTCAAGGTTGTATATTACGCTTCTTCATAAATTGTCTAATAAGAGAACGAGACAGGCCTGGTGTAGACAAGGACGAGATGGATGCACTAAACAAATGGGGCCAGAATATAGCCGATGGAAAGCATGATAAACAGAGTTGTATAGCAAATATGTACAAAAGAATCAGGAAAGCAGTAATAGAAATACATGAAAGAAAGGAACCAGAAAGGGAAGGAGATAGCGACAAGATTGAATCCTCAGAGGAGGAAGAACCAGAGGATAACGACACGACCAAAGAAATGATAGCATATGTAGGTAAGGGAAATTACCTTAAGAAAGGCATTCATCCAGAAAGCAAGAGAGTTTTTCTCTCTGGCATCTCAAAAACGAGCTCTCCTGAATATCTGTTTCAGGTTACCGATAAAATACTTCAAGAACGAATGGGGTACCATGTACTCAATTCTATGGATGAACAAGAACTAGCCCGGTCAGCAGTACTATGGGCTGACAATCCTAGCACATATAATGATGATACAGTAGCTCAGACATTTTTAAATCTTTCCCCAGACGAGCAGAAATTAGCTGGTATGTACATGATTCAGCATCTCATTACGTTATACAGAAATCAACATTCTGATCCAGGTCCCCTACCTGATACATTAGAAGCACTACTTTTAAATAGATGGAGAGGCCTAAGTACCAAGTTAATTAGAATAATTCTAGAACAACGGCACAGATATAACGCTTTCTTAGGCCCACAATATGTTTCAGCTCCGCCCCCAGAAAGAAAAATGTTTTACCTCGACAGACAGAATCCTTTACGAGAAGTACATCCAGTCAGAAAAGATGATAACAGCCTAGAACGCGTATTTGTATACACACCTTTAACTAAAATGGAATTACTAGAAATGAAGAAACTAGTACCCTGCCACGATAAAGACCCGGCAGGTTTCCACCGAGAAATTAAAGATATGTTACTCATGGGAGATTACACGTATACGGATATTATGAAAATGTTAAAAGTACTGTTGCCCACAGGCATTTACGAGAAACTCAAGGAAAAAGAATGGGAGGTGGGAGATAAAAAGATTATTTGGACTGAAATAGAAGACGAGGAAAAAGGTCGCACTCCAGGGCTAGGCCTTGGGGAAAAAGCTAAAGCATTACCAGGTTTAATAGTACAGGTTTTGCCAAGACTATTAACAACTAAAAAGGAAGACTGGGACGCAATCTCAGCCTGTACACAGAAACACGATGAAGATACTAGTGATTTCTATTCAAGATTCGAGAAATGTTTTATTATTAATAGTGGCCTGAAACCAAGTAGCGAGTCATACCCGCACCTTTTTGTAACAAAATTAGTCGAGAATTCCCTAACACAGGTTAAGAATAGTGTATATAAAGTCGAAAGCACCTGGCAAGCAAATACGCCATCCCAGATGTTACAAATGTTACAATATCACCAGAACAGAATTAGAGAAGAACAAGATCACGAACAGAGACGTATGAAAGACACGAAAATGAAAATGCTAGTTGCCCAGTCAGTTCCAGCTGACGGTCAGAAAAAGGGTGTGACACAGACAAGTAATTCAGCGACTCCTGTAAAAGGGACATGCAACTATTGCAAGCAGCCAGGTCACTACGTACATGAATGTTCGGTCCTAAAACATAATATAGCAACAGGTAAAACTAAAGAAAGACCACGTCAGCCTAGACAAGATCAGGTCCAGCAACAGACTTCACAGAACATACAGCCTATGCATGCTCCACCTCAGACAGTACAGACTGTAGCGGTATCACAGCCACAGCCTATTGCCGCGACGCAGCAAGTTTCACAGCAGATGTACCAGTATGCCCAATCTGATTATCCCGATTATCAGCGATACACATGAAACAGCCTAGAGAGGGAGGTTGGCTTGCCTCTTATTGAAATTCCTGTAGATCAAGAGGGTCCTTATGTACATAGTCAAGTATTGGGAAAAGACAGAAAGTTTCTAATTGACACAGGGGCAAGTCGCACCACGATCAGTCATGACGAAGTTCCAGGGGCACCCCTCTCAGGCTCACAGAATGTTTCCCTTGGTTTTTCAGGACAGCCTATTGTAAATGAAGTATCAAAACCTGTCCCCCTAGCAGTAGGTCCATTATCACGTGTTACAGACCTGTTACTCACGAAATCATGTCCAGAAAACTTGCTAGGTATCAAGACACTGAAGGCTCTAGGAGCAGTGATATGTTGTTCTCCGGAGGGAGTTAGACTTTTCTTACGTGACTTTAAGGGTCGCTATGTACTGCGAGAGTTTGATGTCAGATTGAAAAATGTACCGAAACACCTGTGGGCACGAGGCCCAACCGATGTAGGTTGTATGCACATCACACCATACCGTGTTACACTCAAGCCAGGAGTTGTATTACCCCGAATCAGACAATACAAGTTACCACCCGATGCTGTAGTGGCTTTACTGGAAATCATTGAAGAGCTCATTGCCCAAGGAGTGGTCGTAGAAACCGACTCAAATATCTGTAATTCTCCTATCATTCCGATTCTTAAACGTACTGATCCCAATGCACCGCCTGTATATCGGCTGGTGATTGATTTACGAGAACTGAATAAATGCATTGTACCACAGTATCCTGTGGTTCCCGACATCTCATCATTGTTGACTGCTATTGATTCAGAGGCGACGTTCTTTACTGTAATTGACCTCAAGAACGCCTTCTTCAGTGTACCCATTGATCCGGAGAGCCAATATCTCTTCGGATTCTGTTTAAATGGCCGAAGCTTCAAATTTTCACGCGCACCCCAAGGATTCACAGAAAGCCCCAGCATCTATAGTCAAGCACTGAAAAGACAACTTGACTGTATCCAAATGCCAGTTAACACTGCCTTACTACAGTACGTCGATGATCTGCTGATCACCGCACGAAGTGAACCCGAATGTGAACAAGCATCACTGACAGTTTTACATTTTCTGGCTGACAAGGGACACAAGGTGTCTCCTTCGAAGCTACAATTCTGTGTTCAGCAAGTGGTGTACCTTGGGCACTTGCTGTCCAAGTGGGGGAGACAGCTCACACCTGATCGCATTCAGTTAATTGCACAGTTACCACAACCCAAGACACAAAAGGAAGTGCGGGCCTTTATAGGCCTCACCTCGTACTGCAGACAATGGATTCCTCAGTATGCATTTCTAGCTAAACCACTGATACAGTTGACAACACAGGAGGCAGCGACTTCGACTGTCCTCCCTTGGACTCAGGAACATACACAGGCTTTTGAGGAATTAAAGAAAGCTTTATGTCAAGCACCAGTTTTAGCGACACCATGTTACAGCAAACCTTTTACACTTTTTGTTACAGAACGTGATGGTACAGCGTTGTCTGTCCTCACACAAGATCAAGCAGGTTCACATAAGCCTTGCGCTTATTTTTCAAGTACATTAGATCCAGTGGCCCAGGCTCTGCCTGCGTGCTTAAAATCAGTTGCAGCGACAGCTCTAGCAATCAGACAAAGCGATTCAATAGTATTAGGACATCCATTGACAGTACAAGTTCCACATTCTGTAGAAGTCCTGCTAAATAGAACACAGACTCAACACCTGACTATAGCACGATTGACAGGTTATGAATTGACGTTATTCCAGCCACACATAGAAATCAGACGCTGTAACATACTCAATCCTGCCACATTGTTACCCTCGATTATGACAGATTCAGCCCCGCATGATTGTATAGAGATCATTAATGCAGTAACAAAGCCCCGACGAGACTTGACAGATGTTGCACTGACTAATCCAGACCTGACACTTTACGCGGACGGTTCATGTATGAGAACAAGCACAGGAGAATTAGTGGCCGCATATGCAGTGACCACTGAAACTGAAGTCAAAGAAACACACCGTATTGATATACTGTCCGCTCAAGCAGCAGAGCTTATCGCTCTGACCCGAGCCTGTATACTAGCCAAGAACAGGAATGTTAACATATACACAGATTCACGTTATGCCTTCGGAGTTGTACATGACTTCGGAATGTTATGGCAAGAACGAGGTTTTTTGACCTCTCACGGAGCCAAGATCCAACACGGTCCCCTCATTCAAGCACTGTTAGAAGCAATACATCTGCCTTCAGGCATATCCATCATGAAGTGTAAAGCACATACTAGAGTTACAGATTCTATTTCCCAGGGTAACGACCTGGCAGACCAAACAGCAAAACATACAGCATTGACTCACACCCAGACAACTGATGTGACAAAGACAATAGTACCGACACATTGTATGACAGTTAGGGATCCCACACTAGATGTAATTGATATTCAGACACATGCTACTCCAGACGAAATCAAGAAATGGACTGAACTAGGAGGGATCCAGACAGACCAGGGATGGGTGACAAAAGGGAAAGCCACATGGTTTCTCCCCGACTCTATGGTTCAAGTCATTATTAATACAGCACATAGTCCAGCACACTTAGGAGAAAAAGCTATGTTAGACAGTTTACAGAATCTCTGGTACAACAAACATTTACGAGCAGCAGCAAAACAGAAAGTGCGTACTTGCATGATCTGTTGTCAGTTCAATCCAGGTAAAAGCGTCCCTGTAGAGCAAGGTGGATTTCATCCTCCCGATCACCCTTTTGAAGTCCTCCAGATGGATTATATCCAGATGGAACGTTGTCGAGGATTCAAGTACGTCCTCATAGTTGTTTGTGCACTTTCCCGTTGGACAGAAGCATATCCAGTCCCAGATTACACTGCTCCGACCACTGCCAAGCAGCTGGTTCGAGAATTCTTCCCACGGTATGGCTTGCCTCGTATCGTGTACTCAGATAACGGACAGCCATTCTCATCCGAGCTTATGAAGCAGGTTTCACTCTTGCTAGGATATCAGTGGAAATTCCATTGCGTCCGACATCCAGAGGCAGCTGGCCTTGTAGAGAGGCACAATCAGACACTGAAAACACGTCTTGCTAAAATCTGTAAAGAGAAAGGGGTCGACTGGATAGTCGCCCTGCCAGTTGCACTATTCTATATGAGAATGGTCCCACATTCGAGATCAGGACTATCCCCGTATGAGGTGGTCTTCGGCAGGCCACCAAATATGTGGGGGACGCCCATGCCTAAGAGAATAACTGATGTTGATTGTAATATGCTGACAGATTACCTTGCCTCCTTGATGTCTGCACTCCAATCATGTCGTTCACAGGTTGCTGCAGCTTTTCCCGACAACACTGATGTAAAGCCACACGATGTCCGTCCCGGGGATACTGTCCTAGTGCGAAATTTCGATAGGAGGAGTCCGCTGGAGCCCCGCTGGCAGGAGCCGAAGCTCGTCCTTCTGACCACGAGGACTGCAATCAAAGTTGAAGGCCGTAAGGGGTGGATCCATTCGAGTCACGTTAAAAAATGTAATGAACGTTTGCCAGAGACTGACTCTTCCACCCCTTCAAAGGACTGCCCAGATTCTAGTGACTCTAAACTTCCCATGGTAGAGAAAACTCCGCAAGAGGAGTATAAATCAAAGTTGCGGTCTAGCAAGTCAGACAGTTTAATTATTTAAGTCCTCCCCTAGGTGAATCGGTTAAATAGTTTCTGACATGTATCCCCTAGACCCCAATAGAGAGAGAGATAGAGAGAAACAGATCAAGAAGCAACGATATTGCAAATCTCTCAAAAGTTACTGTATTGTTACCTTATGGATCATGTTTTCTTTAAGTCTTACGATTATTGTCACAAGTGTAATTTTGCATATCTATTTTCCTATTGCTACACGTGCACATTCTTCTTCTAATAACACTGCCGAGCATTCTTTCAGCGAATTACCACCTCACGAGTTGTCTTACCGACTTGCGCTGCGCAACAATACATTCATTAGTATGTTACATCACTCTCATCAGACCAGCAACGCTACAAATTGTTGGATATGTGGCCGACTCCCTCCCTACCAGAAATATGAGGGAGTTCTGCCCCTTTTCCCGTACCCGTTCACACACAATGGTTCATGTGGCGCATGGTTTAGTTTGATTAATTCTTTAGATTCAAATTCCGTAGTTTATCAGGGTAACTGGGTATGGGGAAACCTGAACACAGTTCTGCATAAAGTATGTTATCCCGACAAGGAGGGACTTCCCAAAAGGACAGGGACTAATCTAGAAAATGAAGTATATGGATTAGGAAATTTTACACTTAACCTCATGATTCTGAATGTTGAATCCGAAACCAAGCCAGACTTGCCCACTATGTCAGTATTACCAGTCAAGGGTGAATTATGTGTCAGAAAGAATGGTTCAGTACACCTGGGTCATAGTAAATGTACTACTGTGATCGAATTTAGTGATAAGGGCAAGTCCACATTCAAAGCTACTCGTCATTCCTATTTCATTTGTGGTCAGACAGCATACATACGTTTGCCACTAGATTGGGATGGTACCTGTTATATTGGATTCTTACTGCCACCTGTTTTCCTAGCTCCACCCGATTATCATAGAAATTCCCGTCTAGTTCACAGACCCAAAAGAGACCTCCCAATTGTCGACTATACTGAGACAGCATGGGAACAGTACACAGATTTCAATAAAGGTTTCTTTCCCTATTTAGGTGCTATCTTTAATAGTAAGTCTATCCGTCACTTGACCAGAACTCTCGAAGCAGTAGTGAAAGAGACTACTTCTGCCCTAGGTAACTTGACCGAAGAACAGTCTGCTATGAGACTTGGCGTTCTTCAAAATCGTCTTGTTCTTGACGTCATACTAGCCGATCGAGGAGGAGCCTGTAAGGTCCTCGGGTCAGCTTGTTGTGTTTTCATTCCAGATAATGCTCCGTCCGTATATAAGGCTATTACCCGTCTCCATAAGATAGCTAGTCAGATACATCAGAACCCAGGCACCTGGACTTGGTCCGGTTGGCTCTGGACTACTATTTCAGCTTGGGGATGGAAAATACTGTCACTCCTTGGAACAATACTACTTATAGTATTCAGTTGCTGTCTATGTTTACAATGTGGGCCAGCGATTTGCGGCTTGTGCGCCACATCCTGCACTCCCCATTCAAGTCAACGTTCTAAATCCCGTTTGAGAAAGGATGAGCAGATGATGCTCACTACACAGATAAATGGATTAATGAAGATTGATATATCATGAAGGGTCCGTAGGGAACAAGGAGGGAATGAGGAAATAGAAATTTTATGGTCAGGAATGTTCCCTAACGTGTACCCCACCGTCTCCATGTACGAGATTAAAGTGCATGTAACTTCCCTCCTGTGCCAGCTATGAAGACGCAAATACATTTGCGTCCAACGTTAACATGTCCTCTTTCAGATCCACCCTGAATGGGTCGGATATTCCGTTACTAAGTATGCCTTGCCACCGTCTTTGTATGGTGCACTTTCTGTATTCCTGGCTCTGTGTGAGCTAGGCCCCGATTTCTGTCATCGAGCCTTTTCTTATACAAAGTCATCTCTGCCTTTTGAAACTGCAACGTGGGATGCCCCCCATGAACTCTGTCCTACTCCCTGCGAGGCGAGCGGGGCCTATCTCGGCCTGCTTGCCTGCCAAAGACAGTATTTTACCTTCACGTTATCAGCATAGCCAAGCTCAGCTTCCCGAAAACACATTCCAGTCTAGCAGGGTAGATAAACAACCCCTCAGCTGCAGAGCAAAGGGCCCGGCCTTTCTGTCTCCATGCAAGTAATTCATAGCTCCCGTTATCATGGTAGGCCCATGGCCCCCTCGCTTTACACACAGACACGCAGGCACATATGCACGCATTCATAGTCAGTATAGGATAGCCTCTGCCCAAGAGACCTTTCCTTCCAGATAATATGGTTCCCAAACATCAGATATCAGATATGATATAGGAACGAGTTGATCTGACATGCCAGACTTCTGTCTCTTTCCTCTAGTGTAAATGTCAAGTCCCCTGCACCCTCCAGCTTCACGTCAATCACACGTCATGCAGCTGCGCGCGCATCCAGACCCCAGATTTCTGCTGACATTGCAAGATTCTGCTATGTACCCACCCACTTGTGACACTTTCATGTGACGTTTCTAGCACACACCTCTGTGTACGCCCTAGTTCACGCCTTCTGATTACGTATTGCTAACACGTGTGTGTTCTTATCTCGTTTCTCTCAGCTGTTACGCCTTCTGTATTGGTTACCATTCTGTGCATTAAGTATAAAAGTTATGTATTGTCAATAAAGTATGCTCTATCCCTTCCTGAACCCCAGCGGTGTCAGGAACATGATATCCGGTCCAGAACCATTCCTTTTTAAGGAATAAAACCCCTTAGAACTCTAACACCACGGACTCTGTCTCTTTCTTTCCGACTGAGTTATTTTATAGTACTTACCTGCATAGAAATTAGGACGGTAATTAAATATTTACCACAGTGCGGTTGCACATGTTGTGAAGCTAATGTCATGAACTCATGCTTCTTGTTTTTGTTTGGTTTACAGTTTTGCAAGCTTACGAGGCGGGGCAGACTGTGCAGTTGACCCGACACCTGGGGACCAGCGGTCAAAGGACACCGGCTGTGGAAAGAGTGGTGTGGGTCGTGGGACACTCATACGTGAGGCGTGCCGCAGACGTATTCAAAGCAGGTGACATGATTCACATGGCTGGGGAATACGGGTACAGGGTGACCTTCTACGGACGGAAGGGGCGGGCTCTGTATTGACCAGTTTCAGGTTTTTATGGAGGGTTTGTTAGGGCGGACGAGGTCACCGCCATCTATACTCATAGTGCATCTTGGGGGCAATGATTTGGTGACTATTGGTCGGCGAGTACTTCTCGAGGTGATATTATCCACTGTAAGTTGGTTGGCGAAAAGGGTCCCGGGGTGCACAATTGCATGGTCCCACATGATCCCACGGAAGGTGTGGCGGGGGGCTAATTCTGTGTCTGCTTTAAATCATTCTGTGAAGAAAGTGAATAACAAACTTGGTAGATTGTTTCGTACAAATACATTGCATTCTATTCCGCATGGGTGTATCAGGGGGGATCAGATGTATCTAGAGGACGGGGTTCATTTGTCCCGGGTGGGGAATGATTTACTCATAGGAGACTTCATAGCCTGGTTGAGGAATTTGTAGCCATGACCTTTAAGTAGGAGTTTTGTGGGGGGTCCGGAAAGCCGGTCAACTATCCGGGCCTGTGGCGGTAAGGTCATGATCGGTGAGCAGTAATTGGAAGATCCCTAGAGGTTTGGGCGTCACCCATTATGGATGGGAGCGCCCGGGGGGAGGCGGCCATTGGCCCCTCAAACGGGAGGCGGTCCCCTCTAAGGATGGGGACGCCGAAAGGGAAGGCGGCCATAGGCCCCTCCCTGGGGAGGAGGGGCTACGGACCCCTCCTCGGAATTTCCCGGGGCCCGGACATCTGCGGCGGCAGGTGTGGTAAGTTGTGTGGGGTGGGAGGGGGGTCTACGCTACCTTCTAGACACCTCACACGAGTCCTCGGACGACCACTAAGATGGCGTCGAGTTACCAGGGGGCCCCCGCTAAGACAAGGGAAATTGGAAGTAGGCACAGAGGTACAGGCCCTGTGCGACCGCCCCTCACAAGTGAGGGGGAAATTGGTATTGGGGATCTGACACCGGTTACGACCTTGTCGTTGGCCCGTAACGTTAGGATGTACAATTTCAATGTTCAGAAATGCATTTGCAGGATGTTTAGTATCGGCTAGGAGAACCTTTGTATTAGTGATGTGTTAAGGTCAGCCAAGAACATCGTAATGTATAAATGAAATTGTACATGATATGAAACTGTTATTTTAATGTTTTAATTTTGTTTCATATTTTAATAAATACGGCCGGGAAGGGTAACTCCCTCCCGCCTTCCAAAAGTTCATAACCGTTTCCGTCTTCCCATCCTTGGGGATTTGTGTTGAGAGGGGGTGGCGGGTATCTCAGCCATATGAACCCATAACCTAGTACACCCAAACTCAGGGCAACCCAAGCGGAACACAAACCAAATATGGAAGCATAGATAAAAACAACCCACACTCTCCTCCTCCCTTCCTATAAATGCAAGAAAACATACAGAGATGAACCTCCTACAACTGTAACATGCCCCAAAAATAATGTTGCGAACACCTAGATGTAAATAGGATGAAGTCACAGTAACATAACAAACTAAAACAATAAACGTGGTCACCGTAGACTACCTTTGATGAGCGATTTCTCACCCGAAAGTCCATGTCCATGTCCATGTAGCTTCTCACTCAAAGTCCAGAAAGTATCTGCCAGATCCAGAGTATCCACTGCAGCAGTACCACAGTTGCAGTGATGACGACCACGTTCCAAATGACCACATGCGAGGGGTCAGCACCAACAAGGATACAACAAACCCACCCTGGATTAAAAAGGTAAAACGCTGCATCGCTTGACAGGAGCGAATGATGAGGAGTCTGGACATCAAGAACGAACGTGGAACGTCAAATAACCTGAAATCCATCGAAAACCAATCTCCAACGTCGTATTCCAAAGCTAAACAAGGAAATCCTTCCCAAAGTGCTAAGATGGCCGCCACAGCGTCGTTCCACGTCAATTTCTAAAGGAAATAGGCCACGTTTAGACGTTGAACATGACGCAGGTAACACCTCTGACATCCAACGTTACAGGGGTCACCCTCACCAATACGCCGGAGAATTCGAGCAACGTCATCAGAAGAACACTGCAGAGGAACGGAGAGGAGCTCCAGCGGCCAACCGTCACCGACTCCACCTCGGTGAGTAAATACAGTTAAATGTCCTCTCGGCCAAGAAATTAGAGTCCAGCTGCGCTGCGGTAGAGAAAGGAGCTCACGTAAAGGCAGCGCCCGTGAAGATAAGAGCGCCCGCCAACACTCCCCAAAACGGCATTTTCCATTAGAAATGGCACACTAGGGATCTTATTATAACTTGACAGTCGATGCCACTGACTATTAAAACAAATTGTAATTCCTCACAGTAGACAGCAGGGCTTGACAAAAGCAACTCGAGACACAGAATGGCAATAATCTTCGCAGTCGCTATTTAAAACCAGCACACAAAAAATGGTCGAACGAAAGTCAAACGCCCTGGTTAGCATGTGAAAGTCAAATTAATTGAAAAAGGTAAATCCAATACTTTTGTTTACAGGAAAAACCAAACAAACTTTAAGCGCTCTGGACTGCAGGCTGTCCAGTTGACTAAGGACACTGGTGGGGCTTACCAGAGCGTAGTTCCATGTAATCCTCTTCTTGAAGATGTAGTTCATAAATTTCAGTCTTTAGTTGTAAGTAATCCAGGGTAATCCAAGGTAATGTAGGGTAATCCTTCACCAAAACGTAGTTCTTTTTACCTCGTCGCCAGTATTGTAAATAAGATAGTCCTCAGAGACCAGATGATGTGTAGATATATTCTTAGATTTATTGATAGGTTGATAACATCAATATCCTTGGGAAGATGGTAAGTCCAAGTATTGCCCCACCAGGAGCAGCCTCTGCTCTGCTCAGCCTGCACACTCCAACTGCCACTCCACAACTCCCAAGCACCCAACATTCCACGACATCATCATACATCCAACATTCCAGACATCCTCAGGCACACCAACACTCATACTGGTTGAACAGTAGAGAAGGAAACCATAGGCAAGGGAAAAGCAGCAGTAGAATATAACAGAAGACTTAACAGGGAGCCAACTTTGTGCGACGATGTTACAAACGATCTGGGACATCACCCAAGGTAAGAGAAAGAACTAGTGGTTAATCACACTTCTTTACACACCGTAATAGTTGAGGGTCGTGTGCGCTTTGGGCCACAGGTCAAATTAAAAACCTTAGTAAAATAAGTTAATAAATCCAGCCTGGCCATAAAATTGACAAAGAAGAGAACTAGATGATACAAAAGCTTTGGGGGTACGAACAATTAACACTGCGTCAATCGTATACAGTAATGCTGGAAGGGGGGAACCGCTCATCATCTGCACACTTGGGGTGCACCTACTAAACTCCCTACTGAAATCGTTAATATACAAAATAAAAAGGAGTGGGGCTAAAACGCACCCATGACGAACCCCCCCCCCCCACCACTAATACTGAATACATCAGTAACATCTCCTTTGTTAAATTTTCCCTGAAATGTGTTAATTCGTAACAACAATTTTATGGTTAACTTGTAAAATATGTTTTATTGGTTAGGCATCTATTCCTTTGCAATAAGAAAAAACTCACTTGACTAAAAAATGATTTAAAGAATAATTTTCTGGAGAGAAAACAGCCTGTGGGAGATCAGCCCCTCTGGCAAAGTATTCTTCCACAGTACCAGCAAAAAAAGAAATATAATAATTTATGGAATAAATTATTTTATCATAACCTATTCAATATTTAACGTCTGATACGGTTCTTTGTGACAGCAACAAAATAAATCAGAGGTGAAAACAAAAAGTTAATAATGCAAGTGGGGTTCAACTCAACTCACTTACGCTGGAACAGGAAGCTGCACTTCTGCCACCTTCCCTTCCCTATCACCTTCTCTTGCCCCACTATCCACCCGCCTCAAGAACTGTTTGATGAAATTCAAGTTGATGGGTTAATACGTAATTTAAGTTGGACTGAACTGAGCAGATTGATCAAACAAATTGAAGTGTTTCAAAATGGCGTAGGCTCTTGTCACACCCAAATTCGTCTCCTGCTATTATAACAAAGACTGAGACTACGAACTAACCCACCTATATGTGTGTGTGTCTGAGCCAGGCATTGTGGATGCTGAATTAATGCGTTTCTTGTGCCACCATGCAAACTGGGACTCTACATTACTTTGATATTTTGGACACTAGGCCCAGCATCACTGCATCATTGTGGAGACTGGGCAATATGTCAGCTTCTATTTGTAGACAAAACTAACTTACGTCCTAAACATGAAATGCTGGAGTTCTGGGAAGAACATCACTAAGTAATGACACATGCCTTGTGGGGACGAAAATGGCATAGTTGCAAAAGACTTCATGCTTAATTTTGAGTGATAATTCTTGCTGATATTGTGGCATGTACTGGTCATCCAATGGCATCGTTTTCTGTGTATGAAAGGACGCTTGCTGCTATCGCTATTATATCAAGACTTGCACAGTACTATATTTCATGAGAGACCTATATTTTAGTCAAGATTCTTCTAACATTGTGCTGGAAAAATCACTATTTTAACGCCACTCTTAAAAACGTCCTTTTTGGAAAAAATCCTCAAGCCCTGTTGGAGGGCTAGAACCTTACACCCGACTCCTACTGGAGGTCCAGATGATTGACTACCTTCCACGGACTCTGCCCGATCATGCTCCTGTCCCCCTCACATTGGTGTTCCCCATGCTTCCTAAACAACAACCCCTATGGAGGCTTCCTGCTTCCGCCTTGCTTAATTCGGGTTTTCATACTGAAGTGGGTGATGCCATTAGGGAATATTTCCTACTAAATGAGGAGACGGTGACATCCCAATCCACCCTTTGGGACACCTTAAGGCATATATACGGGGGTATGTATCTCAAAACACGTGGGGGTGCTACACTCCATACGAAGGGATATAGAGGTCATAAAGAAGGAACCGAAAGACTTGGACATAGCGTCACAGACTACAGCGTCACTTCAGGAGTTACAAGAGAGGGCAAAATTATTGACCGAATTCACAGATTTGGCTTCCCAAGAAGTTAAATACCTCGGCAAATATGCGATGGGCTTCGCATATATTGAGGGCGAGAGGCCAGGCAGGACACTTGCCCGATTGTTCAGGCTTCAATACCAGTCGATGTTTATCACACATTTAGACGTGGAAATGGGTATAACATTGACAAAGGGAACCAACATCACTGCTGCTTTTCTTTCCTATTACACTCAGTTACATACAACTCGGAATCCCTCTACCGGGCAAGCTCTGATGGATTTCTTACAAGAGATAGCTATGGTCTGGTTAGAAGATTGGCAACGCGAGTTCTTGGACTCCCCAGTAGATGTAGATGAAATCAAACAAGCGATCAGAAACTCGGCAACCTGCTGAGCTCCCGGCTTGGACGGTCTAATGGGTGAGTTCTATAAAGCTTATCAACACGAGTTAGCCCTGCAACTGTTAGAAGTCGATGATGAGGCCTTACAGAACAGATCCCTTGCCCTAACAGTGCATGAAGCTATTGTCACGCTGTTGCTTAAGCCTGGGAAATCACCACGTCATTACATATCCTACAGACTGCTGTCTTTACTCAACTATGACTACAAGATTTTAGCCAAGATATTGGCTGCTTGTCTAGCACTGCTGGTAGATACCATACTGTGCCATTTTCAGGCACGATTTGTCCCCTGCAGGGCCACCATGCTCAACCTGCGGGCCAATTTCTCACCAATTAACCAAATGGAACCTACTTTGTCAGCTGCGGTCATTTTACTCAATGCTGAAAAGGCCTTCAGTTCATTAGAGTGGCCTTTCCTCTATGCGGTAATGCAGAAACTGGGTATTCCGATAATTTTTTTAAGCTTGGCACGTCTCCTGTACTTTGCCCCGGTTAAGAACCTAAAGTTAAATGGTGAAATAACAACTCAGTTTTCTTTTACACAGGGCACTAGACAAGGGTGTCTCCTTTCACCCCTGTTATTTATCGTGGCCATGGACCCCCTGGCACAACACATTTATGAGAGGCAACTTCATCACGGCTTGCATTCCCACACGGGCCCCTTACCGCCTCATTTTATGTGGATGACGTTATGTTGTTCATGCGGGAGCTAGTGACAAAACTGGCACCGCTGTTGCGTGAAGTGGTCTGGTTCGGAGTATATTCCGGACTGGTCATCTATTGGACAAAATCGGAGATCTACCCCTTTACACCGGCCAGCACTCAGGAAGAATTTGAGTTCCTCTTGAAGTGGTGTACTGAGCCCCCAAAATACCTTCGCATTTTTTTGCACTGCAATGCAGCTGAGGTGATTCACCTCAACTACGGTCCAGCAATAGAACGGCTTACAACTCAGATCAAGTGCTGGATTGGGCTTCCACTTTCCATTGCGGGTAGAATAGCCATAGTGAAAATGGTGGTTATACCGCGTATCTTATATCTTTATTTAAATATTCCTATCGCCCTCACAATGAAAATGTTTTGATAACCTCCGGACCTTGCATACTCGCCTTGTTTGGGCTGGTAAACAACCTTGCATAGGCTGGAACTCCCTGATTATCCCCTTTGAACAGGGACGATTTGGAATCCCTGACTTGTATTTATATTATCTTACTGCCCAAATCCATTTCACATATTACTGGTGTCATCTGGATGCTCAACTCCAGTATCTTAAACCAGAGAGATCCCAGATCTATCCCAATCCGCTGTCCGCTATATTGACGCAGTGCCTTCCCCGCTGAGATTCAGATGCTACCCAACACATGCTGGGCTTGGACAAAACTACGAAGGTATTTGTAGTCTGACTTTTTATACTCTGCACATATACCATTGGCAGATAACCCGTGGCTGCCCCCCGCCCCCGAAACCATCACCAGTCACCCACGGACGGTGGGTGACCTGTTCAAAGACTCGCCCTTGTGTACCACTGACAAACTTTTTTCTCATAGGGATGCTCCTTACACGGACAGATTCCTCCTGTATAGGGTTGGTAGATCCCTGGCTGTGGCGATTCCAGATGCGAAAAAGGAACCTGCAGACTTTCGCCCCTTACATTAGTCATAGCTTTCTCGGACGGTACTCATTTGGTTTCGCGACTGTACCATCTTTCCCTAACTCTTCGACTCGTGGTCGGTGCTAAGGCGCGTGCAGCCTGGAAATTAGATTTCCAGTGACTCTGGACATGGAACAGTCTTGGATTGACTAACCGCAGTCACTGTGGAGACGTCTGGTTCCTGCCCTCGTGTGTGTCAATACACCACTGCAGTCACCAGATTGCCCTGAGCAACTGGTGTTCATCACCACTCCTGCTTCTTTAGGACCCATCTAACCCCTCAAGCCATAGTGTGGCTATACCTGACCATGAGGGGGCATGAGCAGTTGGGCAATGCTCCAAATCAAGAGTTAGGCTTTAAGGGGATGTTCGACTCTCCAACCTGAGAGGGCTATGTGTCCAATGAAGGCAAATTGCAAGGCTGCAGGCCAGGATTTCTCTCCCCACTGTCTCATTCGAGTTTCCAGTGGACTCGCAGATGAGCTCTGGCTCCTGCTTTCTAAAGCCATTAACTAAAGGCCTTGCCGCAAACAAGAGGGGCGTCCCTTGTCCCTGAAGGCCCCCACCCCAAGTGGGGGGTGCACAATGCTCTCACCTGGTGCTCCCCCTCCCTGCTCGTACTCCTAAGGAGGTTGCCTGCTGCTGACAGCTCTATAGGTGCCGCATGCCATCCATCCTATTGCACCGACACTCAGGCCATCAGTCCCAGCAATCTCGCCGTACCTGCCATGGGCAGTTTCTGACTGGCCGGCAGTCGGTCCTATTGGCATTGCTGCCACAATGTTGTGGCCGGCGTGGGGCATGAATATCTCTCTCCCTGAGGGGGTAGGAGGGCTCCGACGAGCTGACGCATCCTAGGAAGGAGGTGTGACCAGCTGCCCGGGACTTCCATTCCTCTGGGACGCCATGTTCTTCAAGGGCCCACCTCCCAATCTCGTTGGCTGCATGGCCTCAGTGGCGGCTGGTGGAATCTGAAATTTGTGAGGCATATGCAGAACAAATCAACGTATGCGTGCGAGCGCAGCGAGCGAGCCCAACGGAAATAAGGAGGTTCGGGGGTGTTCTCCCCTGTGAATACATTTTTTTAAAATTTGCATTTTTTTGGTGCGATTTGCAGCACCATTTCTGGGATAAATGGACTAAAAATGTAGTTCTTCTAAGCATTCATAAAAGAAAACAGAATTTCTGGGTTGCCAAGCAAGTTTGACTTCTGAAGAGGGTTAGGGTACTGAGCAAGACTGCTTTGGCTCTTCCCTTTCCAATAGAAAACACTAGTTAGTGATGTGAACAAGTTCAATGGATAAACCTTGGGTCCATTCTCCAGTGGGCGCTCCAGGGTCTTTTGAGGAAAACAGGACGCTTTTAGCTGCTCTCGTCAAGGTGGCTGGAGAATGAATAGCCAGGAGAGGACACCCGGGGGCAGTGCGCACCTGCCTGGATATACCACACCAGTGAAAACACCTCGCCCGTTACTATTGCCACAATGCACCTTGCCTCCCAGGGCACTTGACAGCTGTGTGTGCATACAAACATTCACTGGTCCCCTTTCCCGCCCTCCGCCGTGGTTCGGTGAAGAGTGGGTGACCAAGTCATAACATGCCCACCGGGTGTTACCTTGAGTAACCGCACCTTGAGTAGAAGCGACACGGTATTTATAGTGCTTAGAAACGGCAGGTGCGCAGTATGAAGTACTGCATGAAAAAGAAATTTTTTTATATTTGAAGTTGACTGTTGGGGACCATAGCACGAAATGTCAGGCACAGAAAATGTGCTAAGGTTTGCTAATAAGCGACTGGGTTTTGAAATGCCAGCCTGGCACTCAACCAGGATAAGTCTGTTCATCAGACATTGTCCCATGAAATGCACAGAACCATAAAACCACCTTCTGCCCCTATGTAGTCATGAGGCGACAGGCACACCAGACTCCCATCATATACATAACAATTAATAGGCATTCCCATCAGATGTACAGCCTTGGAATATACTATGAAATAGCCCATCTGAGACTGTGGCTCGAATTTGGGAAAATAGGCGGGAGATGCCAGTGCAGACAGACAGACTTCTGTGAGGCAACACACCCTGGAAAAGAGAACTGTTTGTGCCTCGTCTTCGGGCCACGGTCCAGGTACATTGTGAAAGTAGTAAATAAGCCAAGGGGCAAACTTTTGGGTGTGCTTCTGTACTAGTGACTAAGAACCAACAGGGATTATTCAAAAGAAGAATGAGTTACATCTGGCTGAGAAATTCCCATCAGCCCACCCTTCTGGCGGAATCTCATCATGTAGGATGGGTAAACAATCCGAACACCACCCAAACCATCAAGTGACGGTGCGGATGTGGATGTCAAAAGAAACTCTAGCCAGAATGTTGCTCAAAAAGGTGATGTTAATGAAGTGCAGTGCTCTAGTGAAAGTGATTATTAAAATTAACTACTTAGACAAAAAATATGTTTAATGAGCATTGTCCAAGTGTCAAAATTAAAACCATGCCTGGTAGTCTGAATCTATAACTACACCATGGCGCTGTGCAGGACGGTCAACATGTTTCAGCCTAGATGGAAACTCTATCCGGCTTTCTTCAGGACCCTAGTGATGGTAAGCTACTGCAACAAAAAGAAAAAACTGATGTGATGGTAATGTGTAAATAAAGATAAATAATATACTTTACAATATTTGTATCGACCAGGAACTTGGAGCCCTAATGTACACAGGAAGAAGTAAATTGACTTTTCCCTGTTCGAAAAAATACATAGAAAACACACATATTTACATGTATATATCCACATAGTTACAAAGAAACTGTACAGACAGTACCACTGCATGAGTATTATATACTCCGCTTAATCGTGAGCATAATAGCCCTATTACAGAAAGGAAGTACCTCTCAGTAATACTCACCCAGCTTTTTGTGGGAGACAACCTCACCTCACCCGGCAACCGCTCGGGAATATGAGGCCCCGCTCTAGCATGTAAGAAAAATTAGGGACATAATTAGCAAACTGTCTCATATGCCCAGACAAATTACTTTACATCTAAACCCTAACAATTTGTAATGGGTGCTATCCTATCATCCTATGGCTTAACCTACTCAGGTGCCAGACAAAAGAAACAAAGAACTCACACTATAGAAGATGCCAGAGTAGTTTATGGCATTATCATTAAAATAAACAGATACTCTGTACTGTTACTTTGCTTCCCCGATCTGATCTTTTACTAAGTACATGGGGCAAAGAAATTGCAGAAGGTTATGAAACAAACATCTACAGGTTAAAAACGGATTATTCAAACCTGCCTCTCTTAAGCCGAGTGTCATTAGCTCAAAAAAGGGGGGGAAAGGAGGGAAGAGCCTTACCTGTCCGTCGGTACCTCTCTCTGGTATCCGAGAGGAAGTGGAGGTACCGACTGGACTTCCCCTTGTGATTTTATACTGGGGCTGATTGGTTAATTGCCTGCATTTGAAAGCCAATTAAAATTGTGTTTCTAGGCGCCATACCTTTCTGCGCCTGTGCTTTGCCAAACCAATTCATAGCTAGTCCATCACGGGATAACGATGGCTGAATACTTACGCGGTAAATGTTCACCAACAGGTTTAATTGTAACAAATACTCCGCGACTTTTCCTCACAGATAAAGAATTTCTCTGTGACTCGTCCCTCATTGCGTGGCGGTGCACGCGAGACTGGCTGATCCTCATCATCAACACCGCAAAGAAAACAGCTGATGCTATTTTTTTTTTTTTTTTTAATTTTTGAAAACCTTTATTCGGAAACAGAAACACACAGCTATTTAGCCTAACATCCCGGAGGCAAGGCAGCAAAAGTGAAGGAGGGCATTAGTGTTCAACAATAGAAACATAATCATCAAAGGTTAATTTTTATTATAGAGAAACAACAACTGGCGCCCGTGGGCGCGAAAGTGGCAGTACGTAAAACATGACGCTGAGTGTCGGGGATGGGTAGGGAATAGGGCAGGAATACTATCAAGAAAGGAAAAATTCAGGACTGGAGGGAGGGAGGTGGGGGAGGGCATCAGGAGAAAGAATCACTTCGAAGTTCAGTTGGCGTCACAGGTCAGGGAAATGCAGTATCCTGTTGGTCAATTGGTTCAGGTGGTTGGCAAATACCCCCCCTATATTCATTCCATGCTCCCCAGATTTTCGTCCAGTTCCGCGGCCTCCCCCTGGCTGCATAGACCGTCTTTTCCCGAATCATGCACCAGTCCATGTTGGCCTTCCACTGCACCAGTAGAGGGGCCGCAGTCGCACCCCACCGCTGGGCTATGTCCCTCTTCGCCACCATGTTCCCAAGGGTGACCCACCTAGTCTGCGCAACATTATGGTCGGACGGTTCCCAAACATTTAGGAGGCATCGACGGGCCTCCGCATGGGAAGCCACGCCAGTAACTCCCGCCATCACGCGGTGGATCCTCCTCCAATAGGAGGCGATCACCGGGCAATCCCAGAGGATATGTAGGAAGGTGGCAGGAGCCCCACACCCCCTGCGGCAAAGACCATCAGAGGAGAAACCCATGCGCATCAATCGGGGCCCAGTCACATACACCCGGTGGAGGATCTTAAACTGCACAAGGCGGAGACGGGAAGAGACGGCAACCTCCTTAGGAGAGGAAACCGCACTCTGCCAATCCTCGTCGTCCAGCTCAAGGCCATCCGCTACCCACTGTTCTCTCAGGCCAAGGAGGAGGTCTGTACGTGCATTTATCAGTTTCTTGTACGCGAGGGAAATCGCACTGTCTGGCACATGCCCATCCAGGATCCTATCCTCCAGTGGGGAACTTTCAGGAATGACGCCATCCGGCGGGGAGGCAGAAATCAGCGCATGTCTCAACTGTGCATAGCGGAAGAACTCCGTCGCGCCCAGCTGGTACTCAGCCTGTAACTGGGGGAAGGTCTTAATCAAGCCCCTAGAAATCATATCCTCAACCCTGCTGATGCCAATGAGGTCCCACTTGTCAAAGCCTTTGGTGTGCCACAGTCTACCCAGGATGTCGGAGTCAAAGAGGGGAGTGAACCTCGTGAGTCTGCCCTGCCATCCCTGCGCCTTGGTAACTGCTTTCCAGATACGAACCGCCGTGCGAGTGGGGCCCGTCAGTTTGCGGTCAAAGGACTTGGAATATAGGGCACGGTAGTAATTACCGCCTCCCATCAGCCATCTATCCATGGCGTATCCAGGGTTCTCCACAGGGCCGTAAAATCCATGGTTCAGGGCAGCGAGCTGTGACGACCAATAGTACCGGCGCACGTCGGGGAGGGCTATGCCCCCATCATACCAGGGGAGCGTGAGCTTGTGGAGGGCCACACGAGGGCGACCCTCCCAGAGGAGAGTACGGAGAAGGCCGTCAATGTCGCGAAAATAGCGGGCAGGGACAGGGTCTTGCGTATTCTGTAGTGCATAGAGGAATCTGGGCAGAGCCATCATCTTAAAAAGGGCAGCGCGGCCTAGGAGGGAGAGTGGGAGGTGGCGCCAGCTATCGACGTCACGCCGCAGCCGCTGAAGTGGAGGGAGCAGATTGTTATCATACCGGAGCTTGGCATTACCGGATATATATATACCCAGATATTTGAAGCCGCGAGAAGCGATCTGGATACCGCAGCCCCCCGGGAGGCGCGGGGTATCCCCTTTGAGGACATAGAGGGACGACTTGGCCCAGTTAATAACCAGGCCGGAGTAACGCCCAAATAGTCTGATGACATCACAGGCCACAATAAGGGAACTACCCGGTGAAGACATGTACAGCAGTATGTCATCAGCGTAGAGAGAGACCCTGTCCTCAAATCCGGGGGCCCATTCGATACCTCTCAAGTCGGGATGGGACCGCAGCTGCGCCGCAAGGGGTTCAAGAGCCAGGGCAAACAACAGGGGGGACAAGGGGCAACCCTGTCTGGTGCCACGACGCAAAGGGAAGGGCGCCGACAGGCGACCATTGACCGTCACATTGGCCATCGGGTCCGCATAGAGGAGTTTCACCCAGCTAATGAAGATCGGACCGAACCCGAGTTTAGCCAGAACCGCCCATAAGTAGGGCCATTCTAGTGAATCAAAGGCCATGGTAGCATCCAGGGACGCCAGCACCGCTGGGTCCTTAAGAGTGTGGGCCCGGGCCATAACCCCATGGAGGCGGCGCAGGTTCAGGGCAGTGTTGCGGTGTGGGATGAACCCAGATTGATCGGGGTGGACAAGGTCACTAATCACTCCAATCAACCGATTAGCCAGGAGTTTGGCAAGGATCTTAGGTTCCACGTTAAGGAGGGAGATGGGACGGTAAGAGCGACAGACGTCCCGTGGTTTGCCCTCCTTGTGGATGACCACGATGGTAGCCAGTCGCTGGTCCAGGGGAAGGGAGCCTCTCTCAAAGGATTCAAGGAACATCTTGCGGAGATGCGGGGAAACCGCATCCGATCGGATTTTGTACAGTTCCACTGGTATACCGTTGGGCCCAGAGGCCTTGCCTGAATTAAGGGAGCGAATCGCAAGGTCGATCTCGTCCGCTGTAATGTCCCTATCCAGGTCCTCCCTCTCTTCCTCGGAAAGACTGGGCAGGTCTATATCAGCGAGGAAGGTCGTAGTATCCACCTCCGAGAACTCCGAGGCAGACTCATAGACTCCACGGAAGTAGTCCGCGAAAGAGTCAACAATGGCGCTGGGGTCCGTGAGGAGCGTACCGTCGTCTCCGAGGAGCTCCGGTACCACTCGGCTGGCCATCTCCCTCCTGTCGAGCCAAGCCAACAGTTTCCCGGCCTTATCGCCCACATCGTAGATGCGGCCTTGCTGTTCTCTGGCGAGAACAAGAGCGGCATTAGTGGCCAAGTCATGGTACTCCGCTTGTTTCAGCGAGAGATTGTGGAGGGCCAGGGGGTCCGGATCGGAGCGCAGCTGGGCCTCGAGGTGTAGCACCTCCTGCTCAATGGCCAGCATAGCCGAGTCCCTATCCCGGCGGGTGGCCGCGATGAGTGCCTGGGCCTCACCACGGAGCACCGTCTTAAAAGCTTCCCACAGTGTAACGGCCGACTCCACCGAGCCCACATTTTCGGTAAAATATAGGTCAATGGATTTGGCCAAAAGGGTGCGGGTCTTAAAATCTCGAAAGTACCAAGGATTGATCGCTGCCGGGCGTTCCGACAGAGTCACTCCAAAGTCGAAAGAGACCCATAACGGGGAATGATCGGAGATGCCTCGGGCAAGGAAGCGGGCCTCCGACACCGCTAGGGCATCCGAGGCCAGCGTAAGGACATAGTCCAGTCGCGAGAGACTTCCGTGCGCACCCGACAGGAAAGAAAATTGACGAAGCGTGGGGTGCAAAAGCCGCCACGTGTCCACCAGCCCAGTAGAGTCAAGGAAGGACGGCAACCACATCTGTGGTCCACTCAGGTCGCGAGGCGGTTGGCGGTCGAGGAGGCCAGAGCATACCGCATTAAAGTCACCCCCCACAATCAAACGACCAGCCGGCATAGACAAAATGGCAACACCAAGGTCCTGGAAAGTACTAGATTGAAGCCCTGGGGGGACGTACACAGACAACAGCGTGAGGGAACGCCCTTCCCATCTCCCGGATACGGCTGCGTACCTCCCCCTATCGTCTATCAAGGTGGTCCCTATCTCTAAGGGAAGGGATGCGCGCACAAGAATCCCCGCCCCCCTGGAGCCGGAAGAGAACCCCGAATGAGCCACCATTTTATAACCTTTGTGATTCAGGGCTTTACAGGCATTGCCCACCAAGTGCGTCTCTTGAAGAAGTACAACATCCGGCATATGCCGCTTAACCAGTTGAATAACCACCCCTCTCTTGATACGATCACCCAACCCGTTAACATTCCAACTAAGAATTTTCAACACCCTACCCCTCATCCCTCCACCACCCACCCCACCCATCACCCAAAGACACTTGCATCAGGAAAAGTCCAGGATCGCCATCGTCCGTGTGCCACAAGAAAGAAAAAAAGAGAAACACAACACAAACCAAAACTGTACTCAACCAACCCCCCACCCTGCACCCCTGCGTTAGACTAGAAAGCCCCCCCAACCTGCAGTGTGCCTGTCGCCCCATTAACTACTCTACCGAAGACCCAGAGGAGGAAGGAATCCCCGTGGAATCGTCCCGCCACCCACCATTAAAAGAAAGGAGAGAATAATCACACCAAAACAGTAGTCTGACGATCCTTCGAGGCAGGGGTAGCCCCGGCTCCCAGTTCATTCTTGCCGCTCCGCACCGCCTGAGGCTCCTCCAACATCTTCCTCACGCTCCTCACGTTCTGGTGTGACAGTGTCCAGCCACTCGCTCACGTTGTCCGGGTAATCAAAGAAGTAGGCACGGCCCTTGAATTCCACACGGAGCTTCGCAGGGAATTGCATAGAGTATTTGAGACCCATGTCCCTGAGGCGTCTCTTGACTCCCGCGTAGCTCAGTCTTTGGCGTTGCACCAGTCTGGTGAAATCCGGGTAAAAATGCACCTCCGCGTTCTGATATTGTAGTGGCCCATGCGATCTGGACGCCTGGAGGATCGCATCTCGATCTCTGAAATTGAGAAGGCGCGCCACAATGGGTCGCGGCGTCGCCCCTGTTTTAGGTGGACCACCGGGCACACGGTGGGCACGTTCCACCGAAAAGAAGTTGCTCAGCCCTGAGGGCGCCAGATGTGTCTTAACCAGTTCTTCCACAAAAAGATCCGCTGCGCCATCCTCAGACCCTTCCGGAACCCCCACTATGCGGACGTTCTGCCGCCTGGCTCGCCCCTCAAAGTCCTCCAGCCTTTTCGAAAACTGATCGGCAGTCGATCTCAGGTTCCGGACCTCCGCTTGTAGTTCAGAGACATCCGAGGTCAGACTAGTGGTTTTAATGTCCAGCGCTCTCACACGGTCATTCGTCTTGCCCAGGTCGGTCCTGATTAGAGCAATATCAATGGCCATGGAATCCACCTTGTGGGACAGAACCTCGTGCTGGTGTTGTGCGTCGGCACGGAGGCTGGTGATGGCACCCATAATGTCCACCAGGGTAGGATCCGAGCCGTCCGGCGGGGCATTCAGTGGGGTTCCCTTGGAGACAGCACCCGACGCAGGTGGTGATTTGAGGTTGACATACCGCTCCATACGGTTGTTCTGCGTCTGCGGTTTGCCCCGACTACCTTTATTTGATGCCCTCTCCGGATCGCCCCTGCCCGCCATGTTGGGTCCTCAAGAACAAAGGACCGGTGGTCGCCGGTCAGGGTCCACAGACAGGAGTCAATCAGATCAGAAAGACAATCAGGTCGACCAGGGCAGGGCTAGAGCACCGCGTCTTCACCAGGGTGATGGCAAGCAAGGCCCTCGCAGCACGATCGAGCGAAGTGGCGAAGTGATGAAGTCCGGATGGACAATGGCACCGTTACGGAGCGGAGTTCAGCTCGACGTAACTTCGCTCAGGAGCCACCGAGTCGGGATCCGATTGCAGCCCCCGCCTCAGCAGGCCGCCAGCTTTACAGTGCCACCAACGTGGACCAGGATTCTAGGCAGGATAATTGCGGTGGATCGGACGGTCCACGGAGCTCCGAGCTTACGCGGCCATCTTGGTCGCCCGCGAAGCTCCTCCCCCCAGCTGATGCTATTTTAATAGAAATTCAGCTATTCGAGGGACAAATTAAAGCCACCCTCACTAACACTGTTTTCAAAAAACATCTAGACGAGACCAATAAAACCAATAAAGATTACAGTGATAACATTCTTATTAACAAAATAGAGAAGTGCAAAAAGGATTTGGCGCGTTTTTCTATGACAAAAATCTTCCCGTATACCAGTGACAATTGGGTTGCACCAGATTATAATAGCAAAGGAAGGCGCTATGGCTCCAATTACTCATCCTCAGGATCAGATCCTGGTACTGACTCTGATAGCTCAAATACAGGGACGTCACAAATGAGAGGGGGCGGCCAACAGCGTAGATTCAGTAAGAAAAGAGAAATGCGAGGATTCTATCAGAACCAAGGTCAATGTTGGCCACCAGGGCCATGGGGTTTCCAACCACCTCCGTTTGCACAACACATGCAGGCATTTCCTCAATATCCCCAATACTTCCAAGACCAGTCTTTTTTAGGGCAGGGTCGAGGCCGCAATTACGGCAGAAGAAGAGGACAACAGAATGTTCAGTGGGAGACAGAGCAGACTTTCCCCAATACCAGGAGCCGGAGAGTAGCTCAGGTGACATCCAGCACGGGGGCGACAGAAATCTAATAGTGAACCTCAGATCTAGGGATTTGACTAATTATGAACAGGATGTCCTGGGAAAAGGACTGGGCTTCGTTCCTACCAATAAGGGTGATCCTTTTGAGACTAGATGTGAGTTAGAAAAGTTTTTTAGGAATGTTCGCCTTCACTTTTTCCTTAGGACCAAAGAGAATGACTCAATTACAGAGGAAGACGACCACCTAATCAATACGCGGCTACGCCCTAAATCTACATTCACTCCGCTAGCACATCAGGTCCCCTCAAAAGTAACAACTTTTGAACAAGTAGTGACCCATGATGTCATGGCCTTATTTGATGAAAATCAACGGAGTTTCCAGAATCTTTCCACCAAAGAAAGAAGGGCCCTTGTAAATTTCTCTCAAGATCAATCAATCATTATCAAGCCGGCGGACAAAGGTGGTGCCACTGTCATTATGGACATGGTTACCTACCGCCAGAAGTGCCAAAGACAATTGGACAATACCAACTCCTACCGACGACTAGCCAGTGATCCCACCCCACGACTCCTAATGGAGATCAAGACCTTAGTGGATGAAGGGAGTGCAGAAGGATGGATCACACTTCAGGAGGCAAAGTTTTTGGTAACAACAAATCCGGTCATGCCCGGATTTTGTTTTTTACCGAAACTATACAAACCCACCAGGGCCCCCCCAGGACGTCCGATCATTTCAGGGATCGGCTCCTTGTTAGAACCGCTGTCCACATTTGTGGATTTTTTTCTGAGACCTCTCGTTAAAGAAATGCCTACGTATTTGCAAGATAAGGCTGATGTACTCAGACTGTTACCAGAGGTGGAATTCAACGTCGCAACTGACCTTTTAGTCAGTTTCGACGTCGAGTCCTTATACACCTGCGTTCTGCAGGAGGAGACCCTGGAGGCTATTAGATCACTTTTAGCCGTACGTGACTTAAAGAGCATTACTCCAGTTAATTTTATTATGGAGTGTGCCAGACTGGCAATGATGGAGAATTACTTCAAATTTGAAGATCAGATTTACCTCCAAACCTCAGGGACATCCATGGGGAGTATTTTTGCCCCAAGCCTCGCCAACCTCTACGTTCACTTGTTTGAACAGCACTATGTACTCACCCATAGCAACCCCTATTTCCATCAGGTGGTGCTATGGAAGAGGTACATAGATGACATCTTTTGGTTTTGGCGAGGTACATCATCAGAGGTTAAACTATTTCATGAATGGCTTAACGAATGAAACCAGTTCCTGAAATTTACTGTTGAGTTCAGCCAGGAACAATTGCCATTCCTGGACATTCTTATTTTCCCGAGAGAAGGAAGACTTGCGAACTCTACAAAAAACCTATCTCAAGGAACTCGCTGTTGATTTTCAACAGCCACCATCCCCGGACTTTACGTGAGAATCTCCTAGTGGGACAATTCCTACGGGTCCGTAGAAACTGTTCATCTAAACCACTCTTTGAGAAACATGCTAGAGTACTTTCTAAGCCACTACAAGAGCGGCGGTATCCACAGCATCTAGTGAAAAAGGCTTGGAAACGGGTTTCAAATAATAACTGTGAGGCCCTTTTGTAGAAAAAGCCTGAAAAGGCACCTCTGGATAGGCTGACTTTTGCCAGCACATTCAGTGTACTTTCTAACAAGATTCAGAAGACTGTACGTAGGCATTGGAACATCTTGAATGTAGATCAAACTAGCATTTTGCCACCTCTGTTTTCTTTTAAAAAAGCCCAGAGTCTACGCGACAGTCTGGTCCATACTAGACCTAGAGCACAAGTGACAGAATTGTCTAACACACTCTGGAATCTTCCCCCAGTACGTGGTCATTTTCCCTGAGTTCCTGCAGTGCATACCCTCAGACTTATCTGGTTCAACCAACACGAAGTGCATTGACATCTTTTGCATTTATGGTCTAAGTTGCAAAGATTGATTCCTCTGTATTTTGGTTGCAGGAATGGATTCGCCTCTGGGTCAGGGGCTGCATTCCCGTGAGTGTTCAGATAAGAGAGCATTGTCTCTTCTTCTGGGCATGCGCGATGATTGTTCGTGAAACGGAGATATTTCTCTAACAGTATCTCCCCTAAATAAAAAATGACTAAAAAAAAACCCACCTTTTATAACAAATTAAACGTATACTTAAGATGTGTAATTTGGTGGGTGTGGTGACAATCAGCCGAAAGGCGCTTTTTTAATAAGAACATATAATAAGGGTCTGTTACATACAGCGCTACATATTGCCATCAGTTTTAAAGGATATCGATTCTGTTACAAAGGTACAGCGCACTCCGTGTGCGGTTGAATGTATTCTCGGGCAGCATGCACTAGCGCATGCGTGAGGGAATAGTGCTCCTTCTCCTGAGCATGCGCGCATCAACCAGCGTTTTTCGCGCACGCCCGATTGACTAGCTATGAATTGGTTTGGCAAAGCACAGGCGCAGAACGGTATGGCGCCTAGAAACGCGATTTTAATTGGCTTTCAAATGCAGGCAATTAACCAATCAGCCCCAGTATAAAATCGCAAGGGGAAGTCCAGTCCGTACCACCACTTCCTCTCGGATGCCAGAGAGAGGTACCGACGGACAGGTAAGGCTCTTCCCTCCTTTCCCCCCCTTTTTTGAGCTAATGACACTCGGCTTAAGAGAGGCAGGTTTGAATAATCCGTTTTTAACCTGTAGATGTTTGTTTCATAACCTTCTGTAATTTCTTTGCCCCATGTACTTAGTAAAAGATCAGATGTGGGAAGCAAAGTAACAGCACAGAGTATTTGTTTATTTTAATGATAATGCCATAAACTACTCTGGCATCTTCTATAGGTGGGAGTTCTTTGTTTCTTTTGTCTGGCACCTGAATAGGTTAAGCCATAGGATGATAGGATAGCGTCCATTACAAATTGTTAGGGTTTAGATGAAAAGTAATTTGTCTGGGCATATGAGACAGTTTGCTAATTATGTCCCTAATTTTTCTTACATACTAGAGCGGGCCTCATATACCCGAGCGGTTGCCGGGTGAGGTGAGGTTGTCTCCCACAAAAAGCTGGGTGAGTATCACTGATAGGTACTTCCTTTCTGTAATAGGGCTAGTATGCTCATGATTAAGCGGAGTATATAATACTTAAGCAGTGGTGATGTCTGTACAGTTTCTTTGTAACTATCTAGATATATACATGTAAATATGTGTGTTTTCTATGTATTTTTTCCAACAGGGGAAAGTCAATTTACTTCTTCCAGTGTACATTGGGGCTCCAAGTTCCTGGTCGATACAAATATTGTAAAGTATATTATTTATCTTTATTTACACATTACGATCACATCAGTTTTTTCTTTTTGTTGCAGTAGCCTTCCATCACTAGGGTCCTGAAGAAAGCCAGATAGAGTTTCCATCTAGGCTGAAACATGTTGACCGTCCTGCACAGCGCCATGTTGTAGTTATAGATTCAGACTACCAGGCGTGGTTTTAATTTTGACACTTGGACAATCCTCATTAAACATATTTTTTGTCTAAGTAGTTAATTTGAATCATCACTTTCACTAGAGCACTGCACTTCTTTAGCATCACCTTTTTAAGCAACATTCTGGCTGGAGTTTCTTTTGACATCCACATCCGCACCGTCACTTGATGGTTTGGGTGGTGTTCGGATTGTTTACCCATCCTACATGATGAGATTCCGCCAGAAGGGTGGGCTGATGGGAATTTCTCAGCCAGATGTAACTCATTCTTCTTTTGAATAATCCCTGTTGGTTCTTAGTCACTAGTACAGAAGCACACACAGTGGACCGAGGCATCTCTGTTTTGTATTTTGAAATGACAATAGGAGGGAAGTGAGATGTCAGGTCGGTAAATATATTCCCTTTGACCGTCTTTAAAGTATTGTATTGACAAACGTTTGAGTAACATAAAATGCTATCAAGCAGAATATAACTGCACCCATAGGTACTGCACAGTGTAATGCCACTTCGGGCACAACAGGGGGGGCGAGGTAGACAACGAGTTAACTAGATGGGACAGAGAGAGTAACTTTATGATGGGGAGAAAGAGTAAGACTAAGAATTTGCAGAAGGTAACACAGTGCAGGAGTGGGGAGGGCAGCAATGAGGAAAGAAAATACAGTAACACCGAGGAAGAGCAGGTAGGGTAACATTGAGGTGGGCAGAGAGGGTAACAATGAGAAGGAGTTGAGTAACATTGAGGTGGGCAGAGAGAGTAGCTGAGAGCAGGGACAAATAGAGTAACAATGAAACGGGGCAGATAGAGTAACACTAATAATTTGCAGCAGGGTAACACCTTGTGGTGTGGACAGGACCACAGTGAGGAGAACAAATATAGTAACACTGAGAAAGGGGGGATAGATTAATAATGAAAGAAGCAGATAAAGTAACATTGACAAGGGGCAGAGAGAGCGACATAAATAAGGGGCAGATAGAGTAGTATTAATAATTGGCAGGCGGACTACCCACTCGGGGGTGGATAGGGTAACACTGATGCTAGCACACAGAGTAACACTGAAAAAGGGCAGATATAATAACACTGTGGAGCATAGTTGTAATACACTCATGTAGCAATGTAGAAAATCATCAAGATCTCTCTAAACAATGTAGATGTCACCTCCACCAATTTCCTTGAAAAAGTTTGCAAACGTTCTTCTAAGAGGCAAATCTCAAGTCATGTCTATTAAGAGCAGTATGCGCTAATCACTGAAGTAGAAGCCCATCACAACGTAATTGGGGAAAAGCTATGAAAGAGATGAATGACTGAAATGCACATAACTGCTTAGAATATACGGGGGATGTTACAGGTAAATGTGCGTAAGTGCCATCACTTCGGTCAATAGCAGAAATAAAGTGGAATTCTTGGACAGAGGATGCAGCCATCCTTCACAGTGACAGTGCGGTTTGCTGGCTCTTTACCACCAAACATGTGGTATTTAACCCTATCTCTGTCTTATGTTTCTAGTTTTATCTGAATGAATCTGACAATTTGAATAGCAGTAATCTAAAAGAGAGGACTTCACACCGACCACAAAGGCAGACAAACCTTCATTGTGATGTTAGAGCCTATAAATCTAGAAGGGTCAGACCATAGAGAAGCAGTCTCAATGGAAGAGAAAAATACGTTGCAAAACCTGACCAAACACAAATCACTCTTTAAATTGATGCTCTGACATTACCAAATATCAGACAACCAGCAAGCAACCTATCATCTCCAAACTCCATAAGGCAATTCTTCAAACCCAATATGTTGAACTGCTGATTCCAGCAGAGATTAAATGACATATAAACATCAATCAGTATATGCCTGATGATTTTACACCAAAGCATTTTAGATTCTATATCCTGCTGACTATATCAGAACCTAAAGTCACTGTATCATAAATTGACAGCTTAGAACCTCATCCATGCCTCTACGGGTGCCAGCACAAGACAATCTGCAGACAAATAATATCTGTGTGTCTGGGCAGCCTGCTCTGTGCTGCTGCTCTCCATGCCATTTCTGTACTGTGCATATTAACGGCTCTTGGTGAAATATTCCACTGTGCAAAAACCAAAACAATGGGCTTAATTAGTGTTCTGCTCTTGTGGCACGTGCTTGAAGAGCCCTCTAAAACACCAACTTTAGACACCAAAGCATATGAAGTGGGGGCAGTGGTACTGCAAATGGAAAGGGTCACATCAGGGGTGTTTCAGGAGCGTGGAGGGGAGTCTTACTTGGAGGGAGGTTTCAGGTATTGGGGGAATGGTCTTAACACCAGGGGTGTCTCCTCATCAGAAGTGGGTTTTGACACCAGTGGTGTCTCAGCGGCTAAGCTCTACAGTTAAGCCTGCGACGGTGACATAGCTGGAAAAGGTGGGTCACCGGCTGCCCAATATTGGCTGGCTGCCCCGTCGCCATTTTCATGAGAGCCACCCGTGTGGAAGATTCCCAAGTGAAAAATGGAATCTACAGAAAACAGCTATGAGTCAAAATGGAAGGCAAGTCCTCTTGTAGAGCAAAACACCAGGTTTCAGTTGCTAAAAGTCTGGAAGGGCTGAGCTAGATGCAGTCACTCTTTAGACACATACTTCAGTCTTTCACTGTCATGGTTTAATCAGAAAACTGCCAGAATTCGGTATACACAAGTTTACACATTAATAAAATAAAATAAAAGAGGTATGTGACCAGCAACCACACTAGCTTCAAAGTGCTACTTACTTATTCAGTTGCGGCCGGCAAGACGGGCTGGTGGGGGGAACGGGAGTGTTGCGCGGGGGACGGCGACGTAATAAAAATAAAGAAAACTTACCTTCCTCTGCTCCTTCTCTACACTCCGGATCGGATCACACGCCGCCTCATCGTTTTCCCTCAGTTTGAAATGCACCAGGCTGCGCGGTGTCTCAGCCAATCCAGGCGCTACATTAGCAGCAAAAACCACAGTTGATGGACAGAATGCAGAACAATGTCATACATTCACCCGAGTACAGAGATCTGTGCCTAAATCCATCATTTTTTTGCACTCCATACCACCCCAGTTCAGATATGGCCATATGCAAATCAGTCTGACCCTGTGCCTCATAGGAACCCTCCAGCCAGAACTGCCAAGCCATGCCTTCCCTGGACCGGAAACAAGCTTCCGAGGACCGGTTTCTGGTATTCCAGCCGTCTTCAGCCCAGCTTGCTTGAATCCAGTGGTGTGGAGTGCATGGGACTCACGTCTGAGCATAACCATCCCACTCGGGGTGACAAATGCAAAAACCACAGTTGATGGACGGAATGCAGAACAATGTCTTACATTCACCCCAGTACAGAGATCTGGGCCTAAATCCATCGTTTTTTTGCACTCCACACCACCCCAGTTCAGACATGGCCATATGCAAATCAGTCTTACCCTGTGCCTCATGGGAACAGTCCAGCCCGAACTGCCAAACCATGCCTTCCCTGGACCGGAAAAAAGCCAGCCAGCCGTCTTCAGCCCGGCTTGCTTGAATCCAGTGGTGTGGAGTGCATGGGACTCACGTCTGAGCATACCCATCCCAGTCTGAGCATACCCATCCCACTCGGGGTGACAAATGCAAAAACCACAGTTGATGGACGGAATGCAGAACAATGTCTTACATTCACCCCAGTGCAGAGATCTGGGCCTAAATCCATCGTTTTTTTGCACTCCACACCACCCCAGTTCAGACATGGCCATATGCAAATCAGTCTGACCCTGTGTCTGATGGGAACAGTCCAGCCCGAACTGCCAAGCCATGCCTCCCTGGACCGATAACAAGCTTCCGAGGACCGGTTTCTGGCATTCCAGCCGGCTGCAGCCCGGCTTGCTTGAATCCAGTGGTGTGGAGTGCATGGAACTCACGTCTGAGCATACCCATCCAAGTCTGAGCATACCCATCCCACTCGGGGTGACAAATGCAAAAACCACAGTTGATGGACAGAATGCAGAACAATGTCATACATTCACCCCAGTACAGAGATCTGGGCCTAAATCCATCGTTTTTTTGAACTCCACACCACCTCAGTTCAGACATGGCCATGTGCAAATCAGTCTGACCCTGTGCCTCATGGGAACAGTCCAGCCTGATCTGCCAAGCCATGCCTTCCCTGGGCTGGAAAAAAGCTTCCGAGGACTGGTTTCTGGCATTCCAGCCGTCTTCAGCCCGGCTTGCTTGAATCCAGTGGTGTGGAGTGCATGGTACTCACGTCTGAGCATACCCCTCCCACTCGGGGTGACAAATGCAAAAACCACAGTTGATGGACAGAATGCAGAACAATGTCATACATTCACCCCAGTACAGAGATCTGGGCCTAAATCCATCGTTTTTATTTTGCACTCCACACCACCCCAGTTCAGACATGGCCATATGCAAATGAGTCTGACCTTGTGGTGTGGACAGGACCACAGTGAGGAGAACAAATATAGTAACACTGAGAAAGGGGGGATAGATTAATAATGAAAGAAGCAGATAAAGTAACATTGACAAGGGGCAGAGAGAGCGACATAAATAAGGGGCAGATAGAGTAGTATTAATAATTGGCAGGCGGACTACCCACTCGGGGGTGGATAGGGTAACACTGATGCTAGCACACAGAGTAACACTGAAAAAGGGCAGATATAATAACACTGTGGAGCATAGTTGTAATACACTCATGTAGCAATGTAGAAAATCATCAAGATCTCTCTAAACAATGTAGATGTCACCTCCACCAATTTCCTTGAAAAAGTTTGCAAACGTTCTTCTAAGAGGCAAATCTCAAGTCATGTCTATTAAGAGCAGTATGCGCTAATCACTGAAGTAGAAGCCCATCACAACGTAATTGGGGAAAAGCTATGAAAGAGATGAATGACTGAAATGCACATAACTGCTTAGAATATACGGGGGATGTTACAGGTAAATGTGCGTAAGTGCCATCACTTCGGTCAATAGCAGAAATAAAGTGGAATTCTTGGACAGAGGATGCAGCCATCCTTCACAGTGACAGTGCGGTTTGCTGGCTCTTTACCACCAAACTTGTGGTATTTAACCCTATCTCTGTCTTATGTTTCTAGTTTTATCTGAATGAATCTGACAATTTGAATAGCAGTAATCTAAAAGAGAGGACTTCACACCGACCACAAAGGCAGACAAACCTTCATTGTGATGTTAGAGCCTATAAATCTAGAAGGGTCAGACCATAGAGAAGCAGTCTCAATGGAAGAGAAAAATACGTTGCAAAACCTGACCAAACACAAATCACTCTTTAAATTGATGCTCTGACATTACCAAATATCAGACAACCAGCAAGCAACCTATCATCTCCAAACTCCATAAGGCAATTCTTCAAACCCAATATGTTGAACTGCTGATTCTAGCAGAGATTAAATTACATATAAACATCAATCAGTATATGCCTGATGATTTTACACCAAAGCATTTTAGATTCTATATCCTGCTGACTATATCAGAACCTAAAGTCACTGTATCATAAATTGACAGCTTAGAACCTCATCCATGCCTCTACGGGTGCCAGCACAAGACAATCTGCAGACAAATAATATCTGTGTGTCTGGGCAGCCTGCTCTGTGCTGCTGCTCTCCATGCCATTTCTGTACTGTGCATATTAACGGCTCTTGGTGAAATATTCCACTGTGCAAAAACCAAAACAATGGGCTTAATTAGTGTTCTGCTCTTGTGGCACGTGCTTGAAGAGCCCTCTAAAACACCAACTTTAGACACCAAAGCATATGAAGTGGGGGCAGTGGTACTGCAAATGGAAAGGGTCACATCAGGGGTGTTTCAGGAGCGTGGAGGGGAGTCTTACTTGGAGGGAGGTTTCAGGTATTGGGGGAATGGTCTTAACACCAGGGGTGTCTCCTCATCAGAAGTGGGTTTTGACACCAGTGGTGTCTCAGCGGCTAAGCTCTACAGTTAAGCCTGCGACGGTGACATAGCTGGAAAAGGTGGGTCACCGGCTGCCCAATATTGGCTGGCTGCCCCGTCGCCATTTTCATGAGAGCCACCCGTGTGGAAGATTCCCAAGTGAAAAATGGAATCTACAGAAAACAGCTATGAGTCAAAATGGAAGACAAGTCCTCTTGTAGAGCAAAACACCAGGTTTCAGTTGCTAAAAGTCTGGAAGGGCTGAGCTAGATGCAGTCACTCTTTAGACACATACTTCAGTCTTTCACTGTCATGGTTTAATCAGAAAACTGCCAGAATTCGGTATACACAAGTTTACACATTATTAAAATAAAATAAAAGAGGTATGTGACCAGCAACCACACTAGCTTCAAAGTGCTACTTACTTATTCAGTTGCGGCCGGCAAGACGGGCTGGTGGGGGGAACGGGAGTGTTGCGCGGGGGACGGCGACGTAATAAAAATAAAGAAAACTTACCTTCCTCTGCTCCTTCTCTACACTCCGGATCGGATCACACGCCGCCTCATCGTTTTCCCTCAGTTTGAAATGCACCAGGCTGCGCGGTGTCTCAGCCAATCCAGGCGCTACATTAGCAGCAAAAACCACAGTTGATGGACAGAATGCAGAACAATGTCATACATTCACCCGAGTACAGAGATCTGTGCCTAAATCCATCATTTTTTTGCACTCCATACCACCCCAGTTCAGACATGGCCATATGCAAATCAGTCTGACCCTTTGCCTCATAGGAACCCTCCAGCCAGAACTGCCAAGCCATGCCTTCCCTGGACCGGAAACAAGCTTCCGAGGACCGGTTTCTGGTATTCCAGCCGTCTTCAGCCCAGCTTGCTTGAATCCAGTGGTGTGGAGTGCATGGGACTCACGTCTGAGCATACCCATCCCACTCGGGGTGACAAATGCAAAAACCACAGTTGATGGACAGAATGCAGAACAATGTCATACATTCACCCCAGTACAGAGATCTTGGCCTAAATCCGTCGTTTTTTTGCACTACTCACCACCCCAGTTCAGACATGGCCATATGCAAATCAGTCTGACCCTGTGTCTCATGGGAACAGTCCAGCCCGAACTGCCAAGCCATGCCTCCCTGTACCGAAAACAAGCTTCCGAGGACCGGTTTCTGGCATTCCAGCCGTCTTCAGCCCGGCTTGCTTGAATCCAGTGGTGTGGAGTGCATGGGACTCACGTCTGAGCATACCCATCCCAGTCTGAGCATACCCATCCCACTCGGGGTGACAAATGCAACAAGCATTGGAAATGCAATAGGTCTCGCATTAGAAAAGTTGGAGTTATTGGTATTGTAAATGACATATGTTATTTATTTGTTGGTTTTTAAAATTGCTAAATTGATGGCTTTGTCATTTACAATGCCAATAGTTATAACCTTTGCGAATGTGACACCTATAGCATTTGGAATGCAACATATTTTGTATTTACGTGACTTAGATGGCAGCTCTTGTCGTTAGGCCACATCTCTAGAGAGCAGGAGAGTGCAGCAGGGGAGAGAAGCACAGCAATGCAATAGGTCTTGCATTAGGAAAGTTTGAGCTATTGGTATTGTAAAGGACACATTTTTTATTTATGTGCTTGTTTTGAAAATAGCGAATTAATAGCTTTGTTATTTACAATGCCAATAGTTTTATCTTTTGCAAATGTGACACCTATTGTAACACAATATGTGTTGTGAGGGTGGGTGAGGGGTTGAGGGTGAGGGAGGGTGAGGGTGAGGGGTTGAGGGTGAGGGAGGGTGAGGGGTTGAGGGTGAGTGAGGGTGAGGTGTTGAGGGTGAGTGAGGGTGAGGGTGGGTGAGCGGTTGAGAGTGAGTGAGGGTGAGTGAGGGTGAGGTGTTGAGGGTGAGTGAGGGTGAGGGTGAGGGTGAGGCTGATGGGTTGAGGGTGAGTGAGGGTGAGTGAGAGTGAGGGTGAGTGAGGGGTTGAGGGTGAGGGAGGGTGAGGGGTTGAGGGTGAGGGAGGGTGAGGGGTTGAGGGTGAGGTGTTGAGGGTGAGTGAGGGTGAGGGTGGGTGAGGGGTTGAGAGTGAGTGAGGGTGAGTGAGGGTGAGGTGTTGAGGGTGAGAGAGGGTGAGGGTGAGTGAGGGTGAGGGGTTGAGGGTGAGTGAGGGTGAGGTGTTGAGGGTGAGAGAGGGTGAGTGAGGGTGAGTGATGGTGAGGGTGAGGGGTTGAGGGTGAGTGAGGGTGAGGGGTTGTGAGTGAGGATGAGTGAGGGTGAGGGATTGAGGGTGAGGGGTTGAGGGGGAGTGAGGGTGAGGGTGAGTGAGGGTGAGGTGTTGAGGGTGAGTGAGGGTGAGGGGTTGAGGGTGAGGGTGAGTGAGGATGAGGGTGAGTGAGGATGAGGGGTTGAGGGTGGGTGAGGGTGAGTGAGGGTGGGTGAGGGTGAGGGAGGGTGAGGGTGAGTGAGAGTGAGGGTGAGTGAGGGTGAGGGTGAGTGAGGGTGAGGGTGAATGTGAGTGAGGGTGAGTGAGGGTGAGGGTGAGTGAGGGTGAGGGTGAATGTGAGTGAGGGTGAGTGAGGGTGAGGATGAGGGGTTGAGGGTGAGTGAGGGTGAGGGGTTGAGGGTGAGTGAGGGTGAGGGGTTGAGGGTGAGTGAGGGTGAGTGAGAGTGAGTGAGGATGAGGGGTTGAGGGTGGGTGAGGGTGAGTGAGGTTGAGGGTGAGTGAGGTTGAGGGTGAGTGAGGTTGAGGGTGAGTGAGGGTGAGGGTGAGGGTGAGGGTGAGGGTGAGTGAGGGTGAGTGAGAGTGAGGGTGAGTGAGGGTGAGGATGAGGGGTTGAGGGTGAGTGAGGGTGAGTGAGGGTGAGGATGAGGGGTTGAGGGTGAGTGAGGGTGAGGGGTTGAGGGTGAGTGAGGGTGAGGGGTTGAGGGTGAGTGAGGGTGAGGGTGAGTTAGGGTGAGGGGTTGAGGGTGGGTGAGGGTGAGTGAGGGTGAGGGAGGTGTTGAGGGTGAGTGAGGGTGAGTTAGAGTGAGGGTGAGTTAGGGGTTGAGGGTGAGGGGTTGAGGGTGAGTGAGGGTGAGGGGGTTGAGGGTGAGTGAGGGTGAGGGGTTGAGGGTGAGTGAGGGTGAGGGTGACTGAGGGTGAGGGATTGAGGGTGAGGGATTGAGGGTGAGGGGTTGAGGGTGAGTGAGGGTGAGGGTGAGTGAGGGTGAGGGTGAGGGGTTGAGGGTGAGTGAGGGTGAGGGGTTGAGGGTGAGTGAGGGTGAGTGAGGATGAGGGGTTGAGGCTGGGTGAGGGTGAGTGAGGTTGAGGGTGAGTGAGGGTGAGTGAGGGTGAGTGAGGGTGAGTGAGGGTGAGTGAGGGCGTGTGAGGGCGAGTGAGGGTGAGTGATGGTGTGGGTGAGGGGTTGAGGGTGAGTGAGGGTGAGGGGTTGAGGGTGAGTGAGGGTGAGTGAGGGTGAGGTATTGAGGGTGAGGGGTTGGGTGAGGGTGAGGGTGAGTGAGGGTGAGGTATTGAGGGTGAGGGGGTGAGGGTGAGTGAGGGTGAGGGTGAGGGGTTGAGGGTGAGTGAGGGTGAGTGAGGATGAGGGGTTGAGGGTGGGTGAGTGAGGTTGAGGGTGAGTGCGGGTGAGTGAGGGTGAGGGTGAGTGAGGGTGAGTGAGGGTGAGGGTGGGTGAGGGTGAGTGAGGGTGAGGGGTTGAGGGTGAGTGAGGGGTTGAGGGTGAGTGAGGGTGAGTGAGGGTGAGGGGTTGAGGGTGAGTGAGGGTGAGGGTGAGTTAGGGTGAGGGGTTGAGGGTGGGTGAGGGTGAGTGAGGGTGAGGGGTTGAGGGTGAGTGAGGATGAGTGAGAGTGAGGGTGAGTGAGGGGTTGAGGGTGAGTGAGGGTGAGGGTGAGGGGTTGAGGGTGAGTGAGGGTGAGGGGTTGAGGGTGAGTGAGGGTGAGGGTGAGTGAGGGTGAGGGTGAGTGAGGGTGAGTGGTTGAGGGTGAGTGAGGGTGAGTGAGGGTGAGTGAGGGTGAGGGTGAGTGAGGGTGAGGGTGAGTGCGGGTGAGTGAGGGTGAGGGTGAGTGAGGGTGAGGTGTTGAGGGTGAGTGAGGGTGAGGGGTTGAGGGTGAGTGAGGGTGAGTGGTTGAGGGTGAGTGAGGGTGAGTGAGGGTATGTATGTATGTATGTTGAGTTTGAGGGTGAGTGAGGTGTTGAGGGTGAGGTGTTGAGGGTGAGGGAGGGTGAGGGGTTGAGGGTGAGTGAGGGTGAGTGAGGGTGAAGGGTTGAGGGTGAGGGGTTGAGGGTGAGTGAGGGTGAGTGAGGGTGAGTGAGGGTGAGGGTGAGGGTGAGGGTGAGGGGTTGAGGGTGAGTGAGGGTGAGTGAGGGTGAGTGAGGGTGAGGGTGAGGTGTTGAGGGTGAGTGAGGGTGGGTGAGGGTGAGTGAGGGTGAGGGGTTGAGGGGGAGGGTGAGGGGTTGAGGGTGAGGGGCTGAGGGTGAGTGAGGGTGAGGGGGTGAGGGTGAGGGGTTGAGGGTGAGTGAGGGTGAGAGGTTGAGGGTGAGTGAGGGGTTGAGGGTGATAGAGGATGAGTGAGAGTGAGGGTGAGTGAGGGGTTGAGGGTGAGGGGTTGAGGGTGAGTGAGGGTGAGGGGTTGAGGGTGAGTGAGGGTGAGGTGTTGCGGTGAGGGTGGGTGAGCGTGAGGGTGAGCGTGAGGGTGAGTGAGGTGTTGAGGGTGAGGGGTTGAGGGTGTGTGCATCAGTGGAGCTGTGTCGGTGGAGCTGTGTGGTGGCTGCATCGGTGGAGCTGTGTGGTGGGTGCATCTGTTGAGCTGTGTGGTGGGTGCATTGGTGGAGCTGTGTCGGTGGAGCTGTGTAGTGGGTGCATCGGTGGAGCTGGGTGGTGGGTGCATCGGTGGAGCTGTGTCGGTGGAGCTGTGTCGGTGGAGCTGTGTCGGTGGCTGCATCGGTGGAGCTGTGTGGTGGGTGCATCGGTGGAGCTGTGTGGTGGGTGCATCGGTGGAGCTGTGTGGTGGGTGCCTCGGTAGGGCTGTGTGGTGGGTGCCTCGGTGGAGCTGTGTGGTGGGTGCCTCGGTGGAGCTGTGTGGTGGGTGCCTCAGTGTAGCTGTGTGGTGGGTGCATCGGTGGAGCTGTGTCGGTGGAGCTGTGTGGTGGGTGCATCGGTGGAGCTGTGTGGTGGGTGCATCAGTGGAGCTGTGTGGTGGGTGCATCGGTGGAGCTGTGTCGGTGGAGCTGTGTGGTGGGTGCATCGGTGGTGGTGGGTGCATCGGTGGAGCCGTGTCGGTGGAGCTGTGTGGTGGGTGCATCGGTGGCGCTGGGTGGTGGGTGCATCGGTGGAGCTGTGTCGGTGGAGCTGTGTGGTGGGTGCATCGGTGGAGCTGTGTGGTGGCTGCATAGGTGGAGCTGTGTGGTGGCTGCATCGGTGGAGCTGTGTGGTGGCTGCATCGGTAGAGCTGTGTGGTGAGTGCATCGGTGGAGCTGGGTGCATCGGTGGAGCTGTGTCGGTGGAGCTGTGTGGTGGGTGCATTGGTGGAGCTGTGTGGTGGGGGCATGGTAGAGCTGTGTGGTGGGGGCATGGTAGAGCTGTTTGGTGGGTGCCTCGGTGGAGCTGTGTGGTGGGTGCCTCGGTGGAGCTGTGTGGTGGGTGCCTCGGTGGAGCTGTGTGGTGGGTGCCTCGGTGGAGCTGTGTGGTGGGTGCTTCGGTGGAGCTGTGTGGTGGGTGCCTCGGTGGAGCTGTGTGGTGGGTGCCTCGGTGGAGCTGTGTGGTGGGTGCCTCGGTGGAGCTGTGTGGTGGGTGCATCGGTGGAGCTGTGTCGGTGGAGCTGTGTGGTGGGTGCATCAGTGGAGCTGTGTGGTGGGTGCCTCGGTGGAGCTGTGTGGTGGGTGCATCTGTGGAGCTGTGTGGTGGGTGCCTTGGTGGAGCTGTATGGTGGGTGCCTCGGTGGAGCTGTATGGTGGGTGCCTCGGTGAAGCTGTGTGGTGGGTGCATCGGTGGAGCTGTGTCGGTGAAGCTGTGTGGTGTGTGCATCAGTGGAGCTGTGTCGGTGGAGCTGTGTGGTGGCTGCATCGGTGGAGCTGTGTGGTGGGTGCATCTGTTGAGCTGTGTGGTGGGTGCATTGGTGGTGCTGTGTCGGTGGAGCTGTGTAGTGGGTGCATCGGTGGAGCTGGGTGGTGGGTGCATCGGTGGAGCTGTGTCGGTGGAGCTGTGTCGGTGGAGCTGTGTCGGTGGAGCTGTGTCGGTGGAGCTGTGTCGGTGGAGCTGTGTGGTGGCTGCATCGGTGGAGCTGTGTGGTGGCTGCATCGGTGGAGCTGTGTGGTGGCTGCATCGGTGGAGCTGTGTGGTGGGTGCCTCGGTAGGGCTGTGTGGTGGGTGCCTCGGTGGAGCTGTGTGGTGGGTGCCTCGGTGGAGCTGTGTGGTGGGTGCCTCAGTGGAGCTGTGTGGTGGGTGCATCGGTGGAGCTGTGTCGGTGGAGCTGTGTGGTGGGTGCATCGGTGGAGCTGTGTGGTGGGTGCATCGGTGGAGCTGTGTCGGTGGAGCTGTGTGGTGGGTGCATCGGTGGTGGTGGGTGCATCGGTGGAGCCGTGTCGGTGGAGCTGTGTGGTGGGTGCATCGGTGGCGCTGGGTGGTGGGTGCATCGGTGGAGCTGTGTCGGTGGAGCTGTGTGGTGGGTGCATCGGTGGAGCTGTGTGGTGGCTGCATAGGTGGAGCTGTGTGGTGGCTGCATCGGTGGAGCTGTGTGGTGGCTGCATCGGTAGAGCTGTGTGGTGAGTGCATCGGTGGAGCTGTGTCGGTGGAGCTGTGTGGTGGGTGCATTGGTGGAGCTGTGTGGTGGGGGCATGGTAGAGCTGTGTGGTGGGGGCATGGTAGAGCTGTGTGGTGGGTGCCTCGGTGGAGGTGTGTGGTGGGTGCCTCGGTGGAGCTGTGTGGTGGGTGCCTCGGTGGAGCTGTGTGGTGGGTGCCTCGGTGGAGCTGTGTGGTGGGTGCCTCGGTGGAGCTGTGTGGTGGGTGCCTCGGTGGAGCTGTGTGGTGGGTGCCTCGGTGGAGCTGTGTGGTGGGTGCCTCAGTGGAGCTGTGTGGTGGGTGTCTCAGTGGAGCTGTGTGGTGGGTGCATCGGTGGAGCTGTGTCGGTGGAGCTGTGTGGTGGGTGCATCAGTGGACCTGTGTGGTGGGTGCCTCGGAGGAGCTGTGTGGTGGGTGCATCTGTGGAGCTGTGTGGTGGGTGCCTTGGTGGAGCTGTATGGTGGGTGCCTCGGTGGAGCTGTATGGTGGGTGCCTCGGTGGAGCTGTATGGTGGGTGCCTCGGTGAAGCTGTGTGGTGGGTGCATCGGTGGAGCTGTGTGGTGGGTGCATCGGTGGAGCTGTGTGGTGGGAGCATCGGTGGAGCTGTGTGGTGGGTGCCTTGGAGGAGCTGTGTGGTGGGTGCCTTGGTGGAGCTGTATGGTGGGTGCCTTGGTGGAGCTGTATGGTGGGTACCTCGGTGAAGCTGTGTGGTGGGCGCATCAGTGGAGCTGTGTGGTGGGTGCATCAGTGGAGCTGTGTCAGTGGAGCTGTGTGGTGTGTGTATCGGTGGAGCTGGGTGGTGGGTGCATTGGTGGAGCTGTGTCGGTGGAGCTGTGTGGTAGCTGCATCGGTGGAGCTGTGTGGTGGGTGCATCGGTGGAGCTGTGTGGTGGGTGCATCGGTGAAGCTGTGTCGGTGGAGCTGTGTGGTGGGTGCATCGGTGGAGCTGTGTGGTGGGTGCATCGGTGGAGCTGTGTCGGTGGAGCTGTGTGGTGGCTGCATCGGTGGAGCTGTGTGGTGGCTGCATCGGTGGAGCTGGGTGGTGGGTGCATCGGTGGAGCTGGGTGGTGGGTGCATCGGTGGAGCTGTGTCGGTGGAGCTGTGTGGTGGGTGCATCGGTGGAGCTGGGTGGTGGGTGCATCGGTGGAGCTGTGTCGGTGGAGCTGTGTGGTGGGTGCATCGGTGGAGCTGGGTGGTGGGTGCATCGGTGGAGCTGTGTCGGTGGAGCTGTGTGGTGGGTGCATCGGTGGAGCTGTGTGGTGGCTGCATCGGTGGAGCTGTGTGGTGGCTGCATCGGTGGAGCTGTGTGGTGGCTGCATCGGTGGAGCTGTGTGGTGGCTGCATCGGTGGAGCTGGGTGGTGGGTGCATCGGTGGAGCTGTGTGGTGGGGGCATGGTAGAGCTGTGTGGTGGGTGCCTCGGTGGAGCTGTGTGGTGGGTGCCTCGGTGGAGCTGTGTGGTGGGTGCCTCGGTGGAGCTGTGTGGTGGAGCTGTGTGGTGGCTGCATCGGTGGAGCTGTGTGGTGGCTGCATCGGTGGAGCTGGGTGGTGGGTGCATCGGTGGAGCTGTGTGGTGGGGGCATGGTAGAGCTGTGTGGTGGGTGCCTCGGTGGAGCTGTGTGGTGGGTGCCTCGGTGGAGCTGTGTGGTGGGAGCATCGGTGGAGCTGTGTGGTGGGTGCCTTGGAGGAGCTGTGTGGTGGGTGCCTTGGTGGAGCTGTATGGTGGGTGCCTTGGTGGAGCTGTATGGTGGGTACCTCGGTGAAGCTGTGTGGTGGGCGCATCGGTGGAGCTGTGTGGTGGGTGCATCAGTGGAGCTGTGTCAGTGGAGCTGTGTGGTGTGTGTATCGGTGGAGCTGTGTGGTGGGTGCCTTGGAGGAGCTGTGTGGTGGGTGCCTTGGTGGAGCTGTATGGTGGGTGCCTTGGTGGAGCTGTATGGTGGGTACCTCGGTGAAGCTGTGTGGTGGGCGCATCGGTGGAGCTGTGTGGTGGGTGCATCAGTGGAGCTGTGTCAGTGGAGCTGTGTGGTGTGTGTATCGGTGGAGCTGGGTGGTGGGTGCATTGGTGGAGCTGTGTCGGTGGAGCTGTGTGGTAGCTGCATCGGTGGAGCTGTGTGGTGGGTGCATCGGTGGAGCTGTGTGGTGGGTGCATCGGTGAAGCTGTGTCGGTGGAGCTGTGTGGTGGGTGCATCGGTGGAGCTGTGTGGTGGGTGCATCGGTGGAGCTGTGTCGGTGGAGCTGTGTGGTGGCTGCATCGGTGGAGCTGTGTGGTGGCTGCATCGGTGGAGCTGGGTGGTGGGTGCATCGGTGGAGCTGGGTGGTGGGTGCATCGGTGGAGCTGTGTCGGTGGAGCTGTGTGGTGGGTGCATCGGTGGAGCTGGGTGGTGGGTGCATCGGTGGAGCTGTGTCGGTGGAGCTGTGTGGTGGGTGCATCGGTGGAGCTGGGTGGTGGGTGCATCGGTGGAGCTGTGTCGGTGGAGCTGTGTGGTGGGTGCATCGGTGGAGCTGTGTGGTGGCTGCATCGGTGGAGCTGTGTGGTGGGTGCATCGGTGGAGCTGTGTGGTGGCTGCATCGGTGGAGCTGTGTGGTGGCTGCATCGGTGGAGCTGGGTGGTGGGTGCATCGGTGGAGCTGTGTGGTGGGGGCATGGTAGAGCTGTGTGGTGGGTGCCTCGGTGGAGCTGTGTGGTGGGTGCCTCGGTGGAGCTGTGTGGTGGGTGCCTCGGTGGAGCTGTGTGGTGGAGCTGTGTGGTGGCTGCATCGGTGGAGCTGTGTGGTGGCTGCATCGGTGGAGCTGGGTGGTGGGTGCATCGGTGGAGCTGTGTGGTGGGGGCATGGTAGAGCTGTGTGGTGGGTGCCTCGGTGGAGCTGTGTGGTGGGTGCCTCGGTGGAGCTGTGTGGTGGGTGCCTCGGTGGAGCTGTGTGGTGGGTGCCTCGGTGGAGCGTGTGGTGGGTGCCGCAGTAACTAAGCAGGCAGAGCGTCTCCAGGTGTGGGGGAGTCGAGGCGCTAGAGCGGCGGTGTGACCCTGATAACGCTTTTTCTGCTCATGTCAAATTTAAAGCGCTTTTGATGGACCGGATGTGGTGTTAATGCACTAAGGCTTGTGTTGCACCTCAGCTGGAACTTGTCAAACACATTTCAATGCAAACCACAATGTAAATGGTAAAAGCACATTATGCTTTACAATGAAAACGAGACAAGAATTTAAAACGGAACCGTGAAGGTTTAATAAAGGTTGCAGATCGTTATCGAAGTGAAACAAATGGTTAGAAGTCAGTCAGTGAGTCATTTCAATTAAATAATAGCAGAGTAAAGAGGAGGATTCAAGGAGAGGTACAGAGGGAGTTAGCATAAAAGGAGACACGGCCGGTGGCCATGAAACTGAAAGTACGGCCGGCCGGCCGTGAATAATTAGGGGATGAGCGCACGCTGAGAAGCTGCCTTTGATGTGGTAATGCCAGGCAGGCAGGCGGCTGGTGGCATTGTGCACGCGCTTTTTAGGGCTTGCGCTTGCGCAATGACCTAAAAAGCACATGCACTTGAAGAAATCGCCACTGGAATCGCCAGTGGTGGATCAACACTGGATAAGCCGTAATAGAGCTTCGCCAGCGATGCGCAGAAGCGCATCAGCAGGCGAGCCCTAAAAACCACAGTTGATGGACAGAATGCAGAACAATGTCATACATTCACCCCAGTACAGAGATCTGGGCCTAAATCCATTGTTTTTTTGCACTCCACACCACCCCAGTTCAGACATGGCCATATGCAAATCAGTCTAACCCTGTGCCTCATGGGAACAGTCCAGCCCGAACTGCCAAGCCATGCCTTCCCTGGACCAGAAAAAAGCTTCAGAGGACCGGTTTCTGGCATTCCAGCAGACTTCAGCCCGGCTTGCTTGAATCCAGTGGTGTGGAGTGCATGGGACTCACGTCTGAGCATACCCATCCCACTCGGGGTGACAAATGCAAAAACCACAGTTGATAGACAGAATGCAGAACAATGTCATCCATTCACCCCCGTACAGAGATCTGGGCCTAAATCCATCGTTTTTATTTTGCACTCCACACCACCCCAGTTCAGACATGGCCATATGCAAATCAGTCTGACCCTGTGCCTCATGGGAACAGTCCAGCCCGAACTGCCAAGCCATGCCTCCCTGGACCGAAAACAAGCTTCCGAGGACCGGTTTCTGGCATTCCAGCCGTCTTCAGCCCCTCTTGCTTGAATCCAGTGGTGTGGAGTGCATGGAACTCACGTCAGAACATACCCATCCCAGTCTGAGCATACCCATCCCACTCGGGGTGACAAATGCAAAAACCACAGTTGATGGACAGAATGCAGAACAATGTCATACATTCACCCCAGTACAGAGATCTGGGCCTAAATCCATCGTTTTTTTGCACTCCACACCACCCCAGTTCAGACATGGCCACATGCAAATCAGTCTGACCTTGTGCCTCATGGGAACATCGAGCCCGAACTGCCAAGCCATGCCTTCCCTGGACCGGAAAAAAGCTTCCGAGGACCGGTTTCTGGCATTCCAGCCGTCTTCAGCCCGGCTTGCTTGAATCCAGTGGTGTGGAGTGCATGGGACTCACGTCTGAGCATACCCATCCCACTCGGGGTGACAAATGCAAAAACCACAGTTGATGGACAGAATGCAGAACAATGTCATACATTCACCCCAGTACAGAGATCTGGGCCTAAATCCATCGTTTTTATTTTGCACTCCACACCACCCCAGTTCAGACATAGCCATATGCAAATCAGTCTGACCCTGTGCCTCATGGGAACAGTCCAGCCCGAACTGCCAAGCCATGCCTCCCTGGACCGAAAACAAGCTTCCGAGGACCGGTTTCTGGCATTCCAGCCGTTTTCAGCCCGGCTTGCTTGAATCCAGTTGTGTGGAGTGCATGGGACTCACGTCTGAGCAAACCCATCCCAGTCTGAGCATACCCATCCCACTCGGGGTGACAAATGCAAAAACCACAGTTGATGGACAGAATGCAGAACAATGGAGAAGTGTGGCTCACGGTGTAGAGCAGGCAGACCCGGAAGCTGAGGTCAGAACCGGGACCAGAGTTCAATTCCCGACGCGGCAGGGTCTTGAGCTCAAATGTCCACGGACTCGATAATTCTCGCTTCGGTGCCTGCTCTAATCATGGGTTCTCACTCTTCAACTCTGGGCATTAAGCTTGCTTAATCTCCACAACGGCCCCCCTGCAGCAGGATGCCTGGCTTTCACCTTGGGGATGCCCTGTAGGGGCTATCTAACAGGGAAAAAAAGCCAGGACGGGTTCCCAAGGCAAGCGCCGGGAAACCTCCGGGTAGCTGTGCGCTCAATAAATGCAATAATAATAATAATAATAATGTCTTACATTCACCCCAGTACAGAGATCTGGGCCTAAATCCATCGTTTTTTTGCACTCCACACCACCCCAGTTCAGACATGGCCATATGTAAATCAGTCTTACCCTGTGCCTCATGGGAACAGTCCAGCCCGAACTGCCAAGCCATGCCTTCCCTGGACCGGAAAAAAGCTTCAGAGGACCGGTTTCGGCTTGCTTGAATCCAGTGGTGTGGAGTGCATGGGTCTCACGTCTGAGCATACCCATCCCACTCGGGGTGACGAATGCAAAAACCACAGTTGATGGACAGAATGCAGAACAACGTCATACATTCACCCCAGTACAGAGATCTGGGCCTAAATCCATCGTTTTTTTGCACTCCACACCACCCCAGTTCAGACATGGCCATATGCAAATCAGTCTGACCCTGTGCCTCATGGGAACAGTCCAGCCCGAACTGCCAAGCCATGCCTCCCTGGACCGGAAACAAGCTTCCGAGGACCGGTATCTGGCATTCCAGCCGTCTTCAGCCCGGCTTGCTTGACTCCAGTGGTGTGGAGTGGATGGGACTCACGTCTGAGCATACCCATCCCACTCGGGGTAACAAATGCAAAAACCACAGTTGATGGACAGAATGCAGAACAATGTCATACATTCACAAGAGTACAGAGATCTTGGCCTAAATCCATCGTTTTTTTGCACTCCTCACCACCCCAGTTCAGACATGGCCATATGCAAATCAGTCTGACCCTGTGTCTGATGGGAACAGTCCAGCCCGAACTGCCAAGCCATGCCTCCCTGGACCGATAACAAGCTTCCGAGGACCGGTTTCTGGCATTCCAGCCGTCTGCAGCCCGGCTTGCCTGAATCCAGTGGTGTGGAGTGCATGGAACTCACGTCTGAGCATACCCATCCAAGTCTGAGCATACCCATCCCACTCGGGGTGACAAATGCAAAAACCACAGTTGATGGACAGAATGCAGAACAATGTCATACATTCACCCCAGTACAGAGATCTGGGCCTAAATCCATCGTTTTTTTGAACTCCACACCACCTCAGTTCAGACATGGCCATGTGCAAATCAGTCTGACCCTGTGCCTCATGGGAACAGTCCAGCCCGAACTGCCAAGCCATGCCTTCCCTGGACTGGAAAAAAGCTTCCGAGGACTGGTTTCTGGCATTCCAGCCGTCTTCAGCCCGGCTTGCTTGAATCCAGTGGTGTGGAGTGCATGGTACTCACGTCTGAGCATACCCCTCCCACTCGGGGTGACAAATGCAAAAACCACAGTTGATGGACAGAATGCAGAACAATGTCATACATTCACCCCAGTACAGAGATCTGGGCCTAAATCCATCGTTTTTATTTTGCACTCCACACCACCCCAGTTCAGACATGGCCATATGCAAATGAGTCTGTCCCTGTGCCTCATGGGAACAGTCCAGCCCGAATTGCCAAGCCATGCCTCCCTGGACCGAAAACAAGCTTCCGAGGACCGGTTTCTGGCATTCCAGCCGTCTTCAGCCCGGCTTGCTTGAATCCAGTGGTGTGGAGTGCATGGGACTCACGTCTGAGCATACCCATCCCAGTCTGAGCATACCCATCCCACTCGGGGTGACAAATGCAAAAACCACAGTTGATGGACGGAATGCAGAACAATGTCTTACATTCACCCCAGTACAGAGATCTGGGCCTAAATCCATCGTTTTTTTGCACTCCACACCACCCCAGTTCAGACATGGCCATATGCAAATCAGTCTTACCCTGTGCCTCATGGGAACAGTCCAGCCCGAACTGCCAAACCATGCCTTCCCTGGACCGGAAAAAAGCCAGCCATGCCTTCCCTGGACCGGAAAAAAGCTTCCGAGGACCGATTTCGGCTTGCTTGAATCCAGTGGTGTGGCGTGCATGGGACTCACGTCTGAGCATACCCATCCCACTCTGAAGTGCATGGGACTCATGTCTGAGCATACCCATCCCACTCGGGGTGACAAATACAAAAACCACAGTTGATGGACAGAATGCAGAACAATGTCATACATTCACCCCAGTACAGAGATCTGGGCCTAAATCCATCGTTTTTTTGCACTCCACACCACCCCAGTTCAGACATGGCCATATGCAAATCAGCCTGACCCTGTGCCTCATGGGAACAGTCCAGCCCGAACTGCCAAGCCATGCCTTCCCTGGACCAGAAAAAAGCTTCCGAGGACCGGTTTCTGGCATTCCAGCCGTCTTCAGCCCGAGGACCGGTTTCTGGCATTCCAGCCGTCTTCAGCCCGAGGACCGGTTTCTGGCATTCCAGCCGTCTTCAGCCCGGCTTGCTTGAATCCAGTGGTGTGGAGTGCATGGGACTCACGTCTGAGCATACCCATCCCACTCGGGGTGACAAATGCAAAAACCACAGTTGATGGACAGAATGCAGAACAATGTCATACATTCACCCCAGTGCAGAGATCTGGGCCTAAATCCATCGATTTTATTTTGCACTCCACACCACCCCAGTTCAGACATGGCCATATGCAAATCAGTCTGACCCTGTGCCTCATGGGAACAGTCCAGACCGAACTGCCAAGCCATGCCTTCCCTGGACCGGAAACAAGCTTCCGAGTTTCTGGGATTTCTGGGGTTTCAGCATGGGTTTCGGTGAAGCCAACTGTAGATGGGACTGGATCGTGGATCGTCCCAGCGAGGTGGCTCTAGATTGCATCTGCTATCTTGGTGAGCTTGACCACGTACCCGTTCGAGGATGGCCTTTAACCTCTTCCAACAGATGATCGCCAGCCCCCAGTGGAGATAACACCCATTGCCAATCTTTTGCCCCTTACCCACAGCAGTGAAACTCCCCTCCACTTCTCTGTGAACCTACATGCTAGCAGTGAACTGGGCCGTGAAGGAGGCTGCATTTCTTATTCTGAGCACATGGTTCCTGCAATACAGCTTTATATACTTCTACCGAGAGCTATAACGTTTGTTAAATGCCCTAAACCAAAGTTATTGGTTCGAGCCTCAGGCGCAGGCCTGTAACGAGGTGAGAGTCTTTAACACCAGATATGGCTAATGGCAGAAGGGCTATGATGCTATTACAACGTTCCACGTACTTTGCGTGGAATGTTCTAAATTCAAAAGGGAAAAACAGAAAGGCAAACTTTGGAATGACGGAGCAGAAGGTCTGCATCAGCCATTAGTGGCGATCTGCCACTTCTCTTCAAAAGCGATCCAAACAATCCAGTTTTCTAATAAATATTATAAAAATGATGCTAATGATAACAACCAACAGCATTATATTATTTTTCTTTGTTTTTTCTTAATATTTCTAATAATAATAGAAATATTTTTTAATAGCGTTAGTACTACACTTATACATTGTACTAGTACTACTAAAAATAATGATCACACATTTTTTCAATGTATACTAGATAAACTTCTAAGTAACTTTAATCTATTTCTGATGAAGCATTTAAATGAGTGAGTTGGATCGGTTCTTTGCACTACCCACGCCTCTACTGTAATAGTTTTTTGGTGGACGGAAAAGGCCGATATCAAAATATATTTTCTTATAATTAATTACATTTTTTTAAGTAATCTGTGGTCGCGAGAGCTCGTGTTACAAGATATGCAGACGGCTATATAGGTAAGCCAATGATTACAAGGCGCCATACTCTGTGAGGACTTGAGCCAGAAGCACTACATGTACATGAGTGAACGTGCCTGTCATGATGATCGTATCCTGTCACTAGCTCGTAGTTTTACGGATGGTTCATCATTAGTGTAAGACACAGAAACCTCTTTATGTTGTCCGAGTTCTTAGACTTCGATGATTTTAGGCAAATAAATAAGTATAGTTTTAAAATAGGTTATGGAAACCTAAAAAAACACTCTTTACACTCTACTGCGGGCTGATGCTTTCGAAAGAGAATGCTGCATAAATTCGCAATAGATTGAAGGTTATGAGAAATATATTTCATGCCGTCCACGTTTAGAAGCAATTTTAAAACATTCCAACTAATATGCATTTCAACATTTGGCTTCACAGAGGATGTTTTCCTGTCATCAGATACTGTTACATCAGAAGTACAATTGACAGCTGTAATTACTGCCTGGAGTCAGTAACTCGGAACGAGCCTGTCCTTTGTTTAACAAGTAGAGACCACACCACACCTTGTCAATGTTAGACCTAACAGGAACGTGTTTTTGTTTGTGTGCTTGCATGCTTGTTCACACACGTGCCCTCATATATGTTAGACTTTTGAGTTAGGAGGTAGTGTTGGAAAAATGAACGTGGGGGGAGGGAGGGATCATGTAGGCAGCACTGAAGAGGGTGGGGCTGAGCAAGAAACTATGAGGCACTCCACTTCGAAGGAGTAAGGTGCCAGGCATCCATTAAGAAGGAGCAGATCCAGCGAAGAGCGGGTCCTTGGATGTAAGTCTCATCCAGGTGTGAGACCATGTCAAAGGCCGCAGAATGGTCCATGATAATGTGGGCTGATGTGTCTCGTCTGTCAGGGGTCATGAGGATGTCATCTGTGGTGGTGATGATGGCATTGAAGATGGGTGTTAGTGCTTCACTGATCAGTAGGAGTCCTTTAGTTAAGGTCTGGTGGGGCAAGAGGCAGATGGAGCCCTCGAAAGGATGGCCTTCATGGGGGCAGCGATTTTGACAATGGTGACCGCAGGCCACGAGGTCAGGGTTCGATATTTGGCCGTGATGGGAAGTTGCGTTGTGATGGTTGAGGATTAAATTTACTATGTATGGAGGTGATTTTGTTATAGAATAATCCTAAGAACTTTATAAAAAGGTCTTGTGAGTGTGTTTTATTGCTGGAGACACAATTAAATGTTTGATGATGGTGAAGATTTCCTTGCTGCTGTTAGTGCCAGTGTTGATGCAATCTGCAAGAGCTGTGCTCTTAGTGTTGCTTATCTGCTGGTGGTGGCGTTTTAGGGCTGAGGTGTCTTGACTTGACTTGCTCTCCAGTTGCTTGCAGTAATGTTTTGCCAGCCGGAGTTCCTCTGTGTACCAGCTGGCCTTTGGCTAGGTTCTTTTTGTTGGGTTGCGCCTGAGGGAAGCCAGGGTGACAGTGCATGCTGTGATACAACTATTGAGGTTCTTGATGGCCTTCGGCAAGTTGCTGGTGTGCCTGGGCCGGTGTGTGGAGCGGGTTAAAGCCCACTCCTCTTCTGTGATGCTTTTCCAGCTGTGGTGGGCGGTTCCGGTGGTGGTGTGTCTATGATGGTGCGGGATGGTTACGCTGAAACTGACAAGGGCGTTATCTGTCCAGGCCATAGTTGCTGGCTAATACCAATGAAACCCTGCAAAGGACTCAAGGACAGGTTTATTTTGTATAACTTGTTTCTTCAACAAGTGCACAATTTCACGTGCTTGTGCATCAGGGATTAGGGAATCATCTGACATTAAATGGAAAAAATGCATCTGATATCAAGGAACATCCTAGCACATGTGTGCCTGTGCAATTTGAAAAAGGGCAGTGTGGACGAATGGTATCCCCCGCCCTAGAGGTTTATAAGAAGCAATGCCAGAATACCTCACTCTATGGAGCTGAAATTTGGGGCCATATTAACATTGCACCACTGACCACGTGTGAGAATGACTTCTTAAAAATGCCCCCTAAAGCTGCCGCCATTGCTTTCTAGCTGTCCAATCTTTTTCGAGATCTTGGCATCATAGATATTGTTTCTGAGCTAAGATAAATCTGTTTTTGTTATGGGTAAGGGCCTCCGACGATACTTGACAGAAGCATTGTAGGGAGGTTTTGGGTAATATCTTGGGTTCGGCGGGTGTGGAGTCCCTGGGATGGGCTATGCCTGTTAAAGAACTGTCGGGTGGGTAGGTATGTCGCACAGATGCCCTTCCCCTGAGTATATTACATTAGTTTATTATCTGAAGCCAAAGCCATATATAAATTATGGCTCCAATAAAGGCTATTTACAAATACCGTGTAAGGGAACTCGACTGAAGTATTTTGAACTTCAAAATCCAAACCTGCGTTCGAAAGTTAATTGGACAGGGTTGTGCCTGCCTTAGCAAAAAGTTAGAATTTAAATTTAATGTTGGTACCCTAACTCTAAATTGCTTTACCATTAACTGATGAACTTTAAATGGCCAGTACAGGTAATGTTATGTGTCCCAATTAGTAACAGGACGATATGCATTTTCTGTTTATTTTGTCCAATGAATGACACTCTGAGGGCGAAATGGTTTCGACATTTGTTGTGGAACTTGGATGTTCACATTTAGAATCTGGAATTGGACTTTTGGGACATGTGAGCCTCAAGAACTGTTGACTCAAGCGTCAAGAACACAGTATCACGTGGCCTCCTGGCTCCCTTTGTAATCAGGCGCTGTTTCATTGATTTCTGTTCATTGTATGCATAAGATATTTCAAGAGATATTCACTTTTAATCTATTTTAATACACATTTATGAAACATTATTATTAATATTATTGATTGTTTGATTATTTAAGCTGGTTTATTGATTTATTTGCCATACTAGTTGATATTTTGTTAGACCACCAATACACAGGTGTATATCACACTAAGCCCCAAGCATAGCTGTTGTTGCACTAGAAATCTGTTAGAAGTTAAATCTTGAATGTGATACAGTTCTCAGTGTAAATTGCATATAATTCAGATGAGAACCAATTCATGCCTGATGCCCTACCTGTGTTATGGTGCTGCTTGCCAGAATAATCTGCCCAGCCTATATGTCTCTATCAACTTCACACATCATGGGGTGACCTACGGCCTCCAACGAAGTATTTATGCCTTGATACATAGGTACAACATGGGACAGGTCGGTATGAGTGAAGAGTTTAATGAAAATGAGGTTCTGTAAAATCTGCCTTGTCCTGTTATATTATGGTTCCATCACAATTTTGGTGATGTCGTACCGTATTTAGCAAGTACGGCTAATATGGAGTGCATTCGTCATGTTAACTAGCGAGTTCATTACGTATTCAGAGACTTTTTCTCGAATATGGGTTCCATTTTGTTCGTGCCTCCATTTTGGTGTTGCCATCACGTAGGCCCATGGAGGTAACTAGACGAACGAAGTTGCATGGTCTTCGTTGTTCATGCACTTGTTAACTAAGCCTTTTCCTGACTCTAAGGTGCATTGTAAGGAACTGACCTCTTTATCTGAAACTGACCCTTTGCGAGGCCAATTTCCTTAGTTGATGGCTATCTGAGATTGCAAGTCAAATTTCAGGACATCGTTAACTTTTAGCTTTTCTACACATGCCTTATCTTGCTCGTTATCTATCATTGTTTCCTTTTTATGTTCCTTCGTTACATGCATTGTGCTTTCAATTATGGGTTTGTCCGGCTTGTAGAGATTGAATTTGGGACATCCTAATAATTAACTTGTGGGGTTGGTACCATGTAAAGTGAGCCTTTTGGAATGTGATAATGTATAGAAATGTGGACCGAAGGTAGTTTCTGCGAGGCTTCCCGCTTTCCGACGGCTACGAAGAACTGCTGCCCTGACTGTCGCCCTGTCTTGGACCCTCGATAGATGCTTTGTAGAGCGAGACGATAGACGGTCTTCTGGTGGCGTGACAGATATTTTGCTTAAGTATAAGTGGGCCGCTCCCATGACTTTGTTTTGTTCTTGGTTTTGTTCTTGGTTTTGTTCTTGGTTTGGTTTGATTCGGTTACTGCAGCAATCGAAGCCGAGGGGCTCGTATATTTATGAGAGTATCGATAGTTGATAACCCCTTAAAGTTTGAAGTTAGATTAGCGAGCTATAAGATGCCTGGTCTTAGCAAAATTAGGAAATGGTTTAGTTGTGGTTGCAACAAGGATTCCCGATTGGAGGACTCTTGTCCGATACCGCCGGTTGGAACTCCGACTTATGAGCTCTATTCAAAACACAGAGTGGGTCCTATCACCTATAATGAGGTATGGATCTGTTGTACTAGGAAAGATGGTGTATTACGATGGCCCCAATATGGTAGTTTTGAATCAGAGGTTTTAGATAACCTAGAAGTCGCGCTATTTAGGAAGAAAGCCCGTCCGGCAATGTTTGACTCTTTCCGCCTTTGGCGAAAGGAAGCCAAACAGAGAGAAATTAAACAAGCAAAAAGAGATAGGAAAGATAAAAATATGTCAGTATTACAAGCTGCTAGGCAGTTTAAGGAAGATGGAGAAGAACGTGTGAGTGAAGTCTTAGATAGACAGCGTTGCATGGCTATCGATAAATGTTATCCGACCATGCCGCCTTCCCTTCCAAAAGTGAATGAAGACCCTGAAAAAGATCCTTTGATCTCTCATTTACTGAGATTGCCACCTCCCTATATGCAGGGTGCTACTGCGCCTCCATTACCCCCGGTTGTTCCACCCTTTGTTGTTTATTTATTTATTTATTATAGAGTTTTGTATAGCGCGAACAAGACCCGTGGGTATCAGAGCGCTTCACATAAAAGAGCATGTTAAAGATTAACATATAAAGTCACACTGATCACATCACATAGATATGAGGTAGATAGTCACATCACACATATATGAGGTAGATAATTATAAGGCTTTGGGAGGAGCGTATAGATATATATCCCTCTGTATGAACATTATGCATTAAGAGGTCAGTTAAGGTTAACTTATATCATATCTATCTATCTACGCAACCCAGTATGAGGTAGAAGATGATATGGCTGTTGTTCAGCCAACCGGTGCTCCACAGATGGTTTTGCCTCCTCCTGCGCAACCCATTCTAGGGTCCCCAGCTTTGCTACCAGCTTTGCCTCAAACTCCTTTGCCTTCTGCATCTTTGACTTCTACTGTTCTTGTCCCTACACCTTCTTTGCCCCAGAATACTTATTCTCCTGTTCTTATGTCTACTTCTTCTCCTTCTGCTCGAAAACGAATGACCGAGACTGTTGTTAATCTGTTGTCACCATTGTTTGGGTCACTGAATATGACCCCGGGACCGAACTGGGCAGCACTGTAACCGATGACCGCAGGTTACCATCCACAGTCGTACCCGACTGTTCCTACGGAATGACCCGTTCTCCATTGCATTACTTCTATACGTCGACCCTCCAGAGTCAGCACCGATAACTCTACCTTACACGAATACTTCCTACGCCATTGACAGCCCTGTTGATTCACAGGCTTCGTCCTGCTTGATGAAACACGTGTCGGCTGGCGTTTGTATATTCAACAAAAAAAGAACCACATAAAGTTTATATCTGTGGAATCACCAAACCAACGGCTTCATCTCTGTTTGTCCCTGAATACATTGATACCGAATTGTTTATCTGACGAGTGCACAGTATTTGTTTGTATGTTTTATTATGTTCAGGCATCTCAGGCCTGAGTATTAGTTAGAGGTTACAGGGTTTCCTCTATACTGTCAGCACCGTTGTACTAGAGTCTAACCAACTTCCATCACCTCACCTCACCCGCACTGTTTGAGCGCCACGTACCTGTACATGCAAAACCCACAACAGAGCATACATGTTTTTGATGTAATGTGTACTTTTCTGCGTCAGGAATGGGAAGATAATGAGTTGGGTCCGATTCCGCAGGATGTGCTTGATGTTCAGTCAGAGTTTGCTAAAGGGATGATAGTGGAATCTGATGTTACAGATGCCGTAGAGACGATACTTGCTTTCAGATCTAGGCTTTCGCCTCAGACATTGTATGAACCTGATTACTCTGTTAGGAGGAAAGTGAAACAGTACTGGATGTATGACGTGACAACGCATACTGTTACCACGCATACCTTTACAACGCGGTATTTACAACGAATACCGTTACAACGCATAGCGCTTAGAGGTGCTGGATAGTGGTAAGTATAATTTTATATTCCAACTCCAGTCCCCGTGGACACTAGGGAAGGTGTTGGATATAAAATTATACTTATTCCCTATCCTAGAGCGCCCCCCAGCGCAATGCGTTGTAATGGTATGCGTGGTAATGCCTGCGTTCTAATGGTGGTGCGTTGTAAAAATTCCGTTGTAAACGTTGTATACCAACAGTACCCTATGAGAGAAGTTCCTCCTGTATGGAAAGAAGCAGTTCAGGCTAATGTAAATCAGGGTATTGTTGCCGCTCTGGCTCATTTTCAGCAAGTATGGGTACATGTCCCTTGGAAGAGAGCAGAGGTCTTGGCTCTTAAGCAGACCTTACCTGACCCTCGTAAGGATCCTGCTGGTTATTACAAGGAGTTGTCCCAGACAGTTGAAGCGTGTATTATGAATTTAGCTGACATCGATATGTTGATGGGTAATGTAGTCCCTCAAGCTTTGTGGGCGAAGATTCGTCATGAGAATCATGCTGCTGAATTAGGTGATACCTGGGCGAATATTGTTGCTGTAGATGGTAGACAGGAGGGAGGTGCTAAACCTGAACCTTTAGTTTCAGAATTACCAGGTAGAATTATTAATTTGATGAAAACGATGATGCACGCTTTACGAGTGAATTGGGATAAGTTAGCAGCATGTAAGCAGAAGAAAGACAAGAGTGTGTCTGATTTCTTCACTAGGTTTGAAGAGACGTTTATTGATCATAGTGGTCAGGATATGAGTACGGAAGGTGGTCAAAGGTTGTTTGTGGATAAATTTGTCTTTAATTTGCTTCCCGAACTTTCTAATAAGTTAAAGGACTCTGAGAGTTCATGGACTGTTTCTTCGTCGGCCCAGATATTGGCTACTGCGCAATATTACGAGAATAGGGATAAAGATGAGAAGGACAAAGTGGAGAAGAAAACTAAAGATTTAAAGACGAAAGTTCTTTTGCAGCAAACTTATCCACCTCGTCAGAATCAGCCTCAGTTTCAGCAACCTCCACAATTTCAGATATTGTTACAGAAGCCTGAGCCCTATGCTCCGCGATTCTTTCCTGGCCCTAATCAGTGTGCTTATTGCATAGAGGAAGGTCATTACAAGAATAGTTGCCCGGCTTTGTTACAGCGTGCGAATGGTGTACCTAGTCAGAGAGGTCGTGGTCGTTTTCAGCAAGCTCCTAGGGGTAGGGGACGTGGTGTGATCCCCCAAAATGAGCGTTCCTCTTCCCTACAGAATTCTGCGAATTATTTTGACAGACGGAATGTTCCGAGTGGTCAGTCTGCTCAGTATTATGTTGAGGATTACTATGTTGAAGGTGAGAGTTCTGGTTATAATGATAACTAGGACAGCCAAGGACAAAGTGAGGGAGTAGTGTCAGTTCCAGTAGACCAGAGTGGACCTTATGTTGAAGTGATTACATCAGGTGTGGTAGAACCATTTCTTTTGGATACTGGTGCGACGAAGAGTTCTATTATGCACTCTAAACTTCCTGGCGCACCTTTGTCTGGCTTGACCAATGTTTCAGTAGGATTTTCAGGCGCCTCAGTTCGTAATCCGGTTTCTAGTCCTTTGTCCCTTTCCATTGGCCCTTGTGAGTTGGAAGCTCCACTTATTCTAACGACTGGTTGTGGTGAGAATCTGTTGGGTTTGGACTTGCTGAAAAGATTGTATGCAACCTTGCATTGTTCTCCTTCAGGAGTACAACTTACCCTTGGTAAGAAAGTGATTTGTCCAATGTATTTGTCTAAGGATTGTTTGCCACTGGAATTGCGTTTGTTTCCTGATACACTTTGGGCCACAGGTCCAAATGATGTTGGTCTTTTGCAGATTCCTCCGTATGTTGTTCCGCTTAAATCGAATGCTAGGTTGCCTCGTATTCCACAATACAAGATTTCGAGCGATGGTGAGAGAGCTCTTTTAGCGATTGTCTATGATCTGGTTGAGAAGGGTGTAGTTGAGGAAACAAGAGGTATTGTGTGTAACAGTCCTGTTTTGCCTGTCCTTAAACGTACTGATGCTTCTCAGCCACCTGTGTACCGGTTTGTGATCGACCTTCGAGAGGTCAACAAGATTGTCGTGCCACAGTTTCCTGTGGTACCTGATATCACTGCTTTGTTGACTCTGATTCCTGCTTCGGCAGCTTGGTTTTCTGTCATCGATTTGAAGAATGCTTTCTTCAGTATTCCTATTGCTGAGGAGAGCAGGGATATTTTTGGCTTCTCATTAGGAGGCCGAAGCTTCTGGTTTAAGAGAGCTCCCCAAGGTTATTGTGTAAGTCCCTCCATCTATAGTCAAGCGTTGAAAACTCAGCTTGACGGTTTTGTGTTACCTGTTGGTGCTACTCTTCTTCAGTATGTCGATGATTTGTTGATTACTGCTGATAATGAAAAGATTTGTAAAGAGGCTACTCTTTCTTTGTTGCGGTATTTGTCTGACCTTCATCATAAAGTGTCACCTTCAAAGTTGCAATATTGTCGCCAAGAAGTGACCTACTTAGGTCATCTCTTGTCGAAGGAGGGAAGGAGATTGACCCCAGAACGAATTCAAGCAATTGCGCAAATGAGTGTGCCATCCACACAGAGAGAAGTGCGTGTCTTTTTAGGTATTACATTGTATTGTAGACAGTGGATTCCCAATTTTTCACTGTTGGCGAAACCTTTGTTAGCATTGACTCTAAAAGATACTCCGCATCCTCTTCCTTGGTCTGACAAATGCCAGAAAAGTTTTTCTGAACTACGCGATGCATTGTGTTCGGCTCCTGTGTTGGGTACTCCAGACTATTGTAAGCCTTTCACGTTGTACATGCACGAGAGAGAAGGTTGTGCGTTGTCAGTGTTGACACAACCATTTGGGGACAAGCAGCGTCCATGTGCGTATTTTTCAGCAACGTTAGACCCAGTTGCTAAGGCGTTGGCGAGTTGTCTGAGAGCTACAGCTGCAGCGTCTGTTTCTATCCGACAGTCTGCTGGTTTGGTATTGGATAATACGTTGATTGTGATGGTCCCACATGCAGTGAATACCTTATTAAACAGGACTAAGACACAGCCCCTTACTAGTGCACGTCTGTCAGGTTACGAGTTGACATTGTTGGCTAGTCATGTGCACATCAAAAGATGTAATGTTTTGAATCCAGCTACGTTGTTACCGATCTCTACAGAGACGGATCCTCAGGAACAGCATGATTGTTTTCTTCATACAGAGGAAGAAACAAAAGCTAGAGTTGACCTAAGGGATACTTCCCTTACGGATGTTGATGGTACCCTATGGGTAGATGGTTCGTGTTTTAAGCTTCCGAATGGTGAAACAACTGCAGCGTATGCTATCACAACCTTACATACAGTTGTTGAGACAGCACGCATACCACAGAATTCTGCGCAAGCAGCAGAGTTGATTGCACTGACTAGAGCGTGCGTGTTGTCAGAAGGAAAGCGAGTAAATGTTTACACCGATAGTCAGTATGCGTTTGGTGTTGCCCATAATTTTGGACATTTGTGGAGAGAACGAGGGTTCCTTACTTCCCATGGAACAAAAATTCAGCATGGGCAGTTGGTGAGTGAACTTTTGGAATCTCTCACTCTCCCAAAGCAGATTGCAATTGTGAAGTGTAGTGCGCATTAGAAAGTTGTGGACGATGTTGGTTGAGGGAATGCGTTTGCGGATGAAGTTGCGAAGGAAACTGCGAAAGACATAATGAGCTGTATGTATGTTGCAGGCCCAGCTAATTGGGTTATGGCTGGTGGAATGTGTGAAGACACAATAGAAAGTGTGAACATGATTCAGGCTGAAGCGACTGAGAAGGAAGTAAGTACGTGGAGAGAGACTACGGGTATGTTAGATCCTACAGGTTGTTGGGTTGAGTTGTCAGAACACCAGCGATGGTTGTTGCCAGATGCGTATGTGCTCCCAGTGGTTACAATGGCTCATGGAATGGCTCATATCAGTTCGAAGGGAATATGCAAGTTGTTGGCTCCAGTTTGGCAGAATGCTGGAATTCCGAAATGTGCAGAGAACATGGTGAAACATTGTATGATTTGTCTGAAGTATAATCCTGGTAAGGGAACTCCAACTCCAGCGGGTCATTTTGCTCCTCCGACGTATCCGTTTGAGGTGATACAGCTAGATTATATACATATGGAGAGATGCAATAACTTGAAGTATGTCCTTGTGATTGTTTGTGCCTTTTCCAGATGGATAGAGGCCTACCCCCTAAAGGATAATACTGCCTTGTCTACAGCCAAGGTTTTGCTGAGAGAATACTTCCCTAGGTATGGTTTGCCGAGAATTGTATGGTCGGACAATGGAAGTGAATTTGTGGGTCAAATCATGAAGAAAGTATGCTCTGGTTTGGGGATAAATCAGAAGTTTCATGCAGCGAATCACCCCCAGTCAGCTGGACTTGTCGAGTGCTACAATGGCACGTTAAAACTGAAGCTAGCTAAGATACAAGCGAGCTCTGGTCTTACATGGCCAGATGCCTTGCCATTGGCTCTTTTGTCAACGAGGACGACAGTACATTCTCGTATGGGACTTAGCCCATATGAAATTGTGTTTGGTCGTCCGGCCAATGTTTGGGGTGTCCCAAGGCCCAAAAAGTACAGTGACATCGAGTACCCTATGTTGGTGGATTACTTACATGACTTGACTGCTAAATTACGTGTTCTCCACCAACAGGTCTATGACAGTTTGCCGACAGCTACTACAGATCCAGGACATTCAATCCTACCTGGTCACTACATGTTGGTCAAGAACTTCCAGCGTACCAAGAATTTGGAACCTAGATGGACTGGTCCTTATTTAGTTCTTTTGGTTACTAGAACCGCTGTTAGAGTAGCTGGCAAAAAGAACTGGGTGCATGCCATCCACTGTAAAAAAGTTCCTTTGCCTTTACCGTATGATCTGTGGGTGAGGGATGGTATAGCTGATACAGATTGCGAGAGAGTTCCCAGATTTGTGCCTTTTAGTGATGCTCATTTGACATGGACACGAACAGAACGCGAGGATGATGATGTTCTGCAAGCTGCTGCGCCTCCTCATTTAAAGATTGACACCACCAATCCGGAACTTTTATATAAGGATCCAACTGTACCTGATAAAGAACGTTACGATTTGAGGCCAAGAAAGCCTGTTGTTATGGACAAATAAAACCGAATTTTTTTATATAGTGAATTACACCTTGTCAGATCAAGAGACTTTTTTTCTCTTTTTCGAGTCACCATCCGGACTCAGCTGCAGGGTCACGGTAGGAAGTTCTTAAGGGGTGAGCCGCGAATTGACGAAAGGTCTGTGGTTCATGGTCGTTAGTACGATCTTGACGCACACTTAAGTGAAGAAGGTAATAGCCGTGAGCAGCACGTTAGAGGATGGAGTCTTTTGAGTCTGATAGGAGTGTTAGAAAAGTTGATCCTAAAGTGAGAATATGTATATTGATTCGTAGCAAATGTTTTTTAATAATGTGTTTCCTTATGCTTGTGAATATTACGTTAGCTTGTGTGGGTTGGATTTTCTATGTCACACTATTGCCACTTACATCTACCTCCCAACCTACTCTTTCTTTTTCTACTGTTTCTCCACATGAGTTTCATACGTTACCTGAACATGAGCAGACACGAAGATCAGAATTTGTGAACAATTCGTTTATACAGATGTTGCATCAGCATCAGCTAATCATAAGTACCACGAATTGTTGGGTGTGTGGTCTTATGCCACATACTACAGATAAGGGAATGCCATATTTGGTTTTGCCTTTTTCGCCTAATGGGTCAGTTTGGGCACTCCAATCAATGTTTATCTATGCGAATGAAGCCTCTTCTGTACGTTCTGTCAAAGACAATGCGAGTAATAATGCCTTGATTCGGGGAATAGTTGATATGATTAGAGATATCAATGCGTATAACGCTATCCCTAAAGATGAGGTACGAGCATATGTTGGTTGGAATAAGACGACATATAGTGTTAGCTTGACGGAGAAAGAAAGACAGCAAAGGTCTCCCCCTATTTGGATCGTACCCCATCGAGGTCAACTATGTCTGCACGGTAGTGGTCAGAATCCGAGAGCTCAGCTTGGTAAGAGTGTGTGTGTTCACACATATGTTTATACGTCCCAGAAATCTCCTCCATTCGTGCCAGCTAAAGGCACGTATTTTGTTTGTCACTACAGAGCCTACACATGGTTGCCATCTGATTTTTCTGGCACATGTTATGTGGCATTTCTGCTTCCCCCTACATACACTGCTGTTTTCGATTACCATAAGACAAGATATGGTAGAGGTGTTATCGATGCGAAAGATACTGTCGCACAAGAAGCTGGAGACTTCTTTAAGGGTTTCCTGCCCTTTTGGGGTCCTATGGCTAATAGTAGGAATATTCGTCAGCTTACGAGAGTGGTTGAGGCCACTATAAATGAGACTGCAGGTGCCCTTAGCAATATTACAGCTGTGCTTCAAGCGGATCGCCTTCTGACATTACAGAACCGCTTTGTTTTAGATATTATACTTGCAGATAGAGGTGGGGTATGCAAATTGATTAGATCTAGTTGCTGCGTTTTCATACCAGATAATGCCCTGACAGTGTACCAAGCCATCCAGAAGTTGCATAAGTTTGCTGAATCTATACATGTAGACGAAGGTAACTGGTCGTTGATGGGATGGTTATGGGAATTGCTGTCCAAGTGGGGATGGAAGGTTCTGATGTTCCTTGGTATGGCGTTAGCTTTCCTTTTCTCGTGTTGCCTATGCATCTAGTGTGGTCCCACCATTTGTGGCCTTTGTGCTACAATCTGTGTGAGAAGACCCGTCCCGAGAGAAGTGAAGGCTAAAAAGATGATGTTACAGCAACACTTTGATGACCTGATGAGAAAAGATATAGACCTGGATTCAGATTGACGTGAGTTTAGGTTATTGCCTACGTAATGGCAAAAGGAGGGGGCTGAGGTTCTGTAAAATCTGCCTTGTCCTGTTATATTATGGTTCCATCACGATTTTGGTGATGTCGTACCGTATTTAGCAAGTACGGCTAATATGGAGTGAATTTGTCATGTTAACTAGCGAGTTCATTACGTATTCAGAGACTTTGTCTCAAATATGGGTTCCATTTTGCTCGTGCCTCCATTTTGGTGTTGCCATCACGTAGGCCCATGGAGGTAACTAGACGAACGAAGTTGCATGGGCTTCGTTGTTCATGCACTTATTAACTAAGCCTTTTCTTGACTCTAAGGTGCATTGTAAGGAACTGACCTCTTTATCTGAAACTGACCCTTTGCGAGGCCAATTTCCTTAGTTGATTGCTATCTGAGATTGCAAGTCAAAGTTCAGGACATCGTTAACTTTTAGCTTTTCTACACATGCCTTATCTTGCTCATTATCTATCATTGTTTCCTTTTTATGTTCCTTCGTTACATGCATTGTGTTTTCAATTATGGGTTTGACCGGCTTGTGGAGAATGAATTTGGGACATCCTAATAATTAACTTGTGGGGTTGGTACAATGTAAAGTGAGCCTTTTGGAATGTGATAATGTATAGAAATGTGCTTCTATTGGTCAGAATTTGCTGCAGTGGGTGTCCATTTGTAATGTGAATATTGTGTATAAATACTGATGTCTTGCTCTACAAAATTGAGCAGTTTCTTGAGTTGTACACCGTGTTGTATTGCTGGGATTACTGCTACTAGCTGCAGCTAATAAATTTGATCTCTGACGCCACCTAGAAGTATTCCGTGTCTCTGTTTGCCAAGACAGGAGAACCCGAAGACTTTGGGCGTGTCCCTGGCGCCGCTGGGTTCTAAAAACCCGGTTCTTCAAAAACGTAATCAGTCTTCTTGTTTTCTAACTTGACATTGCCCTCTGTGTCCCTGATGGATGAAATACGCGTAGCAGCATCCACATTTTTTACCCTCTGAGGACAGGATTGAATTGGCTGATAGGGCAAACTGGCAGTGCCAGGTGGGCCAGTCTGCAGGTCAGTGTGTGGGTCAGTTTTTGTAGCTGTGCATGGGACACTTTTATGGTGCGGTGGGCAACCTTTGCCTCTGTGTGTGGACTGGTGCATAAACATCTTAAAATAAAGACTAGGCAACATCATCAAGCAGCACTTTGCAGGCTGTGGATGCTGTTATCTCATCTCATGCAGCATGAATGGACCATTGACACTTTGAGTAGAAGAGCATGGATGTATTAATGTTTTTACCTTTTTGATAGGGAAGAAGCAAGGTGAATTTCATTGCTGTATTTCTCTAATATTACCACTCACATTGTTTGCAGATATCCCCCCTCGGAGATCGTCCAGAAAGCATTCCTTAAAAAGTCCAGAGTTGCTTGCTTTATAAAATGCGAGTCACGTTTTGTTTACTACCCAGTTCATGAATGTGGACCACTTTTATTTTGGTGCCCGGGTCTGTTTTCTGCTTTAGTCCTACTTTGTATGAGGAAGTAATTTGAATACTTACTTCCTATTGACTCCTAATTCCTGCTTATTTCTGAAAAGAATAACCCTTGCTTTCTTGTGAGATACATCACAGCTAGAACACTAGCTTCAACACATCTTCTGTGTCTTTGTGCTTATTGACATTTCTCCTGCTTAATGCTGATTTTCCCTCGACTTCAGTTATCTTGCATTGCTTTTTTGGTGACGAAATGCTGCGATTACTTACCTGTAATAGCATTACTCTGAGTCCTTCACTTGCTGTGCTCACTCACTCATTGAGGCCTCTGTGCCTCCAATCAAAATCCTTTCCCATAGGTAAAAATCCCCCCCCCCCCTCTATACTTCCTGTTCCGTACCAAAGCTCGAAGCCCCACACAGTTGGACTGGCTGAAAAAGGGCGAGAGGGAGGACCTGAGTCATCACGGAGAGAGGAGGACCTCAGAGTTATATGCTATTACCCGTAAGTAATAGCAGCTTTACCCTGTTGTCCCTCTCGCCGTGATGATTCACTCATTGAGATGTACCAAAGCCAAAAAGCAGCCAGGACAAATGCACAGAAAATGCAACACAAAGACGAGCCACAAACAAAACCAAGGACACGACGGAAGCCAGCACAGCGGAACACCACAAACCTCACTAGCCGGACATGAAACCCCCCAAGAGGGAGAGACAAAGGGAGAAACAAGTGACCCCAAAAAGCAATTCAAAAGAGTTCCAGCAAGAAGCAGAGGAAAATAAAATAGAAGGAGGCCCCACCAGCGCAAACTCCGGACCTCACCCAAGAGCAAACCAGGCCACAAACACCAGGCAGCCGGCAGACAGAAAAGACAAGGAGCCAAAAACAGCCAACCGACAGGCAGACGGAAACCAAAACAGCACAAGTAGGCTCCAAGACAAGACCCACAGAGCACCTGAGGGACAGGACGGAGATCCAAAAAACTCAGCAAAAGGACCTGGAACCAGTCCTGGGAAATCACCAGACCCCCCGCAAGGGGACTGTAAGCCAGAAAAGTCATGCCCAGAGGAAACCAGCGCCAGAGGCATAAAAAGAAAAAGCAGAACCCCAAGCAACTGAGCACACCAGGCCAGGACATGGTAGAAAACCCAGCACAGTCAGCACAAGCAATAGAGCATGGGAGAAGAAGCCCCCATGGACCAACAGCTGGCCAAAACGGCAGAATAAATCCACCACAAAAAAACAGCCAGCAGAGAAGCCAACACGCAGGCACCAACCCAGAGACTGGGACACAGGCCATACAGCCGGACCAGGAACCTGCAAAGCACGAAACCACAGTGAACACAGAACTGCTGAAGACACAGACAAACTTGCAGGAGCAGCAATGCCAAAGGAAAACGCCCAGGCTAAAAGGGATGTCAAGCCAGGCCATCCAAAAGGGCCCCAGAGGAAAGGCCACTCGAGGACCACCGCCAGAAGAACCACAACGGGGAAGGCAGCCAGCTGAGCATACCAGGACAACAAACAACCGGACACCACACATCCCGCCTCCCCCACAGTCCCCAAAAACTCAGCACCAAGGAACGAGCAGGCAAGGCCCCAACGCAGCATCCCGAGCTCCGGAGAAGACACGGGGACAGAGGGCCGCAGACGACTATCTACCAAGTGAACCAGAGGACCTGAAGGTAATCAACCTCCAGGAGAACACAAAGGCCAGCCAAGAAGATTAGCCAACAGAAAGCAACCCCAGTGTTGTTCTCAACCGCACAATCCCAACTGCAAATGCAGAGGACAGCCGAAGAAAACAGGGACCCCGCAGGCCACCGAAGAGCATAGCACCCTCAAAGACAACTGAAGACAGAACCATTCAGAAGATCACAACCAGAGAAAGTGACAGGCCAGGACAGCAGAGGTTGATGTCACAGACACCCCCAACAAGAACGGCAGATACAACATCCAGAGAACCACATGTTGTGTCAACCATATGTGGACATCTGACACACATGCGCCACTGGCACAACCAGAGGCAAAACAACTTTCCCAAGAAGGGAAATGCAGAGGACAGCCGAAGAAAACAGGGACCCCGCAGGCCACCGAAGAGCATAGCACCCTCAAAGACAACTGAAGACAGAACCATTCAGAAGATCACAACCAGAGAAAGTGACAGGCCAGGACAGCAGAGGTTGATGTCACAGACACCCCCAACAAGAACGGCAGATACAACATCCAGAGAACCACATGTTGTGTCAACCATATGTGGACATCTGACACACATGCCCCACTGGCACAGCCAGAGGTAAAACAACTTTCCCAAGAAGGAAGCTGTCAGCACCTCACATGAGGCAGACCGGGCACTCAACCAGAGGCCAGGAAAAAGACTGACAGGCCACTCCCACAGGCAAACCACCATATCTGAGGGCAAAAAGCTCCAGGAAAGAACAAGGAGCAGCCAACAGGTGGGTTCATGAAGGAATAACTAGGCTGGGAAGCTACAACAACGGCACCCCTCCAACCAGTGCACAGGGGAAGCCAACAACACAACCACCACCACACCAAAGGGGAAGAAACCTCACAACAGAGAATCCACCAGAGCAGTGCGTAACAGCTCAAACAGACACCGATGCACCGAAGAGGGACCCCTGCAGGAGCGCAGCAGCCCCCGAAGACCCCCACTGCCACAGCCCCCAGCAAGCCGAGAACAGCAGACGCACAGAAATGCAGGAGAAGGACAGACACAAGACACTGCCTGGCATCCGCCACAGGACCAGACATGAGACACTGCCCGGCACCCAACACAGGAGCCCCGCATCCCAGGGATGCGGAAACCAGCCACCAACTTCTCACTGCACCACGATCAGGAAAGAGAGGCACAACCACGCCAGGCAGTGGAAATAGCAATGGCGCACAGACACCGGAACGTAGAGGAAGAGGTGCAAACCTCACAAACAGGCAGCCATCACATTAGGAAACACAGCCCAGGAGCATGCATGAGCAGCATGTCGATAAGCCAGAGCAACACAGGCCAGGAGATGAAATGGACCGTGGAGCACAACAGGACAACGGAGCCCATACCCCTGGAGGATGGGGCAAGAAACCAAAAACAGTGAAAGCGGACAGCACAGCAGGACTCTAGGAACCCCAACCAAGGCCACCGTGGACACCAGAGGACGAAAAGCAGGCAAGCCACCAAACAGCAGAGGAGCTGCAGAGACAACTAGGGCCCATCACTCCACAGGCACATCTGAACCGCAGAAGGCTTTAAACACACCAGGCAGGCAGGAATAGACCCAGCAGAAGAGAAGCACAGGACTGGACCCAACCAGAAGAAGGGACACACAGAACCACCAGAGCCTGAAGGCCCTAACCCACAACAACTCAGTCTACAGACAGAGTGCACAAGCCTAAAAGGACCAGGCCCCAAAAAATAGAACACCCAAAACACCAAACATGGAAAAGCGGCAGTAGGCCAAAGCTGCACAGCGAGGACACACAGCCCAATGTGGCAGAGGGCATAACAGCACACTAGAGGTTCCAGGAGATGCACAAACACTCATCAGCAAAGCAAACACCAAAGAGGCGGCTGAGGAAGCAGTAACCAATACATGCCCCATCCCCAGATAAAGCTGCATGCCGGCCACAGAGGAGGGCCCGAGACCCAAGGATAAGCTGGAGCTACAATCAACAGCAAGGCAGTCACCAAACCAGTGCCCAAGAAACCAGACACACCGACACTTAGCTGGAGGGAGGGGCCGCATCTCCAGACCAGCAAGAGGAAACACGAGGATAAAAGCACAAGCACAAGGCCATGGCACAGCCAACAGGTGGCCACACAGGAAACTGGTTGCGCAGCCCACCAGACAGACCACCACACACAGAGGCCACAAGGGCGACCAGCCAGCGGCAGAGCCCGGCAGGCAACCAGACACACAAGAACACAGTACCCAGTCCACAAAAGCAGTGAGGGGTGCCCCCCAAACCAGTAAAACTCTGGAAAAATAGCAGCCAGAGAGTCAGAGACTGCGAGCAAGGGTCATAAAAGGAACAAACTCCCCACAGCAGAGGAAGTAGCATGTGGAGGAAAGCCCAAGTGCAAGCCCATTGCACAGCAAACATGAGGCCATTCAGGGAAATGGGCACGTGGCCCTCTAGACTCACGCCCACTCATGGAGGCCAAACCCAGCCAAAACAGAGCCCGTCTGGCACCTGGCAAGACCGTCGAGGAAAGGCCAGAAGCAGAAACCGCAGTGACCACCCAGAACATCAGCTAATGACCGCAAGAACTGGGAAGGTAGCCAGAGAGGATAGCGGCCCGCCTGAAACACAGCCTACCTCTGCCAGAGAGAAGGCACTGCAGACCTCTGGCTGAGCAATCCATGGCACAGAGCCATGGCAATTCTAGCCAGATGCAAGCACAGCAGGAATCTGGCCAGGCAGCCCAATCTTAAAATCACTATTCCAACCCCAGCCGGAGGAAAGCACCGCAGACCTCCAGCCGGACCACCCAGCGGAACACAGCCACCGACAAGCCCGCTGCACCGCAAGCAGGCATCAACAGAACGTGGGCCCCGGGAGAAACAAAAGCAAACAATGCCATCCAAGCCAAGTAAACAGCACAACGTGGAGTAATATGGGCAGAACAACCAACATACCAGAGAAGAAAGGCTTGTGACCAGTTTACTAGGCACAGAGTACTGCGGACCCAGGAGCAAACACAGTAGCCCCAAAAGAAAACACACAGCCGAAGCACCCCTACACCACCGCACATAGAACACTGGCATAAGACAGCAACATGGGGCAGCTCGCGGAAAGGAAGCTACTCCCACCCCACCCGGAGGAAGGGAACACACAACCCAGCCGGATGTGCAAGGCAAGGAATAAGCTGCCACAAAAGCAGCAGGAGCAAGTGCACCTCATGACCCACAGACAAGGCAACAGCAACATACTGCACATGGGGAAGCAGATCCTGACAGGCAAACAGGAAGAGCAGCGGCCTGGGCCCCCACCCCCTGGAGCGGGCCCAGCAGAAAAACAAAACCCACAGGAGACACCGTCACCCCGCTAACCTGCACACGTCCATTAGTGGTCCAGTTGTAGAGTGTCACTGCTCTGCTACTTGACTGTCCTACTGCCCCTCTTTTTGGTGTTTTCTGTCCCTCTCTCAATTTTTCGTTTTTCTACCTCTGCCTTTGGCTTTTGCTTTTCTCTTGCTTGCTCGCTTTTTCCTACTGCTCTCCAGGTTTTTGCTTCCCTATCCGTTGTTGCCACTGCGATCCCCTGATGCTTAGCCCCCCTCCAGTGTCCTTTGCTGCTTTTCCCACCGCCCAGCTGTAAGGCCCCCCCACAGCACTACTTAATGGCGGCCGTTGTGCTGCCATGCTGCTAGTGCGCCAAAAGCGCACCAAAGGCAAGCCCATCTGTGCCGTCCATGCCTGGACCTTGCCCAGCGCCAGGGACCCTGGTTCTCGGACCTCCCACCTCTACGGCGCCAGCACCCTCCTCGCCCTCAACCAGGGATGACACTCTGCGTGCAACCTAGTATCACCAAAGAAGACTCTTGGACCGTTCACCTGCTGGAAATGCAACCACACCTTTAGTCATGCCACCACGCCTGCTCCCCTTGCCGCCCAACTGACGGACAGCCCACACATCCGCCTCAACTGCATCCTCCTCAATGTGTAGTCCCTCCACAAACATGCCACAGAAATCTGGAACCTCCACGACACCACCTCTCATGACATCTCTTTCTTCACAGAAACCTGGACCAACCTCTGCTCTGGACTGACCTTTGCCATCGCCAACCCCAACAACTACAAGATCACCCGCAAGGACCGCTCCGACTCCCCAGAAGGCAGCATCGCCATCATTCACAAAAGCACGCTCCGATTACCCACACACTCTAACGACCCATCAATGACGATAGAATACCTCCACTTCCAGATCCGGCCCAACCCCAACACCACCCTCTGTGGCACCCATGTCTACAGGCCACCTGGCTCCCCACCCCTCTTCACCGACTCCATCGTAGACCTCATCGCACCTCAGGCTCTCGCATCCACCAACTACATCCTATTTGGAGACCTCAACTCCCACCTGGACAACCTCAGCGACCAGAATGCTGCCTCTCTCTTGGAGAACCTCGCCAACATCGGACTCATGCAGCTAGTCACCGCACCAACCCACACAGCCAGACACATGCTCGACCCCATCTTCTCTGTCAGCTGGAACATCAGCTACAGCCACACCACCGAACTCTCGTGGACCGACCATCACTGCGTACCTCTCCTTTGACACGCCCATCATACACTTTCGCCATCATCGCCCCCCCCCCCAGTCTCAACTGGTTCAAGGCCACCAAAGAACTCCTTGCCAACTCCCTCAGCACAACCACTCAGCCCACACCCACGGATGCCAACTCTGCAGCATGCAACCTCCACCCATAGATCTCTAACTGTGCTGCAGCCTGGCACCCCTCAAGAGAAGACCTGGCAAACAACGCTCCACGGTGTCCTGCTGGTTCACCCCCGCCCTCCAGGAGTCCAGACGCACCTGCAGTCATCTTGAGAAGATATGGAGGAGCAATGAAATCCTGAATACTTGTGCAACCTTCAAATCCGCCGTCAAAGCACATCACCTCCTTCTGAAAACCACAAGGAAAATAGCCCTCCAAGACAGAATCAATGCAGGTGCACACAACAGCAAAGAACTGTTCGCCATTGTCAAGGAGTTTGCCAGGCCCAACAGCGAGACCACAGATGTTCCCCCCTCCCAAGACCTCTGTAACAAACTCGGCTCCTTCTTCTACCACAAGATCAGGAAGCTCTATAACAGTTTCAACACCCTAGACCCAACCGCCACACCCACCACCATCACACACAACCAAGCCGCCCCTCTGTAGACCATACTCTGCTGGACCCCGCTCACTACAGAGAACAAGCTCAAGATCATGAAGAGCATCCACTCAGGGGCCCCGATGGACCCTTGCCTGCATCGCATCTTCCACAGAGCAGCAGCCGCCATCAACCCCAGCTCCGCCACACCATCAACTGCTCCATCGAAACCCCCACCTTCCCCGATGACTGGAAACATGCTGAGATCAACCCCCTGCTGAAGAATCCATCCTTAGAACCAACAGAACTCAAGAACTTCAGACCGATCTCCCCCCTCCCCTTTCCAGCCCAGGTCATGGGGAAGGCCATCAACGCCCAGCTCTCCGAGTTCATCGAAGCTAACCAAGTCCTGGACACCTCCCAATCTGGCTTCCAAAGCAACCCCAGCACAGAGACTGCACTCCTTGCCACCACAGATGACATCCACTCCCTCCTCGAGCAGGGCAAAACCTCAGCCCTCATCCTACTAGACCTTTTGGCTGCCTTCGACACTGTCTCCTACCGCACTCTAATCACCAGACTCTACGACGCCGGCTCCGACACAAGGCCCTGGACTGGATCCCCCCTTTCCTCACCAGTCAGACTACCACAGTTCCTCTCAAAATCCATGTAAAACAGATGTGGAGTCCCCCAGGGTTCCTCCCTGAGCCCCACCCTCTTCAACATCTACATGGCCCCCTTGCAGCCATCTTCAGAGGCCACAGACTCAACATCGTCTCCTATGCAGAAGACACCCAGCTGATCCTCTCCCTCCCCAATGAACTCTCATCGACATAACCAACTTCCACAGTGGAATGAAGGCCATCACTACATGGATGAAAGACAGTGTCAAGACTTCAAGCACTATAGCTAGCATTAGGTCAGTACAAGCAAAAACTCAGCGGTCACTAAAGCAGGTCTCTAAATATCCACGTTGGAGGCGACAGACAGAGTGACCACTTTATTCCTGCAGCGCTGTGTCCTGAATCTAGGAAAGCGAGTACCCCAACATGGCCGCCGAGGAGGATCACGAACAGTGTTGAGTGAGCGTTCTAGTCTTCGAGAGCGCGCGAGCAGCTGTGGAGATGAAGCGCACGGTTGCTCTGGAATCTGCGCACTTCAACTGACCTCTTCACCGGAGTCATAGCGCGGCTCTCGTGTGAAGTTCTTGTTCCGAAAAATTCCTGTCAGCGCTTCTTGTTCTAGGTTGTTTCTTATCGCATGCGCAACGTGGGATTCTGGCAAGTGACTTTTATGAAGAATTTGTAGTATTTGCATTTTAGTTAGTGCCACTTCATAGGATTCTAGTTAGATATTTCGTAGAACCAGAGTAGGGTTTATTCCCCCACCTTAGTTTAGCATACCGTTTTCTAGGACAATATTTTAGCTTACTTATAGCAAGGTTTAGCTCGTTATCTAGGCAATTCAGTATCTACTTCAGTGAACATTTCCTGAGTCTTTTCATTCAATCATCCCCATTTACCCAAGAGACTCTTCAAGCCATTTTCCAATTAGTTCTTCGCTTTGGGCCACTTGAAGGAACAGTGAAGAACACGTCAGCTACCACATAGAGAGGCCAGACCAGTTCATACAGAGGGTAAGAGACTTCACCTGTTATTCCAAGTAATAACACATGAAATGTTTAGAGAATAAATACATAAGTCATTCCTTTCAGAGGTGGTGGGCATAGGAACCTGCGTCGACTCCAGTGATACTTAAACCTTCTGACAGACAGCTGCCTCAAGCTCAACTCGGACAAGATCGAATTCCTCAAACTGGGACCTATCCTGTCAGCCTGGGATGACTCCTGGTGCCCAGCCGCTCTGGGTGCTACACCCACCCGACGGACCACCCACGCAACCTTGGTATTATACTGGACTCTTCGCTCACAATGAATTGCCAAATCAACGCAGTCTCCTCAACCTGCTTCCACATGCTCAGCCTGCTCCGAAAGACTTTCAGATGGATGCCCACAGATTCCAGGACAGTCACCCACACACTCATCACCAGCAGGCTCGACTACGGCAACGTGCTCTTTGCTGGTATCACCCAGAAACAGCTCAAGAAACTACAGAATGTCTAAAATGCTGCTGCAAGACTGGTCCTTGACATTCCCCGCCACAGCCACATCATGCAACACCTCCGACAACTCCACTGGCTCCCCGTCAACAAGAGAGTCCCCTTCAAGCTCCTCACTCATGCCTACAAAGCCCTACATGAAGACGGACCAGCATACCTGAACCACCTCCTCACATTCCACGTACCCACCAGACAACTCTGATCCTCCAAACTCACCCTTGCCTCTATCCCCAGGATCCACAAGACCAGAACCGGGGGAAGATCATTCTCCTACCTCGCTGCCAAGACCCGGAACACCCTGAACCTCAGGCAATAAGCGTCACTGACCCAATTCAGGAAGGACCTTAAGACCTGGCTCTTCGAATGATCATTCACTCAGTACGACCAGGAGCCCCCCTCCCCAGTGCCTTGAGACACTCACAGGTGAGTAGCCGTGCTTTACAAACCTTTGATTGATTGATTGATTGAAGCCGGCTGGAGGAAAATACCACAGATGTCCGGCTCTGCGGCATGAAATGGAATCAGGGAGGAACCCCAATCCGCCACCCACAGGCAGGCACATTCCCCCCCGCTTACTCCCTTACCTCCTGCAACACACCAGATGAGAACGCAAAAGCCTGTCCCCATGACTCCATAACACAGCCAGCATTGCGCAGCCAGAAACAGACCTGCCATGAACGCTAGAGCTCGCGCCCTGCGCGTGACCTGATCGAAGTGCACACAAAAGGAACAGGAAGTATGGAGAGGCGGAGGGATTTTTATCTATTGGAAATTATTGTGATTGGAGGCACCGGGGCCTCAATGAGTATGTCATCATGGCAAGAGGGACGAAGAGGTAATGTTATTTTTCCCCTAAGGTACGTTTCACGTGAATCATAAATGTTGTTAAAGAGGATGACTGACACAATTCATCTCGACAATCTGTAAGTTTTAGATTGTATGAATTCATGAAAACCTATATTTGCAATTTAATTACACATTGCACTACACCCGTGCAGAACATGTAGTTCACCCCCTCAACCTGCATTGGCTGTAGAGCAGCCTTTCTGACTCCCCATCACAAACATACCCATTGCTGACACACCCTCCCCTCTGCTATGTAAGCAGGTCCACATTTCTTTCCATCTCCTCTTTCCTGGGCTAACTGGAAAGCAGCCAGTGCCTGTCCTCAGATGCTCGTCATGTAGCAAAGCCAAGTCAACACACATGAGCATCTGCTCTTGTACGCTAGCCCACACACATGCGCTCTCTCACTGTTTATCACATCCTCCCAGAGCTCAATCTGAGCTGGTGCCTTGGTTGCAGGTGGGGTTCACTGACGCTCACTTTTGAGGACTGGTGCTAATTATTCCTCATCACACTTTGACCCAGAGTAGGACAGAGAGAGAAACAAGAGGGGGAAAGAAGGAGGAGAAAAAGACGGAGCAACCTCGTGGAAGAAAAAGGCGGGAAGGAGAAAGAACCTGAAACAGTAAAATAAAGGGGCAGGGAGTGTCTGGTGGTGGATGAAAGAGCACTTCACTGAAAACCACAAACATTAGGGGCCAGATTTTTCAAAGGTTTTGAGTGGGGGTTGCATCACTTTTTTTAACACAGGCACATGCAAAATCCTTAGTGGCATTTACAAAGCAATGCAAATGGTTATTTATGTTGCTTGGTACAACAACAAAAAAGTAACGCAAGCCAGTGCTTTGCGCTGTCTTGCGTTACTTTGCATTAGATAGGTATTCTGTCGGTGGTATATGGGCATTCCCTTGCATCCACCCTTGGGTTTTGACACAAATCCATATTTACAAAGAATTATAGACATGGGTTTGTGTTTTAAATGGTGTGCCAAGTATGGCACAGTTCTGTTCTCTTCTATTCAGACAACACAGCCGAGCAACTTTACTTGCTTCTCTACGTTGTGTGAACTCTTTGAAAATATGCACCTAATTCTTTAATATCCACATCCTTGCTTTACAGCATCATCAGTTAGTTTAATTAAACTGAGAAGCAGGTTCTGATAATGAAAAGGAGAACAAGATCACTACACAGCGCCACTCCCACTGCTTCATTCCCCACACCTCAATCACCACACCTCTGTCCTCATGCCACCTTTGCCACATGGCATCAGTATGTCATATAATGTGATGCATTACACTGCCCGATAGATTTGCTTCAGGCTAATAAACAGATACACTAAAGTGATTTTCAAATTTTAGGTTGATTTTGAAATATTTGGAAAGCAGTTGATTCATCCATCCACGGATTTGTGTGTGCATTTGTGCCTTGTGTCGCAGTATTTAGGACTCGGTGTATCGCTTTGTGCGTATATAACACTATGCTTGTTGTCAGTATCGGCACCTACACAAACATATCAACTAACACTTCCTGTAACAAAAAAGTATACACTTACAGTAAGCCAGACCTTTTGGTTTTGACAAAGTTTGTTTGAATGTGAGGACATCCGATTTATTTAGATACTCTTCGATGGCTAGAACGTTTGTCATTGCTTTATAATCCATAAGGGGCAAGTGCCCTATTTTAGCCGCATTTATTTCGCATACGCTCAAACAATCTTATATTTTGACAATAAAAGTATATAGAAAAGCAGAGCTATATAGATAATAAAGAGAAACTCAAGCTAGAGAACGATTTACATGTAATGTCCACTAGAGGGCACACTCGGCATTCTCACGGAGGAGAATTCACTTCCCAAGGGAACAGCTTTCTATTTACCTCAGGAATGTTTTACCTTGTGATTTAGCGGTTGTTTGGTGATGCACAGATTGACAGGTCTGAGCAGCCCAACAAACTCACCTAGGCAAATAAATACCAAATGGGATCTAAATCAAAGCAGAACAGAGATGGTGTGAGGAGATGAATAGCAGCTATTAGCTGCAGCTGAGTATGTGAATGTTTACTCTATCTTATTGCAAGTTAAACAGGGAGCGAGGACCGGCATACCTAAATATGTTGCATGTGTTTCACTCGATCCTGTGAGCTGTCTGAGATATAGATACAGAGGCAAGGGCGCACACATGAAAGCATCCATTATCCAGGTATTCCCGACAGCCTCAATGGCAATGTATTTTTTTAAAACAAGTTAAAATGTAAATCAAGCGAGGCAGTGTTTTCACGGCGAATTTCTATTTTCAAAATGTACTTTCCCTTTTTTAAAATATTAAATTCGTTCTATCATGTGTGTAGATCAGCTCTGTAACGACCGATTTTATTATCCAGTCGCGCATAAATGTGCTACAAATGGTGATTTTGCCGAATTTACAAAAGCAGTCCCGAAATCGATCACAGCTTCTTTCGCGCCTTCATGCTGATACTGCAATAAAAACCAAAAGAAATGCGTGTTCCAGCAATAAAATTGAAATCGGAAAACGAATGCAAATGATATAAGAAGGTCGGACCGGCATACAAAGGTATTATATATCGATAACTCTCTATGTTAAGCAGGAAACTGCTGAATTCGAAGCTATCGCAACCCAACCCATGCTTTACGTACATTTACATACATCAGACGCAATGCGCACCAAACAGCCACTAAACACATCTTCAATATCATTAGATAATCGCGAGACCGCTACATATTTTCATATATTATTTGTATTTTAGAAGTCATACAGCGCATCTTGCCACTGTCTGGGGCTCTGATGCACCATCCCTCACCGTTTATAAGGGATTGTAGAATCTCATTTACTATGAAATGAACATTTTCCGAAGAGAATGCCCTCTTTTACCAAAAAGGGGTCCCAGCAATTGCGTAACAATTATAAAAATTCAAACAATTCTTTTCAATGACTTTGCAAACATTGTTATTTAATCACAATGTTGTCATATATAAATATGGTGGAACAGCGTGTGAGGGATCAATGGATGGCACATAGTCCGAGGCCCATTGAAGGGCTTCAAATGCAACAGTTGAATTATGTGCATGAACCTGTACTTGAGACATTGGACTATAAGACCCAGCATTCAGTGCGTGCACTCGAGAAGCCAATTGGATGGTGTAAACCAATCGACTGCTGGGGTGTGTCTTAAGTAGCAGAAACACCTTGTCGTGCCTCTGATGAGAGCGAAAGCTCAGAAACGCGTCAGGCTACTACTTCCAACATGTGAACTGTAAAGAAGCTGGACTATGGCGCTATCCTCTACCCGAACAAATGCCTTTGGCCACATGCTGCTGGGTGCGACCTTAACCTGTGGGTACTTGGAGCAAGATATATAAATAAGCAACCACATTTTTTGAGATGATTTAAAGTATGTACAGTGCCCCGAAGAGGAGGAAGGAAGTGATAAAGTGAAGGGTAGTGGGGGTAGAGGATGGTGACATGTAAAAATGGCCAAGCGGCCTCAATATACTGTGTATTATAAGTCAAACATGGACCTATATATCATTAAATGTAAGAGATTTCAAAACATATCATGCTCCACATAAACATAAATATTCAAATCATCAAGTAGAGCTGAAGGGTATACAGAGCTCTCGACGTTTCGACCCCTAAATAGCGACAGGTATCAATTATTTCCTTGTAGTGGGGTCTTCATCAGGACGAAATGGGCGGGGCAACGACCGATTGGTTGCTTGTCGCCGTGGAGGATGGTGAGGGCGATATTTAGGCCGGAGTGTAGAACTTCAATTCATGTACTGGAGATATTCAGATCCTTTGACTTGATGTATACTCTTGACATTCAGAAATCCGCCCGTAGGTCGGATAAAATTTGCCGCCACAACATTAGGCTAACCTACCCATTGGCACCCTTGGCATGAATATGCCCACAAGCCCAATAGACTCTGACTGCACACAGACATTCAGAGTCCATGTGCAGAGGTGGAGCAGTTGTAAGTGGCGTTTTTCTAGGAGTCATCTAAATAGGTGTGACCCAAAAGTGCCAGAAGAGAGACATCATGCAGGGCCCGAGGTCTCATGTTTTACAGAAGGAGCTTTGTGCACATGGAGGTGACCCAGAACCACAAAAAACAAGTTACAGCCTCATCTCTGTAAAGTAAATATGAATGGTCAACTGGGGGAGGCACTTTATTTGAAGGGATATTGATTATCAGGCAAATATTCCTGCTGGAGTCCCCTGCTTAGTATCTTTAGGCATGTTGGAATACAACAGCCCATGTTTCAGCCTACCACGGTGCTCTGGTAGAAGAGCAACATGGAGATGATGGTATTTCTCTTGCCCAAAGTGAATGGTACTCACTGTTAATGAGGTATTTTAAAAGTGAGCCCCGTATCGGGACACATTGACAACTGGAGCCTCAAACTCACTGGGAGTGGAGCCGCCGACCAGCCAACAAGACCTGGGCACCACAAGCCTGCATTGCAGTGTGCATAGACCCAGGGCACAAGCTTAATGTCACCTCACACTGACACTGGCATAAGTGACTTAGGTCAGAAGTCTACCAGTAAGACAGGCCAAGTGACAGAAGCTGTACTGGAATTGACATAAGTAATGCCACAAATGTGAGAATTGCATGCCAATCTATACTTCTATACTACTATTATAAAGAGAGAACTTGCACCTTTGGGCAAGGTAATCTCGGGAACCACAGCGCCAATCTACACACCCAAGACATCTTACAAAACCTCAGGGCAAGCAGAAGGACATAGGCTACATAAAAATAAAAATAAAACGTTGTTTAAAATATTAATAAATTTTAAAAAGTAGTCCCTTGCAAATAGCGCCGGCCGCGACGTCTGCGTGAGGGGAGGAGCGGCGTTCACCAGAACCAGGAAGAGCAGACGACATGAGCGACGTCTGCGTGAGGGGAGGAGCGGCATTCACCAGAACCAGGAAGAGCGGAGGACAACAGCGCCGGTAGCGCTGTGTAATTAAGTGCTTCGGTGCAGGTGGTGAAATGTCCGCATTCAGATGGATTTTCTGACATTTAATCGGGGGCAGATGCCGAAACACTCTTGCTGCAATGAGGCGCTTATTAAGTGATAAAATGGGGTGCAGGCTGAGGCTTCATTCTCATCTTGTATTTTAAGGGACGCAAGACTCCCATGGCTGTCAGTACCTTTGTTTCTGTAAGCTGTGCGGCGTGTACAGCGGCTGTGCTGAGAGTGACGCCACCAGAGTATTTTGCTCTGATTGTTGACCTTACAGCGCTGGGAACCATTCTTGATCCAACTGTGGCCCAGTCTAGGATGCGAGTGTCTACGTCACCGGCACACCATGTTCCCAGTACTATGTTTTAATTTCAGACAAAGTGAAGTGGAAGTCACAGACTTGAGCACTTGAAAATGTTGAGTTTTGCAGACCGGTTACACAGTCAGGCCATGGCCGGTGTCCCATCAACCGAGTTAGATTGCAATGGACTGTAATGCACTTGTCCTACAGCAGAAGGGACATCTGACGCATTTTCGATAGAGTGCCCTGTCAGTCAAAATCGAAATAAGGCCGTTAGCTCTAAATTCAACCAATCTGACTATGTATTCCACGGTGCACTGCTTTTAACATTTGCATGGTGTCTGGCGATGCTGAGATGGGGAGGCCTATGGTCACTCGAGACCGGTCATCAGAGAGTTCATTCACTGATCATTGCCCGGCGTCTGGGACACTCCTTAGACACTGGTGAATCACAGGCCCTTTTTTGCCTCAGCTACCTACGGAGCTGCACAGTGTGTTTTATGTTCTCGTTTGTATACCTTGAGCTAGCAGTCTCCGCATCGGGTGCTTCCATGGCTGCCTCAGCCCCTGACCACTTTAGCCATGTCCTTTCGTTCCGGATTCCCGGCTGGCACCGTGCCATTGCCTATTGCTGCAGCGAGAGGAGCATCTTGTCCCCAGCGATGCCCTGTGAGCACCGGTGCTCCTGTGGGCCGTAGTATGGCCTGTATTGGCGGCATCTGCTTAAAAATACGTCTCCGCTGCCCCGTTATGGCGGCGGCGCCGCTGCTTTGCCAGCTGTTCCATGTCTGCGGCGGCAGCAGGAGCGTCTTTAGTGTTAAGTAGTTGTGGATTCCAGCTGGGAAATTACCACCTATAATCTGCCCGCCTCATCTCTCTCGGAGCAGGTAAGCCTGGTCTACGCGGTTTAATGTGTTCACTGTTTGCAGTAACAGTTTACACCAGGGCAGGGGTGGACTGCGCTCCTGAGCTGGGCCCATGTAAGGCTGGCAGAACGGGCACTCGGTAACCTGCCTGGCACACCGGTGCACCTTTCTTTACATATCCCTTAAAGCATGTTCACCAGGGTAAAGGGACTCGTGGTCCTGGGGAATCTACTTGCTACTTTTACACCCCATTATCCTACACAAGGCACCAGTGCTGTCACTATATGCGCAATAAAGAACAGAGGGCTACAGGTGCTGCCATCTGACAGGTGAGGGTGCTTACCATTCAGCAGCGCTATCCCTGTATGCACAATAAATAAAAGAAGGCTAAAGGTGCTGCCAGCTAAGAGGTGAGGGTGCTTGCCATTCAGCAGCGCTATCACTGTATGCTCAATAAACAACAGAGGTCCACAGGTGCTGCAAGCGGAGACGTAAGTGAGCTTGCCATTCAGCAGCGCTATCACTGTATGCTCAATAAACAACAGAGGGCCACAGGTGCTGCAAGCTGAGACGTAAGGGAGCTTACCATTCAGCAGTGCTATGACCTACATGTGCAATAAACAACAGCGGTCTACAGGTGCTGTAAGCTGAAATGTAAGGGTGCTTATCATTCAGTTGAGTTGTCACCTATGTGTGCAATAAACAACAGAGGGCTACATGTTTTTTGAGCTTAGAAATAAGGGCAGTTACCATTCAGCAGCGTTATCACCTATATGTGCAATAAACAACAGAGGTTTACAGGTGCTGTAAGCTGAGGGGTAGGGTTTCCACCATTCAGCAGCACTATCACCTATATGTATAATAACCAACAGAGGGCAAAAAGTGCTATAAGCTGACAGCTAAGGGGCGCTTACCATTTAGCAGCGCTGTCACTATAGGTGAGGGTGCTTACCATTCAGCAGCGCTATCACTGTATGCTCAATGAAGAACAGAGGGCTAAAGGTGCTGCCAGCTGAAAGGTAAGGGTGCTTACCATTCAGCCGCGCTATCACTGTATGTGCAACAAACAACAGAGGGTAAAGGTGCTGCAAGATGGGAGGTAAGGGTGCTTTCCATTCAGCAGGGCTATCACTGTATGCTCAATAAAGAACAGAGGGCAACAGGTGCTGCAAGCTGAGATGTAAGGGGGCTTACCATTCAGCAGCGCTATCACTGTATGCTCAATAAAGAATAGAGCGCCACAGGTGCTGCAAGCTGAGACGTAAGGGAGCTTACCATTCAGCAGCGCTATCACGGTATCTATTATGTGACGAGATATCGTCCTTTTTTGAAAGTAAAATTGACACTATATATGAGAAAATAGTGGCTGCCAATAACAGTACAAAGGGTGCTAGCAGGATTATACCCCCAAACCTGCCCAAAGACAGTGGATGTCCCATATCACACTTTCCCCTTATTGAAAGTGCAGATCTCCCTCACCTTATTACCTACATTAAATCAGGGTCTCCAAACGACCTTCTCCCTGCTAAGATGGTTCCTCCTCTGCTCCCTCTCCTGGGCCCCTTCATACAGAATGTCATCAATACATCTCTTACGAAAGGACAAGTCCCAGCAGACTGGAAGAGGGCGGTAGTAAACCCAATACGCAAGAAAGCTGCTTCCCCATGGACCGACCTTTCCAACCTGCGTCCTATTTCACTCTTACCATACATCAGTAAGATAGCTGAGAAGCATGTGAACACCTATCTGTCACAACATCTTGAAGCGACGGAGGGCCTGGACTATTCCCAATCTGGGTTCAGGCCTAACCACAGCACCGAATCTGCCCTCCAAACAGTGACCAATAACATCAGAATGGCACTGGATGGGGGCAATTCTATGATTCTGGTGCTGCTGGATCTCTCCGCCGCTTTCGATACGGTGTCCCACAAAGTGCTTCTTGAGCGACTAAAAGACGTAGGTTTGGAGGGCACGGCATTGGCATGGATGGAAAGCTTTCTGTCAGGACGCTCTCAAGAGGTTAGGCTGGGCTCCCACAAATCCATCCACAGGGAGCTCAATAAGGGAGTGCCACAGGGCTCCTGCTTAAGCCCTACACTTTTCAATGTGTATGTGGCTCCCCTAGCCAACCTAGCAAGATCATTTGGGTTTACACCAGTGTCGTACGCTGACGACACCCAACTCCTCTTTCCCTTTAAAGATCTGACTCCTGCGATAAAAAAATCCTTCGCAGAGGGAATGAGAGCAATATCTGCTTGGATGTCAGCAAACTGCCTCCAATGCAATATAGGAAAAACGGAGGTCATGTTGTTTGGGCAAGCAACAACACACTGGACACCGGACTGGTGGTCCCTGGAATTAGGCCCCGTTCCTAGCCCTAAAAACACAGTGAGAAATCTAGGAGTGTTAATAGATCAAACACTTACCTACAAGGACCACGTAAACCAGGTGGCAAGCACCTGTTTCCGAGCCATCGGTATGCTAAGGAGAGTGTTTCCCTACCTGCCAGACTGCCATAGAAAAACACTAGTGCAGGCATTAATCATCAGCAGAGTGGATTACTGCAACGGCCTTCTTTTGGGAGCAAATGAAGGGCAGATCAAAAAACTGCAAGTAATCCAAAATACGGCAGCTAAGATAGTCCTCAATGCCCCCCCCAGGACTTCCTCCCTCCCCCTGCTGACCAAACTTCATTGGTTACCAGTGAGGAAACGAGTGCAATTTAAGACCCTATGCACAATTCACAAAAGTGTGATAGGCAAAGGCCCTAAATATCTGGCCAACATCTTCCTGCCTTATGCCCCTGGGCGAACCCTGCGCTCTGTGAACCAACAACTTCTGCAGGTGCCCAGAATAAAGAAGGCCAGACAAGGGGGGCGAGCCCTAGCCCACCTTGGACCAAAGCTCTGGAACTCTCTGCCTTTTGAGATAAGGACACTGACCAATCATCTGACCTTTCGCAAGGTCTTGAAAACACATCTTTTTCCCATTAACTGAAATAATCTCCCTCTCCAAATGCTCCATTCTCCTCTTCAATTAACATCTAAGGATTTACTTACTGGCAAAGCGCGGAGATACCCCTTCGGGGGTCTATTCCTGCGCTATAGAAGAATATAAAATAAAATAAAATAAAAAAATATACTACTATTATAAAGAGAGAACTTGCACCTTTGGGCAAGGTAATCTCGGGAACCACAGCGCCAATCTACACACCCAAGACATCTTAGAAAACCTCAGGGCAAGCAGAAGGACATAGGCTACATAAAAAAAAAACGTTGTTTAAAATATTAATAAATTAAAAAAAGTAGTCCCTTGCAACTAGCGCCGGCCGTGACGTCTGCGTGAGGGGAGGAGCGGCGTTCACCAGAACCAGGAAGAGCAGACGACATGAGGGACGTCTGCGTGAGGGGAGGAGCGGCATTCACCAGAACCAGGAAGAGCGGAGGACAACAGCGCCGGTAGGAGCTGCGGAGCGGCGAGAACCGGAGGAGCTATGGCAGCGCGGGGAGGAGCGGCGGGAAGCGGAGGAGCAGTGAGAGGTACGTTGCTGGAGGTGTTGCTGGGGCGGGAGGCGGGAGGGAGTCGGCGGGTGTACCGCGCAGGCTGCTACTGAACTTAAATATGATGTTGCTGGAGTCCAGGCGGTAGGCGGGGCGGGCGGGAGGGAGGCGGCGGGTGTACCGCGCGGGCTGCTACTGAACTTAAATATGATGTTGCTGGAGTCCGGGTGGGAGGCGGGGCGGGGCGGGCCGGGGCGGGAGGGAGTCGGCGGGTGTACCGCGCGGGCTGCTACTGAACTTAAATATGATGTTGCTGGAGTGCGGGCGGGAGGCGGGGCGGGCCGGGGGGGGGGCGAGAGGGAGTCGGTGGGTGCACCGCTCGACAACATGCTGCCCCAGCTACCTTCTGCCCCGGGGTAAAAATGCAGCCCCCAAGCCCCCTTCTGCCCCAGGCAACGCTGGGGCGGGCTGCTAGTGTATAATAATGTGATGTGCAGGCTGTTGATAAAGCAATGGATGCAATGTTGTTTGTGTAACGCCTGGCCTGTCACATTAAAGTGGTCACTTGCATGCATTTATTTCTTCATTTATTTATTTATTTAATGGGTTTTATAGAGCATTAGCAAGACCCAAGGTTATCAGAGCCCTTTACATACATTGTCCAAGGCAGTGTTGAAATCCATTGATTACAAAATAGATCTTGTTACATTTTGTAATGCCTGATAAAGCTGCATTGCCAAAGGACTGCTACTAACGTTAACCCCAGTAAATTTGTGTAATGAATGAAATGTGTGCTTTACTAACACTAACATTAACGCTTCCTGAAAAAACGGTACATTCATTTTCTGTTTCATGAAAGGTTTATACTAGGCATATTTTGATGTAAATTTGGTGCAAAATGCGATTAGCCGGACATATTGTAGCCAGTAGCTTATGCATTAATGGCCAAACGTTTTAGTGTACCTTCTGTTGTCTGTGCTCTTGAGAATGTTGTGTTCATTGAGTCAGTGAATGCCAGTAGGGGGCACCAACGCTATTTTTTCCCACCAGCATTCTGGGTTTGCTGCCCCCTTCATCAGGAATTTCCACCACAATGCTAGTTTGCCTGAGCATCAATCAGTTCTGCTACCTTGTATTACCAGCATGGTCCTGCTTTCTTTATAGTCGCTCCTAAGAAACACCTTTCGTGACTTCATTTATTCCAAAATGTGGCCACATGCTTGCAATGTGGTCTAAAGAAATTAGAGTCTGTCATATTGACTTTAACAAACTTACATTGATTACCTGTTTACAACAGGATCATCTTCAAGGCAATATAAAACTTTATAAATAAATAAATAAATAAATAAACAAATAAAGACTATTGTCAATAGGGCCAAATAGTCAAATACACTGGAATTTGATGGCAAAGAAACTGACCACTAGATGTTTGCAGCCACTCCAAACATTTCTTCTACAAATCCGAAAATCCTGAACAGTAACGTCTGGAGACAGGGATATTTCTGTCAAGGTCAGTAAACTTTGAACGCTCTAACTTTTGATCTCCATAAGTAGTCTTTTTGTCCCTCTTTAAAAAGTCTATGAAAAAATATCTATTTAACCAATAATGTACAATTTCAATCTGACTCCACTTTTACAGTTGGCACCAAGAAACCTCTGGTGTACATTAGGCTCTACAAATGCCATAATCATAATCATAATCACAAGTACTCACTCCTCCCTGATGAATGTAACATTCTCATATTGAACCCCTTAGTGCCTTTATCTTTTAATCCTTTGTTTTCTGCAGAGGAACACCATATTCATATTAATCTTTTTTATGAATCCTATCAATCTTAGAAGGCCTAAGGCACCGTCCTGTAAACACTCCTTAGTAATATTTTCGTCCATACTGTGCTGGTCCTTGGCCAAGATGCCTGCACTTTCCTCGAAACACTTTCCACATTTCTTTAATTCGCAAATTCTGAATATTGATCCACTTTTTGTCTGTAAAACAAATTTCCATGAGACCTCTTTGCTGCCTGACTCCATTACCATTTAATTAGCAAATGACTGCATGTTCATGTCTGCTTGCCTTTTTTTGCTGTCTGTAGATGTGAGGGTGATGGGGCGGGCACCTGATTACGTTAAGCAGCTCTGCTCCTTCTGCAATACGAAAGGGCCCCACGAGTGCAGAAAAAGATGACAAAATGCCTGCCCATATGTAAACCTATCCATGATACGGACATAAGCTAAATCATAAGCATTGCCTTGCAGCCCACATTGTCTCGGTACATAGTGCCCAAAGTAGGTCAAACTCAGTGCTTAATCTGTAAAAAAAGAAAGAAAATAAGTGCCAGGGCTCTATTCAGGAGGCCACTGCAGTTTGCACCACACATTGCCCCTGCCATGCTGCCAATGATATTAACAACACAACTGCTAAATATCACACTCCTACAGGTGTGACAATAAGGACTATTCCAGGCCCCCAACACTTTAAGAATTTTTTTTTTCTCAAAGTTTTATATAGCGAGAACTTAACCCGAAATCGGGTATCAGAGCGCTTTACGTGAGCACCAGTTGTGTTACATGAGGTCATATTCCTTCTTCTTAGGCACGGGGAGACTGAGTGATTTGCCCTGAATCACAGGAGGTTGAGCATTTTTGCAGAGACTCAAACCTGGTTCCCCAGATTTGAAGTCGACCGCCCTAACCATTAGGCTACATCCTCTCCCCTGAATGGCTTCAGTGGCAGGTATTAGTGATTTTAAGTGTATATTGAATTAATAATTGACTGTTGTTGCAGTCATTTCTAAATTAAGCCAGACAGTGCCACCTTGCGGCAGTCTGTCACAACCACCAGTGTTGACAGTTAAGTGCCGGTGCTAAGCACTGGAACCGATGGACACAAATTAAGCTCTGGAAACCTAGGGGCATATTTACAAGCACCTAGTGCCACAGAAACGTCACTTTTTAGAGCTCCGGTATTTACAAGGTCGTGCTAAGCCACAAAGTGGCTTAACACTGCCTGTGGCTTAACACTGCCTTGTAAATATGACTCCCTGCAATGTGGTTTTCTGTGGCAAAGGGGTGTGCAATGGGTGTTGCTGTGGGCGTTCACCCATGGCTTTTTGACACTTAAATCTGAGGCAGTGCCAAAGACTAATGCCATTCAAAAGGAGGCGTTAATGTGGCGCAATGAGGAGAAATACCTTCATTTCTCCTGGTTTTTGCTGTTTTTATTTGTGCTGCATTCAGTAGCACACATAGAAGGCGCAAAACGCCATTAATGATTGCTTTTGTGCAGGTCCTGCACAAACATGATCATCCTTCCAAGGCAGGTACCTCTGGTGCAGGGGAGCCTGCATTGGCACTAAGCAGCTTTTTAAAAACCGGCCCAGGGGGGAGCACAGGAATGCGCCATATTCTGCATATAATGCTTCATAGTATCTTGTAAACTGTTTGAGGATCATGTTGGTCCCTGTAAGAAGCGTATTATCAGTCCCTTTAATTGCCTTAATTGAGTTTTTAGCTTTTTTGTCGGCCATTTGAAAAGCTAATTGTTAGACCTGACATCTTTTGGCGTGATTACCCCTATCTTTTGCCTCGGCCTCCTGTATTTTTGATGCTGTGCTGGATTCGTTTTTGCTGGTTTAGATGCTTTGGACACTCTGCCACTGCTGATCAGTGCCAGAGTGTAAGTGCTCCCTATGTAAATTGTTAACATGATTGGATATCCATGTTTGGCATATTTGTATCACCACGAAGTCCCTAGTAAAGTGCACAGGGTGTGCCAGGGCCGGTGATGACGAATGCTACTAGTGGGCCTGCAGCACTGATTGTGCCACCCACAGGAGTAGCCCTAAAATGGTGTCTCGGGCCTGCCACTGCAGCGCCTACGGGCAGTTTAGAACTGCCATGTCCTCCTGGTCGGCGTCCCCGCTGACCAGGCCGAACCCTTCCCTTTTCGTGCACATCAGTCACCCCTATGGAAGGCCCAAGGTACCCCCCTGGGCAGGGTGCCGTGTATGTGAAAGGTAGAGCATGTACTAGTGCAGGTGACATGCTCTGGTAGTGAATTACAGCCATTTTCGTTTTTCACTATTGTAAGGCTATCTTGCTCCATAGGTTAACATGGGGGATGCCGGCTACAGTGGTTACGGCATTTCTTCCCATAGGAGCAAGATAGGACATAAGTAATTAGTATCCCTGAACTCAGAATCTAATAACGCATCTTTTAGGAAAGGTGGTTTTTAGATCCTGTGTTTGAGGACAGCACTTTTAGAAAGTTGCTGTTCTCTTGTCTGACCCTTCTGCGTGCCTGGAAAGGTTTGTGTATTGACTGTCTGGTTTGTGAGTGACAGGGGCTGGGGAATCCCCCCAGCGGCTGGATGAGTCAGCACTAGGCTGAGTGGAGCAATTGCTACCTGAGTGGTGGGAGGAGTTAGCACCTGGGCTGAATAGGGCTGTGCCTGCCTGCCACAATGCTGGCTCCACCTCCTGCTGGGCGGCGGAGGACTCTGCCCCTCACTCTGAAAGGAAAGATGCAGCCAGCACGTCAAGGTGCTCAGGATCCACCCAGAACTGGTTCAGACCGGGCTCAGGGCCCACATGCACTGAGAGAACAAAGACTTTAGGGGTATAAGTACCGGACCCCTGACAACAGAAAATTAGATCATCCTGGAAATCAAGAAGGAACCTCTGCCAAGGAGAAAGCTGTCGTTGAAGAAGGAAGACTGTCCTGCTGTTGCTCTGCTGGACTGACCTGCTGTCGCTTTGCTGCCAAGGAGAGGGGAAGGACTTTGCTGTGAGCTGTGTCCCCTGTCTTGTAAGGAATATCCAAGGGCCCGAGAAGAGCTGGCTCCCTGTTTCCGAAGTCCCAGGAACAAAAGGACTTCACCCCCCAGTCTCCCCGAACTCTGCTGAGAGAGTTCTGTCCTTCGTAGAGTGCTTGATCCAGTTGTGGGGCCTCTAGAAGTTGAACCTGAGCTGGGAAGCTTGAGACTAAGCTGAGAAACTTGTGAAGCTGAGAAGTGTCGCATCGCTCGCTTGCGGAGCGCATCCCCGACAGTGCGAGAAGTTTCCCGCCGCTACGAAGGTCGAGATCGGCGCAGCGCCTAACATCGCTGCCGGAGCCGTCGCACCCTTCGTTTGCGGGACGCACCAGGCCGGTGCGGGAGAATCGACCATCACTGCGAGTATCGTCGCAGAGCCTGTCGCTGGGGTGAGATCGCCGCCCCGCTTGCTTGCGGACCGCATCACGTCGCTGCGAACATCGTCGCAGAAGACATCACATCGAGGAGTTGCGAGAGAGAGGGTCTCCGCTGGCCTGCGCATCGTCGCCCCGGAGATCGTCGCAGCCCTACGAGATCAGCGCATCGTGCCTTTGCGAGAACAGACTTCCCACGGAACCTACGCACTGGAATCTACGCAAGCTGCCTTCCTCCCCCTACAGACCGGATTCGTCGCTGCACGCCCGCTGCTGCAGCGGGGCTGTCGCATCGCCTCCCCAGGGTCTCAGGAGTAACGCATCGCTTGTTTCCACCGCACCAGCTTCCTGCTTGTGGAACTTTGTTGCCTCCAAAGGGTACTGTGAGTAAACGTGACGCAACTGTGAACTTTTCACGCATCTGTGGATCATTTGATCACACCTTAAAGAACTTTGATTACAACCTGAAGAACTCATTTGAAACCGTAACCTTGCATTGTGTATGTAGGATTTTTGACGTTTTTGGTCTTGTGTAGTTTAGAATAAATATCTTTATTTTCCTAAACTGTTGTAGAATCAGTTTGTGGTGTTTTCACTGTGTTACTGTGAGTGTTGGTACAAATACTTAACGCATTGCCTCTGGTTAGCCTAGACTGCTCAGGCCAAGCTACCTTGAGGGCGAGCAAGGGTTATCTGAGAGGGTTATCTCCTTGTCCTGACTAGAAGCAAGGGTCCCTATTTGGACAGTGGTACCTACCTCTGCCAACTAGAGACCCCCAGTTCTAACATTGGTGGTCAGGCGGTGGGATTTGAACTTGTATTTGTACTTGACCCACAGTAATTGGTGTACATCACTAGTGAGTGCAGACCATTACGCCACCGCATACTACTGGTTTTTGAATTCTGTTGTTGAGTAACTATTCGGAAAGCATCATGTCTCTGAATGGGAAAGCGCCCAGTGAGGAGGCAGAGATAGATTTGGAATTCTCGATTGAAGATCTGTACTCCTACCCAGTAAAGCATCTTAGGTACTTCTGCCAGCAGTTTGAGTGCCCCATAAAGAGCGCCTACAGGAAGGAGGAGCTGCAGAAAATCTTGAAAACCTATTGGGAAGCACAGGAAGGAAATGATGTTGTGGATGTAGAAAGTGCTTTTCAAGGCAAAGACCTGCCAGTGGGCAGAGTAGGCTCAGGAGCTGGCAGCAACCACTCCGGTAGGGGCCTCACCCCGGAAGAGTTACAGGAAAATCAAAGAATAAGAGAATATGACCTGGAGGTTATGAAAATGAAGATGAAGCAATTGGAAGTAGAGAAGGCGGCGGAGGAGAGCAAAAATGCCCGCGCCTTAGAGGAAAAGAAATTGCTTTTGGCTCACGAGTTGAGAATGAGAGAGCTGGATCTGCAAAACAAGGAGGCGGATGCCGGTTCAAATGGTGGCAGCGCACAGCCAGTGCATGGGGGTAAAGTATATATTCCCAAAGACCTGGTACAGAATTACCATAGGAGTGAGGATATTTATGCCTGGTTCACTTCGTATGAAATTGCATTGAAGATGAATGATGTGCCTGACAAGTATTGGGGGGCGGGCCTGTGGAAACATTTTGAGGCGTCTGGGAGGAGTGCTCTAGAGCCCTTAGAGTTGACAGGTGCCATGACCTACCCCAATATGAAGGAGGCCTTATGTCTCAGGTATGGCCTTACTCCAGAGCAGTACAGACTGCAGTTTAGAAACTCCAAGAAGAAAGAGTCTGAGACTTGGATGGAGTGTGTGAATGGGTACTCGCGTGCACTGGAAGGTTGGATGAAGGGCAGTAAAGTAACTGATTTGAAGGGGTTGTTGCATTTAATCAGTTGGGAGCACTTGAGTAGTCTTTGTGTTCCAGAGCTGCGCCAGCATCTTTTAGATAGCAAGCTGACAGACCCCATTGAGCTTGCTAAGGAGGCGGACCGCTGGTCCAGTACCAGGGTCCACAAAGGGATTGTGGGTACCACAGCCAAAGGTGGGCAGGGTCCCCAGCAGAAGAGTGGGGGGGACAAGGGTAACCAAAAGGAGTTCTCGCCAGGGCCCCAAAATAGTTCCCAGGAAACGGATTCCCAAACCCCCAAGCCTAAACAGTCATGGCCCTCTAAGGGTAGGCGGGACAAGAGAAATAACCAGGGTCCCCCTACCTGCTATCACTGCAACGAGGTGGGCCATATTGCTCCGAAATGTCCCAAGAAGAAGCCCGCACCTACTGGTGCTCCCGCCCCAGCGTTAGCTAGTGTAGCTTTGGGTGGGGATTTGGTTTCTAGTGACTGGGGAGAGCTAGCAGTCATGACCCTTGTCTCGCTAGGAGACCGAGAGATGGTCCCGGAAACCTTACTGCCCTCCAACACTAAGAAATATGGGCAGAAGGTGACCATCAATGGGAGGGAGGTTGAGGCTCTGAGAGACACCGGAGCCAGTGTGACATCCGTAAGGTGTCAGTGGGTGTCTGACGAGCAAATCATCCCTGGTGTACTCCGCCCTGTAGTGGCCGCTGACAGCTCAGTGCGCCTCTGCAAGTTAGCGAAGGTTTCCTTTGAATGGGGAGGAGTCTCTGGTCTTTTGGAGGTAGTTGTCAGCGATGCCTTGCCTGTGGACTGTCTGTTAGGCAACGACCTGGAGAGTTCTCCATGGAAAGACATAGAACACCAAACTCACTTGGAGATGTTGGGTCTGCCTGCGTGGATCTGCGTGACCACGCGTGCTATGGCAGCCAGTAAGGGTGAATCAGCAGCACTGGAGCCTGAAACAGTGGCCCAGAGACCTGCCAGGAGAGGAAGAGGCAGAGGGCGCGGGAAACCAGCCCCAGCCGTTCCCACGGTCCAGGAGGAAGCAGAACCTGAGGGGGATGCCCTGGAGCCTACAGGGGAACAGGTGGCCGAACTGGGAGATCTACCTGAGCTGACCCATTGGCAGCAAGAAGGTGGTCCCTCCAGGGAGGAGTTCTGCCAGGCGCAGAAGGAGTGCCCTTCCCTCATTGGTCTGCGGCAACAGGCTGTAGATCAGGCAGCAGGTGGAGCAGTCAAAGATCACTATGTCTACTGGGAAGGTGACCTACTGTATAGCGAGCCTAAGTTTGCTGAGCCCGGTGCAGCCCGTGTGCTGGTGGTACCCGAGCGCTTCAGAAACTTCCTAATGGGTCTGGCTCATGACGTGCCTCTCGCAGGACATCTGGGGCAAGACAAGACCCTACACCGGCTTGTCACCCACTTCCACTGGCCCCAGATGAGGAAGCACGTCGGTTCCTTTTGCAGATCTTGCCAAACCTGCCAAGCTAGTGGCAAGACTGGAATGAAGTTGAAGGCCCCCCTTCAACCCTTCCCAGTGGTGAGCACCCCTTTCGAGCGGGTGGGCATAGATATCGTAGGGCCCCTGGACCCCAAGACAGCCTTAGGCAACAGGTTCATCCTGGTCTTGGTGGACCATGCCACCCGGTACCCGGAAGCAGTTCCTCTCAGGACAATCACAGCACCCGTGGTGGGCCGTGCATTGATGGGGATCTTTTCCCGTGTGGGGTTCCCCAGAGAGGTGGTCTCCGACCGGGGTACCAACTTCATCTCTAGGTACATGAAGTCTCTATGGGAGGAGTGTGGGGTAACTTATAAGTTCACCACTCCTTACCATCCTCAAGGAAATGGGCTGGTTGAAAGGTTCAACCGGACCCTGAAAGGTATGATTATGGGCCTAGCGGAGCCCATGAGACGGAAGTGGGACGTCTTGTTACCATGCCTATTGTTTGCCTACAGGGAGGTGCCTCAGAAGTCCTTAGGGTTCAGTCCCTTTGAGCTCCTGTATGGCCACCCTGTTAGAGGACCTCTCTCGCTGGTGAAGGAGGGTTGGGAAAAGTCCCGTGGGAAAACCCCCCAGGATGTGTTCAGCTATGTGCTGGCCATCCGCAACCAGACACAGCACATCAGGAAGCTCGCTCAGGCGAACCTGGAAGCAAGCCAGGAAGAAATGAAAAGATGGTACGACCAGAATACCACTCTGGTCGAATTTCAACCTGGGCAGAAAGTGTGGGTGATGGCGCCAGTGGAGCCTTGCGCGCTCCAAGACAAGTGGTCTGGGCCATACGAGGTGGTGGAAAGGAAGAGCGAGGTAACCTACCTGGTTAACCTGAAGACTCCCAGGCAGCCCCTGAGAGTTTTGCACGTGAACCGCCTCAAACCCCACTTTGAGAGGTCTGAAGTAACCATGCTCCTGGCTACAGATGCAGGGATGGAAGAGGATAGCAATCCTCTCCCTGATCTCCTGGCAGTTAAGGAGCACGATGGGTCAGTGGATGGTGTGGTCCTCTCGCCCACCCTGACCCCAGAACAGCAGAATGACTGTCGCCAAGTGTTGGGGCAGTTCCCCTCTCTGTTCTCCCTGACCCCAGGAGTCACCAACTGGTGCGTCCATGATGTGGACACTGGAGACAGTCTGCCGGTAAAACAAAAGTTTTACAGGGTAGCCGACAAGGTCAGGGCCAGCATCAAGGAAGAGGTTTCCAAGATGTTGGCGCTAGGGGTGATTGAGCCCTCCAGCAGCCCCTGGGCTAGCCCAGTGGTCTTGGTCCCCAAGAAAGCTGCTACCCCCCGTGGCCCGCCAGAACTCCGGTTTTGCGTGGACTACCGTGGGCTCAATGCGGTCACGAAGACTGACGCACACCCTATCCCCAGAGCTGATGAGCTCGTGGATCGGTTGGGAGCTGCCCAGTACCTCAGTACATTCGATTTGACTTCGGGGTACTGGCAGATCGCCTTGACTGACGGGGCCAAAGAGAGGTCAGCATTTTCAACGCCAGAGGGGCACTTCCAGTTCCGTGTCATGCCCTTTGGGTTGAAGAATGCCCCTGCCACATTCCAGAGACTGGTCAACCAGGTACTGTCTGGGCTGGAGGAATTCAGCGCCGCATACCTGGATGACATTGCTGTGTTCAGCTCCACGTGGGAAGAACACTTGCAACACCTCTGCGAAGTGTTGAAGGCTCTGCAGAAGGCAGGCCTCACTATCAAGGCCAGCAAGTGCCAGATAGGGCAGGGATCTGTGGTGTATTTGGGACACCAGGTGGGGAGCGGCCAGGTGGCGCCCCTACAGGCTAAGATTGATACCATTCTGGCTTGGGAGCCCCCCAAGACCCAGACAGAGGTGAGAGCCTTTTTAGGACTCACCGGGTATTACAGACGGTTTGTCAAGGGATATGGCACCATTGTCGCCCCCTTGACAGAACTCACTTCCAAGAAGTTGCCCAAAAGAGTTGACTGGACTGACGCCTGCCAAACTGCTTTTGAGGCCCTGAAGACTGCGATGTGCACAGCACCGGTGCTCAAGGCACCTGACTTTTCCAGTGAGTTCATAGTTCAGACGGACGCTTCAGAGCATGGTGTGGGAGCAGTACTCTCACAAGCCACTGAGGAGAATGGAGACCAGCCAGTAGCTTTCATTAGTCGGAGGCTACTCCCCAGGGAACAAAAGTGGAGTGCGATTGAAAGGGAGGCTTTTGCTGTGGTCTGGGCTCTGAAAAAGTTGAGGCCCTACCTGTTTGGGACTCACTTTCGTGTTCAGACCGACCACAGGCCCCTCAGGTGGTTAATGCACATGAGGGGTGAAAATCCAAAACTGTTGAGGTGGTCCATCTCCCTACAGGGAATGGACTTTACGGTGGAACACCGCCCTGGTACGGAACACGCCAACGCTGATGGTCTGTCCAGGTTTTTCCGCCTTAGTGAAGAGAACTCCCAAGAGGGTGGGTAGTTCTCCCCACTTTCAGCTGGAGGGGACACGTGTTAGACCTGACATCTTTTGGCGTGATTACCCCTATCTTTTGCCTCGGCCTCCTGTATTTTTGATGCTGTGCTGGATTCGTTTTTGCTGGTTTAGATGCTTTGGACACTCTGCCACTGCTGATCAGTGCCAGAGTGTAAGTGCTCCCTATGTAAATTGTTAACATGATTGGATATCCATGTTTGGCATATTTGTATCACCACGAAGTCCCTAGTAAAGTGCACAGGTTGTGCCAGGGCCTGTGATGACGAATGCTACTAGTGGGCCTGCAGCACTGATTGTGCCACCCACAGGAGTAGCCCTAAAATGGTGTCTCGGGCCTGCCACTGCAGCGCCTACGGGCAGTTTAGAACTGCCATGTCCTCCTGGTCGGCGTCCCCGCTGACCAGGCCGAACCCTTCCCTTTTCGTGCACATCAGTCACCCCTATGGAAGGCCCAAGGTACCCCCCTGGGCAGGGTGCCGTGTATGTGAAAGGTAGAGCATGTACTAGTGCAGGTGACATGCTCTGGTAGTGAATTACAGCCATTTTCGTTTTTCACTATTGTAAGGCTATCTTGCTCCATAGGTTAACATGGGGGATGCCGGCTACAGTGGTTACTGCTAAACAAAGAAGATGTACCTTCACAACCACTTAGTTTGAAAAAATATTTAAAACGGAAATAAACGCAAATCAATCCGTTATTCCTAGCCTTTGACTTTGGCTAATTAGTATTTAATTATTCAACACTTTTATAAAAAAAAGGACATGTAATCAACTCAACAGAGAATACATTATTGGTGATGTCCTACTAACAATACACAAAGTGACTAAAGAAATCACAAATCAATTATACACATTTACAAAAAAGAATATACACAAAAATCACAAATCTTATCAATAACATCAACAACTATAACATGTAGTGATCTAATCATCTACCTGGTGAAAACAGTTGGAATATAATGAAATCATTCTTGCATGTTTACACAATTCATGAAAAAGGAAAATGTAACTGTTACAAATACAATTACAAATTGATGCAAAGATTTCTATCATTCGAGATTCAAACTATACTTAATATAGTGGCCGACGCGTCCTCGTTTCGACTGAGTAGGCGACATTCAGTTTTGAGATTCAACCACATTTGAAAGAACCCTAATATCGGCGCTGGCCCGCACCCACCCAACTCGTGACATGAATTTATTATTCACTCACAGTTGATGCAAAAACTTGCCACGTTGTCCCTTAGAGCACGGAGAATTGGAGACGGTATGCCCTGTGTGAGCCTACACTAGGTGAGCACTGCATAAACGTTTAACAGGAGACGCCTAAAGTCCCGCTGGTCACTGACCAGTTGGCTTTCTTCCGAAAGACTCATCCAGCCCTGATGAGAGTCCGGTAATTCCAAAAACCGAGACTTGAAACGCGTCGGCCACTATATTAAGTATAGTTTGAATCTCGAATGATAGAAATCTTTGCATCAATTTGTAATTGTATTTGTAACAGTTACATTTTCCTTTTTCATGAATTGTGTAAACATGCAAGAATGATTTCATTATATTCCAACTGTTTTCACCAGGTAGATGATTAGATCACTACATGTTATAGTTGTTGATGTTATTGATAAGATTTGTGATTTTTGTGTATATTCTTTTTTGTAAATGTGTATAATTGATTTGTGATTTCTTTAGTCACTTTGTGTATTGTTAGTAGGACATCACCAATAATGTATTCTCTGTTGAGTTGATTACATGTCCTTTTTTTTATAAAAGTGTTGAATAATTAAATACTAATTAGCCAAAGTCAAAGGCTAGGAATAACGGATTGATTTGCGTTTATTTCCGTTTTAAATATTTTTTCAAACTAAGTGGTTGTGAAGGTACATCTTCTTTGTTTAGCATTAATCGGCCCTACCTTCCTTCCCCAAACCTGCTGGGCCAATCCCCTTCTTTGAATATCTAATAGGCTACAGTGGTTACGGCATTTCTTCCCATAGGAGCAAGATAGGACATAAGTAATTAGTATCCCTGAACTCAGAATCTAATAACGCATCTTTTAGGAAAGGTGGTTTTTAGATCCTGTGTTTGAGGACAGCACTTTTAGAAAGTTGCTGTTCTCTTGTCTGACCCTTCTGCGTGCCTGGAAAGGTTTGTGTATTGACTGTCTGGTTTGTGAGTGACAGGGGCTGGGGAATCCCCCCAGCGGCTGGATGAGTCAGCACTAGGCTGAGTGGAGCAATTGCTACCTGAGTGGTGGGAGGAGTTAGCACCTGGGCTGAATAGGGCTGTGCCTGCCTGCCACAATGCTGGCTCCACCTCCTGCTGGGCGGCGGAGGACTCTGCCCCTCACTCTGAAAGGAAAGATGCAGCCAGCACGTCAAGGTGCTCAGGATCCACCCAGAACTGGTTCAGACCGGGCTCAGGGCCCACATGCACTGAGAGAACAAAGACTTTAGGGGTATAAGTACCGGACCCCTGACAACAGAAAATTAGATCATCCTGGAAATCAAGAAGGAACCTCTGCCAAGGAGAAAGCTGTCGTTGAAGAAGGAAGACTGTCCTGCTGTTGCTCTGCTGGACTGACCTGCTGTCGCTTTGCTGCCAAGGAGAGGGGAAGGACTTTGCTGTGAGCTGTGTCCCCTGTCTTGTAAGGAATCTCCAAGGGCCCGAGAAGAGCTGGCTCCCTGTTTCCGAAGTCCCAGGAACAAAAGGACTTCACCCCCCAGTCTCCCCGAACTCTGCTGAGAGAGTTCTGTCCTTCGTAGAGTGCTTGATCCAGTTGTGGGGCCTCTAGAAGTGGAACCTGAGCTGGGAAGCTTGAGACTAAGCTGAGAAACTTGTGAAGCTGAGAAGTGTCGCATCGCTCGCTTGCGGAGCGCATCCCCGACAGTGCGAGAAGTTTCCCGCCGCTACAAAGGTCGAGATCGGCGCAGCGCCTAACATCGCTGCCGGAGCCGTCGCACCCTTCGTTTGCGGGACGCACCAGACCGGTGCGGGAGAATCGACCATCGCTGCGAGTATCGTCGCAGAGCCTCTCGCTGGGGTGAGATCGCCGCCCCGCTTGCTTGCGGACCGCATCACGTCGCTGCGAACATTGTCGCAGAAGACATCACATCGAGGAGTTGCGAGAGAGAGGGTCTCCGCTGGCCTGCGCATCGTCGCCCCGGAGATCGTCGCAGCCCTACGAGATCAGCGCATCGTGCCTTTGCGAGAACAGACTTCCCACGGAACCTATGCACCGGAATCTACGCAAGCTGCCTTCCTCCCCCTACAGACCGGATTCGTCGCCGCAAGCCCGCTGCTGCAGCGGGGCTGTCGCATCGCCTCCCCAGGGTCTCAGGAGTAACGCATCGCTTGTTTCCACCGCACCAGCTTCCTGCTTGTGGAACTTTGTTGCCTCCAAAGGGTACTGTGAGTAAACGTGACGCAACTGTGAACTTTTCACGCATCTGTGGATCATTTGATCACACCTTAAAGAACTTTGATTACAACCTGAAGAACTCATTTGAAACCGTAACCTTGCATTGTGTATGTTGGATTTTTGACGTTTTTGGTCTTGTGTAGTTTAGAATAAATATCTTTATTTTCCTAAACTGTTGTAGAATCAGTTTGTGGTGTTTTCACTGTGTTACTGTGAGTGTTGGTACAAATACTTAACGCATTGCCTCTGGTTAGCCTAGACTGCTCAGGCCAAGCTACCTTGAGGGCGAGCAGGGGTTATCTGAGAGGGTTATCTCCTTGTCCTGACTAGAAGCAAGGGTCCCTATTTGGACAGTGGTACCTACCTCTGCCAACTAGAGACCCCCAGTTCTAACACTAATATCTTCCCAACCTGTTCACCATATTCATATTGCGAGGATCGTAGTTTTTTGTAGTTTACAGCAACTTTCTCCCTTAAAGAGCGACCAACTAAAGCTCGACCTGAGACCAGATCAGAGTAGATCTGAAGTTGGCTCGGTTCACTATCTTTACCAGCAATAGCGTGAGATCTTTCCAAATTGGCAAGTACCACACAAGCAGTTTTAATTGCAGCCTCTTTAGTTTTATTCTCTCTCCAGATAAACCGTTGAGTAATACAGCTGATAGAAGCTTACATTGAATCCCAGAGATGACAACAATTTGTAGAGTTAATATTGTTTTGGAGAAGTTCTAACAAGAGTCCTTCCATATGTAGAGTATACTGATTATCTGACAATAAGTATCGAAGGAAAGAGAAGGAGCGTCTAGTTTTGATTGTCAGACAAGTTTGAAAGCTAAGATTCAGAGGTTTATGTTCCGAAGTAATTTTAGGACACAGCTCGATCCTCGCAGTCTTAAGGATTTGATCATGAGCCCTCACCATAACGATCCTGGAATACTGCCTATTTTGGCATGAATAGTAAGTAAAACCTTAGAGACTTGGATACAGCGTTCTCCATATATCCCTAAGATTATGTACGCGTGCTAATTCCAGAAACGCTACCCTAACTTTGGGCATTCTAACGGCATAGCGTTGACTAGTGGAATCAATAGAGTAGTCCATCACGCAGTTAAAATCTCCCATAATTATCAGCACCCCCTGTAATTCCAGCAAGGTTAACATTAGCTCTTTGAAAAACTCTGGGCCGTCAACGTTTTGGCCATACAAATTAACTAAAACATATTTCACATCAAAAATAAACATCTGGCACTCTTACGACTTTATACGCTGTATATTCTTGGCTAAATAAAATCAATAAAGAATTAAAAATAAATAAATAAACATTTGAGCTACTACCCACCTCCCTCTTGGGTCCGCTAGGACTTTAAGTGTTGTGTACATAAGTGTTTAGCTAGCAAGAATAGCAGTTCCTCTAATTGAAAGATTTTGTGATGTACTGATGATGATATTATATTTAAATTCTTTAAGAAGTCTACTATCTTTATGGGCTAAATGCGTTTCTGATAAGAATACTAAGTGTGGTTTATATAGATTTAACTCTTTCCGGACAGGTCGGCGTTTACTAGCAGCATTCAAACCAGAGACATTCCAACATCAACATTTAAGTAGCGCCATAAGCCATCATAGATTGAACACAATATGACCCAACACAAAGAGTTTCCCATACATAAAAGTGATCCTTTTTTAGTAGAATACATGTATTATAGACCTGAATCCTAGTGCCACCCCGGCACATAATCACTGTAGTACCTGCTCCCTGCCTTGTCGTTAGTATACTCGTTGGCTTTTACCCAACCCCATGAACCAGCACCCATTCATCATCCCAAAATGAACCCACCCAGATCCCACCCTGTGACCTAGGAAAAGAATCAACCCCCTCCCCGCTGTCGTTGATGCGACAGCTACTGAGAGCATCAGCACCCTGAGAACCACCTCACCCACCCACCCACTGCACCGCGAAACTCAGCCTTTTCCAATGGCAATGAATATATATTTGATAAGATGTTAAATATCCTCCCTGACACAGAACAAAATGCTTGATCGGCAAGCAGGAGTTCATTACAGGCAACCCACTCATACTTACTGTATCCATGAATGTGGGAGAGGGAAGTGGATAAGAACAACAAATGGATCCTACAAAGAACATACTTGAATATTCCAAAGTAATACGGTTGTGGTAAACAGTGCTATTGTGCCAGTGGCACCTTTGAAGCTTCTTGGCTCTCATGAAATGAAATACCAGCATTTGTAAAGCGCACAGCTACCTCCGGAGAGGTGTCCCGGCGCTGGCGGCCGTCGAGAAGATTAAGCGAGCTAAAACTCAGAGCCACATGGTGCTGGGCTAACCTGCCGCCAGGGATCGAACCATGAACCCTGTGGTCCAGAGTCAGGCACCCTGGCCGCTGTACCACACCTCTTCCACGAGAGGTTCTCTTCTTGCATTAGGGAAGGCTTTTTCCCCGAATTAGGCATGGTTGGTTTAAGATTTAATAGGTCCCCACCAGATTTAAAGAGCGGGAATCAGCATCACACAATTCGGCAGGTCCCTTAACTTGATTGAGAAGAACATAAAGCCACTGAAATTGGCAACCGCCCCAACCTGGTGGTATGTCCTAGGAATATGAAGTTTTGGGGGCTGAGAAAGTAAAGGAGGAATTACAGTTGTTGGCTCACTTGAGCTCTGCTGCATGTTTCGTGGGACGATTAAGGGTGATTCCAGAGATGGGCCATGCCAGTAACAAATGTCTTACAGTTTAGTTTCAAGAGTGATAATGCTCCTTAATTCACCACTTCCGGCTTCCCATTGCTGAGAGGGCACAGTGCTCAGAACCCCTCCGAAAATAATGGCCAAGATAGAGGATGGAGCTTGGCACTCAGGATTAGCCTCAACTTGCAGGAATGCCAGATGACTTGCAAGCTTCCCTCGTTGTGATGAAGGAGGGAAGGATTAATCAAGGACTACTATGTTGTGCCGAAAGTCCACGGAAAGGTGGAAATAATAGTTGGAATATGATTTCACATCCACAGCAAGAAAAGGACACATAGAGTTGTGGGAGTACCTGCAAGAGTGGTGCAAAGGACTGGAATTGAGAGAGAGGTGGGATGTGTACATTGTTAGGTCTCTCCTGATGAAACTGGGCCTCATGGACTGTGACTCTTGTTTGCCTAGGCCACAGCCACCCGATTATTAACCCCATCCCACTGTCTGGCCAACACCTAATAATAATAATAATAAAACCATTTGTAGAGCGCCTGGTTACACTCAGAACAGTGTGTCCCCGCGCTATGGATACAATCCACCCCCGAGAGCCCACCACTGAAAAGAGAAATTAAGACTGTGACAGACTAAGCACATTCTCTCATATGCGAGGGAAGAGATGGGTCTTTAACTTTAGGTGAAACCTCATCTCAGATGGTTCCATTCGTAGTTCAATGGGGAGGGTTCCTCTTAAACCTCCTCGCCACTACAACCCCATTTGCTTTGCCAGAACCGTACCCAGGTAATGGGTCCATAATGATGTGGCAGGTAGAGAATCTCAGAGCAGCGCTAAATGAAGGTGCGCAATACTCTTAAGATATGCAAGGAATAAAGAGTGTACCAACTGGGCTCTCAGCCACAAGACCCATGAGGCAATCACTGCCCCACTCACTGACACCTAAGATGGCCTTGATATTATGCTTTCTCTTTCCACGTGGGAGCTCCACAATCAGCATAGGGATCATCAACTGTGCATGACCAGAACTCAAGAGCCATCTACTCACAACTCCCTTATTCCCCCATTGCATCTTCAGCATTGCCCCACATCTACACAGAGCCTACAAAACCACTCCTCCATGCGCTCAGCTCACCAACCACCTCCTCCTTGATTGTGGCAGGACCTTTCCCATTACTCTCCTTCCACTTGGCTTTAATAATAAAAACCTGATTTTATATTGCTCATCATAGTGCATTGCTACTGGTTCTTTTACAGTTTTATCTAGCACAAACTTGGATTGAGGGAAGCAGAGGGCGTAACAAGAGAACCAGACACTACGCATTTGTAGGCAAAGGAAGATTAAGTGCCTTGCCCAGAATCACAGGATGATGAGCCAAGGCCAGGTTTTGAACCTAGTTCCCCAGTTCCAAAATCAGCAGCTCTAGCCCTTGGCCGAATCTGCTTCTGCTGATGCTTAGAAGTGCTGTCAATACCAGATGCTACCATTACCCAATTTACAGATGTCAAATTATTGACCTTGCGAAAGCGGAAGGGGAATGCTGCCTGATATTCTAACTTGTGACCTCCATAACACTGCATTTTTCAATGGTGAGCCATCTCACCTGCACTCTACTGGCTCGTCCAGTACCAGGCACCTCCCAGGCCACATCTACATGCAGGACAGCAAATACCTCCATTAGGATATTAAATTATTCCCAAAATGTCCCTATGAGGAAGTGCCAGACCCTCTGCCCCTCAATCTTAGCCCCTCTAGGTACCCCTAGGTTGAGTTTCCCCACTCTTCACCTTCCTTACGGAGAGGACACCTCACTGCCCAGCCTCATACCCACATGTCCCAGGTGCTAAACTGCTGGGAGCGGCCTGGACCCCCTTATCCCAAGCTTGTCCTTTCCATCCTTGGCACCTCTGCACTCCCTTCCTGAGGGGATATGCAGTGGCTGCTCGTCCCCAAAGGCTTTTAAGCAGTGTTACTAAAGGAAAAATAAAATGATAATAACTGTACGTTATTATCATTTTACTTTTCCTTGTTGCAGCAGCTTTGCGGGTGGGACAGGGCGGGGCTGCTCTGCTGACAGAGCACGGGAGGGGGGGCAGTTTACATTCCCTAAAGTGCGCATGATAGTTCGGCTGGCCCTCTAGGGCCAGCCAAACATTAATGCACACTTTGCATTACAGCTTGCATTACAGCCTGCATGGAGAACATGCCCAGCCTCCAATTCTCTGGCTGAGCGCAGATACACCGTTGGCAGCATTCTGATTGGTATCGGGAGGTTGGGAGCCAGGTGCATCTTGTTTCCTGCCTCCTGCCCTGGAAGCAGGGAAGAGGACCGAGAGGAGGCGGCGGCAACAGGGGTGACAGGGGAGGCAGCGGTAGACAGATAAGACAGATAAGTGTGTTTTTATTTTTTTTATTTCATTCCATCTGCCCACCCACCTCCCCGTGACCCGCCCCCTCAACGCCTTGAAATACCAGCCGCCACTGAAGGTATGACTAGCTCCCTGAAACGATGAATTTCCAGGCTGCGACATTTGAGTGGTTTACTCATAAATGTCTCCTAGATCTCAACAAAACCTCACTCTTGATAGAGAGCTGAGCGGTTGTATGACATATGCATGCATGACTTATCCATGCGTGCCTCTACAGCACTGCCCCAACAATGAATACATCTGAACAACGGATTCCTTTACCCAAACTTTTGTGGTAAAGGCATGACTGGTAAAGGGATGTGTGGTTAAGATCACTCCCCAGCCCCCCGCCCTGAGTCCTAAAAAACTACCCCAAGCCCTAAAAACGAATCTGACCCCCCTGAGCTCTAAACAATACCCTGACACCCCCTGAGCCCTAAAAGCTACCTGACCCCCTGAGCCCTAAATACTACCCCGAACCCTGAGCCCTAAACACTACCTGACCCCTACGGAGCACTAAACACTACCCTGAGCCCGAGCCCTCAACACTACCCGATCAACCCAAGCCCTAAAAACTACTGGTCCCTTCGAGCCCTAAAGATGACAGACTCCCCAGTCCTAAGAACGACCCAACCCTTCAAAACTACCTGCCACACCTAAAAACCGGCCCCAGCCCCACTTACCAGACCGTATCCTCTCCTGATCCTTCCTCTTCTTGTGCTTGCCCATCCCAGCATCTAGACCTCTCAGTGCCTTAACCATGTATATACATTGTTAAGGTATATGCGTGGTTAAGGTAAGCGTGCTTCCGCTTGCGAGGAAACGACCCGAGTGGCTTAGCCCTCATTATAAAGGATGTTTTCAGTTTTGATCACACACAGCTTATGCCTCCGCACTAGCCACCAGTCTCCCACCAAAGAGGCCAGTGTGAGTACAAAGAAGAAGGCATAAGAATCCTGAACAAGAGCTTCTGAGTGAACTGCATACACATTATTTAAGTTCTGGCCCTTATTCTGCTGCGTTTGTCAATATTCCCTCTTATCTAAAATACTATCAAAAAGCATTAACCTTGTACTGTGGACTAATGCACTCTTCCACAACCACTATTTACTACTTACAGAATGAGATGTGAAACACATTTCAGAAGTGGGGACACACTGAATGGCATGGGAGAGAAAACAGAGACAACGGATATCACTCCTCCGTCTCCCCACTCATCTGGCCAGTAAGTATGCAGGTTCCAATGGATACTTAAAGTAAATAAGAGATCTTTAATATTCTGTCATACATGTTCCGTGTCCAACTCTCTCACATTCATTAACTCGCTGCGATTCCTAATCTCAACACCTATGTATCACTCAGTGCTTAATTTGTAAAAAATGAAGTACAGGTGCTCAAATGTTTGTCAAAGGTCACACCCACTTTCCTTGGCTCCACCCACTTCCTCCACTGGCTCTACCCACTTCCTCTGGGCCACTGGAATTTTGTGTCAAGGAAGGCCCAAATTATGCAGCATAGTTGAGTAAATTATGCGGGAAGAAAAGGCAAATTATGCAGCATAATGAGGGACATTTCATGATACTTCATTATTTTGTCAGTTTTACACTTGTTAACACTTCCTGAGCATTGACTGTACCTTATTAGTACCAGTTTAACACACAAATATAGCAATAAGTAAAAGAAAGGTGGCCAGTCAACCTTTGCAAAGCACCTTCAACTACTCAGCAACATGTTGCTTGCATGTTTAATAACTTTTGAAATAATTGTGATAGTAATATTTTTTGTGTGGAAATAGGCAAATTATGAAGCAGATAATACATAATATGGCAAAGGCAGCAAATCTATACGTATATGAAAAATGCTGCTGACAAACAATTGCATATTTCCAGTGGCCCTGCCTGCAGGTTGGTTATCATTTACTAAACAGTACTGTAATTGGAAGGCTTTTCAAAGTCAACCTGGGAAACTGTTTTTATATTTAAATTTAAACCACAGCATACCCTTTTGGAAGGTGCAGTAGAAGCTCTTATCCGTGATCAATACAGAAAATAAACTAAGGAGCAAAATATTAGCAAGATGTCTATATCCGGTGTTGCCGACTTCGTTACACTTGTTACACCACCATCAGAAGGGTTTTAATCACTCACTGAGCCTCAGACACCGCTTCTGGGTTCTTGAAGGAAATATGCAAATGCATCTGAGCAGTGTGGATTCTAGAAAAGTTACGTTTGGTTACGGCTTTACTTACGCTGTCACAGCAGCCCCTGAGGACCAAATCAGTATCCCACCCACTGGAAACACTGCCTGAAGGCATAGATTTAATTTGTTATAGGCGAAGCACACTTCAAAGGGGAGACAGCGCAAGAGTGAACAACAGGTAATTAGATTTGTGTCACAGAGACACACGTGCAGCCTGTCAGTCGTTGATGTGTGTATGCAGTGGCAGGCACTCAGGTCTAGACCCGGCCCTGATAAATATGTTCCGGTGCTAAGCACCAGAAAGCACCAGCACAAATTAAGCACTCATTATTACCACTGGTATCTTATTTGCCCATAACAAATTACATGCAAATCATAATGATGGATGCTTTGTGGTGGATTTCATTCTGCTAATTCGCAAAAAGAATTTGACTTCAATTGTGTGGAGTTGGGGCAAACTTTAAATAAACATGGTACAATCTTTAATCTCACCACCACATACAGGATCAAGCCCCGTTTCTGCGCTGGCCTCTTCAGATAAATTGCCTCAGGTGACAGATCTTTGGCATCATATTTTGACTCCGGAGCTATTATCATAACAAGTCAAATCGCATTAACAATTTTAAGTTCAGTCAATGATGAGTTTGAAATAGTTTTAAACGTTTATTTCCAAGTGCCGCTCCTCTGCCTAGGCGGGGGAGCATCGCCCCACTGATCTCAGAGCAGTGCATGGATGCAGGTTGGGTCGGGCTGTGCTGGGTCAAGGAGGAAGAGCGGTACGGGCACTTCTAAGTGCGTATGATGGTTTGGCCGGCCTTCTTGGGCTGGCCAAACCGGCATGCAGACTTAGCATTTCTCCATCCTGCTGTGAACTATCCCAATAAGTAACAAACCGGGTCTGGCGTGTGGCACAGTAAGGCTGCGCCAAATCAAGAAACAAACTAAACAATTTGCCAGTACTGTGCAATTATTTATCAGATTTTTTATTGAAGAGCTACTAATTGCTCTCTCAAAAATGACCACTCTTTCAGTCAAACCAATTTATGAAAAAATAGTTTTGTTAATCTTTATTTGATCAAAACTGTTTTTCAAATTTATCTAATTCATGTATTTCGCAGTAATTTGTTCTGCAGTGTTTTTGTTTTCAACTATCTACAACAATATACATAACACAGAGGAGGAACAAGGAAAATGAACGCAGGTAATAATAAATCAAATGAATTACGCAACAATTAGACGATTAACATACAACATAGACACTGGACAACATTAAACATTCATTGCTATCTAAAGGAGGTTGGGGCGGTGGGAGTTAGTGGCATTTATCTCAAACTGTTTGTCACAGAAAAAAAGATTTTATCTTAGTTCTATGTACAATTCAGCCTATTTACAATCAAATAATATTTGAGTCCAACTGGATGAATGCTTGCATTAACCAAAATACAAAACAATCAATTTCAAGCCACCTAACAACTAGCGCCTCAATCGGTCGACGCGTTTCGAATCCTAGTACTTTAAATAGGATTCTCTTCAGGACCACACAAAATCAATCTGTGGAGAAAATAAATAAAAAGCAAACTGTCAGTGGACAATAGAGAGACTCTCGACTTTCACTCAGCATCCAACACGCACTCAGTATGTTACCTGTCAGTGTAGTGGCTTGGACACGACGATGAACTGAAAAATCAAGAAAATCCTTTTTCAGAACCTTTTTTTTAAAAAAAGGGGAAGGATTAGGGTTGCTAATCTCAAATTTGCGGGAATCTTTGGTACTCACTAGAATGTAATGACATCCAAGACCTCTTACGGGCTTCCCGACAGACGAATGATCAATTAGTTCTTGTCGTTTTTTCCTTTTCTTTTTCGGAATCCAACCTCGAAACTTAATCTAAAAAAGAGACAACAGCGGCTCTCAGTGCGCTATTTGGGGCTCCTCATCAAGTGCATCAGCCATAATGACACAACGGAGGGCGGCATTGTTACACGGATGGCAAACACAACTAACTGCAACTAATGGCGATGTCGAGTTGTTCTCTCTAACCCTCCTCTCTACTTGCCTAAACGGGGAAATATTTTACAAGAAGCGGCTTGGTCGAGCGGGTTACAAAGACCACTGACCTGAACTCTAGGCGGTATCTAATTACCTGAGGCTGTGCGTCTTGCTCCTCCAAACTGGGTCGCGGTTTACTGCAAACGCGATGTTAGTTTCAGCCGGGTCCTGTTATTTTAAGTCAGGGATATTTCCGGGTTCTGACTCATGGGAGTTGTAGTTCAGACGGTGAGAGTCATGGGAATTGTAGTTTAAGGGTAATCCGCCGACGCTGGGGCGAGTGCTACAATCAATGAAATGAGGAAAGTATTCAGATTGAAGAATCGGATGCCGGAATGTATGTTTGGTGGAAAAAGGTTTAAATTCACATGGCTGATGGAAAGCCAATGGATGAACACTCACAGCGATGTTAGTTTCAGCCGGGTCATGTTATTTTAAGTCAGGGATATTTCCGGGTTATGACTCATGGGAGTTGTAGTTCAGACGGTGAGAGTCATGGGAATTGTAGTTTAAGGGTAATCCGCCGACGCTGGGGCGAGCGCTGCAATCAATGAAATGGGGAAAGTATTCAGATTGAAGAATCGGATGCCGGAATGTATGTTTGGTGGAAAAAGGTATAAATTCACGTGGCTGATGGAAAGCCAATGGATGAACACTCACAGACTATATAGTTCAGACATTTCATTCAGACCTTGTGTGGTCGTATTAAATTTCAGAATCAGCATGGCTTCTCTTTGACGTAGTTTGGCCTCTACATCTCCGCCTCTTGGGTCATGGTCAATTTTGGATATTATGGTCCATTTCAGATCTTGTTCCCCATGTAGCTCATCGAGCCAATGTTGGACCAATGGGGCGGTCACCACTTTTTTCTTTATTCGAGACTTATGTTGGGACATCCTTTGTCGAGCTTCTTGTGTTGTTTTTCCTATGTACAACTTATCACAGGGGCATAGGATGCCATAAACTACATTTTTTGATTTACAATTCGTGAATTGTTCGTGCTTCCAAGATATCCCTGCATGTTGGAACAGGTTACCTTCTAAAGTGGATGAACAGCAGAGGCATGTGCCACATTTACGGTGGCCAGTGATGGGTGGAAGATTCACATAGTCCCGAACTGTCAGTGTCTTTTGTTTTGGTATTGCTGCTCGCACAATATAATTGGCGATGCTCTTGTCTTTTTTATATGCAAACAGGGGGCTTTCTGTGAATTGGGTGTTGAGGTCTTTAAGTAAGTGCCAATTTTGATGCATCAATTTTTTAAGGATATTGGATGATGGGCAATATGTTGACACACAGACCACGCGTTGTTGTTGATGTTTTTTTCTCCTCTCAAGTAGATCTTCTCGTGGCGTCCACCACGCTCGTTTAATTGCTTGTTTCAATAGTTTGGCTGGATAGCCACGGGCTAAGAGTTTCTCTTTTAGGACGTCCGCGTGTTCCATAAATTCGTCTTTGAAGGTACAGTTTCTGCGGATGTGCAGAAACTGTCCTACTGGGAGGTTTTGCTTCAGGCTTCTCAGGTGGTTACTTGAGAAATCCAGTGCCTTGTTGCGGTCTGTGTCTTTCTTGAACAAAGTAGTGACTAATTGTCCATTTGCACAATATACCTCTACATCCAAAAAGGACATTCTGGTCTTAGAGGTCTGTAGTGTAAATTTTATATCGTTTGTCCTGTCATTGATCCAAACATGAAATTGGTTTAGCTGTTCTAATGTCCCTGACCATGTAAAAAAGATGTCGTCAATGTATCTTACCCAACCTCCTATCCATTGGAGAAATGGGTTATTGTTGTAAATGAACATTTCTTCATATTGACTCATATAGAGGATCGCCAATTCCGGGGCAAAAGGACAGCCCATGGCGACCCCCTTGGTCTGAAAGTAGAAATCATCACCGAATTTGAAGTAATTCTTTGTTAGAGCTAATTTGGCAAGTTGCAATATGAATTCAGTTGGTATTTTTGAAGGATTAACCCGTTTGTTCAAGAAGCTCTCAAGGACCTCCAATGCCTGGTCTTGGGGGATTTGTGTGTAAAGTGAGACTATATCCATGCTCACTAGCAGGTCATGGTTCTCACTGAATGGTATTTGCTCCAATTTTTTCAAAAAGTCCGTGGTGTCCAAAAGAAAAGATTTGACCGTCAGTGTAAAAGGCTTCAGAAAGAAATCAATAAATTTTGAGATTGGTTCAAATAATGAGTCGCATCCAGAGATTATGGGTCGCCCTGGGGGGGTTTTCTCGTTCTTATGTACCTTTGGGAGTACATAAAATAATGGAATCCGTGGGTGTTTATTGGATAGAAAATTAAATTCGTTTTTGCCAAGAAAACCTTGTTCTAGTCCATTGTTTAGAATCTGACTTAGTTCTTTCTGTAGTTCCAGAGTGGGGTCCTTATTGATTTTCCGGTAACAGTTTGGATCTGATAATTGTTTGGTCACTTCCAAGATGTATTCATTTGTTCCCCAAACCACTATCGACCCGCCTTTATCGGCTTGCTTCACTATAATGTTTTCGTTTTGTTTGATAGATTGCAAGGCCGATTTCTGTTCTTGAGACAGGTTTGATTTGGTATATCCGTTTCTTTTCTTTTCTTGCGCAGCCAGGGCTGAAAGAATGGTTTTTTCAAAGTATGTTACCTCCTTGGGTACTTTATATGCTGGCGGGCAAAAGCTAGATTTCTTCCTAAAGCCAGTTGTTTCGATTTGAGGAGGACTCTCTTTGTCCGCAAAAAAGGTTATCAATCGGATTTTTCGGCAAAATTCTATAAATTCAAGCTTCAATCTGACAAAGTCTGTAAACTTAGATGGCACAAAAGTGAGTCCCTTTTCCAGGACACTCATTTCAGATGGGGTTAGAACCGTTTGTGAAAGATTGAATACTGAAGATTTTTGATGTGGTATTAGTTCTTGTAATTTTGCCTTCTTGTTGACATCTCCCATGGTTGGTTGAATCTCGTTTTTCCACGGGGCTTTTGTTGGCCCTGTCCTAAAAAAGGTTGTTGTTGTTGATTCTGAAAGTTGGGCTGGTAATTCGACTGATATTGTTGCTGGTAATTCCTTTGGTATCCGCCTCTTTGGTTATATTGCAGACGGGAAGGTCCTTGGTCAGAGTCGCTCCCTCCTGAGGATGAAGTATCAGAAAAAGTAAGATATTTTGTACGTGATCTACCCTGGTTATCGTTGAGGAAGCACCTTGCTTCAGGTCTCGAGTAGAATTCTTGTTGCAGATACGGATAGGCTTTTTCAAAAGTGAAATTACGTTTGTCTCTTTCAAAGTTGTTATCTTTCTGTTGAACAGTAAAATCTTTAAATTCAAGAATCTCCTTTTCGACTCTGTCAAGTAGTGTCTTTGAGTCTTGAATTAGGGGGTTCGCTTTTATTTCAGATTCTAGTTTTTCGATTTCCTCAAGTTGAGATTTTGATAAACGTTGAGCGGTTTCAATAGTTAGGACCATCAGGTCCCGACTACATTTAGTCTCAATGAAACTGAAGCCTTTTTTGTACACGCTGTCCTCAGTGAATATCACTGGTATGTTTTTCACTATTAGTCCAGATGGTATAGTACCTGACCTAAGATGTTGGAGTAGGTAGTGGCCATGCAGGTCTGTCCTTATTTGTTTTTTCTTCAGACGGACCAATTTATCTGATTCATTATTAACTTGAGCTGTGTTACTGAGTGTGGCGGAGCCAAATGGAGGAGGGTCCCTCAACAGTTTTTTAATGTGATCCTCACTATACGCAAATGTCTGTTCCTCTGACATAGTCTTGAATGTGAAAAAGATTTTGTAGTACTCCTGCCTAGATATATCTTTTTTTATATAAGTTCCATCCGGTCTCATTCATACCATAAAAAGTTCAGTGAAGAAGATATAGAAATAAAATAAGGAAAAGTGAAATTAACAAACAAATATAATCAAAAACAACCAATATATGGTGGTCCAGAAAACGACAGTGGCCACTCACCACAAGCCACAGACTGTGGAAACACTTAATTCAGAAGGAAAGAGACTGGTTCAGGTCTCTAACAACCACCTCGCGGGCCGGAGCCCGCTAGATCAAATACGTAACAAACCGGGTCTGGCGTGTGGCACAGTAAGGCTGCGCCAAATCAAGAAACAAACTAAACAATTTGCCAGTACTGAGCAATTATTTATCAGATTTTTTATTGAAGAGCTACTAATTGCTCTCTCAAAAATGACCACTCTTTCAGTCAAACCAATTTATGAAAAAATAGTTTTGTTAATCTTTATTTGATCAAAACTGTTTTTCAAATTTATCTAATTCATGTATTTCGCAGTAATTTGTTCTGCAGTGTTTTTGTTTTCAACTATCTACAACAATATACATAACACAGAGGAGGAACAAGGAAAATGAACGCAGGTAATAATAAATCAAATGAATTACACAACAATTAGACGATTAACATACAACATAGACACTGGACAACATTAAACATTCATTGCTATCTAAAGGAGGTTGGGGCGGTGGGAGTTAGTGGCATTTATCTCAAACTGTTTGTCACAGAAAAACAGATTTTATCTTAATTCTATGTACAATTCAGCCTATTTACAATCAAATAATATTTGAGTCCAACTGGATGAATGCTTGCATTAACCAAAATACAAAACAATCAATTTCAAGCCACCTAACAACTAGCGCCTCAATCGGTCGACGCGTTTCGAATCCTAGTACTTTAAATCGGATTCTCTTCAGGACCACACAAAATCAATCTGTGGAGAAAATAAATAAAAAGCAAACTGTCAGTGGACAATAGAGAGACTCTCGACTTTCACTCAGCATCCAACACGCACTCAGTATGTTACCTGTCAGTGTAGTGGCTTGGACACGACGATGAACTGAAAAATCAAGAAAATCCTTTTTCAGAACCTTTTTTTTAAAAAAAGGGGAAGGATTAGGGTTGCTAATCTCAAATTTGCGGGAATCTTTGGTACTCACTAGAATGTAATGACATCCAAGACCTCTTACGGGCTTCCCGACAGACGAATGATCAATTAGTTCTTGTCGTTTTTTCCTTTTCTTTTTCGGAATCCAACCTCGAAAATTAATCTAAAAAAGAGACAACAGCGGCTCTCAGTGCGCTATTTGGGGCTCCTCATCAAGTGCATCAGCCATAATGACACAACGGAGGGCGGCATTGTTACACGGATGGCAAACACAACTAACTGCAACTAATGGCGATGTCGAGTTGTTCTCTCTAACCCTCCTCTCTACTTGCCTAAACGGGGAAATATTTTACAAGAAGCGGCTTGGTCGAGCGGGTTACAAAGACCACTGACCTGAACTCTAGGCGGTATCTAATTACCTGAGGCTGTGCGTCTTGCTCCTCCAAACTGGGTCGCGGTTTACTGCAAACGCGATGTTAGGTTCAGCCGGGTCCTGTTATTTTAAGTCAGGGATATTTCCGGGTTCTGACTCATGGGAGTTGTAGTTCAGACGGTGAGAGTCATGGGAATTGTAGTTTAAGGGTAATCCGCCGACGCTGGGGCGAGTGCTACAATCAATGAAATGAGGAAAGTATTCAGATTGAAGAATCGGATGCCGGAATGTATGTTTGGTGGAAAAAGGTTTAAATTCACGTGGCTGATGGAAAGCCAATGGATGAACACTCACAGCGATGTTAGTTTCAGCCGGGTCATGTTATTTTAAGTCAGGGATATTTCCGGGTTATGACTCATGGGAGTTGTAGTTCAGACGGTGAGAGTCATGGGAATTGTAGTTTAAGGGTAATCCGCCGACGCTGGGGCGAGCTCTGCAATCAATGAAATGGGGAAAGTATTCAGATTGAACAATCGGATGCCGGAATGTATGTTTGGTGGAAAAAGGTATAAATTCACGTGGCTGATGGAAAGCCAATGGATGAACACTCACAGACTATATAGTTCAGACATTTCATTCAGACCCTGTGTGGTCGTATTAAATTTCAGAATCAGCATGGCTTCTCTTTGACGTAGTTTGGCCTCTACATCTCCGCCTCTTGGGTCATGGTCAATTTTGGATATTATGGTCCATTTCAGATCTTGTTCCCCATGTAGCTCATCGAGCCAATGTTGGACCAATGGGGCGGTCACCACTTTTTTCTTTATTCGAGACTTATGTTGGGACATCCTTTGTCGAGCTTCTTGTGTTGTTTTTCCTATGTACAACTTGTCACAGGGGCATATGATGCCATAAACTACATTTTTTGATTTACAATTCGTGAATTGTTCGTGCTTCCAAGATATCCCTGCATGTTGGAACAGGTTACCTTCTAAAGTGGATGAACAGCAGAGGCATGTGCCACATTTATGGTGGCCAGTGATGGGTGGAAGATTCACATAGTCCCGAACTGTCAGTGTCTTTTGTTTTGGTATTGCTGCTCGCACGATATAATTGGCGATGCTCTTGTCTTTTTTATATGCAAACAGGGGGCTTTCTGTGAATTGGGTGTTGAGGTCTTTAAGTAAGTGCCAATTTTGATGGATCAATTTTTTAAGGATATTGGATGATGGGCAATATGTTGACACACAGACCACGCGTTGTTGTTGATGTTTTTTTCTCCTCTCAAGTAGATCTTCTCGTGGCGTCCACCACGCTCGTTTAATTGCTTGTTTCAATAGTTTGGCTGGATAGCCACGGGCTAAGAGTTTCTCTTTTAGGACGTCCACGTGTTCCATAAATTCGTCTTTGAAGGTACAGTTTCTGCGGATGCGCAGAAACTGTCCTACTGGGAGGTTTTGCTTCAGGCTTCTCGGGTGGTTACTTGAGAAATCCAGTGCCTTGTTGCGGTCTGTGTCTTTCTTGAACAAAGTAGTGACTAATTGTCCATTTGCACAATATACCTCTACATCCAAAAAGGACATTCTGGTCTAAGAGGTCTGTAGTGTAAATTTTATATCGTTTGTCCTGTCATTGATCCAAACATGAAATTGGTTTAGCTGTTCTAATGTCCCTGACCATGTAAAAAAGATGTCGTCAATGTACCTTACCCAACCTCCTATCCATTGGAGAAATGGGTTATTGTTGTAAATGAACATTTCTTCATATTGACTCATATAGAGGATCGCCAATTCCGGGGCAAAAGGACAGCCCATGGCGACCCCCTTGGTCTGAAAGTAGAAATCATCACCGAATTTGAAGTAGTTCTTTGTTAGAGCTAATTTGGCAAGTTGCAATATGAATTCAGTTGGTATTTTTGAAGGATTAACCCGTTTGTTCAAGAAGATCTCAAGGACCTCCAATGCCTGGTCTTGGGGGATTTGTGTGTAAAGTGAGACTATATCCATGCTCACTAGCAGGTCATGGTTCTCACTGAATGGTATTTGCTCCAATTTTTTCAAAAAGTCTGTGGTGTCCAAAAGAAAAGATTTGACCGTCAGTGTAAAAGGCTTCAGAAAGAAATCAATACATTTTGAGATTGGTTCAAATAATGAGTCGCATCCAGAGATTATGGGTCGCCCTGGGGGGGTTTTCTCGTTCTTATGTACCTTTGGGAGTACATAAAATAATGGAATCCGTGGGTGTTTATTGGATAGAAAATTAAATTCGTTTTTGCCAAGAAAACCTTGTTCTAGTCCATTGTTTAGAATCTGACTTAGTTCTTTCTGTAGTTCCAGAGTGGGGTCCTTATTGATTTTCCGGTAACAGTTTGGATCTGATAATTGTTTGGTCACTTCCAAGATGTATTCATTTGTTCCCCAAACCACTATCGACCCGCCTTTATCGGCTTGCTTCACTATAATGTTTTCGTTTTGTTTGATAGATTGCAAGGCCGATTTCTGTTCATGAGACAGGTTTGATTTGGTATATCCTTTTTTTTTCTTTTCTTGCGCAGCCAGGGCTGAAAGAATGGTTTTTTCAAAGTATGTTACCTCCTTGGGTACTTTATATGCTGGCGGGCAAAAGCTAGATTTCTTCCTAAAGCCAGTTGTTTCGATTTGAGGAGGACTCTCTTTGTCCACAAAAAAGGTTATCAATCGGATTTTTCGGCAAAATTCTATAAATTCAAGCTTCAATCTGACAAAGTCTGTAAACTTAGATGGCACAAAAGTGAGTCCCTTTTCCAGGACACTCATTTCAGATGGGGTTAGAACCGTTTGTGAAAGATTGAATACTGAAGATTTTTGATGTGGTATTAGTTCTTGTAATTTTGCCTTCTTGTTGACATCTCCCATGGTTGGTTGAATCTTGTTTTTCCACGGGGCTTTTGTTGGCCCTGTCCTAAAAAAGGTTGTTGTTGTTGATTCTGAAAGTTGGGCTGGTAATTCGACTGATATTGTTGCTGGTAATTCCTTTGGTATCCGCCTCTTTGGTTATATTGCGGACGGGAAGGTCCTTGGTCAGAGTCGCTCCCTCCTGAGGATGAAGTATCAGAAAAAGTAAGATATTTTGTACGTGATCTACCCTGGTTATCGTTGAGGAAGCGCCTTGCTTCAGGTCTCGCGTAGAATTCTTGTTGCAGATACGGATAGGCTTTTTCAAAAGTGAAATTACGTTTGTCTCTTTCAAAGTTGTTATCTTTCTGTTGAACAGTAAAAATTTTTAATTCAAGAATCTCCTTTTCGACTCTGTCAAGTAGTGTCTTTGAGTCTTGAATTAGGGGGTTCGCTTTTATTTCAGAGTTTAGTTGTTCGATTTCCTCAAGTTGAGATTTTGATAAACGTTGAGCGGTTTCAATAGTTAGGACCATCAGGTCCCGACTACATTTAGTCTCAATGAAACTGAAGCCTTTTTTGTACACGCTGTCCTCAGTGAATATCACTGGTATGTTTTTCACTATTAGTCCAGATGGTATAGTACCTGACCTAAGATGTTGGAGTAGGTAGTGGCCATGCAGGTCTGTCCTTATTTGTTTTTTCTTCAGACGGACCAATTTATCTGATTCATTATTAACTTGAGCTGTGTTACTGAGTGTGGCGGAGCCAAATGGAGGAGGGTCCCTCAACAGTTTTTTAATGTGATCCTCACTATACGCAAATGTCTGTTCCTCTGACATAGTCTAGAATGTGAAAAAGATTTTGTAGTACTCCTGCCTAGATATATCTTTTTTTATATAAGTTCCATCCGGTCTCATTCATACCATAAAAAGTTCAGTGAAGAAGATATAGAAATAAAATAAGGAAAAGTGAAATTAACAAACAAATATAATCAAAAACAACCAATATATGGTGGTCCAGAAAACGACAGTGGCCACTCACCACAAGCCACAGACTGTGGAAACACTTAATTCAGAAGGAAAGAGACTGGTTCAGGTCTCTAACAACCACCTCGCGGGCCGGCGCCCGCTAGATCAAATACGTAACAAACCGGGTCTAGCGTGTGGCACAGTAAGGCTGCGCCAAATCAAGAAACAAACTAAACAATTTGCCAGTACTGTGCAATTATTTATCAGATTTTTTATTGAAGAGCTACTAATTGCTCTCTCAAAAATGACCACTCTTTCAGTCAAACCAATTTATGAAAAAATAGTTTTGTTAATCTTTATTTGATCAAAACTGTTTTTCAAATTTATCTAATTCATGTATTTCGCAGTAATTTGTTCTGCAGTGTTTTTGTTTTCAACTATCTACAACAATATACATAACACAGAGGAGGTACAAGGAAAATGAACGCAGGTAATAATAAATCAAATGAATTAGGCAACAATTAGACGATTAACATACAACATAGACACTGGACAACATTAAACATTCATTGCTATCTAAAGGAGGTTGGGGCGGTGGGAGTTAGTGGCATTTATCTCAAACTGTTTGTCACAGAAAAACAGATTTTATCTTAGTTCTATGTACAATTCAGCCTATTTACAATCAAATAATATTTGAGTCCAACTGGATGAATGCTTGCATTAACCAAAATACAAAACAATCAATTTCAAGCCACCTAACAACTAGCGCCTCAATCGGTCGACGCGTTTCGAATCCTAGTACTTTAAATAGGATTCTCTTCAGGACCACACAAAATCAATCTGTGGAGAAAATAAATAAAAAGCAAACTGTCAGTGGACAATAGAGAGACTCTCGACTTTCACTCAGCATCCAACACGCACTCAGTATGTTACCTGTCAGTGTAGTGGCTTGGACACGACGATGAACTGAAAAATCAAGAAAATCCTTTTTCAGAACCTTTTTTTTAAAAAAAGGGGAAGGATTAGGGTTGCTAATCTCAAATTTGCGGGAATCTTTGGTACTCACTAGAATGTAATGACATCCAAGACCTCTTACGGGCTTCCCGACAGACGAATGATCAATTAGTTCTTGTCGTTTTTTCCTTTTCTTTTTCAGAATCCAACCTCGAAACTTAATCTAAAAAAGAGACAACAGCGGCTCTCAGTGCGCTATTTGGGGCTCCTCATCAAGTGCACCAGCCATAATGACACAACGGAGGGCGGCATTGTTACACGGATGGCAAACACAACTAACTGCAACTAATGGCGATGTCGAGTTGTTCTCTCTAACCCTCCTCTCTACTTGCCTAAACGGGGAAATATTTTACAAGAAGCGGCTTGGTCGAGCGGGTTACAAAGACCACTGACCTGAACTCTAGGCGGTATCTAATTACCTGAGGCTGTGCGTCTTGCTCCTCCAAACTGGGTCGCGGTTTACTGCAAACGCGATGTTAGTTTCAGCCGGGTCCTGTTATTTTAAGTCAGGGATATTTCCGGGTTCTGACTGATGGGAGTTGTAGTTCAGACGGTGAGAGTCATGGGAATTGTAGTTTAAGGGTAATCCGCCGATGCTGGGGCGAGTGCTACAATCAATGAAATGAGGAAAGTATTCAGATTGAAGAATCGGATGCCGGAATGTATGTTTGGTGGAAAAAGGTTTAAATTCACGTGGCTGATGGAAAGCCAATGGATGAACACTCACAGCGATGTTAGTTTCAGCCGGGTCATGTTATTTTAAGTCAGGGATATTTCCGGGTTATGACTCATGGGAGTTGTAGTTCAGACGGTGAGAGTCATGGGAATTGTAGTTTAAGGGTAATCCGCCGACGCTGGGGCGAGCGCTGCAATCAATGAAATGGGGAAAGTATTCAGATTGAAGAATCGGATGCCGGAATGTATGTTTGGTGGAAAAAGGTATAAATTCACGTGGCTGATGGAAAGCCAATGGATGAACACTCACAGACTATATAGTTCAGACATTTCATTCAGACCTTGTGTGGTCGTATTAAATTTCAGAATCAGCATGGCTTCTCTTTGACGTAGTTTGGCCTCTACATCTCCCCCTCTTGGGTCATGGTCAATTTTGGATATTATGGTCCATTTCAGATCTTGTTCCCCATGTAGCTCATCGAGCCAATGTTGGACCAATGGGGCGGTCACCACTTTTTTCTTTATTCGAGACTTATGTTGGGACATCCTTTGTCGAGCTTCTTGTGTTGTTTTTCCTATGTACAACTTGTCACAGGGGCATAGGATGCCATAAACTACATTTTTTGATTTACAATTCGTGAATTGTTCGTGCTTCCAAGATATCCCTGCATGTTGGAACAGGTTACCTTCTAAAGTGGATGAACAGCAGAGGCATGTGCCACATTTACGGTGGCCAGTGATGGGTGGAAGATTCACATAGTCCCGAACTGTCAGTGTCTTTTGTTTTGGTATTGCTGCTCGCACGATATAATTGGCGATGCTCTTGTCTTTTTTATATGCAAACAGGGGGCTTTCTGTGAATTGGGTGTTGAGGTCTTTAAGTAAGTGCCAATTTTGATGGATCAAATTTTTAAGGATATTGGATGATGGGCAATATGTTGACACACAGACCACGCGTTGTTGTTGATGTTTTTTTCTCCTCTCAAGTAGATCTTCTCGTGGCGTCCACCACGCTCGTTTAATTGCTTGTTTCAATAGTTTGGCTGGATAGCCACGGGCTAAGAGTTTCTCTTTTAGGACGTCCGCGTGTTCCATAAATTCGTCTTTGAAGGTACAGTTTCTGCGGATGCGCAGAAACTGTCCTACTGGGAGGTTTTGCTTCAGGCTTCTCGGGTGGTTACTTGAGAAATCCAGTGCCTTGTTGCGGTCTGTGTCTTTCTTGAACAAAGTAGTGACTAATTGTCCATTTGCACAATATACCTCTACATCCAAAAAGGACATTCTGGTCTTAGAGGTCTGTAGTGTAAATTTTATATCGTTTGTCCTGTCATTGATCCAAACATGAAATTGGTTTAGCTGTTCTAATGTCCCTGACCATGTAAAAAAGATGTCGTCAATGTATCTTACCCAACCTCCTATCCCACAACTCCCATGAGTCAGAACCCGGAAATATCCCTGACTTAAAATAACAGGACCCGGCTGAAACTAACATCGCGTTTGCAGTAAACCGCGACCCAGTTTGGAGGAGCAAGACGCACAGCCTCAGGTAATTAGATACCGCCTAGAGTTCAGGTCAGTGGTCTTTGTAACCCGCTCGACCAAGCCGCTTCTTGTAAAATATTTCCCCGTTTAGGCAAGTAGAGAGGAGGGTTAGAGAGAACAACTGGACATCGCCATTAGTTGCAGTTAGTTGTGTTTGCCATCCGTGTAACAATGCCGCCCTCCGTTGTGTCATTATGGCTGATGCACTTGATGAGGAGCCCCAAATAGCGCACTGAGAGCCGCTGTTGTCTCTTTTTTAGATTAAGTTTCGAGGTTGGATTCCGAAAAAGAAAAGGAAAAAACGACAAGAACTAATTGATCATTCGTCTGTCGGGAAGCCCGTAAGAGGTCTTGGATGTCATTACATTCTAGTGAGTACCAAAGATTCCCACAAATTTGAGATTAGCAACCCTAATCCTTCCCCCTTTTTTTAAAAAAAAGGTTCTGAAAAAGGATTTTCTTGATTTTTCAGTTCATCGTCGTGTCCAAGCCACTACACTGACAGGTAACATACTGAGTGCGTGTTGGATGCTGAGTGAAAGTCGAGAGTCTCTCTATTGTCCACTGACAGTTTGCTTTTTATTTATTTTCTCCACAGATTGATTTTGTGTGGTCCTGAAGAGAATCCTATTTAAAGTACTAGGATTCGAAACGCGTCGACCGATTGAGGCGCTAGTTGTTAGGTGGCTTGAAATTGATTGTTTTGTATTTTGGTTAATGCAAGCATTCATCCAGTTGGACTCAAATATTATTTGATTGTAAATAGGCTGAATTGTACATAGAACTAAGATAAAATCTGTTTTTCTGTGACAAACAGTTTGAGATAAATGCCACTAACTCCCACCGCCCCAACCTCCTTTAGATAGCAATGAATGTTTAATGTTGTCCAGTGTCTATGTTGTATGTTAATCGTCTAATTGTTGCGTAATTCATTTGATTTATTATTACCTGCGTTCATTTTCCTTGTTCCTCCTCTGTGTTATGTATATTGTTGTAGATAGTTGAAAACAAAAACACTGCAGAACAAATTACTGCGAAATACATGAATTAGATAAATTTGAAAAACAGTTTTGATCAAATAAAGATTAACAAAACTATTTTTTCATAAATTGGTTTGACTGAAAGAGTGGTCATTTTTGAGAGAGCAATTAGTAGCTCTTCAATAAAAATCTGATAAATAATTGCACAGTACTGGCAAATTGTTTAGTGAACTATCCCAAGGCACTGCCTGAGCAGCAAAAAAGCCACTCAGACCAATCACAACACTGCTGTCATGCTTGTGACAGCAGCATCACGATTGGCTTAGGGGAGCCTGGGAGCTTCCTGCTTCTGGGAGTCAGGAGGAAGGGAAGAGGACGGAGGAGAGGCGACGGCCGTAACCAGGTAAGTGATTTTTTTTCAACCCCCAAAGCCCCTGCCCGCCACCCCATTCCTTAGCAGCCGCCACTGTTTATTTCTCATAAAGAGATTACTAAGTATCTTTTATTCTTTTTATTCAAATAAGTCAATAAAATCAAGTAGGTTTAATGAAAACAAATCACAAAGAATGGTTAAAACAAATAGTCGAATAATGTATTAAGACATTCCATAAAAGACTGAAATCCCTATTCTAAAGAACAGGATAAGAATTTAAAGTTAGTAGATCTCATGAAGAGTTCCAGTTCAAAAGAAAAGAGTGAAATAAAGAGAGCACAAAGCTCAAAAATCAATTGAAGTATCAGAACTTCCCATTAAGAGCAGTTCATGAACTCAACTGTCTCAGTAATATGAGCGATCCATTCTACAGTCGCAGTGTGTATAATCTGTCAGAAATGGAGCATCAATAGTAAATCAAGAGATGAACAGAAGCAGCAGCAGCCTCAACTGTCAGAGAGGAACAAGAAAAAATGGAATTGGTGTCTGGGAATAGCTATGTGGAAAGAGAATGTCTACACTAGAAACATACACTTATAAAAAAGGGGAAAATAATGTTGCAAAATGTGTAACAGGTCTCTCCTCTCCGGATCCAATCAGGCAGCAGCTTTCTTCTGCGAGCGAGTTCAGCTCTTCCTTTCCCACAAAATAACATGCAGCTTGCTACGTTTTAGCACACACTTTATTACAGACATCTTATGTATGTGGCTTCTTGATTCATAAACCTCAGTTCCCGTAGGTATTGAACATGGTTTCACTTTCTTATGTTAAATGTTTCACTGCATAAACAATGAACTATGCTACAGAAGAGAAACATCATCTTTCAAAATCACTATTTTGTACTGTATTTCATCACATGGCAAGCACTACTGTTTTCAAATGTACAACTGTTATATTCAAGCATTATGTCAAACATGGTGAGAATAGGAAGTTTAGTCATTACAAATAATATATTGCTTAGTAAAGTAATACATTTATTAAAACTAGAACATTCTGCAGTGATGAGGAACATTTCTAAGCATGTCGCCTTAAGGTCGAGTTTCTAAATTGCATCGTGCATATTTCAGCAATATTGAGTTCATTTCTAGTTAAGAGAAAACTTGCATCAAAGCAGGTCTGCGGTCTATACTAAGAACTATGGCTGACTAGTGCAGCTTGCATATTTACAATGTGTGCCATTTTCTACTTTATGTTGCATGTTAATCATTGCACACATAGCTGTTAATTTGTGAAAATTGTGCCTTAATGAATTAGCCTTTTCAAGTTCAAGAAATACATTAATAATCCTAATAATAGCCAATGACTTTAGGATTATTAATGGTCACGTGACTGAAATAAAATATGTCTGTCTGCTCCTTAACTTGCTTAGCTATCTTCTTTTGTATCCTGATCTTGTGTGTGTGTCTTTACAGTCCCTAGACCATAGACTTATAGGCATAGAAGTCTAAGGAAAGTCATAAATTTACATTGGTTTGCTTACACCTATCATTTGTGTACATTTTAGAGGAATAAAAAAACAAATTCGCAGCTCAGTCCCGGAGGTATTCATTTTTTTTATATTTGCACACAGCGAAAGGTAGCAAGTCTACATACATTTGTTTTCACTATTTGGTTTTTGTTTGTTTCTCCATGGGTAAAATAGGATTGCTGTGTACACATTCATTCCCCTACACCTTCACCAGTTTGGGGGAATCTCTTCGGTAATTTCTCAGCCGGAAACAGATTGACAGCAAGAATCTCGATAGCAAAAGCGTCTCTCTCCGCTCCCGGTGTTGTCCGGGTTGCGCGGCCCAAAGGCAGGACCATGCACCCTGGATCAGTGTACAGTGCCCTAGAGGGCGGCCACCCATATGGAACCACGCATACACCGTCTGACAAAAGGGGAAAAAGGCGACTCCACAAGTCTGCAGCCTGAAAAAGTGCATGCAAAATCACATATAAATAATGCCAACATACATGCCCCCACAAATAAATAGACAACGAAGCAGAATGGCTACACCGGGCGCCAGTACCCACATGCGCCGGAATTCTCGCAAAATGATTGCCCCTGGGGATGGCTGCACACGGACGCCATTACCCACATGCGCCGGACATAAGAAAAACATACTGCCCATGAAAATGGCCGCCAACGGACGCCATTACCCACGCGCGCCGGATAATGTAGCACAATACTGCCCATGAAAATGGCCAGCTAACCCAGGGAACTGCGTGCCCCCTGCCACAGCCACCATTGGGGAGTCCCAGTGATCATGTGGGCGCACCGGCAAAAGCAACATCAGCGAAGCGGGAGGTCCTTCCTCGCTGACTGGGTAGCCGCAACTGAAACCGATACCCCGCCGCCATACCCGCAGAGATACCTAGTCATGGGAGGGGGGAAACCATGCAAGCAACCACCTGTTGCCATGAATACCCCCTACTCCTCTGTGCTGAGGAGGTCTGCGCCGGTAAAATAACGAACAAATACCCCCTACCCCTATATTCCCCCGGACATTCAACACCAAGAGCACCCGAGCAGAGGACCAGGAGTTCGCCCCGTTAGACACCCGGGGGAGGTTTAGTACCCAGCGCTGTGTCCAAACCAAAACACCGAAAACACAAATGAATACACAATTCCACATAAACGTGACCTGGCTGGTAATGAGTTGTGGATTCTGATAACCGACTGGCTTTCTCCGTGAGGAGATGACGTTGTACATCATTACCGAGACACGATGTTCCATCGAAGGTTAGACTGGTCCCAGGGGGTAAAACACAGGGATACGTAAGAATAAATCAGAGTGTGAAATGCGGAATTTCCTAGCTGACCTTAGTTTTAATTCTGTTAGGGTAAGCTGGCATGTTTTGTTTACTGCAAAAGACGAAGCAAAAACCAGTGTAAACGATAAATCATACATTCAATGGCTGGACCGCAGACGAAGAGTATGACGGATGCAGCGCACACGCAAACCAAACGCGGGCCCTTATACGCGGCCTGCACGCCCCCATACACGCGGCCTGAGGATACCGAGGCCGTGTACCAAGGTGCCTCCCGTGGTGCAGCTGCACCCCCGCTGTCCCCCCGCTATGGAAAACGTCGACACACAACCCATCCACCCCGACTCACCGCATGGAAAGCAAGCAGGCGGATGGCGGAAAACTCAACAAACCGCCGCCAGACATGGGAAAAAAGAGGGTCTCCACGGCGTATCCTCCGCGAGGCAGCGGCCTGAGGGCTCGCGGACATCCCGGGCCTCAACCCCTGCCCGCCACGACCCGTACAGAAGGGAAGAGACCCATGGCTATAGTGCCCAAGCACACACTCACAGGACAACCCGACGCCAGACCAGGAACGACGCGTTACCGGGACGAGCCAACGGCATCAAGGTAGCGAAGGACAAAATAAAAAATGTGTGTCCCCGTTGGCGAGGTCACCACGACGCGTCCGGTGCGGCAAAGAGGCATGGAAAATGGCGAGGGGGACTTAAGTACCCCTTGCCCTGCCTGCCGCACCGGACGTGACCACATGCTCCTCCTACGCTCCCTTAGGGACTCCTCCTGCCCCGGGGAGGAGAGGGTGCTAGAAGGGGGCGGTGGAAGCCCATTGTGACTAGGAGGCCGCCCTCCTAATGGCCTCGGGCAGCCGCAAATCTTTATGTGTGGGGGGAACATACAAAACGTGGCGAAAAGCCGCAAAACTGCAACTTTGCAGGTGTTCACATTTTACAAGCCCTTCCCTGGATTGGCCACATCCCGCTTCAGAGACCAAGGGGGAGATTTTCATACCTTTTGCGCTGGTTTAGCGCCACAAAAGTGACGCAAACGAGCACAATTTTTTTTCTTTTTACTTTCTTTCCAGCGCAAAACTTGTTATAGGCTGGAAAGTACCCTGTAAGTAGCGCAAAGCACTGCTTTCCATTATATTGTGCCGATGGGACGTTCAATGGGTGGTACATGGGCGTTCCCATGCAACCGCCCATGCCTTTTGACGCAAAACCATATTTACAAAGATTTGTAAACATGGTTTTGTGCCCAAAGTTAACACCCCTTCTAAGGAGGCTCTAACAGGAGAAATGCTTTTCCTCTTTTCATGTGTGCTGCACTGTGCAGCACGTATGCAAAGTGGGAAAAGCTTTGCATCGTGCCTAGCATAGTATTTTGTACAAGAAGGATACCCTTCCTGTACAAAACCTATGCTACACTCATGCACAAACCCTAGCGCTGTGGCGAAAAGGTGTGTGCTTGGCGCACGGCAGCTGAAATCAGCGCCTGCGTAAGGGAAAGTGGAGGAGAGAGTCATATCTCTGAGATATGGTGCTCTCCTCCTCCCTCGCTGTCGCGCAACACAGCGCAGCCTCGCGGGGCTGCGCTGCGTTGCGTGACTTTTTTTAAAATCTCCCCCCAAATGTACTCACATCTAACATTCTGCCACGCTGGCTCAAATGTATGCATGAGTAAATCATTTACGAGGCCAAAATCTCACTCGAAACAGGGGTTTGCGCTAGTAAATGCTGTTATTTACAGTATATTGCTGTTAAACACAGTTTTAGTGATACTGGTGCTCAAATTGCTTAGTGAATAGGTCCATCAGGGAGCAATCAATAAATTGCAGGGCTGCTTCGACTGATCTCTCGCGTGGTCATTAATTGTTGGTGAAGCAATAGCCCAGGCGGAGGGATCAATATAAACACTGATTTACAAATGCAGTAAAGCTGTCTCTGAATAATGGGCCGTCCTTACGCTGCCGGACGTTACTTACAGTCCGCAACAAGCTTAAGGCCCTGATCCAAGATGGAGGGGGTGTCATGCACTCTTCATCTCCGCTAAACCTATGGGGGATTGCGGCATGTGGCAAGGTTGAGCCTTTAGCCAGATGTGCGGATTACTGGAAATCCGACACACTTGCTCCTCAGTTTTTAAAAAGTATTTGCTTCTGTAAGGAAACTTTTACCAAGCCAATTCATACATTAGACGACATGTGGAATGATTTCTGTGAGGTTGATTTATCGGCGAGTTTCCCCCATTTTATGTGTATGGCAAAGACATGCTGATAGATGGGGCCAGCTGTCCTAAAGCTGTACGCTTTGTGCTGTCCCTTGAGGGATGTCCCCCGCACGACTTCATCTCATGCAAACCTAATTCTACACAGACTTACAATAAAAGCTCTTGGGAAACCCTGCGTTAAAACAGCTACGTGAGGGGGGAGAGGTCAAAAACAGCCACATGAAAACTTCTAAACACATGGAACAGAACGAGAATAATTCTTAAAATACAGATATTGATTATAGAACTGTAGTACAAATAAAAGGAAAAACATGGCGTTACATGAACATGGCCACCTTGTGTGTTTCAAAATATTTCATTGTTATATTATATGTGTATATTATTTATTATAGTATATTATATGTATATTAAAAAAATAACCATTGCATATGTCTTAAAAAAAATTGGTACGGGTCCTTCCTGAAAGGCAGGTGTACTAATAACTGGTAAAGAAAACTTTTATAGTTTTACTTCACCTCACTAGAAATCACGTTTGCTATGGGCACACCGAAAAACTACCATTGGCTTTGAATTACTGTAACCTGAAGACATAGTTTAAAAAGAAAAGGATGACCTAAAAAGATAAGGATTTGAAGTGGTAAGAAAAAAGCATCAGCTTTCGCACTTTTTTTTGCGGCTGTGAACATAAAATAAGTAAAAATGTGATCACTAACATTGCCCTATGCTGTACGGTGGGATGGGCAGAAGGAAAATGTGAATGACCGGTGAACATCCCAATGGATGCAAAGGTCTAAACCAAAGTCCGTCCATATCTATCTATCTATCTATCTATCTATCTATCTATCTATCTATCTATCTATCTATCTATCTATCTATCTATCTATCTATCTATCTATCTATCTATCTATCTATCTATCTATCTATCTATCTATCTATCTATCTATCTGTTTGTAATTTTTTGTTTAGGGATTTATAGCTTTCTTTAGGCTAGGCCTAAGGATCTTGAATGGCAATAGCTGTATATTCATTGTTATTTTGTGACTATGTTATGCTATGGCTTTTTTGTATAGTTCATATTCAACATTAACATGACATATATGACACGGCACATGACTAAGGTAGCAGACTAGACTGATAGCAGTCACAATGTCATTTTGAAAGTAGAATGGTGTCCGAGTGTGAAAGAGTAGGGATTGCATGGACTGGTGCAGGGCCTCAGAACGCCAGATGGGAATGTCCACTCAAGAGAGAGAAACTTTGGAGAGGGTGTGGGGCTTATCCAGGCCTTATACATGTCACACCAGGGCAAGAGTAAAATCATCCTGGTGATAATGACTGTGCTTTTGAAATGCTTAGTGTATGTTAGGGCTCCTTGGGAGGAAGGAGGGTCCATCCAGGGAATGTCAGTAACAATTGGTAAAGTATTTTTAGAGATGCACAGTGTTGCCATACCAGTTTTGTTTGCCTTGAACTGCAAAATAAAAATTGTTTGGAAAAAAAAAAGAAACGAGAATGGTACAGCGCAGTGGTTCGTAACCTACTGACTTCTGTGGACCACCACTTAATCATTACTGGAACACTGGAACCCTCCCTGAATCATTATTGGAATCCAGGAAACCCCACTGTGTCTTTACTATAAGCCAGGGACCCCAGCATATGCATGTTTGATGATTTGAAATACTGAACAATAGATATAAACACATAAACACGCATTCATCCAACAAATACACAAATGTTGAAATATTTTATTTAATTCACATACAAATATAAAATAAAATCAGAATTTTTATTTTAGTGGGAAAGATGGAACTTTTCTAAATTCAATTGAGGCCACTCATCATTCATCCAATATTCTAATTGACACCTTTGCAGTGCTCCAACAAATCAATCTGAGTATACGTACTAAATTTTAGCCTCCAATTCCAGATTCCTTCACATTTACATAATGTTTTTACATTTAAAATTTTGCTTCATTATTTATGTAAATGTTATTAATCTGTTAATATCATTACATTTTCAAAGCAGGTGAGGACCCCCTATGAAGGTTTCGAGGACCCCCAGGGCCCCCCGGACCACAAGTTAACAACCACTGGGGTTGGGTGAGGATTATGTAGTTCAGTAGGTCTGACTATGCCCTGCATGTATGGATCTCTAAACTCAGATGTTATATAAGGAAAGAAGAAAGAGAGGACTGGAGGCTAAATAGGATCTCCAATGCTATAAACAGGAAAAATAGAAGACTAACTGGGCCTACTGTTATTCAAATTTCTTTTTATTTACACCAGTAAACACATACAAGAAAAAACGAAAGGGACAGTCTCCTTACTTGGGGAAACTCACAGGTGAAGCCTAAGCTTAAAAGAGCAGACAAAAGCCTTCTCCTGTCAAAATCCATCTGCATCTTGTTCTTTCTGCCATTCTAAAGCTGCAGTTTGTGGAGTGCCTGCAAGATGGGACATTCCATGGAGTGCTTCAAAACATTTCTGACTCATTTGCCTGTACTGATTCCAGAGATGAAAACCCAAGCGAGCAATAGGCTGCACTAGTAGGGGAGCCCAGTTTTAGAGGTAGGTGTATCCCACCTGTCCACTTCCTACAGATCTACTCTGAGGCCCCTCGCTCATATTTGATCTGCAATTGTGATATGATGCTGTTGCTAGGGTCTAGCAATGAGAACTTGATGATGGATGAATGAGCAGCCACTTTTGAATGTGGAGGAATTTAACAAGAAAATGTCTCTTCGCATTGTACGTGCTATCCTTAGGATTTCATTTTGGTATGACAAGGGTACCTGGCAGTCGACTACATCAGCTGTCCTGCTTTCCAGACGTACCTCCAGGGAAAGTGCCACATATTGCCGTCACAAACATTTGAAAGGAAATAAGTGAAGATGTGTCCTATACCCTAGTGGGCCCAACACCAAGAAGCTTGGTCTTAGATCCCTTTCATAGTGTTCTTTATGCTGTTGGAAAGTGCAACCGTTTACACCACTGACAGTCACTGGCAGAGCGATAGTCATTATGAGTGGACCCAAATCAAAAGGGCTGTTAAACCCATGCACAGCAAAATATTAAGGCATTCTCCATTAGACAATTCACTGGTGGAGAACCCTTAAACTGGGAATAATATGTTTTTGCGTGTTGGATGAAAATAAAGCGGGCTTGTGAAAACAATGTACATTCCCTCTGTAATGTGAATGGTAAACTGCTATTGCACCATGCTGAGGCTACTCCCTAATCTCCAGGGCATTCTTCGGTCAAATCAATTTTTGTCCCCACAGATCTTGAACAAGCTCCAGTGGTGGCTAAACCCTTCAAGTCGGAACAAGGTATGCTGTCCAGTTCATGCTCAGGTAGTGGTAGTTACAACAGATGCAAAGAGTCTGGTTTGGGGGGACCACCTTGTTGACAATCAGTTCAATGGTAAAGAGAAGAACTGAACATTTCGTCCAACTGGAAGGTGTTGTCAGTTTTCAAAGTCGTTTATTTTTTGCTCCATTGATTCACTATCAGAGTGTGCAATGCACCCAGACCACCAGGCACCTTGAGCATTTGTGAATTATTTGGGGATCACAAGAGTATGGAACCTGTGTCTTCTAGCAGACAAGATGGGTTCTCCTCTCTCCTGCTCTCTCTCTCTCTCTCTCTCTCTCTCTCTCTCTCTCTCTCTCTTTTGCTCTCTCTCTCTCTTTCTCTTTTGCTCTCAGGAATCTATCTTTTGAGAATGGGAAATATACTTGTGGACAGGTTGAGTCAAGTATTTCCATCATCGTTAACCCTTTGTCCTCACTTTTTCTAGCTATTCAGAACAGATTCAAGACTCCCTGGAAAGACCACTGTGCTTCCCGAGCAAGAGTTTTCTTGGATTGTTCTGGGGAGGGGCTCTTTCAATTCAAAATTCCTGAAAGCCAATTATCCTCATGGTTTAAGAAAGAACCTGGAGATACTTATATGACTTGTCTCTTTCTGACTACAGGCACTTTTTTGCAAAGGATGGAAGATGCTTGAGTTTCTGTTGTATGGTTTCCTCTTAGATCTGTCAGTATCTACACTGCATTGCCAATGGCCTGCATTTAGAGCAGTAAATGGCTCTTCTTTAATCTCTCTTGTGTCTTTTTTGTTAAAGAGTTATTTCTGATACATCCTGCGGTTCCCTTTCCCCTTCCATCTTGGGATCTTACTTTGGTACTTACTGCCTCACAGAAAGATCCCTTTGAACAACTGAGCCTATTTCATTAAAATTCATGACATTGGAGTTTTTTCCATATAACTCTTTGTTCAGGACAAAAGATGGGAGAAATAGGTGCCTTACTTTCAGCTGACTCTTTTGTAAAGTTTTTTGCAGATAGAGTGGTAAGGCTAGAACCTAACTTCTTGTCTAAACTGCTATCTTCATGCCATCTTTTGCAAGATTTATTGCTTCCAGTTTTTATTCATCCTCCATTTTCTCCACAGGAGTGTTCCTGGCATATATTATTACATCTGTATAGTGATTGCTCTATCAATTTAGGTACGACTGCAGAATTTCGTAAACGTGGCTTTATATTTGTAACTTTTACCTTGGGTGACAGAGGTCATAGACCTACTGCAGTGACCTTGAGCAGATGCATTATGATGACTATTTTATCCTAAGCAAGGTATTTCCCTTCCTTCTGTGGTTCAAGCTCACTGTACTAGAAGTGTGCCCACTTCTTGGGCAGCTGTCAAAGAAGCTACCTTAGAGGACATTTGTGCACTTGCAGCCTGGGCCTCTTCAACTACCTTTATTACTCATTACACGTTATGAACATAGTTTTAGCTTCTGTTCAAAACTCTTAAATTTTTTTATTTCACCGAAATGTATCGTTTTTGTTATCAATAAATAACACTGGTGTAGCATGTCAAAAAAATACTTTTTACTCGGTGTCACTTTATTTAACTTTTTGCTTGGTTCTATGCTCATTTGTATGGGCTGTGATGAGCAGGACGGATATGGAGGTTAATTAACGATAATCGTCATCACACAGAGTCATAGTCCTACTTGCTGCATGTATAATTTCTGCCTTATGCCTCAAAGTTCGGAGAGGAGCGAAAAAGTAAAAAAAAGAAAAAGATGAAATCCATATTAATGCTAATATTGTATTTACAGGAAGTGGTGTGGATCGACCCCACCTTTACGGCGCAGAAAAAGAAAGTATGACACGTTGGGGGGTATTGAATCAGGTGGGCTTCAGTTTTGAGCTCGGAGGGGTCTGTGCCTTTGTCTGTCGCAGGCTCACTGCTAAGGGCTGGGGTGAGTACTGGGGCTTGGAGTGCTAAAGATTACCTGTAAGTAGCCGCAAGGTTTTATGTTACTGCAATGTACAATTAGGCTGCTACACTTATTCTTGCCTGCTTTGTAGAGAGCTAAAAACATGCAAGCTTTCGAAAGGAGACTTTTCATTAGGGCAAGTAACGAGGACAGGCCAAAAGCCGCAGCTAGGCTGTGTTGTGAAGCTTACGATACGGTCACGTGCAGCTGAGGTATACACAAGGAATGGGCAAACGGATGCACCTTGTAAAGTAAACAACATCCCTCCATTATCCTCAAGCATCTCCAGGGTCACGAACCCTCTGTCCTTTGACCTAAAGTGGGGCCCCTGAAATGCTGCACCTGGATTTATTGACCTGGAACAGAAACCCGCTGGACCTTGCAGACATTATTGTTGCAGGCGAGCAGAGGTGACATGCGATAGATGATGGAAGCTGTATGAATTGTAATGGGAAATTGATTCGGTTCCGCCTCATGCAGTGACAATTCCTGGGAGACTCGGCTTGCAACGTGGATTATGTGGTTCATTTTCTCCGATTTACTTAACACCTGGATGAGCAAGACTCCTCAAAGCCCAAGTAGTGTGAACAGCTGAGAGGATCATCCCCTGATTAGGGCTCATTTGGAAGTGTATCCCTCCATCCAATAAGTGTCATATCGGAAAAGAAACCGACTTTAAATTTTGTTTCAACTGAAAAATTTGTGAGAGCTGTATTCTTTAATTTTTTTCACAACTGAGCAAAAACTTACAGCTTCACAGAAAGATAAGATGCATTTGTTTTTTTGTGTATCGTGGTTTTATATATGTATGTATATATATATATATATATATATATATATATATATATATTGCTGCTATTACCAAATAAATATTAACTTGCCTTGACATTGGGATTCGTGTTGCCTTCTGTCTCTGGGAGACCGGAATTGCAGTTGTGCTTTGTTTTGCATATATAAAAATATATATATATATATATTTATATATATATATATATATATTCTTTACTGAAAAAAACAAAGGTTACAGGTACGTTTTAGTTAGGCTCAGATTTCATACAAAACAAGTGCAATTCAGCAATTATAGTTACCTGAGCTTCCAATAACTTACATCCCTACAACGCACTGCTTAAGACCTCACATATTACATCACCATGACATGGTCAGTGACATCACCGACGACATCCCAATTGAGGGTCCCCTTCCCCTCCAATTTCCGGGGATATGGTGGTCCATGGGGCAATTTATAACTAAAGAGGGCGGTCTGCATGACCCTCTCTTTATTTTTTAGGTCTCCCTGAGCCAGCGTGCATGCAATGCTACCGAGACATTTAGTGAGGGGGTCTTCAAAGTGCTACCGCTGGCATACAGCTACAGTGCATGAGGCGTGCACGCATGCAAAGCAGCCATATGGCTTTACGTAGCTCTCCCTCAGAGCCTCCTCTCCGCCCCTTCCCTGCTGCTATTTCACACCAGTTTTCTTCGCTCTGCCAAGCGCGCGTGCCTCGCTTCTATGTCCCTCCCCCACCACGCAGAGTGTCTCGCAGCTTGTTTTTTTTTTTTAACTTTGAGCGCAAGGAGGAGCTTGAGGCGCGTGGGTGACCAATGCTTTTTGAGCCTTTATTTTCACACATGTGCTTCTTTTTTTAAGGCATGCGTTGTGTATTTTTTATAATGATGATATTATTTGGTGCCCTGGACTCTGCCTCCCAACAAATCGACTCCCAGCCTCACTATCTCTCTCTTCTCAGTCTACCCTTGCCCTGGTGGAGTCTTAATCAAATCTAGCTCATCTTTGAAGAGTTGAGTACAGAAGGCTGTCCCTTTTATCGCATCGCTGGGCCTCCTGACCTGAACGCTAGCTAACCCGGAATGGTCACCGCCCAGGCACAGAGTAGCTTCAGCAGAGCCAAATGGACTGCAAGGCTTTACCCCCTACACTCACGATGAACGTGCCTATTTACAGCCTCCGCCACGTAGCTGGGTTTTTCATAAACGAACCCCGCCAGTGTCGGCCACACTGCTTGCGTTGTGTTGATATTGCAGCAGTTCTGTATATCGCAAACATACCTGGTCGAAAGGCAGCTGCTGATGCCACAGCTGTTTCGTCACGGGGCAAGCCTCCACGTTCACTTCTCTAAAACGTGCATGCACTGAAAGTAAAATCCCATCTATTTTAGTGCAAAGCACTGAACCAACCCATCTAAACTGAAGAGGTTTCATTTTAGTGCCGAAAGGTTTTATTGGAAAATTCAAAACATAATCACAAGACTTCAATCAATCAACCGGCCTCACTATCTCTCTCTTCTCAGTCCCCCCTTGCCCTGGTAGAGTCTTAATCAAATCTAGCACATCTTTGAAGAGTTAAGTGCAGAAGGCTGTCCCCTTTATCGCATCGCTGGGCCTCCTGACCTGAACCCAAGCTAACCCGGAACGGTCACCGCCCCAGGCACAGAGTAGCTTCAGCAGAGCCAAATGTACTGCAAGGCTTTCCCCCTCCATTCACGATGAACGTGCCTATTTACAGCCTCCGCCACGTAGCTGGGTTTTTCATAAACTAACCCCGCCAGTGTCTGCCACACTGCTTGCGTTGTATTGCTATTGCAGCAGTTCTGTATATCGCAAGCAAACTTGGCAGAAAGGCAGCTGCTGATGCCACAGCTGTTTCGTCACGGGGCAAGCCTCCATGTTCACTTCTCTAAAATGTGCATGCACTGAAACTAAAATCCCAGCTATTTTAGGGCTAAACACTGAACCAACCCATCTGAATTGAAGAGGTTTCAATGCTTTGCTGCTGCCCGTTTGACTTACAACGTGCTTTCTCTTTCCACAAACTCGATGTTTGTGTTCCTTTATTTTGAGATGCTTTTAGTATTACTGTCACACACAACCACAACCACACACACAACCACACACACAACTACAACCACAAGCCCAACCACACACATAACCACACACACACACAGACAACCACAACCACACACACAACCACACATACAACCACACACACACACACACAATCACACACACACAACCACACACACAACCACAACCACACACACACACCCACAACCACAACCACACACACAACCACACAGACAACCACCCACACAAACAACAACCCACACACACAACCACACACACAACCACACACACACACACACAACCACATACACAACCACACACAACCACAATCACACATACAACTACACACACAATCACACACATAACCACACACACACAACCACCCACACACAACCACACACACACAACCCCACACACAACCACACACACAACCACATGACCACATGCACAACCTCACAACCACACACACAACCACATACACAACCACACACACACAACCACACACAACCACACACACAACCACACACACAACCACACACACACACAACCACAACCACACACACAACCACACACAACCATAACCACACACAACCACACACATGCAACCACACACACAACCACACACAGAACCGCACACACAAAACCACACGCATACAACCACACACACAACCACACACAACCACACACATATCCACACACAACCACACGTACACACAACCAGACCCCAACCACACAACCACAACCACACACACAACCACAACTATATACACAACCACACACACCCACAACCACACACACACACAACCACACACAACCCCACACACACCTCCACACACAACCACACATACACACAACCACACACACAACCACACACACACACACACACACAACCACACACACACACACCCACAACCACACACACAACCACAACCACACACCGTCAGTGTACACTTTCACCAGACGCAGACACAATCAGTCGTCAGTGCATGCTTTCACCGAGCACAAGCACCACTAGCCATCAGGGCATGCTTTCACCGGGCACAAACACCACCAGCCGTCAGTGCACGCTTCCACCAGCCACCAGTCATCAGTGCATGCTTTCACCAGGCACACACACACCACCAGCTGTCAGTGCACACTTTCACCAGGCTCACACCACCAGCCATCAGTGCACGCTTTCACTAGGCACACACACCACCAGCCGTCAGTGCGCGCTTCTACCAGGCACAAACACCACCAGCCAGCAGTGCACATTTCCACTAGGCACACACACCACCAGCCATCAGTGCACAATTTCTACAGGCACACACACCACCAGCCATCAGTGCACACATCACTTGTTAACGCATCCACAATTAACTATTGTAGCAATCGCAGTATGGCGCACTTTACTTTTATACATATTCATCTAAAGCGAAGCATGCCACCAATGCTAGAAAAATAAACACACATTTTTTTGGCCTACAATTTATAGACTTTTGTTGCAATTGGTGTTGCAATATTTAGTAATGCCAATAGCTCAAACTTAATTAATGCGAGACCTATTGCATTGCAAATGCTTGTTCAATTAAGCCCCAGGGAGGTGGCGATCCCTGGGGCCATAAAAGGCCTATGGAGGGGGGCCTCGTGCCCCTTCCTTATAGATTATTAATCGCCTGGCTATGGGGCCCATAGCAGCAATGGGGCCTTATGCGCCCCCCTCCTCATAATCTATATTAAAATAAGCTCCCAGGACCTGGATCACCCGGGGCTCTAAAAAAACCTATTGCAGAAGACCGCACTAGGTTTGTTAAAAAAAATGTACTGCAAGTTCACAGAGCTCTGCGAGTTCACAGCACAAATGACAATTTTGTTCCCTGGTGGAGTCCCTGGGGGACCCCAGCACCATGACTTGGATGGTATTCTACCCTGCCCCGTTTCTTTATTTTGAGGTTTGTTTTGGGATTGGACTGAGTCCCAAAATTGCTGCTAACACTTCCTGGTTTAAGTGTTGGCAGCCAATCAGATTTCAGCATAGGGACTGTTGGCTCCTTGGAGGATCCGTGTCCCTAGATATACAAATTTGGTTTTCAGTTAACATCTCTAAAACTACTGAACGGATTCACACCAAATCACAAAAAGCACAGTTTCTGGATCAAGAGCTAGCTTTCTGCCAAATTTGTTGTTATTCCGTCCAATGGTTTGTGAAGTCGTGTTCAAAATCCCTCCGGGAAATTGCATGGGGAAAAATGCGTTTTAGAACCCCCCCTTTTTCTCAGCCCTTAGATCTCCCTAAAACGATCAAAACAGCAGGTGAAGTGAGTGGCGAACTAATTTTGAACATTTCGCAAGGATTCATCAAATGGAGCAAAAGTTATTGGCATCACAGAAACAATTTTTGTATGGATGGAAACTAGGTCCTGAAAAAAATATATATATATATATATATTCAAGGCAGGTAACTCCAACAGGATCCTCATGCCATGAGGAAGAAAGAGCGCGGACCACCAAAGCTTTTATTCCAATTATTTTATTGCCAAGCGAGGTGAAGTGGAAGCCATGACACGTTTCGTCCCTCCTGGGGGACTTGATCACATATATATATATATTTTTCCACAGAGGAGATGATTTATGTCACCCAAATAAGGAGAGCACTCACGGGAATTCCAGATGAAAGATTTAATGTGCAGACCCTCCCCCGTGCCATATATATATATATATATATATATTATATATATATATTTTTTTTTCTCCAAGAAAATAAATATCCCCAAAAAATGACTCCAATGGACCCATGCAAGAACAAAAATATATTTCCACTACAACGTTGCAGCTTTCAACTTCCTCATGTAGTGTAAGATTGTTTGCTCAGTGGCTACACAGCCGACACTGCTGGATACATATATTTATTTCCTACTGGTGGTTGCCAGTAGGTAGTTGTATCGAAACACAACTTTCAGGCAGAGAGTGACACAGAAATTATGCAAAAAAAGAAGCTGAGAATTCTGGGTAGTTCTCAGGTTTAGGTGGAGAGCAGCTCCAGTATAGAGTACTCTCAACACCAGCGACAGTCTAAATTTGCTCACCTCAAATGTCTGCTTTTCTATCTAAGTCTTTAAGTTTAGGATTAGCACAGTGCTATATATATATATTTGTTGAAAAAAACAAAGGTTAAAGGGACGTTATACTTAGGTATGATAAGAAAATCTGATTTTGTTTAAAAAAAAAACAAAGGTTAACATGACATTATAGTGAAAATTACAGCGCCAATGTAATGTTTTGAACTTTAAAAATCACACAAATTCACCAGTTATAGTTAGCAGAGCTAACTGTAACTTGCGCCCTTCCATACACTGCTTATGCCATTGAATATTAGATCACTCATGACGTTCTTAAACATCATTTATGACATCACTGACTACATCATTGATGACATCACTGATGACATCATTCAATGGATGTGTTAGTTTGTTTTATACATTACATAGTGGCAGGTAAGTATCATCCAACTTTTCTATCTAATTTTGTACAGCCTTTTCGTTGCTAATGGGTGTAATTGTTTAGAAAATGCTTGTGCTCCTAATGGGTCATATGTGTGTAAAGTTAGTGAGTATGTTATGAATGTTTGTATTTAGGACTAACGCTGTGTGCAGGTGACAGTTGTTGGCAGGTGACCTTTAGTGACTTGTAGCCTGTATGTTGGACACAAGTAGTTTGGTTTTGCTAAAAAAGTTTCCAACAGGGCAAAGATTCTATGTAGTGGATTTTGAGTTTTGTAAGCAGCCTTGAGTGTTTTCAGAGAATTGTCTCAGCATGTGAATTGCTTCACTCTCCCAAATAATAGAAAATACTGCCCTCCCACACGGAGGCACTAACAGGGCAAAGCAAAAAAAATCACCACCAGGTAAGAGATTTCGCTCTCATCAAATGATAAACATCAAAAGACTGTTCTCAGAATAAGGCATGGGGTTTCATTTGTGCAACACACTCTAACAAAAAGGCTTTCCCAGATGTCAAAAGGACAACATTCAAATGTATATAGAGATACATATGTATGTATGTGCAAGCAATAATATCACACTCATCAGTAGGCAAATGCAACTATTAAATGCATGGAATAAAATACATGAAACAAAATACAAGCAGATAATAATATGGAATGAAATACAAGCAGATAATATTATGGAATGAAATACAAGCAGATAATAATATGAACGTCCACTCCAAGAAATCAGATAGATATATACGCTAAATACATCAGATGATTATAATCACTGAAGACTTGAATGTGCACACAGACACACTCACACATCACAATACCAATAACCAAAGAAAACACATCAGATGATTATAACCACTGGAGACTTGAATGTGTGCACAGACACACACACACATCACAATGATGATTATAGACACTGGAGACTTGAATTTTCACCCAGACACACTCACACATCATAATATCAATAATTAAAAATAAAACATCACCGGCTGCAAACACTGCATCTTGGCCCACTCCAGACTGGGGGATTCACAGCCGGGGTCAAGAGACTCAGCAAACAGGGAACTGCTGTACTGAAGTAGACGTGTCAGTCCTCATTCAGATTCCAAACAAAATTCCAGTCTCCAAGTCAACAAACACCAGTTTTATAATCTCAAAGCACAAGCTAGGCAGAGTCAGAATTCAAGATGGCATGAGGGCATGTCAAAGGCATTAGTAAGAACTTCATATTACTTCCCAATATACAACATATTGCACATTTGTGCACCACTGCCTATAACATTACATACTTCATCTCCCAATGTACAAAATAATGCACATTTGAGCACCACTGCATATAACACTGCACTCCGAGACCACAAAGTACATTCCACACCTCTCTCTCTCTCTCTCTCTCTCTCTCTCTCTCCTCTCTCTCTCTCTCTCTCTCTCTCTCTCTCTCTCTCTCTCTCTCTCATGCTTTCAAATGCACATCCTATACTTTCTGTTCCTGCCGAGGCTGTTCTACTCTGTGAAAGCTCCCCCCCTGCTACAAGGCAACATAAATTAAATCTTCAATGAAAAGTGCAAATGCAGGAAAAATTATGTCGTACATTCAAGCTAGGGTAAAGTAAAACACCAAAGTCAATTAAATTAATGGTAGTCAAAGGTCTTCACAGGGTCCCAATACATGGGAGTGCCTCTCGCACAACCGCATGACAGTTTCTACATAGGACAGAAGACAATGTGCACCAGGTAGTCACCTATGTACATGTGCTTGATGAGCTACAGAAGGTGTGCTATGTGTAAAGTCTTCAGCAGAGTATGAAGGCTGTAGGTATTGTGCCCTGAAGCAACTTCAGGCATTGGTTGTTTACAGTGAGTAACCTTTCTTTGGAGACATTTTTCATAGAGTGAACACTTTTCTTAGTAGATACTTTTAATAATATGTGGTGTATCCCCCATGAGAGTTTGGCTGTCTGCAGACAGTTCAGTACAGGATATGGTCTCTGCATAGGTTAAACATTGTCTACAGTACCCACTTTTCTACTCATGCCTGCTTCATTTCCCACAAGAGGTTTGCTAACTGTGAAAAGTTTGGTGCATGCTAAAGGCAGTACATAGTAAGGAATTAGTTGCAGCCAGATCCTGCATACAACTCCCCTCAGGCAGCCACCAAAAGGCAGTTAACACTGTGCCACACATCCGTTAGTTGTGTTTAGCCGCAGGACTTGTGTTGCAGCCAGACCCTGATTTCAACTCCCGGTAGGCAGCCAACCACATGTATGTGCAGTGAGGGTTGGTCACTGAACTTGGACTGCCACCAGGTCCTGTGGCCAAACCCCCAGCAGGCTGTCAACCCAACACAATGCACAGCTTTTGGCATGCGCAGTATAGGGTTGGCCTTTGGAACCCGGGACCCCATCCCCTGGGGTCAAACCATATATATATATATATATATTTGTTTATTTATTTATAACACTTGTAACGTGCACTGTTACCGTATGGTGTCCTGGCGCTGTCTTGATAGCTCCTGAAACGAAATCCCCGGATTAATTTACAAAAAGCCATGTTTTTAGCTTTCTCCGAAAGGTCATCAACTCAGGGGACAGTCGGAGTGCCACTGGAAGTGCATTCCAGGTGACCGCCGCCCCTCGGCTAAAACTCCTGCCTCCCCAACACACTTTCCTAATGCGTGGGGTCTTGATCAGTCCCAGAGTGGCTGACCTCAAAAGTCTACTCGGTTTGTACAAGTGAAAGTATTGCCCCAGGAATGCTGGACCTATACCATGGGTCGCCTTAAAGACAATGCACATGCTTTTAAATAGGATCCGCTTCTTTACTGGCAACCAATGTAGTTTCACCAGTTCGTGAGAGATGGACGCAAACTTGGGCAAGCCTGTAAGTAGGCGCGCTGCTGCATTCTGCAGTATCTGTAACTTGTCAAGTACTCCTTGTTGGGCTTCAAGGAGCAAACTGTTGCAGTAATCCAATCGTGAGAGCACTAAAGCCGTCACAACTGTTTTTTTACATTCCCCTAGAAGAAATGGAAGAACCTTCCGAAGGATTTTCAATATCCAGTGGATGGACGAGGTCAATTTCCTGAGGTCTATCGAAAAGTCTGTCATCAATAATGACCCCCAGGTTCTTGACCTTATTGACGGGAATAGGAAGAGTCCCCATCTCTTCTGGCCACCAGCTAAAGGGAGGAGGGTTTGCAGCCCCCTTCCCGATTCTTATTTGGCCCTGGAGACCCTATTCCCAGGGGCTAAATACACTAATAAAATGGGAGGGGGCCACACAGCCCCCTCCCCAAACCTTCCTGGTCCCCAGGAACCCCATCTCCTGGGGCCAACATGTAAGGGATGGGGGTCATGCAGCCCCCCTCCCTGAGCCTTTTTAGACCCTGGGGACCCTATCCCCAGGGGCCAAATCTAATAAAAAAGAGAGGAGATTGTTGTGCCCCTGAGCCTTGATAGGCCCCAGGGACCCATCCCCGGGGGATGTTTTTTGTTTAAAAGAGAAGGTGAACTGCAGTGCCCCTCCTCCCCGAGCCTCATTAGGTTCTGGGGACCCATCCTACAGGGCTGTATTTATTTTAAAGGGTAAGGGCACCTGACATCTGAGCAACATTAGGCCTTGGGGACCCCAGGGTGTATTTTTTTTAAAGGGGAGCCACCTGACCCCCTCCCCAAGCCTTATTAGGCCCGGAGGACCCCATCCCTTCTCGCCTTATTTGGCCCCGTGGTCCCCCTTACAGAGGTGCATATAAATATATATATATATATATATATATATATAAAGTCCACACCCTCTCACAAAAAAGCCAGTCAGACACTTGCTCAGTAACATCAAGCGATCTTTAATGCCATTACTTCAAGTGCATGTCGTTGAAATGCTATGTTTGTGAAACGCTTGGGTAGATGAGTTTCAGCCTTGCAGCTTTCCTCAGTGCCAGTTCCAAATCAACAGGGATATTCCACCTGGAGGCTTATTTAAAACTTCAGCTGTCCACTCCCATTGGAGTATGATGTTAGCCCATTCCCGCTGTACAGCCACTGCATGATGGCCCCAGGCTGATCCATGCCAGGTTTTGTGTGTCCCGCTGCGAGTGCACATTAAGTAATTGGGCACCCGTACACCCAGTGGTGTTCCAAACTTGTTGGCCATGGTCCTCAAAATCACAGCAGCAGCCTTTCTAAGGGAGACATTGATGGTAAGTCACTCGTGTGTCACCTTCACGCAGTCAATATTGATTCCTTTCTCTCCTTGCAGCAGTGTTATCACAGTAAATATCTTGTCTGCCTGGGGGGGGGGGGGACGCGCAGTATTTTAGTACAAAGTCCAATAATTGCAAGCAGGCGGATTGCTCCTAAATGAGAGGGCATGCGGGAAACCAGTACCTGCTGACTAGTAAAACATAAAGTCCACCGACTTGAAATGGATGGGTCTGATACTTGTTCAGTAACATCAAGTGATCTTTAATGCCATTACTTCATCAGGTGCGTGGCGTTGAAATGCTATGTTCTTGAAACGTGCCAGTTCCACATCACTAGCGATATTCCACCTGGAGGCTTGTTTAAAACTGCAGTAGTCCACTCCCATTGGAGTATGATGTTAGCCCATCTTCCGCAGTACTGTCACTGCATGCGCTGCTCCCCAGGCTGATCCACGCCAGGTTTTGTGTGTTCCACTGCAAGTGCACATAAAGTAATTGGGCACCCGTAAACCCAGTGGTGTCCCAAACTTGTTTGTGACGGTCCTCAGAACCACTGCGTCAGCCTTTCTAACTTCACGCAGTCAATACTGCTTCCTCTCTCCCCTTTGCAGCAGTGTTATCACTGTGAATATCTTGTCTGCCTGGGGGGGGGGCTATGTGCTGTATTTAAGTACAAAGTGCAATAGTTGCAAGCCGGTGCAGTGCTCCTGAACAAGAGGACGTGCAAGGACCAGTGTCCGCTGACCAGTAAATATATATATTTAGAGGGGAGAGCAGCTGCATGGCCCCCCTCCCTGAGCCTCAATAGCCTCAGGGACACCAACCCCCAGGGCTAAATGTTTGTCACAGGGGAGGGGGCTACGTGGCCTCCCCAAGCCTCATTATGCTCTGGGGACCCCATCCCCCAGGGTTGCATTTTTTTTAAGTGGAGGAGGCCACATGGACCTTATCTTTGAGTCTCATTAGACCCCGGGGGACTCCATCCTGCAGGAATATATATACATATTTATTTATTTAAAAGGGAGGGGGCTGCACCCCACTGTTCGAGCCTCATCAGGCCCTGGGGTCCCCAGGGGCCTTATGTATTTTATGCGGTAGTGGAGCCTTTAGGGCCATGTGGCTGCTCTCTGCAAGCCATTTTCAGCCTGGGGGGTGGTGCCAGTTTCCCAGAGCCCTTTCCCAGAGCTATTTTTGGCCCCTGGGGACCCCATCTCCTGGGGCCCAATGTGTTAATTAATGGGAGGGGTCTACATAGCCCCACTTTCTGAGACATAAATTGGCCTGGGGGACCCCATCACCCAGAGATTTTTTTTAAGGGGTGGGTGTGTCTCGCAGACTCCTTTTCTCCCGAGGCAACCAATAAACACCATGTTGGGCCCAGCCAGCCCCCTGCATGCCGGCATTGCTCCCATCCCCCGCAGGGAGCAGCTTTTTATGCTGCTCACTCCAGGCGGGAGCAGTCAGTTAAACTGTTTCCCTGTTTACATCAGTGTGGGCAGGGAAACAGATCTCAAGTCTGCTGTCAGCCTGCTGGAGCATTTTTAAAGATCGAGACCGCTGGGAGTAGAATATGTGTTTGCTCCCGTTTGGCAGGAATTTTAAAAATTCTCCCACCAGGCCGGAGCAAACACAAGATTCCCTGCCCACGCGGGTGGGCACCCTGGGACACAGTAAGTGAGCTGGCTCAGGGGAACAGGGTCCCCAAGACCTATAATGGCTCAGGAGAGGGACAGCATGGCCCCCCCTCCCTTTTAAAAAGTTTATCGGTCCCAGGGGATGGAGTACTCGGGTTCAATAAAGGTTTGAGTAGGGGGGCCTGCAGTGCCCCTCCCCTTTATTTCAAGATAGCATCCAGGGGATGGGTTCCCCAGGGCCCTAGAAGGCTCATTTAAAGCTCTATTTATGGACGTTTTGGCCCCGGAGTGGACTTCCCATTTGCTTATAATGGCTTGGGACTGGGGCATGTGCACCCTACGCCTTATGACATGCGCCCCCAGGGAATGGGCTTCCTGGGGCCTATAATGGCTTGGGGAGGGGAGTGTGCAACTCCTTTGCCTTATGAAGTGTAGCCCCGAGTATGGGCTCCCTGGGGCCTATAATGGCTCGGGAGGGGTCACACTCCCCTTAATTGAACAGAGTCCTCGGACTAGCATTTTCCTTCAATCTCACTGGAGTCTATCAGGACCACGACAAAAATTGCCATTTATTTTACCATTTTGGCCCCACACTGTCCTTCTGGGCCCACCCATGGGGCCGCGGCGGGCGTGATTTCCCTACCCTGCCCCCTTATTTTTAAAATATTTTTTATGTGCAAGACAAGGGACTATGTCCCGAGTTCTGTAATGGCTGCAAACTAGATTTTTCTGATGTTGCTGGCAGCCAGTCAGAGCGTTCGCTCCAGCAGGAGACTGACTCCAACTGGAGCAAATTGGCCCATGGGAAAAAAGCGGTCTCTGGGACAATCAGAGCACTCTATTTTTGAACTGGTGCTCCCACGAGAGTATCTTGAGCCTCTTCAGGACCCAACCATACAGATGTACACATGTTTTTAACCTTCATTTCTAAAAAACTACTGAACAGATTTACACCAAATCCCAAAATCTGTGAACAAAGATCTAGCTTCCTGCCAACTTTGATGTCATTCTGTTTAGCAGTTTTTGTGGTAGTGGTGTCTAAAAAAAGTTAATGGAAAACGTATGGGGATTTTGCGTTCTGTGACCCCCCTTTTTTCCTCTGCTCCTGCTTGACAGTTCACCCCCAAACTTTCCATGCACAAACTAGGCAAAAATGGAAAGTTTTGTGGAGATTCGTCAACCAAGGGCCGAGAATAAAGGAGGTCCCAAAACACGAAATCCTCTCCAATAGTATCCTGTGAGGCCCAGGGTTGCATTTTTTTTAAGTGGAGGAGGCCACATGGACCTTATCTTTGAGTCTCATTAGACCCCGGGGGACTCCATCCTGCAGGAATATATATACATATTTATTTATTTAAATGGGAGGGGGCTGCACCCCACTGTTCGAGCCTCATCACGCCCTGGGGTCCACAGGGGTCTTATGTTTTTTATGCGGTAGTGGAGCCTTTAGGGCCATGTGGCTGCTCTCTGCAAGCCATTTTCAGCCTGGGGAATGGGGCCAATTTCCCAGAGCCCTTTCCCCAGAGCTATTTTTGGCCCCTGGGGACCCTATCTCCTGGGGCCCAATGTGTTAATTAATGGGAGGGGTCTACATAGCCCCACTTTCTGAGACATAAATTGGCCTGGGGGACCCCATCACCCAGAGATTCTTTTTAAGGGGTGGGTGTGTCTCGCAGACTCCTTTTCACCCGAGGCAACCAATAAACACCATGTTGGGCCCAGCCAGCCCCCTGCATGCCGGCATTGCTCCCATCCCCCGCAGGGAGCAGCTTTTTATGCTGCTCACTCCAGGCGGGAGCAATCAGTTAAACTGTTTCCCTGTTTACATCAGTGTGGGCAGGGAAACAGATCTCAAGTCTGCTGCCAGCTTGCGGGAGCATTTTTAAAGATCCAGACCGCTGGGAGTAGAATTTGTGTTTGCTCCCGTTTGGCAGGAATTTTAAAAATTCTCCCACCAGGCCGGAGCAAACACAAGATTCCTTGCCCACGCGGGTGGGCACCCTGGGACACAGTAAGTGAGCTGGCTCAGGGGAACAGGGTCCCCAAGACCTATAATGGCTCAGGAGTGGGACAGCATGGCCCCCCTCCCTTTTAAAAAGTTTATCGGTCCCAGGGGATGGAGTACTCGGGTTCATTAAAGGTTTGAGTAGGGGGGCCTGCAGTGCCCCTCCCCTTTATTTCAAGATAGCATCCAGGGGATGGGTTTCCCAGGGTCCTAGAAGGCTCATTTAAGGCTCTATTTATGGACGTTTTGGCCCCGGAGTGGACTTCCCATTTGCTTATAATGGCTTGGGACTGGGGCATGTGCACCCTACGCCTTATGACATGCGCCCCCAGGGAATGGGCTTCCTGGGGCCTATAATGGCTTGGGGAGGGGGGGGTGCAACTCCTTTGCCTTATGAAATGTAGCCCCGGGTGTGGGCTCCCTGGGGCCTATAATGGCTCGGGAGGGGTCACACTCCCCTTAATTGAACAGAGTCCTCGGACTAGCATTTTCCTTCAATCTCACTGGAGTCTATCAGGACCACGACAAAAATTGCCATTTATTTTACCATTTTGGCCCCACACTGTCCCTCTGGTCCCACCCATGGGGCCGCGGCGGGCGTGATTTCCCTACCCTGCCCCCTTATTTTTAAAATATTTTTTATGTGCAAGACAAGGGACTATGTCCCGAGTTCTGTAATGGCTGCAAACTAGATTTTTCTGATGTTGCTGGCAGCCAGTCAGAGCGTTCGCTCCAGCAGGAGACTGACTCCAACTGGAGCAAATTGGCCCATGGGAAAAAAGCTGTCTCTGGGACAATCAGAGCACTCTATTTTTGAACTGGTGCTCCCACGAGAGTATCTTGAGCCTCTTCAGGACCCCACCATACAGATGTACACATGTTTTTAACCTTCATTTCTAAAATACTACTGAACAGATTTACACCAAATCCCAAAATCTGTGAACAAAGATCTAGCTTCCTGCCAAATTTGATGTCATTCTGTTTAGCAGTTTTTGTGGTAGTGATGTCTAAAAAAAGTTAATGGAAAACGTATGGGGATTTTGCGTTCTGTGACCCCCCTTTTTTCCTCTGCTCCTGCTTGACAGTTCACCCCAAAACTTTCCATGCACAAACTAGGCAAAAAAGGAAAGTTTTGTGGAGATTCGTCAACCAGGGGCCGAGAATAAAGGAGGTCCCAAAACACAAAATCCTCTCCAATAGTATCCTGTGAGGCCCAGGAAGGCCCTCACCTTGTCTGTGTTTTAAAGGGTTGGCAGGCCAGGATAGTTTTAGTCTTGGCCTGATGGGGCTGCACCTTGGCCCTCGCCAACCATGTGGCCCAGATATACCACGAAACCATGCTCTATCTGGCACTACTGGCCTTGATAGTCATGCCCACGAGCTGTGGGGCATAAAGCACCTTGTGGAGGTGGTACAAAAATGGGTCTATAAACTCAAAACGGACAAGAGGGGTTTAAACGAAGATATTCCGTGGATATCTTTATGACGTGCGTAATCTGTCTAAGAAATGAGAGTCACATCATCTGAATAATATTTATTATACAAAGGAATATAGTATATGCATGGACTTGAGAATTACACTCCATAATTATAGCCCACAGAACCAATGGCTTTATTTAATGGCACGTCAGGGGATATCTGCCCCATTGAGTTTACTACGAAATGGCGTAGCACCAGCAGGTAGGGGGCATAAACTACATCTTCCATTGGCCCCGTTTAGCAACATGTGAATCGCATAACGTCAGGAGTGATGACGCCGGGATTTTGGCATCAAAAAATTGGCACCTATTGTTACCACGATCCTGTTACTAAGAAAATAGCTCAACATCAGGAGGCGGGGGGACATAAACTACATCTCCCATCAACCTCAATATAGAACACGTGACTACCGAAAACGCCAGGCGTGGTGACGCCGGGACTTCGGTATCCTAAAAATGGCGCCTACCTGTAAAGCGGTACCTCCCCAAACGGCACAGAGGACGCAGCGAGTACCGACGAAAAGGTAAGCGGTTCTTGACACAAAGCTCTCGATACAAGGACAGAGGCTACTGAGCTGTAACCCCAGGCGGGGCGCATATTAATATCGGTCCCGGGGTCTAGGCTGGGCGCGATACAAACTATCCCAGATTATCTCTGCAAAATGTGAGCTCTTCCCTGGGCAATGCGGTGGCAAACAAAGCAAATAGTATTTTCTCCACCTGTGCTTAAGACAATGGGCAAAAGCGAGAGTGAGAACACTTTCGGCATTAGGTCTTAGCTGTTAAACCTATATGCGCGTTTCTTTACATAATAAGCTCTAGAGATGTAAATCAGCATCACTTTTGAATGAATGGAGTAGAGTAACTTGATCACATAAGGAAATCTTCCCTTTCTGAAAATTACAGACTGGGTGTATACACTGTTGACGTTAAAAACTTTATTGACCGACATCGACTTGGGCTTGATTGATCTGTGTATGTACATATTTCTTTATTTTTGTAGCGTGGGGTTCCACTTGCGTGAGCCGTAGCCAGGTGAGGCGTAGAGCGTACCTCCTACCACTAAGGTAAGCTGGGGTTGTTTTGGGAGTGGAAACTTATGTTCACTCAATGGGGATATGTAGCACACATTTCCATATTGTGCTATAAAAAACAAACATGGTCTTGAGCCTTACATCTTCTCTATCTAATATTATGTTATGCCTGTCTGTTGTTTTCTTTTTTAGCAAGGAGGTCTTGAAGCAGTCTAGGGAACATCTGGTTCCTTTGGAGTAACGTAATGTAACAATTTTTTCATATTATTGCATCCAAACACAACTCCACTTTTAATCTTTTGGGGGCACAAGCAGTAGCAAGATAACGATCCTGAAGAATGCAGCCGGGCACCCAGGCGGGTCCATAGTCTGCAGAAACATGTTGACCTCATAAGATCATTAATAGTAGACATTTGTTTTTCTACTATATCTTTGCACACTTTTTTAGCTTTGGAACATTCGGAGATACTCAATAAAGTTTTTTCTCTGCCTTTTCTCCAATTTTATATCCTTTTACTTTTCACACCACTACTATCATCATTTATATGCACTGCTTTTTATTCAGTTTTCACGGTTAACAGCCTTATACCTAACAACACACTAGGGCAACCGCTATTTTCAACATCAAGTGGTTGTAGGATCATTCTCCTTGGTGTGAGGAGTCCCATATGATGAACAGGGCGGAACCGATCGAAAACTGATGGGTACCTTCACAAATGTGGAGATATCCTTGGGCACTTGATTGAATTTTCTTTTGTGCATTATTGTCTTTTTTTGACAGTCAGGCCTAATTTAATAGTTTCTCCTTTTCTCAGACCTACAATCACTTTTTTGTGTATTTACAGTTCATATGGGGAGTGTGATTGTACGTGGTCTTTGAACTTTCCCTAGGACCCCCTCTTTGAAATGTTTGTAACAGGTACAGGTGGTCCTCCATGCTGGAGCTGAAAACGGAGATATTGTCTAGATTGCCTCCTTCCCAGCTAGTACCCTGTTGACTCAGGTGCCTGAAACTTGGCAGGAGGATTCTTTAAGTTAAAAGGCATCATCCTAAATTTGAAGTGGCCCTCTAGGGAGAGGAATGCAGTGTCATACAGTTTCCACTTTCTAAGTTGGACAACATAAATGTTGGGATGGTGCCAGCCTGATTCTATGCAACCCTCAGGATATGTTGGCTTATAGTCCTGCCATCATGAGTACCCCTAAACCTAGTAAGGGAACAAATGGTTTGGGCAACCTCAAAACATGACAACCCTGACTCCCCAAATAATCGTGGTAACAGACATAGAAAAGTTTCGCCTAGTCACTTGTGCTTGTGCATCCTCAGATACATGATAAATACACAGAGGTGTTTCAATATTTATTGAACCATTGTGATTCTTGTGTAGTACATAAGTGCTGCAATGATTAATAGACAGAAGCAGATAAAAGTGATTAGCAGTATAAGAACAGTGAAAATGATAAGCAATTCCACCATTGAGCTAAAACAGTATATATGTTGGCATATAAATACTGTGAATAGTGTACTCCTTCTATGGGCTCCCTAACCTAGGTTCCTAGGGCAGGAATTCCCTACTGGATGCTCTAACTCGCCATAACAGAAGGTAAGTGTATGTAGTTCCCCGTCTGGGTCACAAATTGTTTAACCTTGCAGAGGGTAAAGAGGAATCAGCTGGGCTGAGACTCCGACAACAGTGACCTTGCAATGACAGCAGAGTGCTCCTTTGATTTGAACACAGAAATTTGTGGGTATTTATAACAGAATCCCTGCTTCTGTGACTAGGCTTCAGCCAAGCTGAAATAGTTTATTTTCTTGTGATAGCCATGTTGCCTCATTGACAAATAACAAACAACAATATTTGCACAATGTGTGATCAGGCCTTGTCATAAATGGTCAAGGTGTCATGATAGTGTACTCACGAAGTGGAATTGTAAGCAATGTGGATTCAGCTAAACAAATCCTGCACTATCATGCAAGCACATGTGTGTCTAAAGTCATTGTGTAGAAAAGAAGGCAACTTAAGAAACGTGTGCAGGGTAAATGGCAGTGTTTCTTTCTGGGCCAAACCTAGCACCATGACACCCACTCCTTGGAAGGGAGTTAACTACAGCTATCAAATATTAAGAAAGCAGTCCAACGTAATGCTACACAATATGTATCCATATAAAAGATGCTAAAATTATTAAAAAGGCAATCATACAGTTTAAAACCAAACCATATAGAAAGCCACCATTAAAAATATAAAAGCAAATAAAAACCAAATACAAAAGGATGTTAAAAATAGGCCAAATTAAAAGTTCCCACCAAAGGGAATAGCCAATTCTTTATGTGTTCTGAGAAGATGAAGAAACATTTCTGCTCCCAGCAATCACAGACGATTATCCCAGAGACACACCTCGGAGTAGGTTTATGGAGCAAACGTGTTCCCATCCTACTCCCACAGCAGCTGCTGAAGGAGTAACCAGAGCCAGTAGGAAATCTGCATAACTAGACCTTAGATCAAATTCGCCAGGAGCAGAAGCATCCTAGGAAGGCCTGTAGAATGCGTTCAGAAGCAATGGCAAATGCAAGGGACACTGATACAAATGGGCCTTTAAGGGGTCCACCAGTACTTCCAAGTCCACCAGCTGAACCGATTTTGTTCCTGGGCACAAGTCTAAGGCACACTCAAAAGTGTGCTGCAGACAGCGGAATACAGGATGCACGCAGTGAAGCAACAGATGGAGAAAGGACAAGAACCAATGCTGATTTAGTTCCTGAAGCAAGGGTGGGCTGAAACGTTTTACCATGCGTTCACGGGCTACAGGAGCACATGTGGTAGTGTCAGTTCCATTCTATCTTGAACTGGGATATCCACTGTGGAGCAGAAAAAATAAAAACACAGACCCGACAATCAGGAGCAGGACCATTGGAAAGCCTCCAAAGACACTTCCAAGCACAGAGTGAATGAATGATGGAAAGTCCAAAGACTGCCTGGAGGCTACTAACCACACAAGAACATAAGCTTTTGAAAAAACGTGCTATCCCCGCAGCATGAGACATGTTAAAAATGCAATGCACCAATGCTCCAAAATGTTGTGGATAATTAGTGCGGAGTAGCAACTGTATCTCCAAATGGACTTTTCAAACTGAAGATCAAACACCTCCTTTGCAGATGCTAAGGCCACATCTTTCTAAAACAGTAAGACTTTCAGTCTGCTCAAACCGTCAAAGTGCATTTCAAAAGTTTTATCAAAGACCAAAGCGTTCCCTCTCTAACTGTACAGGCATGACGAAACAGTACTTGTGTACAACAAGTCACAATGGAAGAAACCGTGAAGAGATAGGCCATGCCTGTTCTCATACCACAAGAACCTCAATTGTTAAATACCAAATAACTCCAATTAGAGAGCAATCTGAAAGCCGGGCCAATCATGGCCTCTGGGGAATCTTTCAAGTAGCAAGATAAGTTTGCCATGGAGATGTTACAAGCCCCGTGGAGCGAAACCTCATTGCACACTAAGGAACCACTTAAAGTATTCTCGCAATCAGAACTGTAGGACAAAACTTCAGTTTCCTTATTATGACAATGGAATTAAACAGGTAATTCCCAATACTCATGTCCATACCCTTACCCCAACGCTTCATATATGCTCACGTGATGGTGATGTAGACAGTATTGGAAGTGTAATGTTGAACTCATCAGAGTAATGTACCTGTGGATTATCCAATCCACGGAAGGCGTTTCAGCAGCAGTGAAAGGTAATTTCTTTAACTTCTTTATGTGTAATATAGTGCATGCTGCATCTTTGCTTTCCATGAGTATTTGTTTTTTCGTAAGGTGGTATGCTGAAAACAGGCTTGTGGTATTACTATGTCGCCATGGTATGCACCCAGAACGTAGTGACTGAAGTGTCCAACTCAACCTCATGATAGACCTAAGCTGGGACTGCCCATGTTGTAATGCGGACATATCATATTGTAAAATGTCCATTGCCCACAACACTATGTACATGGAGTACATTTTAAAGGACAAGGTTGTCATATCGTTGTCAACCACTGCTAGAGACTTCTTAGCCTTGTCAATCTCTCTCATTCTTTCAGCAGCTTCCTGCTGTGAAACTTTCCACATTTCATTGTATATTGCATACAAGAAATGTTTTTGATGTGGTTTTCGAGGACCTAGCAAGAATTCCTGTAGTTCCAGGTCATCAGAAAGAAGTGATTAGTGTTGTTTCACCTGAGACAATGTTGAGGTTTTTAGCCAATCAAGGCACAACTTCCCAACATTGCATTTGTCACCACCCTGAGTGTTATTTTGGCACGTAACACAGTTCAGGCCTGCTGATCTTGAAAATCTAGGCGTTACCCAGGAATTGTGCTTGACATCTGTTAGTATGAAACGGCCAAACTAACCATTCCCTGCAATTGGTGTCTGATGAATTGTATGTGGCACTACGTTGCATGGTGTCTAGTTTTTCCTCCTTTTATTTTGTAAAATGCTGCCGGTTTTCTAAATGTGCAAATGTGGGATTGCATGGTGTGTTCAAACCTTTGATTTCAGCTAAATCAAAACATGATGTTTGTTGCACAGTTTTGTTCAGGAAAATCATCTAGAGTGGTATAAAGCATTCTCTAAACAAAGCCTTGTTCCCTTGAACCTGCCAATCCTTTGTCCCCCAAATTGATTTAACAATAGTGTCCCTCCAAAAGACAAACCCTTGTGTGGACAGCTGGGAACGAAAAGAATCAGAATATACCAGTTTGGTGTTTGTCAGCATATTTTTCTTTGTAGGTCATGGTGCAAGCTTATCATAATAAGACACTGGGTCAAATGTATTATAACCAGAAAAAGTAAACAAACTTCTGTGCAAATCTTTTTGAACTACTATGTGTTGGTATAGGGCAATGTTACCATTGTGAGGAATTAAAAACAGCACATGGAGTACTTGCTTTATGCAAGAAATGATGACCATAATGTTGGAAACAAAACATTTCATCATAGTTAGATGTGCCTTTGTACAGTTCACCAGGCGAAAAAACAGTAGAATGCTCCAGATCTTCTAGTATTCCATGCACTGTATAAATATCCCAATCCTCTGAGACAGTACTAGGGGTGATGATGTTATTCAATGATAATTGAAACAAATGTGGAATTTGTAAACATTCTGAAAGACGATACACATCATACCATACTCAATCCCAAACAAACCTATCAGGACCTATTACAGCTGAACTGTTCACCAGGGATAGTCTTTTCGTGCTTTGTGTGATGATAAATTTGGTTTAAGAACCAAGTTCACCAGTTGTACAGCAGAGCTTTCTGTGAGATAGTGTCCATTTATGAGCAAGAAAAAGACTGTCACAAACCAAATCCAAAGGACCATGAAAAGTAACACAATTGTAATCTAAAGATGTAGCCATGGAGGAACAAAGTATGTAGTTTTCAGCCAAAGATACAAAACTCTTAGTCTAATCCCAAACAGTAGAGGTGGCGGTGCTGGTGGATCAGATGAATCCAAGGAAAAGCCAGCAAAGTCGATGAAGTAGCCAGAGGCAGTCTGATCTATTTTTGATAGCTAACCTGGTTGTGTAGAACTGGGAGATGAGTCGATCATTGATGTGAACAGCATTCATGTCAGGATTCTGAATGGAAATCTGTGTTTCTGTACAAGTTGATTGCATGGTTGTTGGGGTAACAGCTAGAAGGGATACTTCTTTGTTGGTTACTGCTATCTGCTGTTGGGGAGAGGATGCTTCGTCAGCTTCCATTGAAACTTCCTGAATGGTAGTGAGTGGAGGCAGGTATCTCTGTAGGATGGCCCGAATTCTTTTTTATCCACTATTTTCTCCCTGACCAGGTCCCCAATCTTTGGCATCCAACCACGAGCTGCTGGCACTGCCTTCACTTCACCAGTGGTGATGCGTTTTACCTGGACATTGCTTTGGATCTGTTTAGCACTTCTGGCAAAACAGCTAATGAAGGGGTACCATGGGTTCTGGAATATACTGCAGCAAAAACTGTGCCCCAAGTGGTGCAGTCTTCCACAGGGAAAGCCAACCCTTATTGGCAAGCATATAGTTACATTCTTGTGTTTTTCCTGTGGTCCCATATGAAGAACCACGGATGTATGTCGTTACAACGCATACTTTTACAACGCATACCTTTACAACACATTTTTAACACCGCAACATCCATTACAACGCATTCCATTACAACGCATGCCATTACAACTAATTCTTTAAAACTACCTTTACAACTCATTCCACTACAACGCATACTGCATTTACAACACATACCATTACAACGCATACCAATACATTGCATGGATGGTAAGTATTGGATAGTGTAGGGGTAAAAATTCCTATTCTAACTCCAGGGGGGTGCAACAGTAGGGTAAGCGTTGGATAGTGTAGGGGTAAAAATTACTATTCTAACTCCAGGGGGTGCAACAGTAGGGTAAGTATTGGATAGTGTAGGGGTAAAAATTACTATTCTAACACCAGGGGGTGCAACAGTAGGGTAAGTGTTGGATAGTGTAGGCATGCGTTGTAATGGTATGCGTTGTAATGACTGCATTGAAATGACATGCGTTGTAGTGGTATGCGTTGTAGTGACATGCGTTGTAATGGCATGCGTTGTAATGGATGTTGCGTTCTAAACGTTTCGTTGTAAAGGTAGTACGTTGTAAAAGTTACGTTGTAAGTGTTGTTTCCCAAGAAACACCACTTCAAGCTGACTTGTTTTTTGTGCAATCCAGAACAGAATCTCCTCCCGTCTGAAGGGAATCTTAGCCATGACTGCATATAGGGCCTGATGTAGGTGTCAAAATACCGGTCGGAAACGGACGAAAATACCAATTTTCGGCCGTTTCTGACCGGTATTTTGACATTGGTATGTAGGGCATTGAAAATCCTACAGATTCAGTAATTTTACCGAATCAGTAAAATTACTGATTCTGTGAAATTACAGAATCGGTTAATTTTACCGATTCTGTAAATTTACTGATCGGTAAAATTACCGAATCTGTATTTTCCTATGTAGGTAGAACTTCTAACAGTGCTACAGGGCCTTTAGAATTCGTTATTTACCATGTAATACAATTGCATAGTAAATAACAAATTCTTGTGTACATGCACATCTGTGCATGTACACCTGTGCCATGTGACACACATACATGCCCTAAGGGCATGTATGTGTGTGAAATGGCACACAAGCCAGAAACAGGGGTGTAACAGGGTGTCAAAGTGACACCCTGTTCCCCTTGGCAATTCGGTATTTTTACTGATTCGGTAAATACCGAATCGGTATTTGCTATTGAATCCTATGAGCTTGCCCATACGATTCAATAGCAAATACCGATTCAGTATTTACCGAATCGGTAAATACCGAATCTTAACGATTCGGTAAAAAATACCGAAATATTACCTACATCAGATTTACCAATTCTAAAAAACCGAATCGGTAAAATTCGGTATTTTAGAATCGGTAAATCTAATTTACCTACATCTAGCCCTTAGTGTTTGTAGGCTGAAGCCTGGTATAGCCAATTGTGGTTGTGCAGCTTGAGGATTCCGTGCAGAATTCAATGTTAGTGTTCACATAAAGAACTGTATTAAACACCTATATATTGATACCAAACTGTTGTAAAATCTACATACCTGTGGTGTAGTCATATTTCCTACATCAGGCTGTGGTGTGTAACCAGATAAGACTGACATGTTGCTCCCTCTTTGCTAAGGGGACCTAGTCTGACATCCTCTATTATGTGTAGTGGGGTGCCATGAAAACAATTTCTGTGCTCATGGTATGTTAAAAGTATTTCTATTTCTTAGTATGGAGTTTAGTTAATTGCAATATCAGCTTATGTGTAGTTATGAAACAGCCTTATCGTGTCACCTACTGCTGGGTATGTAACCCATGAATAGAACACCTCTGTCATGTATGCTTCATTAGCCTCAACTATGAAGACCACATCTCCACCCGTAAGTGTGAGACCATGTTGTTGCAATTTCTGAGTAACCACATGTCTGCAGTTTTCAACAATGTTAAGGTTATCTATTTCCGATTTTCTAAAAAATGGAATTCAGATACGGTATCGCAATGGAAAGATTCAAGCATGACCCACCTATAGCCAATAAGTAGGGGTTACTTACTCAGCTGAGGAGGATAGTCCCTACCACCATGAATGTCTCCAGTAAGCAGGTGCGTAGTCATTTCTGGGTGTGCACAAGAGGACTGCTGAGAAGATTAATTAAATAAGAACTCTATCTACCAACATTGGCGGCGGCATGTGGCAGAGTTTCCACTTTCTCAGTAGGAACTGTTCATTTGTTGAACAACATAAATGTTGAGATGGTGCCAAACTGATTCTTCGCACCCCTCAGGATATGTTGGCCTATTATCCTGCTAGCTCACAATGCAACCATGAGTACCTCTAAACCTAGTAAGGTAACAAATGGTCTAGGCAACCTCAGAGCATGGCAACCCTGACTCTCCAAGACATCATGGTAACAGATCTAGAATCTTCTCGCTCTGTCACTGGTGCATACTCAGAAAGATACACAAAGTGGTGTTTCAATATTTATGTACTTACAAAGTGGAATTATAAGCAATGTGGGTTCACAGTAACTTATCCTGCACTGTTATGCAAGCAAATGTGTGTCAAAAGTAATTTCGTGGAAAAGAAGACAACTTAAGAAATGTATACAAGTAAAAAGTGTTTCTTCCTGGGCCTAGCCTAGCCATGTGACAGCAGACCTCTCTTTTGCTCCTTCAGTCAGGGAAATCTGTCAGTATCCTGATGTGAGATTAACACACACACTGGACCTAATATTTACCAATTGTACATCAGTATACTGTCATCATCCAAAAACAGTTAATTGGTCAGACCACAGTATGCTTGAATTCACCTTTAAAAATCTGAATAAACCAAACAAACCCCCTACTGTACCGACCATTAAACGAAGGGTCTGGCATAAGATCACTTTAGAAACTGTGAAAGAAACATGGAGTGAGCCTGTAATATCGGATTCTGATGACATTGGGTCAGCTTTGTCTAAAGTTGATGCCACTCTACTTGACATGCTGAATCACTTGGCCCCACAAAAAACAATTAAACAACCTTCTGCGGCCAAGAGAGAGGTATGGTACACAGAATCTTTAAAATTAGAAAAGCAAGGGTGTAGGAAGCTGGAAAAACTCTGGAGGAAAACTCATACCAGTGAAAATAAGATCAACTACCAAAAAGCCATGTCTGCCTATTATAAAAACATTAAGCAGGCAAGAAAGAACAGCATTATTGCACAGTTAGCTGAAGCTGGCAATTCCTCCAGAGAGCTCTATAAAATCCTGGATACCTTCACTAAACCAACTGCATGTGAAAGTCAAGACGAATTTACACAAACTTTGTGTGATAACATCTCTCAATTTTTTGAGGATAAAATTGAGATTATTTATAAAAAAATCATCACTGCTCAATGCCCCGGGGATCTGGAGCATTCCAGCATGACTCACCCCGATACATCTAGAGGCACCCTACTTACCTTCCCTGACATTAGTTATAGTGATACCCAGACACTAATAAATAATATGAAAACAGGATCCCCTCTTGATTTGATACCGGCTAAGCTAATTGTCACTTTGAATAATATACTTTGTACTACAATCCAAAAGATTCTAAACCTCTCCTTTAAAGAAGGTCAGCTCCCTCAGCAGTGGAAGGAGGCAGTTGTGAACCCAATACGGAAGAACACGGCCTTACCATGGACAGAACTCTCCAACCTCCGCCCCATCTCTCTCTTGCCCTTCTTAAGTAAATTAGCCGAGAAGCATGTAAACATCCATGTTTCCAGGTTCATAGAGGCGACAGGGGGCCTGGACCCATCACAATCTGGGTTCAGGCCCAACTACAGCACAGAGTCGGCACTCCTCTCCGTGACCGATAACATCAAAATGTCACAGGATAGAGGAGGATCGATGATTCTGGTGCTGTTAGACCTGTCGGCCGCTTTTGATACTGTGTCTCATGAGATTCTTCTCGGCCGATTACAGAGAGTGGGTATTGGAGGATTGGCACTGTCCTGGTTGGAGAGCTTTCTCTCCGGCCGCTCACAATCTGTCAGTGTGGGACCCTATCGTTCCATCTCGAGGGTACTCACTAAGGGGGTGCCACAGGGCTCATGCCTAAGCCCAACATTATTTAATGTGTATGTGGCCCCCCTTGCAGAGATTGTGAGAAGGTTTGGGTTCACTCCAGTGTCATACGCTGATGACACCCAGCTGCTTTTTCCTTTCAACTCTCTTACGCCTGAAGTGAAGAACAATTTTGCCGAGGGCATGAGAGCAGTATCCAACTGGATTGCTACTAATTGCCTCCAGTGTAATGTCGGGAAGACCGAAGTAATGCTTTTTGGGAAAGCCAGCATGCTCTGGTCCCCCGACTGGTGGCCTTTAGAACTAGGCCCTGTCCCATACCCAAAGCTAGTTGTTAAGAACTTGGGGGTGAAACTTGATCAGAATTTGAGTTTAAAGGAGCATGCTAACTTCGTCACAGGAGCTTGTTTTAGAACAATTGGCCAGTTAAGGCGAGTCTTCCCTCTGCTGCCTGACATCCACAGGAAGACTCTTGTGCAAACCCTGGTGATAAGCCGCTTGGACTACTGCAACGGCCTCCTCATATCAGCAAATGAGGAGGCGCTTAATCGTTTGCAGGTAGTCCAAAATACGGCAGCCAGATTGATTCTAAATGCTCCTGCAGAACCCCGTCCAAACCCCTGCTAAGACATCTCCACTGGTTGCCAATAGGACAACGTGTTAAATTTAAAATCTGCTGCTTAGTGCACAAATCACTTTATGGGCAAGGCCCCAGATATCTGGCACAAAAACTTCAGATATACAAACCTGAACGCCTTTTACGTTCCAGCAACCAATGTCTACTGGAAATCCCCACCATAAAAAAAGTCAGACAAGGTGGACGTGCTCTATCCTTTATAGGCCCTACCATCTGGAACAAGCTTCCATCCAACCTGAGACACAATGATAATCATCTGTGTTTCAGGAAAACATTAAAAACTCTTCTGTTTCAGGAAGCATAACCCACCCTGTGGTACCATACGAAGTCAACATTTCCTCAGTACTGATGCGAGCAAAGCGCGGAGGTACCTCATGGGTCGATTCTGGCGAGATGTAAGCAATTAAATAAATAAATAAATAAATAAATAAAGGTACTCTGGAACTTTGAAGTTCCCAGCCTGTTGTACTCTGGAACATTGAAGTGCCCAGCCTGTCGATGTGCTCATCAGCTCAGGGGATGGGGTGTGCATCAGTCTTTGTGACTGAATTGAGTCCCCTGTAGACCACACAGAACCTAAGTTCTGGAATGGTACCCAGTGGGGTAGCCTTGGGTACCAGTACCACAGGCCTGGACCAGAGAAAGTTGGAGGGCTCAGTCACCCCAACGCCAGCATCTTGGAGACTTCCTCCTTGATACTCACCCTCACTTTGTCAGATAGCCTGTACATTTTATTGTTAACAGGCGGACTTTTTCCAATGCCGATGTGATGGACAAACAAATGTAGGTTCCCACAAGTGAGGGAGAACAGAGAGGAAAACTACCCCACCAATTGGCGACAGCCACTCTGATGTTCTGGGATTAGAGTAGGGGAGAGGTTGACACCCTCTACTGACCCATCATGATCTTGGGCAGACAGGCGGTCAGAGAGAAGCTTGCTCTCCTCTTCCACACCTTTGTCTGTCACCAGGAGTATGTTGGCTTTGGACTTCTCAATGTGTGGTTTGAGGTGGTTCATGTGGAGCACCTTCAAGGGGTTTGTAGGAGTCTTGAGATCCACCAGGTAGGTGGACTTCCCCATATGCTCCTTCACCTCATATAGGCTGGTCCAAAGCATAGTATCCCCCCAATTCCTATCTGCTAAAAGGAAACACAGTGGGGTTAATTACACCGGGAATCAATCAAAAATCCAAAAATTGTGCTCTAGCCCCACAGCTCCAGTCAGCAATTCTTCCACGACTCCCGAGGCTGCCGAGAAATTAGTCATTCCAGCTTCTCCTCCACAGCTGGATTTACTATCCCTTATTGAACAACTGGTCAGCTCTAAAATATCACCACTAATAGAAAAAATAAACATTCTAGGGGACAGGCTGACTGGAATGGAGGAAACCATCAAATCTAACTTGCTAGCCAACAAATGCAATACATGCTTTATAACATCTAATTGTTCCCACCCATCTACCACTCCCAATGACCCCAAGCCAATCACGCAAGATAAAAGGGCTCCAACTCAATTATTAGTCCCTAACGCACCAGCCTCAGTAGCCCATAAAACTTTTTTAAAACCCCTTTTGCCGCAGATTACTGCTCCTAGAGCACAGTATAAAAAAGCTACTCCTATCCAACTCCCTCCGGAGGCAGCTCCTTTTGTATGTGTCCTCGCAGGAGTTCCATTACTTACACCTGGGAAAACCGAGAGACAACATGATTTGCTGAATAAAGTAAAATTTTGGTTGGCAAAAAACAGACCCCTGCCACCTAACCTCGAGGGTACAATACTGAGTGTCAGAAGGGTGGGTTGGCTGGGTTCCCTCCCAAAGGACATTGATGGTGACCTAGTACTCGTTAGATTTAGGCAGAGAGACATTGTCCCATACCTGCGTACCTATGCACCCCAAGTGGGTAACGGCCCAATCTCCGTCTGGGACCTGCATGATTTTTACCCTAGAATGCCGTGCAACCCCACATCCAGCCTAAAGGAAGGCTGCAACATGACAATGGGCAGAGGACTCCATGTACCGAGCGGCCGTAGCTTTCCCACCTATACCAGACAGGAATCATTGTTTTATAGTCCCAAGTATTGGAACCACTATTAATTACCGTTTGATTTAAGCTTAACCTGTGAAAAGTACGCTACAATATGGATATTTATCCCCACAGGCTGGGCAAAAAAAAAAAACTGTTTATCTTCATATATTATGTGTTATTGTATGTATGTTTTTACTTGTAACTGATTTTTAACTGTACGCTTTTATGATTTTAAACCAAAATCGAATAAAGCTATACTGATTGAAATCACTAACCCCATCAGTTTTACACAATCTCATGCATTCATCAACTTAGAAGCTTGTCTATATATTCATTTAGCTATGTACCCACACTTATTCATACAACAATATATCAAGTAAACCCATCCAAAAAGCCAGTCATCCATCCATCCATTCATTCATTTATGCACCCATGCATGTTTATTCATGCATCTGCACACACTGATGCATGAATCACTCAGTGAGCCCCTACACTCAATCACCAATCCAGCCACCTCTGTGAATGTGTACATGTGCTGTGTTGCTGTGCATGGGCCAGTGTGTGGGTGTCTATGCATAAGTGCTTCCATGAATGTTGTCTGTACATTTATATAGATGGAGGCTCTCTGTCTCCTGGGTGCCTTTGCCTGTAGTGTTTAAATGAGCATGCATGCTCAAGGTTTGTTGCAGTATGTATGTGGGTGCCCACTTTAGACCTGTGAATAATTCCTACTACCTGAATTCAGGCTTGCTTGGATCTTGATTATTTGGCTACTTGTAGCTAGCTTACTTTTCTGTATTCCTTATTTTTACCCCATATGTGTATTGTTCAGTCTCTTGTAGGGCAGCGGGCTCGAGCAGCAATGTCTTGTGTAACCTGTGAGACCAAATGTGTGTCACATGCACAGGTAACTTTCAACACCCAACTTACAGAAACTGGATAGTCAACAGTCATCGACCAGGAATGGTACGCAAGGCAATGTATTTTCACTAACAAATTGTGAAAATTGGTATCTCTCAATAGAAAGCATTGCGAAAGTCCCACATTCACACCAACAGCCATCCTCGCGTAGCATGTTCATACAACCCATAGTCCTTGAGAAAATGCATGTGTATTAAGAAATATCACCATAACTCTGCTTGCTTCTAGCATATATGTATATTAGTCTGTGCGCATGGACACCTATTTGTGTGTTGGTATTTGTGCAAGGATACATGATTGTGTGTTAGTTTGTGTGTACATAAATGCCTGCTGGTGTGCCTCTATTTTGGTCTCTTGCACTGGTGAGGCAGTGCTGTGAAATATTGTGATAAACGATGAGGATTTTCTCCTAGGACGCAGATACATTTTGATCAGTGTCTTGAGTCAGAGAAAAGAAAGCAATTTGAACCGCATGAAGTGGAATATTTTTAAATTTGAGGCAAATTCAGTTTGCCTTTTGTTAGACCTGTCAGCCCTAGGGTGGTCTTCTCCCAAACTTTTTACTTTCATTCTTTATTCTTTGCTGATCTAATTTTGTCTGGCCTTAGGACTCTGCACACATTACCACTGCTGACCAGTGCTAAAGTGCATGTGCTCACATCTTACAAAATTGTAACATTGGCTCATTCCCAATTGGGATGCTTAATTTACTTATAACTGCTAGTAAAGTGGCATACATGTACCTAGGACCTTTAAATTAAATGCTAAAAGTGGGCCTGCAACTCCTATTGTGCCAGCCACTTAATTAGCCCTTAAAACGTCCCAGGCCTGTCAATGCAGCCTGTGTGTGCAGTTTTAAACTGCAATTTCGAGCAGGCAAAAAAACTTTTTTCCAGGCCCAAACCTTTCTTTTTAATACATATAAGTCACCTGTAAGGTAGGCTCTGAACAGCCCATAGGGCAGGGTGCAGTATATTTAAAAAGTAGGACATATACATTTACGTTTTACATGTCCTGGTAGTGAAAAACTCTTAAATACATGTTTCACTACTGCAAAGCTTTCTACTGCAATAGGGTAACATTGGAGTTACCTTATTACACTTATTAAGCTGTAATTTCCAAATGGGAACAGGTAACCAGGGCATGTTTGGAGTCTTTGGAATTGTAATGAAAAATCCTCTCTTATGGTAAAGTCGGATTTTAAATTTCAATTTTGAAAATGCCACTTTTAGAAAGTTGGTATTTTCCTGCCTTAGCCATTTAGTGCCTGCAGCCTGTCTCTGGGTCACATGACAGGGTGACGCTGACATTTGTGCTTTGTGTATTCCTCCTAGACAACCACACAGAATAGAGAGCTTAGTTTTGCCTGGATGGCCCATCATTGGCAGGATGTGTTTTGTGTTTTGTATTTTTTATTTTGATATTTGTTAGGCGCCTGTATCACCCATAAGGATGGGAGGGCAGAGTTGGGCATTGGCACTGCAACGTTTTTGTAGTTTTCATGGCTTGTCATGGTGGCCTTCTTGCTCTGCAACATTCAATCCAAACTTCCAGAGGCCAGTGTTTGTTTTGACTGCTTGCATGTGATGAGATTTGTGTATGACAGCTTTTTTCTCCAAAAGTTGTTGATGAGTGAAATTAAACAAAGTTCACCAATGTTAGTCAAGTTATGGCCCCACATCAGGCTATTCAAAATAGTTTATTTCAATTCTCAATGTTTACAATATTGCAGAGATACATTTGTCAAGTCTCTGTACATCATGAACTGAACATACAGAGAAGGAAACAAAATCAGCTAATGTTGATTAGATGTCTTATCGATTTTAGTTCACAATGTTTTCATTAAAACACATCACTCTCCTTATTTGTATTGGAGCAATACATTTTGCTTTAAAACTTATCTACACCAGCAAGATCTTCAATTGCCATCATTTTAGTTGTTCAAGAGATAAGGCTAGGATCTCTTTCAATAGTGAAAAATTCTTCCATCCACTCGACAAACTCAACCAAGCCATTTTCGTTAAAATAAACCCTTATGTCTTGGCTCTAAGTGTACAGAGTGCCACTAAAATATAAATGTCACTGTATTCTGATTGGATCATCTGGCCACTGCATTTTAGCACCAGCAGTAACGCGTTCTGGTTCTTTTACCATTAATCACTTAGGCTAAGTAATAGTTAATATGAAAAATTAGTTCATCTAACATCTTTCCGTCACTTCCCAATCAACTCATGTTTTGCTGTATAAAGAACATGCTTAGTATCAATCAATCAATCAATCAATGCATTTGTAAAGCGCACTACTCACCCGGAGGGTCTCAAGGCGCTAGAGGAGGGGGGGGTCCGCTACTGCTCGAACAGCCAGGTCTTGAGCTGCTTCCTGAAGGCGAGGTGGTCCTGGGTCAGGCGGAGGTGGGTCGGGAGGGAGTTCCAAGTCTTGGCGGCGAGGTAGGAGAAGGACCTCCCCCCTGTGGTGGCTCTTCGGATGCGGGGGACGGCGGCGAGGGTGAGGCCGGACGATCGAAGCTGGCGTTTGGGATCGTAGAAGTTGAGGCGGCTGTTGAGGTATCCTGGGCCTTGGTTGTGTAGGGATTTGTGTGCGTGGGTGAGGAGACGGAAGGTGATTCTCTTGTTGAGCGGGAGCCAGTGCAGGTCTCGCAGGTGCCCGGAGATGTGGTTGCGACGAGGGATGTCCAGGATAAGTCGTGCTGAGGCGTTCTGGATCCGCTGGAGTCTCTTCTGGATTTTGGCGGTGGTTCCGGCGTAGAGGGAGTTGCCGTAGTCCAGCCCGCTGGTGACGAGGGCCTGGGTGACCGTCTTCCTGGTCTCGGTGGGGATCCACCGGAAGATCTTCCGTAGCATGCGCAGGATGTTGAAGCACGACGAGGAGACGGCGTTGACTTGTCTGGTCATGGAGAGGGAGGAGTCCAGGATGAAGCCCAGGTTGCGTGCATGATCTGTCGGTTTGGGTGCGGTGCCCAGGGCGGGGGGCCACCAGGACTCGTCCCAGGCGGAGGGAGATGGTCCGAAGATGAGGACTTCCGTCTTGTCTGAGTTCAGTTTCAGGCGGCTGTTCTTCATCCATTCGGCTAACTCTTTCATCCCATCGTGTAGGTTGGCTCTGGCGGTGGCTGGGTCGTTGGTGAGGGAGAGGATCAGCTGGGTGTCGTCGGCGTAGGAGATGATGTTGAGGTTGTGCTGGCGTGCGATGGCAGCAAGGGGGCTCATGTAGACGTTGAAGAGGATAGGGCTGAGCGAGGAGCCTTGAGGAACGCCGCAGATGACTTCGGTGGCTTCTGATCTGAACGGGGGGAGGCGGACTCTCTGTGTTCTTCCGGCGAGGAAGGAGATGATCCACTCCAGTGCCTTCTCCTGGATTCCGACGTTGCTGAGGCGCTGCACTAGGGTACGGTGGCAGACAGTGTCGAAGGCCGCGGAGAGGTCCAGGAGGATGAGGGCCGCTGTTTCTCCGTTGTCGAGCAGGGCTCGGATGTCATCGGTTGCTGCGATCAGGGCGGTCTGGGTGCTGTGGTTGGCCCTGAAGCCAGACTGCGATAGGTTGAGGGATCCGTTCGTCTCGAGGAAGGCGGCCAGCTGTTTGTTGACGGTCTTTTCGATGACTTTTGCAGGAAACAGGAGCAGCGAGATGGGTCGGTAGTTCTTGAGGTCGGTGGGGTCGGCCGATGGCTTCTTGAGTAGAGCGCTGAGTTCGGCGTGCTTCCAGCTCTCCGGGAAGGTGGCGGTGTAGAAGGAGGCGTTGATGATGTTCCGTAGATGGGGTGCGAAGACCGCGTCGGCCTTGTTGAAGACGTGGTGTGGGCAGGGGTCGGTCGGAGATCCGGAGTGGATGGAGTTCATCGTGCGGATGGTGTATGTTAACAGTGCCCTTAATATTTCTAATCTCCAAACTTGTCTAATTGCTGAATTGTCTTGATGCAATACAACGTACACCATTAATAATGTGAGATTGTGTCACAAGATCTTCCTGTTATTTTACGAGGCATTGACAACTAGACATGATTCAAAAAGCAATTGAAATTCTGGCTCTTTATATCTGCCCAACCAATGCTCGCATACTCTCATTGTGACTCCAACTACTTACTGTAGTGCTAGGATACCAGCTCTGGGTAGCTGTTGTGCTTTACATGTGACCTAGTCATTCATTCATGTTCAGTTTCCAAACATTTCCGTGGTCCCATTGTAATATGGTATTCAAGTATAAAAAAAATTCATTTGTACTTTTGTTGGCATTAGTTGGATAAAAATAAAATTAACATAGAAAAGACAAAAACACGTTCCAAAAGGAATGCAGTTCTTGTTTCCTCTGCCTTTTGTCATATTCTCTAGTGCCCAGTTCTTTACCCTCGGCCTTCTCTCAGGAGTTTAATTCTCTGCTATAGTGTCAGACGGGGTAATCTTATTGGCTTTTCATCGATTTTGTAGGAATATTGGCACAGCTTTTGTGACTTTGTGACACTGATCTTCTAAGGGGCTGAGTGAGCAGCATCTCTTTGTATCACTCCTTGTCCATGCAGCACTTCTGATTAGCTCCAAATGTTTTCTTCGGTGGAATACAATTTGCAGACAAAGCTCACATCAGACAGGTCCGCTTTCCTCCATGGCCTACAAATCTTTTTACAATAAAGGGATTGAAACTGCAAACTGATTGACTGTTCATCTGCACAGCTCTGTGCTCTGCTGGCCCTCAGACAGCATAATCTGCCCCGCTGCCCTGGCGTGATGTAGAGGGCGCCTGGCCTTTGAGTGTTCAGTAACCTACAGCCCCTTTAGCAAGCATTTACAATGCAACGGTCTCACCTTTGCAAAGGTTAGAGCTATTAGCATTGTAAATGACAACATTTTCATGTATGTGTTGGTTTTGAAAACAGATAAATAAATGGCTTTGTCATTTACAATGCCAATAGCTTAATCTCTCGCAAATGCCACACAAAAACACATCAAACCCATAAACACACACAGAGCCCCACACACACACAGAGCCCCCCACACACACAGAGCCACACACACACACAGAGCCCCCCCACACACAGAGCCACACACACACATAGAGCCACACATACACAGCGCCACACACACACACAGAGCCACACACACACAGAGCCACACACACACACACACAGAGCGACATGCACACACACAGAGCCCCCCCCCACACACACACAGAGTCCCCCACACACACAGAGCCCCCCCCCACACACACAGAGCCCTCCACACACACACCGAGCCCACACAGGTCCGGAGCCCCGGCCGTGTCCTCTGAATCACCCCCGCTTCTGGTGCACCACTGTCAGACCTCTGTGTCGCCGGTGGTCGGGGATGCCCGCTGCTGCTGCCGGTAGGTGCGCTGCGCTCCTGCAATGGATTGTCGGCTGGTTCAGAGGTCGTGCCTGGGAGGAAAGGGGCTGTGGCAGGGGTTGCAGCTGGCATTTGAATGCCACTGGGTAGGTCTGACTTTGGTCTGTGCGTGGCACTCACTCCAGGCGGAGAGATGCAGGCACTGCGGTCACTGACAGTCTGTGGGTGCACAGAGTGTCCACTTGGAGCGGGGTGGGGAGGTTGTGGACATATTGGGACACCACTGGTAGAATTTTACATGTGCCCCTTGTGCCAAGAGAGTGGCCAGGAAGCCCTTGGCCCATCAAGGACGTCCTCTCTGCCACTGAGCATCCCAGCATCCCTCGTGCCACATCTTCCCGCTTAGCCATTGTCCGGATGACATACGCTCTCCTCCCCACACACACGAGTCAAGGAGGGGGTTCTGGATTTCTATCGGTTTTAGTATCCCAGCTGCCCTATCCCAGTGTCTAGCAGCCACTTCCTGCATCATTGTGAACATCGCACTTTCCTATCTAGTATGCACCCGGGCTCTCGCTGGCATTTTATGCAAACATCCTCTGCACATTTAAGCCCCTGACTGAAAAGTGCAACTACACCAGAGACCCTGTGCACTCCGAATCCTAGCAGGGCGATCTTATGGGGCAGGCTGCGGGCTTCGTTGTACTACCCAATGTTCTTAATGCACCCGTTCAGCTGAGTGCCCATATATTACCCAGTGACTTTGAGCCGAACTCCTATGTCTACTGATGCCCCTAACCTAATGATGCTGTGATGTCATAACAACCACTGCTTCATCACATATTTTGGGTGTATATCCTACCAGGGTGCCGGGCGTAGGTCTGGTGCTGGGGCTGTTAGTCCTTCTGTGGTGAGGTTTGAGAGGTAGGAGGGACGCTCCCTTGGCCCTGCCTTCGGAAACATCCAGGAGCGAGAATGGAGATGCATCCTAAAGCTCGCAGGGTGCCGGGGAAGCTCTGGAATTTGGTTCCTAGTTCATCTCAGCTGAGGAGTGAAGGGATGAGAGCCGATGGCAGGGGCGTAGCTTCCCTTGGTGCAGCAGGTGCAGTGGCACCGGGGCCAACTGAACCCTGGTTATTGCTGGGGTTCGCAGTTCAACCAGGGGCATATTACCTTCTATGCACTAGGACTCATGGCAGATAGAGTCATTGCCCGGAGAAACCCAAGGGCGAGCAGTGGGGGCAGCGGGATGGCCCAGTATGAGCTTTAGGGAGATTGGAGGGTTGTACTCAGGAGTGAGCAGGGACTCTATTCTGGGGTGCGAAGTGAGGGAAAGACCCTCAAGAGACCCCAGCGGTGCTGTTTCAGGGGCCGAAACGCAGTAGTCGTCAGATAAATTTATGGGCGAGTAGGGTTCTGCATTCCGGGTGGAGGTGTGAGGGGATGGGAGGGCCAACCTTGCCACCCCCACACGCCTACCACTATCGCTCAGGGGTGAGCAGGGCTCTGTCTGCACCTGGTGCTGAGGTGTGAGGGAGCGAGGAGGCCCCTAGTGCCACCCCAGAGACACTCAGAAGCCAGCAGACGCGGTTTGTGTGGAAGTGTGAGTGGACTGTACCTACGGTAGGCAGTATGCACGTTTAAATACAGTGCTACTGTGTGCCATGGGCAGGGAGAGGGCAGATCTCCAGCTCCAGGATTCGTCCTGTTCCACTGCCGCTGACGGCAGGAAGATGCTGCCCATTAATATTTAAAAGGGGCTGTTTTTTTTTAATTGAGCTGCTCAGCTCGTCATTTTACAAGTACCAGGGCTTCTTGAAGCACCAAACTCAGTGTTTTGATTTTTGTTAAACTGCCCGTCTTCGGCGCTGGTAGGCAGGAGTGTTTCCGCTCTTTGGAGGTCCGTCTTGACGTGTGTCGTGCTCTGACTGGAGATTTGGACAGTGAGTCGCACAGACACTCTGAGGCGATTGTTATTTGCAGCATAACCTTGCAGAATGTCGGGGTACAGAGTAGTGTTAGCAAAATACTCTTTCGACGATGGCTATCGAGAGGCATGAAAGAAACGCCAGCGCTGCATGCTTGTCAAACATTGTCCCATTTTAGGGTTTGGTGTAATTTGTGATTGGTTTTATTCGGTCACGAATGGAATCAGCGGAATATGTTGGTGTTTTGAGCAGTTTTCTTTTAGCCCATTTATTGTCATAGTGACACCCTGATAGGAGAATTCTCTGTGAAGCTTCGTTCAAAGTTACACTTGGTGAAAAGGAGTCGCGCCTCTGACTTGCCACACAGCATGCAGCCTTTTGTCTTTTAGCCCCGTCCCTTTCAGACTGACTTCCTGCTGACGTAAAAGGGTCCTTATCTTCCTTATGGGGCCATCTGGACCCATAAAGAAGATAAGAAACATTTTACGCCAGCAGGAAGTCAAGGAACCCAGTCTGAAAAGGACGGGCATAAAGAGAAAGAAGAATGTCACTAGGGCCTCTTGTCCAATGGCTGGCCACCGTTTTGCATGAACAGTGACGCCAACCAATGGAAAAGAGGGGCGGGGCTTAACCTTGCTAGTGAAAATCCCTCTATGTCATTAAGTCTCATCAGCTCGATTGTGCATGTGCGCAGTGTTTCGCAGGCCGAGACCTAAAACACACGTTGCTTGGGCTGCAATCCCCCCACCTCGCAAAACCAATCTGTATGAATGGGTTTAGCTTCCATGACTGGGGTGGTTTTGAAAGTGTGCCAGGTGATGTTTAGTGTTCTTAAACAACATAATACCTCCTATGTGGTCGACATTCTGCTTCTTCCTCGGGTGGTGCACCAGCACTGGATCTGTTTTTAATGGACACGCACAGTCACTGACGGTTTCCCAGATTAGGATGGGCAGGGCCCATTTCTAATCAAGTAATGTCTCTTGGTGGTTGCACAATCACTTTAACATTTCCTGGGCACTTGGTATTACAGAAAGGACCCGCAATGCAAACGGCACTTACAGCTGTTTGTGCAGACCAGCACTTCAATGTCTATTTTAATCCTCTGCTAGGAATCATTCATTTTGGAACAAAGGGATTCCAGGGAAAGGACCTGCAAAGCAAAAATCAGTAAGAGCCATTTGTGCAGACCCGCACATGCATTTCGATTATAATCTTGCTGCCAGGAATCATCCATTTAGGAGCAATGTACTCTTTACAGGTCTCCAGGCTGTCGAAACTCAAACACGGCCGTTAAGGTGGATCTAAAGAAGTCTCTGGGAGTCCCCAGTATGTCTGCACAGTGTGATAGAGAATATGAGACATCAGTCTTTGTCATTATTATTCATGGGAGTGCAGAACAATGTAAAACTTCCCCTATACGGCAACAATGAATGCACAGGTTAAAAGTGCTGCTGTCGTACACCTTAACCCCAATGAATTCCGTCACATTGCACATTGGGAATAATGTTCTTAGCAGGAGCATATTTTCTTCGCTGGCGACAGTCAGAACCCAGCTATGTGTTTTTCCTTGTGTTTTTGATATTTCCATTTTCCTCACTAGCCTCCCTGGTGGCACTGTTTAAAATGCCATGCCTGAAGTATCTCTAGATGAGAAAGCTGAACAACTGCATGAAAAATTATACAGCTGCCTAAATAACAAAGAGCAACCTGCATTTGAACATTGCCTTGGTGACTTAAAACATATTCCCCAAATCCCTTTGCCCGGGTAGATTTGCTTTTTATTGCATTTTCATCTCCACTTTTTCAGAGATCCCGAAAAACATATATTTTATTATTAAAACTTCATTCATACTGCTGCTTTTCACCGCAGCTCCCTCCTAGGGTAACCATCATGTCAAGATGTATGTTGCAACAGCATCAGACAGATATCCTGGAATTGCAATGCATTCAGATCACTGGAGGCAGTGTAAAGCTTGAGGTACTGTCGAGAAATATGGAAGGCACATAGTACTGTATTTAAAAGCGCAAAGAGATTTCTAAAGGCTGGTGTTACACTTACCTTTCAATATTATACGGCAACAAAAAAATAGTAAAATCAAAAATCCACGAAATCAATTAAATACAAATGATACAATTACAATAGTAGCCTAGTTACAACTTAAATCACTGTGTGGTGCCTTTGTATTGTTTTGTTTTCTAAGTCAGTTTGAAGAAAACACGAGCCCCAACGTAGTCACTAATGTACAGGATTTTTAAGTCGCCAAAGGCCACTTCCATGAATGTCAGTTCACCAAAATGTCAGGTATAGCAGAAGTGACAACACCCCATTTAAACTTTTCTTTCACTCACATATGCATGCTTACGCATACACACACATTCCCACACTCACTCTCACAAAACACACCATAACCCAAAGCACACACACAACATGCATTTAAAAGAATTGTTTACTTACCTCAGCTGTCAGGGAGAGTCCTATCAGCTATCTGTAATCCATTATTTATTACACTAATAGTAAATAATAAAGTATTGTTCACCATTAGTGTAATAAGACATTGACAGAAAACAAGGAAGGTGGACCCCAACTGACGTCCATAAGGAGGAGCTACTCTAGAGTTCCTGGCACTGATTTTGCCACCTCTGAGGCCAGGAGTCGCGAGGGGAAAGTCAGGGTCACTGCTGCGACCCCTGGAGACCCCTAAATGATGCCCGTTGCCACTTCTTTTGTGAAGCACACATAATCACCACAAGCATTTGCAAATCCAATTAGATATGTTTTGTTCATCACTCTCTACAAAACTGAGCATTAGTAAGGACGTGCGGTCTTTACTAATGCTAGTGCTTTAAATTTGCAAAGAAGTTTTGCTAAGCTTGTAAACTGGTATACGCATTACATGTGGAGATGTGGCCTACTGGCTGGAGCTCTTGGCTTGCTATTGGGAAACCGGGTGCGAAGCGTGGCCTCAAGTTAACATCCTGTGATTCTGGTCAAATCACTTAGGGCCAGATGTAGGTCGGTCGGTAACGGCCGAAAATCGGTATTTTCGGCCGTTACCGACCGGTTTACAAGTTTTGGCATGTAGGGGGCAATATTTTACCGAATCGGTAAAATTACCGATTCGGTAAAATAAAACATCGGTAAATGTACCGATTTGAAGCCACCCATATGTAGGTGGGACTCTTCAGAGTCCCAGGAGCCTTAACGAATCGGTATTTTACCATCAAAACCAATTTGATGGTAAAATACCGATTCCGGTGTGCATGCACATGTGTGCATGCACACCTATGTCACGTGACAGGCAGACCTGCCCTTAGGGCAGGTATGCCTGCCACATGGCACCTGTGCCTGTTTTGGGGGTGCCAGAGGGTGTCAAAGTGACACCCCCTGCACCCTTGTGAATTCTTTAATTACCGATTCGGTAAATACCGAATCTGTAATGCCTAATCATTCCTATGGGCTTCAAAGCCCATAGGAATGAATGGCCATTACCGATTCGGTATTTACCGAATTGGTAATTAAAGAATTGTTAAGGATTCAGTAACGAAGCCAGATGTTGGGACCTACATACCATTTACCGATTTTGAAATACCGAATCGGTACAATTCGGTATTTTAAAATCGGTAAATGTTTTTTACCTACATCTGGCCCAAAATCTCCCCATGCCTAAATAAAGCGTATTGTGTGGTCCTCGTGTAAATCGTCTAACTCTCATGCAAATTGCTCTAATGCCCTTGGGCCAAGTTTGTGCTATGAAGCCTGCAAACAAAATTACGTTCATTTGATTGGTTCCTCTCTTCTCTGAAAGAGAGTCACGGCTTGCATTAACATACACTGGGTATCTTCATGCATGTCATGCATGCCCGCAATATATTAAAAGTACCATCATAGATAAGGGACAGCATTATAGCAAAATGTGGGGGAAATGTATTCCTACATTATGTCAATATTTACTACCAAATGGGCATTGGATATCCCGGATATTAAAAAATTGCCAGTTTGCTATGGATGACCAAAGAAAATCCCACGAATGTTCACCATAGTGCCAGGGTAAACATTACACCAGGGCAGAGCACCTTTGTGCAGTGAGTGTGACAGTACTCTAAGAATTACCCCCATACTGCTTTCATCACCATTATATGATGCCTGAGAATTACAGCCATAGATGTGCACTATGCCAAGAATTACCATCCGTCTCCCAATTTCAGCATTATATTAGAGACAAGGAAAATCATACCTTAGGTGCCCACAATGTGGCAGGAATATCTACCATGATACCAGGCCCAGCATTTTACCACAGGTGAGCAAAATACTAGGGTGTCCACAGATTGCCCCAAAAATTACCATTGCACCAGGGCCATACTTTTACTAGCAGTTGGTATAGGAATTTGAATTATTTACAGTGGGTGACTACCCACCTCAAGGAATAATCACAACCCTTGTTAGAGTGAATCCTCCAAACCACTAAATTAGCCAGAGATAAACCCCCTGGTAGTTATGGGACAGAGCAGACCGCCTTATGTTAGGGAAATGTTTAAAGAATGTATGCAGTACCAAAACTGTAATAACGTCAAACTGCAAAACAATTAAAATCCCAAAGCAAGTGGAAAAATAGGGTACAATTTAAAACTAAAATAGCAACAAAATTACAAAAATCCAATAAGGGAAAATGAAGATATGAATTTTTAAAAAGTTAAGTATGAATAGCACCACAAAGCACTAATGAGAGTCAGTGGTGGCAGTAGAGAGGGTCCTGGGCTCAATTTGAGGCAGACTGCGATGGAGCGTGGGTTGGATACACCAACCAGGTTTGTCTTGCTTAGCGAATTAACCTTCTGCATTAGTACACTTCTAAAGCCCTTCAGGACCTCATGGGAGGCACTTTGAGACTCCTGGGGTGACAGACACTGGCTAATAGCAGGGGACCAGTTCAGGTCCAGTTGTAAATGGTCAGCTGGGTGCTTCTAGGAAAAGGCCTCTTTCAGCTTGTTGTCCTCCTTTAGTTACAGAGCAGATCAGCCAACTGAACCTAGGAGTGCATTTCTTTGTCCTGGGAACGAGAAGGAGCAGATCCATTCCTTAAGAGCTTCTCGTAGGTCATCGATCTGATCTTTCACAAGTCCAGAAAGTTTCTGTAGTGGGTGCCTAGTGGTGCCACATTTGTGTCTGGAACCAGCTAGTGGGTGGAGTGACGCTTGGAGCTCATTTTATTAGGCCGATCCTGAAGGAAATTTGTCCTTGTTCTCATCAAGAGGTCTTTATAATTTACTATCTTTGACATCTGCTGTCGTTTACAGTGCTGTGCTTAATTTTATCAGAACTGTTCTATCAATTAGAAAACGTTATGAATTGTGTTCGTGAAACATGGCCGTGTGACTATAGGCTTTAAATCCATCCTGTAATTTTTGGAGGGACAGAGAATATGCTGAGTGTTTAAAATCATGTTTTAACTTTTTTTAATTGTGAATGTATATATTATCTACCCTAAATGTTGTATAGAAAGTTTTAAAGATGTTTTATTTGCGATGTATACTTTTATAATTCAATGAATTAAATAAAGGTTTTTTGATGATGATGACCCTATCAAATGCCAATCCTGCCCATTTTGGGCTTTTAAGATGACAAAAGTTTCCTCCACAAAGTTTCCTCCACACTTAGCTGAGGGTGGGGTGTGTGTGGGGTGTTTACTATGGCAATCATTGTATCTTCTCACATCTAACAATAAAATCCAGTTAGTAGCATTTATTGTGCTCACGGCAAACCAAGAAACTGAGGTTTGGTAGGGCAAGCAGGGCCATTCAGCAACCAGGCAATAGATACAGCAGAATTGTTTTGTCATCTGCCGTTTAAGTGCACCCCAAGTGTTATGTGTAAACCCAGCAAACCTGTCAAGCAGGATTTGATACTCAAGGAGGATTGACACTATATTTTTGCTGCTGGGAGGCATTTCACACATATTTAAGGCTAATCACTGGCTGGAAGAAGTGGGACCAGCAAAGCAAATTAGCCTCCTTTAACTTCCTGCAGTTAAAAGGCAACTTTCTAAAAGTTACTTTTCTTTAATATTTTTTAAAATATAACTTGACCATTGATTTGGAATTTTAATAACTATTAAAAATAATTGTTTAATTGTTTTTCTTGCTGATCCCATTCCTGAGATGAAGTATTAGTATTCTAATCTGTAGCTAGCTAGGCCACATTGAAAATATCTTTTGGGTGCTGGTCATTGTAAGGATGTGAGGACATGTTAATATTAAATTTCTACATGTCCTATTTTTAAGTAGTGCACCCTGCCTTTTGGACTGCAAGGCCTACACATGGTGGCCTTATTAGTAGTTACAAGGAAGGTTTGTCACTATAAAAATGCCTTATTTTGACAGATTGCTGTGCATGTTTTCTACTTTTGTAATCAGGCTATAATGGGAGGCCTGAAGAGTTGTTTGTACAGCCACTATAGTGGATGGCACAATAGGTCCTGCAGTCCATTACTGGCATTTAACTTCCAGGGCTTGTACACACTTTGTCCCAAATACTAGGGACTTGTAGGCTTGTTAAATGTGCCAATTAGGAGTAGGCCAATCTAACCATGTTTTAAAGGGGGAGCACAAGCACTTTACTGCTGTTCTCCTATTTCAATGTGGGCAACTTAGTTGAATTCTATTTATTTATATATTTGTATTCATTTCACTGTTCTAAAGTTCTACTTTGCGTTAACTTCACTTGAAGACATCTGGTTGTTTTACGCGATAAAAGCGAAAAAGACCAACATAAATCATAAAATATTTATTTTTCAAACCTACTACATAAGACTCAACTCTACACACAATTTCAGCAGAAATGTTTGGTTAAAATGAAATAAGCAAAAACAAATATGTAAATCCCGTTCTTCTGGAGCCTCAGAACAGGGAGGAGGGCCATGTAGATAAGTAGATCGATATAGATAGATTGAGATATGGACAGCAACTTTTTTTTTACTTTGATGTTTAGCATCCTGGAGTTAGTTGCCTTCTTGCTTAATGTTCATTGTGCCGAACCCTGGGAAGTGCCTTAAGTACCATTTTAGAAGATTTCGCTCAGGGAGTGAGAGTGGTGATCCAACAGAATCTCAGAACCACTGCCTCTCATAGGATGCATTTGCAGGGCCTATCCCTTCACAGATGTTTGGTAGTCTGAGAGATAAATGGGGCTGTCACCATCGCAGAACATTGAACCATGTTGTGTGATGGGTTGTTGTTGCCTTTCCAAGGAACCCACATGGCATGAATGTGAATGTGAAGGGAGTGCGACACATCTTGTATGACAATCTTTGAGTGAAAATGTGTTTTTTGCTCTTGGTGAAGGCTGCAAGCACTAGGAAAGGGTCAAGGCAGATACAAATAGGCAAAGCAATCTGCTCTTTAAGTAGCTGGCAGAATGTACTGCCATTTTGACCATCAGCAGGGCTCTATGACGCCGTCTCCATCTGACTTGTCTACATTTTATGATGGCCAGAATGCAGGGAAAAGCTTGCAATGGCAGATCTTACTTCGGACTGTAATCCCACCCAAGGTTTGACCCTGTCATTGGTGCCCTGTCCCTCATTTTATTAGTCTCCTTCTGTGAAAGGTAGACATCAGGAAATCCCTTCAATCTGTAGGTTAAAAGAACGGTTTGAGTAAGTTAGAGATGCACAGTACATGGAGACCAACTGCAGTCCTCACCAATCAAGCGATTGCCGGTTCCTGTTCACAGAGAGTGTTTGTACAAGTGGAGGGATATAAGGTTTAACTGAGACATCTGACTCCACTGTACAGACAACAATTGGGCAGATAGTTCCAGAAGTTATGTAATCTGTTCAAAGACATACCATTTGTCCAGAGGAATCAAAAGTATGTGGGATACTATGGCCAATAAAGGCCAGAAAGCTGATCAATTTGCCCTACAAATGACCTAAGGGAGACATGAGCTCTGGGGAACCTGAGCACCTTATAGGGATTATGGTAAGCTTTCCTAACTAAGCAGCTGCGGATGCAGCCATTACTCTATCTTTGAGAGGACTGCCCAGATGGCAGATTCCTTACGTCTGTAAGGAATTCTCATGTCACTCTGAAATGATGTTTAATAATTCTCATATTTGGTGCCCAGGCTAACACCCCAAAAGGTCTAAGTTGGATCTGGAAGCAGAAGGCTGGACACAGTGTATTATGAAGATGGGTAATGGCTGGTCAATCCCAATGAATGCATCCTCTGAGTGGACTCACTTCAATAAGGTGACTCAACATGCGTGCAATGGTTTGCACATGGCCCCAGAGAAAGGGTGGAGTGCCAAAACCTTCACTGGAGGGCAACTTCACCCAAACACCGGTGGTAGATATCAAAATCTCAGGTTTTTGGGAAGGTTTCTTGGGAATCCCAAGAGGATTGGACATTCCTGGCAGTCCTATCCTTACATCAAGGATCCTTACAACAGGATGTTTTAGGACCCTTTATACAATTTGTGAGTTAATGAAGGAGTCTAAAGCGTCTGGGTCATTCATTGACCCAGATATGTTATGGGTTTAAAGTATGTTCAAATACTAGGAGTTAAGAGGGATTATTGGTTAAGTTTTTAAGTTTTTTGTTATTTCCCTTGAACATGATATACAGAGCATATTTCATTTTTGAGAGCATATACATCTTATGCTATATAAAGATCATTCCCTAAATTTAAACAGTGAATTAAAGTATGCTTCATCCAAATTCACATTTAGTATAATTCTTATTGTGGCCGATGTGTTAAATGTAGTACGATCGTTAAGCTGTGAAATAATGGCAATTATACCGATGGCTGGTATTAATTGTTAACCTTTTCCGCTTATACTAAAACCGCGTTCTGTTTACATTTGGACAGGAATCCCCGCAATACTCTGACGTACAAACCATGTAAAGCGAGGGACCAATTAGAAACACGTTCTTACGTGAACTACAAATCAGGGACCAATCAAAATTGAAGTTACCGCACAGACCACTGACACGCAATCCATGTGACGCCAGGGACCGATCAGAAACCTAGTAGGAAAATAAATAGAACACTCCCCAAACGCTCGGTGATCCGGTGTTGAGAAGACACCATTCGTGCCTTCTCCACAGGTAACCGCCGCGTTTTGGACGAATCTTTTGGACAACAGAAGACCCGGTGAGACTATAATGGCTTTTTCTAATGTCCGCCCCCGGTGGGCTTTCTATTTTTCCCTTCACTAGATAAAATATAAGGGAGGACTAGACCACACTTACCGATTGGAAGTGGGTCTTTGACTTGCAAAGACGTGATCATAAATGGTATGATAGTAAAAGCCGATAGCCAGGTAATGAACATTCCTTCAATGTGGGTGTAAAATAACAGTACACAGCGCAATCACAGGGAGTCTCTCATACATGCCTTTTGATTTACAGCACGCTCAACACAGTATTGCTGGCAGTGGCTTTTTATAAACATTTGCCCTGAAGAAATTGCCTGAATCTCTACCATGGCAATGAAACATGTCGGCAGCGAGCTGAAAGCGAATCGATAGGTAGTATTCGCTTCTCTCCTTTTTAAGTATATATGTTCACTGTGGCAGACAAGAGGATAAAAATAAAAAGGTTCTTGTTCTTGTTTGCACAGTATTTGTTGTGTTATATGTTGAACGTTGTTAGTCCTTGTCACATATAAGTTTGTGTACACTGCACCATTCACTGTCTTTTTACTTTTGGGAGTCGGACACGTTTGCGTTAAGCTAGTTGACACCGATGATGAGAACAGGGCTATCCTGGTGAGTACCAACCAGGAGCCCCATTGGTGGTGCGCCCGTGAGGTGTCTTCTAGCTATTCACACATTTTTTCAAAATGTCGTCTTTCTAGTGAATGTTTGTACTGTGTTGTCTAGTGTTAGACTTATCAGAGATTGGCTACTTTTATTATTTTTTGGCAAGTATCTTGAGCACGACACCTACTTCTACATTCAGAAGTGTGATTGGAGTGATCTTTTTGACAAACCCATGTATGCCCATAGATTTATAAAAATTATTGCCTTTTGGACTAGGTTTTTGTGATTTGTGATGGGTTTAAAGTACCCAAAGAGCTAAGTGCCTCCTGGGGAACATTAATTATGGTAATTCTTCAAGGTGTGAGCTTAGTTGGAGGACCTGCAACTTTTAGCCCAAGATTGTCTTTTCTGCTTCCCGTTCCTTACGTTTTTGGGGACATTTTCAACAGCTTTACTGCCCTAGACAAGGCTTAAGTTTCCCTTTGCAGCAATTTTAGACTAAAAGTTTCCAGGGGGTACGTTGTGGTAGGAGATGCTTTACTGGTTAACAAATCAGTGGAAATTCCTGAAAAAGTCTTAACTTTGTAAGGGGCAACCTAAGGCCAGAACAGAAGCACTCTGTCTTCTCTTTCAGAAGCGGGGCAGGCAGCGGTGGAAGGGCCAGCTGGGGACGGGTCACTAGAATCAACTCAAATGGATTGACAAATGAGCATGATTACTTTTTTCTTTGTAGGGCTGCAAGTAACGCAGGTAGTGCAGTATAGCGACCTTTGACCCTGCTCGCAGGCAGGTAGCCCCCACGCCGCTGCTTGTCTCCTGACTGCCTTGGGCTCGTGCCCCCTTGCTGCCTCCTTGTTCCTCGTTTCTCCTCCCCTTCAGCCCTTGTTGACTGGGTTTCTCTTTCCCCTCGGCCCTGAGCGCCGGTTCCCCCACCCCGCCGCTTCTGATCCGGCCCTTCCTGCCGCTGCTTCCCTGCAGCCCACCCCCCTGCACACCCATTCGCCTCCCCCCTCCCAGCTGCTCCTCCCTCCCAAACCACCTCATATGCAGGCCGCGAAGTGGTAGCAGGAGCGACCTTTGACCCTGCTCATAGGCAGGTCGCCCCCATGCCACTGCTCGTCTCCTGACTGCCTTGGGCTCCTGCCCCCTTGCTACCTCCTTGTTCCTGGGTTCTCCTGCCCTTCAGCCCTTGCTGGCTGGGCTTTCTCCTTCCCCTCCGCCCGTTTGCCTGTTCCCCTGCCGCTTCCGATCCAGCACTTCCCGCCACTGCTTCCCTGCGGCCCACCCCCCTGCACACCCATTCGCCTCCCCGCTCCCGCCTCCCAGCTGCTCCTCCCTCCCAAGCCACCACATATGCAGGCCGCAAAGTGGTAGCAAGAGCGACCTTTGACCTTGCTCGCAGGCAGATCGCCCCCACGCTGCTGCTCGTCTCCTGACTGTCTTGGGCTCCTGCCCCCTTGCTGCCTCCTTGTTCCTGGGTTCTCCTCTCCTTGAGCCCTTGTTGGCTGGGCTTTCTCCTTCCCCTCTGCCCTGTGCGCCGGTTCCCCCGCCCCCGCCGCTTCCGATCCGGCCCTTCCCATCGCTGCTTCCCTGCGGCCCACCCCTGCACACTCATTCGCCTCCCCGCTCCCAACTCCCAGCTTCTCCTCCCTCCCAAGCCACCTCATATGCAGGCCGCAAGCAGCAGGTGTGCCGCTGGCGTGCCGAAGGTGCACCTAAGGTAGGCCCGTCTGCGCCCGTCCACGCCTGGACCGCGCCCAGTGCCAGAACCCCTGGACACCGCGAACGCCATGACACCAGAGTCCACTACGATGCCAGCACCCTCCACTCAACGCCGGCTGAAACCACACCTGCTTCCAGGCCGCCCCAAAACGGACCCACGGACCCTTCTCCTGCCACACCTGCAGCTTCACCTGCGACAGAACCACCAAACCTCCAAGGACTGCACCCAACCACCTCCGCTGCATACTCCTCAACACCTGCTCTGCAGGTAAACACGCCGTCGAGCCCTGGGATCTGCTCTACACCTCAGCCCCAGACGTGGCCTTCCTGACCGAGAGCTGGTGGAACAACTCATCGGCGCCGACATCGCCATAGCCCTCCCGGATGGCTACAAGATCACCCGCAGGGATCGCGCCAATGGAATCGGAGGAGGAATAGTAATTGTCCACAAGTCCACCCTCAAGGGTGGACTTGACCCCACTGACCCCAACACCACCCTCAGAGGAACACTCATCTACAGACCCCCCGGACCCCGGGCTCAGTTCAGCTACTCCATTGCCGACCTCGCCAGCACCCACGCACTCGCCTCCACAGACTTCATCCTCCTCGGGGATCTGAACTTCCACCTCGAGAACAACAACATCGCCAACTCCGCCACCCTGATTGACAACCTTGCCAACCTCGGCCTCAGACAACTCATCACCGCACCCACCCACGCCGCCGGCCACACGCTGGACCCCATCTTCTCCACAGGCCCCCACGTCGCCTTCGACCACACCACCAAACTCCACTGGAACGACCACTGCTGTATCCATTTCACCTTCAAGAAACCAACCAAGCACCACCGCACCCAACAGCTGCCCCGCCGCTGCTGGGGCAAAGTCACCGAAGACCAGCTGATTACCTCCCTCACCAAGAACCCACCCACCGACCCCACCAACCCAGACGCCGCAGCCCGCAACCTCAGGCAGTGGATTGACGACTGCGCCAACACCCTCGCTCAAGAAACCCTCCAACAGCCACGCCAACAAGACAGCATCCTGGTTCACCAACGAGCTCCAGACCTCCAAACGCACATCCCGGAAACTGGAGAAGACATGGCTCCACGAACGCACACCGGACAACCACGCAGCCCACAAGGATGCCACCCGCAGACATCACCACCTCATCATATTACCCAAGAGATCCTCCTTCAAAGACCGCTTGGATAACAGTTCACACGACAGCAAAGAGCTCTTCAGCATCGTAAAGGAACTCCCCAACCCCAGCGCCAACGCCAACGATATCCCGCCGGCACAAGAACTGTGCGGCTCACTAGCCATCTTCTTCCACCGCAAGATCGCTGACATCCACAGCAGCTTCAACACCACGACCGCCCGACCCCGACTACGCCAGACTCCAACTCCCCTGTGAACACCACCAGCACCAACCGCCTGACCTCCTGGTCCAACGTCAACGACGACGAGACACGCAAGGTCATGACCTCCATCCACTCAGGATCTCCGCAAGACGTGTGCCCACTCCATGTATTCAACAAAGCAGACGCAGCCATGGCCCCCCAACTATGGAAGGTCATCAACATCTCCTTCGAAACAGCGACATTGCCGGAAAGCTGGAAGCAAGCGGAAATCAACGCCCTCTACAAGAAGCCCAAAGCTGACCCCAAGAACCTCTAGAACTTCCGGCCCATCTCCCTGATCCCGTTCCCGGCAAAGGTCATAGAGAAAATCATCAACATACAACTGGCCCGCCACCTGGAAGACAACAACATCTTGGATCCGTTCCAGTCTGGATTCAGATGAAACCACCGCACCAAGACAGCCCTCATCTCCGCCACAGATGACATCAGGCGCCAAATAGACAACGGTGAAACATCAGCCATCATCCTCCTGGACCTGTCAGCCGCCTTTGACACGGTCTGCCATCGCACCCTAAAGACACACCTCCTAGGAGCCGGAATCCAAGAGAAGGCCCTTGGCTGGACCACGTCCTTCTTCTCCAGCAGAACCCAGAGCATCTGCCTCCCACCCTTCCGATCCGAAGCCACTAACATCATCTGCGGCGTCCCCCAGGGCTCAGCCCGATGCTGTTCACTGTCTACATAGCCCCCCACGCACAAGTGGCCCACAATCACGACCTCAACATCATATCCTACGCCGACGACACCCAGCTCATCTTCTCCCTCACCAAGGAACCACACACCGCCAAAACCAACCTCCACGAAGGAATGAAAGCCGTCACCGACTGGATGAGGAGCAGCCGTTTGAAGCAGAACTCGGACAAGACGGAGGTCCTCATCCTCAGACCCACCCCCTCAGCCTGCGACAACTCCTGGTGGCCGACCACACTGGGAACAGCACCAACACCCACCACCATGCACGCAACCTAGGATTCATCCTTGACTCCTCCCTCTCCATGTCTAAACAGATCAACGCCGTCTCCTCCTCCTGCTACAACACCATCCGCATGCTCTGCAGGATCTACAAGTGGATCTTGACCGAAACAAGAAGAACGGTGACACAGGCTCTCGTCAGCAGCGGTACAAAAGGGGGTGGTAATGGACGGAGCATCTGAACCAATCAAACACTCACACCCAGGCAAAAGATCTGGGTTTAATCCATCACCGTTCTTTAGCCCACTCTGCCACCCCAGTTCAGACATGGCTATATGCAAATCAGTCTGACCCTGTGCCTCATGGGAACAGTCCAGCCCGAACTGCCAAGCCATGCCTTCCCTGGACCGGAAACAAGCTTCCGAGGACCGGTTTCTGGCATTCCAGCCGTCTTCAGCCCGGCTTGCTTGAATCAAGTGGCAAAGTGAGCAAGGGACTCACGTCTGAGCATACCCTGCCACACTTATGGTGGCCAAAAGCGGTACAAAAGGGGGTGGTAATGGATGGAGCATCTGAACCAATCAAACACTCACACCCAGTCAAAAGATCTGGGTTTAATCCATCACCGTTCTTTAGCCCACTCTGCCACCCCAGTTCAGGCATGGCTATATGCAAATCAGTCTGACCCTGTGCCTCATGGGAACAGTCCAGCCCGAACTGCCAAGCCATGCCTTCCCTTGACCGGAAACAAGCTTCCGAGGACCGGTTTTCTGGCATTCCAGCCGTCTTCAGCCCGGCTTGCTTGAATCCAGTGGCAAAGTGAGCAAAGGACTCACGTCTGAGCAAACCCTGCCAACTTAGGGCGAACAAAGCGATACAAAAGGGGATGATGGACGGAGCGTTTGAGCAAATCAAACACTCACCCCCAGTCAACTGATCTGGGTTTAATCCATCACCATTCTTTAGCTCACTCCGCCACCCCAGTTCAGACATGGCCATATGCAAATCAGTCTGACCCTGTGCCTCATGGGAACAGTCCAGCCCGAACTGCTAAAGCCATGTCTTACCTGGACCGGAAACAAGCATCATGGGACCGGTTTCTGGTATTTCAGCTGTCATCAGCCAGGCTAGCTTGAATCCAGTGGCAAAGTGAGGTCCACCCCCTATGATCACACTATTGAGGGCCTCCCGTTGACAACATATCAGGCTTGTCACCATAATTGCTTTACCACATTGTTGAGGCCAGGGATCTGACATGAGAATAGGTGCTGATGCACTACCTTGTCAGAGACTCACTTCCGACTCTCTCTAACATTTCCCTACCCCTCATGTTTATCGGGCGGTCATTTTTGAGGATCTGTGTGTTTGATCCTTAACCACAATGTTGTATTTCACATGCAATTATGTATGTATCTCTTTAAGTAGGTTCTGCCTATTGTTGCCTTACAAACCTTGTACTGCAATCTGTTACTAAGGGTTAAGGGTTCTAGATTCCAGACTGTATTTCTACTGGACCTGTCCTGCTGAGCAGATGCTGTACTGTGTTTCTCTGCTGCAATAAATCTTCTTCTACCAACTATCCTGGAGTGGATTACTACAAAATTGGCGACGATTTCATTGGTTTGCTACATTTGGAAACACAGGAGCAACCAAAGGATTGTTACCTGCGCTGCATGATTTTCATCGTTTTTGGACTTTCGTGTTAAGTATACTTTATTTTCCTGCTTACTATTCAAAACGACCAGATACCTTGCTATTATATATTCATTTTGATATTTCTACGAACTATTTTTAACAATTTTATTGATTTTGTTCGTTTCCCCTTGGAGAGAAATCCTCGAGAAATTTTCTTTGCACTATTTAAACTCGACACGAGTGCCTCGCAAATTTCTATTTCTCAGAAACTATCTCGACTAGACACGAGTGCCTCGCTGCGTTTTCCGATCCTTTTAATAACTTTGGGCATTGTTTTCTGTACAAATTTGAGAGTGCTTACGTTTAAATTGCTGCTCTGCTTCCACAACGGCTTCTCCTCGCCTCGCTTTCAACTGCCTGCACGCCATTGTTTTCTTCACGCGCGACGTTCTACTGCCAAGCACCAAACTCACTGGTATTACGCGTGTGCTCAACGTCATCACGCACACGTCGACGCCATCTTAGTTTACCAGTTGCTTGGCAACGAAACTCTGCATCGCGTTTAGCGCGTTTCTAATGCGCAAGAAGCAAAACTCTTCGTGTTTTACATAAAAGGATCGTTTCTTCACCAAGGAAATTCATTTTTCTACAGGTTTGACTATTGTTATTGTTATTTACTCGTGATCTTACAAAATATTACTTTTACATGGCCTATCTACAATTATTTGAATTTGCAAATATTCATTAACTTAAGCATATTATCAAACATGCAGTTTGATCCCCCCCTAAGTTTCTACAAAACAAAGGAGAGCCTCCCATACCTTGGATTCGCTGGAAAGAGGAATTCTTGACATTCTTAAAAGCTATAGATGGGGAGAGATTTTCACAAGAAAGAAAAAAAAACATTTTGTTACATTCTTTGGGTTCTGAAGGTCAAGTAGTATTCAGAACACTTCCTTTACATGATGGGGGAGGAGACAGAAATGTGTTTGATGATGCTATGACTCGTCTTGAAGCTAGATTTAAACCTACCTTTAGTGTGGCTTTGAATCGCTATAAGTTTTATACTAGGGCTCAAGAAGAGTCTGAAACCTTTGATGATTTTTTAACAGCTTTACGTTATTTATCTACCAACTGTAACTTTGGTCCTATCTCTGATGAGATGATCAGAGATCAAATCATAGTCCATACCAAGAGCAAGAAAATCCAAGAAAAGCTATGGATTATGGGAGATCCAGACTTAAAAGATGTTATTGTTACAGCTAAAGCTATTGAACAATCAGACAAATGGATAAAATGTTTGGATAAGAAGGACAAAGATAGTTCCTCCGAAGTATGTGCTGTTAAATCTGATGTCTCTTCTGCGTCATCTTCCAACAACATACAGCGTACTACTAATTCCTTTCAACGTTCCTACAAAAAGAATGACAAATTTTTCCATTGTTTTAGGTGTGGTAGTACTAGTCATGCTGCTTCTTTTCCTAAATGTCCTGCTATTGGGAAGGAATGCTACAAGTGTGGTAGACAAGGACATTTCACCAGTGTATGCAAGACTAATATGGGAACTGTTTCTGGAAATATTAATAGGAATAGGGTTTCTTTTGTTACTGACTCTGTGCAAGAAGTTGATGTTCCTGGGAAAGAAAATAGAAATGATTGTGAAAGAGGCATAGTTGTTTCCATTGTTGATGCCAATGAGCAAGAGTTGATTCACCTTAAACAACCTGAGTGCACAGTACATGTTTTAGGTGTGGATCTTAAGTTAATGGCCGATTCAGGGTCACCTTGGACGATCATCACTAAACAATATTTCACTGAAATGTTTGAGGGTATTGTCAATCTTACAGACCTTAGAGTTCCTGACATAATTGCCAAAACCTTTCTTGAGTCTGTTATTCCAATGGAAGGATATTTGGGAGTAGACATGCTCTTTAGAGGTCGAATGAGGTTTGTTAAGTTATACATTGCTACAAAGGGAGTGAATGTGCTTGGATGGAGGGATCAATGGAGTTTTGGTATTACTCTCAATCCCAGGAAATTAGATCCCATTGTCATGATTGATGATTGCATAGAAGAAACTCATTCTGTTAAAACTATAACTGGTACTGAGGCATGGATAGATGAGATCATTAAGTTATTTCCCAAGGTTTTTTCAAAGGATTTGGGAAAATTGCATAATTTTCAACACTTAATCAGACTCAAAAAAGGAACTATTCCTGTTACACAAAAGTTAAGAAATGTTCCTATAAATGTCAGAGATGATCTTAAAACACTTTTGAAAAACTTAATTGATGATGACATAATTGAAGAAATTGAGTCTTCGGAATGGGTTTCGCCCATCGTTTTAGCCCAAAAATCTGATCAAAGTCTCAGGCTATGTGTAGATTTGAGAGCTCTCAATTCAAACATCATAGTGGATTGCCATCCCCTACCCAATATAAATGAGGTTGTATGTATGTTAGAGGGAGCGAAAGTTTTTTCCACATTTGATTTGCGATCAGCATATCACCCAATTGTGTTAGCAGATGAATCCAAGCAGATGACAGCCTTTCTCACTCCTGAGGGTCTATTTCAATATAAGAGAATGCCCTTTGGGTTGGCCTCTGCGGCATCAGTTTTCCAACGTACTATGCATCATATTTTTAAAGATCTCTACAAGTTTGTGAGGTGTTTTCAAGATGACATTCTTGTGTTTTCTCCCGATAATGCATCTCACAAAGAACATGTCATGGAAGTCTGTAAAAGGTTGGGAATGCATGGTCTCACTCTGAAGGACAACAAATGCAAAATGTTCTGTGAATCTGTGGAATATCTCGGACACACTCTCACAGGTAATGGTGTTGTTCCCAAGAAATGCTTAGTTGAAGCTATACTTAAAGCACCATGTCCCGACAATAGGGAGAAGTTGCTCTCTTTTAATGGCTTGTGTGAATACTATAGCAAGTTCATCAAAGGGTTTGCAACTAAAATGGAACCCTTGAGAGAGTTGACAAGACAGAAGGTAGAGTTTTACTGGGGTGAGAAGCAGGAGTCTGCTTTTCAAATTATTAAGCATGAAATTGCCAATGCTCCTACTTTGAAACCATTCTGTGTCAATAAACTGTGTGTGGTTACTGTGGATGCCAGTGAGTATGGGCTAGGAGGGGTTCTATCACAAAAGTGTGGGAATGATGAGTGGTGTGTGGCGTTTGCTTCCCGGACTTTGAGTGAAACAGAAAGGAAGTATTCTGTCATTGAGAAAGAACTTTTAGGATGTGTCTGGGGAATAGAACACTACCGGAATTTTTTATGGGGTAGTCGTTTTCTATTGAAAACGGACCATAAACCGCTAGTCTCCATACTTTCCCCTGGCGGTGGTCGGAACGCCACAGCACGGATTGCTAGATTGATGTCTCGTTTACAAGAGTACAATTTTGATGTAGAGTATTTTCCTGGAAGGAGCAATGTTACAGCCGACTGCCTTTCAAGGCTTCCTTGTGACTCTAAATGTACTGCAGATGACAAGGAAGAAGAGGATGTTGATTTTGTTGCCTCTTTAAAGGATTTTTTGTGAGATGAATTTTCTTCCATTTCAGAATCCTTTTGGGATGATGCTGTTACACGTGATAAGAATTGGGGTACTCTTAAAGAGTTTATCTTGAAGGGTTGGCCTAGTGCCAATGTGGTACCTCCAGAATTGAAATCTTTTCATCAAGTTCTTAGTGAATTGGAAGTTGATAATGATTTGGTTTTTAAAAGCGGAAAATGTGTGCCTCCTGAGGATATGCAAGAGGAAATTATCAGGCTTGCCCATGAGTGTCATTTGGGAATGTCATCCATGAAGAGATTAGTGAGGACTAGTTTTTGGTGGCCAGGAATGGATAAGATGATTGACAGAGTTGTTCGTGAATGTTCTATATGCGTCAACAGTGATAAAATGTTGAAGACCTACCCTGCTCCACTCATACCTATTTCCTGGCCAGAGAATCCTTGGAGGAAACTAGCACTTGATATTTCTGGTCCTTTCAATTGCCTACCTCTAGACGCCCGTTTTGCGTTGGTGTTGATAGACTACCATTCAAAATGGCCTGAAGTTAGGTTCGTGTCTTCTGCCTCCTCGCAGGTCATTGTTGAATTTCTTAGAGAAGTATTTGCAAGAGAAGGTAGCCCTGAGGTTCTGATTACCGATAATGGAGTACAATTGATTTCTACTGAGGTAGAGGATTATTTTAAGTCTTGTGGGATTAAACACATCACTACACCCCTTTACGAACCACAAGGTAATGGACAGGTAGAAAGGTTTAATCGTGTCTTGAAAGATTCAGTTGAGTGGGCAAGAAAGACTCCCAATGTGTGGAAAAAAGTTATCAGAGAAAGGTTATGGTTGTACAGAATAACTCCTCACTCAGTTACTGAGCTTAGTCCTTTCCGTTTATTGAGGGGGAGGGAACCGGTGTCAAAATTGTGTCCGTGGTGGATGAAAGAGAAGTTTAGTCCTTCTGCTATTTCTTCTCCTGTTGACATGCGAAGCACTTCTCTGAGAGTCAAACATCATCAGGAAAAAATGAAGGAATATCATGATTCTAAGTACAATGTGAGAGTTCCTGATTTTGTAGTGGGAGATTTTGTCAGGATACGAAAACCTGGGTTTTTGATTAAGGGGGTTTCTAAATTTGGGCCTGTTCGAAAAGTTGTAAAAGTTAACACCAACAGCATTATAACTAATGATGGCAAAGTCTGGAATGTTAGACGAGTTGTTAAGTGTTCTAATCTTCACACTCCTGGTTTTGACAATGTTAAGCCACCTGTAAAGAATGATTCTGTTTCTTCTAGGGTTAAAACTAATAAGAGAAGCGTCAATGTACCACTTAGGTTTAGAGATTGATTCAGTACTGTGTGCCTTTCACATTTTGATTGCTTTATAAAAATGTTTGCTTTTTGCATCATACATTTAATTCCTTCATGTTTTCTTTGTTTTCTTCCTTCTGTTTTATCCTCTTCTTTCGTTTCTCTTTCTTTATGCTTCTTTCTTTCTTTCCTTCTTTTCTTTTCTTTTTAGGGATAAGATGTGTTGTATTTCACATGCAATTATGTATGTATCTCTTTAAGTAGGTTCTGCCTATTGTTGCCTTACAAACCTTGTACTGCAATCTGTTACTAAGGGTTAAGGGTTCTAGATTCCAGACTGTATTTCTACTGGACCTGTCCTGCTGAGCAGATGCTGTACTGTGTTTCTCTGCTGCAATAAATCTTCTTCTACCAACTATCCTGGAGTGGATTACTACACACAACTTATACATTCCAATATGACCGCCTTTTGGAACCCTGTGCAACATACACTATTGAAAGGTCCATACTGCCGGTGCTGCCTGTGACGCAAGGAAGAAATCACTCCCACTTTCCCTGCACATGACAGGGACTAACAGGGAAGCGCGGTCGGATAAAAACGCAGAGGAAACTCACGGACTCTGCTCCGGCTTTTCTCTTCTCCCAGCGCGTGGGTAGGTTTGAAGAATGAGTCCTCCAAATGGACATGTGAGTGTTGTGTGTGTGGGTACTTTGTAAGTGCGTGTGTGCTACCACTGACCCGCCCTCTTTGTTTGGTGACCTGACCTTGTTATGTGCCACTGTGCTGGGGCTATTTTTAAGAGGACGCTTACTAGACCAGTGTCCATCTCCGTGATATTTGTCGACAATACAAGCCGGGTTGCTTGGTCTGTTCGGGGTGCTGGGGTCCTGGGGACATGTGTGAGCACCTCCCTGCCTGCATGCCCCTTTGTACTAAGGGTGGGCGTAAAATCCGTTTCGCGGGCGAATTCGTGGATTTTTTTCACGATTTCGCGATCCGCGAATCTCGCGAAATCGCGGTAAAATCCGCGAATCAGCGGGGACGAATTTTCAGCCAAGCAAGGGTTACAGCAGCAGGTGCAAAAGTTGAACCTAATTTCTTTGTAACCTTTTACAAAAGGGTTACAAACAAATTAACTTCAACTTGAACACCTGCTGCTAATTGCTTCCTGGTGCCTCGTTGCCTACTTGCAACTATTCTCTGACCCTGCTCTGACCCTTGAAGCACGGTGTAGTGGTCACTTTAAGTGGTCACTTTAAATTGCTCGCGCTATTCACGCGGGGGTCCGCGTGAATAGCTATTACTCTGTTGTATTGTTTTGAATGTATGACCACGTGTGTGTGGTCGCGTGTAATGTTATTACTTGATTTGGCATCCTCGTGCGATGCGGCCGTTCAGTCGGTTTCCCTAACGCATGTCCAGTCTCCGTTGGGATCCCTCACTGAACGGAAGCATCGCGCATCGGGTGGAGTTTACTTTACTATTGGAATAAATCTATTTCATCCTTTTCAAGTCTTCGTGTGGATTAATTCCCAACTTAACATTTGGCGACGATCAGGAACTAAACTCCACACCATACCCACGCAACATTTTTGTCTAGATTTCAAATTTCTAGACTCACCTTGTCTTGTCAACGAAGCCTTCTACTAATTCAAGGTCTTTATGCGCGATTGACTCATACCAAGCGTAAAGCGTAAGGATTGGCCGTCCCAAGTTTCCTCCAGACGTCGATGAAGAAGACACCAATAAGGATTGCCTATTCAAAATTGGTAAACTGCAGGTCGTCTTTGTTTGTTTCACCCACGGTGATTTGCTAACGTTCCAGCCAACCACTGTATTCCTTCATACAATCATCGCGTCCAACGATTTCCTTATTTACGCGGTGAGCCAAGATTGAAACGGTGAGACGGCTTACAAATTCAGTCTTCAACGCGCTGAAGGTTGAGGAGTATATTTCAGCTCTCAGGGTACTAGCCACAACATGTGAATTTGGTCCCCTTTGTGACAATTACATCAGAGACCAATTCGTTTTTAATTGTTCTTCTAGGAAAATTAAAGAGAAAATCTTAGGTTGTAAGAACCCTTCTCTTAATGAAGTAATTGAATTGTCTTTGAGTATTGAACGTTCTGCAATTACCAGCAAAGTTATGTCAGAGTCATCTAAAGGGAGTATTAATGTAATTAGTCCTTCTGAACCCAAAACAGACAATGATGTATGCTCTGTAAATGTTAGAAACAGAAACCCTAAATTTACTCAAAGAAGACAAAACCCCATTTGTTACAGATGTGGTTCGAAGAACCATTTAGGTAATTTTCAGGGATGCCCTGCTATGAACAGACGCTGTACTTCCTGTAAAAAAATAGGTCATTTCCAAGGAGTATGCAGAAATGTGAAGAAAAGTCCTTCTGTCAATTATATTGAGTCCAATGTATATGATGAATGCTCTGATGCTTTTTCTAATATTGTGGTTACATTAGATGACAATGGCCTAGTGGATGACATAAAAGGCCCTTTATGTTCTGCTATTATCGACAACGTAACTTTACAAGTCATGGCTGATTCTGGCTCACCTTACACTATTCTAAGAGATTCTACTTTCTACGATTTATGGAAGAGAGAAGTGAAGTTATGCAAGTCAGATGTTAACCCTAAAGCGTTAGGAGAAAAAGACATAGACATGGTTGGTTACTTTGAGGGTTTAGTACAATGTCTAGGTAGAGAGACGTTTACTAAAATCTATGTAGTTAAAAAAGGGAAGAACATAGTTGGGTGGAAAGATCTAGCTCGTATGGGCCTATACCTAGTTCCTGGTGATGACAATCCAGTTAAGGTTGGGGAGTTACCAATTACTAGAATTGACTGCATGGCTGTTGAACAACCTGTTGATGTGAAACGCCTAATGGAAGAATTTAAACCTGTATTTAGCGACAATGTCGGTAGCGTTGATGGTTTTGAACATAAAATAAGACTTATTCCAGGAGCTCAACCTATAGCTCATAAAGTCAGATCTGTCCCTTTAAGTGTACGTGCAGAATTAGATAAGTCTTTAAAAGATTTATGTGTCCAAGGAATTATTAAGCCAGTTGATTCCTCTCAGTGGGTCGCCCCCATCGTGGTCGCTCGCAAAAAGACTGGCGAGATTAGGCTCTGTGCCGATTTACGCGGCCTAAACAAAAATATTATTGTTGATTGCCACCCCCTACCAAAGATTCACGAACTACTAGCTAATCTGGGCGGAGCTAAGTGGTTCTCTCTGATTGACTTAAAGTCAGCTTACCACCAAGTTCCTCTCTCAAAAGAGTCACAAGAGTTAACTACTTTCATTACACCCTTTGGTGCATTTAAATTTTTACGACTCCCTTTTGGTCTAGCTTCAGCTGGGAGTGTCTTCCAGAAACTTATGGATTCACTATTCAAAGAAGTTCCCGGGGTTCAAGCTTACCTTGATGATATATTAATATTTGCTAAGTCTTTTGAAGAACATAACACGATTTTGAGGCGAGTCCTCACCATCTTGATGTCTAAAAAAATGACTGTCCGTGGAGACAAATGCAAATTTGCAGTAAAAGAACTAGATTATTTAGGACATACCATATCTAGGGAAGGAATTAGACCAAAATTCTCTGTGGTTAGAGCAATAGAAGATGCCAAACCTCCATCAGACAAGGACTCTCTTAGATCTTTCCTTGGGCTAGCAGAGTATTACGCTAGATTTGTCCCTGCTTATGCAGAGTTGGTAGAACCACTAAGGAGTTTGTTAAGAAAGGGCTGCAGTTTTACCTGGTCTCCTGATCTAGATAAAGTTTTTAACGATGTTAAGAAACTAATTGTGTCTGCCAAAGCTCTTCACGCATTTAGAGATGATTGTCTTTCCTCCATAACTGTGGACGCTAGTATGTCTGGTCTAGGCGCAGTATTAACTCAGAAAGTTGGAGGGAATGAACAAACAGTTGCGTTTGCTTCTCGCTCACTTAAATCATTTGAGACTAGGTATAGCACAATCGAAAGGGAAGCTTTGGCTTGCGTGTGGGCCGTACATAAGTTTAGAACATATATTTGGGGGAGGAAGTTTGAACTTGTCACGGATCACAAACCACTCGTTTACATTTTTGAAAAGGTTGATTCTTCCTGTATGTCTGCCAGATTAATGAGGTTAGTTAGTAAATTACAAGAATTTAATTTTGAAGTAAAACACATTAGCGGTGGCAAAAATTTTAGAGCTGACTGCCTTTCAAGACTTTCTATGATTAAAGATGATGATGATGACATGTCTCCGGAGGATATTGAATGTGTCGCTTTGGTTGACGCTGTAGGTAATCTTTCTTCTGTCTTGTCAGAGGTTGATTGGAAAGAAACCGGCTCTAATGATCCTGTTCTGCAAAAAGTCATGCACTACACAACTCATAATTGGCCTGAACCCAGGTGTTTAGAAGGCGAATTACGCAGATTTGCACAAATAGCGGGCGAACTTTCAGTTGAGAATAACATTGTTCGTAGAGGGGACAAATGTATTCCTCCTTTCAAGCTACGACCTTTAATTATTGAGGAAGCTCATAAAGGCCATTTAGGGATCACCAAGACCATTATGACGATTAAGGAACACTACTGGTGGCCTTCCTTAGATATTCAGGTCAGGAGATTAATTGATTCCTGTCCCGAGTGTCTAGTTTCCGATAAGCATTGGCACACGATGAAAATGCCATTATGTCCAACGGAATTCCCCCAAACGGCATGGGAAAAGGTTGGAATTGATTTTTCAGGACCTTACTCTATCCTTGGTCAGGAATGTAAGTATGTCATCTTATTGGTTGATTACTATTCTAAGTGGATGTACCACGAATTTATCAAATCTCCTGATTCTGATTCAACCATTTCATTTTTGAAAAAGGTTTTTGACATTGAAGGATCCCCTAAAGTACTAGTTAGTGATAATGGTACACATTTTATTTCGGATAGAATGAAAGAATTTCTTGGTGGTTTAGACATTAAACAACTTAAGGTTGCATTATATTCCCCATCTTCTAATGGCCTAGTCGAAAGAGGAAACAAAGTGATCAAGGAGGGTATACAGACTGCAATAGCTTGTGGTGCAAACGTAATTAATTTCATTAAGGAGAAAGTTTGGCATTATAATACTTCCCCCCACTGCACTACAGGAGTTTCTCCTTTTGTTTTGTTGAGAAACAGGAGTTCACATTCCAAATTGTTTCCCTCATGGCTCAAGAAATTATCCGGGGATGAGAGTATCGATTTAGACACTGTTCGCAAAAATGTGGTTAAAAATCAATTGAGTATGAAAAAGAAGTTTGATTCTAAAGCCAATTTTTCATCTATGGATATTTCTACAGATGACTGGGTTTTAATTAAGAAACCTATTAAAGGTAAAAAGGGAGAATCAAAGTTCTATCGCCCGTTAAGAGTCCTCAAAGTCAGTAAAGGCGCTGCTTTTGTGGATAATAAAGGTTGGTGGAACAAACGTCACTTAGTCAAGGTTTCTCCCCATCAAGCAGGTATTATCAAGAACTTCAAGAGGGAACCTAATGAGGAATTCGAGTGGTGTCATTGGTTGAACGACCCTATTACTGTCAATAACAGCGTTGATAATATAGTTCAACAATCCAGCAACCATGTTACTGTTCCTGTTTCCATCCCTAACAGTGCCCTCCCTTCACGTGTTATTTCATCACATGGAAGAATTATCAGAGAACCTGCTAAATTTAACGATTTTATCAGATATTGATTATTGCTTCATTTTTTTTAAATTTTTTTTTATTTTTTTTCTTCTTTCTTTTATTTGTTCATTGTTGTTGTAAGGGGAAAGGTGATGTAGTGGTCACTTTAAGTGGTCACTTTAAATTGCTCGCGCTATTCACGCGGGGGTCCGCGTGAATAGCTATTACTCTGTTGTATTGTTTTGAATGTATGACCACGTGTGTGTGGTCGCGTGTAATGTTATTACTTGATTTGGCATCCTCGTGCGATGCGGCCGTTCAGTCGGTTTCCCTAACGCATGTCCAGTCTCCGTTGGGATCCCTCACTGAACGGAAGCATCGCGCATCGGGTGGAGTTTACTTTACTATTGGAATAAATCTATTTCATCCTTTTCAAGTCTTCGTGTGGATTAATTCCCAACTTAACACACGGTCAGAGAATAGTTACAAGTAGGCAACAAGGCACCTGTCCAAGGAATTAAACCTCATCAGGAAGCACTTACAGATATAAAAAACAGGAAGAAGGGAGAGGATGGCAAATACACCCATTTTGAGTTGTCAGGAGGGGTTAAACTAAAAGAGACCTTTACAGCACAATTTTCATATGCATTTTGCTAAAAATAAAAAGCTGTAAGTTCTGGAGGGGCAACTCAGGAATCTGGACCTTCCGAGATCAAGCCTCTCTTTCTTTCTCTCGTTCTCTCTCTCCCTCTCTCTTTCCCTCTCTTTCTCTCTCTTTCTATTTATCTATCTATCTATCTATCTATCTATCTATCTATCTATCTATCTATCTATCTATCTATCTATCTATCTATCTATCTATCTATCTATCTATCTATCTCTCTCTCCCATAAACGACTGCATGGGTAACTTTGCTATGCAAGCGGCTCGCGAAGACGCAAAAATCCCCGCGAACACGCAAAAAACCCCGCGAACACGCAAAAAACAAAATCCGCAAATTCGCACAAATTCGCAAATTTTGCGGATCGCGAATTCGCAAATCCCCAAATTCGCCGATCGCAAATTCGCAAAATTCGCCTATGCTTACTTTGTACACCACGCTCCCCTTGCTGGCCAAAAGTAGCCAGACTCATGGCTGATAAATACATTCTGGAGCCGACAGAAGGATTAGGACAACAGAGCTCCCTTAAACCATAAAAGTCGGACCATGCCTGGAAAGTTGGACCGTCTTTGAGAGCGCCTTACTTATCCATCATAATTGATTGATTACCTCCAATTTTTTTCCCCCCACGCTTAGTGCACCTACATTTGAGTTGCTCCATGCTGGGAAGACCGCTGAAGCCAGCGCTTCTGGTTTATAGGGTGAGAGCACCTTGCCTTATATATCTTTCCACTTGTAACTGTTTTATTACTAGATTCAGTCTCTGCTTTTTAACACTCCTTGTTTTACCCCCTTCCCTCTTGACATGGGCTCGTTTTTAAATTTATTTTGCAGCTTGCACTGATTGGCACTAGCCAGATAAACCATTACTAGTTGGGCTAGGTTGATGACGTGACTCACTACCACCCCTTGTCACCTCCCCCTTTTTTGTCATCCCTATGCAGGTATCACTAGAAGTGGCGGGACTCTCTGTCCGCCCCCTGAGTCCAGTGGTAGGTTGAACACTTTCACCATACAACGGTGTAGATAGCTTCTTTTTTAGGTCCTGACAAAATGCACTGTATCTTTTTGAAGACTCAGCATGAAACATGTTGACCAGTAACACAGAGTAGAGCATTGCTCTCCTGGATCATTGCACCAGCGAGCAGCCTCTCCTCACGATTTTTAATAAGGCAGATTACCACGTTAATAAATTTACCCAGTGGACTATCTAACCTTTTTTAATTCACCACCCATCCACATCTACACTCTTTCCCTAGGGTCCTCACACCCACGGCACCAGACGGCAGGAACAAAAGATCTCTGTTTAAGAGCCCATCTATGGGTGCCCGTCAGGTATTGCACCGCCGACCCGACGAGGAGCAAACCCATATGATTATGTGTGAGGGTTTTAGTTCCGAAGGGGAGATTCCCCCTTAAGTGTGCCTCCATCCACTTCCTGGTTCACTTCCCCCTCTTCTAACCTCCTTGTCAGGGGAACTGTGCACCACTCGTTGTTTTGAAATTAAAAGTTAGCACTTATTAAATGTAATAAGGTAACTCATTGTTACCCTATGACATGAGTGAAAAACACATTTTAAGAGTGTTTCAATACTAGACATGTAAAGCTTAAAAGTACATGTCCAACTTCTTAAATACACTGCACCCTACCTTCTGGGTTGTGTAGGACCTACCCTAGGGATGACATATATATTAAATCGAAGGTTTAGGCCTGGCAAAATGTTTATTTTGCCAGGTCAAAATGGCAGTTTAAAACTGCACACACATGCAGCAATGCAGGGTGGAGACATGTTTAAAAGGCTACATAATTGGGTGGCACAATCAGAGCTGGAGGCCCACTAGTAGCATCTAATTTACAAGCCCTGGATACCTGTAGAACCACTTTACTAGAGGCTAACAAGTAAACTATATGGGTCAAATTAGTGTATGAAAATGTTACCATGTTTAAAGGGGAGAGCACAAGCACTTCACTGGTTAACGGTAGGCCTGTGCGAAGATGGACGTCCGCAAGCGGTGGCGTACTCTGAGAACGGCCGTTCGCACTGATCTTCTTGCCACTTGGGTAGAAATTCTAACCGAGCGGCAGCTCACACTTGTCAACTTACTTTTAGCGAGCGCGAGTGGGAAAAAATCTTTGCTATGCGGAGCAGAGTTTTCTTCACTCTGCAAGGAGTGGAGAAAACTCCGCATACGCACCGGATTTCGTCACCCAGGCCTAGTTAATGGTGGGAAAATGAACAGAGTTCTAAAGCCAGAAAACACAAAGTCAGCAAAGACACGAGGGTTAAAGGCAAAAAGATGAGGGACAACCACGCCAAGGATGTCAGGTCCAACAATAAACAACCTGGACTTTGTGGAGAAAAGGACAAGGGGTTTGACCAATCAGCAACCTGAAGGAGTTCAATAGTTGACTGGTTGATAGATATTTCAGTATGAGCGGAATTCATCTTCTCGGGGATATTTGTTTAGAGAGGAATTGGCCTGACAAGGTGTACTTGAAGGAGTCTCATCTGATGGTCCTGATTTTCAGACTCTCTGCAGACTTTTACTGATCGAATGGTCCTGTCAGATGTTGAGTTCATGGCACTGTAATTATGTCTCTCCTCTGCCCTGTGATGTTCTAGCAAGCTCATGATACAGATGGCAGAGGTTTTGAGTACCATAGGGGAAAGACATTTCCCTAACAACATTCTAAACATGGCATGTGATTGTCTTGAAACTACTACTATAGACAGTTCTTAGTCTTCTGGAAGAGGGAGAGTGCTCCCTGTATTCTGAGAGATGCATGACACACTGTGCTTTCCACAAATTCAAGCTGTGTCCTAAATTGCACAAGCAAGGACAGCACACTCTCCAAAGTGGTCACAGGAACTACCACCTCTTTTGCCTGCTGCATCCAAGTAGGGTATAGTGTTGTGTACAGTGCTTAACTTGTAAAAGAATGAGTGTTAGTGCCCAGGACTTTGCTCTGAAGCCCACGGTCAGTGCAATTGAACGCCTGCATGCCAAATACCATGCCAAATACCATGGAAGCATAGTCCTAAACCCACCTCATGCCTCTTTAATCCACTACCAGACACTCCCAGACCATTTATCTCATTCTTGCAGGTTCCTGCCTGACTATGTGACAATTTTTCTCTCTTTCTCTAGCTTTCTATTTGTTCCACCTTTTTTACTGTTGTAAATGTCTGATGCAGAAAAATAAGTTTCAGTCCCCAAAAAAGAATTCGGGTGTTCCCCACTGGCAACCACCAGCTCAAATTCGGCACTGAAACGTTTGGAATATGACCTGTTAGCTTCAATCTAATCTGGAGCCCAAACATGCTGCAATGCCTGTTTTTCTTTAGCTAATGACTCCAATGTATAATATAAGGATTTTCTAATTTGCCGTTATTGTTTAGAGTTTTATTTTTTAAAAGTCTTTAATATTGTTACCACTGTGCTTTTGAGGAATATGTTCATATATTTTTAATCTGGTTGTTGATATATACATTTCTAAACTGTGTACTTACTAGAAATAGAAATTGAATTAAATAATTTCCCACAAAATCAATTACAGATCTAAAAGGGTGCCTGGTTCACATGTCCTAGTATTGTATGTTCATTATCATGATCATTATCTAGTCAGTATCACAAGCTCACTCAGTGTGCACAGACCGAATGCTATATTCAAACTGGTTTATGGGCAGACAGTATTTGCCACATTTGCCAGGTGGCTGACTGATGACCGTTCCTCCATGTAAAACTTCAAGACATACCAGAAGAGCAGAGAGAGGTGGGATTGCCTTCCTACATGTTTGTGGTCAGTGCAAGAATAGTCAATACCTCTCTGGCTGAAGGAATCTTTTCACATTCCTTCAGTCACAGGGGAAGGCACTTGCTCCCTTACAGGTGGCCAGAATGTTCCTTTTTCTTCAACATGGTCATTAATAGTTGCCCCAGTACCATGAGGCATACAAGCAGTTAGGGATCCCTTTGTAGGCATAACCTCTGAACTGTTGGTGTGGCTTCTGAGTGGGACCTGCTGTAAGCATTATTGGCAAAACCATTATGCTGCCTGCAGGAGGCCCACCTTCCTGGTTACATAAAATGCTCTCAATGCTGTCTCCTTCACAGCATAACTGCCCTTTTTAGGTCGAGCCTGGGCAGCACCTGCGCTGCTCTGTGAGGCATGCTGTACTTAGGTATGGACTTCAAGCTCCACCCATATTTTTCATTGGCTTGTGTCATTATCCACTGTAAACTGTGACTTTTCATTGGTCAATAAGCTTAGTAGGCCTTCCTTAGTACTGCCTTGTCTTATTTTGTAACCTCCCCTGTTACCCGTGTTGTTACTCAGTAGGTTTTAATTACAGCCTCTGAGCGCTATTTTCTCAAATAGCTTTGTCCTGCTTGATGTTGCATGCAGGACACGCTCTCTCCTAACACTTTAAAAAAAAATCTTTATAGTACGGGCGCCGAACGCATTTGCAATGCAATAGGTCTCACATTTGCAAGCGTTTAAGCTATTGGCATTGTAAATGACAAGGCCTTTTTTCTGTTTTAAAACAGCACATAAATAAAAGACATTGTCATTTACAATGCCAATAGCTCAAACTCTCGTAAATGCGAGAGATATTGCATTGCAAATGCTTGTTTTTATATACATCTGCGGGGAAGGAATGAGCTTCTCTTGTGTTCTTTATCCAGCCGGGTTACATAAGGTGGCAGTTTATCAGAGGAATCTTGTCTGAGGGACAGGACTTATGTCTTTTCTGGGAAGGGGCAAGACCCTCGTTATTATCGTTATTATCGCATGGCCCTGTGACCTTGCCAGGCAGTTTGTACTATACTCTAACCACTTATGAGCAACAGGAACTGCCAAACTGGATACGCTGCAGATACCAGTGTGGCAGGCAGCTAGTAGTATTTGATATGTCTCTAGTCGGTATTCCAGAGTTCCTTCAGTTTTTCAGTTTGAAAATTCTTCCTTAACCGAGGCAGGTTTTTTAGTAGCATTGAAGTGCTTCTGTCGAGGGCATTAGTGGTTTATTTCTGCCCTTTCTTGATGGGCCCTAATTGTGGCTCGGGCTTTAATGTAAAAGAGGGCATATAGCAGCAGAAAGGCCCTAGTGGTGGCCCACTATAAACCCGAACAAATGTGGGATCAGAATATTGTTGTCGGAATGCCGTCTGACCTAAATATTGTGTTCTAAATATTGTTTACAAAAATATCTCCCGAATGGAGTTAATGATGGTAAAACACACCCAATGGGACAATGTAATAGCAAAGAATATTTGGGCATAGTATATAGGTATGTAACATTGTAACTCACAAACCCTGCTGCCCATTTTTGTAAAGGATATCTAGGGCATGATGTCTATGTCAGCCTGCATTTCTGTATGCAGAATTCTGACACAGCATTCCATTCTACAACAACATGATGAAGAGTTCCCTTCTAAACCTCCATTGTGTTTGTCTAATAACTTACAATAGACATCAATTTCCAAAATAAAACAAGTAATTGGTGATAGATAGGAAGAAGGAAATTGAAATTAGCATGTCATCATAAGACACATTTTTATTCTTTCAAATGTTTTTCTTAACTAAGAAAGTCAAATGATCAAGAACATGTAAAGGAAATTCTGGCAGATGAATTAATGGGACCTAAGTGCTTGAAAGGAGATGCTGTCATCAATGTGCAAATGTAATTATTTGAACCGTTCCTTTGATTCCTGCTTTATAAATATACACGGGACAGTCCTCTATTATATGCTTATGAATATTAACTGCGCAGAACGATAAGAAACAACCCTTAAAGTGAAACAGCCTCAGATGTATTCCTCCTCGTTCTACTGCTTCAAAGACATCTTAAAAATGCATATGAACGAAATCGCCTGCTTTGTTCACCTTTCACGTATTTGGTTTGGTCAATCAGTCGTCTTTGCTCACCATGTAAGATAATATCAAGAAATTAATTATATGTTTTAGCTATCAGTAGAAATAAAATCTTTGAATAGCAGAACCGATATTTTATTTTGTTACAGCTGCTAAAAATGTAAGCACAGTAATAAGGCTCTTAGCGCAAGTATTTGTTTTCTAAGATAGTTTGAACTAGACCCACAGCCAGGGTGTTAGAGCACTATACTTAATGGAAACAAGCGAGGGGGGTAGGAGGGAAACAAACATACAAGTTACAGAAACAGGCAATAGTAGCTATCGTCCAATCCCGGATAACAGATATTATTACTTCATGTATGTTGAATGAACACGTTTCTGTGGTCGGGGGTAGGTAGTAAGTGTTTCCTTAAGATTTTCTTGAGTTCCTTTGTTGAGGCAGCAAGATAAGTATGGGTTGGGAGAAAGTGTACTTCAGTGCCAGGGCTGGTGTTCCTGAACTGATATGTTTTTTATTTTTATATATTTCTGTCAATGTTTTCATATTGTGCATGTTTTCAAAAAATGCAGAAAGAAATAAAATTGCATCATTGCCACAATCATTCCTATTGGCTTTACCAGTGCTAGTTGTTAATAGAGGAGAGCTTTACTTCTATTCTACCCAGAGTTAGTGAGTTATTTATTGGGGATTCTGAAGTACCTAGGTGTAACGCCTTGTAGGTAATCCATGCAGATTTGCATATGAAGTGTACCTCAAGGGGTAGCCAGAATAATTGTAATGAGGTCAAATTTCTAGAACCCTGACATGGGTCGGACAGCATAGTGCAGGACTGCTTTACAGGCGCATGCTGAGTGTTAGGGAGGGTGGACTATTTCTTATTTATTGTTACTAGGTGGTCATGAAATTGTGCCTATTTGCACAATATTATATGCAACTGTAGGTGTGCGTCATTTGTCCTGGTTATGTCTGCGGTGGTTAATGTCTGTAGGATTTCATTTTACTTTACAATTTAATCAGCATCGCCTAAACTCCATAAGTACCTAATAAGGGACGCCAGTCATCCCTGATAGTCAGCAACAAATTTCTGAAGTCTGTCCATCTTTATCTGAATATCTTTGTGAATGTGTCCACTCGCATGAACTTGAGAGGATCCTCCTGAACCGTGATTGTTGTACTTGTAATTGTGGAACAATCAGAGAGTGCACAGTGCAACAAAACTCACATTATTGCAGATTATTCTGTGCACAACTTTAGCCCATTATCATACAACAGGCAGTTTGGGCACGCTGTGTGGCAAGTAATCAGAAAACACGTAAAAAGCATGGAGCACCATTGTAGAATGCTGCCGTCCGTACCGAAAAGAAGCGGCAGACGGTCGGCAGGCTAAGCAAACACAAAGAGATGATGGACTGGGCGCTGACACGTTTCAGACACTCACCCCCAGTCTGGGTTGAATCCATCATCATTCTTTAACTCACTTCGCCACCCCAGTTTAAACCCAGTGTCCGACATTAGGTTCACAATGGAGCTGTAGTGTGTAAGGTAGCATGGAGATGTTTATATATAACCACAAAACCTCACGAAGGACCTGAGGGAGGGAACTAGAGGCACGGGGTGCTAGGAGAGGCAGCCTCCAAACTATAATGTTTACCACAAAAGAGCCGCTCCTAGTATGATGACCTAGGTGCTACAGTGTACTAGTGTTAATTTGTAAGTGCAAGCATCTCACAAAAACTGAAAGACTGGTACCACACACCACCTGGTGTCATGCTTCATCATTGACCAGTACTTGCCCTCTAAAAACTTGGTTTGATAGAGGGCGGGCAGGCATACACCTGAAGACAGGGATGCACTTCTAAAGCTAAGTGGGGGCCCTTACAAAAAAGTGAAGTTAAAATGCCATTTCAGATGTCATACTTATTTTAATGTAACTGGCATCTGTAGGGTGTTTAAAATCAATGGTCGGTGTGATGGGGATTCTATTGTCCCCCCAACGTACTATAAATGGTCAACATGTTTATGCCTGCTGGCCCCAAGGGGTCTGTGGCATTCATCAGGACCTATACTACATAAACGGGCTCCGCCCTTACCGTGCTTTGTTGGTGAGGGTTACACTTGGTGGGGTGAGCAATTTCACTTGCCACCGTATAAGCGACTAAAATTAACGACTGTAGGAAAAAGAAAACAAAAAGTGAAGTTCCAGACACAAGTGATACAATAACAAGTCTGGCAAAGGTCATCTAGTATGCCACATACTCATGCAAGTAAAACAATCGTGGCTATAAGTGCATCCAGTAGTGTCATTCATCTGTGCACTTAGAAAAAAACCTGGGAACATGGTTCCCAATGCTTACCCTAACCAATGGGACCTGCTAGCCGCATAGGAGAGTGAAGAGGGGAGACCCCTTTGGTCAAGTGCTAAAAACAGAGGAGAAACAAAACAGAAATCCCAAGGGGGAGTTTAAAAGCATGTCCCAGGAGTATTCTGCATACTGTTATTCAGACTGATGTCAACAGCTGGTTATACGTCTAAAGCATGTTATACAGCCTCCAGATCCAAAGCCTCTTCCCTACCGATAAGCCATATACACCACTCCTTCCCTCTCCCCAGCCCTAAAAACCATCCCGCCCCCTGCCATGTAACCTAAATCCCAGTCCCTAGCCCTGGAAAATATCCGACCCTGAGCCTGAAACCCTGCACCTGTCCTGAGCCCTAAAACCCGAACCCCAGCCCTGAAACACCCTTGTGTGGTGTTCATCTGCTAACACTGTCCCCAGCCTTGAGCCCTAAAACCTGGCCTCCCATCCTGAAAACTACCCTGACCCCAGCCCTGACCACAAATCTCTCACTTGCCCTGAGCCCGAAAACCCAGCCCAGAAAACACTTACCAAGCTGCATCCCGATCCCTTTGATGTCATAATGACTTTTACCTCAAACACCTCCCACCCCTGCCCATTCCCTCTGAAGGCGGTTCTGTGCTTAGTTTTGAGCGCTAACTACCTTTACCGTGAATATGCCTTAACCGCCTTTACAATGAAAATCATTGTAAAGGCATGCGTGGTAAGGCAAAATAGTTGAAAATCATGTGTGGTAAAGGCTATGTATGGTAAAGATAGTCGCGTTGTAAGGCACGAGTTGTAAATGTAACGCGTGGTAACAGCTGTGTTGTAATGGCTGTATCTCCAAACATGGCTACTCAGTTCTTACCGCACTCTACACAGCAGTTATAACACGTATTGGCAAAGACTATAGGCCTCACTTTTTAAACCTTGTAATGCTAGACAAAATAGATCAACTAATAACACCACTGGGTTTGAGCTCCCAACAGTAAGGCCAAGACACTGACCTATATCTAACTAAACAAATGCCAATACTGTTCCTTTCTCTATGCTCTCATTTGGGCGAACATATTGAAATTCAAACAACATGTGCCATGGACTTTCAGTTCTGTCTTGAATAAATATTTTCCTTTTTATTATTTTTCATATCAAAATTTCAACATTTTCAGAACATAGTCGGGTTGTGTTATTTGAACAGCTTGATTAAGAGAAGGTAGGAACCAGTTAAGAGGTAAAAAAAAGGAGAGCATTTAGAATTTGAGAGTGAGTGTAAGAAGAATTTCTGTTTGTCTTGCAGCTATTTGGTCCTGAAGAGAACTCTACAATCGTCACAAGTTCCAAACGTGTAGACCAGTTACTTTTCAGCCTTAAGAATGCTCAACAAAGCTTGAATTGTGTATAGAAAAAATACAATGTGATTAAATTGTTTACTATGATTTATCGGAATTAAGACAAAAAAGACCAAACTAAATTGTAAATAGAAGGTGACGGCTGTGAATGTGTTGAATGAATGTCAGATCGTCTGAAAAGGTTGAGTGAGTGATTGAATGGGAGAATTAGGAATGTGAATTTTTTATGTGATAATTGTTTTCAGTTGTGATGTCAAAAATTTAAATGTTCTGAAAATGTTGAAAGTTTGATATGAAAAATAATAAAAAGGAAAAGATTTGTTCAAGACAGAACTGGAAGTCCATGGCACATGTTGTTTGAATTTCAATATGTTCGCCCAAATGAGAGCATAAAGAAAGGAACAGTATTGGCATTTGTTTAGTTAGAGAAAGACAAAATAGATCTGGCATTTTGTTAGGGGAAGTGTTTGGTAATAGTTAGTCAACGTTGTGTGTGTTGCTGTCACAGAAAATAATATAATGAACCGACCTCTTGGTCTACAACAAAATGGACACTGGGACTAGGAGCCCATTGTTTACCCGAATGCACTAGCACAGTTAACTTGTATCCTCAAAGAAGAAAGTTATAAAAAAGGATGTGGAAGGAAGGATGAAATTTGAATTCTAAACGATGACCTCAAATGGCAAAAAGTTGTAAAAGATTGCACAATAGATAATTTTGACAATGGGCCAGTACTTTCAGTTTAGCTGTAAGACAATCTATGTGGGCACAAGCCTTTGTGAACAAAATGAAGATGTAAATCCAAAATGTTTGACAACAGCAAATTAATGTGCAAGCGTGATTAGTGAATAACCTAAGCCTGACATTAAGAAAAACATAGAGACCCAATTCCTAAACAAAAGAGACATGCACCAAGATTTGAAATTTTATAATATCAGAAAGGTAAATATATCAAATGCACACTAACTATTCATTACAAGCTACACCACACATTGCTTCGGAAGTGTAAAATAAGCATTGGCAAAGACAATAGGTCTCATCTATACAAGAGCAAACAGCTTTGGAAATGGGTTTTTGTGTGATGTTGAACACCAGTGTGACTGCTGTTCAGCATGTCTATAAACCATTGGTGTGGAGTGTGGTAGAGTCGAGTGGGGAAGCAGAGTGTCCGAGAGTGGAGTGGGGGAGTAGAGTGCTGTAGAGTGGATTTGTTAGAGTCAGTGCTTTAAATGGGAAAAAATAAGTGCAGGTACTCATCAAATTGAGCTGTGGACATGGACGGGACTTTAGGTGGGGTTTGAGGCGGGCATGGTGCCAGCATCCAGTGAGATCAAGATATTCTCGGAGTACATATGGGAATGTTGATGGAGAAATAGATATTGTTTGTGTGTATATTACTTCACCGACACTGGCACTGAAATACAAATTATATAAACTGCATAGTTGATATAAGATATAGAGTTGCATTTTCATGGTAAGTATTGATTTATTTATGTAGGAGTTTTATGCAGCGCTGTGCATAGCGTCATTATAACTTCACCGTGCCAATATATGAAGAAGTATTCATATTTCTATTGGGCATGCCGTATTCATTATGTGTTGATGAGCAGCCTGTGCAGCACAGAACTCTATTGCACTGAAAAGTTATCAGCATAGTCTGCTGAAATAGAATAACTTTTTTCTATATCAGCTCATAGTGCACGTTTGTGACACACATACTCGTAAGTACACATACAGACACTTACTTACACGAACATCATTCGCTAAAACTGGTTTTTACAAATGCAATATCCAAGTAGTACTTTAAATGCATGTGTTTACCCTGATGATTAGAGGCATCCCCCTCCTCTCTCGGCCTGACAACAGGCACGCCAATGTAATCATTTCCCATGTTTCATACAGCCCATTATGACTGCAAGAGAAAGGCGCACAAACTTTTCTCAAATTCATACCAATCTGGGATTTGGGGCCATATGTATCAACAAACCCTTTTGCGATTCCTAAATAGCGATTTTTGAGGAATCGCTATTTAGGAATCGCAAAATGGTATGTATGAAGAAAATCGCTTTTTTTTTAGCGATTCCTTAATCTTCCTTATTTGCGAATTCGCATTTTGCGAATTCGCAATTAAGGAATAATTTCCAATGCATTCCTATGGGCCAGGAGGCCCATAGGAATGATTGCAAAATAATTCTCAAATTGCGAATTCGCAATTTGCTAATCGCAATTTGAGAATTATTTCAAGGGTGCAGGGGTTCTCAAAGACACCCTGCTGCACCCCTGAAATCAGCATGTGTGTGCATATGGCGCACATACATGCCCTATGGGCATGTATGTGCGTGACATGCCACATTTAAAAATGCCAATTTGTGCATTTTAATGAAAAAATCGCAATTTACCACCAATTGAAAGTTGGTGGTAAATTGCGATTTCTTAAGCTAAAATCGCTATTTCATTTCATTTTTCAATCTTTATTTCGACCATTTGGTCATAAAAGATACACATACAATAAAATCACATAGATTCTGTCAAATTTAATAAAACATCAGTACATGATTTTAAGATCAGAGCCAACAATAAAAACAAGTATTAAAAATAAGAGCGATTCTAAAGTCTACCCAGCATTTTTCAAAAATCGATTACGGATAAACCAAACGTTCATAAAGAATTTGGAAAGTGCAAAAACAGTTGGGCCAGAAACATCGGATTTTAAAATCCTATACATAGGTGCGTATTCCCTGCCACCCAAATTCTTAATCAAAGGCAGCAGCCAGTGCTTTCTGGCTGCCTTATAAGCTGGGCAGAAAAAGATCACATGCAAATCATTTTCCTCTTTTTCAACGCAAAGAGGACAGTACTTATTGGAAGGGACTATTGAAAATTGCATCATACATAGCATTTAAGGAATCGCAAAATTGTGATTCCTTAAATGCTATAGCAAAATAAGGAATCGCAAATATTTGCGATTCCTTAAGATGCGATTTTTTGATACATATCAATAAATGCAAAACAGCCTTTTGCGATTCGCAAAGGCCGAAATTCGGCGAATTTCGACCTTTGTGAATCAAAAAAGGCTTGATACATATGGCCCTTAGTGCGTAGTGCTACATTGGTATTTTGTGGGTAGCGCTACCTGCTGCCTGCCCAAAAGTAAAAGGAGTCCTGACCAGAAAGTTCCTTGACATATTATTTTGTTTCACTAGCAAATTTCTGAAACTGCTTTTCCCATGATAGCAAAACTAATATAAGACTGCCGTTTCACCTCGAGGCTCTGTGCTGTAATAATCCGGATCTCTAGGTGGTGAAGCAGAAGAGTGAGAGAAGCTATGTAAATAAAAAATCTGAGCAGGTTTTGGTTTAATTGGGGCCTTATTGGTACTGGCGGCCATCTAGGAACGTCTGTGGATTTCACACGTTCACGGCTCATTTGGTAGCCAGCAGAGGCTCATCTAGAACCAAACTGCGGGGGGCTACTGAAAAGTTTCGGGGGGCTGATTTTCCAGCAATAGTCAGTGGAGATTCGAGGGCTCTAAAAGTGTGAAAATACAACAAAGCCTCAGTAACAAGTAAATGGTATTTTAAAGACCTGTGAAGTACTCGGATGCAGCTGTGTGTGTCGCCCAGGAAGCTCTCTCAACCCTGAGTGATACACACGGCGGGGAAGGGGCTGGGGGGTGGGCTGAAGCCCTTTAAGCTCTATGGGCGTTGCATGCCCGATAACCAGTCTCATCAGAAACCTGTCCAAGCAACGCTGTTACACGTTCGTAATATAAGCCTGGCTACTGCCCCAGAGTACCGGTACTCTCCCTGGCCAAGGAGAAGTTCCGGTACTCTAGGTGGAACAATTTGGAAGTGCCGGTACTCAGTACCGGTGAGTACCGGCCCATTTAAAGCACTGGTTAGAGTACAGTGTTGTAAAGTGGAGTAGGGGGTAGAGTGTCACAGAATTGAGTAAAGGGGAGTGCAGTTCAATGGTTCAGAGGCAGAGAGTGTCGTAGAGTGCAGTGGCTTAGAGTGGTGTGGGGTGGAGTGGATAGGGATAGTGGGGTGGATTGTATTGGAGAAGAGTGGGATCGATTGTATTGCAGTAGAGTGGCTTGGAGTGGGGTGGATTGAAATGGAGGAGATGGATTGAAGTTGGGTGGATTAGATTGGATTGAGGTGGGTTCATTGGACTGAAGTGATAAGACTAGGGACGGGTAGAATTGGATTGAGGTGGGATGGATTGGATTGGAGTGGACTGGGGTGGTTTTGAGTGGGGTGATTTGGAATGGGTTGGAGTGGAATGGGGTGGATTAGATAGGACTGGCCCACAGTGGATTGGATTGGACTGGAGTGGGGTGGATTGGACTGGAGTGAGGTGGATTAGATTGGAGTGAAGTGGATTAGAGTGGTGTGGGCTGGATGAATTGGAGTGGGGTGGGATGAACTGGGTTGGGGTGGACTGAGCTGCGGTGGGGTGGGTTGGATTGGACTGGGGTAGAGTGGGTGACTGGAGTGGGATGGATTTGAGTAATGTGGATTGAATTTGGGTTGATTGGGTGGGCTGGACTGGAGTGGGGTAGAATGGGGTGGAAGAGATATGGGTGGGGTGGACTGCAGTGGGGTGGATTGGGGTGAGGTGGGATGGATTGGTGTGTGGTGGATTAGACTGAAGTGGGGTGGATTGGAGGGGGTGAATCAGATTTGAGTAGGGTGGATTGGGTGGGGTGGACTGAAGTGGGGTGGAATAGAGTGGAGTTGGTGGATTGGAGTGAGGTTGACTGGATTGGAGTGGGGTGGATTGAAATGGGGTTGAATCGATCCAGGTGGGTTGGACTGCAGTGGGGTGGATTAGATTGAAATGAGGTGAGGTGGGGTAGGTCGAATAGGGGTGGAGTTGGTTGGAATGGGGTGAGGTGGGGTGGATTGTAGTGGGGTGGATAAGAATGAAGTGGGTGGATTGGAGTGGGGTGAATCAGATTGAGTGGTGGATTAGACTGAGTGGGGTGGAATGGAGTGGAGTGGGGTAGACTGGATAGAGTGGGGTAGACTGGATTGGGGTGGATTGGATTAAGGAGGGGTAGATTGGATCACGGAGGTTTAGATTGCAGTTTAGTGCGATGGATTGGAGTAGGATGGGTGGGTTGGAGTGGGTGTGTTTGGAGTGGGTTGCAGTGGGATGGATTGGAGTGGAATACAATGGATTTCAGTGGTTTGTATTGTGGTGGATTGGACTGGAGTGGGGTGGATTGGATTGGAGTGGGGGATTGTAGTGGGGGAATTGGACACAAACACTTCCGGTTTCACCAGTGCGCCTCCGAGAGATTCTGCTCTATGGGGGGCCGGCGATTACAGGGATAGTCAGAGTGGAGCTGCGGGGGCCTAAGAAGAGGTAAAATGTAACAAAGCCTCATTAACATGCAAATGGTCTTTTAAAGACCGGTGAAGTGCTCGGGTGCGGCTGTGTGTGTGCCAGGAAAGCTGTTGCAGCCCGGGGTGAGATGACAGAGGGTGACAGAGGGAGGTAGAGGGAGGGAGACAGAGGGAGAGGGAGGGAGGGAAAGGAAGGGAGAGAGAGGGAGACAGAGAAAGGGAGACAGAGGGAGAGGGAGACAGAGGGAGGGAGGGACACAGAGGGTGACAGACAGAGGGAGGGAGACAGACAGAGGGAGGAGGGTGACAGAGTGAGGGAGACAGAGGGAGGGAGACCAAGGGAGGAGACAGAGGGAGGGAAACAGAGGGACAGTGACAGAGGGAGACAGAGGGTGACAGACAGAGGGAGACAGACAGATGGAGACAGATGGAGGGAGACAGAGTGATAGGAAGGGTGACAGACAGAGGGAGGGAGACAGAGGGAGGGAGACAGAAGAAGAAGACAGAGAGAGGGTGACAGAAGAAGACAGAGAGAGGGTGTCAGGGGGAGACAGAGGAAGGGTGAGGGAGACAGAGAGGGAGACAGAGAGAGGGAGACAGAGAGGGAGACAGACAGAGGGAGACAGAGTGAGATAGAGAGAGGGAGACAGAGGGAGAGAGACAGAGGTAGGGAGACAGAGGGACAGAGATAGAGAGAGGGATACAGAGGGATGGACACAGAGGGACAGAGACAGAGGGAGACAGACAGAGGGAGGGAGACAGACAGAGGGAGGGAGACAGATAGAGGGAGACAGATAGAGGGAGACAGATAGAGGGAGACAGAGGGAGGGAGCAGGGCCGGACTGGCCATAGCCGGCACCGGGCGTTTCCCCGGTAGGCCGCTAGGGTGGGGGCCGGTTTTAGGCCCCTGGGGGACCGTTTTTGTTACCGGGGGTCGGCAATGTCGGCCCTCGGTAACAAAATCAGCAGAAACCGTCCGTCGCAAACTGCTCACCTGCACTCCCCCTGACCCCAGGGGGGGGGGCAGCTGAGCAGTTTGCCAGGGCCGGTTTCTGTTCTCAGTCCGGCCCTGGGAGGGAGACAGACCGAATGAGGGAGACAGAGTGAGAGAGAGAGAGAGACGGAGAGAGAGGGGGAGTGAGACAGTCAGAGTGAGGGAGACAGAGGGAGGGAGGGAGGGAGAGGGAGAGATAGCGAGAGAGAGAGAGGGAGAGAGATAGAGAGATAGAGAGATAGAGAGAGAGAGAGAGAGAGAGAGAGATATGTGCGTATGTCGGGTCTGGTGGCTCAGTGGACGAAGGCTCATGGTCACAGTTTTTTCGTGTCTCTAGCCCCTCACCCCTCACCCACTGACCCCGCCACCACCAGTGTGGCCTTCGGCCACAAACCACACTGTAAATTTGGCCCCCGAGAGAACGTTTGTGAGTAACCTTGCTCTAGCGAATGCTATCGCTGTTTGACCCTAAAAAGGACTACTTTGATCCCAATGGGAACACCAGTGGGACAATAGAATCATCAATCAAATGCCATTTTCTTGATGGGCAGCCTATCCAAGAAACAGCAGATCATGAAAAAACCCTGAAAGCCAATGGCTGAAGTAGGCTGACCCAAATCCCACTTCCTCCGTACACCTTCTTGCATATATATATACATATATATTTAAATATTGAAAACATGAGGTTTCCCAGACAGCTAAAGCTGTCTTTAATGAGATATGAAATGTAATAATGTCAGAAGTTTTATCATTAAATATACCTATATTAAGCCATGACCTAAATGCAGTAGCAGGAAAGAAAATCAATAGCATTTAAGTCTCCCAAGTGAGCATGAATTGCATGCTTCAGTATATTTGGAACATGCACATACTTTATATCCAAACATCAACTTGCTAGTTTTCTGACAGTACGCTCATTTGTCACTCTATTATCCGTTTTTCATTTTACTAATTCAACAATTTTTCCTGAAAGCTTGCAATAGCCAAAAAATCATTTTCACATTTTCACATTCCCATTTCTGAAGCCTACAATTGGTCTTTTAATATTACTCTCCTTCCTCTTCTCACCAATAAATAAAATATGTGAACAGCATTTTATGAAAGGTTACATGTGGTGCTTTTTCTGACCATATATACCTTTCATGGGAAGGGGTAGCGTTAAGACGCTCTGAGACACTGTTTACATTCAAATAAAGCCCACTATGCACCACCATCAAATGCGACAGCATTGATTTTAAAACATTTTGCTGTTAAAAATAATTCAATAATTCAAAGGTTTTGACTAGTGGCGTACCTATCTTATCCTCTCCCTTTTTATTTTACAAATGGGTTCATTGAAGACACACAGGGCCTTAGAGAGCAATACAGTCACACCAATGGTACACACAAAAATAATCATATTTAAAAACATTGCAGAGAAAGAAAAACACACTGCTGGCTAGCTGCGCATGCTCAAGAAACATATTCTGGGCCCAAATTGGAGCAAGAGAGATGAGGTGAGGATCAACAGCATTCAAGTGGCCGCGTTGCACAACGTGGTCAACTTGAGATCAATATTGTTCAGCATTGCCCCAGACAAGATTTCTAATTGAACAGGTTGCGGCATGTGGTAACTACAGGCACAACACTACCTCAGATCCAGTTTTCAGTGTCCTTTTGCTAAAGCTGTTTTAGAGAATCTCAAGCAGCCCCTGCATGTCCAAAAAGGTGCGTCTTCTTCCAATGACAAACGTGGAAGGAAAAAGCAACAAGCTGTTCAAGCCCAAATAGAAGAGCTCTTTTTTGAGGATATGCACCTCTTACCTTGTGAAGAATATAGAGGACTACTCTATGCAAGGAGGAAGTCAGAAGGATACTCACTTGTATTAGCCATGGACTTTCACACCCAGAAATATATGGGCTTTGCTAATTCTAGACTAGCCAGAGGAAAGGTATGTGAGGATTTGTGTAGGAAACCCAGTGACTGAATTACGGCATGGGAAATAAGTGGATTTGACTGTGACAGTCCTGAGGAAGACCGAAGTGACCTCTTGGGGCACAATTGTAGGGGTCGAAACATGTTGACTTTAGCAGTGGTAGGAGGGAAGTCTTGAGGAACCTCATTTTCTCCATAAGACAATTTCCCATCCTCTTTCATTATTTTTTAATCCTGATAAGGGTATCAAAATTGGGTTTAATAAAGTAATTCTTTCTATTGGCACCCTTAATCAGTTTTAAACACATCCTTACTGCACTTTTTCAGCCGCACTAACAGCAGATCCACGAGGTGTTCACTTGCACGTTCTATCACTCATGTATGTTATTCGTTGTACGTATTGACTGATTGTGTTGTACGTCCTGTAACGTGGAATTAATTATTTTTCCCCCTCCCTAATGCTCCGCCCTGGATGTGGCTACACCAGGGCGTTTGTAGCAGGCCCTATGATGAAGCATGTCACATATTTCGGTATGTGAGTGAGTGCAGTTTTTCCAAATTGGAGAATTTTCTTTTGTTGTAGTTGTGCACTCTATATACCCCTTGTGTGTGATCATTTGGTTAAACTAGGGGGCCTGGGGTATCGGAGTTTAAACTATCTTGGCCCTCTCCCGTTTTGGGTGTGGATCATGTGAGGATTTGTGTCAGACTCAAACTCCTACTAGCATCTACATCCGAATGTCACTGCAGGAATGATATGGATCTGACCAGTCTCCTTTCCTATTCACAGTGCAGAAGATGTCCAAGGCTGTGCTCAGTGCTGATGGTGAACAAAGGGGAGGGGGGATAGACAGATGAGAGAAGCACACAAGAGGCCTCGTCAGTTTGTAGTCACACAGCTTGTCTGTGTAGAGTGTAGATAGAGGTTCTCTCGGAGTTTCTGTAGTCTCCTATCAGTGTCAGCTTTTCTAATACTAAACAGAACACAAAACTATTATAACTCTCTATTCTTACATCTACTCAAAAAAGTGCAGGTTTTTCATTTGCAAAGAGTGTCCATAGTTGGTCAATTCTACTGGAAATGAGCCAGACACAAGATTTAATCTAGTAACTGATGCACTGCGGTAAACATCCAGCTAGGCAGTGGCACAGTACCCTTATCCTTTTAAAGCTTAAAGGATTATCATGAGACTGGGATTATTTTAATGCCCCACAGAGCCGGTTAATGCACCACAACTTGAGACATCAATCAGAATCAAAGGTTCATGCTACATCTGCATAGAGATAGTTGTGATAACACAACTTTGAGAATGTGACAGAAGTGGCTCTACAGGAGTCCTACAATCCAAACAAGTAATATCGAACTCTACATAGTTAACACAAACCTGAGGCCTTTAAAGACAGCACTGGAAGAGATTAACTAATTCCGAGGATGCAAGGAAAGTCTTTGAGGTAATTATGAAGTGCAACAAACAGAAAATGTTTATGAAGATGTTCTCAATGTCTAGTTTGAAGAGAAACTCAATTGAAGTCAGGAACACAGATGAAGAGCGAAGCCTAAGCAGAAGAACAAGGTGAAGAGATGAGCCCATCCAGAGGGTTCCTCTCATCAACAGGGAGGAAAGCCAAGCATCTTGCCATGGATTAATGACTTTTATAGACTGTTGGTTCCTCGAATCCTGCAGTAGATCATTGAATCATTGAACCATTTATTCCACGGGACCTCAAAAAGAGAGAATTCTCTGGATGTAGCTACATGGGTAGCCCATGTTAAAAGACTGTATACCGATGACCCGACTGGCACCCCGCAGAACAGTGCCTTAACATCTGGAGCGGGACATGGAAACACCCTAGCAGAGCCGGCAGTCCCTCCAGTCGCTTCAACTTTCCCAAGCAAAGGGGAGGTCCGTTCAATTCTAAAAAGTTATACGACAGAACGGAGCCCCCGGCCCTAGTGGTCTACCAGTTTCCCTTTTTAGGGACGATATAGACTACTGGTCAGACACCTTGGGGCAATTATATGCAGAATGTAGTCTACTGGGGGACGTTCCAGACTCCTGGAGGGGTTCACTGTTGCAACCAATATATAAAAAAGGGCCAAACACTGACCCTGTGAACTACCAAATGATCGCTCTCCTGGACATCGAGGGCAAGGCCTATGCAAGCTTACTTTTGGCTGAATTAGTGGACTGGGTCGAGGCGAAAGGACTTTTGCCCTTTTATCAGACCGGGTTTAGACCAGGGGGTTCAACTGTGGATAACATTGTTGCCCTGTCATATCTAGCCCAGCAAGCAGTGTCCCATTGCACCCGCCGCTTTTTGCCTGTTTCATCGACTACTCTGCAGCCTTCAATGGTGTAGGCCGATCCATCCCTTGACAGAAACTGGCTCGCTGGAACATCAGTCCACCCCAATTACAAGCCATTAAATCACTATACTCGCGTACCTGGGTAAGGGTCAAACTCACCAGGCAGTCCGCTACAGGGAAAATTAGTACAGACCGGGGGCTAAAGCAGGGATGTGTCCTGGCCCGATGCTCTTCAATCTGTATACTGCGGATCTGGGCCGGGCACTGCATGGAGCCTCACTAGCCATGCCCAGGATTGGCCTCACAAAGATAAAGCTGCTGCAGTATGCCGATGATCTGGTTCTTTTTGACCGTACTAAAATAGGTCTTCAAAAAGCGCTTACAGCCCTTTCGGTATACAAAGCTCCGAACAAGATGGTCGCTAATTCAACGAAGTCCAAAATAGTACATTTTGGCCATTACCCTAAAAAAAGGGGGCAAAGTGGCAGTTGGGCACGCTGACTCTGGACTGTGTCAAATCTTACAACTACCTTGGGGTTTGGATCAGCGAATTGGTACGCCACAGTTACACCTCCACAAACTACAACAGAAGGGGAAAATGGTCACTTATGCCCTTTGCAAATTGTACGCTACTCTGGATAGCCCTACAACAATGACCATACAATGAGTCCTGAGGTCCACACTTTTACCGTCCCTCAATTACGCACAACAGGCACTCCCAGGGAAATTTGCGCAAGACCTGGAAAAAATACATAGCACCGCCTACACAAAGATATTCTGTCTACCAGCTTGCACCAGGAACACCTTAATTTGTTGGAATTTAACCTCAATCAACAAATACAAGAGGAGCTGGCGACTCTTTCGAAATACTTTTTCTTAACAACGGCGGCCCCCATAAACTCTATGAAGGCGGTTTTAAAATCTATTTTCCTACAAACCAGCAATCCATGGTCTGCCTGTCTACCCTTAGCTAAAGATCTTCAGCAGCTTGCCACAGAGAATTGGGACCCCAGCTTAACCAACTATGCTATCATCAAGGCAACAATAAAACAGCAATTGCGGCTACGCTCTCGTACTTTGGATATGGAATCCCTGGCAGCAAGCGGCTTTCATGAGACCCAAAGTCTCCCGCACACACAGTTCAGCCAGAAACTCCGCCTTAGGCAGGCTGTGGGGAGGCAAGCCTAACACAGGATCTTAGCTGCCAGATTACACCCTCTTCCGTTAAAAGAACTATATCTTACCGCGAACCCAAGGCCTTGTATCAGGGAGTGCCGCTTCAGCAATTACAAACGAGAATCCTTGGCATACATTCTAGTTTGCTGTCCAGCCCTCCAGCCAGCTCGTAGAACTTATCTTAGACCAATCCTTCTTCAACTGGGCACCCGTACAGCAAAAGAGGCAGTCCAACAACTTTACACTTTGGACATTGTAAAGCACATGGCGAGCTTCGGGAAATTTGTTTACCACACTTGCACACTATTGAAGGGCAACTCTCCACATGCCGAGTCAGGAGCACCCTCTGGAATTCCGTCAAAAGCTGGGCCCGGATTGTGGAGGCTTGGAGAAAACTGAACTTTTGACTTGCTTTGCCCATAACAGGTTTTTCTCAAATTTCCGTCTTATTTTATAAACAAAAACAAATGGTGGTTTTTAATAATTTTTAGAACAAATATTTATTGTTTTATATTTCTAAAAGTGGTTTTTCTCCTGTTTTAAAATATGATGCTTTTTGTAATGGTTTTGATTAACCACACAAATAAAAAGTCATTCATTCATTCATCATTGAATCTCCGAATCCTCGAATTCTCCGTCAGATCCTTGAATCTTGCAGTAGATCTTTAAATTCCACTGTTGCCTGCAAATGGCTTTTGGGGTTCCCTCATGGGAGCAGGATTGACTGTGATGGTGATGGGTTAGGGCAAAACTGGACACCACACATATTACAACGTGGGTAGAATGACTCCTGTCCCAGAGTGCAGACAACATTTACTGTTGCAATGCCCTGATCAAGGTGTGTAAGGGACAGCAAAGAAGGCCCACGACCAGAGTTGAATGGGAGTGGGGGCAGGCACTCCAAGCCATGTCAATTTGGATACATTTCTACAGATCTGCAGCAAATACTGTGCAGGGTTCTGTTAGCTATAAAATAAAATAGATTATTCTGGTAGTATACCTAGCCTGTCTAGCGCCATGAAGCCACCCGGTGTAAATGCGCTCTATAAATACCCATTAACATTAACATTAACATTAGCCATTCATTAAAATATTATATATATCATTTGCATTCAGTGTTCTAGTGCTAATGAGTGTGACCGGGTAGACATATTTGGTCCCAGATCCCCGCTGGTTTCTTCTCCACCTGGCTGGGCTCCGGAACAATCTGGAATAAAGAAACCAAAACAATATGAAACAGACATAGAAGGGAACATGGAGAGAGAAGAAAGGATAGTGGGGAAAGGTACCATAAAAAGGAAGATCTGATCACTTTTTAGCAGGAAGGGAGAGGCGAGGAATCCAAGCACAGACTCCAGGAACCACAACAGCATTGGGAACAGAAATGCTACATGAGTCCCCAACTCCACTGGAGTTTGCAAGGCTGAAGAGAAGCACAGCACAGAATAGAAGCCAGAACAATAGAAGACGCTTGAATTTTGGAACACCGAGGGCGGTAGATGATCTCAGCAAAGAGATACATACAGGAGCCTAGATTGAGGAGTGCTGGAATCCCCTCCCTCTGAGGAGTGGTGTTGACTCGCCACAGTTCAGGAGGACCTTGGTCAGGCACAGTGGGTGTCACAGGACAGTGGTTTAAAGGATTGCATGGGGAGGGGAAGTGTTGGGGCTTTTTTCGAAAGGAAAGGACTTTGTGGAGGTTGCGATGGGAGGGGGGGCAAAGGAGTCTATGAGTCCCAGGACTGATAAAGGAGAAAAAGAGAAACTCTAAACCTTGCGATCACCCAGGAATATAGGGGAAATACAATGAATTACACAAACACAGACAGCATAGAGAAGAAAGCCAAAAAGAAAAGTAGGAAGGAATTGACAAGAAGGACATTTTTTGTATTTTATTTTATTTTATGTTTGTTTGTTTCATCTTGCATGATACTTACCTGGTCCTTTTCTTCACAAGCTCCACAATGGTTACGATTCATAAACCTGGGAAAGCAAAGGAGTACTGTGGCTCTTATCGCCCAATCTCCCCCATAAACATGGAGACCAAACTCCTAGCCGCAATCCTAGCTAAAAGGCTCCTGACAGTAATCACCAATCTAATCTACTGCGAACAGTTGGGCTTCGTGCCCAAGCGACCTGGTAGATTCAACCTACTTAGACTATACAATTGGCTGAAAACCGTACAAGCCTGAGAAGAAGCCCATTTACTACTATCCCTAGATGCTATAAAGGACTTTGATGCAGTTCATTGCCCTTTCCTGAGAGAGGTTCTAGTAAAATATGGTTTTGGCCCCAAATTTTAGGCATGATAGCATTACTATATAGGGACCCGGTAGCTCATGTGTGAGTGAATGGGGAAATACATGCGCAATTCCCAATACAACGGGCACCCGTCGATGTCCCTGTTACTATTTACTCTTATATTACAGCCATCGGCTCGCATAGTCTGCACCCACACAGGAATCACTGGATTTAAGGAAAGAGATGATAGTCTAGGTGATGAATGCTTCTCACGTTATGCAGATGACGTACTAATATATGTCACCAACCCGCGCACAACTCTTCCAATCCTATTTCAAACTTTCAAAACATATGGGGGACATGCAGGTTATAGGATTAACTGGGAAAAATAGAGCCTCTTCCCAGCTGGACAGCACTTAGAAGCAGTGGATCTCCTGTTCCGGATGCACGTGGATGAAGAGGGGTTTAGAATACCTCTGACTTTACGTCAATATGAATAAAGAAACTAGCGTGGGGGTTCCTTGTGGATTTTCAAGCAGAGGTTGAGAGGAGGAGGAAACTACCATTGACAATGATGGGTAGGGCCCCAATATATAAAATATAATGCAACCAACGCTGCTTTATGTCGTCCAAAATACCTACTACAAGATACCCGAGGACATCTTCAATAAAATACAAGTATCGCTCTGGACCCTAGTGTGGGACGGCTGACACCTGAGGGTGGCACTATTCGCTCTACAGTGAAATCAGTATAATGGTGGTATTACCCTGCCAGATATAAAGGCATATTATTATATGGCACACAGCATTGTAATTAATGATTGGTGTCATAGACAGGGGGCTCATTCGACATACGCCTTGGAGAGAATACAATTCCAGTCACGTCCCTATATACATTACATATATGAGGGGAAAAGAGGTCACAAAACTGTTAGCAGCAATTCAGGTGGCGATAGATGCCTGGAAAGGAGTGGAGAGATGGATGAACTGAACTAGGAAAGTAACCCACGGGACCCCTCTGTGGGAAGGACTGAGAGAGATTACAAAATTGAAGGGCTTTCTGGTGTAGGATACACTGCGTATTTCTAAATTAGGAGATATCTTTGGGGGGGGCACAATGATCACCTTTCAGGCCATCCAACAGGTATACCACCCCTATCTTACCCAGTATTATAAATACCTTCAACTTCGAAACGCCTGGCTAGCTGAGAACCATGACAATGAGAAGATACCGGAATACGCAACTCTGGAAGGGAGATTGCTCATGGGTGAAAGCAGTGTCCTGGACATATAAAATGATCACAAACAGCGGGCCGGAAACACTGCAAAATTGAAGGCTCATTGGGAGCAAGAAATGGGTGAACTAGATGATCTGGATTAGGATGCCACCTTAATGCACCCTAGAGAAGTGGTCATCAAATCCAGACTTAGATTACTTCAGTTCAAACTTCTACACAGGGTTCATTATGACAAAGTCAGATTACACAGATTTGGCAAGGCCAACTCAGCTAACTGTCTCAGATGCTGGGCGGAAATAGGGTCATTTATACACACATTATGGGAGTATCCTACAATCACTGCATACTGGCCAAAAGTCGTTAGAAAACTTACTGGGATCATGGAAGTCACAGTACCATTAGACTCCAAATACATTCTCCTGGATATTCCCATAGAGATAGACATCCCTCGACCCAAACTATTTTTTTGCAACTTAAGGCCGATAGTGGCTAAGAGAGATGTAGCCAGATGCTGGAGTGCCTCAAACCCCCAAACAATTCAGGAGTGGGCATGTGCCACAGATTCTGAAACTCCACCTGGCCACCCTATTGTCTCGGGCTGCTGCTCCATATTAGAGCCCCTCAGACATTACATTGACTTTTTTATCAAGCAATTTGTCCCTGATACCAAATGCTACATAAAAGATAGCATGTCAATGATAAACATGATTGAGGAACACCCTTTTGATCCCACATCCAGCACCATGTGCACACTGGATGTGGAATCACTCTACACCAACTCCCCTCAATTTGAGTCACTCCGTGTAATTGAGAAAGTATTCAATACACGACCACACCCGCATAATGTTCCATCCCTATTCATTCTCCAACTTCTGGAAATATCTCTGACAAAGAATTTCTTCCTATTTGAGGGACACTTTTTTGGCCACGTACGTGGAACATCCATGGGAGCTATTTTTGCTCCCAACCTGGCCATCCTATATATAGACAGCATTGAAATATCTTACATCCTGAATACTTCCAATCTTTTCCACAGTGGCATTGCCCTGTGGAAACGTTATATTGACGACATTTTTATGTTATGGACTGACTCTACAGACTCCCTTACCCACCTTCTACACTGGCTTAATAACAACAGCGGGGGATTAAATATACACTCTCTATGAGTAAAGATTCAATCCCCTTCCATGATCTTGAAATCAAACACACGGATGGCTGTCTGACCACCAGTCTCTACCACAAGCGCACTGAGCGTAACACCCTGCTTAACTACAGCAGCCATCATCCCCGTGTCTTGAGAGACTCCCTTCCTTTCTCGCAGTTCCTCCGTATCCGAAGGAACTGCTACTTTAAGGAAGAATATTTCACTGAAGCTAAAACTCTGAGCAATAAGCTTAGGAATAGAGGCTACCCACGAAATTGGTACGCCGCTCCCTCAAACGGGCATGGTAGGTTTGGGTTCTATTAGAACCCAAACCTAAGATAAACCAGGACAGACTCATATGTGTGACAACTTTCTCCCCAGCGTCCAACGCCATAAGAAAAAGCATATTAAAACACTGGCCAGTACTGATTGCAGGCGAATTACAACTAGAACGCCCAATGTTCGCCTTCAAAAGAGCCAAAAATATAAAAGACCACTTGGTACGGGCATCCCTCCCACAGCCCACACCAAAAACAACACTCAATGATGAATGGGGATTGCCCACCCTCACTGGCCATGTGAAATGTGGTAATTGTATAGCATGCGACTCTACCATTGAGGGGAAGACTTTTTCATTTGGCACAATCAACTATGATAGAAAACACCTCACTAATTGCAACTCTTCAAATGTTCTGTATGCAATTTTTTGCCCCTGCAAGAAGATCTATGTAGGTCAAACTACCCAGAAGGTAAAGCTTCGCACTGGGCAGCACCGCAACAGGATAAGATGCAACAGTGCAAACGCTCCCTTGGTCGAACATTTAAAGGAAAAGGGACACAATGAAAGAGACCTTACCTGGACAATTATCACGTTGATCAAACCTCCTCCGTGAGGTGCGGATGTTTCACAACTATTGAACAAAGAGGAACTAAATAGGATACTACAAACTAACAGTATCCGTAATGGACTAAAGCGTCTTGAAGACTGGATGTCACTCCTTTAATCCAGTATCCTAACTCATTGTTCAATCACACTTTATTGACTTCCTACGATTCTGTGCCTTTCCTCCCTACGATAAAGTTTTATTGCGAATAATTAGAATGTAAATTATAAATATGTACATAGGTTTTGCACACTTTTATTTATCAGAGCACCTTCACCACCTTGTCTCACTTCACCCATATTTTTATGTCCTCTCACACAGCCCATTGAGGAAACCCCACTCCAAGATGGCCGCCACTACTCGTGCGCCAGTACTCTTTCTATTTTCTCACCATTTCCCTTGTGTCATCTACTCTAAGATGGCTGCCTTGATCCTGGCAGTCATGTGACACTCAAGCTTGCTCCCCTACTGGCCCATCAGAAATCACCCTTCCAAGATGGTCGCCGCACCATTGGCATCAGTCCATTTTCTATTTCTCTCCATTCTCACGTGACACCCTTATAGCCAGCTTCCTAGACCGGCTCATTAGCTATCCCCGCCTGAGAAGCTGTGTACCGCGATCGTGCTATCGGCACAGAAGTAACTAAGTTTGGCAACTCCCTACCCACCCACTCCTCCCTACTCCCATCTTGAGCAACTAGTGACTCAACCCTTTCTCCACAGCAAACCGCGATTCAGACAGTCTCGGAGAGAAACGCGGGATCTCGCGACACAGACCCGCTTGTGAAGGGTAATTATTAACTGGCTTTTAGGTCCACGCTGAGTTCCCTTCAGACATTTCCGACTTTTTTCATGGTGATTTCATTTTCCTTCTCAGGTGTCTCACTGCCCAAAGTCGCCTTTACAGATTGGATTCCAGGTCCCATAACAGAAAACCTCCCTGGTAATTCTCATTATCTGCCACCTCATGGGCAACACACCGCGCCCCTTCCCCCCTACTGTAACTCACTGCCCGGTGCCGGTTATTTCACTTTACCATCTTTTTGGGTAATGCACTTCTCGGCCTGCGTCGTCTAGTTCACTTTACCAGCATCTAGTTCCTTCCCTGTTCTGCGCCTCATAAACTAATATACAACGACAATGCGCTCTCTAGGGCAAAACCGTGCAGTATACTACTCCATGATTCCACCGTACTTGCCCCTCTTCAATGCACTGCGCCGTATGTCACTACTATGTCACAACTTGGAATTTATAAGCTGAGTTGTGTATACAGAAGGAATTCTGATACATCCCCTGTTAAGGCACACCGGGGGCGTTCAAAGATATGATTCGCAGTATAAACGAGTGTTTAGTTCACAGTTTTAAAGGCTTTATTCGCAATTATTCACACTGATATTCACAACATATCAGTGACAGCGTGGGTCCATTTAGCTGGAGCATAAACTTGTCCCCAATGCATTTCGGGCACAAATGCCCTTGATCACGGAGTGCTGTAGAGGAAGCCAAAGGAGGTAGGGTAAGGAACTGTGCAAGCTTATAAAAAGTGGAGGACGGGTCTTATACGTGGTCTAGGTGAGGGGCTGTGTATTACAAGTAACCCGAATCAAGTGAACTGGTGCGGCGGAATTAATACGTGAGGGAATGGGTGATGTGGGAGTCTAATCGCGTGTGCTTAAAAAGGCGGAACGCATGCTTTTATCAAAAGGTCATAACCTGAGGCGTTAACGGCAAACTTACTTCATGCTAACGCATAGCGTGGACTGCAGTTCATTCCATTCGTAGATCGCTGTCGGGAGTGTGTGTGGGTGGGGGTTATTCATGCAGTGACTGGGAACGCGTCTGCGGCGCGTTAGAAATCGACAAAGGACTAGGTGCAGAGTGTGGTGCAAACGGGCTCAGTGCTCTGAATGGCGGCCATATTGTAATGGGGTGAAGTGTTAAGGTGACGATTTCCAAGTTTCAATCTTATGTTGGACTTATGACTAAATGAACATAAGTCCAACATAAGATTGAAACTTGAAAAATCCAATGTCGCTATGCATTTCCTTGAATCCCGCCATACCATCGCCCAGTTGAAATTCCTTGTATTGGAAATCGTCACCAAAAAAGAAGGAATTGACCACCATAAACTGTTATTGAAACGAGAACTCGAGTGGATTTACCGTTTGCAGACTCTGAAACCTTTTGGTCTGAACGATCGAATTGAATTTAGTTGTTACCTGTAACTCTTTGTCTACGTTACTGTATTGTGTACATTGCTCCGATACTTATTACTTTCGACCCCCCTTTACACCGTTTCCTTAACACTTCACCCCATTACAATATGGCCGCCATTCAGAGCACTGAGCCCGTTTGCACCACACTCTGCACCTAGTCCTTTGTCAATTTCTAACGCGCCGCAGACGCGTTCCCAGTCACTGCATGAATAACCCCCACCCACACACACTCCCGACAGCGATCTACGAATGGAATGAACTGCAGTCCACGCTATGCGTTAGCATGAAGTAAGTTTGCCGTTAACGCCTCTGGTTATGACCTTTTGATAAAAGCATGCGTTCCGCCTTTTTAAGCACACGCGATTAGACTCCCACACCACCCATTCCCTCACGTATTAATTCCGCCGCACCAGTTCACTTGATTCGGGTTACTTGTAATACACAGCCCCTCACCTAGACCACGTATAAGACCCGTCCTCCACTTTTTATAAGCTTGCACAGTTCCTTACCCTACCTCCTTTGGCTTCCTCTACAGCACTCCGTGATCAAGGGCATTTGTGCCCGAAATGCATTGGGGACAAGTTTATGCACCAGCTAAATGGACCCACGCTGTCACTGATATGTTGTGAATATCAGTGTGAATAATTGCGAATAAAGCCTTTAAAACTGTGAACTACACACTCGTTTATACTGCAAATCATATCTTTGAACGCCCCCGGTGTGCCTTAACAGGGGATGTATCAGAAGTCCTTCTGTATACACAACTCAGCTTATAATTTTTAAGGTGCATGGACGGATAGCACCACCCTTGAGAGCACCCAAAATCAATCCAGCGAGCCTACTTGGGAATAGTGATTAAGCCCGCAGTGCACCCCCTACTCCTTATATTTTTGACAACTTGGAATTTCTCATATTTCATTGCACTGCGCCATATGTCACAACCTTTATTTTTCCCCCTTGACTTTACCAGCATCTACAGCCTTATTCATGAAGGCTAAATCGGCTCGCAAAGGGCCGGATTCTGAGAATCCGGCCCTTTGCGAGTGCGATTTTTGCATTTGGGATTCAGCATCCCAAATGCAAAAATCGCTAATTGCGATGTCGCAAATGTGCGAGGAATTACATTTAAGGAATCTCTATTAGAGATTCCTTAAATGCAATTCAACATCCAATTTAAATTTGCAAATTCGCAATTTCTTGCCGCAATTTACCGCGAGGTCAGACCTCGCGGTAAATTGCGAAAACTCAGAAAAATGCATTTAAATGCATTTTTCTGAGGTGCATGTTACACACACACATGTCCTTTGGACATGTGTGTGTGCAACACCTGTGTGAAATGTCATTTGAGGGGTGCTACAGGGTGTCCTGTGGACACCCCTGGCACCCTTCAAATCGCAATCTTATTTGCGATTAGCTAATTGCTAATCGCAAATAAGGAATACTCCCCATTCATTCCTACGGGCCTTTTCGCCCATAGGAATCAATGGCGAGTTATTCCTTATTTGCGATTAGCAATTTGCTAATCGCAAATAAGGAATCAGTAGGAATCGCATTTTATTATGCGATTCCTACATGATTACCGTTTTGCGAGTCCTTAATAGCGAATCGCTATGATTCGCTATTAGGGGCTCGCAAAACGGCCCCTTCATGAATAAGGCTGCTAGTTCCATCCCAGTACTGCGCCTCATAAACTAATATACCATGAAAATGCGCTCTCTAGGGCAAAACCGTGCAGTATACAACTCCATGGTTCCACCGTACTTGCCCCTCTTCAATGCACTGCGCCGTATGTCACTACTATGTAGGAACTTGGAATTTCTCGTAATTCATTGCTCTGCGCCATATGTCACAACTTTTATTTTTCAGCTTTGACTTCATTATCTATGATACAAATGTATTACCGTATTGCGCCGTTTTTTAGCTTAAATGTTTCCGCGGGTGGTAAAGACGTTTCTACTTTCCATTCTACGCTCACTACGCTGCATGCGCTGGGCGATAGTCACACTATGTTGGCAGTTGTAGGCCTCACCACCACTCTATTGAGGCACAAATATTCAAGCTATGCCGTGATTTTATAGTGATGTCGCCACTTCTTTAATTAATAACTATCACCACTAAAATGCATTCATGTCACGGTTGGTCATTTTTACACATGCCTAGCAACATAATCACAATGTTCTCTCTCCTTTTGTTTCCCCGTATCTCCTTTTTCACTATGTTGATTGTTTGTAGTATAAAAGGTAATTATTATTTAATTCCAAGACAAACATGATTTATATTCTTGTCCTGAAGATGATGCCATGTATTTAAGGTTTCGGCATCGAAACGTCGTCGACACATTAGTACCATATGTACCTAAAATGTTCGTAAATGCTTTGCACAATGGTGCTCAAAAACTCAATCAAGTCTGTTCACTGATTACAAGTATACAGACCGCCTTGTTCGCTCTTGCCTGAATTTTTTATTTTTTTTGTAAACTTTATTGTGGAAAACAACATCATTACAAGTATGGGCCTACAACCACAGGGGCCGGCCGCTAGTACATGGAAAGCAATGGTGTGACATCACAAAGCAGCGACTGATCCCTTGGAGATCCAGCAGAATACAGGATACAGTTCTCAGCAACACAGGATGTAGTCAGGATATAGATATTTTAAGTTTTTTGAAAAGGAACAAATAGAAAAACAAACAAAACAAAAAACTGAAGGCGAGAAGCGTTCTAGGCAATGTCGGGCACCGATGGGGGGTACCTGCATTATCGGATAGAGAATCAGGAAGGCAGTAGGAATGACCAAGGGGGGGAGGCAGTGAGGAAGTCAAACAATCAGGGAAAAGAGTAAATTATTGCAGGAACCTCAGGATCAGGGGGACAGAGAAATGTCCGAAGTGTCTTCGAACGGGGGGTGCAGATGTTCCCTCTGTAGGTGTTCCATTGACCCCAAATTTTACTCCATGCCCTCGGCTTGCCCCTAGCCAAATATACCGGCTTCTCTCTAAACATGCACCGGTCCATATTCTCCTTCCATACCGACACGGTGGGAGGCCGTTGGGAACCCCACAGCTGCGCAATATCTCTTTGCGATCATGTTCCCAAGTGCCGCTCACCGGGTCTGGGCAACATTGTAATCATTAGGCTCACACACATTCAACAGACATCTACGAGCCTCAGGCAGCAAAGTGACCCCGGTGACACACTCCATTACCACATGCACACGTTGCCAACACGCCGCCAACTCACGGCACTCCCAAAGGATATGCAGAAAGGTGGCACTCATTCCACAGCCGCGCTTACACAACCCATCCGAGGAAAAACCATAGCAACCAAGCGAGGACCCGTAACATACACACGATGAAGGATTTTGAGCTGGACGAGACGGAGACGGGCAGGAATGGCGACCTCTTTCGGGGAGGATAGTGCGGACTGCCAGTTTTCGTCATCCAACTCCAACCCGTCTCCGGTCCAGGCCTCCCTGAGACACACAAGGAGATCTGCAAGATTGTTAATCAATTTCTTATAAATAAAGGAGATCGTACTATCGGGCAGATGACCGTCAAGTATACGGTCCTCGAGTGGGGAAGATTCAGGAACATTAACACCGGCTGTGAAGACAGAAAGCAAAGCGTGGCAAACCTGTGCATACCTGAAGAACTCCCTATCACTCAACTCGTACTCACTTTGAAGCACCGCAAAGGTCTTAACCGCGCCTTTCACCCAAAGATCACCCACTCTGCTGATACCAATCATATCCCAGTTCTCGAAACCTTTCGTTGTCTAGAGGCATCCCAATCTTTCAGAGGCATACAAAGGGGTCGCTCGTGTCAATCGATCATTCCATCCCATGGCCGCATTGGCATCTTTCCACATGCACACCGCAATCTTGGTGGGTCCCACTAGGCTCTTCCCCACCGTCCAAAAGTAGAGCGCTCGGTTGAAGTTACCGCCGGGCAATTGATATTTATCCATCTCGAAAGCCGGATTCGGACCTGGTGCATACGTCGCATGGTTGATGGCGGACAACTGGGAGGCCCAATAATACCTCCTGATGTCCGGGAGCGCGATGCCCCCGTCATACCAGGGGAGAGTCAGTTTTGCAAGAGCGATGCGTGCGCGACCGTCCCAAACAAGCCTCCTCTGTAAACCTTCCACCTCCCGAAAGCAGCCCGCCGGAATAACATCGAAAAAGTTCTGAAGTGCGTAGAGAAATCGATGCAGGGACATAATTTTAAAGAGCGCCGCTCGACCAAGTGGCGACAACGGCAATCTACGCCACGGAGCCACGTCCAACTTCAATCGTCGGAGAGGAGGAAGGAGATTTTGCTCGTAGCGGGCAGCTGGGTCTAACGATATATAGACCCCCAAATACTTGAAGCCGGATTGTGAAATTTGAATGGGAAACCTACTCGGTAAGGGGGGAAGGCCGTCCGAGATGACGTAAACACAGGATTTAGACCAATTAATGATCAAACCGGAGTTCTTGCCGAAAGAAGTGAGAACGTCGAAAAGGACGTTAAGGGATTTACGAGGAGAGGTGAGGTACAAAAGATATCGTCGGCGTACAACGAGACTCGGTCTTCAAAGTCGGGGTCCCACTGAATGCCCTTTATCGACGGCTCCCATCGGAGCCAGGCTGCAAGCGGTTCTAGAGCAAGAGCAAAGAGCAGGGGGGACAGCGGCACCCCTGCCTAGTACCCCTCCCGAGAGCAAAGGACTGGGACACTCTACCATTGACCTATACCTGAGCCAGTGGGTCCGTATATAAAAGTCTCACCCAACTGATAAATTCCGCACCGAAACCGAACTTCGCCAGAGTGGCCCAGAGATACGGCCATTCTATCGTATCAAAGGCCATCGTGGCATCCAAGGAGGCCAAGATGGCTGGCTCCGGAAGAGACTCCGCCCTAGCGAGAACACCATGTAAGCGTCGCAAATTAAGAGCAGTGTTCCGGTGCGGAATAAAACCGGATTGATCCAGATGGATCAGGTCACGAATTACAGTGAGTAGACGATTAGCAAGGACCTTGGCGAGTATCTTCAGTTCAGCATTCAATAGGGAGATAGGGCGGTATGACGCACAACGATCACGAGGCTTGCCCTCCTTGGGAATTACTACGACGGTTGCCAGACGCTGGTCACAGGGGAGGGTGCCAAGATCACGCGACTCCATAAACATATCGCGGAGATATGGTGCGACTTTGTCCGGGCGCAGTTTGTAAAGTTCAATAGGCAAGCCGTTTGGGCCCATAGCCTTGCCAGAACGGAGGGAACGGATTGCGGTCGCAATCTCGTCGACCGACAACGAGGCCTCCATGCACTCTCGATCATCCTCAGACAGGCGGGGCAGCGCGATGTCCCTCAGCAGTAAACGAGAGTCATCCTCGTCTCTATCAGACACCGGGGAGTAGACCACACGGAAATAGTGAGCAAAACACTCCACCATCTCACCAGGGTCAGTCACATTCACACCATCCGAGGTCTGAATCACAGGGACCACACGATTTTCTCTTTCCTTCTAATCAAGCCAGGCGATCAATTTACCCGCCTTATCCCAACATCATACAGTCTACCTTGCTGTTCCCTGTACATTGTCTTGGCAGCATCTGTAACAAGGGATTTATAGTCAAACTGCTTCAAACTAAGGGCGTGGAGTCTATCATGGGTGACACCTACGTCTAGGTCAGCCTCCAACTCTAGTATTTCCGCCTCCAAATTCACGACCTCCTTATTCCTAGCATTCTTCGTCTCAGCTATTAAGGATAGGGCCTGTCCACGAATAACAGTTTTGAAGGCTTCCCACAGGGGCACTGAGGACAAAACGGACCCCTTGTTCTCTAGGAAATAGTGATCCAGGGACATTATCAGGCTGTTACGGGTCTTGGGATTGCGCAGGTACCAAGGATTGATAGGGGCGATGCACCCCGCAGCGTGTATCCCCGCATCGAAACTAAGCCACAAAGGGGAATGATCTGAGATGCCCCGGGCCAAGTGTCTGATCTCTCCGACGTAAGAAGACTGGACAGCAGGCATAAGGATGTAATCAAGCCTGGAAAGATTCCCATGGGCCCCGGAGTGAAAGGTGTATTGACATTGGGTCGGATGCATTAACCTCCAGCAATCTACCAGACCAAAGGTGTCCAAGAACCCACCAAGCCATGATTGGGAATTGGGAAGATCCCTGGGGGGGTGGCGATCTAAACCGCCTGAAAGCACAGAATTAAAATCCCCACCCATGAGGAGAAGGCTGTCAGGGAGCTCCAGCATCATTTGGCCAACATCCGAGAAAGTAGAGGTCTGGAGACCCGGGGGAACGTATACAGTAACCAATGAAAGAGTCTTACCCTCCCACCGTCCAGTGAGGGCGGCGTAGCGCCCTCTGTCGTCAAGGATCACGTCGTCAATCTCTAGAGGGAGAGAAGACCAGACCAGAATACCGACCCCTCTGGAACCAGTGGTGAACCCAGAGTGTGCAACCAAGCGATAACCCCACCTATTCATAGCATGACACACATTTCCCACCAAATGCGTCTCCTGCAAGAGTACCACATCAGGAGACAAACAACGCAAATATTTCAATACAACACCCCGTTTTATGCGATCCCCCAATCCATTGACGTTCCAAGATATCAACCTTAACCCACTACCTCCCATCCCCACAAGTGATGCATGAGTCACCCCACAGAGAGCTGGACACCTGAAGCAGAGAAGAAACCAATATGTCACCTTGAAAAAAGGGAATACATACACAAACACCCCATCCCACCCCCCAACCAAAACCCGTTACAACTCCCCCCTCCCTGCACCCCTGCAATAGACTAAGAAGCCACCCCAACATGCAGTGTGCCTGTCGCCCTAACAGACCCATTCTACAAAAAGACCCCGGAGGAGGAAAGAGGTCCGTCCCCAGCCGCCACCCGGACATGGACATCAATAAGACACAATATGCAAAAGAAATAGCACCCAGCTGAGCAATATCTGATGTTCGGAAATCAGGGACCGAAAAGTCACTTCCGTGTAGGCTCACCACCCTCGGCATCGCCAGGGTGCTCCGTCCGATCGCCTCGGCCAGGCAGGGAATCCAACCAGTCACTCACATTTTCCGGTCGATCGAAAAAGAAGGTCCGTTCCTCATATTCCACTCGAAGCCTAGTAGGGAAGAGCATCGCGTACTTTAGACCTAAGTCCCGAAGACGTTGTTTAACCCCCTGAACCTCAAGGATTTTATTGTAAGATCTAGACACATAGGTACCTCTGAAAAGCCCCCTTCATACAAAAATCTATACAAGGGGCTAATCCTGTGAAAGGCACCTCGAGATGTGGTTCCTGCCAATCCTGCAATGACATTATAGTAGGAGAATCATTTCAGCTAAATGGTTACAACATCAAAGCCAATGACCTATGGACGTGTAACACCAGTAATGTTATCTATTTGCTCCTATGTCCTTGTAATTTGGGATATGTGGGCGAAACTTCCAGACCCATAAAAATTCGGCTGACAGAACACAGGTCAGCTATTAAGACCAAAAAATTATCTGCACCCCTAGTTGCACATTTTAATGACTTTAAACATGCTCCATCAGATCTGCGATGGCGCATATTAGAGAAGATCAATATTCCCAACAGTAAGGGAGGAGAAAAGATACGAAAGAAACGAGAAGTCTTTTGGATCTTCTCCCTTAAGACTTTCACCCAGGGCCTCAATAATGAATTGCCCTGGGAGAATGCTATTCTATAAATACCTTATTCTGTATGATACCAGTGAGTAGAAACTGCTTACGGCTCCCACTAAGCATTAACGAGTATTCATACACAGAGAGTCCAAGCATTAGCCTTTATACATAATGTATTTTCATTTCCATTAGGTATAATTTTATGTTTCAATGTAATTTCCTGCTACTTATATTTATATCGTAGCTTTAACTATTTAGGTGCATACTATATTATGCAGTTCAGACAAATATACTCTACTCGGTATGAGCATCTTCTCATTTCTCTAATTAGAACGCTGATTTCTCTTTTCCCACATAATTACGCTGCCAGTGTCACACCTATATATACATAGACTATACTATTCAAGAGTATTGTCCCTTTAAGACACGCAGGTGAGAGTCCACCCAATTAAAAAGGTCCATATAAAAGTACGCCCGAAACCTCCAATGAGAGTCGTTCTTTTTTCGCAACCTGACCCGTTGGCAGAACCCCGGATGTAGCTGGTTCCCTTCAGCGCTCTCGGTAAGCTATCCTAGATCCTAGTTAGGATAGTCCAAGATATCTTAATGTTTTGACTCTCATGATATTAAAGCGTTCCCCTTTATCCAACAGGAACTGAATGCGCTTAGAAGGGCTCACGTTCGTTTTAATTCTATTTCAACTTTACCCGGATGCAGCCAGTTTCCTTCGGTGCTCACGGTAAGCGTCTGCGGGACTTAGTCAGAAATATCGATAGCTCCCTTAAGTTTTGCTGCCCATTACACTAAATTGTCCCCCCTTCATCCAACAGGGACTGTATGCACATTGAAGGGCTTACGTGCGTTTTGAATTTTATCCCTCTTCGCAGCAAGTCGGCTCAACAACCACATTTTACCAACTATGCACTTTAGACGAGCGAGACTTTAAAGCGTCCAAACCATTTTTTCAAAAGGTATATCTTGGCCATCGATTCCTGCCTAACTAATTCGTTTGATCACGCACTAAACAGATTTTTACATTTAATAAGGGTAATTATTTTCTCCATTAGGAGCCTCCTCGCCCCCTATGAAGCTGTACTAAAGTTCTTGTTACTTTCAGCTGCTATAAGTAATGGTTGTTCCTATCCATAACCGACTTTAACTTTACCATTAGGTAAGCTGTTTATATGCGAAACTCTAATATTAATCACAGGTTACTCGATCCTATTCTACATCGTGCAACTCTTTTCTCTCCCTTGATAGGTATCCAATACCACATTTTAATAAAGTATGGAATCTTCAAACTGAATGACCGGAACCCACTTTTTGAATTTATAAAATCTATTCCCAGGGTAAGAACGCAAAAGGAAAAACCTTTTCTTGTTATACCAACTTTAATACTAAGATGTGCACTAATGTGATCATACCATTTGACTTTAGGTTTTCTCTACCTTGTTTTTAAATCATTGGCTAAATAGAGAAGAGATTTGTAGCACGCCCTCGTACGCTGCCCACGCACAAATACATTAGGTAAGAGCATACTAATTTTGTGTATGGATATCAGGCTACCAATTTAAAAATAGGATAGCTCTATTCCCCTGTTTACATAAAATAGCACCCCATTTAGTTTAGGTCAACTAATCCAATAACTCCTAGCAAAATAATAAATACCCTTCTTCCTATTAACGCAGTAATTTCTTACTACTTATCTTTTTTGCTTTGTTTCATCTTTTCTTTTACCTTTACTGTTTACTGCCTTAGTAAATATTACTGCATTGGTCTTTCTCAAAAGTTTAGGAACAGACATGTGCATATATCTTTGTGAATATGCTTTTCGCAATTTGTATTTTGGATCTGTATATATAGATAAAAAAGGTTTCCATATCTGTGACAAGACCTAAAGTGATATGATAGCAAAACATGTATCAATGACTATCAGTAAAAAATAAATCTCTTTCAAGTGTAATATTTAATAAATAGGATAGCCAACATGCACATCCCTCTCTCTTTGTTAGTCGTCCCAAATGGAATTAAGGGAATGTTGGCCTTTATTATTGGGGACTACATTTGTTTGCAACGTCTGTGAACAATATTTATATCATGTCTTGTTCCTATAAACTATGGAGTATTTGCCAATTAAGTTATGTGTTGCTTCAAGACCAACGTACATGCATAGGTATTCTAACTGTTTAGTTGTCTTATTAAAGCGGCATATCATTAGCTTGGAATGAAGATTGCACTTTTACCAATAGAATGTAGTAACAAACTCTAAACTAGTTCAGTTGTAATCATGTGACGTTAGCATTACAATAATAGTAATACTATGTTATAATTATGTTTTACAGAGCTTGTTGATGGTTAAAGTCCTGATGAAGGCATATTGTATATGTCGAAACGCGTTGACTGGATGCCATTTGACCACTTTTTTATCTGTTTTGTGAATACATATGTATCATTATTTTTATCAATTGTGATTAATGCACTTAATTTTTATTACCCCTTTTTATTAAATTAAAATATGAATATTTTTTCTAACTGAACTAGTTTGTTTGTTGAATCTATTGTGTATTTTCCTCAGTGTATGCCTGGGATTGTTATTTCTCACATATTGTTTACCCTGTCCCAGGATATCTATCCTCATCAGGGGGTCCTTGCTACCTACAGCCCCTTAACCCCCTGAAAGCCCATCCTTTGTCTCTGGACAAGTTGAGCGAAGTCCGGGAAAAAATTGACAGTGGAGTTTTCAAATTTTACCGGGCCGCTCACTCTCGATGCCTGCAGGATCGCATCACGGTCTCTGAAGTGAAAGAGTTTTGCAATGATAGGCCGCGGAGGAGCGCCCGGCTTGGGCTTATCACCCGGAACCCAATGTGCGCGCTCCACTGTGAAAAACTTGCTCAGTCCAGAAGGGGCAAGATGGGTCAGGACTAGATCCTCAACCAGGAGGTCAACCGAATGAATCTCGGGATTTTCTGGGACACCTATGACGCGGATGTTGTTGCTCCTTGCCCTGTTCTCAAAATCCTCCAGCCGATGGGACATCAGGTCATTGGCCGATTTCAAATTGCCAAGTTCGGTTTGGAGTTCCGACACATCGGCTGTGAGGTTGGAACTCTTCAAATCCAGTGACTTCACTTTCTCATTGGTCTTGGACAGGTCGGCCCGGATCAAGGTGACATCAATGGCGACCGTGTCAATTTTATGAGCCAGAGCCTCATATTGCTGGCCGATGGTCTCCTTCATGTTGGTGATAGCGCCCAGGAGCGTAAGGGTCTTCTCTGGCGTCCTCCGGGGTACGGCTGGAGAGCCCAGGAGATCCTTTGGCTTGAGTGTACCGGTCCATAACATTTGTCTGGACCGGTCCCCCACGAAGAGGCGTCTTGGTCTTCCGCTTCTCGGCTTCACCCCTGCCCGCCATGTTGGAAGATGCGCCCCGGAGGGGCCCGCGAGACCTAGTGAAAATGGCCGCCTGCGGGCAGGGCACCAACAAACCACAAAAACTGGCTCGTATGGCCAAGACAAAGTCACAACTTGACCCAAAAGGCTGTGATAATGAAGCAGCGCTTACATTAAGTGGAGGCTGGGGTGTTTCCCAACCGAACGAAACAGTCTCGTGATCAGACCATGCCAGGATCCAGAACCAAAACCAAAAGTTGAGGTAGGGCCGCCGAGGAGACCCCACTGCCATTGTTGTTCAACTTCGTCTCGGATCCACAAGTCGCCAAGTCGCCTCCAGGTGGGCCCAAAAAGTTCAAAACATTGTAGTTTTGGTTGCCCAAGTCCGATTTAAATTCCGAAAAGAGTAATGGACTCAGTCGAGGTTCATCTTTGAGAATCCGTCCAAGAATTCAGGATATTATCATCAGGATCAATTGCAAAGAGTGGCGAGGGTCCGGGGAGCCCTGTGCTCACGCGACCATCTTGGATGCGCGCTAAGCTCCTCCTCGCTCTTGCCTGAATTTTGTTGTTTTGTCTTGTTCACTGTGGGTCACGGGTTTTTTTTTTTACATTACTGTAAGATTCATTTCTAATGGTGTACATTTATCAAATAAATTCCTGTCTGGCTGCACAAAGGACATACTAACTATTTAGTGTATGTCTATTCTTACCCTGATCTCTCAAATACTAGGGTCCACTGTTTTTTATAAACAGATTTATATGTGGCAGCTGAAAAAGTAATGTACACAGCGAAGGGCTGCTCGAGGAAGTTCGATAACATTTAGGACCCCTGGATAAGATACTATGACATCTATATAGAGGATGAAGAATACCAATCCACACCCAATGCCCCATCCGAGTAAACAGGGATTGTACTCCAACATGCTTACCTGCCTGGGGTTTTCAAATGTTAGCTCAATGCCGGGGAAAGACAGAATTAAGAATGTGTCCAAATATCTCATGCTGCATCCACATGTATGTATACTTGTTGAAAACAACAATAAAAATATTTTACAAAGAAAAAACAAAGATTTGTAACTAGATCATTGAAGCATTCATTCGCTTTTCTGGAGCAAGTGGGGTCCCTACCTAAATAAACACACACCAACCATGGGCTCTGGCTGGACCAAAGTAGTCTCAATAGTAATGGTATTTCCATAGGTGTTTTATTTTTTGCGCACCATTATCTGTATTTGTATTAGTAATTGTTGACTTATCTAATATTCAGGTATGCCATAATTATTACTGACTACTGGACTGCTGTTTCAGATGTTTTCCATGTTCTGTGCATGAGAGGGATGCTTGTATTGTTTCTGACTAGAACGTTGTGTGTTCTGTGAGTGAGAGGAAAATGTTTAGTCCTGTCTGGTGCTGTACCTGTTTTATGAGTTGAACACTTGCTATGGGTGAGTCAAGCTTGCACTCATACACCCCAGTGCAGTTCCTTTCCCTTGTACTAAAACTGTAATGCTGCTTGTTCATTGTATCTAAGAGAGGCTTTAAATGGTGCTGCCCATACCATACTTGTTCCATGTCTTCGAAGGAAACTTGCAGTGGCCCTCCAATGCCACACTTGTTCCATTTATTTTAAGGATGCTTGCCTTGACTGGCCCTGCATTACCACACTTGTTCCATGTCTTTGAAGTAAGCTTGCTGCTGCCCCTGAGTGCAAAACGTGTTTCATGTCTTTGAAGGAAGCTTCTACTGGCACTGCAGTGCCACACTTGTTCTGTGCCTCTGAATGAAGCTTGCTCTGGCCCTGCAATACCACATTTGTTCCATGCCTTTGAAGGAAGCTTGCACTGGCTGGCACTACAGGACCACACTTGGTCCAAGTTTTTAACGGAAACTTGCACTGATACTGCAGTATCATACTTGTTCAATCTCTTTCAGAGAAAATTGTGATGCTCTTGACCAGCTCTGTATGTCTTATGCATATAAGTCAGGGACCCCAACGCCCCTGCTCCCTGTGCTCTATCTATTTATGTGTGTTTTAGGTCTGACAAAAAGATTGTTTTAGCTAGCTCATTATCCTCAAGTTTTATAAAAAATAATCCATAATCTTGCAAAGAGAAACTGAGCTTTAGGTTAGCCCACTTCAGTTATTTATCAGACAATATCATTCACATATTAGTTCAGCCTTTAGAACAGCATTTAGACAATAAGGCAGTGGAACATCCCTCTTCAGCAATTGAAAATGTTGCCATAGCAAGGTTGTGCCTAGTAGATAACCCCTGATTTTTAGGAAGTCTGGTAGTCTAAGTAACAGTATTTTGCCTGCTTACTCTGCATCCAGAGAAATCCAACCTTATGAGATATTTCTTTTAGTTCATTCCCCAGTAGCTCATGTGAAAATGTAAACTACTGCTAATTGAGTAATGAGAGTACCAGCAGCTCTGATGTAATTGCTACTGGACCACAACTTTTTGTGCAGAGAGCCAGGTATTACCACTGCAAGTTTTACAACCATGCCCCCATCTTGATACAGTATTGTCCATACTATGTCATTCTTTGTTTGTTCCCAGGTGGTAGACCAGTGTGAAGCTTTTTATTTTATTTTTTAAGAACATGCCCTCCACGTTTAATTGCCTTATATTTTATTTAGTTTTTCTTTATTTTAGCGTATGCTTTCACTGCAAGAAACCACCACCACCTTGTTTTTTAAAAGGCAATTGTTTTATTTTTTTACGAAGAGTCTTTCCCGCAAAAATCCACAAAGCTCAGACTGACAAAGTCTGCAATTCTGGTCCAAGATTGGCTTGTGGGGGATTGGATAACCCCAGTTGACATCCAGTTTTCAATGTAGCTTACTTCAAGAGCTTTGAATTATACTAGTGGACTAGTGCACCATATACTAAGTGTGCTTGCCCTATGCTACCATCTGTACAAACTATGCGCCTTCCTAGTGAATGGTGTACTTGTGTGAAAGCAGTGTGCTTGAATGAGTTCAGTATAGCTACCATGTTGTGTAAGTGCATTGTGAGGGATGTGCCTGTGTCAATGTAGTATTAGCGTTGTCTTTTGTGAGCGTAGGGTAAGTGGTTTACAGGTTGAAAGATCTGCCTGTGTGAGTGCAGAGTGAGGCATATGTGGTCTACAGCTTGAAAGTTGTGCCTGAGTGAGTGCAGAGTGAGGCATATACTTATGTGAGTGTAGTGTGAGGGGTGTGACTATGGGAGGGCGGCAGTGTGAGTGTGGGGTCATTGCATGGTATGTCTTAGTGTGCATATCTTTTACAAGGTCCAAACCTATTGGCTTTGGCAATGCTTTTTAGGGTTATGACTTTGAATTGCAGAAAATCAGGGAAGGATATGTAAATACAATGGTGCACATATGAGAATAGTACTGAGGTTTGATATGGCAAATAGAGACTCTGTTGGGGGCAGTTGACAGACTGAAATTCCACCAATAGTGAGGGGGCCAAGTTACTTTGCTTGCACTAGGGCCCATTACAACCTAGCTATACCACTGACACTCCTGTCTGTTAGAGCTCCTGTGGCTTTAGCATGCAGTGCCACTGGAACAATTTAAAGACTGGTAGTGCTGCCATCAAAGTTACATCACTGAACTCAAAGGGATTCTGAAAAATCGAAGCATCACACAAAGAACGTGTCACAAATGAGCCACGCCCATTCAGGAGGAGAGTGGTAAGGGTCTACTGTGTAGATGGTGTTGCATTTAGGAGCACAAAGTTGCAAACATATTACTAAAGCATGATGTGGCCACAGACATTTACAGACAGCACATTTCCCATTGTTATGACCACTAAATTTGCACCGACATACTATACTCGTAACACTATATATCGTACAAATGATAATGTGTGGAAATTGTGTTTCATCAAATATGTGTCATTTGCGCATCATCAAGTAAAGCTGTCTGCATTTATTTTGGCCGTATAAGAATCTGTTTCGATCATTCTTTGGAATTAGGAAAAAATGCTGCATTTATACCTTCCGATTTGTACAGTTAATTTATAGGTATTTAAATGTTGTTTGTGTAGAAGAAACAACATAACACAACCTTTCTTTTCATGCCAGCAAGGTTTTCACATAGTTCACTTTACAATATCCTCACGCTTTGCTTTAAGCGAGAGAAAAGTAAACACTAGTCTCCAATTCAAAAGAATAAGCAGCAGTTTGTCAGAAGACTAGACTGACATTTCACCTCTGTCTTTGAACGCACAACAAATGTGACACAAAATTTCAGTAAGGTTATTTAAGTGTTCTCTCAGGGCTCAAGGGGCCATTGCTTTGGTCCCCCTTCCACTTCTGGGCCTCTGTACATTGCACTTGCTGCATAACTGGTAGCTACTCCCCTGTATATGAGGAGTCTAGCTGGAACTGCTAGATCCCATTGTTAGAATTGGGGGTCTCTAATTGGCAGAGTTTAAGTAGGGACCCTTGCTTCTAGTCAGGGTAAGGGGGATACACACTTTAGATAAATCCTGCTCACCCTCTTGGTAGTTTGGCAAATGCAGATAGGCTTATCCCAAAGGCAATGTGTAAACTATTTGTACTCAAAACACACAGTAATACAGTGATAACACCACAAATGGACACCACACCAGTTTAGAAAAATAAAGTATCTTAATCTAAACTCAACAAGACCAAAACAACAAAAATCCAACATACATGTAGTAAAATAGCACTCAAAAACAGTTATTGCCAAAAAGCTTGTAGAAAACAAATAGCTCCACCTGGGGCTATTACGGCGTTGTGACAGCAATAAATCCGAAGTAGGCCGCAGTGGTAGACCGCGAGGTGCGCTGCATTGGGCCCGGAGTCTCGCGAGCCCCCAAACAAACAGTGCGTTGGAAAACGAAGTCTATGACGATACACGGTGTCATGGAAGTGATGCTTTGGTGCCAAGGTTGAGGCCGGTTCCATGGCTGCCACGAGGGAAGGCGAGGCGTTGTGTCCACAAGGCGACGACGTGTTGAATCCCGGACAGGTGAAGTCAGTTTTGTTGGCGGTGAGGCATCTGTTCCAATGAGGCGATACGAAGTTGGCAAGTTCGTGGAGTCACCCTCGGTGGTTATCAGCGCCAAGATAATAGGATTCAGGCTGGCATTGGCAGGCGTCGGCAGGTGTCAGAGCTACGGTGTAGGCCAGGTGGTGCCTTGTGCACTACACGAGCAGTGCCCCTGACCTCAGTGCAGGTCACGACATCATGGCAGCGTCGCTGACGGCATTGGAGATGTTTTTTTTGCTTCTCTTAGGTTCCTTTCAGCTCACAACAGCAGGAACAAGCTCCAGAGGCCCAAACCTGATATAGACACCTCCTAGCATTTCAGAACTCTCAGCAGTAGAGTTCAGGGGAGCTGGGGGTGAAGTCTTTGTGTCCCTGAGACTTCAGAACAGGAGGCCAGCACACACAGGCCCTTGGAGATTCTCCTTCAAGCAGGTTTGTCAGCAAAGTTCCAGTCTTTTTCTTTTTACTTGACAGAAGCAGCAACGGCAGGCCAACCCCACTCAGCACACAACGAAAAGGCAGTACTCCTTCTCACAGCTCTCCTCCTTGGAAAGGTTCTTCTTGAGTCCAGAAGTGATCTAAAGTTCAGGGGTTTAAGGCCAACTACTTATACCCCATTTTGTCTTTGTTCTTCTTTGTACAGGGGTTTCTGAGCCCAGTCCAACCCAGCTCGGTCCTCCCTGGTGCAGTTTGACCACAGGGGATGGAGACAGCATTATGGAAGGGAGACAGGCCCTATTCAGGTGCAAGGGAAACTCCTCCCACTTCTCTAAATGTGACCAAGATCTATTCAGATCAGCTCTGAGCCATCCAGGAAGTCTCAGACACAACTCAAACCCCATCCCCCAGTGGCTGCCTTCAGTGAATGCACATCTCCAGACCCTGTCACTCCAAAACCAGACAGTGAATCCACAAACAGGCAGAGGCACACAGAATGGTTACACAAGAAAATGCCTACATTTGGCTACTATCCATCGAGCACACCATACAGCGGCTTAATCCTTGGGCCGAACCTAGCCATGAATTTATCGGGCACACCACTAGCCTGATTCTGGCTCGAATTCCGACAGGACCATCAGTTGGCTACCGGTACCACACTTGCTACGCCCAACCCTGGACGATACTTGAAGCGGCTACCACGCCGACGTTCTTTGCAGGCGTACCCGCGCCATGGTACCAGCTACACGTTCAGCTCACTCACTTTTTTGTATTGTTTCGTCTTCATTAATTGTGAATACATTTCTCGATACTGTCAATTAAGACCCACTTGTGGGACACCCCCGCGCCGCACGGCCACCAGCTGCTGCGTGTGCCCCTTGCCTGCCCTCTGCCTCGCTGCCTGCCTCGTTGCCGGTTGCCGGCTGCCTCCGCTCTGGTTGTTTTTGCCTTTGTTTTTACTGTAATTTGTGCCTGTTTAGTATATTTTCTTCGTGCCTGTGTTTTGGTTGTTTTTGCCTTTGTTTTTACTGTAATTTGTGCCTGTTTAGTATAATTTCTTCGTGCCTGTGTTTTGGTTGTTTTTGCCTTTGTTTTTACTGTAATTTGTGCCTGTTTTGTAAATTTTCTTCGTGCCCGTGTTTTGGTTTCCTTCCTTGTTGTCCGCCTACCTCGCCGCCCCCCGCTCTCCCTTCCCGCCACCGCCGCTTTTCCCCGCCCCTTTTTCTATTCTGTACCCTCCCCGCTCCCGCCTCCCAGCTGCTCCGCCCACCCGCGCACTTCGCCTTAAATGGCGACCGTGCGAACGCGCAGCGGTCACGCGCAGCGGGTGCGCCGTTTGTGCGCCGAAGGCGCGCCAAAGGTAAGCCCGTCTGCGCCCGTCCGCGACCGGATCGCGACCAGCGCCAGGACCCCTGGCCCACGAAGACCCCGACCTACCCGCCTGACGTACTCCGCCGCCTTCCTCATCGCACTCAACACCGGCCGACTCCCAGAATGCCACCAAGCCACACCACGACGCACCCACGGACCTTTCAGCTGCCACGCCTGCAAGTTCACCTGCATCCGGACCTGCCTCGCACCAGCACCCGCCAAGACGAACACCAGCAGCACCCACCTCAAGTGCATCCTGCTCAACACCCGCTCCGTCCACAGACACGCCATCGAACTCTGGAACCTTCTAGACGCCACAGCCCCTGACGTTGCCTTCCTCACGGAGACCTGGATGAACGCCTCTTCAGCTCCCGACATCGCCATCGCTATCCCAGAGGGCTACAAGATCGTCCGGAGGGACCGAAACGCCAACCAGATGGGAGGAGGCATCGCCATCATCCACAGGAACACCATCCGTCTCACGACCAGCACCGACAACACCCTGACCAGCGCCGAACACCTGCATTTCCAGATCCACACCAACCCGAACACCACCCTCAGAGGCACACTGATCTACCGACCCCCTGGACCACGTACACAGTTCAGCGAGGACATCGCCGACTTCGTCAGCCCACATGCCCTCCCCTCCGCTGACTACATCCTCCTGGGAGACCTCAACTTCCATCTGGAGAACAACAACGACCGCAACACCAGCACCCTGCTCGACAACCTCGCCAACCTTGGACTCAAGCAACTGGTGTCCACCCCCACCCACCTCGCCGGACACACACTCGACGCAGTCTTCTCTTCCAGCACAGACATCGACTTCAGCCACGCCACAGAGCTTCAATGGACGGACCACAGCTGCGTCCACTTCACCTTCAAGAGAACGACGACCCACCAACACCAGCAACAGGCCGCCCGCAGAAGCTGGAACAAGATCACAGCAGACCAGCTCGCCACCTCCCTGAGCCAGCACCCTCCTGTCAGCTCAGCGAACCCCAGCCAGGCCGCCGACAACCTCACGAAGTGGATCAGCAACTGCGCGGACGAACTCGCCCCACTGAGGACCCCGCCTAGCAGACCCGGCAGCAAGAAGGCCCCATGGTTCACCGACGAACTCAAGAGCTCCAAGAAGAACTGCCGAGCCCTCGAGAAAGTCTGGAGAAGGGAACCGACACCGGACAACAGGACCTCCTTCAAACTTGCCACCCGGAAACACCACCAGCTGATCCGCGCCACCAAGAAAACAGCATTCAAGGACCGGTTGGACAACAACGCACACAACTGCAAGGAACTCTTCAACATCGTGAAAGAGCTTTCCAACCCCAGCGCAGGAAACAAAGACATCACCCCATCGCAAGACCTCTGCAACTCCCTCGCTTCATACTTCCACAACAAGATCGCGGACATACACAACAGCTTCAACAACCAACCAACGCACACCATGACCGAACAACCACCCCCCACCACCACCCTACACGCCTGGACCCCGATCAGCACCGAAGATACCATCCGCACGATGAACTCCATCCACTCCGGATCACCGACCGACCCCTGCCCTCACCACGTCTTCAACAAGGCCGACGCTGTCATCGCACCCCACCTACGAGACATCATCAACACATCCTTCGACACCACCATCTTCCCTGAGAGCTGGAAACACGCCGAACTCAGCGCTCTACTCAAGAAACCAACAGCGGACCCCACCGACCTCAAGAACTACCGCCCCATCTCGCTCCTCCCGTTTCCAGCCAAAGTCATCGAGAAGACCGTCAACAAGCAGATGGCCGCCTTCCTCGAGACGAACGGATCCCTCGACCCCTCACAGTCCGGCTTCCGAGCCAATCACAGCACCAAGACCGCCCTCATCGCCGCCACCGATGACATCCGAGCCCTGATGGACAATGGAGAGACAGCGGCCCTCATCCTCCTAGACCTCTCCGCGGCATTCGACACGGTCTGCCACCGCACCCTAGTACGGCGCCTCAGCAACATCGGAATCCAGGACAAGGCGCTGGAATGGATCATCTCCTTCCTCGACGGAAGAACACAGAGAGTCCGCCTACCACCGTACAAGTCAGAGGCCTCCAAAGTCATCTGCGGCGTCCCTCAAGGATCATCTCTGAGCCCCACCCTCTTCAACGTCTACATGAGCCCCCTCGCGGCCATCGTACGCAAACACAACCTCAGCATAATCTCCTACGCCGACGACACCCAGCTGATCCTCTCCCTGACCAACGACCCCGCCGCCGCCAGAGCCAACCTGCACGAAGGGATGAAAGAGGTAGCTGAGTGGATGACGACCAGCCGCCTGAAACTGAACTCGGACAAGACGGAGGTCCTCATCCTGGGCTCCTCACCCTCCGCCTGGGACGACTCCTGGTGGCCTCCCGCCCTGGGCACCGCACCCAAACCAACAGACCATGCACGCAACCTGGGCTTCATCCTGGACTCCTCCCTCTCCATGACCAGGCAAGTCAACAACGTCTCCTCGGCGTGCTTCAACATCCTACGCATGCTACGGAAGATCTTCTGGTGGATCCCCACCGAGACCAGGAAGACCGTCACCCAGGCCCTCGTCACCAGCCGACTGGACTACGGCAACGCCCTCTACGCCGGTACCACCGCCAAGCTCCAGAAGAGACTCCAGCGGATCCAGAACGCGTCAGCCAGACTCATCCTCGACATCCCACGAACCAGCTACATCTCCGGACATCTGAGAGACCTTCACTGGCTCCCCGTCAACAAAAGAATCACCTTCCGCCTCCTCACCCACGCACACAAAGCCCTACACGACCAAGGACCGAGCTACCTCAACAGCCGAGTCAACTTCTACGCTCCCAAACGCCACCTCCGATCAGCCAACCACGCCCTCGCCGCCGTCCCCCGCATCCGAAGAGCGACTACAGGAGGAAGGTCCTTCTCCTACCTGGCCGCCAAGACCTGGAACTCCCTCCCGACCGACCTGCGCCTGACCCAAGACCACCTCTCCTTCAGGAAGAAGCTGAAGACCTGGCTGTTCGAGCGGTAGCGCCCCCCCCCCCCCCCAGCGCCTTGAGACCCTACGGGTATGTAGCGCGCTTTACAAGTGGCACTGATTGATGCAGAGCCAATCTTTATTGTGATAATTTGGCTACATTAGATAGATTTTTCTTTTGAAGGGACCCTTGTCTCTTAAAATAACTACTACCCTTGGTCCCTTTTTGACTCTAAGGATTTCCTTGTCTTTATCTCCGTGTACTTTCTAAAAGTGGCATTTTCAAACAGACAATTTAAAAACTATCTTTACTAAAAAACGTGTTAATAAATTCTGAGTTCAGAGAGCCTAAACGTTATTCCTCCATCTTGTCCAAATGGGAAGTTATAGTAGTAAGATGTTTCAAAGTATCTACAACGCTATCCTATGGGAAAGATAGCCTTTCAGTAGTGGATAACGAAATTGGCAGTATATCACTATCAGGACAGGTCGCACACACTAGTACATGTCCTACCTTTCACATACACTGCACCCTGCCCATGGGGGACCCTTGGGCCCATGGGCGTCCGCAGGTAGGGGCAAGGAGGGGCGCTTGCCCCCCCCTGGATCTCTGGTCTGGTGCGGATCATACTGGTGCAGCCATCCGAAATGTTGGTTATGTTTGGACTGGCACTTTAGATGATCATATAACGACATTAAGTGTCCTTTGAATGACACAACCTGGGCACTTAATTGCCAGGCTACTCTGTATTATACCCACGGAGCTCAGGGTGGCACCTCACTTGTGTTCTATTCAATTGGACAGATTTATTGTAACTTCCTCTAGGCATATAATGGCACGTGTGCGCTGGTAGACTGAATTTGACAGCTATTTTATGGAGGTGTATATAATGGACCACTCTGACGTCACTGCCAAAGAGAGCTCTTGAGTCGGCCCCATCAGAGAGTTTTGTGAAGCGAAGTGGAGAAAGCCCCTGACGTACAGGCCCTGTTTAGGTTCACTCCCTGCTCGTGTGGATGGAAACACAGCTATCCCAGGCGATTCCTCGTTGTCTGAAACTCTGAAACAACACAGCCAAATTGTCAGTGAAAATAAACTTGTACATTTGAAAAAAAACGGCCCAAAGTGAGTAGTTCCCGTTTTCATTGTATAGTTTGTTAATTTTTAGAGTGCTAAGAACATTGTGGTGTTCTGGAGTCTCTACAAGGTGAAATCTGCCAGGGCACCTCGACCTTCCTTCCGAGATCGGTAAATGAACGGACATAAAATGTGACATAGTCGCATCTGTAATGTACACCGCCTTGAAACTGCAGAAGTGAAGTATGCAGCGCTACATCGACTCCGGTAGCACAGCCATTAATCTTTTGCTATATTTCAACCACTCTTTTAGGTTGAGCCTACCAAACAGTGCAGTTGCAAAAGACATATTTTGGACTTACCAAGAAAATACAGGTGCTTGCAGCGGGCCCCACTGCTTACAATTAGTTGACCTCACTGTCACTCAATTGTCTACTTCTTATTCGATGGCTTTTCATGCCCCAGCTCGTCAACATTGTGTTTGTCCCTCCCATGGAGCTAAGCCTCTTTACATCTTTCTGTTTGGCTCCCTAAGCTGTCTAACTTGTGATTTTCTCCCACCCTCCTCTTTGCTCTCTCTCTGCCATGTGCTTGCTCCACCCCTACCCTATCCCTCCTCCTCCCACAGTAGTCAGCATGGTCACCGGATGTGGTCCTGTGAGACTCCTGCTGGAATGGAAACAAACAAATAACAAGCATTGGCATAGCCAATAGGTCTCACCTTTGGGATTTTATAAGTGTTTAGTTATCCAGCACAATATCCTTGGTTCAACAACATCAACTGTTGCATGGCTAAACTATTATAAGGTCCCAAAGGCGAGAGCCATTGGCTATGCCAATGCTTGTTTAATTATTTTTTCTTCCCATGACTCATGTCATTGGTAGCTGAGCGCTATGGTACTACCAATGATATTTAGCATATCGCTCAGCTACCAATCACATGGGACAGCCACCAGGAGGCTCCGGCGGCATTGCCGACAGGCGAGACAGGCAGCACTGTCATTGGGTAGCTGAGCGCTACCAATGATAGCGGACTACCACATCGCCTAATTGCCTGACATGATGCAATTTGAGAGCTGGACCAATCGTGGTCCAACTCCGACCTGCCCTTGCCCTGCTTAGCCCCCAGCAAGTGCACACTGCGCAGGCTCCTCTCCAGTCAGACAGAGAGAGTTCAGAGAGAGAAGCAGCCTCTCTGTCCTGCGCTTTATGTTCAGATATAACAATAGATTAATTTAAAACTATTTAAAACTTGAAGTTTTAGGGCTTTTTGACAGCCTGTATGTTTTACAGCAAGCCCTGCCTGTTTTTTTTTTTAATTTCTGAAACATGGTGGAAAACAGAAGGAATGTGTGGGGGGGGAGGCGGGGGGAGGAAGGAAAATTCAGTAAAAAAAACAAAGCAGAACTAGGAAAAACAGTCAAAACGGTGAGAGGGAGACTAAGGAAAAAGCAGTAAAAAAAGGCAAATGCAGGAGAAAGCAGTCAGAAAAACGGGGGAGTGAAAAGGAAGGAAAAAGCAGTAAATAAAAGGCAAATGCAGGAGAAAGCAGTCAGAAAAACGGGGGAGTGAAAAGGAAGGAAAAAGCAGTAAAAATAAGGCAAAAGCACGAGAAAATACTCCGAAAAATGAAAGGAGGAAGCAGTAAAAACACGGGACAAAAGCAGGAGAATGGAGAAAACAGTCGGAAAAACAGGGGGAGATGTTAACATGTTGCCCCCCCCTGGAAAAATTTCTGCGGACGCCCATGCTTGGGCCTACATGAGGGGTGTCTTACATGTAAGAAAAGGAAAGGTTAGGGCCTGGCAAGTGGGTGCACTTGTCAGGTCCACATGGCAGTTTTAAACTGCGCACAGACACTGCAGTGGCAGGTCAGAGATACATTTTTAGGCCTCCCCATGTGGGTGGCCTAATCAGTGTTGCAGGCCCACTAGTAGCATTTCATTTACAGGCCCTGGCACACTCAGTGCACTTTACTTGGGACTTATCAGTAAATCAAATATGCCAATCAGGGAGAACCAATTGTAAGAACAATTTACATGGGGAGCACTTTCACGCTGATCAGCAGGGGCAAGTGCCCAAAGCATCTAAGCCAGCAAAACCAAAATCCAGCACAGAATCCTAAATACAGGAGGTAGAGGCAAAAAGTCAGGGAAAACCACACCAAAGATGCCAAATCTAACACCTGTCTACTCCCAGTGGCAACATGAGCAGCCAGATGTTTTTTAGGCAGGGTACACGTCAGGGGTACAAGCGGGTAGATGGCGCCCACCCGCTTTTTTCACAGGATGGACGGCGTCCACCCTGGCAAGAAGGTGGGCTCTACTGAAATATGCTGAACTTGTCCCGGCTTGATTTTTCGACACTGGGACACATTCAGCAGCGCCTGCACATTGTCTACTTTCTTTTTTCCAGCAGCAACTTGCAGGCGGCACAGGGACTTGGTTATTTTAAATTCGGAGATAGGGCCAAAACAAAGGCCGAAGTCAAATGCTGATGTTAGTCGGCCATTAGGCATCCTTTTGTTCTCTCCTTGCTGGGAGCTATCTGGAGCCCAACACCTATATGCAAATACAATGGAAAGGAAACAAAGGCACACAACTTGTTTTTACAAGTACTTAAGAGAGGCATGGTTGTGACTTTGTTCAGACCTTGTATATAAGAGAGGTGAATGCTCAATAAGAATGTCACATTTTTGATCTGTCCCAGTATTTACACAAATACCAATTTAAATATCAGTACTTTGTTTTATTTGTTTTAGATTGCTACTCATCCCAATGGAGGGTGTCAGAGCGCTTTACATCACACTGGCACATTATACAATGACAATATATCATATGTTGTAATTTAATGTACATGATGTGTTACATAAAGTAGTGAGGGTTATAAGGTGTGGGGGTTCACATGTCCTTCATAGCTCACTGTGCTATTCTAGAATTATTACAATTTATGAATTGCACGTAACAAAAGGAGTTGTGTAAAAAGCAGTAACTCATTTAAAATGCTACATAAAATAAAAATCTCTCATCTTCAGGTTAGATTATGTGCCTTGCAGGAGGCATAATAACCCTCTAGTCTACTTTGATTGAGAACTGGGACTAGACAAAACAAAGATCCATCTAGCAAATGCGTTAAACTCTAGAGTTATCTCACCATTATTATTGTTCCTTGAGATTTACTATGCACACAAAGATTTCTGTAGCAGGTGCCTTAACCTCATAAGATATTTTAAAATGCAGACTTTGCAACCGGTTAAGCAGAACTTATTTACTGTTTCATCTTGTTTAAAAAAAATAAATGTATAAGTTGAGGCCCAGATTTTATGTCAGGGTTGTGCCACAATTTTGGCACAGCCCCAAAGCAAATTCTCCTTTGTAAAATCTCATATTGTGCTCAAATGTACACATGATAGACCTACTAAACATAAGTGTGAGTTGTTAAGATCTGATGTCACTTCTTGTGATGGCACTTCCTGTGAGGTCATGGGTTGTGATGCCACTTTCTGTGATATCACAAACTGTGCTGCAGCGTCGTGATGTCAAGTGCCATGATGTCACTTGCATACTGCCTAACTTGTTTAGTCCCCCCACCCACACCCCCGCCCACTTCTTTTTTTAGGACTTGTGCCCTGTTATTAGGTATAGGTGAGAGTGGCAGTTTGTTGCTGTAAACTTTTACCTATTTCATAAAAGCAAATATGTTCACATAGCAAGCAAGTCTCTCACTTGTATTGTAGTGTGGCGTTTCCTCAACGTTTCTTACTGCTTGTCGAGGCCCCAAAGTACTCTACATCTAACCAAGTTGAGTCATTTAACAAAATTATTGAAGGCTTCTTGATGCTTCCATGGTTGGTCAGAGCCTTTCATTTCGTGTTCTTTTTCTGTGTTGCTGTGAGTGAATAAGGACCCACAGATATGCACCCGTAGGCCATTAGGGGCTGTTAGTAATTTAACTCCCAGAAAACAGTGTGATCAGAGAGTTGCGCATGAGACTGTTCGAGTTGTAACGATATGTCTAGCAAAAAAACAGCAAACATATTTATACAGGGAATATGTGTGAAAGGGCAGTCATGCTAAACCGGCACGGAGGTGACAGCCCACATTCAACACACATTTCTGACAGGTGGTGTTACCATCTTCACCTGAAGCACGATGCCATAAGCACCTCTGGCTTTCCCAAAAATAAGATCTCTGGAGACTTCTGGATGCACGGCTAGCAGCCGCGGCCCGTGCAGGTAAGAGCAGATGGGCGGTGTGGCGGGGCTTGGAAGGGGATTTGGATGTCGCGCTCTTACCTGCCCGGGACGCGGCTGGCTGCTAGGAATGGTACTGCCCGGCGTGACGCAGTGGGTTCCAGCGGGCCTGTCAGAACTGAAGGCGCACCTGCGTAAACGGAGCGGGCGCTCTCGAACAATCTGTCAGCACTCCGCCTTGCTGCGCAGTGAACTCGCTCTGGAAGGCCGTGACACACTGAGGGTCTGTATTTTTCTTAATGAGGCATTAAGCACATTTTTTTGCTAAATATTTGCTGTTTCGTTTGGGTGGCATACTGCACATGCTGCTTTTCCATGATTATTAGTTTTAGAACTTCCAAGTGTTAGAAACGGACCGTGCAGCCTTCGTTGAAGTGTAAAATGATTTACTGCATAGCACCCCGAAGGCTTAGCCGCTTCTGCATTTTGTACACTGTACGGCTGTCCTTGGGCATTTCAAACTTCAAACTGAGCCGGGGCGGCAGAAAAATTAATCCAGCAAACGTGGAAACGTAATATTGGCCAGGAATCGAAAATAAAATAACACACGCAGGTTGCGTTGGGTCCACTGCAAAAAGTTAATTTATCATAAATTAAACTGAAATGTTTTGATTTAATTTTGGACAGATATTTCTGAGGTTTGATGCCGTTAACCGTTCCAGAACAATTTTATGCAATGGCCATGGCCAATTTATTATTACACCTTCATATTTCATGTTCAGTAGAGAGGTGTGCCTTTGTTAATGCAAATGTGAGCATGTGCTATTGACTTTCATCTCCTGTAGACTGCCAATCTGGAAAGTTACGAAGAAAACAAAAACGTGTTTGGTGGAATAGTTGAATTAATCTCAGCCACTGGCAATTAGGAGGGGTCTGAAAACTGCTTCTCCAGCTTGCTCTTAAACACGTGTGATTTACCTAAAATAAAATGGTAACCTCACTGCGGAAGACTGGTAAGTAATGTAAAAACACAGTAACAAAATAATGAATGTACTAACAAGGTATTTGTGAGTGACAATCAGGCGCGCAACGCCCATTGGACTCAAAGAGCTCCAGCTCAACTCCCCCCGGGATCAGACAGCTTCCCGGGCACACACACACTCCCCTCCCCCCCCATCCCCCCCCCCACCCCCACCCCCGCCTAGAGACCCTGTAGCTCCACTCTGCCTTTTGATTGAAGTTCAGCCGCCCCCCAAATTTTTTTTTAGTATCGTCCCCCCCCCCCGCCAAAAATTGACTCTGGTTGCGCCTCTGATGACAATACAGGTCAGGTTTTGTAAAATAACATCGCCAGTGGAAGGTGAAGTGTAACCACTCAAAATGGCAGAGAGACCCAATGAAAAGCACACCGACTCGAGCGAAGACTGGTAAAGGAATGAAAGACTCTTTGGCACAGAGCGCAGACTTGCATGTTTCCCCTTCATGTGGCGAGGCTCCTATTACTTTGGATGGAAGCACTGGCGTCCAGCTGCTGTTTCTACATGCTCTAGGATTAGGTGGTGATATCCCACAGTTATGTGGTTGAGATGGACATGTGGCTTCATCACTGCAAATTTCGGCATTTTGGAGTCAGGACAATTACTGGTTTATAAAGATGAGGACCTGATTCACATATGTAAACTTAACACTTTTCTGTAAGACCCTACACCTGACCTACAAACGACGATACAAACTATGGTGGCGGCTGCCCGAGAAAAGAAATGGATAACAGCAAAAGAGGCCAACTTCTTGATCAATCCATCCCCTAGAATACCAGCATTCTACATTGTGCCTAAAATTCATAAGCCACAACGCCCCCCACCTGGCAGGCCAATAGTCTCAGGTATAAACTCTGTACTTGAGCCGCTCTCCCAATTTGCCGATTTTTTCTTACGTGAGTGTGTCATCACACAACCCTCATACGTGCAGGACACCACAGACATCCTGAGACATCTCGAAACGGTCACATACAACCCGGAGGAAAATCTATTGGTGACAATCGACATAGAGTCACTCTATACCAGCATACCCCAGGAGGCGACGCTGGTGGCAGCAGCCCGCTCCCTGGGGGAGCTGGAATGGTTTTATGACACAGCACAGACTCTAGTTCTGCAGTGCATCGAATTAGCTTTGACCCGCAATTTCTTTGCACATAAAGACCAACTGTTCCTGCAAACCTCAGGGACTTCAATGGGGGCAACTTTTGCCCCCAGCCTGGCATGTATCTATGTCGGTCAATTTGAAGCCAATCACATCTATCATGCCACCAATCTCTTCCAGGGGAACATTGTCCTCTGGAAGAGATACATAGATGATATTCTATGCATCTGGAGAGGAACATCTGAAACACTAGATAACTTTCTAACATGGCTCAATACACTGGATGGATGTCTCAGGTTTACCTGGAATATAGATCGACACAAAGCCACCTATCTGGATCTGGACATCAGTGCCATAGACAACAAATTGACAACATCTGTACATCAAAAACCTACAGACAAAAATTCGTTGTTACATTACAAATCTTTCCATCCCAGGGCCTTGCGAGACAACCTCCCTGTGGGACAATTCATGAGGTACCGGAGAAACTGCACAACCACCAACAGTTACATGGAGCAATCTGAAGAACTGGCTGAAAAACTGGTCGCCAGAGCATATCCACGCAAAACGATAACACAGGCCAAGAAACGAGCACTAAATACACCAAGAGAAGCTCTGCTGGAGCGACAACCTAGAACGACTGAAGACTGCATTCCAGTAGTCACTACTTATGGACCCCACTCCACCAAAATCCGCCAAATAATGAGAAAACATTGGCATATCCTTAGCACCAACTCTATGCGAATGCCACCACCCAGGTTCGCCTTCAAGCGATCGTCCAGTCTAAAGGACCGGCTGGTCCATACAAGACCACAAGCCAAGCTGCCCCATTCGAATCTTCCGTCTGGCCACTATCCGTGCGGGGAGTGTACCATCTGCCCTCTGACTGTGAAAACAAACTCCATCACCAGGACGAACGGAAGCACATGGCACCAAAACAGCTTTAGTAACTGCAACACGTGTAACGTGATATACAGACTAACCTGCCCATGTGGATTGCATTATATAGGGCTTACCACCAGAAAAATCAAGGTGAGAATTCAAGAACATCTTAGCACCTTAAAGGCAGCAAAACTCTCAACCAAACTGGTACAACACTTTAGCAGCTTGAAACACAAACCAAGAGACCTCCGTTGGACTGTGTTAGAGAGAGTGCAAGGTGACATACACAACATAAACAATAGACTTGTAAGGAAAGAGGCACGATGGATTTATGAAGAACTAACAGCTGACCAAGGCCTCAACGATGTCATTGAGTGGAACAAGGTTTCAATGACCTAGAGTGTATTCCTACACAACCACACAGTATAACATCGAGACCCGTGGCCCTCTATCCAGTATATATAAATAACATAAGATGTATGACCACAGGGGACCCTATGCAGGGGTGTTTATACCATCTGATGTCTTATCTATCCTGATTGCATTATAAAGACCGTGGCATAGGGATAATATAAGTATGCACAGTTATGACATGCAATCCCTAGTTGACACTTTTGAGGAATAGCCCACTGCATCTCTAAGGCAATGGTAGAATGTATATATGGGAAGTGAACTCCAATATGGCACTCGCTGTACTAATGTGACAATATGGCACGTTGTAAGGAGAATCACGTTAATAAGTTTATTTACGCTATTTTTTTAATAAAGTACAAATTCTGCTCTAATTGAGTCCTGAGGGACGGTTCCCGATAACTCATCGACACTAGCAAAGTGCATATTAAAGTAGCGTAGACAGAGCTCTAAGTATGTTTTTTACCCGTTCTAAGATGGCGCCCGCGCTCCAAACGTGACGTGGTACGTCACGCGGGCCCACGTGACCCGGAAACGGGCTTCGTAAACAGCCGACCGGCACCGCCACAACACACGAGGGGTGAGCCGAGACCACACCAGCACACCTACGCGGTAAGAAGTTTTTTAGCCAGGCTAACGGGAGTGGGGGCTGTAATTACATTGAAAGAGGGATCGTATTGAGCCACGTTGGCTCATGACCCAGGAGCGAGGTGCACTTTAACTTAATCTTCGTGCCTTGATCTCTCGCAACAGATACCGACCGTTTGGCGGTTCAAAGCGTCCCAGTACACAGACAGGGAACGATACTCGTGACGCAGTCTTCCACGGGGGCCGGGTAGGCTCATTACAGCAGGCCACCTGGTAAATCCATATAGCAGAAATTTGCCTTATGCCAGTGAGCCCCAGGTTTGGTGCCCTTCGCTGAGATTTTTAACATTTGTGTATGTCTGTCTGTTATGTCCCACCACCCACTGCAGGTACAATAAGGGAAGATTCTGAAAGGTGCATGCTAAACGCTGACCCACCAACAAAACCCTGAAGAAATCACTGAAAATAAAGTGATGAAACATGTCGGTTGACTTTTAATCAGAGTGAGCTAACAGCACAGAATAAAGATATGAGTTGCCAGTTAGTTTCTCTCTTTTTATAGTGATATTTTGTTTTTTCACTCATTTGGGCACAGAAATATCACATTGGGTTCTCAGCACTCACAACACCTCACGGTTGTTGGTCTTGTATGCACTGTCTTTATGTTTGTTTTCTCCCATTTATTTTAAGTTTGACAGTAGCCGATGATGAGAAGTGAGGAATCAGGCGAGTACCAGTCTGATACAGTCCTCCCCTTGGTGTTGCTTCCGTGAGGCACTGTCAACCTCCCCTCCCCTTTTTTTCACGCATGGAAGGGAGGATATATATGTAGTGGTGGTTGACACTGATACACATACACATACCTCGGCATCACTGCCAGATTAAAAATTACAACGTAGTGTAACACTGGGGGTAGAAGTTAGATATTCTCTCTACCTCATGAACAAAAACTTTTTTCACTCTGTTTAGCCGTCGAGCTGTTCAGGAGCAGGCCATCGCTGTAAGAGAGATTTTTGAGTGGGGGGCGGCCTGTCTCTGTTTCCCCCTAGGCTCCTGTTTTTGTGAGATTATAAAGATGAGGACCTGATTCACATATGTAAACTTAACACTTTTCTGTAAGTTTACTACTTTGTGGTATTCACAAACTATGTCCTGTGTTTTACTATTCTACACTCCTGATACTTACGTGTGGGTGTGCGGAGTTCTCCATCTCGAGGGCGAAATCTGCGGGTGCGGAGAACTCCAGACACATAAGCATAGAGAGTGTAGTCGTAAAACTCCACACGTAGAGTGTGAATATCAAAAAGTTTGAAACTTTCACAAAAGTGTAGGTTTACTTTCATGAATCAGGCCCTTAGTGTCCATGGGAGACATGTATTCCGTAAATTAAAACCTTGATTACCCAAAATAGAGGAGATTATGGTAAAGCAAATGGGTTTCGCAAATTTTCATTTTGACCACATATGTGAGCCTGTTTGGGAAAAATCAGAGGCAAGCGTACAGCTAGGGGTGGTTGCAAGAATTGCAATCACCGTTTAATGAACTGCAGGAGGGTGTTTTAGGAAATGCACTATGCCACAGAGCCTGTGACCAACAAGGTTCTTCAGAGGTTTTCTTCTACATGTACATGCATCAAATATTGTCTATTGCACTTAGATTGTACTATACACATCTGGCCTTCTGTACGTCTTTAGAAATACACCTTTTACTGAGGTAAGCTTCACGCATTGGTTGACTTTACCACTAGAACAACAAACACTGCCCATGCCAGCCTCACCTCTGCCAAAGCTCTTACTTAAAGCTTCAAGTTTTAGAGGAACAGCAACTGCGTCTTATTCCTTCCAGAGCAGGCTTGCCCAGACCATTTCTCACAAAGCCCGCTTGTCTGATTCGGTAAGCTCTCAGTCTAGAAGTTCTGTGAACTGTGCAAACTTAAAGTATGCTGGACACATCTTTATCCAGTTACCATTCAGCTAGTCATGGTTTTTCTTGGAAGGGCACCACGGCTCCTGTTGGTTGAGAAGATAATATTACTGCTTGTGTTTTTTTTAACTCAGCGGGGTCTTGACAAGGATGCTTACTGATCGCCTAACCCATAATGCCCCGATCATGGGAAACTCACAGCTTTGGGGAAGCTCCTATTTGGCGGACATGGAAAAGTGACAATGTTTGCTAATGTGCACATAAGTATTTACACCCCTTGTGGATGGGTGCAATAATGCCCTTCGCAAATGACAATTTATGTCACACATGTGGAAATGAATCTGCACCGTGAGCCTTTCTTTTGGAACTCATGCAAATAAATGGACTTGTTTGCCCATGTCCTTTCATGTGGATCTTTTTGCCCCCAGATTCCTGGCAACTGAAATGATTCGGTTTCAGTCAGACCTTAGACCAATGACTTCACCTTTACTAGTTATCTAGTAATTTTGTATCAAATTTCTATGCTAATAGTAGGAATAATCAGATAGTTAATGTCAAAATATCACCTACGTATCTTCATCTAAGGGGAACAGCCTTAACAACGCAGGAATTACCATGTAATGCATTTACCACGCATCATTTACCATGCAGTGCTTTTACAGTGCAATGCCTTTATTTAGGCTCAGGTTTCACTCATACGAAACCAATGAAATTCAGCAGTAACAGTTACCTGAACTAACTACAACTTACTCCCCCACAATGCACTGTTTGTCACCTCACATATTACATCTCTGATGACATGGTCAGTGACATCACTGATGACATCTTAAATGACATCACTGATTTCATAAGCCAGTGATTGTGAGTGTTTTCTAAAAGTTTTATTGCGCTAATCCTATATTTTAAGGTACAACAAAAGGTAAATTAGTATACTTTGTGTACTACTAATGAGTGATTCCTTGATTTAACATGTGATATGTGAGTCGCTGTGTGACTGTGTATATCCATGTGTGAGTGGATGTCTGAGTGACTGTACATTTGTGTGATTGGGTGTATGGGTGTATATGTGTGTGTCTTATTAGCTGTGTGGGTAACTTAGTGGCTGTGTGAGTGGCTGCATTGGTGAGTGAGAGGGTGTGTCAGTGGCTGTATAGGTGGGTGAGTGGCTTTATAGGTGAATGAGTCAGTGACCGTATGGGTGAGTGAGTGGGTGTCTACATGGCTGTATGAGTGAGTGACTGGGTGTGTAAGTGATGGTATGGGTGAGCGGGAGGCTGTTTGAGTGAGTGTGTGGTTAAGTGAGTTGGTGTGTGAACAGCTGTTTGGAAGAGTGAGTGTCTTTGGGATTGAGTCGTTGTGTGAGTGGTTGTATGGGTGTATGAATGGGTATGTAAGTGGTTGTGTGGGCCTGTGAGTGGTTGTATGGGAGGATGAGTGACTGTTGAAAGGGTGTATGGGTGAGTGAATGGGTGTGTGAGTTGCTCTACAGGTGAATAATTGGGTGTGTCAGTAGCTGTATCGTTGAGTGTGTGGCTCTGTGAGTGGCTGTATGGGGGAGTGAGTGGGCGTGTGAGTGGCTATATGGATAAGTGAGTGGTTGTGTAAGTACTTGTATGGGTCTGTGAATGGGCATGTGAGTGGTTGTGTGAGTGGGAGTATGAGAGGTTATATGAGGTATGAGTGGATGTGTGAGTGGTGATGGGGAGGATATCATCAGTGATGTCATTTGAGATGTCATCAGTGATGTCATTAGTGATGACACTGACCATGTTATGAATGATGTAACATGTAAGGTCATTGTGGGGGCGTAAGTTATATTTAGCTCAGGTAACTATAACTGCTGAATTTCCCTGGTTTTGTACAAGTAAAATCTGAGCCTAACTATAATGTGCCTCTAAATTCTGTATTTTCGGTCATTTTTTAAGTTAAAAAAAATTCTATTTCCTAACTATAACATCCCTGTAGCCTTTGTTTTTTAAGTACATTTGTACGTTTTTTAAACATTTTCTGTCCTAACTGTAACCACTAACCATTGAAACACTAGTGTGAGAGTGAAAACACTAGTCTCTCACAGGTCCATGAGTGTCTGAGTAGGTTTGTAAGTGGGTGTGAGAGAGTATGAGTGGGGCTGTAAGTGGGTATATGAGTTTTTTATGAATGGGTCTGTCAAAGGGAGTATGAGTTTCTGATAGTGGTGGGCAGTAAACTCCACTCCACCGGCAGAGTTTGCAGAGTTTTGTCACTCTGCCTTCTGCTTGGAACTCAGAGTTTGACAAAAAACTCTGCCAACTGCCTACAGAGCGGAGTTTACTGGCATGCACACCCCTAGACTTCCTCCCCCAAGAGTAGTGCACTAGGGAGGCGCATTTGCAGAGCAGGTGAGAAAGAGGGTGGGTCCTCAGAACTCTGAGCTGTAAGAATGGTTGGGGTTATGCCCTGGGGGACTTATTTGTGGCAACAATTGAGGTTTTTTGCCCCAAAGGACCCTCAGCAGCCAAGGGGACATCATCCCCCAACCTGTAGTGTGGCAAGAGGCATGATTGCAGAGTGGGTGAGAAAGGGTGTGGGCCTCCGATGAGGTCTGACGAATCCTGCTGTGGGATACTTACTTGTGGGTGTTATTTAACCCCGGGGAGGTGGTGGTCCTTGGGGTTTGAGGGGGTCTGTGGGGCCCACCATTATTCTTTCTAAGGCCCGCGGAGGTGGTGGACTTCAGGGCATATAGAGCTCATGGAAGGGGGCCAGTGCACTCCCTTCTTTTTATCAATAAAGCCCTGGGAAGGTGGTGGTTCCCGGGCTCAATGAGCCTTAGGAGCAGGGCCCAAGCGCCCTCCTCCTTTTTGTAAAATTACCACTGTGACCTAGCCCACCCAGTGGCCTTTTTCAAAACAAGCGTGAAGCCTGCACTTAAAAAAAAATTGTCAATTAGTCATGAATTTTGCGATTTTGAGCAACATTTTGTTTTTAAAAAAATGCTTTTTTAGTCAGGCAGAGTCCCTCTGGAACCCCATGAGCAAGTTTAGGGGGTAAGGGTATTCCTAACCTGCCCCCTTTTCTTTAAAAAAAAATGTTTTTTATGGGGACTCAGCTGAAGCTGTGTCCCAAGATGGCTGCCAACACTTCTTGATTAAAGTGTTGCCAGCCAATCAGAGCTCTGCATTTTCCTGCACATACTAATTATTATTCCAAATTAGCTATGGCCTGTTATACAAATATGGATTTCCTTTTATTTCTCTAAAACTACTGAACCAATTTACACCAAATAACTGAAAGTGTTATCTGTGTAACCTAATCTACCTTTCTGCCAAATTTAGTACAATGCCGTCCAGAGGTTTGGGCTGTAGGTTGGACTAAAAGTCATATGGGAATTAACATAGGATAATAGCACTATTTTTAACCCCCTTTTTCTTTGCGCCCACTTGACTGATCACCCCAAACCTTTCCACGCACAACAAGTCTCACTATGTGACTTCTTTTTGGGAAAATTGTGAGAAGATTCTTCAAATGATGCCAAACACATAGGCAAGTCAAAAAACCCTAATCATATTGAAACATGGTCCTAACAATAGCTAACTACTGGCGACCACTATCTGTGTGTGTGTAAATTAGGGTTTGAAGTGGGTAAGGTTATAAGGTGGTAAGGGTGTTTTAAGGGTTTAGGGTTGGGTAGGTGTATAGGAAGGTAAAGGTATTTTTAGGGTTTAGGGGTGGGTAGGTGTATAGGTTAGTAAGAGTGTTTTTAGGGTTTAGGGGTGGGTAGGGTATTGGGTGGTAGGGATGTATTTAGGCTTTAGAGGTGGTGGGGATATAGGGTGGTAAGGGTATATTTTTAGGGTTTAGAGTGAGGTAGAGGTACAGGGTGATAACATATTTTAGGGTTTGGGGTTGGTAAGTGTATTTTTTAAGGTTTAGGGGTGGGTAGGGGTATAGGGTGGTAAATGTGTTTTTAGAATTTAGGGGTGGGTAGAGGTGTAGGGTGCTAAGGAATTTTTAGGGTTTAGAGGAGGGTGGGGTATAGGGTGGCAAGAGCATTTTTAAGGTTAAGAGTTTTTTAGGGGTATAGGGTGGTAAGGGTTTTTTAGGGTTATGTGGCAAATAGGGGTATAGGGTGGCGAGTGCATTTTTGGGTTCAGATGGGTAGGGCTATTGGGTGGTAAGGTTCAACAAGCATTTGCAATGCAATAGATCCCATATATGTGTTAAAGTTAGGGCCACAGTAGTAAAAAATGACAATGTATTTTACTTTTGCTTTTTTATATCATTGCCAATCATGCTATGCAAGTATAATTACTCAACTGCAAATTAAAAAAAGTAAACAGCATTGCCATTTTCAATGCCAACAGCTCTTACCTTAACAAATGCAAGACCTCTTGCATTGCAAATGCTTGATTTAAATACTTCTGGTGCTGTTTCTCTGTGGCTGCAATCACAGACAGTCCATTAGTGTTGCCTAATCAGGGCAGCACCTATCTGGCACTGTTTATGCAACATTAATAAGCTGTCAGAAAGAGCCCAGGACCCTTAAACAAGTGTCCACTGACCCAGATTAACCACAGGGTACAATACTGCCTTCCTTGGGCAGAGAGCGGTGTCATACATCAGTGGAATTACACCAAACTTGGCAAAATGGTGTGGACAGGTATGTAGTAGTGCCTTTTCTATATTTGGGGAAAATCCAACCCGCCAGCTCCGCTTCGCCAGCCTCGCCCTCACCACCGTCCCACGGATCCGCAGAACCACCACCGGAGGAAGATCCTTCCACTACCTGGCGGCCAAGACCTGGAACACCCTCCACACCCACCTACGACTCACCCAGGACCATCTCTCCTTCAGGAAGCAACTCAAGACCTGGATTTTCGAGCAGTAGCAGCCCCTCCCCCGCCCCCAGCGCCTTGAGACCCTAGCGGGTGAGTACAAATACTCGTGATTGATTGATTGATTGATTGAATGAACAATAAAGATGCCTTTAAATTCTATTTTTATTTGTCATATTTGCTGAGCTTTCAAAGACAAATCAAACATGAGGCTATGTCTTATGAAAAATCGCAGTTTTTTTCTTTTAACACGGAGATTGGTGTTTGCTTTTTTTTATCTGACTGCAAAGTAAGAGGATTTTGCAACGTGAACAATTTGTCAATCTTGCTGGTTTACAGGGAGTGTGAAAGGAAATGTAGAATGTCACATTTTTTTCTAAAACACAATAAAATGTAAATAACTATAAATTAACTGTATAATTATTTCAAATTATATCAGCAGCATGGAGCTCACAAATGAAGCATATTTTTGAAGTATGATGGAAACAAAGATTGCAATAGGATCAAAACAAATCTGGTCACTCTCTTGGTCATGTGCAAATGATGAATTATTGAAACACAATTTTCACACATTGTCGTGTGTGCGCTATATATCAGCAAAACTGCATATCCCTGTGAATTTGAAGGCCATTTCAATGGAAAATGCTCCCAAATGTCGCGGGTGCCGAATACCCTCTCCTACGTATACCTTTTGTTTCTTTTTCATTCTCATTTTTGGGGGAAGATAAGTGCCAGTTCCCCCAAAATAGGAGCTGGTGGTCCACACTTGCAACCACTAGTTCAAATAAAGCACTGGTGTCCGATATTAGATAAAATATACCCTTAACATAACGGTGGTCTATTCTTAGAAATCGTCTACTAAGCATAACAAGGATGTAAGATTTACTCTCTGGATCACAATTGAAAGTTAAAACCTTGCTATTCTATAGTCTTGGAAACTGGACTGTTGTACAAGCAACCCAGTGTTTGTAGGATAGCTATAGGTTAGATGTTTGATTCTTGGCTTCTACTTGCTTTGGAAAATGCTGCGCGTTTATATGGGAAACTATTATGGGGCAATGATAACAAAAACCTTTAGGAAGTGCTTGCTACCTTTCCAGCTGAGACCTTACCACCTGGAGTGTTTGGTGTTTTTCTTATTGATCACTATGCTTGCATGAACGGATCTCGCTCTGAGTTTCAGTTTGTAGTTCAGTGACTTTATATACACACGAATGAATTAGACAATTTTCTTTGTAACATCCAAAATTTTAATCTATACCTATCTGGTTGACTCCGCTCATTTTTTGTGAACTACGAATTATAGCTGACAACATGCACTGAATATTGTCCATGAATACATTCACACGTCTGTCGTCCATCATGAGTTCGGAATGCCAATATTTTGTATATCCGAATGCAACCTTTGTGATGGATACTTCCATGAATTAAGGTTTCATTATCCAAACCTGATTATCCATGTGTCAATTTTCCACACCAAAAAACGTGTTTACAAAAACCGCATGAAATGCTTTTACTCTCCATGGCAACACAACTTGTAGCACCCGCGGTGCTGATGCGGGCATGCCAGGACACTTGCAGCTTGTACTGCCTGTTTTGCTTTATTGACAGGTCGTAAGGAGGTGATTGGGAAGTTTCCGTGAGTTCTACAGCACCTGCCTTCCTTTACTCAGAGCCCGGCTGCTTTTCCATGGTCATGTGCACACTTTTGTACTAACACAATACTTCAGACGGGATGAGTGAATAAGGCGCGCCACATATCACCTTTCAGAAACTCGAGACGCCTAAAGATAACATTCCTGCTGCTGCTTAGAGAGGGAGAGAACAGTCGGGCTAAAGGTAGGAGGGGACCAGTAAATGAGACAGAGGCCCTGTGGATCTTTGCATAAGCAGCATCTGTCAAGGCCAAGAGATAACCGCGAGGCCCTTACGTCTTTACTTCTGGTATGCTTCACCGAGTCCAGGCGGAAATCCGCGAGTCTCCGCTTCTCACAAAGGGCTCTGAGCACAAAGGACGCCAGTCCGTGACGGCTTCTTTGAAATGTGGCTTTTCCGTCCTAGCCACTGCCTGAAATCAATGAGGAGCTGCGGATTTGTTGACACGACGGAGCGGCCCGGGCTACGTCTTTAAAAAGAAGGAGCGCCTTCCCCGATGCTATATATATTTATTTTTTCCCTAGACATACGTTCTTTGAAAGTGGCTAGTATTCGGATGAACGAGGAGACCTCGGTGTCATTCTTATCAATGCCATGTAGAGAAAAGGCGCGTGCTCTCTACACCGTAGTTCCTAATCTTCTCAGGTTTTGACAAATAAATCATATTAATGAAATCTGCTCTTAAACCCTCACGAGAAGTGCAGTCAGAATGGCAGGCTCGCCTGCACCCAGAAGAATTGACTGAGGGGCGATAAGCTGACTAGAAATATCACGGACACTCTCTGGAACGTGACGCTGTCAAGCTCGCAGCAAAGGCGCTGTCGCACTTCGTAATACCCGTATGCAATTTGCATCACTACTTCAAATATGTTACCCTGCGAGCAAGTCTAGCTGGCAAGATTGAAGATTCTGAGCTGTGCGCTGTCTATGTCATATTCACACACACATTGTTAAACACGCATAAATTCATGCACACACACGCAGATATGTTTGCATTTCCCAAAAATCCAATATGCACCAATGTAGGCACACAAAGATGAACACGCATTTTTACAAAAATTCCACCAGTTGTTTCCCGTCCTGTATCCCCTTCTGTTTTTGTAGGCTGGTAGTTTATATTCTACAGAGAGGTTTTCGTATGTTGTTGTGTCCTAAAGCGCACTAACGCCCATCAAGGATAGAACAGAATGTAGATAAAGAATTAACCCACATACACATCTTCTAATTTATTAACTCATTCACACGTGCAAACGCACAGAGTCAAACCCTCACCTCGTGACCACTGAGCCTTGCCTTGGCCTGGTCGCCCCCACGCTCCTCCTGCTACCTGTTCCAGATCCTGATTGCTTGCTCGGCTGCAGGAGACCCAGCCGCCGCTGAGCCGCCCGCCCCGCCCGCACTCGACTTTCCCGCTGCTGCCTCCCTGCGGCCCGCCCCCGCCAGCCGATTGGTGCCCCCGCTCCCGCCACCCAGCAGACCCTCCCTCTCGGCTCCCTTCTTAAGGGGACTCCTGCCTTCTCTTCGGGAGCGACCACTGAGCCTTGCCTTGGCCTGGTCGCCCCCACGCTCCTCCTGCTACCTGTTCCAGATCCTGATTGCTTGCTCCGCTGCAGGCGACCCAGCCGCCGCTGAGCCGCCCGCCCCGCCCGCACTCGACTTTCCCGCCGCTGCCTCCCTGCGACCCTGCCCCCGCCAGCCGATTGGTGCCCCCGCTCCCGCCATCCAGCGGACCCTCCCTCCTCCCGCCCCCCCACTCTCTATTTATGGCAGAGTCCGCGCGTGAGTGCAGCGAGCTCGCGCAGCGGGCGCGCCGATTGGCAAGGCAAGCCCGTCTGCGCCCGTCCGCGCCTGGCCCGCGCCCAGCGCCAGAACCCCTGGCCCCTGCAGAGGCCATCCCACCTGCCGGACCTACGACGCCGCCACACTCAACGCACTCACACCGGCCGAACCCCCGGATGCTACCGAGCCACCCCGCGACGCACCCACGGACCCTTCTGCTGCCGATCCTGCAACTTCTCCTGCATCCGGACCTGCACCGCACCCGCCAAGACGAGCACCAGCAGCAACCACCTGAAGTGCATCCTGCCCAACACCCGCTCCGTCCACAGACACGCCGTGGAACTCTGGAACCTCCTCGACACCACATCTCCAGTAGTCGCCTTCCTGACGGAAACCTGGATGAACGCCTCCTCAGCGCCCGACATCGCCATCCCCATTCCGGACGGATACAAGATCACCCGGAGAGACCGCGTCAACCACACTGGAGGAGGCATCGTCATCGTCCACAAGAACACCATCCGCATCACGACCAACTCCGACGACACCCTCACTGCGGCCGAACACCTGCACTTCCAGATCCACACCGACCCCAAGACCACCCTCAGAGGCACCCTCATCTACAGACCCCCAGGACCCCGCACACAATTCAGCGAAGACATCGCCGACTTTATCAGCCCACACGCCCTCCCCTCCGCTGACTACATCCTCCTCGGGGACCTCAACTTCCACTGGAGAACAACAACGACCGCAACACCACCACCCTGCTGGACAACCTCGCCAACCTCGGACTTAAGCAACTGGTGACTACCCCCACCCACTACGCCGGCCACACGCTTGACCCCGTCTTCTCCTCCAGCAAGGACATCTCCTTCAGCCATGCCACCGGACTCCACTGGACAGACCACAGCTGCGTCCACTTCAGCTTCAGAAGGACCACGCTCCACCACCACCCGCAACAGGTCCCCCGCAGAAGCTGGAACAAGATCACGGCTGACCAGCTCGCCACATCCCTGAGCCAGAACCCTCCCGCCAGCTCAGCGCACCCCAACCAAGCCGCCAACAACCTCACGAGGTGGATCAGCAACTGCGCAGACGACCTCGCTCCGCTGAAGAACCCCCGCGCCAGACCCGGCTCCAAGAAAGCATCCTGGTTCACCGACGAACTCAAGAGCTCCAAGAAGAACTGCCGGACCCTCGAAAAAGCCTGGCACAGAGACCCAACTACAGACAACATGACCACCCTCAAGCTCGCCACTCGAAAACATCACCAACTGATCCACGCCACCAAGAAAACTGCATTCAAGGAACGACTGGACAACAACGCCCACAACAGCAAGGAACTCTTCAACATAGTCAAAGAGCTCTCGAACCCTAGCGCCGGAAACAACGTCATCACTCCCTCTCAAGACCTCTGCAACTCGCTCGCCTCGTTCTTCCACAACAAGATCGCAGACATACACAACAGTTTCAGCACACAGCCGACGCACCCTACGACCGTACCAACGCCCCCAACCACCACCCTCCGCGCCTGGACCCCGATCAACACCGAAGACACCATCCACACTATGAACTCCATCCACTCCGGATCGCCAACCGACCCATGGCCTCACCACGTCTTCAACAAGGCCGACTCCGTCATCGCACCCCATCTCCGGGACATCATCAACGCTTCCTTCGACACCGCCACCTTCCCGGAGAGCTGGAAGCACGCTGAAATCAGTGCCCTACTGAAGAAACCTTCAACTGACCCCACCGACCTCAAAAACTACTGCCCCATCTCGCTTCTTCCTTTTCCTGCCAAAATCATCGAGGAGACCGTCAACAGACAGCTTGCCGCCTTCCTCGAGACGAACTGATCCCTCGACCACTCACAGTCCGGCTTCCGAGCCAACCACAGCACCGAGACCGCCCTCATCGCAGCCACCGACGACATCCGAACCCTACTCGACAATGGGGAAACTGGGGCCCTCATTCTCCTGGACCTCTCCGCGACGTTCAACACGGTCTGCCACTGCACCCTAGTACAGCGCCTGAACAACATCGGAATCCAGGAGAAGGCACTGGAATGGATCATCTCCTTCCTCGCCGGAAGAACACAGAGAGTCCGCCTCCCCCCATTCAGATCAGAGGCCACCGAAGTCATCTGCGGTGTACCACAAGGATCATCACTCAGCCCCACACTGTTCAACATCTACATGAGCCCCCTTGTGGCCATCGCACGCCAACACAACCTCAACATCATCGCCGACGACACCCAGCTGATCCTCTCCCACACCAACGACCCCGCCACCGCCAGAACCAACCTACACGAAGGGATGAAAGACGTAGCCGAGTGGATGATGAACAGCCGCCTGAAACTGAACTCATATAAGACAGAAGTCCTCATCCTAGGATCTTCGCCCTCCGCCTGGGACGACTCCTGGTGGCCCCCTGCCCTGGGCAGCGCACCCAAATCAACAGACCACGCACACAACCTGGGCTTCATCCTGGACTCCTCCCTCTCCATGACCAGACAGGTCAACGCCGTCTCCTCGTCATGCTTCAACATCCTGCGCATGCTACGTATGATCTTCCGGTGGATCCCCACCGAAACCAGGAAGACGGTCACCCAGGCCCTCGTCACCAGCCGACTGGACTACGGCAACTCCCTCTACGCCGGAACCACAGCAAAGCTCCAGAAAAGACTCCAGCGCATTCAGAACGCTTCTGCACGACTCATCCTGGACATTCCCCGACACAGCCACATCTCCGTACACCTGAGAAACCTGCACTGGCTCCCCGTCAGCAAGAGAATCACGTTCCGACTCCTCACCCACGCACACAAGGCTCTCCACAACCAAGGCCCAAGATACCTCAATGACCGTCTGACCTTCTACACTCCCACCCGCCAGCTTCGATCAACCAACCACGCCCTCGCCGCCGTCCCCCGCATCCGAAGAGCCACAACGGGAGGAAGATCCTTCTCCTACCAGGCGGCCAAGACGTGGAACTCCCTCCCCATCCACCTCCGCCTGACCCAAGACCACCTCGCCTTCAGGAAGCAACTCAAGACCTGGCTGTTCGAGCAGTAGCGGACCCCCCTCCCCCATGCGCCTTGAGACCCTCCGGGTGAGTAGCACGCTATACAAATGCTTTGATTGATTGATTGATTGATTGATCAGCCCAGATCTGCACACACATACACACACATTGGTGGTCACACACACACACACACACACACACACACACACACACACACACACACCTACACAACCACACACGCATGTTTACAGACATGTGCATGCATACAAACGCGCATAGGTAGCCTCACACACCTGTACGCACTCATAAACGTCTGCCTAAATTCACACACTAATAAGGTAAATACATTGGCCCAGAATTATTACGGTTTTGCGCCACCCTTGCGCCATTAAAGGGGACGCAGGGTGATGCAAAACCTTCATTCAGATTTACCAAGCCACGCAAGGCCACCCTGTGTGGGATGGTAAATCTGGTGTAACACCAGGCAGTGCAAATTGCTGCCTTGCGTTTCACTGCATGGTGGGGGTGTTACATGGGTGGAGTGTGGATGTTCCATGTATCAACCCTTGTATTCCGACGCGCACCCAGATTTACCAACAATGGTAGACCTGGGAATGCGTCAGAATTGTACACCTTATCACCAGAGCCGTAACGTGGAGAGTATCTTTATTTCTCATTGTTAGTTCCTCTTTCTAAGTGTGCTGCAAAAGACAGAGGAAAATGCCTCTGGGGATTGTTTTTGTGAGAACTCCCTTCCCACACAAAAATATTCCTGCCTACAAAGCAGGCACCCTTGCACTACGGCAGAGGACACAACATGAATGCACCATAAAATGTTAAATATGGCGCATATTAGCCCTCTCCTTTTCACGGAATGCAACAAGGTGCAGTAGCAGCCCAACCCCTGCCAAAGTGGCAGGGCAGCCGGAGGAGTGAGGAAGATGGGGAGGGGAGGAGGAGAGTTCGGGTATAAAAAGATAAGAATTAAAAAAACTTAAGTTAATACCGCCGCCGTCTCCTGCCACATCATGCTCTTCCTGCTTCTGGGCACAGGCTCCCAGACTGCACTGCAGGCAATCCTGATGCTGCATGAAAGCAGCGTTAAGATTGGCCTGAGCGCTGGCATGTTGCGCTCCCTGGCAGACTGGGAGCCTGTGCCTTCTCTCGAGCCCCAGCAAAGCAGCTGGGGCTGGAGAGAGATTCACTGTGCCTGAGGGTTTGGCCTGCCTGAGATGACCTGCCCAAGCCTCATGCACAGTGAAGGGAGTGCACAAACACTCCCCCAACAGTAGTGCCATCCTCTGGACCCTCTCCCAAGGCTCGTCAGAGTCCTGGGGGCAGATGATTAAAATAAACTGATAATAATACAGGTTTAAAACTTGTTTTATTATTATTTTATTTGAGATTGTTGGCGGGGGGGCAGCGCTCCTCCGCCCTACTGGAGGGGCCACCACTGGCAAGGTATCTTGCTGCGCTGTATTGCATGAAACATTGATAACTCAGCTCCATTGTCCTGGGTACCTGTCAGTGTTGTACAGCACAAGAATTCCTCAAGTAATGCTGTTTGCATTTGGTTGAATGAGGAATTATTGTGCTGCCTAGCATTCTGTTTGCATTTCACAGATTTTTAATTCTGGGAAGGGGAAAGCAAAAGCAGTACAAATAGGCAAAAATAGAAGAACTTATTGCGGTTTAAAAAAATAATAATTTGCCAGCTGTCCAATAAGGGACATTGGGAGATATTGAAAACAAGTCTTTGCAAGAGCAGTGGTCAAGAAGGTTTAAACAAAGACGATATATATCTACAGCTAGAAAGCAGTAGTATAGCAAAGCGACTAAGGATCAATTGACATGGAGAGATAGATTACAGGTCCTTGCATGAGCAGTGGTTGTTAGGGTATCGCCTTATTAGTTATGGATCACATTATTGTGCAGAATACATAAAGCGGCTGGTGTCAATTTATAACTGTGGTCCAATCCCCCCAAACTCTAATTGAGACTCACATCTTATATTCAAAGCGAAGACTTTCCTGACGTTTTTGTTCTTGACAAGTTTTGGTTTATATTATTGAATGCTGTGGATTGGCAAGTATCAGGAAATAAGATGGTAAGGGCATCCTCAACAACATGTAGAGTAGCAGATGAAGGTTTTCTGCTCACAATTGTTGCACAGAATGAGACTCTGGTAATGGGTATGAATGCCACTGATTTTCATGTCCTTTCAGCCATCTTTGTTGGAATTTCTAATTGGTGTGAGTAAAATTCATACCTGATTTGAAATTATTTCTGTGAAAAATGAAGTTACTTTTTACAGTCCTCGACTGTAAAAGAGGGTTCCCCAGAGGGTTGGGATGTGTAAAACATTGTAAACACTTCAAACAATTTTTTGAGCTACTTTTGGCTTGACTCAATTGGCTGTTAATGAAAAAAGGATGCTGTTGCTTTTTCCAAATAAAGACCATTTTCCAGGCCTGAGAGTACACAGATGGTGCGAGGAGTTTTGTGTAAGTCTGATTCATTATAATTTAATTCGTTCCTCTTTGAGAGGGGTTAGAGAGTCAATTGGTGAAGTCACCCTTTCACTGTAATGTGAGGCTATGGCAGAGAGATTTTGGTTGAGCTCCAGGGTTCACTTTAGAAGTAATTAGCATGCTAAATTGCCATGGGTTACAGAAATTGATAAGCTTTGATCGAATATTGTCTTTCATAGATTGACCAATGGGTCAGGAGAGTTCACTGTTAATTTGGAATGCATCTGGTTTGTGACTGACCATTCTACATCCAGGGGCTTTTGAATTGAGACCAAATCTCTATTTGCTGGGATAAAGTCCAGGATATCCACTTTCATGTATGTAGGATGTGAATTGAGTGTGAGGGAGGCCACTGGTTTTGGTCACACAGCATATAATAGCAATAACAGCAATATCCAAATAATCATTGACAAACTAAGAGGCCTACTAGGATGGCGGACGGAAACGTGTTCCATCCGCCATGGCGCGGCAAAAATACACCCGACCGCACCGTGGATAATCCGCAGTTGCGATTAGGATATTTCTGTCATCAAACACCGACCGTGGCGGACGGATCACATTAAACACCGACTGCGGCGGACGGATCACATCAAAGACCGCACAAGAGGATGGTACCACAGAAACACTCTCCGCCGCGGACGCATTAAGCGCGGAAACAGGCCCAACTGCCGCCAGACCTGCGGAGGGTCCGGCCGCACGATTAGGATAACTCAGCCATCCCAACGGAACACACCACCTTCCTCGACCGCCCCGGAAAAAAAGCCTCCACAAACGGAGCATGACTGTGGAAGGACCAAACGAACATCACCCCTGCCGTCAAACAGATTCAAAAATGGCAGGCGGAATTAAATAGAAAACAGGGCACACACCCACCTGAAACACCCACCCCCAACAACTACACGCCCCAATGACACCCCCCCAGCACAAACAAGAGCACCCTAGTCACCACACCCACATAACACCTGACTGGCAACAACCATTGGGACACAACCACCACAAAGAGTATAAAATGAATCCCTCCCATTGCCACAATCCTTTGCATCACAGCACAGCTTGAACAAAGAGGCAAAATAGCACAAACTGCAGACACACACAAACACACATACAACCTGCACACCAACACACCCACCATACAAACCCCCACAACACCATCCCTACATACCACACACCTGCACACCCCACCCCACAAACACCTTGCACATCACACACCATGGCACCCAAGAAAAACCCCAAGTTCACAGAGAGTGAGTTGAAGGTCATGGTGGATAAAATCATCTGCGTCGAACCACATCTGTTCGGTACCCTAGTCCAGCAGACCACCTTGGCAACCAAAACCACCATGTGGGACAGGATAGTGACCAGAGCCAATGCTTCAGGGACCGTGCTACGCACCAAACACGAGATCCAGAGGCGGTGGCACGACCTCAAGGCAAGGGTGAAAGGCATCAGGGCCAAGAACCACCTGCGGGCACAACACACTGGCGGCAGCACTCCCCTGGAGTCCATACCATTTGCCGAATGGGAGGAGAAGGTGCTGGGCATACTGCACCCTGAGAGCCTGGAAGAAATCGAAGAGGGACTTGAGGCTGGTAAGTACAAACCAATGACCACTATCACACTGTCATGGTCTACCTTGCACAACTGCCAAGACACATCTCACAGGCTCCAATCCATGCATATGGGCCACACAGTCACATAAATGTGAAGTCCTGGGCTCAAATGCACCCACCATGATCAACCACAAATGTTGCCTCCTATGTTCACAGGCTTGCATGTTGTCAAAGCAGCCAACACCACTACTCCCAACAGGCCCCCATGTCCACAGGGAGGGTGGGGGTGGGAGGGTGAGAGTCCAGCACTACAACTCCCAACAGGCCCACATGTCCACAGGGAGGGTGGGGGTGGGAGGGTGAGAGTCCAGCACTACAACTCCCAACAGGCCCACATATCCACAGGGAGGGTGGGGGTGGGTGGGTGAGAGTCGAGCACTACAACTCCCAACAGGTCCACATGTCCATAGGGAGGGTGGGGGTGGGTCCAGCACTACAACCCCCAACAGGCCCCCATGTCCACAGAGAGGGTGGGGGTGGGTGGGTGAGAGTCCAGCACTACAACTCCCAACAGGCCCACATGTCCACAGGGAGGGTGGGGGTGGTCCAGCACTACAACTCCGAACAGGCCCCCATGTCCACGGGGAGGGTGGGGGTGGGTGGGTGAGAGTCCAGCACTACAACTCCCAACAGGCCCACATGACCACAGGGAGGGTGGGGGTGGGTGGGTGAGAGTCCAGCACTATAACTCCCAACAGGCCTCCATGTCCACAGGGAGAGTGGGGGTGGGTGAATGACAGTCCAGCACTACAACTCCCAATAGGCCCCCATGTCCACAGGGAGGGTGGGGGTGGGTGGGTGAGAGTCCAGCACTACAACTCCCAACAGGCCCCCATGACCAAAGGGAGGGTGGGGGTGGGTAGGTGAGAGTCCAGCACTACAACTCCCAACAGGCCCACATGACCACAGGGAGGGTGGGGGTGGGTGGGTGAGAGTCCAGCACTATAACTCCCAATAGGCCCCCATGTCCGCAGGGAGGGTGGGGGTTGGTGGGGAAGAGTCCAGCACTACAACTCCCAACAGGCCCCCATGTCCACAGGGAGGTTGGTGGTAGGTGGGTGAGAGTCAAGCACTACAACTTCCAACAGGCCCCCATGACCACAGGGAGGGTGGGGGTGGATGGGTGTGAGTCCACCACTACAACTCCCAACAGGCCCCCATGTCCACAGGGAGGGTGGGGGTGGGTGGGTGAGAGTCCACCACTACAACTCCCAACAGGCCCTCATGTCTTGGGTGAGAGTCCAGCACTACAACTTCCAACAGGCCCACATGTACCATCCCAGAGCAAGATGGAGTCCGCCCACCATTTTCTGACCAGTGCATCTCCTCCTTCAAACCTACAGGTAGCTAGCCATCTTCACAGGGGCACCATCCAATAGCAAGACCAGACCACACATATACAAGTATTGTCTCCCCACCTCCACACCACCATAATGCCCAGTACTGTCTACCACACCAACGTGATGACTCCAACAACCATGTCCTGATTCGCTAGAAATTTGTAATGTAACAACAACAAACCTGTCATGTCCACAGCATTGATTCTTAAATTCCTGTCCCTCAGGTGATCGCAACTTGACCGGCGAAACCAGCAACAGCCATCACCAGTCATCCCCTCACAGCCAGGACTCTCCGGTGAAGATTCCATGGACACCTCGGGTGCAGAGGACGATGCTGGCCCAAGCACACTGCCAGGGCCACCAGGCTCCCAGGACATCCCTGCCTCCACCACCTTTGCCAGTGTAACAACACCAACACCTGCCATTGTGAGCTGTGCAGCTACCACCACCACCACCACCACTCCTGCCTGTGTCACCCTGCGTGACCCATCGTCCGATGATGGGCCATCAACATGTTAGGCTAGCAGGGAGAGTGGACGGGGGAGGACACAAGTGAGGCCATAGCTCACAAACAGGAGCACAGGTGCAAGGCGAGGTCGGGAACAAGACCCAGCCCATCCTGGGACCGAGGCCCTGGATGCCATTGCCAGAGTCCAAGCCTCCTATGAGCAGTCGCAGGCACAGGCAGATCGGGCACACCAAGACTCGCTACAGAACTGCCAGCTGTTGCGGTCTATGGACACCAGCATGGGACAAATTGTTGACCTCATGGGGCAGCAAACAGCTCTTTGGAGGGAGTGGTTAACCCGTGCCACACCACCTCCCCCTCCCCAAAGTGACCAGCGGGACAGGGCACCAACACCACCGCCACCATCACCTGAGGCCACTGACAGGTTGGTCGTCCCTGAACAACCTGCCCCCACAGCTGCCTCCGCTCCGGCTCCAAGACGGAGGGGCCGTCCGAGGCTGGATCCAGCTGAGAGCAGTGGCAATGCACCATCCACCCGCTTGAAGAGGGGCCGCCACTGACTTCACCCTTCCTTGAGCCTGGCATTCACTCTGCGAACTATCTTGCCCCACAATTCCAAGCATTGGCACACATCTGTTGGACTAGTTGTACATCACACAATGTGGTGTCCCCACAGTGTTTTCATCTGACATGACCTTCAACTCACACTTCCCCCCAACACCTATTTGTAAATATGCACTAACAGTAATCCACACCCTGTAAATAAACACCACGGAAACACTCAATGCTGTGTGACCTCCATGTTTTAAACACAGGTTTGTCTTAGTAGTTATCATTACCAGGTGCAGGGATCAATGTTCTTGAGAATCATGGCTCTGTGGGAGTGACCTAGGGATAATGAGAGAACAACAAACACAGGTCAGGAAACGGAATCACACCCATCACACCACACCGTACTGCAACATTCCACAAACCACACTCATCACTAAATAAACGGATCACAGGACACACACCATGGAGCATTGCATGTACAACATCTCCCACACCCATTTGCGAACAGAACATACCAGAACAGGCAGCATTCACACACCACATCCACACATCACCAGCAAACATACATCACGCATTGAACAGCAGCACAAGAGGTAGTTCCTCACATTCAAGGAAAGTAGCGAGCAATGAGCTGACGACTCTGGTCCACACCTTCTTCCTCCCCACTATCCTCATCACTGGACATGGGTGGGATGGGAGGCAGAGCAACCTGTTGGTCTACAGGGTCCATGATTAGTTCAATATTATTGCGTAAGGCCAGGTTGTGGAGCATGCAGCAGGCAATCACTATTTTGCATACTAGACTTGAGCAGCCCAAATGTACTTTACACCACCCGAATTGTCTTCCCATGGGCCTCATTATAGCGCATTTCACCTGGGGTAGTAGGATTCCGTGGGGGGCTTAGCAGCCACGGCCGGTTTGGGTACGCAGAGTCGCCTAGGTGGGGGGAGGACAGACACATACATCATTACCAGGATTGGTGGGAACAGCATGGCACACATACAACACAGTAGTCATCACAGCATACTCACCTACAAGCCTCGCACGTTCTTGACGCAGATTAGCCATCAGTTGGGATACAATGCTGCTCCGCAGGATGTGGGAGTCATGTGCGGACCCAGGAAATCTGGCACACACATGGGAGATGATGTTGTCAGCCAGGCACACCACTTGCACATTGATAGAATTGTAGTGCTTCCGATTGCGATAGACGGGTTCACGTGCCTGGGGTGGAATCAGAACAATATGTGTGCCATCAATGGAACCCACTACGTGTGGAATCTGGCCCAGGGCATAGAAGTCATCTTTCACTGCAGCCAGCTCTGCCGGATGTGGGAAATGGATGTAATCATCCTTGTAACGCATCATGGCTTGCAGCACATCCCGCAGTACCATGCTGAACATGGATTGGGACATCCCCCCGGCATGACCAACTGTGTACTGGAAAGTGCCAGTCGCGAAGAAGTGAAGTGCCGCCATCACTTTTGCTGTGGGTGTAATTGCTCCAGGATATGGCCTGCGTGGCTGCAGATGAGGTGCCAATTGGGCTACTAGGTCCTCCAATGTTGGTCGGTCAAGCCGGAATTTGCGGATCACCTCCTCGTCAACCATGTCCTCCAGCACAGTGTATGGTCGATGCACATTTGGAGCCCTCCTGTGTGGGAGTAGATGGGAGCAGATGTCAATTGACCAACACCGCACAGCTGTGCCACACTATCACATCTTGACCAACACAATACAAATAATACATGTTGCATACACTGATTGTATGTGTGACGTGACCGAAATATAAGCCACTACAGCTAGCTACACACCCAATGTTTACCCACAAACAACATTGTGTGTGCAAACATGTCCAATGGTACGTGCACACATGTTGAAAGAACAGCCAACATCACATGACTGAGGGCCCATGTGTGGACAAGCGTCCCCACAGACACACATGGACGTGCACACACAACACGAACATGGAACACACCCTCCTTGTCTTCATGCACCCATGACCCCACCTACAATGCTGTGCATCCTCACATGACAGGCATGGACATACAACAGGCGACACACATACACATACACAGAATGCATGTATACCCCCATCATTGCTACTTGCACACACAAACCACACACTCACGACAGCTTCAGAAAGTGGGTACACAGCCTTGCTGTACTGTGTAGATGTGTACAAATAGAAACGTGTGACCTCAAAACCAAGACGTCAACACATAGCCATGCACATCTGACGCAACTTGGGCTCACATCACTGGCCTTTGTTAACCACTGGCAAGGTCAATAGTATAACCACACATGCAACTAATGGACATAAATGAGACACGTGTACACGGGCCATTGAGACTAAGCATGGGCTGAAAATTCGTTGCGCTCGCGGAAATTGCAGATTTTCCGCCATTTCGTGATCCTCAAATCTCGCGAAATCGCTGTAAAACCCGCAAATCGGCGGGGACGAATTTTCAGCCAAGCACTTACAGGATTACAGCAGCAGGTGCAAAAGTTGAAGCTAATTTTTTGTAACCTTTTACAAAAGGGTTACAAAGAAATGAACTTCAAATTGGGCACCTGCTGCTGTAAGCCTGTAAGTGCTTCCTGGCGCCTCGTTGCCTACTTGCAACTATTCTCTGACCCTGCTCTGAGCCTTGAAGCAGGGTCAGAGAATAGTTACAAGTAGGCAATGAGGCGCCTGTCACGAAAATTAAACCTCAACAGGAAGCACTGACAGATATAAAAAACAAGCATTTGCAATGCAATAGGTCTCACATTAGGAAAGTTTGAGTTATTGGTCTTGTAAATGACATTTTTTTTAATTTATGTGTTGGTTTTGAAAATAGCTAAATTAATATCTTTGTCGTTTACAATGCCAATAGTTATAACTTTCGCAAAAGTGACACCTATAGCATTTGTAATGCAACATGTTTTGTATTTACGTGACTTAGATGTATTGATATTAAAATTACAATGGCTTTTAATTTTTTTAACTAATTCATACTTAAATAAAAGTGATTTTAATTTATAATGGCAATAGCTTAAACTTTTGTAAATAACTTTTGTGAAGATTATGTTAAGTGTATTTTATTGCGACGAAAATCCAAGGACAGAAGTGAAATATTAACATCTTTTTGTGACATTTGTAATACAGCTTGAAACATTGAGAGAACATATTTGAATCAGTTGTTGTTGAATGGTTGCACAGATTGATGCTGGGGTGGCGCTGAGTGGTGCTGTGGTAGTGCTGAGTGGTGCTGTGGTGGTGCTGAGTGGTGCTGTGGTGATGCTGAGTGGTGCGGTGGTGGTGCTGAGTGATACTGGGATGGTGCTGAGTGATGCTGGGGTGGTGCTGAGTGGTACTGAGTGATGCTGTGGTGGTGCTGAGTGGTGCTGTGGTGGTGCTAATTGATAATGTGGTGGTGCTGAGTGATGATGTGGTGGTGCTGAGTGATGCTGTGGTGGCGCTGAGTGGTGCTGTGGTGGTGCTGAGTGGTGCTGTGGTGGTGCTGAGTGAAGCTGTGGCGGTGCTGAGTGATGCTGTGGTGGTGCTGAGTGGTGCTGTGCTGGTGCTGAGTGATAATGTGGTGGCACTGAGTGATGCTGTGGTGGTGCTGAGTGATGCTGTGGTGGCGCTGAGTGGTGTTGTAGTGGTGCTGAGTGGTGCTGTGGTGGTGCTGAGTGATGCCATGGTGGTGCTGAGTGGTGCTGTGGTGGTGCTGAGTGATGCTGTGGTGGTGCTGAGTGATGCTATGGTGGTGCTGAGTGGTGCTGTGGTGGTGCTGAGTGATAATGTGGTGGTGCTGAGTGATAATGTGGTTGTGCTGAGTGATGCTGGGATAGCGCTTAGTGATGATGTGGTGATGCAGAGGGCAGAAAGGCACAAAAAGCAGTCTAACAAGGGCAGAAGGGCAGAAAAACAAGGGAAAAACGAGTCTAACAGAGGGCAGAAGGGCACAAAAAACTAGTCTAACAGAGGACAGAAGGGCAGAAAAACAAGGGAAAAACGAGTCTAACAGAGGGCAGAAGGGCACAAAAAACGAGTCTAACAGGGGACAGAAAGGCACAAAAACGAGTCTAACAGAGGGCAGAAGAGCACAAAAAACAAGTCTAACAGAGGGCAGAAGGGCAGAAAAACAAGGGAATAACAGAGGGCAGAAGGGCACAAAAAACGAGTCTAACAGAGGGCAGCAGGGCAGAAAAACAAGGGAAAAATGAGTCTAACAGAGGGCAGAAGGGCACAAAAAACGAGTCTAACAGGGGGCAGAAGGGCAGAAAAACAAGGGAAAAACAAGTCCAACAGAGGGCAGAAAGGCACAAAAACAAGGGAAAAACGAGTCTAACAGAGGGCAGAAGGGCACAAAAACAAGGGAAAAACGAGTCTAACAGAGGGCACAAAAAACGAGTCTAACAGGAATGCCCACCCGGCGGTGGGTGACCGCCCACACCCAGCGGTGGGTGACCGCCCGCACCCGGCGGGCTGTGGTGGGTGCTGCTGTGTGACTGAAAGGGGGGATAGCAACTGCCATTTCCACTTGTACATTCAAATGTATGTGTTAGCCTGCCCCGCCCCCGCAGAATGCGTGCTCCGCCATTGCAATGCCAGTGGGTGATGATTTTCAAAAGACGCCCCGTCACGGTAGCTCGCACATGCTGTTGGCGGGGTGTGACCGTGATGGTCCTTGTACATGTAGCCAATGCAAACAGGTAACGCGGGGCGCGTAAGTGATTTTAACCTCTTGGCTGCTAATGACAAGGGTAACTCGTCATGAACTTTCCATTCATTGCAATGGAAAAATAATGTAAATCTTAATGGTGCCTTAGCACTGAAGTGGTTAAAAATAGCAGAAGCCTTGCACCGCCACAGCAGGGCCAGTCATTGGCTCATTTTGAATGAGGCAGCCCGGGAAAACCAATTGCTGCAGACGTGTACCACTGATATCAGCTCAGGGCCCTATAAATGTGTGAATTTCAGCAGCACACATCCAATGCTTCCAGCCACTGCTACCTGCACCCATCACCTCTACCTGCTGCTGCTGAGCAATCCACCAACTGATGCCTGCCCCATCACCTCTACCTGCTGCTGCTGTGCAATCCACCAACTGCTTACTGCACCCATCACCTCTACCTGCAGCTGCTGAGCAATCCGCGAACTGCTGCTGTTGTGCCACTGTCCTGGACCTTGCCATTCCAGGAGTTCAAGAGATCCGGTCTCGTCCCTTCACCGCAGCGGAGCTGGAGGTCCTTGTGGACGGTGTGCTCCGCCACTATGAACAGCTCTACGGTGCCCCCGGAGAAGTGGTAAGTGCAGTGGGGTACATGTTGGTGTGCAAGGGGTGGTCACTGACTCCTGGCATCTGCAATGTTGGCGGTGTGCTGTGGGACCTTCACATGTGTTGTACTGTGCATGGCTGCTGAAAGATACGTGTTGCTCCTATCTGTGTGAATGGCCAACTGTCCACTGACTTGCCCCCTCTTGTCTCCCATCATGTTAGGTCAAGCTGCACCTTCACAAGGCCGTGTGGAGGACCATAGCACGTGATGTACGGGCAGTGGGAGTGTGCAATAGACGACACACACACTGCCACAAGCGCTGGGACGACATCTCCAGGCTCAGCAAGAATGTGGCGGAGATGACACTAGGGCTGATTCGAAGATCATCCCGGCTTGCACTACGTACCATGACCCCTCTAATGCTCCGTATCATAGCTGTGATGCATCCTGACCTGTCCGCCCAGTTGAGAGGGGAGCAGCAGCAAACGAGCGGTAAGCAGACTGAATGTGTTTGTGATTTGTGAGTGCATGCATGTATTGCTGCTCAGACACAGTAGTGACATCTGTGGTGTGCATGTTGTGCTGCAATTGCATGTTGGTGCCATTAGCAGAGTTAGCGTTAGCATCCATGTCAGCCAGGTGGACATACCAGTTGCATTGTAGGGCAGGGTCCCAGGACATGCCGTTGAGGTCTGTGTTCCCATGGCATGTGTGGTGGTCAGCATGCACTTGCCCTGTTTGCTTGATGTACATGTTTCACAGGCCCCCCCGGTTCTTTGACATGAGGATGTCTGATAGGGGTGGTTCGTGTGAGGATGGGTGCTACATGTTGGTCAGCAGTCAAGGAAGTTTGGATTTTGTAATTTTCAGTACGTGAGTGTGGCACTTAGGTATACCACTTTTATCTCTCTTTCAGCTTTGGCCGAGGGCACTGACCCACAAATGACAGAGCTCAGTGGTGGCAATGCATCCGGATCACAGATCACACTCACGCAGACTGAGACTGAAGAAAGCAGCCTCGGAGAGGCAGACAGAACTGTCCTTGAGGACTCACATGTGGAGACACCATCGTTCTCATCTTCACACAGTGGTGGTGAGTCAGCAATGTTGGTAGACACAGGTAGTGGGCAATCTACACCTTCAGTCGGTACACAGCACACTGGGCCCACACTGCCACCAACTGCAACAAGTACTGCTCGTGCTCGCCAGTGTAGGGGGAGCAGAGTGGCCTTCGGTGCAGGCGCCCCTGCCCCTGTGACACAAAGTGCCCTTTGTGCTGAGGCAGTTGATCTGCTGCGACAGCTGTGTGTAGGGCAGACCAACATGATCAATGCATTCCTAGACTACGATAGGAAGTTGGGGCAGGTGGTAGCATTCATGGAGGGGATGCAAGGCGATGTTGCTGGTCTTCCCAGAACAGTTCAGTCATTATCCAACACAGTGTCTGCAGCCATTCAGCAGTCGCATGGACAAGGTTCTACTTCAGTTCCCCATCCACACCACTTGATGTCTCAGTCAAGTCAAGTCAAGTCAAAAAATTTATATAGCGCACTACATACCCAGAGGGTCTCAAGGCGCTTGGGGATCAGTGGGGAATTACTTCTCGAATATCCAAGTTTTAAGTTGCTTTCTGAATGCTAGGTGGTTTTGAGTGAGGCGAAGGTGCAAGGGAAGTGAGTTCCAGGTTTTGGCCGCTAGGTAGGAGAATGATCTTCCTTCCATGGTGGTTTTGTTGACGCGGGGAACAGCAGCGAGGGCTTGGTTGGAAGAGCGAAGCTGGCGGGAGGGGGTGTAGAAGGAAAGACGTGTATTGAGGCATTCGGGTCCAAGTTCGTAAAGGGCTTTGTGTGCGTGGGTGAGGAGGCGGAAAGTTATTCTCTTATTGACGGGGAGCCAGTGGAGGTTTTCAGGTGACCAGAAATGTGTTCTTTACGCGGGATGTCTAAAATGAGTCTGGCTGATGCGTTCTCGATGCGTTGGAGTTTTTTCTGAAGTTTTGCGGTGGTACCGGCGTAGAGGGTGTTTCCGTAGTCCAGGCGGCTTGTAACCAGTGCGTGGGTGACCGTTTTTCTAGTTTCGGTGGGGATCCATCAAAATGTTTTTTTGAGCATGCGAAGAATGTTGAAGCAAGATGAAGAGACTGCGTTGACTTGTCTGGTCATCGAGAGTGAGGAATCCAGGATGACGCCTAGGTTCCGTGCGTGATCCGTCGGGATGGGTGCTTTTCCAAGGGCCTCTGGCCACCAAGAGTCGTCCCAGGCGGAGGGGGAGGTACCTAAGATAAGGACTTCTGTTTTGTCTGAGTTCAGTTTCAGACGGCTCTGCTTCATCCATTCGGTAACCTCTTTCATTCCTTCATGTAGGTTGGTTTTGGCGATGTTTGGGTCTTTGGTGAGTGAGAGGATTAGTTGAGTGTCATCAGCGTAAGAGATGATGTTGAGGTTGTGTTGGCGTGCGATGGTCGCGAGGGGGTATTGCACCGTTACAACGCAACTTTTACAACGCACTACCATTACATCGCAACTTTTACAACGCAAATACCATTACAATGCATGCCATTACAACGCATGTCATTACATAGTAGATACTATTACAACGCATGCCATTACATCGTAAGTATAGATAAGTATATTATTTTTATTTTATTTTATTTTACATTATTTTATTATTTTAATTAATATTAAAAATAAAATAAAATATTAATATATTAATTTAAGTAATTTTGGGGTATTTTTAGGTTTTAGGGCTGGGTTTGGTTTTTGGGGTACAGGGTTATTTTTAGGTTTTAGGGCAGGGTTTGGTTTTTGGGGTACAGGGGTATTTTTAGGTTTTAGGGCTAGGTTTGGTTTTTGGGGTACAGGGGTATTTTTAGGTTTTAGGGCTGGGTTTGGTTTTTGGGGTACAGGGGTATTTTTTAGGTTTTAGGGCTTGGTTTGGGTTTTGGGGTACAGGGGTATTTTTAGGTTTTAGGGCTAGGTTTGGTTTTTGGGGTACAGGGGTATTTTTAGGTTTTAGGGCTAGGTTTGGTTTTTGGGGTACAGGGGTATTTTTAGGTTTTAGGGCTTGGTTTGGTTTTTGGGGTACAGGGGTATTTTTAGGTTTTAGGGCTGGGTTTGGTTTTTGGGGTACAGGGGTATTTTTAGGTTTTAGGGCTAGGTTTGGTTTTTGGGGTACAGGGGTATTTTTAGGTTTTAGGGCTTGGTTTGGTTTTTGGGGTACAGGGGTATTTTTAGGTTTTAGGGCTGGGTTTGGTTTTTGGGGTACAGGGTTTTTTTTAGGTTTTAGGGCTAGGTTTGGTTTTTGGGGTACAGGGGTATTTTTAGGTTTTAGGGCTGGGTTTGGTTTTTGGGGTACAGGGGTATTTTTAGGTTTTAGGGCTTGGTTTGGTTTTTGGGGTACAGGGGTATTTTTAGGTTTTAGGGCTGGGTTTGGTTTTTGGGGTACAGGGTTTTTTTTAGGTTTTAGGGCTAGGTTTGGTTTTTGGGGTACAGGGGTATTTTTAGGTTTTAGGGATGGGGTTGGTTTTTGGGGTGCAGGGGTATTTTTAGGTTTTAGGGCTAGGTTTGGTTTTTGGGGTACAGGGGTATTTTTAGGTTTTAGGGCTGGGTTTGGTTTTTGGGGTACAGGGGTATTTTTAGGTTTTAGGGCTGGGTTTGGTTTTTGGGGTATAGGGGTATTTTTAGGTTTTAGGGCTGGGTTTGGTTTTTGGGGTACAGGGGTATTTTTAGGTTTTAGGGCTAGGTTTGGTTTTTGGGGTACAGGGGTATTTTTAGGTTTTAGGGCTAGGTTTGGTTTTTGGGGTACAGGGGTATTTTTAGGTTTTAGGGCTGGGTTTGGTTTTTGGGGTATAGGGGTATTTTTAGGTTTTAGGGCTGGGTTTGGTTTTTGGGGTACAGGGGTATTTTTAGGTTTTAGGGCTGGGTTTGGTTTTTGGGGTACAGGGGTATTTTTAGGTTTTAGGGCTGGGTTTGGTTTTTGGGGTACAGGGGTATTTTTAGGTTTTAGGGCTGTACTTGGTTTTTGGGGTACAGGGGTATCACGACTTTAAATAAATTAAATTAATTTAATTAATTTAATAAAATTTAATTAAATGAATTACAATTTTTACAATTAAAAAATTAATTGAATTACATTACTTTAATTAAATGTATTACTTTTTTTATTTATTTAATTTATTATATTTAATTATTATTATTTTCACGGCCCCGGCAGGTACTCCCCTTCCGACAGCAATTGTTGTGTTTGCGTACCTGCGTCGTCGTCAGCGACGGTCCATGACTTGCTGGTGGTGGAGCACGAAGAGTATCGGAAATGCGTGTAGAGCTGGGTCCATGACGGCGATCTGCCTGTGGTGGGTATCTCTGCAATGTTTTGTCTCTCTGCTGTGGGTAGTCCGCCGTGTTCAGGCAGGTGGTTTTTCCGCTGCGATTTGCTCTGTCTTTTCCGCCATCGTGATTTAAAGGACGGTCGGAGACGTCATTCCGTACGGCGGTGTCTCTGGATTGGTTACGTTCGCCGCGGGGTCCGGTGTATTTCCGTGGCGGCCTACGGACATTTGACAGTGCTTCCCATCCTAATATGGCGGACGGACTGGCCGCAGCTGGCGGACTGTAAAAACGCATTTTCCGCCTACGCCAGGCCGGCGGTCGTCCTTCCGTCCCCCATCCTAATCGACCCCTATATTCACAATACCATGCACGTGATACCATAGAGAATTGTAGTACATCATTATTTGTTTATTTGAGGATTTTTAGTTACTGTGGACCAGGCACGTGTGGTAGCATGAGTGCTTTACTACCTTATTGCAGGGATCTCCTTATCCACTAATCTAGCGTTGGTGCAACTCCACAGATCAGATGGCAGTTTCAGTTATTTCAGTGATGTGTAGCTTTAAGTTATTTTTAAAGGGTTATGGGTGGCTAACACAGTCAAGGTATGTGTAGTGGTCATCATTGCTCTGAACTCATATTAGTTTTCCTTTTTCCAAAAAATATAAAAAGGTTTGTTGCTATTTTGAAACCCAGAAATCACCACTAGGCATTCACTCACTTCACGACTCTAAGCCAATTATTGTTTCTTTATCTTTTATGCAAATACAGCTGTCAACTGGCCATTTCTGTTACTCGCAGTCAGTGCTCTCTTGTTGGTCATCTTTGTACACCCTTTGCTATAAATCAGATACCCATCTCCGCTTGATTTGGTGACTTACTTTTGCGCTCCATCAGATCCATACTGTACTCAGGTGGGTCCTACTTTGAATTTGAATTGAATTTAAAATACTTGTATAGCGCAGCGTTCACCAGACGGTTTCTTGGCGCTTTGAAGGCATAGTAAGCAGGAGCAAAGCAATAGATGGGTTACTGCGAAAAAGCCTGATTGAACAGAAAGGCTTTCAAGCCCTTACGGAAGAGGGAGTAGTGTTTGGTCGACCGCAGACGGTCGGGGAGGGAGTTCCAAAAGGTGGGTGCCAAAAATGAGAAATTGGCCCCTACCCACTTTTTTCGCTTGTAGCGGGGTACCTGTAGAAGGGATTGAGAAGATGAGCGAAGCTCTCTGGCAGGGACATATTCCCTTATCAGGGAGATAATAAAGGCAGGGGCTGATCCCTGGCGTGCCTGGAAAACCATTCAACCAGTTTTAAAGAGGGAACGTTCCCTGACAGGCAACCAGTGGAGCGCCTTCAGTAACGGAGTTGAATGGTGGGAGCGGGAGAGGCCGTACACTAGCCAGGCCGCCTGGTTTTGCACCAGCTGGAGCTTTCGTAGACTGTAGGCTGGAATGCCGTTGTACAGGGCATTGGCGTAGTCCAGCCGGGAGATCACTAAGGCAGACATATCAGTTTAAGTGCCAAGGGGGAAAAGAAACGGGAGACAGTGCGAATAGTACGAAGAGTGAGAAAGCAAGAGGAGACGACGGAGCTAATTTGTGAGTGAAGGGTGAGGTGATTATTCATTTTGATGCCTAAGGTCTTAACTGTAGGAGAGGGAGTGTGAGGGGAACCTAAGGAAGAGGGCCAGAATAAAGAAGAGCCACCAGTGAGAACCAACTCGGTTTTATCCGGGTTCAACTTCAGGTGGTTGTGGCTCATCCAGTCCCTGATAAAAATCATAATAGTCTGAAAGTTAGAGATAGAATGGGACGAAGGAGAAAGGTTAAAGACGAGCTGGAGGTCATCCGCATAATTGTATACAGTGACCTCCAGCTGCTGGAGTGCGAAAATTAGAGGATAGATATAAAGATTGAACAAAAGAGGGGAAAGAGAAGAACCCTGGGGAACACCACAAGTGATCTTAAGTGGAGTTGCCGTGAAATCCCCCAACCGGACAATACTCAAAAGAAGCAACGGTGAGGGCAACACACACTGTAGCACAGAAAATAACCCAAATTTATCATAGAAATAACACAAATGTCAATTCTAATGTAGTATCCACTCTGAAACCTCCAAAAGGATCCACCGTCCTAAGATCCAAAAAATGTCCAATACAATTTCAATAGTTAGAGGGAGCGGTCCATATTTCTTGAAAATATCACAGGGCCAATGAATGTTGATTCCCAACTTTATTGTTCACGTTTGAAACACCAACTGACGACAGCTTCTTCAATCAGTATCAACAAATAATTAATCCAAATTTCACTCAAAACATCAGACAGCCGACGCGTTTCGTCCTGTGAAGGACATCATCAGGGCTTTCAAAATGATCAGTTTTGTGCGATATATCTTTCTAGTCCACGTTAGCAATAAATGTTTGATCGTAATTCAATATCTTTTAAGTGAAATAATATTCCTAGTCAGGACCTCAACTTCCCTTTATTTACTTCACGTCTTCTGCTAAAGTCTCATTGAGATATCCTTAATTCCTTTTAGCGTTTCATCCAATCACACCTTTCTATTTCTGTTATTCAAACCTCGTTACTTCTTTTCTCCTGTCGTACCTTATTACAATATCAAGAGTATCCAAGGTCCGGGAAGTCTCGGTCCGTGGCGACGGTATTCTCTTCAATCCTCCGTGCCTAAGGTCTCAACTGTAGGAGAGGGAGTGGGAGGGGAACCTAAGGAAGAGGGCCAGAATAAAGAGTTCCAGGGACTGGAAGAGCCACCAGTGAGAACCAACTCGGTTTTATCCGGGTTCAACTTCAGGTGGTTGTGGCTCAACCAGTCCCTGATAAAAATCATAATAGTCTGAAAGTTAGAGATAGAATGGGACGAAGGAGAAAGGTTAAAGACGAGCTGGAGGTCATCCGCATAATTGTATACGGTGACCTCCAGCTGCTGGAGTGCGAAAATTAGAGGATAGATATAAAGATTGAACAAAAGAGGGGAAAGAGAAGAACCCTGGGGAACACCACAAGTGATCTTAAGTGGAGTTGCCGTGAAATCCCCCAACCGGACAGCCTGGGTGCGATCCCTCAGGAAGGACGATAGCCAGACCAGGGCTGAGCCCCCGATTCCCGCCGCTCTGATACGTGAAAGCAAGATGGAATGGTCCACCGTATCAAAAGCGGCGGAGAGATCGAGGAGCACCAGGGCCTGGTATTTATTTTGGTCCATGCCCTCCCTGAGGTTGTCCAGGACCGACACCACGACGGACTCGGTAGAGTGCCTAGGCTGAAAGCCCGCCTGACAAGGCGCCAAGCCCCCAGTTGCTTCCACGTGGGCACTGAGTACCGAAGTAACATGGCACTCGAGCACCTTGCCCAAGTAGGGCAAGAGGGAGATGGGGCGATAGTTGACTGGGGCGGACGGATCTGCACCAGGCTTCTTTAGAATAGGCACTATTGCGGCAGATTTGAGAGCTGGAATCACAACCCCTTGCGCAAGGGAGCTATTAAGAAAAGTGATCGGGGACTGAGTGCAAACGGAGTAAATCTGTTGAAGGATGCGGGCCGGACAGATATCGGCCGGGGAACCTGACTTTACCTTTGTTTCCAAAAGATCCATTAGGTGCACAAAAAATGTCCCTTCACCTGATGGTCTCTGATACCTGCAAGATATGGCCACTGGTTTGTTTAAATTATTTTCATTTGAATTTGCCACTATTGCAAAGGTATCCTTTTTTTGGATCTCACTTGCTGGCAAATTTGATCTCTAACACTGGGACAGTGCTGTCTAGTTTCCAGTGTATGCACTCTTCCCTAAAAACAAAGTCGAATTGACTTAAAACCCCATTGGACATATTTAATTTTACTTTAAGGTCACTGTATATGGTCTATGCCTAAGGCTTGTAAAATTAAATGTAACAGGCAGACTGGAGCATTATACTGTGCCATCCACTTTGTGACTTTGACAACATGACACAGGCCTCCACTGAATCCTGGTATCCTGCACTCTGCAAACTCTTCTGTTTGCAGAAATACCCATTAAAATAAACTCTTTTACAGGTATTAATCCAGTTTATTTACACTAAATAAATCGTCCCTCAAATTATCTTAGGGCCAATAATGTAGGATGCTTGGTGCCAAGAAGTGGTACATGCTGAAAGTAATGTTATCATCTACCTACAGGGAAGACATCGCCAAAAGAATTGTGTTTAGTTGTTCCCATAGAAAATACTGGTAAAGCAGATTTAATCACTATTTATGTCTCATCTAGTAAGAAACAGCTACAGAACGAGTTCAATAACGTTTTTTAAAAATCGAATTCATTGGCAAAGTCAGATATTCTTTGACTAGTTAAGAGTTATAACTTTCAGAAATGATATATTTACTTGGCTGAGCCAGGACTGGCTAATTAGCCTTAATCTGTAGCTGATGCATGTAATAGACCACCTTGACTGACTAGTTGAAACGGGCAGGGATGACTCATCTGAGCTTAGATGATTATACAGGGTGGGGGCCGAAGCTCTGCCTTTTGGCAGTTTTAAAAAGCATGACTGGCCTGTTTGAGGCATGTGTAAAAGTGTTGTTCCTTTGAAATGGATCAAACAGGCTGAGATCACAATTCTTGTGTATTCCCTGTCTCGTTACTGAAGGACCTTGCTGTGTCTTACTAGACTCCTGTATACATTTCTGTTGAGGGCCCACACCTGCCTCGAACTGGGTGTGAGTCTTAGATGTAGGAGGACACTAGTAATTTCCATAGTGCACTCTCCTATATACCCTCCAGCTCTCAGAGTCCAAGTTTAGAGTGGCTCAGACTTTGGAAATCTTGGATTGGCCCTGGCACATTGCATTTTGGCCCTGAGTGCAGTAAGGCAAATAGGAACACCTGAGGACATGGGAACATTTATTCCATTTATCTGGTGGGACTAAAGTCTTCTTACGGTGCCCCCCACCCACAGGCTAGTGAACCCTTCTACAAAACACTGCTGAACATGGGCGAGGATATCAGGCAGACTGAATCTGCTGCACTTGAGCAGTACTGTGAGAAGTACCTGAGGAGGTTGGACCTCGTTCCACTTGAAATCCAAGGATGGAAAGCTCTCCTGGGATCATGCAGATGATCCCCTGGGTGGATGCAGGCACATAAAATAAGCTGAAGAGGACATTCCTGCGAAGAATCCCAGAGGACCAGTGGCAAATGAACTGCTACTGAACTTTGAAGTTGGCCTATCCCTGACACCCTGAGAGTCTCTAAGTGCCTTCCCCTGAGGTCCTGGAGGCCTTAGAAGTGTTCTTAGTTGTTTGGACACTAGAAAAAGGTGTAGAATCTTTTTGAAAACTTTTTCCGTCAGAAGTTTGGCAGTATCAGCCAGAAAATGTGTCAGAGAGATAGTTGCACAGCAGACTGGATTCCAGCTGTCTCTGCCCCTCTGAAGAAAATGACTTAGCCCAGTTCTGAATTGGGATATCAAATCTTTCAGTAAGAAACCGTAAAAGTTCCAGAGCACAAGTGGGACCAACCTGCTTCAGGTATTCCACCTTTAGGTCCACGGTGCTGGCTACAGTTACAGCAGTGCCTCACACAAGAGGATTTTTCTTCTCAAAAAGTGACAAAAGTCCCATTCTGACATTTTGACTGGGTGTGAGTGTTTGATTGATTCAGATGCTCCGTCCATAACCACCCCCTTTTGTACCGCTTTTGGCTGCCATAAGTGTGGCAGGGTATGCTCAGACGTGAGTCCCTTGCTCACTTTGCCACTGGATTCAAGCAAGCCGGGCTGACGACGGCTGGAATGCCAGAAACCGGTCCTCGGAAGCTTGTTTCCGGTCCAGGGAAGACATGGCTTGGCAGTTCGGGCTGGACTGTTCCCATGAGGCACAGGGTCAGACTGATTTGCATATAGCCATGTCTGAACTGGGGTGGCAGAGTGGGCTAAAGAACGGTGATGGATTAAACCCAAATCTTTTGACTGGGTGTGAGTGTTTGATTGATTCAGATGCTCCGTCCATCACCACCCCCTTTTGTACCACCTCTTTCTCCAGAGCACCCCTCACCCCGTAACGGAAATACTCTGGACTTCATTTTTTAGGAGGGTGGCAAGCATCCTATCCGACTTGTACCCTTCTGCAGGGGGCATCTGCCTATGGGTAGTATGAACAAACTTATTTAGTCGATCTCAAAGTCTTTACTAAGTCTTCCTTGCACTCTTTCCACTTCTGCAACCATTTCCGGTGCACAAGACGGCCCCCCTAAGCTACCCAACCATTTCTCCTTCTCCTGCACTTCTATGGTCAACAAGTGTTGTGGCCTGACACCATACACTGCCTTCATAGACTGCCCACTCGAGACCCCCTTCATGGCATCCCATTCTGTGGCTCTGCATTCAGTACTGTTCCATTTCTCCTCAAAATAATGGTTCAGTACCCTGGAAATGGTGTGAGTGCAAATCGGGTCCAACAGCACCTCTAACCTTAGTTTTCATAACAGGACCTGAGAGGCTTTCCTACCCACACTGTAGACAATCAACAATGGAGAATGGTACGATAAGTAATCGATCACTCAATCATTTAATAGATTTGTAGAGCGCTACTTGTCACCCATGAGGGAGCTGTACAGGGAGCCAGTTGAGGTCTCTGAGATAGAAGGTGATTTGGCTTCATCTATGGAGATCCAGGATAGGACGAGTCGGTCTGCAGCGTTTCTTTATGGTCTGCAGTCATTGGAGGAACTGAGCTGCAATCCCAGCGTAGTGAGCATTGCCGCAGACCAGTTTGCTGTAGATGAGGACCTGGGTGGTGGTGCGTCTTGAGCTTTGGGGTAGCCATATGCATATCTCACAAAGCATACAGTGGATGAAGAAGCAGGAGGAGGAGATGGAATTGACCTGAGTCATTATGGTTAGCTTATTGCCCAGAATGATGTCTAGGCTCCTAGTGTGGTCAGTGGGGATATGAGTGGGTCCGAGTGCTGAAGGCCACCAGGATGCATCCTATGGGGACATTCTGTTACTGAAAATCAGTACCTTTGTCTTCTCTAGAACTTCAGACAGTTGTCCTTCATTCAGTTGGTGATGTCTGTCATGCAGTTGTGGAATTTGCTCTTGGTGTTGGTGGTGTCTTCGGAGAAGGAAAGGATGAGTTGTGTGTCATCAGCGTAGGATATGATGTTGAGTCTTTGGGTGTTGGCGATGTTGGGCAGAGGTGTCATATGATTGTTAAAGAGGGTGGGGCTGAGCGAGGATTCTTGGAGTACTCTCTAGATGATTTCCTTGGGTTTGGAGGAGAAGGGGCAAAGACAGACGTTTTGCGTTCTTCCAGTGAGGCAAGAGGTGATCCATCTAAGAATGGCTCCTTGGATGCCTATGTTGCGCAGCCTTGTGATGAGTTTGTGGTGGGAGACCATATTGAAGGCTGCTGAGAGGTCTAGGAGGATCAGAGCTTCAGTCTCCCCTCAGTTGAGTATGGCTCGGATGCCATTGGTAGCCATAATGAGGGCTGTCTTATTGCTGTAGTGGCTGCAAAATCTGGATTGGGAGAAGTTGAGTAGGATGTTCTGTTCTAGTAGTATTGTGCCAAATATGTAGTATCTGTCACACCTTGAACCATACCACTGGCCATCAAACAATGATCACATATTGCTATGTGTCCCTGTCACAGGAGTATAACACAAATAGATTCGGTCCTGGGATGAGGTACCCTCCAAACATCATACAATCACAATCCCCTCATAACCCCCCATATGTCCACTGTCATGGATGGCTTAGTATCAGTCCCTGGTGGGGAAAAATTAATTGTGCCGTCCAATACACAATTAAGATCCTCCGCCAGACCCCAAGTAGTCAGCTGCTGCCCCCATCACAGCACCAAAAAAACAACATCATCCACATTAGGAGAATAGTATATAAATTTCTTTATTCTGTATTTCATAATAGAAATCCATAAAAGCAATGTTATCCACATTATATCAGAGAGTAAGAAAAAAACAATATTTACAATAAACGCTTGAGGAAGGATGATTAAAAATAGATCAGTTCTCTTTACATTAAATACATTTCACTGTGTTATAAGCATCTTCCTCACAAATTATTACTATGTTTAAATACATTTCAGAAAGTTAACCATATGGTAACAAGTAGCTTCAGAATCTAAAAATTGAAGGAGCAGCATGGCAGGGCGGCACTGTCTTAAATCCCACAATTTCAGCAATGGTAGCAACCAGATTCTGCGATGGACATGATAATACTTACAGAACAATACTGTATGTTTAGTAGTCTGGACTGATATGTCATCGCAGGGACAGTGACCTAACGTTTCCTCCCAGGTGTTTTTCATGGGGAAGGCTACTAACCGGTGAAAAAGATTTAATCTGAATCTGGTTAGTAGAAAACGGTCAAAAATGCCAATTTCAAGCGTTAGGTAGGGCTGGAATGTGGGGGTAGAGTGAACCATAATTGCATGGTGGACAGAAGGTTTCCCTATTTCACTTGTAAGTCTTAGTCCATCTAAGTGGCTTAGGGCCATTTCTTTCAGCTCCTTCTTGGATATCTCACAGATCTTTTCTGGTGTAATGTAGTATGCCTCCAAGCCTAAGTCAGTAAGAACATTTCTGATATAGGCAAGCCATTTTATTTTTCCCGAATGATCTAATGCCATTGAATCTGCCACAATCCCTTTAGTTAACATGTTCTTGTCGGAGGTCCATATGCGCCGCCACAATAGCAATGGTTGGATTTTTGCCAGGTCCTCAATGTGTGGTATACCTAGTTCAATGTGGGATGCGTATGTGGAGATTCGCCTTGGTGCCACCAGAAGGAATCTTAAGAAGGAATTTTCTGCCACCTGTAGAGCACTGACATCCGCGTGCCCCCAAACCCCAGCACCATACAGAGCTGCTGTCTGGCATTTTGCATTATAGATTTTCAGTAGTTCCACAGGCGACCGTTTGCCCAGTTTTTGTGATAAGGACATCAGAGCAACTATAGCCCTCTTAAAGGAATGCTTTCTGGCCTCGACTGCGGCTTTCCAATTCAATTTTTCATCTATTGTGATACCTAAATATGGGTACTGGGCCGTCAATTCAAGATTTTGGTTATTGATGGATATGTCCCTGAGCCGTTGTTTCCCTTTACCTGCCACCATTACGAAGGTCTTCTTAATATTAATGTGGAGGTCAAGGGTGCCCATAAAGTCCGCGTACCTAGTCAACGCCTTTTGTAACTCACGTGGAGTACGGGCCAGGATGAAGGCGTCGTCTGCATAGAGGAGAGCGGGAATCGGGCGTTGTTTTACCTGTGGGAGGTCCTGGGCCCCCCTTAGAAGCTCTGTCTCCAGGCTGTTTGTATATAAGGAGAATAAAAAGGGGGCCAGGACACATCCCTGCCTGACTCCGCGCTCTACTCCAAAAGGTGCAGTCAACTCGCCGCTAACACCGTAACGGACTCTCGCAGAAGCCTTGGAATATAATTCCCTCAGAAAATCTAAAAGTGAGGGGTCCACACCCATTTGTGACAAAACTAACCAGAGGTTTGAATGGGACACGCAGTCAAAGGCTGCGGACAGATCCACATACACCATATAGAGCTTGTCTTTTTTTGCATGAATGTATTTTCCCAGGATTATTGACAGGTTTAAGGCCTGCTCCACTGTACCGAATCCTTCCCGGAAGCCAAATTGTAAATCAGACAATATCCCCTTATCCTCTGCCCACTGCTGGAGACGCTCAAGGATGACCTTACCAGCTACCTTACCCAATGAGTCCAGCAGTGAGATGGGGCGATAGCAAGTAGGCTCCTGGCGATCTCCTTTTTTAAAGATAGGGACCATAACAGACTTGGTCCAAGATTCCAGGAGCCCCTTTTTTGCGGCTGCCGCGCACACCCTGGTAAGCGTAGGGGCCCAAAGGTCCGTGTTGTATTTAAAGATGTCCACCGGGACTCCATCGGGGCCCGGAGCTTTTCCGCTTTTACTTAGTTTTAGGGCCGTGAGGACTTCGGAGATGTCAAATTCTATTAAAATGGGGTAAGCAACAGCTGGGTGAGTTATATCTTCACTTCCTGAATGTGTTTGTTTCTTGAAGATTTTTGAGAAATGAGAAACCCATGTTCCTTCTTCTATGGCCACTTCTATTTTTGGGAGGTTATCATCAGCTAAAAAGGGGGATTTTACTACTCTCCGAAAAGCCTCACTATTTTTGTTTAGGGCACTTTTATGTAGTTCATCCCACAAGGCCTGTTTTAGTTCAGCCTTTCTCTGATTTCGCACAGACAGATATTCCTTTCTAAGTCTGGCAATTAGCTGTGGATCTCTATCTTCGTTATTCAAGGCCACTTTTAGCTTGGAGTGTGCCAAAGTACAGCTATGGTTGAACCAACCTCTCTTATTTGATGTTTCTACTTTTGATTTTTTTGTTAGGAGGCCCTTAATGACGGTTAGGATTTTAGAAAAGTTGCTTAACCTCTTAAGTGCTGCGTCGGGGCGTTGGCCGACGGCAGCACTACCTCCCCAGTGCTGCGCACGTCCATTGGACGTCCATTTAGCACTAGTTTCAATGGACAGCGCAGCACTGGGGAGGGATATTTGCACTCATCTAAGGTGTTAAGACTTCCTCCTCTGTCGTGGTTTGATCAAGACATTTTATGATATGAGGGTAGGCTGATTTAATCAGTTCTTCGGTAATTTGCCCAGGATTTATCTTCCCCCATTTTAAAGTATAACCATTTACCTGAGCCAGATGTAGTTTTTTCTGGTTCAAAGCTTTAGCTATCGTTGAAGCTATTGATTGTTGATGGAATAAGTTGAGTTCTATCCTAATAGCGGAGTGGTCGCTTAGTGTATTTAATAGAACCTCAACATGCTTAGACCTATTTGACAGACCATCTGATAGGAGGATATAGTCGACAGTAGACTGGTATCCCCTCCCTACATATGTTGGTTCTAACTGTTTAGTTTTAGAGTTCAGGTTATTAACTATTAAAAGGCCCAAGTCTGACAATAGATCATTCATAGCTGTGCCCGGTTTGGTATGGCAAAAATGGGTAAGGGGGATATCCAACTCATTGACCATCCCACATCCCACCACAGTTTTTACTGGAGTGTGGACAGGGATGTAAATTGAAATCCCCCCCCCCCCCAAACTCCCCCCCCATAGAAAGAAGACAACACCTTTCCCTCCTTTCGTCTGTCTAAAATTAGAGAGTTTTTCATTGAGATTTGATATTACCCTAAAAAATTCTCCTTCCTCCAAGTTGTTATAGAAGTTAATGAGCAGGACTGTCTCATTTTTAGGTAGGGAAAGGGAGAGAAGCTGGAAATTTACGTCCAGTTCAAGTGTGGTTATTTTTAGTTGCTGAATGGTGTTCGCTATATAGATGGTTAAACCCCCATTGGCTCTGCCCATGCTCCCTACCAATGCTGGGGAAAAGAACGTCCTAAAACCCAAAAGATGGAGTTCCGTTGGTGACCATATCTCCTGGAGACATACAATTTGGTGTCTGTCTAGGAAGCTCATGGCGGTCCCGTCTTCAATCTTGGGACGGAGGCCGGCAATAATCCAAGACACAACACTCAAAGTTTGGGGGTCCCTAATGAGAGCTTGAGTTGTTTGTTATCCGGGGTTACTCTCTAGTTCCCTTTTTTGGGGGCTAGGATGGTCTTCAGCCTGTGGTGGTCAATCAATTAACTCAAGGCCACTATATCTGTTCGTCATTGGGATACCACTCCAGCCCTCCCAGGACAATGGCTCTCTATAGGGATCCCTCTGGTATGGTCCTCCCCAATCATCCCTTTCTCTACCCCGATGTCGAGGGCCCACTGTGTGCCAGGATCCATCGTAATGATAACCATTACGGTGTCTCGGGGGGTAGAAAAAGGAAAGGGGCTTTGTTCCTATGCCGCCAGTTAAACTCGGGTGTTCCCATGAACAAATGTGGTCGACCAGTCTAGGATCTTCGAAGGTGATAAGGACACAGTCACCCTGTATTGTTTTTTTACCATGCCCTACCCAAGAGTCTCTTCTTACCATCAGGATCTTGGTTGAGCAATAGGACGGAGGTGGGCGGTTTGCACTAAGCCAGTGTTGGACCTTGTTCTTTAGCGACCAGGTTGTTTCGTTAGTTTAATCCATCAGTTCTGGTACGGCTGTCATTGCAACAATGAAAGGACTGGCCTCTGGTGGGAGATTGACAGAAAATCTTCCATCAGGGGGTCCTCTATCCCACCCTCTGTTCGATTGTGTAGCTGGTGTTTTTGGGCCCATATTGTTGGATTCCGGATTAGTGTTAGTGATGGTATTCAGGGTGTTACTTACAGGATTTTCTGTTATCTTATTTTTGGTCACTATGGATTGGGCTGGTTTGGCTACTGGGTGGATAGATTGTTTATTTTGAACAGTGGAAGTGGCTGAAGGCTGCTTACCTCCCCCTGTCTTTTGTACCCCCTGGTTTGGCTTAATTTTAACAGAAGTTGTCAGTTCAGCTAATACTTTTTCTATTTGTGCCAGTCTAGCTTCTACTGGTGTGAATAGTTGCTTAAATAGGTCTCCAATTTTTATTAATAATTGGGCATTAGAATTGGAATTGTCATCTGCCTCCTTTCCTGATGGGAGATCGGTTACGATTTCCACAGTGATGGGGGCCGGGGTGTCATGTGGTGTTTGGTGAACAATCACCTTGTGGACTTCCAGGTCTCCTCTCGATGGAGTACGGGATCGGGGCTCTCCTGTCTTGTTAGGAGCCTTATGTGGTTTTTTTGATTTTTAGTTGTTTGGGGCTATAGGTTTTTTCTTGCTTATTGCTCCCTCTCTCCTCCCTCTTGACTGTCTTATTTCTTCTGGGGTAGTTTGGATCTCTAGATCTGGGGTCTTTTCTACGTCCGAGGTTAGTTGTGATTCAGAAAGCTGTGAGACCGATAGATCGACCGTGGTTGGTAGGCTATGTCTTTGGCCACAGGCTTCACTTGGCCCAAGGTCCCTAAGTTGATCCGGCGTTCTTGCATCCGCCAGATGTCCCATAGAGGACCTTTTTGCATTAGCTAGATCTTGGGACACTCTACGTTCTATGAGGGAGATACTCTGGTCTATAAACGAATTGGCTCTAGTGATAAAGTTATCAATGGGACCTGTAATTTGCCCATCCTTGGCGGCAGTTTTGCTTCTACTTCCTCGTGTAGACATGATGGACATTAGGGTAGTGCCTCAGTTGGAAAGAAGGCAATGGGCGTGTGAATATACAAACAAACACCCAAGATTGGTGTAGGGCAGAAAGGAAGAATACCTAGAGTTTTGAGGTAGACCTGGATGATCGTACTTTTTAGGGGGGGCCCAGCCCGGTCTATAACGGTCTCTAACGGGCACAAACAGGCCCGCCCTTGGCCCGGGCTTCACCCGGCACCGCCCGCGCGCGTCCCGCATGCGCGTGAAGGCCTTGGTTTAAATAGTCAATGGGCGGGCTCTGGAAGAGGCCCCAGCTGCGGCCGATGATGTTGTTGCAAGGCCCGCTGGACCTCGCAGTCCTGAGTCCCTGGTCTCCTCCTCCTAAGGTAACAGCGCACTCCGGTGCAGGGACAAACTCTCCAACGGCAGTCTCAGCCTACGAGCGGCTCCCGCGAAGGGGGGGCCGCGTGGCTTGATGAAGGGTCAGTGAGCGGGCTCAGGAAGAGGCCCCAGCTGCGGACGATGATGTTGTTGCAAGGCCCGCTGGACCTCGCAGTCCCGAGTTCCTGGTCTCCTCCTCCTAAGGTAACAGCGCACTCCGGTGCAGGGACAAACTCTCCAACGGCAGTCTCAGCCTACGAGCGGCTCCCGCGAAGCGGGGGCCGCGAAGCGTGATGAAGGGTCAGTGGGCGGGTTCGGGAAGAGGCCCCAGCTGCGGCCGATGATGTTGTTGCAAGGCCCGCTGGACCTCGCAGTCCCGATCCCTGGTCTTCTCCTCCTAAGGTAACAGCGCACTCCGGTGCAGGGACAAACTCTCCAACGGCAGTCTCAGCCTACGAGCGGCACTCGAGGAGAATAAACATTCATGAAACATACCTCCCTGGCATCCAGGGTTCCAAACAGAACCACATACTGTCCCTCAGTGTCCACTCTCATCCCTTTTGCACAAAACAGTATCCCTGGTCCTACCCCACATCAGTACTCCCTGCACAATGCCTGAATAGGAGCACCCAAATATTTGTCTCCACCACCTGCGTTTTAGATGGCCAATACAGTCCCACCACGTCTCCTGGAGAAAGACCACAGAGACTCCATATCTCTTCGTGCTTTGTCACATGCCCCAGGCCTCGGATGTTCCACAATAGGAAATCCATTTAAGTTCCATCCAGTATCATGCACCATAAACCCTCCTATCTCCATCCGTACGTTAAGGCTTTCCATTATCCAAACACTTCCATACGTATAGTATCCAGTCATCTCTCAGTAGAGCAAACCCATTCCCAGAAACTCAACCATAAACTCCAATTAGTTCCTCAATATCTCCCCCCACCCATGGGCGGTGAAACCAAAGCCTGCAACCATCAGGCCAAAAATCAGCATCAACCATCTCATCCACCTCGAAAAGGCCGCAGTTGCAACCTCCCTGTGAGTAATAGGCAGAGGGCATACAACCCTTTGGAAGTGGCAAGGCATGAAGGGCACTCAAACCCCCTCCTGGGGCCTGCGGCCCTCAACGGCTACCCATCAGCCATGGTCTGCAGTTTGAGCATAGCTCCTTTTCAGGTAAGTAACCCAGACTCCTCTTTTCTCCTCTCCATTTCAAAATGCATTAGCTGGTCTGCCTATTTTATGTACAAACCTTCACATTCATCTAATCTGAGGCATGTTATCAATGGAGCAGTCCCAACACCGAAAGTAGCGTGTCTTAGACATCCCCTCTCCCAACAAACTGCCACATCCAAATACCCTGAACACCAAAGCCCAGTGTACCCTGGGAGCTAATCCCAGGATCAGTTCGACAGGAGCAGTACAAATACCTCAGTTCTGTACCCCTCCGACTCAGTTGTAGTTAGCCCAGGTCCGTGCTCTCACTCAGAGAATCCCACTCCCCTCTTCTTCAAAGAAAAGATTCCCTGGGGTCAGGTACAAAGTTTGAGTCTTCTAGTGTACCATCGGGACAGGCCGCAATACTGCCAACTTGTCGGGTTCTACTAGCAGCATCTGAGCCCATGGAGTATCTCTGTAATTGTGGTGACTTCCAGCTAGGACCCCAAAAGTACGCTTGTTATGTGAGAGCTGTTAGTGTGGTGCACCACTAAGCGTGTTCATCCAGTCACTGGCAAAGAAAAAGGCCTCTCCAATTGTATTGGACTCACAATTTTGCCAGATGCATCAAGCTGTAGTAAAGGATCAACTCTCGTAGCCTCTTTTTAACCAGCATGTAGTCTTTCAAGAGGTCCTGCACTTTGCAAGTGTAATCCGTAAACACCATGATGTTCTTTCCTTCATATTGCGTTGACCCATGTACTCTGACATTCTGAAGGATGACGTTGCTGTCCCGGTGAGCTCTCTCAATGATGAAAAACTTTGAACGTTTCTTGGGCTGCAAAGAAATAGTGAGCCAGTCCTGCAAATAACAGCTCTATAGGTTGCCCCTCTGTGCACTCTGGCAACCCTACAAATCTCAAATTGTCCCAGTGGGAATGGCCTTCCAAGTCTTCTATCCACTCCTCCATTCTGAAGGATTGGGACTGAAAGTAGCAATCGTTTTCTTTAGTACCTCCACTTCCTGCTGCAGATCCCTGAGATTCCCCCTGGTGTTTGTAACCCTAGCCACCATTTTGTGAAAGTCAGCATATAGGAGGATAACTTCAATGGAGACCATATCAATTTTGAGCAACATGGCCTCCCGGGATCCTTTTATCTACACCAGGAGGTCTTCCAACATTGGGGCTGCCACTGCCCCTTCTGTGCATGTTGAGGTAGTTTGCCCCTGGCCATACCTGCCTGCAGGGGGAATTTATAATTGTCTATTTTGCTAGTTTGCACTGATTCGACCAGTTTGTCCTTCCCCATTTCGTTTCCTCAGTAGACCCACTTGGGCCCGTGCTCTAAGCCAGAATGCCACTGCAAATCACTGCAAGGCACCAGCCATTGCCCCACACCATAGGGCTCATGTGAATAGTGCATTGCACCTCGCTGCACTCAAAGGGCCAGGGATCAGCACAGCGTCATCAGCCCCCTTCTGTTTTTGGAGGCAGTAACTCAAGGTCAGGTCCACTTCCATAGGAGATGTCCGCACTCCCCTCGTATATCTGCTGCCATGGCTCAGTGGCAGGCCCTTCCGCTGGATCTCGCAGGTCTGCCCATTGGCTCTGGGCTGTCTGTCTCATGGTCCCTGTGGTGGCCGATTCACAATTTTCCTTCTATGATGGGGCTGCAAGAGCCAAGGTCCTGACTACCGGCCCAAGCTGATTCACCCCAGGGAATCTCTGATCAGGGTGCCACCGCCCAGTCGCTGCATTCCCACCCAGCAACATGCACCGCGGAAGGGCCATCCCAGTACGGACCTCCACTCTCCACTTCCTCTGCACCACTCCCTCTCACCTGCCTTGAGCTGCAGCCCGCCCCAGGGCTCTGTCGCCCCCAGAGTACCCCATCTGACACCATGGCTTAAAGTTGCTGGGTCCGCCCAGGAACAGGCTCTGACAGGCGGAGGGAGCCCAGGCTATGCTCCACTCACCACAGCCTCTGCTACTTTGAGCTTCTTCTCTTAGCATGGGCTGCAGACTGCCCTATGGCGTCTTCTCCTCCAGAGCCCAGAGCCAGGCAATGCGACTCAATCACGGGCCCAGATGCTGCCGAAGGTGTCACATTGAAGTGCCTTTACTCAGAGGGTACCGATCACCAATTTAAAATCAGGATTTCACAGGATAATGTTTATTCCGGTGGGACCTGTAATGTAATAAAGAGCGGCTAGTCTGTCATCTGGTTTGGTCATGTCCCCCTCCTGTATGTGTTTGTTAATGGGTAAACACAGTGTGCAGTACGCATTGCTGGATATATATGTTTAAATGGTGGTTCATGTCTCATTCAATGTAAGGATAATGTTTAGTGTGTTATGTGGTTCTTTATGATGTTGATGTGTCCTTGGTGCTGTCAGTATTATTTTCGTGTGTATCCTTTTTATTAGTTTGTTATTCCACTTCTAGTAGATCTGGAGTCTTTTCAAGAGGTCTTGGTAAATGTGATTATTTGTTTTTTTTGTTGTGAATGGAGGAGATGGGTCATGAACTGCAATGCACCTCTCCCATGATGTCATGTAACACTGAGGTATGGTGATTTCATGAAGTTCTCACTATTCAGTTAAACATGAGCTGAGATCCGGTTAACATCTGCTCCTGGTGTGGTCTATGTCTGTATGCTTCTACTTGCACTTGCCTGAATGAAGCTAAAAAACATCCTCCTGCCAGCCTACAATGTGTCTGCTTGCATGCCTGTGCTACCTACCACTTACCCTTCATCATAAAAATAATTCATTAGTGTTCACCAGCACAAGACTCTACAGCCTATAAAAGTGCAAGGTTGTCTGATATATACCTATATCCTTGCCCACAAGTGGCCTTCTTGTATACTTGCTTTAAAACTAGAATGTTGCATTTTTTAGGCCTTGTTTCTATTGTGTTGTTCCCATTGTGTTCAGTGGATAGGGATTTCAAGTTGCCCTCAGGGAGTATGCTGTGCCCTTTAACCCAGCAATCTCAATGGACCAACCCTATGCTGGCCTGAACGGGAATCTCTCTGACACTCCCTTAATTGGACTTCCTCCTAGGTGGTCAGAAAATCATGTGGCTACAACAATGTCAGCTTCCTGCATCTCGAGTTGGCTTGTTCACTCAGTGAACTAGAGACTACACAGTTTACCATGGGCAAAGACTGAAGTATAATTTACAGTGGGCAGCGTTGGTCGGATATTGATTCAATGGCTAAAGCACCAATATTAAACCAACAAGCACATGGGACTTCCAGGGGAGGTCATAGCCTTCAAACCATGAATTGGCCCACACATTTGGTGGCACAAGCCACACAAAACACTGAAGTAGATGTCTCCACTCTAACATGGTCAGATGGGAAGTCAATCTAAACAGTCAACATGAAGCTGTCACTGAGTTGAGCAGGAGTTGTACCACATGGCCCACAAATCATTATGCCTTCTTCTTCAGACTGCCCATGTCTAGGAAAAAGGACAAGCTGATACCTCATGTCTGCTTCTGCTCATCGCTGCTCAACACACTTACATGGCAAAATATGAACTACCTGAGGGCTGGGCCCACTACTTTGCCCCCAACACTTCAACCACAGCTCAGTGTTACAATGGCAAAATCATAATGCACACCTTTAAATCGGATATAGCACCACCTATATGATTGTGCATATGCATCAGTTTCCACAAGAAATCAAGATATATATCAAGATAGAGAAGTTGATGCTGTTCTTAAACCTGCTGTCATAGTTGTTAAGCTAATATTGGCTTTGTACACACAATAGGCTGGCAAAGACAGAGTAATGTGAAGAACTGAGTAATGCTTGTTAAGGTTGTAATGAATGATTGCTCTTGGTGGCATTTACGGTTTTGAAGAAGAGAGAAAAGTTTGATGTCTATGCTTGTATTTATTCTTGGCCATCTTCTATGTATAAGAACCATCAAGCACTTTCTCACGGATCAAGTGTTGTTTTAAGGACTTTTGGGTTTCTGGGCAAGACATATTTTAGGGCCCCTTTGTTCAGACAACGTTGAAGTTTATCAAATATTTTTGCAGCTGGTAGCTATAATATGTCTTTTCTGGTGTCCCACAAATCCTTATGTTTATTTGTTTGTAAAGCGCTCGAATGCCAAAGCGTCTTGGCGCTGGAGTTTGAGAGCAGAATAGAAGAGGTGGCCAGAGCATACGTGGCTGTGAAAAGCCAGGTTTTCAGATGTTTTCTGAATAGCTGGAGATTTGACTGGCGTCTCAGAGACAGAGGCAGTTTATTCCACAGCTTCGCCGCACAATGCGGTATGGCTCGGCCTCCCCCCCATCTAGCTCGTCTAAATTTTGCCATTTTTATAAGGCCTTGAGTGGACGATTTCAGAGCTCGTGAGGGAACATATGATGTAAAAAATGTTTTTGAGATCAGCTGCACTCCCACCATTTATTGCTTTGTGTACCAGTGTCAGGGATTTAAATTCAATGCGCTGTTTAATGGGCAGTGATCTAATTTCAGCTGAGGTTGGCTGTCCTCTGCACAGCCCCAGAAGAAGTCTGTCTGCCGCATTTTGTAGGGATTGCAATTTTTGTAATTGAAATGTATTGATTCCCAAAAACAATGCATTAGAATAATCAAGCTTTGACAGAAAGAGCGCTACTGTCACTGTTTTTTGTAGCTCTTGGGGTATGAAGGGGAACATTTTTCTCAGGGTTTTTAGAAGGAAATAGCGTGAAGAAGTGAGATTGTTCACCTGTGTGCCGAAGTTTAATTTATTGTCAAAAATGACCCCCAGGTCTCTGATTTTTTCGACCGGATGGGGGCACTCTCCCGCCTCTGGTGGCCACCAGGTCTGCTTCCAGAGGGGTTGGACTGGCCCGAACTCCATCTCCTCAGTTTTTTCTGTGTTGATCTTCAGGTAGTTCTGTCCCATCCATGTCATAATGTCCATAAGGCAGGCATGAAACCTAGCTGCTGTGTTCTTTGGCTGATTTGTGATGGAAATGATAAGTTGGGAGTCATTGGCGTCGAGACTAACCCGAAGCTGTGTCTCCTTACTAGATTGGCCAGGGGAGTGACAAACAGATTAAACAATATTGGTGATAACGCCGATCCCTGAGGACTCCACAGGGAAGATGGAAATTCTCTGACTGCATGCCATCCCAAAACAGCTTTTGCTCCCTTGCCTCCAAAAAGGAGGATAATAGGGACAGGGCGGTCCCTTCGACCCCTATATCCCTCAGCTGCACCAAGACGGTGTGGTTTACGGTGTCAAAAGCGGCTGATAGGTCAAGGAGTGCGAGGACCGCCCTTCCCCCCTCATCTACCTCCCTACGGATCCCTTCAGCTGCAAGAATCAGTGCCGACTCGGTGGAGTGGCACGGACAAAATCCATGTTGTGAAGTGCGCAGCAGATTATTTGTGTTAGGTAGTCTGTCCGCACTCTACAGAGTTGTTTTTCTAGTACTTTTGCGGTGATTGGTAAGGTAGCTATAGGCCAATAGTTTTTGGGCTCGTTGGGATCTAAATTTGTTTTCTTTAATAGGGGCGTAATAGCCACCATTTTCCAAATGGTAGGGTAACTGCCGGTGGCTATGATTTGATTTAAAATAGTGGCCAGATTTTCATAGATTTTATGTGCCATTTGATGCATAATCGAAGGACAGGGGTCAGTAGGTGCACCAGATTTTATGGAGGATAGCAATTTTTGGACCTCATCCTTATTTATGGGCTGAAAGTGAGTCAGCCTGCATTGAGGGCTAATTTTGGGCGTCACTGTGTCTTGAGGTCTGGACGGGCTAGGATAATTATTTTACATTTCCTGCACTTTCTCTTGGAAGTAGTCCGCCACTTTATTACATAGATTTTGATCTGGCTTAAACGCTTTGTCTTGCTGAGGTTTAGCCAGCAGATTGACAGATTTAAAAAGTTCCCTAGTGGAATTGCCGGACTCGTTTATTTTCCCAGTAAAGAACTGCTTTTTTGCGGCGATGATTGCTTCTTTGTATACTGAGATCGTCTGATTATAAATTACCTTTTTTGTCTGATCATAGTTTTGTCGCCCTACCCTTCTGCAGTCGATTTTTTATTTTTTCAATTCTAAGTTATACCATGGAGAATGGACCTTAGAATGACACTGGGTAGACAGAGAAAAAGCTGAGAGGTAGAGCCATTTAGGGGGAGAGTGGTTGAAGTAAATAAATAGAGGTCCGAGCAGAGCTTATTTGGAGACGGTGGTTGCCAGCACTCATATTTTTGGAACCAGTACTTATTTTTCTCATTCAGACATTATACAAGAGCAAGTGAGAGAAAAATATACAAAGAAGAAAGATGGAAGATGAGAAAGCTGGAAAAACATTATTAAGGAAGAACTCAAGAACTGTGTGAATCAGATGAAGGGAAAAGGAGTATCTTGTAGTGTATTGAAGAGGCATCAGGTAGTTTTAAGGCTATGAAGCCTTGGTATTGGCGCAATAACATTTTATTTCACCTGCTGAGCAGATCTTCGGGCACCAGCACTCTTACTTTCACAAATTGAGCGCTACAGAAAGATCACTATCCCGGGAGCTCCTTGGGAGGTGTGGGGGCCCTGGGCTAATTAATTGGTAGCCAACTCATAAATTGGTGATCAGGTTCAAATATGTTACTCCCAAAACCATGCTGTAAACATAGAGTATTGCAATTGGTAGACCCAACCTCCTAAAGAAGTTTAGTCTGACAAGATTCATACAAGCCAGGTGCTCTGCTGTAGCAACACAGAACAAACAAACCTGATGTTCTGAAAATAATCTATGACTCTCTCTGTTATTCATTTAAAACCAGCAGAGTTTTTGTGAAAAGAACATTAGACACAAATAAAACTCAGACAAATGTAGATAATTTGGTAATTGTGTTAAAGATCCAACATCAATCCATATAAGTAACATTTTAAGAAGCTGTGTCATAAATCTAACAGCTTGAAATATAAAACCACACATCTAGTCAAGTAAATCTATTCCTAAATAAAAGAATCCATAAAGAGGATGGTTTAGAATAAATAACTGTTAACACTAACAAAGGCAGGAAGTTGTTTTACAAAGGTTTTCTTAGCACAGGCAAAGGGCTGAAACGAAAGTCCAAAAGGCAAAAAGTCAATGGGACTGTACAAGGGGAATGGATCATAAATCAGGAAAGTTCAAGTATGGTTTCACACTAAACTGCTCCAAATCCTCCAACAGGCAAGTTATTCAGCACGGCAAAGGCATAATGAGAAAGTCCGGCAGACAGGCTGGAGGCAAGGGAAGTGAATAGGAGGTCGCCTGAGCTTGAGCTTAAGTTTAGCCACTTCCTCCTAGTAAAATTATCTATATAAACCCCCACATGCATCAAGCATTTTTGGAGTCGCAAACGGTGCGATTCCTTAAAATCGGCCGTTTGCGATTCCAAAAGTGCTTTTTGGGATGCATGAAGCAATTTTAGAAATCGCAACATTTTTGCGATTTCTAAAATTGCGATTGCTTTTAAAAAATCACAAATTTGCGATTTCTTAAAAGCAATGCATGATTACTTTTAAAATTGCGAAATCGCAATTAGGGGGTCAAATTTACCGAGTGGTTGAACCACTCGGTAAATTTGCAAAAAGTGTTTAAAACGCTGAAAATGCATTTTTTTCAACATTCATGTTACGGACACACATGTCCTTAGGACATGTGTGTGTGCAACATGATGCGAAAAATACACTTCAGGGGTGCAGGGGGGGGGGTCCTTTGGACCCCCCCCTGCACCCATGAAATGCATTAACAAATTGCGATTTTCAAAGTGAAAATCGCAATTTGCTAATGCCTTCCCATTGCTTCCTATGGGCCTTCTGGCCCATAGGAACCAATGGGAATAGCGAATTCGCAAATTGTATTTCGGTAATTTATGCGATTCTGTAAAAATAGCGATTTTTACCGAATCGCATAAATTTACCGAAAATATTCATGCATCCCGTTTTGCGAATTCTAAATTGCGAATCGCTATTTTTCGCAATTAAGAATTCGCAAACACCCGGGATGATGCATGTGGCCGATAGTTCATATTTGTCATCATGACATCAATGGTCGGTCCCTACTGGTCTGATCGTCATGTGATCATTCTTCTGTTCCCCAGGTACAAATTGATACTCCAGCATATTTTCCAATGCACATCATGAGAAAGGACTGACCATTCCATCCTCACAGGTTAGTCAACACAGAGCTTATTAAATGTGTTGCTGTCCAAGGACATAGTTTAAAGGTCGATTTCCCACCATTCATGCACAAAGAGGTGCAAGAAAGTCTTTTGTTGCTTAAAAGAACAAATATAGCAACATTTGAAGACAAATGTCAAAATCCATTGCACAAGGCTAGTAAATAATGCAGCGTAGGGAGAACAGACATCTCAAACATATTTTAAAATTAGCATTTCTTATTTAGTAAAATGAATCTCCTAATTAAAATGAACCATAACATAATAAATAACACATAAGCATTTTATAAAGTTGTCAGTGAATGTTGTACAGAAATGTTCAACTCTAATTGTGGCCTACTATTTACATTTAAAAAAACATCAACATATAAACTATTTCTAAAAGTCATTAAAATAAAATAGTTTTTATGCATAAACGAACTTTATAATGTTAGGCACTTGTACTGAAAGTTTCTGACATGTAATTCTTTGCACAGACGAATGGCACCAATGTCGAGTTTTTTATGACACTCTCCAATGAAGTCAATAGAAATGCTAAGTTTCATCATTAGTTTTTCATGACATCTCTGTTAATGATATAAGGTAATCATTAACTAAAACATTTTAAATAAATTCACGATTTGATTAATCCTCCTGGTTCTATTTAGTAAAGCACACTTTACTTTGGTACTTCAACTTTTTCTCAGTTTCAGTGTCGTTTTTCTACACATGTGCAAAGTGCACATTTTTATTTCGTTTTCAAGATAGGTTTATGTATCGTGCAAAGCAAGATCACCATTTACGCTGTATCACACTCTTTCTAAGGCAATGTGTCGAAAATCTGGACCTCTCTCTCTCCCGACCAACATACTCCTGGCCGCCTCCATCAACAAGTTCAAAATCAGCCCAAGAGATCACCTACTTGAAACATGCTCGCTCAAGACTTTTTTACCTTCCATGAAAAATCTCTCTCTCTATTTTGACAACTGACACCCTGAAACATGATTTAAATACTGCATCGTGCAGTGATACCTTATCTAAGATTTACTCTGCTTATTGGCAAGTTCACCCACCAATGCCTCACAGATTTTCAAAGGCTTCCCATTTGTGACCCTTGACACAGCCTTTCGTGATCCCTGACCTCAGAGGTGGCAAACACAATACCAAGAACAGAAGGTAAACAGTGCTGTGATATGCTCTGTTAACTTCCTGCAGCTTTGGCTGTGACATCAGGCAATGCATTCTTACTGCAGCAAAACAAATACATACAGTAAATCGACGTCTAGTCCCTGAATAAAATAAAGAAATGAAATAAAAAATAGTAATTTTTAAACAAGATATTGACGATTCTTCATAATTGTGAACTCATGGAAAATGATGTGTTACAATAAAAAGACAACTCTGCTTCAGTGAGTTACAATGCCTTAGATGTCACAGGAACTCCTCAGAATCCGGGCGATGCTCAAAGGGGTCCACCTCTCGACACCCTCAACTCTAACATCTATTGCACAGAGTATTGAGGTGATCAAGTGAGGTAAAGGAATTAGGGTAGGAACAGCGGGGAATGGGATACTTGAAAACATAAAATACAATGATTAATACAGTACAAAACACTAACTACTCTCATATGATCTCACTAAAAGGTCTAATACCTCCAACCAAGCTCCACCGGCAGCTGTGTTCCTCTATCCAACTCCCTACTCAGTGATGATACTTCTCATACTGATTGAGGAGGTACCTATTGCATAGAATACATTCGTTAATGGCTCACACAGCTCCCCCCTCCTTTCTCTCATAAGTTTGCCTTTTTCTGATCATACATACCCTAGTGTTTGTCATTCCTTAATCAATATTTCCCAAGGGGAAAAAGCAAGGATCAAGAAAAAAAGAGACTGCCGGCAAAGAGGGAGGAAGAGCAGAGCATGAGCTCTAGTTCTGGTCTTTGATATGAGGTGCTTCAATAGCACTAGAATACAAAGGAGAGGCTTTTCCTTTTTTGTCAAAGTTATTATCTCTTGCCCCCCTAAAGAAGTTAAAGTTCCTTTAGAATGTCCATAGAATTCACATAGTCTCCAAGTGACACATAGCCAAAGAAAATAACAATAAAATAACCAGATGTCTTGGAGTCAAACACCGGACAAAGCAAGATCCAAATTAGCTGTAGTAGAATTAGAGCACAGAAAATATAAGGATGTACACACGGGTCTGAGGGGTAGTATTTAACGACCTTACCTATTGCCATGAGATAGTGAATTTGTTCCATACTATCAGGTTTTTTTTATCCATGACATTTGGACGATTCCTAATAAGCATATTTTTCCTCCTTATAGTCATTTTTATTTTCATGTTCACTATAGCACTGCACACCACCAGCACTCACATATTTTGAAAAGCACTTTGGCTGAGTTGATTTGGAGTAAGTGGTCGAGTATCCAACATTGTTAGCCTATGAGCAACATTGGCTGCTTAGACTTTACTCCTCTGTTTTCCAGATGATGAGGCTCCGCCGAAGTGGTGGGCTGATGGAATTCACACTCATGTCGAGTGCTGGGCAAGCTATCTGACTTTGGTGAGCATTCCTTCAGAGCAATAAGAGGTTTTTTGTCTGATTTAGTAGACTGACTATCTCCCTTATGTCGTATATGTAGAATTAGAGCACACCACAGTACCTTTCTGAGAAAGAACGCTCAGCAAAAAAAATTGCGTTTAGGGCTGGGTTCCCCGCAAAGAACCCGCTGCCACCGGCCATGCAGGGACCAAACTCCAACCGCCGTTGAAGCCAAGGGTGCGGAGAGCAAAACCAGCAAGGCACAGCCGCACCTAGCGGAACGAGAACGCTTCTCCCGAAGCTCTGAGATGACGGCTCTCTCTCCTGACTCCAATGCGATCACTCACTGCGAGTCACCAATATCCAAAGAATGCACCACACTGCAGTCAGCAGGCAGCCAAGGGGAATGCAGGGACGGGTTTTGTTCTTCTTTCCAATACCGAAGAACCACGGATCCTGTTGGAGCAAGGAAACTCCATTCCTCACCGAAAAAATTATGCACGCCGGCTGACGTATAACTCGGCCTAAAATACAGCGAGGCCCTTCCTCCTCAGGCTTCTGGGAACTGTAGTTTCTGGGGCACAATGATACAACGAAGAATGATGAAGGAACAAAGATGGGCGCGACTCTGCTGGCCTCTTCACCGGATCGCCCCTCTGCATGTTGGTATTTGTAGTGCGAGTAGCACAAAGAACTGAGAAAAAGTTTAAAGTATATCACCATGGTTGGTGCAAGTATGTTCTTGAAAATTCCATCATCTCTAGACCCGAGACATGGCCCGGGTTTCGGGATTTATATCCCTCATCAGTAGAGAAAGTTCAGGGGTGGTAGAGAAAGCCGCCGTAGAACCGTCAAGGGCTTCGTGGCCTGCTAGGAGTGCAGGTGCGTCTCCAAAAAGCTTGTCAGCTTTGGGGGCTTGCAGGAGCCCTTAAATCAGAAACAAAGATGGGCGCGACTCTGCTGGCCTCTCCACCAGATCGCCCCTCTGCATCTTGGTATTTGTAGTGCGAGTAGCACAAAGAACTGAGAAAAAGTTCAAAGTATATCACCATGGTTGGTGCAAGTATGTTCTTGAAAATTCCATCATCTCTAGACCCGAGACATGGCCCGGGTTTCGGGATTTATATCCCTCATCAGTAGAGAAAGTTCAGGGGTGGTAGAGAAAGCCGCCGTAGAACCGTCAAGGGCTTCGTTGCCTGCTAGGAGTGCAGGTGCATCTCCAAAAAGCTCGTCAGCTTTGGGGGCTCGCAGGAGCCCTTAAATCAGAAGCAAAGATGGGCGCTACTCTGCTGGCCTCTCCACCGGATCGCCCCTCTGCATCTTGGTATTTGTAGTGCGAGAAGCACAAAGAACTGAGAAAAAGTTCAAAGTATATCACCATGGTTGGTGCACGTATGTTCTTGAAAATTCTATCATCTCTAGACCCGAGACATGGCCCGGGTTTCGGGATTTATATACCTCATCAGTAAAGAAAGTTCAGGGGTGGTAGAGAAAGCCGCCGTAGAACCGCCAAGGGCTTCGTTGCCTGCTAGGCGCGCAGGTGCGTCTCCAAAAAGCTTGTCAGCTTTGGGGGCTCGCAGGAGCCCTTAAATCAGAAACAAAGATGGGCGCGACTCTGCTGGCCTCTCCACCGGATCGCCCCTCTGCATCTTGGTATTTGTAGTGCGAGTAGCACAAAGAACTGGGAAAAAGTTCAAAGTATATCACCATGGTTGGTGCAAGTATGCTCTTGAAAATTCCATCATCTCTAGACCCGAGACATGGCCCGGGTTTCGGGATTTATATCCCTCATCAGTAGAGAAAGTTCAGGGGTGGTAGAGAAAGCCGCCGTAGAACCGTCAAGGGCTTCGTTGCCTGCTAGGCGCGCAGGTGCGTCTCCAAAAAGCTCGTCAGCTTTGGGGGCTCGCAGGAGCCCTTAAATCAGAAACAAAGATGGGCCCGACTCTGCTGGCCTCTCCACCGGATCACCCCTCTGCATCTTGGTATTTGTAGTGCGAGTAGCACAAAGAACTGAGAAAAAGTTCAAAGTATATCTCCATGGTTGGTGCAAGTATGTTCTTGAAAATTCCATCATCTCTAGACCCGAGACATGGCCCGGGTTTCGGGATTTATATCCCTCATCAGTAGAGAAAGTTCAGGGGTGGTAGAGAAAGCCGCCGTAGAACCGTCAAGGGCTTCGTTGCCTGCTAGGCGCACAGGTGCGTCTCCAAAAAGCTCGTCAGCTTTGGGGGCTCGCAGGAGCCCTTAAATCAGAAACAAAGATGGGCGTGACTCTGCTGGCCTCGCCACCGGATCGCCCCTCTGCATCTTGGTATTTGTTGTGCGAGTAGCACAAAGAATTGAGAAAAAGTTCAAAGTATATCACCATGGTTGGTGCAAGTATGTTCTTGAAAATTCCATTATCTCTAGACCCGAGACATGGCTCGGGTTTCGGGATTTATATCCCTCATCAGTAGAGAAAGTTCAGGGGTGGTAGAGAAAACCGCCATAGAACCGTCAAGGGCTTCGTTGCCCGCTAGGCGCGCAGGTGCGTCTCCAAAAAGGTTGTCAGCTTTGGGGGCTCGCAGGAGCCTTTAAATCAGAAACAAAGATGGGTGCGACTCTGCTGGCCTCTCCACCGGATCGCCCCTCTGCATCTTGGTATTTCTAGTGTGAGTAGCACAAAGAACTGAGAAAAAGTTCAAAGTATATAACCAGGGTTGGTGCAAGTATGTTCTTGAAAATTCCATCATCTCTAGACCCGAAACATGGCCCAGGTTTCGGGATTTATAATCCTCATCAGTAGAGAAAGTTCAGGGGTGGTAGAGAAAGCCGCCGTAGAACCGTCAAGGGCTTCGTTGCCGACTAGGCGCGCAGGTGCGTCTCCAAAAAGCTTGTCAGCTTTGGGGGCTCGCAGGAGCCCTTAAATCAGATACAAAGATGGGCGCGACTCTGCAGGCCTCTCCACCGGATCGCCCCTCTGCATCTTGGTATTTGTAGTGCGAGTAGCACAAAGAACTGAGAAAAAGTTCAAAGTATATCACCAGGGTTGGTGCAAGTATGTTCTTGAAAATTCCATCATCTCTAGACCCAAGACATGGCCCAGGTTTCGGGATTTATATCCCTCATCAGTAGAGAAAGTTCAGGGGTGGTAGAGAAAGCCGTCGTAGAACTGTCAAGGGCTTCGTTGCCGGCTAGGCGCGCAGGTGCGTCTCCAAAAAGCTCGTCAGCTTTGGGGGCTCGCAGGAGCCCTTAAATCAGATACAAAGATGGGCGCGACTCTGCAGGCCTCTCCACCGGATCGCCCCTCTGCATCTTGGTATTTGTAGTGCGAGTAGCACAAAGAACTGAGAAAAAGTTCAAAGTATATCACCATGGTTGGTGCAAGTATGTTCTTGAAAATTCCATCATCTCTAGACCCGAGACATGGCCCGGGTTTCGGGATTTATATCCCTCATCAGTAGAGAAAGTTCAGGGGTGGTAGAGAAAGCCGCCGTAGAACCGTCAAGGGCTTCGTTGCCTGCTAGGCGCGCAGGTGCGTCTCCAAAAAGCTCGTCAGCTTTGGGGGCTCGCAGGGGCCCTTAAATCAGAAACAAAGATGGGCGCGACTCTGCTGGCCTCGCCACCGGATCGCCCCCCTGCATCTTGTTATTTGTAGTGCGAGTAGCACAAAGAACTGAGAAAAAGTTCAAAATATATCACCATGGTTGGTGCAAGTATCTTCTTGAAAATTCCATCATCTATGGCCCGGGTTTCGGGATTTATATCTCTCATCAGTAGAGAAAGTTCAGGGGTGGTAGAGAAAGCCGCCGTAGAACCGTCAAGGGCTTCGTTGCCTGCTAGGCGTGCAGGTGCGTCTCCAAAAAGCTTGTCAGCTTTGGGGGCTCGCAGGAGCCCTTAAATCAGAAACAAAGATGGGTGCGACTCTGCTGGCCTCTCCACCGGATCACCCCTCTGCCTCTTGGTATTTGCAGTGCAAGTAGCACAAAGAACTGAGAAAAAGTTCAAAGTATATCACCATGGTTGGTGCAAGTATGTTCTTGAAAATTCCATCATCTCTAGACCCAAGACATGGCCCGGGTTTCCGGATTTATATCCATCATCAGTAGAGACAGTTCAGGGGTGGTAGAGAAAGCCACCATAGAACCGTCAAGGGCTTCGTTACCTGCTAGGCGCGCAGGTGCGTCTCCAAAAAGCTTGTCAGCTTTGGGGGCTCGGAGGAGCCCATAAATCAGAAACAAAGATGGGCGCGACTCTGCTGGTCTCGCCACCGGATCGCCCCTCTGCATCTTGGTATTTGTAGTGCGAGTAGCACAAAGAACTGAGAAAAAGTTCAAAGTATATCACCATGATTGGTGCAAGTATGTTCTTGATAAGTCCATCATCTCTAGACCCGAGACATGGCCCGGGTTTCGGGATTTATATCCCTCATCAGTAGAGAAAGTTCAGGGGTGGTAGAGAAAGCCGCCGTAGAACCGTCAAGGGCTTCGTTGCCTGCTAGGCGCGCAGGTGCGTCTCCAAAAAGCTCGTCAGCTTTGGGGGCTCGCAGGGGCCCTTAAATCAGAAACAAAGATGGGCGCGACTCTGCTGGCCTCGCCACCGGATCGCCCCTCTGCATCTTGTTATTTGTAGTGCGAGTAGCACAAAGAACTGAGAAAAAGTTCAAAATATATCACCATGGTTGGTGCAAGTATCTTCTTGAAAATTCCATCATCTATGGCCCGGGTTTCGGGATTTATATCTCTCATCAGTAGAGAAAGTTCAGGGGTGGTAGAGAAAGCCGCCGTAGAACCGTCAAGGGCTTCGTTGCCTGCTAGGCGTGCAGGTGCGTCTCCAAAAAGCTTGTCAGCTTTGGGGGCTCGCAGGAGCCCTTAAATCAGAAACAAAGATGGGTGCGACTCTGCTGGCCTCTCCACCGGATCACCCCTCTGCCTCTTGGTATTTGCAGTGCAAGTAGCACAAAGAACTGAGAAAAAGTTCAAAGCATATCACCATGGTTGGTGCAAGTATGTTCTTGAAAATTCCATCATCTCTAGACCCGAGACATGGCCCGGGTTTCCGGATTTATATCCATCATCATTAGAGACAGTTCAGGGGTGGTAGAGAAAGCCACCATAGAACCGTCAAGGGCTTCGTTACCTGCTAGGCGCGCAGGTGCGTCTCCAAAAAGCTTGTCAGCTTTGGGGGCTCGGAGGAGCCCATAAATCAGAAACAAAGATGGGCGCGACTCTGCTGGTCTCGCCACCGGATCGCCCCTCTGCATCTTGGTATTTGTAGTGCGAGTAGCACAAAGAACTGAGAAAAAGTTCAAAGTATATCACCATGATTGGTGCAAGTATGTTCTTGATAAGTCCATCATCTCTAGACCTGAGACATGGCCCGGGTTTCGGGATTTATATCCCTCATCAGTAGAGAAAGTTCAGGGTTGGTAGAGAAAGCCGCCGTAGAACCGTCAAGGGCTTCGTTGCCCGCTAGGCGCGCAGGTGCGTCTCCAAAAAGCTTGTCAGCTTTGGGGGCTCGCAGGAGCCCTTAAATCAGAAACAAAGATGGGTGCGACTCAGCTGGCCTCTCCACCGGATCGCCCATTTGCATCTTGGAATTTCTAGTGCGAGTAGCACAAAGAACTGAGAAAAAGTTCAAAGTATATCACCATGGTTGGTGCAAGTATGTTCTTGAAAATTCCATCATCTCTAGACACGAGACATGGCCCGGGTTTCGGGATTTATATCCCTCATCAGTAGAGAAAGTTCAGGGGTGGTAGAGAAAGCCGCCGTAGAACCTTCAAGGGATTCGTTACCTGCTAGGCGCGCAGGCGCATCTCCAAAAGGCTCGTCAGCTTTGGGGGCTCGGAGGAGCCCTTAAATCAAAAAACAAAGATGGGCGCGATTCTGCTGGCCTCTCCACCAGATCGCCCCTCTGCATCTTGGTATTTGTAGTGCGAGTAGCACAAAGAACTGAGAAAAAGTTCAAAGTATATCACCATGGTTGGTGCAAGTATGTTCTTGAAAATTCCTTCATCTCTAGACCCGAGACATGGCCCAGGTTTCGGGATTTATATCTCTCATCAGTAGAGAAAGTTCAGGGGTGGTAGAGAAAGCCGCTGTAGAACCGTCAAGGGCTTCGTTGCCTGCTAGGGGCTGAACTTTCTCTACTGATGAAGGATATAAATCCCGAAACCCGGGCCATGTCTCGGGTCTAGAGATTATGGAATTTTCAAGAACATACTTGCACCAACCATGGTGATATACTTTGAACTTTTTCTCAGTTCTTTGTGCTACTCGCACTACAAATACCAAGATGCAGAGGGGCGATCCGGTGGAGAGGGCCAGCAGAGTTGCGCCCATTTTTGTTTCTGATTTAAGGGCTCCCGCTAGCCCCCAAAGCTGACAAGCTTCTTGGAGACGCACCTGAGCGCCTAGCAGGCAACTAAGCCCTTGACGGTTTTACGGCGGCTTTCTCTACCACCCCTGAACTTTCTCTACTGATGAGGGATATAAATCCCGAAACCCGGGCCATGTCTCGGGTCAAGAGATGATGGAATTTTCAAGAACATACTTGCACCAACCATGGTGATATACTTTGAACTTTTTCTCAGTTCTTTGTGCTACTCGCACTACAAATACCAAGATGCAGAGGGGCGATCCGGTGGAGAGGCCCGCAGAGTCGCGCCCATGTTTATTTCTGATTTAAGGGCTCCCGCGAGGCCCCAAAGCTGACGAGCTTTTTGGAGACGCACCTGCACGCCTAGCAGGCAACGAAGCCCTTGGCGGTTCTACGGCGGCTTTCTCTACCACGTCTGAACTTCCTCTACTGATGAGGGATATAAATCCCGAAACCCGGGCCATGTCTCGGGTCTAGAGATGATGGAATTTTCAAGAACCTATTGCACCAACCATGGTGATATACTTTGAACTTTTTCTCAGTTCTTTGTGCTACTCGCACTACAAATACCAAGATGCAGTGGGGCGATCTGGTGGAGAGGCCAGCAGAGTCGCGCCCATGTTTGTTTCTGAAGAATGCTGAAGGCACCGTGATCAGACCCTGACATTAGAAGTGATACTAATAAAAAAATGTATAGCATGCTAAGGTATAATGTATGTCAGTAACTTAGTTTGCATTCATTATATAGTCTACATCAAAAAATACGCATGGACATAACCATAATTTTTTTTAAACCTTTTTTTTGTATTGTATATTTTATGCTTGGGTTATATACTAGGGAGACAAATAATTCACTACAGTCTGTGATATAAATAATTAGGCTTCCCATCGTTGTTTTCTGTTTTTTTTTGTGGCACTGTATATTCTCCTCTTCCAAAAAAAGAGAAATGTGTATTGTTCCTATCATATCATCACCCTATTTAAAATGTAGGTGGTAAATTAAATGGACATATATCAGTCTTAACAACTGTTGTGTAATATTTAATTGTGCACTTAAGACACTTTTAACTTCAGCATTTCAAGTAATGGTGAAGCCATCAAGATTAAGGTCATATGACATTGCTATCTAGGAAAATTCAGTGTCAAAGCTCATGTGATGTCGCTCCTATAGTGTGTATGGGTCAAAGGGTGGGTATGTGATGTCACTTCTGCTACCTTTACCTCTACCATTTTAATGAATTGACGCCCATGATTGAATTTGTGTGTTTCTATAATACTACCATACCTAGAGACTAAAACACAGATTTTTGTGGCAGTCAACAATGCAGCACAGAACATTTCACAGGTGTGTGCCTTCAGTAAATTGACCTTCGGTAAAGTGCCACAGCATTGTGGTGGGTAAAATTCTGCACCTTTTTTAGATCTTCATTTAACTTCGGGGCCTTTTTAAATGCAGCCTCAGTGAAGGCACCCTTGTGTGAATAATTACGTGTTGCTTTGTTCTACCACCAGATGTGATTATGATAACATTTGTCCTATTCTACACAGTGTCCATTTTAAGAGTTCAATGCCTCATTTATGTTCTTCTAAGTTACTAAGGGCCTGATTTTGATGTCAGTCAGAAAGCCTCCGACTGACATCTTCGTTTTCACTTTTGACCGCCATTTTACAACAACGGCGGTCGGATTTGAAACCGGCAGATCGGAACCGGCACGTAATACCTTAAAGACGGCGTTTTGGCCATCCGGATTACAGTGTTGGGTTCACACAGGCTTTTTCCACAGGCTTTTCAGGCGGGAGCACAAGTTCTCATAGAGAAATGGGAGTTTGCGATCACACCATGTGTGGTCACATTGTAATTTGGTTGTCGGAACCGCCGACCTAATTGGCCGATTACGATGGTGGGAATTCCACCACCGCTGGGACTGCGGTGAGGACCGCTGACCAGGCGGTTGTGGAATTCCCACCATCACCCTTAGAATTCCCACCGCCAAATTAGGATGGCAGTGGGAAGGGGAAAGGTACCTCGGCGGACGGAAAGACCGTTGGCCATGGTCCCGCAAGGCGGGCATTTTTCGCCCACCTTGCGGGACCAGGCTCAAGGGGTCTATGAAGGCGGTGCTGTGCAGGCACCGCCCTGGGCATTATGATGCCTGTCTTTTGCGGCGGAGTTCCTGCTGGGAAAAGACAGGCTGAAAATGCCTTTGGGGCCCGTTGCAGACCCCCAGGGGGGTAGAGGGGGGTGCTGCACAAGGGGGGGTATCTATGGTACCCCCTACATGTGCATGTACTAGGTGGCAGGCACCGCACGGTGCCTGCCCCGTTGTACATGCAAATGTAAGACAAGTATTTCTACTTTGTGGAGGGTGCTGCCACCCGCCACAATGTAAACATACAGGATGCGCCCGCCAGTGTGGAAGGTGCATCCTAATTCGTTTTGGGGGACCGCCACACCTATGGCGGGTGGTCCCTTTTCCACCAATCGGCCCCCATGGTCTGTCGATTCCAACACTGAGATGGTGTCTGCCCGACATCGTAATAAGGCCATAAGTTGTTGTGCAGCGCTCAGTCACCAGAACTAGGGTCTAGATTACTGTGTATAAAACAAATGAACAAATAAATAAAGAATTATTTTTCAACTCTGCAGTTGTGCTCCACAGCGCCTGCTTGGCGATATGCAGATTACCAGACATCTCTGCCACCTGACAGCTGGTGAATTCCGTGTTCAGCCCTGGCAGGCAATCTGAATGACAGCCCATAACAAATGAAATGCACATTAGTCTGCCAGTAACTACGGAAGCACATGAATCTTTCTGCCACTGTTTAGATAAAGGATGCGTTATAGACATCGCTCATGAGTAAACTATGATAAATATTTCTCTAATGTGGGAAAAATGAACACACTCTCATGGACATGACTCACCCTGGACTGCAAAGGCGAAGCCTCCGGAGAAAACCGTGCCAGCAGCAAGCACAACTTTTCAAACAATCTTTTTGAAGAACTGCTTTTAAGTCATTCGTTTATTCTTCGAATAATAATAACTGAGAAGCTGCAAACAAAACTTTCAAACACATTTTCTGAAGAGCTGTTTTTCACTTTTTTGTTTATTTCTCGAATAAATGCAGAAGCGTTATTTTATGCAGCTGCTGTCAATACCAATGCGAGTTTCCTTTCAAGCACATATTTCGAACATCACCACTAAGGAACAAACATCCATTGCAGATACTTTGCAACACTCGGTTGTATATAGTCCTTCATAACATTTTTCTGAATGTACACGCTGTAAATAACATTAACGGTGATAACCCTTTTGATAATGCTGATTTTTTCGACATACCTGGTTAGGATGGATGGCTGAATTAACCTCTTCGGGATTCAAACACATTGCCTTTGGATTACCCCAACAAGCTGACTGATTGCTTTGATTTCATTTTGAAGATGCAAGACATCTCATTAACGAAGGCATTTACAAATCTAATATGTCTCAGCTCTGAAAGCTCGAACTATTGGCTTCTCCTGTGCATGATGCCAATATCATGCATGTGCACACACCAAGATGCATGCACAAGAATGGCAGGCTAGCTTGCAGTGGGTTCTCCCTCCCAGGTGAGCGAGTGCCCTCAAGCTTTCAGGCCGCTACCTGCACCCCTCCTTGGTTTTTCTGGCACAGATGAAAAACACGCCGTGGAAGGTGCAAAATCGGGCGCCGCTCCTCTTTATTCACACATTGATAAGCAAAATTCACCGATCATTATTTTAAAACATGCATAACATCCTCATTAACCATATTATCTGTAGCTCAACAACAGTAGTCCTAAATCCATAACAGCACCTTGTGACAGCGCCCTGAGAGAAAGCCCTTTCACAGCCGCCGGGATGCTCCTCGGAGTAGCCGAGCGCTATAGAAGAAATAAATTAACATAACATAACAGCCAGATTAAAGCACCTCCCCTGCAGCTTCTAGGCTACACCTTTCTGCCAAGTGTTGTGGACAGCCTCTTGCCTACCCAAGACTGCAAGTGCCATGTCCATCCTCCCCTACCCCATGCTGCCCCATAGCCTGTCCCATGCCCCAGCCGTAGGGCATCCCAAGGGCATATGCTTAAGTGGCTCCACCTTTGGCTATTGTGCTCTTTCTGCTGTCCTTTTGTTCTGTCCCCACCTTGTCTGAGCCCATTCCAATGCTGCCACGCCCGCGTTACCACTGTGAGTGGGTGGGTAAATGGTGAATGCACATGCTTTTTTGGGGGGACCCCCCACACCCTTTTACTTTGGGGTGCACCCAGGGGGCCCCCTGCTGAATGGTCACTTTAAACCACACAGGCGAATCTGCCATTTTCCTGGGCTCAGTTGTTCGGTTCCCTTCCCGGTAACGCTTTTTCACGGGCCCCTCACTGTTCTAGCTTCGCATCCCTGGCTTGCGTTCCAACACCTTCCAAGAGGGCGAGTGCCCTCGAGCTTCCAGGCCGCTACCTGCACCCCACCTTCATTTTTCCGGTACAGATGAAAAACACGCCGTGGATGTTGAAAAATGGCTGCAGCTCCTCTTTATTAACAGATTGATATGAAAAATTCACAGATCATTATTTTAAAACATGCATAACATCATCGTTGCTCGCATTATCTGTAGCTCACCAACAGTAGTCATTAGTTCATAACAGTGCCTTGTGACAGTGCCCTGAGCGAAAGCCCTCTCCCACAAGGGCCTAGCACCCCTCCTGCGGCTTCTAGGCTACACTGTGTTTCTAAGTGTTGTAGACGACCCTTGCGCCTTCCCCGGACTGCAAGTGCTGTGTCCGCCCTCTGCTGGCCCCATGCTGCCCCATAGCCGGCTGCCCTTGCCCCAGCCATAAGGTATCCAAAGGGCACGTGCTTGAGCTGCTCCATCTTTGGCTATTGCGCTCCTTCTGCAGTCCCTTTGTGCTGTCCCCGCCACGCTGCCTTTGGTTTCACGACCTCAGGCAGCTTCTCTACGTGCTCGTTTCCTGCTAGGGCTGAGTCCTAACAATTCAAGAGACCCCCAATGATGAGTAGGAACAGACCCATACCCACCTCTGACAAGTGCACCCCGTCCTGTTTGTGGTATCCTCCAGAGTTAAGGTTACAAAGGCCATCCCTCACGAAACTCCACTCATTAGTTTCTTCGTAGACCTTTCCTCCAAGCAATTTACGGTAAGATTTTGGACCATACTAGGTCTGCCGGTCTTATGAGCCGGGCGACAGCTGTCAGCTGGGCTGTCATGGCCCCAATTAAATCCCTGTGCCCCAGGTTGGTCCAGACATTCCTCCCCAGGTGTACCATCACTGCAACAGGTTTCCCTCTGTACTTCATTGCATCTCACCCGGTTGGTAGCAGGTGTTCCCACCGAAATCCTGGCCTCCTCATTCATGACATCTTCATATGCCACAGCCTCAAACCTTCATCTGTCCTCCGTGCCTCCACCCACCACTGAGCCCTGGCGATAAATGAGTGTCCTATGATCCATACCTTCTGCAACTAACCAGGGGGGCCTGTTTTGATGGAAAAAGTTACATTAAGCTAGGCCAAATATATCCCTGAAAGGAACGTGATGCCCACTGACCTATCTGCTTAATGCGTTCCGCCTCCAGGCTGCTGTCCATAGCCGTCATAGTGGCATTAATGAGAAAGGAGTGTGGCGCAACTTCCTCCAGTGGGAGCCCTGCTGCCCTAAAGGCCATTCTTAGAACTGCATTAAATTAAAAATGGCTAAGGTATGAGCCGTCCTTATGGCAAAACAGGGGGTGCTCGCACTGAGCGGGGGTCTTCAGGTAATTGCGCATGCAGCAAACGGGGCAGCAGTCACTGTCTGTGAGGCAATGCAGGCGTATGTGCATACCCCTGCCCTCCTGATCAGTCTTGATCTGAGCAGAAATATGGTCATGGAGTTGGTCTCCATGTGCAAACCATTCCTCCTCAAGCAGGCCTGCCCAAAGTTGCATCTGGCGGGGGCCACCAACTGACTAACTCTGTAAGTCCCAAAGAAAGTCAGCGAGAATGCCGCTCAAAAGAGCAACAGTTCATGCTACTGCCTGCATATGCTCGGACGTTCCTTGAACACCTTTTTTAAGGTGCCAAAACCTATAGAGCGTCTCCTGTCCTGCTGCTTTGGTTGCAGGTGCCCCCATCTCTTTATGGCTGCCCTTCTATAAAGCGTACCCGATGGTTCGCTGATGACCGCTAATTTGTGTAATAAGAAACTGCACTGATGTAAGTTTGCAACCCTGATTTAGTCTTATTCCTGGAGAAGGCCTACTGTGTAAATGCCTCCACGTCCCTAGTGGACATTTGCTCAATACCCAAGGATGCGGTTATTGCCTTAAAAATCTCCCAGCACTTCTGGTACTTGCTTGCTGCCTTGGGTGCTAATGCACTGTTCACCAGCATTCTCAGGTCAGGTCTACCAGGTTCCACAGCGCTTGTGGTATTCCTGTTCTGTCGCAGTCCGTGTGTAGTGCCAGTTCCCTTAATCTCTGCCACTGAAAACGAGACACCGCATCAGCCACCGCATTCTCAATGCCAGGAATATGCCTGGCTCTGACGTCAATATTAGCTCTAAGCTGGCGACCTACCAAATGCCTTAGCAAGCGGACCACTATTGAACAGTGCGCTGTCCCCAAATTCAAAGCTTGTACCACAGAGTAGTTGTGGTGTAATATGCCTGTTAGATAAGCGCTCTTCCCATATAGAGAAGGCAACTATTATTTGGAAGTGTTCTAGCACCGCCAGTTTCTTGGTGATCCCCTTTTCTTGCCTACTTGTCAGCCATCGGGCCGCTGCCCTTGCTGATCCCAAGATTACCCCAAAGCCGTCACACCTTGCTGTATCTGTGAATAGTTCCAGTGGCTCTGCCACCACACACGGTTCCCTCACTATCAGACTTACATTAATATCAGCTAGGAATGTTGCCCATTGCAGCAAATCCTCTTTTACCCCTTGTGTCAGTCTAACCCTGTGCTGTCTCTTTGTCAGCCCTTGTTAGAATGGGATCTCTGGTTGGCTAAGGCTTGCGCCAAAGCCAGGCAGAGACCACTACTCTAGTCAGGGCAAGGGAGTTACAAAGATAACCCCTGCTCACCCCCTTGGTAGCTTGGCACGAGCAGTCAGGCCTATCCCTGAGGAATTGTGTAAAGCGTTTGCACAACATACACACACACAGCAAAAACATACTAGGCACAGCACAACAGGAACTCCACACATGGTTATATCAAAAATAGCCTTTGTGTTATCATAACACACATTACAATGGTAATCACACAATATAAACTGTGCCACCTGGCACTGGGCAATATTTACAGGGGATTATATACACCTGACAGGGCCATATGGACCACTGTCAGAACTATCACAAAGTGAACTTAGTAAATGTAGAACATATAATAAGCGTAGAACACAACCAGTAATTACTGGCAAACTCTGTACTCAGCATCATCCTGTAACATAAACCATATTATGCACAGTATCACATTTAGGCGTGAAATATATTCTGCGCTAACCTCATAAGCCTAAATATATTAGACCATAACCTCCTAAGCATAACTCCCATTAGGGGCCTAACTCACAGTAGGGAATAAACCACAGTATGCAAATAACCTCATACATAAACCATAGTTAGTTGCACAAAACAGGGTGCGTAAATCATAGTACATGAATCACATTTCCTAGCACCACATAAATCACATTAGGGCCTGGCGCCCTAATAACCTAACAGTCCCCCTGGCCAATTGGCCTCCGTAGAGGGCTCAAATGCCCTATGTCCCAAATGTCAGGGTGGCTGCCAATGCAGCGAAATTCGCAAGTGCGCCATTGCGCTGGGGCAGAGGAGTGTATCTCACTCCTATCTCATTCACAATGCCCCCAAAGAACTGTGACCTAAACGTTGACGCTACTTCCCATGCAGCAGTGAAGAATTGTAGGCCTGGGCACTCACTGTGCCTTCTGAGCAAATGTGCGCAAAACGTTGCAGCTGCCCGAGCTGTGAATATGCAAATAGGCCCTTTCACAACTGTGCCTTCGGGGCCTCACTGGGGCTCTCCAAATAACATGCCCCCATCGTTGCAGCTGCCTCCTAGCAAGCAGTTCAGAAAAGGGGGTGATGATGGACAGAGTATCTGAATTAAGCAGAACACTCGTACCCAGTCAACAGATCAGGGCTTGATCCATCACCGTTTTTTAGCTCACTGCACCATCCCAGCTCAGAACCTGGCTACATGCAAATTAGTCTGTCCCTGGCCCAGTGCATCATGGGAACAGGGCAGACCAAACTACCAAGCCAATTCATTTACTGGAAAGGAAACAAGCTTCCGGGGACCCGTTTCTGGCATTACAGCCGTCTTCGGCCCGGCTTGCTTGAATCCTGATGGTGCAGTGAGCAAGGGACTCATGTCTGAGCATACCCTTCCACGCTTATGGTGGACAAAACGATTCAGAAAAGGGGGTGGTGATGGACAGAGTATCTGAATTAAGCAGAACACTCGTACCCAGTCAACAGATCAGGGCTTGATCCATCACCGTTTATTAGCTCACTGCACCATCCCAGCTCAGAACCTGGCTACATGCAAATTAGTCTGTCCTTGGCCTAGTGCATCATGGGAACAGGGCAGACCAAACTACCAAGCCAATTCTTTTACTGGAAAGGAAACAAGCTTCCGGGGACCCGTTTCTGGCATTACAGCCATCTTCTAGCAGGCGGGGCAACTGAAAATATAGCCAAACTGAAATGGGCACAGGCCCCTCTGCAAACAAATATGCCAATAACGTTAGACCGGCCCACTCTCTGGCGGACCACTCAGGAACGAACACTGTGCCCGGTAAGGAACTACCCGGGGAACATTAGAGCCCTCACTCACTGGGACTCTGGACTCTGCTTGGGGACTCTCCTCCTTCACCCTGGTGGTGTCTCCTTACGGACAGCTGAAGTTCTCTCTGCAAGGCCAGCACTACGCGGGGCTCTCTCCTCTCTCATGGGAGCCCCACGCTGCCACCGGCAGCCTCGGCCACTTCACCTGGGACCTGGGATGTCGATGTGGGGCCCACAAGGCTCCAGACTTCCTTTCCTGGCTTCTTCCTGCTACCACGAGGCCCCGCCCACGACCCAGGCAGGCTTGCCTGACTTTCTGTGTGGCGATTGGGGCAGCGGCGGTGATTTCGTCTCTCCTTCTCTTCATGGCGGCAATGAGGCGTAGGCTCCCTCTTAATGAAAAATATAAAGCAGGGTGGCCTTCCGTGCTTTAAATACCCAAATAAGCGGGGTGGGCACCCGCATCCACAGAACTCGCCATTATGCCGGCATCACGGTGGAATCCCTACGATGGGGATTCCCAATCAAAGGGCTGCAGCTTCGCAATGCGAAGCTCACGCTCCCTCCCTTCGGGGAATAATTAAAACATAGCGCTCACAAGGTGCTAGCTGCACAAAGTCCTGATGGTCCTGGAATGTTCAATACAAAATGCTCCCAGGGCGCAAGAGTCTTCCAGGGGCCAGGGGCATAGCTGGGTCCAGGGAGGCCAGCACACAGGGCCCTCCAGCAAGGAGGCAAGCCCCCATGGTGGATCCTCCTGGGCCCCAGCAGCAGAAAGCCCCCAGCCAGTCAGGATCAGCAAGAGAACAAGAACAGAGAACTGAACAAATTCATGGGGTCACAGCCCCTCTACTTATATCAACATTTCCTTTGTCTGTAGAACAGGGCATAGGGGAACCAGATGCAACTGGTTCAGGGGGGATTTAGAGCACTTTGTTTTGCAAGCTCCTCTTCCCCCTTGTCAGGTGGGGGCTAGGTGATCAGACACACCACAGGGGGTGGATCCAGCATTCACTAGGGGAGGCACCATCCTATTCAGAGTCAGGGGATTACCCCTCTCACTACTCCCAACCCAGATGTCCTATTCAGCCCAGCCCTGACTCACCCTGCCCCTCTTGGAGCCACACGCATCTCCCACACATCCCAGCCCCTGTCACACACAAGCCAGACATGCAAATCACATCAGGCAGGCAGACACATAGCACACAGAAATGCCAACTTCTAAAAGTGGCATTTCTAAAATACCCACAATAAATCTGCGCACACCATTGCGCAGCACTTATTCTCACAATTTCATACATACTAAATTTAACCACACTTCACCTCCCGTACCATGAATTACCACTGACACACAATGATCAGGGAATCCCCAATGCATTCCTATGTGAGGGCAGGCCAACCTTACTAAATGTACACAGAGAGCACACTCACTTTACACTGGACCACAGTGCTAAAGTGCCCAGATGCCTAAACCACCAACACCAGGTCACAGAAAAGGCAAAAAGTTTTAGGGGTGAACTTGCCAAGAAGGGCCAAGTCCAACAGCCCTCTTGTCAAGCAGGCCAAACCCCAGGTAAATGGCCCACCTCTGGTATCAGCTTCTTAGCAAAGTTGACTTTGCCTACAAGCTGCTGAATTTTCCCCAGCATAGCTTTCTTTTTCCCCAGCAAGCCCTCTATCATGTGCTACAGGTCCTCCACTTTTGCTGCTAGCAGTCTGCACTGACCCTGCACTGTGTCTAACTCAATGTCCATGAAAGACAACTGGGTAGTATGGCTTCCATCTTCTCCAGGGCTATGAGCACATCTAGCTCTTCTGTAAAGCTACAAACTGCCCCAACAGCCCCACACACTCCATAGAGCCTGGTTTAACAATGAACAAAAAAATCATCCAGGAAATGATCCCACCTCCCTGCTTGGGGCTGTTCGCCCAAGACTCATTCTAGAAAGCTGCTATATGCATTTAAGTAACCACAGGAGATGGCAAACCCCATTGGCAGACATACATCATGGTAATAAATCTCCCCAGCTAGCTAAAAACCTAGCAGGGAATAGCTCTCTGGGTGCAACGGCAGCAAGTAGAATGCCATGCTAATTGATATCTGCCTTGGCCAGCAAGGGCACCTCCCCTCACGTCCTAATCTTGTCTATTGCATCATCTATGGTGGCATAGGATACGGAACAGCTGGCTTGGGCCAACCAGTCATTGACGTATTCCCCAGCTGGGTGCAACAGGTGGTGAATAGGTCAAAACTAACCCAGCTCATTCTTGGGCACAAACCCCTTTGGTGACACCACAAAATTGCTGCACAGGGTTTCTGAAAAGGGGTCTGCGACTCACCCTAGGCTGACTTTCTTGTCCACTTTTTCCCTTGCCATGGACAGGTTGTCACTGACTGACTTCAAGTTCTGGCTACAACTGGATGGTCAGGGGGCGGTGGTATGGTATCCTAAACCCTTGTTTCTCTCTAGCCTTAGGGTAGGTTTAACAATTTCAGGGATCACTGAAATAATATCGAAGGACAAAATATCGACTTGCAAAAATATTGTGGACAAAATATCGACAGTCAAAATATCGAGTTTGTATCTACAAATAGGTAAGTACAAAAATATTGAGTACAAAATATCGTTTACAATAATATAGTTGTAAAAAATATCGACTTTATTAAAAACAGTGTTAAATTAAATTAATATTAAAATTTAATTACTAAAATATACTTAAAAACACTTAAATTAACTTATAATAATTAAATAATAAATGAAAATAATAAAAATAATTTTTTACAATCTTATTTGTTAAAACATATATATATAGTAACATACTATAATTAAATAAGATACTATTATATTACCGTACGATACCAGAAGTGTAAAAAATACTATTCCCACTCCAAAGAGTGCAAGCGTAGGGAAAGCGTTGGATAGCGTAGGGGTTAAAATTACTATTCCCACTCCAGTGGGTGCAACAGTAGGGAAAACTGACCCTGAACCCTAAAAATACCCCTTTACCCAAAAACCCAAAACTGACCCTGAACCCTAAAAATACCCCTTTACCCAAAAACTGAAAACTGACCCTGAACCCCCAAAAAAACCCTTTACCCAAGAACTGAAAACTGACCCTGAACCCTAAAAATACCCCTTTACCCAAAAACTGAAAACTGACCCTGAACCCTAAAAATACCCCTTTACCCAAAAACTGAAAACTGACCCTGAACCCTAAAAATACCCCTTTACCCAAAAACTGAAAACTGACCCTGAACCCTAAAAATACCCCTTTACCCAAAAACTGAAAATTGACCCTGAACCCCAAAAATACCCCTTTACCCAAGAATTGAAAACTGACCCTGAACCCTAAAAATACCCCTTTACCCAAAACCTGAAAGCTGACCCTGAACCCTAAAAATACCCCTTTACCCAAGAACTGAAAACTGACCCTGAACACTAAAATTACCCCTTCACCCAAAAACTGAAAACTGACCCAGAACCCTAAAAATACCCCTTTACCCAAAAACTGAAAACTGACCCAGAACCCTGAAAATACCCCTTTACCCAAAAACTGAAAACTGACCCTGAACCCTAAAAATACTCCTTTACCCAAAATTAATTAATATTATTTAATTACCAATTAATTATTAATTAACAATAACAATAAAGTAAATATATTAGCACATTAGCTGTAATTAATTTAATTTAATAATTAATATTATTTTTTCACAATTAATTAATTAACAATAACTTAAAATTATATATATAAATAATTTACTCTAATTAATGTAATTAACTAATTAATATTATTTAATTACCAATTAATTACTAATTAAAAATATGTACAAAATTATATTAATTAATTAACTAAATAATATTAATTAATTACCAATTAATTATTAATTAAACATATTTACAAACATATATTAATTAATTAATTATTATTAAATTACTCCCCACCCTTATCCCCTATTAACCCAACATCCCGCTCCTAAACATTAACTACAATTTATATTACTATTAATAATTTTTTTTTTTAACCTTTTTTCTACATATTATCAACATTTTTTACTTTGACTATTTATATATATTTTGTCTTGTTAATTTTTTTGAGTCGATATTTTTGTACTCGATATTTTTTTATCATTATTTTAATCGATATTTTGACCAACGATATTTTTGTTATCGATATTTTATTATTGTCGATATTTTTAACTCGATATTTTGTCCATTCGATATTTTGGAGTCGATATTTTGTCTGTGCACCCAATTTCAGCATGGTGCAGTTTTTATGGGTGTGGGCAACAGTGTGGTGGGTGGCCTATCTTCTGCTTCTGGTGCCCCCACCCCCAATCCTCTATTTTCTGTTGCTGTTGTTCTTGGCGTCCACTTTGCCTTTGGGCTTCTTGAATTCAATAGCTGGATGTGCCACCGCAGTTGCTGCAGGCATGCCTAAACTTACAGGACTGACCCCACTTGCAGTCATCACTGTCGAAACTCCAGCATGCTGTGTTGCGGCTTTTTCTTGCTTTCACTCCCTCATAGGCCCTTAGTTTAATATTATGGGGACTCCCCTCTTGCCTTCCTTTCCATCTTGTCCACCGAAAAGGTGATTCCTTGCTACGGACTCCATTCCTTTCTGCCACCATATGGGTTGTATACCCTTCAACCTCCTGGTGGTCCCCGTCAATGCACGGCCAAGTTATCATCTTTATCCTGAAACCCTCGTCATATAACAGCAAGTGTCTTCAATATTTCAGGTGTGCCTCATGCACTTTCTGCTCTTCAATCAATCAATCAAGAAATTTATATAGCGCGCTACTCACCCGGAGGGTCTCAAGGCGCTTGGGGAGGGGGGTCTGCTACTGCTCGAACAGCCAGGTCTTGAGTTGTTTCCTGAAGGAGAGGTGGTCTTGGGTCTGATGAAGGTGGATGGGGAGGGAGTTCCATGTCTTGGCTGCCAGGTAGGAGAAGGATCTTCCTCCCATGGTGGCTCTTCGGATGCGTGGAACGGCGGCGAGGGCGTGGCTGGTGGATCGAAGCTGGCGGGTGGGAGTGTAGAAGGTCAGGCGGTTGTTGAGGTACCTGGGGCCCAGGTCGTGGAGATGCTTGTGTGCATGGGTGAGGAGTCGGAACGTGATTCTCTTGTTGACGGGGAGCCGGTGCAGGTCTCTCAGGTGTCCGGAGATGTGGCTGTGACGGGGAATGTCTAGGATGAGTCGTGCGGAGGCGTTCTGGATGCATTGGAGTCTCTTCTGTAGTTTGGCTGTGGTTCCGGTGTAGAGGGTGTTTCCGTAGTCCAGTCGGCTGGTGACGAGTGCCTGGGTGACTGTCTTCCTGGTTTCGGTGGGGATTCATCGGAAGATCTTACGGAGCATGCGCAGGATGTTGAAGCATGAAGATGAGACAGCGTTGACTTGTCTGGTCATCGAGAGGGAGGAGTCAAGGATGAAGCCCAGGTTGCGTGCGTGGTCCGTTGGTTTGGGTGCGCTGCCCAGGGCAGGGGGCCACCAGGAGTCGTCCCAGGCAGAGGAAGATGGTCCCAGGATGAGGACTTCTGTCTTGTCTGAGTTGAGTTTCAGGCGGCTGTTCCTCATCCACTCGGCTACGTCTTTCATCCCTTCGTGTAGGTTGTTTCTGGCGGTGGCTGGGTCGTTGGTGAGGGAGAGGATCAGCTGGGTGTCGTCGGCGTAGGAGATGATGTTGAGGTTGTGTTGGCATGCGATGGCCGAGAGGGGGCTCATGTAGATGTTGGAGAGGGTGGGGCTGAGTGATGATCCTTGTGGTACGCCGCAGATGACTTCGGTGGCATCGGATCTGAACAGGGGGAGGCGGACTCTCTGGGTTCTTACGGCGAGGAACGAGATGATCCACTCCAGAGCCTTCTCTTGGATTCCGATGTTGCTGAGGCGTTGTATTAGGGTGCGGTGGCAGACAGTGTCGACGCTGCGGAGAGATCTAGGAGGATGAAGGCCGCTGTTTCCCCGTTGTCGAGCAGGGCTCGGATGTCGTCAGTGGCTGCAAGAACAGGGCTGCTGCCCTCTGCGGGTATTTCTCCACAATGATGCTAGCTAAGATTTTGAATGCCCAGAGCCAATGCTCGATGTTTTGTTCCACTCTCTGCTTTCACCTCTCTCTCTTATTCTCATCTTACTTATCATAAACTGTCAGGTCTAACCCTGCCTGGCGCAATTCCAGCAGTGAGAAATTGTATATGTTCTCCTTACACCAGATCCTCTTTTTTACTCCTAGGGGATAAGGCTGGCCAACCCAGTCTGTCTGGCTATGACTGGCGGGTCACCTGATGAGGGCCTTAAGTACTCACTGGCAGGTTTACCTTCGCCCCCACCGCTGGTCTTCCCCCAAGCGATGTCTTGGTAGAATTGGTATGCGCCTGTACTTCTGGATTCTAGCCTACTGCTGTCAATAACAAAAAAGGGAGAGAGAAATTAAATCAAAATGGATTCGTTCTCCCTGGACTAATGCAAATAAACAAAAAGAATCCACTCCTCGAGTCATAGGTGTGGTCTCCGCAATGGGGAGCACCCTACTGTTTTTTAGGTCCCCTCACACACCAACAGGCCCCTTGGTGTCATGCTTCATCATAGGGGTCATCGTACCCCTCTCCGGGGTACGGCGTGCTACGACCTACGGTTGCGTGGGAGCATTTGGTGGACTATGTATGGTGTACGTGAGGGGTTGATTATGTGAGTGTGCGGTGAGGTTTTAAAATTGAGTGAAAGTTAAAAAGGACCTGGCTCGTGGGGTGACTAAAAACTATTTAATAAGCCCCCGGGTTGGTACTATTAAAAATAAAAGTGGGAGGTTGTGCTGCAGTTAATGTGCGTTACCTCCTTGATGTGTGTGTCGACATGTTTCGGTGTAAAATACCTTCTTCAGGACAGGGTACAAAAATCCCCACCTTACTCACGTTTTTCTAACTCGTATTTAGGATTTTCCTAATAAAAGTGAGAAATTATAGTGCAGGATCAAACAATATACCTAGCAAAAAAGTTTTGATTCAACCTGTAAAAGAAAAGAAGATAAAGAATTTTTTCTGGTGGTCTACTTTTCTCAATCCATAGGCAAAATGACCAGTGGTTACAGGTGATACAATTGTGATTACGACTATTACTACAGGTGCAATTTTGTGCCTATAGTGGGATAAAAGAAAAACCAGACATACTGACAAAACAACATAAAACACACATCTTGGATCGTAGTTTGTGATGTTATAGACAAGTTTTTAGAGTGGAACACCACTCGTGATTGAATTATAGCGTACTCCTGTTAACGGAGAAAAGTTTTTTAGCAACATACTGTTTAAAAGGGTCGGAAAAACTTCATGAGTCCAACGAAAGGGTCTGGTGTGCTACTTAGCACCTATATGGGAAAAAAGGGGGGATATTTAGATATCCTCAGTCCTTGCATAAATATCACATATTAATTGTCTGTGTACTTTACCCCATGTGTTACTTACGATTTCAGCGAGGAAATTCCTCCCGATCGATCCCTTCGTGGCTCCGGTGATCATGCCAAAAGAGTCGAAAGGAGTTGTTTTTATACCTCTGCCAGAGGTTGTGTAAACGGCGCGAGTCGTTAATTGATGTTTCCTTATGCCCATATAAGGGTTTTTGTCGGTTCTGCTCGCGGCGCTTCGAGTAAGTGCTTTCGGTTTGGGCATGCGCCTCCGGGCGTGGTATTTACAAAGTTATTGCGCACGCGCATTGGAGAAAAGGCATGGTGTTTTTCTTTATAAAGTTTTTGCGCACCCGCATTGGAGAAAAGGCATGGTGTTTCTCTTCAATGAGGTTTTGAGACAGACTGGTCTAGGTTAGCTGACCCCAGGGAATATTGTCATTGAGGCCCTGTGTACTGGTCCCAAGTCTGAAAACCCATCTTTGTTCCTTCTCGAAGAGTCCTTGCTCAGATGGTAGTTGTTCCACAACTGTCCATTTGATGTTGTTGACACAATGATGATTCTCCATGAAATGGGTGGCCATTTTCGTTGTGATCTTTTTGCACCGTACATTGCTCTTGTGTTCTCCAATCCGTATTTTGACTGGTCCTTTGGTCATCCTCATATACTCTAAATTGCAGGGACAGGTGATCATGTAGATCACATTTCTGCTGTTGCAGTTCGTTAGTCTCCGTTGTTCCCACCTGGTACCGTTTGCAAAGGTCAGGTGTTTACTCTTCCGAGTGAGGTGGCAACTAGCACAATTGCCACATGGGTGGTGACCCGACAGTCCATGTTGTGGGGGTTGTGATAGTTGCTTGGGGCGTGTGTGCACCAGCATGTCCTTGAGGTTTCTGCCTCGCTTGTGGACAAAAAGCGTTTTTTCAATGTCTAGATTCCCACTTGTTAGTATGCGCCAATGTTTGTTTAGGATTTTCGACACTTCGTTTGTTTGGGGACTGTAGGTCGTCACACATATTGGTCTGGTCGCTGCCTGTTCAGTCTGGATTTTTTCTTCCAGTAGGGACTCCCAATGATTGTTTTTCGCCCTTTTCATGGCGTTGTTGATGATCCTTTCCGGATACTTTCTTTTCTGTAATTTGCATTTCAGGCCTTCTGCCTGTGCCCTCTAGTCCTGGATTTCAGTACAGTTTTGTCTCAACCATAGAAATTGTCCATGCGGGAGGTTAGTTTGTAAATGTTGCGAATGGAAACTGTCGAAACGGAGAAGGCAGTTCCTCGCCGTCGGTTTGAAGTGGGTATTGGTATGCAGTTGACCATCTTTTGGAAAAATGTTGAGGTCAAGGAACACCAGTTTCTCTTTCGAAACTGTATGGGTGAATTTTAGGAAGTGGTTCTGTTGATTCAACCATTCCATAAACTGGGACACCGATTCTTGGTTTCCTTCCCATATCACCAGCACATCGTCGATATACCTCTGCCATGTGTTTATGTGATGTCTGTATGGGTTGTTGTTGTGTAGGATTCTGGTTGATTTCCATATGGTGTACTTACAAACCAGCCAGGCTCGGCGCGAATGTACTACCCATGCTAGTGCCATGGCGTTGGAGGTAGAGGGTCCCCTCAAACTCAATAAAGTTTTTGGTTAGTGCTAGTGTGATGCACTCCATTACCACATCCCTGGTTGTCTGATATTTCCAGTGGGCGCTATACAGTACCTCCTCAATGATCGCTATAGTCTCGTCGTGAGGTAGACTCGTGTATAGACTTTCCACGGCCAGTCTGAGCAATACCTGGCTGTCTGGATTGTAAGGCAGATTCTGCAAAAGTTGTAGGAAAGCCTTGGTGTCCTTAAGATAGGTGTTGGTTCCTTGTACTAAGGGGCGTAGAAATGCATCCGAAAATTTTGACAGAGGCTCCAGAATTGAGCCTATCCCTGAAACGATTGGCCTGCCTGGCGGGTTTTCCAAGTTTTTGTGAACCTTCGGGATGCAGTAAAAGTAGGGGGTCCTTGGTGTTTTCTGGACCAGAAATTCTGCCTCTTTTTTCGATAACCAATTGTGTGCAAGTGCCTCCTCTATCATACCGCCGATGGTGATCCTGATTGACTCAGTTGGATCTTGTGGAAGGATGGCATAGTTGCGTTGGTCCGATAGTAGCCTGAGGCATTCCCTTCGGTATGCTTCTATACTCTGGATGACTATCGCTCCCCCTTTGTCAGCCGGCTTGATAGTTATGTTGTGGTTGTCGGCCAGTTCACGAATAGCTTCGTATTCATGGCGATTAGTATTGTGGAAGACCTGATGATTCTGTCTATCCAAAGTCTTGAGCTCAGTCATCACTGCTTTCTTATAGGCTAGGACCTCAATGGGCAGCATGTTGTCTGGTGGGACGAAAGTGGATTTAGGTTTTAAGCCCATGTCACCTGCTGTGGGTTTATCTTTTCCTTCGAAGAAAACCTGTAGTTTTATTTTACGGATGAATTCCTGTATTTCGGTGTGTAATTTGAAAAGGTCCAATTTATTGGTAGGGACGAACCCCAGTCCTTTGTTTAGGACATCTAGTTGGGTGTTCGTTAGTTCCATTGAGGTGATATTTATTACTAGGTCCCTCTCCGGCTGGTGGATGGGTTCTCCGGTAGGGCCCCCGTCATGCTCCTGGTGTTCATATGTGGGTCTGTTTGCACCGGGTCTTGCCAAGCCACCGTATTGCCTTTTCTGTTTCTGCCTCAGCGTGGTCCTGGGCGTGAGGCTAAAAAATACTGGTTGTGGTAGAATCCATTGTCGAACTCATTTCCCCATTGTTGGTACATATGGCCTGGTGGGGGAGTACCGTAGTTGAATGTTGGAAAGGGTGTTGGTCCCCCGTATTGAGAGTAAAATTGGTTGTTGTTGGTAACCCCTCCATCCTCTTTGTCTTGGGCGTTGTTGACCTCTTGGTCTGTGCATGCCATTGTATCTGGGATTACTGTTTGTACTCGACCCCGATGATCCGGTGTCTGAGCCATCGCTGTCACAGTCACTGTTTGCTTTGCCGGGGACGTAGTCATCCTTTGTGTATGGGTACGCAGTTTCTTGGGTAAAGCGATCTTTGTCCTTCCCAAGTTTCTTAAACTTACTTTGCTTCAGGGTGGCTTCAAATTCCACCATCTGTTGGTTTAACTCATCCAGTCTTCTTTTCAGATCAGCCGGTTTAATATAGGTTTTTTGTTGTACCTCAATTTTTTGAATGTCTATTTTCAATTCCTGTGTGATCCGTTTTGCAGTTTTTATGATCAACACTAACCAATCTCGTGTGCAGTGCCACGAGATTAGTGACCATTCTTTCTTAAAGACTTTATCCGATTGGAAAATAAAAGGTTCATTTTTGACCAGGAGACCTTGTGGTGCGATCTTATTCCGCAGGTACTCAGTCAGAGCCACGAATGGATCGATCGGGAGGAACTTCCTCTCTGAAATCATAAGTAACACATTGGTTAAAGTACGCGGACAATTAATATGCGATATTTATGCAAGGACTGAGGATATCTAAATATCCCCTTTTTTTCCCATATAGGTGCTAAGTAGCACACCAGACCCTTTCGTTGGACTCATGAAGTTTTTCTGACCCTTTTAAACAGTATGTTGCTAAAAAACTTTTCTCCGTTAACAGGAGTATGCTACAATTCAATCACGAGTGGCGTTCCACTCTAAAAACTTGTCTATAACATCACAAACTACGATCCGAGATGGGTGTTTTATGTTGTTTTGTCAGTATGTCTGGTTTTTCTTTTATCCCACTATAGGTACAAAATTGCAACTGTAGTAATAGTCGTAATAACAATTGTATCACCTGTAACCACTGGTCATTTTGCCTATGGATTGAGAAAAGTAGACCACCAGAAAAAATTATTTATCTTCTTTTCTTTTACAGGTTGAATCAAAACTTTTTGCTAGGTACATTGTTTGACCCTGCACTATAATTTCTCACTTTTATTAGGAAAATCCTAAATACGAGTTAGAGAAACGTGAGTAAGGTGGGGATTTGTGTACCTTGTCCTGAAGAAGCTGTTTTACACGAAACATGTCGACACACACATCATTCCACCATCTGTTGGTTTAACTCATCCAGTCTTCTTTTCAGATCAGCCGGTTTAATATAGGTTTTTAGTTGTACCTCAATTTTCTGAATGTCTATTTTCAATTCCTGTGTGATCCGTTTTGCAGTTTTTACAATCAAAACTAACCAATCTCGTGTGCAGTGCCACAAGATTAGTGGCCATTCTTTCTTAAAGACTTTATCCGATTGGAAAATAAAAGGTTCATTTTTGACCAGGAGACCTTGTGGTGCGATCTTATTCCGCAGGTACTCAGTCAGAGCCACGAATGGATCGATCGGGAGGAACTTCCTCTCTGAAATCATAATTAACACATGGGGTAAAGTACGAGGACAATTAATATGCGATATTTATGCAAGGACTGAGGATATCTAAATATCCCCCCTTTTTTTCCCATATAGGTGCTAAGTAGCACACCAGACCCTTTCGTTGGACTCATGAAGTTTTTCCGACCCTTTTAAACAGTATGTTGCTAAAAAACTTTTCTCCGTTAACAGGAGTACGCTATTATTCAATCACGAGTGGTGTTCCACTCTAAAAACTTGTCTATAACATCACAAACTACGATCCGAGATGGGTGTTTTATGTTGTTTTGTCAGTATGTCTGGTTTTTCTTTTATCCCACTATAGGCACAAAATTGCACCTTTAGTAATAGTCGTAATAACAATTGTATCAGCTGTAACCACTGGTCATTTTGCCTATGGATTGAGAAAAGTAGACCACCAGAAAAAATTCTTTATCTTCTTTTCTTTTACAGGTTGAATCAAAACTTTTTGCTAGGTACATTGTTTGACCCTGCACTATAATTTCTCACTTTTATTAGGAAAATCCTAAATACGAGTTAGAGAAACGTGAGTAAGGTGGGGATTTGTGTACCTTGTCCTGAAGAAGGTGTTTTACACCAAAACATGTCGACACACACATCAAGGAGGTAACGCACATTAACTGCAGCACAACGTCGCACTTTTATTTTTAATAGTACCAGCCCGGGGCTTATTAAATAGTTTTTAGTCACCCCATGAGCCAGGTCCTTTTTAACTTTCACTCAATTTTAGGTTTAAAGTATTTTATTGCATCATTGGAAAAAAACACAATACAAACAAACAACTACAGTTGTCTCGAAAGAGGTAGTGCAAATAGTTCGCTATAGGGGTGCAACCTGCGAATACAGTGCGGTAGGTACAACATTCCTCAGATCCTTATGTCAGGAGCACATGCGGTTGAGACAATCCCAAAAACCAACTCCCTCTTACCCAACTCCCCCCTCCCATCCCATTCTTGATCCCCCCCACCCTCCGTACTGTGCTAAAGACGCCTCTCTTCACCATCTTTGCAATGTGCCCACCCCTTCCGCTTTACTTTCCTCCCGGGCATTTCATGTGGACGGAGCAGCCGGGGACGTTAGCCGTAGCAGCTTGAGGTATCTGGGACAGGTAATTTCCTTGAATTCTGATTGTAATAATGTATGGAATGGCAACCACAACTCCTCAAACGTGTCCACCTCCCCCGCCACCATAAGGGACAGCTTTTCCATTCCTAGGACATGCCACAACCTGTGTAACCAACCGACAGTAGTGGGAAGCGTGGTAGTGCGCCAGTGAATGAGTATGTTCTGGATCGCCAAGCCCAATGCAATCGCTATCTGTCTACCTTTCTTAGATCTCAGGGGATACATCAGGCCGTTGGGCAAGCCTAGCAGGACATAGGCAGGGAAGCGGGGCAATTCAATTTCGAAGCACCGGTCTATCTCATCCAACACCTCCCCCCAATAGGGACTCAATAAAGGGCATTCCCATAGTACATGAGTAAGTGTGCCAATCTGTCCACAATCTCTCCAACAGGTATGTGGAATGTTATGATTCATTTCGTGCAATCTCTCCGGTGTGTAATACCAGTAGGTGGATATCTTGGTGAACGTTTCAGTGAGCCCAGTGTGATAAGCGGAGTGGCGTGCCCGGTAGGAAATGTGATCTCAATCAGTGTGGCTCAGCGACCTACCCAGCTCCTATTCCCAACGCTCCCGTCCGGGATTGTAGATGTGAAAAGGGGGGGTGGGGGTTGCAGGAGCTTATAGAGATCTGAGATGAGCTTGGAGTCGGAGGAGCGCGTCACCAGCCATCTCTCATAAGGCGTTAGCTTCCGGTCTGCCAGGTCGCGCACCTGCAGTTGAAGTGCCCAATGACGCGCCTGCATGTATCTCATGCGCTCCGTCTCAAGCAGGTGGAACTCCCGTCGAAGGTCCTGGAAGGATATGGCACCCTCTGGGCCATACATGTGAAATAGTGCACAGCACAGATCCGCCAGCCAGAGCGCGAGGGCTCCGGGTTCCATACCGGGACTGAAGTCCGGGTTCTCGACCATTGGCGTGAACGGAGAGGGAAAGGTGGTGAGCTCATGTTTATTATTCACGGCATCCCATACTTGAAGTGGGACCCGTGTGACGAAGGACGCATAAAGGTTGGGGGGGGCGGTGGGATCTGCGCAGGAAGGGTACCTCTTGTAGCGTTCTGCCCGCCACCGCCTGATCCTGGAATAACCAATGTTTATCAGATTCCCACCTGCTCCACTCCACCAGATACCGTAGTTGCGCCGCCTGAAAATATTTGTGCAGGTCCGGTATGCCGAGCCTTCCGGATTCAGGTGCCAGCGTGGACAAGGCTCTCTTGAGCCTGGGTTTACGGCCTTGCCATACAAAGCGTGCGATATCCGTCTGGGCCTGTCTAATCCACCACTTAGGGGGTTGAAGCGGTAGGGCCCGAAAGAGATACAGGACTTGCGGTAGGAGGGTCATCTTCACCGTGGCTATTCTGCCCAGCAATGACAGCGTTCCTTTGTCCTAGCGGGTCAATTCTTACTTAATTTTCTTGCCTAAGGCCGTGTAATTGGCTGTTACCATTGAAGGAATAGAGGGCACCAGAAGGATGCCCAGATAGGGCACTAGATCCCTAGACCAGCTCAGGGGGAAGAGTCTCTGTAGTTCAATTCTCGTGGTGGTAGCTAGCGAGACATCAAGGGCCGCCGATTTCCCCAAATTCACTTTAAAACCTGCCACTGTGCCGAAGGTTTCCAACTCGGCGATGCAAGCAGGGAGCGACTTTCTAGGATCATCAAGTGTCAAAATCACGTCATCTGCGTAGAGACTAACAGTGTGGACAAACTCCCCCATTCGGACTCCTGTCGCATCAGGGTTCTGACGAATCCTTTGAGCAAACGGCTCCATATAGAGGGCGAAGAGCAGCGGTGACAGCGGGCACCCTTGTCTGGTGCCCCTCTCTATCGCGAACTTCTGGGAGCTGCAACCATTCACCCTCACCACTGCGGACGGGAATCTATAGCAGTTGAATATCAGGTGTCGAAACCTCTCCCCCATGCCCAGTTTACACAGCACCTTCTCTAAGTAGGGCCAGTGCACTCGGTCAAACGCTTTCTCCGCGTCTATAGAGAGAAGCATACGTTCCCGGGGAACCCGGGAGGCCTTTTCCAGTATATGGACCACCCTTTTGGTATTGTCGACCATCTGCCTACCGGGAATAAACCCCGCCTGATCCGGGTCCACCAGCCCCGGCAGGTGGAGTGCCAGACGTGCCGCGAGGATCCCGGTGTACAGCTTGAGGTCCACGTTCAGGAGCGAAATCGGTCGGTAGGAGCCGCACTCAGTCCGGTCCATGCCCGGCTTAGGGATCACCGACACTGTCGTCTGGAGTAAGTCCGGAGGAATAGCTCCCGACTCAGAGAACGAATTGAAAAGGCGCGTCAACAGCGGCACCAATTCTTGGCAGAACGTTTTGTAGAAGAGTGGGGTGTATCCGTCAGGTCCCGGGGCCTTCCCATGTTTGAGTCGGGAAATAGCCGTGATCACCTCCTCGATCCGGATCTCCCGTTCCAAGTGCTGTGCTTGTTCCGGGGTAAGAGAGGGGAGAACGACCGACTCCAGATAGTCAGCCTCGGCTTGCGCCGATGGGGGCACACCCTTGTAGAGATCGGCGTAGTACCGACGGGAGCCGTCCGCAATCTGGTCATCCTCTGTGGCCGTTCCTCCGCCGGGAACCGACAGCTCTTTCCCCCGGTGTTTCTGGTGCTGTATGCAAAGCTTATTCGCAAGGAGCCGGCCACACCTGTCACCGCCAGTGTAGTATTTGTGTTTCAGGCGTAACACCGTGTATTCCGCTTTATCCATGTCTAGTACGGACAGGAGTTTCCGGGCGGCTTTAAGTTGCCTCCAGACTCGGGGGGCCCGGTCCTCTGGTGCACCTGTTCCAGCTCCCTCACCTTGCATGTAAGTTCCTCCCTCTTTTGCTGCCGTGCCCTATTCTCCGCCGAGGAAACCGCGATAAACTCGCCACGGAGTACCGCCTTCAAAGCGGCCCATTGTGTCGCGCGAGTGGTGTCTCCATTGTCGCTGTGTCGTTGGTATTCACCAATCGAGTCACGTATACGTTTCACTACTGACTGCTTGTGTAGTAGGGTGTCCCTAAGACGCCAGACCCCTCTCGAGGGAGATACTGGAGGCAGCTGGAAAGTACCCATCACCGGGGCATGATCCGATAGTGAAAGGACCCCTACGTCAGAGGCCGTGGCTAGCTTGTAGACCTGACCCGTCACCAGGAGATGGTCCAACCTCGCGTAGAATTTGTGGGCATGCGAGTAGTATGAATAGGCTCGGGTCGTGGGGTGGAGGCGTCGCCACAGATCACGCAGATCAAGATCCTCTAAGTGGGACCTGGTCAATTGCGAGAATTCCCCTGACTGCAGGCGTCTCTGCGTCGACCTGTCTAAGGATGCGTCGAAGACCATATTCAGGTCCCCTCCAATAACAATATGCCTATCCGGAGTGGTTGCTACTTCTTCCAGGGCTGTGCGCAGAAATTGTTCCTGGTGGTCGTTGGGGCTATATATCGAGCCTACAGTGAACACCAGACCTCCCATCTTGACCCTGTAAGCTAGGAGCCTCCCTCTCTGTTCTGCCACCTTATGCAGGATCTCCCCTTTAAACTTCTTAGACACCATAATTGCAACCCCCGCTGTTTTGGAGTTACTGGAGGAAAAGAACTGCGTGGGGAATTTTGGTGACCGCAGCCTGTGGCAGTCTTTGGCTAGGAGGTGGGTCTCCTGTAAGAGACAAATGTCTGCCTGGGTATCATCAAGCAGGGATAGCACTGCCTTCCGCTTGACTGGGTTATTCAGCCCCTTTACATTTAAGGTGACAATCTCAAGGGCCAGCAATGAGGAGGATACAGGCAGTGCTTTGCGAGGCGGGCACGGCCCTGTAGGGGCAGCCTCTGTGTCAACAATGCGTAAAGGTGGTGTGCGGTGAAAGCAAATGCCACCATAGCACAGTACGGTCCCCGTTTCCCCCCCCCCCTGCCCTGGGAACTTCCCCCCTACAACCCAACTCCACCTCACCCCCCACTCTTCTGTTCAACTCCCCGAACCCCAAACCCTTCCAATCAACTCCCACTGCCACCCCCTTCACACCCAACCGTTTGAAGAACTCCATTGTCCCAGTCTGGTCCTCAATGGACAAGTCCGTGGAAAGTTATGTAAGTGGACGTCCAGCCACAACCCCTTCCCTCCCGCTGTCCCTCGTCCCCGGAACCCTCGCACCTGCAATGAAGATGAGGCCACTGCGATCTCCCCCCGGAGTATGTTCAAGCCGTCAAGGCCACATCACCAGTCGTCGTGTCTCTGGACACCTCCCGTATGGCACTGTCCATTTCTGCCCGGATTGTAGGTGAGTCGGGTCTCGTGGGCGGAGGTGGGGATCGCCGTCCCCTGGTCGTTTGCCAGCCGTCCCTGGTGCTGCGCCTACGACGAAGCGTCGGAGTGTCTGCATCCGTCGCGGTAAGTCTCAACACTCCACGAACGTCCTGGAGGGATCGAAGCTGGTGCAGGGTCCCATTCCAGCGAAAGATAAGCCGAAAGGGGTGGCCCCAGGAGTACTGCGTTTCATGTTCTCTTAAAAAATCCGTAGCTATTCTGAAGGCCTTACATTTTTGTAGCGTTATTGTTGACAAGTCCTGATACAGGGCCACCTGATGGCCTCGGAAACGTAGGGGTTGCTATCGCCGGGCCTCCAGGAGAATTCGTTCCTTCAAAGGGAAGTCCGGCAGAAAGGCCAGAATATCCGGGGTGGTGCCGAGGCCCGCCGTGGTAGGCCCACCCTGTGCGCCCTATCAATTCTGACTGGGAAATCTCCAGGTTCGCCCAGTATTTCACGAAACAGGTCCCTCAGGTAGGCGGTCACATCCTCTCCCTCCTCTCTAGATGGAACGCCACGGACCCGGATGTTGTTGCGCCTAGACCTGTTTTCAAGGTCCTCGGCGTGGGCCTGGAGGTCGATCTGCTGATTCCTGAGCCGCAGGACTTCCTGCTGTAAGTGCGTGATCTCCTCATCTCGGGAGTGGCCGGCTTCCTCTACAGTGTTCACTCTCTCCCCCAGGGAGTCAACCTCTCTCCGGACTTCTTGGACCTTCCCGGCCACTTCCTGTTTCAAAGTCTGGAAGTCCTCCCTGAGGGAGCTGAACAGCGACTCCAGGAAAGATCTGGTTACTGGAGGCTCCCCTCCCTCCGCACCTCGAGAGCTGGTCGGGGGCCTCGGGCCGGTTGACTTTTGTCCTGTCTCGGGGCGCCCCTGCCCAGCATTTCCGGCAGGGTCGGTCTCCTTTCTTTCCCCCTCTGGCGTTCGACATCGTGGAGGTGAGGACGCGCTGCAGGAGGGGAGGTACCTACAAAGTTCTGCGTGATATGGTGATGTAGGGGCCGAGACGCACACAGCGGCCTTCCCCGGGGCGTCACTCCCCGTTTAATTCCAACCGGCGGTCTCCCAGGGCCCCGAGGGCGCTGACTTAAGTAGGGCCCCGGCTGGTCGCCTCCAATGTCTGGTCCCTCCAACTGCGTCACGGAGCTGGAGTATGTGTTCCGTCGCAGTGACAATAGGGTAATCCGCCTCCTCTCCTAGGGCTAACCACTACGTTGTCAGGGCACCAACCTCTTCCTCGGGTCGACGCATATGGTACTCCACTCCTGTTGGGATCGGGGCCGCACCCCGTCGTGCTACAGCGAGAGGTGCCAAAGGCTGGTCCCCCTTCTGGTCGCTGCTCGCCACCGCAATCACCGCTCTGTTTTGTGCCGTGCCCAGGGGTGGCCTGCGTTCTTCAGGGGCCCCCTCGGGTATCCTCCGTTCCCACAACCAGGCTCCGACTCCGCGGGGGAGGGCGAGGAGGCAGGGGCCCACCTCCAACTCGGGCCCCGGGTTCGCGCGTCTACTTCACGCCACAGGCCCGGCAGAGAAGATCACTCATGAGTTGAGGGAGGGCGGGGGCTAAACCCCGTGGACGTGGGTAGCGGGGCTCTTCCTGACTCCTCCTGGCATCCAAACGTCCCCCACTGGCCGGTCGGAGCTCAGGGCGGGGGTCCGGGGGCGCTACGATGACACAGGCTTCCCGGCCTACCTGATCCCCGGTCTGGCATAGTCGCCTCCTGCCGGCTCCACCCCGTTGCTCTCCGGTTGGCGCGCCTTCGTTCTGCTGGGTGCATCCGCGTCTTGACCTCACCAGAGGCCCGCAACAGGAGCGCCTGTGAGCTGCCGGGCCCCGCTGTGTGTCTGAAACCCCTCACTGGACCTCCGGCGGGTCGCGGCTGGCGGCTCTCTGGATCTCGGCCGTTACTTCAGCCAGCCCTCGCTCCAGGAACGCCTCCGGTGCAGCGCCGCCGTGCCAGCAAGGTCACAGGAGGCTTCGGTCTGCTCCGCTGCACTGCTGACTGCACTGGGCGTTTTATCCGCTCGATCCGGGGGAGATCAGCGGGACAAGGCGGCGCAGGGTCACCGGGGACTCGGGAGCTCACGGCAAGAGCGTCCTCTCCCTTTCACTCAATTTTAAAACCTCACCGCACACTCACATAATCAACCCCTCACGTACACCATACATAGTCCACCAAGTGCTCCCACGCAACCGTAGGTCGTAGCACGCCGTACCCCGGAGAGGGGTACGATGACCCCGATGATGAAGCATGACACCAAGGGGCCTGTTGGTGTGTGAGGGGACCTAAAAAACAGTAGGCTGCTCCCCATTGCGGAGACCACACCTATGACTCGAGGAGTGGATTCTTTTTGTTTATTTGCATTAGTCCAGGGAGAATGAATCCATTTTGATTTAATTTTTCTCTCTCCCCTTTTTGTTATTGACAGTATACAGGCAGCGCACAGCTGCGGGAGTTCCCCTATTCCCACCAGCACCACTGACTCACTACATTGAAACACACACATAAGACGGAACACACACCACAGCACGTCTGAACATGGACTCACGTTTGGCGAGAACGACATAGACGAGATTTTGGCAGCGGTAAACCCTTTTGAAGGCCTCAGTAGTACGGACCCAGGACCCAGTGTGGCAGATTGGGATGAGCTGATGAATCTGAGAAGAACCCAGATAAAAGCAGCTCTCCATGGTCTCCTCATGACTGAGTACCTGCGGAATAAGATCGCACCACAAGGGCTCCTGGTCAAAAATGAACCTTTTATTTTCCAATCGGATAAAGTCTTTAAGAAAGAATGGTCACTAATCTCGTGGCACTGCACACGAGATTGGTTAGTGTTGATCGTAAAAACTGCAAAACGGATCACACAGGAATTGAAAATAGACATTCAAAAAATTGAGGTACAACTAAAAACCTATATAAAACCGGCTTATCTGAAAAGAAGACTGGATGAGTTAAACCAACAGATGGCGGAATTCGAAGCAACCCTGAAGCAAAGTAAGTTTAAGAAACTTGGGAAGGACAAAGATCACTTTACCCCAGAAACTGCGTACCCATACACAAAGGATGACTACGTCCCCGGCAACGCAAACAGTGACTGTGACAGCGATGGCTCGGACACCGATCATCGGGGTGAAGGACTGGGTTTTTCTAAGACCCAGCGGTGCCGGGGGACAACACCTGAAACCTTCGTGGGTTACCTGTTCCGGCGTACAAATGACAGAGACACGGGACACTTCCTTCGGCGTCAAAGATCGAAGTTTATTTACTGCAGGGAACACAGAAGTCACAAGAAGTACAACGTATGTAGGTTCTAGGAGACTGCTTCAAATTGCATCCGTGGATCGCTCTTTTTATACAGTTTTTCGTCATAGAACAACATGGCAAACAAAAGTTTACAGCCCAGTTCCCACAGTAAATTTCATAGGGGGTCACTTTCATGTATTCAGGGTCCCGGAACATAATTACAGTAGAATCGCCGGTTCCCAACTGTAAAAGTACATCTTCCCACCATTAGTGCATTCCATTCCGGCTGTAAACGAGTTAAGGAAGAGTCAGAAACAGGTGCAAAGGAAGACAAAGATAGTCAACAGAGTGAAAAAAATTGTAAGGGGGTGATATCGGAGACACGATTTGCAGGGATCAAAGGAGACATGCCTAATGAATGCACGGTTGAAACAATAGACCGGCACGGCAAGATGAGCCTCGAGAGGGGCCATCTGCCTTTGCAGTGTCATCCCCCTCGTCATAAAGACACCCTCAAAGGAACACGTGTCTTCCGCAAGAGTTTGGTAATCCCAGGGTCACGAAGCGGACAGTGTCCGTTCGCTGGCTACTTGAGGGCCAGGAAAACAAAATGGATGCCGTATCTAAAATGGAACCCGTGGGTTCAGATGAAGAAACCCACGTAACAGACGAACGGTTTAGGTTAGCACAGCGAAAACGCGTACACCCACTAAACTCGTCATTTGCGGTTCATAGATACCAAACTCGTCCATATTCGAACGAGTCGAAAACTCCACTTACAATTGTCACGGAACCTCAGACGCTCCTTTTGCCCTCATGTAGGCAAGCACTAGTCGATATCAGAATCGATCTCGATATTCATCAGACCGTCCAGATGTTGCTGCTACATCATTCTATCCATCAATGTTTCCTTGGTGACAGGTGGCCGTCTTATACACATTGTGGCACAGAGGCCACATAAGGCAGGACCACACTGCACACAAAGACAACACGTGAATAGAAATGCTACAACAACCCCAATGATCATCAGAATCTTCCAACCCCACGTCGACATCAGGCCCCAAAACCATCCTAGCAGCGTCCAATAGGTGGACGTTTATGGACTCGGAGATCTTATGCAACTTCGAGATGGCTTGATAGACAGTTGGAGCGTCATCAGGAATGAAAATGCAGCAACTCGAATGGATCACCTTACATACACCACCTCTATCTGCAAGAACAACGTCTAAAACCATACGGTTTTGTAACGTCATAAGTCTGTCCGCCTGAAGCTCTGCTGTCAGATTACCAAGGGCACTTGCAGTGATATTAGCAGTCGATTCCACCACTCGAGTCAACTGTCTCAGGTTCCTACTATTGATCATAGGTCCCCAAAACGGCAAGAAACCCTTAAAGAAGTCTCCTGCTTCTTGACCGGCAGTGTCTTCTTCGCTAATCACGCCTCTCACAACTTTGGTCTTGTGATAATCCGACCCGACGGTGAAAGTCGGTGGCAACAGATTCGCAATATAAGAGGTGCCTGAGAAGTCACGAGGAAACCATGTATATGCGCGGTCGTAACAGACAAAGTACGTACCCTTGGCAGTCAAAAGAACGGGGGAAGAGGCTGTTGGTAAAACATACGTTTCGGTACAGGCACTCCTCCCGAGCTGAGCTTGCGGACTTCGGCAGAGACTTTTCAAACAGAAATTTCCAAGATGGGGTACGATCCAGATCGGAGACGAGCTCTTAAGCTGCCGATCACCCACTGACATGCTATACTCAGCCTCACTCAGATCTCTGTATGCTCGCACCTCTTCCTCTGGGATAAGCGATGCGTCGAAGATATCCCTATCTAAATCGGCAATCGCTCTTGCCAAAGGCTTGTGGTACGGGCCAGGACCATGATCTGCAGTGCGTGGCTCTCGATGGGGGTAGGAATCTAGTGCGCTACGAAACATAGTTTGGAATGATCGAGCTGAACCCTGGGAACTGTAAGGAAGGACCAAGTACGGAATTCCCCTATCCATGGTATGTGGCATTAAACCGCACACCCAACAGTTGGTAGTATTCATCACCAACTGATGTTGATGAAGAAGCTGGACGAAGGAGTTGTTCATGAATTCCGCACGTCTAACCTGCTCGTGTTGCGGTAGAGGGTGAAAGGAATGAGGAGAAACAGTGGGAGTAGGTTTTGGTTCAGAGGAAGGAGTAGGTGAAGCAGAAGGCAATAATGTTTGTATTCCATAATATACTCCACCCACCAATAACATGGAAACAGTTAGGAACAGCAGGAACACCTGAAACAGAAAGCATTTGGTACGTACTGTCATGTGCTTATCTAGGTTCCTGATCGATACTGTGACCTTATGCCCCTATTCGGCTATAAAGCCCTTTATTCCCTATATTGGCATAACCGTTCAAGTGCGATTTTCTGAAAAGTCATCTCTGGCCTCACACGAGCAGAGCCACAGAGCCACATTCCAGCATGACTCTCTGCTACTTCCTTTGCAACCAATTAGTGCAATGACAGAGCAGCAGTCACTATCTGATATTCCTAGATAACACTCCGAGTTCTTCAACAAGATAAAAACTTAGCAAACCTGGAAATCCCCGCTTGCTATGTTTTGATTAGTAATAGAACTCTAATGAGCAACTGATAGCTGCCACTTCCTAGTGACATCTTTTATTGACGTCTTATGTCCAGCAAACTTGCGTCAAACCCGGCACCTGTCAGGTATAAATATTACCAACGTTGCCTTAAGCAATGTGAGAGCGAAGCTAGCTGCTGTTGAGCGAGAGCTACTGTTGCTGATGCCAGCTGCCTGCATGACCAGTGTTGGTAAAAACTAGCACTCTGTCGCTGCAGCCTGCTATCCTGTGGTGGTGAAGCTACTGATTACCATTATCGCCGCTACAGCGCGAACTGTGGTTCAGTACGCTTGAGGAGCCGTGCAGCCGTCCTCTGCGAAGACATCCAGCCCAGCTGCCCGCGGACGCTGTCACCCCTCCTTCCTCCAGACGCGCTGAGAGAAGCCGCTGCCTTTCTCGTGCAGAGAAATCCAGTCCCGGCGCTTCCAGTTTACCCTCTCAGGTGACTGGGATATCGAGAGAGACCCCTGAAGGAGATACCAATCCTCCATCATTCTATTCAGAGGTATGGTGTTGACTAAACCCTTAGAAGAGAATTCTTGAAACAAACCTTGGCAAAACCAACTTAACTTAAGCTACTTACTTACTCCCCTTCTCACGTGTTAGGCTTAGGTCAGGCACACCGGGGTAGGCTTAGTTAGAAGCACCAGTTGAGTTTGTTAGCCTAATGTATATATGACTGTATATATGTTTTATTACTTTTAAACCATTGTATGGCTAAGAAACCATATCAATGCTTTTACAGTTCTATTTCGCAATTCTTATCTTACTGTACGTACTTTTTATAATAACAGTTATTGCAATTGTGGCAATACATTTCTCTTGTACGAGAAGAAAGACTGTTCAATAAATGTCAACCTTTATTGATAAACGCCCGTCTCTCTATTCTCTACATATTGTGAAAGTAAACTGCACCAGACTGACTGAGTGAAATCTATGTCTATTGTTTCACACGACCCTAGAGATCGACTCTTGATCTGAGGAGCAAAGTTGTCATGTTGCACGGTTGTTGGAAAACTGAATCCCTTCTTGTCTGTGCCAAGGAAGCTGATCACTTCCTATGCAGAGAAGAAAGTTTCCAGTGACCTCTGAGCTAGTTGGTAACACAACCCAATTAAGTTTAGCATAGTCAGTGGAGGCCTGGAATATAAGCAGTTCCACGTCGATACTACTGTTTATGTTATTCCAATGCGCAGGGCCTAGTGGGAAACTAGGAACTACACTACATGGCGCCCAACGTTTGGTAAGGCGATAAACTAACGTAAGACTTGTAGAGTAACTCAGTCGTGCATATTTCACACCCCTTTCACCCGTAAATACTCCAATAGACGTCTGGAGTGGGTGAAAGGTTAAAATCCGCCCGACCTTAGTAGGAAGAGATTCCTATGTAAAGCTCCGGTTTATTCAACGTTGAAGGATACAGTGTTCCAAAATATTGTGCATCTAATCTTTGTCTCCTTGGAGACCTACTCTGCAAACCTGCATTTTTTGAAATGTCAGTAGAAAACGGAACCTCTGGGGCCGCAGTAGATGCGACTCAGCAAGGTCCCGAACAAGCAGACCCGGATGCTATTATCATCCCGGTCCAGTTAAGAAGATCTATAACTTTAAAACTTATAGAAAACGGACCGCCACCTCAAGGTGGTACAGTAATTTTCGTGATAGAGGCTCACGAGTATCGGCAGACAGAGGTATTCTATTCATGGATAAACTTTCCAGCGGTAAACGCAATAACACAAGAGTTTCACTATTACAAAATAGAGGAACCTCCGGGAGAGTACGCTCCTTTCGAGGAGATTGAAATCCCACTTAAATTTCAAGAGCACCTGCTCTGGTTTAATGGCGCCCTAAAACACAATGATCACATAACTAGGCTCGGTCCACTAGGTAGACCAGGAGCCACGTGGCCGGTTCTAGCCAGCTACACACCACATCCTGACATTGCAAGAATGTCAAAAGAAGAGCTGTTAGCACAGCTAAACACATTAATAAAAATACATAGGCAATTAGTCCAATATGTAATACGGACTGCAACAGTCCAGCCAGCTGTTAATTCACCACAGCTGACCCCTCATCAGGGGAACACAAATAAAATTACACCACAGAACATACAGTCATGTCTTGGTAAAACACCCGTAAAACGGGAACAAATTCCTTTCTGGTTAGCCCAGAAAATCACTCAAATAGAGGCAGTATTTCCTGATACTACCCCTATTGAGAAACACAGAATCTTGACCATCTGCCTTCCTATGGGAATCGCACCACACGTGGAGGACTGCGACACTTGGGGTACAGTCTTTGCTTCCATTTACACAAAAACACACGGTGTTCCGTCTATGGCGGTAATACCAGACGTGCTAAAACAGATTCAAAATGAATTCGGTCCAGAACCAGCTTTAAATCTAGGTATGAAATTACTGAAAGACTTCAAGCAGGTCACGGCTATATTATTAGCCAATGTAAAGGGAGAAGCAGCATCTGTGGCGATTCGCCAGAAGTTGAGGGAAACAGATATAAAAGATCCTGTTGAGCTTGCAAAAATCATAGAAAAATGCTATGAAGAATTAGGTAGAGACAGCTTGGGTGGAAAACCAGTTAAGCCCCAACTGCTCGAAAATCCTGAAAAATTATTTATTAAAAATAATTTAAATACTCCTAAAAAGAGCTGGGATGGAAATAAACAATCCACTCCCAAGGAAAAAGTTTTCCAGACCAGAGGAAGATCTCCTCGACGGAGGGAAAGAACTCCGACTCGAGAACGCCAGTCTCCCCAACGGGAGCCCTCTGAGAAAAGATATAACCTTAGAAATAGGGATAATATAAAAAAACCTGATAGATATCAAAGTATTGATACACGTCCCTCTCGATCTCTTCCACAGAATTCGGAAAGAAGAGGACGGTCAGACCCAGGAGAGCACACCAAGTCCAAAGACAAGGAACCTGCTCAAAATAAGAAATCTCAATTTCAGAAAAAGAAGGTAGCCAGTATTAGAGTAATCAACCATGCCGAGAATACTGAGGACACAGTTGAAAAACGGGGAGTGGGCATTGACAATGTTGGACAGTGCAGCAGAGATCAGTATAGCGCGCAAGAACTTGATGAGTCATCTGGAGACAGTGGACACGAATGAATACATTCAGGTTGAAACTGCCGACGCCAGACTTAGCGAGCCCCATAAAATATACGAAATAACATTGCGTATGGAGGGTGATAAGACTAGGAAAATTAAGGGTCTATTTTGGGATAAGCTCTCAAAAGGCTATGATATTCTGTTAGCTGAAAAAGATTGGCCCCCGGAGTTTGTCAGGGAGTGCCCTCGTGGCGAAGAAGTGATTATGCCTGCCTTCTCGAATCACATTCCGATTCACAAAAAATACACATATGCCAGGAAATGGGCAGTAGCCCAGGCACCTGCATTGTATAAAAATCACGTAGGATGGGATGAGGATTCACCGCCTCACAAAATCCAATTAAAAAGTGAACCAACTGCCCAACGGCAGTATCCCATAAAGCAAGAAGCTAAAAAACAAGTCAGGGAGATCTTAGATCAACTTGAGTACCAGGGGGTGATTGAAACATGCACCTCTCAAATGAACAATCCTTTGTTTCCTGTCTCCAAGCCAGACAATTCATATCGTCTAGTTTTGGACTACAGACATCTTAATACATGTTGCAAAACTTTTGCAGTACAAAACTCGCATAGTGCAGCCCTAATGAATAACATAGTTAGGAAAAGATACAAAACGACATTAGACATTTCTAATGGTTTCTTTTGTCAAAACATTGCACCAGAAAGCAGATACTTGACCGCTTTCTCCGCATTTGGGTCGCAGAAAAAATTCTGTCGACTCCCACAGGGGTTCAAGAACAGCCCAGGACTATTCTCAGCTAGGGTAACAGAGTTACTACAGATCTATGATGATGAAGCATTATCTTACGTAGATGATATTTATCTCACAGACGACGACTTGGATACTCACTTGAAAAGAGTGAACACCATTATACTTGGGTTCGCAGCGGAGGGTTACAAATTCAACTTTAAAAAGTCCCGAATTGCCCATCTGACAGTACTATTTTTAGGGTACGAATTATCAAGTGAAGGGAAAAGCCTAGCGGACAACTTCTTAGAGAAGTGCGCTGTACTCCAAGCTCCAAAAACGCTGAAGAATTTACAATCCATACTAGGTTTCCTGAATTTCGGAAGAACTTACATACTAAATTACGCAGAGAGGGTTAAACCTCTCTACGAACTAATTAAACCTGATTTAAAACAAATCAATTGGACTCAAAAACACACAGAAATTTTGAGATCACTGCAAACAGACATGTTAGCAAAAACAAAATTAGATACACGTGACAACACATGCGATCTTGTAATCCGAGTCATCCCAGGAAGATGCGGATTCACGTACCTAACCTCTAATGAGGGAGAAAAGGTACCAATTTCAATTAAATCTCACTTGTACACACAAGCAGAAAAAACATTCAGTCGCACAGAAAAAACTGTGAACGCAGTGCAAATCGCATTAGCAAATGAAAGAGAACTAGCACACGGCAAACGGATTAATATCCTCACAGCAGAATCCGCCTTCGAGGCGCTATTCAGCCCAGTAAACCTGCCTACAGTGTCACTGAATCCAAAATGGATACAGTGCATAGATTCTCTAGGAGCGGAAGATGTGAAATACTTTTTCGCCCCGCAATACACAGAACTGAATGATTTAGATTATGAAGAAGAATATCCTCTGCCAATCGAAATCCTGCCTCTCCCACAATACGCCTGTATAATCTACACAGATAGCTTTGTACAGCATTTCAACGTAGAGAGAAAATCCTACGATGCAGCATGTGCGATCATTAAATGTCGTTGGCTGTGCGGTAAAATCAAACCGAAAATAACAAAAACTGAATCAGTTAAGTACTGTTCGGCTCAAAGAACTGAAATCAGATCTTTAAAGATGGCGCTCGAAAATGCAGAACGCGAATTCCCCACACTTATAGTGTGCGATTCTCATTTTTGCGTCAATTCTTTCAATAACAAACTGCAGAGTTGGATCGAAAACGACTACAAAGATGACACAGGTGCCACAATAAAGCATAAAAAGCTCTGGAACGAGGTAGCTCTTTTACACAAAGAACTACAAATGACTCACGTGATTCACGCACAGAGTCTTCAACGTGATGGCGTTCACGTTGCAGGGAATTCATTGGCTAATACAGCCACCACGGAAGCAACTAACCCGGCTTCCGTAGTCACAAAAAAGCGTACAGATAAGTATATAGACGGGGAAACCATGCTGGCAGTAAGAACGACCGTAAAAGGCGACTGCGCAGCACTACCCGTAAACTATCCACTCAATTATGCATACATAATCGATGCAAACTCCGTTCCTTTTGCTCGAATCCCTGGAGTGGGGGATAGAGTAATTCCAAACAGGAGCAGGAGGGGCTTCCTCTTACTGGAAGCACACATGGGGTTGGGACTGAGACACCAAACAATCAAAGCCTCTCTGAAAGAATTACAATCAGAGTACTGGTGGCCAGGAATGAGTATAGATATTCAATGTTTTGCTCAAAATTGTGAAGACTGCAACAGAGATCGCAGTAATGAAAAGGCCAGTGTAGTTTCAGGATCCCTTCTAGACAGCATAAGGCGGTCTATCTGCACAATCAAAGAAGAGAAGCGCGTCCCAGTGTACAACGTTTAAGACGAAATACACTTAAATAATGAGGCCTCCAGCACTCGGCTGACGCTAGAACTGTTATAAAAGATTAGCGAGTCCATATCGGCACATACGCAATTACCACGTTCCATTCTGACCAGGGTCCTGCTTTCAGCTCTCGAGCTTATAGGGAGGCCATGGCCAGCATGGGAATTGGGTTGCGGTATTCTTATCCATCGCACAAGTGTGATGGAAAGAAAAAACCGGGACATAAAGCAATCTATAACAGCGAAGGTATTAGGTTCAGGCGCTGGGTGGGTCAAACATTTAATAAGTGTCCAGACTAGTCTTAACAACATGCCAAGAAATTCTCTAAAAGGTTTCAGCCCATACGAACTATTGTTCGGAATTAGAATGAACGTTCAGGACCTCGATAGTCAGATGTCAGTGGTACAAAAAGAAACAAAGCAGTTTGAAGTAAAAGACCGTTTGGCTGTTTTACAGGAACTGAATGAAACAAGAAAATCATTAAGCAACATAAAGTTAAAGCAACAGCCAAGTACCACTGACGAGGCACCACCGCAACAGCCCCAGCAAGGCCTGTCTGGATTCCAAAGATTGGGGATCTAGTCAGAGAAAAGATCGCGGTGAAGAAGGAATTTGGGCCTTCTTACAGAAAAGCAGTACCTGTCTTGGCAGTCACCGGAACAAGATCAGTCGTGCTACCGCCCCTTGCTGGTAAAAAGGAGAACAGAGTCGTATCCATCGATCTGGTAAAACCACAAGTATGTGGCCTATAATCAACAGTAGGCCCAGTGGACTCCCAAGAAACAACAGAATACCCAAACTTGCAACAATCCAAGAGGTTCAAACTGAAAGACTCATCACATTCGATCAGCCTGCAGTGCACAATGAAGGACTATGCAATAATGCCATGGAACTCGTGCCTCTTGAAACACAGATTGAAACAGTTCGTCAAGAATCAACACCAGTCTACACTAATGTGGCATCAGAAAATGCTACCGAGAGACAGATTGAAAGAACAATCCCATCAATTGACAGAACTGCCTCTGGTTATTTCATCAACTTCGACAACTTCTCTGAAGATGAAAACGACCCCGAAGTGATGCCAGAAACAAAAAAGTCTTTTAAAGAAAAAGCAACGGAACTCTTTCATCAACTGAAGGAAATATACCTTGTTTCCCCTTGGTTAGAGTTCTGGTTCGGTCTAGGTGTATTTTTCCTCCTGCTTTGGCTCATCATGGTACTGTGTTTGGGAAAATTCATTGAGGGAAAATATATTACAATGGACACAGCAAGTCAGAACATCAACCTAGTCCTGAAACCACACAGATCATCCCACGTGAAGAAAAGAGAACTGTCAACAGTAAATGTCACAGCAATTCCAATACCTGGTGGGGTAGTATGGGAGAAATCTGACTATGAGATCTATGGTCCGGTCGAAATCCTGAAGTATCCTCATCAACTAAAGGTTTCCTTAAGTGACTTTGTTACACCTAGTACATTCTCTGATGATTGGGACTTTAACAGTATTAATGACATGATGTCTGATTTAGTAATGTCAGCTAGATTCACAGATCATGATTATTTACAAGGTTCATCTAGTTATGAGCAGTTATTCTGTTACACCCACTATGGGGATCATTACTTGCATAAATCTGCACAGCCTAGAAATGTTTTTATGTATAATCAATGGGAACATTGTTCTACACCACCTAAAAGCAGTTCTAAAGCATTTTTTGAGAAATTCAAATACTTCTCAGGGTTTAACACCAGTGATGCAGAAACGTTTTATTACAAACTGTTAGATAAAACAGGAATGAAAACGATGCTGACAAATTCTAAATTGATATATTCAGAAGCATTTTATGACAAAATGATGACATTTGGTTTTGATTATTGGAAAAATAATATTGAAACGAAAACAATTTGGGGTACAAAAGATTGGCAGGTGCAAGGCTTAGAAGCACTGTTTAGAACCTGCATGATACCAGAACAAATGTTGTTTTTAAATGACACAGTACACCAAACATCTTGTCTTGGCCTAGCTAAGAACAAAGACCTTAAAACACCGTCTATACCAAAGCCAATAGCTGAGAATGCAACTGCAGATAATGAGTTAGACGTGTCACACATTTTACATTTCAACAGAACACATCCTGATTGGAAAAAGTGGTTAATCTGGCCTACAGACACAAATAGCTGTCAAGATAGATTCCTGAATAAAACACAGGGTTTAAAAATGACCAGATTAGACTCAAGATATTCCCAGAGACAACATCCAGGAATAATAACAACATACAGTGTAGGTAAACTCTGCCTAGAATGGCTAGCTACATCCACACTGGCTGAAATTAAGCAACACTTGTCTTTATTAAAAGATGGTGCTGATTTGCGCGATTTCATTCTTGGACCACGCAAACAGCGTCAAAAGCGTTTCATAGCGACCAGTATCTATGCTGCTTACAACGAGGCTTGGAAAGTAAAGCAAATTGAAACTGCTGAAAAAATACGAGAAATTGATCGTATTAATTTGGAGAAATCACTTTCTGTGGTAGACAATGGGTTAATGACTCTGTCTTCCAGAATATATTCTTTGGACAATATTGTATCCTCTGCCTTTGATGTGATAGACAGAGATTTGCTAATGTTACAACATGGCCAGTCTCAATTACGCTCTATTATAGAATTAGGCTGGACGCTGCAAAATCTTCGTTCAGGCTATGTGCCTTGGCGTTTAATTAACACAACGTCATTGTTTTCCATTTTTAACCTTACTGATAAACAGATCAGTTTGGCACAGAAAGGAGCAGACTATACAATCTTGAGCATCGAGAAACTCGAGAGATTACCATTGACAATGTCAGAGAGTCCTGTCATTGAATGGATAATACACGGGATTATCACAATTCCGATAACAACTTTCCGATTTCATAAGTGCCTTGAATACATACCTGCTGGCCAGTATGAACAATTGGGTAAAGGATATATAAAATCCGAATGGAAATTACCATACACTCATTTTTGCTATAGTGACAGTGACAAAAATGTATTTCTTAGTGGTGACAACTGTAAACACTCACTAAGCGGTATACTTTTGTGTCAGGGTATTAATTTACACGGAGCATGTGATGGAAATTCAAACAACCTTTCATGCCACCAGCTAGTCACACCTGCAACTCAGATAGAGCCCTTCTTTATGCAACTCGCAAACGGGAGTTACATTCTAAGAACGGATCACAGGTGCTGTGGCCTCGCGCCCGGACTAAGTTATCTAGTAGAAGTAACGTCCATGGTCAAATGCTGTATGCAAGCATTGTTCCCGAGCGGGCCTCCAGACATAGTGACTCCCATCTGGCCTCGTCTGAATCTCTATTCTATACGAATTGATACATTAAGCAAAATGAAATCTGTGCTTTTACAGACAACAGTGCCTTTAACGTCATCTAAAGAGACGTATGATCTTCTAGTCGCAAGGACGGCTACTGAGGTTCATGACCTTTTATCAACAAATTGCCCCGTGCATTTCGTACAAATGCTCGAGCAACTCCTTAACATGTCTAGTGCCACGAGCATCCCAGGCATATTTAAGACAGTCTTTACAGGACTGCTAACACCCTTCCAGGCAATTTTGGGAATATTTCCTAATTTTGTGCACTCCATTTTTGGTGGTATTCCACTATTTTTTGGACTCATCGCAGGGATTCTATTTTTGACCCTCCTGCTTCGTTATGGCAAGCCTCGGCTCAGACATAGCTCCCATGGGAATGGAAGAGACAATCCTAGCAATGCGCTACAGGGACAGGATAACTAACGTCCTCGGATTGGCCAGGCTGAGAGATCTAAACATGACCTGGTTCCTTTCATTCAGACCGATATGGCAAAATTGCATTTTACCTGTGCTACGGTGTATGCTTTGCGGCGAGGAATGCGTGTTGGACATCTGTCTTTCACTTCCATCAGCAGTACCAATGGACGCCGATACTTTGCTAAGTCCAATAACGGCTCACGCATTGTGTTGTCCCCAGCGGCTACCAATCCTGATGACGGCATTTGTGGAGACTCCTGTACTACAGCCAAGTGGTAACAGTGGAGCGAGTGACAAAAGCAACATCATCCAGGTACAACGTTCTGTGAGCATTGCTGATCCTGCCTTCGATGACAGCAATCATTCTCACACCTGCCAAGTTTCAGCGCTATCTAATTTGGTTGAACTATCACCTGATTTTGTAGACCAATTCTTTGCGAGCCTGTCTGATACGATGTTCTCACCCATAGAGAAACAATAACTTTTGAAAAGCTTTCCGACACACAGCGTTCCTATGAACTCTGGATTCGGCCTTCAGTTTTGATCAACAAAAACTGCCAGGAGCTTTGGTAAACTGATTTTTCTTTGAATTGGACAATTTTTCGAATATTGACCCTTTTACTTTTTTTGGCACGAACAATTCTTTGCTTAACGTAAAAACTATTCTTAGAGAACAGAAGCTTCACACTTCTATTTCTAAACACTTCTAGAGACATAACAACATTACACCAGCCTCTAGCACACATGTTATTACAATACATTTTTATGTGATGATTTATCTCGCATTTCTTCTGTCAGAGATACTTCATGTGTAATTCTTTTTGCATAATCGTTCATTGATTTTATATGCAATAATTTTTTGAATGATTACTATGCTTTTAAAACTACGTACAGTACCTAAATTCCATGTATTACAAGTACGCCTATTTTCGAATGCATTTATGTATTTTGGGGTGGGCTATGTTACACATTGTTACACATGCATCTAATTGCTTAGTTTTAGTAATTTTGATGGACATGAATTCGTGGAGTGGGTGTCATGTGCTTATCTAGGTTCCTGATCGATACTGTGACCTTATGCCCCTATTCGGCTATAAAGCCCTTTATTCCCTATATTGGCATAACCGTTCAAGTGCGATTTTCTGAAAAGTCATCTCTGGCCTCACACGAGCAGAGCCACAGAGCCACATTCCAGCATGACTCTCTGCTACTTCCTTTGCAACCAATTAGTGCAATGACAGAGCAGCAGTCACTATCTGATATTCCTAGATAACACTCCGAGTTCTTCAACAAGATAAAAACTTAGCAAACCTGGAAATCCCCGCTTGCTATGTTTTGATTAGTAATAGAACTCTAATGAGCAACTGATAGCTGCCACTTCCTAGTGACATCTTTTATTGACGTCTTATGTCCAGCAAACTTGCGTCAAACCCGGCACCTGTCAGGTATAAATATTACCAACGTTGCCTTAAGCAATGTGAGAGCGAAGCTAGCTGCTGTTGAGCGAGAGCTACTGTTGCTGATGCCAGCTGCCTGCATGACCAGTGTTGGTAAAAACTAGCACTCTGTCGCTGCAGCCTGCTATCCTGTGGTGGTGAAGCTACTGATTACCATTATCGCCGCTACAGCGCGAACTGTGGTTCAGTACGCTTGAGGAGCCGTGCAGCCGTCCTCTGCGAAGACATCCAGCCCAGCTGCCCGCGGACGCTGTCACCCCTCCTTCCTCCAGACGCGCTGAGAGAAGCCGCTGCCTTTCTCGTGCAGAGAAATCCAGTCCCGGCGCTTCCAGTTTACCCTCTCAGGTGACTGGGATATCGAGAGAGACCCCTGAAGGAGATACCAATCCTCCATCATTCTATTCAGAGGTATGGTGTTGACTAAACCCTTAGAAGAGAATTCTTGAAACAAACCTTGGCAAAACCAACTTAACTTAAGCTACTTACTTACTCCCCTTCTCACGTGTTAGGCTTAGGTCAGGCACACCGGGGTAGGCTTAGTTAGAAGCACCAGTTGAGTTTGTTAGCCTAATGTATATATGACTGTATATATGTTTTATTACTTTTAAACCATTGTATGGCTAAGAAACCATATCAATGCTTTTACAGTTCTATTTCGCAATTCTTATCTTACTGTACGTACTTTTTATAATAACAGTTATTGCAATTGTGGCAATACATTTCTCTTGTACGAGAAGAAAGACTGTTCAATAAATGTCAACCTTTATTGATAAACGCCCGTCTCTCTATTCTCTACATATTGTGAAAGTAAACTGCACCAGACTGACTGAGTGAAATCTATGTCTATTGTTTCACACGACCCTAGAGATCGACTCTTGATCTGAGGAGCAAAGTTGTCATGTTGCACGGTTGTTGGAAAACGGAATCCCTTCTTGTCTGTGCCAAGGAAGCTGATCACTTCCTATGCAGAGAAGAAAGTTTCCAGTGACCTCTGAGCTAGTTGGTAACACAACCCAATTAAGTTTAGCATAGTCAGTGGAGGCCTGGAATATAAGCAGTTCCACGTCGATACTACTGTTTATGTTATTCCAATGCGCAGGGCCTAGTGGGAAACTAGGAACTACACTACAGTACAACCCTGTGCAGTACTGATCTTTGCGCAAGAGTCTTCTCCACTTCCGACAACTTTGAGAATTCCATCCTCTAAAAACCGTCCGCAACGTTCTTGACGCACTTCGTTCTGAGTAGCGATTATCAATTCCCAGGAGTTCCTAGGAATCGACAAAAGTACCGACCTAGTGTCAGGAACCTGCTAAACAGAAGGAAGTACCCACACGGCCCTACGGTCAACCGGATGTAAGGTTCTTTTAATCAAACAATATAATACAAAATCTCCTAGCTGTGGAAAAAAACACAACTCAGAAATTAATAGAGACCACAATTGTTCAAAAATGTTCAAAAATGTTCAAGATGATAATGGGGGGTAACGTGAATTTTCAAAAAGGGGAAAAAGCAAAAATAAAGATTTTATTAGTCTTTGGTATGGGAACGAAGAAAATATCTGCTTCTTCCAGGACGAGTCTGTTCTTCAAATAATTGTTCAGATTGCGGAACAGAGTCCTGTCGGTCAGACGATAGTTTAAGTCTTGAGTTTTCCAATGACAAAGGTTCAACAAAGTTATCTGATTGGACTGAGGTATCTCCCACAGGCTGAGCGTCACTGAACGGCACGAATTTCACCGGAGCTTCTGTTTCTGATGCGGCGATGCCGGTCCTCACCCACGAGTCAGCTGGTAAAGGTATTGGTACCTTCTTGGTGTGGGTGGCGTGCACCCAATGTTTGCGGCCCTTCAGACGAACTGCAGTTCTCGTGGCGAGTAGAACCTGGAAGGGTCCCACAAACCTCGGCTCCAGGTTCCGTTTCCGGCCAAAATTTCTGGTCACCACCCAGTCTCCTGGTTGGAGCCGATGTCCAGGACCCTCTGTCTGTGCCGGCAGTGCTTCAAAAACCTGTTGATGAATTAACCTCAGTTTAGCAGTCAGATCATGAAGATAATCAATTAACATTGGGTACTCAAGACTGTCGAAAGACCTGGGTCTAGGAACCCCCCAAATATTTGCAGGGCGGCCGAACACAATCTCATATGGGCTGAGCCCTACTCGAGAGTGTACAGTCGCCCTGGTCGACAAAAGAGCCAGAGGCAAGGCATCAGGCCACGACAGACCGGTCGTAGCCTGAATCTTTGCGAGTTTCAATTTTAGAGTACCATTGTACCCTTCAACCAAACCTGCTGACTGGGGATGATTGGCGCTGTGGAATTTTTGTGGAATTCCAAGGCCCTTACACACACTCTTCATCACACTCCCCACAAACTCACTTCCGTTATCAGACCATACAATCCGTGGCATTCCATACCGAGGAAAGTATTCCTTCAGTAGGACTTTCGCTGAGGACAGGGCAGTATTGTCTTTGAGAGGGTAGGCTTCAATCCATCGGGAGAATGCGCAAACCACAACTAAAACGTACTTCAGGTTATTACATCGCTCCATATGGATGAAATCCAGTTGGATAACTTCAAAGGGACATGTAGGAGGAGCAAAGTGGCCAGGCGGTGTAGGAGTGCCCTTGCCAGGATTGTACATCAAGCATACCATACAATTCTTAACCACTCTCTCAGCACACTTAGCAATACCATCATTCTTCCACACTGGGGACAACAACTTACAGATACCTTTCGCACTAATATGTGACAAGCCGTGTGCCATAGTCACAACAGCTAGCACATATGCATCCGGCAACATCCACCTCTGACTTTCCGACAAATCAATCCAACATCCATTCGCATCCAACTTCCCTGTGCTCTCCTTCCACTTAATCTTTTCAGTTTCGGTGGCCTCATTCTGAATCGCTTTCATGCTCTCAACAGTGTCCTCACACATACCAGTTTCTGCAGGCCACCTTACCGAACTCGTCACATACATTCTAGTTGTAAGGTTTCTAGCTGTCTCTTTAGCAATCTCATCCGCAAACGCATTACCACGACCAACATCATCCGTCACCTTACGGTGCGCACTACACTTAATAATTGCCACCTGCTTGGGCAATGTGAGTGCGTCTAAAAGATTGTTCACGAGCTGTCCGTGTTGGATCTTTGTGCCATGCGATGTCATAAAGCCTCTCTCTCGCCACAATCGACCAAAGCTATGTGCAACGCCAAAAGCATATTGGCTATCAGTAAACACATTCACTCGCTTTCCCTTCGACAAAACACACACTCTCGTCAATGCAATTAACTCTGCCGCCTGATTCAATCTCGCAGTTTCCACAACCGTACTCAACGTTACCACAGCATACGCAGTCGTCACATCACCATTCGGCAACTTAAAACACGAACCGTCCACATACAAGGTACCATCGGGATCTGCCAATGGAGTGTTTTTAGGTCGACACGACCCTTCGTTTCCTCCTCAGTTCACAAATAACAATCATGTGGTGGTACCTCGTCTGATTCCATATTGGTTGGCAACAACGTCGCCGGGTTCAGAACATTACAGCGCTTTATTTGAATATGACTTGCCAAAAGCGTCAACTCGTAACCGGACAACCTTGCGCTCGTCAAGTGTTGGGTTTTTGTACGATTTAAGAGAGTGTCAACTGCATGCGGAACCATCACCGTAAGCATATTATCCATGACCAATCCTGCAGATTGCCGGATGGACACCGCAGCCGCCGCTGTCGCTCTTAGACAACTCGGCAATTCTCTAGCTACTGGGTCCAAAGTCGAGGAAAAATATGCACATGGACGCTGCTTACCGCCAAATTGCTGCGTCAAAACACTCAACGCACAACCTTCCCTCTCATGAACGTATAGTGTAAACGGCTTGCTGTAGTCAGGAGTACCTAACACAGGAGCCGAACACAACACATCACGCAATTCAGAAAAACTTTTCTGACACTCTTCCGTTCATGGCAAAGGAGTTGAAACATCCTTGTACGTGAGGGCTACCAATGGTTTTGCTAGCAATGAAAAATTTGGAATATATTGCCTGCAGTATGACGTGATACCTAGAAAGGCACGCACATCTCTCTGAGTTGTTGGCACAGTCATTCGAGCGATCGCTGCAATTCTCTCTGGGGTCAACCTTCTTCCCTCCTTTGACAATAAGTGACCTAGATAGGTTACTTCTTGGCAACAATATTGCAGTTTCGAAGGTGACACCTTATGATGTAAGTCACAGAGGTGCTGCAACAGAGACACCGTAGCAGTCCTGCAGATCTCTTTCGTGTCCGCAGCCACCAATAAGTCATCAACATATTGGATCAAGGCCGCACCAGCCGGTAACACAAACGCGTCAAGTTGACTCTTCAGAGCTTGGCTGTATATTGATGGACTCTCACAGTAGCCCTGAGGAGCGCGTTTAAACCTAAAGCTGCGATCACCTAAGGAGAAACCGAACAGATCTCTGCTTTCCTCAGCAATCGGAATGCTAAAGAAAGCATTCTTCAGATCGATCACTGACAACCAAGAAGCAGATGCTGGAATCAGAGTCAGTAAAGCCGTAATGTCAGGCACCACAGGAAATGGAGGAATCACAATTTTGTTCACCTCCCGTAAATCAATAACAAAACGGTACACAGGAGGCTTGGATGGATCAGTGCGTTTCAGAATAGGTAACACAGGGCTATTACACACGTTTCCCCGAGTCTCCTCGATAACATCGTTCTCGATCAGATCATAGATGATCGCTAACAACGCTCGCTCACCATCAAGGGAGATACGATACTGGGGAATACGTGGCAATCGCACATTCGATTTCAGTTGAACAACATAAGGGGAGATGTCAAGCAGGCCCACGTCATTGGGACCTGTTGCCCACAAAGATGCAGGAAGAGAGCTTATCAGATGATAAGTACATGGGAGAGATCACTCTCTGACCCAACGTAAGCTCCACTCCCGCAGGAGAACAATACAAAGTCGCATATAACCGTTTCAGCAAATCCAGGCCTAAAAGATTTTCACCACAACCGGTAGTCAAAATCAAAGGAGCTTTCAGCTCACAAGGCCCAATTGTAAGGGGCAAAGGTCTAGAAACCGGATTGCTAACAGGGGTGCCAGAAAATCCAACGGAAACATTTGTTAAGCCAGACAAAGGTGCGCCAGGGAGTTTCGAATGCATGATGGAACTTTTCGCTGCACCAGTGTCCAACAGAAAAGGCTCAACTACGCCCGATGTGGCAACTGCGACGTAAGGCCCTCTCAGATCAACCGGAACTGATACTACTCCCTCTCTTGGTCTATGGCTGTCCTAGTAATTACCGTCATCAATACCCTGCTCGATATAAAAATCGTGTACATGGTCCTGTGCAGATCTACCCGACGATGAACCACGCTGATCAAAACAATTATTGGAATCAGACGAATCATTAGAACGCTCATTTTGATTCTGAGTAACACCACAACCTCTACCTCGCGAAGCCTGCTGAGGACCACTACGACCTCCTCTAGATGAACCACCACTATTTCGGTCGCGCAAAACCGGGCAGTCAAACTTCAAATGACCCTCACCTCTACAGTAGGCGCATTGATTATATCCTAGCATAGATCTCTGCGTAGAAGAGTCATTCCGCGATTGTGACCTAGCAGATTGTGATTGCGATCTATTTCGCTGCTGAGAATCATCCTGATTTGGGCGCGGAGGATACGCTTGTTGTAACAGAACTTTTGTTTTGAGATCTTTCGTCTTTTTATCTGCACGATCATTTTCCTCCTTCTCCCTATTTTCATAGTATTGAGCCGTGGCCAATATTTGAGCGGAGGTAGAAACAGCCCACGAACTCTCTGAATTCTTCAATTTGTTGCTAAGATCAGGCAACAAATTCGATACAAATTTATCTACAAACTACCGCTGACCTCCCTCGGTGCTCATATCTTGACCACTGTGATCAATGAATGCCTCCTCAAATCTCGTAAAGAAATCGGAGACACTCTCGTCCTTCTTTTGCTTACAGGCAGACAGTTTATCCCAGTTAACTTTCATTGCTGGCATAAGTGTCTTCCTAAGGGTAATAATTCTTTGAGGCAAAGCCGTAATTAACTGCTCAGGCTTAGCCCCACCAACCTGCAATCCATCAGCCGCTGTAAGTGCCGCCCAATCACCACCTAACTCAGCTGCATGATCTTCGTGACGTATTTTCGCCCAAACCGGTTGAGGTACTACGTTGCCGAACAACATATCGATGTCGGCAAGGTTCATAATCGTAGCATCCACTAATTGGGACAACTCTTTATAGTACCCTGCAGGATTTTTGCGGGGGTCAGGCAAAGATTGCTTAACCTGCAAGACTTCCGATCGCTTCCATGGGAGGTGTATCCACACTCTCTGGAAGTGTGGCGGAATAGCGGGATTAGCAGCAGGGTCACCTGGCATCCACACTGGAGGAACTTCCTGCATGGGATACTGACCAGGCGTTGCCATCCACTCCTCAGATTCATCTTTAAACAATGCTCGAGGTATTACAGTAGGACGAAAAGATAGAAGATGCTCTATAGCACGTCGAACATTGCTACCCACAATCATACCACTCGAAAACTGAAGCTGAAGTTCAGTTACGTCGATTGGTACTTCGTTTACCTCATCATTCGATATCGCTTCACGTAAAAATTTGCACATTTCATCAAACACAAATCTCTGTGTTGGCTCATTGAATTGGGAGAAGGTTTCAAAAATTATGCGCAGGGGATTTTTAAGGGGATATCTAATCCAATTACGCGCCATTCTAATTAACGTATCACGTTCCCTACCACCAGGAAGCTGACTTCGTCGTTGGGGAACATCAGAAACGTTGGACCCAAGAAGCGGTCCAAAAGGAGAGTAAAGATTAGCAACAGCATTAGGAATGCGTCTTCGAACAGACGGAGAAGAGGAGAAAAGTACAGGAGCAACAACATGAGAGCTAAATACGGGAGCTGTAGGAGCAGTAGGAGTAGGCACAAGAGCAGAAGTAGCGGGGACAGTAGACTGAGAAGATATAGACAGTGGAGCAGTAGGAACAGTAGCAGGTAGAGGAACAGGGACAAGAGGATTTTCAAGTACAGGACCAACGACAGGCTGACCAGCAGCCGCCAGAACAACAGGTTGAGGAACAGGGGGAACCACAGGGGCTGTGGTATCCTGCGCATATGGAGGTGGTGACTTCAGTAGATAGGACAACAAAGGGTCCTCTACTGCTTCCTCTCCCTTCTTATCAGTACCCGTTGGTAAAGCGGGATAACACTTATCCACTGTCATACGTTGTAATCTATCAAAAACTTCCTTTTCCTTCTCGTCTTTGTCTCGCTGAAACTGCTCTGCATTTCTCATCGTCGTAACGATACCTTCCCTCTTATTACGTTTAAGCTGTTTGATTTCTTTCTGCTTGGCTTCTTCACGCCATAACCGAAAGGAATCGAACATGGCCGGCCTTGCTTTGTTTTGAAACAATTTAGCTTCGAGATTATCCAAAATTGGGGTGTCGAAACTACCATGAAGTGGCCAACTAAGGACACCGTCATCTTTAGTGTAGCGGACCCAGCAATCATTAAATGTGATAGGACCCACACCATGGCGGCTATATAATTCATAGACTGGAGTTCCAACTGGAGGTATCGGACATGAGTCCTCCAATCGGGAATCCGCACCACAACCTCTAAAACAACTAAACAAAGTACTACGGCCAGGCATCGTGCACACTAACCGAGTTTCACAAATGTCAAGGGTTATTGGATTACGATGTCCTCGCAAAAATGCAAAACCCTCGGTTTTTGGCGACTGCAATCGTCAAATAGAACAACTAAGAACAAAGTACGAAGAACCACAAATGCAATGGAACCATGCAACAACTAAGCACCCACAACAACTAAGGATTCTGGAAGGGACCCACAAATACTTAACTCAAAGAACAATGGCGTCACTAGGAAGGCCCGTCAATCGTCTCGCTGTACCAAGGTCTACGCCAGGCGCCAAAACAGGTCGACAGTCAGGGCATCAGTCTGTCGCAGCCGTCAGGAGGCGGGGATCTTCGCGGGAAAAGTCTTCGGGCCACTTGTTTCGACAACAGGATCGATGAAGCGGGGTGCACCTTCCCTCGGAGATTTCACACGAAGTTCCTCACGATCGTCGGGCTTTGGACCGGTACCGCTGATGTCGCCCCACGTTGGGCGCCAACTGAAGGACTGGGTTTTTCTAAGACCCAGCGGTGCCAGGGGACAACACCTGAAACCTTCGTGGGTTACCTGTTCCGGCGTACAAATGACAGAGACACGGGACACTTCCTTCGGCGTCAAAGATCGAAGTTTATTTACTGCAGGGAACACAGAAGTTACAAGAAGTACAACGTATGTAGGTTCTAGGAGACTGCTTCAAATTGCATCCGTGGATCGCTCTTTTTATACAGTTTTTCGTCATAGAACAACATGGCAAACAAAAGGTTACAGCCCAGTTCCCACAGTAAATTTCATAGGGGGTCGCTTTCATGTATTCAGGGTCCCGGAACATAATTACAGTAGCATCGCCGGTTCCCAACTGTAAAAGTACATCTTCCCACCATTAGTGCATTCCATTCCAGCTGTAAACGAGTTAAGGAAGAGTCAGAAACAGGTGCATAGGAAGACAAAGATAGTCAACAGATTGAAAAAAATGTAAGGGGGTGATATCGGAGACACGATTTGCAGGGATCAAAGGAGACATGCCTAATGAATGCACGGCTGAAACAATAAACCGGCACGGCAAGATGAGCCTCGAGCTGGGCCATCTGCCTTTGCAGTGTCATCCCCCTCGTCATAAAGACACCCTCAAAGGAACACGTGTCTTCCACAAGAGTTTGGGAATCCCAGGGTCACGAAGCGGACAGTGTCCGTTCGCAGGCTACTTGAGGGCAAGGAAAACAAAATGGATGCCATATCTAAAATGGAACCCGTGGGTTCAGATGAAGAAACCCACATAACAGACGAACGGTTTAGGTTAGCACAGCGAAAACGAGTACACCCACTAAACTCGTCATTTGCGGTTCATAGATACCAAACTCGTCCATATTCGAACGAGTCGAAAACACCACTTACAATTGTCACGGAACCTCAGGGGTCGAGTACAGACAGTAATCCCAGATACAATGGCACGCAGAGACCAAGAGGTCAACAACGCCCAAGACAAAGAGGATGGAGGGGTTACCAACAACAACCTTTTTACTCTCAATACGGGGACCAACACACTTTCCAACATTCAACTACGGTCCTCCCCCACCAGGCCATATGTACCAACAATGGGGAAATGAGTTTGACAATGGATTCTACCACAACCAGTCTTTTTTTAGCCTCACGCCCAGGACCACGCCGAGGCAGAAACAGAAAAGGCAATACGGTGGCTTGGCAAGAACCGGTGCAAACAGACCCACGTATGAACACTAGGAGCATGACGGGGGCCCTACCGGAGAACCCATCCACCAGCCGGAGAGGGACCTAGTAATAAATATCACCTCATTGGAACTAACGAACACCCAACTAGATGTCCTAAACAAAGGACTGGGGTTCGTCCCTACCAATAAATTGGACCTTTTCAAATTACACACCGAAATACAGGAATTCATCCGTAAAATAAAACTACAGGTTTTCTTCGAAGGAAAAGATAAACCCACAGCAAGTGACACAGGTTTAAAACCTAAATCCACTTTCGTCCCACCAGACAACCTGCTGCCCATTGAGGTCCTAGCCTATGAGAAAGCAGTAATGACCGAGCTCAAGACTTTGGATAGACAGAATCATCAGGTCTTCCACAATACTAATCACCATGAATACGAAGCTATTCGTGAACTGGCCGACAACCACGACATAACTATCAAGCCGGCTGACAAAGGGGGAGCGATAGTCATCCAGAGTACAGAAGCATACCGAAGGGAATGCCTCAGGCTACTATCGGACCAACGCAACTATGCCATCCTTCCACAAGATCCAACTGAGTCAATCAGGATCACCATCAGCGGTATGATAGAGGAGGCACTTGCACACAATTGGTTATCGAAAAAAGAGATATAATTTCTGGTCCAGAAAACACCAAGGACCCCCTACTTTTACTGCATCCCGAAGGTTCACAAAAACTTCGAAAACCCGCCTGGCAGGCCAATCGTTTCAGGGATAGGCTCAATTCTGGAGCCTCTGTCAAAATTTTCGGATGCATTTCTACGCCCCTTAGTACAAGGAACCAACACCTATCTTAAGGACACCAAGTCTGTCCTACAACTTTTGCAGAATCTGCCTTACAATCCAGACAACCAGTTATTGCTCAGTCTGGACGTGGGAAGTCTATACACGAGTCTACCTCACGACAAGACTATAGCGATCATTGAGGAGGTACTGTATAGCGCCCACTGGAAATATCAGACACCCAGGGATGTGGTAATGGAGTGCATCACACTAGCACTAACCAAAAACTTTTTAGAGTTTGAAAGGACCCTCTACCTCCAAAGCCATGGCACCAGCATGGGTAGTACATTCGCGCCGAGCCTGGCTGGTTTGTACGTACACCATCTGGAAATCACCAGAATCCTACACAGCAACAACCCATACAGACATCACATAAACACATGGAAGAGGTATATTGACGATGTGCTGGTGATATGGGAAGGAAACCAAGAATCGGTGTCCCAGTTTATGGAATGGTTGAATCAACAGAACCACTTCCTAAAATTCACCCATACAGTTTCGAAAGAGAAACTGGTGTTCCTTGACCTCAACATTTTTCCAAAAGATGGTCAACTGCATACCAATACCCACTTCAAACCGACGGCGAGGAACTGCCTTCTCCGTTTCGACAGTTTCCATTCGCAACATTTACAAACTAACCTCCCGCATGGACAATTTCTATGGTTGAGACAAAACTGTACTGAAATCCAGGACTAGAGGGCACAGGCAGAAGGCCTGAAATGCAAATTACAGAAAAGAAAGTATCCGGAAAGGATCATCAACAACGCCATGAAAAGGGCGAAAAACAATCATTGGGAGTCCCTACTGGAAGAAAAAATCCAGACTGAACAGGCAGCGACCAGACCAATATGTGTGACGACCTACAGTCCCCAAACAAACGAAGTGTCGAAAATCCTAAACAAACATTGGCGCATACTAACAAGTGGGAATCTAGACATTGAAAAAACGCTTTTTGTCCACAAGCGAGGCAGAAACCTCAAGGACATGCTGGTGCACACACGCCCCAAGCAACTATCACAACCCCCACAACATGGACTGTCGGGTCACCACCCATGTGGCAATTGTGCTAGTTGCCACCTCACTCGGAAGAGTAAACACCTGACCTTTGCAAACGGTACCAGGTGGGAACAACGGAGACTAACGAACTGCAACAGCAGAAATGTGATCTACATGATCACCTGTCCCTGCAATTTAGAGTATATCAGGATGACCAAAGGACCAGTCAAAATACGGATTGGAGAACACAAGAGCAATGTACGGTGCAAAAAGATCACAACGAAAATGGCCACCCATTTCATGGAGAATCATCATTGTGTCAACAACATCAAATGGACAGTTGTGGAACAACTACCATCTGAGCAAGGACTCTTCGAGAAGGAACAAAGATGGGTTTTCAGACTTGGGACCAGTACACAGGGCCTCAATGACAATATTCCCTGGGGTCAGCTAACCTAGACCAGTCTGTCTCAAAACCTCATTGAAGAGAAACACCATGCCTTTTCTCCAATGCGGGTGCGCAAAAACTTTATAAAGAAAAACACCATGCCTTTTCTCCAATGCGCGTGCGCAATAACTTTGTAAATACCACGCCCGGAGGCGCATGCCCAAACCGAAAGCACTTACTCGAAGCGCCGCGAGCAGAACCGACAAAAACCCTTATATGGGCATAAGGAAACATCAATTAACGACTCGCGCCGTTTACACAACCTCTGGCAGAGGTATAAAAACACCTCCTTTCGAATCTTCTGGCATTATCACCGGAGCCACGAAGGGATCGATCGGGAGGAATTTCCTCGCTGGAATCGTAAGTAACATATGGGGTAAAGTACACGGACAATTAATATGCAATATTTATGCAAGGACTGAGGATATCTAAATATCCCCCCTTTTTTCCCATATAGGTGCTAAGTAGCACAACAGACCCTTTCGTTGGACTCATGAAGTTTTTCCGACCCTTTTAAACAGTATGTTGCTAAAAAACTTTTCTCTGTTAACAGGAGTACGCTATAATTCAATCACGAGTGGTGTTCCACTCTAAAAACGTGTCTATAACATCACAAACTACGATCCGAGATGGGTGTTTTATGTTGTTTTGTCAGTGTGTCTGGTTTTTCTTTTATCCCACTATAGGCACAAAATTGCACCTGTAGTAATAGTCGTAATCACGATTGTATCACCTGTAACCACTGGTACTTTTGCCTATGGATTGAGAAAAGTAGACCACCAGAAAAAATTCTTTATCTTCTTTTCTTTTACAGGTTGAATCAAAACTTTTTGCTAGGTACATTGTTTGACCCTGCACTATAATTTCTCACTTTTATTAGGAAAATCCTAAATATGAGTTAGAGAAACGTGAGTAAGGTGGGGATTTGTGTACCCTGTCCTGAAGAAGGTGTTTTACACCGAAACATGTTGACACACACATCAAGGAGGTAACGCACATTAACTGTGGCATAACCTCCCACTTTTATTTTTAATAGTACCAGCCCGGGGGCTTATTAAATAGTTTTTAGTCACCCCACGAGCCAGGTCCTTTTTAACTTTCACTCAATTTTAAAACCTCACCGCACACTCACATAATCAACCCCTCACGTACACCATACATAGTCCACCAAGAGCTCCTACGCAACCGTAGGTCGTAGGACGCCGTACCCCGGAGAGGGGTACGATGACCCCGATGATGAAGCATGACACCAAAGGGCCTGTTGGTGTGTGAGGGGAACTAAAAAACAGTAGGGTGCTCCCCATTGCGGAACCACACCTATGACTCGAGGAGTGGATTCTTTTTGTTTATTTGCATTTTTCTTGCCTACTGCGTCACCAGTTTGTTTGAGGTCCTCCCCTGATACTGTTATGGTACTCTCTTGCCCATCCCTGCCGTCCTATGTCGCCAGCTGCCAGTTTTCCATAGCCAGCGCCATCGCGTTTGGCAGTCCACTGCCCTGTCCTAAACGCTCATGCTTTTTTGGGGGATCCCCTTAGCCCTTTTACCTTGTGGTTCAACCAGGGGGCCTCCCGCGGGATGGTCACTTTAAACCGCACTGACCAATTAGCGCTCAGTTTTTTCCCAGGCTCATCTACTTGGTTCCATCTCCCGGTAGGGGTTTATCGCTGGCCCCTCACTTGTCCGGCTGTGCCTTTCTGTCCCGTGTTCTTTTCTTTTAAAGAAAACTCACGACAAGATGGTTGCCAATGCACTTGCAGGAGTTGTGATGTGTGAGTGTGCATGCGCTACTATGCTTGGAGGTTCTTTTGTATTTACCATTTTAATATAAACGATGATAAATTTAAATGAAAAAAAAAAGCCCAAAAGAATAAAACAAATGATATTAATTTAACATAGAATGTGGAGCATGAGGGGAGGCTAAAAAGACTGTGCAGGTCACGTGTACGAAATGGAAGCAAGCAGCCCAGCAGCTCCTTACAGCAGGCAGGATCTCGTAAAGTAAATAATTAACTAAAATGTATGTATGTGCGGAACGGCGAGTGTTCAATGATTACTAAGCAAGCATTGGCAAATCCAAAAGATCTGGGTTATAACTGAGAAAAGCGGATAAACATGTTCTCTGTGCCAAAGTGTGTTACATTTACCTGCCCAATCAAAAATCAAATTAATATAAACATTCAAATAACGTGAAACAGTAACAAAGTATGATATACTAAAATATACACTATAAAATAGATAGTGTTTAACTTTAGTGTATGTTTGCTTTCGTTTCATGTATGTTAAAGGTTGCTTTTTGCAGTGTTCATGTATGAAAAAACCTATGTACTGGAATTAGTGATTATTTTTGACCACCATACCTACTACAACAATTGCATGGTACATTACCTTTCAGTCCCACACAGCAAAAATATTGAAGGAAAGTGTATCGTTTTTTTCTACTGTTTCCCAATAATAATAATGTTAAAAAGAGTGTTTAATATACAATTTTTATTGAATTATTTACTCTGTTGTATTCGTTTCATCCTTATTTATGTTTATGCTAAATTCGTTTGAAATCATTTTTAAAATACATTATTGTAATGTATAATTTTTCAGTTTTTTGGGGTTTAATGGGGGAGTAGTGTAATTTTATTTTCATTGATTAATATGGTCAATATTTCTCTTTTTGTCAATTACTATTTATTTGTTAACAAATGAATACATTTAAATTTCGAGTTGTGGTGTTATTCGAGGTTTTGACTAGTAGTTTTAGAAAAGTAATATACATTAATTGACCACAGGGGAGTCTCCTGTGTCAGCCTGCCCCACCAGCCCATTCTGCGCACTCCTCCACAACTGGAAAACTACGCTTGTGGCAGTTGGCAGAGTCTTGCGAATAGAGGCCGAGTACAAAACCGTGTGTAGGGCATAGGATCCCATCTGGCACCGTTCCACTGCATATGCTGGATCCGAGGGGTCCCCTTAACACCATTCATTCAATATCAATAGTTGCGAGGCCACATAATAGGATTGAATGGACTGGAAACAAGTTCCGAGCGCCACCCTAAGTGTTTTCCTAGCCCAAAGGAACTGTCCCAGGACCGAATTAACCTGGCGGAACCAAGAAGGCTTAACAGGGAAGGGATGATTTTGCAGCTGATACAGCAACTGCGGCAATGAAACCATTTTAAAGGTGGCGGACCGACCGGGAAGAGAAAGGGGCATGCGAGACCAGGTTCGCAATTCGTCAAGCACCCATACCCAGATCGGTGCCACATTTCGGTCCCAAGACTTGCCTGCCGAACCAGATAAAAAGACACCCAACACATACTTACCCGTGTTTATGAACAGGCGGAAGTCTTGAATATTTTCATGATACGTAGCAATCTGGGGCCCGTCCTGTTAATATCAGTCTGAAAGAAAAGAACATCGTCCGCGTAGAGCACAATATGGTCCAATAGTCCTGGCGCCCATTCGAAGCCCGCCACTTGTGCGTCCATTCGCACTCATGCAGTCAATGGCTCCATCACAAGAGTGAACAGAACGGGGAAACAGCGGGCACCCCTGCCTGGTGCCCCGTCCAATCAGAAAAGTTAAGGATACAGCTCCCGCGATGCAGACCAATGCTGTGAGTTGCATATAAAGAAGTTTTAAATAGGCTAAAAAGCGTGGCCCCAGATTCAAATTGTCTAGGAGCGAAAAAAGATACGAACAACTAAGGGAATCAAATGCTCTATCCATATCCATCAGCAAGAGTGCAGCTGGGACATCCAGTCTCCGAATCTGAATCGTGTATATGGCAATGTGAGCCCGCCGAATGTTGTATTGTGTAGCCCGTTGGGGCATGAAGCCCTCCTGGTCCATATGGACCAGAGAAGTAATATGGGAGAGAAGGCGAATGGCCAGCACCTTGGCAAAGATCTTTCCCTCGATATTCAGCAGCGAAATAGGACTGTATGAAGAATGCTGGTCTGGAGGGCGGCCCGGCTTTTGAAAAATGACCACCTCAGCGTTTCTCCAGTCCCACGGCAGGCACCCACGCTCAAGTGCCTCCTCCACCACCTGCAAGAGATGGAGTCCCAGTTGCAAGAAGTATCTCTTAAAGAACTCACAGGGGAATCCGTTGGGCCCTGGGACCTTCCCGAGCTCAGGTCACCTAATGCCCAGTTCCTCCACCATAAGTGAAAGATCTAAGGTCTCTCAAGCCTCAGCAGAGCAAGACTGGGGCGGAAGATCTAAGATAAAGCGGCGGACCATGTCCTCCGACAGGGACTCCCGTGGGGCATGTAAATCAGCATAATAATGCGCAAAGCTCTCAGCAAGAACTGTCCAATGTCCCACCATCCAAGTTTTTTTTTTAACATAAATTAATATTTTGTCATCATACGTAAAGCCAGCCCTCACCACACAGGGCTTTGGGCTGGCTTTTGGGCCACGGGAATCCCATTCCCCAGGGCATTTTTTTAAAAGGGAAGGGAGTACTCGTGGCCCCCCTCCACATGCCACTTCAGGCCCCGTTGACCCCATTTCCCTGGGTCAAATGATATTTGGAAAAAGGAGGGTGGAACATGACCACCTCCTTAAATAAGAAAGGGCCCGAGGACCCTATCCCCCAGGGCCTTTAAGGGGACAGGGGGCGCACTGCCCTCATCCCTGAGCAAATAGTCGCCTCAGGAATCTCATCCCTCAGGACCAAACCATATATGTTTGGGGAGGGAGGCACACGGCCGCCCTCCCCTGCCAATAGTGATCACCGGGACACTACCCCCCAGTGCCAAAACATATATATTAAGGGGAAGGGTTCATGGCTCCCCACCCCTAGCCGTACTAGGCCTCGGGGACTCCATCCTGCGCAGTCGAATTCCTTTAAAAATGAAATACTTGTGGTTTGGTGAGGTTGAACGAGCACAAGTATGTCTCACAACTCTATTGGACCCAATCTCTATCACAGTACTGCAACGTTTCCCAGGTCTATGTGTGAATAGCTGCCCTGGTGTAGGAATTTTCTTTGCAGTCTAGTGCTTCTAATATAGCATGTCCCATTATAAAAGAAGGTCTACAAGCCCGACAATGAAAGTAAAAACCATGGTGTGGAGCACATAGCCACACATGGACCTCGTAAGACTGGAATCTATGCTACCAGGCAGAGTGGCTACATTTGTTACCATTGCTTCAAAAGAAGAAGTTAAAGTCAAGCTTGTCAAACATTTTTGTCTTTTTTTCTAAGTAATTACATCACAACTATAGATTTGATTTGTGTGATGATCGCCGCTGAAGGAAGTTACATGTTTAGGGTCACCCAGGTCACTTATGACCATCTCTCAGCCTTCCGTACCAAATGAAGAGTCAGTCAGATATTAGAGAATACAAACCAATATCTGTTTATTCATATACACTCATAGTGGAGCCCCATCTGCCCAGTTGCTAGGAGTGCAGCATAAAGATACATTATGTACGTTTCGTAACCTAGCGAAAACACGCCCACAAAGGAATTTTCCAAGTAAGTGCAGGTAAACAACAAAATACAGAAAAAATGGTTTCAGCGCTCATATCTTTACACAAAGTAGCAGAGTCCAAGGTCGTCCCATCCTGAGCCAGCCACCAGACCTCTATCTAGTAAGAAAGGTGTGCGCTAATAAGAACAGTGTAATTATTACTAAAACAAAAACCAAATGCAGAAACGAAACCCTGAGATGAGCATTTCTCGGAATTGAACTAGATCAGTTTCGAACAGCCTAAAATGGCGCCAAATCGAAAATGGTGCAGCGAATGCTAACTTACATAGAGCAATTCATAAGCATAAACATTTTTATTCTAACACCACATATGAGGTTGCTGGTAAAAATGGCTAAATTAGGGCACACAGCATGCCAGATGATGTACTATACTAGTTCAGGCTCAGCAGATCCCCATGGTTCACTTATATCCCTATATGTCTGTGCCGAAAGGAGACATTTTAAAACTGAGCTTGTTTTCATAAATTTTCTTCTGTTTGATTACCACAAAATCTTCTCTTCATAACAATGTATATGGAGCTGTGTGATATGTCAGAGACTCATTTTATATATCTATGTTTACAAGTTCTGTGAACCTGGTCATCATATGGTTAGCAGAAATAAAACGTGGCCGAAGTCCAACTAAGAGTCTATAACAAAACTATAGCACATGAACTACCCATTCTTGTGCAACTTCTCCCTTGTGTACTGCACAGGTATGATCCACTTAAAATCACAGAAATAAGGTTGATACACATGTATAGCTATACACATCACATAATAGCTTTGGGGCGCTTTGAAAATGGTGCTAGTTTCACAAACAGCAGAGTAAACCATGGTGGGACTGGACTTGGTTATTAACTGTATGGCACTTCCTGCCACTGCCGGCTATAGTGGCGAGAAAGTAGTGATGGGCAGCCACTTAAAGTTCAAGCCATATGCCCGCTGTACCTCAGCTTAACTTCCTCTTCGACATTTGAGCTCAAAATGACACCACCTTTAATATGACATCTGCCTGCCGCCCATGCTCTAAGCCCATGCGCTAGGAATTAGAAACAAAGCATGAACCTTTGCTGTTAAAAAGATGAGAGAAAAAGGGTCAAATCTAGTCGCTAAATTGCACAATGTGAAACTATAAAACATGGGATCAATCCTGGCATTCCCACTTGACCAAATTGTGTAAAGATTGGCATTATTTTATTTCACTGTGCTGCCTTTTCTTTAATATCTTATGAGAACACCATCAAATATGTGAGTTTAGGGTGTGAACATTACAAAAACCTCCTGTGTTTGGTTTAATAGTCTTTAATGTTGTTCCACGTATAATAGGCCATATGTAGGGCACACATGACAAGTGACTTGCCTCTTAGTGTTCACTAATGACATTGTTCTCTGGACAAGCCGCAGGAATGTTCCTAGGCAGCAGTTTAAAAAACATCAGTTTTAATAAATGACTCACAATGAAGTGATATGATCTGATATTTTAAGGGGAATTACTTCCTTGTTCTGGAATAATTGGGAATTAAAGTTCAATCCTTAACTTTTGATGTAATACAGAAGTAAAATAAATACTCATCTAATGGCTCATTTAAATTGCAAAATATGAAACCATAAAACATTGGACCAATCCTGGCCTCCTGGTTTGACCAAATTGGGAAATTCAAAGCAGATATTTTATTTCACAGGTGCTGCCTTTTCCTTCATTTTGGCATTAAAGTTCACCTTCAAGTACATGAGTTTAGGATGTGCGCTGTACAAAAACCCTTTGTGTTCAATTTAATAGGCTATAATGTTGCTCAACCTATAGTAAGAATCTAGGCCACATGCAGGCACACAGGACAATGACTTGCCTCTTAGTGTTTGTTCACTAATGACGTTTTCGTCAGTGCGGGGCCGGGAAACAGAAATCTTTTTAAGTTGAAGTTTAAAAACTCCGTTTTAATATATGCCTCTCAATACAGTAGTATAATCTGATATTTTAATGTAAAATGCTTTCCTCGCGTTTAAGAAATTCACGTTTTTGAAACTTGAAGTAAGTTTATCTTATTTGTATTTTGCTGCATAATTTACATGCTTAATATTTTTATAGTACTGCTTGTGCACGGTGTCCTCAGAGCCTTGACTGGACTCTAGCCAGGCGTTCTCAGTTAGTTGGTTGGGTCCCCCACCTTGTCCTTTTTCCTTCATTTATGTGTGCATGACTTACTTGCAGAGCAGCAGGCGGCCTTTGTACTGAGGACCACTAATCCCTTCTTCCAGCAAGAGGGATCCCACTGCTTATCGCAGGCGGGGTCACTGCTGCTGCAAGCAATAACCATGCAGGTACAGAGCTGAGTGCTGAAGACAGTGATGCCAGCTGTTGTGGCCTTAGGCCCTGAAATGGGCAGCTCTGTGTTTGCCAGCAGAAGGTACTGCGCTGATGACACAAGCTACAGTGAGTGGCAGAAGCTACAATGAATGGCAGCTCAGGCAGTGTTAATCTCAATTTGAGATGGTGGTTACAGGTGGGCCCCACCAGCCCAGCACTTATTTTTCGGGATTTTGCACTTATTTATTGCTCAGCAGACTATGATCCACTGGAGATAAACCCAAAAGGGGGGAAAGAAGGAGGTAGAGAACAAGCAGTGACAAAAGAGAGAATGTAGGGATAAAAAAGTAACAGCAAAAGTGAGATAAAGAGGTTGGAAGTGTGTAGTGGTGGGTTTAAAAGTCATGGGGTGGAATCAACACCCATAGGGCATTGGTATTGGACATCGTGACCTTCTTTAGCCCCTGCCGCGGGCCTCTGAACAGAACTTTGGGCCTGGCACTTATTGTGTTACAATACACACTGGCTACAAATGTGACCCAGGCCGCAGGTACATTAAAGGTGGCACCACCACGTTTTGGTCCTGCACTGCCTGGGAAATGGACAGAACCTGTTCCCTGATATACACAGCCAAATGTACAGACTCTCCTCCAGGATACTGATTTCATTTATGAAGGCGAGCGAAGATGAGACCCTCCTCTTCCTCTGCTGTCAGTTTATTTTTAGGTTGATCCTAGAGTCAGCCCGCATGCGCTGCTCTGCAAGACTTCATATACTGGAGTATGGATTGAAAGCCTCACTCACTCTCCGCCCATATTTCTCATTAGCATCTGTCTTTGTCCTTCGTAAATGCAGGCTTCTGATTCAGTAATCGGCTTCTTAGTCCCTCCTTCGTACCGCCTTGTCTTCATTTGTAACCTCCCATGGCTACTGGCCCTTTTACTTCGGTTGTTACACAGTACGTGTTAATTAGTCTGTAAGCACTATTTTCTTTATTGAGTTTCTCTTACTGTAGGCAGGACATGCGCTGCGGCTTCAGCTGGAACCGCTTGTGTTTTTTTAAGCAGCAAGGCAGCGCTTTATCTTATATAATGTGTTTTTAAATTAACAACATGGTCGCCCGCTTTCTCATTAACACTGGCATTCGCTTTCAATAACAACACAGGCCCTGTTTCTTCCCCCCACCCTACTAACCAGACCTAAAGCCCGCCTTCTTCATAAGACCAAATGCAAAAAAAACAATTGTTGGACAGAATACTGGACAATGCAAACATTCACCCCCAGTCACAAGTATCTGGGTTTAACCCATCATTCTTTTGCTCACCACACCACCCCAGTTTGGACCCAGCCATATGAAAATCAGTCTTGACCCTGTTCCTTGTGAGAAAAATTCAGCCCGACCTGCCAAGCTAGGTCCTTCCTGGACCGGAAACAAGCATCCTGGGACTGGTTTCAGGGCATCACCCTTCATCAGCCAGGCTATCTTGAATCCAGTGGTGTAGTGAACACGGGACCCATGTCTGGGCATACCCTTCCCAATTAGGGCAATATATGAAAAAGAAACAATTGATGGACGGAATGCTGGACAATACAAACATTCACCCCCAGTCACAAGGATCTGGGTTTAATCCATTATTCTTTTGCTCACCACACCACCCGAGTTTGGACCCAGCCATATGCAAATCAGTCTTGACCCTGTTCCTTGTGGGAACAGCCCAGCCGGAACTGCCAAGCCAGATCCTCCCTGGACCAGAAACAAGCATCCCGGGACCGAAACCGGTCCTAGGATGCTTGTTTCCAGGTCAGGGAGGACCTAGCCTGGCAGTTAAAGCTGGACTGTTCTCATTGGGCGCAGGGTTGGGTCAGATCCTTCCTCACTGGCAGAACACAGGCAGTCCGCTTGGGTCCTTTCACGGCAAAAAAAATCTCCCACGGTCTGCGGAGTCCCCCAGGGCTCCTCTCTTTCCCCGCTTCTATTTAATTTGTATCTCCGGCCACTGATTCAATCCCTCCTCAAATGGGACATCACAATTTTTAATTATGCTGATGATTTGCAGCTTGTTTTTTCACTTAATTCCCCTCTGGCCATCAATACGTTCCATGCTGTAATGACTCACATACAACTCTGGATGGACCAGAACCAATTAAAACTCAACCCAGGAAAAACTGAGCTTCTTCTTCCTGGCCTCAGCCATATCCATTGGGGCCCTCAGTTCTGGCCGCCGGAGCTTGGTTCCCCCCCCACCCCTGCTAAAACAATAAAAAGTCTGGGCGTAATTATTGACACCGAACTCACCCTCAAAGCCCAAGTTGGAGCGGTAATTTCATCATGCATGTTCCAGCTTCGAAGGATTCGCAAAGTTCGTCACTTCCTCCCCCCTGCAGCACTCACCCAATCTGTTACTTCACTGGTACTCTCACGTCTTGATTTTTCTAACTCTATTTATCACGGCCTTCCACTTTATCTGCTGAATCGCCTCCAGGTCGTCCAAAACCAGGCAGCTCGCCTGATCCATGGACTACCTCGTTGGCAATCCGCTAAACCTTTGCTCCATAGCCTTCACTGGCTCCCTGTGAATCAAAGGGTCGCCTTTAAGGTGGCTTGCCTCACTTTCAAATGTCTTCACTGCCCTAGTCCTGGGTTTCTCAACTCCCTCATCCGCCCCTACCGCCCTACACGTAATCTACGCTCTGCCCGTAATGACCTACTAATCACCCCAAAAAATAAAACCAAGAAATTTGGTGGCCGCCGTTTTTCTTATCTAGCCCCCACTCTCTGGAACTCTCTCCCCCTGTCCATCAAATCCTCCCTCTCTCTTCTCTCCTTCAGGAAACTCTTAAAGACCCATCTGTTCCCATCCTTATGTTAGGTTTTGTGTATTTCTGTCTCTCTCACCTGTCTAGCAGCGCCAGGAAGCTTCGGCGTCAGTGCGCTTTACAAATGGCACTAGATAAGATAAGATGAGAGGGTTAAGACTGATTTGCATATGGCTGGGTCCAAACTGGAATGGCATGGTGAGCAAAAAAACTATGGATTTAGGCCCAGATCTCTGTACTAGGGTTTTTGTATGACATTGTACTGCTTTCTGTGCATCAATTGTTCTTTTTGCATTTGTCACCCCGAGTGGGACGGTATGCCCAGAGGTGGGTCCTGTGCTCTCCATGCCACTGGAGTCAAGCTATCCTGGCTGATGAGGGCTGAAAGCGTGAAACCGGTCCTGGGATGCTTGTTTCCAGTTCAGGGAAATCCTGGCCTGGCCGTTTGGGCTGGACTGTTCCCATTGGGTGCAGAGCCAAGACTGATTTGCATATGGCTGGGTTCAAACAGGAATGGCATGTTGAGCAAAAAAACTTTGGATTTTAGGCCCAGATCTCTGTATTGGGGGGAATGTATGACATTGTTCTGCATTCTGTCCATCAATTGTTTTTTTTGCATTCTTCACGAGACCATGCATGGTAAATACATGTTTTTTTTTACAACCAGCCATTCAGATTGCTTAGCGGCATAGCATGTACTCATTTTTTTTTTATCAAATCTGTTTTTATTATTACACTTTACATTACAAACATCCCTCATAAAAGCTCTGTGGCAGAGGCACTCAATTCATAAATGCATTAGCACATTGTCATATTATGTTACAAGTTTTCAAGCTTTGTAATGAATCATAAGATGCTCGCCCAGAGTTGTCTGAACTGTAGTTCTCCTGCCCTGATGCAGACTCCGAGGCAATCCATGAGAACCGGAGTGCTGACCACTTAATGGTCTGTGTAATTCAGGGCTGACCCTTCATCTTGAGCTTGCAAACAGATGGTGTATATATGAAATAAAAAACATTAACTGCGGCAGTAAAAACCTCATGTATACTCCGACTCTCTTTCTTCCCCCCCCTCCTTCTCCCTGGGCCCGACCCTCGCCCCCTCCCCACCAGTGCGCACGCTCCTCGTCTATGGCTACACTGGCGTGGTAGTCTTTGTGCCCTAGAGGAGAAGGAGACAAACATATCAGACTATCCCGGCAGGAGAATGGCCTGTGGCATGCATACACCCTCATGTGTGCTTCCCATCCCCCCGCACCACCCGTGCCTCCCTCCCTGCCCGTCTGTTGTAGTGCACCAAGCATCCGCTCCCAATGTGCCGCTATGGGTTCCTTCCGGAGCCCCATTGTTTCCTCTCTGCGTATGGCAGTCCACTCTGCTCTGGCCCACGCCTGAAATGAGGAATTCCATGCCCGTGCACATGGCGGGTCATGCGCCTTCCACCTCCTTGTGAGGAGGCGCTTTGCTACCATCAGCCCCAGGTCCAGAAAGTGGGATGTCACCTTATCTTTGGGGGATCTCTTGAAATGGTGTAGGATGTACTCGGGCCAGTCAAAGGGTATGCTTTAATCTGTGCAAGTCCGCAGCAGCTCGCTAACTGTTCGCCAGTAAGTGCCCAGCCCATGACAGCTCCACAGCATGTGTAGGAATGCCGCCCCCTGCTCATTACACCTGGGGCAGAATGCATTATCGCGACAGTAGTACTTGTTAATCAACTTGGGCGTGAGGTAAGCCCTATGGACAATAAAAAGCTGAATCTGGCAAAATCGCATGTTTCTGGGGACTCGTACCGGACTTTTAAGTACCTTTTCCCATTCCTTGTCTGTTAGCGGCCGCCCCAAATCTAGCTCCCACGTGCATCTAAGGGGATCCAAACTAATTGCCATGTGCTCCCGTAGTGATGCCGCAAACCAGCGGACCAAATGTCTGCCCCTCCTCATGACATGGAGATACTCCATAGTTAAATGTTGCCGGGGCTCCGGGACTCCGTGGTTACATCTCCCCATCTGGCGGTCAGCTTCGGTATCAGTGAGCGGTGCATTAAGAACCCCCAGGAGGAAGCCCATCCTCTGTTACCAGAGTCTCATATGCCGTGAGCTCCCCTTCCCTATATAGATCACCGAGGATGTTGGCCTCCCGCCACTCCGTGAGCATTGGGGACGTGAGCACCCCTCCACCACTAGGCGAGCCCTCCAAGGACATAGCAGGCGCATAAGGAACCGTGCTGTGGGTGAGGTACAAGGCTCTCTGGTAGCACTTGTATGCCACATCCAGGAGGAGCGGGGTTGGGCGCTCGGTCGTTACAATGGGGTGGAATAGTTTGGTTATACGCTCTAGGGAGTATGGCGGCATTACCATGGCTATATAATTTCTACCTCTATCCGCCAGCCAGCGAGCAATCCAGCTGCACAGCTAGGTAGTAGTGTTCAAAGCAAGGAGCAGCCAGGCCCTCCCCGGTCCGTTGGCAGGAATAGCTTCGCCAGCACCAGTCTATGCCTAGAGGTGCCCCAGATAAAGTCCCACAGTATCTTATTGAGCATAGTAAAAAAGGAAGCCGGGATGAATAGTGGTAAGTTGACAAAGTAGTACAGGAGGTGGGGATGCATGACCATTTTAGCAAGTGCCACTCTGCCCGTAGTTGTCAGCTGGAGCATGTTCCAGAAGCGTATCTGTGACCTAAGCGCTGCAACCACCCTCCCAAGATTCCCATCGAACAAGGCAGCGGGGTGACGATATATCTGTATCCCCAGGTACCTGAAGGTGTCCTCTTTCCATTGGACTCGTTTACCCTTGACTGAAAGCATAAAGGCAAGATTTACCCGCATTTACTCAGAGCCCGAGACGGCAGCAAATGTGTGCAGCAGCTGGGCCAGCTGTTCGGATATGCATCCCACATCCCTCACGAACACCAGTAGGTCATCAGCATAGAGCGATACCTGATGGACTGTGTCTCCCATTGGGATACCATTGCCAAGAGTCTTTCGTATAGCTACGGCCAGGGGCTCGATTGCTAGCGTGAACAGTAGCGGGGACAGAGGGCACCCCTGCCGAGTCCCTCGGCCCACCGCCACCGCTTCTGAAATGTAAGGGCCCAATTGCACCCGGACTATGGGGTTTCTGTATAATAAGTCAACCATGTGTAGGAATCCTATGTCTAACCCATAGCGCAGCGACACGGCCGATATAGCCCCATTCTAGGCAGTCGAACGCCTTCTCCAGATCTAGTATTAGGCACCCTGCCCTGGGCCACTCCCGCATGGCCTCAGCTGCCACCCTGACGTATCTCCTGAGGTTCAATGACGTATATCTCGCTGGGAGAAACCTGTTCTTATCAGTGTGTATTAAGTGGGGGACCACCGGCGCCAGTCTTTCCGCTAGCACCTTAGCAAAGACCTTATAGTCCACGTTGAGCATCGCCAAAGGTCTATATGAGCCCAGGGCCGTGGGGTCTCTGTCCGGTTTAGGCAGGGAAACCAAGAACGCCTCCAGCATAGAGGGGGCAGTAATCTTTCCTCTGCCGCTGTGGTGTATAACTTATGGAGTAATGGCGTCAGGGTTTCCCGATGCGCTTTAAATTTTTCGGCGGGCAGGCCGTCCGGCCCCTGGGTCTTCCCGGATGCTAGGACTGGATTGCCTCCCCAACTTGCTCCAATGAAAGGGGCGCATTGAGTGTCTCTTTCTGCTCCTCGGAGGCCGTGGGCAGTTGGACAAGATCTCCTCCAAGATGGGCCTGGGGCCAACGCCCTGGGCTCTGTATAGTTGCTCATAGTGATCTGTAAGTGCACGGTGGATTTTACGTTGTGTATATGCCATCCCTCCCCCTGCTGTGCAGAGAGCTCCTAATGGGGCACCACATCCCTCTTGTTTTATCAACCAGGCTAGCAGTCTGCCTGCTCTGTCTGCCAGGGCATGCGTGGTGGCCCTGTGTGCTGCATAGTTGTGGCATCTCAACTTCTCCAGAAGTGCCGCGTGCCGCGTGCCGCGTGCCGAGTGTGAAGGTCCCCCAGTTTGTGTGCGTGCCTACCCTCTCCTTCCCCTTCCTGCTCATAGCGCAGGAGCTCAGCTTCCAGGCTCCTCAGGGAGGTGGAGAGCATCCAGCGTATGTTCCATTTGGCCTCCATGCAGTGCCCCCGGACGGCCACTTTATGCGCATCCCATTCTACCATGGCATTGCTCGCTGTCCCTTCATTGACATCGAAATACGTGAGGATGGCCGTGCCCAGAGACGAGCGAAACTCTGAATCCTCCAGCGCAGTAGGCTGCAACCTCCACGTAGGGATAGGTGGGCGGACTGCCTCCCAACTGATCTGAAACCACAGGAGATTATGATCGGAGTGTGTTCTCCCCAAGTACTCTGATTGTGCAATAAGTGGGAGCAGGGACTGGGAACCCACTATTCTAGTCAACCGGACATGTAATTCGTGGACTGCTGAATAGTAAGAATAAATTCTGTCTTCTGGGTGTAGTGTGCGCCACAGGTCCTGTAACGCCCAGTGTGAAAGCCAGTTCCTGAATGCCTGCGCATTGGACGATACTGCTGCAGCTCGGAGGGGGGGGAGGACCTGTCCAGGTGTACATTTATTTATTTATTTATTTATTAATGATATTTATAGAGCGCGAACAATGGCCCGTGGGCGTCTCGGCGCTATACATCTAGTACCATGTTGAAATCCCTGCCAAGCAGCCAAGGAAGTCCGACATAAGGGTGGAGGACCTGGGTCAGCTGCGTTAGGAAGGATGGCTGGTCTACGTTGGGGGCATATAGTGATCCTAATAATACCTCCTGACCATTCAGTTTCCCCTGCACTAGGGAATACCTCCCCTCCCGGTCTACCTTTGTTTCATCATACATAAAGGGGATGCCCGCTCTTACCCAGATAAGGGTTCCACACGCATGCGCCGAGAAGATCGTACTATAGAATTGCCCCTTCGAACGCCTGCAGAGTTTGTCAAGCTCTGTCTGGCTCATATGGGTCTCCTGCAGGAAGGCTATACCTACGGCGTGCCGTTGCAGGTAGGAAAAGACAGAGTAGCGTTTTGACGGTATGTGCATACCACGTATGTTCCAAGTCATGATGTTAGTGTGCGTCATGTGTCTGGGTAAGTCATCTCAGTGCGAGGCAAAGGTGTCGCTTCGGGGGGGCCAGAGTCGTGTTCCAAGTGGACCGTATTAGTGTTCTGCAACTTAAAAAAAACAACAATTGCAAACAATGCATTTAGGCGGGCAAATCCCCGAAAGGGCATATGTCCAAACACTTATGGTGAAAAGCTAGCCCAGTGTAGTGGCTACTAGGGTGTGTGTAATGTCAGTAACTCTAGTCTGCGCTACGCCCCTGTCTCAAGCCTCCCGTGCTCGCAAGAGGTGTGCAATGAGCCATAGGCTGGCCAATCTCGCAGGTGCGGTGTGAACCACAGCGGTATGAGCCTGCGACTGTAACATCTGTGCAGCGCATCCCATCCCCTGACTAGCAAGGCATCTCTCGATGGTGCACATGAATTACATTAAGTGACAAAAGCGCCTCATGTGTATAGCACATTTCAACAGCCTGTGTGCGGACATGTGAAAGAGAAAACAGTGTACAGTGTACACATGCGTGTAAGTCATGGAGAGATGCAGCTTAGCACCGCTCAATCACATGATCTGTTCATTGTGGAGTGGTGTGGCTCACTGGTTAGAGGCGGCAGACCCAGGAGCAGAGGACGGACCGGGACCAGGGTTCAATTCCTGATGCGGCAGAGTCGTGGACCAGGGTCAGCGGACTCGACAATTCTCACCTCGGTGCCTACTCTAACCAGGGATCACACTCGGCAACTCTGGGCATTAGCTTCCCTCATCTCCACAACGGCCCCCCACATATGCCGGGGATGCCTGGTTTCACCTTGGAGATACCCAGTAGGGACCATCTCACAGGGAAAGCCAGGATGGGTTCCCCAGCGGTCTATTGCGCAGAGATACTCCTTCGGGAGTCGATTCTAGCGCGTTAGAAACCCGCAATTAAAATTAAATCTGTCTGAGGCGTCACCACTGGCATGTTCAAATCTTCAGAGAACACGGTGGATGGGGATGACGATCCACTGGTTCCCGTGTCGCCGCGTACGTGGGTCTGTACGCGGCTATGGTTGTTCGCTGACCCAAGGGTCGCCACCACCTCAAGAGCTTCGTGGCGTTCTATGCTTATCTTCTCTGGACTGGGCGCAACTGGGCCCGGCCCCATGTCTCGGCGGGCCCCCCTCTGTCTGGGCCGTCTCGATCTCCTCTCCTGCCAACCACCGTCCTCCGGGCCTGGGGGTCTTGTTCCTTTCCACTGCCCCATCTCCTCCAGCCAGTCCCAAACACCGACGGGACATCCAAGAAGCGGGTACCCTCCTTCGTGACCACTCTAAGGCGAGACGGGAACAACAGGGAGTGAGGCAACTCTAGCTCCCGCAATTGATGCTTCACTGCCATGTAGGTGCTCCTCTGTCTCTGGACCGCTGCTGTATAGTCTGGGAAGAACATCACCTGACCATTCCCCAAAGTGAGGTCGCCCAGTTTCCTGGTTTCGCGGAGCACCACGTCCCTGTCCCGATAATTAAGGAGTTTGAAGAGGAACGGACGAGGTCGAGCTCCCGGCCTGGGTTTCTGCGCTAGCACTCTGTCCGCCCTCTCCACCACAAACTGCGACAATAGCACCCCCTGGGCCAGGGGATCGCGCAACCAGTTCTCAACTTACTGCTCCGGATTTCTGCCCTCCTTGCCCTCCGGGAGGCCCACCATGCGGACATTGTTGCGCCGAGAGCGCCCTTCCGCATCCTCTTCATGGTCTTCGAGCACGCCGACTCGGTCAATAATATCTTGGAGCAATATAGTGTGATTTTGCACTGCAGGTTGAATCTCATGAAGTGTCTGGCTTTGCAAGGCAACCGACTCTGCTATCTTACGATGATCAGCATGGAGAAGGGTGAAATCCGACGTGACTTTGTCGATCCTTTTCTCTAATGACTCCTTTGTTTGCGCCAGGTAAGTGCCGATCTGTTCCACCCCTGCTAGCACAGTGTCCATTTTGGCTGCGAGGGCCACCGCTTGGGGCTCCATGCTTCCACTCTGGCGCCCCAGCGAAGGGCCAAGACTGTCAGCCCTCGGCTGTCCATTTTGCAATTTGTCCCTCAGCCGGCCCATCACTAGTTGTTGCGCCGTTGGCATCCGCAGACGGTCGTTGATTCGGATGAGCGCAATCAGCTACAGGCTACCTGAGTCTGGGCCCCTTCCTGTTGTCGAAAGAGAAATCTGCTGTGTTGGCCCTGCGACAATGCTGTCAGTAAAGGGGGACCCCCCTGGGTAGTCGCCGTCACTGTCAGGGAGCCTGCCGCGCCGTATTGTCCATTGGCCCCGGGGATTGTTTAGCTTGCAGCGCACCTTCCCCTTGCAACACAGGGGTATGCCTCTGCCGTCTTCACCGGGCGCCGAACCGCTGCTCCCGCCTCTCCGTCAAACGCAGCTCAGCCCCACCAGGCGCACATCGGCCGGCAATCGTTACAATTCTGCATTAGGATGGGCACAGAACACCTATGAGGCTTCTGACTGCGCAGGACTTCCTCTATGCTTGGTGCAACTCTAACGCTAGGAGCACGCCACCCCAGCTGCAGTCCTGTCCAAAATGGCACTGTTCCCAAAATGGCGCCCAAGTCTCAGTGGTGCAGGCCACAGCCTCTCAGGCCCTGTCAGCGGGCTGTCCCCCGGCGCCTCTGGGCACTCCAGGAACAACAAATTCACGGGTCCCCTGCACTGGAGGGCTGCGTTTTGAATATTTCACCAGACGCAGTGCAACACCTCACTTACTTGCCAGCCGGAGAGGGCCACCGCTTGTACCGTGCTCTGTGTCTCGCTCGCACAGTGTGTGGGCCTTCACTTTGTGGGAATGTCCACTGTGATCAAGCCAGATCACCAGCCAGACCTCACACCGCGGACTTCGCCGCACCGTCCACCTACCATTCCAGCCCTCACAAACTCCAAAGCACACCAACTTCAGGGGATCACCCCCTTACACAGTCTCTCCAGGGCCACATCTCCACATCTGGGCTGGTTCAGGTCCTGGACCCGGCCCCTTCTTGAGCTTACTTGCATTGTGACCTCAGACCGCAGAATTACCAGCAACCTCCGGGGGCCCCCCAGGTGTACTTCCTCGGCCCGTACCTCTTGTTACACCCACGTCTCAACACCCCACGAGCAGGCATGTGACAACCGTCTCCCTGTGTTGCAGATGGCCGCCTCTGTCTGCAGCTTCCGTGACAGGCTTCGCAGGCTGCAGGCTGGAATGTCTCCCTCGGTGCCTCAGTGCAGTCGCAGGCCCTCCTTCCACCCCAGGCCCCGCTCCTCATCTTGGAGTGCAGACACTGCGGCCGGCATGATTGCCTCACAGTTCTTATCAGGCCTCGGCACTCGGGTGATGCAGGGCCCGGCCCTCAGTGCCCCTGCTGTGGATCTTGAGGGCAGCCAGCTCCTCCACAAGCACCGGGTGCACCGTCCCTGCTCAGGCCCCGCTGCACTGTTTGCTGATGCTTTGCTGCCCTCCAGTTCCCGGGGTCCCTCAGCAGCGTCCGTGGTAGTCTGTACGGGCCGCATGTCAGGGCCTCTCCACTGATGTCCCGCTGCCTACGCGCACCCCCCTCCTACCCCGGGCCGCGCTTCTCCTCACAGCGCCCGATAGTGGCCGTGGGCAGCCGGGGACTGAGGGGTCTGCCAATTCTCCGGAACACACCACCCGGTCAGCCTCGCTGGGGTGCCAAGCACCGCGGGACAGCACAGGGGTAGATCGCAGCATCCTTAGCGGTGTCCCAGCGTCACCGCAGGTCCCGCCGACAGACGTTGGGTCCCGAAGCACTTTTCGCGCCTTCGCCTCTGGCGCTGCTCTGCTTCTGCCGGACCACAGCTCCCTCACCTGTGCCTTCCGATCTGCAACCACTGGGCCCCACAGACTCCCCGCTGCGTCCCCTCACCACTCCCACTTGGTGTAATCACGGGAGACACCGCAAGAGGATAAACAACAGGAGAATTAGGGGTCGTATGTCGGAGCGCTAGAAGTTCGCATCCACCATGTTAGCTGGCTGGCCACGCCCCCCCGGCATAGTATGTACTCATGATGTGTGAGATGTGACTGACAAACAGTAATATTTTTTTTATATTCAAGAAGTTTTTCCTGTTGCTCATGTTCATCCCTGTACCCATTGCACGACGCGTTCGACATGACAGCTACTCTGTGACCTCCAGTTTCCCCTCTTTCTTCTCTGTCCCTTGTTTCTTGAAGGGATTTTGCCAGAGCTTGGGGTGGCTGCTCCAGCAGTCTGAGGGAGAGGCCAGAGGTGAGCACCACTGTTCTTCCTGCACTTGCTCCGTGCACAGCCCCCTTTTGTGCAGTGCTCTTGGTGTCTGTTGTGTGGCTGACTAAACTATTAACCCAGCCTTCGAGTGTTTACAGTGGCATTGGATTTATTTTAACCCTTGTGTTGAGACATATGATTTCACTAATTGAGGTTAACGGCAAATTAAGAAATTAATTTACAATTCAAAATTGTAAAGGGGAGAAGCAACTCATTCACAACAATTTAGCATGGACCAATTAAGTTAAACTCGGAAAGGATCACTGACTCTGAATTCAATTTTAGGGGTTTATTACAAAGCTAAAAATAACTGAACATACAAACAACTCATAACGAGGTAGTAAATATACATAGGCATTAATTCAAAATTTGTTCTACGAATCAATCTAATCCGGTTCAGCATAAAGAGAATGAGCAACTCCAAAAATACTAAGCAAGCAATTACTGATCCAATATCTACATTAGTCTTCATTAGTTGCTGCAAAAGAAATTGAATAATCTATGACTTCACTATCACTAACAGGGCATCCCTACCTTGCATTTTCCCAGGCAAGATCAAGAAAAGGTATCAGCTTGTGAAGACTTCCTAAGAAGTACACTCACATTTTAAGGATCAGTAGCCAAAGCTACAGAATTTGTTCTAAGTCTTTCTTCTAAGAATCGATCCTTTCCTTCTGCCCTCTAACGGCTCTCTGCTAACTCATCCCCCGGGGCACTGTCCCTAATACAAAATGCACAATTGATAGAACTTACCCTTGAAACACCTCCTCATGCCAGGCACCTCTCGTAGGTAATTTTTCACTGAAACTTGTACTCAGTCCCGCAACGTTTGGTGTGTCCTTGGGTCTCAGGCTCCTTCAATGAGAACGAATACCAGCTTCCAATTATCTGCATTCCTGGATACTGATACTAAGTAACAGGTCTCCTCCATACCTATCTCCTAAAACAAAGATGTTAGTCTAACTAACGAAGAAGATGTCCTTGCACCTGCAACAGAAACATGAGAACAGAACAACCTTGCACGCACATGAATTTCGCAAACTGCCTCCAAATAAGAGCTCTACCAGGGTAAAGTGCTCTACCAGGGTAAAGTACATTTCAGACCTACACAAATCAGCTAACAAAAGAAATACGAATAGGCCTCTCATAGCACGAAAGAGCAACTACTCCATCTAGTGCTTTAACATTACTAAAAGAACAAAAGGGGATAGGTCCATAAACACGTGGTGGGGGCTAGACCCTTTATAGAATATATAACACAAATTGCCCGAACCACAAAATCTCCACAAACTTATTAAGAGGGAAAAGATAAATTTATTGTGATCCCCCTCGACATCCTACTTAGTGTCAATGTTTTTTATCTTTTTCAAGTTATCACAAGCTATATGACAAAAAACAACAATACATTAAATATTTACACACCTATATATACTTTGTACATACATGAAAAACAAATTCTCTACACAGTAAAAAAAGGAAAATTCTTGCATCAAACATTACAAAAAACTAAGAATACATCACAAACAACATTATAACAAACAGTACAGTCAAAAAATGAGAAAAATAGAAAAAAACAATCCTTGGGGAATTATAAGCAAATAAATGGCTCTTTTTATTTTTATTCGTTATTATTCGTAGTTGGTTTATTCAGCCTATGAGTTTAAGGGTCCCCCTGAAGAGGTGTATGGAAAGTTCTGACACCTGATAGATACCCTGTTCATACCACACTTGTATTACAGCATGGCAAGCTGAAGACAACACTTTCTCTTTTATATGCCACTCTGCACTGCTACACCACCGTGCCTCCCTTCAAGAAGCTGAAAAGGAGAGGCCCTGGGAAACAACACTTACAACACAACTTTTACAATGCACTACCTTTACAACGAAACTTTTACAACGCAACATCCATTACAACGCATGCCATTACAACGCAACTATTACAGCGCATGTCACTACAACGCATACCACTACAACGCATGTCATTACAACGCAGTCATTACAACGCATACCATTACAACGCATACCTACACTATCCAACACTAACCCTACTGTTGCACCCCCTGGAGTTAGAATAGTAATTTTTACCCCTACACTATCCAATACTTACCCTACTGTTGCACCCCCTGGAGTTAGAATAGTAATTTTTACCCCTACACTATCCAACACTTACTCTACTGTTGCACCCCCTGGAGTTAGAATAGTAATTTTGACCCCTACACTATCCAATACTTACCATACATGCTATGTAATGGTATGCGTTGTAATGGTATGCGTTGTAAATGTAGTATGCGTTGTAGTGGAATGCATTGTAAAGGTAGTTTCAAAGAATTCGTTGTAATGGCATGTGTTGTAATAGAACGTGTTGTAATGGATGTTGCGGTGTAAAAAATGCGTTGTAAAGGTAGGTGTTGTGAAAGTATGCGTTGTAACGACATACATCCTCGCCTCTCTGCAAAGCTACTGTTCTTTACCACAATATATGTCTGCGCCTCCTTCTGTTTGAGTATAAACATTCACTGTGCCTTCACAGATTACCTGTGCGCAGGTGAGAGGGAAGAAAATTGCATCTGCTGGCTGCCCCTGTTGTTGGAGCAGCTTTACGCATTCAATTTTATATTTTAATACTTCTGGTGGAGGCTTTACTAAGCCCACCACACTGAAGAGTATCTGAAGCGGGAGCATTCTCTGAGCAAGCCAGGGGTAAGTAATGGTGCTTGTTGACTCGTGTTTAAAACTAAGAGGCAGCTGAAGTTTGGGGGTGAAGTGGAGGCACACGAGAAAGGTCAGACGTATGTTCAGCTTTCAATAACCCTTAAATCTGTGTATGCTCAAGAGTAATTAATTACATAACATCACCCCCGGCAAGGCGCAGAGGATTTTTCTAACATATAGCTATCCTCAGAAGTCCGGTTCTGTAATTTAGTTGTTTTTTTGGCTATATCCTAACTAACCTTTCTGCCGCCCTGGTAACACTAGGGGGAACATAACGTTCTAAATTTATTTATTTATTTATTTTTGAAATTTTTATTGCGCAAACAAATACACTGGGGTGTCTCGGCGCATATGTGAACTAGCAGGACCACGGTGATAGAGTTCACTGATCGAACAGCCATGTCTTTATGAGCCTGCGGAAGCTCATCAGGTTGGGTGCATTTTTGATATTTAGTGGAAGAAGGTTCCAAAGTTTTGGTGCAGCCACTAAAAAGCGACGGTCTGGTACGAGGTACAGGTAGAAGGCAAGTGTTAGCAGATCTCAACAGTCTTTTGTGGGTGTAGACCTGGAGTGCCTCAGTCAGGAATTTAGGTCCTATGCCATGCACTGCCTTGTAGGCAATGCAGAGGGCCTTGAACTTAATACGGCTCTCTACTCTAAGCCAATGAAGCTGGCGGATAGCAAGAGTGGTAGGTTGGCGGCGAGGAATGTTTAGAAGGATTCTGGCAGCCGCGTTCTGTACTGACTGTAGCTTTAACAGCACAAGTTTCTGGGTGTTGAGGAAGAGGGTATTTCCATAATCGATTTTGGAGAATACCAGAGTGGTAACTAGGGTCTTCCCAGCGGAGGTGGGGAGATAAGGCAGCAGTTTCTTTATTTTCTTTAAAGTAAAGAAAGCAGAGGAGACAACCTTGTTGACATGAAGGTTGAACGTTAGTTTGCTGTCAAAGATGATTCCCAAATTTCTTGCTTTTACCACTGGGACGGGTGGAGAGCCCAGTTGGTTGGGCCACCAGATGGGGGACCATTCTGGGGCCAGGTTGCCAAAGGTCATAACCTCGGTTTTGTCCAAGTTAAGCCTTAGGCAATTGGAGGACATCCATGTACTAACAGCAAGCATGGCCTCCTGAAAATTAGCTGCCACAGTTGTGCCGTTCTTGTGGATCGCCAGCACCAGTTGGGTATCGTCTGCATAGGAGGTTAATCGCACCCCATAGGCCTTTATTACCCTCGCTAAGTCCGCTACGTAGATGTTAAATAGCGCAGGACTTAGCGAGGAGCCTTGTGGTACTCCACATGGTAGTGCAGAGACGGGAGAATAGAAGTTGCCCAACTTGACTGTCTGGGTACGGTCGGCCAGGAAAGATAAAATGAGGTCTCTAGCCGAACCATCTATCCCCAGAGCTGTGACACGGTCGACCAAAATAGCATGGTCGACCGTGTCAAATGCTGCGGACAGATCCAGAAGAATTAGGATGGCCGCTCCTCCCTGATCCATGATGGTTCTAATTTCATCAGAGGCTTTTATCAGAGCGGTCTCCGTCCCGTGTCCCTTCCTGAAGCCAAATTGCGTTTCGTCTAAGAGTTGGTGAGTATCGACGTACTCTGAGAGCTGTAAATTCATCAGAGCTTCGCAAATTTTGGCCGGGAAGGGGAGACAGGCAATAGGTCTATAGCTGACCAAGACAGAGGGATCCAGGGAGGGCTTCTTCAAAAGAGGCTTAATCACTGCCTTCTTCCACGTGGCTGGATAACAGCCGGTATGAAAGGCAGTGTTGCAGATTTCCATAAGTGGGTGAGAAATCACCTCACTTAAATTAGCCATCACTGAGGGGGGGCATGGGTCCAAAGGGGATCCTGACTTGGTGATGGAAATAAGTCTGCTGATTTGATCTTCTGAAATGTCAGCAAAGAAAGAGAGAGGGTCATGATTAATATGGAAAGTTTCCTTGCTTCTGACAGTGGATCTGGCCCCTACATCTCCACCAAAGGATGTATAAATGTCTGCCACTTTGGTAGTGAAGAAATTAGACAGTGCATTACAGAACAGTTGGGAGGGTTCTGCTCCGAGACCCGACGGAGGTGTAGATAAGGAATTGACCACTAAAAAGAGTTCTCTGGCCGAATTCCTAGCATTGTCGATTTGGGTCGAAAAATAAGTCGTTTTCCGGGTGATGATGGCCCTTTTATATACAGTTAAAGCGTCTTTATAAGATTGCTTAGCTAAGGGGCAATAAGATTTCCTCCAACGTCTTTCTAAATTCCGACAGTGTTGTCGGTGGAGTCTAAGCTCTTCTGTATACCATGCCGCTGAGGGCGACCTTCTATTAGGTTGGATGGATTTTTCTGGAGCAACCTGATCAGTGGCGTTTCTAATCCAATCATGGAAATCAGAAGCTGAAGGGACAGGATTGGATCCTATGGTAGGGGAGGATAATGACAGGATATTTGCCATCTGAGGGATATCAGCATTCTTCCAGGCACGAATTACTACCCTGCTAGGTGGTCTGGAAGCGGGGAGGTTAACTGGGGAAGTGTCAATAGTGAATATGATGGCCCTATGATCAGTCCAGGTAAGGGGTAAAGTATCTAATATCTTGATGAAAGAGTTATTGGTAAACACACCGTCTAGTGTGTGTCCCGCCTGGTGAGTAGTTCCCTTTACCAGTTGCTGAAGTCCTAGAATGAGGAGATCAGCAATAAGTTGGGAGGTGTCGTGGTTTCCCTGTTCTTCCAAGGGGAAGTTGAAATCTCCCAGTATTGTGTAGTCAGTGGAGCCTATAATATGATGATTTAGCTCAGATAGGGACCCGAGAAAGGAATTGCGAGGTCCGGGAGGTCGGTAAAGCAGAATGCCTTTAAAAGTTTGTTTACTATTAAGATTAATTGCAAAGGTAGCAGCTTCACAGTTGGTGGATGAGATGGGGTCGAGCGTAGTATGATATACTGATTCTTAAAAATTATGGCGAGTCCTCCACCTCTTCCTAATTGTCTATCATGTCTCACTACGCTATAGCCATCCGGGGTGGCCTGACAAAAGTCAGGTCCCGAGCCCGCATCTCCCCAGGTTTCTGTGGCGAAGAGAAAGTCAAGATCGTGCGTAGTGATAAACTCACTAATATCAAGACTGTGACATGGAAGAGAGCGTGTATTGATTAGCGCCGCTCGACATCCCTGAAATGGGGTAATGGTCAAGCTAAGAGGGGCGTCGGGAACTAGTGAGTAGGATAGAGATGGCGATGGTAGTTGATAATTGCAACCAGGGCACGGGGCGGGATTAATATCTACAGCAGTTGAAGGAGGCAGGGAGATGCAATGGTGGCTAGGATAGCCCGGATTGAGCAGTCTAAGTTGGGTCGAGGTATAGCGCACGGAAAGGCCAGAAGTCATGGCCCTGGGACGTGTCCGGTCGCGGACGGGCGCAGACGGGCTTGGCTTAGGCGCGGCTTCGGCGCTCATCCGGCGCGCCCGCTGCGCCAGCCCGCTGCGCCGTCTGGCCATGACACTACTTATATAGAGGGTGAGGAGGGTGGGAGGCCGGCGCGACTAGAGCGCAGCCCCAGCCCCAGCCCCAGCCACACCTAAGATGGCGCCCGCCGTCGCTGTAGTCGATTCAATGAAAACGGCTAGGCGAGGCAGGGAGCAACAAACAGCAGCGTGTGAGGGGGTGTCAGTGTGCCTCTCGAATTCCCCTTTAGCTACAAGAAATTATAGCCCCCCAGCAGAGAAATTCTTAACACTATTACAAAAGTTTAAAAACGATTTTCAGCAATGATTAAAAATAGTGAGCACTATCAATGTACCAGTTTGCATACAGCTCTTTGATAATAGTTCATAGCTCCCTTTGCTTTTTTAATGTTAACTTATGAACTGCAAGTACCACAAGGATTTGCAATGCAATAGGTCTCACAATTACGAGAGTTTGAGCTATTGGCGTTGAAGTGACAATGCCTTTTATTTATCTGTTTGAAAAAAAAAGGCATTGCCATGTAAATGCCTGTTCTTTCTGCTCCCACAGCGAAATGTGCATGTCTGCACCCTTCTGGACTCTCCTCGGAGTCGAATCCCCACCCAGTCTTGGCCCCTAGTCAAGACACAGTGAGCAGCCTAGCAGCAGACTTAATCAAATTAAAAGAATAACGAGGAAAACAAGACAAGCAAAGCCTGCACATTTTAGGGGGGTGGGGCGCAAACATAATATAAGTTGTCCTATATCTCCGTCCCTGGGTACAAACTCTCACCTGAAGTAGAATTAGGAAGGGAAACTCTTGCATAAATCCTTGCGTTTTGTGACTCTTGAGGAATGTTCATAAGCAAACCTCATCCCCAATCTTTGTTATACCTAGGCTGGCATACGCTCAACCTTTTTGTCTAAGCTTAAAAGAAGTTGGCTATGAGAAAAACTAACTGAATAGGGGTTAACAGCCACCTGTCTGAGTGGTTTGTGCCTTAGATCCACAAATGTGTATGAGTGACACTAGAGAGCGATGTTGAGCTAAACAGAAGATTCTTTCAGCCAAGGGGAGGCAAGAAGGGATTACTTCTTTCTCAATATTGTCTAGTTTGTGTTTCACTGATCTTCCTCTGATATTAATTTTCTTTTCTTCCAAACCTGTGCCAAGGGCATATTTTTATTCTATGCATAAGGCAACCATATCACTTCAGCAGACTTGTTTTTCTACATATCGTTTCTTAGATGATTAACTTGGTTTCTTTACTGAGACTGAAACAGCAATCAATTATACTTAAAAATGGATGAAGAATAGGGTGCCCAAAGCTAGATATAGCCCAAGATTGCCAGTACGTAGGTAACAGTCGACTTTATTTGCACTTTTTATTCGATGCTGTATCCAGGTCATCACATGTCACTGTAAAAAGGCATTCTTGTTTTAACTTGAAATAAAGAGCCTGTTTATTTCCAATTTGAAGTAATTTCAAAATAAAAGATTTAGTTGCAATAGAGTTGCTGCAAGTCATGAAATGGAATTTCGTAACCGGTCGCAGATGCAATGTGGAGGAGCACCTTTGGCCTTAGGTGCTCAGCTCGAATCAAAGTAATTGTTTGATGGGACTACGCCTAGTAATGAGCAGAGAGATGCCTCTCAGGTTCTCTTTGTATGGTAATTTGATGAGTAATGAGGGTTGCCCTACTCCAAATTAATATTTGAGCGATTCTACCCTGGGTCATTGTAGGTAGGGCATCTAATGAGTTTACGGGAGAGTTGAAGAAAAGTTGTTATTGCCACTTCATCAATAAACAGATGTAAATGAAAGAGGATAAATTAAAATTAAGAAGGTGATCACTGCAGATAGCAGTGAAGAGGTCCTTTTTACGCTGTGTCACTGAGGTGAGGCCTCCAGGCTAACTCACCTTTTCAAAAGTTAAACTGCTCTGTGCTTAACTCACCCTTGGTCTACCTCAGGTAGATGTGAAGTGGTGTGCGCCACAGGAGTAGTGACTCTGCAATGAATGTATGCAAACCTCGGAAGGGTACAGTATAGGGATTGAGCATTGCTGTGCAGAAAATGTGTGGTTAGTGCATGTACTGGGTGATGTATGCCTGTAAGGAATACATTACATGAAAGATGTAGTGCTGTGCAGTGTGTGCACAATGAAAGCATGTTCTTGGTATATGTATGCTTGCGTGAAGAACAATACTTGAAGGGTAAAGTGTCACCCAGGCCCTCGTCAGCACCAGACTCGACTATGGAAACGCCCTCTACGCGGGAGCCCCGACCTAGCTCATCAAACAACAACAATGCATCCAAAACGCCTCGGCACGACTGATCCTCCACATCACTCCCCACCTGAGAAACCTGCACTGGCTCCCCGTCAACAAGAGGATATCCTTCAATGATTTTACCAGTGTGCACGCAAAGGAACAAATGGGCTTGTTGCTATATTTAGTGCTCCTGGCAAGGAGATAGAGATTTGTATTAAATGGAAGGCCACTACTCCTCCGGGGAGCGAGGACTGGCTTAAAGCCGTCCTCAAAATGGCACGTTTAGAAATAGATACAAAGTAAGATAGTTCACCCAGTGTCTGGCTGCCTCTGATAATCTGGGCACGTCAACGGCACCTGATTAATGAGTAATATACCAGTATGACCCCAAATCAAAAGTCCTATGATTACACCAGTCCTCAAACACGTGAGGAAGGCCTGGGAGCCTAGACGGACGCAGTGAACCGTAGGGCGTCACACAGAAACGGATAAATCGGCTTGTTAAACCTGCGAATGTCTTGGATGAGATGAGGGTAAAAAAGAAAGAAAAAAAAAAGGATATCCTTCAAGCTCCTCACCCACGCACACAAGGCACTCCACAAGACCGGCCCAGCCTACCTCAACAGACGGCTCTCCTTCTACACCCCCAACCGCCAGCTACGCTCCGCCGACCTCTCACTCGCCACCGTCCCGTGCATCCGAAGAACAACCACCGATGGGAGATCCTTCACCCACCTCACCGCCAAGACATGAAACACCCTCCCACTGAGCCTACGACAGACCCAAGACCTGCTGACCCCAATCAAGACCTGGCTGTTCGATCAGTAGTGCCCCCCCCAGCGCCTTGAGACTCTTGCGGGTATGTAGTGTGCTTTACAAATGATTGATTGATTGATTGTGTTATGCAGCACGCACATGGTGAGTATGTATATTGGCAGGGTGTGCATTTGCCAATAGCACACCCATGTCCAGTATAGAAAAGCTATAGTACTGAAAAGTGAGCATAGACTGAATGTGTGTGTTGAATGTATGTGTACTTGTAATGGTACAATGTATGGAGGTATAAGTGCTGGAGCGTAAACTGAGAAAATTTGCCTGCATTAGTACATTACATGGAGGACCTTTGGTTCCATTTTGGCAAGCCTGCCTGGTGAAGACATGAGGAGTAGAGGAGTCCCCCAGATGGATTTGTGTATTGTTGCAATCCTGTGAGCTGGATAGGATACACTTGAGGAAGGGACCCTCTCTTTACACTTCAAAATAGTGCTCTTTGATTCAGTGATAAATCAGAAGAAAAGGCCTGGGCACATCCCAGGAACGGGGTATGCAGTGTTTAGAACGCAAACATTACAACGGAATACCTTTACAACGCGGTCATAACAACGAAAGTTGTTACCACGCATTGCACTGGGGGGCGCTCAAGGATAGTAAATGATTTAATTTACTATCCCAACACCTTCCCTACTATCCACGGGGACTGGTGTTGGAATAGTAAATTAAATTGTTCAATTTTGCGCCCCCCCCCAGCGCAATGCGTGGTAACAACTTTCGTTGTTACGAATGCGCTGTAAAGGTACGCGTTGTAAATGTATGCGTTCTAACGTCATACATCCCAGGAAAGGAGATGTGGCTGATAAGGGAACTGTAAAGAGTAGGGCTGGGAGTCTGGGATTAACCTTTTGATAAAACATGAACAATGGGACCCCCTCAAACAAGTAATTTATGGCCCAGGAAACGAGGGGAGGAGAAAACATAAAACTAGAAAGATGTTCCTGCAGTGGCCGATCATTCAATATTGTGTGTACATCTCAAATTTAGTCAACACAAAAAGTGACAGAGGAAGTACAAGTGAAATTCATTCAAAAAATATATATATTTTTATTTATTTCTTATATTTTGTTTTTTGTATGAATATAAATACATATCAGTTAAATTCTTAGTCAGCGAATCGTCTTATATCAAATTCATAGACAATACATGAAATGTAAGAAAAAATTCAAAAAAGACACAAGGACAAATCTAAAATCCATAACAAATAAACAGAAGTAACCCCTGAACAGCAATCATATACAACAACTCACTCACGTGCTAACAGACATTCCACATTCATACTACATACAGAGATGAAAAAGGAACTGGATCCCTATTAGCGAGATGGTTACGCTAATGTGGTAAAAGGTCAACAAGATGTAGTTGTTGGCTCTATTGGCGGGTCTACGCGCGTTTCGGTGGGCAAGCCACCTTCATCAGGACCTTGAACATCAGATAGTGCAGGTAACAGGGGATCAGGCAAGAGAGAAATTGGCCTGAAAAAAGAAGACAGATCTGTCACTATCACATACACAAAAAATCTGTGAACAAGTAAGCGTTAGTACATCCACTGTTGAGTCAACCCCATGGCTCATTACTCTAAATAAGAGAGAGATTATCCCTTAGTTGTGAGAATACAGAAATCTAATCGTGTAAGAATAAAATAATGGGTACAAAGTGAGGAGTCCCACTATCATTTAATGCATGTGCAGTAGAGTTGATTTATTCTGCACATACCAAAACAAAGGACGGGGGGTACTGAATATACAGAGAGATGTGGGCAGTAAGATGTACTTACAAGATGATAGGAAAGCTATCACTCCAACTTAGTCTCTACGAGAGTACATGGGACGGGTCACGGGAAAATCACTGCATCTATAAGGTGGTCAAGGGAAACTGTTACAGTCAGATTCTAAGAAGGGGAAAAAGGAATCTCACGATCTAAGTGTAAGGTCCCCATAAATGATGCTTACCCGAAATGCCAAGTCGAGTGTATCTAGTGGTCCTCAAATTTTCATAATAATGTGAGCGAAATAAGATTCAGTGTAGTAAGCTAGAAAAAGGAAATTATGAGATCACTAGTCAAAAATTATTACTAGAGGACACTAATCCTCTGAGTTAACTGAACTGCTTTGTAATAACACTCTATGGAGAAGTCATACCAAAATTGCGCCAGTTGTTTTCCTTGATATTTGGGTTCTGAGGAGATACTCCTAATATTTAGAAGGTCCCAAGGATACTGTAGTCCACGAAGGGCGTTCACTCTTATGTTAATAGAGTCTCTAATAGGGTATAAAGAGATAACAACACATATGTGTAAGGCACAACATACATGTTGTTAAATTGTTTTACATCTGCGAGGTTGGAAAGGTTATACTGGAAACTTACAATGTTTAATTGTGGCCGGATTTCATAAACGTAAGGCATTCTCCGAGTTGATTTAATTCCGTAACGTCGCCGCGACCCTGCAAGGTAAAGATAAACTATTCAGGGCCAATTACAAGATCACATAAACGCGTAGAGTAACATGCACAAACTAAGTCCTATGGCTGGAGGTTTAAGCGGGGGGCTAGTATACTCGAAGGATCCATACGGATGATATTAAGAGACGACACTCTCGCGGCTCTTTCATCATGTCCGCGATATTTCAAACTGCACACCAATGTATAAATCTGGGCGCATAGAAACAATGTCCGACGGAGGGTCCCGAGGACGCGTAGATGCCTGGACGTTATTCGCCGAATTGAAAGGTAAGCGCAATACGAACGTAGGGCACCCTTTTGGCCATACTTAGAGACGCTGTTCCTTGTGACAGCGCCGTGGACTCACACATAGAGTGTAGAACTTTCGAACCTTAGTTTCGGCATTTCTATGCAATTGCCCACATACTTGGAGGGCTCGTCTCTTAATATCATCCGTATGGATCCTTCGAGTATACTAGCCCCCATCCGGCCACAATTAAACATTGTAAGTTTCCAGTATAACCTTTCCAACCTCGCAGATGTAAAACAATTTAACAACATGTATGTTGTGCCTTACACATATGTGTTGTTATCTCTTTATACCCTATTAGAGACTCTATTAACATAAGAGTGAACGCCCTTCGTGGACTACAGTATCCTTGGGACCTTCTAAATATTAGGAGTATCTCCTCAGAACCCAAATATCAAGGAAAACAACTGGCGCAATTTTGGTATGACTTCTCCATAGAGTGTTATTACAAAGCAGTTCAGTTAACTCAGAGGATTAGTGTCCTCTAGTAATAATTTTTGACTAGTGATCTCATAATTTCCTTTTTCTAGCTTACTACACTGAATCTTATTTCGCTCACATTATTATGAAAATTTGAGGACCACTAGATACACTCGACTTGGCATTTCGGGTAAGCATCATTTATGGGGACCTTACACTTAGATCGTGAGATTCCTTTTTCCCCTTCTTAGAATCTGACTGTAACAGTTTCCCTTGACCACCTTATAGATGCAGTGATTTTCCCGTGACCCGTCCCATGTACTCTCGTAGAGACTAAGTTGGAGTGATAGCTTTCCTATCATCTTGTAAGTACATCTTACTGCCCACATCTCTCTGTATATTCAGTACCCCCCGTCCTTTGTTTTGGTATGTGCAGAATAAATCAACTCTACTGCACATGCATTAAATGATAGTGGGACTCCTCACTTTGTACCCATTATTTTATTCTTACACGATTAGATTTCTGTATTCTCACAACTAAGGGATAATCTCTCTCTTATTTAGAGTAATGAGCCATGGGGTTGACTCAACAGTGGATGTACTAACGCTTACTTGTTCACAGATTTTTTGTGTATGTGATAGTGACAGATCTGTCTTCTTTTTTCAGGCCAATTTCTCTCTTGCCTGATCCCCTGTTACCTGCACTATCTGATGTTCAAGGTCCTGATGAAGGTGGCTTGCCCACCGAAACGCGCGTAGACCCGCCAATAGAGCCAACAACTACATCTTGTTGACCTTTTACCACATTAGCGTAACCATCTCGCTAATAGGGATCCAGTTCCTTTTTCATCTCTGTATGTAGTATGAATGTGGAATGTCTGTTAGCACGTGAGTGAGTTGTTGTATATGATTGCTGTTCAGGGGTTACTTCTGTTTATTTGTTATGGATTTTAGATTTGTCCTTGTGTCTTTTTTGAATTTTTTCTTACATTTCATGTATTGTCTATGAATTTGATATAAGACGATTCGCTGACTAAGAATTTAACTGATATGTATTTATATTCATACAAAAAACAAAATATAAGAAATAAATAAAAATATATATATTTTTTGAATGAATTTCACTTGTACTTCCTCTGTCACTTTTTGTGTTGACTAAATTTGAGATGTACACACAATATTGAATGATCGGCCACTGCAGGAACATCTTTCTAGTTTTATATTAACCTTTTGATACACATATCAATGTTGCTAACATCAAGGTGTGAACTCTGGTCGCTCCCATGAATTGTTTTTGTGGGAACGTCAGTTTTTGAGATTTCCTGCTGCGACAGTCATCCTTATTGCCAAAAGAAGAAAAGGAGAAGTGGACACATCAAAAGAAGCAGAACCCCAACATATTAACTGCAAAGACTCAGACCCTAAATCACATTTTGGTGCCTGTCAATTGATTATAAGAAGGGGAGGTTGAGACCCCAAACTTTGTTATCTGTCAAGCAGCCAGACAAGCTGTGTGAGAAAGGGAAGCTCTGCAAGACTTCTGTCTGTGAACAGGACAGGGGAACAAGGCCTGCTAGTCTCCCTGCTGGGTGAGGCAACATCACCCATGGAAAAGCAAGATCTCCTGTCTGGAGCCTCAGCGCTTGCCAGCTTGCCAAGGCCAGTGTGCCCTGTGAAGAAACGGAGGGCGTTGGAGGAAGCGAGATCTAGGGGAGAGCCCTACTGAGGGGAATCCCTGAGCAAGGTATGAAGAAAATAGCTGCTCACAGATCAGGACGTTGCCTGTGTGCTGGAATTGTCCGGTGCCCCCCATATGCCCGGGGAGGGCAGCCATGATCTAAGCCCTGCAAGGAGCGCCATGTGGGGAATGCCAGGCTTACATTGTTGTGCCACTGTTAAACTTATTTTGGCCAAGAACATAAGACTTGTTTCTGGTTAGATTGCAACCCAGAATGCCCGGAGGACGCACCATAGTGAGGGTGATCGCTCCAGAAGAGCCTGGTATACACTGCAACCCCATATACGAGGAGGGGCTGCTGATATCACTTTGTCCAAGTGTTCAGGTTGTGGCCAGACGAGATGATTACTGCTGTGACTGGTAGGTCCAGCCTGCCAACTGCTCCTGACTGATTCCCCAAGGTTCGCTAGGATGCTACCAAAGACTTCACATCCTCGCTGGAGCTCCATTCTGGACCGGAAGATCCTCCACTTGTTAGGGGAAGAGTGATATACCTTGTATTTGCTGAGGGGGCGCCAGTGCAATTGATGAACGAACCAGCAGTACTGCTCAGAGGAGAGAGCCTGCACTTACAGGGTGCTGCTGTGTGAATTATGTGCAGTCCGTCTCCGCTGAACAGGACCAGGACTCAGGAAGGCCCATGGAGAGAGCACTTACTGCACAGCTGAACACTTCCTTACCACTGGAACAGGTAAGACTGGAGCCTGTGGGGCACCAGTGGTCTTGCTGCTAATGGTGCTGCTGCACCACAGACACTTTTGAAGAACAACTAAGGAGTCACAGGGGAACACTTAAACACAGCCTATTTGTAATCATTCCCTTGATGCGGCCACCAGTGAATAGGCAATAACACCACATATGTTACAAGGAAGAGGATGGGACAGGGATTTGACTGATAGCTACTAGAACCCCGACGTCAAGGGGAGTGTGCCATTGCATATGAGTAATGTTATTCCTTTGCATGTGTGGTGGTAGAAATAAAAGAGTTCTTTTTCTTATAAAAGTAAGAATTGGACTGGACATTGATTTATTGTTCGTACTGTGTGCAATGTGCTCTTTGAGTTATGAGTCATGTTTACTTACCTGTATCCATATTGCCCCCGAGGGAGTCTTTGGCTGTACCTTCACAGCAACCACTGAGAGTCAAGTGCAGTAGGGGTACTTGGCCCATTATAACCAGGATCTATAATAGGTCGAGCCCTAGGACATCAGGAGTACATCAACACTACTGTTGGGATAGTAGCCCCTGCGTGCTCCTTGGCCCCTGCTATCCTTACCAGGTGAGTAAATTGAGTACAATCAGTTGGGCGACAATACCACCATATTTACATCACCCAGAACCTTGAGAAGTGCAGTACTGAGTAGGAGTGAGTACTATATAAATTAAGTGATAAAAAGACAAATTATTATTACTTCTATGTATGAATCATTATAAAGCGGCTTCTAAACGAGTCAGCTATGACCTTTTGTTTATATTTGTTTGGTAACATTTTGCAATATTTATACTTAGACAACAGTTTTGAAAATTAAAGCCAGCAATGCATTTGGACAGAAACCCAATACCTCTTAAGTGCTGGGTGGGGTAATGCACGTCTCTTAGAGTTGGGCATGTTGTTCCTATTAAAACCATATTTGCACTTGCCGGATATAGAGTTTGACAAACGTTTTGAGGTTGTGCCTATATTTTTTTCAGAATTCCTCTCTTGTCAGCTAATCTTTTAGATATAAAAAGGCAGAATCTCCTGAAAGCTGACAAACACCAGCAGAAGATGTTTCCTACACAAGAAGGCAATGCCTCATTAGTGCCCAGTTTTGACAAAAGATGTTATTTCTATTTCCAACTGACTGTCATTTGATGATTCAAATAACTAATCCCTTGGATTACTGCAGCACACGGTAGAGTGAGAACACGTGCTTTAATTCGGTATGTTGTATTTCTAAACCGAACAAAGTATTGTGTGACTCATGCTGTGTGTTGTACAGGAACAGAAGAACAATGCACCCAGTGTGCAGGATAGACTGAAATATCTGGTATCCTGAATTTGGAGTGTCTCTAAAGGCAGTGGCCGCTGACTTTATGAGTCTGGGAGCTCTGCCCTACTTCTTTTCTGCCAATGTTTTTCTATAGTAATACTAAAGAATACATTATTATTCACTACTAGGATACTAAAAACACATGCTGATGATTGCTGCAAGCGAGGGTGAAGCAGCAGCCTGGGGCGGTGGATCCGCCTCATGGCTGGTACCGGTGCTTAGCTGTGCCTGCATCAGTTATCAAAGAGATTTTCCAGGGCTGTAGCCCTGGCCTGAGAGGTCTGGCATGCCTCAGGCCGTCTTCATTTGTGATGTACGCTAGCATCACCTGTAAAGGTAGCCTCGGGCTCCTTAGGCTTCAGCTCTGTAGTGCCTGGGGCTACTCGTCAATCAGGCTGTCACTCGACCCCATTCCATCTCATTGGATGGCAGGGGGTGGGCGCGGGGGAGAGGGGCAGGAGCCTCACTGACCTCTCCCTGTGACCAGATGGGGGAGGATGAGATGGAAAAGCAAGTTGCTGAAATTAGGCACCCACACAGGTTTCAGTTTTCTTCTTCAGTGATTGAGGTGTGAGAGTGATGTGTACCAGCGCCGAGGGCTTATTCATCTAAAGGTAACATTAAATGAAATTCTCAAATGTTACAGGTGAGAGATAGAGAGTATCTTGGGAAATATATGTGTGAGCTTGTGTAAGTGAAAGTGGAAGTGATTGCGAGTGAGTAAGATGTGAGTGATAGTGTAAATGTGAGTGAGTGAAAATAACTGACTGAGTAAAAATGAGAGAGTAAGACTGAGAGTGTACAGGTGTGTGACAGTAATTTAAATTAAACGATAGAGAATGAGTATGAGGGAGTGAGAGTACATGTGAATGAACATGTGTGTGAGTGAGTGAGAATGAATAAGGCTTAGAAAGTTGATTGAGTGAGAATGAGTGTGAGTGGGTGTGAATGAAAGTTAAAATTAATGCGATTGATAGTCAGAGAGGGATATAATTCATTACATTGCATTCTAATACCACGCGTGCCATTACAATGAGGGTATTACTACGCGATATCAATGACAACAACATGCCATTACATCGCATACCTTTACCACGTATGCCATTTAAACGCAAAGGCATGCGTGGTAAAGCTATATTCGTGGTTAAAGATTGCAAGGTAAGTGACAACCCTACCCCTACACCTACACAACACACTACTCCAACCCCTACTCTACCCTAAACCCTAAAACACTACAACACTACCCATACTACTCCCACCCTACACTACCCTAAACCCTAAAGCACTACTACACTACCCACATCACTCCCACCCCTACACTACCCTATACCCTAAAACACTACCACGCTACCCACACTACTTCCATCCTACACTACTCTAACCCTAAAACACTACTACACTACAACACTATCCACACTACTCCCACCCCCACACTACCCCTAACCATAAAACACTACTACAATACAACACTACCCATACTACTCCCACCCCTATACTACCCTAAACCCTAAAACACTACTACACTACAACACTACTCAAACTACTCCCACCCCTACACTACCCTGAACCCTAAAACACTACTACACTACCCACATTACTCCCACATCCTACACTAGCCTAAACTCTAAAACACTACTACACTACAACACTACCCACACTATTCTCACCCCTACACTACCATAAACCCTAAACACTACTACACTACAACACTGCCCACACTACTCCCACCCCTACACTACCCTAAACCCTAAAACACTACTACACTACAACACTACCCACACTACTCCCACCCCTACACTACCCCTAACCCTAAAACATTACTACACTACCCACACTACTCCCACCCCTACACTAACACTAACCCTAAAACACTACTACACTACAACACTACCCACACTACTCCCCCCCTACACTACATTACCCTACACTACCCTACCCTAAACCACTACCCCCACCCCAAACACAACCAGCTTTACCTCTTTCCTCGTGGTTCCAGCATCGCTGTCTCTTCTCCCGGTCCCTGCTTCCTGCGTCGTCAGAGGTCCACGTCGTTGTGAGGAAACAGCCTCAGTTTCCTCACAATGACGTGGATAGCCATGACATCACATGCGTTGTAAAAGCGCATGCGATGTAATGTTATGCGTGGTTTTTACCACGGGTTGCAACATCGCATGCGTTGTAACGCATGCGATGTAATAGCAACGCGCAGTGAAAACCGTGTTGGAATAGCTGTTCCCCATCAGAGAGTGAGAAAGCGTGTGATTGAGAATGAATGACTGTGAGTGAGTAAGGATGAATGAGTAAGGTGGGTGGGAGGGATTGTGTTGTATATTTATTTATTAATTTTGGCGACGTTATCTGCTGGCCAGTATCATTGAAGACCTCATCTTGATCCATTTTCAAGATTGTCAGCGGAAAGCAGGAGTTTTCCCTCAACAAGAAACGAATCTACGGCGTGCAGATCTTGCCAAGGCTCTCCTCTTCAGTTTCCAGTGAAGGCTCCCATCTGTGGTAATTCTACCATTTGTTTTTGGGACTGCAAAGCGGAGCGGAGCTCGAGCTCTACCAGCGCTGACGTCACCCAAACAACGGAGCTGGTGAGTCATTGCTGAGCGAGCGTCTTCCGTTGCTGTGGAAACACCGAGTGCAGCGCGTGTGTGAGCCACGTCTTCACGAGCGTCTTCCGTTGCTGTGGAAACACCGAGTCCAGCGCGTGTGTGAGCCACGCCTTCGGTTTCCGTGGAGACACACCAGACTCGTGAGCCATTGCGCAGTGAGTACAGCGCGTGCGCGAGCAACGCTCGAGACGCTGCTTCCTGTTGCCCTGGAGATGCACCAGCTGTTGTCAGAGAGGCTGTGCGCGAGTCAGCCGAAGCGAGCGCAACGTGGAGAGACGCTTCCCTTAAAGTTCCAAGCCTCGTTCCCAGACGATTCCAAGCCTCGTTTTCATTTCAGCTGAGATCCAAGCCTCGGTTTCAGCGGCGGCCATTTCTTTGATGTTAGTGTTTACATTACAAGTCTCACTTCGTCTTCCAGCCGTTTTTTGTGAATTTAAGTCGGGATTTACCCGGTTTGCCTTAAAACTTCTGCCTGGCTCTGTTGCAGTACTACAATATTGTTTGGACACCTTATAATTGGTAAGAGACTTTACTACAATCTTCTAGTTTCTTTTGTTGCGCAAAACTTGTGGGTATTTTGATTTCACTCTACAATCTGTGAACATGGCACAACAATTTGTGGTAACTTTGCCTCCCCAGTTCTTACCTGAACCTGGTGTACCTGAAATACCTTGGGAAGACTGGTATATCATGTTTGACAATTACCTAGAAGCACTGGATGGACAGGAATTTTCACCTAAAAGGAAAAAAGCCATCCTTTTGAGCACTTTGGGCAAAGAAGGGCAGAGGGTCTTTAGATTTCTACCTATCACACTTGGAGCTGGTGGGCATGATATTGATGAGTTTAAGGAAGCTGTTGATCGCTTGGAGATCAGATTTGCAAAGGAAGAGAATCTGATTATGAACCGCTATAAGTTCTACACACAACGCCAAAAAGAGTCAGAAACCATAGATGACTTTGTGGCCAGACTCAGAGAGCTTTCTATAAAGTGTAAGTTTGGTTCTATGAATGACGAGCTCATAAGAGATCAATTGGTCGTCCAGTGCTCAAGTAAGAAAATTCAAGAGCGGCTGTGGGCAGCCAAAAATCCTAACTTGAAAGACGCCATTGATCTGGCCAAAGTAATTGAGGAGTCTAGTAAGTGCATGAAGGTCCTTGATTCGCACAAGTCTACTCCTCACCAAGAAGTTTCTGTGGTTACCGACAAAGGTAGCATTGTGGGGTGTGAGCATTGTTCTGGAGACAGTGTTGCGGTAGTAAAAAACAGACCCAGACCCTCTGCCAACTCTGTCAAGAAAACCTCAGTAAGCAAAGTCTGCAACAGGTGTGGCAGCAGCAGCCACTCTTCCGACGCCAGGTTTTGTTTTGCATCAAACAAAGAGTGTTTGAAGTGTGGGAAAGTTGGACATTTTTCCAAGATGTGCAAGGGCAAAGCTAGACAGAGAGTGAATATTGTTGATGACTACTACGCTGATGACTCCGGAGTTGAACCTGACAGACTCTTGGTCATTGATGATGTTGATGTCATTTGTGATGATCCAAGACAAACCAGACCCAAAGCCATCTTCAAGATTGACCCCCACGAGGTGTTGTTGATGGTTGACACGGGTTCTCGACATACCATTATACCCAAGTCTACGTTCGATGCCTTTTGGGAAGGGGTGAACTTACAGCGTAGTGATATCTCACCTAAGGGTTTCAATGGCCAGAAGATTGAAATCCTGGGTTTCTTTGAATCTGAGATTGTTTTTGAAAAAAGGTCCATTTTTGGGAAAGTTTATGTTTCCATTGATGGCCCGCCTATTCTAGGGTGGGTACATCAATATGACCTCTACATCGTCATCAATCCTAGGGCAAAGAATCAGATTATGGTTGTTGACGATGACTCTATTGAATTCATTTTGTCTGAATTTCGGTCTGTGTTCAGGGAGGAGTTGGGTGAACTTCGGGGGTATGCCCATCTTATTAAGTTAAAGAAGGGTAGTCTGCCTGTGCAACATCGGGTAAGGAGAATTCCCATTTCAATCCAGAGTGAGGTGAAACTCTTGATTGAAGAGATGCTTCAGTCTGGGGTAATTGAGCCTACAGAAGCTTCAGCATGGGTTTCGCCCGTCGTGATTTCTAAAAAATCAGACGGAAAATTGAGATTCTGTGTGGACCTCAGGTCCCTAAACAAGTGTGTCGTTGCGGACACCTTCCCTTTACCCAACATCACGGAGATGGTTTCCACTCTTCAGGGGGCGAGATATTTCTCAAAACTCGACCTGAAGAGCGCCTACCATCAGGTTAAGCTCCATGAGTCCTCGAAGCATCTTACCGCCTTCATCACCCCAGAGGGTATCTTCCAATTTACTCGTCTTCCCTTTGGGCTGATTTCGGCGGCGAGTGTCTTTCAAAGATTGGTCAGCGAAATCTTTAAGGGACTCAAAAATGTAGTATTCTTCCAAGACGACATCTTGGTCTTTGGAGAGTCTGTGTCTGATCACAACCTTGTCCTCAGAAATGTTCTACACAGAATCTGGGACACTGGCCTTACACTACGTAGGGAGAAGTGTTCTTTTCTTGTGGAGAACATTGAGTACTTGGGGCATGAGATCTCAGTCAATGGTGTCAGGCCCAAGAAGAACCTTCTTGATGCGATACGCTTAGCCCCTTGCCCGTCTGACAAGGACCAGTTGCGGTCATTCATGGGTCTGATCGAATACTACTCCAAATTTGTGGAGAAGTTCTCAGAGAAGACCTTGCCTCTGAGAACCTTATTGAAGAAGGGTTGCAAATTTTCATGGGATCCTGAAATGGAAACTTGCTTTAATGAGATTAAGGAGGCTATCTGCAGTGCTAAGGTTCTGGCACCCTTTGATACTGCCAAGTCCTCCACTTTGTTGGTGGATGCCAGTGCCTGTGGCCTCGGTGCAGTTTTACTTCAGTCCCACAAGGAGGGTGACAGACCTGTTGCCTTTGCCTCACGTACCCTTTCAAAATGTGAACAGAACTATTCTGTTATCGAGAAAGAGGCGTTGGCGGCTGCGTGGGGTGCTCATCATTTCCGTCCATATCTATGGGGCACACGCTTCAACCTTAAGACTGACCATAAACCCCTCATCCGCATTCTTTCCCCTGGGGGTGGGGCATTTGGTTCTCCAAGGTTGGCAAGGTTAGCCTCTAAACTCCAGGAATACCACTTTGATATTTCTCACATTTCTGGGTGGAGGAACTTCCAGGCCGACTGTCTATCTAGGTTGGCTGTTCCTTCTGGTTCTAATGTTGGCTTCAGTCTGGAGGGATGTGATGCGAATGTTGCTTGGATCGATGATGTGCTTCTTCTTTCTGAGAGCTCCTTCTCTCGCTCTGAGTGGGTTGATGCCATGTCTAGAGATACTGTGTTACAGGAAGTCATCCAGCTTATTAAGTTGGGTTCACGGAGAGAGAGCTGTCTCCATGTCTCTGTCCGTCCCTTTCTCAAAGTCATTGATGACTTGTCTGTTTGCAGTGACAATGTCATATTGCGTGGTGACAAATTTGTGCCTCCAGCTGACTTGAGACCGAAGCTCATCTCTCTAGCACATGAGGGTCACCTCGGCCAAACCCTGACGCAACAGCGTCTCAAACTCAACTTCTGGTGGCCCGGTATGGACTCCATGGTCTCCTCATGGGTAGAAGATTGTTCTACCTGCAAGGTGGGTGAGAAGAGACTTAAGGTTTCAGTGGGTTCTGAAATGGGTGCGCTGCAGTTCCCCGAAATTCCGTGGCACACCATCTGCTTAGATTTTATAGGTCCCATTGCTGAATTACCTCTTTCCCAGAGGTTTGCTGTTGTCACTGTCGACTGCCATTCTAAGTGGTTGTCTGTGGAGTTTCTCAAGGACATCACCACGGCTACTACCATTAATCATCTTAAGTCTCTGTTTTTTAGAGAAGGTTTCCCTAATGTTCTTATAACCGACAATGGCACACAGTTGGTTTCGCATGAGATGCAAGCCTTTTTGTCTGATTGCGGAATTTCCCACCATAGGACCTCCCTCTACAACCCTCAGGGTAATGGTCTCTGTGAACGCCTTAATAGATTGGTGAAAGGCACCGTTCAAATGGCCCTCTCGAGTGGTTCTTCTGTCTCTTCCCTTGTTAGTGAAATGGTTTATGCGTATTGTACCACTCTTCATGGTTCCCACTCCAGATCCCCTTTTGAGATGATGAGGGGCAGGGTTCTCAGCACCAAACTCATTCCCTCTTGGCTCAAAAATTTGGTCTGTCAGTCGCTTTCAAGTGACTTTTCCAGTGTGGTCCCCAAGCCTTCTTGTATGGGCTCTGTCCTTCCTTCCTGTAAGGTTGCTTCTAGGTGTAGTTCTGCAGGTCGGCTTCAAAGGGTCTCTTCTCGCAAGTCTTGTGATGGTGATGGGCCCTCCACCAAGGTTGTTGCTGGTAAAATTGCGAAAGGTGATCTTGTCAAGGTGAAGTCTGGTCGTGTTTCTGGTGGGTTGTCCAAGTTCCGTGGCCCTTTTCTCGTTAAGATGGTCTATCCCCACTATGTTGTTCTCTCCAATGGGGAGAAATGGAACTTAAGGAGGGTTGCCCTCTATCAGAAAGGTGGCGTTAGTCCTGTAGTTGGTCCTAGTTCTGTTCCTGTTCCTTTTCCTGTCCAGGATCTTTCCTCCTCAGGGTTCATGCTTGTTCCTTCTCCAGATCCGGGTCCTGTGGTTCCTGCTCCTGTTAATGTCTTGGCTAGGGGTGATGGTGGAGGGGATGCTCCGGATGCTCCTGATCCTGCTGTGTCTCTTCCCAATTCCACTGCTGATCTCGTTCCCAACTCCGTGACTGATTCTAATTCCAACCCCATTGCTTCTTCAAGTCCCTCTTTGCCTGCCATCAGACCTCAAAGGAGCCACAGGCCACCTACTTATTTGAATGATTTCTGTTGTGATTAGTTCTTTTAGAGGGGTGACGTGTGTTCCTTTCAATGCCTATTAGTTGTGATGGTTTCATTGCTTATCATTACTTGTGTTTTAATTGTATGATGTTCTCATTGCTTATATTTATTTGTGTTTGAATGCTTATCGTTCTATGATGCCTCCATTTTTGCCTTTACTTCAGGAATTCTCCTTTAGTTTGCGCTAAGTTTCCTTTCAATGACATGCACATTCTTTTGAGTTAAGTTTCTTTTCTTTTCTTTTGTTTTATTCTACGAGAGGAGATGTGTTGTATATTTATCCTTCTTCTATTTCCTTTACTCCACCACAGTTCTTACCTGTGTCACCCATTCCAGAATGTATATGGCTCTGTCTCCTTCTAGGGTTCTAGCTGGTGACAGTTTGTGCCTGGCCAGCTTGTGTTGAGGTTGCTTCTTCTGCTCTCCTGCAATAAATCTCTGTTGCTGCTCCTGTGGTCTCCTGGTTACTTACTACAGATTGCAAAACTGAACATGAGTGAGAGAGAATGAATGTAAGGGAATGTGAAGGAGAATGTGAGTAAGTGATAATGAAAGTAAGGGAGGGTAAGTTAGTGGGAATCATTATGAGTTTGTGTGCTTAAGAATGTATATCTGTATGATGAAGTGCATGAGAGTATGAGAATGACTGAGTCAAAATGAATTAGTGAGAATGAATTTGGGTGAGTGTGGGGATAAGAATGAGTGTGAATGTTTGTAAGTGAACATATGTGAGGGAGAGAGTGATAATGTGCATGTGTGAGTGTGCTATGGTTGTGAGTCTGCCACTGGCCCCGGCATAATTCTTGGCTTACGGAGTAACCCATGGCAACATGCTGGTGCTGGCATACTGGGGGTTATTTTAGGAAAATGGGAAATCCATGGCAAAATCGTGGCACTGGCATACTTTAGGTAATAGATTGCTTCTAGTGCACTGTGACTAAATGTTTGCACAGGTAGATTAGCGGTAATTCTTGACATAGGAGCCACCAATGGCAAAATGCTGGGACTGGCATACGATAAGTAATTCTTGGCATATATGATACCAGTGGCAAAATCCATGCACCTGCATAAGCGAAATAGTTTGTCTCTACACAACCGTGACAAAATGCTGGCCATGGTACTTTAGAGATATATTTTGCAAATGGTATAAGGTGCACCTGTGACAAAATGCTCAGCCTGGCACAATATCATTAAACAACGAAATATGTGAAAGCACCTGTTGCATATATATTTTTTTTTTAATGGGCTACATTCCAGGGGTGCATCCAACTTCAATGACTTTGCACACAGTAAAATATTTGAATAATTAATGAGCAGTATTTCCCAGCGATGGATTTTTAAGCAAATGTATGTGAACATTTTGCTTTAAAATGCACTATTTGACCCGTTTATTTTTTCAAAATTGTCTTTTTTTTTTGTCTCATTACGCAACAGTTTAAAGTAAGGAGTTTTCAGGGACCCTTCTCATTTTCGTGGCATCTCTGAGAAAGGAAACCCCTTACATCCGTATACTTATAAGGAGGAGGATTCTTGTTTCGTAGTGGGGTGAGCTAGCCATTTTTGTTACTCTTACAATCCTTCCTCAGCATTGTTGCGATAGCGTAATCATCAGCCATTACAGAGGAATGGAATGGGAAATCCAGGTATATTACCACCATGTTATATATACGTTATATGTACACAACACCATTTAATTCACCTCTTATGGAATTCTTCCCACAAATCCCAGAATTTATATTTTTTAGAGCCATATTTCTTATTTTTATCTAGGTTAAACACTTTCAAAACTGAAACCAGCCATTCGTTATGAGTGGGAGGGACAGGATTTATCCATTTTACACAAATCTCCCTCCTTTCCAAAAGAATCAGTATGCAAATTAAGTTCTCTTGAGCTTTAGTAAAGGGTCTTCCTACATTCATACTTGTGACCCCAAATATAACTAAGTCCATACTTACAGAAAGTTTTCTTCCAAACACCCCTTCTAAGGTAGTACCCACATCTTTCCAGAAACCGTCAAGGCTGGGACATCGCCAGAACATATGTAAGTCATCAGCCATCTGTAAACCACATTTTGGGCAACTCTTCACTGTGGCCCCGTTCAGTTTGGATAGTCTTTTCGGTGTCAAGTAGGCTCTGTGTACAGTGAGCAAATGATTTCTTTTGAGAGCAGCGGACGTTACAAGTGACCAGCATATGCTCATAGATACTTGCCATGCATTGCTTGTATCCAGCGTCAGCAGGTCTTTTCCCCAGATACTCTCTGGGATTCGGAAGTCGTCCTCCCCAGCCGAGATTAGAGCCCAGTACCAGAAGGATATTTCTTTCAAAAATGGTTTAGTTGTCTGTCGTCTGTTTAGTCGTCTGCATCAGGGAGGTATTACCTTTCCTAGTTTCTTTGAGGGACTTACTCCAACTCAGTAGTTGGTAATATTTAAATTTCGAAAGAGTAGAGTTCGTACATTGTAATAATATTTCCCATTCAAGAAGTTTATTTTGATACAGGAGCTCTACTACTTTTAAATTGGAAGGCCCTGCAGTATTCTAGAAGGTCTGGACTAGCTATACCTCCCTGCTCTTTAGTTCTCCTTAATTTTCGCCATGCGATTCTTGGTTTTTTAGAAGACCATATAAAGCTGGATAAGTCTCCCTGCATCTTTTTGATCTTTTCTCTGTTAAACTCGAGCGGGATAGCGTTAAAAATAAAGGTAAATTTTGGTAAGATTGCCATTTTTATGATGTTAGATTTACCCAGGAATGTTAACGGCAGAGCTCTAAATACTTTCAATAGCTTTTTTACCTCTAAATTGTCTCTGAGAAGAACTCTTTAAACCATGCTAGAAGAAATCAGGCTCGTTCAATTTGCCCAGTCACTACATTTCAGGATAAGTATTGCATCCACCACTTTCAAATATTACCAGACTCAAGTGCCTAAAGGTGCAAAGTATTGCAAGAAAATTATTGTGGCACTGCAAGGGTGCTACATGGAGAGCTATGTGCCCCAGTTAGGGTAGTAAGAAATATTCATTAGTTGGTTTGCAATGAGCTTATAACGTCTGACCGCCTGTGCCACTATACCTACTGCACTAATGACAATGAAACCCCTGAAGATACTGTTTGGGGCTGGTTCGGAGTATGCTGACAGTTCATACTATTTATAGTCATTTATTTTCCAAAAGACATAATTAAACATTCTTGATTGTGTTACCCAGCAAGATACATTGGGTTAGAAAGGCCAGGTGTGTCAAACGGCTGTATGACGTTACAACGCAAACTATTTCAACATATAATTTTACAACGTGGTTTTTACAACACAGCTTCCATTACAATGAATGCTATTACAATGCAAGCCATTACAACACAAGTACCATTACAATGCAAATTACTTTTCTAACACTGCCGGAGGTTACCTCAGGGAAGGTGCTGATCAGTGAGGCATATGCGTTGTAATGGCATGTGTTGTAATAGCATGCATTGTAACGGAACTTGCATTGTATTGGCTGTGTTGGAAAGGCATTGCGTTGTGATGGCTGCATTGTAATGGATGTTTCCTGTGTCCAACGTAGGTCCAGGATGGCTGGACTCAGGCTACATTTTCAAAATATTGATGGGGGATATATTTACATACACGGACTCTTACCGGAAATGATTGACATAAATAGTGGCTGCACTGAAGATATTGTACCAGAATATTGAGGTCCTAAATATTAGGGGAAAAATATTGAGGAAGAAAATATTGTGAAGGTAAGTCTATATAGGTAAGCAAAAGTTTACTGTGCTTAACTCCACATCTATATACCTTGATGATGAACCTTCATCAAGGTGCTTAGACTTGGAGTTAAGAATAGAAAGGGCCTAATCCTGAATTAGGCAGTGTGGGAGCCGGACGGCACGGCACTGCCCTGCGCCCACACCACCAAACTCCACTGCTGACTGCCTTCTGGATTACAAGTTGTAATCCGGGTAGGCGGTCCTGCAGTGGCTGGTCCACGGTGCTGTCTTTCAAAGGCTCATAGGAGAGCCTTAGAAAGGCTGCACCGTGGGATAGCCACAGAGTGTTCCAGCATGGCATGGACTGTAAAGTCCATGCAGTGCTGGAACTGGGGGGTGCATGCAGACAGGGAGGCACACCATGTGCACCCTGCATGCATTCTCAGCATGCATTCTCACCACAACAGGTTTCCACCCCATGAAGTCTGTAGCAGTGAGGAAACGTAATATGCTTGGTGGTGCTACAGCAGCACCGCCAGCGTATTGGAGCCATCAGACCACTGTGCCACCACCAGGGATCGTGGATCGTTGGAGGTTGCTGCTGTATTATGGTGGTCTGACCGCCGTAATTGTAATACAGGGGTCGGACCACTAGTGCAGCTATCCCTGACAGCCACTGCACCTCCACTGCGAGTTTTGTGGTCCTTTGGACCACCAAATACATAATTAGTCCCTGAATCTCTATCTACCTATTTGTACTTCTCACGTAGTTCTGGTCATTGATAATTTTGTCATAGAGCCATCTTGAAAATATGGCATGGACCTAATTTTTTTATTTTTTTTATTTATCAAGCACTTTAAGAACAGTTCATTGGTAAGGCAATGTGTTCTTTGACATTTTATTCTGCTACTCCCATTATCTAAAAGAGTGTGAGGTTGTGATCCATTAGTTTTACTTCTAGCTTGAAACTGTGGGTTTAACAGGGCTTTTTGTGAATGAAAATCCTGTATAAAGCCAGGATTGTGCAGTTGACATCCACTGTCAAGCTGTGATGGGGGCCTGTAGCTATGGGTAAAGTGAGGGACTATGCCCCTGTAAGCTCTGTGTTCAGTGGGATGCAGTCTGCTATCCTGTATCAAGCACTACATTATGCTCTTCACCTCTGGGTTTAGGCACAGCTGTGCACCTTTAGGCTGTGGGTGAAGTGGTGCTTGGTGGTTTTTAGTCCCCTGTCAACCGAAGGGTTGTGTGCTTCTCAGACTTGGTCAAGTGTAGCTTTGGGCTTTTAACTTCTATCTTAAATAATAATAATTATCCAGTATTGGGGTGTTTTATATAGATTCACATGCCTGAATCATTCCCCATCACCGAGGCGGGAGTCCCACGGTAAAATACAAAAGCAGTGCCTAAGTAAATAACAGTAGTAGGCTAAAAGAAAACCAATGGGCCTAAAACGTAGTAGCCTAGCTACATTATTATATGAAAATAACTAAAAAATAGTTCCAACCAATCAGCTATTAGCACCCTCTAGAACCTTCCCAGCAGAGGCAGTTCTTCTCAGATTTTCACCGTAGGTCGTGTGGAAGGGAGCCTCCCTGAGTGCCTACACAGTTTCTTCACTTCTTTCTTCGGAAGGTCTGACAAGAAGGCTCTTTTTAGACCTTGCAGGACCTGTGAGAAGAAGAGGGACCATGTGGATGACCAGCATAAAGATTGTATCTACTGTCTACATCCTAAACATGTAGTTAAGGATTGTAGAATTTGCAGGACCTTCCCTGCTAAGACTCTTAGGGACAGGGAGGCAACACTTCTTTTATGGTTGAAATCTTTCTCGGCTGAGGAGGATGACAGGGCCTCAACGTCTAGCTAGAGGGCTAGATCTCATGACAGCTCTTCCAGTGAAGGAAGAAAACATCACAAGGCTTCTCATGAAGTTTCTGACCATTCACAGAGGTCACCAAAATTTTCCTCTGGGTCAACACTGTCTACGCCCTCTGAGGTATCTAAAAGACCTTCAACCTCCAAAACCATGAGTAAAACCCAGGTTAATACTCTTACTCTGGTTTCCTCTCATACGGTTTCTGTGACTTCTGCTGCCCCTTTGTCGACGGCTACTGTCTCCACTATGGCCATCTCTTCATCTATTGTGTCTTCAAAGATCTCTACTACATCTAAAAGCCTGTTTTGAAAGATTAGTGGATGAAGAGTTCATCTTCTAAGTCTCCGTTGACGACAGCGTCGGTGTCCAGCTCGTCGACGAAGGTTCCATCGACGAAGAAGGTAACGATCCCGTCGACGACTCCTTCAGTGAACCCGTCGACAACGAGCCCGTCGACGATGATCCCCTCGACGATGATCCCATCGACGAAGAGTCCATCGACGATGATTCCGTCGACGAAGAGTCCGTCGGCGACAGCCCTGTCGGTGACAGTCCCGTCGACGAACAGTCCGTCGGAAACAGCCCTGTCGGCGACAGTCCCGTCGACAAGGAGCACGTCGATGACCATCCCATCGACGACGAAATGCCCGTCGACGAGGAGTTTGTCAACGACGATTCCACCAGTTTCACAAACTACGCCTATTTCTTATACTCATTTTTAACTGAAGACTTACCACAGACAGGATTATAGCAAGATATCTCCTCTTCTGCCGTCTCATTTCCTAGAGAGTTATGTTGAAGTTGAGCACTTTGATGAGGAAGATGATGAGGGACCGTTCGGCAAAGCTTGCCACCCCTCAGAACTTCACATAAAATGCCAAGATGATGATGAGTAAGAGGATTACCAGGAACACTATTACCAGGAAGACCTCTCTACACCACATCACAGACCAGACAGGGAGTTGGGTCATAGAGACATGAGTCATCTTCCTCCTTCACTCATACAAGATTTCCAGGCCATGCTGGCGGATTACCGTCAACGTTTTCCCCCACAACACCTGGCCCTGACATGCCGCCTTTACCTTCTAAAGTAACAGTCTCGCTGCCACAGACGGAGGTTCCTGGGATTCGCCACCTCACCCTTCTGGCTCAGTACCACAAACACACCATGATACTTCTTCCTCGGACGAGGAAGAGGTCGTAGAGGCTGTATTGCCTGACAAAGGCACTAGTGTGGATCCTTAGGATGATTATATCATACCAATGCCTTCTCCACCCATTCCTCAGCCTTCAGAGTCTCCCCCTGAGCATATTGACGGTTTTCACAACCTGATGCAACGTGGTGCAACCAGATTTCAGTTACCAGTCACTGTAGAACACACGGATTGCTTCTTACATGATTTTAAAGAAGAGTACAGGAAAGTCACAAGAGCGATTCCCATCATTGATTATATTTGGAATGAAGGGATAAAAATTATGAAGACGCTTGCCTCTATACCGGCAGTCCTCCCTTGCATCTAGAAAAAGTACTGTGCTCCTCCAGACACTCCATCTTGTCTGATTGGTCATCCTCGACCAGATTCAGTAATATCGCAAGCCGCCCAACAGAGATCAAAAAATCCAGCCATGCCAATATCGAAGCCGCTGGATAAGGAAGGACGGAGGTTGGACCTTATAGGGAAAAAGTTTTCTACTATGGCAGCAGCGTCCATTAAAGCAGCAAATTCTTTGGCCATACTTGGCCGTTATGATCACCAGATGTGGTCAGATTTGGCGGAATTTATGGACCTGATCCCTGAGGACTGTAAACAAGACGCAAGGAAGATACTTTTGGAGGGAGAATGAGCCGCATCTGATATCATAGACCGTGCTCTGGACATCACTAATACCAACTTTAGACAACTCGCTGGTGCTGCAGTACTTAGACGCCAAGGATGTTTTAAAGCAACATCTTTTAGGCCAGAGGTACAAACAAAATTTTTAGACATGCCCTATGATGGTGATTACTTATTCAGAAAACACATAGATGCGGCCCTCCTTGCTATAAAGACGTATACAGATACGGCTAAATCATTGGCCGCTCTTCAATACAGGCGTGGATCTTTCCAAGGTGCAAGAGGTTGTGGCTTTACATCAAGAGGAGGCTATCAAAATCAACAGAATAGACAATATCAGACACAGTATAGACAGCCCCACGGCCAATCATCCTACAGACAATCCTCCTCAACATGTTTCTCCCTCCAGAGCGGACAAAATCGATCGAACAATCAGGGTCGCAATACCAACAGAAAACAATGAGTTATGCAGGACGCCAGTCATCCCTCCCTCCCTCCCTCCCCGTGGGACCGAAAATTTCAGCTTTTGCTCACAAGTGGCAACAAATCACTTCAGATCGATGGGTTCTCGACCTAGTCGGTCACACCCTGGAATTCATGGAATGGCCACCTACTACCTGGCCCAGGGGTTCCCCTCCCTCTCCCCCTCGTCTTCACTTACTGTTCAAAGAACCCTTAAAAATGCTCTGCAAAAATGCAATAGAGAAGGTTCCATCATCTAAAAAGGGAACCGGGTTCTATTCTCATATCTTCCTCATCAAAAAACAATCAGTAGAGTGGCACCCGATTCTGGACCTCCGCAAGTTTCCGGATGGTTACGCTCGCCGAAGTTTTGAGCTGCCTAAGCAAAGGGGAGTTTATGGCTTCTCTGGATCTGGAGGACGCGTACTTTCACATCCCTATACATCCCAAACAGCGCAAATACCTTCGATTCACAGTGGCTGGTGTCCATTATCAATTCCAGGTGCTTCTGTTCGGACTGAAATCGGCACCAAGGATCTTCATGAAATGTCTCGCACCAGTGGCAGCGACTCTGACATCTCAAGGAATACAAGTGTTTCCTTATCTCGACGATTGGTTGCTCAAAGGTCCTTCGGAGCAGACAACCGAAGGCGCTATTTCAACATGCCTGCATCTCTTTTCAACGTTAGGCCTCACTCTCAACGAAAACAAGTCACAGTTACGTCCTCTCCAAGTGATTCCTTTTCTGGGACCAATGCTAGACACCATACAGTGCAAAGCATTCTTTTCAAAAGACCGCCAGCTACGTCTGCAAAAATTGGCAATATCAATCTCAAAAAAGAAAGTCTGTTTCTGTCCGGATATTCGCTTCTCTCCTGGGGATGTGCTCATCTGTGATAAACCTTGTACAGTTGGCATGGCTCAGAATGAGACCTCTGCAAGAGGATTTGCATCTGCAATGGTAGCAAGCAGTAGGGTCATTCGACGACTCCATCAGGGTCATATCGCACATGATAGACTCTCTGCATTGGTGGTCTCAGACGGCGAACTTGATTCCGGGTCTTACTTTTCTCCCAACTCCTCCAGAATTTGTTCTAACAACAGTCACTTCCATGGATGGATGGGGAGGCCATCTTCAAGACTTGCAGATTCAAGGAAGATGGTCCCAAGAATACCGTCAACAACATATCAACAGATTGGAGCTTTGCGCCATCTTTCTTTCTCTACAGGCTTTTCTCCCTAGGATTGCAGGCTCCTCAGAGCTGGTCCGTACCGACAATATGACCAGCATATATTACATCAATAAACAAGGGGGAACAAGGTCACTGTTTCTTTAGCAGGAGGCTCAGGAACTGTGGGAGTGGGTTACAGCCCACAGGAGAACCTTAAGAGCAGAACACGTTCAGGGGCTTCAAAACACTCTGGCCGACACCCTGAGCAGGTCTCTCTCGGGCTGTCAGGAATGGGAACTGGAGCAGAAGCAAGTGCACAGAATCTTCCAAATTTGGGGTAAACCAGCACGGATTTGTTTGCGACAAGAGAGAACAGGAAATGCCAATATTACGCCAGCAGGTTCCCTCAAGAGGAATCAAGGGGGAATGCCCTGTCCATGCGATGTTCAGGGATTTGTGCGTACGCTTTTCGCCCAATACCATTGATTCCGAGGGTGCCACACAAAATGAAGATGGAGGGTTGCCGTCTCATCTTGATTGCACCCCAGTGGCCAAGACAATATTGGTTCCAGGAGCTGTTTCTACTCTCTCAGGGCAAGCCCATCCGTCTAATACCAACACTCATGATGTTGTCAAGGGACAGCGGTCAAATACTTCATCCAGATCCACAGTTGCTGCGCTTGCACGCATGGCTCCTGATTTCTTAGAATTCAAGGGTTTGAACATCTCTCAGGACTGTCGTGAAATTTTGGCTAAGTCTTGTGCGCAGAGCACAGTCAAAACGTATCGCTTAAAGTGGAAACACTTTTGTCATTGGTGCGCGGTGAATGATGTCCACCCTATTCAAGCTCCAGTGGAACAAATTCTTCCTTATTTATTATCTCTGGCCAAAACTGGGCTTGTGTTTTCATCGATTAACGTTCATCTGGCTGCACTCTCCTGATTCAGGAAAAGAGGTATAATAAACCTTCGCTCTGTTCCTCTTCGCTTGTCAAGCAATTTATGAAAGGACTCTTCTGAGTTTTTTCCGCCAATACGTTCACCTCCTCCGGAGTGGGAGCTGAATACTGTGTTGTCTCAATTGATGAGAAGACCATTTGAGCCCATCCACAAGGCTGATCTCAAGTTTTTCACATGGAAGGTTGTTATTTTGCTGGCTCTTACATCGGCTCGAAGGGTTAGTGAAATCCAAGCTTTCACTATCGCAGAACCTTTTCTACTTTTCTCTAAGGATTATGTGACTCTTCAAACAAATCCCAAAATAATCCCTAAAGCACTGTCTCAATTTCACTTAAATGAACCAATAAAGCTTAAAGTGTTCTTTCCGGATCCATCCACGCCAGCCGAGAGCATTACACTCACTCGACGTCAAAAGTTGTTTTAAAGTTCTATCTACAGAAAACTAAGGACATCAGGTGATTCATCCAATTGTTCATAGCCTATGGTCAAGCCACACTTGGGACTGCAGTAACAAAGGCAACTATAGCTAGATGGCTGGCTATTTCAATTCATTTCTGTCATGACAAAGCCAACAAATCTTTACAAAGAAAGGTCAAAGCGCATTCAACCAGAACTATGGCAACTTCTGCTGCACTGTTTGCTGGAGTAACTTTGGAAAATATCTGTTGTGCTGCGACATGAAAGAATGTCCACACGTTCACGAGACACTTCTGTCTGCAATCTGCACAGCAGGACGATGCAGCTGTAGGACAAGCGATTCTTCGACATCTTTTTCACTAAGGTCAGATTCAGGTAGACAGTGGTACGGGCAAGACAGGAGCACGCAGTATTCGAGTTCCAAATAGGATTTCATCTCTACTATGGATTAGTGCCACAACAGTAAAAGAAATACCTACAGAAATCCTCTTAAATCTTTGAGAAGGGACACTTATAAGATGCTGACCTTTGAAGCACTCACCATTGCACCAATGAGTCATACATAGCTATCCGTCTTAGCCCCTGAACACGTATACTGAACTTACAACTATTACCACTACCTGCCAGCACCCAGTGTCACGGATACATCGCACATCACATTACATTGAACGTGACGTGGATTTGAGTCCCTTGAGAACTCATGTCAGATTAAACCATTTAACAGTACCTAATCACCAATTGAAAATACAGAACTCCTGATAAAGGCCACTCGCCGAAACGCGTTGGATTCGGTTTTGTATTGAGAGATAAAAATCAATTGTTGTGATATGTACCAGATCATGTATCAGAAATTCTTGTGATCATCTGTATATTTATGTATATAAAAAAAAATTCTTTGCTAAAAAAATTGTACAAACTGTAAAAACAAGAGAATTTTTTTTAGATCATCTGTGAAAGAAAAAAAGATAATTAAAAAGAAGTTTTATAAATTCACATATCATGGTGGTAGTCAATCTCTCAAATAACAATGTGTGATAGAATTTAGGAAATATACACATAACCCGGTGTACAGGCCAGTTTTTCAGCAGATTCAGGTATTTATCATGATATACTACAATGCTTTTATGTGATATACATATATATATTTGTTATATGGTTATTACTTTCAATATATGCCGGTTCCTTATATGTTTAATCTTGCCTTCTATAGGAAATATTTCTTAAACATGCGTTAAATGTATTTGAAGGTGGTTCAAGTTTTAAATGTTCCAACCTTTATTGATGTGTTTTGAGAGTTTATGAACCCTGTCTCCCACCATCCGCAAATGACACTGTTTTGGCTTACTGCTTGCTATTCTGATTCAGGCATGTGAATCTATGAAAGATACCCCAATACTGGACAAGAAAACAAGTTACTTACCTGTAACTACAGTTATCCGGCATTAGTATCTTTCATAGATTCACATGCACCCACCCTCCTCCCCATGGCAAGACAGTTCTTTGTTTGGGAAACTTACTTCCCACTTGTGTCAAGAAAATCTGAGTAGAACTGCCTCTGCTGGGAAGGTTCAAGAGGGTGCTGGAAGCTGATTGGTTGGAACTATTTTTTAGTTCTTTTCATATAATAATGCAGATAGGCTACTAAGTTTTAGGCCTGTTGGCTTTCTTTTAGCCTACTACTGTTATTTACTTAGGCACTGCTTTTGTATTTTACTGTGGGACTCCCGACTCGGCAACGGGGAGTGATTCAGGCATGTGAATCTATGAAAGATGCCAATACTGGATAACTACAGTTACTTAAGCTTAAGCCTCTCTCTACTCCCTAGCAGGAGGTGCTAATATTACCCATCTCAATGGTACTCATCTTTTCAATCTGAAAGGATAAATTAGCAACGCAAGGTTCTGAGACATGCAGGGGTCATATAATTTTTACTGTATTTGTGTGGCTCACTGTTGGCACTTGTGTAGCACTGTTGCCTTGTCATTAAAACTCCTTAAGGGGCACGCTTACATGGATGAGAACAGAGTCGGCTTGTGTGTCCTGTATGTAGAGAGATGGGCGATGTGCGTAGGACCAGAGAAGAGCTCTGGTCATGAGCAAGGGAGTTCATGTTGGAAGCTGTTAGCATGTAAACCAGAGAGAGCAGCTGTGAGCTCTGAGTGCATGCTTAAAGGTGTGCTCAAGGTCATGATGCGATTGGGGTCCTTAGAGCATCATGTGGCAAGTAGATTGAGAAATTAGATGGGCAGCACCAATATAGAGACCAGAAATAGGTCGTAGCTTTAGGTGCCCCTGGCTGGAAGGTCTTGTTAGAGCCTAACTAAGGAGTACTGTTGAAAGTTAAGAAGACTTCCAGATTTAGGAGCAGCTGTTGAACTGGATTCACTGCTTGTACATATGTGGCTGATTAAACATGATCACACATGTTATTTTCAAGAGAGGGTTTCTGGCAACCCTATGTCTTCACCTAACCAGTATGTTATCATGGAATAGTGATGGCAAATAGTGTTGGAATCCCTTTGAAGTACAGTGGGCTGACCCTGGTACTAGTGGGTGGAGGGGAACAGCTGCTTAGACTAAAAGTTGGCTTCAGCCATCTTGGATTCAAACACACAAAGACCATAGGAGTGTCACTAAGCACAGAAGTGGTAAGACGTGGGATGTATTTAACTTTTTTGAAGATTACTTTAAGGTCACCCACCAATTATATGTGGAAAAAAGAAAGTTGAGAAGATGAAACAGGACTAGCAAAAAAGTTTTGGCACCTAGGCAATACTCATAACCCAAGAGCAAACAGAGAAATTGAATCAATATGCATTACTATACACATACCACTTGTGATCCTATACCCTCACCTGACCCCGGTTGTCGGCACCATACCGAGTTTCACCATTTTCCGGACATGGACCCTGAAGCGTCTGTAGCGATCAATACTCCACTCCTCTGTCCTCTGTCATTCCAGGATCCAATCCCCTTCGCGAAGAAACCGGAAGGACACCCGGCTGACCCCGGAAGTCCCACCCTTCACCAGGATTTGAAAACAGGAAGCGGCGAATACAAGAAGGAGAAGACTGTCGGGACAGTGAAGGCGTGGCAGGAGATCCAAACCGGAGCAACAGCGGAACGAGAGACGGAGAGGGGCGAGGAAGAGGAGGAGTGGAGCGAGGAGTGGTGGTGTCCAAAGGAGGTGGCTGGGGAGCGGCCGCAACTCTCGGCGAGTTGTGGCGGAGCCAGTGAGTACGCACTACCAGAGAGCAGACACTGAGAACACAATACGTGCACTGTATATAGTATTTATCACCGAAGGTTCACGCTTTTCACTATAAGTTTTGTATAGCACACCATTGGAAGTATTTCACTACCCTTTACCCTTCCCCCTGTTTTCACTTCCCTCCAGCTCCCCAACACTATTTCCCATACCGGCGTTGATAACCCCCTTTCCTTCTTCTTCCTTCCCGTCCCACTGTCGTTACCCCTTCCCTCCTACCATCTTGCTTAATACCCTCACTTCCCGGGTTTCGGTAAGCGGTGCTCCATATTCATAGTCCGATAGGACTATCGGCTCCTTCCTTTTGTTTTCCCACACACCCTCCGAGGACTACCAGAGGAACAACACTACAAAGACGCCGAGGATCAACCCACTAGGTGTCCAGACCTGTACCTGAAAGAAGACCCGGAGACCTACCCGTTGGAGCCCGAATGTTTTGTGCTTTTCTTTATCTCGCCCCTTTGACTGTACTGTCACTAATAAATACCGAAGCCATTGCACACCTTATAAGGCCTCCGCGCCTGTTTTTCGGCCCGCACTACCCCCACTATCACAGGTGGTGTCAGAAGTGGGATCAGCCGGAAGCATGGAGGCCGCGGTTAAAAAAATGGCAGAAACACAAGAACATTTGGGAAGAATGATGGAGAGGTTTCTCAAAGTGGCGGAGGACGACCGGGGACAGCTTCAGGATGTGCTTAAAGGCCAAGGGGAGTCACATGACTTGGCAGTAGGGAAACTCACCGACGTCATGGGACAACTAAGACCAGTCACTTCCCTTCCATCGGTAGTATTACAGAAATACGTACAGGGGAAGATCCGGACTATTTCTTCACCAATTGTGAGCGGATGGCCCAGGCTGCCTCCTGGCCTGCAGAACGGTGGGGCCAGCATCTGGGCCCATTACTGACGGGGGATCTTCAGTCCACCTGCCAACAAGCGAATATACAAGGAAACATCCCCTATGAAGACATCAAGAGGTGCATCCTCAAGCGGTTAGGCATTGACGATGAAACATATAGAGTAAAACTACGACAAGCAAAAGAGGGGCCCCAGGTAACCCCCGGGCTTTATTGTTTCGCATTAAAGACTTAACAAACCGATGGCTCAGGCCTGCCACCTCTTCAAAAGTAGAGATTCTAGCTAAAATCTACCTGGAGCAATTCCTGGCCTCCCAACACCCTCCCACACAGAGGTGGGTAAGACAGCATGCACATCTCACTCTCGACAGTGCGGTTGACATCGCTAGTGCGTTCAGTCAAGCCCAGGAACTTCAGAGAGGAAAAGAAGACCATGCACCCCACCCAGGTACCCCAACCGGTCCCCGACCCCATCGTGGCCCCATATCCCGGAAACCGGAACCTATCCCTCACTTACCAACCCCTGTCATTTTCAGACCCCCAAATCCTGGACCACAGTGTTACAACTGCAGGGTTTACGGGCACATAGCCAGAATGTGCCCTCAAAGGGAAGAACCAATGGAGGTGGGGATGGCCCAGAACTATGTATGTGCAACCCCGAGACAACTTCCCCACCATATCGCTGTTCAGTGAGCGTTGATGGACAGACTGTATGGGCTTTAGCTGACACAGGGTGTAGGCAGAGCGTGCTCCGACCCCAAGACATAGATATGCCAGTTGTCCCGCTCACCGGCACGGTCACTATACAGTGCGTCCATGGTGACACCAAAAGGTACCCGACCGCTCAAGTACGTATTCAACATCCTGCTGACCCCGGAACTGATTTAACGGTAGGCCTTGTTCCCAGGCTACCAGAGCAGATAATCCTGGGAAGCGATTACTCTGGCCTTCCTAGTCTCCTCAAGGACACAACCAACTCTCTATCCCACTGGTGGGCTGAGGCACCTTTTTCCCAAGAGAACTCCCCCCCCCCCGGGCTCAACGACAAAAGAACGGAAGACCCATAGTCAAAAAAGAAAAGAGAAACAACAGTATGTCACAGTCTGCCCTGTCAGGACCGAAGAACACCCCTGGGAGACAGACAGAGAATTCAGAGCCTCCCAGAGAGAAGACCCGTATTGCACGAAGCTTGGGGAAAAGCCCTGGAAAACGAGGATCCCTTACAAGTAGGTCCCTACTTTTTCAAAAAGAACAACTTGCTATATACCGAAAAGGCAGACCTAACCAATTACCCCAGTTATTGATACAATCCTGTTTCTAGCTCATAGCCACTTGCTAGGGGGACACTTTAGTGATGAAAAAACTGAACAGGCCATATTGGAAAAGTTCTACTGGCCTGGCGTCTACCAACAGGTACGGGACTACTGCCATGAATGCCTGGTCTGCCAGAGAAATAGCAGATATCGTCCCCCGAAAGTACCCCTTCAGCCCCTACCTGTCATCGATATTCTTTTTAGCCGAGTAGGTATGGATATCATAGGACCCCTACTACCCTCCTGGTGCTGGTGTCGCTATGCTTTGGTCCTTGTCGATGATGATGATGATACCACCCACTTTCCGGAGGCCGTAGCCCTGCGACACCCCACCTCCCAAAACATAGCAAAAGCAATGATCTCGATTTTTGCCCGAGTGCGGTTCTCGAGGGAGATCTTAACAAATCAAGGAACTCCCTTCATTTCAGCCCTAATGAGACTCACAACTGTGGATTAACCAAATCCGTACATCCGCTTACCACCCTCAGACCGATGGGTTGGTTGAGCGTTATAATGCTACTCTCAAAATGACCCTGAAGAAGTTGCTGGCCCTGGCGTCCAAGAGGTGGGAGGATATGCTACCGTTAGCCCTTTTTGCTATACGGTGCAAGGTACAGAGCAGCACAGGGTACTCCCCCTATGAGCTCCTTTATCACCATCAATGCTGATGGTATTCCCCTCCTGTGCTTGCTCTGATTTATTCCCATTGTTCATGACGAGCTCAGCTCGTCATGAGTGTACGAGAGGTGTACCTCATGACGAGCTGAGCCCGTCATGAGCATCGAAGGTGTTATGGACATCCCCCCTGAACCCTATTAGACATGGCTAGGGAGTCTTGGGAAGCAGAACCAGACCGGACTCGAGCTCTCCCTGAGTACGTAGACAACCTTAAGACCCATTTAGGAGAAATACGGGATATTGTCCGACAGAACATGGAAAACGCACAAGCGTCCCAAAAACGACATTATGACAAGGTCACTAAAACACGAAGCTTTTCGGTAGGGGACCTAGTACTCTTAATGATGCCTTCCTCCGATCACAAACTTTTGGGGCAATGGCAGGGACCATACCCCATTCTCCAACAAGTAACTCCTGTTACCTATGAAGTAGAGCTAGATCATATTCGAGGTACCACCCAGATATATCATATAAACCATGTTAAAAAATGGGAAGGACCCCGTCCGTTCTTGTCAGGGAAGCCCCTAAGCCCTGTTTCCCTTTTTGATCCTTGTTTTGATACAGAGCTGACGGAGTCCCGGAAACAGGACCTCCGAGACATCCTCCAACCCCTACAACATGTCTTTTCGAATCTGCCCGGACGTACCCCCATAATTGAACACGCTATACAGACTGATCCGGGGAAAACTGTACGGCTCCTACCCTCCCGGATCCCGGAAGCCCGTAGGCCCGTCATTAAACAGGAGATAGAACAGATGTTACACATGGGGATCATTGAACCGTATATAAGCAATTGGAACTCCCTCATAGGGTTAGTCCCAAAGCACGACGGGTGAATACGCTTCTGCATTGACTTCCGTGAAGTAAATAAGATCTCGAACTTTGACACCTACCCTCTACCCTGTGTAGACGAAATGATAGAAAGAATAGAGAAAACCAAATATATTACCACTCTCGACCTGTGTAAGGGCTACTGGCAGATCCCCTTAAGAGAACAGAATAAAAAGAAAACAGCTTTTTCCACCCCGGAGGGGTTATTTCAATTTACAGTTTCACCCTTTGGACTCCATGGCGCTCCAGCAACTTTCCAAAGGGCTATGAACCTTGTCTTGCGGCCCCATGCCCAATACGCTGGGGCCTATCTCGATGACATAGTCATCTACAGTGACACTTGGGAGCAACATCTAAAACAATTATATCAGGTTGTACGATCTTTGGGGTCCTATCACTTCACCATCAAACCTGCCAAGAGTACCCGAGCCGCCCAAACCGTAAAATATCTTGGTTTCCTTCTGGGTGAAGGGGTTATCCGCCCTCAGGATAACAAAATCACAGCTGTACAAGGCATTCCCTTTCCTCAGTCCTGAAAAGACCTCCATGCTTTTTTGGGTCTTTTGGGATACTATCAGCGATTTATCCCCAATTTCTCCCAAAGGGCTGCCCCTCTCACAGATCTCCTACGAAAAACTATAAAAACAGAAGAGTACCTGAAAACCCCCACACCCCAGCTCTGGCAGGCTTTCAATGGGCTCAAAATGTCTTTTACTTCCAAACCTGTTATGGCTAGCCCCGATTATTCCTGCCCCTTTGTACTCCAGACAGATGCCCCAGACCAGGGCTTAGGAGCAGTTCTCTCCCAATACGACGTCAATGGTGATGACAAAATGATATTAAACCACAGCAGGAAACTGTTTTCACGCGAAAGAAATTACTCAGTCATAGAAAAGGAAGCCCTCGCCATCAAATGGGCTATAGAAAGCCTTCGTTACTATTTAGAGGGCTGTGACTTTACCTTGTACCCAGACCATGCACCACTGGAATGGATGGCTCACAACAAAGGACACAATGACAGAGTCCTCCACTGGTTCTTGGCCTTGCAACCATTTAGGTTTAGGACACTACACAGGAAAGGGACAGAACAAGGGAATGCAGACTTCTTATCCCGTTATCACTCTTCACCAACCCGTACAAGAAGGACAGCTAGGGGATGTGATCCGGTACCCTCACCTGACCCCAATTGTCGGCACCATACCGGGTTTCACCATTTTCCGGACACGGACCCTGAAGCGTCCGTAGCGACCAGAACGCCACCCCTCTGTCCTCTGTCATTCCAGGATCCAGTCCCCTTCGCGGAGAAACCGGAAGGACACCAGGCTGACCCCGGAAGTCCCACCCTTCACCAGGATTTGAAAGCAGGAAGCGCTGAATCCGAGAAGAAGAAGACTGTTGGGAGAGTGAAGGCGTGGCAGGAGATCCAAACCAGAGGAACAGCGGAACGAGAGACAGAGACGGGCGAGGAAGAGGAGGAGTGGAGCGAGGAATGGTGGTGTCCAAAGGAGGTGGCTGGGGAGCGGCCGCAACGAGAGTTGTGGCGCAGCCGGTGAGTGCCACTACCAGAGAGCAGACTCTGAAAACACAATAGGTGCACTGTATATAGTATTTATCACAGAAGGTTCACGCTGTTCACTATAAGTATTGTATAGCACACCCTTGGAAGTATCTCACTACCCTTTACCCTTTCCCCGGTTTTCACTTCCCTCCAGCCCCCCAACACTATTTCCCACCCCGGCGTCGATAACCCCCTTTCCTTCTTCTTCCTTCCCGTCCCACTGTCGATACCCCTTCCCTCCTCACCATCTCGCTTAATACCCTCACTTCCCGGGTTTTGAGAAGCGGTGCTCTGTATTCATAGTCCGATAGGACTAACTGCTCCTTCCTTTTGTTTTCCCACACGCCCTCCGACGACTACCAGAGGAACAACACTACAGAGACGCAGAGGATCAACCCACTGGTGTCCAGACCCGTCCCCCGAAAGAAGACCCGGAGACCTACCTGTTGGAGTCCGATTGTTTTGTGTTTTTCTTTATCCCACCCCTTTGACTGTACTGTCACGAATAAATACCGAATACATTGCACACCTTATACGGCCTCCACGCCGGTTTTTACGGCCCGCACTACCCCCACGATCACACCACTGTATTACAAAAACTTTGCATTGGTGTAAAATATATTTGCACCATTATTATTACATGGCTGAAAATGGAGCAAACTACATTTGCACCTGGTACAATTTGGCACAAACGTATTTCTCAGAATTTCTACTTTATTTATGTAAGAAGTGGAGACAATATACGTTTTATACAGGAAACATAATTACCATGCATGCCTTTACCGTGCATATGTCTTCACCATTAATTGCTTCACCATGTGTGCCTTTACCATGCATTCCTTTACCACGTACATCGGTAAGTATTGGTATGCGCTTATTTTAAAAGAAATGTAAGGAAATGTATTTTAAGTATGAGTATGCAAATTAATTTAAAAATGTTATACTAAAGTTTTAGGATCGGGATGTAAGGAATATAGGGGTAATGGATGGGAAGTGTATTAATATTTAGGTATTACCTGTCATACCTAAGTATTAAACAAGTAATCCATTAAAGTATAATTTTAATGTTTTAAAACTAATTTATGCAAATCTGATTTCAGAAATTGACAAGATTCCTTGATATTCATTTTTCACTATCCACCATATGAATTGGTCTTTACGCGGTACACAATGAAAAACCATTATATGGTGAAGCTCAATAGTTGGCTTAGGGTACTTTTGGGGGTTGGAAAACCTACAAACTCTTTACAACAAAGCAACCAGAAGGTTCTAGCGGGCATAATGGTATATTTCTTTTGTAAATTAGCAATTGTGACAAAACGTTACAGATGAAAACATTGCCACAAATAGCCATGTTTTCCTACTCGTTTGAAAAAATGTCTTTATTTCAATAATTTATTTGCGAAAACCTGGAGGGATCTACACATATGACCCCTTGCTGAATTCAAAGTTTTGTTTACTTTTCATAGATCTATAGCCTACCTGATTTACCAATGGGCTTTACACTGGTTTTCACCACAAACTGAAAGTAGGTTGAGAGCACTAAAAACAGGAAAAATGGGTTTCTCTTTGAAAAGTGACAAAACTGTGGTAAAAAAATAGGACTTTTAATTCAGCTCTGCTGGGAAGATGGTGATTTTAGAACAGTAAACAGTTTGTTCATGACATTTTAGGGAATAAAAACACACACTTTTATCTGAATCATGTTTTTCATATTTTCCCCCCAAAACTTAACATTTTACTATATTTTGTCTATTTCTCTGGAGCCTCCAGAGGAAACCACAAAACCCTAGATAGAATCCTCGGGAGGTTGGAAAAAATGATGCAAACTTGTTGTGGATACCTTATGTGGGAAAAATAGTTCCCACCCCCTAAGCTCTAACTACCCCACATAGCCAAAAAAAGGGCTCAGCTCTGGGGGGGTGGAGCCCTAGCAATTAACAGGTTAAATAAAGTTAAACATATTTACATACATTATTAAAACATTTTCACATGCTTTACCATTGACTTCAATGGAAGGAAATAATGTGTTTTTGTTTTTACTTTTGCAGCTTTACGTAAACTGTTCAGCATCTGTTTCTTCAGTCGATAGAGGGTTGTGGCCAAGATTGGAAGCAAGGAGGAACTGCGTTCAGGTGGGAACAATGTAATTTACTTTTTTAGGCATATTGGTAACAAAATGTATTGCAAGAATAGACAGAAGGAGGTAGATATTATTTAGTTAAAACATTTATGTTATTTAGTTTCAATCAGTTTTACATCCCCACACATTTTGTTTTACTATGGGCACTTAAGGATGGTTGTTTTTTTTAACATAAGTTTAGAAAAGCAGGAGAAAAATCATGTTAACAACTTTCTTCAACCATTTGAATTAAAAGCAACATTTACATTTTTTTGTGCAGTGCTTTTTGTTGTTCATCAATTTTCAAACAGGAAGACAAGACAACAATTTTGAAGAAAAAAACTCTAGATTGCTTTTCTTTTTCTCTGTCAATTTAGCTTTGGAAATGCTGTGTTTTCAAATTTTTGGAAAAATATACATTTTTCGGGTATTTTTGGTTTTTGGATGAGTTTTTCTTGTAGATTGTCAAAGAGTGCAACGTATAAAATTGATGAATCTTTGCCAACAGTCTTTCGGACATCTCTTTACTTTTTATGGATATCTGAGGCTTCAGACTACCTGACATAAATTGCACCATTCTCCTTTCCTAGAAACTTTGTTTGAATTTTTTAAATTTTCAGGAAATAATAGAGGTTGGGGTGACTTTTTTCTATTGAGTTGTTGAAAGAATTGTACCAACTCTATTTGCCACTATTGTTTTTTGCAACTCCCTCTAGGCAGGTCGAGTAACAGTTCCCCCATTCAATAAGAAATGTTGGTTTCCTTTTGTTGCTTGACTTGTTTAGACAACCAATCTACTTATCTTTGAAATAATTATGAATTGGAGCCAGTTTTACCTCGGTTTGTGAAAATATTCAGATTGTTTAATGGAAGTGTAGAAGTTATCTACACATTTAGGAGGTGCAAAACACAGTGCAATTAGTTTTTGTTGTAGTTATTAATGCAGTTAACTATTTGACATGTAGCCCTTAGTTAAGAATGTCTTTTGAATTTGTCTTTAATGTGCCTTGGAAAAGTGAAAAAAATCCTTAAATTTGTGTGTTTGTCTATAATTTGTAATTCAAAGTCAATTAATATTTCCCTAACATGCTTATTTATTATTTTTAAATGTTCTAAAAATTCTGTGTAAGTTGCTGTCAGGAAGTAAACCATAAACTAATGCGCTAGAGGTATTATTAATGTTTGCATATCTAGTATAAATGTGGGTGAATAGATGGGGAGACTTACTGACAGAATATCGACTACAGGAATATTGACGACAAAAATATCAGAGCTGAAATATAGATGTTCACAATATTGAAGTCCTATCTACATTATGGTAAGTACAAAAATATTGTTGTTAAAAATATTGTTTTTTTATGTTTAAAAAATAATGTAAAATAAATGTATGAGACATATAATTAAAACAAACATAGTTAAATCATTTGAATATGTTTAAAAATATACCTAATACATATAAGTTAAAAATAAATGAAACATATACAAGTATAAAATATAATATATATACTTACTTAATATTATTTATAAAACATATTTTAATAACTTATAAATTGTTAAAAAGTCATTAAAAAAATTGTAAATACATATATACAAAAAACAATAATATCAATAAATATATAAAAAAATATGTATAACAAATTACAAAATTACAATATTTTTAATCTTTTAGAATTAAATGATATACTACATTAACTAAAGCAGTAGATAAAATATTGGATAGCGGAGGGGATAAACTTACTATTACCACTCCACACAGTTCAACAGTAGGAAATGTTTTGGATAGCATAGCGTTAAAAATTACTATTCCCACTCCAGTGAGTGCAACAGTAGGGAAAGTGTTGGATAGCGTAGGGGTCAAACTTACTATCCCCACTCCAGAGAGTGTAACGTAGGGAAACAGGGAACTGACACGTTTCATTGAAGTGAACACCGTCCTCAACCTGTCCCAATCTGGATTCTGAAGCTACCACAGCACAGACACCAACCTACTCATTGCCACAGATGACATCCGCACCCTCCTGGACCAAGACCACTCGGCAGCCCTCCTCCTACTTGACCTATCTGAGGCCTTCGACACAGTCTCCCACTGCACACTAGTAAGCAGACTACACGACGCAGGCATACAAGAAGCAGCCCTGGACTGGATCCAATCATTCCTCACCTGAAGAAGCCAAAGGATCAGACTACCACCCTTCCTCTCCGACCCCACGACAATCACCTGCGGAGTCCCACAGGGATCATCACTGAGCGCGACACTCTTCAACATCTACCTGGCTCCCCTCACAGCCATCGTCTGGTAACACAGCCTCAACATCGTATCCTACGCTTACAACACCCAACTCATCCTCTCCCTCACCAAAAACACCATCACTGCCAAACTCAACTTCCAGGAAGGATTACAAGACGTCGCAGTCTGGATGACCAACAGCTGCCTGAAGCTCGAAGTCAAAAAGACAGAAGTCCTCGTCCTCAGTATCACCCCTTTAGAATGGGACATGGTGGCTGACAGCCCTCGGAAACCCACCTACACCCTCAGACCATGCCAAGAACCTCGTCATCATACTTGACTCATCACTCACTATGAACTGCTGGGTCACCGACGTCACCTCCAGCTGCTTCAACACCCTCCGCATCCTCCGCAAAACCTTCAAGTGGATCCCCCCGAGTCAAGGAAGACAGTCAACCACGCACTCATCACCAGCAGACTGGACTATGGAAACGCACTCTACGCTGACATCAACTAGTCCCTACTCCGCAAAATCCAGACTATTCAGAACACCGCCGCCAGACTTGTGCTCAGCATCCCCCGGCATGAACACATCACCCAGCACCTATGTACACTGCACTGGCTCCCGGTGGAGAAGAGAGTCACCTTGAAAATCCTCACTCATGCCTACAAGTGCCTACACAACAACGGACCCAAATACCTCAACGACAGAATCAACTTTCACGTACCCCAAAAAAACTCTACGATCTACCAAACTCGCACTGGCCGAAACCCTGCGAATCAACAGAACCAGAGCAGGTGAGAGATCCTTCTCCAACGTTGCAGCCAAGATATGGAAGGACCTACCGGCAGACATCAGAACACCTTCAGGAAGTCACTCAAGACCTGGCACTTCTGCTAGACAGTCCTACAGACCCCCCACCACCCCCAACACCTTGAGAATCTCACAGGTGAGTAGCACGCTTTACAAATCCCTGATTGATTGATTGAATGTTGGATAGCGTAGGGGTAAAAAAATACTATTCCCACTCCAGAGAGTGCAACTGTAGGAAACATATTGGATAGCGTAGGAGTACAAATTACTATTCCCACTCCACTGAGTGCAACAGTAGCAAAAGTGTTGGATAGCAAAGGGGTAAAAATTACGATTCCCACTCCAGAGAGTGAAACAGTAGGGAAAGTGTTGGATAGCGTAAGGGTAAAAATTACTATTCCCACTCCAGAGAGTGCAAAAGTAGGTAAAGTGTTGGATAGCATTAGGGTAAAAATTACTATTCCTACTCCAATAAGTACAACAGTAGGGAAAGTGTTGGAAAGCGTAGGGGTAAAAATTACTATTCCAACTCCAGAGAGTGCAACAGTAGGGAAAGTGTTAGATAGCGTAGGGGTACAAATTACTATTCCCACTCCAGAGAGTGCAACAGTAGGGAAAGTGTTGGATAGCATTAGGGTAAAAAATACTATTCCCACTCCAATAAGTGCAACAGTAGGGAAAGTGTTGGATAGCAAAGGGGTTAAAAATATTCTTCCCACTCCAGAAAGTGCAACAGTAGGGAAAGTGTTGGACAGTAATCAAGCCACTACTTTAAAAAGCCACCTTAGATCCTTCCAAAGTCACTAGTTACAGACCCATAGCATGCATTCCCTACCCATCTAAGATCATTGAAAAAATTATGAACACTCAATTATCTGAATACATAGATATTAACAACTGCTTAGATGCTTCCCAATTTGGATTCAGGAAGGGACATGGGACGGAAACTGCACTGATAAAAGCTTCAGATGAGATAAGAATGATCCTCGACAAAGGAGGTGCCGCGGTGCTCACACTACTTGACCTGTCCCCGGCTTTCGACACGGTCGATCATTCTATTCTTATTGACCGTGTTGGAAAAGACGGAGTCTCATCAAATGCCGTTTCACTCCTGGCATCATTCCTGACAGACCGAGAGCAATCGGTTTCCATGGGAACATTCTCTTCAGACTCCTTTTCACTACCTTGTGGAGTCCCTCAGGGATCCTCGCTGAGTCCAACACTTTTCAACATTTATGTGGCAGTCTTAGCGAGGGTCATTAAAGCTCATCGTCTAGCAGTTACATCGTACGCAGACGATACACAGCTTGTCCTGGTCATTAACAACAATGGAATGGAAGTTGCCAGTAACTTCCAAAAGGGAATGCTTGCCATATGCAATTGGATGAACTCAAACTGTCTGAAGCTTAACTCGGATAAAACCGAGGTGATGGTGTTTGGGAAACTTATTCCCGCATGGTCTCCCACCTGGCGGCCTCAAGACCTTGCCCCCCCCACCTAATCCTGTCACCAAGGTTAGAAATCTGGGCGTAATCTTTTACAACAGACTCTCATACACTCATCAAGACAATTCAATAGTTTCTGCCTCCTTTTTTCACTTAAAATGGGTCCTGCAGGGTCTCGGCCTGCCCCCTTACATTCTGATGCTCTGCACAGGTGCGATGGGGCCAGAATGGGGAAAAGACCGATAGGATCCCGGTCAACAGGGGCGTCCGACAGGGATGTGTATTAGCTCCCACACTATTTTCCCTGTATGTGAATGGTGTGGTAGAGCACCTGCTTGACGAACCAGCAGATGCACCCTCCCTGGGGGGCGTGCGGAATCCAGCACTGTTGTTTTCCGACGACACCCTCCTCATTTCAAAGACTCCCCAGGGCCTTCAGAAGCTTTTGAACAGATTCCAGGACTTTTGCTCAAAAAGAGGGTTGGTCTTCAATGTGGATAAAACGAAATATTTGATCATGCACCCTCCACGAAAACCTGGTCGTCCACCAGTCCTGAATTCTGTTCCCCTCGAGAGAGTCCCTGAATTTGATTTTTTGGGGATTCGAATGAGCGATGCCATGAGTTGGACACCCCATATTAATAAAATGACCCTTATCCACAAAAGGGTGGGGGGAGCATTGTTAAGGGAGTATCGCAACTCATCTAAGCAATGTGTAGCTCCAGTAATTGATATCTACAAAGCCAGAGCTGTCACGGCAACACTTTAAGGGCTGAGTTATGGGGCCTTGGTAACCCGGTGGTTTTAACTAAGGCAGAGAATACATTTCTGAAGGACCTTCTGGCTATTCCTCTGAGCACCCCTACAGTCCCGGTGCTTTTGGATGCGGGATGCAAATCAATTAAGGACCAGGCTCGCCTCCGGACCCTCCTTTTATGGGCCCGCCTGTGGAGGGTCCCCGAACTGAAAACTTATGCGGATGGGCTGTCAGAGGTGATGGGAATGGGCGGCTGGCATAAGATCAAGTGGCTAAGGGACATCAAAAACCTTTTGGGGGACTTGGGTTTGGGGTCTTGCTGGACTACAAAATCTGCCCCGCCGAAGGCAACCTTAAAAAAACTATATTGGGAGTGGGTCTCAGCCCAGCTCATCAGCAATCCACGTCACTGCAACTCCACCGCAGCTTATTTGAAAATCAAAGACGTCGTTGCCTTTGAGCCTTACCTGGACCTGATTACAATACCTGTTGATCGGGCACTTTACATCAAATTTAGAGTGGGTACTTTATCCTTAGGAGACCGGCTCTCAAGATGGAATACGCCTGCATAGGTATCACCACATTGTGCCTTTTGTTCAACTAGGCCTGAAACTGTGGCACATTTCTTTTTTGAGTGCCCCGATTACTCCCGCCCAAGAAGACACTGGCTCAAACCTCTTTGCAGACAATTGGAAACTCGCTAGCATACGGTGGCCTTACGGATTTTACTAACTGACACTTCCTCCCCCATAGTCTGTGGCGTTTCCAAATTTTTAAAATGGGCATGGTTGATCCGCTCAAAAAGACTGTCTATTTCAATTTAATTTCATTTTAATTAATTTATCTGATGTACAAATAGAACTCTTTTTCCTCTCTTTTTTAACTTGTAAGAGTTCTTTTTACGATGTGCTGTTTTATATACTTTTGTAATCCTTTTATGATATCTGCATATCGAAATAAAGCTATCAACCAACCAACTTAAAATGATCAAAAAACTTCAACCTTATCTTCCCTCAGACACCTGAAATACTTTGATTTCAACTTTACTAATGTCCCGAGTCGACTACTGTAATGCCCTTATGCTCAATGCTCAAGAACAAGTAGTCAATAAACTTCAGCTGGTCCAAAACGCGGCTGCAAGACTCGTCACAGGCACACCTAAATTTAAACCTATCTCAAATATCATTTGCAAACTTCATTGGCTACCGATCAGACAGCGAATTAAATTCAAAGCACTCTGTATTGCTTTCAAAAGCATTCATGAAAAAGCGCCTTCTTTTCTTAAAGATGCCCTTTGCCCCTATCGACCATCACACACTCTCCTTCTGCTGATGCTAACCTTCTGAAGGTAATCAAAACCAATAAGGCTACTTGGGGAGACAGATCCTTCGCAGTAGCCACGGCTAAACTATGGAACACCTTGCCAGGTAATCTTAAGAACATTCCTACATTACTATCATTTAGGAAGCAGCTGAAGACCTGGCTATTTAATCACTAGATTCCATCTTTCTCTTGGGTCCAACCTTCAGTTTTCCGTCATAGCGTCAAGACACCCTTGGGTAATCGTGCGCTCAATAAATTGCATAAAATAAATAAATAGCGTAGGGGTAAAGATTACTCTTCCAACTCCAGAGAGTGCAACAGAAGAGAAAGTTTTTTATAGCGTAGGGGTAAAAATTACTATTCCCACACCAGAGAGTTTAACTGGAGGGAAAGTGTTGGATAGCAGAGGTTTAAAATTAACATGAATATTATTTTTTTTTAATTAAATAACCAATTAATAATGAATTAACAATAAATTAATTATGAATACCAATAAATTAAAATTCATCATTACTTTATTACAATTAAATTATGTCCCACCCTATTCCCCTATAAACCCACAACCCGCTCCTAAAATAAATTAACTCAATTAATATGATTATCAATTAATCAATAAATACAAACTAATTATCAATTAATAACTAATTAATAATAATTTAACTATTAATACCAACAAATAAAAATTAATCATTACTTCATCATAATTAAAATACTTCCCACCCTATTTCCCTTTAAACCTACAACTCACTACGGAACTAAAACATAACATTTTATTAAAAATAATTAATAATTTCTCAAAATGAATATTTAATTTCCTATAATTAATTTACTTCCCACCCTATCCCCCTATGAATCCACAACCCGCCACAGTACTAAAAGGCTAAATTTACTTTAAAAATGTTTTACTAACTTTTAAAAGTGTAATGCATATATTTAAAAAACAATACAATACTTAGCAAAAATTATAGAACACATACATATAAAATACGTACTAAAATACATAACACTAATATAAACATCGATAATATTAGCAACAATATTTTTGCAAACGATATTACTGACTTCGATATTAACAAAAATGATATTTCTTACCTTCAGGTCGATATTCTGGTCACCGATATTCATGATGTGGATATTCTGTCCCTTCGAGATTTCTGTGGTTCTGAAAAAAAAATGGATAGTATGTCTGTGCACCAGATGAGGAGTTGATTTTGAAGTGCCACCCATTGTCCACATTTCTGTATTCTCTAGGATAACTATGTTATGAATTTTACAGATTAGTATTCTTTTCAGAGTGTTCTAATTATCACAGAGTAAAAAATGTTTGTTAGAAAAAGAAAGAGAGTAGGGCAGTGTCATATTCAAAGAGATATGGCACCGTCCTCCCCTTTCCATAGCACCGACACTGATTTGTGCTGCTGTCTGCGATTATGAGATTTCTGTAAAAATAGGGTGCATTGTATGTTGCGTTTCTGAGGTAACTTTCCAATAACAAGCATTGAATTTTATCTATTTTAGATGTTGTAGAATTGTGTCTGTTCGTACTCCTCTTGATCCTAAATAAACAAGTTTTTCTCTCAGAAAAAAGTTTAAAACCTCTTCCTACTTTGTATGTGTGCTGACAGTGCAGCACACATGCAAAGAAGGAAAGGAAAGATAGAATGATTTTTTTTCCCTTTTACTGCCTGCTTTTCATGGGATTAATTTTTGGCACTAAATCCTGTCTACTAATGTTAGTAGATAAGGTTTAGCATCAAAAAGTATGAGTGGTTGCATAGGAATGCCATGTACCAACCATATAACTACCTCTTGACGCAAAATAATGCAAAGTAGAGTTTCACGCTGCTATGGGTTACTTCTCCATACAAACCAACGCAAATATCAATTTGTGTTGGTTTGTTAATCCCCAAAAACGGGTCAGCATTGGTTTAGCATTACAAAAGTAACACTTACCCAACGCTAAACCTTTGTGAACCTTCGCCGTAATTTTGATTTTCTTGAAGCGGGTAGATTCTTTGATTTGTATCTAAGGTTACGAAGACATGTTTCTGCCTTTATTAACTTTGTTCTGGATCCAGCATTTATTTGTGTGGAATTTATGAGTTAACCTTGTACTGTTTGATATTTTCTCCTTATTTATGGTGTCTTTTCCTTCGGTTGGAGCAATGATTTTAGTTCTCCATTTTTAGTTTTGGAAGGTTCTTATTTTTACTATATTTTGTTTAGGTTTGTTATATAGTCTAAAGAAAAGCGAAATATGTTTTTACATTTGGTTCCCAGTCACTGTCCAGCACCTTCTGTGAGGTAACACTTGGAAGAGTGGCATAGTAAATTTATTTGCCCCAGTCACTGTCCAGTATCACCCCTGAAGTAACACTTGTTGGAGTAGGAATAGTAAATCTACCCCCAGTCATTGTCCAGTACCTTCCCTGAGGTAACACTTGGCGGAGTTAAAACAGTAAATCTGCCCCCAGTCACTGTCCAGCACCTTCCCCGAGGTAACACTTGATGGAGTTAAAATAGTAAATCTTGCCCCCATGCTGACTGTCCAGTACCTTTCCAGTGTATATTGTAGTTCTTTTTTATTGTTAAACAAAATCAACATTCTCGGTGTTGTGAAAATGTTATTATTCATTTAAAAAAAACTTACATTGTAGTCTAATTAGAAAACCGTCAGTGTCACATTTTGTTTTTCAAAAGCCAGAGAAAAAAATGCCTGCAAATGCAAATAAAACTATTACATTTCACTCGTATAGTATACCTTGCTATTTGTTGATATATAAATTGTGCAAGTTATACATCATTTCAAAGATTGATGGCAGTCTTTCTCAGTATCTTTCACTCTCCTATACTCTGGCAGATGTGGTCATGGTAAAAGGCAGTGTACCACTAACTATAAAATGGTGGATGCCTGTTTTCATATGATATTCAGTCAAATTAACAGATCAAATATCTTCCTACGTAGACTGCGCTGAAGCTTCAAATCCCATACTATCGGGGGACATGAACTAATGGGATCATCCAAAGCAAAGGAAGTCTGCCTTCAATCGTTATACTACAATTTACCAACACAAGAATCCTTCATGCACGGGAGGCCTAACAGGGTAAACAGACTCCTGCTGAAAGAACTAGAACACCTAAATCTTAGGGCCATCAATGGAAGAACAGACGGTGACACTCCCCCAGTGGCAAGCTATCACACTGATCTAACAAGCTCGCTTCTAGATTACACCTTTGTCAGCCTCGCGTTGTTTCAATACGTAACAGGCTTTAGAATGGGTGACATAGGGGGCAGTGACCACCGTCCACAAGAGACTACTCTAGCGACAACGGCTGCGACTAGTATTCATCCTGCTCCACATCTAGGCTCAAGTTATACAACAAATTATAGGAGGATCAAGTTTACGACAGTAAGAATAGAGTCCCTATCAGACACAGCAATCAATCTTTTACTCGCCTAACCTCTCGGAAAGAACATGATACGAACCTGGGAATGCTTCACAACTAACCACAGCAACCTAAAGGCAACAGACATAAAAAAATAAGGAGCTCTCTGGTGCAAACACAAGAGAAAAAGATAACCAAGGTTCAAAGAGCGTAAATAAAAGCACCTAAGAGATTGATAAATGGCTCAATATTAATAATAAATAATCTCTATTTAATGAACCAGGGAACACATTGCTCCTCTTATCCCTGCGGCAACAAAGAACTCAACTAAAGAGGCTGAAATGGAACATCAATAATAACAACAAACACGACTTCTGTGCAAAACTCTTGCACAATGTTAAGCACAATGCCAGCGATTGTTCTGGAAAACAGTAAACAATATCATACACCCGCATCATGAGGGACTCACTTCCTTTATATTAGAGGAAACCTGGGCAAGCTACTTAAACTCCCACTTCAACAGTCAAAGCAACAATCAGCACACACCGGAGCAGAGCAGTGCAGCCACCGACGGGCATAATACCATCAAAGGAAGAAGGGAAAGAGGCAACAACTACCTCTCTAAAAGCTCCGCCTCCGTTTTCCATCCAAGGGCAAATGAAACACTCAATTTTTCCGGCTTAATCCATCATGAGGAGGAAAGTCCACTCGCCATTGAACAGCTAACAATCAGGAAACAGATCAGGAAGGGAAAAAAGGAGGGAGTGCCAGGCCTGAATGGAATCCAACCAGCAATTTTTAAAGAAAGGCCGGAAGATTGGGTAGAAATACTCCTTCCACTATTTCTGGAAGTAAGACGATTGGGTATAATTCCAGAATCATGGCAAGGTTCACCGATCATTCCAATCCATTAAAGGGGTAGTAAGGTCTTGCCAGCCAATTATCAGCTAGTAGCACTGATCGACAACCAGGCTAAATACTTTGCGGGAACACTGCTGGAGGAATTGACAACTTGGGCTGAGAATAATGAAATAATCCCGCTGAATCAGACAGGATTCCGAAAAAACCCCGGCACGATACCCAACATCATGGCAATATCATTGATAACAGACACAACAAAAATCAGGAAAACACAGCTGCATGTCTGTTTCATGGGCTTCAGCACCGCGTTTGATAACGTGGAGAGGTCAAAACTCTGGTCCAAGCTAGCCAGATGGGGCATTCCAAACACCCTTCTATCAATGATAATGCTTTTACATACTGACACCTGGGTACAAGTTAAATTAGGATCAGGATCCCATCTCTCAAGAAAAGTTAAAACAACTAAAGGACTTAAACAGGGCTGAGTGCTGGCCCCTATGTTATTCAACTTATTCATGGCAGACTTGATACAGACACTTAACACCTGCAATTCACATGCGCCCAGACTAGGGTGCACCTCACAGTCTAATCTACTATATGCGGACGACATAGTCCTACTCAGCCATACGGCAGTTGGCTTGCAACATCTTCTCAATGGTCTGCAGGTCTACGTAGAAGAAAATAGCCTTTCAATAAAACTAAAAAAAAACAGGACCATGACAATCATAGCAAACGAAAAAAGAGCTACCAATGGCATCTGGGCGACAAACACATTGAACCAGCAGAGGCTTATAAGTATCTGGGAGTCTTCTTAGACAAAGAAGGATCATTTACCCGCCAACAAGAAGAGATCAAAAGGAAAGGGATGATCCTTGCCTTAACCATGAAAGGTTTATCAGCCAAACTACTGGGCCCTATGCTGAGCCCTCTCTTAGTGGTAGCACGGGCCAATATCCTATCTACTATTTCCTATGGGAGTGAAGCACTGCGCGGGAGAGATACAATTCTTCTGGACAAAATGCTTCTAAAATCATATAAAACTATGTTCAGGGTCCCGAACCATACCTCCCCGGCTCAAATCCGACTGGAGTTTTGTCTGATAAAGCAAACCTGGGCCAGCTATGGAGTATATATCAACTGCTGGAATAAAATCAGGGTGTATAAATAAGGGGGTTTACCCAAACATAGTCACTGGGACCTGGGCTCTAAAGGTACTAGGAGGAGGGGTTCCCAGTGTGAGAGTTGTATAATATACACAAATCAAAAATTATTCTACACAAACACTGAATGGATCCACACTGTTTAATTCACAATGGGATAATGTATACTGAATATACAAAACAAATTATCAAAAGTTGTAGGCGGTTGTACAGTGCCCCAGGGAAGGAGAGGGGGAGGGGAAGTGGTGATCAAGTAAGGATGTGAAGATGGACAGTCAATTGACGTGACAGTCAATTGGCAAAACTGTATTGGCGAATTGGATACAAAACAAAAGGACCAAAAGTTTGGCGTTTGAATCAAAAACGGCATACTTCACATAATACAATCAATGTTATAATGATGGCGTGAAGTTAACAATGAAATAGGTTGTTGTCGACGTTTCGACCCTCAGATAAATAGTGTGGCACATTAGTACAGTACGTACGAACAATTAAAAAAAATGGATTCAAACCATGATGGCGTGTTGGACTAATTACGTTGACTAGAGCGTTAGGGTCAGAGAACTGGCACGTGGGGAGGTGGGGGTTATCTTCTAGAACAAGACACAAAGTAGTAAGTACAATTGAAAAAAATTAAGAAAACCGAAGAAACGGCCCAACTTCACATAGTTACATGTAGATAAGGGCTTACCGTGGGTCATGCGGTAACGGGACTTTGATCCGCGGGTAGTGAGACCCCATGGTATCTGTTAAGGAGAAGTGCAGTGAATAGTTATAGACGCCCGTGAGTAAAAATCGGGCTGCACTCTAGAGGAATAAAAGAAGTCAGGGGACTACTCACTTGCGCCGAATGAATCGGGACTGGAAACGCCACTCGAACTCGCAGTGGCGAGCCTGGTTTCCTGATAGTGAAATCACCTTGGTAACCGTACCAAGTGACACTCGATGGGCGTATCGAACTAAAGAAAAGACTGCGGTAGTTCTCTGGTACTGTTACAAATACTCAAATGGCTCATATGCGTCCAAGACTATTTTACAGTCTACAATGAATGTTAGTTAAACTATATTCCAAAGACAATGGATATTATTAAAGCCCGGGTAATAACGGGCATGGCGTAAGTGAAAAATTACTCGATGCACACTATTTGTGAGTACACATTGTGATGCAGATCATAGGTAAAAGCCATGTAAGAGTGGTATATATCGTGAACAAGTCAATATAGGGTACAGCATAATCGGGACAATACATTGTCAGTATATAGCACTGTCATATTATACATGATGTACATAAAGACAAAATGTATGGCGTACCTCCCGAACATGGAGGTAAAATCCATATCACTAGTTATGACACAGTTGTAGTTGCCATGGCGTACCTCTCATATGAGGGTAAAGGCCAGTTTGGTTAATGCTGGTAAACGTATGAAACCAAAGTGCATTGCTCCCAAACGGGTAAGGCCAATCAAGATGCAGTATACATTGCATATTGGGTACTAGAGAGCCTCAAGGTAATGTAGCAAGTTGTGAAAAAGAACTATCATGCTCATTAAGGCCTGTGTCGATGGAATCAAAGAAGTACATCCACTTAAGTTCGCCTGTGTTAAGGATACTTGAGATGTTTCCCCCCATGGGGTCCCAGGACAGCTTTTTCAATTACCACCCATCTAAGGCTATCTGGGGGATGTGATGCCAACTTGAAGTGGTCCACTAAGGGTGCGCCCTGTGCCTCACATCTGATCCTGCTCATGTGCTGTAGGATCCTTGCTTTGGCAACCAAATTATAGTGTATAAATGGAAAAATGAATCAAAGAGGTGGGACAAGTATCGTTGTTCCCTAGGTAAAGACAATATATGCACACAATGGTCAATTGGAGAATTATCGCTCTTAACATGCATTAATTGCTCCACAGGCGTGGCCGTACAGTGCAGCGGGAGAGCGTAAATAGTGTGGCACATTAGTACAGTACGTACGAACAATTAAAAAAATTGATTCAAACCATGATGGCGTGTTGGACTAATTACGTTGACTAGAGCGTTAGGGTCAGAGAACTGGCACGTGGGGAGGTGGGGGTCATCTTCTAGAACAAGACAAGTAAGTCAAGGGTACCTTAATTTTTAGAATGGCAGCACTACAGTCACTAGCCCTGAACACCAAAGTTGTGATTAAGCCCGCGGATAAGAGCGGGGCAATTGTTGTTCAAGATGCATCCGCCTACGAATCTGAAATCCTCCGCCAATTGAACGACGACACTAGTTATCAACTACTAAGGTCTGATCCTTCCAAAGCCATTGCCCTTGAAATCTTGGAGTTACTTCAAGCTGGCCTCGACCAAGGCTTCCTATCTGAGAATGAATTCCAATTCCTCAATCAAAAACACCCTTGTTTGGCTACGATTTACACCATACCTAAAATCCACAAAAGTATGGTGAACCCACCCGGACGCCCAATTGTGTCTGGATGTGGCTCCATCCTCGAGCCACTGGGTAAATATATTGACTTTTTCCTGAAGCCCTTGGCTGAATCCACTCCATCCTATCTACGGGATACCATGCATACAATCAACATTATTGAGAATGTATCCTTTGACCCTCACCACCAAAGATTAGCCACATGTGATGTGGTATCATTGTATACCTGCATCCCCCAACAACAAGCTCTCACGGTGATAACACGATGTCTTCAACGACGCCCTGCCCCAGTACAAGTTCCGTCTGAATTCATCGTGGCCCTGTTAAGAATAGCTATGACCAAAATTTTTTTCCTATTCAACAACAAATTCTATCTCCAGACATCCGGGGTAGCTATGGGGGCTCCATTTGCTCTTGATGTGGCTATTCTGTACATGGCGACCTTCGAGGAAGATACTGTCCTAAATCAGGTTAACCCATTCAGAGACCAAGTTGGTCTCTGGATGCGTTACATTGATGATATTCTTCTGATTTGGAATGGTAATCAGGATGAATTATCCTCCTTCTTTACATGGCTGAATCAACAATCCGCACATTTGAAATTCACAATCCAATCTGACAATCAAACCATCAACTTCTTGGACATTACCATCTATCAGCAATCAGGAACACTACTTACTAAACTATATTGAAAATCCGCTGAAATAAACTCGTTGTTAGAATACAAATGTATGTATTGGCATTTATATAGCGCACTACTTACCCGTAGGGTCCCAAGGCGCTTCGACCGCTGCGAAACCCTTCCTGGCTTCCCTGAGAGATGGTCCCTTAATGGGTATCTCCAGGGTGAGACCAGGCATCCCCGGCGGTCTGGTGGGGCCGTTAGTGAAGATGAGGCAAGCTAATGCCCAGAGTTGCCGAGTGTGATCGCTGATCAGAGTGGGCACCGAGGCGAGAGAATTATCGAGTCCGCTGACCCTGGTCCAGAAACCTGCCGCACCGGGAATCGAACCCTGGTCCCGGGCCGTCCTCTGCTCTCGGGTCTGCCGCCTCTAACCAGTGAGCCACACTACTTCACAACAGTCACCATCCACAAGCCCTTCGTGACAATTTGCCCTTTGGGCAATTCCTACGAATCCGGAGGAATTGCTCCAACAAAGAACATTACTTCATCGAATCAGATGATCTTGCCAACTGACTACAACAACGAGGTTACCCAAGATGCCTGGTAAAGAAAGCGCGCAAACGTGCCTGGTTTTACCCCAGAGAGGAATTACTTTCGCCCAAAGACAAAAGTGACCAACAAGAGAAACGGATCGTCTGTGTAACCACCTTTAATACTAAGAGTAACAAGATTAAACACATCATTAACCATCACTGGCAATTGATATCGGACGATGTCAACCAGCCCAACACACCCCTACATGCTTTCAAAAAAGCCAAGAGCATCAAGAACTACGTTGTACGGTCACTACTACCGGCACCTGATCAGCCTACTATCACCTCATTGTGGGATCTGCCACCAGTTGTTGGCCATTTCAAATGTGGCCAGTGCAAAGCTTGTGACTAAGGAATTCCAACACCGTCATCATAAAATCAAGCTAAAGACACACAGCAACTGTAATTCCATCAACATTATCTATGCTATAATTTGCCCGTGCCAGAAGATCTATATTGGGCAAACTCAACAAAAAGCCAAAGCAAGGATCCTACAGCACATGAGCAGGATCAGATGTGAGGTACAGGGCGCACCCTTAGTGGACCACTTCAAGTTAGCATCACATCCCCCAGATAGCCTTAGATGGGAGGTAATTGAAAAAGCTGTCCTGGGACCCCGTGGGGGCAACATCTCAAGTATCCATAACACACGCGAACTTAAGTGGATGTACTTCTTTGATTCCATCGACACAGGCCTTAATGAGCATGATAGTTATTTATTTATTTATTTATTATTTTAGGTTTTTATAGAGCGCGTAGTCACCCTCGAGTATCCCAGCGCTGAAACCTCAGAATCCTAAGGGGGGGGGAACAGGGAAGCTTCGAATGAATCAGGGGAAAAGGAGGGTTTTGAGGGACTTCCTAAATCGTAGGAGGTTTGGTTCAGCTCTGAGGTTCGGGGGGAGAGCGTTCCATTTCCTGGCCGTGTTTACCGAAAATCTGCGGCCGCCGATGCGGGTTTTCTTCACCCTAGGGACAACGATAAGGTTTCCCTGTTCAGACCGGAGCGTTCTCGGCGGTCTGTATGGAGTGATCCAAGTACTCAGAATGGGGGGACCAGCGTTATGCAGGACCTTGTGTGCCAGGCAAAGGGCCTTGAAGGCGACTCTTTCCCTTATGGGGAGCCAGTGAAGTTTGCTCAGAGCAGGTTTAGCCGATGTTCTTGCTGGGGTGTTTGTGAGCAGGCGGGCTGCGGCATTTTGGGTTTTTTGCAGTATTTGGAAGGTGGCTTCCGGCGCACCGAGGTAGATAGCATTGCTATAATCTAGCCTTGCTAGCACTAAGCCTTGGATTAGCAGGAGGCGTGACTGGAGTGACTGGAGTGGAAGTAGGGGAAGCACTTTCACAACTTGCTACATTACCATGAGGCTCTCTTTTACCCAATACGCAATGTACACTGCATCTTGATTGGCCTTACCCGTTTGGGAGCAATACACTTTGGTTTCATACGTTTACCAGCATTAACCAAACTGGCCTTTACCCTCATATGAGAGGTACGCCATGGCAACTACAACTGTGTCATAACTAGTGATATGGCTTTTACCCCCATGTTCGGGAGGTACGCCATACATTTTGTCTTTATGTACATCATGTATAATATGACGATGCCATATACTGACAATGTATTGTCCCGATTATGCTGTACCCTATATGGACTTGTTCACGATATATACCACTCTTACATGGCTTTTACCTATGATCTGCATCTCAATGTGTACTCACACAATAGTGTGCATCGAGTAATTTTTCACTTACGCCATGCCCGTTATTACCCGGGTTTTAATAATATCCATTGTCTTTGGAATATAGTTTTACTAACATTCATTGTAGACTGTAAAATAGTCTTGGACGCATATGAGCCATTTGAGTATTTGTAACAGTACCAGAGAACTACCGCAGTCTTTTCTTTAGTTCCATACGCCCATCGAGTGTCACGTGGTACGGTTACCAATGTGATTTCACTATCAGGAAACCAGGCACGCCACTGCGAGATCGAGTGGCGTTTCCAGTGGCGTTTCCAGTTTCCAGTCCCGATTCATTCGCGCAAGTGAGTAGTCCCCTGACTTCTTTTATTCCTCTAGAGTGCAGCCCGATTTTTACTCACGGGCGTCTATAACTATTCCCCGCACTTCTCCTTAACAGATACCACAGAGTCTCACTACCCGCGGATCAAAGTCCCGTTACCGCATGACCCATGGTAAGCCCTTGGCTTCATGTAACTATGTGAAGTTGGGCAGTTTCTTCAGTTTTCTTAAATTTTTCGATTGTACCAGTATCCCAAGGTGATTAGTTCGTCCGTTTATTTTCAGACCTAATTGCTTGACCGACATCAAAGCATCCTTTAAAACTCATGCCTCTGTGAATTCACCCATCGGGTAAGCCTGTTTTACTTCAAGTCTATGCGACAATCACTTTGCACATGGTCCTTGTATTACTAATTTTACGTGTTCCGTTGCAGACACGCACTATGTGAAGGGACCCTAAGTGATGTTATTAGCTGACCCTGTGCCATTCTAAAAATTAAGGTACCCTTGACTTACTACTTTATGTCTTGTTCTAGAAGATGACCCCCACCTCCCCACGTGCCAGTTCTCTGACCCTAACGCTCTAGTCAACGTAATTAGTCCAACACGCCATCATGGTTTTAATCCATTTTTTTAATTGTTCGTACGTACTGTACTAATGTGCCACACTATTTACGCTCTCCCGCGGCACTGTACGGCCACGCCTGTGGAGCAATTAATGCATATTAAGAGCGATAATTCTCCAATTGACCATTGTGTGCATATATTGTCTTTACCTAGGGAACAACGATACTTGTCCCACCTCTTTGATTAATTTTTCCCTTTATACACTATATTTAGGTTGCCTGCCCCCCTTTCTGGCCCTGAAGAAGACCCCACAGCAAGGGCACGACTAACCCCTGCGCACATATCTGAGGGTCGAAATGTCGACAACAACCTATTTCATTGTCAGCTTCACGCCACCATTATAACATTGATTGTATTATGTGAAGTATGCCGTTTTTTATTCAAACGCCAAACTTTTGGGCCTTTTGTTTTGTATCCAATTCGCCCATATAGTTTAGCCAATTGACTGATTTTACTGTCACCAATTGCTTCCATCTCCACATCCTCACTTGATCACCACTTCTCCTTCCCTGGGGCACTGTACAACTGCCTACAACTTTTGATAATTTGTTTTGTATATTCAGTATACCATATCCCATTGTGAATTAAACAGTGTGGATCCATTCAGTGTTTGTATAGAATAATTTTTGATTTGTGTATATTATACTACTCTCACACTGGGACCCCCTCCTCCTAGTACCTAGGAATAAAATCAGAACATCAAACCCCAACACATTAAACCATCTCCTGTGGCAAGATCTACAACAGAAGGAGAATTTGCCCGCAAGACTGTACCTTCAGGAGGCTCTGGCAAACACAGTACTATCACCCTTATGGGATACACCCTGTCACCATTCAGTTTAAAAAAAATTACTGTGGAAGTCGTTGAAAATACAGTCACTGGTGGAGGACATAGCTGCTTTTTTTGTCAGAGTGAATGCTTGGATGACTTTGAACTCGTACAAGACCCTAGCCCCGCAACAATATTTTAACCTGGGCTACTCAAAAGCACTGAAATTAAAATTCCTAAAGTTACGACTCAGAGTGATGCCATGTACGCAGCACCTTCCTCCATGGAAAAGGATGCAGACTTTCACAGTATGCAGTCTGTGCAAAAACGGCTAGGGGGACATCATTCACACCATCTGTTCTTGTACGGAGATGCTTCAAGAAAGGAGGCATCTGCTAAAAATTCCCTTTAATCAAAGGAGGATTCGGACAAGGAGGCAGGCAGTTTTCGCCTGCTTCGACCTCGCATCACCACAATTGAATACTAGATTAGTTTGATTTCTCGAAGCAGCCCAGGCAAATATGCCAAACTGACACTAAAGCTGTTGGGCATTGGAGTATTTGGTCTATTAATTTACGCAGGGGGAGCACTAATCAATACAGGCGATTGTGTTACTTACATAGGTTGCTCCCGCATGGCTAAATTGTATTTTTAATATTGTAAAGCAACAGAAGCGTTCTACATTTCAAGTATAATTAACATTTTATTACAGTGGTCGAATATTTTACATATGGTTTTATTTTGCATGCATTGCAATGGTTTTAAGTAACTCTGCAAATAAATAAACTCAAATTCATGAACTCAAACATGTTTTTTTAAGGGTATAAAATATTTACATTCAAATAAATGTTGGAAACTATGCTTTTTTCTGAAGCAAAATGGGACTAAAGCTATCATTATTTTTGTGATGAAATGTAACCTGTATTTCACCTTCTTCACAGACGTTGCCATCCATTTTGGTTAGGAACAGGGTGTTTGCTTATGTAGAAATAAAAGAAAGTCTGAATTAAGTGTAAATAGTGTTTTAATATTCTAGAACTCAATTCTGCCATGTTGTGTTATACTGCATTCTTTTATATTATTTTTGGAACATTTGTGAAGAGTTGCGATATTTTACTTTGTGTTGCAGTGATATATAATAGTACTTAAGGGCCTTATTAGGAGTTCTGGTGGTGGGCGGCTGTGCTCCTGGACCTCTGAAACTCAACCTCGCCCGCCAGATTACAAGTAATTTTGTAGTCTGGTGGGTGGGCAGCGTGGTGGTCCAATGGCGGTGCTGTTTGAAGGCTCATTGTGAGCCTTAAACAGTTCCGCTGCGGGTCCGCCAATGCACATTTCTGCACAGGAAGGAAGGCACCATGTTGTTCTAGGGGTGCAAAACTACATGGGGCCCCAAAATGTGCCTACCTGCAAGCACCCCCATACACAGAGGTACAAGGGAGTCTCCTTTGTGTAGGCTCACCACCACCCTTTGCATGGCGGTGCAACAGCCATGAAAAGGGTGGCAGTGAGGCAACTCAAAATATGCTCGTCAGTGCCGATGTGGCCCACCAGCATATTTTGGGCTCAAACTGCTGTCAGACTGCTGCACGATCCTTGATCCTCGACCATAGCAGTGGTTCAGTGGAGGCCCAACCACCGACATTTTTAAAATACTGAGGGCGGTCCCGCAGTGTGGTGGTGGTCAGACCACCACCACAAGTACAGCGTTTGCATGGACTGCTGTAGTCATAATAAGGCCCTACGTAATTGTAGTTGTGTTGCATGTCAGTAATATCATGAAAACATTTGTAGGGTTGCAATGCATTGCGTTGATTTGCAATGTGTCCTGTTGCATGGGGATGAGCTTTGCAAAAGTTTTTTTTCATAATTGTTTTTTAATGCTTTATCATTATAATCATCTATGAAAATATTATTACATTTTTTAATCAATATTTATTAGCATTTTGTATGTAAATAAATGTGTGTGGTAATGGTTTGCTTGGTAAAAATCTGAGTGGTAAATGTATGCGTGGTAATGATTGATATAATATATTTCCATGTATGTTTGTGGCAAAGACATGCATGGTAAAGATGTTCATGGTAATGGTATATGGTTGATAACAACTGAGTGGTAAAGGTATGCATGGTAAACACATGCATTTTAAAGTCATACAACTATTCTATATATTTTAAAAGTGAACAATAGATCTATAATTGATGCGCGCACCTTTTTGTTCCTTTGTCAATCTATAAATAAAAACCGTGTAAATAGTTTTATCTACTGGCATTTTTCTTATACCTTTAAGACACAAGTAAATGGATTTATACTGAAAAAAAGTGTGTTAGTTATTTAGCAATGATTCTGCAATCCATTATTACTTTGTTGTCCTGATGCAAATACATTTTCTGTGATATGAAGAGATTCAAATTAATGTGCTTGTGTTGTATCACGCGAGCCAAAAAACAGAGCATTTTCAGTTTGCCCTACATTTGCACCAGAGCAAAGGTTCTGTATTTCTGCTCTTATGCTTCTGTCATTTACTGTGTTTCTACTCTTTGTTTTTTATATTTACTCTTAAATAAGATGGTTCCATCTTACGCCTATAACAGCCCCTCGATTGGGCTCTCTTCTGTAGATCCTACTCAAGGTGGCGCTTGTGTGTTCCTTGTATGGCGTATGAGCTGGATTTGTGGAGTTGCCTTTTCCAGTTGTCGCGCCACATTTATGGTACCGTTCTGGTTCTTTCAGTGCTTTTTATTTGCTTTTATGCATTTGGCTCTAACGTTTGTTTTGAATTGTTTTATTTTCCCATTATTCCTGCTGTGAAGGGGCCTTCACTAGCAGGTAGGAGTTGTTGAACTCCAGTTCCGCATTTCTTATCCCCCACTTCTTCCACTGGGCAGTATTACTGCCTCAGCCATGCCCCCTTGGAGGCTGGCCTTTGAAGCTGGCATGTCTGCACAGTGGGAGCACGCACTGGGCACGTTGCCAGCATGCCAAGGCTTGTCTGTGTCAATCTGTGACCGCGTGGCTTCAGGGACAGGGATGCTGCCGATTTTGATCTAGAACATTTAGCTACCAGTGTACTCTGATACCCATTGAGCTCAGCTACTGGAGCTCTGTGTTGATAGGTAAGAAGACGAGCTGCATAGAGTTAAATCTAGTAAATGATTTATGCACTCACTGCGTCAACAGTAATTTTCAACTCAATTTGCTATGGGGGCCACGGACGCACTCCTTGGTAGCTAAAAGTGGGCGCGTGGGCTCTGTGAAGAACTTTAACATGCATAGTCACATTTCTTGTCTTTTGAAGTGCCTGTTCTCTAACTAAATATAAAGTTGAAGTTCATGTGCTAGTTTTATCTTCTCATCTTGACTGTTTGTTTATTTCTGAAACTAGAGTTGATGAGGGTTATAGACTCAAACTGTCTGTGGCTGTCCCACTTGGTTATCTTACTTCTAGACTTGATCGCCTCAGTCCGAGAGGAGGTGGACTCGCAATTATATTTAGATACTCATTTAATTGCACCCTTGAACCAGTGGCAGACACTCTAGTGAGGTATCTTTTTTCATCCAGAAAAGTCTAGCAGATACAGTTGTTTTGGGACTATTGGTATATGGTCCACCTGGTCTGCATGCTGTTTCCTGGGAGCCTGCTGTCAGGCTCTGTAGCCGTTCCTCATCCACCCCATTTTTATAATTCTTGGGGATTTTAATTTTAATTTGTAAAATCTCTCCAGTTTGGCCACTATTTCAATGATTGAAATGATGATTGATTAATGCTCCCAAATGATTGTGTCCATCTCAGATAATTTGCCTTATGTGACTGCCAATTTTAATTGGTGTATGTCCAGTATCACCATCTGGATGAAAGATAATTTCCTAAAACTGAGTGCGGAGAAAATGGAGGCTCTAGTGTTCGGAGCACAAGATTCCATCTGGACAAATGCCTGGTGGCCGAAAGCATATGGCCCTTCTCTGTCCCTGTTAAGTCAGCCAAAAAGCTTGGAGCTATTTGTGACAAGGCTCTCAATTTTGAGGTGCAGGTTAGTCATACCACTAATACCTGCTTCTTTATCATTAGGGCTCTTAGGAAATCGTTCCCCATATCCCTACAAAATTGCGACACTCCGTAGTCATCGCTTTGATCACTTCACACCTTTACTGCAATGCACTATATCTGAATATTAACAGCTCCTCCCATAACAAACTCCAAGTGGTACAGTATGCAGCTGCACAGCTCATTTTGAATATTCCCAAGCATCTCTCAGTCAGTGAGGGTATTTTAGCCCTCCACTGGCTTCCAGTCAGAAAGCGGATCTCTTTTAAAGTGCTTGGTATCATCTTTAAGGCTCTACATCATAAAGGATCGAAACATCTGAACTCCCTCTTGAATTGGTATCTGCCATGCAGATCTCTTAGGTCATCTACTGGTAGAAAGGTGATTAGTCCCACTTATCATTGAGACAGATGCGGAGGCCGTTTCCTCTCGATTGCAGCAGCAACATTGTGGAATTTGTTACCTATTAACATAAAAAAGGCAGACTCCTTTTCTCTGTTTAGGAATAATCTGAAAACATGGCATTTCTCTTTGTAAACCCGTAGTCAGGCTGTCAGGATTGGTTAGTGTAGTGTCTAGCGATTTAGAAATGATGGAATCCTTTTTGCTCCTGATGGGCTCCGTGGAACTGTGACACAAGCATTAGAGCATAATACAATGGAGTCTGGTTTAGAATGTTGAGTGGCATCTATTCTACTTGACGTATACACTTATAATGAGAAAGGGCCAGGAGGAATTGACCCCTGATGAAGGGCAAGTACCAAAATAAATTTGGGTGTGCAAATTATGATGACAGTAATTGATGTAATGAAGATGCTAAACTACATAATGTGAATGATTAACGCTATATCATTGAAATTGATGATTGGACATCAATAAATTAAATCTGAACCAGTTACCCTCAAAAATATTGTTGTGATTATTCTAGACAACACATGTTTACTTCAGAGAGCATAACGTTTTTATAGGGATAACCTTTTTCCCAATGTGCAAGGTGGGGGCAACTTTCCCTTTCAGGAAGATGCATCACTGATACATATACACCTTAGATCAGTAGGAAATACCCTCCTGCACCCAAAAAATTGTTTATAAAGGACGGACATGCTGTTCGCCCTCATACAACATCAGGAATGTGGCAGCCTCTCTTCTGTCATCTTAGAATATTGAGCTCACAGTTACATACAGAAGAATGAAGACAAGTAATATCAAGCTCTGTGTGTGGTGTAGTCATTTGCGTGTACCAAGGCTGAGGAAGACACAACAACTGCTGATGAGGGTGAAATATGGAGCCTCAATATTGACAATGATGTCCCAGAGAGTTTGTTGTGGTCCAATCCAATCAAACTGGTTGTTCAAGCCATGTGCGTTGTAGTTGAAGTAGGGAACTGATGCTTAACACATTTGGAGTCAAAGAGGAGCTCCAGCTGGAGTAAAGAAGAAGAAAACAACAAAGAAATCTATGTATCGGAGACTGAGAATGTGCTGGGGTCAGACTGTACATACAGGTACTGCACTGCTATGCAATATAAATCCGTATATAATACGGAGCAGTAAGGCTGAAAGCAGATGCAGTCAGGTTTTCAAAGAGCAGCTATTTATAATCACAAATTGAAAGATAACACTACAATTAGAAAGTGTTGAAGACAAAGAACATGCAAAGAGCTGTGAAGGATAAATCAGTTATTTACTCACCAATCCTGAGTAAAGTGAGCAGGTACGACATGAGCGCCAGGGGCCACAACCTGGACCATGCACCGGGGTTGTATTTGACAGGTGCACGACAATCACCACAGTCTCCCATTTCTAACGAATAGTAAAGGGTGTTCATGGAGGTGAAGACTGTGGCTGTCTTTCCAAAAGTCATCATGGATGATCCACAGGCCAGCACATCTCAAGGCCTTAGAGATGGCTCACACAAACAGATTAAAGATGAACAGCCAAGCAAGCCGGAGAGAGCTCCACCCTCAACAGCAGCAATCCCCATAAATAGCTACAACGCTGCCGCTTTTCTGAAACCATAACTACTGTTTGATTCAGCCAAGAAGCACAATATTGCAACTAGATGTACTGCTTTGATAGAAACATTTGATGATTTTCTTGATGCACTTGAAGAGACTGATAAAAAGAGGATCAAGAATCTCAACAATCTTGCTGGTGCTGGTGTAAAAGAAGTGATAAAGAAAATGTGGCAAACTAATGAAGATGTCACACACCATCAGAGTAAAAAGGTGTTGCATCTCAAGTTTAATCCATTGCCAAATGTTGAATATTAATTTAATGATGAAGAAGCTAAGCATCTGAGAGTTATTGATGGATGTTTGTCAGATCCATTCAGAAGACGAATACTGAGACAAACTTTTAGTCTAGAGCGAGTGTTCATGGCTGCCAGAGCTGAAGAGCTTGCTGACAGACAAGCCGCTGACATGGGCCCAGAATTAATCCATCATGAGGGTGAACAGTAAACATGTTAGAAATTGGATTTTTGGTAGGCTAGGGCGTGGGCCATAGCCAGGCAAAAACAACCACTCTAGACAGGAGAAGGGAGTTACACTTCTAAAACAGCCCCTGCTCACCCCCTTGGTAGCTTGGCACGAGCAGCCAAGCTTATCTTAGAGGCAGTGTGTAGAGCATTTGCACATAACCAACAGTAATACAGTGGACGCACTACAAAAGGACATCACACCAGTTTAGAAAATATCCAATATTTTTATATAATTAAGACACAACCAAAAACGATAAAAATCCACATTACTACACTTAAAAGTTCACAGTTCCAAAAATACGCGGAGTAAAAAGGGTTCCTTGTGGGCACACTCCGTCCGGGCCACCACGGCGTAGTGAACAACAAAATCCAACAGTTCTGGCTGGTCGTGGGCGAGCTACGGTGTCGAGAAGACCCACAAAACAGTCCCTGTGAGAAATGCAGGGCGTGGAGGCCCTTGAAGTCACTTGAGTTGCAGGTTAAGCTCCTCTCTGGTGGAATCAGGAGCGCTGGCAGGTGTCGGTTGCTGTGGTGCGAGGTGCAGCGGTGCAGCGAGCGGTGCCCCCAGGTCGTGGTGCGAGCAGCTGCTCGGTGGCGGTGTCAGATGACGTTGTCGGTGAGATCAGGCTCGGGGTGCGAGATGAACGAGGTGCTCGTCAAGGTGCTAGCAGATCACGGTGCAAACAGTGGCGTCATCGTTGTTGGAGCCCTGTCATCGGCTGACGAACTGGAGTTGATGGCACCAGCGTCGGTAGGCCAAGACTGCAGTGCGGGATGAGGGCGGTGCGTCAAGTGACTTACGAGCAGAGCCCTCAAACCACGGTGCACGCAGCGGCATCGATTTCAGCGGTAAGAGGCGGCGTCAGGTGGCCAGGGCGTCCTCATGAAGAAAGGCGGTGCAGAGTGCGATGTCCACAGGCTGCGGTGCGAGCAGCAGCTCGGTGGCAGCATCAACAGGCATAGTCGGTGAGACCAAGGTTGCGGGGCAGCTTTGCGGCGGTGCCCTCTACGGTGCCAAAGCTTCATGTGAATCGAGGCAGTGCAGAGCCCACAGGTCACGCTGCAAGCAGCGGCTCAGTGGCGGCCTCAACAGGCATCGTCGTGAGACCAGGGTTGCGGTGCAGCACTGCGGCGGTACCTTCTGTATAGCTTTCAGAGCAGGGAGTCAGCAGTGGCATCACAGACGTTGTCGAGTTGGTGTTTTTTGAGTTGCAGCACAAAACACAAGTTCCCAGTGCTGCAGGTCGAAGAACTTGAAGACTTTGCTGTTCCTGAGACTTTGTTAACAGGGGGCAAGCCCTAGCTCAAGCCCTTGGAGAGACTCACAAGTTAGGTTGCAGAAAGTCCAGTCAAGGCATTTCACCACCCAAGACAGAAGCAGCCACTGCAGGTCAGCCCAGCAAAGCACCCAGCAAAGCAGTCGTTCCTTTTCACAGCTTCTCTGGCTCTTCTTCTTGGCAGTCTTCTTGATCCAGATGTGTTCTAAAGTTCAGGGGTCTGGGACCCAGTATTTATGTTAAAAATCCTTTGATCTTTCAGGCAGGGGATGTCTGTTCCCGGCCAGAACCATTTGGGCCTTCTCTGGTGTGAATTTCTGGCAGGAGGTGGAGACAGCATTTGTCAGAGGCAGACCAGGCCCTTTGAGGTGCAAGGAAATCTCCACCTCCCCTTCCCCCATCGTAGCCCAGGTCTATTCAACCCTTTCCTGACCTACCTAGACTATCTGGAGCCCCTCCGCCCCCCAGCCTTCTGTCATCCAAAACCCACACAGGCAATCCACATTCCAACAGAGGCGCAGAGGATGACTGAGCAAGAAAATACCAACTTTCTAAAAGTGGTATTTTCAAACGCAGAATGTAGAAATCACCTTCCCTAAAATATGCATATTTAGTTCAGGCATACTAAATTGTATTCTCTTACCAAATTCCTTGGGCCAGTTATGTTTATAAACAAACCTCCAATTTTGTCCTATGGGGAACTGGTAGCCTTGCAATAGTGAAAAACAAAATTGTTCGTAATTCACTATTAGGACATGCCACATACACCAGGGCATGTCCTACCTTTCATATACACTGCGCCCTGCCCATAGGGGTACCTTGGGCCTACCTTAGGGGTGCCTGACATGTAAGAAAAGGGAAGGTTGGGGACTGGCAAGTGTGTGCACTGGCCACGTCGACATGCCAGTTACAAACTGTGCGCAGACTCTACAATGGTATGTCTGAGGTACCTTTTCAGGGCTACTCATGTAGGGGGCAAAATCAGTGCTACAGGCCCACGAGTAGCAATTGATTCACAGGCCCTGGCACACTCAGTGCACTTTATTAGGGACTAACAAGTAAATCAAATATCCAATCATGGAAACACGAATCCATAGCACAATTTACACAGAGCACCTGCACTTTACCACTGATCAGCGGTGCGAAAAGTGCACAGAAACGTTACAACCAGGAGATCAGAAAGCAAAAAAGTAAGGAGAAACACGCCAAAAGATGGCGAGTCGAACAAAACCAAAACAAAAGACTGGACAAAAAGTGATGTCTACACTTAAAAAGAAGTTGTTTTAGATGTGGATTTTCGTTTCCACATGAAGGTAAATATCCTGTTCTTAGACAGATATGTAAATGCTTTGGGAAGGAGAACCATTTTGTGACGGTTTGCAAAGTGAAGGGCAGAGTAAGTGTGTCACGGTGCGAAGACAAAATGGCCACCAGAATGCTCCAGAAGCAACGTGCGACGCACAACCACAAGGCTAAGCAGAGCTCAGTTACGGCAAATCGACTCTGAACGACAATGATCACCATCTAAATCATAGTCAAACAGTTTTTCTGTATTAGTATCAAGTGAAAATAATTATTGTTTCATGTCGATGTTTATCTTAGAAAAGGATGCAGATGTTGGTTTGGGTTCTTGTGAATGAAAATGCCAATCAAAGAAAAATTGACATGCCAAAGCTCCAAAGTCATTCAAACATTGTCTAAAGATTACACTGAAAGTAAATGGCTGTTTGATACATTTAATTATTTATAGCTCTGCATCGAAAACATAAAGCCTGAGGCGAAATACAATTAATTATCTCCATTTCCGCAACTTACGCCATCGAAAACCAAATTGTATACATTGGCTGCATCGATCCCTTTAAAATGTCAAGGTTCCTTTGTGACGACAATGAAACACAAGAAAATGAAGGTGCAAGCACCCATCCATGTGATTCAAGGCACAGCATCAAGTGTCTGTTTACTCAGTTTCAGTACAGCTGGTGATATTGGACTGATTTACGTGAATTAAAAAACAAATGTTATTTCATGGTTTGGGAAAGCTTAGGCCTATGAAAGTAGAAATACATATTAATGAGGAGGTCCCTCCTGCTGCTAAGAGACAGACTAATTGGTTTTCACTTGCAAAAAGCTGTTGAAAAAGAACTTGAATCATTACTTAAGCATGATATTATTGAGCGTTTCTCTGGTCCAATATCATAGATTTCTCCCTTAGTAGTAGTGCCTAAAAAGGACAGTGAAGGAGCTGTTTGCATAGGCGTTGACCTGCGTCAGGCCAACAAGGCAAGTGAACAAGAAGACATCCACATCCACACATTGCTGACATAATAATGCAAATAAATGGTGCCAAGGTCTTCTCTCGCCTTGATCTAAACAAAGGCTATCATCAGTTGGAACTAGAGGAAGACTGCAGGTGCATTGCAACCTTTTCTACACATGTTGGTCTGCTTCAATATATAAGACTAAGTTTTGGTGTATTATCTACTGCAGAACTATTTCAAGATGTAATTTGATGTATCATACAGCTTGTCATGCATGCGTTCAATTACAGTGATATATTGGTTTTCAGAGCAACACATAATGAGCATGATAAAGCTTTTACACAACCATGTGGCTTACTTGCCAAAGCAGATTTGACTTTGAATGCAGACAAGTGTAATCTACATAAGACAAAGCTGAAGATCTTTGCCCATATCTTTTCTGATGGGGGTATGACACCAGATCCTCCTAAAGTAAAAGCACTGTCAAATGGTGACCCCCCCACTTGTCAGATAGATACAAGGCTTTGTCACTATGAGTGCTCCATTGAGAGTCTTGAGGAAAAAGAATGTTTCATTTAATTTGTCACAAGAATATGAGAAAGGTTTTAAGAAAATCAACCATTCCATTGAGAATGCTACTGAAATGGCATACTGCAATCTGAAGTTTCATACAGAGGTTGTTGTTGACACTATCCCAGTCTGGTTAGGCACTATCCTTGCACAGTACAGCAGACATCTGAATACTCAAAGGCGCATTGTGGCATACACAAGTAGAGGTATGTACCAAACAAAAAGTGCTTACTCACAATCTGAAAAAGAAATCTTAGCTGTGATATGGGCTTGTGAACATTTCCATGTATTACTGTACGGCAAACCTTTTACGCCAGTAACTGATAATCAAGCTTTACTGACTATATTTTGCAATACAAAGGCCAAAATACCTTCTTACATTGAACAATGGGGACTACGGTTAGAAGAGTACATTTATCAATAGAAACAAAAAAGGATCCCATTTCTATCACTCACTCTCTCTGTCAATACCATCAACCAATGTATATTTTTAGTGTAAGTAAATGAAAATCCCCCCTTCACTCTCAAGCTCTAGACTATCTAGGCACTGAACAATGGTTCATATAAAAAAAATGTGTAGTTTATTCAAAATTGGTAAACCTTGACATATTCAAAGTTAAAATATACTGTATACAATATTTTACCACAATTATATTAAAAATGATTAAACCAATATTCATACAATGTACAAAATATAATCAACAATTCATCTCAATATTATGTAGAGCACATTTGTGTGTTGTATAAAGGAATGGCTCTGATGTATTCAACCACAAGATTAACTATAGCCAAATATCACCAGAATTACAAATCTTTATCACAAGTTATTGATATGGCGTTTTGGAGGTTTTAAGTTGGTTCACCCCACCTTCTTCACTACACAATATTTTAAAACATAGGTTGGAGGAGGAGCCAAGATGGCGGCAGAGACGGACGTGTAGTCGCCCGGCTCCCCGAGCCTTTGTTTCCTGCAACACCATCCTGTCCTTTATCCTGCGATAGCGCTACCGCGGGAGGAAGAAGAAAGCGCGCTGTTGTCGAGGATGTTTCTCCGGTGTCCCTGCCTGCCTGCTAGCCGGTGATATTGGCGTGCTGACCTGACGACGATTGCCGAGCCCTGGGACCGGAACCCGTGTCACTGTGCACCGCCGGAGACGGCTGGAGCTCCGTGGGTTGATCGATCAGTGGCGTAGCGGACATCCTGTGCCAAGCTGCTTGCTGTGAAGGCACCTGCACTAACCTCTCCAGTGGAACGTGAACGTTGACCGATTGGGAGTCTATTCTGCTGCTCCTTCTTTTTGCGACGCTGAGGTGAGCCGCGCTGTTCTTTCTTTATCGGCGTGGAACTGGCTGCTGTGGCTCGCCTCCGAGCTTGCTCCTGCCTGGACCTGCACGAGGGGGAACTTTTGTTTGTTGTCGCCCAATGGTAGCGGGCCCAGACTGTACCGGGAGATTGTACCCCAACCGCTCGTTGTATACTTCGCCTACACGCTTTTGTGAACCCCTTGCTGGAATGAACATGGCGGCCGTCTCCTCTGAGGCACTGGTGGGCTCTACCTCGGCTCCTGACTGGGTCGCCCTGCATGGACTCGAGCGGTGTGTGGAACAGTGTGCTGCACCTAGAATTGTGGATACAATCGACCACCTGTCTGTTTTCACCTGTGCCTCTGTTAATGCCGCACTGGCCGAACTGAGGGCAGAATGGCGGGAGAGCTTTCGAGCGCTGGGCGAGAAGCTGGATAAAGCCGCACTCGAGTCGGGGTGTGTATCGTCTGCCTGCTTTCCTCGCTGCACCGATCGGCCCCCTCTATGCACAGATCGAGATACATTGTTGCCGCGCGACTGCACAATGGAGTGAATTTCTGGCAGTGGGAATGCTAGCGGACTGCCGTCAGCCTTCCCCAGCGATGCTACAGTGTTTCCTAGCCTGCCAAAGCTTTCAGTCTCGCCCTCAGCATTGCTATTCTTGCTCATGGCGCCGCTGGCGCAGCAACCGGTTCTCATGACTGCCTACGCCTTGCAAGCTACGACCTCATTTCATTGTATTCAGCAACTTCAGACGGACTTGGGAACCTCACTCCTCTGGATCGATGTAACTGCTTGTGACTGGAGGTGTTCATTTTGTTTTTGGGCATCTTCTATCTGCCGAGTGCGGCCATCTTACCCCTTTGTTCTATCTGGGGCGGGTCCTTCTCCGGAGCCATGTTCTAGGGGACGCTTGCGATCTGGCCAGGGCTAGGGGGACTTCTTTGTACGAATTGTGTCTGATGGGCGGGTGGTGACTCGGGATGGGACACTTCCCATCCCGAGTCACTGCGTGGCCATGTGCTGCGGTGCCATGTGATGTCTCTCCCTATTTCATTCTGTGCTTGATGATCTCTATTTTTGTTCTTACATGTAGGGTAGAGGGTATTTATGACCGGGGAGTCCGGGTGACCTAGAATTTGGCCCTCCTCTGGAATTAAAAAGTTCTCCTTTCTTTTCTCCCTTTCTTTGTCTCTATATTTCGGGTTCTTTATTGGGCGACAGGCACACTGCCGGGGGGGGGGGGGGGGGGGGGGTAGGCCGTAGCCTCTGCATGAGTGTAGGGTGGGGGGTGGGGGGTTGGGGATTTAGTTTTCTCCATTTTAATTTCTATGGGCCTTATTTTCTCTCTATTTATCTGCGCTTTTCTTATCTTATTTCTGTTATGGGTCCGCGAAAGGGATTAGTAGGGGGTGGGTGGCGATGTACATGGTGCACAAATGCTGGCTGATGATCCTGTTGTTTTTACTCTGAACCGCCATACTGCCTGGGGGGTGTTAGCTTCCACTGTTGGTTTCACGCGATGATGTTGCCTACTCATGTTGTGAAGCTATTGCACGGACTCAGTTCTCCTTGGTTACTATCCTTCACTGTTTTATATTTGGAACAAAAAAAACCTTAAAAATAACCTTCAATGCTCCTGCTTCTCAGTGACACGGTGATATTCAGTGTAACGTTAATTGATTGTGGTTTTGTAACGTGGTGCCACTGAAAATCTGTATTGATCGCACTTGTGCTCCAAATGTATCGTGGCCGGCCTGATGGTTGTGGGCCCGTATTTGTTCTTTTATTCATGCGCAATAAAGGTTTACAAAAATTTAAAAAAAAACATAGGTTTATTCAATATATAATCCTCCACTTTTAATATTCCAATGTGTGAAAATTTGCTAGCAATCCCAGTTATCTTGAGCGTGATATTGCCTCATCCTCTCTTTGCTGCCCACTTATCATCTGGACACACCTCTCAGTTTGTCAATGTTGGGATACATTGGATAAACATACTTCTTTTCTTATTCTGAAAATCCTCCCGTTCCTTCTCCTGATAATAATCTTGACACTACACCATGGGGCTCCTATTTTCCGTACTGCCTCACAATATCTCCTTTCTTTTTACCCCATCTCCATGATTAGATGTTTAAAGGTGTAAAACAGAAAAAGGAGCCTCTACTAACAGTATAAATGATACTCACATTTTCACGAGCCTCATTGAGCTTGCTTTGCACACCATCTCTGTAATGCCATATTTCTATAATTTGACAGCACATATGACACCCTGTTTTATTCCTTATACCCCATTTCCTTTCCTCACAGTGCAACATACCATGGGGGTGTACTCCCATGCATCAATACTACATACTGTGATTAGGCAGCATCGGTTCTCCAAGTCCGCTTGCCGTCCTAAATTTATCACACTCCTTATAGTTTAGATGCAGCCCTTCACAACACATTGCATCATGGCGGCGGCACTTTGCCTGGTCCACTTTCCATAGCGCATACCACTCCTCATTACGGAAGCGCATTCTTAGAAATGGAGTCTCAAGATGGCAGTGGTTTTCACCCTGTCCAAGTAGGGACCCTCGCCCTAGTAAAGATAAGGGAGTCACACAGCTAAGAAAACCCCTGCTCATCACCTTGGTAGATTGGCATGAGCAGTCAGGCTTATCTCAGAGGCAATGTGCAAAGCATTTGTACACACACACAGAGTAACACAATGAAAACACTACAAAAGGAGTCCACACCAGTTTAGAAAAATAGCCAATATTTATCTGACTAAAACTAGACCAATAAAAACAAAAATCCAACATTCAAAAGTCAAAATATTACTTAAAAAAAATTAAGCAACTTTAGTCTATGGAAATTATTTTATGCATTCATTTTAACTCAAAGTACCCTAGATGCATCAAAAATCAAAGATGATGCAAGGCACAGGGAGATGAGGTGCTGGAAAGGAAAGCAATGTGGCAGTTCCGTACAAAACAGGTGAGGTGATGTGTTGGTTCCTTACTGCCATGAAAAGTGATGGTGATGCGTCAGTTATTTACTGCTAGGCAGGTGAGGTGATGCTTCGTTTCCTTACTGTCAAGGGAGATGATGCATCAATTCCTTACTTTAAGGGGGATTGATGTGTTGATTTCCAGACATGCGGACTTGGTTCTCTACTGCGGTGTAGCATTGATGAAGTATCAGCATCGAGGGACGATGCCTCAAAAAATCCAGACATGCTGCATCGATGCATCAGTGGCGAAGCAGGTGCTATGCCTATTTTCCTGCCACAAAGCAGGTGCTGTGTTGAGTCCACAACTGCCAACCAGGTGCTGCTTCAGAGTCGGAGTGAGTGTCATGGACATCAGTGACATGGTGCTCTGGACTCACGCTGCGGTGATTTTTCTGATGCGCTGTGACAGCAAGCTGGGACCTGCGATGAATGCTGTGGTTAAAGTGCCAAACAGGAACCATGCCTTGGAGAAGGCAGTGACGATTAATTGATCTTTTGCAGTGATGCATTGAGAAAAAAGGATCTGGGAGTCGATGCATAGATTTTCTTCTTAAGATCACCAGATTCTACTTCCAAGGGCCCAGGAACTGAATTTTGCACCACTTGGCAAGTCAGGACTATCAACATAGGAGCCCAGGCACTGGTAGGTGAAATCTTTGATGACCTTGACACTTCTTACCAAGAGGCAAGCACGCACAAGTCCTTCGAGAACCTTGGGAGCATGATATGAAAAGCAAAGTCCAGTCCTTTCAATCCCAGGACAGAAGCAGCAAGCCAGCACAACAAAGCAACAGGCAGAGTGGCAGTCACTCCTACAGCATCCACGCCTTCTTCCTAGCAGAATGTCCTCAGTCCAGAAGCGTACTGAATTTGGAGTATCAGAGATAGAAATATTTATACCCCTTTCTGCCTTTGAAGTAGGAAAACTTCAAAGGGAAGTCTTTGTAGTGCATAAGACCCTGCCTTCCCCTGATCTGGCTCCAGACACACTACAGTGGGGGTGGACACACCTTTGTGGGAGGACAAGCACTGTGCTATGCAGGTGTCATCGACAACTCCTCTCACCACTCTAGCTCAAGAAGACCCATTTGCCTGATGATGGGCTATCAGGATATGCAAAGCACACCTCAGCTGCCTTTGTGTGGTTGTGTAGAGGCAGAGAATAGTTAAGCAAGAAAAAGCCCACTTTCTAAAAGTGGCATTTTCAAACATGCAAGATGCATTTTTAAACTGTGTGTTCAGAGACCCCAAATCCAAATCTCTATCTGTTCCCAATGAAAAGATACACTTAAAAGATATTTCAAGGCAATCCCCATGTTACCCTTTTGGGGAGATAGTCCTTGCAATAGTGAAAAACGAAATTAGCAGTCTTTCACTATTAAGACATGTAAAACACACCAGTACGTGTCGTACCTTTCACATACACTGCACCCTGACCATGGGGCTACCTTTGGCATACTGTGGTGACAGCTACAATAAACAGATGGGCCGTCACATATGGGAGCAGAGGTATTTATTCAGCTCAAGTATCACACCTGGGACCTCAGCCACAGCCTTTCCGTAGCGCTGTCTCCCTCAGAGTCCCCGGCGCTCGCCTTGGAACGCTGGTCGCGGTGACATTCTAAGTGATGTCACCGCGAGCAGCACCATCACACGCGGAGCAGCCGGGGGGGGCAAAGAGGGAGATACCACACATCCCCCTTCCCTGCGGAAGTAGAAAACATTAGATAAAACAAAGTGCAGAAACCAGAAGAAGGTTAAGACCTAAACATTAGGTAGAATGGCAACAGTTACATCATCACATATTGATCAAAACGCCTGGGAGGTCTGGTCACTCTCCTGTCGGGCCTGTGGCCTGGATGAGAAACACCTGACGGTCTCCTGACAGTGAAACCGCTAACCTTCCTAGGGCCACTCTCCCCCCCCCTTGCACCTTCTGGGACCTCAACAGGAGGGTGGTACTTTACAACTCTCCCTAGGTTCCATATTTTCCCTTCTTGGGTTTTGACTGCATTCTTGAAGAGCTTGGTGATTTTCGTGGGGCTGCTGTACTCTGACCAGCTTGCCTTCCCTGTGGGAGCTTTGATCTTGATATTGTCACCTACTTTGAACTCAACCTCCCGTGTGGCCTTGCGTTGGTCGTAACCTTCCTTCCTCGCCTTCATGGCTTGTTCATGTTTCTTCAGGCTTCCCTTTTCTTTGGTTCGGTCCGACCACCCCTTATGCCATTCCATCCACCCCGGGGCAAGCTTAGTGTTGGGTGTCCTTGCGCGGAGCAATTCGAACGGGGTGACGCCCGTCGTCTGATGCGGCGTGAACCTGTATGCTTCCAGACGCCTCCACAACTCTTCTTTCCAGCTTATACCACTTGCTTTGGCCAGCTGGATGCTCTCCTTGATGGTTTTGTTAAAGCGTTCGACCATGCCATTGGTTTCTGGGTGGTATAACGCACATCGCTTGTGCCTGATGCCTCTTTCTTCCAGGAAGTCTTCCATCTCCTTTGAGCATAGTTGCACTCCGTTGTCGGTGAGGATGTTGCTTGGGAGCCCCTCTCGGATGAATACCTCCTGCAAGAATCCGATGACAGTTTTGGTCGTGACTTCACTGACGAGTTTTATCTCTGGCCACCGGGAATACAGATCTACGAGCACTAGAATGTAAGGCGTTCGCAGCTCCCCAGTCATAGGGCCCACGATGTCCAAAGCCAGCTCGTCCCAAGGTCCTGACGGGGGCGGCCTACATACCATGGGTGGTGACTGTTGCTTCAAGACCTTGTCACTGTTACAACACGGGATGCACTCTCTGATTCTCCTTTCGGTGACCAGGTCCATGTTCGGCCACCAGTAGCTTTCCCTGAGCCTTTGCTTGGTCTTTGTGATACCTAAGTGCCCTTCGTGAGCTATCTCGACCAGGTTGTCTCTCACAGTTGCTGGTGGTACGAGTCTTGTTCCCCTGAACAGGCATCCGTCAACAATGGTTAACTCGTCCTTAACAGCCTGGAAAGGCCGCAGGTCTTCATCACGTTTGTCCCCGTGCTTCCATCCATCTCTCACTCTTCTGCAAACTTCTTCCATGGTCTTGTCCTCTTCTTGTGCCTTTCTCCACGTTTCTTCACCCAACGCCTTCTGGATGGTGCAGACATTCTCACACATGAATCCTTCTTCATCTTCATCTGTTCTGTCTCGCATTTCACTTGCTTCTACATCGCTGACAAGCCTGGACAGGCAGTCAGCTGCAAGGTTTTGTGTTCCTGGGACATACTTGACATTGAATGTGTACTCCTGGAGACTGACCACCCAACGCCTTATCCTGCTGGAGATGGCATCCAAACCCTTCTTGCTGAACACTTCTACCAGCGGTTTGTGGTCGGTTCGGAGGGTGAACTGCGTACCCCACAGGAAGTCTCTGAATTTGCCTACTGCCCAGGACACCGCCAATGCCTCCTTTTCAATGACTGAGTAGTTGTTCTCCGATTTTTGGAGTGACCTTGAGGCGAAGGCCACGGTTTCTTCTCCTTCCACACCTTCCTGGGTAAGGACCGCTCCCAACCCCTTTGCACTAGCATCAGTGGTGAGGATCGTTGCCCGGCCGGGCATGTAAGACCTCAAACTAGGGGCTTCCGCAAGAGCTCTCCTTACATCCTCGAACTCGCTCTGGCATTCATGGCTCCATCTGAATTCGCTTTCTTTTTTCAGCAACAGCCTGATGGCATAAGTCCTGCCTGCCAAGTTTCTGATGAACTTTCCATAAAACTCCAGCATCCCCATGAATGATTTGATCTCGTCTTTGTTCTTGGGGGGTGGCAGATTCACAATGGTGTCCTGGAGCTCGACCTTGGGACGTATGCCTTCTGCTGTAATCTTGTGACCCAGGAAATCCAACTCGGCACAGCTAAAGACACATTTGTTCTTCTTCACGGTGAGGCCCTGGGACAAAAACCTCCTCAATACACATCTCAGTCTATGATCATGCTCAACTTGGTTCTTTGCAAACACCAGCACGTCATCCTGGTAACACAAGACGCCAGGGATGCCTTTCAGGAGGTTGCCCATGATTCTTTGGAAAACGGCTGCCGCCGAGACTAGGCCGAAAGGCATCCTTTTGAACTTGTAAGCCCCCATGGGTGTCACAAAAGCGGTGAGTTCTTGAGATTCCTCGTGAAGTTTTATCTGGAAATAGGCCGAGGTGAGATCGAGGGTGGAAAACACCTTGGCACCCTCTAACATGCTCATCATTTGGGTGATGTTCGGCAAAGGGTATCGGTCAACGACGACCTCTTTGTTGAGTGCCCTCAAATCAATGCAGAGCCGGACTGACCCGTCCTTTTTCTTCGCTGCCACAATGGGCGCCAACCATTCGGTCGCCTCCACTGGTTCGATGACTCCAGCCTCACACAGTTTCTCCAGTTCAGTTCTGACCTCCTCCTGAATGGCTATGGGGAGTCTTCTGACTTTTGCCACAACGGGCTTGGCATCCTTCTTCAATTTGATTTTGTGGCAGTATTTTTTCAAACATCCAAGCCCTTCCCTAAACACCTCCTCAAATTCTCTTGTGATGTCAGCTTCACCTTCCTGTATCTCTTGTATCAAAATCTGGGGATTGCTGTTGGGATTGAGGTACACTCCTAACCCCTTTTGAGCACGCCACCCCAAAATGTTGTCCCCCACAGTGGATACATATACTTTGGAGACAGTAGACCTGTTTCTGTACTCAATTTTACTCAGGAAGTACCCTTTCATGGAGATGGGGCGCCCCGCATACCCTCCTGGTCTCAGGTCTAACCTCCTCAAGATTATCTTGCCTTTGGATACACGTGAGAACTCCTTGGCATTAATGATGGTTATTCGAGAACAAGAGTCAAACAATGCATCTAGATCAACATTCCCAACTTTTATGGTGTCTTTAGGACTATCAACTTGTTCCTCATCAACCTGTGCTGTAACTTCCTTACACAAAAGGTTTCTGGGACCTGGTGCCTTCAACTCTTGAACTTGCACAACAAATTTGTCGCTCACCACATTCGTTCTGTCTCTACTCTGTCTACTGGCCCCCTGCCCACTCTTGCAAAATTGCTTGAAGTGGCCCTTCTTGCCACACTTGTTACATGTGAACCTGAGGGCGGGACACTCCTTGTCGTTGGCTAGGTGCCCTTGTTTCCCACACCTGTAGCAGGTACCTTTGTATGACCCTCCCGGTCTGCTTTCCTTCTGCTCCTTGCTCACTGCCTTCTGACCCTTAACTACAGAGACAGTCTCACTCTCGGTCATCACCTCACTGACATTGGTCTTGTCATCGTTCTTCTTCTCCCCTGCATCCTGCTTAATCTCCTTGACGCACTGTAACACGTGCTCTACCTGCTTGGCTATGATGAGAACCTCCCTCAATGGCGGGTCATCTTTAAGCCAAAGCTCCTCACGCACTCGCTCCATCCTGCAGGTCAACACGAATTGGTCCCTAATTCTCTCCTCGCTCGCTCCCCCAAACTTGCACGTTGCAGCTAACTTCCTCAACTCAGACACAAAATCTTCTATAGATTCCCCATCTTTTTGGGCCCTCTTACCAAAATGGTACCTCTCCATAATTGTGCTAGTCTTGGGTAGGTAGTGCAAATCTAATTTCTTTAGGCTAATTTCAAACTCATTAAGCCCTCTTGCCTCCTGTGCCCCTAAATCCGGGAGATGGTCTAGAACTTCCTCTCCTTCTGCGCCCAAGTAATAGGCCAGCAGTGCAACTTTTCTTTCAAGCCCCAGGTTAGGCCCACACACAGTAGCATAATTTAAAAAGACTTTTTTCCATTTTTTCCATAGGATGGTGGGGTCACCTGGGTTGGTTAGGAAGAAGGGAGGAGGGGTCACACTTTGCATGTTAAAACCACAAACCTAAAAGTGAGCTTAGAACCTGGCAGCCTGCACCAACCCTCTTGTAAGGCTAACGGGGAGCAAAGTGACCACAACGAGCCTGTGCAAAGGAGGTATGTAACGGGATACTACTAAAGGCCACTGTCAAGCTAAGGCAAAGTATCCCTCAGGATCGAGGATACTGAACTTACAATGGGCTAATGATCAAGTTACAGCAGTATTCTAGAGTCTACATCCACGTGAATATGTGAACAGGATATTGAATGTGTACTGATAACTTATACAACCAGCAATATAATAGCACAATTGTTTAAATTCTCTTGCACGGCCCGTGCACCAAGGAGCTGAGACCAACTGCAGGCAGAGGTAACAAGAGTCACCACCAGTTCATGGTGTGAGAACGCGAAGATTTCTCCTACTGCCAGCACAGTTCTAAAAGAGGTGGCAAGACTCCTTCATTCACACCCACTGCCTAGTGCTGAAACCACCAAACAGTTCTTGATGAAACCATAAGAAGACTCTGTCCAGTCGCATGTATAGCAACAATAACGTGTGGTGGAAATTCGCCTCGCCTGCCGTGCTGGTTTAAACACTCAGTCAGAGGTGATCGAGGAGCTGCCACACATACGCTCGCCTGCTACGTGGGCTTCCGCTGCAGAAGAGACTTCTCTGAAGGAAAGGTGGGGCACACGGGTCTCTTGCCAGTAAACGTCACTTGAGCCTCAAAGCTTGCCGATGAATGACCATAAACTAGGCAGCTAATTATGCGCCAGGTCCCTTCGCGCGTTGCTCGCGCTGAGCGTGCCCTCTCCAGGTGAAATGCCCACTACTCGGCTAACTTTTACACATTTCCTGAGGTGGTTGAGTGAGTCACTCGCTTTGATTCCGCCTTCCTTCGCTACCATGCGGCGCTTAATTCACATGCTAATGAGGCTCGGCTTTAAAGTGAAATGACACACGCTCTTCAGTCTGCCGCTTTAATTACACGCTACACAGAGCAGTCAGGAAGATCCTTTGAGCGCGCAGGGATGGCACACACGCGTTACCTCACTTCAGAGGGACGAAGTTAAAAGCTGACCCTTGTTCGCTCCTTCAGATACTCCGCTGGGCTAGTTCCTGCCGCCTCTCTCTTTATTTCTCGTCCTTTCCTCACTCTGCGCTGCCGTCAAGGTTTCACCAGCAACACGATGCTCTTCCCGACAGCCGGCTGCAGACTCGCGTCAGCTGTTACACCAGCGTGTTGAGGTCGCAGGAGGTCATCCTCGTCGCCAGTGTGGTGACAGCTACAATAAACAGACGGGGCCGCCACATATGGGAGCAGAGGTATTTATTCAGCTCAAGTATCACACCTGCGACCTCAGCCACAGCCTTTCCGTAGCGCTGTCTCCCTCAGAGTCCCCGGCGCTCGCCTTGGAACGCTGGTCGCGGTGACATTCTAAGCGATGTCACCGCGAGCAGCACCATCACACGCGGAGCAGCCGGGGGGGGCAAAGAGGGAGATACCACACATACCTTAGAGGTTCCTTACATTTAATAAAAGGTAAGGTTCAGGCCTGGCAAGTGGTTGCAGTTTAAAACTGCACGCAGTGGGCCCGATTCACAGAACTAACTTAAGACAAAATCCTAAACGTACTACTTTTGGTATTCACAGAAGGCATTTAGTAGTAGTAAAGTTAGGATTTTGTCTTAAGTTTGTCTTAGGACAGGCTTAAGACAGACTTAAGACAGATTTAAGACAGACTTTCACAGAGTTAAGACAGACTTAAGTTAGGATTTTGTCTTAAGTTTGTCTTAAGTCTGTCTTAAGTTTGTCTTAAGCAGGCTTCTCCAAAGAGTAGCTCGTGAACTACTGGTAGCTCTCCAGCTACCTGTGAGTAGCTCTCCTGTGTGTTGTCCAGCATACTAAATTAGAAGCTTTTGTTTGATTGAATTAATGTCATAGTTGCCAGCTTACAACATATTTTTCAGTGTGTGAGGAGGCAGGGCCTTGGAGGGGGCAGGGCCTGGTGCTGGGAGTGCAGAGGCACTCTGACCCTCGCCAAGCCCTCTACCCACTTCCCTTTAAACAAAAAAAAATCAAGGGGTTATCAAGGCTGTCCCCGTTGTTCTGGGGTGTTTTCACACCTTTTATGGACATTGGCTGGTTACTGCCTTCAAAAATGAGCTGGAAATACACTGTTTAAAGTGGTTTTCAGCTAGTTATCTCTACCACCATGTGATTTCAGCTCCTCCCTGGGGGACCTGAAAAGTAAGCCGAAATCGTGTGACTCACGATGGCACTGTGTGAGTTGGCAGGTCTGTAATATTTGTATCAAATCCAAAACAATTGCCCTTTTGTGCCTCCTATCAATGTTCAAGATCTATTGTTAATCAATCAGAATGCACTTCTATAAAGATCTTAAACTATCTTAGTTCTTCCAAAAATAATTACCGTTTCCTATAGTGAAAAATATATTTATTTAAATTATTTACATGAAATGTATTCACAGTGTATAAATCAAAGAAAAACATCTAAAACCATCAAGTGCTTCCTAAACAAACATCACCTATACATGAACATTTTAAAAGGACTCTAAAATAAGCCACCTATATCTAATGGGCACCTCTTATAATTCATACATCTCAACTTTTTGAATATATACAGTAAAAAGTAGCTCAAGTTGCATAAATATTGTTTCTGAGCAAGTCGTTCATAGAAATACTGCCAAATCCTTCAGAGATATATTATCATCAAGGCCGTCCCCGATGTTCTGGGTTGTTTTCACACCTTTTGTGCACATCGGCTGGTTACTGCACCCAAAAACAAGCTGGAAATCCACTGTTTACAGTTGTTTTTAGCTTATTTTCCCAACCACAGTGTAATTTCAAGTCCTCCCTGGAGGACTGTGTGAATGGAGCCTAACTCGTGTGACACACAGTGGCACCATATGAGTTGGCAATATATGTATACCAAAATTGAAAAGTGTGTATTTGATATGAAAATTTATGTATTTTCAAAACCCATAATTTCCCATAATTTCCAAAATCTATTAAAATCTGGTATCTGAATGATAAATATGAGATATAAAATGATAGACTCATTACTAATGTTATTACCTTGGTGCCAGGGGGCATTGCACCAGTGTCTGTTATGTATTGCCCTTGTAGAGGCATTCCAAATTGTATTACTGCTGGCAATCCTACACTGAGGAGATCGTGGCTGGTAAAGGTGCATAGGGAGACCACTTATATACTCTTATCTGATGTGTTCAAAACTAATATTATTAGTAGCTCGGGAGGATTTTCATTGAGCATAAGTAGCTCTTGTAAATGGAAAGGTTGTAGACCCCTGGTCTTAAGTATGTCTTAAGTTTGTCTTAAATCAAACTTAAGACACAATCCTAACTTTACTACTACCAAATGCCTTCTGTGAATATCAAAAGTAGTAAGTTTAGGATTTTGTTTTAAGTTTGTTCTGTGAATCGTCCCCACAGTCACTGCAGTGGCGGTTCTGAGACATGTTTTCAGGCTACTCATGTGGGTGGCACAAACAGTGCTGCAGACCCACTAGTAGCATTTGATTTACAGGCCCTGGGCACACCAGGTGTACTTTACTCGGGACTCATTAGTAAATCAAATATGCCAATTATGGATAAACCAATCACCAATACAGTATAGACAGAGAGCATATGCACTTTAGCACTGGTTAGCAGTGGTCATGTGCCCAAAGTCCTAAAGTCAACAAAAACAGGTCAGAAAAAAAACAGGAGGAAGGCAAAAGGTTTGGGGATAACCCTGCGAAAAGGGCTGGGTCCAACATGCACTGACTATAACTATCAAGGCACTTCCACCTCACTGACTTTTGGATTACTGTAGAACTGTTTCCTAGCTTTTCCTCGCACTGCATTGGACTATTTCTAAACAACCACAAGAGGTATCGTCTTTCACCCTTGAAACATGCATGATTGTGATTAGGACTTCTCTGAGCGTGCTTTACATAAATTTTTATTTCTGCCTGTTTTTAGATTCTTTTGCACCCTTTGGATGTCGGCACCTTACATGGTTCTAAATAGAGTTGTGACCACTCTGTCAAGCAAATGTAACCTTGGCCACACAACCTGCCAGCCGGCTTGTTGTTTATGTAGGAATTTACCTCTGAGAAATGCCAGCCAGTTAATCTCATCTTTTACTCTTACTCCATTTCAGCATTTGCTTATGCCATAGCCTCACTAGAAGAGACACAGTTGTATCTCTTCTTATCGGTAAGATCATGGGAGCCCCTATCACTGTATGATCCACTTCCTAATCTTTGCTGCCTGAGTTGGGGACACCCCTGCCTGACTGATATTAACTTCTTTGCACTCTAATACTGTCAGGTCGGGTGCTTTTAGGACAACAGCACCTATACACTTTGTCCCAATTGTATCCTCCTTCTTTAACTGAGGATGTGACTATCTCATATCAGGTCTCTTTTCACCAGTCTCCCTCAAACTTAAAGGTTGCGGCATGGGTAAGATTGCAGGTGCTTACTGATACATCTCCCTAATGAATTCCCGTATGTTTCCCCCCGAATATGATATGAATGGAAATCTATATGCACTCTTGCCTATTGGCTGATTAATGCTCTACATATACTCTTGCCTTGACCTATATTCTACTTGTACATTGTATAAAATTGCAAAATTGCATAAATGTTATGAATGAATCCCATGTAATGTTTTAAACCCTGGGTGCGACTGCTATGAACTTCAACGTATGCTATCAATGCGCTATAACTTGCCAATATATATATATATATATATATATATATATATATATATATATATATATATATATATATATATATCCAACGTAGTTTTGGCAGGAAAACAAGCCACAGTTCACGGCGGGCAACACGGCTGGGAATGCCACTCCCACAAATACAAACGTAATCCAGATTAAGGATAGATAAATGAATCCACTGGAGCCATGGCCACAAGTAATAAACGGTCTCTTTATTTTTGGCTTCGGGTAGACCCGACGCGTTTCGCAGTTACCTCACTGCTTTGTCAAAGGTGGTTCAATAAAGTGCAGTACACACATTTAAAGGTGCAGGGTTCCACTTAATAAACATAGTAAAAATACTTCCGTTTTTTCAGCAGAGTAAACACAAATAATTATCGCATTGCCCTTAAACGTATTTGAGCCATTAATAATTCATACATTGCTTCTTGAATAGAGCCCCAGTGGGCAAGGCATTGATTAAATCATCATCTCATATATTAACAATTAAACTCAACAAATTTCTTTGTGATGTAGCTCAAGTGAGCAAAAATCCCCTCTTCTGGGCAAAGCATCTTTGGAAGTTACATCTTCTATCTGCAGAGAAAACAAACGGAAAAGCTGGCTTTAAAAACTAGTGAGAACCCTTAGTGTCCAACAAATATAACTAAAGACTTAAAATTAAACAAAGATATACAGTAAGCGGAGAATAGGGTACAGAACATGCCTTAAGATGCCCATGTGATCTGTATTATATAGGCAGTACGATCAAAAAAGCTAAATTGCGCATCCTAGAACATCTGCGGGCAATTAGCAAGAATGATAAACAGTACCCAGTTGCTCGACACTTTTCTGTAAATCACAACCAAAACCCAAGTCTGCTTAAATTCTGTGTGCTTGACACAATACCCCTGAGAGAGAGAGGGGGGAACCGCACACTAGAATTAAGAAAATTGGAATCAAAGCTAATTATAAAATATAACACCGTGATTCCTTATGGTTTAAATATGGACAATGAAATTTCTATACACCTAAGGTGAATCATGTTCTGTACCCTATTCTCCGCTTACTGTATATCTTTGTTTAATTTTAAGTCTTTAGTTATATTTGTTGGACACTAAGGGTTCTCACTAGTTTTTAAAGCCAGCTTTTCCGTTTGTTTTCTCTGCAGATAGAAGATGTAACTTCCAAAGATGCTTTGCCCAGAAGAGGGGATTTTTGCTCACTTGAGCTACATCACAAAGAAATTTGTTGAGTTTAATTGTTAATATATGAGATGATGATTTAATCAATGCCTTGCCCACTGGGGCTCTATTCAAGAAGCAATGTATGAATTATTAATGGCTCAAATACGTTTAAGGGCAATGCGATAATTATTTGTGTTTACTCTGCTGAAAAAACGGAAGTATTTTTACTATGTTTATTAAGTGGAACCCTGCACCTTTAAATGTGTGTACTGCACTTTATTGAACCACCTTTGACAAAGCAGTGAGGTAACTGCGAAACGCGTCGGGTCTACCCGAAGCCAAAAATAAAGAGACCGTTTATTACTTGTGGCCATGGCTCCAGTGGATTCATTTATCTATCCTTAATCTGGATTACGTTTGTATATATATATATATATATATATATATATATATATATATATATATATATATATATATATATATATATATATATATATATATATATATATATGTCACAATCCTTGAAAACAATCCAAAAGTACGCTCTCAGGAAAGGAGTCAGGTATCACAGGTACAGAAACACAGGTTTATTTCCACACAACGCGTTTCGCCTCACGGCTTGATCACGTGTAGACAATACAGAGACCAACCACAGTGATAAGGTTTTTTGCGAACATAAAAGAAGGACCAGTGAGCTAAAGTTGCATGGTGGCCATCTTAAGTTAGTCACATATTGGAGAAAACAAACAAGGTTTGCACAGAAAATAATCCCACATGTGTAACATTTTGGAAAATAATATATAAATTATAAACTTCCATATCTGTTGAGAATATTCAGTTCATAGAACACAATAGAACTATTGAACATCAACTTCTATCTCTCGGTGAATTAATGGCTAGTGCCAGAACAGCAAGAGGACCAATGCTCGCCATTTTAGACATACAACAGTGACTAATAATGTTGCACCATTAAGTTATTAGGATGTAGTCACAATACACAATACTGGCGGAAGTAATTCAATGAAAGGAAGGGGCCCTTTCACGAACATTCACTCTCACGGGCGTACCTACCTTTGCACTCCTTGTTGTGAGACCACGTATGTTTTGCACTGATCTATTTTTGTGAACAATTATGAGAAGATGGTGATCAATGTTCTTTGGTTTTGGCACTTGCCAGCATTGGTTGATGAAGGTCGCTATGAGTAGTTTGGAGACTTTTATTGGTGGTGTATATCATTGAATTACTTCCAGTATTGTGTATTGTGACTACATCCTAATAACTTAATGGTGCAACATTATTAGTCCCTGTTGTATGTCTAAAATGGCGAGCATTGGTCCTCTTGCTGTTCTGGCACTAGCCATTAATTCACCGAGAGATAGAAGTTGATGTTCAGTAGTTCTATTGTGTTCTATGAACTGAATATTCTCAACAGATATGGAAGTTTCTAATTTATATATTATTTTCCAAAATGTTACACATGTGGGATTATTTTCTGTGCAAACCTTGTTTGTTTTCTCCAATATGTGACTAACTTAACATGACCACCATGCAACTTTAGCTCACTGGTCCTTCTTTTATGTTTGCCAAAAACCTTATCACTGTGGTTGGTCTCTGTATTGGCTACACTTGATCAAGCCGTGAGGCGAAACGCGTTGTGTGGAAATAAACCTGTGTTTCTGTACCTGTGGTTCCTGACTCCTTTCCTGAGAGCGTACTTTTGGATTGTTTTCAAGGATTGTGACATTTAAATCACCGGCACGCTCCGCCGGAGTGTACGCCACCCCTCTACGGTTCCCAGTATCCCGGCAGGAGCCGTCTTGTTTTGCTTTGATATATATATATATATATATATATATATATATATATTACCTACTGGTGGTCGCCAGTAGGTAGTTATAGTTAGGACCTAGTTTCCATAGGAAATCCGCAACATTCTATTGGGAATAACTTTGGCGCCGGTTGATGAATCTTCTCGAATTTCTCAAAGAAGATTGCCCGCACTGCCCTGCTCCTTCCCTGAAAGTTTTGGGGGGATTCGTCAAGTGGGGGCTGAGAAAAAAGGGGGTCCCAAAACGTGTTTTCCCCATGTTATTTTCCATAGACACACCCTGACCCTCTAGGCCTGCCCAGGTGGTCCCACAAGGACCCCCAAGGCCCAAATTATTATTTTTAAAACCTGTCTGTTGTTTTTCAAATTACCCTCCGGGAGGACTAAATCGCGGGGGCATTGTGATAAAGAAGTGTGGGGGTCCCCAATCCCCCCACACTGCCCCGGGGACCGCCGCCCCCCGGGGCAAAGCAACGCAGCCCCCTGGCGCATACTGGAGGCTCCTGGTGGGCTAGTTGGCCCCCAGGGACCACCAGTATGCAAGGGGAATTAGTTCCCCCTCTGCAAACGCGCCAGGGGGCTGCATCGCAGAGAGGTGTAAAAAGGGGCATAGCCTCATTATACCTCTCTACAATGCAGCCCCCTGGCGCATACTGGAGGTTCCAGGTGGGCTAGTTGGCCCCCAGGGACCCCCAGTATGCAAGGGGAATCAGTACCCCCTCTGCAAACGCGCCAGGGGGCTGCATTGCAGAGAGGTGTGAAAACATTTTTTTAAATTTATATTAAAAATATGTAATATAATTTAAAAAATAAAATATCTAAAAATAAATAATTTAAAATAATGTAGTAAATCAGTATAAAAAATATAACAATTAATACATTTAAAAATGATCATTTACAAAACCATTGAAATTCACTGAAAAAAATCATAGCTTTCAGCCACGTTATAGTTAGGAATTACCATTTAAGAAACCTTTGAAATTCACTGAAAAAACCATAGGTTTCAGCCACGTTATAGTTAGGAATTAGGATTTAAAAAACCTTGCAAATTCACTGAAAAAACCATAGGTTTCACACACGTTATAGTTAGGAATTAGCATTTTAAAAACCTTTGAAATTCACTGAAAAAACCATAGGTTTCACACCAGTTATAGTTAGCTGGTCATTTTACTCATACAAAACCTTTGAAATTCCCCCGTTATAGTTAGTTCAGCTAACTATAACTCGCGCGCCCACAATGCACTGCTGATGTCGTCACATATTACATCACTCATGACATGGTTAGTGACATCACTCATGACATCACTGATGACATCTCAAATGACATCACTGATGACATCATCCTTTTGAAAGAGTGGCAGACCTCCTCTAACTCTAATATAACCTTTGATACACACATTCAAAAATAGAAACAAACATTTTCAAGAAAATGGAGATACCAATACCAGTTACAACAACCTATTCCAACATCTACTTCCACATCCACTCATTCACCAACAGTTCTCTATAGTCACTCATACATGTACTCAATCATCATATGTACCCATACACCTATCGTTACCCCCAGTATGACTGCCCTTTCCGTATTTTTTACCCATTCCAAAATGGCCGACAGCCTTTGCTATACGCCCATTGGTCTACAGCCCCCATGTGACTTCCATGGTTTACTACATCGCGTCCTGCTACCTAAGTAGACGCCGCGCAGATTCCTCGTGCCAGCAAGAACTCCCATTGTGGACTTGCTTACTGCATCGCCAGGTGAGACCAACCTCTGTTCCCTGGCTGTTCCTTTCCTGTATATTTTCGAGATATCGGCATTTACGCCGCCGGTTTGTTTCTTTATATTTTCACAGAACCGGATATCGAAAGTACTTTCCTTCGGGTAAGCTGCAATCACCTGAAAGCTGCACCTTAAATCCTATCACTAAGTAACGGTTTTTCATCACCTTAATTTCATTCCCTTCCCTCCCCTCACAGATCTCATTCTACCTCTGGATAATTTCCACGGTAAGACTCGCTGCCGGTTTTTACAGACCTGCAACACTGTTATTATCAGTTCGGTCTACTTCACAGTTTCTTTCCTTCTTTAACAGACCAACATCGTTTTTTGCTCTGCGAGCAAAACAAAAACCCTTCTCTTAATTTGAGTGTTACACAATTGGTAAGCAGCTCAACTTTGAGAACTAAGACCCATTCCCTCGCACCCACAGCGCCTCAATTCACTGGCACACCCACTCCTTCGCCGATTGGCTATCCTTATAATCACACACCATTGTTTCACCCCTGCTTGGTTCAGTCAGAGTCACCAACAATCACTGATGGTACGTTGCGCCACTAGCTTTGCTCCCTCCGTTGTTTACACTGCCTGTACTTAGCATGTACTACACTCCGCTGCCGTCGGCACTTTGGCATGGTATGAGTCATGCATTTATGCACGCAGTTGCAACAATGTTCTAATGACATGTTTTAATCTTTTTATGTTTCCCTTTTTTCTTCCATGGTATGGCATATTGATCTTTACATTAGTGATACTTCTACAAATGTGTATTCTTAAGGCAATTACCCTCTGTCCTGAGGATGAACCTTTATTGTTTGTGGTTCGAAACGTCGTCGACACAATTACACTAAATGCATAGTTGATTTACACTTTTCTTGCATATGTGTATGCTATAGATTGTCTGGTATATGATTCACAATAATCAGATGACCTGCTATTGCCTGCTATTTCCCTCATGTTGTATGTTCTCCTAGTGTGTTAGTCGGACATCGGCCGGTGTCCCACTTCTATCACACTCTGTGTTTTATTGTTTTATGACTATTTGTGTATCAGGGTAATAAATTGTCCGGCTGGACATTCCCCTAAAAATATAGTTTCATTTGGTCTATATTCATTTCCCTCAATTGTCTCTCTTTCTAAGGACCCTTGTCTTTGTAATAATGAGTGATGTCACTGACCATGTCATGAGTGATGTAATATGTGACGTCATCAGCAGTGCACTGCGGGCGTGCGAGTTATAGTTAGCTGAACTAACTATAACGGGGGGGATTTCAAAGGTTTTGTATGAGTAAAATGACCAGCTAACTATAACTGGTGTGAAACCTATGGTTTTTTCAGCGAATATATATTTATATATACACACACACACACATATATATATACACACACACACCCACACACACACACACACATATATATATATATATATATATATATATATACTATGTGGGTTTTACTTATCTACGAAACTATTGCTGGGCAACTATATATGCACTCGTACATGAAAATTATATTGTATATCATGATTTGTGGTTGCAACGTATGCATTTTTCTTCTTTTATCCCTCCCCTTCCCCACTCTTATCTCACCCTCATATGGTCCTTTCATGACAACACCCTTGGGGTAATCGTGGGTTATTTATGCTCCCACAAGATAATGAGATGAACATTATATACATCTCACACTTCGCTCTCACTATTAGCCTTGAGAAAGCCCCAGCCTTGTGCTCCAAGTAGGGGGTGAAACAAGGGTTGGTTGTATTCTGTATTTTTGATTCTTACCATAAGAATCCCATTGAATTGAAAAAAACAAAAGAAGAAGAAAAGAGAAATCAAAATAAAGGAATTTGATGCACTAATTCAGGACTACAGACTCCTTCAATAAATTGGAACACAAACAACGTACTTTATACCAATTCAGCGCTGTCCTTCTTCCTTCCTGTTAAGCATGTTCTAATGGGTTAGGGGGTTCCCATTTGCAAAGGACATCTGAAGGCATTTATTATACCCATTGCTCAAGGACGGGCATCTCCTGGGACATTCACCCTTGCTCTTCCAATATAGGGTTAGAAATTATGGAACCCTGATGGACTTTGTAGAACTGTGGCATAAGCGTTAGAGTGGAATGCAATGAGGCTGGTTTAGAATGATGAGTTCCCAGTTACATGCAGAGAGGAATAAAGACATTTAATACCAAGTTCCGTGTGTGGCGTAGCCATTTGCTGGTACCCAGGCTGGGGGAGGCGTTACAGTTGGGACTGCTATGCTTTGGTATAGCCCTTTGACACCTTTGGGTTTAGTGCGCCTTATAAATCTGTTTTTCATTTCAAATTGAGCCTTTTTGGCAGTGTATACATCAGCTGCGGTAACACTGTTTTTCATGCTGCCGCCCCTGACCTGGTTCACATCATAATTCTGTTTTCTGGATTGACCCAGGCACTGCGGTCGTCGTTCGAGCCAAGGGAACTTTCCTCAGCTTTACCGTCTCTTTGGTTTACTGTGACTGGTGCCTGTTCCCAGACAGTGCATAGTACATTAAAAATGGCAGTTTTGCACGCAATCGATCTTTCAATGAGCAGTTTAAGGGGCAATAGTCTCTGCTTTTTACCCAGACGAGTTCTCAACTGCCAGAGGACCTGTCTAGTTTGGCATCAGTTTACCTTGACCACGACCGCTGTAATTTAGCCCAATGAAAGGAGCGTGCTCTTTGCAGGAGTTTCCTTCTCTGTGATCGCTAGACGTAAAGTGTCTGTTTGTGAACAAGAACTGACAAGGTGAAATAATACTTTTGAAGCTAAATCTAGATGCAACCTGCTCCATAAAGTTTTATTTGTGTCAACAAACATACAGACCCTAGTAAATCGCTGCACCGCTCAGATTTCTGCTTTTACGAAGGGAAACCTTTACAGCAAGGAACTGGTTTCGTACCTAGCGCTGAAATACACACTGTCGCAGTGTGTGACCTGGCACGCCCTTTTCAGCGCCTCCAGCTCAAACTGTGGCAGCGCAAACAAGCGCTAACAGATATGCATTCTCTCCTGAAAGTGCAGACTCGCTCCTGCACTGGGATCAATGTATTACTGAAAAAATGGACAGACGGTTTCAAACCACTGGCCTGTATTACAATGTAGGGGATAAGCCTGGGAATAAAACTGGGCTAGGGATCACCCCCAGGCAGGGACGTAGCTTCGGGAGCGAGTGTTTGGGTGTGATCACCCTCTCCCCCCGCCTACCCCCCTAATTGCATTATTGGTCAGGTAGTTGGGTCTGGGAGTCCTAAATCGGATCTGCTGACAAACTTGATTTCAAATTTTAACTTGTTAATTTTTTCGATCACAATTTGTGTGACTTTGTAAGAATAATTATTGCAAGGCAGTACATTGCAGTGCACTGCCTTTTGTTAGGTACTCTTTGCCAAGTAGGCAGGGTCGGATTGGGAAGGCCGGCAGTAAGGCATTGGCCGATGGGCCGGCACCTTGGTGCCACCTGTTGGCCAGTTATTTTTAAGCCCTCTGAACCTTGCTATCTTCGCCAGCCCCCCATTCGTGAACTGTATTGTAAGGCAGGCTGACTGTCGGGGCAGGGACTTGTGTCACCAGGCCTGCCATTGCAGACTTCAGCTTAGACCCTGTGGGGCTGCACGTGCACCCACAAGCAGTGTTCCATCTTCCCTGTCGGGCTGTCAGAGGCGGGGATGGGAAGAGTAAAGCAGCCTTGCTGGGGAGTTTAGTACCAGGTGAAATGGCCGTTGGGCCATCTTCCATTCAGTCCCATTGCTGACCCCACCTCCAAGGCCGGCCGAGAAGCTTTGTTCTTTGCTTCCTTCCAGCTCTGCCAGGCCATATCCCTGAGGCTATAGTAGGCTGCAGAGGAAAGGGGTGAGTGGGAAGCGGCCTCTCTTGGGGGCAGTTGTTGCTCTGGCTGTAGGGTCATTCTCACCTTGGGTTTGATCAAGCCCAGAAGCACCCTCTTTCCCCTGGTCCCTTGCCCACTGGGTCATCATATCACATTCAGGCCTTGGTGGAGAGAGTATACAGGGGCTTTGGTCGGGGCCAGGTGTTGTCACCTCATCCCGTGTCTTTCTGGGATGAGTGTAAGGTAGGGGTGGAGAGGGCACTGGTGTGTTTGCATAGGCCTAGCTGTGAGGCTACCTGACCAGAGCTGCCAACTGTGGAACTCAGGAACTATGTTGGAGTCCCAGCATTAGCCCAACATCCTGTGATTCTGGGCAAATCACTTAATATCCCGAGGTTGAAAAATAAAAAAGACTTGGATCTCCTCTAACACAACTGGTGCTCATGTGTAGAGATCCAAGATCCTTGGGACTAGTTCACACCATATAAAATTACAAAAAACATTAAAAAATAACCGGCTATTGTTCATGTTTCAAAATTATGCAAACGCAAGAGCATGATAATTAAAGACAAATCTTTGTGTATAATTAAACCCTTATTCCTTTTTAATATGGCGGTTCTGCCTTTGCTAATTTGACTATCAGTTATAAATCATTAAGGCAGCTTTAGAAATCAATATAAAGTGCAATTACCTTCCGTTTACGGTTTAAATACATATTGATTAGCGGAATAATACCGATTCAGGTGATTTTTGTCATTTTCGTACAGACCAGGATATTAAAATAACTATCAGATCAGGTGTTGTGGCCCTTGGACCATTATAATTCACCTTACCCTCCTTGCCAAAACTCAGTGCTTCTAGTTTTTACCCACATTACTGGCTCTATAAGCTATAAAGTGTTACAATTACCAAACATTTCTATAAACACGTGCCCAATGAGACTAATCAGTTGTAGTTTCATGAAAGGGCATGATCCTGGAATGTGGGCCACTTTTCTAAGGAGTGCCCGGGCCTAATTGTGATCCCAATCCAACTCTGCAAGTCGGCATTCCATGAGTGGTGCATCACGTTCCTGTGCATCCACCCAAGGGTTTTGATGTAAACCCATATTTACAAAGAGTTGCAAACATGCGTTTGCAGGTGTGCCTGCCTGAGGCGTACATAACGAGGAGAATTTCTTTTTATTTTTCCTTGTTATTTCCTCCTTGCATGTGTGCTGCAGAGAATAGTTTGTATGCAGGAAGGGTTGCCTTTCTACCTTAGCAAAGTAATCCTTCCTGCACAAAAACTATCCTGACCATAACACAGACACCCTAGCACTGAGCTGAAAGAGTGCATGTGTTGGCACTAGCCAGCCCAAAGTGTGCCAGCAAGGGAGTAGCCAGAAAATTAAATTACCCCCCACTGTGAACCAAAGCTGTTATGGCACCAAGGAAGCGAAGCAAGTCATCACAACCCTCCCAAAAAGAGCTATCTCGTCTCTTCCACCCAAGCATCTATTCATTCATTCTTTCATCCTTCTACCCACCCACTGATATCCTCCATTTCATCTTTACATTCTGTCATCCACTCATTCTTTAATCACCATTCTGTCTGTTGATAGAATTCACTTTTCGATACCCTAATTACCTATTGCTGATGTATGAGTTAGCATCATATGGCTAACTGATGAAGTTCGTATATGCACTTATGCTGAATTACTTTTATTTGCTCCTTATGTATATTCAAATGTATGTGTGATCATATTAGTTTCTTAGCTTAGCCTGTGTGCCACCATTTTGTGTATCCCTCTGTGCCTGCGGGCCCTGCTCGCTCATATGCCCCTCCCGCAGGAATACAGAAATTCACTAAGACAGCAGTTTTCGTTTCTCGGCTTACTGTGGCCGAAACTAACAAGTCTCTTTATCAGTAATGTTCTCATGCCCAGAGACGCCGAAGCCTAGCTCCATGGCCTTGAGTAGAGATAATGATGTATCCCTTGCAGGTGCAGATGCCTACTGTATGAGAGCATTGTCCACTGGTCTGAGGCTCGGTAACTTTCCATTAGGGGCGTACCCCTTTTTGCTGTATTGCATTATAATGTATCGCTGTGATGCAGAGAGTCAGTCCTCTCGTTCGCACTCCTAGGAGTGAGGTCGGACAGGGCCCTCTCATATGAGTGTTGTTTGGCCTAATAAAGACTTTTGTTTATTCTTCTCCACTGTCCGGCTGACTTCCTATATAGCGACTATAGGTGAGTGCGGTAAGTCACTCGGGTGGATTTGAGCCACGCTTATCAGATGGCGCCCGAATAGGGACCCCGCGATAAGGATCTTTCTCACCCGTAAGTGGGTAGCAGAAGACCGGGGACCCGCTGGTCGGCACGGTGGGCCCGGGTACCCATCTGATGCCGAGCTTGGTTCTCGCAGCGCTGCCCCACCCTGCTGATCGGGAGAGGTCCCGGTTCGGATCTTACGCCGGGGTCCAGAAGGCGGAACTTGAAGCTGACCGTGTTGGTCCTGGCAGCCGGAGGTGGAGAACGGTAGAGGTCGGTGCCGCCTACGGAAGGTGAGTGGTCCACCTGTGATTGTTGCAGGAACGGGAGTGTTCCGGGAGACTAGAGTGTCTCCAATGGTTTGAGGAGTCGGTGTGCTCCTGGGGCTAGTGTGCTCCGGGGAACTCAGAGTACGAGTTGGTGCTCTGACAGACTTGAACGAGGTTGGGGACATATCTAGATGTATTGTTTGTAGCGATCCGACCGGGTGGTACTGTGGTGAAGGCGTGGCTCATTGCGGGCAGACTCCGGTGCTTACCCTGAACTCCTAGAGTGGTGGTTCAGTGGAGGTGAGATCTGGGTTTCCCGTGGTAAAGTGCGCAGTGATCCATAGTGCCGCACGGGTGGCGGATCTGTTCCCCGTCCTCAGAACAGTTAGTGTACTGTTCGGTCTGCGGTAGAGTCCAGGTTCCCCAGGACTTGGTCGACGGGCCTTGTCCCATTTGGTAACACGTGTTTGGAGGTATTGTATATGTGTGTGTGTGGTTTCCTAATGTATGTCTATATGTGTGTATGAACGAGCTCGAGCTAGCGACTCAAGGTAACGTAGCCTGTGGTGAAGTGTTTCTTTCACACCGAAGTAAAGATGCCGTGTTTTAGTAAGTTACGATGCTTTGGATGTTGTTGTCGACCCTCAGATACTAGACTGGCCGAGAGCCAACCTGCACCCCCTGAAGGCACTCCAAGTTTTGATATGTATGTCAAGCATGGGTTGGTCCCGATTTTGTTTGGCACTTTGTGGCACCGGTACACTGCTGATAATGTGGATTTACAATGGCCTTTGACGGGTTCTTTCGATGAAGCTAAGTTGGATTATTTGCAGGACAAACTGTTTGCTAGGCGTAGCCGTCAGAGTATGTTCGATTCTTTACGAGTGTGGCAGAAAGAGGCCAGGAAACGCAAGCTGAGAGATGAGAAAGAGGCTTATAAAAAGTCCACCCAGACTATGGCGCAGAAGGCGAGATAACAGGTTGGAAATGAGAATGCGCTACGTATGGAGCGCTCAGATAGACTTTGTAGGTTGAAAGAAAATAAAAGTTATGTAGTACGAGAGGACGACCCAGATGAGATGGAAGACATTTTGAATACCCGACCCCCTCCCCCTTATGCCCCACAGCCCTTGTATCCCTCCTTGCCAATTCCAGCCCCCGCTAGTGGAGTTCCGGGTCCTTCAGCGAGTGCCCCCCAACAATCCTCGCCCTCGACACCCATTGTTTCATTACTCCAGACCACTTCACCCGCACCCTCCCAATTTTCTTTAGCACTCCCTACTGTTTCAGCTAGTACTACCCCCGGTCAGGAAATGCTAACACCGAGTCGAGGCGCAGGTAGCGGACTACTCTCTCAGGTACGGAAGTTGCTTACGCGTTCTACAGTTGGTTTAGATGAAAGGAGTATGGTGGCTAATCAGGCATGTCAGTGGGCCAGGAATAATATTTATTCGTTTGAAGATATTTGGTCCACTATGAAAGATTTTGAGCCTTTGATGCAGCAGCACGCTTTGTGGCACATGTCAAATGTATTGATACCGCTATGGGAGCAGGGGTATGGAGGTGTGGCTCCAGCGGTTTTACGAGATATACAGGCTGGAGCCTATAGAACGAATACAGGGGTGAAAGAAGTGATGAGTAGTTTACGTGCACTATTACAATACAGGAATGAATTACCCTCTGCCGGCACACCCCATTTCCCAGGTCTCCACCCAATGCGCGAGGTACACCCTATTTTCCATCCCGAGGTCCCCGAGTTGCTAGATCCAGTAACGAAGGCTGTTACCAGGAACAGGATCGATGCGCATTTCCAGGAGCAATGGGTGTATACGCCATGGAAGAGAAGTGAGGTATTATCATTGAAAGCTCAGCTGCCGGATTCTAGAAAGAACCCGACTGCCTACTACAAAGAGCTGACAGAAGCTGCGTCTTCCACTGTAATGACGTTGGCTGATGTTGAATTGTTTTTCGGGCTTTTGGTCCCGGTTGACGTGTGGCGGCAAGTAAAAGGTACTGATCATACGGAAGAGTTAGGAGGTACGTGGCAGGAGTTGCAGGATTGGGACAAGGAGCGTAAGCCGGGAGAGAAGCCGAAGGCCGAGATCTTAGCTTTACCAGGGCGCATAATAAAATATATGCATTCTCTCATTCCCCCGAAAAAGGTAGATTGGGACAAGTTGACGGCTTGTAAGCAGAAAAAGGATGAGGCAGTCTCTGACTTCTTTACGAGGTTTGAGGAAACGTTTATGGATTTTAGTGGGCAAGATGTGTCACAAGATGGCGGGTTACGGCTTTTTGTTAATAGGTTTGTCACGAACTTATTGCCTGAAATTTCAGCAAGACTGCAAGCGTCGGAGAGCACGTGGACAACGTCCTCTCCTTCGGGTATTCTCAGTATGGCACAATATTATGAGCACAGAGAAAATGAAAGTAAGGACAAACAGGAAAAGAAGGCTAAGGATTTAAAGACAAGAGTTTTGTTGCAGCAAGTGGCTAGAGGCAGGGGAAGGGGTGCAGCGCCGAGTCGTGGGGGCGGCTTTGGGAGAGGTGAGAGTAGGGAGAGACTGGGACCGAATCAGTGCGCAAAGTGTAAGCAGGAGGGGCATTGGTGGCGGGATTGCCCACTGCTTCAGTCGGGCACCGGTCCAGGACGAGGACGAGGACGAGGTAGTGGTGATTTTGGGAGACAGGCTGCACGGTCAGAAGGAGGCGGGAGACCGGGAGGAAATTACTTTGACAATGGTACAGACAGACAACAGTTGCAGAGGGGCGGTGGTCAGTACTATAACGATGATTACTCAGTGGACGATTTGACAGGGTTTTCCCACAACTAGGACAGCGTAGGACAGAGCATGGGACCAGTACTTATGGAAGTTGATCAGAGGGGACCTTATGTCGAAGCTGACTTATTGGGGTCTCAACAAAAATTTCTAGTGGATACGGGTGCAATGAAAAGTTCAGTGGCTCGTTCTCGGGTCCCAGGGGCGGCTCTGTCTGGCAAAAATAACATCTCCGTGGGTTTCGCAGGAACTCCGGTGATAAGCCCCATTTCTAAACCTCTCACGTTGACGATTGGCCCTTTCACTGTTGATTCACCGTTTCTATTGACATCCAATTGTGGGGAAAATTTGTTGGGCCTAGATTTATTAAAAAGGTTGCACGCCACCATCTATTGTTCTCCAGACGGTGTGTACCTTACTTTGGGCCCGAATGTCGCCCGCCCATTGCAGTGTTTTTCGAAAGATGACCCATTACCACCTGAATTCCAAGGCATACCCGACAGCTTGTGGGCTGTCAATGATACAGATGTAGGTAAAATGGATATTGCCCTGGTGACCATAAGAGTGAAGGTGGGAGCGAAATTGCCCAGAGTTCCACAGTACAGGATTCCTAGGGAGGGGGAGAAGGCCCTGTTACAAATAATACAAGATTTAATACGGTCTGGTGTAGTGGAAGAGACTGATTCGAACATATGTAACAGCCCTATTTTACCTATCCTCAAAAGACGGTCACCTAAAGCTACTGATAATACTCCTGATGTTTATAGATTTGTGATTGATTTGCGACACGTAAATAGGGTAGTGGAGCCACAGTACCCGGTGGTCTCGGACATTACTACAATATTGACCATGATTCCCCCTTCTGCTAAATATTTCTCTGTCCTAGACTTGAAAAATGCTTTCTTCAGTATCCCAGTACATGAAGAGAGCAGGTATCTCTTCGGATTCTCATTGGCTGGCCGAAGCTTCCGCTTTAAGAGAATTCCTCAGGGGTACACTGAGAGTCCGAGCATATATAGTCAAGCATTGAAGGCACAATTGGATGAACTGGAACTTCCACCTGGCAACGTCATGTTGCAGTATGTGGATGATATCCTGATAGCGTCGGACGACGAGAAGGGTTGTCGGGATGCTACCGTGAAATTGCTCCACCATTTGGCTAAAAGAGGACATAAAGTGTCCCTTCCAAAATTTCAATACTGTCGAACGGAGGTCACCTACCTCGGTCACCTCCTTTCGAAAGTGGGGAGAAGGTTGACGCCTGAGCGCATAAAAGCTATTAATAATATGAATGTACCTAACACGCAGCGAGAGGTGCGCGCGTTCTTGGGCATAACATCGTATTGTCGCCAGTGGATACCTAACTATGCGTTACTAACAAAACCCCTATTGTATCTGACTACCAAGGAAGTGCGCGAGCCCCTACCCTGGACCCCTGCATGTCAAGAAGCGTTTGAGTCACTAAAAACGGCTTTATGTTCTGCGCCAGTTCTTGGGACACCTGATTACCAGAAGCCTTTTGTTCTTTACGTACATGAGGCGGAAGGTTGCGCGTTGTCTGTCTTAACTCAGTGTTTTGGTGGGAAGCAGAGACCCTGTGCGTATTTCTCTGCAATGCTGGACAATGTGGCAAGAGCGCTGCCGAGTTGTCTGAGAGCCACGGCGGCTGCTGCGGTTTCTATAAGACAGTCGGCAGGGCTCGTACTGGGATCAGATCTCACAGTCATGGTACCGCATGCTGTGGACATTTTGTTGAATAGAACACAGACGCAGCACTTAACTAGTGCTCGTCTTACGGGTTATGAGATGACTCTTTTTGCACCCCATGTTACGATCAAAAGGTGTGCTACACTGAATCCCGCCACCTTGTTACCTATCCCCACAGATACAGATACAAAGGACGATGACATACATGACTGTTTGTTTAGGACTGAAGAGGAGACAAAGGGGAGGGTGGATCTGACAGACAGGCCCTTGGACGAACCAGACGGGGAGTTGTATGTGGATGGGTCCTGTTTTAAATTGCCAGACGGTACATCGACAGCAGCATATGCAATAACAACATTACAGACGGTAGTGGAGACTTCTAGGATACCTTACAATTCTGCCCAAGCTGCTGAGATTGTAGCCTTACTGAGAGCATGTGAATTGAGTGAGGGGCTAGACGTGAACATTTACACTGACAGCCAATACGCCTTTGGCGTGGCTCATAATTATGGGCGACTTTGGGCAGAACGGGGATTCCTGACCTCTCACGGACAACGCATACAACATGGCCCACTGATATTACGACTGTTAACGGCCCTGACACTACCCAAAAGATTGGCTGTGATAAAATGTAGCGCACACAAGACAATAGTGGATGATGTAGGACGAGGCAATGCTTTCGCCGATGAAACAGCAAAAGAGACTGCTAGAGAAAAATTACCACGAATGTTTGTGGCAGGACCAGCTAGATGGGTCCCAGATGTTCATATGTTCTCAGACACTGTACAGAGTGTCAAGAACATACAGGGAAAAGCGACAGAAGAGGAATTGAGAGCATGGAAGGATGGGCAGGGACGATTGGATGCGGATGAATGTTGGACAGATGTGACCGATAAGAGACGATGGTTACTCCCGAATGCATATGTTCTTCCAGTAGTGACGATGGCGCACGGGCCTGCCCATGTTAGTGCAAAGGGCATCTGTAAATTGTTAGACCCAGTGTGGAGCAATAAGAATATCTCTAAAGTGGCCACTCACTTGGTTCGTCAGTGCATGGTGTGTTTGAGACACAATCCTGGAAAGGGTACCCCCGTCCCAACTGGAAATTTTGCACCCCCTTCTTTCCCTTTTGAGGTCATTCAGATGGATTACATCGAAATGGAAAGGGTCAATAACTTGAAGTATGTCCTTGTAGTCGTATGCGCCTTTAGTAGGTGGGTGGAGGCGTATCCAACGAAAGATTGCACGGCCATTTCTACCGCAAAAATGTTGATAAAGGAGTATTTGTCTCGCTTCGGATTACCTAGGGTGATCTGGAGTGATAATGGCACGTCCTTTAATGCAGAACTAGTGAAGCAAATATGTAAAGGCTTACAGATTTCTCAAAAGTTTCATTCAGCCTTACACCCTCAGGCAGCAGGACTTGTGGAGCGGTTTAACGGCACGCTCAAGCTAAAGATGGCCAAAATATGTGAGAGTACAGGTCTCCGTTGGCCAGACGCCCTTCCATTAGCTTTGCTTTCAACGAGAGTCACTGTGAATGCAAAAATGGGCGTCTCCCCCCACGAAGTGGTATTCGGCCGTCCGGCCAATATCTGGGGAGTGCCCAGGCCTAAATGTTTTACTGAAGTACCATACCCTCTGTTGACAGATTACCTGTATGCTTTGACTAAAGATCTTCGTTCTATTCATCAGCAGGTAGCAGACACTCTGAAGCCGTTGCCGGAGGGGCCTGGACACTCCATCCACCCAGGGGACTGGGTGGTCGTAAGAAGATATCAGCGGAAGTCTTGTCTGGAGCCAAGGTGGTCGGAGCCGCGCCAGGTGCTCCTCACCACGCGTACTGCACTTCGGATCGACGGACGGAAGGCGTGGACACATGCCTCACATGTGAAGAGGGTCCCGCTCCCGTTGCCCTATGACAAATGGGTACAGGATGGCATCGCTGACGAGGAGCATGAGTCTATCCCGAGGTATGCTCCTTTCTCGGATGCTTCACTGATTGGAGAAGAGCGAAGAGGAACAGAGAATTCAGTGACCTCTACTACTCCTGTTGCTACTAGTGAAGAGACACCAGAGAGTTCAGCATCTGCCACAGATACTCCTGTTTTGTTCACTGACCCCGAAGTGCCATGGAGCACTCAATATAATTTGCGGCCCCGAAGAAAATAAGTAACAGTAAAAAAAAAAAAGATGGACTAAACACTGGAAGAAGGGCTTAGTAGACTTTCTGGATACGAAGATTTAGTGGTAGGGATGGACTTGCAAGAGCCCTGGTGTTTAGCCGAAGATTGTGTGCTATGAGACTATAGAGTGGTGCGGGGCCCGAATTAAGTGCTTCCCTTGTTTCCAAATTGTTGAACAGCGACGTTGGAATTTGGTATGGACGGTAAAAGCCTGCCTGTGAGGCTTTGAAGGACACAGGGAGAAGATCCCTTTTTAAGGGTTGAAGAACCCCTCTGGCCGGTTGAGGATTGTCTGGGACTATTTTTTTAGTAGAAGTGTTTTTTTCATTTTTTTTGATTTTCGATAATTTGAACGATTATTAAGAATGTATCCTTTTGGACGCCCCATTCCTGATGAGGAGCAGCCCTTTGCGGCTCCCCCGAGACCTGTGCCTGATTCCCCCTGGTTGGCCCTTCCCCGAAAAGGAAAGATTGTGGTCATCATTATTATTCTGATTGCCTTTATAGTGACTCTTGGAATATTGTTTTTCCTGGATAAAGCTTACCCCGTTCATGTGTTTGCACCCACACCCACTGCCGTTCCTGAACACAATATGATTACTGTTGATTATGGTGAAAGAATGTTAAGAAAAAGTTATAAAGATAATGTTTTCATTAAGACTTTGCACCATGCGCACGCCACTACCAACTTGACAGATTGTTGGGTTTTTGGGCTTTTGCCTTCTGCTGCCTATAAGAAAGACAGATTCCTTGCCCTCCCTTTGACGCCAGTGAATAGTTGTGTGGGGTGGTATACTCTTATAGGTCTTGTTAAATATTTCCAGCAGCCAGATTCCCTGACTCCCCGACTGCAGAATAGGGGGTGGACAATGACAATGCGAGTACGCCCTCTGCCTCCATCTTCCCTCGGACGAATATATACTGATGGACGTTTTGACCAGACTTTTATAGAGACGTGTGAGAAAAGGTTGGGTCGGTTTCTGACACCAAATGATACTGACAAACTTAGGGAAAGTTTCCTGAAATTGAATGCTACTCTGTCCTACAGACACCCCCCGAAGAGTAACAACAGTTCCAGGTCTCTGATACCCCTGGCTGTGGTGGGTCCTTCTCCGTTTTTCTGTATAGAGGGAAGGGGCCCCATCAAAGTCGGTAATAGTTCCTGTAATGTGACTGCTTCAATACGCTTGCCTCTTAGCCCCTCTTTGATTGCCCCACCCAGTATCTATTTCGTCTGCGGTGATAATGGATACTTATGGTTGCTCGAGGGTTGTGGTGGGGTGTGCTACTTAGCCTACATGATTCCTCCTGTGTATGTGGCTCCTTCTGATTATCACAAAACTCATCGTCGATTCCCCAGTCCCCAGGAGCAGCCGCAAGAGCAGCGCAAAAGGAGGGAACTTCAGGTAGATGACGTAGACCAGACGGACACCTCGTACCAACAATGGACTGATTTTTCTAAGGGTTTGCTACCTTTCTGTGGTCCGATATTTAACAGCAGAGCTATTCGACGACGGTCTAGGGTAATGGAAAAGGTAGTTCTCACCGAAGCTGACATTACGACTAACATATCTGTCGAGATTCAGGCTATGAGATTATTTACGATCCAGAACAGGATGGTGCTTGACGTCATACTGGCTGATAGGGGCGGGGCCTGTCGCGTCATCGGGACGTGTTGTTGCGTTTATATACCTGACTCAGCCCCGACTGTTAATTTGGCCGTACAGAAATTACATAGACTAGCGACTGAACTGCATCAGGATAATGGGACATGGTCCTTACAGGGGTGGCTCTGGGGTGCCTTCTCTTCCTGGGGTTGGAAAATATTGATGGGTTTGGTTGGTGTGGTGAGTGTAATTCTGACTTGCTGCCTTTGCATATATTGCCTCCCTCCATGTTGCTCAATGTGCGCTACAAATCTACGTCCGAAAAAGAAGTTACCTGGTCAATATACCACTTCTATGATTACTGAAATTCCTGCCGATGCAAGTTGGTTGATGTTTATTGCAGAGGATGTTCTAGACTAGAGGAAAAGTCTTGCCCCTAGAATGGATGTCGGCACTACCTTTTGGCAAATAAATGAGGCCATAGTTAGCCAATGATGCTAAAAGGAGGGTCTGATAGAATTCACTTTTCGATACCCTAATTACCTATTGCTGATGTATGAGTTAGCATCATATGGCTAACTGATGAAGTTCGTATATGCACTTATGCTGAATTACTTTTATTTGCTCCTTACGTATATTCAAATGTATGTGTGATCATATTAGTTTCTTAGCTTAGCCTGTGTGCCACCATTTTGTGTATCCCTCTGTGCCTGCGGGCCCTGCTCGCTCATATGCCCCTCCCGCAGGAATACAGAAATTCACTAAGACAGCAGTTTTCGTTTCTCGGCTTACTGTGGCCGAAACTAACAAGTCTCTTTATCAGTAATGTTCTCATGCCCAGAGACGCCGAAGCCTAGCTCCATGGCCTTGAGTAGAGATAATGATGTATCCCTTGCAGGTGCAGATGCCTACTGTATGAGAGCATTGTCCACTGGTCTGAGGCTCGGTAACTTTCCATTAGGGGCGTACCCCTTTTTGCTGTATTGCATTATAATGTATCGCTGTGATGCAGAGAGTCAGTCCTCTCGTTCGCACTCCTAGGAGTGAGGTCGGACAGGGCCCTCTCATATAAGTGTTGTTTGGCCTAATAAAGACTTTTGTTTATTCTTCTCCACTGTCCGGCTGACTTCCTATATAGCGACTATAGGTGAGTGCGGTAAGTCACTCGGGTGGATTTGAGCCAAATTATCACTGTCCATTCATCCATCCGCTCATTCAAATCCAAACCTTTTCAACCATCTCCAAACCTATCCATCCATCCATCCTCCCTTTCGGTCATCCAACCTTTGAGACATCCTTTGTCATTCATCCATCTATCTTCCCTTTTACTTATCCATCCATCCTCCCTTTCATCCCATTCATCTATCCTGCCTTTAATTCATCCCTTTCACTCACCCATTCACATATCCATTATGCCTCCACATTTCCGTCCATCCATCCATCCATCCATCCATCCATCCATCCATCCATCCATCCATCCATCCATCCATCCATCCATCCATCCATCCATCCATCCATCCATCCATCCATCCATCCATCCATCCACCCATCCATTCATCCACCCATCCATCCATCCACCCACTCATCCTTGCACATGTCCATCCACCTTTTCACACAACCATCCACCCACCAATCCTTTCACTCAGCGATACATCCAGCCTTTCACTTAGCCATCCATCCTTTCACCCATCTATCCACCCTTCCATCCATCCTTTCACTCATTCATCGTGCCATCTCTTTGTCCGCATTTTCACTCACACATCCATCCATACATTTACGTACCCACCAACCCTTTCACACACATTTTTAGTCTCTTCCTGCCGAGCTGGAGACAGAACAGGTCAGTCAAGAACTCTTCCCACTCCTGTAACTGTTAAAGCAGGGGATTTCCGACTCCCGTGTGTGCATGCACATGGAGAGAGAAGAACTGCTCCATTTCTTTGAAGATGTGGTGCAGTTCTGCTCTCTTCAGATGACACAGTGAAGCAACATTGCTTGCTACGCTGCGTTGCACCACTTCTTTGTTAATATGCCTCTTAGTGACCGGATTACTAAAAAAGTAGAAATCTCCACCCATGGAAGCACACCATGAATGGATGCATTTTTAGTGCCTTTTTAATTCACAAACATTGACAGTAGAAGACTTGGAAAGTTATGCCAGTCTCATGCTTCCAGGCATACTGCTGGCAATCAAACAATCAAAAGGTGATGGAATGAATGCTTGCAAATAGTCTAACCACTAGCAATCCCTTGGAGTACAATTCCAACCCATTGTTTTTCATCCACGGTGCCACTGTAGACAGAGGGCCTGATTTACGATTTAGCAGAGGGAGTAAAGGCAGACAGGGTGGTGGAGGACTTTATTGCCTTTACTGCACTCACTAAATTTAGAGATGTCTGCCAGCCTGGCAGACATCTTTATAAATTGTGTGGAACTGCCGTCATGGCGGTTTCTGTCAATGTAAAGAATAACAGAGAGCTTAATCAAACATGATTATTAGCCATCAAACTTTTGTAAATCTTTTATTTTTCAAAAACAAGCTCCCAAAGTCGGAGTTTGTTTTGGAAAAAAAACAAATACTATCCCCACACCCATTTTCTCCCATGGTGCGGGGATAAATGTATTTTTTACCATCCCTGCTTGTAGGTAGTGATAGGGGGTTCTGGGCACTCTTGACACCTAGAGGTGCCCACGGGGGAAGCTTACTACTTATGTGCCACTTCATATGTGGTATTTTCAAGGAAACAGAAGGTCCTCAGCATAAATCAATAAATGCAAACAATGTTATATAGACCACAATAGGCTGCTATATATTTCAGTCCCTTGTCCAGCCGGACAGGGAGTTTAATAATCAAACAAATCGTTCAAGGTTAGGGTACATATTAGCGACAAGCATTATGGTTACAGTAGGGCACAGTCCTGTACCGTACAATGGAAAGTGAGAAAGTAGTAAAGTGAAAGGATATCAGGCAAACAAGGTGAGCTAGCAGGCCTCTGTCATAAATCAAAATTAGCAGTGTGTCCTGGAGTAAACGATACATACAATGATACAATAAGGTGAAACGTATGTTTACTCAAACGAGTCGACGTTTCGATCCCGCGCTCAATTTATAAAGGGATCATCTTCAGGACTTAAAAGAATTATTTTTGCCTGAAAGGGAATTAAACGCCAATTGGTGGCGAATTGGAGGACACCCGATTTGTTTGCAGCAATATTGGATGGGCAGCTCTGTGGAAGCTTCGGTTGTGAAGAATGGGCGTCGAGTCACACGGACACGTGAAGTCTTCGTGAGGTCCTCCTGAGCATCTGAGCATCTGGGAGAACGAAGTTGCAAGGGCTGCAGCGTGCACGTTGAGGCCGTCTGCGGGAGCACGGCCGGAGTTATAATTCTGTGCGGGCTTCTGTTGGCATTGTTAGGGGTGCTGATATATGCCCCGCGTTTTCTGTTGCTTGCATTAAATGGCTATTCCCAGCGTCTAAGTAACCAGAGTTCGGAGGAGGCACCGTGAACGTTGACGCCGTCTGTGGAAGCGCGATCAGTTCAGTGACTAATCCGCCTGTTTGTTGAAGGGATGTTGGGACGCCGGTTGTGAGCTGTGCCTTGCCATGGTCCCTAGCTACCTACTGGGTTCCCCGTTGTCTTTTCTAATGAACTTCATATGTGGAGCATCATGAGCACACCTTCTGACAGCCTTATTGCCCCTGCAAAGGTGATGTTAATACAGTGTGGCATAGGGGCAAATGCAAGAAACAACAGATTTCCCTTTTCCGCAATTTTATCAAGGATTATAATCCTATCAGGTCACTAGATATTAAAGGGCCCTCCCCATCAAGAATGAATAGAGTCTTTGCAAGAGTTACCAAATGTACAAACTTCTATGTTATAGGAGTGTTAATTAGGGTCTCCTGCATCCAGGTGTGGTCACACCTGGATGTAGGAGACCCTAAAATATAATTTATCCTCGGGTACTGGGATCCCTGTATAGCTTTTAAATTTTCACTTTCACGTCACTACATTGCACACTCAGAAACATACCTGCTCCGCTGTATTCAGGTGTGGAAGCACACGAGACACACTTGGTGTCACTGGGTGGGCCCGATGATGAAGCATGCTACCAACCACGTTGGTGGGTGAGGGCTTCATGAACAACCAAAAGGGTTTGTACCCTGTCTTACAGTCCTGAGTCTATGTAAATTCACAAATAGGCTAGTCCTTTTTGATCTCACATATAAAACCCCGGGGATACGGACTAGCTACCTAGTCCTCTCTTTCTCCTTTTATAGTGATATTGAAGTGATCTATGTCTGACCCCTTCCCACCAAAACTTCAAAGAGGAGACTCTCCTATGTCTGACTGTCTTCTTTTGTTTCCGTTGGCTCGCTCGAACCAGTCGCAGTTTAAAGAGTTAATTAGTACATTCCAGTTTCCTTCATAGGCAGGAATTAGGCCAGGCACTGTTAAATAGCTCGATTGTGCATACTTCTGCTGGCCAGCACAGTGATTAACTTGGCCCATTAGGGGATACAGATGACTGCAATATGGTTATTACTGAGCCAGAGAAATTTGAAAATTCTCCAAGAGCCATAGGAGTACAAATATCATAATAGTGAGAGTGGATCTGCACTCGGTGTACATGTTTATTCTAAAATTGATACATAAGCAGTATCGCAAGGCCAAGCATGGCAAAATTATGCAGTGGCACAGATTTTCACCCATAAGGTATAATGCAGTGAACACACAGCCTTTTTCAGTAAAGCACTACAGACCTACACTAAGGGCCTCATTACGATGTCGGTCGGAAAGCATTTGACTGAATCGGTCTCTGAATGGTTTCACATTGAATCGAATTCGGGGAGCAGGACTGACAGATTACAATGCTTCCGACCATCGTTAAGTCAAACTCTCATTGACTTCAATGGGAGCCTGCGTCGGAAAAACCGATTCGGAAAGGCTGTCTGAATCTGACATTGTAATGCGTTGGTCGGAAACGCAGTCTGTAGACCTGTACGAGTCGGCTCCGAATGACTCTGTTTCTCCGAAAGCCGTTCAGAACCAAGTCGGAAAGTCCAAATACTTTCCGACTATTGTACTTGGTCGGTCGGAAGGCTTTTCGAAACAGTCAGAATGACGGGTTCCGAATCGGATTCGGCTGACCCAAATGCCATTCGAAGCCTTTTCCGACCGACATAGTAATCGGTCCCTAAGTGTTAAAAATGATTTATTGCATAGATAAGTCAATTACAGCATGTTTACCTGAACTGGATTTGCTAAAGGTAACTAATATAGCAGTGAAAAAAATTTGAATTCCCAGTATCTCGAAACTCTCTTTCTCCACCCTTCCACCAATATACCCAGTCTACCGAAATTTTAGACCACATTTTCTCATTCAGACAACATTCAACACAATTTAATTCAATTTAATTGAGTTGTATTTGTATCGCGCATGGCTACCCCAACGGGTCTCCCAGTGCTAGATGACACATAGCCCTTTAGAATAGGTGGGCCTTCAGCATTTTCCTAAAGCAAGCTTCTGACGGCTGATTTCTAAGGAAAGCTAGAAGAACATTCCAGAGCCTCAGTGTCCTTGTTTACGTAGCGCATAGGGAGTGAGAAAAGTTTGACTGAAGGGTGGGCCTGTTCCGTGAAAGGCCCAGTATGCCATGCAGAAAGCTTTTAACTGAATTATTTTCTGAACTGTTAGCCAATGCAAGGCAACCAGAGCTGATGCTTTGGCATTTTTTGAAGGATTCTTGCAGCAGCATTTTGCTTTATTTGGAGCCTTTTGATCAGGTATTTTGGGCTCCCAAGGTACAGTGAGTTGCCATAATTGAGGCAAGAATTATCAGACTGTGCACCACTATTCTTCTAGTCGGGGAAGGTAATATCTGCAAGAATTTCCTTAAAGATCGTAGAATGCCAAAGCATGAGCCTGCCATTTTTTTTTACTTGAGTCTCAATAGTAAGCTGAGTTTCATTGTCTGTCCTAGACTGTTGCTTTGATTTGCCATATTATCATCTGAAACTCTTTATAGAGTTGGGTACGACACACAAGTGGTGCGACATAGATGTTCAGAGTTTTTCTAGTCTGTTATTGCATTGAGTGAATGGCAGCTGTAGTCATGAATCCCAGATTTGGGTCCTGCGATGACTTAAATACTTAGGCTTATCCTTGACTCATTTCAGTTTAGCTTTCTCCCATTGATTCCGTTCATGATCAGTTTGTTTGTTACCATTGGGGTGGAAGAGCCTCCTTCAAGAATAGTGGATCTCAGATCTAGAGATCATGAGGTCATGATTGGCAGACAAATCTGCCCTATGTTTCATGGAGTTTGTCTAGTTGATCAAAAATACTGCATATCAACCTCTCATAGGATGTTATCTTGTACATTTCCTGTTATCAAGTCTCAATTTCGGCTACTATGGTATCTCCCTAACCTGAGTATGCAAAGTTTAACTCTAGCTGTCGTGAACTATATCATCCGTTGATGAGTGTTGTCTGGATAGGGGCTAAGGTCATATAAAAGGAATGTATGACTTGTCAGAAGCACTGATATATCAATGGATTCTCTGATTGTAATCCACACTTCTGACTAATAGGGTGCCAGGATGGGTATTCTCAAAGCAAGTGATTTGCTATTCATTTGTTGGCATTGCTACTTCAGGAGGCAGTCCATGCATCATTCAGTTTCTTGGGAGACCAGTGCCACCTATGCCTGGTTTTGTAGAAGCTCAGTTTCATATGGGCTTCCCTGAATTACTTATCATGATCTACCATGTAGTATTTGTTAAGATAGTCTGATTGTAGGTGCTATAACTAAGGTTCTTTCAACTGTTTAAATATCAGTATTTTAATTCCCAGGGTTTCAGAGACCACCCATACCAGTGCCTTTACGCAATACTTTATGCCACCATTATGACATATGGGCATATACATATGTTTTCTGCTGTTGATCTTCAAGGTGAAAGGCGATCTATGTAATCGCCAAAAGAATAGGGTTATAGGTAATCATTCTCCATGTGTCACCGGTCTAAAGCATGTAGATCCACCTTGCCTTTTCTAGTAATGTTTTCTCCAATTTAATCCACATGGGGTTATCCAGGGTGGCATGCATCAAATATCTAATGTACACTATTTGAAAAGCTAGCCAGTACAATTCTACATGAGGTAATCTCAGACCAGTGTATTATATGTCTGCTTATAGCTTGGATGTTTAAAAACAGGGTTTACGGCGTTACCAGAGAAATGTTTTCAAAAGCTTAGATATCTCAGCAAAAAGTTGGGTTGATATGTGGATAGAGAGCATAGAGAATATGTACTAGAGGTGAGGCAATAATGTCATTTAATTACTTGTACTTTGCCTCAAGTGGCAAGTGGAAATTAGACCAATCAATCAGGGTTCCTGTAAAGCGCGGTTAATCATCGGCTAATCACCAGCGAGGGTCTCAAGGCGCTGGTACTGGTGGGTGGGGTTTCTGCAGTTCAGTCGAAGAGTGATGTCTTCAGGTCCTCCCTGAAATGAGGCAACGATAGTGATTGCAAGGCCTGTTGGGCGGAGCGGAGATGTCTGTTATGTGTCTAGAAAGAGAGGTGGTGGTTGAGGTAATCCGGCCTGGAGGACTTAGTAGGCATGCGTGAGGAGCTTGAAGATGATTCTTTTGTTGATCGGGTGGCAGTGGAGCAAATGGAGGTCTCTCAGGTAACCAGAGATGTGGCTGCTGTGGGGGATGTCCAGGCTTGTTTCTGGTCCAGGGAAGACCTGGCTTGGCAATTCAGACAGGACTGTTCCCATGGGGAACAGGGTCAAGACTAATTTACATATGGCTGGGTCTGACCAGAGGTGGCGAAGTGAGCTAAAATATTATGATGGATTCACCCAGATCTTATAGTGACTGGAGGGGAGTGTCTGAATTGTTTCAGTGGATGGTCCATTGTCTTCTTGTGTTTGCTTAATTTGCCCTACGTTGGCAGGGTATGCCCAGGTGTGGGTCCCTACCTCACTTTGCCACTAGTTTCAAGCTAGCCTGGCTGATGAGGGGTGTTACCCCGAAACTGGTCTCAGGATGCTTGTTTCCGGTCCAGGGAAAAACTGGCTTGGCAGTTCGGTCTGGACTGAACCCACGAGGATCAGGGTTAAGACTGATTTGCATATGGCTGGGTCTGAACTGTGGGGGTAAGCAGGGCCGTACTGGCCATAGTGGGCACCGGGCAATCATCCGGTGCGCCGCATGGGTCGGGCCGGTTTTGGGCCCGTGGGGGCCGTTTTTGATACAGGCCGGATTTTGCAGCATAGCTGCGAATCGGCCCTGTACCAAAAACGTCTGAAAACCGGCCCGGCAAAGAGCTCGGTGGCACCTCCAACCCCGCCCCTCCCGAGTGGGGAGGAGGGGGGGGCGGTCGAGCACTTTGCCAGGGCCGGTTGTGGTTCCCAGTCTGGCCCTGGGGGTAAGTGAGCTAAAGAATGATGATGGATTCAACCCAGACCTTATAGTGACTGGGGGAGAGTGTCAGAAATGTTTCAGTGCTCCGTCCATTGTCTCCTTGTTTTTGCTTTGTTAGCCCTAAGTTGGCAGGGTATGCCCAGATGTCGGTCTCTTGCTCACTTTGCCACTGGGTTGAAGCTAGCCTGGATGATGATGATGGGTGTTACCTGAAACCGGTCCCAGAATGCTTGTTTTAAGATCTAGGGAAGACCTGGCTGGCAGTTCGGTCTGGACTGTTCGCATAAGGAACAGGGTCAAGATTGATTTGCATATGGCTGGGTCTGAACCGGGGGGGACGAAGTGAGTTAAAGAATGATGATGGATTCAACCCAGATCTTATAGTGACTGGGGGTGAGCGTCTGAAAAGTTTCAATGCTCCGTCCATCGTTTCCTTGTGTTTGCGATGTTCAGGAGGTGTTCTGAATGCGCTGCAATTTGTTTTGAAGTTTTTTGGCAGGTGCCGGCGTAGAGTGACCTTTGTCAATAAAGGAAGTAAATTGCCTATTCCCATGTTAGATACCCTTTTCTTTATATTAATTCCTAGCTATTTTAAAGTAGATCATTTCCACTTGAAAGGGTGCTCCCCAATTGCTGCAACAGTACTCTTGTGAGTGGCTGTGTCTCACATTTTTCCTTGTTAATTCTATAACCTGAGATCAATGAGAAGCGTGTGGTGACATTTAGGAAGACATTAATGGATGTTTGTGATTTTAATTAAGTTACAAAGATGATGTCTGTGTAATAGAGGTCTTTATGTTCCCCTGCAGGGGTTTTTATTTCTGTGATTTCTTTGTCATGACGGATTGCAATTTCAAATGCAGTATAAGAAGCAGTGACGATAGTGGCCATCCTTGCCTTGTACCTCTCCTGGCTTATGCCCAATTAGCAGAGGTTAGCTTACTTTTAAGTACATAGTATATGGTCACAAGGGTAACACGGGCCTGTTAGTTAAGCTGCTGTTCATGACTGCAGCACTTATTGTGCCACCTTGAGCATGACAAAGTTAAACAGATCTCCCAGCCTGCTACTGCAGAATGCTAACTCAACTTTGCTATTTCCACTAATAGCAAAGCCCAAACCTCCATTTTTAATAGTTATATGCCACCCGAACATCAGGCCTATCAAGTGCTAAGACAAGGGTACTGTATATTTAAAAGTAGAACTTGCATTTCTATATTTCCTAACAGTAAAAATTCCAAATTGTCATTTTTACTGTAGAAAAACTAGTAGCCCCATTGGTGACCACAGGGTTTCATGCTGCCAACTCAGCTGTGCTAACTTCTGAACGAGATTACTAAAGTTGGTACTTTAAGGTATCAAAATAATCATTTATTTATTTATTTATGACATTTATAAAGTGCACTATCTTCTAAAAGCCCTAGAGAAACCAAATGGGAGTCAACAGCCGCTCAGAGGAGGAAAGTAGCAGTGAAAATTAGTGAGGGAAGACACAGGTTTTCAGAGGCTTCCTGAACCGTGTGAGATCAGTTGAAAGCCTAAGAGAGGCTGGGAGCCGGTTTCAAAGCCGGACTGCCAGCACTGAAAAGGCACATCCACACTGTTTAGTCTTGTTTAATTTGGGGATACAAACAAGATTAGCTGTCGAGGAGCAGAGGCATCTCCCAGGAGCATATTTCCGAAAGGCATTCTGGAAGTGAATTGGGCCACGGCCCTGATGAGTCTTAAAGACAGTACAGAGAGCCTTAAACAGTTGCCAAACAGCTTTTTCCGTGGGTGTGTAGCCCTCAGGTAGCCATTAGTACATGAAACCGACTGAAAGCCCAAGTTAAATTTAATATAACTTTTAAGTAAAAGGCAATTCTGTTGCCTGCGTTTTCCATTGGCCATTCACAGATGCTAACCACAAGACAGTCTTCTGTCAACTTAGGGAGAGGTGTGAACAACACCCAGGAAAGGAAACAATTGAGGCCTGCAATTGGAAGAGGGGTTACCTATCCCTGGCAGGAAGCCACACAGGGTGTGAGCGCAAAAGGCAAGCTTCAAGGGGGAAGCTGCCTTCGAAGGGCAAATGGGGAATACACATGAGAGGGGCACTATTTTGTCCTGTAGAAAGACTAATCCCGAGGACAGAGAGAGAAAAACAGTTGTCAAACTGCTTTTTCCGTGGGTGTGTAGGCCTCAGGTAGCCACACCTATAGAGTGGGCTATCAAGCGCAACTCACCAAGATAGGGGTCTGTGTATGTTGGTGGGTTGGCAGACTATTGCATTCTGGAATAGCTAAATACCACACATCACATAAGTCATCATCAGGCAGAAAGCACCTGGTAGCCCATTGCCTAGTGATTGCTCATCCCTTAATGCCACTTTGTTGGCATAAATATGGCTCCCAGACCTCAGTAAGATAAACTGCACTAAAGACTGGAATGCACCTGCTGATCCTTGGGCTAACAAAGAGAGGACTGTGCCTGAGGTGCCTAATTTCGAGGAAAAGTCACTCCTAAGCCCCAGCCAGAAAAAGTGAACTTCAAGAGTGAGTTAGCTGACTTCCTGTTAAAGCACTAGGGCTACAAAAGCTGAAGAAGCCCGCCTTGACAAGTCAGTAGCCACGATCGGATGATCACCACTGACTGCCAACATGCAGCCTGAGAGGCCAATTCCTGATGCCGAAAAGTTTCACCTGAGTCTGCTGGACCTAAGAGCGTTGCAGTGCAGCTTGGTCACCCATGGGGGACCGTAGCCTTCATCAAAGGGACGTGCTGGTTTAGTTATGTCATGAAACCAGAAGTCCAGTGGCAACTGGACTTTTGCTAGAAGCACCAGAACTTCAAGTGACATAAATACCTTCCACCTCACCAAGTCCGTGGCCCGAGATGTAACCCCAAGAAGCCCCCCCCGGCGACCACCCAGCATTCTCAGCATTTTGCAGCATCTTCAGCAGGCTGTACCCCTTGCATCAGCACCATTCCATTGAAGTCTTTGGCAGTCCTCCCATAGAGCCTGGAACTGGACTGGAGCCTGCTTTGGTGACAAGATAACTGTCCTAGAAGTCCTGATTTGCCTACCTGACCTGCCCCGGAGTTGGCTGCTCCAAGTTGGCTGGAGTACCAAAAACACAACTCTTCAAAGGGGATACAAAGTTTTCACTAACCATGGTAGTTGGCAATTTGAGTGAAAAGCTGCGATTTACGTTTTACTTACAAACCTATACCTCCGGAATCCTCTGGTCGATTTTGTTCATTTCTGTGTCTAAAAATTCCTCCGAATAAGATCTGTTTTTTGATTGAAGTCTAGCAGACAGTGCTAAAGACATCTTGGGGACATTCGGAAAGCGTCCCTCCAAATGCATTCCGTCTATTGTTTACCATTGGCTTTGTGGTTCCTAACTCACAATGCTTGCTTTCTATTTGTTGGCTTTATTTGTTTTAGGCTGTCCAGCTTTAGTTAGAACTCTTCAGTGGAGCAAAGCCTATTTACAAGGCCCCCTTGCATTCTTCCACCTGTGTTCCTTTCTGTGAACAGACCTTTAAATCTAGCTCTTATCTTGTCACATTTGCTGTGCATTCAGAGACAGAGTTCAAATGTCAGGCTCTGTGTTCCAAAGGAGCTTGGTGTTAGATGATTAATGTGACAATCGTGCTGGGTACCGTAGGTGTGCTAAAGGAAGGCTGTACCATGTTATATTTTTCGAGCACACAATAATTTTAAATGTCTGTAAATAAATGTGCAGCTATTTCAGAATATATCTGAATCAGGAAAGCACAAATGAAGCACATTCTTTGGTAATTCTGAAGTGTGGTGGAAACAAATATTTTAATACGATCTAAACTGACCAATATTCTAAGTGATGGCGTTGCCACACATTATTGTTTGTGTGCTGTATACTTTTTATCAGTAAAACTACATGTATGTGCAATTGTAATGGTCATTTCAACTGAAAATGTGTTGTCTGTAATGGCAGTGTGCTACCATACCATGCATTCTCCAAAGATAGCCAGAAAATTAAAAAAAAAAACACTTTGAACCAACTCTGTTATGTCACCAAGGAAGCGAAGCTAGTCATCACAACCCTCCCAAAAGGAGCTATCTTGTCTCTTCCACCCATGCATCTATTCATTCATCCTTTCATCCTTCTACCCACCCACTGATATCCACCATTTCACCTTTACATTCTGTCATCCATTCATTCTTTAATCACCATTCTGTCTGTCCATTCATCCATTCGCTCATTCATATCCAAACCCATGCAACCATCTCCAAACCTATCCATCCATCCATCCATCCTCCCGTTCAGTCATCCATCCTTTGAGGCATCCTTTGTCATCCATCCCTCTATCCTCCCTTTTACTTATCCAACCATCCTCCCCTTCATCCCATCCATCCATCCTTTCACTCTTCCCTTTCTCTCACCCATTCACATTTCCATTGTGCCTCCAACTTTCCATCCGCCTGTCTGTCCTTCGATCGATCGATCGATCCATCCATCCATCCATCCATCCATCCATCCATCCATCCATCCATCCATCCATCCATCCATCCATCCATCCATCCATCCATCCATCCATCCTTTCACTGAGCCGTCCATCCTTTCACCCATACATCCATTCATCCATCCATCCACTCACCCTTGCACGTGTCCATCTACCTTTTCACTCAACCATCCACCCACCCATCCTTATACTCAGCGATACATCCAGCCTTTCACTTAGCCATCCATCCTTTCACCCATCCATTCATCCACCCTTCCATCCATCCTTTCACTCATTCATCGTGCCATCTCTTCATCCACCTTTTCACTCACACATCTATCCATACATTTACTTACCCACCGACCCTTTCACACACATTTGTAGTCTTTTCCTGCCGAGCTGCAGACATAAGAGGCCAATCAAGAACTCACCCCCCCGTAGCTGCTAAAGCAGGGGATTTCCGATGCCCCAGTGTGCCAGAACATGGAGAGAGTAGAACTTCTCCATTTCTTTGAAGATGTGGTGAAGTTCTGCTCTCTTCAGATGACTCAGGGCAGCAACGTTGCTTGCTGTGCTGCGTTGCACCACTTCTTTGTAGATATGCCCCTTAGTGACCGGATTACCAAAAAAGTCGAAATCTCCACCCACAGAAGCACCCCATGAATGGATGCAAAGTTTGTGCCTTTTTAATTCACAAACATTGACACTAGAAGACTTGGAAAGTTATGCCAGTCTCATGCTTCCAGGCATACTGCTGGCAATCAAACACCCAAAAGGTGATGGAATGAATGCTTGCAAATAGTCTAACCACTGGCAATCCCTTGGAGTAGCATTCCAACCCATTGTTAATCATCCATGGTGCCAATGTAGACAGAGGACATGATTTACGATTTAGCAGAGGGAGTAAAGGCAGATAGGGCGGCAGGGAACTTTACTGGCTTTACTGCTCACCAAATTTAGAGAAGTCCGCCAGCCTGGCGGACATTATTATAAATTGTCCGGAACTGCCGTCATGGTCATGGCGGTTTCTTTCAATGTAAAGAATAACAGACAGCTCTATCAAACATGACGACTAGCCATCAAACTTTTGCAAATCTTTTATTTTTCGAAAACAAGCTCCCAAAGTCTGAGTTCTTTTTTGAAAAATAAAACAAAAACTATCCCCACACCGATTTTCTCCCATGGTGTGGGGGTAAATGTATTTTTTACCATCCCTCATCATCAGGATATAACGTACGGTGATGGATGGTAAAGAAAAAGTCAACTGACCTCACTCTCTAAATATGGCTTACTTTTGATGCAACTAGCCTGTTAGGCCATAGAAGAAAGTTTTATATTGACAAACTAAATTTTACTCTGTCTGCTTAAAACTTGAGGTCCGGCCGACTCAAAGTCGGGTAGGTGGACCTTGAGTTTTGCATACAGAGTACCCCGTCACCTTTGCAACAGAGCGCATGTCCGCTGGACTCTAAATCAGCCCTAGAAACCCACCTAATGCACATAAATGCTGACCCTTCTCATCATGTGAACAGTCTATCCCAAACCTTGGTCACGTGCCATATTCACCCTGTGGCCCACTGTTTTAAATTAGTTGGGAAAGTTGAGATTCACTCCTGAATCTCAATGATTAAGCTACGCCCCAGCCCACAGGGCGTGTGAGTCATCTGCTTGTAGGTAGTGATGGGGGGTTCTGGGCACTCCTGGCACCTAGCGGTGCCCATCGGGGGAGCTCACTCATTCTTTATGTGCCACTTCATATGTGGAGCACCATGAGCATACCTTCTGACAACCTAGGGGCAAATGCATACATGCCAATAGTCCTGACTCGGGCAGGAGATTCACGATTTTGGAAGCAAAAAAATAGCTTTATTATAGCTGTCTTCTATCTGACATTGCCTCTGCTTCATTAAAAATCATTTGGGAAAATCTATTCACCTCCAATTATTTTTCAAAATCTCCCACTTTCTTGTTCTAAAATGTTGGCATGTATGCAAATGAATTCATTTGTATGGGCCTCTTCCCACAAGCAAATGAGAGAACACCCTCTTAAAATCACAAAGTCATAGAACGTGTATCCATGTGATCTATAGGCAGGGCCACTGGATTTATGCCGCAAGAGAGGACCAAATTATGCTGCAGGATTGAGTAAATTATCCGGTAAAAAAAGGCAAATTATGCGGCATTATGCAGCATATTTTGTAATAGCTTTACTTCGTCATTTCACCATTTCACCATTTTACAACTTAGTAACACTCTGTGGACATTGGTTGCTCCTCATTAGAACCAGTGTAACATCCACATACATCAATAAGAACCAGAAAGGTGGCCAGTCCAGCTTTACAAAGAGCCTTCCACTCTACTTTTCAGAAACTTTTGAACCGTTTGAGCTAGAAACAATTTCTTTTTTTGTTAAAACCTGCAGTTTATTTGGCAGAAGATGGATTATGTGGCAAATGCAGCAAATCCATATCAATGTGAAAATCGCAGTGGTCGGACAATCACATTATTCTTTATTTCTCTATTTTATTACCAAAGTAGCCTGCCTGCAAAAAGTTGGTGCAATTGCCTCTTGCAACCCCAGGGCACTTCCCAAACACGGTCCCTGGATTCTCATACCTTCTGATTAATAAAGTTTCCCACGCATGGCAAACAACGAGCAGTAGTTGCTGCCCTTGCTTGCTTTGCTCTCTTGTACCTTTGGCAACACACCTGCTATTCCTGGTTTCAAGGGTCATGAAGACAGCAGCAGGAGCAGAGAGTGAACAGGGCTTTCAGTTCATGTTAGTTCTGTCTCCTTCCAATAGATTATTCAACCATAACATCAGATTTTTAGCCACTTATACTGGCCACTTCGTAGTCTGATGCCAGCCCTCACAAGTCCCAGATGAACCAGTCAGGGTCCATCAGCAAGTCCATTTCCCCTACTGTGTTTCACGGTGCAAAAGGAGGTAAATTCCACTTGCTCAGGAGATCTGACCCATCCTAGCCTGGGTGCTAGTTGAAGTTTTAGAGTCCCAAAGTCCATCATTGAAGAGCTTCTTCTTCATTCCTGCTAGCGAATATTTTGACATTGCAGCCCCACAGCAAGTGCCTTCTCAAGTGTGTCTGCCTAGTGCAGGGGAGTTTTGTTAGGGATTGAATGTTCTAGAAGCCAGACACCTCTTGCCAACGCTATTGCCACATTATCATCCCACCTCTGCCCCAACCCCTCCTATACAGCATTCCTGGACATTTAAAGATGGTGACTTGAAGTGATCTATGTCTGACCCCTTCCCACCAAAACTTCAAAGAGGAGCCTCCCCTATGTCTGACTGCCTTCTTTTGTTTCCATTTGCTTGCTCGCGCCAGTCTCAGTGTAAAGAGTTAATTAGCACATTCCAGTTTCCTTCATATCCAGGAATTAGGCCAAGCACTGTTAAATAGCTCTATTGTACATACTCCTGCTGGCCAGCAGAGTGAGTAACTTGGCCCATTAGGGGATACAGAGGACGGCAATCTGGTTATTACTGAGCCAGAGAAATATGGAAATTCTCCAAAAGCTATAGTAGTACAAGTACCATAAACATGAGAGTGGATCTGCACTCGGTGTACATGTTTATCCTAAAATTGATACATGAGTAGTATCGCTAGGCCCAAGCATGGCAAAACTACGCAGTGGCACAGATTTCAGCCATAAGGTATAATGCAGTGAACACACAGCCTTTTTCAGTGAAGCACTACAGACCTACACTACAGGCCTCATTGCGATGTCGGTCGGAAAGCATTCCGACTGAATCGGTCTCCAAATGGTTTTTCTAGTCTGTTATTGCATTGAGTGAATTGCAGCAGTAGTCACAACTCACAGATTTGGGTGCTGCTATGACCTAAATGCGTAGACTTATCATTGACTCATTTCAGGTTAGTCTTCTCCCACTGATTCCGTTCATGATCAGTTTGTTTGCTACCCTTGGGTTGGAAGAGCCCCCTTCAAGAATTGTGAATCGCAGATCTACAGATCATGAGGTCATGGTTGGCTGACAAATCTGCCCTATATTTCCTGTAGTTTTTCTAGTTGATCATTTAGACTGCATAACACCCTCTTATAGGATGTTATCTTGTACGTTACCTGTTATCAAGTCTCAATTTTAGGGCTACTATCATATCTCCCTAACCTGAGTATGCAAAGTTTAACTGTTGCTCTAGCTGTTGTGAACCATATCATCCGTTGATGAGTGATGTCTGGATAGGGGCAAAGGCCATATAAAAGGAATGTATGACTTGTCAGAAGCACTGCTATGTCAATGGATTCTCTGATTGTTATCCACACTTCTGACTATTAGGGTGCCAGGATGGGGCAATCTCAAAGCAAGTGTACATTGTTGCTATTCATTTGTTGGCATTGCTACTTCGGGTAGCAGTCCATGCATCATTCAGTTTCTTGGGAGACCAGTACCACCGATGCCTGGTTTTGTAGATGCTCAGTTTCATATGGGCTTCCATGAATTACTTATCATGACCAACCATGTAGTCGGGTGAGTATTTGTTATGATGGTCTGATTGTAAGTGCTATGAATAAACCTCTTTCAATGGTGTAAAGATCGGTATTGAGAATAAATGATCTGTGATCCATTTTAACAGTCTGGATAACATGCCTATGTATGCACCCAGTTTTGTAGCTATTTGGGGGGTTAGCTATTGTAGGAAAGACTGGAGGACACAAGAAGCTTGATATGAAGAGTTTAATGGAGACACGTCTGAAGTCGAGTCTAGTCTAACAGTTAATGCAATAATATACAGTATACAACAGCTATAATTTTGCTGAAACAGTGAGCTAGGCATTAATGTTTAAAAAATTGAGTTGGTTGAACTCTATATTCTGCCTGTAGCACAGGAAATGATTTCAGTTTAATGTCCTGTAGTAAGTGATTGAGTATCGTAATTCCCAGTGTTTCAGAGACAACCCATACCCGTGCCTTCAAACAATACTTTATGCCACCATTATGCCATATGGGCATATACATATGTGTTCTGCTGTTGATCTACAAGGTGAAATGAGATCTATGTCATTGCCAAAAGAATAAGGTTATAGGTAATCATTCTCCATGTGTCACCAGTGTAAAGCATGTAGATCCACCTTGCCTTTCCTAGTAATGTTTTCTCTAATTTAATCCACATGGGATTAACCAGGGTGGTATGTATCAAATATCTAATTTGTACTATTTGAAAAGATAGCCAGTATGATTCTAAATGAGGTGATTTTAGACCAGTGTATTATCTGTCTGCTTATAGCTTAGATGTTTAAATGTTTTTAAAAGCTTAGATATCTCAGCAAAAAGTGGGGTTGATATGGATATGTGGATAGAGAGCATAGAGTGAGGCAATACTGTCATTTTAATTACTTGTACTTTGCCCCAAGTGACAAGTGGAAATGAGACCAATCAATCAGGGTTCCTGTAAAGCGCGGTTATCATCGCCTAATCACCAGCGAGGGTCTCAAGGCGCTGGTGCTGGTGGGTGGAGATTCTGCCGTTCAGTCGAAGAGTGAGGTCTTCAGGTCCTTCCTGAAATGAGGCAGCGACAGTGATTGCAAGGCCTGTTGGGCCGAGCGGAGATGTCTGTTGTGTGTCTAGAAGGAGAGGTGGTGGTTGAGATAATCAGGCCCGGTGTTGTGGAGGGCTTAGTAGGCGTGCGTGAGGAGCTTGAAGGTGATTCTTTTGTTGATCGGGTGGCAGTGGAGCCAGTAGAGGTCTCTCAGGTGACTAGAGATGTGGCTACTGTGGAGGATGTCTAGCCTTGTTTTTGTTCCAGTGAAGACCTGGCTTGGCAATTCAGGCAGGACTGTTCCCATAGGGAACAGGGTCAAGACTAATTTACATATGGCTGGGTCTGACCAAAGGTGGCGAAGTGAGCTAAAAAATGATGATGGATTCAACCCAGATCTTATAGTGACTGGAGGTGAGTGTATGAAAAGGTTCAGTGGTCCATCCATCGTCTTCTTGTGTTTGCTACATTTGCCCTCGGTTGGCAGGGTATGCCCAGATATGGGTCCCTAGCTCTCTTTGCCACTGATTTCAAGCTAGCCTTGCTGATGAGGGGTGTTACCCCGAAACCGGTCCCAGGATTCTTGTTTTCCAGTCCAGGGAAAAACTGGTTTGGCAGTTTGGTCTGGACTGATCCCACGGGGAACAGGGTCAAGACTGATTTGCATATGGCTGGGTCTGAACTGGGATGGGTACGTGAGCTATATAATGATGATGGATTCAAACCAGACATTGTAGTGACTGGGGGTGAGTGTCTGAAATGTTTCAGCGCAATGTAAATCATCTCCTTGTTTTACTTTGCTAGCCGTAAGTTGGCAGGGTATGCCCAGATGTGGGTCTATTGTTCACTTTGCCGCTGGATTCAAGCTAGCCTGGCTGATGATGGGTGTTACCCCGAAAACGGTCCCAGAATGCTTCTTTTACGATCTAGGGAAGACCAGGCTGGCAGTTCAGGCTGGTTGGTTCGCATGAGGAACAGGGTCAAGATTGATTTCCATGTGGCTGGGTCTGAACTGGGGGGGCGAAGTGAGCTAAAGAATGATGATGGATTCAACCCAGATCTCATAGTGACTGGGGGAGAGTGTCTGAAAAGTTTCAGTGCTCCGTCCATCGTTTCCTTGTGTTTGCGATGTTCAGGATTAGTCTGACGGAGGTGTTCTGAATGCCCTGAAATTTGATTTGGAGTTTTTGGGAGATGCCGGCATAGAGTGAACTTTGTCAATAAAGGATGTAAATTGCCTACTCCTATGTGAGATACCCTTTATATTCATTCCAAGGTATTTTTGAATCAATCATTTAATTTGTACAGCACAACAATTCAGAACACAGCTCAGCTGCCTACATCCACTGGCCGGCAGAGCGAAGTCCAGAGGCATAAAACACAGCGTTCGGGCCTACACCCCAGAGGGCGACCCCGCGAAGTAAAATGGTATGCCTTCATGAGCAGCCAATGCAGGTACAAAGCTACTGCTTTTAAGTACAAGAAAAAGAATAAACAAAGACAAAGAAAACACCCCTTCCCCTGCCCCCAAACCACACCCCTACCTCCCACCTCCATCAGTCTCTCCTTCCTCCTCATACTCTCTACCACCCCTAGGCACCTCCTCAGCGCTGCTCAGCCCACCTTAGCGGGCCCTCAAGGCTCCAGAGGGATAAGCTGAAGAATTTGTAGGTACTTCGGGCAGGTGACCTCCCTCAAGTCCCTAGATAGAAGATGGAGGAATGGGCCCCACAGTTCCGCATATTCCGCTCCCTTTCCCTCCACACTCAGCGATAGCCATTCCATAGCTCAAAGATGCCACAGTCTTCGAATCCAGTCCCTTGGTTCAGGTGAGTCCGGGGAACCCCACTGTGCAAGAATGACTAGAGTCACAGCAAGCAAGGCCAGGGCAATTTGTCTACCCCTCAGCGAGCGCAGAGGAAATGATTTGATATATGGAAGCCATAATAGCACATGCTCAGGTGCTCGAGGGAACGTGATCTGAAAAGCGTCGTCGAAGTCATCTAGGACCACCTTCCAATATCCCTCTAGTTTCGGACAGTGCCACAGAAGATGCGTCAAGGTGCCAGGGGCACCACACCCCCTCCAACAGAGGCCCGAGCTCGTCCCATCCCAAGCTTTAAAACGAGCTGCGGTATAATACCAATAAGCAACCACCTTATGGGCGGACTCAATCCCTGCTACGTTGGCAGTGGTGTGGTGTTCCGATAGAAAATCTGCTCCTATTCCTTACGCGTAAGCGGGTGCCCCAGCTCCGTCTCCCAGCGAACCTGCGCTTTCGTACGTGGGGCTTTGGGATGTGTCATAATCATTGCATACAGATCAGATATAAGCTGGCGATCATCTTTCTTGCATACTATCCATTTTTCAAAAGCCCTCATAGGATGGGACATAGACGCAATGTTAGAAGGCTGAGTAACCCAATGTGCCACTTGCGAGTAAGGAAAGGCATCAGACTCCTGAGAGGGAAAAGTAGTCCCTACAAATCCAGGGAAACGGGATTAGGCCATCAAGGTCAACTCTCTTACAACCCTCTTCCCTCCAGCGCTGGAAGATCGGGGACGCACAGCCCGGGGGGAAATCCGGATTATCAACAATAGGCGTCATAGGGAACGGGAAAGTAGTCCAACCCTTGCGCCGTGCCAATTGATCCCAGGCCTTCAGTGTCGGTGATGTCACCGGGGAGGAGTAAAGACCCCAAGCCCTGTGCTTACGGGGAAGCAACAACTCCCCGCCACCGTTTGATCCATGAAATTCCAATGTTTACTGGACCAAGCCTATTCCACTCCAGGGCAAACCACAGGCATGAAACCATGCTGAAAGTATGCCTTCTGCAGGGTGAAGCCTTTCTCACCGCTGGACTTAGGAGCTGTGATGAGTGATAGGCCGAGCAGTGGCCACTTATTGCTCCATAGAAACTTATTATTGAACCCCTGTAGCTTCTGGAGGGCACCCGGCAGAGGGTCAATGGAAGCATCTGAAAAAGATACAGAATAGGGGGAAGCACTGTAATTTTGATTGCTGCCAACCTGCCATAGCAAAACAAATTAAGACGGGACCAATCGGACAGTGATTTGACCACCTGATCCATCAGCAGCTTGTAATTAAGAGAAGCCGTTTTTGCTATAGATGGGATGAGACGGATTCCGAGGTACGTAATATCGGAACGTATCCACTGATAGGGAAAGTCCTGCTGCAAATCCTGCACCTCAGCGGCATGGACGGATATATTAAGGATCTGCGATTTGGAGAAGTTAACTTTGAACCCCGCTACCCTGCCGAATTCGAGAAGCTCCACCGACAGGATCATGTCATCAGCATACAAGCTAATTTTGTGTGTGTCCGCGCCGAACCGGATCCCCTCAATACCCCGTTAGACCTTACCGGCTGAGCAAAAGGCTGCATATAGAGCGCAAAAAGCAACGGGGACAGGGGGCATCCCTGCCATTTCCCTCTGGCAATAGGATAGAGGGAGGATTGGCACCCATTCATCCTCACAGCCTCCTTCGGAGCCGCATACAGGCAGCTGACCCACCGCACAAAGTTATCCCCCAGACCGAAGGCCTTCAACACCGCAAACAGATACTTCCAGTCTACGCGGTCAAAGGCCTTCTCTGCGTCTATAGATATGAAGAAGGCCTGCACACGGGAATGGTGGACTAGGTCTGTGAGGTGCAGAAGCCTTTTAGTGTTATTCCCCCTTGCCGTGTTGGAATAAAGCCCGCCTGGTCAGGGTCCATCAACGGACTAAGCTGCGCTGCCAAGATACTGTCAAAAAGCTTTGCATCAATGTTGAGGAGCGAGATCGGGCGATACGATCCACACTCCGCAGGATCCTTCCCGGGCTTGGGGTTGACCATAATGGCCGCCTCTCACATGGAAGGGATCACCTCCCCCACCTCTAAAAAGGGGTTGAAAAGGTGGGTTAAAAAGGGAGCCAGCTCCACACAAAAGGTTTTGTAAAAAATGGCAGAGAAGCCATCCGGCCCCGGGGATTTGGCCAGTTTCAGACACGCAATCGCGGATATGACCTCCTCAATACGTATCGCGGCATCCAGAATATCCTCCGAGGCCCTAATAAAAGGTGTAACATGGTAGGATGCTAGATAAGCTGCCACCCGCTCAGAGTCCAATGCCTCCCCCTGATATAAGGTCTGATAGAACTGCTGTAAGGATTCTAAGATAAGGGAGTCAGTGGTGTGCTCTACTGCTTGAGAGTCCCTAATGGATGGAATGGCCGATTGCTGCGATTGCGCTCTCAATCTGTGCGCCAACATCCGGCCCCCCTTGTCCCCGCTAAAGTAGAATTTGTGCCACAGGCGCAAAAAGGTGTGCTCCGCTCTATCCAGATCAAGGTGCTTCAGCATGCTCCTCTTCGTCTCCAATTCCCTCCATACGCGCGGGGCCCCTGTCCTCTTATGGATTGCTTCCAGGTCACCTACCTCCTTCTCTAATTCCGCGTGTTTCTCCCTGCGCACCCGTGCATACGTTGCAGACAGCGCAATAAATACCCCCCGGACCACCAGCTTGAGGGCTTCCCACACTGACGCTAAGAACACCCCATCCTGATCATTGCTAGCGAAGTACTGGGTGATAGCATCCTGGATTCGAGTGACTACCGACTCCGAATGCAGGAGAGAATCTCGGAAATGCCAGCCAGATGACGGCGGGTGCTGACCACAACCGGTAAGCATGACCAAAATAAGTGCATGGTCCGACAGGGAGCGCAGGGTGATAGTGCCGCTGACAGATGGGGCAAAAGAGAGGACGTGGCCAAGAAATGGTCTAAACACGCATACATTTTATGGGCCGAGGAGTAATAAATGTAATCCCGATCAAGGGGATGTTGGACCCACCGCACATCATGCAGCCCACCTTCTAGCAAACATTGGCTCCCCCCCTGCGACAGGGCCCCCGCCTGATGTGACCTCAACTCAGATCTATCCAGTACCGCATCCATTACTATATTCAGATCTCCCCCCACCAGCACATGTGCGTCTGGAGAAGCTAACACTTCGGCGGGATGCACCTTTAGGAAGGGCTCTTGGCATTTGTTTGGTGCATACAGTGACCCCACTGTCAAGGTTGTGTCTCCCCATTGCACCCAGACAGCCACAAACCGCCATCTGATGTCAACCACTTGGGATAGGATCTTACAATGCTCCCACGCACTAAAGAGAATAGCTACCCCATGTTTCTTCGATGGACCCGCAGACCAAATTTGCACAGGGAACCACCTATCCATCATCCTTCTAGCATACCTAGAGAGGAGATGAGTCTCCTGCAACAGGCACACATCCCTGTCAGCATTCTCCAACAAGGAAAGGATGGCCACACGCTTGACAGGGTTATTCAGGCCCCTAACATTCAGGCTTACAACTTTCAGATCTTTACCCATAACCACTAAAAAGGAGGGAAGTGCCAATGCAACAGCTTAGGACAGGAGCACTGAAGGAAGCGCAGGAAGCGAGCAGCAGGCCTGGCTCACACTGAACCACCCTGAGAACTGATGCGGAGCCCCAAAAACAACCCCAGTCCCAAAACCAACCCCCAAAACCCCCTCAAAAATACTGAACCACAGGAACAAAGAAAAGTGGCAAAAGTCTTTCAAGCTGACCAAAGTGTGGCCGAGGAATCAATCTGTAGGGAAAACGTGGCGCCATTCTAGAACCACACCCAGCCCTGATACAGGGCACCTCCACTACACTAGGACCAAAAGACGAGCGAAAGACCCAGTCTTACCCGCCCATGTCCCCCTCCGGCATCGCTGAAGAGTCCGGCCTGTGCCAGGCAAGCAATCCTCAAGAGACATTCTGATTGTCGGTCACCAGCGCCACCGAGGAGACCGCCGCCTCCCTCACTAAAAGGCTCGCAGATAGGTCAGGCTTCATCGGTGGAGGGAATCTTCCAACTCTCTGCCACTCCGTGGAGTATCTGCGCCGCCGAGAAGGTGACCCGCCTGATTCGGCCTGAGTAGCAGACCTCTCTAATCCTAGCGCCTCATAAGCTGCCTCCAGCGAGTGGATCTGCCGAAGCTTGCCCTTGAGCTTAAAGATGATGCGAAACGGGTGCCCACACGAGTAGGGGATGCACTGTTCCCACAAATCGGCCGTAATAGGTCGGAAGCTCCGGCGTTTGACAAGAGTGGAGGCCACAAGATCCTGAAAGAGAGCTGGTCGGTGCCCCCGGAACTGCACAGGATTGAGGTATCGCGCTTTACGAAGAATCCGTTCCTTGATCTGAAAATCATGCACACATACCAAGATGTCCGGTGGGGGAGCTTTGGCACCTCTCGGCAGACCAACACGATGTACACGATCTAGTTAAATGTCCAGCTCATCCCCCTCATCAAGGATTTGTCGGAACAACGCCTCCACGTACTCCCGCAAACTATCCCCTTTCCTCAGGACCGCAGAAATTCTCATATTGTTTACGGTTTTCTAAATCCTCGGTGTGTGCCTGTAGGTCCAGGTTTTGTTCCGTGAGGCGGAGGATGTCCTGCTGAAGTTGATGAACCTCATCGGCAGCGCCCAGATCATGTTCCTCCAGGGTCCCCACCCGCTCCCCAATAGCGTCTACATCTCGCCGCATTTCCCGCACGTCAGAAGAGAGTTGGGAACGGAGTTCTAAGATGTCCTCCTTAAAGGCAGCTAAAAGCAGGCGCATCCACATCCACAGGCTGCAAGGATTGGCCATCTGACTGCGGGGCAGTCCGACCCGCCGTTTTCTGTAGCGTGTCTTTCAGGGCTTTATGCTTCTTACCCCGGGTAGCCGACATCTTGGTGCCACAGAGGGCCCAACAGGGCGCAAACAGGGTCCAGCAGTGCCCACTCCCCCCCCGGACAGCTCAGGCCCGGGCCACAGCTGGAAGACGCTGCCCGCTTACACACAGGCCGAAGGCACACCCTCCTCCGTCTAACGGTCTCATCAGCTCAGCAGCACCGCTGCAGAACAGCCCGGGGGCACCCTAGCACCACTGGTGACACCAGGCCGCTCAGGCGCAGGGCCCAGTGCAGTCGGCGCCCGTCTCTTCTGACCAGGAGGCAACGTCACTCCCCAACCCAGGGCATCCACAGGCAGCACCCTGCAGCAGGTAAACAAGCAGGGTGGCGAGGCTCCTCACACCAGTTCCGAGGCCGATTCTAGGCCCCACGAGCCTCACAGAGGCCGCAACCCAGCCAGGTGCCCGCCAGGCCCCCGACCACACCACCCGCGGATTTCCCTACGTGCTCCTCCGGGGGTTTCCTTTCAATGTCCCCCCTCCGCCGTAGCCAAAGCTCCAGTGGGGCACTGATGTAAGCCTCCGAGCTCCGTGGGCTCCCGGCAGGTATGGGAAAGCGAAAGCAGGAAAGCACATCCGCCAAAATACGGACCGATATGGGGGCCCGCACCAGCCCCGCGAGCACCGTGCCCAGAGCAGCTGTCACGGATTTACTCCCAGGCCCCAGGGAGCAGACCAGTCAATAGGAGAGAAGGGGCCCACCACTGTGCCGCCGGTCAATGCAAGGGCTGATTCTAGGCACCCGGGGGCTCCCAGGTTATCAGGCCCTGGCCTGGCCAGCCAGCAAAGCCCGCCACCACCCAGCCCAGAGAGCAGCCGGGATCCGGGGGAGAGGCTGCACACGCCAACTGAGTCGGGCAACAACGCCAGCACCACTCGCGCGGGCCCGCACTGTCCGCCGGCCCGTGGACTGAGCTCCGGATCCCCAGGCAGCCGCCCCTCCACTCCTCACCTCTCGCCACAGTAGGCCTTCAGGAGCAGGCAACCTCCTCCCGTGTCACCACAATGCGGGAGCACATGCCCACCCAGCAGGGGTCTCAACCGCCACCGCCTCGGTGGGCGCCCGAGCAGCCTCCGGGAACACCAGCTCCGTCCAGACAGGGGTCAGTGCTGCAGCAGCTTCGGACTCAACAGTGGCAGCCCGTCTCTTCCGCCGACCCAGGCACAGCGCCACACTCCTCACCAACTCCACGGGATGACAACTCACAGCAGCCGAGGCGCCACTCCGCTTCGCACTGGCCTCCGCTCCCCCTGCCACGAGGCTCGCCGGGCCTAAGCAGTGTCAGGGCCGCACTGCTCACAACATCGAGGCGCCGCCACGAAGCTTGGAAATCGAGGCACCACTGAACCCAGGACAACGTGGGGACACAAGAGCACATCGTCTGCAGCGTGGATGGGCACCAGGTAGGGCGATTCACAAAGCGAAATGTCAGGCACGTCCTACTCTGCCGCCATCTTGGCCACGCCCCATTCCTAGGTATTTGAAAGTAGACCATGTCCATTTGAAAGGGTGCTCCCCAATTGCTGCAACAGCACTCTTGTGAGTGACTGTGCCTCACATTTTTCTTTGTTAATTCTATAACCTGAGATCAATGAGAAGCTTGTGGTGACATTTAGGAAGACAATAATGGATGTTTGTGATTTTAATTAAGTTACAAAGATGCTGTCTGTGTAATAGAGGACGTTATGTTCCCCTCCAGTGTCACGACTGTTGGCTCCTCAGGATCGGAACGATGCTCAAATGGGGTCCAACTCCTGATGTCTCTGCACTCTGACTAGCTATAAGCATACAGAGCACAAAAGCAGTCAAGTGAGGGATAGGTAAGGGTAGGAGCTGCAGTGGAAGGGACTCATGCAACAAAAGAAGACACACATTAATACTTGCAATCTTCTTTCTACCCTCCTGTACTGTCTCACTAATATAAAGCAGTACCTGGCAATTATTCAGGAGATGACCCCTTCCCTTATCTGAGATACTTCTCTCATGAAACACGATTGACCTACGAATTAAAAACAACAACTGGTTAGTCTTGGGGAATCATACATTTGTCACAGTATTCCATAAGTCACCCAAATACCATACATACCAAACACTTTTTCACAAAGATCCTTTAGAATATCAGGTCTTTTTGCATCTCTTTTCCTGAGGTGAATAATGACTTCCACCACGAGGCTCCAAACCAAAAGTAATCATAGACCGTGGCCAAGGCTTCAGTCAAAAAAGAAAACAAAATCAGCCTTACCGGCAGACGTAGGAGTTCAGAATAATGACTCACTGTTCTCTGGTATGAGAATGCAAATCCGGGTGTTAGACTGACGAGGCTATACTCGGGAGGGGGCAATCCAGCGTCTCCCAGTTTGTAGTTCCCCAAAGTTACCACACCCTGGCTCCAATACCTGATACGGCTAGGAGGGGGCAATCCAGCGGCTCCCAGCCCTTCTCTCAGGCATAAATCAAATCCAAGATACAGGCTCTATGGCGTCTTCACTCCGCCGAGTGAAACAACAGGCTTTATGGCGTCTTCACTCCACTGAGTGAAACAACAGGCTTTTTCTTGTGTGGGCGCGGAGGGGGCAAATCCAGCGTCTCCCAGCACCAAACACCGGAAACCAAGATAAGACTCAACTTCACGCTGCCAGGGGCGTTCTTGCTCAGCTGAGCATGCACGTGTTCTCTACTCCGCAGCCGCTTAGTCAAAACATGCAATGTGGGGGTAAACAGAGAATCCAAATCAGCTAAGCAGGGACAGGGCGTCTGATGAACTGCAAACAAACTCCAATGACAAAATCACGCGCGAGGACCTCTGTCTCTCGCGTTGCTAAATGCCTTCCTGATCCTCCCCTTAACGCTAAGCATTATGGGAGATGTAGTCTACCCCATTATCAGATATTCGGCAGGCACATCCGTCAGACCCTGACATCCAGAGGCTTTATTTCTGTGAATTTTTTGTCATGACGGATGGCAATTTCAAATGCATGTATAAAAAGCTGTGACGATAGTGGGCATCCTTGCCATGACCCTCTCCTGACTTCATAGTCTGGTGAAGTGTATCCACTACAAGCCACAATGCTGTCAGTGCTGTGCAAAGCAATTTCACCATTGTTAGATGTATCTCTCCTAGACCCATCCTTTCCAATATTAGGAACAGAAAATCCCACTCCACCCTGTCAAAGGCTTTCTCTGCGTCTAATGAAACTGCCAGCTTGCCATCAAAATCATTCAGTGTTTCCCATAGTATGTACGTATAAGTAAATGCCTCTTTTTTGCATGATCACCCCAAATGTTTTGGACTGATTCTGCCGTTTTTTTGGATCTGAGAGTGCATTTAGCCTAGTACCTAGACCTCAGTGCCTGTGCTCTAACCCTTAGACAGTGTATGTTTGATTGGATTATGCCCAATTAGCAGAGGTTAGCTTACTTGTAAGCTCATAGTATATGGTGGTCACATGGGTAACAAGAGCCTGTTAGTTAAGCTGCTATTAATGGCTGCAGCACTTATTGTGCCACCTTGAGTATGACAAAGTAAAACAGATCTCCCAGCCTGCTTCTGCAGAATGGTAGAGCAGTTTTAAGCTGCTAACCCAATTTTGCTATTTAAACTAACAGCAAAGCCCAAACCTTCATTTTTTTATAGCTATATGTCGCCCCTACAGTAGGCCTATCAAGTGCTAAGGCAAGGGTGCTTCCAAATTGTCATTTTTACTGTCAAAAACCTAGTAGGCCCATTGGTGACCACAGGGTTACCTGCTGCCAACTCAGCTGTGCCAACTTCTGAACGAGATTACTAAAGTTGGTACTTTAAGGTATCAAAATAATCATTTATTTATTTATTTATGACATTTATAAAGTGCACTATCACCTAAAAGCCCTAGAGAAACTAAATGGGAGTCAACAGCCGCTCAGAAGCAGAAAGTAGCAGCGGAAATTAGTGAGGGAAGACACAGGTTTTTAGAGGCTTCCTGAACCGTGTGAGATCAGTTGAAAGCCTAAGAGAGGCTGGGAGCCAGTTTCAAAGCCGGACTGCCAGCACTAAAAAGGCACGTCCACTCTGTTTAGTCTTGTTTAATTTGGGGATACAAACAAGATTAGCTGTCGAGGAGCAGAGGCATCTCCCAGGAGCATATTTCCGAAAGGCATTCTGGAAGTGAATTGGGCCACTGCCCTGATGAGTCTTAAAGACAGTACAGAGAGCCTTAAACAGTTGCCAAACAGCTTTTTCCGTGGGTGTGTAGCCCTCAGGTAGCCTTTAGTACATGAAACTGACTGGAAGCCTAAGTCAAATTTAATGTAACTTTTAAGTAAAAGACAATTCTGTTGCCTGCGTTTTCCATTGGCCATTCACAGATGCGAACCACAAGACAGTCTTCTGTCCACTTGGGTAGAGGCGTGAACAACACCCAGGAAAGGAAACGATTGAGGCCTTCAATTGGAAGAGGGGTTACCTATCCCTGGCAGGAAGCCACACAGGGTGTGAGCCCAAAAGGCAACCTTCAAAGGGGAAGCTGCCTATGAAGGGTAAATGGTGAATACACGAGAGGGGCTATTCTTTTGTCCTGGTAGAAAGACTAATCCAGAGGACAGAGAGAAAAAAACAGTTGTCAAACTGCTTTTTCCATGGATGTGTAGGCCTCAGGTAGCCACACCTATAGAGTGGGCTATCAAGCTCAACTCACCAAGATAGGGTGTGTGTTGTGTGAGTGGGCAAATTATTGCATTCTGGAATAGCTAGATACCACACATCACAGAAAGTCATCATCAGGCAGAAAGCAGCTGGTAGCCCATTGTCTAGTGATTGCCACATCCCTTGATGTCACTTTGTTGGCATAAATATGGCACCCAGACCTCAGTAAGATAAACTGCACTAAAGACTGGAATGCACCTGCTGATCCTTGGGCTAACAGAGAGAGGACTGTGCCTGAGGTGCCTAATTTCGAGGAAAAGTCACTCTCAAGCCCCAGACAGAAAAGGTGAATTTCAAGAGTGAGTTATCTGACTTCCTGTTAAAGCACTAGGGCTACAAAAGCTGATGAAGCCCGCCTTGACAAGTCAGTAGCCATGATCGGTTGATCACCACTGACCCCCAACATGCAGCCTGAGAGGCCAATTCCGAAATGTTTCGCCTGAGTCTGCTGCATCTAAGAGCGTTGCAGTGCAGTTTGGTCACCCATGGGGGACCGTAGCCTTCATCAAAGGGACATGCTGGTTTAGTTATGTCATGAAACCAAAAGTCCAGTGGCAACTGGACTTTTGCTAGAAGCACCAGAACTTCGAGTGACATAAACACCAAGTCCGTGGCCCAAGATGTAACCCCAAGAAGCCCCCCTCGGCGACCACCCAGCATTCTCAGCATTTTGCAGCATCTTCAGCAGGCTGTACCCCTTGCATCAGGACCATTCCATTGAAGTCTTTGGCAGTCCACCCATAGAGCCTGGAACTGGACTGTAGCCTGCTTTGGTGACAAGGTAACTGCCCTACAAGTCTTTACTGACCCACCTGACCTGCTCTGGAGTTGGCTGCTCCAAGTTGGCTGGAATACCAAAAACACAACTCTTCAAAGGTTTCACAGAGTTTCCACTAACCATGGTAGTGGTTGGCATTTTGAGTGAAAAGCTTTGATTTAAGTTTTACTTACAAACCTATTACTCCAGAATCCTCTGGTCGATTTAGTTCATTTATCTGTCTAAAAATTCCTCCAAATGAGATCTGGTTTTAGATTGAAGTCTACCAGACAGTGCTAAAGACATCTTGGGGACATTCGGAAAGCTTCCCTCCAAATGCATTCCATCTATTGCTTACCATTGGTTTTGTGGTTCCTAACTTACATTGCTTGCTTTCTATTTGTTGGCTTTATTTGTTTTAGGCTGTCCAGCTTGAGTTAGAACCCTTCCGCGGAGCAAAGCCTATTTACAAGGGCCCCTTGCATTCTTCCACAAGTGTTCCTTTCTGTAAACAGGCCTTTAAATCTGGTTCTTATCTTGTCACATTTGCTGTGCATTTAGAGACAGAGTTCAAATGTCAGACTCTGTGTTCTGAGGGAGCTTGGTGTTAGATGATTAATGTGACAATCGTGCTGGGTACCATGGGTGTGCTAAAGGAAGGCTGTATGTACCATGTTATTTTTTTCGAGCACATAATAACGTTTAAAAGTCTGTAAATAACTGTGCAGCTATTTCAGAATATATCTGAATCAGGAAAGCACAAATGAAGCACATTCTTTGGTAATTCTGAAGTGTGGTGAAAACAAATATTTTAATACGATCTAAACTAACCAATATTGCAGGTGATGGCATTTCTACACATTATTGTTTGTGTGCTGTATGCTTTTATCAATAAAACTGCATGTATGTGCAAATGTAATGGTCATTTAAACTGAAAATGTGTTGTCTGTAATGGCAGTGTGCTACCATACCATGCATTCTCCACTATATTCCACTCTACTCTGCACCACTCCATTCCACTTCACTCTACTCTGCACCACTTTACTCCATGCCAATCCACTCTGTATCACTGCACTCTACTCTGCACCACTGCACTCTTCCCCTCTGCACTTTGCACCACTCAGTTTAGGCCACTCCAATCTGCTCTGCACCACTCCACTCTACGCCGCACAACTCTATGCCTTTCTACTTTGAAACATTGCACTCTATGCCGCTACACTTTACACGAATGCACTCTACTCTAAACCACTCCACTGGCTGCAGTCTACCCCAATGCACTTTACACCACTTTACTCAAAATCAATGCACTCTCTGCCCCTATACACTACACCAATCTACTCTGCACCACTGCACTCCACACCGTCATACTGTTTTCTACAATGCTCTACTCTACACCATTGCACTCTAAGTCACTGCACTCTATGCCACTCTATTCTACTCTGCACCACTGCACTCTACACCACTGCTCTCTATTTCAGTCTACTCAGCACCACTCTATGCCCCTGCACCATATACCAATGCACTCTACACCACTCCACTCTACAACACTCTACTCTGCAATGCTGCCCTCTCCACCACTGAACTCTTTGCCACTCTCCTCCGCACCACAGCACTCTACTCTGCACCACTCTACTCTACACCACTCTACGACAATGCACTATAGAACAATACACTCTACTCTGCATCAGTCTACAATACGTCACTGTACTCTAGGCCAATACACTCTAAGTCACTCTAATCTCTGCACCACTGCATCCTATGACAATGCACTGTACACCACACTACTCTATGCCACTGCACTCTACACCACTTTATTGTACACCACGGCATTCTACTGTGCACTACTGCACTCTACCATGCCCCACTTCACTCTGTCACTTCACACTACTCTAAAACAATCTACTCTATGCCACTTCACTCCACTCTGCACCACTTCACGCCACTCTAATCTACACTGTGCCACTCCAGTCTACACCACTCTACTCTGCGCCACTCTACTCTACACCACTGCACTCTACACCACTCTACGCCATGTTACTCAAAACCAATGCACATTACGCCACTGCACTCTACACCAATCTACTCTGCACTGTTGCATTCTATGTTACTGCACTCTACGCCATTCTATTCTACTCTGGAACACAGTACTCTACGCCACTGCTCTCTGCACCCTTATACTATACGCCACAGCACTCTACACTATTGCACTCTACACCATTCTACACCACTGCACTCTGTGACACTTTACTCTGCAACACTGCACTCTCTGCCACTGAACCCTATGCCACTCTACTCTGCACTACTGCATTCTATGCCACTGCACTCTACTCTGCACAACTCTACCATATGCCATCCTACTGCACTCTACACCAATGCACTCTTCATCACTATGATGTAGTAAGGTCTCGGAGAAAAGAGACTTGCTCGGAAGCAATCCGCTCATTTAACTCACTAGCGAGTTATTAATAAAGTTGTGTGGAAAATGAATACACAATCATATAAACATGTGTTAGTGAAGCTTGTGTATGAATGTACTAACGCAGATAACATTTAAGAAGGACTCATACCACTTTAAACAGGAAATCTGTTTGCGCATGTGTCAACTACATCTACGTAGGATGACGTATGAAAGCTTGGAGAGAAATTTTGGCGCATGAGCAGAAGCTACTAAGATGGCATTTTAAAGACTAGCATGAATGACTGCTTATCTGAAATAAAAGCAAGCTATTTTACTAATGCTAATGTGGGGATGAGTTTAAATAATAAAATGGGATAGAGTAGAGGTGGGTGGTATACAGTGCAAACGCTTCATCTGAGAAATTACCACCTATCTTTTGACTTTTATCAATGGTGCATATTTGGGCCTTTCTCGTATAACTGAATGAGCTGAGTGGCGCAAAGTCTGCGCATGCCCACTGAGTGAAGCAAATGAAGGTCATGACAAAGCAGTCGAAAGGGAGCCAAGATCGAGTGGTACTTCATGGGAACAGGATGGTGCAGAGTTCAACCATGAAGAAATGTATTATAATTCTATCAACATTGTTACATATAGTACATGGGAATAAACTTTATGAATAAAAAGTAAGGGGTTGGGTTATGAACAATGGTTTAACTAAATTTTGTGACATGCAAGCATGGTGTGACTTCAGTAATGGCGTCTGTGCCAGGCCTGTAATGGTGGAGCCTTTCATCTGCTGGCAGATGTCGCATTTCAAGACATAGGGGTTTATTAGTATGTTGGGCAGATCGCCACTGCCTGCATGGTGGTGGCGATATGCCTGCCATTTACCACCGCCCGCATTTCATTTCCCCCACCATATTATGATGGTGGGGGAACCCCGGCGGACGAAGAGACCGTCTGCCACTTTTCTGCCCATCGAAGAGTCGACCGGGCAGAAAAGGGGCTTTATATGATGGAAGTGTCTGCACGACACCGCCATCCATATTAAGATGCAGGTGGTGATATGCCTTTCCATGGAGGCGTTGCCACCATGTAAAGGCATGTGGTGTCTGCATGTGGGGGCCCGTTGCAGGCCCCCAGGGTATTGGAGCTTTGGGGGGTGCACCTACATTTGCATGCCCCTGCATTTGCATGCACAATGTGGGAGGTGCCTGCCTCGTTGTGCATGCAAAAGCACATGCCTTTTTTCCATTGCAGTGGTGGGTGCTGCTGAAAGCACCGCCCGCAATGTAAAAAATGCGGGATGCGCCCCCCAGTGTGGCAGGTGCATCCTAATCTTCCCCACAGGACTGCCGCACATATGACAGGTGGTCCCTTTTGCCGGTACGGTGGCGGGAGAACTTTGTCCACCCTTCATCGTAATAATACCCCAAGTCTTTAGTTTGCTTAGATAATCCTGGCCACCAATAGCGCTTTTTCGGTAAAGAAAAAGTCACTGTAACGCCTGTGTGCGCAGAGCCCAAACCCTTGTGTGCAGCTAGTATTAGACTTTGCCTACGATCCATATTTGGTATTACTCTATCCCCTACTCCAGGAATCTGAGCATAATTCATGTTTTGTGCATCTAACTTGTAGGAGTATTTGAGTGGAAAATGTTTAGGTACTGCTGTGATGCCTTTACGTGATGCAATGGCAGTTACCGTTCTATTTCCATTTATTCTTGTTTTTGAACGAGTCAGCGCAGCTACGGAAGCCATGCTAACAGCCCCTTTGCAGCTTCATCAGCCAATGAATTCCATACAGCGTGAACGCTATCACGTTGATGACTCAGTGTATGGATCACGTGAGTCCTCGGAAGCTCAGATTTCAATTCTGCTACCTGTTCCCATAGTATTTTATGTTTAATTGTGCCATCCTATTGTATCTTTAAACACATTTTGTTCCCAAATCTGTAAGTACTCACTGTACGACTGTACACAGTAAAAAGAATCACACACGATTAATGTGGGTAATTCTTGATCCGTATTTACAAGGGCCACTATAAGTGCTTTTAATTCTGCCAAGTGAGCTGTGCAATCTCCTAGAGATTGCGTTTTTGTGCAACTAGGATGGAACTTGCCATCACGCATGCGACCTTTAACGATAGCACATGCCGAAAAATGATTTTGATTACTCCCTATCGCCGGTTGCGCAGATCCGTCAGTATAAATAATATATTCCTACTGATCTAGAGGCAAGATTTCCTTTGGTAGAGGATATTCTTGTTCATTTTGCAGGAATGCTTGAGTTTTTAAATCTGTATTTAACATCTGTTGCAGTAAGAGAATTAGCCCATTGTATCCATCTTGGACGTAACACTTTCACATTTGGGATGCTGGCTTTTGTAACTGTTTCTAAAGCTGGTACAGGAGTTACTACAATAATGCGTTTCCCCTGAGCCAGTGCTCTTTCTCTTGCTACAGCAGTCTGAACGGCTGACTGGATTTTTCTGTTGAAATGAAACGCATTTCTGCATTTGTGTACAGCTGTGATTTGTATTTTTGCACACAAACGTTATTCATTCATGCTGCACTATGTACATTTTGGTTAGCAAATGTCTTTGTGCATGAGTTTAAATGTCTGTAATCTAAAACTAGACGATATGTATTGTTGGGTTTAGAGACGGGAAACAAAGGATTGTTCATTGGGGAGGTACATTTTTCAATGTCCCCCTGGTATTTAAGTTGATCTAAGATATCACTGACCTGTTTTTTTTGCTTCTTGCTTTATTGGATATTGCCCCTGAGCAATAGGTGAAACTTTTAACAGGATCACATGGTAGGTTGAGTTCTCATCCCACCCTGCATGATTTTTGTACAATGACAGAGCTTGGGCTACTGCCTACTCCTGCGCATATGTGTGTTTAAGGTGACTGGGAACGTGGTTGGAAAATGCAGGAAAAATTAAACTTTCTCCCTGGGGCACTCCATTACGAATGCAGGCAGACAATCTTATTCTGCTAACAGGATGTCATAACCAGAAGACATGTTCTTCCAAAAAGACCTTTTACTTTCCTGGGCTTGTCCCCATCCAATCGGAGTGTTATTTCATATAACTTATGTGGGATGCTAACCCTGGTGTCTTGTGTTTCCACTTGATGTAATCATTCAACTCCGCTGTCACCATAAATTCCTTTAGGTTCAGGTGAGCTACTGTTACTTCTGCCGCACTGTCTAGCATGGTCAGAGCAGATTTCTCGTTCAGAAGTTGTGTCCTCAGAATTTTGGGGTATGTCTGATTTTCAGACCAGCTACTTTCTTTTTCTTAAATTGAGGTTTTGAGTTTTGCTTATCTTCTTTTTTATAAGTAAAGTCTTGAACGCGCTGCTTGCCTCTGGACTGTGTGTGCTCATCTCTATTTTCTGACCGTCCTTCACTTTCGGAGCTTTTCTTCAAGCCCTGAAAGGAACGAGAGGAACGTATATCAGTATCCTGATACCTGTCAGGTTTCCTAATATTATCCCTATTCCTAAGGTTGTACCTCTTTTCAGAGGGCTCCTGTGGAGGAGACCTACCTCTGGATTGAGATCTCTTTTCTTTGGAGTTTATTTTTTTATTATCCAACTTCTTTTTAGAAGAAGTGTGTGTCTGCTTTGAAGTGTCCTCAGAGGCGTAGCTAGAGCTTGTGGCGCCCGGGGCTATCCTTCAGATTGCCGCCCCCCTGGGGGGTTGCTTGGGAGAAAGGACGGCAGACACTTGAAAGAGGTCCGAGAGACACGTAGTATCGCCACTAATAGTTACCTCGATCATGCAAGTTACATGCACATACATGACACATTCCAAGGCTATAGTGTTGAATACACCGGTGACTGGCAGTACAAAAGAGGACAAACAGACTGCATGATCTATCTGGGATTCAGAAAAACTGCATGTGACATCCATCAGAGAACAATTACCTGGTAATCCTCTCAGCACAATGCAAACATGCACATACATGACACTGTTCAGGGATCCATCATCTACAGCTGACATTAAATGACCTTTCATCATGGTCCCCCCATTACAGCAGTGCACTTGGTACATGTTCTTTGCAGCAGGCACAATAACCCTCTGTGCTACCTTTCCAGGGGTCAACCCTTCCACTAGACGAAACTCTGATCGCTCTCTAGGAAGAATATTAATCACTGGAGTTATCATGACATGTTTATTGTTTCTGAAAATTGCTGGAGGCCTGGAAGGAGGCAGCAAGTTTTTTAAAACCATAAAATACTTGCAAACACTACACACCCATCAGAAATAGGTACCCAGTGCGGTCATACCGTTCGCACCGCCCTACCCTGCTCAAGGTTCATGTGACCTTAGAGACAGAATCACAGTGACTGGATCACTGTTCCTCTATGGTGTGCTGCTTCGTAAGCCTGCCCGCAAGACTGGAGATGAACCTCAGTATGGATTGTGGTGGACAGGCCTTCAAGGTTAATCCACAATTGACACCACTAGGGTACACCTGCTTGTGCTAAGACATCAAGCCTTCTAAGGTCTAGTGGGGCTTTCTAAGGTCTAGCATAGGAATCTGCTCCCTCAGAAGATTGGTCTGGGGGACTGGTCATGAAGGCTAAACCCTGTTCCCCAGTTCCAAATTTGACAGCTCTGGCCATAGTGCTACATACTCTCCCCCACTGAACACCCTACTGCCCCACTGAGAGAAACTCGCACTGCCTTCAGCTAAAACCTAATTGTGCCCGCTATAAACACCTGGATGTGGCTCAATTCAAATTATGCACTTGATAAGCATAGCTGCCAAGGTTTCAGATTGCAATGTGTGACATGCTCATAATTTCAGTGTAATTATGAGTGACATTTTAATGACCATGAGTGACACTTTCTCATGAACAAACTCAAGCAATGAAAACCAGGGAAACATATCAATATCATAAATCAGACCCCTCAAGACAGAACCTTATTTCTGAAACTTAGATACGGCATTCTCCCTCTTAAAAATTTCATGGCAGGGTGGAAAGACAGAAGGGAAGAGGACTTGAAATGCCCAGGTTGTCTATGTCCGGAAGAATCCCTAGGCCATTTCTTTTTTGCATGTAAAGCATATAAACAGGCCAGAGATAAATGGTTGAAGCCAGTCTGTAGAAAGCTAGGAGTCAGGGACTATAGATCAGACCTTCGCATTATTCTTACCAACACTACTTACATGTATATTGTTTGCGGGGTTGGTAAGTTTTTGGCCAGCGCCTGGATTATCCGGTCAAGGTTGTTGTCCCACTCGTGCACAGATCATGATTCAGTATGAATTTTAATTATGATATTTCCCCTTTAGTTTTAATCGTTTGTAATGATGCAATGCTTTTAGGAGGAACTGTAATACTCGAAATTTTTGTATGTATTTTATGTTTGTACTTTTATGATACATGTATCGAATAAAGTATTACAACATAAATTAAACCCATTTGAGCATCTGGGCTTTAGTTCTGTTTTTTTCAATTATCCTACATGGTTTAGGTTTGCTGAGCTCTGTTCAAGTGCTAGTCTTAACATTAACCTGTTTGTTACGTGTATAATTTTTCAGTGTGTCACTGATCTTGCTATGGTGGCATTCAGGTCAAGTCAATTGGTATTGTATACATAATGCCATGTTTAATTTGCAAACAAAAACATAAAGAGCTCATACTTTTTCTAACGAGGCCGTCACTCATACTGCCGAATGTAGGGGTTCATGAATACCAAGGCTTAGGACATTTTGATTCCACATCATGCTTCTTTCTTCAATCAACCTACCCTTCCTGTCTCATTATCTCACTCTTGTAGGCTATTTTTTATTACTGCTATCTCCAATTGTCACTGTTCCATTATCTTCCTCTGCCTCCTTCTTGCTCCCTTTATGTAGTTCACTCTAGCTCTGGACGTAAATTTGGTGGAAGAAAAATAACTCTTCTAGACCCCAAAAATGTATTCCCTCCACTACCAATCACCTGCATGAATTATGCACTGTATACGGGACAAAGATGCGTCCGAAGAGGAGGAAGGCCTCCACTGGTACCCCGCCCATCCCTGCAGCCACTGTCAGCCGGTGCCCGATGCTACTGCACAGAGATCAGCTGCCTTAGTCCCAAGTAAAGGACAGCTGTGGCTGCTGGCTGGCTGAGGCTGAAGTAAAACTAACGGCGGCAGCAGACAACAGCAAGCACCCCAGGGCATTTTGGGCAATGCCGCCTCCGGCTGTGAGGCAGTACTCACTGGGTCATAGCTCTCCAGCTGCCTCGAGCCTACAGCCATGCCCAGGGCAGACTTTAATGACCGGCACTGACTGCAAGCAGCTGATCACGCACTGCCATGCAGGGCCCAGTCTCACTTCCTTTGGGCTGCGAGTCACGGGTATTTATTTTTCTGCGGCACCGCCCGGGCCGGGCCACATGCCTCTTTAGAGAGTCCAGTCCTGCAACGTCACTCACTCGGCAATTAGAAGGAGGGGTCCGAGAAGGTCATCATTTTAATTTTACTGTAGTCATGCAGCAGTGTGAGGCTACGTCTATTTCACACAAAAAATAGACTCCCACCTCGCGATAATATCACAAAAAGTTAAGTCTACCTTTTTATACAGGAATAGATTTAGAAAGAAATTCTATTGCGCAATATAACTACTGACCCGAATATAGCTAAATAAAAATGCCTTTTATGTCCTACTTTGTTCCAGCCACTCCCGCGCTACCTTGTGGTGTGTTGACAGTAACCTATGGTTATAATAATGAAGAGGAACAATTACTAATATACCTAATATGCAGCTAAGACTACAATCCCTATGATGTGTTTTTCCTAGCGCAGCCGTCTTCTCTGTTAGGCTGACGGACATTGCCGTGCAGCGTCTGCAGCAGCCGGCATTACAAATGCGACGGGAGGATTATAGTACTAACTGGTCGTGCCCAATATTGACCTCCGAAGGATGGCTCACAGAGCAGCCCTGCCGCTCGGCCTGCAGATTAAACTGAAATGAAATCAGATCTCATGAGGATTAACCTCACACTCAGGATGAGAGACAGAGCAAGCCCTGCAGATTTTACTCTGTGTCTACTGCCTCAGTCTGAATAAATGAGATCTCATTTGCAGCATGCGTGCGTTTGTGCTAAAGTTACACAGTGAGTAACAGAGACTACTTAAATCGGTGGCAGAAGCGCCTGCAGCCTGGCTGAAAGTAACTATTATGAATCAAAGACAGTATAAACATGCTTGAACTTTGACGTGACGTCTTCTTTGTCTTCTTTACAGTCTCAAGGCTGACTGTCTCACACACGGTCTCTCGTCTGGCGGCCGCAGCGGCGAGCCTCATGGGGTCATGGTGGCGCTATTAAGACGGCAGTGACTGGCAACATGATGGACCAGTCCATGACCACTCTGGCAGACTCTGGCAGCCTCCCTGCAGCGCCCGCAATGCCTCTGATGCAGCGCTGCCCGGGCCATCATGCTGAGTTTACTAGTCAGTGTAGTCTGCTTAGGTCGATGCTGCCAATGGTCCCAACCCAGCTGCCGGCCCGCTATAATTCATTAATTATGCACCGAGCAGGACGCTTGCTGAGGCAGGTGCAAGTCTGCGCACTTGCCTTGAGTGACTGACTCTCGACAAGACTCCCCCGCTGCCTGCTGCTTTTGGTGGCCACACTTCATCCAGTGCAGGACGGGCGCCGCGTGAGCTAACATCCAGATAATACCCCCTCCACTCCCACGGGCGTGCCCCACAGCTAGTAGCAACTGACTGTACTGCTGAGGACAGGCGCGGCCCCGCACCCCCCCAGGTTTTAAACTGCAGTGGTCTGGTGTCAATCACCGTGACTCAGACAGCTGCATGGCGCCGCGATTGGCCCGGGGAATAATTAATTAATGCAGCCTGACTGGAAAGTGACTCACGACTGGGGCCGCAGAATGTAACATTGTAGCAGCACTTCTCACTCTGCCAGAGCAGAGTTGAGGAGAATTGAAGAGCCTTAACCGTTTATTGGCTTAGCCAGCCTGGCAGCAAGTCAGTGCCGGTGTTCCATAATCCGCTGCCCCCCGTGAGGCAGTGGCCCCCTGTTTTGCGCATGTGTACGCATACGCATATTACGGCCGATGACGTAGTACCACGCCCACCATCATTCCGTGTCATCATCATTGCGCATGCTCTATTCGAACATGGCTCGCGTTTCGGGCAGAAAGCGCCCGCAGGGTCCTTGTGCCCACCTCTATACACAGCCCGTCCCCGTACCCCCCACCTGCAGGCCGGTATTGCCCCGCATTAAAGCTGCTGCATATTTATCTAAAATGTACGTGTTAAACAAATTCCATTTCTAGCAGCTCTCAGCGTATCACCAGTAAGTGTCCTCAATTCTTTAGCCTTTCCTTGCTATGTCCATCTGATCGGCCTCACTTGGACTTCTTCTCAGACCCCTCTCCCTTTCCTGCTGTAATCAAATCTCCATCAGATAGATGGTGATTAAATTGGCATTAATTAAAATGAATTTTGAAGTGTTCCAGCCTCGTACACCGCCTCGGGCTGCTGGCGGCTCGAGGCTGTGAACAATGTTGCACAAGGACCCCGCGGGCGCTCTCTGCCCTTCTCTGCCCCGTGACGTAGGGGGTGCAGCCACACACGGGGATACAGTGACTCTCGGAACACCAGCACGTTAGCAGTGCACCGCATTACCGCATTTTTTTGCAAATTAAACTGTTTAAGTGGCAATGAAAATGCTGTTGAGCTTGGGTAGGGCATGTGCCATGTGTCATATGGCACGGGCAGCACAGACAGCACTGTGCAGTATAAAGCCGAGCCTTACATGAATCCCTTTGTCCTCCCCCAAAATATTGCCGCCTGGGGCAGACCGCCCCCACTGCACCCCCCTAGCTACACCGGTGAGTGTCCTTCTCAGGACTGCCCTGTAGTTGAGGTTTTCAAGCTTTTCATCCCAAACTATATCTGCCTAATTCTGAATATGCAGTTTCAATTACTTTGGGTAGTTCAGCCTCCTGTTCTAAACGAGAGAACTTTCGTAGATGTTGGGTGATTGCCACTGATGCCGCTTCAGCTTTATTATTAGGTAGTATTATGGCTGATTCCTGGTTGTAGTTCATCCCTAAATTTAAGGCAGGTTCTGCTCCATAGTCATTATATATTTGTCTTAATACATCTGGTACTACTGCTAATGAAGGGATACGATGAATTCTGGTGATTATGGCAGCAAAGACTGTACCCCATAAGGTGCAATCCTCTAACTGTGGTGTAATCCCCATCGGAAAACAGATTGTTAACATTCTGTGTTTTTCAAAAGGTGTTGTAATTGGAAATACTGATTCTAACTGGGTTATTTTGCGAGCTACCCAGAAATAAATTTGTTCACATTTTGTGGGCACTTTGCCCATTATCGTGTGTAATGTTTGTGGAGTAATTTTAGTATCTGAGCTCTGTGTATGAGCTGGATTTGCTGTAATTACTGTTGGTTGGACCGCTAGTGTCCTTATGACAAAGTGTGTCATGTTTCTGTTGAGTTTTATCAACTCTTTGATTTGAACAAGTAGTTCATCACCTGACATTCTGTCAATGGCTGGATGTGGTGCATAGGTCGCTAATATCGGCTATGTTGCTCCTAGTCTTCCTAAAGGACCAAGCCTTGCTCTTGTTCTTGTGTGAGGTAGGGCACCATTAAACCAGAAAATATGTTCCTGGTAGGTAAGCAGAATTTCTATATCCTCAAACGGAGTGTAAGCCGCAGGAAGGTCTTCATGCGTGTAATAATGAAAAGTTTTTGTTACAGCATTTGCTTCTGGGAATGTAACTCATGATTAGAATAACTCTGTTTTGAAATCTTCATGCTCCTCTATTTCGAATATTACTACATCTCCTCTCGGAGATAAACCATGTTTGATAAGTTTAACTGTCAGAGTCTGTCTTACTTTGGGTGCAATATGTATTGCATCTGCATCTTCCTCATCATCGGGAAGTATTTGCTCTAGTGGGTTTAGTTCTCTGTTCTCGACAGACATCTTGTTTAAGACACAGAATAACTGTCAAGGAAATTAAGAAAAAGTTTTATGCAAAGGTTTTATGCACAATTTTAGGAATATTCCCTTCAAGCCTGATTAACCAACAGCCAATACATAGGATATCTCGCCTACTCAGCTGTGGCAGAGTTTTTTCCCACCTACTTCAGACATCTCTGGGTTTTTTAAGTAGGGTCTCTGATATTAAGCACGACTGAGCTATTCAGATTCTACTGTTGAGTATGTGCGCCATGTATTTATCACGTTGGGCAAACCATGTTTGATAAGTTGTGTGCCATTAGACCACGTTGGGCGCCATGTAGTGTAGTTCCAATAGTACCCTTGATGCAGGACCTATACATTTGCGAATAACATATACTGTGGGCTTGGTGGCAAACTGACACCGTACACCCCCTCCAAATACATCAAGCTATGTTTTCACCTTAGCTAGCTTGCGGTGCTACTAGAATCTCCTGTTATCAGAGAGATTAGTTTGTGCAACTTTCAGAACATAATAACCTCAGACGTGTGGAAACAATATACTACTTTTCACCCAGTCACTCATGCATGCTTGTTTTGCTCTCAGAGAGATACACAGAAGAAACAGTTGAGCTTGTTTGCAAAAAGAATTTATTGTACCATTGTTCTTCTCATGTAAAATTAGTGAGCTGCTATAACTGTAACACAGTAGCAGAGATATAGTATCAGCAGTACAGTGAATAAAAAGGAATAGTACAGCTCTACCATTTTTCAATAGCCATGAGCCTATACATGAATATAAAATGCATTTATAAAATAGAGTGTGTTCTCCTAAGATGCCTGTCTAGATGTACATGAGGGTACCTAGCATGTGAGTAGGTGCTAAAGTGCTAATAAGCCTAAGAGCCTTGAATATAAGAGCCAAGAATCTAAAAAGCCAAGAATCCCGCTAGGGTTTAGTCGAACCCCCATACCTGAATAGTGAGAGTGTGGGACTTTGTCCTGGACTCGAGTTGGACACCCCACAAGGGATGGTTAGACCACTGTGATCTGGAGCTGGAGCGATGGCATGCCGGAGCTGCAGCGACTCTGGTGAGTGTGTCGGCCTTGAAGTCTCGGTTCCCTCCTGCTCACTGATAGCAAGAGTATCCACGCTGGTTTATAACATGGCTAAAACCCATTGGCAAAGCCTAATAGCTCTTGCATAGGCAAGACCTATCAGATATCTTTTGAGTTGTGTGACTTTCTCATTTCGTTGTTTTGATAAGTCTCAATGCTGTATACTTTTTCCTTTGTTCAAGCCTGGCTGTTCGAAGGTATAGCTACACAGGGTTGATTTAAGGTTTAACAAACAAGCCTGATTCGACCAAAGATGGTATTTTGAGTGTATTACATGGTGTGGTCACACTACCACAGCATATAATTCATTATTTTCCTCACAGTAAGTGAAAGATATCAGATGAGACTCAGAAGAGTGGTGAGGCACAAAGTGAACCAGGGAGGGCATAACTAATTTAAACCTATTAGCTAGAATTCTACATTGAGTAAGAATAGAGGTCTGTAGATAGAAAAATACAGCCTTCTTCACTGGGTTTTAGGATAAGGGAGAGTCTTGCTTTATTTGTCTTCTTCAAGGGGGTGATGCCATCCTTGATATTGTGGAAAATCTTACATAGCACAGGGACTACCAATTCCTTATTGGCATTGTAAAATTTAAAAGGGGAACTGTTGACTACTGTTGCCTTATAATAATAATAATACTAGTATTAATAAAGCGCGAACAGCTGCCTCAACTAGGAGGCGTCCCGGCGCTGTGAGGGCTTGGCAGGGGGGGCTAGCTGGGAGTCTGCGGCTTCGAGAGGCACCGAGAACAGCCATGACTTAAGCTGTCTCCTAAAGCTTGTTTCTGATTGGGCCTTTCGCAGCTCAGGAGGTAGGGAATTCCAGAGACGGGTCACGTTGGCTGAAAAGGTCCGGCCGCCCAATCTAGCCCTTTTGACTCGCGGCACACTCAGTAGCACCTGATCATTTAAACGAAGGGAGCGGGTCTGTGTGTATCTGGGCAGACGGGCTCTCAAATAATTAGGGCAGGTGCCGTAGAGGGACCTGTAGGCCAGAGTAAGAGTTTAAAATTTTATTCTACTGGCAATCGGGAGCCAATGTAAGGCCCGAAGATGGGGGGAAATGTGCTCTTTAAAAGGAACATGCTTAAGCAGCCTGGCTGCCGCATTTTGCACCGTCTGCAGCCTTTGGACCAAGTATTTCGGGAGACCGCTATATAGGCCGTTAGCATAATCCAGTCTCGAAGTGATGGTGGCATGGATCACGGGTTTCCGGCAGGATTCAGGCAAAAGTTTCAGGACTGGGCGGAGATTCCTCATTTTGCTCAGGCAGCAACCTGTGACCTGATGGATCTGGGGCACAAAAGAGAGATTTTCGTCCAACTTGACCCCCAGATTTTTAGCCCACTGGGAGGGGGGAGGTGGAGTACCCATCTCAGTCGGCCACCAGAGCTCAGCTGGAGGGTGACTGCCTTTGCCAAAGAAGATCACTTCCGTTTTTCCCGGATTCAGTTTCAGCTTATTAGTATTCATCCAGGATGCCACATCCTGAAGGCACCCCTTAAAGTTTGCAAATGCCGCTTCTGAAACCTCAGAGTAGGGAAAACCCAACTGGGTGTCATCGGCATAAGATATTGCGGTGACTCCCCAGTTGGCAATGATTAAGCACGACTGAGCTATTCAGATTCTACTGTTGAGTATGTGCGCCATGTATTTATCACGTTGGGCAAACCATGTTTGATAAGTTGTGTGCCATTAGACCACGTTGGGCGCCATGTAGTGTAGTTCCAATAGTACCCTTGATGCAGGACCTATACATTTGCGAATAACATATACTGTGGGCTTGGTGGCAAACTGACACCGTACACCCCCTCCAAATACATCAAGCTATGTTTTCACCTTAGCTAGCTTGCGGTGCTACTAGAATCTCCTGTTATCAGAGAGATTAGTTTGTGCAACTTTCAGAACATAATAACCTCAGACGTGTGGAAACAATATACTACTTTTCACCCAGTCACTCATGCATGCTTGTTTTGCTCTCAGAGAGATACACAGAAGAAACAGTTGAGCTTGTTTGCAAAAAGAATTTATTGTACCATTGTTCTTCTCATGTAAAATTTGTGAGCTGCTATAACTGTAACACAGTAGCAGAGATATAGTATCAGCAGTACAGTGAATAAAAAGGAATAGTACAGCTCTACCATTTTTCAATAGCCATGAGCCTATACATGAATATAAAATGCATTTATAAAATAGAGTGTGTTCTCCTAAGATGCCTGTCTAGATGTACATGAGGGTACCTAGCATGTGAGTAGGTGCTAAAGTGCTAATAAGCCTAAGAGCCTTGAATATAAGAGCCAAGAATCTAAAAAGCCAAGAATCCCGCTAGGGTTTAGTCGAACCCCCATACCTGAATAGTGAGAGTGTGGGACTTTGTCCTGGACTCGAGTTGGACACCCCACAAGGGATGGTTAGACCACTGTGATCTGGAGCTGGAGCGATGGCATGCCGGAGCTGCAGCGACTCTGGTGAGTGTTTCGGCCTTGAAGTCTCGGTTCCCTCCTGCTCACTGATAGCAAGAGTATCCACGCTGGTTTATAACATGGCTAAAACCCATTGGCAAAGCCTAATAGCTCCTGCATAGGCAAGACCTATCAGATATCTTTTGAGTTGTGTGACTTTCTCATTTCGTTGTTTTGATAAGTCTCAATGCTGTATGCTTTTTCCTTTGTTCAAGCCAGGCTGTTCGAAGGTATAGCTACACAGGGTTGATTTAAGGTTTAACAAACAAGCCTGATTCGACCAAAGATGGTATTTTGAGTGTATTACATGGTGTGGTCACACTACCACAGCATATAATTCATTATTTTCCTCACAGTAAGTGAAAGATATCAGATGAGACTCAGGAGAGTGGTGAGGCACAAAGTGAACCAGGGAGGGCATCACTAATTTAAACCTATTAGCTAGAATTCTACATTGAGTAAGAATAGAGGTCTGTAGATAGAAAAATACAGCCTTCTTCACTGGGTTTTAGGATAAGGGAGAGTCTTGCTTTATTTGTCTTCTTCAAGGGGGTGATGCCATCCTTGATATTGTGGAAAATCTTACATAGCACAGGGACTACCAATTCCTTATTGGCATTGTAAAATGTAAAAGGGGAACTGTTGACTACTGTTGCCTTATAATAATAATAATACTAGTATTTATAAAGCGCGAACAGCTGCCTCAACTAGGAGGCGTCCCGGCGCTGTGAGGGCTTGGCAGGAAAGCTAGCTGGGAGTCTGCGGCTTCGAGAGGCACCGAGAACAGCCATGACTTAAGCTGTCTCCTAAAGCTTGTTTCTGATTGGGCCTTTCGCAGCTCAGGAGGTAGGGAATTCCAGAGACGGGTCACGTTGGCTGAAAAGGTCCGGCCGCCCAATCTAGCCCTTTTGACTCGCGGCACACTCAGTAGCACCTGATCATTTGAACGAAGGGAGCGGGTCTGTGTGTATCTGGGCAGACGGGCTCTCAAATAATTAGGGCAGGTGCCGTAGAGGGACCTGTAGGCCAGAGTAAGAGTTTTAAATTTTATTCTACTGGCAATCGGGAGCCAATGTAAGGCCCGAAGATGGGGGGAAATGTGCTCTTTAAAAGGAACATGCTTAAGCAGCCTGGCTGCCGCATTTTGCACCGTCTGCAGCCTTTGGACCAAGTATTTCGGGAGACCGCTATATAGGCCGTTAGCATAATCCAGTCTCGAAGTGATGGTGGCATGGATCACGGTTTTCCGGCAGGATTCAGGCAAAAGTTTCAGGACTGGGCGGAGATTCCTCATTTTGCTCAGGCAGCAACCTGTGACCTGATGGATCTGGGGCACAAAAGAGAGATTTTCGTCCAACTTGACCCCCAGATTTTTAGCCCACTGGGAGGGGGGAGGTGGAGTACCCATCTCAGTCGGCCACCAGAGCTCAGCTGGAGGGTGACTGCCTTTGCCAAAGAAGATCACTTCAGTTTTTCCCGGATTCAGTTTCTGCTTATTAGTATTCATCCAGGATGCCAGTTTAAACACTTCTTTGCTGGGGTTCTCTGCCTGTTGAACAACGGAGGCATAGTAGCTCTTTTTTTCTTTCCTAATATGCTTATGAAACAGCTTGGTGGCCTCTTTAAATTGTATTTTTGCTAGGGGGCAGTAGTTTAATCTCCATTGTCTTTCGAGTTTCTTACAGGCTCTTTTTTCCAATCGTAAATCAGCAGAGAACCATGGGGCTGTGGGAGAAGTTCTCTGCGCTGTCACCCTTTTAGCTGGCGCTACCGCCTCTACCATGTTGCTAATCCAGTTACTTAGTGCCTGGGCATCCACGCTGGCATTCATAGAACGCTTAGGCGGATCATGGGACAAAATTGGGCTCATGATGGCCGGAGTGAGATTTTTCCATTGCCTCTTCATATAAGAGTGTTTGCTTTTTCTAGGCTCTACTCCGTTTAATGCTAGTGTGAATGGTATAAGCCAATGATCTGACCATGCTACTGGAAATGCATCATCCACTACTATGCTTTCTAATGTGGAGAAAATTAAATCCAGCGTGTGTCCGGATCTGTGCGTGGGACCTTTGTTATGGAGCATCAAGTTTACAGCACTCATTGCTGCCATCAGGTGCTGTGCCGCTGTGCTGCCATCCCTATCAATGTGGACATTAAAATCACCCACAACCAGGAAGTGCTCGTGCTTCAGCGCGTTCAGTGTAATCGCATCTATAAGACGAGCAGTGCTGCTCTCAGCGCAGTCCGGGGGGCGATAAACCATCATCCCAGCAATGGCTAGTTGGGGGTTTAGGAGAAGGCAGAAGTATAAGCATTCCATTCCTGGGATTGCAACTGATGCTGCGGAAGATACGGAGAAGCAGTCTTTAAAAATTACTGCCACCCCGCCTCCGCGCCTGCCATCCTCGCGATTCGAGATGCACATGGAAAAGCCCGCCGGTACAGCTAAACTAATGGCTGTCACATTATGCTCATTTAACCAAGTTTCAGTTAAAAACAACAAGTCCCAGGCCTGGCTCTCCAGGAGCAGCCAGATGTCAGTGCTGTGTTGGGGCAATGATCTACAATTCACAAGTCCCGCTCTGAGACCTCTAGTTACTTGGGCTGGAGCAGCCCCAGGAGTCGGCTTAGAAGGAGAGACGGCCCTGACCCACGCGATACCACATTCTGAGCAAGTAAGTGGGAGCGTGGCCTCCACAAGAGAGTGAGTTTTGCAAGGACCCCTTTGGTTAATGGCCATTAGATCTTGCCTCGACTAGACAGTCCTATCGGGATCCGACCCCGCTGGGGCAGCATGCTTGGCCTTGGCCGCAGTCCGGCCACGGACGGGCGCAGAAGGGATGGACTTAGGCGCGACTTCGGCGCGCCATCGTCGCGCCCGCTGCGCTCGTCCGCTGTCCACCCTGATGCACATCGCCTTTAGTAGGGGACTGGCCCGGAAGTGATGCTAGCTGGGGGAGGAGTCGCGTCCCTCCGCTCAATCGGCACACAAAAGCCGTGGCGGAACGGGGACGGACCGGGACACTGCAAGGGGTTAGTACGATCAGCCCAACAATGTCTGTATCCCCTTAAACAATTCTAGCTCCGACCAGCAGTACATTGTAAAAATAGTGACACGCTTGGACAGAGATAAAATGACCAAAAATGTTTTTAAAATGCAAGTTTCTCGTACACACCGCCCAGCGCCTTACTCGCGCTGCTCTCACCAAGCGCGGCGGGATCAGGTGTGGCTTTTAAATCTGAATGCTAGCTGGGGGAGGAGTCGCGTCCCTCCGCTCAATCGGCACACAAAAGCCGTGGCGGAACGGGGACGGACCGGGACACTGCAAGGGGTTAGTACGATCAGCCCAACAATGTCTGTATCCCCTTAAACAATTCTAGCTCCCACCAGCAGTAAATTTTTAAAATAGTGACACGCTTCGACAATTATCATAAGAGAGATCATTCATTAACTTCCGAAATTACTCCTCCATTATATCTTTATTGAAAGTATGAGCCTGATAAGATGTTAATTTTGATATTGAGTTAGAGGACATAAAGTTTTTTACATTTCGGCATTCAGGGTAGCAGAGAGTCTTAGTCCAGTGACAAGGTTTGTGCAGTAGTTAGTTCAATCTTAATAGTGGGTTAGCCCTTTTCAATCTGTTTATGATTTTGGCTTTTTCCAATTTTAAGTTAATTAACTTTATGTCGCCTGTACTTGGCTATTGCAGGGGAGCCTGCAAGCAGCCAACGTGGTTGCTGGACCCCAGTTCTCATTAATTTCTTCCACCAGTTTTTTTGATGCACTCTGCGAAGTGCAGTGCCGAGGCACGTACCCAGACACGCCCTGCTTCATGATGGGGTACTTAGGTCAGCAAAGAGCACGTCCCCGCAGCCTGTGACGAGGTTTGTTCAGCAGGATCAGGATTTAGTTTCCTTGTAGGCATACTGTTGCTGTTTTGGTGTTGCCTGGCTCCATTTTAATTGGGCACCAGTAGAGGGTTAGCCCTTTTTAATCTGTTTATGATTTTGCCTTTCTCCACTTTTAAGCTCTTTAACTTTACTCTACCAGTACTAAGCTATCACAGGGGAGCCTGCGAGCAGTCAAGAGGGTTGCTGGGCACCAGTTCTCATTAATTTCTCCCAACTGTTTTTTCATTGCACTACAAAGAGTGGTGCTCAGGCACCCCCACAATGCCCCTCTTCATGACTACTTTGGTCAGCAAAGAGCACCTTCCCACAGGGGGCGTGCGGCTGGCATGCCGCTGGAATGCCTCTTGTGCACAAAAGGCAAGCCAGTCTGCGCCTGGAACGTGCCCAGGGCCTGCCCACCTGGCCATTTGGACCCTCACAGCGTGTTACATAGGAGCTATTCAAGAAATGCGCTTTTAGCTCTCAAACCTTCAGGTATGGTTATTAACTGTCCTAAACTGATCCCAACCACTCCATATAATATATGCCACACTTGCCAAGAATTTAATACCTGAGTTATCTATTTAAACTCACTAAGGGAGGTATCCTTGGACAATACTGTAAGTTTGGAAGTGGTAAAAAAAACACTACCTCAAATGCCAAGGTTAAATGCGCATTGATTAATGCTAAATTGTTGGTTAAATATCACTTTGAATTCACTGAATGTCTGGATGCACACCAGCCAGACCTGTTTTTTGTTATAGAAACATGAGCGGATTAGACTTCAGGCCCTGAGATGACAGTAGCGGTACCTACCGGCTAATCCATCTTTAGACTAGATAGACCTCATAAGAAGGGTGGTGGAATGGCAGCTATAAAACAGCTACTGGGAACAGGTAAGTACCACCTACGCAACCCTAAACACCTTAGGAGAATGTCACGCAGGGAACCAGGACCTCACTAGGACCACCTGTACTAGAAAGAACAACCATCTAAGAATAAAATACACTTAGGGGTATAGGTAAGAACACATTACACATGATGCAAAACCAACATTCAGAGGTGTAGGGAAGAGAAAACACATGATGCATAAAACATACATTCAGCGGTGTAATAACATGGCACATGATGCATCAACCACTTTCAGAGGTGCAGGGAAGAAAAAACACATGATGCATAAACCAACACATTCAGAGGTGTAAATTCAAGGAAGACACATGATGCATAAAAACATTCAGAGGTGTCAGAACATAACTCAATAGCGCAAAAACTCACATTAGGCAATTACCATCACATAGATAATCACATATTGCCTAAATAAAATCACATACTAGCCCCCATCTAATAAAGGGACTAAAGAGCCCTGTGTCCAGAATGTCAGGGTGCGCTGCCATGCAGCGCCAGTCAGGGGTGCGCCACTGGCACAAAACTTAAACGTTGCAGGTGCCCACTACTTGCTGGGCACCTGGGAACAATCACAAGACCTAAACGGTGCAGTTGCCCACTAATTGCTGGGCAGCTGGGAACTTCAAACTGCAACAGGGTCCTCACTGACCCTTGGGCGCAAACTGCGCCCACTGCTGGAGCCACACAGGCTCTGGGCATATCAAATGCCTCAGACGTTGGAGCCACACAGGCTCTTAAACAAATATGCTCCATGGAGCCCTCAGGCTCTGAACAAATACCTCGCAGGCAGGAGGGGGCGGGCACCAGCAATGTGCCCCGGTGCCCCCCTCCAATTAAAATGGCCCCCGGAGCCTTCTCAGGGCTCTAAACAACATGCCCCAGGGAGCCTTCTCAGGGCTCTACAACTTTGGGGCGACCCGCTGCCAATCGGGGCCGCCCTGACTCTGTGCCTCTCAACCAAATGTGCCCCCAGGGAGCCTCTCAGGGCTCTAGAATGTTGGGGCGGCCCGCTGCCAATTGGGGCCGCCCTGCCTCTGTGCCTCTCAACCGGCACCAACAGTGACCGCACGGAGCCCCCCCAGCCCTTCCTACTAACCGGGCTCTTGTGCGGGGTTCCTCCGGGCGGCGGCTTACTCTCGCCGGCTGTGGGGCTCTCCCTCCATTCTGGGTGCCTCGCTCCCCTCGTGCCGGACTTCTCTCTCTCCTCGGGGCCCTCCCTTCACTTGGGAGCCCCGGGGGACCCGGCAGACAGCTTCCTTCGCTCCTCTCACCTGCGGTGGGGCAGGACTTCCAGTCCTTCTCCCGGTCGGCCTCAGGGATTGGCTGGCTGGGCTTACACTTCCGGGTCGTCGCGGCCCGCGTCAGGCACTTGCAGGCGGGGTCTCATTATCCGAGGGATAGGCTCCCTCGAGATAAACTAATAAAAAGTGAATGCGCGGCGTGGGCAGCCGCAGAAGGCCATAACAGCGCTACCACGCACTGAGGGGATAATTACAGCACTCCCAGCGCTATAAATGAAATAAAGCGCTCATAAGCGCTAGCAGCAGAATAAAGCACTCCCAAGCACTAGGGGACAATCCACAGCGCTCCTAGCGCTAGAACAGCAAACAAAGCGCTTCCTGGTGCTTTAGGTTATGATAAGCCCTGGCAAAAGCAAGAAAAAGTTCTCTGAAGGGAAATGCAGCTTCTCCATGCTGCCAAAGGTCTCAGAGATTCCAAGGGGCAAAGCAAAGGCCCCCCATAAGCCCAGGCAAGGCAGAGGGGTCCCCCAGAATTCCTCCAGGCATCCAGGAAAGTCCATCAGGTGTCCAGGGGCTGGGCAGGGCTCAGGGAGGCAAGCCTTCCCCTGAGCCCAAGCAGCAGCACGCCCCTGGCAGGATTCAAGTCAGAAACAAGAACATTTTGTAAGGGGACACATCTCCTTTTTATACTGTAAAATCCTTTGTCTAGCATGGTGCAGGCAGTGTGAGAACCAGCTAGAACTGGTTATAGGGAATTCCTTTCACTGGCCAGGCTAGGGACATCAGACGCACCCCAGGGGGTGGAGCCAGCATTGTGTGGGGAAAACCCAGCCTCACTCAGGACCCTCAAACCAGACAGTCAATCCACAAGTAGGCCCAGGCTCACTCCTCTCCTCACATCAGCATGCTAAACACTCCATTCACCACCAGGGCAGACCCTCCCAGACTCTTGGAGCCAGGCTCACCAGCCAGCCTCAGCTAATCACACGCCAGACACAAATTACACAAATATGCCAACTTCAAAAAGTGGCACTTCTACACTAGACACAGTCATGCCGCATATACCATTGCACAGCATTCAATCTCACGAGTTCGCACATACCAAACCCGACCCTGCACTCCCCACACATCAGGAAATACCATGGGCATACATATTCCCCATTCATTCCTATGGGAGGGCAGGTCACTCACCACACATACACAGAGAGCTCACGCACTTTACACTGTACCACAGTGCAAAAGTGCGCAGAGGCCTAAAATCACCAACACCAGGTCACAGAAACAGGCTAGGAAAAAGCTAAAAGTCTCGGGGTGAACCTGCCAAAAGGGCCGGGTCCAACAACACGTAGTTGGCTGCAGTTTTAGATGACAAACATCTGTTAGATGACACAAAGTTTGGTTTTCAAAGTAGTCACAGCACCGAATCAGCGCTAATTGTAGCCACAGAGGAATTTAAGGCTTCGGTGGATAAGGGGGGCAATGCAGCTTTTATCCTACTTGACTTATGTGCAGCATTTGACACTGTCATTCATGGCCTTCTGATTGACCTGTTAACGAGCATGGGGATCAAGGGTGTAGCTCTCTCATTTCTTACAGATCGTGTTCAATGTGTCTCTATAGAAGAATTTACTTCAGAGCCATTCTCTCTTCCATGTGGAGATCCACAGAGATCATGATTAAGCCAAGCTTTGTGTAATCCTTATGCTACGCTTTGGCTTCCTTGATTAAGTCCATTGGGTTGTCATTCGTTTATTATGCTGACGGCACCAAGATTATGGTCTCACTTTCCAACAAGGGCCCCAATATGAGCAACACCTTTTGGAACTGTATGAGCACAGTTAGCCAATGAATGGACAATAACTGACAGAGGCCATCCTGTTTGGCAATACCACCTCCCTTTGGGCCCCTTTGTGGTGGCCAGATGAGCAGGGTCCTCTTCCTGCGCCTGTTTAGAAGGTTAAAAACCTTGGCGTTTTGGTGGATGACAGAATAGGTTTTAAGGAACAAGTTAATAAGGAGATTTCCACATCCTTCCACACCTTAAGCAAAATTGCTACATTTTTGCCCTTTGAGCAGTTGAAGTCAGTTTTCATAGTGCATGTCTTATTCAGAGTAGACTATTGCAACAGCCTTTACTAAAATCTTGCAGTCATTGAATAAACTGCAACTCCTTCAGAATGTGGCTGCACGGATGATACTTAAGGTCCCTGGATTTCAGTTGGCCTCTCATGCCATCAGTAGAGTGGACTGGCTCCCGGTGAGGAGCATCTGCTTTTTAAGGCTCTCTGTATTGCCTTCAAATCACTTCATGGCTTAGGTCCTAAATACTTGAAGGAAAAAATTAGATGGTACATGCCATGCAGGAATCTTCGCTGAAGCTCCGCTAGCAATCTAGTAGTGCCCTCCTGCAAACTCTCATCTTTGGGAGGCAGGAGCTTTGTCATCTGCACGGTGCATAACTGGAGTCTTCTCCCACATGATCTGAAAACTGCCCCTTCACTACTTATGTTCATTAAATATATAAAAACCTGGCTGTTTAGTCATTCAAAATGTTAGCTGGTCATTGATTCTTGCCACTTAGTGAAAAGACGCCTCCAGGCATTAGTTGCTCCTTACAAATCTAAAAAACAATCAATCAAAATCAATCTTATAAAAGTCTCCAAATCTCGTGAGTATGTCTGTGCTTGGTAAGAGTAACATTGTAAGCATTCCTAATGACTGAGATAGATTGTTAGGCCTCCTGCGGCCTAAGCTGTAGTGCTAGTAATCAGCCTGCTTTCTCTCTCCCTGTTAGCAGTGAAGTAGTCTGGGGCAGAATAGAGCCTTCGCTGTTTTTGAAGTAGTTGAAGTATAGACTCTGTTCAGATTGTACCTTGCCTTTAGTAATAGGTGAAGGACGTCCTGAGAATGAGAGGTAGAATATTGTATGATTATGGTAGTGACCTTCTGCTAGCAGCTGCATTGAGTTTGTATTGTGTCTCACTTGTGAGGAGCACAATCTTGCATTATCTCTTCCCAGGCCATCTGAATAGAGGATACAGAGCCATAATTTTCCTCTAGATAAGTGTGAAGTGTAGCTTTTAGATGCTATTTGTCGTGCAGGGGATTATATCTGGACATGTTAATTCTCTATTGCCCTAAGGGGGTTTCAAGAAACCCATGCCCAGTTTGACCTCTATTTTCTATATAAACAAGGGAACCCACAAAGTGGCTGAAGACCACGGGTTTCAATTATACTTCAAAGAAAACAAAGGTCCTAAGCAAACAGTAAGGTTTCAAAAAAGAATTGAATATAGACCATGTTAGGTTGCTATACAAATCCAATGCCCAGCCGGACAAGGAGTTTTATTCATACAATGTTTTGAGAATAAATCAAAGGATGAACCAAAACAAACATTTATAGTGGGGCACAGTACTGTACCCTACAACGACGGGGAAGTGCGGGGGAATGGAGTAACAATTCACACAATTTTGACAGACAACAAATACAGGCAAAAACTGGGAGCAATGGCAACTTGCATTCAAGGAGAAAATACAGCAAGTTTAGCCATAATAGTGCCCACAACATTTAGGCACAATGGATATTTGTGGCACTATTTCGAAAAGTCGACGTTTCGATCCCAAGCTCATTAATTAACGGGATCATCATCGGGGCTAGAACATAGCATTTGCATGGTATATGTAATTAGCGCCTGTTAGGGTAAAAAGCAGGGAAACAAAAGAAAGTAACCTATAAGAATAACTGAAAACATTTAAGAAGTCCAGTAAGTCAGCAAGTAAGTATTAAGAGCATACAGTAGTCGGATTCAAACGATCATGTGGAGAAAATATACTGTTGTAATTGACGTGAGGGTGATTATCCATTATTGTTACAGAGTTTATAGAGGTGAAAGTGATACCCGGCTCAGAGCACTATCATTCAACATGCCAATGTACGAGATCAAAATTATGTAGACAACATACTTTTATGCAGACTTAGGTGCGCATCCGGTGCCGTGAAAGTATCTATTTGGCGCGTAAGGAGCACAGTCGTGGTAGAGCCCAAGCAGTGAAATAACGGTAAAAAATGAGTGCGAAACTAGACTGATGGCTCAATCAGTGTGAGTAGAAGAAGTTGCCGGGTGTCAAGTGGCAATGAGCTGTGAGTGACAATTAAAAATTTGCTAACATTCGTGCCCAGAATTTTCAATTCTATTAAGGACAGGAGGCGAGGATTATGCTTTTCTCTATTTCTTTACTGAGAAAACAACAGCAGCCAATTAGAACACAGTAAAGATGAAAACTACAATGCCCATGAGTCCACTGATATTATAAATAGGGTCACAGAGGTCATAACTTCCTCTTTCTTGTCCAACAGTTAAGTCATAAATTCAAAAACGAAGAAGGAAAAACCAGGGGTCCATAAAGAACATCCGGCCGCAGGACATCCAGAAGGTGAGTAAGCAGGTAAAGCCAAGAACCAGGGGAACGAGCCACAGCAGTAGTTGCAGACGCCGGATCCAGAGCTCACTTGAGATCGGAACCTGAAATGGTAAACAAAGTCGTAATACCTACACCCAAACTGAAGAAGGATCAAAATTCAAGAGAGGGCGGGATACATTGCATTACATTTCATAACAGAGGCATATATAAATCAGCGCAGAACAATATATGAATGCATTATCAGTCAGAATAGCAAGGGTGGGATAATCCTCGCCTCCTGTCCTTAATAGAATTGAAAATTCTGGGCACGAATGTTAGCAAATTTTTTATTCTATGGCAGGACGGAGGCTCCGATTATGCTTGTTTAAAGCTGAAAGTTTTGAACACAGATTCAGATGACCAATCTGCAGCCTTCATGATGTCGTGAAGGCTAGCACCCATTGAAAAAGCCTTTGAAGCCATCGCTCCTCCAGCGGAATGAGCCCCAAACAAATTAACATCAATGCCCGCCTCCTGCATGAGCCAACGTACCCAATGCGCCAAAGTTGCAGGAGTAACAGGTTTGAAAGGCTTCTGCAAACCAATAAGAAGTTGTCCTTGTAAATCATGTCGTAAAGATGCAGTGCTTACTTCATAATCCTTGAGACATTGGACTACACACAATTGAGGATTGTGGGGAAAAGAAGGATAAGAAACAGAAGAGGTATTACACTTCGTCCGTCTGGAAAGAGCAAAAGTGACACCTTCCGGCGAAAAAGTTCGACCGGCAAGATCTAAAGCTCACACATCAGAAACCTGTTTGCAAGAAATCAAACATAGAAGCATAGTTAGCTTCGCAGAAAGTTGTTTACGGGTCAAGAACAAATTGGAGGGCCAAGACGACAGGAATCTCAGAACCACAGACACATCCCATAAGGCAACGTATTTGGGACAAGGAGGTTTTACCATCCTAATGCCTTTAAGTAATTTAGAAATCAAGGGATGTTCACCCGCAGGCTTGCCATCAATCGGAACATGACCTGCCGAAATGGCTGAACGGAAATTTTTGACAGTTCGATAAGCCAACCCAGAAGAGGCCAGAGAAGCCAAAAAATTACTAATCAGAGGGAGATCCTCTGATATGGGATCCATTGACAGTTGTGCGCACCAAGCACACCAGCGTTTCCAACTGGACGCATAACGCTTGCGTGTGTTGGGGGCCCAAGCCTCATTGATAAATCGGGTAGATTCTCCCGATAGTCCCGGGACTTGCCAGCACCCCCCAAAATCCTCCAAGCCGCCAACAGAAGTTGATCCGATAAAATCAGAGGATGAGGATTGTGCAGAGGATCCAAGAGGAGGTTCCACAGAAGTGGAAGGATGAATGGTGTCGAGAAACTCATCTCCAGAAGAAGCAGAAACCACGCTTGGGCCCTCCAAAGAGGGGTGATTAGAATGAGCTCCGAAGAGAACAGACGTACCCGGGCAAGAACCCGGGGAATCATCATGAAAGGAGGGAAGGCATAGCACAGGGACGGAGGCCAAGGCTGGAGAAAGGCATCCGTCGCCAGGGTCTCCCGATCCGGGCGCCAGCTGAAGAATCTGGGAAGCTGGGCGTTGAGACGAGATGTGAAGAGGTCCAGATGACAGGACCCCAGAGGAGAGTCAATTTTCGAAAGACCCGAGGATGAAGCCTCCAGTCGCTGAAGTCTCGGAGGTGACGAGAATTCCAGTCCGCAATCTGATTGCAAGAACCCGGCAGGTATTCTGCAATAATCGTGATCTTGCGTTGCAGACATAGGTGCCAAAAATCTTTCGCAATCTCTGAAAGCAGCTTGGACTTGGTCCCCCCCAGTTTGTTCACATACCGAACCGCAGAGATGTTGTCCATCCTGAGAAGAATGCAGCAATGGGCTTGCTGAGGGGAGAGGCATCGAATTGCAAAGGAACCCGCAAGAACTTCCAGGCAATTGATGTGGAGGGACCGTTCCTCCTGCGACCAACGACCCCCCGTCGACACAGAACCGCAACGGGCTCCCCAACCCCAGAGGCTGGCATCGGACTCTATCACAACATCGGGGATCTTCCCAAACAACGCCCTGCCGTTCCAGGCTTCCATGTGGTCCAGCCACCACAACATTTCCGAGCGAGCATCCTCCGAGAGAGGAACATGATCCGAGTAACGCAGACCCTTTTGAAGATTCCGAATCTTGAGACGCTGAAGAGCCCGATAGTGCAGAGGACCTGGAAAAATCGCCTGAATGGAGGAGGACAGAAGACCCACAATGCGGGCCACGGAACGCAAGGAAACAGTCTGTTTGGCAAGAAGGAGACGTAAGTCCCGCTTGATCGCCCTGATTTTCTGTCCGGGAAGAAGGAGTTGACAAGAGACAGAGTCTATCCGAAAGCCCTGGAAATCCATCGACTGAGATGGAATAAAGTCGGATTTTTGAGGATTCACCAGGAAACCCAAAGATTGTAACAGATCGATGGACCATTGCAAATGTGAACGAAGGAGAATGGGACATTGTGCCAAAAGAAGGACATCGTCCAGATAAACAATCAGCCGGACTCCGCGAGACCTCAGAGACTCCATCACAGGACGGAGAAGCTTCGTGAAGCACCACGGAGCCGAGGAAAGACCGAAGGGGAGAACTTTGTACTCGTACCAAGTTCCCAGCCTTTGAAACTGAAGATAGCGACGATGAGGGGCAAAAATTGGCACTGAGAGATAAGCATCTTTGAGATCTAGGCTGAGAGGGCGAGAATAAAACTCGATCTTGAACCCCTGCACCGTTTCCAGGACCCAGGCATCTTTGGAGATCAATTGCCAATTGTGGAGAAAAAATCGAATTCTGCCCCCCAAAATCACATCTGAAGCTAGAATCAAGCTGAAAAAACAATAAAGGAGTAACCCCTCGTGGGTCGAGAGAAAGGTAACTCTCTTACAATGAGCACTAGTGCTCTGGTTAGCACATTTTGCCCCAACCTGTTACTGGATAAAGCATATCCTTATAGAAGACCCCTCACTCACCAACCTAGTTGGTGACATGCTTCATCATCGGGGTCCCACCCCATAGGCCGAGTGCCTACAGGGTGTGCTGCGACACCTGATTACAGTGGAGCTGGTTTCGTTTTATGTGTACAAGACTATCAAAATTGTGTATTAAAAAGGGCCAACACTACTCACTTCAAGTATTTATTCTTGAGCGCTTGAACCCTTAGTAAAAATAAAGTGTGGCACCTTTGCCCAATTAGGAAGGCTTTGGTGTCAAAAAGTCGTGTTAAAATATATAAAAATAGCGAAAGTGTGCTATGTGAATGTGAATGTACAAAACTATTGTTTAAAAAGGTCTACATGTTTCAACCCAAACATGGATTCAAGGGTTTTCGTCAGGACCGTAGGTGATTTGAACTGGGTGGTCCGCCCACGCTAAGGAGCGTCCTGCCCTAGTTCAATTTAGAGATCGTAAATAGGGATCTCGTGCAAAAAGGTGCGTTTTTCACTTTTGAAAAAACCTATGAAAAGACAGGGAAACAAAAAACAGGAAGGGGTCACACACGGGGGTAGACAAAATGGATTGTACCACATATAACATATATATTCATGATTATTTAGGAACAATCATAATATCCACGTGTGGAATCATACCAGCATATCACTATCGTGATTAGAACATATCTACTGCGTGGGTGGCCACAGAAATATAGTGATAAAATGCCGGGAGGTGCCTTTCAATCAAAGGGCAGCCGCCAAATGAGAGGTGTCGATATGGTTTGGCGTCTGGGATACGTGAAAATCAGGGGTCGATAAATGGGAGAGTGACCTGTTAGCGTGCTGCGCTGTGAACGGCTGCCAAATAATTGTGAGCAGTCGTGAGAAAAAACCGTCTCTATAGTATTGAGGCGGCTGGTTATTCAGTGCTTACGCTTGAAAGCGAAACTCTCGCTTCATAGGCACCAGCGTTACCAAGTGGCTAGAATCAAGCTACCTGAGGCGGAATCTGGACGACCTCCTTGGTTACCGTTGTAACCACCTTTTCCGAAGTTGCCTCTACCCTTTTTGGAAGGATAGAAAGAAGACTTGGTGCCTGAATAAGACTGGTTTTCACGCTGGGACTTGTTGCCTCTCTGCGAGGCCTGGTCAGCTCCACGGCCGGACGAACGTCCCCTTCGTCCGGCCCTGCCAAAAAGTGGACGGAAGGCACGTCGGAGATTGGCTTGGGCCTTGTCCAGCCCACTGAAGGTGGAGACGAACTTCGTCAATTCCTTGAGGAAAGGCGCACCGAAAAGTAAGCCTTGCGCCTAAGGACCAGATTCAGAGGAACCCAGGTCTGTCAATCTGGGATCAAGTTTCATAAGAATAGAACGGCGTCGTTCCGATGAAAGTGCGCAGTTCGCATTGCCAGGAATGCAAACGGCGCGTTGGGACCACCCAACCAACTCGTCCGGGTCAAGTAAAGCACCGGATTCTTTGGCGCGATAGGCCATATCCAGGATTTTGGTGAGGGGTCCCAGCAGATCCAAAAGTTTGTCTTGACACGAACGCCAAGAACGATCCAAACCCTTCGTAGGATCCTTTGAATATTTCTTCATGTAAGTTATCATAGTGGGATCCACTTCAGGAGTAAAGGCCAACTTGTTTGAAAGATCAGGACGAGGGCACTCAGAGCGCAAACGCGCCCGTACCTCCTTCTCAAAAGGAGTGCGAATATGATCCTGTATGTAATCAGCGACCTCAGAAGAGGGCAACCAGGATGAAGAATTCGGATGCACTATATCCGCAGGATCGAAAGTCAATACCTGAGGAGTCGCGGGGGCATCCACGTAGTGTTCCTTCCTGGATTTCTTGGAAGGTGGCGGCCTCGCCGGTTCAGAAGAGGAAGAGGAAGAGGAAGAAGATGAACCATCATCTGAAGCCGAAGAAGGAGAATCATGGGCAGGAGCAGAGCGCTTCTTAGGCCGTGGCGCTGAAGACAAGGACTTCGCTAATTTTACAAAGTCCTGAAAATGGTGGAACATGAGGTGTGGGCTTACCAAGGGTATGAACGTGAGGATAACACGTAGGGCAGTTGGTGGTGATATTGCCGGAGTGGGGGGACAGTAACGTCTTGGCAGATTACAATGAACCGCTGAAAAGGAGTAGCGACAGCCAATTAATAATAGATAAACAGGACCAAGTGGGGGATGTGACTTGGGTGGTGATGAACCTAGGGTGCATACCTCAAGAGACTGGGTTAGTCGTGCCGGTGGAGCGCGAGGCTCCTAGCCAGGGGTGGCTAATAGGCCATTGCAGTGTGGAGGTTGGTCCGTCGTTGTCCTTAACTTTGGTCGTTAGGTTGCTATGTTGGATTGAGTACGAGCTGGGGAGATAAAGGTTCGATTTAGCCAATACGGAGGGAAGGAGTCAGGTACGGCAGGTAGCAGCAGGAGGGTGGCTCGTTGTTAAATCTTACCTTGAAATACGCAATGGTATTCTCTGTGTGGACAGCCACGATGTGCTGAGTGGTGCCCAGCGCAATTGCAAGCACTGATTAATTGGCCGCTCTCGGTTAAATAGAGCGATAGTGGCCACCATCTTGGATTAGTCATCGGGGTGCCGAGAGGAAGGAAGGACTAAGGCTCATTGTGTGTACAAGGGAGAGCGAGGAGTTACGCTACGAAATTGTATTGAAACTGTATCGAAACGAGGGAGGGACTACTGTTAAAAGTGTGTAGGGTAGAGGTTGAATCGTTGAGCAAAAATTTTGTGTGTGTGTATAAGGTAGCCATATTTGGGAGAGATGGAAGTGATACAGCCAAACGGGGATGAGAAGGTGTGGCGAATTTGCGCTATTAAACAGGAGGCAGTGTGTATAAAAATGCGCAGCCGCCATCTTGGGTGAGTGAGTCGGAAAGCGATCGAAAAGGCATGCAATTGGTGACATGATTAGAATTCATGTATATTTACATATTTACAAGGAAAAATGGAAGTAAGATGAAAAAGAAATAATTGCAATTCTGAAGGGTTTGTCATATACAATTAACGTTCAGGGCTTGCAGAACTCTACATCAGGCAGGCCTTATATGTTTCAAGGGCTTAACAAGGCATTCCACAGGAGCAATGTAAATATTGGCAAGCTCATAATAAGGTTGTCCAGTTCTCATTTCTGTTCAGACCATTTATGATTGTGTCAAACAGGATTATTGTTTTCAGTACTTCATGGTTTAGCAATTGGGCCATGTTGCCTCCTCTTTGCGGCAATTTAAGGACTTTCAGAATTGTTCAGCAAATGTTATCTTCATCGTGGTTAGCAGCGGTAAAGTGATCCACCAATGGTGCATTTGGTGTTTTGCATCTGATTCGGCTTCTGTGTTGCCCAATTCTAGTTTTTTCTTTCTGAGTTGTCTGGCCAATATACAATTTCATGCACAGACAGTGTATTAAATAGATCACATTGCAGGTGTTACAATTTGAGAAGGCACGACAATTCACTGCGATGTTATTGAAAATGAAATTTTTACCCTCAATCGTGAATTCACATACGTTACAACCACCGCATTTGGAATGTCCCAAGATTGGGGTTAGGCTCCAGACAGAATCAAGTGTTGTGTGAGAGACAGGGGTGGGTAGAGCTGCTCTGACTAAATGGTCTTTCAGATTCCTGCTCTTGCGGAAAGCAAATAGTGGTCTCTCAATGTTGAGGCTCCCTGCATTGATGATTGGCCAGTGCTGTATTATCATGTTTGACACTGGTGAGAAATTAGGGATGCACGCTATTCTTTCAAGTTCACTTTTGGGCTTGGGGGTCAGCAAAACATCAAGTGGGCAATACCATGCACGTTTAGATGCATTTATGACTATTCTTTTGGGGTAGCCACGGTCTCTTAGTTTAAAGAAGAGATTGGATGCTTCTCTGAAATAATCCTCTTTAGAGGAACATTTGCGCCTGATTCTCAAGAATTGGGAATAGGGAAGTAAGGGCCAGATTTAGCAAAAACAGAAATACCGACTCTTAATTACCAAATTTTACCGATTCGGTAATTAAGAGTAGGTATTTCTAATGTAGGTACCAATTCGGTAAATTTTACCGAATCAGTAAAAATCAGTATTTACCGATTCGGTAAATACCGAATCGGTATTTGCTATTGAATCCTATGGGCCTTGAAGCCCATAGGATTCAATGTCAAATACCGATTTGGTATTTACCAAATCGGTAAATACCAAATTTTGCAAGGGTGCAGGGGGTGTCACTTTGAAACCCTCTGGCACCCCTGTTTTAGGCTGTTTTAGGCAGGTGTACATGCACATCTGTGCATGTACACCTGTGCCATGTGGCACACATACATGCCCTTAGGCATAGCTCAGGAGCGTGTTACGCTCAGTGGGTTTCCTATAGAGACGTGTAAGCAATTCACCTTCAGAATAAAAGATTGTCTGGTCAAGAAAAGCAATGGCAGACTTATCAAAGGTGATGGTGAAAGATAAACCCGGACAGTTATTGTTTAACCAGTGGAGGAATTGTTGTAATACACTTTTGTCTTGTCTCCAGATGATGAAAATGTCATCGATATATCTTCGCCAGAGGCAAATGCCTGGGAAGAATGAATTTGTGTGGGTGAGAATGGAGCCTGTCTCCAGTTGGTCCATGAAAAGGATCGCAAGGTTTGGGGCAAAAATAGCGCCCATAGAGGTACCTTTGATTTGTTGGCAAAATAGGTTATCAAAGGTAAATAAATTCCTCGTAAGGCAGAGTTCTAGGAGTTGGAGAATGAACAATGTGGGGACCGTGTGGGGACGTTGGCAGAAGTCTAGTGTTTTCTGTATTACCAATAGAGCCGCTGTCTGGGGAATATTGGTATAAAGGAACTCTACGTCCATGGTGCATAATGTATCTGATGTGGGGTTGAATGGATGGTGTTCAATGAGATTTATCATAGCCATGCTATTTCTCACAAAGCAGGCTGTGCCAGGCATGAATCCTTTGATGAAAAAGTCCACGTAGGAACCTAGAGGCTCCAAAATTGAGCCTCATGCTCAGACGATTGGCCGTCCCGGGGGATTGGTAGTGTTCTTGTGGACTTTAGGGATGGTATAAATGACCGGTGTGCGTGGTGACTTCACATTTAGGAAATGTAATTCTTTTTTACTGAGAAAACCCTCATTGACAGCTTCAGTGGTCAGTTTGAGAATGATGGCCTGAATTTCCTTTATAGGGTTGCCAGGCAATATTTGGTAATGTTCAGTATTACCTAGTTGGCGTACAATTTCTGCTTGAATGTCAGATTGGTGAGTACAGTGATGAAACAGGTTAGAAATGTGATCTTGTCCCCACCCTCCAATTGTTTCAGCATCCCCAAAAAGTGAAGGTTTTCTTGGTGATTCCTGTCTTACAACTCTGCAATATTTCTTTGCATATTCCAGTGGTATTGCTCCCAGTCAGTGGAAAGTATTACTTTCAGTGTGACTTTTACAAGCCTGCCTTCTACCCTTGCTTGCTTTTAATGAAGGGTGATATGTCTCCTCTCATAGAGAGAATATCTGTTTGCGGAATTTGTGGAATTCGGAAACTCCGTGGAGAATCAGGAGTTCCCGATAAATTCTGCATTCCGCCTTGTAGCAGAATTTATTTTCAGTTGGCGCGCTCGAGCCAGGTTTTTGCGAGCGCTCTTGAGTGCCGGCAAATCTGCTGGCTGCGCGCAAGCACATGAGTGATTTGGCTGCCCCCCATGAGTGAGACCTGCCGACTTCCCTCGAGTGCTCGAGACTTGCCAGCTGCTAGCACAGTTTTAGGCCATGCCGGCGATAGCCGGCAGCTTTTTTTGTGAAGACAAGAAGCACAAGAGAGTGCCAATGACTGAGGCTGCATCCAGCAACATCCTCAAGCAGATTTTCTCTTCGAGTACCGTTCTTGTGCGAATTCGAGTGCGAATACACATGTCTCATTACTGAACATCAAAAACGTAATGCGAACGGGTGCGTTGAGCAGCTCCGTACGCTTGCGGAATTCCACGGAACCCCGCTGAGTGTTTGGGCCACTCTGCAGAATTCCACATATCAGAACCCCGCAATCTCCACCCAGGTTTAGTAATTTGTCAACACCAGATACCCTGGATTGACCTAATAAGGAATCGTATGGGGGCCCTAAGGAAAAGGACACTGGGCCCCACAGTCTTGAGGAGACTGATATGCGCATCCCTTTCCAGACCGATCATGATTTAGAGCCACTGCCCAATGTACCTTTAGCCACTTTAAGCCCCAACGCTGCACTAGCCAAATCATGTAATAGCAAAACTGTTAGACTTGTCTCCACATCAATGGGATTTTTATTTTGGAAGGGCTACACAGTAAAATTAACAATACAGAATGGTTAGGTTTCCCAAAATAGGTATACTTTGCGCAGGTCCCAGGTTGAGCCTAAAGGTTTTTTAAAACAGCTAAGAAGTACAAATAGCAAGGCCTTAGAGACATGTTTAGATGCCACAGCTGACCCACGTGTCCTTATTGAGGCTTTCTTGGAGGTCCCTTGCGGGATCAAGGTGGGCCTTCCTATATCTAGAGGGCATTCCACTCATTTGAGAAAGGGTGGTTTGATTATGTGTTCCAAAGCCCACATAAGATTAAAGGAGGCATTATATAAATTCCATAGATGCATGTTTGAGTTACAGATCTGCAGAGCTGATTATAAGAGGGCTGTTAAACAAAGGAAAAACGTTCTGAGAGATAAAGTTTGGGAATCATTGTATGAAGCGAGTCTTAACAACGATAATACTGGATTTTGGCGCATGGCCATTTCCCATCTACTAATGGGGAGAAGTGTCCTATGCTGGAGATCTTGGAAGAAGAATGGATTGACCATTTCTCCAGAATCTACTCAATTTCACCTAGCTGACAGGCCTGACTATTGTTAACTCTGTAACAGACTCTCACTTTACAGTAATGCTAATATTTTCTTCAGTCTAAAAAATGTCATACGCGTAATACATAGTAAAGAGGGTAAAGATCCAGGCCCAGATGACATCCCTGTGGATTTGTTTAAAGCCAATATTTCATTGTTTGGACCTATAGTAACACTGGTATTAGTTGCATGCTCTAGTACAGGCTTTTTATTGACTTGGGCAGAGCCAATTATAGTCCCTATTTACAAAAAAAGGTGATCGCCTTAATCCTGCGTACTACCTGCCGATCTTACTCGACTCATTTATTTATTTTAAATGTTTTCTGAAGCGCGAACATGACCCCCGGGTGTATCAGAGCACTTTACAATGAGTCAGCGAAGGATACAAAGGTAAAAAGCAGATCAACCAAACAAAGAAAACAGTCATAACGGTCTCATGAAGCAAGGCATGAAGATAGTCGGTCACATCATTTTGAACAGACTTCAGGACTGGGCAGAAACAAATGTAAACCTTTTAAATTTACAGTATGGATTTTGATGTGGAATAGGGTCTATTGAGCAGGAATTAAATCTAAGCTTCCTAATTATGCAGTACACAAGGATAAAAAGAGAAAACATTTATTTGGCCTCTGTAGACATTTCATTTGCTTTTGATTGCGTCGGCCATGCCAAGATGTCCAACATCTGAGCAGACTTGGTGGTGGTGGCACCTATCATTCAGTTACTAAGGAAGCTATACTCAGGCAGTAAGGCCATGGTTTATTATGGTATTAGGGGAAAGTGTACCCAGTCCTGCAGCATAGAGAGACGGGTAAGGCAGGGCTGTGTACTCGTTCCTTTTTATTTTCTCAATATTTAAATAATCTAGGGAACAAATTAGTTAGTAAATACAAGGATCTTCCACAAAACTGGTCACCATCCCATCCTGACCCTTTTCTATGCGAACAACTAGCACCCAACGTGGGGCGACTTCAGCGGTAGCGGTTGAGTCCGAGGGTCGTGAGGAGCCCCGCAAGAAGGTTCCGGAGGAAGCGCACCACGTGATCGACCCCTGTATGTGGGAAGTGGACCGAAGGTCTTTGACAGCACGGCTACTCCTCTCCGACGGCTGCTGACGACTGCTGCCCTGACTGTCGCCTGCCTTGGACCCTTCTGATGATGTTTGGTAAAGCGAGACGATAGACGGATCTTCGCTGGTGTAGAACGATCCTTAGGTAAGTATTTGGTGGGTCGCTCCCACAGACCTTTGTTTTGTTTTATTTTTGGGTTTTTATTCAGGTATTGCAATAGCTGAAGCCAAGGGGTAAGTACGATTGTACTGTTTCACTGATCTATACCCCTTGTTTGTGATCAGTCTAGAGATGTGACGATGCTTGGGCTGAGTAAGTTTAAAAGATTTTGTTGTTTAGGTTGTACGAGGGATTCCCAGTTGGAGGAATCATGTCCGATCCCTCCAGTTAGAACTCCCACTTATGAGCTCTATTCGAAACACATTATTGGTCCCATTACCTTTAACGAGACATCGGTCCGATATACGAAAAATAGTGACGTTTTGAGATGGCCCCAGAATGGTAGCTTTGACCCCGCTATACTAGATAATTTGGAATCGATTCTGTTTAGAAGAAAAGCCCGGCCGGCCATGTTTGACTCCTTTCGCCTTTGGCGTAAAGAAGCCAAACAGAAAGAAATCAAACAAGCGAAAAAGGATAAGAAAGCACAAGACATGTCGATTTTACAGGCTGCCCAACAGTTTAAAGATAGCGAAGTAGATGGTGCGAAGGAGGAGACAACATCGTATGGCGATAGATAGATCCTATCCGATGCTGCCTACTTCCTCTTCAGATAAACATAAGGAATTAGAAGAAGATATCCTAATGTCTTCTTTATTGAATTCCCCTCCGCCTTATGTCCAAAATGCTAATGCACCTCCGTTAACCCCTCCCATTGCTCAACAAGTGGTTGCTCAATTGCCGATTGTCCAGCATCCTCAGCCTATTAATGATTCTTTGCCTCCTTCTGCTCCATCCTCACAGTCTGTAATTCAGCCCCCACCTTCTCCGGCTCCTACTCTTCAGTCTGCTATGTTTCAGTCTCCGTTGCCTTCTACATCTGTAATGCCTCCTATCCTCTCGAGGGATTCTCCTACTTCACAGGGGAGGATAGCAGATGCTGTTTCAAGTTTCTTTTCTCCTTTTGTTAGGTCTTTAAATCTGTCCCCAGCTTTCTCTAAACGACAATCTCGGTGTCAACTTCCCCTTACGGAGGAGAAAGTAGTTTTGGGTTCTCTCGCTCGTAAATGGATTGAGCATGGACTAGAATATGGTACAGAAGATATCATGAGTTGTTTCTATCAATGGGAAGAGCCCACGAAGAGATATGTTTTCAATGTTATGTGTCAAACTCTTATTGGAGGTTGGGAAGATATGGAGTCAGATACAGTTCCTTCGGAACTACTGAAATTAAAGCTGATTTTGATAAGGGTTTTATTGTAGGACATCGAGTTGAAGAGGCAGTGAATAGACTCATTGCGATTCGAGCAATGTTTTTGTCCCTGCCCTTTTCCGAAGCTGATCCCGCCAATAAACAAGGTAGCAAGAATTATCCGATGCCTGAAGTTCCTCCCGTATGGATAGAAGAGGTGATTGGTCCACCTCAAGTCCCCGCTCATTTCCAGCGTATATGGGTCCACGAACCCTGGAAAAGGTCTGAAGTATTGGCGCTTAAGCAAACTCTTCCAGACCCCCGTAAAAATCCTGCTGGATATTACAAAGAATTGTCCCAAACAGTTGACGCCTGTATTATGAATTTGGTCGACATTGATATGTTATTTAGAAATGTTGTTCCGCAAGGTATATGGGCACGGATTCGTAGGGAAAATCATGTGGCTGAATTAGGTGGCGATTGGGCTGCTATCAGAGCTGCGGATGCGAATCAGGTGGGTGGTGGGAAACCCGAGGATTTGATTACGGCTCTTCCAGGTAGAATAATTGAATTGATGAAGACAATGATGCTTGCGGTGCGAGTAAATTGGGATAAGCTGGCCGCATGCAAGCAGAAGAAAGATGAAAGCGTCTCGGATTTCTTCACTCGCTTCGAAGAGAAGTTTATTGACCACAGTGGTCAGGATTTGAGTGTAGAGGGTGGTCAGCGATTGTTTGTGGACAAGTTTGTATATAATTTGCTTCCTGAGTTATCGAACAAATTAAAGAGTTCTGAAAGCGCATGGGCTGTCTCTTCTCCTGCTAAAACATTGGCTACTGCACAGTATTACGAGAATAGGGATAAGGAGGAGAAGGAGAAACAAGAGAAGAAAAACAAAGATTTGAAAACAAAGGTTCTTTTGCAGTAGGCGTATCCACCTCGTTCGAATCAGCATCAGCAAAATTCCCAGTTTCAGCAGCCTCCACAGTTTCAGAGATTGTTGCAGAAGCCTGAGTATTTTACGCCGCAACCTTCGTTAGGTCCTAATCAATGTGCATATTGTAGGGAAGAAGGACATTTCAAGAATAGTTGCCCGGTCTTATTACAGCGTAATAATGGGATGTCCGCTCCCCGAGGTAGTGGTAATTTTCAGACAGGATCTAGAGGTAGAGGACGAGGTGCGTCCTCTCAGGAGCAGCGTTCTTTTCCTTCATCTACTTCGAATTACTTTGACCATCAGACAGTTCCGTCCACACAATATTACAATGATGATTATCATGTTGAAGATAGGGCTGACGATTTTCAGATTGAATAGGACAGCCATGGACAAAGTAAGGGAGTTGTGTTGATTCCAGTAGATCAAAATGGGCCATATGTCACTGTCAATACTATGGGTGTTTCAGAACCGTTTCTTTTGGATACTGGTGCGATGAGAAGTTCTATCATTCATTCTAAATTCCCTGGGGCACCTTTGTCTGGCTTAATGAATATCTCTCTGGGATTTTCTGGCGCTCCAGTCCGTAATCCGGTTTCTTGCCCCTTGCCTGTCTCGATTGGTCCTTATGATTTGGCAGCTTCACTTATCCTGACAACTGGTTGTGGTGAGAATTTGCTGGGTCTGGATTTGTTGAAAAGGCTACATGCAACATTATATTGTTCCCCTTCTGGTGTGCATCTTACGTTGGGAAAGAGATTGATGTCCTCCATGTATTTGTCCAGGGACCAGTTTCCACCCGAGTTGCTTTCTCTCCCAGAAAGTCTTTGGGCCATGGGCCCGAATGACGTGGGTCGTCTTGCGATCCCACCGTATGTTGTCATAGTTAAAGATATTGTTAGAAAGCCACGCATTCCTCAATATCATATTTCTAGTGATGGAGAGAGAGCACTATTGGCTATTGTTGATGATTTTATTCAGAAAGGTGTGGTAGAAGAGACCAGAGGCAATGTTTGTAACAGCCCTGTTCTTCCGATCCTTAAGAGGACGGATCCTTCACAGCCTCCTGTCTATCGATTTGTTATTGACCTGAGGGAAGTCAATAAAATAGCGGTACCACAGTTCCCTGTTGTTGCGGATATTACAGCTTTATTGACAATGATTCCTGCTTCGGCAGCTTGGTTTTCGGTGATAGACCTCAAGAACGCTTTCTTTAGTATTCCTATTGCTGAAGAAAGTAGGGATATCTTTGGTTTCTCTCTGGGTGGCCGAAGTTTCCGATTTAAAAGAGCTCCTCAAGGCTATTGTGAAAGACCCTCCATCTATAGCAAAGCTCTTAAATGTCAACTTGATACTTTCTCTTTGCCTCCAGGCGCTACGCTTGTTCAGTATGTGGATGATTTACTGGTGGCTGCTGATACGGAAGATGTGTGTAGGAATGTGACTGTTGCGTTGTTGCATCATTTGGCTGCTTTAAATCATAAAGTATCACCCTCCAAGTTGCAGTATGTCTGACAAGAAGTGACCTATTTAGGTCATCTCTTGTCGAAGGAGGGAAGGCGATTGACCCCAGAACGTATTCATGCTATTTCACAGATGTCTGTACCTACCACACAGAGAGAAGTGCATGCCTTTTTGGGTATCACTTCCTACTGTAGACAATGGATTCCCAATTTATCACTCTTGGCGAAACCATTGGTGGCACTAACGTTGAAAGATAAGCCCCATCCGCTCCCTTGGACGGATGAATGTCAGAAAAGTTTTGTTGACTTACGTACTGCCCTGTGTTCTGCTCTAGTGTTGGGTACCCCAGATTATAGTAAGTCCTTTACATTGTACGTTCACGAGAGGGTTGCGCATTGTCAGTTTTGACACAGCAATTTGGAGATAAGCGGAGGCCATGTGCCTATTCCTCCGCTACATTAGACCCAGTAGCTAAAGGTTTGCCCAGTTGTCTCAGAGCTACGGCAGCTGCCGCAATTTCTATTAGACAGTCTGCCGGATTAGTGTTGGATAACACACTTATTGTTATGGTTCCACATGCAGTGGATACCTTGTTGAATGGAACTAAGACACAGCATCTTACGAATGCTCATTTGTCTGGTTACGAGCTGACACTTCTAGCGAGCCATTTACATATTAAAAGATGTAACACGTTAAATCCAGCTACACTGTTGCCGCTCCCAGATGAGAAAGACGATCAGGAAAAGCATGATTGTTTTCTCCGGACAGAAGAAGAAACGAAGGGTAGGATCGATTTAAAGGACACTCCGCTCAAGGACCCGGACGGGATCCTATGGGTGGACGTTTCTTGTTTTAAGCTTCCAAATGGAGAATCTACTTCTGCCTATGCTGTCACCACCCTATGCACAAATGTTGAGACGGCACGTATTGGACATAATTCAGCCCAAGCAGCTGAGTTGATAGCCTTGACTAGAGTGTGTGTGTTGTCGAAGGGAAAGAGAGTTAATGTGTACACGGATAGTCAGTACGCTTTCGGTGTTGCACATAGTTTTGGCAAGTTATGGAGGGAAAGAGGATTCTTTACCCCCCACGGGACAAAGATTCAGCATGGTCAGTTAGTGACTGATCTTCTTGAGGCACTTACCTTACCTGCACAAATAGCGATCATAAAGTGCAGCGCACATAAGAAAGTTACAGATGATGTGGGTCATGGAAATGCGTTTGCAGACGAGGTAGCGAAAACTACAGCTAGAAACACCACTATTCGAATGTATGTGGCAGGTCCTGCAAACTGGGTGAGGGAAATTGGAATGTGTGAAGACACGATTGAGAGTGTGAAAACGATTCAGGGAGAGGCTACTGAGAAGCATACCCAACAGAAAGTACGGGAATGTTAGATTAAACGGGTTGTTGGACAGAGTTGTCGGAACATCAGCGATAGTTGTTACCGGACGCTTATGTGTTGCCGGTCGTGACTATGGCTCATGGTCCAGCTCACATTAGTGCAAAAGGCATATGTAAGCTCTTGGCTCCTGTATGGCAGAATGAAGAAATTACGAAATGTGCAGAAAATGTGGTTAAGCATTGTATTGTCTAATGCATAACCCAGGAAAAGGTACCCCAACTCCGGCAGGTCATTTTGCTCCCCCATCATACCCTTTTGAAGTGTTGCAGATTGATTACATTCACATGGATCACTGCAACAACCTCAAGTATGTTCTGGTGGTGGTATGTGCCTATTCCCGCTGGATAAAGGCCTACCCCTTGAAAGATAACACTGCTCTGTCGACTGCTAAAGTATTGATTAAGGAATTCTTTCCCAGATTCGGTTTGCCGCGCATTGTCTGGAGTGACAATGGAAGTGAATTTGTGGGCCAGATTATGCAGAAAGTATGTTCTGGTCTTGGTATTAGACAGAAATTCCATGTGGCAAACCATCCACAGTCAGCGGGTTTGGTTGAATGTTACAATGGTACACTCAAGCTTAAACTGGCCAAGATTCAAGCCAGCATGGGTCTTGCTTGGCCTGATGCCTTGCCCTTAGCTCTCTTGTCAACCAGAACTACTGTGCACTCTCGTATGGGACTTAGCCCATATGAAGTGGTATTTGGACGCCCAGCTAATGTTTGGGGCGTCCCCCGCCCCAAAAGATACTCAGACATACCATATCCTCTGTTAATTGACTATTTGCATGACTTGACTACTAAATTAAGTGTTATTCGCCAACAGGTACAAAGTGCTTTGCCGGAGGCTTCCACAGACCCAGGTCACACCATCTTGCCCGGTGACTGGGTCTGTATAAAGAACTTTCAACGTACTAAGAATTTGGAGCCTCGCTGGTCTACGCCTATGCAAGTTTTGCTCGTTACCCGCACGGCGGTGAAAGTGGTTGGCAAGCGTAACTGGGTGCACGGAGTGCACTTTAAAAAGGTGCCACTTCCGTTACCCTTCGACTAGTGGATTCGCAGTGATGTAAGGGAATCGGACATTCAGGCGGTTCCTTGTTTTGTTCCTTTCAGTGATGCTCAAATTTATGGGACTCAGTCTGAAAAAGCAGATGATGATATTCTTTAAGCCGCTGTGCCTGTGCATCGTCGAATAGACACTACCAATCCAGAAACATTATTCAAGGATCAGACCGTGCCGAGCAAAACACGTTACAACTTAAGACCAAGAGCCGACAAAGAGAACTGAAATTTTTTTATTGAACACTTCTTTTTATTACTTAAAGATATTCTTTTTTGTGTCCTTTTTTGCTTCCTTTTTTGGTGTGATATTAGTATTAGATGTGCCGTCTTTCTCCGTCGCAGGGTCACGGTAGGAGACTCAGACTGTAACCTGATTTTTGTTCTTTTAGTAAGTGGCTAGTGCCTCAGGATATACAGAAGTGACTAGCTGAGTGATTAAGGAAGATTGCCGTGAGCGACCTTTTTTTTCAGATAAAGATGGATGGTACAACAATCGTAGGTAGGGAAAATAGGAAGCAGGAAATGAGATCAAAGTATTGTAAATTATTGCGTAGTCGATTTGGCGTAACTTTGTGTGTTCTTATGTTTTTGTGTATTTTATTAGCTTGCACAGGTTGGATTATACATGTTTTGCAATCAAGAAATGTTGCTAATTCTACAACTTCTTTGCCTTCTCGTCTTTCTGTCTTTTCACACAAAATGCATACTCTACCCCCCATGAACAGATAAGGAGAGCCGAATATATGAATAATACGTTTATTCAGTTGTTGCACCAACATCAGTTGGCCATTAATATGACTGATTGTTGGGTGTGCGAACTCATGCCACACAATGCACAAAAGGGAATGCCATATCTGGTTCTTCCTTTCTCATACGAAGGATCAACTTCGGCCTATTTGACAATGTTCTCAGCTGCATACCACAACAGACTTCGAAGCCCTGTGAGAACTTCTGGGAATGGATTAGATTTCAGTCACAGCTCCTTGATTAAAGGTATAGTGGTAATGCTAAGATTATAGAGAAGAGTAAGATTCCGTTAGATGAGAAGAGAGCTTATGACGGATGGAATGTTACCCACTATGTCTCTATACTTGGTGACAAAACTAGAAAGGGTGAGTCTTCTCCAGTGTGGACTGTGCCCCATCAAGGTAATTTTTGTCTCCAAGTCAACAGTAAGAAAGCTGACGTCAATCAGAAATGTTCGTACACATATATTTTCTCGTCTCTTGATTTCCCTCCTTTAGTTCCGTCTCAAGGAACATATTTCGTTTGTAACGACCAAGCCAATACTTGGCTACCTTCCAACTTTTCTGGAACTTGTTATATAGCTTTTCTCCTTCCCCTACAAATACGGCTCCGTCAGAGCACCACAGAGTTAGACATAGCAGAGGTGTATTTGATGCCAAAGACACGGCAGAACAAGAGGGAGGAGATATCCTTAAAGGATTCCTTCCCTTTTGGGGCCCGATGGTCAACAGCAGACGCATCAGGCAACTGGTTCGAGTGGTTGAGACCACTATTAATGTTACTGCAGGTGCGATAGGTAACATTACAGCAGAGCTTCAGGCTGACCGTCTTATGACGTTGCAAAATCGGATTGCGTTAGATGTGATCTTAGCAGACCAAGGAGGTGTCTGTAGATTTATCGGATCTAGTTGCTGCATTTATATTCCAGATGACGCCCCAGCAGTATACCAAGCCATTTCCAAATTGCACACGGTCTACGAGTCGATTCATCAGGACGAAGGAGATTGGTCTTTTATGGGATGGTTTTGGGGAATATTGTCAGCTTGGGGATGGAAGATTTTAACGTTCCTTGGAGCAATTTTGGCCATCATATTCTCCTGTTGCCTATGCGTCCAATGTGGTCCTGCAGTCTGTGGGCTGTTGGCTACTTTATGTGTTCCACAACCTGCTACTCAGAAGACAGAGAATATTAGAATGATGGTGCAGCAACAGCTTGAGGATCTTATGAACATCAGTGTTGATTCCAATTCAGATTAACATGAGTTGGTTGTTTTTTTTGCCTGAGTAATAGCAAAAGGAGGGTCTGAGGTTCTGTAAATTACGAATTTGTTCTTGCTCAGCCTCCATTTTGTGATTGCCGCCATTTTATATTGCCCTCACTCAGGCAGCTCGGCGAATGCGATGTTTTTGTCGTTTCTGCCTTTGCGTGTCAGGTGGCTTCTTTGCTTATGTTTACTAACGAGAGTCAGGGTCTGGCCGAGTACACTAATTCCTGTCTGAGCTGATTAATCCTCGTCCGGACTACATGTTGGTTCACACCATTGTTTCCTTTTAGTTATCTTATCTGCTGTCCTTCGTTACATGTCTTATGCATTCTCCTGTTTCATGACTGTCCTTCTACAACACGCAGCTGTGTTTTCTCTACTTGTAAATCGAATTGTGTGGATTCATTTGTGATTTACTTAAGGGGACTAGTGACAAACAGAACCGGGAACTTGAGTTGCTTTGGTCTTAAAACATTGTCTATAACGTTTGTCTATATCTCATGCTCTTGTGTGATTGCATTTTTGCATTGTATTGTATCGTATATAAACCTGTGCGCCACAGAGTTAAGTGGCAGTCTCTTTTGAACCTCGTTGTACCGACGACTTCTAAGACCACTGTACTAGCTGCAGCTAATAAATACCATCTTCTACGCCAGAGGAAGAGTCCGTGTCTCTGTTTTGACAAGGCAGGTGAATCCCGGGGATTTCAGGCGTACCCTGCGCTGTCGGGCCTTAAGGCTGCGGTTCTCCAGGGTGGGTGTGTTGTGGGACACCAATTGCAGTTTCCTGCAAACCTCGCAAAATTAGTTTTTGAGGAACCTTCTTGCCGTACCTAAAAGCTCCTTGGCCTTTGTACGTCACACAGAATTAGGAATACTCTTCTTATTGACTTAATTAAGGTGCAGCCTATTTTATTATGGCAAAAAATCTGGCTATTACAATTCACTGGTTTAAATCGAGCCACTATTAGGGACTGCCTCATTATGAGTATTCTATTGTGTATTCCATGGTTGTCCTATATTAAACAACTTTTTCATGATTTGCGAAGCCCACAATTTTTTGAGCAATCTGAATCCCTCGAAAATATAAGTAGAAAATCTTGAAAAAAGAATGCCTAGGGAATTTTTGGAGGTGCTTAGGCTGTCTATAGAACTGCTGAGGCCTAGTGTACTAAATAATCAATCTATGTTGACCACTTATGATATGCCACCCTACCTTAAGTTCACCCTGAATTCTAGTTATCGTTTTGTTATTACCCATTTCAGAATAGGCATTTTTCATTGTTTAACCAGTTTCCCCATAAGGAACGATTGGTCTCAAACATTAGTAAATTGCCCCTGTAATCAGGTGTGAAATCATAGCACAATGCACTTGGTGCTCTTTTGCAAAAAGCATACCCAACGGAGAAAAGAAAATGTTGTTCCAATGCTAAGGTCTTTTATTTGTACACAACGGTGCCCTGCATATCTCTTTTAACAAACCTTATCTACTTTGGACATATGTCGCTGTTTGTCAAGTTTCCTGTGGGCGATGATTAATGCAAGAAAGAGATTTTAATCATGTCCAATATTGTTTTTATGGCTTCACTATTTATCAGCATGATTTTAATTATTTATGTATGTGAGTGGTGATTTTAATTCTATATAATGTATCTCATGAATTGTCATGATGAAATATAGCTTGTCATGTTCACATATTTTCAGTATGATTTTAATATATATCTGTTGTTTTGTATCTTGTTTTTATGATTTTAAATGAAATCGAATAAAGCATTTTTGACTTGAGAGAATCTCTGTGGCTTTTTTGTCGTAGGGCCCTCCACCATGGTCATCAATATCCTTAATGCTGTGAGTTCACTCAGGTTGGCTTCAAGTGCGGCATCTTGTGATGTGGTTTTGGAACTCTTTCCCGTGACCCTTCTGGAAACAGTTGTCTAACAAGTTTACAAAATAACAAAGGGAGATACAGGGAAACTCAGGAACACTCTCTTGATCCCCGGTTTAATGCAAGTAAACAAGATAAGAGAGGTTGAAGTATCAAAAAAGCCACATAGATGGAGCGAAATAACTAGTGGAACTCACACCCTATTTGGGTGGAGAAGAAAGCCCTCACACACCGACCTAGTAATTGTCATGCTTCATCATTGGGCCCCATCGAAGAGGCCGAGTGCCTCTTCGATGTGCTGCAACGCCAGAAGACTGCGGAGCTGGTTGTGTGAGATGGGCGTGTTGTGAGGTAAAATAAAGGTAAAAAGTATCTAAAGGGTATCTACAAAAAAGTTTAATGGATGATCCCTAGGACACAGTTAAAAGGTTTATGTGTCTGAATTTAGTGCCACAGGTAATGGAAGGTTAATTCAGAACTTAATCAGTCAACATGTTTCAGCCTTAAGGGTGGTTTCAATTTACCTAGGCATTCATCAGGACGGAAATAAACCCCGGCGGTATGGACTCTCTAATCGTCCACCCTGACCTGGGGACGTGAAAGTGAAAAAATTAATAAAAAAGTGATAAAGTGCATCAAAAAGGGTGGAAGAGCGGGATGCTCATTCCAAAAATACTCCTAGTTATGGAGTGTATCAGCGCCTGCGGAGCGAAAAGACAAAAACAGACACAGAAGACATACAAACAATTAGTTGCAAATATGTGCCATTACGTTTTTGTCCATGGTGCTCCATAGTTGTGGCATCAATGTATTCCCAAATAGGCGCTAGAAATAACACCATCCACAAACCCTATAGGGATGATACCTATAGCTCTGGGAAGTGAAGTGAAAAGGGTGTTTACATTAAAAAGCTCAAAGTAGCTATATAAGGGGTTAAAACACGATATATGTGCTCCAAGGGTTCAATGGACCAAAGGTCTGTGACCCCACTGAAAAATTTCATGAATACAAAACATATCTCACAATACAATATGGCGCTAACTGCACCATGGGTCTCGGGAGGGGGGTTGGAGCGTCCCTGGCACATCCTAAAAATAGAAAGAAGATGCTAGAAATGTGTTTTAACCCCTTATATAGCTACTTTGAGCTTTTTAATGTAAACACCCTTTTCACTTCACTTTACCTCACAACACGCCCATCTCACACAACCAGCTCCGCAGTCTTCTGGCGTCGCAGCACATCGAAGAGGCACTCGGCCTCTTCTATGGGGCCCAATGATGAAGCATGACACTGACTAGGTCGGTGTGTGAGGGCTTTCTTCTCCACCCAAATAGGGTGTGAGTTCCACTAGTTGTTTCGCTCCATCTATGTGGCTTTTTTGTTACTTCAACCTTTCTTATCTTGTTGTCTAACAAGTTTAGACATTATGTCTGATCAGGTGAGAGATGATAAGGTGTATACGGTTCAAAGGTTAGCAGGATCTGTTTTCAGTGGCACTCTGTTGAGTGATATTATAGTAGGCAGGAACAGCAGACCTCAGGATGAGAAACAGTGTTTACAATGCTGTCATTATATCGCAGTACTATTACAACCTAGTCATTACAATGACTGCGTTGTTAGTACGCAATGCATTTACATTGCAAGTCATTACAACAACTTGCTGTAGGGGGCGCTGAGGTATGGGAAATGAATTCCAACACCTTCCCTACTGTTCGCAAACTGGAGTAGGAATTATAAATAATACTATTCCTAAGTCCAGAGCACCCCCTATTGCAAGTCGTTGTAATGATAACTTGCGATGTAAATGCATTGCCTACTAACAACCCGATCATAGTAACGACTGCGGTGTAGAAGCACGCAATGTAATATATTGCGTTGTAATGTGCCATATTCCTCAGGAGACTGACCGGGCTTATACTGGCAGTGCTGAGAGTTATTCTCTTAATTGATTCCTATAATAAATAGAGTGTCACATGTAGTGCATGCTGGCTGCTGGACAAGTGATATACATGTGTCAACCAGCCCCTCTTCTGTCCTCATGTATTAGGGAGTTGTGGAGTTAGCTACAGTTCTTGTCTCTATGTTACGTAAACTTGTTATGCCCTGCTCCTTGAAACATTGTGCTGCCAATGGATATTGCAGAAGCCTATATTAATGGATAGAATATTTTTACCAGTCGCACAAAGCAATTATTTATTGCCTTTATACTCCTATAGTCTCTGTTTGTTGACAGGAGGATTAGATATTTGCCTCTAGCTGCCCTCACGTCAAATAGCCATTTAAAGATGGTCACCGCAAGTTCTCTTTCTATGACAAAGTACTCTGCCTAAATTGAGCCCCGTTTGATTCTCGCTGATCCACCCCAATCCTAGGCATACCTTCCACAGGTCAGGAGGATCCACAGGTGAAGGGCTTGTCTCAGTCACTATAGTCTCATGTGACAGGGCTCAGTCCCGGTGTGGACCCTACGTGTCTTCGGGGAGTGCCTCTCCCCCATCCCTGATGAGCCATAGGATTCATCACTCACATAGCTCCACAGAATGTGGGATCTTGGCAGCAGGTATTACACAACCTTTTCAGGAGCCTGACTCCCCCCCAGACCCAAACTATGTATGCCTACTCACATGATAATGCCTACACCAGTTTAGCATCAGTCCCTTCTGCAACAGGCTACATGTGACTATGCGTGGATGCCTGGCTGTGCTAGATGGTAGTCTCACATGCTCAGCCGAATTCATGTGCGCACGTGTGCTAAGTGAACTGTGTAGCAGTAGACCTTACCTTAAAATGCAGATAGTGGCACTCTCAGTCCCTTTCCAAAGAATTTACTGTGAATGAGACTCAGTTGAAGAGACTCACTCATTGTAAAGATCTAAAAACAGGCATTCAGAAAGTGAAAATAGTGACGGGAATTAATTGGGAGCAAACTTTTAATCTTTCACATGTATAATTTCCTACATTCTCCAATCACTATCCTTGGACATACACACAAACACAATGAGATTCAAAATCACCTTAGTAAGGTAATCACGATCAAAACTTACTATAGATTATGAAGCATCCTTCTTCGAACATTTTCAAGAAGTAATGAAGACACACTATTTTACTACCATCTTCCTACATGACTTTGAGATCCTTAACACAAAAAAAGTTCCACGGTCATTAAAACTGAAATAAATGTGCTCTTAATACAGTCATAAACAATATGGCGCATCCCCTACCCATAACAAGAGAATACTTTGAGCTACCAGTCTCATCAGCAACATATTTATGGGCAAACTTTTTACACTAAAATGTTCTGATTATTGCAATATCTTTCCCCACCACTCAATTCAAACCTTAAAAAACCATGTCAAGTTAAATTCAAGAAAAAAGGGACAAAATTACAAAATATATTCCTCAGCATTTTCATTGCGCACATTGTAGAGACGTTACAACGCAAACTTTTACAACGCATGCCTTTACAACACAGTTTTTACATCACAACATCCATTACAATGCATGATTTTACAACGCATTTTTAGAAACTACACTTACAATAAATTCCATTACAACGCATACCATTACAATGCAAACTGTTACAACGCATACATCTTTAAGGGCAACAGTAGTGTAAGTGTTGGATAGTGTAGAGCTAAAAATTACTATTCCCACTCCAGTGAGTGCAACAGTAGGGTAAGTGTTGGATAGTGTAGGGTTAAAAATTACTATTCCCACTCCAGTGAGTGCAACAGTAGGGTAACTGTTGGATAGTGTAGGGTTAAAAATAACTATTCCCCATTACTTAACATGTAATGTGTTGTAATGACATGCGTTGTAATGGCATGTGTTGTAGTGACGTGTTGTAATGGATCGGTTGTAATGGCATGCGATTTAAAGGATGTTGCGTCGTAATAAAGGTAGTGCGTTGTAATGACTGCGTTCTAACGGTTGTTTCCCGTCAGGAGCCAGAAGAATATTGTCACCACACTTGCCTCACAAGACACTACTGTTTTGTGTTGAATCCATGTTGAGGCTGGAGAAATGAAAGATTTTGAAGTAGCAGGATGCAAAACCCACTCAGACCGTCAGGTATTTACCAAAAGAACTTAAACTAAGCTAGCTTAAACATCTCCGTCACCCAAAAACAAAATAACATTCATCAAAGAGGAAAAGAAACAGGAATGCCGGCATAAAAGCTAACAAAACTGGAATCTCGGGACATGGCTGATGAAGAACATTAGTAGCAATTAGCTGTTTTCTGAACTCTATATACGTGGCAAGATATTTCACATCGGCCCACCAAAAGCACTTGCTGCAGTAGTTTTGTTTCTTGGTGGATGAGCTGGGTCAGAAGTGTGCCCTGTATCTAAGCCATTGCTGCCTGACAGCGCCTCCTCATATAGTCCTCCACAAGTCTTAGGCATCATAAGAATGCGACTTTTTCTTCTACCCCCTCTATTACTGTTTATTCCATGTGTCAATTTATTTCTACGCATTTTGATCATTACTTTGGAAGCGTTCTGCCTCTTTATTATGAGAGAAAAAACAGAACATTCAAAATGTGTTTTGAGAATCTTATTCATTGACAATAAAGCATAATCAAATGTTTATTTAAGATTGGCTAATATCATAGGATGAAGGAATGCCATAATCTTAATAATAAGAAAATCGTCCTGTGTCGATTTGTAACTGGTGTCGCCTTATGTTAAACCTCATATGTGAACTTCATGGGGTTGGCATAGAGCCCAATCCCACATCACTTAAAGTCAAGTTGAAGCAATTAAAAGCATTTCCAGATGTATGGCACAATACAAAAGAAGGTGTTAGGACTGTGGGAAGTAAAGTTAATATGGAAAGATATTGAGACCCTCTTGCATAGGCGTCACTTAGGGAATGCCAGGGCCTCAGCTGTGACCCCTGGCTTGCTCCTTGCGACCCCTGGCACTGCATTTGTAACCCCTGGCCTCGGAGGTGGCTAAATTAGTGCCTGGAATACAGGGGCAGCTCGTCCTAATGGACATCAGTTAGGGCTCCACTTCCCTGGTTTTCTGTCAGTTGTTATTACACAAGCAGTGAATAATAGTATTCACTATTTGTGTAGTAACAAATTGAGTACAAAAAAATGCAGAAAGTAGGATATAGAAAAAGACTACATTCAAAGAGGCCTCTGAGCATTTTAGACTGTAAAAGCATAACATTTTAAATCAAGGCGTGCTTCTGTATTAATATGCAATGCAAAAAAAAATGGAAAAGCAAGAGCAGCATGTGTTAAGATGAGTCTCGGAGAAAGTGCCCAATTTAAGGTACATCGACATACATATTTAGGAAGTCAATCCAAGCAATTTAGTAACAAGCCCATTGTGGCTGTCATCAAAGCAACATGATAGCAAATTACAAGGAAACGACACTGCAAAGGGAGTAAGGTGAGCAAGGAAATCTGCTAAAACAGAAAGGTGAGCAAATAAGAAGGAAAAACAGAAGATGAAGTTAGCAGGGAAGTAAAAAAATTCAGTAAATACATTTTCATAATTAAGTTGAAAAGTTTCAAACACTAGCTTGCAATGTTGACAGGGAGAACGAAATGGTGTGTGTTGGTATATTGAGTCAACAGGAAACACATAGTAATATGCAATATAATATGCAGTATATAGGGCAGGAGTGAAAGTTGGGAAAACCCAGATGTGCAGTTTCACAAAAAAAACAGCATTGGTAAAGCTGAAGGCTCCGGCTTTAAAAGGCTAATACATGCATACAGTATGTGTGAATGCTAATGTTTTCCTCCGTTGGCACATTACAGTGAGACCTATTGGCTGTATCACTGCTTGTTTCTTCCATTTGTTGGCATGCTTCTAGACTGCCGATGTGTGTTTCCCTCTATCCCTTCTGCCAGGATGCCTGTCTGTCGGTTCCATCTGTTGTGGTTACTTGTTTATTGCAATCACAGCAACATTGACACTGCAGAGCCATTTGCATGAGCTTTGTGGAAAAACTGGCAAGCCCCGAAAGAGACATGTTGTGCTACGGCGACGTGTTCCATGTTACATTTCGGATCATTAAGAGATTAGCATATGCTTTTCTCGAATGTCCACTTCTCGGGGAATAATCAGGCATATAGAAGTATGACAAGCACAGACCTTTGTTTTCTTTTGAAGCGTGTGATATTCACTCCTGTACTGGTTGCGGTTGTGTTCTGAGCTTGGCCCCAGGCAAACGTCACCCATGCGCAGGTGGGATTTGAACTGCTCATTTTCTCCCTAAGGCAAGTTACATATTTGCTATAAAAGGCCCTAGACATTGCAAAATAGGCAAGCGCTTGTGAAATGTAAGTGCTCATTGCTTACATTTGGATTCTATCCGAACAAGGCATGTGAAGGTTATATTCGATTCTTTTTTTGTCCTCATACATGCCGCCAGAACAGATAAACTCTAGATGGGGCCCCTCTGCGCCTTCCACACAAACATATTCAATAGCCACCCTGGATGTCTGTGCCGGGCAGACAGAGTTCACCCAGAGGTAAGGCTGTCTCCTTGTCCCACTCCCATTCACCATACTAGACAAACCACAAGTTACTAGGGAGGACCGGACAACATTCCTCTGGCATAATCATGGGACCGGTGTTAGTTCTTCCTCCAGGTCTCTAAAGCTGTCCAGATCTTATTGGTACTAGATTCATCGCAGGCCATATCTGACTGGCTAGTCATAATGATGTTTTTAAGACAATCTGCGAATGTGGGTGGAGCCTCAGATTTCCATGCCCTACAAATTTCCCTTCTGGCAATGACTATTACGTAAAATATAAATTTTGAAGCAGGGGTGCTCATACAGTAGTGCGACAGTAGACCAAAAAAAACTAATCGAATGCTAACTTCAATTGGGCTTAAAAGAACCTCCTCCAAAAAGCCACATATCTTTGGGCAACCCATGAACATATGTTGGTCTTTTAAAGCCTGGTGCTTGCATCTGGGGCAGTAGTATATCCTTGTGGTCACCTTAGATAGTTTACCCGGAGTCCAGTACACTCTATAGACAGTTTAGAGATGGTTCCTCCTAAGATTCTCGGGTTTGACCACTGTCTGGGACATTGTGAAGGAGTCACACCAGATTTTCCGTACCTCCTCTCTGTTGTCTGAAAGAGCATTACCCCAAAGATTCTCCAACTCGGAGTCCAAACAATCCCCTGCTCGGATGAGGGCCCTATACCAGAAAGAAACCTCACGTTTCCATAGGCCCGGTCTGGAAATGGAATCAACGGACATACTATCTTCTTCATTGACCCAGGATTGTGTTGCCCACCAAGCAGAGAGCTGGTAAAACTTAAATCTTGTTAGAGACCCATTTGTCAAATTAGAAAGGGACTCCCAGTTCATAAGCTGTGAGTTTTTGCAGAGGTCACCCCACACAGCAATACCAGCTAGTTTGAGCGGCTGACCCAATTTATCCAGGAGGCAGTCAGGAGTGCCAGGGGAGTCCCAAATCGGAGCCTGTGAAGTGTAATACGATATCCCCAAAACTCTCCTGATATATCCCCAGTTCTTAAGAGCAGCCAGCAAGATCTTAAGGCGGACTTTTTTGTAAAATTTGGGGTCACCAAATTTAAAAAGAAAGAATTCCTGTCCCTGCGGCACATCGTGTAGCATTGCCCGAAATAAGAGGCCCTGCGAGGAAGAATCTAATTTGTTGGCTAATATTCTAAAATTCTTAAAATGGAAGGCATCACAGTAGGAAAGTAAATCGGGTAAGGCCAAACCTCCAATCTTCAACCCTCTCCTTAATTTCTTCCAGGCTATTCTGGGGGTTTTGTAGCCCATATGAAGGAACCGCTCTTCCCCTGAAGACGAGCAATATCCTTGGAATTAAAAGGTAGTGGAATTATGTTGAACAGAAAGGTTATTTTGGGCAAAATCATCATTTTTACGAAATTAACTCTCCCATAAATATTCAGCGGTAGACTCCCCCATCTCAGTAATAACTTGCAGACCTCCTTAGATACCTTCTTCCAGCTGATCTTAGGTATATCTGTCAATTTCTGGGTTAGATGAATCCCTAGGTATTTCATCTGCTCCCTTGCCCCCTGTATAGTGCCTGAGCTGTTCCACCCCATTATATCGTTTTTTTCTCTATTGATCCTAAAACCAGAGATTTTACCGAATTCCTCAGCCAGTTCGAATAACCTGGGAATTGCATCAGTATGATTTGAGGTGTACAGAAGAAGGTCATCTGCATATAGAGCGGTCTTCAGTTCCAAATCCGCAATTTTAAAAGGTATAATGATATGATTTGTTCTAAGTGCACATACAAAGGGTTCAATATATAAATTAAATATTAGGGGGGACAGGGGACAACCCTGCCTGGTGCCTCTAAAAATTCTAAACCACTCCGTTAGGGCACCATTAACTAGAACTTTTGCCCTAGGATTCAAATAGAGAGATTTAACAGCTCTAGTGAAATTAAGTGGGAAACCAAACTTATTCATAGTCTCCCAAAGATACTCCCAGTTAACCCGATCAAACGCCTTAGCGGCATCAATTGCGACAATGGTAAGTGGTATCTTTTTTTCCTCCGCAAAGTCTATTGCTCCAATTACCTGAAAAGTAAGCTCATTGAGCTGCCTCCCTGGTATAAACCCTCTCTGATCAGGGTGTATGATTGTTTTAATAATTTTGTCCATCCTGGTGGCCAATATCCCCGAGTTTAATAACGAAATTGGTCTGTACGATTCGAATTTTTGAGGATCTTTATTTTGTTTAGGGATCAATGATACTGTTGCTTCCGACCAAGATGGGGGGATATATTCACCTTGTATTAATATTTTATTAAAAAGTACTTTTAATACCGGCACAACCCTCTCTAGAAGGACTAAATAGACTACAATTGGTAACCCATCGGGGCCAGCGGCTTTGCCCCGACTCATTTTCCTCATTTGTTCTCTGATCTCCCCCTCCGAGATGCCCGTAGGTAGATATTCCTTATCAGAATCAGACAGTTGAGGTAGATACCTAAGGTCTAAACAAGCCCTAGCTTCGTCTGGTTCGTAGGTAGTATCCTCTTGATATAGACCCTGCATAAATGACCTGGCCTCCTCTCTGATTTTATCATCTTCTAGTAACAGGACCCCAGACCCCCTTTGTAACAAACTCTTAATGTTGTTTCTCACCCTTTCTGTTCTTGATTTCCACGCCAAGAGGGAGTCACGTTTTTCGCCATAGGCGAAGTTCTGTAATTTGCTGGCATCCCACCTATCCTTCATAATCTTATCCATTCTAGCATTAAAATCTGTAGACTCATCAATTCCTTCTCCAGCTGAGGGATAAGTCCCCTAGCCGTCAGGGCTGCTTGTTGCAACTCCAACTCTTTCTCCTTAATACTCTTAAGGCCGTCTATTTCTCTTTCTTTGCTAGATGTTCTCTTATGGGTCATAAGAGAACTCAGAAGCCCCTTTTAAGGGTCTCCCAGGCCGTCTGTTCAGTGGAGGAGCCTATGTTGAAGCTAAAAAAATCCCCTATTCCGTCATTTAGCTCCACCTTCACTCTCTCATCCAATAACAAAGTCCTTTCTAGGGTCCACCTTTTCTCTGTTGTCTTAAGCCCAAGATTAAGAACTAACTCCACAGCAGAGTGGTCTGATATAATCGCTGGGATATAACTAATGGATCCTACGTCTGAAATCAAACACTGATCTACTAAAAAATAATCTATCCTTGAGTATTGCTTATACTTCTTACTATAGAATGAAAATTCTCTAACAGAATCCTATTTTGCTCTCCAGATATCAAGCAAATGGAACTCCTTCATAACGTTCCTAAGTATAGGAAATGTTCTAGTTGGAACGCAGTATTTCACTTTAGAAGTTCGGTCCAATTGCTTGTCAAACACTAAATTAAAATCCCCGCCAAGTATGACTGGGGCAGACGTTTGTAGTAAGCTAGTCTCAAGGTTCAAGAGAGGACCAGAATTGTCCTCATTAGGCCCGTAGTATACAGCACAAGTAATTGGCGACCCACATATAGACAAAGTTGCCACCAGCCATCTCCCAGACTGGTCTGTATCCAATTTCTCCACCTTGATCCCCCTGTTCGCTCTTACCACTATTGCTACCCCTCTTGTACACCCTCTTTGCTTGGAGCATAACACCTGCTGCACCCAACCTATTTTACTAAAGGCTTGTTTACAGTCCAGGGCTTCCAAATGAGTTTACTGCAACAAATAAATATGTGCTTCACTATTTTTTAGGAACTCGCAAACCCAAAATAGCTTCCTACCTTCTCCCAGACTGTTCACATTCCAGGAGAGGAGTTTTATCTTAGACAACCTAATCATGGCCTACCCGTATGAGCCACACATCTAGAGCTAAAAAAGAACCTTGTTTTATTTGTATGAGGACACATTTTCAATTTCACCCTCCCTCCCCCCCCTTGCACTCCCCACCCCAGCCCACCCCCGAGGAACTCGATGCTTGGTGTGGGAACCACCTTTTAGGAACCCTCCCTGAGGGAGACCAGATCCTGGAGACCAGATCTATTCTTGAGCTCGACACCAAAAACCCACTTGGGTTAAACACAAGTGAAGATCTATTCACATGCCTGTAAAGCCCAAATGAGGCAGGGATGTTCACTATTAGGTATAACAATATCAAATATACTCTTTTCAAAATAAGACGAACACAGAAGTAACAATCCTGTTAAGAAACATATCAATTCTTCTCCATCCCATTTTCCCTTAATTGTAAATTCCGTTTGTATTCACTTTTTAGATATAGTAATTTTATAGTAACACACGCATATTTGCACATTAGGGTGGTATCAGAAGCACGAGTATTGCACTTACCCAATTGGCACTGTAACTAATGCACTTTAATTGTTCAGCTGAAAGGCAGGCCCACTGGGGCGATATCACAAAGTACTTCCAAATTCAGGCACACATAGAAATCAGCAATTTGACCAGATAATACTGAGATAATGATATGTGGAAACACTATGAATGAAATAGTACGCATTGGTTTTAATTATATCCCTTCCTGGTTTATATGGTTTTAAAGTATCACAGTTACAAATAATGTAGTTATGATTAACAATGAATAATCCATAAATCTATTTGTATCGTAAAATGAAAATGGTACATTATGTATTCAATAAGTAGCATGCTAAACATATAATTTCATTGCTGTTAGTAATGTGTTTTTAGAGCTTGACGGAAGTCTGTCTTTCATATTTATGATGCACTTGAGACTTTAAAATGAGGAAGGTTTGGTAGACGCGCCATATGATCAAGGCCTGCGAAGGCCAAACGGCGTCATGTCGGTGAGCTGTATTTCAAAATAAAGAAATTTGCACCAAGAGAAGTGGAGTCCGTTCCTGTTTTGGTCCGCGAGTGAAGGAACATGTGTATACATATATATGTATATATATATTCACTGAAAAAAACATAGGTTATAGACCATATATAGTTAGGGATTAGCATTCACAAAACCTTATTTTACTCGCACAAAACCAATGAAATTCCATATATAGTTAGTTGCACTAACTATATATTTCGCACACCCGCAATCCACTGCTGATGATGTCACATATTACATCATTCATGACATGGTCAGTGACATCACTGATGACATCACTGATGACATCTCAAATGACATCACTGATGACATCACTGATGACAACATCCAGTGACTGTATGTTTCTGTAAAGTTTAAATATGTTTTACATATTGAAGAATGAGTGGATGTAGAAGTGTCTGGATGAAGGATTTAGTAGGTGCGTGACTGACTGTATGAGTGAGTGATTAAATGTGTCTCACTGAGTGCATGGGTTAGTGACTAAACTGTCTTAATTTGTGCATCATTATGTCTGTTGTTCTGTAAACTGCTGCATGTGTTGATCAGTAGCTATATGAGTAACTATATGGGTTATTGATTGATTGTCCAAGTATTTGTATGGGAGACTAAGTGTGTGTGTGGCTGGCTAGGAGATGTGTGACTCTGTGCAGATCAATGTGTTCTTGTATCAATGATTGTATAAGAGAGTAAGTATGTGTTAGTATATGTTTGAAAATGTAAGGTACTCTATGTTTAACTGTATTGATTAGAAAATGGAAGTGCGATTGATTCTTTACAGGACTGACTAGGTGTGTGAGTAACTCCATGGATGAGTGGCAGAGTGTGAGTGTCTGTATAGGTGTATGAGTGCATATGATAGTGTTGTAAAGATGAGTGATTGTATGTATGAATGATTGTATGGGTGAATGAGTGAATGTGTGTGTAGACATAGGAATCAGTGAGTGCGTATGTAGTAACTAGTATTGGTGTGTCAATGGTTTAAAAAATGATATTCTGTATTTTACACTGGATGTAACAGAGGTTATATTAAAGTGTGAGGAGATGCATTGTATTGTCACATGAATGATATCATCAGTGATGTGACCATTGATGTCAAATGAGATGTCATCAGTGATGTCATCAGTGATGTCATTTGAGATGTCATCAGTGATGTCATCAGTGATGTCATTTGAGATGTTATAAGTGATGTCATTTGAGATGTCATCAGTGATGTCATTTGAGATGTCATCAGTGATGTCATCAGTGATGTCATTTGAGATATCATCAGTGATGTCATCAGTGATGTCACTGACCATGTCATGAATGATGTAATATGTGACATCATCAGCAGTGGATTGCGGGTGCGCGAAATATATAGTTAGTGCAACTAACTATATATGGAATCTCATTAGTTTTGTGCGAGTAAAATAAGGTTTTGTGAATGCTAATCCCTAACTATATATGGTCTATAACCTATGGTTTTTTCAGTGAATTTTCAAGGTTTTGTAAATGCTAATTCCTAACTATATATGGTCTATAACCTATGTTTTTTTCAGTGAATTTCAATGGTTTTTTAATAGCAAATATCAAAAGCTGTAAAATGTATTCTTATTCTAATTCAAAAATATTTTTTATTTTTTTGTAATATTATTTTTATATTTATTTGTTAGCTTAATATGGTTCCGCGACCCGGTCCGCGAACCGGTAAACGTTCCATTAGCGCAACCACCGCGTTAGAAAACGACATCGTGACGCATCGCGTAAGCGCGACGTATCGCGTTACCGCGTAATACGTCTTTTGACGTGCCGCGTTAGCGCACCCGGAAGCGTTCTGGAATGCGAACCGAGGAGCGAAGCGCAGCTACCCGAAAGCGATCTGGGTCGCGTAGCGGGACGCGTAACGTAAGCATAACAGGTCATGTGACTTGAAAATAACACGTTTTATTGGTTGATTTCACTTTTTGTTTCTGAATGATGTAAAGCTAGGTCATGTGACCTAAAAATTACACTTTTCATTGGTTTAGAACATTTTTTTTTCCAAAATGATGAAAGCCCCCTCCTATTTTTCTCACTCTGACTTTCAACTTTGTGAGAGGAAGAGCTATTTTCACTATTGGAAGATGGCTTCAATTGTAGCTGCAGCTGGTGGACCCCCACCACCACCACAACCTCCTAGGAAGGATGGACCACCTCCCCAGTTTATTCCCAACCCTGAAGAAGAGGAGGAAGAAGAAGAACAAGATGTACATCAAATAGAATTTTTCCCTGAAGAGCCCCGGAAATCACACCGCAAGGACAATTTTATTTGGCAGTTTTTTCATTTCCTGCAGGCCAAAAAAAGGTGAATGCACGTTATGTTACATGCCTGATATGTAAAGAACCTCTGTCTCGAGGCACGGATAAAAAGTATAGCTTTGGTAACTATACTATGCATCGCCACATGCAAAGGTGGCATCCAATAAATTATAGTATGGCGGAGGTGCGTAACCTACGTGAAAACCCACCAACTCTTGTGGCCACCACCTCATCCCATGAAAGTCTTTCGGGACCAGAGGCGAGGGAGACGGTCCCCACTATTCAAACTAATTTTCAACATATCAAGCTGGTGTGCATTTATTGTGGGGTTTGCTTTGTTACGGCGAGATGAGCTTTACATTAATGAACAGAGCATATGAAAATCACAAGTGCTCAAAACGCCCCAGAAAGTGATTTTCTTTTTTTTGCTCCTGTTGAGCCGTTTCTAATGCCTGTTTTTCGTTCTTCCCCCTGAAAAAACCAAAAATTATATAAAACCTTTCAAAAAATACAAAAAAACAATAAAAATGTTCAGAAAAATAATTAAAAAAAAAAACCAACAAAAATAATAAAAAAAAAGTTTTTTTCAGACTACCTCCCCTTTATAAGAAATTGCTAGAATGTTTAGCATTCTGGCAACCTCTATTTCTTTTGATTCGCTTCCCGGTTCGCGCGCCGGTACGTGAACCGGGAAGCGAACTAAAAATTTTTTTTTTTTTAAAAAAAGAAGAGTAAGTAAACAGAGAGTAATGTTAAAAGAAAGACAAATAGAGGGAGTAACACACAGACACTGTTGAAAGAGGAACTGAGAAAAGGAGTGGAACGAGTAGTATAAATAAGTAATAGAAAAAGAAATAAGGGAAGTAGCAAAGGCAGGAAACTGAGGGTTAAAGAAATGAAGCAGTGGAACTAATAAAAGTTAAATGTGATAGAGATGTAACGTAAAAAATACTAAACACTTACCTTATAATTTTCGTTAATTTAGTCACTTGTTATTTTTATACTTTTAATCTGTGTAAGAAAGAACAAAAATTTTAAAATTGATAGAAGGTAGTAAAAGATGAGTGAGCATGAGACAAGATGAGTACATATTAAAAATCACAATTCAAAATACAAAATTAATTAAACATATTTAATGGTTTATTTTTGCTGTTCTCAGAATATATCAAATTTCACTGAAAACAGTGAGTTGAAGGTATTCATCATATAACAGCGGGGAAAAAAACACAATCAAAATGATTGTGTTTAAAAAACCCATAAAATATAATCAATCTGAAATTAGAACTCCTCAAAAGTAACTTACTTTCTCTGACGTCAAAGGATGTCCTATGAACAGCTTATACTCTGTTGTGCTGTTACTATTTTCTGCCCGACACTTTCTGAAAGATAAGCTCCATCGTTTAAAGAAAAATGAGACATACAAAGCAATTTAAAACAGCACACTAAATTACAGCAACACCTACAATCATTATAATCCAGTTACCTACCCTAAATTCTCACTTTTGAAAACAAGTCAAAGGGCAACATTGCTTCATACTAAAATGGTAATCATTGACGAAAGACTAGCCTTTTTTATATTTCAAATAAGCTGTGTAATATCCTGATGTTGTCAAAGGACCATCATAACATATAATAGCTGCAGTTACAAATGTTCTTCCTGAAATCGATGACTATGTAGCCAAAACATTTTTAATTAGACTTGACAACTTATTTTCATCCAGTTTATGTAGTTGAAATTGTAAAATGACATTTCACCCATAAGTTTCTATAAATAATGTGAACAGCATTGCAGACTTACATTTCCTCTACTCCTTGTTTTGATCTACTGCTTGAATTAGCTTATTAACACAAACAGTTTTCGCTCTGTACTACAATTATCCACAAGGCCATATAGAGTAGGAGCCATTAGAACCTCTTGAAATTCCTCAGAACAAATCCCGAGATTCTTTCCCTAAAATGTTGGTTTTAAAAACACCAGGTAAGAATTTTTAAGGTCAAAAGGCAATTTTTTTGTGAAAATTAAAACAGAATCATTGCAGAATGATCAGCCGTTTCTAGACTTTAAATAAGCTGTGTAATGTCCTGATGTTGTTGAAGGGCCGTCATGATATATAATTGCTGCAGTTACAAAAGTCCTTCCTGATATTGACTACTGCGAAGCCACAACATTTTTAATTAAAGTTGTCAATTTTGTTCCATCAGGCCTACATCGTTGGAACATTAAAATGACATACTGGCCATATGTTCGATTAAATAATGTGGACAGCATTGCTGACTTACATTGGCTACACTCCATGTTGTGATCGGCTGATTTTACTAGCTTATTAAAGGATACTGATTTACTGTCTGGCAAAGTTAAATATATAAATCTTTCTGAGTCTACACTACTAGTACTTGATACCCTACAATTCTCGCAGTCATGCTGCCATTGATAAGAAAGGCCAAACAGGTGATCTACATCTACACCTTCATCTTGTAATACATCAAGCATATACATTAAAAACTCTTGACAATCTTGCTGAATATTTTGAGAGAATTGCGTTTGACCTGAACATATGTCTAACAGATTTCTAATTTCAGACACACTTTCGATTTTTGTTCTATCAGTGCTACATTTCTCTAACACAGAATTCAGCAAGCAGCAAAAACTTTGATCCAAATTGATCACAATCTGTTCTTTTAAAGTTTCTAGAGAAAAGACAACATTAACCACTACATTAGCATAGCAGTTGACACCAGAACTGTTTTCAAATTGAAAACCAACAACATCTTCAACAGAATCCTTTTTCTTTCTGCTTATAATTTCAGGTTCATCGACTTTTTGTCTTTTTGCTACAACCTCCCGACTATTGGTCACATTTCTTCTTTTCCGGCCTACCACACGTTTCTCAAACAAAGGATATTGAGGCAAATGTGGCGCATACTCTTTTCTTAACCTATTGTATTCCTTAACACAATCTAGATCCGCACAAATGTTTGTGACATCACACTCAATCAAGTACAATCCCGATAAAGTTCTGACTCGTGACAATGCCACATATGCCATACCCTCCTTGAACACAGAACTGCCAATATTCACCAATGCACTGTCTACACTTAAACCTTGCGATTTATGGATTGTCACCGCATATGCCAAGCAAACAGGAAACTGCTTACGGCGAACATATAAGTCTTTTACAAGCAGAAACCTAACTGTGCAACGACCAATTAGCTGTACTTCCTCAATGCCATCAAATTTAATTTTTAAAAATTCAATTCCATCTCTATTTCTGTATTTCTCAAAATCAACAACATTACCCATTGATCCATTTACCAGACCTCTTTCAACATGTAAATTCCTTCTTAAAATGATTCGGCAATTTAAGCACACATTCAAAGTCTTTTCAAAACCTGTAGTTTTAGATATAGTCTTCTCTAATGAATCCAATTTAGATTTCAAATTCTCAGACAAAATAATTGTTGCTCCCATATGCTCTACTCTGTCAATAGCTTCCAGTTTCACAATCTCTTGGTTTTCTAAATTCAACATTTTGTTGTTGAAGATGGCACATTCTGCAAGAGTTGGCATCAAACATATTCCAGATTTCTTCTCAGTAATTTTCCGAAAAATATTCTCAGGCACAACGTCTTCTTCTGGATACAAATTTGACAGTAATCGTGCATGTAAAGCTTCTTTCCCATGCTCGGTCACTTTTCCAATTGTAACATCTTGTAGAATATTCTTATAATCTTCATCCTTCGCTTGACACATATTTTCACGCAGTTCAGCATAATTGAAGTTTAACCATATATTGACGTTGCCAATACTCCCTAGGCACTTCCTGGTATCTTCATGCGTGAGCATTTTGAAAACAGGTTGTCCTTTCACTGGTGTCAGCTGCAGAAGATCACCGAAAACAATGATGTGTTTGCCACCAAATAACATATCATACTCTGTTTTGAGAACTTCTTGCATTCTCAAATGCACAAAGGCAAGCATGACATTGGAAACCATGCTTACTTCATCAATGATAAGAAGTTTCATTTTCCTCAAGACTCTTGAAACTTCACAACAAGCATCTCCCGATAACTTGTGGTATTGTAATTTGTTATCATGCTCCACTGGCAGCATCAGTAGACGATGCAAAGTAATACCTTTAATGTTATGTGCTGCCAGTCCAGTTGGAGCGGTGACAACACAAGACAGCGATGACTCAGTCCTTTTCTGCAAATAACATGAAATTGCTTTAATGAGGAAACTTTTTCCAGTTCCCGCTTCTCCACTCACGTACAGTCGGACAGTCTTCAACGATGTACATGAGCACTCTTTCTTCTTATGACTTAATCCATGATCAATTTGGTTGGTAACTTCGTCATATATTTTCCTCTGCTCAACGTTGAGTTGTCTTTCCAAGTCTTCTAAGTTACCCGCATCCTCCTGAGCATGTGCCATGGCTCTTTCCACTTCAAATATAGCAGTGGCAGCTTCATTTTCGATAACTGGTCCTCCTAGTGGATCCTGACTCAATGAAACAGAAATCTGACTGTCCTGAGAACTGTCTCTAGCAATCTCGGCTGCAATCGTTGCTTCCTGCTCGATTTCCGCATTCAACATTTCTAGATATTTGGGAAAAACAGGACATTCTATGGTCTCTTTGGCTGCATTGAAAGAGTCTTCATAACAGAGGAAATCTCCAAGCAGTTCTTCTTCTGCACGCCAAGGCTTGAAAAGTTGCAAAAGAGCTAAATAGAAAAACTCTTTTCTTTCAGGAGATTCACCACTCAATTTTCGATGATTTACCAATTGGCATTTTCTTTGTTTGACCAGACATCCCTCACTTCCAATTACAGCATACACTCCTTTTTCAATATCTTCTTTGATGTTCCTTTTGAATGTGTAATTTTGCAGAACCTCATACAGACAAACATTCTCGAGGTGACTGCTTCTATTTGGATAATATGTATCCAACATGTTGGTCTTCAAAATATCTGTACTGTTTGGCTCCTTTTCCGCCAAATACTCAATTTCCCGTACAGGTTTCAGAACTCGATTACGCCTTGCAGCAAGACCAAGACTCACCCAAATGATACTCCTGGATTTGGCATAAAGACTTGCTGAAGACAACCGGTCAGAACATTCGTAAGCTCCAATTTCTTGATGCGACAACATCTTCAGACTGATACTGTACAACCTCTTACTGAGGCTCTTTTCATGGGAAATGTCCTCCCACATATCCTTCAATTCTGTCTTTTATTTTTTGGTGATGTAAGATGTCACATACCGAGCCACAGCCATACAGTTATCCGCCACAAACTGTATATCCATGTTAGCATTCCACATGGACAAAATCACTGGGTTGAAGTCGTTGATATACTTGGACTCTTCGTTCCTTTTCAAATTGTATGTATTTTTGGGTGATTTTCTCATCACATTATGTCGCAGAGAAGACATCAAATTGTTCACTCTTCCTTTAGATATCACCGATCGTGGAAATCCAAAACGACATTTTGTATAGTACTTGTTCTTGTTTCTGAATTTACGACGACAGTACTTTCCAGAACGATGGCTTTGAAATCGTAAAACTTGTTCTCTTAGACTTTTGTCTTCCTTTGTCTTTGGAACAGCACATGCAGAATACTGTTCTATGAAACTCATCACTAAGTCATCTTAATCTGTTCCAAATTTGGGAGCATCTTTGATCCACAGCAGCATCTGTATATGGGGAGCACCTCTTGCTTGGTACTCCTTTCTCCAGAAGAAATCCAACACCTCTCCAAGAGGTGGATTTTTCTTGTTCATGATGAAAGACATCATAGCTTCAAATCTATGATTGAAGTACCTGCATACATTCACTGGCTCCAAAGAGCACAGTTCTCCGGGTGTCTTGAATTCGATATTTTCAATGTTTCCATTTGCCTCTCGTAGAAATTCAAGTAAGTCTTCCCAGCCATACTCGGCACAGCTGAGAGTGAGGAACCATGTGGGAGTTCCTAAGTTCCTCAGCATACATTTCAAATCACCATGACGACGGTACCAGTACTCATTAGTACCACGCTGACACGCCATGAGATTAATCAGGTGAGAATCCAAAATACTATCTTGCACATTGACTTTATCCATAAAGTCACTTACCAAGATGTTTTGCATCTGTACACCACTTTTCAAGATGTGGTTCACTGCATATGACAGTCCAGACAGATCGCTTTCAAACAGTAGATGAAACAAATAGGGAATGCATTGACGAAACCTAGGATCTTCTGCATACAATCGTAAAGTCCGGTATTCAGAAGCAGGAATTTGAACAGGTCGCTCATCATATCTTCCTCCTTGACCTGTTGGAAATAGCTGTGGGAAACACCGAGCTTCCAAACTTTCCTCCCAAACACTAATGGGACTCCCTTTGGCTTGTTTCATTTGAAACAACTCAATAGCATTCCCCATGACTTCCTTAGAATGCAAAGGATAAACACTATAATGTTCATATATTTCTTCAGTTTTAGAGGGTTCTACTTTTTCAATTTGACCAGCACACAAATCGCTATCCTCTTCTTCACTTACTTCCTCTTCTGCAACATATACATTCTTGTAGTACTTATTGTTTTTTTTCAAATACAGTGTTGCCTTTTTGACTTTCCTAACATCCAATAAATCTTGCCATATTTTCTTACTCTTTGTCGGAACCCCATTAACTAAGATAACCAGAGGTTCCTCTTCCACTTTCTCTACTCCAATTGTATTAATATTTCTTTTTAAATCTAGAGGAAAATAAACAACTCTTCCCTTTAATCCTCTCTGTAAATCTGATGGAGGCAATTTCCCTGTCTTTGGCTCCATTCTTACAATAGCCTGAAAGGGATGCACACTTTGAATCAAAATAGATTCATAAGTATTTAAATCCTTCAATTCAGAAGGAATGTCAACCAATTCCAGATTATTATGAACCGCTCTAGCAGGCATCCGGTTTTGATTTAATTTGTTACAACAATAAGTACACACACGTTGATCCAAACACAAATCAAAACAATTTTCTACCATCAAGTATGTTGCAAAATCCTTCCATTCACTATTATTTTCCCTTTCACTTTTCGCATATAAATCCACTAACTTAGTCTGATTCTTATAATAAGTGCGTCGACAACACACACAAGTGAAATTAGGCCTCTCACTTGATTTCACCTGAAACGTGGCAATTTCCTTTTGAAAATTATCTGTACTGGAAACCTGTAAACTAGCTTCCACATTACCTTCTTCTTCTGGGTCAATTTCAACATTCTCCTCTTTACTTGTAAAGTAACAAAACTCAATTTCTTCACAAATATTCTTCACATCCACTTCAGAACCATGCAAAAGAGCAGTGCATAATTGTTTAAGCATAATTGCTGGACTCTTACCATAATACAACATTCTAACTAATTGCCTCACTTTACTATGATGCACTGCTAGCAACCTGAATTGATGAAAAACACTCTGGCATACTCTCCTGGAAAGACAAGCCAGTGAATGACCATGCAAACCTGTCACTTCTCTCATTCCCCAAGGATCTAATTCTTGCAACAATTTTATTTTCTGTTTTAAACTTTTCTTATTAAATGTCCGTACAAAATCACAAAGAAAATTGATGGAATCCTGTCACACACTGCAAATAGAACTACACTTCCAGGTATACACTGGCCCCTTAGGACGTATCCCTAAAACCTCATTACCTAACACCTCTTCTGTCTCTGTTGACACAAGTTTTTCTTTTTCAACAGGACAACCATCTTTCACCTCATAAGCTCGACCACTGGTGTCAACTGCATGCACCAATTCATTGTCCTGAAAGTAACTCTCCTCATTGAAAAATGCCTCACAACTTGAACTATGCATCCATTCTCCTGAGAAAACTTCACAAACATTACTTCTATTAACTACTCTCTTCCATCTACTATTTGATTTGAAATCATAAATTACATTGTTTAGTTTCCTAATTCTATTGATTACCAATATAAATAACTTTCGCTTAATTTCAAAAGCCTGATCAATAATTTTCTCTACATTTTTCTTTCTCTTATAAAAAGCCACTTTCTGTTGACCTTTCTTTAAATTCTTTAACAAATTGCCAATTATCCTGTTGCGGAACATTCGTCTACGAATGTCCCCAAACTGATTTTTCCTTCTACTGCCATGCACAGAGTTATCTACTGCTCTACCAGTAACATTTTTGATTGTCCTTTCCTTTCCGTTTAAATTGGCTCTCTTTTTCTGGACTAAAACTTGTTCTGTAGTTATACTTTTGTTTCTACAAATGTTTCTAAGGAATGATTTCGTTCTCTTACCCGGAGCTTTTTTCGTGACTTGACGAGATTTTATTGTAGAGGACTGCTGCAAGCATTTAGTATTCTGCTGTCTTTGTCGTTTTGTAGCCTTTCGGATTCTATCCTTAGACGGCATTGTCTAATTTCGAAATGATCTGCAGTTGAATCTCTGTTAAAATATAATAAAAAATGTTATTAACCACTATTACCAAACAGTAAATCAATAACAGTAAGGATTTGATTCAGCAATGCCATAAAGATGATTCAGTGAAATCTTCTTAATTTTACTGTGTTAGTTTTACAGGGCTTTCATGCAAGTGACTGCCCACCCTGCAACAAAACGCCCACATGAAACCTGAAGCTCGTTAAATTGTATACTTACCTGCAATAATCCATATGCAAGTGTTTAAGTCCCTCCACCCAACCCCTCCCCTCCCTGCCTCCCTGCCCCACAGTAACTCCCTCCACGGCCTGCGGCTGCTATCTTGCAACATGGTACATCTTGTAAATCACTGCTGCATTATAAAAGTGACGCAACATCAAGCACAAAAGAGGCGCACAGCCATCATAAATCTACCCCTAAAACTTTAAATGATTGATTCAGGATGACGATAAGGTGTGGACTATCTAGAGATTTGTTTGAGGTGAGGCCTACTCAGGGTTGCAGATGAAATTTAGGCTTGTTGAAGAGTACAGAGGTGATAATACATGTACAGGCCTACCAATGAAGTGAATCATGTCCACTGCACTCTTGAACAAAGGCCAGACCTCCTCTATCTCCCTGAACACGCTTAAACCTCATCTGCACAATGTGATTCGTAATGTTAGGAAACACAAGTGATATAATTGAAAAACGTGCAAATATTTTTGCACATTTAACAATCACATCACCTGTATTTCTTCAGCTTAGTTATCTCATTGTGCAGATGTAGTCTACGTCCTATGTAGAAGCACACCCTATCAATACTTAAATTAGCCAAGCACACATTGGGGCGTACTTACAAGGACCTTGCACCACGGGGAAATGTCTTAAATTAAAATGGGAAAAATAACATCAAAGGGACTCAAAGGCCTTGTAAATATGCCCCAAACAACCTATGAAAACACTAGCAGTACATATCAAGAAACCTAATTGATTTCAAAAAACGTTTTTAAACCTTTTATGTAAAGCAATTATATACCTACATTCATGGGGAACTAACTTAAAATGCCCTAATACACATGAAAGCGTTTTTTTAAGGCCCTTGCACCTTTTTTTCCATCACTTTTAACATGGCTATGTAACTCAAACAATCAAAATCAAAATTTGCCAAGCACACATGGGGGCGTATTTACAAGGACCTTGCTCCACGGGGAAAGTGACTACAAATGGCCAAACACACATGGGGACGTATTTACAAGGCCCTTGCACCAGGGGGAAGTGACTTGAAATGGTCAAGCACACACGGGGACGTATTTACAAGGACCTTGCACCAGGGGGAAGTGACTTGAAATGGCCAAGCACACATAACGGCGTATTTACAAAGAACGTGCACCAGAGAGAAGTGACTTAAAATTGCAAAGCACACATGAGGACATATTTAGAAGACCCTTTCCCCAGGGGGAAGTGACTTAAAATGACCAAGCACACATAGGGGTGTATTTACAAGGCCCTTGCACCACTTATGCATCACTTTTAACATGTACACTGTGGAACACCATGGGGCAAAAACAACACAGATGCATCATGCATTTGATCCGCAAAAACGACGCATTGCAGGAGTCACATCGCAAGTAAATAAATTCTCATAAATTTTAAAAGCATTCCTTTTCCTTTTATACGATTTTCTGGTCATAATTTGAAAACACAGCACAGCTCCTATGTACAACCACACCTTGTCAGTACTAATATTTCACATTATCACCAATTACAATTTGTAAAAGAAGCAAAATCTTCTTGGAAAACATAACGCAAACACTTGACACAAAACATCATTTTAAATGCACAGCTGGCTTCCTTATTTTCTCCAAAAAGCATACTAGTCTCTTTCTAAAGTAAAGGAACAATATCTCACCTTAGCAAATGCTTTTTGAATTTCAAAACAGTCTCAGAAACACACCAATTTTACAAAAGCAGAGCAAAAGGTATGCACTCCAGAGACTGGAACCAACAAAGGCACAGAAATGCTGATATTCATGACACATATCTCTCATGTCACCCAATCAAAACTCTTCCCTCACTTTTTTCAAATCAACACCCTTCCCCCTCTGCCCTTTCTGCCTTTTTTCCATAGCAACTACCTCCTGCCAGACCTCTCATGTTTGCAAGTTCACACAACAATGTTTCAAATGAACTCTGAACTCTCAGGAAACCTGCTAATCCACTGCAGTGTTTCTTAAAATCATTTTTTATTAACCATTCAAATTACATCTTTCAAAGAACACATCCATGCACCCTAACTTTCTGTTTTCAGCAATGGAAATCCACCAATCACTGCTAATGAATCATTAGCACTCAAACTCCACAGTTTTTTTTCTTTACAAACTCCACTGTTTCAACTGCCAATTCATTCCCACACTTCATCTGACTGCAGCAGAACCTCCTCTCGCCATGTTTTCTGTCTGGATTCTAGGACATAGCTACATCCACTGGGCTCACAGGTATGCTGATAACAGAAATTTACACAACCTCAATTTACAAAATGTGGAAATCAAATGGATTGGGCAAAGAGGATTGAGATGTCACCAATTGATACCATTGGTGAAAACCTTTTTGCATTTGCCAAACCCTGACCTCATAATAGTGCACTGTGGAGGAAATGATTTGGGCACTTTGACTGGGGTAGGTCTGGAATTGCTCTTAATGGACACCTTTGAGCAATTGATGGCACTTTTTCCTCAAACTGCCTTGGTATATTCCAATATATGCCAAAGACAAAAATGGAGGTGGTCCAATCAATTTTGTCCACAAATTGAGAAATCGAGGAAGCATGTAAATAAGTCTGTTTCAGCTTACATGAGAGACCATGGAATGGGCTGCATCTACAACAATAACTTGCGTTACTACATGCAAGATATCTACAGAGGAGATGGCGTGCACTTCTCAGATGAGGGGAACAGAGTTTTCATACAAAATTTAAGACTGTGTATTGGTACCTACTTATAAGTACCTAGAACTTACACAGAACCCAAAAGCTCTTTTCAGAGCTACCTTAACTATAATTACTCTTTAAAAATTTCGAATGTACCTTTTTTCACTAATTTTCACTTATGTTCGCTTCCCGGTTCGCTACCCGGTTCGCGTACCGGCAGCTAACCGCGTGAAAAATTATTTTTTTCTTTTTTCTCGCACATATGGGACTCCTCAGCCACCCTCAGTAAACCTAGGGGGTCAGGATACGTCTACCGTGCCCCCTTCTATCCATTCTGAACATTATTTACCCTCCATCTTGTATCTCAACTCTACCAAAACACAAAATGGAGGACTCCCGTAACGCTGCAGGTTCGCGTACCGGGGCACGCACTGAGAAGCGCTCGCTTAAAAAAGGTGGGAAAGTACTTTACAGAAAAACCACTGGAGACACTTTCATCAAATATATATTAGCTCATACTACATACCAATCCCTACCATTTTCACAAATTTGGTTGGAATTCCATTTAGCCATTTAGCATGTAGACCTCTCTAAATTCCCTGAGGTAAATTACTTCACAAAACACATCTGAAGTATTGGAATTGACAACCAATTAAAATGTTACTTTCATTTTCTACTTTTTTTTACCTGACATTTGATTGAGTATGTACCTGAATATATATAAAGAAAGAGAGAAAAACACAGCCATTTTGACTACTACTTCCTGAAGTACATTGCAAGAACATTTTCACTGACAACTAAAACTTGTTTTTAAAAGGTAAGATGTTATTTTATGAATTTGTCCGGAGAAATATGTTATGCAATTTAAATTAATTTGGAAAACATTTTCAGATAGTTATATACGATCCCTCTGTAAGAGTTAGACATTGAGAAAGGCTTCTTTAATATAATTATTGATTAATTTACGTTTCTGTGTTATAATTATGAATTTACTTAGTCTTTTTCGCAGGCACTTTTTAATAGTACTACTTCACGCCTGAAACCATACAGTGCCCTTAGATAAATTCTCTGTTATAAACTCACAAGTACCTGTCTGAACTTAAACCCAACATTGCCCTATCTCTACTGATATATTTATTTTATATGCAAATTTCAGCACAAAAATGGAAGGAGAACAGAACGTTTCCTTTGAAATTGCCCTAGAGATGAACAATGAGGAAATCATTGAACACTTTGATATGGAATTCATGGACGAATCACGAGACCAAGAACTTCTACAATGTGTAGAATCTGTGGATTTGTTACTTCATTATGAGGACGATAAAATGTGGGAAGTTATGTTCACTCAACAAGAGGACATTTCGGACAGTCAAATGTTAGACAGTCTATTAAATTTTGAAAAAGAATCAGAAAAATAAATTTATATTTAATAATCAAAAATTGTTCGAGTCTTTAATCATTTTTATATGTAATTCATAAACTAGTACCAAATTGATTATAATGTAAAGTCAGACTTATAGTATACTGTGCAACTTTTTTATGTTACACAATAATTTTGCTCATAGTTACTTCCTTTCTCCAACTATATTATCTCCAATGTGTATTTAACATCTCTTTATCATGTCCTGCCTCCATATTGTTTCTACTTTCCTGACACACTATGGTATGAATTCCATATTCCACAATAACTTCTGAAACAACATGCAAGATATCTACAAAGGAGACGGTATATATTAATTTTTTGACTCTGCATTGGTACCTACAAATTGCTACTTAAATAAAAAAAAACAAAAAAAACCCAACAAAACGAACAATCAATAAACATACAATATTTATCGCTTTCCGGTGCGCGTACCGGGCGCACCCCACGCAAAAAAAACATTTTTATTTTTTATTTTTGCCCCGCGCGGCCCTTTTAAAGCCTCCACATCAAACCTAGGGGGTCAGGGAGGATCTACTATGCCCCCTTATGGTCATTTCCCCCTTTGTTTTGGCCTCCTCTTGTCTCTTGATCCTACCGAGAGACAAGATGGCGGCCGCTCCGGACTGTTTAGAATGTTGACAGACACCAGAGAGCCAATCAGCTTCACGAAGTTCCGTTACACGTCAGGTACGCGAACCGGAGCGCTACCCGGAGCGCTGTCACAGATATATATATTTTTTTGAACGTTAATTTATCAAAATCCACTGGAGCACATATATTGAAACCTAGCAAAGGCACATCGGGCTAACAGTCCCTACAATTTTGCAAAGTTTCGTGCAAATCCATTCAGCCGTTCGAGCTAAAAGTGAGGCCAACCGCCCTATGGAAAACTCAATGTTAAAAACGCGTTTGGGACCCCCCTTTTTTCTCAACCCCCCCTTGACAAAACCCCCCCAAATTTTTAGGGGCTGCTCAGAAACGATATGTGCAGTTTTCCTGAAAATTTGGGCCAATTCCGTCCACAAACGCCAAAGTTATTCGACATAGAATTTTCAAAAATCCCATAGAGAAAAAATCCTAACTATATATACCTACTGGCGACCGCCAGTAGGTAATAATATGCAGAGTGGGGCCTTCCTGTTGAAAAGACCAAAGGACTCAGCGGGAGTACCAGGTAACCTTTTATTTGGGCGCAGGTTAACAGCATAATGCATTTCGGCGTTGTGACATCTTGCCTTCCTCAGATGCCTTTACTGCCTTGGGTTACTTCAGCTCCCTCTTTCCTCATGCAGAGTTCCAAGAGTAGTTGGAGTGTTTCCGGCCCCGCCTTAAATGATTTCAGCTGTCGATCAGTGCTGTAAAAACTCGGTCTTCCAGCATGCAATGCGGCTGTAGTCAAAATTGCTTCAATGCGCCCTGTTAAGCCCGAAAGGGGGAGAAGGCTGAATTAGTGCCACCAAAGTCCCAGAATTAAAATGCCAGAAGTCACTTCGGGTCCCCGACGCCTCAACCCCCTGAGCAGTCCAAAACTGTGCCGTGACGATGCGATACCGTGATCCAGCGTCCCCGTGACTTCACGGGCTGCGAGTAGCAGCAGCTATTGTCCGTCGTGCTCCTGAGGTGGACCAGCAAGCTACCAATCCCTTGGTTAACAAAAGCCATATGATCAAGGCCTGCGAAGGCCAAACGGCGTCATGTCGGTGAGCTGTATTCAAAATAAAGAAATTTGCACCAAGAGAAGTGGAGTCCGTTCCTGTTTTGGTCCGCGAGTGAAGGAACATGTGTGTATATATATATATATATATGTGTGTGTATATTACCTACTGGCGGTCGCCAGTAGGTAGTTATAGTTAGGATTATTTTCAATGCAAAATCTCAACATTCTATTGTGAAGAACTTTGGCACCGGTTGAGGAATCTGCCTCAAAATTTCCTCAAATTTGCCTTGCGGCGCTCCGGTCCTTCCCTGAAAGTTTGGGGGGGATTCGGCAAGCGGGGGCTGAGATAAAAGGGGGGTCCCAAAATGTGTTTTCCCCATGTTAATTTCCATAGGGCGGTCGACCTCACTTTTAGCCCGAACGGCTGAATGGATTTCCACCAAACTTGGCAAAATTGTAGGGAATGGTAGCCCAATGTGCCTTTGCTATGTCTCAAGATATGTGCTCCAGTGGATTTTGAGTAATTTAGGTTCACAAAAATATATATATCAATGACCGCGCCCCGGCACACGCACCGGGGAGCGCACCGGGCGCGCCACATGATGTGCGCACGGAAAGCTGATTGGCTCTCGGGTGTCTGTAAACATTTGAAACAGTCCGGAGCGGCCGCCATCTTGTGTCTCGGTAGGATTGAGACACACGAGGTGGCAAAAACAAAGGGGGAAATGACCAAAAGGGGGCAGTGTAGACCCCTCTGACCCCCTAGGTTTGATGTTAGGGCCTTAAAAGGGCCCCGCGGGGGGAACATTTTTTATTTTTTTTAATTTGCGCGGGGGGAGCGCCCGGTACGTGCACGGGGAGCGGTCCGGGGAGCGTACCATGGGGAAAAAAGAATGATAGAGTTTTCAAAAAATGATAGAGTTTCTTTTATAAATTGGAGGTAGTTCTAAAAAGTACTGTTTTTTTCTTCGTTTTGTTGTTTTATATTTTTTTATTGTTTTTTTGAACATTTTGTACTTTTTTTGGCTTTTATGAACTATTTTATAATTTTTTTGTTGTTTTTATGTGGAGAAACAAAAAACAGGGAATTGAAAATGGCTCAACTGGAGCAAAAAAAACAGGAACAAATTAGGGTTTTTTGGGGCAATTGTGGTTGTCACCAGCAAGGAGGATGAGCTTTATGCTCTGCTCACCATAGGAGATGGTCTTACCACAAAAATACATGTGATCCTGAATTCACAGAACCGTGGTTGTATGCAAGGGATCGTCTCCCTTGTCTCTGGTCCCGATGGAGTGGGTTGTTTTTGTTTGGAGGTGCTGGGTGTAGATTGGGGAAGGCTGCTGGCCAGTTCTCGAATCTCTGCAGCAGCATAGTTGTTCGGATGCTTGCGCTGCATGTGTCTAATCATTACCGAAAGAATATTTTTTATTAGGGTTCCCCCTTGAAAGTTCCATGTCACAGATAAGGCAAGTCAACTTTGGCGCATTGACTTTCTTCTTTCCCTCAGGGATGGAAAAAAACTCCCATACAATGTGCTGCTTGGGTTTGTATGGGGTATTGTCTTCTGCCAGCCACCTCCTCCTCCTCCCCTCCTCCTCTTCCTCCTCCTCCTCCTTTTCTTCTTGACCACCAATGTGATGTTGTGGTGGTGCTCTTGGTGGTGGTGGTGCAGAGGTTCCAGCTGCTGCTGCTACTGTAGCCATTTTACAGTGCAAAATATACCACAAAGATCTCAAAACAGGTCTTCCTCAGTCAAAGGACAAAGTCAGAATAAGGAAAAAAGGTGGGGTCTTTCATCATTTGGAAAAAAAAAACTTCCTGAAGCAATGAAAAGTGTTATTTTCAGGTCACAAGACCAGGGCTTTCATCATTATGAAACCAAAACTGTTATGAACCAATGAAAAGTGTTATTTTCAGGTCACATGACCCAGGGGCACGTCGCGTAAGCGCGTCGGATGCTTACGTAGCGTGATCGTATGCGCTCGAGTGCTTCCGGGTACGTTTACGCCGTGCGTATCACGCGAACGCGGCTACGCGGTACGTCACAATGATGTTTTCGGCCGTTGCATTGGCGCTAACGGGACGCTCCCCGGTTCGCGCACCGGGGCGCTTCAAAAGACTACGCTTTCTGGGGCGCTCACCAAAAAAAACAATATACATAAAAAATGGTTTAACATAAATATATTATATAGGATTCATTTTCAAAAATATTACATTTCATAGCTATAGACATTTGCTATTAAAAAAACTAGTTAGAAATTAGCATTTAAAAAACCTATGAAATTTACTGAAAAAAAACCATAGGTTTCACACCAGTTTTAGTTAAGAATTAGCATTTAAAAAACCTATGAAATACACTGAAAAAACCATAGGTTTCACTTCAGTTATAGTTAGGAATGAGCATTTAAAAAACCTATGAAATTCAATGAAAAAAACAGAGGTTTCACACCAGTTATAGATAGCTGGAAATGTTAATGACATAAAACCATTGAAATTCCCACGTTATAGTTAGTTGCACTCACTATAACTTGCGCGCCTGCAATGCACTGCAGATGACGTCACATATTACATCACTCATGACATGGTCAGTGACATCACATTGTGAAACCTCTGCAAAATATCAGCGATCAGCTATATCACAATCATTTTAAACTTACATTTCTCAACAACTACTGAACGGATTTATACCAAATAAGCAAAAGGCTCTTCCTTGAACTGAAATCTACCTCCCTGCCAAATTTGGTGTAAGTTAGTTCAACGGTTTGGGCTTTAGGTGTGGCTAAATGTTCCTATGGGAATTACCATTACAAACACAACCATATTTTGCGCCCCAAATTCTCTCTCCCCACTGGACGGATTACCCCCAAACTTTCCATAACAATAGAACCCGCCATGACACTTTATTGGAAAATTTCATGAAGATTGGTCAAAAGACTCCAAAGTTGTAGCTAAGTCAAAAAATGCTTTTCCTATGGAAACATGGTCCTAACTGTAACTACCTACTGGGAACCACCAGAACTCGGACCTTCAGATAGTTGCACGCAAGAATGGAAAGGGGCGACCACTCGGTCCCCCCGAACGTATGGTTGGGTGCCCCGATCCCCCCGGGAAACCATTTTGGGCGGGAGGCGTGTCTCGGCTGGTATGCCCGAAGTGGCGGAGCCGGGGCGCGCCTTTTCCCGCCCAAGAGGGGTTGTCCTAGACACCTACACCATTGGACACGCCCCGTAGGCGGTTGGAGGAGGGTCCACGCCCTCCCGAGGAAGAATAAAAGGAGCAACAATCCAAGGAAGCATCCTCTTGTTCCTGTGCTTGGAAGCTGCACCTCCTCGTTGCACGTGAGCCCGAGACGGAACAAGGAGCCAATTTTGAGAACTGTAATTTTTGTGTTTCTCCTTTCAGTGATTCCGAAGCTTTGGATCCAGGACCTCGAGTCGAATATCCGTGACGATGCCTGGCAAGAAAGTCGGAAAGAAGGTTGGGACCGAACAAATGCTTCGCATGCTGGTGAAGGACATGGCGAACATGAAGAAGCAGATGGCGGCAATGAATGGTACGGGTAGACCGAAGAAAGTCATCGGACCAGCATTGCCGGGAGTAGTCCCTGCCGGGAGAGGTTAAAGGGCCAGGAATAGGGCGGCAGGTGGGGAGGCCCCGGTCCCTGAGTCACCTCCGGCAAGCCCGGTCAGTCCGGTAGAGGCCCCAGTTCCGATCCCGAACGCAGGACAGCCGATCCCTGTCGTAGTTACACCTGGTAACGAGGGGGATATGCCCCCCGAGCTGGCCGCACAGTTGGCGGCATGGTTAGGCAGGAACAATGAGGGTGCGGAGGCACCGGGAGACGCGGCCGAGGAGGCCAAGTTAATAATGAAGCAGTTGCGGCAATCGAGAGATGCTGCGAAGGCACCTTGTCCTCTTGTTTCCCCGCAGGTTCCCGCGGAACAAGCGGCGTCGAGCGTGGGAACAGCATCGACAACGGACCCAGCTACTGGTTCGGGTAAGCAGCCGTTGCCAATGGCGGGGGAGGGATCGTTACCCTCAAGGAGGGAAAAGGTGGTCCAACATATTCCTATGGATGTGAAAGAAAGGATTTGGTCTGATAAATATGTTTTCTCTGTTGACCGATCACTATGAGATAGAGCACGTTAAACAGCAGAAGGAGTTGTTGCATCCTAGTGTATGGCGTGCGAAAATGGCGGGTTTCAGAGTTGATGAAACGATCTCTAATTGGGCCAGGGCGTTTGGAATGTTCACGGCAATCATGGGGGAACGTAGGCCTGAAGTATTGGCCGAATTAGCTTGTTACCAGACACGTATTATGGAATTTTATGAATCATATGAAGGCAATCAATGGATGGGTTATGATAACAAATTTCGTAAGGCCAAGGAGCACGACTCATCCCTGACGTGGGATTGTTTCGACTCCATTTCCTTGCAGAAACAGGTTATGCCGAACACGGCAAAGTCGTCATCTTTTGGCGGGAATGGGCCGGAGCCTTCCCGCCATTATTCGGCGGCGCCCTTTCGGGCGGGCACCAGCAATGATCAACACACAAAGAGTAATGGGAACTCGGGGAAAAAAGGGGTCTGTTGGAGTTTTAACAGGGGCAAGCGCACTAGGCCACAAGGGGCATGCAAGTTCAGGCATGAGTGTGCAGGGTGCGGACAGGCCTCACACCCCGAGAGTTCATGCAGAGCCAAGAATGGTGATACAGGAGGTAGAGGAGGAGCCAAACAGGTCTAATATCGACCGAGGGGCACCGTTACCTACTCCCGTTGACATCATGGCAATGATCCCTTGGCTGAACGAATACCCTGATCCTGTCTCCGCCGGGGTGTTGAGAAACGGTTTTTCATATGGTTTCCACATCCCGGCGGGGGACTTTCGGGGGGAAGCACAGTGTAAAAACCAACTATCGGTTCAACAAAATACGGCGGTGGTACAGGCAAAGATTGAAAAGGAGGTGGCCCGAGGTCGGGTTGCGGGACCATATGTAAACCCGCCTGTTGTTTACTTTGTTTGTTCACCATTGGGAGTTGTCCCCAAGAAGGACCCAGGTGAGTTTAGGTTAATCCATAATTTGTCCACTCCTAGGGGTCTTTCGGTGAACGATGCGATTGACCCGGGAGTTTGTTCGGTGCGATATGCATCCTTTGATGAGGCCGTCGCCATGTTGAATCGCCTGGGGCCCGGAGCGCTGATGGCTAAATCAGATATCGAGTCAGCGTTCCGGTTGCTCACGGTACACCCACAGGATCAGCGTCTCTTAGGTTTTGTGTTTCAAGGACGCTACTACATGGATAAATGTATGCCGATGGGTTGCTCCATCTCTTGTGCGTATTTTGAGAAGTTCAGTACTTTTTTGCAATGGGCATTCACCAGAGCCACGGGCTTTACGCAGGTTATGCATTACCTTGATGATTTTCTGTTTCTGGGGGCAGCCGGTGACACGGAATGTGCACAGGCTTTGAGGGAATTCTGTAATCTCATGAAACGATTTGGTGTGCCACTGGCACCAGGCAAAACAGTGGGACCATCTACTTCACTCGAGTTTCTGGGAATTGAGCTCGATTCTGTAGAAGGGTGCTTCCGTTTGCCCAAAGAGAAGGTAATGAAATTTAAGGCCTCGCTTGAGATGTGCCTCGGCGAGAGAAAAGTAACTCTCCATCAGTTGCAACAAGCTGTGGGTCAGCTTAACTTTGCCCTTAGAGTAATACCGATGGCTCGCCCCTTTTCCCGCTCTATCGCACAAGCCATGGTTGGCCTCAAGGAGGGGCACCACCGCACAAGACTGTCAGCAGAGGTCCGCCAGGATATGCGCATATGGCTGGCATTTCTGGCGGATTTCAACGGTCGCGTCGTGTGGAACAAACCGCCAGCTTCCTCCGAGGAGCTGGGGTTGTGGACCGACTCGGCGGGGAGCGTGGGTTTTGGCGCCATATTTGGTAATCAATGGTCGGCACGAACATGGCCGGCGTGGTGGCACTATGGTGGGCTCACAGGTAACATTGGGTTTCTTGAGCTGTTCCCCATTCTGGTGGCCTTGAAAACATGGCCAGAGGGGTTTCGTGATCGCTCTGTGGTGTTCTGGTCTGATAATATGACCGTTGTTGAATGTATCAATAATCAGGCAGCACGCTGCAAATGGATTTTGAGATTGCTGAAAGAAATTGTCCTGCTATGTATGAGACTAATTGTCCACTTTAGGGCAAGACACGTGCCAGGGGTACTGAACCAGGCAGCTGATGCACTCTCTCGTTCCCATATGCAGGCCTTCCGGGGTTTTCTGCCCTCAGCGGACTTGGTGGCGGCACCATTTCCCGAAGCTCTCTGGTCTCTCGGTACCCCGGATTACAAAACCTCGTGGGAGAGAGTCTAGCACCCAGGACAAGGAAGGCATATGAAGGAGCGTTCCGTTCCTATTTGTCATTTTTGGGTTCAGCTAGTGGGGAGCATTGGGGGCAGGAGGAGTATGTACTGAAATTTCTGGTATCATTACACCAGACAGGCAGATCAGTGGCTACTGCCAATAGGCACCGGGCCGCCATTTCCTTCATTCCGCGGGCTCATGGCATCCAGGACCCCACATCGTCCTTCCTCGTACAGAAGGCACTGCGTGGGTGGCAACGCCTTGAGGGTCGTAGAGTGGATGAGAGGCACCCGATAGGTCTAGCAAGGTTGTCCCTGTTAATGTCCGTACTCCCTGCGACATGTTCATCTCAATCAGAGACGGTGCTGTTCCGGGCCGCTTTTGCATTAGCATTCCATGGGGCTATGCGGGTAAGCGAACTGGTAGCAAGGAATAAGCAGGATACGAGGGGAGGTCTGTGTCGAGAACACATTCAAATTAAGGGGGAAACGATGGTAGTATCAATAGTCAGGTCCAAGACCGACCAGGGAGCGATCGGGGACAGTGTGGTAGTCCAGCGGATTCCGGGGTCTCCCATGTGCCCGGTAAAATGCGTGGAGGAGTATTTAGCGCAGAGGGCGGCATCATGGGGGGGAAGCTTGCTGAGGCACACCGACGCCACCCCACTGACTAGGTTTCAGTTTCAGCGGGTGTTAACAATGCCAATCGCGGCAGCGGGCTTGAACCCGAGCGATTTTGGGACCCATTCCTTCCGGATAGGGGCTGCTACAGAGGCTACAGCCAGGGGTCTGAGTGTTGAAAAGGTGAATCAGTTGGGGCGTTGGTCCTCGAATTGTTATAAAAGGTATGTGCGGTTGCACATGTTGTGAAGCTAATGTCATGCACTCACGCTTCTTGTTTTCTGTTTGGTTTACAGTTTCGCGAGCAGGCTTTGCGGGGCGGACTGTGCAGTTGATCCGACACCTGGGGACCAGCGGTCAAAGATCACCGGCTGAGGGAAGAGTGGTGTGGGTCGTTGGCCACTCATACGTGAGGCGCGCCGCAGACGTATTCAAAGCAGGTGACATGATTCACGTGGCTGGGGAATACGGGTACAGGGTGACCTTCCACGGAAGGGGCGGGCTCTGTATTGACCAGTTTCAAAGTTTTATGGAGGGACTGTTAGGGCGGACAAAGTCACCGCCATCTGTAATCATAGTGCATCTTGGGGGCAATGATTTGGTGACCATTGGTCGACGAGTACTTCTCGAGTTAATTTTAACCACAGTAAGTTGGTTGGCGAGAAGGGTTCCGGGGTGCACGATTGCATGGTCACACATGATTCCTCGGAAGGTGTGGCGGGGGGCCCTCTCTGTGTCAGCTTTGAATCAGTCGGTAAAGAAGGTTAATAACAAACTGGGTAGGTTGTTTCGTACAGAAAAATTGCATTGTATTCCACATGGATGTATCCGGGGGGACCATATGTATCTGGAGGATGGGGTCCATTTGTCCCGGGTGGGGAATGTCTTACTCATAGGAGACTTCATAGCTTGGTTAAAGAGTTTGTGTAGCCATGACCTTTAGTAGGAGTTTTGTGGGGGGTCCGGATAGCCGGTCAACTATCCGGCCTGTGGCGGTAAGGTCATGATCGGTGAGCAGTAATTGGAAGATCCCTAGAGGTGGGGCGCCACCCATTATGGATGGGAGCGCCCGGGGGGAGGCGGCCATTGGCCCCTCACACGGGGAGGCGGTACCCTCTAAGGATGGGGCCGCCGAAAGGGAAGGCGGTCATAGGCCCCTCCCTGGGGAGGAGGGGCTACGGGCCCCTCCTGGGAATTTCCCGGGGCTAGGACATCCGCGACGGCGGATGTGGTAAGCAGTGTGGGGTGGGAGGGGGGTCTACGCTACCTTCTAGACACCTCACACGAGTCCTCGGACGACCACCAAGATGGCGTCGAGTAAATATGGGGCCCCCGCTAAGACAAGGGAAATTGGAAGTTGGCACAGAGGTACAGTCCTCTGTGCGCCCGCCCCTCACAAGTAAGGGGGGGAGTTCTGGTATTAGGGATCTGACACCGGTTACGACCTTGCCGTTGGCCCGTAACGTTAGGATGTACAATTTGAATTTTGAGAAATGCATTTACAGGATGTTTTAGAATCGGCTAGGAGAACCTTTGTATTAGAGCTATGTTAAGGTTAGCCAATAAACATCGTAATGTGTAAATGAAATTGTACATGATATGAAACTGTTATTTTAATGTTTTAATTTTGTTTCATATTTTTAATAAATACGGCCGGGAGGGTAACTCCCTCCCGCCTTCCAAAAGTTCAAGAACCGTTTCCGTCTTCCCATTCTTGGGGATTGTGTTGGGAGGGGGTGACGGGTATCCCGGCCATATGGAAAGGGGCGACCACTCGGTCCCCCCGAACGTATGGTTGGGGGCCCCGATCCCCCCGGGAAACCATTTTGGGCGGGAGGCGTGTCTCGGCTGGTATGCCCGAAGTGGCGTAGCCGGGGCGCGCCTTTTCCCGCCCAAGAGGGGTTGTCCTAGACACCTACACCGTTGGACACGCCCCGTAGGCGGTTGGAGGAGGGTCCACGCCCTCCCGAGGAAGAATAAAAGGAGCAACAATCCAAGGAAGCATCCTCTTGTTCCTGTGCTTGAAAGCTGCACCTCCTCGTTGCACGTGAACCCGAGACGGAACAAGGAGCCAATTTTGACCCACCCACCAACCCCTGATGACAGCGATTTGTATTGCAATAAAGTTGATTAACGAGGATATTATCTCTTTTTCAGGTTGTTTCTAATAAAGTTGGGAGTGTTTGATGTGACAATAAAATGGTTGCTTCTTTAGCATGTACTAAGGCGAAGTATCGCAGCTGAGTTGAAAGAGGTGTTATTGCATAGTTAGAAGTTTATACTTGAAATGCCCAGTATAACTGTTTATTCCGTCCTCATTATGTTAAAAAATGTTGTATTTATTTTTTGGTCGGGCGGTAAGGTCATGATCGGTGAGCAGTAATTGGAAGATCCCTAGAGGTGGGGCGCCACCCATTATGGATGGGAGCGCCCGGGGGGAGGCGGCCATTGGCCCCTCACACGGGGAGGCGGTACCCTCTAAGGATGGGGCTGCCGAAAGGGAAGGCGGTCATAGGCCCCTCCCTGGGGAGGAGGGGCTACGGGCCCCTCCTGGGAATTTCCCGGGGCCAGGACATCCGCGACGGCGGATGTGGTAAGCAGTGTGGGGTGGGAGGGGGGTCTACGCTATCTTCTAGACACCTCACACGAGTCCTCGGACGACCACCAAGATGGCGTCGAGTAAATATGGGGCCCCCGCTAAGACAAGGGAACTTGGAAGTTGGCACAGAGGTACAGTCCTCTGTGCGCCCGCCCCTCACAAGTAAGGGGGGGAGTTCTGGTATTTGACACCGGTTACGACCTTGCCGTTGGCCCGTAACGTTAGGATGTACAATTTGAATTTTGAGAAATGCATTTACAGGATGTTTTAGAATCGGCTAGGAGAACCTTTGTATTAGAGATATGTTAAGGTTAGCCAATAAACATCGTAATGTGTAAATGAAATTGTACATGATATAAAACTGTTATTTTAATGTTTTAATTTTGTTTCATATTTTTAATAAATACGGCCGGGAGGGTAACTCCCTCCCGCCTTCCAAAAGTTCAAGAACCGTTTCCGTCTTCCCATTCTTGGGGATTGTGTTGGGAGGGGGTGACGGGTATCCCGGCCATATTACCACATGCTGGCAGTAGTCCATTGGGTATGCTGACTTTTTGCTGCATTTTTATTGCAGCTAGACATTTCACTGTCTGCACTGCAGCACCTATTTAAATACTGTGGCAGTTGGAGTTGGCAAAATGCCCATGGGCAGGCAGGAAAGGGGAGCAGAGTCACAGGTAGGCTTAACCGTAAACAAAAATGGCTATTACCACAGGGCAAACACTGATGTTGAGAGGGTTTCACCCACCTTCATTGCTTTTGGCTCATTTGGGTCCTTTACCTTTGAGTCGAACATCTCCAGAAATATTCCTACCCGTGATCTCCTATTCCGCTATCTCTGATAAAAGGGAAGAGTGACACAGTGGCATCCTTGGATTTGATACTTCAGAGACTATCAGCACTACATGATCTGTTGCAGACCACAAAAATGAATATTGACATGATGAAAAATGAAATTATTGGTAAAAGGAATGTGTTCACTGAACTAACAGTAATGATCAAGGAGACTGAAGCTAGAATCAGCATCACGATGAAGAATATGGATAGAAACATGATCTTTGTTAAAAGTCTGGAATCCATTAAGTAGTTATTTTGTAGGAAAGTCATTTTTGAGAAGGTGAAGTTTCGTGTCTTTCTAAGTTTCTTGTGGGGGTGAACATGCTTCATTTTTAAGTAGACTAATGATCATTGTGAGTTGATGTGTGCAAACTTGCAGGGGGATTTAGTTTATATGTTAAAATACATTTTTGATTGATTTTAATGTGGTTTTAAATAGCGTGCACAACACCCGTTGGGTGTTTATCATAGAAAATTACCGTTGGATATTTTCACAATAATATCACTGGATACATGGTGGAAACGCATCAAAAGCACAAGAAGCAAGTCTATTCACAACAAAACTAGTAGAATAAAAGGGTGGGTGCACACTGAATGGCGAAATTAGCATAATACAGCTATTTATTCATAATGCATACATGATGGAACCCCAAAAGAGTACAAATGTATTGTGCTCATGCTGCAAAGAAATATTCACATGCTTGTGTAAACGCGTGAATGGGTTCAGCAAGGGTGGGGGCCTTGGTCTGAGTAGATCATAAGATGGATTCTCCCTCCACAGACTTTCTCTCAAATCTTAAAAATCTTAAATTACAATATTAGCTATCCCATTTGGAAGGGTTGCTGGAAAAATAGCTTTGTAATTTTGCCAATAAAACCTCAAAAGGACAGGTTACTTCTGGTAGCAGTTGGGAGGAATTTCCAGAGCTAGGCTGCATTCCCTGAGATGGAATGCTTGAAAATTATTTTCTTTTCTCCTACAAATTGGATATTGAAACATAGGCTTGTCTGAGCTCGGCAACTGTTGCTACTCATTTAAGATCAGCAAAATGTGGCTTAACGACTAGAGAGGCTGGGGAACCAGGTTCGAGTCAGGCAGGAGCCTCAAACATCTGGTGATTCTTGAAAAATCTCTTAACCTCCCAGTGCCTAAAAATTAATGTTTCTGTCTGTAATGCAACTGGTGGCCAAGTAAAGTACACTGATACCCTCTGGTCGAGTCTGCGCTATATAAAACTACAAAATATGTATATATGTTTTAGATAATTTTGTTATTCTGAGTGTAGAGTTTGTGGCTATTGCTCACCAGACTAGCACTTGAAGGCGCCAATAGAGCCAAATCAGAGAGCTCAGGAAAAGTGTGATGTGGTTGTTCGACATTGGTCAGGAGATGCCTCATGTGTGTAATGCCGATTTAAGGGGACCAAGTTTTTAGTGAGTAAGCAACCGCCCCAGTCTGTTCTAGAGTAGATAACACTACATTTGCACTACTTGTTTAAATTCTTCCCGAGGAGGAAAGGGTTAATTGGACCCAATTGTTTGATTTGAGACTTTGCTCTTCCTACTAAGGTCCTTATGTGGGTTTGGAAGTTTAACATTTTTGCCCAGCTTTAAGCCCAAGGATTTGACGCAATCAATTATGAATAGCAGTAATTCAGAAAGGTGTGGTTTCATCTGGACTATACAAGGGCTTAACAAATTCAATGCGAGTAAAGGAGAAATTTCTGTTTTTGATGGGATTACTTTCATGTGGTGACGTATCATCCAAAAATGATTTTTTTCAATATTCGGCACTGATAATAATTATCGTGATATGAATTCGACCATTTTAGGATTGTCCTTTTAGAATGCCACTTTTGTTTCTGTTAATCTTTTATATGGTGAATGATTGTGTAAACATCACTGGTAAGTCTATGAGACTAAGAAGCATCATCTACAGTTTTTAGGATTCCATTCTTATTGCTGCATGCTGGTGTATTACTGATTGTAAGTCATTGAGCAAGTTATTTTCTGTTTGAGCTAATTCACTAGACCGTTTCATAGAGCTTTTGCGAAGAGAGGAAGAAACGACCGAGGTCGATAGTTATTTGTTTCTTCACTACCTGATTCAATTTTTCTCAGAAGGGGGTGAATTGTTTTTTTGTAGGCAATCAGGTCCCTCGCCATGAAAGAGATATGTGTTTTTCAAAGTGGCCCAGAAAGGCTTAAGAGACATACTTATTTCTTATATTACAGAGGTAGGAGTGGGATCTGTAACCTGGATAGGTCTGTTTTGCAATGATGTTATGCTGTTCTGAGTTTGGAAATGTATCTGATTGCAGACCATATGATTTTACATTTCTGTATTGATTTCAAATTTACATGGCTTGTGAGTGTGATGGCAAGGGACGGTTCATTCTTGTCTATTTTCTCTTTGAAGGAAAGGGTGACGGTTTCGCAGTTTTTATCAGAGTTATTAGGCACATAATTGGATGGGAATTCTAAGACTGGCATTATCAAATAGTTTTTCTGAATGATTTTAGCAAGATTTATCTCTGTTGTTATAAAGGTATTGTTAGCCTATTGTATAACTTTATTGTACTTTGTATGATTAACATTTGCCAGGTTCTTTTCAAAGACGTTGAGGCACGAGGACCATTCATCCACTCTTTTCTGTCCTGATTAAGTTGTAATGAGAGCCATTGTGTTGAGGATTTGATTTTTCTCCTCTTTCAGTTATTGAGGGCAAATGTATTGATGATCAAAGTCAAGCTCCATGCAAATTGATTCATTTTGCTAAAGATTCCTGTGTAATCAGGGTGTCTTGGAAATTTTGTTATACTAGCATTGAAAGGTTATCTAGTTTAATGTCTTTCGATTCGATTCGAAAAATCTTTATTTCGATCACATGATCATAAAAGATATACATTACATCACATTATAAAAAAGTTAAAAAAAACGCATTAAACAACATTAGTGATCAAGGTTCTTTTTAAAAAAAGGTGTGCCAATAATTCAAATCTGTCCTGAGTCTCCAAGTCCCTTTATACAACGAGTTCGGGCATACCACATTGAAGTTAAAAATTTGGATAGTGCAAAAACTGTAGTAGGAGCTAGATCTGTCTTTAAGACTCTGTAAGCGGGTAAAAAAGTTCTGAACCCCAAGTTTCTAAGCAGGGGGACTAGCCAATATTTCCTGCTCCTCTCATAGGCCCGGTAGAAGAAGACCACATGGACATCGTTCTCCTTTGAGTGGGCACATGCCGGGCAAGTTTCTGTGGAGGAGCGACAAGACCATGATGCTGTAAATGATGCCAGAGGAAGAGTTCCATATCTCCATTGGAGGAATAGTTTTCTGGTTAGTGCCGGAGTCATGGCATCTAGGACACTTTCCAGTTGATTAGAATCTTTAACTTTTGTGAACTGGTTGGATAATGATCCATCACGAGTGCCTTCGGCAGCTCTGAAGAGCATGTGATCGTAATAGGCTCTCGAGAGCACCTTTTTAGGGATCTTAGTGCTAGTATTTACTGGGTCCAACCATAGTTCAGGGAGTCCAATTGCCTCAAAAGTTCTCTTGATGTAATTCAGCCAAGGTGTTCTTGTGGCGTTGGGCAACTGTAAAAATTCCTGCAACTCAGCTCTGTAAGTTGAGAGGTCTGGACTGCTCCATAGACGCCGCCAGAATGCTAGAGGTTTGAGCCCCAGCTCCTCCGTTATAGGCCGAAGGCCCATATCCAGCCTGAGAGGGAGTAATGGAGTACTCTGTGGAAGAACAACAATCTGTCTCAGGAATTTATTCTCAATAGTTAGGAGTTTTGGTGATGGAATATGGCCCCACAGCTCGCCCCGTATGTGACACCCCCCTAGGCCTGTGCTTTGTAAATGTGAATAATAGGGGTAAGTGGCCGTTGGGTGATTTGTTCACTAGTCTCATGGTGCCACCCACCAACTGTGCCAGTTTGATGTTTACTTTTGACTGGTGGGCCGACCACGTTAAATTTTCATTGAGGGTGATCCCCAGATATTCGATTGTGTGCACCCGTTCCAGTTGAACTGTTCCCAGCTTGGGCGGTGGGCGGTTAAGGGGTTTGGGGTTGAGAATCATGTATTTTATTTTCTGTGGGTTAAATTCGAGTCCCCGCTTTAAACCCGTCCAAGACTCGTTGAATGCCCATTGGGGATTTGGACAGCAGCAGGGTGTCATCCGCAAACATAATTGCAGGCACCCTGCTGCCAGTCAGTTTTGGGGCATCAGTGTTGGGAATCCTGGTCAGGTGGGCAATTACCCCGTTCACGAAGAGGCAAAACAGGGTTGGTGTGAGCACGCAGCCCTGTCTTACCCCTCTACGAACGGGGAACCCTTCGGTTAAATTGCCACCTCTGCCACACCTAACGCTGGCGTAGTTGTTATGATGTAATCTCATCAGGATTGCCAAGATGTTACCCGGGACATTCTTCTCCTCCATGACTTTCTACAGTTTTACTCTGGGCACCAAATCGAAGGCGGCACGCAGGTCCACAAAAACAGTGTACAAGGTGCCGCCCTCGATTGATGCTGTCCTCCAGTATAAAAGGTTCAACCTAAAAATGTGGTCTATTGTAGAGACCCCCTGTCTAAATCCCGCCTGATAGGGAGTCAGGATATCCGTCTCCTCCATCCAGTTCTGTAGCCGGTCCAGAATCAGTCTTTCGAAAAGCTTTTGGGATATATCAATAAGACTGATCGGACGATAGTTGGCTGGGAGCAGAGGGGAACCCTTTTTGAAAATTGGAACCACTTCTGCTCCCAACCAAGTATCCGGCACCTCCATCCCCCCCCAGGACAGCGTTAAATATCAACGTAAGGTATGGGGCCCATATCCCTGGTTCCTGCTTGAATAGGTCGCCGGGTACCCCATCGAGACCAGGGGCTTTCCCTGTGGACAACCCAGCTATAGCCACCCTCACCTCTTTTTCAGTGAAAGGGTTTCCTGTTGGACCTAGCACTATCCTATTGTTTGGTGAGTTCGGAGCCCCTTCCTCCATTGAGTACAATGACTGAAAATGACTCTGCCATAAACTAGCAGCTATGTTGGGCTCTATTGCTGAGGATAAGTCCTCTGTTCCATTGGACACTATTCACCAGAATTTGCACGAGTCTTTAATGGCAAGTGATCTTGAGAGATTCTCCCAGTATTGTTGATCCCACTCAGCCCTGGCGTTCGCCAAGAGCTTCCTGTAGGACCTTCTCCTGGATTGGATTTCTTCCCTGCCTTTGCGCCCCTTAATTGCAAGTAGCAATTTAATTTTTGAGTCCCTGCATGTGGCATTATACCACGTCCTCTTAGCTGTGAGTCCTTTTTTAGCCCCTCCTTTTGAAAATAGGTCCAGCTCCAGAGTACTGATTAGTTCTGCATGGATCTGGGCCAACTTTTCTCTATTCCCCCCTTCTCCAACATTCGTCCCTATCAGGAAAGCCCTCTCTAAAAGCGGGGTAATTCTTGCATATAATTTTGGTAACTTGTCACCGCTAGTAGCCAGTTTCTCCCACCTAACTTTTCTCCGGTTGTTTTCTAGGAGAAGACCTGACTTGTCTTTGTTCGGGGCAAGCGATATATTTTCGTTGCCTGGTAGGGCATAATAGAGTTCCAGGGCGTTGTGGCCACTATCCCTTCTCTCAATAACTTTAAAGTCAACTATTTGTGACCACATTGATAGTTTGACGAGGATATAATCAAGTCTCGATTCGCTACCAGATTTGTTATAGGTGCAGAATCTTGGCGTGTCTGATTTACAACGCCCATTACAGGCCCTTAGACCTTGATTTAAAGTAAGGGCAGTTATCTGCAGGGCAAGGAGAGACCAAGCTCTGGGAGGGGGCGCCACCGTCGCCGGGACTAGCCAACATAAATCTTCCTCGAGGGAGGGACCATCACGTAGGCCTGGTAGTGGTACGTACTGAGAGTTTAAATCACCTCCCACCAGGCAGTGGAGTTCCCAAGGGATGCCATCAAGGAAAGCAGAGAGTTCCTCTATAGTGTTGGATTCTCTTGACATGGGTACCGGTCTTGAATATACATTTACTACGGCCAGTTTCGTGGAATTTGGCCACTCTAATAGGACGGCTAGAATATCATCGGAATCTGTCTTCAGGCAGCTAGCCTGGCAGCCTAGGTCTGATGCTACCCAAGTTGCCAGTCCTCCAGATGGCCTGCCTCGTCCCCCCCACTTTGCGGGTTTAGAGAATACTCCGTATCCCTGAAAAGGGAGTTCTTCCCGGGCCCAAGTCTCCTGGAAGAGTAATATACTTTTTGAGTTGATAAAAGAAACCCACTCCGGACAATCAATTTTGCTGGCCAATCCAGCGACATTCCATGAAATCAAAGTCATGGGATGTGATTTGGTAGTAGATGGCGCTATGACGATGGTATTAGCACCATTAGTCTCCTGGGTGGCCATCTGAGAAGGGGGCGACTGCCTCCGGACCAATCTTATATTGGTGTAAGTCTCAGTTGTGTCCACTAGAGTAGGCTCCAGGACTAGATTCGGTGTTAATTCATTTTGTGCCCTTGTGTGTAGTGTTTGTTCTAGGGGTATGCTATTCCCTATCAAAAGGGGTGCAGAATGTTCCTTCCCCTGAATCTCAGAACGTCAATCTACCATTTCAAGACTGCTATATCTATTGTGGGTGGGAAAGTGGGCTGGGTAGTGCATTCTGTGGGGCCCCGGAATTCCTCTCGTGATTCCCCCCTCCGCCCCTCCTCCTGGTAATGGTCTCCCAACCCGCCTCCTCCCCATACGGTAAGAAGTGGTCAAAAGATCTTCCCCTATGATGAAATGGGACACTTTTCTCCCTGCGACAGCTCTCCCAGTCATCCAGCAGCTCTTGGTGTTGCCCCCATCTCTGATCCTCCAAGTTGTATAAACTTGAGGGATAAAAGAATGAGAGGGGTAGGGCTTGAATGTTACTGCCTTGGTCATCAGAAGCCCAAGCACAAATGTGACCAGCTGTGCCCGGCTCTCTGAAAGTGACCAAAACACAGTCTCCTCTAATTGATTTTCTGGAATATCCCACCCAGAGAACCCGCCTAACCATGGTAATGTCACTGGTTGTACCTCGCGGGAGTGGTCTGTATATAGATAACCAGCTAATAACTTTGTTCCTAAGGGAAGAAGTTGATTCAGTTACCATAGATTTTAATTCAGGGACCCCTGCCAGGATCATGGTATAGGGGGACGCCTCTGGAGGGAGATTGACAGGTTTAGGTTTTCGGATAGGGTTATGTTTTTTCCCCAGAAGTGTTGATTCACTCTTTGTGTCTGTCGGGATAAGTGCAGAATCTTTAGATGGGGGAATGGTAGTTGGAGCTGGAATCGATGTCTGCTGGGTTTTTGCAGGGGCGCTGTTTATGTTGGGGTTATTCGGGGATTGCGGTGTCTTGTTTTGATTGGGTTGTGGATTTTGAGAGTCAGTAACTAATGCCTTTTTCTTTAGAGTTGAAGTAGGTTCACTTCCCTTTTTGGACATTGGGTCTGGGCCCACCTTGGCTCCTTTGGCTCCTTTAAGTTCGAGTTTCATCGAATCAGCTAGTTGCACTGTAGATTTTTCAATGTTGACCAACCTAGCTTCGATCTTAATCAGGCGAGCTTCGAGGGGGCTCAGTAAGGACTTAAAAGTGTTCCAATATCCGCCAGTGTGATGCCATCACTGGAATTGTCCACTGAAGTGATGTTTGTAGCGGCTGGTAAGGCCGAGTGACTGTGAACTAAGGGTGAGATTGTTATACCGGGCTTATCTGAATTGTTATCTGTGAAGCCTCCTTTCGCACCATTTCCCCTCGATGGTTTGGATTTTGGTGTTTTTATCCTATTGCATTCTTTGTTTTGTCCCCCTTCTTCTTTTTTTGGATTGCACCTTCCCTGACCCCCCTGGCTCTATCAGAGCTAGTCTGTTTGACATTTGCTGACACTGTGTTAGATTCGGGTATCGGAGGCGGGATTCCTGGTGAAATTTGAGGTGTTTGGGTATTAGGGAGGGCTATTAAGCTCAGATCCTCGAGGTCACTAAGGGCCTCGATTGTAAAGTCTGGGTCAGTTATTAGAACACTGGGTGGCTGGATTTCTCCCGAATCCCTCAATGCACTGTTTATAGGTTCTAGCCTCCCCTCCGGGGTTTTGGCTTGAGCCATTGGCCCCATTGAAGATCTCCTAACCCAGTCTATTTCCTGGGAAATTCGTCTCTCCAAAACTTCTATTTCCTCGATCAAAAGTGATCCGGCTTTGACAAAGTAGTTGTCGATGGTGCCTTTGGCGGCTCCAGCGGCAGCCAGGCATGATTTGCTCCTGGTTTCTCTTGTAGACATTGCTCCGTTATTTGAGAAAAAGAATGGCAAAGGGGGAGGGCCCGGCCCGTACTCTGCCGTACTCGAACGGCCTCAAACAGCCCGCTCTTTGCCCGGTCTTCGCCCGCGCTTCCGTCCGCGCGCGTCCCGCGTTGGCGTCAGGGGGCTGGGCTTAGTAGGAGGAGGGGGGCGGGAAGAGGCACCAGGTGCGCGCGATATCCTGGCGCAAGCACCTCTGGTCCTCGCAGTCCCGCTCCTGGTGTCAGAAGCGTAGGCTCTCCCCACAGCAGCACCCAGCAAGGTTGGTAACTGAGCACACGGGCTCCCAGGTTACAGGTCAGAGTTTCACCGGACACTGGCAGGTCAGAGCAGGGAAGTCTCTGAAGCGCGTGTTCAGTCCACGACTACGAGCCGCACCCGCGAAGCAGGGGCCGCGAGTCGTTATGTAGCCCACAGGGAGGAGGGGCGGGAAGAGGCACCAGGTGCGCGCGATATCCTGGCGCAAGCACCTCTGGTCCTCGCAGTCCCGCTCCCGGTGTCAGAAGCGTAGGCTCTCCCCACAGCAGCACCCAGCAAGGTTGGTAACCGAGCACACGGGCTCCCAGGTTACAGGTCAGAGTTTCACCGGACAATTGCAGGTCAGAGCAGGGAAGTCTCTGAAGCGCGTGTTCAGTCCACGACTACGAGCCGCACCCGTGAAGCAGGGGCCGCGAGTCGTTATGTAGCCCACAGGGAGGAGGGGCGGGAAGAGGCACCAGGTGCGCGCGATATCTTGGCGCAAGCACCTCAGGTCCTCGCAGTCCCGCTTCCGGTGTCAGAAGCGTAGGCTCTCCCCACAGCAGCACCCAGCAAGGTTGGTAACCGAGCACACGGGCTCCCAGGTTACAGGTCAGAGTTTCACCGGACAATGGCAGGTCAGAGCAGGGAAGTCTCTGAAGCGCGTGTTCAGTCCACGACTACGAGCGGCTTTGTATTCTCGAACCCCAGACCAAGAACTGATTAGATCATTCAACGAAGAAGTCAAGAATAATACCTCTGCTGTGTTGAGTGGGTGGTGGTGCTTTCAAATGCTGTATAAGGTCACTTTTGAGTAAAAGTGCAGTCCGTTTTGAGATATGTGAATAATTTTGGTCTCCTCGCTGTAAATAAAGTCTCAGAGAAAGATTTGCTTAGAAGATGCCTGTTTCTCCAAAATAAGTTCTATGAGTTCTGCAAAGTTTTGATTATCTCCCAGAGAATAAAATATAGTTGGGATTACTTCGGTGTTCAATTTCCAACAAAAGACACTAACATTACCTTTCTTTTAATATTTTGTACAAAGTAGAATCTTTATGACTGTTTGCCAAACTTCTGCCTTTTGTCCCTATTTGATCTAATTGAGTGAGGAAGTGGTCCTGGGGATGTTAGTAGGTCATCCTTGGTTGTGAGGAGTCATTGAACCAAGTTTCATTAAGGAATTGGATGTCCAGGTTATTGGTAGTAGTAGGGTTTGCAATTTTGAATGTTTGTTTTTCAAGCAGACCAGCAGTTCTGCAAGAGTCTGTTGCACGAAGAGTGAACTAGATAGATAGTTAAGGTCCAGATACCACTTAGGTTGACTATGTTACATGCTCTAATGTTGTGACTTGGTAGTGCTCAAAATAGAGGACATTTTGGACATTACTTGAGGAGTGCCTTCAGAGATTGAAGATTTGTAAGTTTCACTGAGATGCTTAATAGTGTTCTCAAAAGAATATGATATGGCTCTCTTTGTTCATGCAGTTTGTTGTTGTATGGCGAAGAACAGTATTAGTAGTTGTATTTTGTATTTGTATTTGTATTTAAGCGTGATCTGCATCCCAAGGGATATCACAGCACTAGGATAGTGATAGAGCGCGCAGGTCACCCAACTAGGATTTTACCTAATACTCACCTGGGCCCATAATCCGAAGTCGTATACCTTGTCATTTATTCAGGTAACCCACGCTCTACTACCAGTGTTTTAATTACCACACTAATTCCTATACCATTCACTTATCAATCCTTGTCACTAGATACCTAAGACCACGATGAATCAAGGAGTTAAATTAAAGGAAGGCACTCAAAAAATACTAAAACATTTACATTTGTATAATAACCGCAGACTCTGGGTAGGTTCAAACTCTTTATCTAATCATCATCAAAAGTCATCAGCCACAAATTAAAAGCGATTAAACAATCAATAACCAAGATTAGACACAGTGTATAGCTATGTAAAAGATAGATTATGCCAACCATTTAGCAAACTTAAAATAAAGGGAAGGTAAGAACAGGGAACATGCTATTTCGAGAAACAGGCTTTCGCAACTTGACTAAAGGAGGGTAAAGAAAGGGAACATACTAGACCCAAGAACTCTCGCAATTATTGGCAGTTAGGAAAAAGAGAACACAAATATGCAAATCGAGATTCAGATTTAGCACAATAACTATAGGGAAGGTAAGAATTGGAACACACTATAAATTCAGCTTAACTCCTTAAAGGGAGGGTAAGAAAAGGAAGATATACTATTATGGAAATATTTAGCATCGACTAAAAGGTGGGTCGAAAAGTGGAACACGCTAATAAACAGCAAAACATGAAATATCTCATTTACCAAGGGACGGGAAAGAAAAGGAACATATGCGATCAAAAGCTTTGCAAATTCAGGGAAGAGAAGAACTCAAGTTATTTGACAATTTTCCCACACAGACTTATATTTACCTAGAATAGTGTGAAGACCAACCCTGGCCACGGGTCAGTTGGAAAGGACAGGAGAAACCCCAAAGACTTTAGTGCCAGTAGGCGAGCAGGTGCAGATCATGGAAAATCAGGACAGGATAACCCCAGAATTTGGATCAGGACCGGACCACCAAAGGTTAAGACCAGCACCCGCAGTTTCGGTTGCGGCACCTGCGCTACTCCCTCTCTGCAAGGAATCAGCCAAAACCCTGATTGGGTTAAAGCTTTCACCAACAAAGTGCTTCGCCAGCACTTTCACTTCCCAAAAACCCCGATTGGGTTCTCGAACCTCCCGACAGAGTGCTCCGCAGCTCTATGCTCTTAGTCACCTATTGAGTGCGTTGGGTCAGTGACAGGTCAGCTATTCATACAAGTCGGACGATTTCTCTAGCTAAGCCTACGCTAATTATACTGTTTTTCAGGTCAGTGTACCACCCCCCAATGTTGCAAATGCAAGGATCCCCAATTTCGAATAGACAAAGGAGGAGGAGAGGTCATCACACCACCTACATTTTAGACTTTCTCCATCTCCTTATTCAAATTTATGTATACGCCCATCAAGTCCAGGTTCTCATGACATATTCCTTCCACCTAACAATGATGAATTTAACATTAAATACATTGTAATAATTTGAGTACAGTTCAGCTTCTTCTAGCAGGGATAGGGTTCATCTTCCCAGGCACATCTTCCCTGTGACTTTCTTGGCTCCCGTTCAATGTCAAATGTTCTCAGCTTCTCGCTGCAGACTGTCATGCGCGGAAAAGACTTCCAAGATGGAGTAATTAAGCACCTCCCAGGCCCAAAGTATACGATACATGAAAAGTAAAAGGAAACAATTTAGAACACAGAAATAAATGATTACACTGTATACCATGAATTTCTACACTATACCCATTACTTTATAATAAACTATAGCATTAGGATTAAGCAGAATGAACAGCTTAGCAAAAGCAGCAGTGCAAACCTCTCGCATGTGAGAACATAGAGCAGCCATCTTAACAATAGTGCGCAGATGCAACAGACTTCTCTTCACAACTGCGAGTACGTCATGTCACGTGAGTGTGACAGATGCATACGTAGTAGAAATTCCTGCATAGCAGCAGCCATTTTATTTGCAAGCGTATTAGGATTAGAAAACACATAAGCAAGCTTCTCTCAGATGCCCATGTCAAAGGGAAAAGAAGAAGAATTAGTAAGACGAACATGTTGATTATGCAGTTAAGGTTATTCGAGGCTCATGATACAAGCAAGTCGCTTTCCGTGCGAATGCTTGCTCCATCAATCCCCTCTTTGATGATATTTTATATCATCACAAATTAATGAAACAGATGCCAACTTCTCACATTTCACCCATTTCAATCTCTTCAAACTTTTTATTCCGCTTTTTCTCATTAATTTTGTTTGGATGAGAATTTTTCATCCTTTTTATAGATCTGACTATTCAACTCTTCTAATTCATGTTCTTCAGTATTTCGCTTAACTCCTCGCTGATTTACGGAATATTTCTTTTTATGTTTTCGACATTTGCAGCAAATTGTTATCCCTAAAACTAATAAACCTATTCCCGCCATTGGCATCAGTATTTTACTCACAAGACTTTTACCTAGATTAGAAAACCAACTACCTACAGAGGGGAGACCATCAGTCAGTCTCTTCCAGGCCCTATCAACCTCCAGTGGTTTAAGCTCTTTTTCCAAATTATTAATGTTTCTCATATACCTCTTAATTTCGACACTTTTGTCTGGTATGTAAGTGCAACAATGTTGCGCTTTCAACATTCTATAGACTCTGCCCTCTTTTGCCAATGACGTGTCAAGAGCAAGTTGATTCTGTAAAACCATAGATCTGATCGCAACCAATTCGGTATTGACCATCAGGAAACCTCCAGCAATGTTGGTTGATAACCGATCCACTACTGTCGACAATTTGCTAATTCTGTGTGTATTCAGAGCCACTCCCACTGTAGGTATCAATGCACTAAATATATCACCTATTATTTCTTCAACACTTTCTCTTTTGCTACGTACTAATCCATTAGTTTCTTCATTGCTTCCAGTGATTTTATCCACATGGTATATCTTTGGGATGACAATACCAAAATAACAGCTCCCATACCAATGGTCTGGTAATTTAAAATAAGCTTTGTTCCCACATATGTAATAAATTCCGGGAAACACAGGTTCTGACCCATCTTTGAAACCACAACCCCCAATTACCTTGTAATTGTGTTTACATTCACTGGAACCAATGAAGACATTGTTATAATAACTAGTCTTTTCTCTGTGAAGACAGTTTCCCCTTCTATTCGAAATCCAGCAAACATAGCAGCATTAGCTCCACCATTTGAGGTACTCCCTAAACTTTCGGCCCATTTAGGGGCTTTCTGATTCTTGTCATTTGCTTTTCTTTGGAAACTCTCTCTTCTTTTCTCTACCATGTTCAGAAATATCTTTTCTTTTCTGTGTAATAGACATGTTAAGTTATTCCTGTGTGCGTCATCTATATCTATTTTTCCTACAGTTAGAAAATATTCACTCATATAACATGCTACATCTCTAGTAGTATGAACAAGGTTTAGGTTTCTACGTATAGGAAGTTCAGAAAATATCACATCTAAGTTAGAATAATAATACTGTAAAGGTCCTCACTTGTAAAATAAGCTAGCTAAAACACTACAAGAAATTCCATATGCTAGTGGCAAGTGGTGGTACCTTACCCCCCTCAGCTACCGAAGTAGGCAGCTTCATACAGACATAGCAGTCTTCTATTTCCATTGCTTCTACATAATGTACTAACAGGTTTGCAAACACATTTAAATGAGTTCTGTTTTTGATTCTATTATAATGCAGTCCTTCCTCATCTGGTGCCTCTAAGTCTATTTTAGTCTGTCTAAGGCTAAGTGCTCTCTCTTGTGTATCTACTCTTTATGGTGTATCTCTCATTTGCAGCTCTTCTGTGTCCATTGTCAATTGCTTAGTAGGGTACAGATTTGTATCTTTACTCATCATGTAAGGAATAGCTATTGTTAGTCCGGATGTATGACGTTACAACGCATACATTTACATCGCATACCATTACAACGCAATTTTTACAACGCAGGATCTTTTACAACGCATGCCTTTACAACGCATGTCATTACATAGCAGATGCTATTACAACGCATGCCATTACAACGTAAGTATAGGTAAGTATATCTTTTTTTAAAAATTGTAATTAATTTAATTTAATTAATTTAATTTAATTAATTTAATGTATTTAGTCGTTTTTTAAAAAAATTGAACCCTAAAAATACCCCTGTACCCCTTAACCCAAACCTAACCCTGAACCCTAAAAATACCCCTGTACCCCAAAACACAAACTTAGCCCTGAACCCTAAAAATACCCCTGTACCCCATAACCCAAACCTAGCCCTGAACCCTAAAAATACCCCTGTACCCCAAAACCCAAACCTAGCCCTGAACCCTAAAAATACCCCTGTACCCCAAAACAGAAACCTAGCCCTGAACCCTAAAAATACCCCTGTATCCCAAAACCCAAACCTAGCCCTGAACCCTAAAAATACCCCTGTACCCCATAACCCAAACCTAGCCCTGAACCCTAAAAGTACCCCATAACCCAAACCTAGCCCTGAACCCTAAAAATACCCCTGTACCCCATAACCCAAACCTAGCCCTGAACCCTAAAAATACCCCTGTACCCCATAACCCAAACCTAGCCCTGAACCCTAAAAATACCCCTGTACCCCATAACCCAAACCTAGCCCTGAACCCTAAAAATACCCAAACACCCCAAAACATATACCTCAGTACCCCAAAACATATACTCATATACTCAAACTTATTTTTAAAAATTACTTAAATTAATATATTTAATTTATTTTATAAAAATACATAAATTAATATATTTAATTATTTTTAATATTAATTAAATTAATTAAATAAAGTTAAATAAAATACGAAATAAAATTATATACTTACGTTGTAAAGGCATGCGTTGTAATAGCATCTGCTATGTAATGTCATGCGTTGTAAAGGCATGCGATGTAATGGATCCTGCGTTGTAAAAGTAGCGTTGTAATGGAAGTGCGTTGTAAATGTTGCGTTGTAACGGGTGTTTCCCGTTAGTCCTATCCAAAGTATAAGTACTAATGCTTCACTATACAAACATACTTTGCAGCATGTTTTTAAACAATTTCTTTTTGGTCTTCCATTAACAGTAGAATCAGCCATTTTGTTTAAAGGAGTCTCAACCCCTCTTTGAAGCTTTTACACAGTCTTTACCCTGTGCAACCTTCAGGTGGGTCTCACTTCTTCGTCAGTCTGATCAGCAATCAATTCTTCATCATTTTCGTCACTTATCTCTAGATTCTCAAACTCTTCTAAAATGATGTAGGTCCACTCAGGGCCTTTGTACTTGTTATTCAGTCTTTTTAGACGTGGACTTCTTCTTCTGGGTTGTATCACAGGTGCATCAGTTTGGCTTGTTACTTCATCCACTTGTTCAGGTTCTTCATTAATTTTCTTTAAACGCAGTCTCAGTCTTTTGACATATCTAGGCCATTTGTCTCCTTTTCTGAGTCTTTTAATTGGCACTGTACCTTGGCCCTCTTCAAATGCTCTTTTATTTTCGTTCAGTTGTGGCACATCGATTTCAGTGTTTTCTTCTTCTTCCCTCTCTATCTGACTAGTTCCAGGTCTTATTTCTGTTTCTTCTGCCTGGTCACTAAGCTGGCCTTGTCCAGGAATCTATTGGATTTGACTTTTATCTGTTTCACTTTCTTCGCCTGAACACAATTGTCTAGTTCTGTCTGGTCCTGCTCAAGCTCTTCGAACCCTTGATTTTCTTCCGCTTGAGCTTCCGCCCTGATTTCTATCTGTCCCTTTTCAGATTCAGGAGTTCTGGGTGGAGTATCGATTACTTGATCTCTCCCTATCTGGTCCTCCTCAGTATCACTTTTTCCATGGATTTCGATGATCTGAGTATTTTTCTCTACACCTGTCTCATCCTCATTATCACTATGTCTGTCTAGATAGGTTTGGCTTCTTGTTCGAACAAATGCAGGTATGTCGATCACTGGAATCCAATCATCTTGACTGGTGCTCGGTTGTTCTTCTTCATCTACTTCAGGATCGATATCTTGGGTCCCTTCAGCTGCGCAACCTTCAGCCTCAGTTTCATCAGCTCCCGTCACCTTCTTCATGTGACTGACATGGATCCAGTGTGGAACTCCTGCACACTTTACAGCTGTGGTGGTAATCAGAATCACCTGACGGGGTTTACTCCACCTGGGTGTGAGGCAAGATTTTTGAGTATGTTTCTTAAGTACAACCCAATCACCTGGATTCAGATCATGAGCTGGAGTTGCTGGTCTGGCAACAGCGTCTTCCCCAACCTGACGAGAGATAGAACGCACATGGTCAGCCAGTTCTTTGCAGTATTCCAGTACTAAATCATCAGATATGTTTAGCAGTCTGTGTCCTGGTACCCATGCTTGCCGCATTGCTCTTCCCATCAGTATTTCATGGGGACTTAAGCCTGTGTTCAGGTCTGGAATACTTCTAAGTACCATCAGAACAAGTGACAGAGCAACTGGCCACTCCAATCGAGTTGACTCATACATCTTTCCCAATCTTGACTTGATAGTGCCATTCAATTGTTCTACCACTCCAGATGCTTGTGGGCGATATGCACAGTGCAGTTTTTGCTTAACACCTTGGCTGCTAGGTGTTTTCCCCTCCTGTGCTGATCTTGGATGATTCCCATTGATCATGACGAGCTCAGCTCGTCATCAGCACAGCTCAACCGTGCCTCATGACGAGCTGAGCTCGTCATGAGCATGGAAGGGGTTAATTTTGAATGCTTCACAAATTAGACTCATTATTTCACTGTTAAAATGTTTTCCTCTGTCTGATTCAATTGTTACTGGAAATACGAACCGTAGGATAAGCTCTCTAAGCAAAAGCTTAGCCATGGTGATGCTATCGTTCTTACGTGTGGGGTAAGCTTCCACCCATTTTGAAAACAGGCAGACAATGACAAGTACATATTTTAGTCCTCGACAAGGGGGCAACTGAATGAAATCAATCTACAATCAAATAAAAGGACCTTCTCCCTTCCCAATTTTTTCTGGCAATACCACTGTTTTCTTCCCTGGGTTCATTTGCTGACATATCAAACACCTCTGGCAGAGTGCCTCTGCTATGTTCCTGAATTTGGCATTAAACCATGTTCGTCTGAACAGACGTATCATAGCATCTCTTCCCAAATGTGAATCTCCATGAATTAACCTAGCCATAGGAGCAAGCAGACAGTTTGGTAACACTACTGTTTCGTCAAGGTAAACAATGACACCATCTTCAGCCCTTCTCTGACACACTAATTTCCTCCATTCTTCCTTTTCTTTAGGTTCTCCTGCATTCTGGAAATCTCTCACTTCATCCCATGTATCCACACCATCCAGTAACATAAGTTGGCAGCTGTTTCTGCCCACCTCAACCTTTTTGTTTACAGCCATTTTGTATTTTGCACAATGTTGGGCTAACTGGTCAGCATATCGATTACAAGCTGTCACTTTGTCATTGCCAGATTTGTGAGCAGCACACTTGACTACAGCCACTTCTTTTGCCAACTGGATTGCTTCCAGTAAATCTTTCCTATATTGACCATTTCTGATGGGGGTGCCTGCAGAAGTCAGAAACTCCCTTTGCATCCATAATTGGCCATAGTCATGCACAACCCCATAACCATATTGGCTGTCAGTGAATATGGTTACTTTCCAATTTTTCCCAAATTTACAGGCTTTTGCCAGGGCAACCAATTCGGCTACTTGTGCAGACTTGACTCCAGGTAAATAGGATGCTTCCACTGGACCTCCCAAAGTACAGACTGCGTAGGCAGCGCTTAAACCTCCTTCCTCATGTCTCATACATGAGCCATCAACAACAAAGAGCTCATAGTCTGAATCAATTAGAGGCTCCTCTCTTATGTCTCGTCGTGGTTTTGTACTGTATTCAGTCAGGTCAATGCAGTCATGTTCAACATCTTCCTTAAGTTCTGCACTATAGGATTTGGGCAGCAAGGTTGCTGAGTTTAAAATGTTGCACCTAGCAATGGTTACATTTCCTGCACCTACAAGGATTCTCTTGTACGTAGTCAGCTGACTAGATGTGAGATACTGAGTCTTAGTCTGGGTTAGCAAGATTACAACTGCATGTGGAACATACACAGTTACAGGATGTCCCATAATGATGGATTCACTCTGTTCAAGACTCATGCAAGTTGCAGCTACTGCTTTCAGACATCCGAGCAATGCAGCCGCCATTGGGTCTAATGTGGACGAAAAATATGCCACTGGGCGTCGCACTAGTCCATGAATCTGAGTCAAAACTGAAAGTGCACAATTATCTCGTGTGTCACAGAAAAGTGCACAATCTTTAGTATAGTCAGGCATTCCTAATGCTGGGGCTGTACACAGGCAGTCTCGTAAATTCAAAAAGGCAGTCATGCTTTCATCATCCCACTCTACTGGGTCTTTGACTCTTTTCTTTGTCATTTGTATCAGAGGTTTTGCAAGGACTGCGAATCCCACAATCCATTGCCTGCAATACCCTAAAACTCCAAGAATCATCCTGATCTCTTTTTGTGTTTTTGGCAAGTACATGTTTCTAATTATCCTAATTCTTTCTGTGGTATCCTTCCTGACACCTCTTTCTCTGATGTCCCAGATATTTCACTGAGGTAGCACAAAATTGCAATTTCTCTGAGGACACTTTATGTCTTCCTTCACCCAGGTGATTCAGTAATGCTATGGTATCGACCACACAGTCTTTTCGTGATTTGGAGGCAACTAAAAGGTCGTCTATGTACTGAACCAAGACTGACTGTCCAGGTAGTACTACCGACTCAAGGCACTTTTTCAAAATCCGGTTAAAAATTGAGGGGCTTTTTGTGTACCCCTGAGGGACACAATTCCAGACATAGACATGACTGTTGAATTCAAATGAGAAAATAAATTTGTTATCTGGGTGCAATGGAATTGAGAAAAATGTGTGGCATAGGTCAATGACAGTAAACCATCCAGCTTCCCACGGAATCTGATACAGAATCACTGCAGGATTTGTGACAACTGGACAGCAAGGAACAACGATCTTATTAACCTTTCCACAGTCTTGTACGACCCTGTACTTGTCACTCGGTTTCTTTATACCACTTATGGGAGAGTTACTTGGACTGCTCATTACCTCTTGCAAAATGCCTGCTTCCACCAAACACTTGATTTCTATTGCAACGCCTGCCTTTATTTCTGCATTCATTCTGCATTGTCGAGTATTTGGGTAGACTGCGTCTTCTTTTATGGTCACTTTTATTGGGTAAACATTTGCCATTAATCCTACATCTTTTCCAGTAAAGTCCCATACCTCTGGTTTTACCGTCTGTTGTAGTTCTTCTGGTAAGTCTTTTATTGTCATTCTTGCAATTTCTGTTTCTGGTCTTGCTAACATTATTTTGTAAATTCCGTCTTTGTCTGGGGTTTGAATTTCAACGCCATTTGGAGTGCAAAAGATGGTGCAATTCATTTTGAACAACAAATCTTGTCCTAGAAAGTTTACAGGACTTGAGTCACAGACTACAAATCTATGCATTTCTTTAAAATTCCCTATTTGTTCTGTGACTGGGGTACTAATTTGTTTATTAGAAACACCCACTTCCTGGATTGCTTCTCCCGAGAGGGGTAGGTTTGGAACGTCTGCTGTTTTCACATTAGAACGGGTAGCACCAGTGTCCAACAGGAAGGTGACATCATTTCCTTCAACCTTTCCTTCAATGTATGGCCCTGACAGGTCTACCGGCAAGGAGGCGCCAAGCATGCACTCCTTGTCCTCCCCCCTCAGGCACCTTCAGTAAGGTTCTTCACAAAGGAATGTGTCATTCAAAAGAAATTGTGAGGTTGATGCATCTATCTTTTCCCTTCCTTGCCAATTCTCTACATTCTGTTGTGCTTTGCTCCTATAATTTGGCATAGGCGCCGGGGGTATCTGGTTCTGTATTACCTGCTGCTGGGTCTTCCGTGGCACCTCAGGCTGCGCCTGTGAATTTAAATCATTATTTTGCACATTACCACTCTGCGCAGCCTTACACTCGTCTTTCCAGTGTCCCAACTTGCCACATCCGTGACAGGGGAACTTTTTTTTCGTATCTTCCCTATTGAATTTTCCCCTGGGCCTTCCCCCACTTCCATCTCCCTTATTCTGATTACTGCCCATTTGATTTAACTGTTCTTGTTGCTCTGCTAATTTTACTTGTGCCCACATGACTTTCTCTTTTAACTCTTTTCGCTTATTTTCTAGCTCATCTTCACAATATTTTGCATATTTTAGGACCTCATCTATGGGCTTAGCTTGCCAACAAATCTTATTGTCTTTAATCCATTGTGAAATTTCTGGTCTCAATCCTAGCACAAATCGATAAATGAAATGTGTCATAACTTTCATGTCAATGTTGTCTAGTCCACTATATTGTTTAAAGGTCTGTAGTAGACGTTCATAATATGAATGCACTGATTCGTCTTTATTCTGAGGGGTTCTATCTATTTTCATCCAGTCTTTCTCTTTTGCAGGCACCTTTCTTTTTAGGTAAAGTATTATCTGATTGTATTTTTTCATTACATCCTCGGAAGGTGCCCCTGTCTTCGGGTCTCTTGGGTACTCATCACTAGGCCAATCTACAGCAATTTTGCATTCTGTCCATAAATATACGGGGACTACAGTGTCAAATAAGCCATCTAAGTCATTCAAAAGACACTTTGACACTTTTACAAATCTCTCGACCTGTCTGTACCACGCTACAGGTTTTTCTCGAAGTTTTGGGAAATCATTCGTAAATGACAAAATATCCTGTGTGGACCATGGAACATGCACATAGCCTCCACCTGGTACCTCTCTCATGGGACACAATGTGTCTACCTTTTCTGCTTCACTTAAAACATATTCTGAAGTCATTTGTCTTGATCGAATTTCTTCCTTTTTCTTTGCCCATCTTGCTTTCCATTTCTCTAGTTCTCCCCATTTCTGCATTAATGTCATCAGCTCTGTTATCTGCACCTTTTTCCCTTATACATTCATGTTTTCTAAGTCTTTGTCAGAGAATTCTACTCAATAGGGTTTCTGCAATACTTTAGATTTCCCGATGTCAATTCCCATGCTAGCTGCAGTGTCCATTAATTTCTCATGAAACACCTTTGTATTTCTAGTAATACATTTACAAATAAACAGTAATTCATCTTCACTAAGGGTATTTAATCTCTCCAATCCCACATTCCCAGTCATCATTTCTTCTATTTCAATCCTCAATTTGTATATATCTAGTGGCTTAGGCAGTGTCTTTGGTCTCTCTATTTCTCGTGTCTATTTGTCTATTTCTTTAGTAGTAACTACAGTGGCACTTCTTGTACCCAATTAAGTCTCTATCTGTACTTCCCTTGAGGTTGTAGGTGTGGTTTTTCTCATTGAACCACCTTCAGGTTCCCTTCTTGGTAAATCCATTAAGGATATCACTGATTCGCATTCGCTTGCCTGATCATCTATTATCAGTGAATCTTTTCTTGGCTGTACTACTGATGCAGATATACCTGGAGCTTTTGGACTAGCTTGCTTATCTCCGTACAAAAGAGCAACTGGGCCAATAGTTACTGGAATTGTCAAGGCCTCGGGACTTGTGTTTAATTGGGAAATTTTCTGAATTAATTCACTTCTCTGTTTACTTAAAGCTTCTCTTTCTTTTTCTTGTAATACCCTTTCAATGGAGGTCTCATGTATCACTTGTGGAATTAAAGGGGGCTTTAGAAACGGGGCAGTTGCGTTTGCTGTACTCGACTCCTCATTATAAGGTGGTTTAAAAAACGTGTTATTCGGATTCAATGTTCTTGTTTCCTCATTATAAGGTGGTGGATTTTTCATTAATAAATCCTCCAGGTAATCATCGTCTGAATCACCACGAGTCATTAAGGGCCAGATGTAGGACAAACACTGGTTGGCAATGGCCGATTTCGGCCGTTTCCGACCGGTATTTGGTGTTTGACATGTAGGGGCCTTTAAATTGACAGAATCGGTAAATTTACCGATTCGGTAAATTTACCGAATTGGTAAATCTATATGTAGGTGGTACTAAAAACAGTGCCACAGGCCCTTAAGAATTAGTTATTTAACACCAAATACTATTTGATGGAAAATAACGAATTCCTGTGTACATGCACATCTGTGCATGTACACCTGTGCCATGTGACACACATACATGCCCTTAGGGCAAGCCAGAATCAGGGGTGCAACTTGGTGTCAAAGTGACACCCTGTTCCCCTTGACAATTCGGTAATTTTACCGATTCGGTGATTACCGAATCAGTATTTGCCATTGATTCTATGGGCCTCAGGCCCATAGGAATCAATGGCAAATTCCGATTCGGTAATTACCACTACCGGTGTTTTAATTGCCATACTAATTCCTATACCATTTACTTATCAATCCTTGTCACTAGATACCTAAGACCACAATGAATCAGGGAGTTAAATTAAAGTAAGGCACTCAAAAAATACTAAAACATTTGCATTTGTATAATAACCGCAGACTCGGGGTAGGTTTAAACTCTTTATCTAATCATCATCAAAAGTCATCAGCTACAAATTAAAAGCGATTAAACTATCAATAACCAAGATTAGAAACAGTGTATAGCTATGTAAAAGATAGATTATGCCAACCATTTAGCAAACTTGAAATAAAGGGAAGGTAAGAACAGGGAACATGCTATTTTGAGAAACAGGCTTTAGCAACTTGACTAAAGGAGGTTACAGAAAGGGCACATCCTAGACCCAAGAACTTTCGCAATTATTGGCAGTTTGGAAAAAAAGAACACAAACGGCTTCTTCATTCGGTCTGTTGCTAAGGGCGACTATGTCGGAGACGGGAGAGTGAATCCTGTCTCCCGTATTTGGTCGACAGGCGTGGTCGATGGAACCCCATCAGAGGGAAACGATCCTCACATTCAAGGATCTCCGACATAGTCGCCCTTAGCAACAGACCGAATGAAGAAGCCGTCTGAACTCCAATTAAAATGATGACCGCCTATTTGGAAGATTCTCAAGTTACCAGTCACACCCGCTAGCGGACATCGCAACACAGGAGAGCGTATCGGTTTCTCCGTTATTGGAAGACTGAACCTGCCAACCGTCCTTGAACGCTACCAGCCTCCGATTTTATATTCGTGGGAAAACGCCAATTAAATAATACTCTACTTTGGGAGAAATCAAAATATATTTTAAAGTCCTTCACCTGGTTATCAAGCCTTTCTGCGCCATTATCTGATGGAATAATTCCAAGACCATAGAGATTTTATATTTATGTCTTGCCCAGTGTACTACCTTTAGCCCTGACGAAGGTGTGGCCTCATTGGCCGGTCACCGAAACGCGCGTCGGCTTGCACTTCCAGGAATACGGTTTTTGTCCTAAATACATCAGGACCCGTATTAACAGTCATCTGCCTGGAGGAACATCCCGATCTTTACAACATATTGGTCATCTATGTGTTGCTTACGCCAGGAATTAAGAATGAATGGAAGAATGAAAGTTGTATGACTGAATATAGGGTAGAGTGAGAGAATGTACAGAAGATAATGTGTCTGAAGTATGGTTGTTACTGGGCAGGTTTGAATGTGATTAATCCCTTGTTTTTTCTTATTGTTCTTTACTAGTCTATATGTTTTTGTTATGTTTCTTACGCATTATGTAGCTTGTAAGCACTGCTCTATTTTTATATGTCTTTTGATATCTCTATTCTAAAAAATGAAAAAAACATATTTAAAGAAAATAAAATAATATATCCTGAATATGCTCTGTTGGGTCTTTCTGGTTTGACCCTGTGTATGTAGTGCGCTGTTCCAACTCCCAGGTTAATCACCCCTTCCTTGATCAGTTTGGGACCCTCCGGTTAGGGCCCATATACCAAAAGGCAGGGTACAGTCTCTTGTTCTATTGACAGTTGTTTTTCCCCCCTTTTGACCTGCCTACATCAGTTAGTTACCCGCGGGAAACCCCCTTCTATTGCTTATTCGCACTCTATAGTGGTCAGCCTGAAATTGTGACTTTGTCCCAGTCCAGCACAACCAATCCAATACAAACAAGCTTTATTTGACATGTTAGTCATAAAAGCATCATACAAAACGTATCACATAATACAGAATGTATATGGTTTAAAAAACTAGTTCAAAAGCCTGTTTGATCAATATGGATTACAAATATGAATAATAAATACCATTAAAATAGCGTAAAACCTTTTAAAAGAAACGACAACCTTTTCTTAAATTCATTGCCATAAAACATAATCCTTCTGAGAAGCTGAGCCTATTGTCTACAGAGCATAGTAAGGGGCATATGTAGGTAATTTCCATTTTGCGATTCCCAAATAGCGATTTTTAAGGAATCGCTATTTGAGAATAGCAAAATGGAATGTCGGTAATAATTCGCAATTTTTTTGAAAATCTCTAACATTTCTTAATTGCGATTTGCAAATTGCGAATCAGTGTCCCATTCATTCCTATGGGCTAAAAGGCCCATGGTAATGAATGGGGATACATTCTCAAATTGCGATTTTCTATGAGAAAATCGCAATTTGAGAATCGCAATTCCAAGAGTGCCAGGTTGTCCAAAGGACACCTGTGCACCCCTGGAATGGGCCTCGAAGTACATGTGGTGCACATACATTGCCATAAGGGCATGACTGTGTGCCACATGGCACTTTCAATTTAAAAAGAAAATCATTTTGAAAGAAAATCGCAATATACCATCTACTTGGAGTAGGTGGTATTGCGATTCCTTAAATGCTTGAGCAAAATAAGGAATCGCAATTTTTGCGATTCCTTATTTTGCTAATATGCACCTACATACCAAAGCACCATTTGCAATTCGCAAATGCCTACCTACATATGCCCCTAAATCATTTCCTTCCCTTCTTAATACATGTGCAAATAAGCAATTATAAATGCTCTGTTGTTATACAGCAAGTGAATGAGATACATACAAAGTAATTGTGTTAGAAGGAAATTTGCTATTGTGTTTCAACCTTGCTATTGTGTTTTGTCCTTACTGAGGGCATTGTTGTGAAATTCACTGTTTTTTCAGAGTGTATATGTTCATACTATCTATTCCCTGTGGTTCGCTTTAGTATTGATCACTTAATTGTTGTTTGCAGTAGAACAAACAAATTTACAGAAAATGTAAGTCACTTAAATTAACCACGTGCCCTCTTTGCAGCCAAACTATATAGTCATATGCAGCAGTTATTTTTGCATGCATCTTTTAGGTCATTTGTCGCAAGCTAGCACTCACTTGTTTTCTTGTTGAAAACTTTAGGAAATGTTTTTTGTGAATTTGAAAAATAAAAAAATAAAAGGACTATATACTTTGATAAACTCAAGTTGATTGTTGATTATAGCCCTGGTCTGCTCCGGTGTGTGCTTACTAGTATCAGGACCCTCTTGTAGGGCCTTATTGAAATTACTGGGCAGGTATTTTCTTGTTGTTGGTTGCCTTCACAGCCCCACTTACACCTGAATAGCCTGTGTCCTGCTTCCACACAATGGGCTGCATACTCCCTGTAGTTAATCTGGGGCCAAGAGTAGAGAGGGAGGATGCCCAGGGAGTTCAAAGGGAAACCTCTGGACGCTTCTCTCCCACGTCAAAGGCATAACTGGGTATAAATACTGGATCTCAAACCCCACCACTTCCGTACACTTCTGGACCTTTGGATACTGTGCCAGGAAGGAGGACTGTTGTGCTGCTGAAAGATGGACATTCTGCTCGACTGCACTCTGCTGGACTCCTGCTTTGCTGTGCTGAACTTCTGGCTGCTGCCCGCTTGCCTGGGTGAGAAGGGCTGGACCTTAATCTCTTGAACCCAGAACCCAGTGTGACTCTAAGTGTTAGCTGGCTGGCCTCTTGATCAGAAGCCTCAGGGACATAACAGGTTTCCAACAACCTTGCATCTTCACCTCAACTCTGCCACCTTTGAGCCTACTCTGCCAAGTGATGATGCCTCAGTTCTGGACCCTTGGACAATGGCTTAAGATACTTTACCAGCCTTTGTGTATCTAGCGGAACTCATTTTCTCTGCTCCACAGGCCAACCCCGAGCAGAATCAACGGATCTCTGCTGCTGTATCGATTCTTCACATTGCAGAGATGAGCATCGCTGTAGCAGCCCACATCGCCTTTAAACCCACTGCTGCACCACGGCACATGCCTCCACAACCCTCAATGAAGGCAGCCTAGACACCGGACACCACATTGCAGCATTGCAGCCTCGCAGCTCTTCTGCACGCCACATCTCTGACGCTGGACTTTGTATTGCAAGCCCTGTTGACTGGATCTTCCATGATGCTGCAAAAGGCCCTCGCACTGCAGCCTTGCTGCCTCTCACAACCAAGGCATTGCTATGGCTGCACAACACATCTTCATCGCCGATCCATGCAAAGCTCTGCAAACCAGGAATTAAGGTACTTTTGTTCAGCTGGACTAACTGGGTTCCTGTAGCTGGCTCGCACTCTATAGTGGTCAGCCTGAAATTGTGACTTTGTCCCAGTCCTGCACAACCAATCCAATCCAAACAAGCTTTATTTGACATGTTAGTCATAAAAGCATCATACAAAACTTATCATATAATACAGAATGTATATGGTTTAAAAAACTAGTTCAAAAGCCTGTTTGATCAATATGGATTAAAAATATGAATAATAAATACCATTAAAATAGCTTAAAACCTTTTAAAAGAAACGACAACCTTTTCTTAAATTCATTGCCATAAAACATAATCCATCTGAGAAGCTGAGCCCACTGTCTACAGAGCATAGTAAGGGGCAAATGTAGGTAATTTCCATTTTGCGTTTCCCAAATAGCGAATTTTAAGGAATCGCTATTTGAGAATAGCGAAATGGAATGTAGGTAATAATTCGCAATTTTTTTGCAAATCTCTAACATTCCTTAATTGCGATTTGCAAATTGCGAATCAGTGTCCCGTTCATTCCTATGGGCTAAAAGGCCCATAGGAATGAATGGGGATACATTCTCAAATTGCTATTTTCTATGAGAAAATGGCAATTTGAGATTCGCAATTCCAAGAGTGCCAGGGTGTCCAAGGACACCTGTTGCACCCCTGGAATGTGCCTCGAAGTACATGTGGTGCACATACATGCCCTAAGGGAATGTCTGTGCGCCACATGGCACTTTCAATTTAAAAAAAAAAAGCATTTTGAAAGGAAATCGCAAAATACCATCTACTTGGAGTAGGTGGTATTTTGCGATTCCTTAAGCCACAATCGCATTTTTAAATTCTCTCCTACATAGCATTTAAGGAATCGTAAAATTGCGATTCCTTAAATGCTTGAGCAAAATAAGGAATCGCAATTTTTGCGATTCCTTATTTTGCTAATATGCACCTACATACCAAAGCACTGTTTGCAATTCGCAAACGCCTGCCTACATATATCCCTAAATCATTGACTTCCCTTCTTAATATATGTGAAAATGAGCAATTATAAATGCTCCGTTGTTATACAGCAAGTGAATGAGATACATACAAAGTAATTGTGTTAGAAGGAAATTTGCTATTGTGTTTCAACCTTGCTATTGTGTTTTGTCCTTACTGAGGGCATTGTTGTGAAATTCACTGTTTTTTCAGAGTGTATATGTTCATACTATCTATTCCCTGTGGTTCGCTTTAGTATTGATCACTTAATTGTTGTTTGCAGTAGAACAAACAAATTTACAGAAAATGTAAGTCACTTAAATTAACCACGTGCCCTCTTTGCAGCCAAACTATATAGTCATATGCAGCAGTTATTTTTGCATGCATCTTTTAGGTCATTTGTCGCAAGCTAGCACTCACTTGCAGACATATACGTTCGCATCCTTAACTAGTTTCCCACATAGTCATTTACGGGGTTTGTAGTCCTTGCACACCATTCACATATGCTTTCAGTCCTGAAGGATGGCCTATGAGTCAGACATCATATCTTCTGAAAATAAGATGCATACAATATACAACGTTAATGCTTATAACTCTCTAGGGCCACAAATAATAAATCTATTGCCAAATACTAGTCTGTAACACAACCTTTCCTTTTAAAAGGCGATGAAATACCGCGTCTTGTTTCCTCGCTGTAACACCAGAACCTTAAATGCACCGAGAGAGGATAATATCTCGCATCTATTGATCACCAAAGAGGCAACCAATCTGAATTCAACCAAAAAAGTAAATATTGGATGCTCCTTATCACTGGAAAAATGTCAAGCACAGACACAGACAGGAACAAATTGCTCACTGATTTCCCTTGCTTCTGCTTTACTGTTCAAAGCTGTTTGGAAAGGTTTCAATATCAGATAAGACACAAATGCCTTTGAAAAAACACATGTGAAAAATAAACTTGCTACTGCAGAAGCTACAGTATAGGAAATGAAAACATACAAGAAAATGCATTCTAATCTCTCACCACACATTCCATTAGTCACCTTCAAGTCTGTCTGATGGGAGGATTGATAGCTCAGCGCCACAGGCAGTCTTCCAGAAAGAGAACAGCAGGAAATGTCTTCTCAGTGAGTAAATTCATAATTTGAAGCCAAGCAAGATAATTGAGATACATAAGTGGCATTCTGAACTTACTTAGAGCGTCTTGAATGTGAGAAGTATTGTGAGTGGACACGAGTTGCAGTAAGTCCTATGTATGTGCACAGCTAAATGCCGTTCCTCTATGTACCATACATACATTTTGTGACTCAAATTGATTGTTCTGTACAATGTAATGCAGTAAGGGGGCACATAGAAAAAGGAACGCCTTGGCGCTTCTAGTGCACCCTGGACCTGTTAATCTGAAGCACTCGGATAGCATTAATGGAATTCAGCATATTATCCAGCTAACGCCATGGCTTCTAGGCATCCCACTGTCAGACGCAACCACATTCTGTGAACGCTTGAGTGTCATTGGTAAAGTGCAGAGGGTAAGCGGGTTATGTGACAAGATCCAGAACGGCAGCATTGTCTTGATGGATAGCTAGCATACTTTTGCTGAGATGACAAAGCCAAAGTTTCCCACACTCATGCTCAATCAATCTTTTCTCTTGATGCAACTTGAGTTAGACATTGGGGGTGGGATTAGAGGAACGGGATTGGTAAATGGGCAAAACAATTGGCATATTTAGCCCTACACCTTTCTTGTTGGGTAATCTTCAGTGTTGAGTTTGGGAGGAAACTATTATCTCACAAGCGTTGACTCCTCTGTCTCTTCCGGTATTCAGACAGAATATCGAGTTGGAAATTTTGACTTACACAAATATCGAGTTGGTAATATCATGCCACAGAAATATCGACAGCAAGAATATAGCATTTAAGGTAAGAAATATTTTTTAAAAATACATAGAAGATAATATTAGCGCATGCTAAAATATAGTACTTTAAAACATCGATTTTTTAATTAGTGTTATGTATTTTAGTTTATATTTTAAATGTACGTGATGTATGTTTTTTGTATATGTATTGTTTATGTTTTTTAATATATGTGTTACATTTTTAGTAGTTATCAATTTTATTTTAAATACATTTTCCGTTTTTTAGTTCCATAGCAGGTTGTGGGTTAATAGGGGAATAGGGTGGGAAGTAATTTATTGTAATGAATTATTGATTATTTTTTATTTATTAATATTTATTTAATTGAGATTTTATATTGGTAATTGTGGGAGTTAATTTATTTGTCATTAATTATTCATTGGTTGTTAATTAATTAATTTGTTAATTAATTATGGTAATTGTGTAATTTGTTTAGTTGCACGTTGTGGGGTTTATAGGGGTAAAGGTTGGGAATTAATTTGTCTTTAATTATATTAATAATTAGTTGTTCATTAATATTGATTAATTAACTGATATTTAATTAGGGGAATTGTTAATATTTTTTGTATGTGGGTTTTAATTTTATAGGGGTAAAATGTGGAGAGTAAATTACTTTTACCTCCTTTATAATTAGTTGTTACATACTATTAGTTTTTAAATTGGATTTAAGTTGTAATTGGTAATTCATTATTGTACAGTTTCATTTTAGCTGTCGTTTGTGGGGATTATAGGAGTAAAGTGTGGGAAGTTTATTAATTTTAATGAGTTTTAATTTGATATTTCAATAATAATATTTCTTTAATTGGTAATTAATCATGTTAAATATGTAAGTACATTTTCTTTTTTTATTTAGATGTGGGTTGTAAATTGTGTGGTGTTATAGGGTAGTAAATAAAAAAAGTACATTTATGTGATAATTAATGTATTTATTTCTAAATAATTTCTAATTAAAAATATTTATTTGGAAAAATATTTTTTTTATTTATTTAATATAATATTTGTAGGTATTTGTCATATGCATTAACCATTATATGTTTTTGTTTTTTAAATTGTAAAATTAAATATATTTGTATTTTAATTCTTAACATATTTATATATGTTTTCATTTTTTTTGCTTTTTAAATATTTTTGTTGTCAATAATTTGTTTGTTTTGAATTTTGAACTGAGTGAGAATATTAATTGTTATTCCTCAGCAATTCAACATGTTCCCTACTTTTGCACTGACTGGAGTGGGAATAGTCATTTTTACCCCTCCCCTATCCAATACTTTCCCTACTGTTGCACTCACTGGATTGGGAATAGTAATTTTTACCCCTCCGCTATCCAACACTTTCCCTATTGTTGCACTCACTGGAGTGGGATTAGTATTTTTACCCCTCTGCTATCTAACACTTTCCCTACTGTTGCACTGACTGGAGTGGGAATAGTACATTTTATCCCTCCGCTACCCAACACTTTCCCTACTGTTGCACTCAGTGGAGTGGGACTAGTAAGTTTTACCCCTCCGCTTTCCAACACTTTCCCTACTGTTGCACTCACTGGAGTGGGAATATTAATTTTAACCTGTGCGCTATCCAACACTTTCCCTACTGCAACACTCACTGGAGTGGGAATAGTAATTTTTACCCCTCCTCTATCCAACACTTTAACTACTGTTGCACTGACTAGAGTGGTACATTTAAGTTTAAAGATTTTTAAATAGTTTAATGTTTTAATTTATAATAAAAACATTTTTTAAATAGATTTTATGTTAATGGTACATATTTATATATATATATTTGTACATTTTTAAATAATTTTAAAATGCTAAAATAAATTAAAATTAATAGGTAATTGTTTTAATATATATATATATTTTGATTATAATGTGTGTGTGTTTAACTTTTTTGAAATTACGTTTATTTGTTATATTTGTTAAAATGTGTATTACATCTACTTTATTTTTTTTAAATACATTTTCTTATTTAATATTTTTAATATTTATTATTGCCCCAGTATTGGAACTTTCATAGATTCCCATGCTTTGTATCATTCCCCGTCGTCGGAATGGGAGTCTCGGTAGTAAAAAATACCATAGTAGCAGGTACAAAAGAGAAAGGAAAGGCCTAGGCCTCATTCCCTTTTGTAGCATATCAGCCTCTTTTTGTAAAAGAGACCAAACTCTAGGCATCAGCCAATCAGAAGAGCCTCACCCCTGGAACCTTCCTGAAGGAACCTCAGAGCCTCAGATTTTCTACCGCACGTTGTGCTAGGGAGTCTCCATTGAGCTCTGCTCTATTTTCAACTCTTTCTAGTAGATTTCTACAGCTTTTTCTTCAGGATTTCTTCAGTTTACTTCAGAGATCTCTCCTTTTCATCAGGATGTCTGAAGTTGAGAAAAAGAAAGCCCTTTTCAAGCCCTGTTCCACCTGTGGAAAGAAAAGGCTGTTTGTGGAGGACAAACACAAGGATTGCATTTACTGCCTTTACCCGGATCACAAGGCAGAGGACTGCAAGATTTGCCGCACTCTCTCCACCAAGACCTTGAGAGATCGTGCTGGAAGACTGCTTACATGGCTACAGAGGCAGAAGGAGAGGAAACATTGAGTTTCCAGTGATGAGGAGGAATCGTCTTCATTTGCTTCCTCAAAAAGGTCAGTGAAAAGGGGTAGAGATTCCCCATCTTCCTCTGTTGGGCGCCCCTCAAAGGTTTCAAAAAAGACCCCCAGAGAGTCTGATGGCTGGGGTTCAGGAAGTTCCCCCCACCGCAGTGGGAAGGATAAGGCAGAACTGGTTTCGCCTCCTAAGAGTGAGAAGACAGACCCAGCCTTCAAAAAACCCTCCTCACATTCTTCAGAGAGGAGTTCCAAGTCCTCTACGACGAAGACATCGTCAACGGTGGTTCCGTCGATGAAGAAAATGAAGCCCAATATCCAATTGATCCCGTCGACGGGCTCGTCGGCGGGAGAATCGTCGACGAAAGCTGCGTCTTCGTCGTCGAAGAAGGTGTCGTCGACGGCAGCGTCGACAGAGGGTGTACCGACGACATCGTCGACGAAGACGTCGTCTACGGCTTCTTAAACATCGTCGACGAGGAAACCATCATCGTCGACGACAGTGACGACGACGGCGTCGACGACGGTATCGGCGACGGTGGTGTCGTCGACGAGTGCATCGACGACGACGACAATATCTACAACGTCGGTGGGCTCGTCGAAGGTGGCGTCGACGACGACATCTGTAACTCCAATATCGTCGACGAGGATATCTCCTGCGTCGACGGAACCTTCGACGATTCTGGCTACGGAGAGACAAGGGACGGTTTCTTTGACGAGAATCACTCCTGAGATGACATCCCCGAGAAGGGTGACCTCTTTACCGCCAACTATGTTGTTGGACCAGGAAGACTCTGAGGGAGACGGACAGGATGCTTTTGAATATGCCAATAGCCCGTCTCAGCTCCTAATCAAGAGTCAAGAGACAGATTCAGAAGGGGCATATGACCAAGGGGAAGGAGAATATCATCAAATGGCCCACTCTAGGAGCTATGAGCCACAAGAGATGGTTTTGGTTCCTACAACATTCCTGTATGACCTCCACAAGATGCTGCAGGACTATAAGTCAAAAGCAGAAAGACCAACACCATGTAGGTCTGCTCCTTGGACACCAGTGAGGAACCAATCATCTGTAGTCCCTCCGGTACTTCCGATACAAACGCCACCTCAACCTCAGCGGCCGATGCCTCAGGCTACGTCAGAGCCAGCCGATGATCCGGATGGGGATGATGATGATGATGATTCATCCGATGGTAACCGAGAATCGGATAATGACGGGGATGAATATAATGACTACGTCATCCCAGACCAAGCTTCGCCTCATCAAGACTTGGGAGATTCACCTCCTGCTGACATCGGCAGTTTTCACCAGCTGATGGAACGTGCAGCTGGGAGATTTAAACTGGTAATGCCCGCTCAAACCACTGACTGTTTCTTATATGATTTCAAAGAAACATACCGCAAGACAAGAAGGTCGATTCCAATTGTGGATCATTTGTGGGAGGAAGGTTTGAAAGCTATGAAAAACCCAGCGACGGTGGTCCCTGTGCTACCGCGTCTGGATAAAAAGTATAAAGCACCAGATGATGGACCTTCAGCGCTAACGGGCCATCCAAAACCTGACTCTGTCATCTCACAGGCAGCACAGAGGAAGTCACGGAACCCCTCTGCTCCCTTAACGACCCCTCCTGACAAGGATGGACGACGACTTGATAACACGGGCAAGCGGTTTTCATCGATAGCTAGCCTGCTAGTATGTGCCGCTAATGCTTTGGCAATATTAGGACGATATGATCGCCAATTATGGTGTGATATTGCTCCATATCTAGAACAACTTCCACCGGAGTCAGTGACGGAAGCAAAGAAAACTTTACAAGAGGGTGAGGCGGTCTCTATGGAAATTATAGACTGTGCCATGGACATTGCCACAACGTCCTTTCGGGCATTGGCAGGAGCGGCAGTGTTAAGACGCCAAGGGTAGCTGAAGGCAACTTGGTTTAGACCGGAAATTCAAAACAAGGTCCTTGATCTGCCCTTCGATGGCGAGGCCCTATTCGGGAAATTGATAGATGATACTCTTCAAGAGATCAAAAAGGACACAGAAACAGCCAGGTCGCTAGGAACCCTCCAGTATCGCAAAACTCCTTTCAGAGGTGCAAGAGGCAGAGGAGGTGGTTATAGAGGTTCATACCAACAACAGCAGCAACGCTATTCTTCAAACAGCTCAGGATACCAGCAAAACCGCCAGTCATACCAGCAAAGACAGGGCCAATCTTCGGGTTACTCAAGGCCTTACAACAAGGGCAAGCAGGCTGCCCGTGGACGGGACACGTCCAAGCGCCAATAGCGGCCTCCTGGCTCTGCCTACTGTTCCCTCCTCATAGAGATCATCAGTTGGAGGCAGGGTGTCAAAATTCCTTCAGAATTGGTCCAAAATAACATCAGACCGTTGGGTGCTCAACATCATAAAACGAGGACATACTTTGGAATTTATGGAAGTCCCTCCACCCAGGCCCCCGGCAGCCATTCCATCGAAACATCTGCGCCTCCTAAGGCTCGAGGTACAACAAATGCTCCGCAAGGGGGCGATAGAGCCGGTCCCCTCCAAACAACAGGGCCAAGGTTTCTATTCCAGGTTCTTCCTGGTGAGAAAGACGCTGGAAAAATGGCGCCCCATCCTGGACCTCAGGGAGCTAAATACCTATCTCGTCTCCCTATCCTTCCAGATGGTATCCCTACAGGACATATTGAAGATGGTCAGCCCGGGGGATTTCATGGCCACGCTCGATCTGGAGGACGCGTACTTCCATGTCCCGATTCACCCAGCACACAGAAGGTTCCTACGCTTCACAGTAGCCAAGAGCCATTTTCAGTTCAGAGTTCTGCCGTTCGGTCTTCGCTCTGCCCCAAGGATTTTTACGAAGGTGCTGGCACCGGTGGCAGCATTTCTGTGAAAGAACCACTTCCAGGTCTTCCCTTATCTGGACGATTGGTTACTGAAGGCCCCGTCCAGAAGATTAGTGCAGGACGCTGTGCAGGCTTGCACCAATCTGTTCCAGAATCTGGGGCTTACTTTGAACAGAGAAAAATCCACGCTGATGCCCTCAAGAAGAGCACGGTTCCTAGGAGCAGTATTAGATTCAAGGCTCTCGAGGGCGTTTCCTACTCAAGAGAGGATTGCAAAACTTCAACGGTTGGCAGGAAACCTTCGGGGAAAAAGGTGTCTTTCTGTATGCAGCTACAAGTCGCTGCTAGGAGTGATGTCATCATGTATTCCCTTAATTCCACACTGCAGACTGCGGATGCGTCCCCTGCAGGAACAACTGGACCTCCAATGGAAACAAGTGCACGGCTCGTTCGAGGACAAGGTGGTTGTCACTCAAGAGATGAAAGAAGCAGTGATTTGGTGGTCACATCAAGACAATTTGTGCCAAGGTCTATCCTTCGCAAGCGTACCATCGCCTCAGATACTAACGACGGATGCGTCATTGGAGGGATGGGGAGCAGTGATGCAGGATCTGCAGGTCAGCGGCCATTGGTCTCCTCGCGAACAAAAACTGCATATCAATCTGTTGGAGCTGAGAGCGATCAGGCTAGCTCTTCAAGCCTTTCTTCCGCGACTCCAGGGTTCACAAGTGCTCATCAGGACGGACAACACCACAGCTATGCATTATGTGAACAAAGAAGGAGGGACGAGATCACTCCTCCTGTCGCGAGAAGCTCAACAGATATGGGAATGGTCAATTCTTCAGAGAATTTCACTAAAGGCGGAGCACTTACCAGGAGTGCTGAACGAAGGCGCCGACAGACTGAGCAGGTTATCCTCAGTCAGTCACGAGTGGGAACTAAAACAGCAGGTTCTGGATCTCCTATTTCAGACATGGGGCACACCGGAGGTGGACCTATTTGTCACGCCGACCAACAAAAAATGCCGGTCATACGCCAGCAGGTTCCACCATCAAGGCTCATTGGGCAATGCCCTGTCGATAGCCTGGACGGGGAGGTTTCTTTATGCGTTTCCACCAATTCCCCTGATTCCACGCCTCATCAGGAAGATGAAGACAGAACCATGCAAACTAATCGTAATAGCTCCAGCATGGCCGAGACAATTTTGGTATACAGAACTACATCTGCTGTTGCTAGTTACTCCATTGCTGCTGGAGGAGGTTCCGGATCTTCTGACGATGTCCGGAGGACAGGTTTGGCATCCAGACCCAAGATCATTACACCTGACTGCATGGCTCCTGACCAGCGAGAATTCATGAATGTCCCTCTTTCCAAGGAGATCAAGGACATCCTTTCCCAGGCAAGAGCACCTTCAACGAACAAGACATACAAATTAAAATGAAGAAGGTTTTGTATTTGGTGTAAAAAGGAAAAGGTTGATCCTTTTACTTCGAAACCTCATCAAATCCTGCCTGATCTACTCTCGCTAGCAAAGTCTAATCTGACCCATTCCACGATTAGGGTCCATTTGGCAGCAATTTCAAGATTCAGGAGATCTGACTCTGGTCCTTCATTATGGTCCTCAAGGATTGTCAAGCAATTCCTCAAAGGCCTGTTCAGGGTCTATCCACCAGTGAGACCTCCTCCTCCAACTTGGCATTTAAACTTGGTCCTGGCTCAACTGATGAAGGAACCATTTGAGCCGATTCACCGCTCAGACTTGAAATACTTGTCATGGAAATTGGCTCTACTCTTAGCCCTCACCTCGAATAGGCGAGTGGGGGAGTTGCAGGCCCTTACTATCCAAGAGCCGTTTTTACTGTTCAAAAGGAACACGGTCATCTTGCGGACGAACCCAAGATTCATTCCTAAAGTTCCTACAGACTTTCACTTAAATGAACCAGTAATTCTAAAGTAATTTTTTCCAAACCCAGTCACTCCAGCGGAGAAGACATTGCACACTCTGGATTTACAACGATGTCTAAAATTCTACTTAGACCGTACCAAGGAATTTAGAAAGACTTCGCAATTGTTCATTGCCTTTGGTGGCCCGAGCAAAGGTCTCCCTCTGTCCAAACAGGGGATCTCAAGATGGATTTCGAGTGCTATTCTGCATTGCCACAAGATAGCAGGAAAACCTCTGGTGGGCTTGATCCGTGCTCACTCAATGAGATCAGTGGCATCTTCAACAGCCCTCTTTGCGGGGGTACATATAAAAGACATTTGCAGGGCTGCTACCTGGAGCAGCGTCCACACGTTCACTAAGCATTACTGCTTAGAGTCATTGCAGCAGGATGAGGCGGCGGTGGGCCAGGCTGTCCTGAGGAACCTCTTCAAGTGATTGGTGAGCTTTCCTTTCTATCCCACCTTCCATTGGTAACACATTTGTTGCTTTCATTTATAATGTTATAAGGTACTTATTTGCAAAATGTGTTTATGGTGTTTTACTGCTTGCTATTCTGATACAAAGCATGGGAATCTATGAAAGTTACAATACTGGGGCAAGAAAACAAGTTACTTACCTGTAACTTTGGTTCCCCAGTATTGGTAACTTTCATAGATTCCCATGCGCCCACCCACCTCCCCGGGGAAAGCTCAGCCTTCAGCAAGTATGGTGTCTTGCACCCAACGGCTACGAAAAACTGAGGCTCTGAGGTTCCTTCAGGAAGGTTCCAGGGGTGAGGCTCTTCTGATTGGCTGATGCCTAGAGTTTGGTCTCTTTTACAAAAAGAAGCTGATATGCTACAAAAGGGAATGAGGCCTAGGCCTTTCCTTTCTCTTTTGTACCTGCTACTATGGTATTTTTTATTACCGAGACTCCCATTCCGACGACGGGGAATGATACAAAGCATGGGAATCTATGAAAGTTACCAATACTGGGGAACCAAAGTTACAGGTAAGTACCGATATTTTTAACATCAATATTTTTTTCTCAATATTTTTGTACTTACCTGTTTAAGTATAGGGAGTCGATATTTTTGCATCCTTTATTTTTCATCTATTTTTTTTACATCTATATTTTTTACATCAGTGAACTGTCTCCTCCATAAGTGATATGTCTCCAGCGGTGACTCCTCTGCCTCCTCCATGAACTTCATCAAGGTGCAGTAGAAGTCGTGATGATTCACCTGTCCCATCTTTGAGTGCCATGAAATATACCCTTGGAAAGGGTGAGAGGTAGTCAAGGTATGGGAACGTGAGCAGGAATTCCAAATATGTAAGTAAATGATAGCCATACAGTGGTACAGAGTTAATACTCACACAATACATTACATTACCCTTTATGACAAGGAAAAGGAAAACACTACATGAATGAAACCAAACAATATGAATGAAATAAGCAGAACATTCTATTTTTCAACCTTTGCAAAGGTGAAATATTATAATTGAAAATTGTTATACTTTCATGACACCGTAGAAATACGGTTGCGTCTGGTGTCCGCCTCCTCAGAAATTATAGCTCTCTGAGAGAAGGATTTACTACTTTGTGACTTCCATGTCATAATCAATAACTGCTCTTGGAAAACATAAAACCTGTCTTTTTAGCAGCGTTCACACCATCACTTCTAGCAGACACACCATTACCCGACACAAAGCCATATAACCGCTGGCTTTTCTTGTGGTGTGCACTGTGTGCAGGGCTAGACTGGCCATAGCGGGCTCCGGGCAATCCCATAGATGCAAAATCGGCCATGTACCAAAATTGGCCGAAACCCGGCCCGGCAAAGAGCTCGGCGGCACCTCCAACCCCACCCCCCGAGTGGGGAGGGGGAGAGGTGTGGCTGAGCACTTTGCCTTTGCCGGTTGTGGTTCCCAGTCTGGCCCTGACTGTGTGATACTGTCTGAGGATACTGTTGTGTAGTTCCTATATACCTTGTACAGGATCTGCGCATTTGGATAACATAAACTCTGGGATTGGTGGCAGACTGGTTCCATGCACTCCCCACATGATATGGCTGTATCAGCCAGCTCACAGTGCCACTATAATCTCCTGTTACTGAGGAAGGAATAGATTCTGGCAACCTCAGAACATGACAACCCTGATCCCTCAGAATCGTGGAAACAATATATTACCTTTCGCTCAGTGACTCGTGCTCACTTAGTTTGTCTCAGAGATACACAGAAAAAAAAACTGGCCGTTTGACAATAAGAATTTATTGAACAGTTGTTATTCTAGCGTAGAATAAATGAGCTGTAACAACCATTAGACAGTATCAGAGATATATGATTAGCAGTACTACGAAAGTAAAGGGATGGTACAGCACTACCATTTTGCAGTAATCATGAATATATACAAGTTTATAGAATACATGATAAAAATTGCGTACTCCTACGATGCCTCCCTAACTAGATGTACCTAAATGTACCTAGCATCTATGTAGGTGTTTTGCCAAGAATAGCCAATAATAGCTTCTAGTCAACCCCATTACCTGAAAATGAGAGAATATTTCTAAGCAAGACATGATGTATATATACCAATAGGTCTCTCCAGGGTCCTACCTTGCTGTGTTACTGTGTCGGCCTAAAGGATGACATCGGACCTGAACTTTATACAGAGATATTATACAGGAGATGGTAGTTCTGCTGTGCTTCCAAGAAACCTCATGCATAATGTATGAGAGTTGAACTAGGCAAAAACCTGCGTTCTGAATGCAGTGTTGTAGCTAGGTAAAAGGTCAGTCCCTAAGAACTGTTATGTATGTAATGTAGGGAACAATATAGGTGAAAGGTTGCAATGCTACCTGCGCCTATATAGGGTACCTATATGGAATATAACATCCACTCCTTTTCTGACTGGATGACATATGTAACTTACTACCGTACTACTAGCTCAACTAGATATAGGTAAGCTTAAAGTTCATCAAAACATTTACTTTTGCTAAAGCCTTTAAAACTTCTAAAAAATGTCTAAAAGCTTAAAAATGTTACAGGAAAATGATTTACAAGCCATAGCTCTAAAGGTGTTCGTAGTTATAGTACGAACCACTATAAGCATTAGAAAGCCATGTATGCCCACTAAATGAAAGGAATGTAAATTTAGTTTTTTGAGTTCCAAATTTGAGCTTGTTTAAAAAAGGGCAAGTTTCTTCCTGCATACTATGAACCAAAAATGAGTCAATTGTTTATGTATCCTGGCTGCTAGATGCAACATTTTCTTTGCTTGCTTCCGCTGTAGACGGCCCCTGTAGCATCTCGCAGAGTACGTCAATTGAGCACAGATGATATTCCACACTGTCCACAGCCAGTGCTGGGGAAGTCTGTGCGCCGTCCAAAGCCTGGGTGTCAGTGGAGGAGCAGGTGCAGTTACTACCTGTGGTGGCTCAAGGAATGCCGCCATCAACATTGGAATACGCTGGGGACACTGCAGAACATGGGCCGTTATCGGTCCAGTAGAGCATCCATATCCGGTTGTGCACATGATGGGAGGTCAAACGAAGGTCTAACACGCATTCTTGTCTGCAAAACAGGCATCGGAGGACAGGTAAGATGCAGTCCATCCAGACTGGCCGAAATGACAAGAACCAGGATGCACTTAGTTCTCTTAGGCAAAGCGTGCCTAGATGTTGTATTGTGCGGTCATGGTATTTACGTTTCAGGAGTGCTTTTTCCATCTCCTTGGTGACTGGGATGCCCATTGCATAGCAGATAGAAGATAATCAGGATACCTGCTATTAGAAACAGGATTAGCTGAAGTCCTCCAAAGATGCTTCTGAATACGAAGTGTATGAGGCTTGGTATAACTCCAAGTACCGTCTCAAAGGTGCCTAGAAGTCCAGAACCTATGGTCTTAAATAGGTGGACTATGCCTGTTGTATCAGACATGTTAAAGATACGATTTACCATTTTTTAAGAACTGGAAAGGGCAGTTTATATGGATAAGCACCTATATCTCTGCCGAAGACCTTGCAATCTGTAGATCAAAAGTCTCTTGAGCGGAGGTGAAGGGCATAGCCTTCTGTGAAAGCATGGCTTTCATTCTGCTTAGAGTATCAAACTGTATTAAAGAAATATTCAGTAAAGCCATAACGCGCCTCCCTAACTGTATGCGTCAGTGGAAACAATACTTGCATACAACAACCTGGAGCGCACAGGTACTAGATATGCGATGCCCAGGAGCATTCCGCAGCAGCCTTGACTGTTCAGCATCAAGTAACTCCCATTTGAAAGTAGCCTGAATGCTGGAGTAAGCACTGCTGCAGGACAAGCTCGCTACAGAACCATTACAAGCCCTGTGCAGCATTATATCCTGACATAAGAGTGATATGGGCGAATTTTGCGAATCTGGCGTTCGCGAATTTTGCGAATTTGCGAACTCGCAATCCGCAAAATCCGCGAATTCTCGCGAATTTGCGGATTTTTTTTTGTGTTCGCAAGGGTTTCTGCCAGTTCGCGAGGGTTTGGTACAAGTTCGCAATCGCAAACTTACTTGTCGGCTCGCAACGGTCGTGACTATGTTGTTTCTACGTCTGGCTCATCATCACAGGTTCCCAGCACCCTCTGTTTCACCACTGCCACCCTTTGTTTCACCCATGCCACCCTCCGTTACATCAATGCCACCCTCTGGTTCATCATCACTGTAGATTATGGGGGGAAAAGCAAGCACACCTGCCCTGCTTCAACTGACATGAATTAATTTGGGGTTAGTTTATTAATGTGTCACTGTTTTAAAATTCCAGGTCTGGCACCTGCTTCCTTATCAGTAATTTGCTTTCTGTTGCAGTACAATTTTTTTTCCAGGACCTTTGTGGCCTACTTGTATCTATTCTATGAGCCTGCTGTGAGGGTCAGAGCAGGGTCATACAATTGTTGCAACTAGCAACTGAACTTAGGAGGGGCCCCAGTCAGGAAGCACTACAGGGAATGGTTACTAATGATGAGTTTGAACTCTTGCACCAGCCGAGTGCTTTCAGTTTTGCAAAACTCGTTTTTTGCAATTTCGCGGGATTCGCGTGGCGCGAACACGCGCGAGATCGGATTCGGAAGCCGCGAATTTGTGCGAATATGCGATTTGTTTTTTTGCGGCGTGTTAGTTCGCAAGGTTTTGTGCATTTTCGCGAGCCGCTTGTAGCGCAAGGCGCGAAGTTACCCTCGCGGTCGTTCAAGGGCGCGGCCATCTTGTTTGCATGACGTATTTCCGTTTCTGGGCGCGAAGTGTAATCTCGCAAAGTGTGGGGCTCGCCAGTACAATTTCGTGAGTGTTCGAGAGGAAAATCTTGCGCGAACTTACCGGCGCGGTCGTGAACGGGGGCGGCCATCTTGTTTCTCATTCATTGCTATGGTTCTGGGCATGCTTTTTGTATCTTCTCTAAATCTCTGCCATCCTTTGCTTGTTTGAAGTTTTTTTTAATCTATTTTACTTATTATCTATCCCTCTATTTTTCTAGCCCTATATTTTGTGTTTACTGCTACTTTTGGTTAATTTTAAACTACTTTTTTAAACTCTTTTCTTTTCTTTTCTTCTCTTCCCTATTCTATTTTCTTTATTCCTTTCTGCCCAGACCATGGTGAAGAGAGCCGGGAAGCAACCCGAGAAGGGGAAGGGTCCCGCACCCCGTGCCCGGCTCCCGTGCTGGCGTTTGAGGGGGGAGCAGGTCGTACCCAGGGAGATCTTTAGCCCAGAGGAGGTGGCCGCACTCATTTTTTATGTTCAGCGCCGCCTCCCCAGGACCATCATGGCAGGCGGCAGGATCGGTGTCGGGTACTGGATCCGGGAGCGCCAGAAGCGGTGGGAGAAGGTGTGCCTGGCCATGTACCACCACTCTCGGGTCTGGCGCACCTACAACCAGGCCACCCACCGCTGGACGGATGTCCTGACCCGTGAACGAGATCTGCTCGACCTGCTTGGCCTTGAGATCCCCGGGCTTGGTGAGTAGTAGTAGCTATTTCTTAACTACTCTGTTTTCTCCTGCTGTGTTATTATATTGCAAATTTTTGTTTTTTACCAAGAGCAATAATGCTGCTCATTACATTGTAGGTAAATTATATTTCAAAATCTTCTGTGCATTTCAGGTGCACTGCTCTCCTTCTCAGTAGTGTTGCTACTATGCTTATTTGTTTTCAATTTTGTGTTCATTTCATTGGCCTGTGAAATTATGTATGAGTGTAGTTTAAAGAACTGCGTAATGCTACACACTAAGGTTCAGATTTTTAATTACCGGCGCATCCCTGCAAAGTAGCAGGGATGCGCCAGTAATTGTGCGCCAGGCCACCATTACCCATGGTGCGCCGTATTTACAGTGCGGTGCACCATGGGCCCAAGACGTCACCAAAGCGTTACGCATCTGTGCCATAAAGGCGGCGCATTGCTGGAGTTGCGTCGCAACGATGGTGCAGCTCCATCAATGATCTGGGGTGCCCTATCTCCCCAATGCTGCGTCAAGCCGTACGTCTGCTTCAAGCAGGCGCAGGGTTTGAGCCACGCATCATTGTCGTTAAAGTGAGTGATTTTTAGGATGCGTTCCTGCGCAGGAACGCCCTCCCTTGCGCCGGAACGCCCCCTGATGGCGCAGGGCTTTACAACGTGATGCATCTCCCATATGCGTCACGTTGTTAATATACGCCGCACCATTGCGCCTCTTTTGTGCTGACGCTGCATCACAAAAGTCACGCAAAAATGGAGCAAAAGAGCCGCAAGGGGCTTCTAAATCAGCCCCTACAGACTCAAGTCCAGTCCTTCCTTTGTACACATGGCGATAAGAAGAAATAGTGGTGGTGGATTGATAGTTTGAGTATTTTAATGACTGGTTAATGTAGTAGGAAACTTTAGTGTTGTCGCTGATCTGCAATCACGATGGACTTTGGCTGTCACTTCGCGTGCTGCGGACTGCTGCCTGCCAATCCTAGGCAAACCTTTTTAGTACTTTGTCTAGTAAGTTACATAAGAAGTTTCCAATTCGACGGTCCGCAAATCAAGCAATACTAATAACGTAGTAGACCACTTGAGATTGGTCAATAATATATCCCGTGGAATAGTTGTCTATTTGCTATTTCGCCAAAATATTTTGTTAGTTCTTTTGAAATGTTTGATTTGGTTGACAAATATCATCCATGTTTTCTGTTTTTCTTTCTTTCATGTTGTACATCAGCTTCCCCCAGGGGCAAGAGGAGGACATAGGAGGAGGAGGAGGAGGAGGGTGCTGTTCAGGATACAGGCCAGGATCGGGCAGGCGAGGGCTCCTTTGCTGGCCCCAGTAAGTTTTAATTTTAATATAGAGTACTTATTTTTTCCTAGCGTTCCTCATTCAATTTTTTCTAAATCGTCTTTGATCTTCTTGTAGACTGGATCTAAATTCTTATCCTGCCTCGACTATGACTCCGTGTGGTATTACTAGATTATTCTTATTAGTCTGTCTGTGTAGTTAACTAAGATTGCACATTTGGCAATTCCATTGGACTCCCATTCTAGTCAGCAATAGCTCTATGCACTGAGTGCAGTCCTCTGGGATTGTCCATAATGTCTTTTCAAGTCTTCTAAATGTTTATGCTTTGACAATTGCCAACAATAAAAAGGTAAATGACCACCAAGAAAGAATAAGATACTACTTTACTTTTGGTTTGGATAGAAGGACAATCCATTCTACTACTGTTGCAGGGATAAATCTGCACAAACAGAACTATGGACACTAAATAATGCATTGCTTAGCTTATCAATTATAATAGGTGCTGTTAGACTTTCCACATACCTCAGTGATAACAGACTTTGTAGTTGAACCCCCAATCTCCTTACTGACTAGATAGTGTGGCAGAGTCATTTAGCTCCCAAAGTCACCGATGATTGGTCCCCAATGATGTCAGAGGCACGGACTCATGCTTGCAAAAATTGCAAAACCTTTAGCTCATCCACTCTAGTCTGGAGGACCAAAAACCACAGAGTCTATTTAAGTTTAAAAGCTTTATTAAAAGTAAACACATTTATGAAAATCAAGTTTGTCATAAAAGTTAACGTTTAACTGAAAATGGAAAAGTGCTTAGTGCTGACGATTAATTGGACACATTTCTTGTGGTCGGGCCGAGCTCTCACCTGGTTTGAACTTGATCCTGCTCGTGTTCTTAGAAGTCAAGCTTCTGTCTGTTAGGAGAAAAAGTGGTGCGTGTTAAAAATAAAAAGCAAGCATTCATCAGTTGTGCCAAAAAGTGCAGCAAGACAACAGCCTTCCCTGGAAAAAGGGACATTTTTACTTTAGAGTAGACAGTCACAAATTATTACATTGTATATTGTTTTTTTCACATTTCTTTCTTCCTCCTAGACCAAATATTATATAGTAGTGAGTGGTGTATTCTAACATTATTAAATGTACTTTGTAGGTGGAACATCTGGAGGCGGGGCCAGCGTGGAGGTGGTGGCGGCATTGGACGAGGACAACTCTGGGGAGGAGGCGGTGCAAGTGCCGGACAATTCTGTGAGGGATGACACGGTGGTGGCGGGCAGAGGTAAGCTATATATTCCTTACTTATTGAGATTGAAGACTGCAGAGTGTGCTTTCTGCACAGGTGTATTATAAATAAATCAGGTAGTAGCCTCCTCTAAATGTACTTCGACTTAGCTGTGAAGTTTTTGGCGAGAAGAATCCCAATCAGATCTGAGATGAACTTGATGGATGGGATGAACGAAAAGCCAAAGAAGGGTGTAAGCAAGTGTGGAAGGACGAGAAATGTAATGATGACTGGCAAGAAGAATGATATGTGTTTGCTTGGTCCCCGAGGTGGCTGGGAAGGAAAGAATATGGTATGGTGCATAGCTGGGTGAATGATGAAGCAAGGATGGGTGGAAGGAGAACAGCCTGGGTGGGTGAAACAGAAACTGTATGTGTGCATATACTTTCAATGGATGGATGCCTGGATCATTCATGGTACTATCTGACTCTTAGATAGCATATGTGTATCTAGAGAGAGTAGACGGTCACTGGATGAACTAAGTGTTACTTTGAAGAGCATGTAACACCGCACCCGCACGTCCGTTCCAGTGTAGGAAAGGCAAGGAAAAGAAGTTGTAATTTTGTCCAAATACTACCATGAATAGTAGCAATAGTTTGTATTGCAACTGCAAGCACAGCATATATCCAGTTATTACGGTGGACACTTCCTACCTCTCTTAATAACTTTAGTTTAGTAGTAGTACGTCATTCATGTGTGGGTGTATCTCTGTTCACTCAATAATAAGCAAAGCACCTAAAGTCATCCCATATGTCATCAAATACATCCCATGTGAAGTGATAGACAATCAGATTATTTAGCTTCTTCATTTTCCTTTTCTAATACTCATTTGCACTATAGGGTGAAAGCTAAATTAATTAAGCAGTAGCCCTTTTAACAGAGTATTCTCAGTGCCACCCGTAATAGAAAAGTAAGAGCTTCACCACTAAGTATGGGCGGAAAATCCGTTCCGCTCGCGGATTTTGCGGATTTTCGGTAAATTCGCAATCCGCGAGATTTGCGAATTTCCCGCAAAATCCGCAAATCCGCGAGCAGCGGATTTTATGGCTTGCTCGCACTGTTCGCGTGAGTTCGCGGCTTCCCAGTTCAACTTCGCGCCCCGCGAATAAGCGCTAAATTGCAGAAATACGATCTTAGCAAAACTGAAACTACTTACCAGGTTCAAAAGTTCAAGCTCATCATTAGTAGCCATTTCCTGTAGTGCTTCCTGAGGGGCCCCTCCAGAGTTCAGTTGCCTACTTGCAACTATTATGTGACCCTGCTCTGACCCTCAGAATAGTTACACATATGCCACAAAGGTCCTGAATTACAGCTAAGGGAGACAAGCAGGAGCCAGGCTGGAAGTTCAAATCCAGTGACACATTAATCAGCCCCTAATTCATTATTGCCAGTTGGGGCAGGGCAGGTGTTGTAACTAATTTTGCAACAATGAAAGCACTTAGCAAGTGCAAAAGATCACTAATCAGGAAGCACTAAGGAAGCAGGTGCCAGCTAAAAAAATATTCTGTGACACATTAATCAGCCCCAAATTAATTCAGGTCACTTGAGGCAGGGAAGGTGTGCTTTGCTTTGCCACAATAATGTACACTGGACAACCAGAGGGTGCTGTGATGAAACAGAGGGTGGCATGGGTGAGCCAGAGGGTGGCATGTGGTGACAGAGGGTGGCAGTGATGAAGAAGAGTGTCCCAAACAGGCTGGACACGTAGAAACAACAAGTTCGCAAAACTTGCGACCCGACAGGTAAGTTCGCGTTTGCGAAATTGTACAAAAACCCTCGCGACCTGGCAGAAACCCGCGGGAACACAAAAAAAAAAAAATCCGCAAATTCGCGAGAATTCGCGGATTTTGCGGATTGCGAGTTCGCAAATCCGCAAAATTCGAGAACGCGAGATTCGCAAAATTCGCCCATGCTTATTCACCACCTGCATGTACTGGACCGGTACAGTAACGCAAGTCTGTCTCACTCACCATGGTGTGCGTCTGTTTTTCTCGGGTGCAAGTTCACTGTGCTGGCATTATGCCGGCTTGCATAAGATAACGTACCAAATTTCCTAAACAAGAGAGAAGAAGAAGAATAAGACTGGTGTACTGTCATAGTCGACTGTAATGGAAGTCCATAGTGCTCGTAGAATTTGTTCCTTAGAGCAAGGATGAAGAAGTCGGAGGTTACATAGATACTGTCCTCAGTAGTTATGTACTGTGCTTTCAATTTGCTACTTGTACTGTGACACAACTTTCTGCTCAATCATTTTGTGTTAATCTTAAGGAGCATTGGTTACAGACTATGTCTTTCTTTCTTCATATAGTTGCTCCTTCCAAATCCAAGAGACCATCAAGGAGGAGGGAGCTGGCTCGAATGGCCCAGCAACGGAGGCTGGATGCCACTGTCGCTGAATATCGGCGGCTGGTGGCCCTGGAGGAGGAGGAGACGCAGTCTGGTACTACAACAACATCCACTGGGACAGCTGCATCCTCCTCCGTGCGGGCTGCCAGCCAGCGCAGTGCTCCAGCGGTACGGAGCCGGGCTACCAAAGCCAAACGCCGCCACCGAGCAGCAAAGACAGCAGCTGCCCCCCACAGGATTTGCAAGGCACGCCGGCGCCGCTTATGCCTCAGACTGTCCTACCTGGAGCAGGAGGTCCTAAGCCATAAGAACTTGGTAAAGGGCCTCCGCTTCGAACATGCCACCCTCCGCAAGGAGCATGATGCCCTGGCTGCTAAAGTCAACAGCACCCTGCCGTAGTGTCCCTTGCCCCTTTTTTAGAGACTTTTGGGGGGTGGGAATTGGGAGTTGGGTTTTTTGGGGACTTTTGAAGGACAATCTTTGGGGTTAGGGAGGGTCTTGCGGGAGATTATTTTGTTAGGGCTATAAATATATACTTTTTGAAACTTTATCTGACCATACCTGTTTTTTATGCTTTTGAGTCTGGTGGGTGGGGGTTTAACAGTAAGTTTGTTTTCCTGAATAGTCCTAGGACTTTAGTAGTACTACTGTCAATCTCTCGTCTCTCCTAATACTCCATTATACTACCTCCAACCAAACGCTTATCTTACCTGTAATTTGTGTTTGAAAGTAGTGCTAGGCCCAGGGCTGCCTCCACGGGAAATGGCGATTAAGGTTGGCAATCCAGGGCGGATGAAATTTCCTCCTCATTGCGGTGGTACTAGTGGTGTGACACAGTGGCAGTTGCATGCCTATGGAAAAAAAGAAAATGAAACCTGGTTTGTCCTTACTGTAGCATTACAACGGTATGATAGAGAATATAGCAGGTGACAGTACACTAGACTAGAACAGTGCCACAATGTAGCCTAACAAATGGTAAAGTATTGATAGTATAACTTGTACTTGTGTAGGATTTCTTTGACATTGGCTACTACTACAAGAAATAGTACTAAAGCTGAGTAAGTCTAGAATATATCCTCAGGTTCCTTCACCAGCCTGTTGCTATGACCTTATCCTCCCCAGCAAGTGTGTGGAATTATTGATGTCATTTAGTCACACATCAAGCAAAACCACACAGCCCGGGGGAAGAGGGTTAGGGTTTGTAAAATGGATGGGAATGGGGGTTTCATTTTGGGTAGGTTTTGTTGAGAGAAAAAAAAAGCACAGCATGGACAAACAATAATTGAACATAAAGAAATTTTTGGGTACAAAGCTAACCATAAATCTTTTACGTGACATAAAGGAAGTGCATGCACTACTGAATGCATTGTTACTGAAAAGTAAGTAGTACTTTCGACAACCGTGAATGACAGAATGCGACAGTACAGGGCTACATTACATTAGGTTTAAAAAATAGCCGAAGTAAAACCTTTAGAATGGCTGTAGGGATCAATTTAGAAGCAGAGAGAGATCCAAGAAATGTAGTCACACTCATAAAAGAAAAGAGTGGATACTGTATCTGTCTATATGTTGTTGTAGTTGTCCTCCTGTTGAATTTGGTAAGTAAGTTGCATGCAGCAAACAATTCCTCTTATTAGCGGCACTCCTTCATTCCAGCTGACGCTTCGTCCATCAATGTTGGTGACCAGAAGACACCCTGTCCACTGCCTGCCTGACGGATGCTGAATTGCGGCTCGCTAATGTGAAGCCTGACTCCATCCTTTTTTCCCCACTGCACAGACTGAAACCCGGCCTGTAATTATTGAACGAAAAACAGCACTGATAAATAAATATAAGGTATGTACGCTGTGTAGTGCAAAAAGTCACACTTTGATTTTCCTAATAGACAGTACAACATTTTTGAAAGTGCGTACTCTGTCTGAGTCAGCTTTTGAAGGATAAATAAGTATGGGCAAATTAATTTAGCGGATCTTTCCCCTCAAGCTAGGTGTACTGTAAACTGTGTTTTAGAACAAAATTAGACCTTCCCAGCAGTGCTCCCACCCAGACCCTTACTAAAGCCAGTCGCAAAAATGTAGAAGACCCCAATCAGATCTCAAAAAACGAGGCCTAGCAGAAAACTGGTGACAAAACGTACTTCGAAAGTAAAAGTAGGCCCAAATACCCCCTTAGCCACTGTGGATTGTATTCAAACCACTTGCAAGCAAGCAAAAGTATCCATAGCCAGCATCGCTCCAAGACTCGAAAACCCCCCCACCCAAACACATGCAATAGAAATACTGCTAACCCTAACAAGCCCTAAGTTAAGAATAGTGGCAGAGGCTTTCTTTAACTATGCCAAATCCCCCCTTTCCCACCATGGATTTTCTTCAAATGACTTGCAACCAAAATTACACATTCTCACGAGTGCTCTAAGACCCCAGAACTCAGTTGCAAAAATCTAGAACACCCCGAAACACATGCAATCCTGCTGCTAGGGGTAACCCTAACGAACCCTAAGTTACAAAAAGTACCAAAAGGCTTTTCCTTATGGATTTTGTCCCAACCACTTCTATCCGGTATTGGACCTTCCCAGGAATGCCCCAAGACCCGCCAACCCACCCGCCAAAAAGCACAACACCCCCAAACGGCCCAAAAGGAAAATCTCATACTTACAATATTTCTCGGCCTTCGGTCCAAACGCGCTGTGCAGCTAGGCCATAACTCCCGTTTTCCAGCACGGATTTCCTGAAAAGCAAATGCAATCAAGATTAGAGTGTCCCAGCAGTGCTCCCAGACCCCAAAACTCACCCACAAACACCCGGAACCCCCCCAAAGAGCACCTCAAAGGCAAGCAAGTCAGCAAAAACACAAATAAATTTCCGCCTCCGATTTGGTCCAACCCACTTTTATCCGGTATTAGAGCTTCCCAGCAATGGCCCCAGAGCCGTCAACCCAGGAGAAAACGAGTAGAAGACCCCCAAACAGCCAAAAACCAAAAGTACAAAAATGGGGACTTAGTAATTTTTTTGCCAATTTCCCAAATCACTCCGCGCGCGCTCTGCAGCTAGGCCCTAACTCCCCTCTGCCACCATGGATTTGCTTCAAACCTCTTGCAAACTAAAGTATCCATAGCCAGAAGTGCTCCCAGACCCCGAAACCCACCCACAAACACCAGGAAGCCCCCCAAACAGGCCCCCGAAAACGCTACATTGAGCAAAATGTCAGAAATAGCAACAACAAAAAATCAGCGTGGATTTTGTCCCAACCACTTCTATCCGGTATTAGACCTTCCCAGGAATGCCCCAAGACCCGCCAACCCCCCCGCCAAAAAGCACAACACCCCCAAACGGCCCAAAAGGAAAATCCCATACTTACAATATTTCTCGGCCTTCGGTCCAAACGCGCTGTGCAGCTAGGCCATAACTCCCGTTTTCCAGCACGGATTTCCTGAAAAGCAAATGCAATCAAGATTAGACTGTCCCAGCAGTGCGCGCCATCTTGTTTGCATGACGTATTTCCGTTTCTGGGCGCGAAGTGTAATCTCGCAAAGTGTGGGGCTCGCCAGTACAATTTCGTGAGTGTTCGAGAGGAAAATCTTGCGCGAACTTACCCGCGCGGTCGTGAACGGGGGCGGCCATCTTGTTTCTCATTCATTGCTATGGTTCTGGGCATGCTTTTTGTATCTTCTCTAAATCTCTGCCATCCTTTGCTTGTTTGAAGTTTTTTTTAATCTATTTTACTTATTATCTATCCCTCTATTTTTCTAGCCCTATATTTTGTGTTTACTGCTACTTTTGGTTAATTTTAAACTACTTTTTTAAACTCTTTTCTTTTCTTCTCTTCCCTATTCTATTTTCTTTATTCCTTTCTGCCCAGACCATGGTGAAGGGAGCCGGGAAGCAACCCGAGAAGGGGAAGGGTCCCGCACCCCGTGCCCGGCTCCCGTGCTGGCGTTTGAGGGGGGAGCAGGTCGTACCCAGGGAGATCTTTAGCCCAGAGGAGGTGGCCGCACTCATTTTTTATGTTCAGCGCCGCCTCCCCAGGACCATCATGGCAGGCGGCAGGATCGGTGTCGGGTACGGGATCCGGGAGCGCCAGAAGCGGTGGGAGAAGGTGTGCCTGGCCATGTACCACCACTCTCGGGTCTGGCGCACCTACAACCAGGCCACCCACCGCTGGACGGATGTCCTGACCCGTGAACGAGATCTGCTCGACCTGCTTGGCCTTGAGATCCCCGGGCTTGGTGAGTAGTAGTAGCTATTTCTTAACTACTCTGTTTTCTCCTGCTGTGTTATTATATTGCAAATTTTTGTTTTTTACCAAGAGCAATAATGCTGCTCATTACATTGTCGGTAAATTATATTTCAAAATCTTCTGTGCATTTCAGGTGCACTGCTCTCCTTCTCAGTAGTGTTGCTACTATGCTTATTTGTTTTCAATTTTGTGTTCATTTCATTGGCCTGTGAAATTATGTATGAGTGTAGTTTAAAGAACTGCGTAATGCTACACACTAAGGTTCAGATTTTTAATTACCGGCGCATCCCTGCAAAGTAGCAGGGATGCGCCAGTAATTGTGCGCCAGGCCACCATCACCCATGGTGCGCCGTATTTACAATGCGGTGCACCATGGGCCCAAGACGTCACCAAAGCGTTACGCATCTGTGCCATAAAGGCGGCGCATTGCTGGAGTTGCGTCGCAACGATGGTGCAGCTCCATCAATGATCTGGGGTGCCCTATCTCCCCAATGCTGCGTCAAGCCGTACGTCTGCTTCAAGCAGGCGCAGGGTTTGAGCCACGCATCATTGTCGTTAAAGTGAGTGATTTTTAGGATGCGTTCCTGCGCAGGAACGCCCTCCCTTGCGCCGGAACGCCCCCTGATGGCGCAGGGCTTTACAACGTGATGCATCTCCCATATGCGTCACGTTGTTAATATACGCCGCACCATTGCGCCTCTTTTGTGCTGACGCTGCATCACAAAAGTCACGCAAAAATGGAGCAAAAGAGCCGCAAGGGGCTTCTAAATCAGCCCCTACAGACTCAAGTCCAGTCCTTCCTTTGTACACATGGCGATAAGAAGAAATAGTGGTGGTGGATTGATAGTTTGAGTATTTTAATGACTGGTTAATGTAGTAGGAAACTTTAGTGTTGTCGCTGATCTGCAATCACGATGGACTTTGGCTGTCACTTCGCGTGCTGCGGACTGCTGCCTGCCAATCCTAGGCAAACCTTTTTAGTACTTTGTTTAGTAAGTTACATAAGAAGTTTCCAATTCGACGGTCCGCAAATCAAGCAATACTAATAACGTAGTAGACCACTTGAGATTGGTCAATAATATATCCCGTGGAATAGTTGTCTATTTGCTATTTCGCCAAAATATTTTGTTAGTTCTTTTGAAATGTTTGATTTGGTTGACAAATATCATCCATGTTTTCTGTTTTTCTTTCTTTCATGTTGTACATCAGCTTCCCCCAGGGGCAAGAGGAGGACATAGGAGGAGGAGGAGGAGGAGGGTGCTGTTCAGGATACAGGCCAGGATCGGGCAGGCGAGGGCTCCTTTGCTGGCCCCAGTAAGTTTTAATTTTAATATAGAGTACTTATTTTTTCCTAGCGTTCCGCATTCAATTTTTTCTAAATCGTCTTTGATCTTCTTGTAGACTGGATCTAAATTCTTATCCTGCCTCGACTATGACTCCGTGTGGTATTACTAGATTATTCTTATTAGTCTGTCTGTGTAGTTAACTAAGATTGCACATTTGGCAATTCCATTGGACTCCCATTCTAGTCAGCAATAGCTCTATGCACTGAGTGCAGTCCTCTGGGATTGTCCATAATGTCTTTTCAAGTCTTCTAAATGTTTATGCTTTGACAATTGCCAACAATAAAAAGGTGAATGACCACCAAGAAAGAATAAGATACTACTTTACTTTTGGTTTGGATAGAAGGACAATCCATTCTACTACTGTTGCAGGGATAAATCTGCACAAACAGAACTATGGACACTAAATAATGCATTGCTTAGCTTATCAATTATAATAGGTGCTGTTAGACTTTCCACATACCTCAGTGATAACAGACTTTGTAGTTGAACCCCCAATCTCCTTACTGACTAGATAGTGTGGCAGAGTCATTTAGCTCCCAAAGTCACCGATGATTGGTCCCCAATGATGTCAGAGGCACGGACTCATGCTTGCAAAAATTGCAAAACCTTTAGCTCATCCACTCTAGTCTGGAGGACCAAAAACCACAGAGTCTATTTAAGTTTAAAAGCTTTATTAAAAGTAAACACATTTATGAAAATCAAGTTTGTCATAAAAGTTAACGTTTAACTGAAAATGGAAAAGTGCTTAGTGCTGACGATTAATTGGACACATTTCTTGTGGTCGAGCCGAGCTCTCACCTGGTTTGAACTTGATCCTGCTCGTGTTCTTAGAAGTCAAGCTTCTGTCTGTTAGGAGAAAAAGTGGTGCGTGTTAAAAATAAAAAGCAAGCATTCATCAGTTGTGCCAAAAAGTGCAGCAAGACAACAGCCTTCCCTGGAAAAAGGGACATTTTTACTTTAGAGTAGACAGTCACAAATTATTAAATTGTATATTGTTTTTTTCACATTTCTTTCTTCCTCCTAGACCAAATATTATATAGTAGTGAGTGGTGTATTCTAACATTATTAAATGTACTTTGTAGGTGGAACATCTGGAGGCGGGGCCAGCGTGGAGGTGGTGGCGGCATTGGAAGAGGACAACTCTGGGGAGGAGGCGGTGCAAGTGCCGGACAATTCTGTGAGGGATGACACGGTGGTGGCGGGCAGAGGTAAGCTATATATTCCTTACTTATTGAGATTGAAGACTGCAGAGTGTGCTTTCTGCACAGGTGTATTATAAATAAATCAGGTAGTAGCCTCCTCTAAATGTACTTCGACTTAGCTGTGAAGTTTTTGGCGAGAAGAATCCCAATCAGATCTGAGATGAACTTGATGGATGGGATGAACGAAAAGCCAAAGAAGGGTGTAAGCAAGTGTGGAAGGACGAGAAATGTAATGATGACTGGCAAGAAGAATGATATGTGTTTGCTTGGTCCCCGAGGTGGCTGGGAAGGAAAGAATATGGTATGGTGCATAGCTGGGTGAATGATGAAGCAAGGATGGGTGGAAGGAGAACAGCCTGGGTGGGTGAAACAGAAACTGTATGTGTGCATATACTTTCAATGGATGGATGCCTGGATCATTCATGGTACTATCTGACTCTTAGATAGCATATGTGTATCTAGAGAGAGTAGACGGTCACTGGATGAACTAAGTGTTACTTTGAAGAGCATGTAACACCGCACCCGCACGTCCGTTCCAGTGTAGGAAAGGCAAGGAAAAGAAGTTGTAATTTTGTCCAAATACTACCATGAATAGTAGCAATAGTTTGTATTGCAACTGCAAGCACAGCATATATCCAGTTATTACGGTGGACACTCCCTACCTCTCTTAATAACTTTAGTTTAGTAGTAGTACGTCATTCATGTGTGGGTGTATCTCTGTTCACTCAATAATAAGCAAAGCACCTAAAGTCATCCCATATGTCATCAAATACATCCCATGTGAAGTGATAGACAATCAGATTATTTAGCTTCTTCATTTTCCTTTTCTAATACTCATTTGCACTATAGGGTGAAAGCTAAATTAATTAAGCAGTAGCCCTTTTAACAGAGTATTATCAGTGCCACCCGTAATAGAAAAGTAAGAGCTTCACCACTAAGTATGGGCGGAAAATCCGTTCCGCTCACGGATTTTGCGGATTTTCGGTAAATTCGCAATCCGCGAGATTTGCGAATTTCCCGCAAAATCCGCAAATCCGCGAGCAGCGGATTTTATGGCTTGCTCGCACTGTTCGCGTGAGTTCGCGGCTTCCCAGTTCAACTTCGCGCCCCGCGAATAAGCGCTAAATTGCAGAAATACGATCTTAGCAAAACTGAAACTACTTACCAGGTTCAAAAGTTCAAGCTCATCATTAGTAGCCATTTCCTGTAGTGCTTCCTGAGGGGCCCCTCCAGAGTTCAGTTGCCTACTTGCAACTATTATGTGACCCTGCTCTGACCCTCAGAATAGTTACACATATGCCACAAAGGTCCTGAATTACAGCTAAGGGAGACAAGCAGGAGCCAGGCTGGAAGTTCAAATCCAGTGACACATTAATCAGCCCCTAATTCATTATTGCCAGTTGGGGCAGGGCAGGTGTTGTAACTAATTTTGCAACAATGAAAGCACTTAGCAAGTGCAAAAGATCACTAATCAGGAAGCACTAAGGAAGCAGGTGCCAGCTAAAAAAATATTCTGTGACACATTAATCAGCCCCAAATTAATTCAGGTCACTTGAGGCAGGGAAGGTGTGCTTTGCTTTGCCACAATAATGTACACTGGACAACCAGAGGGTGCTGTGATGAAACAGAGGGTGGCATGGGTGAGCCAGAGGGTGGCATGTGGTGACAGAGGGTGGCAGTGATGAAGAAGAGTGTCCCAAACAGGCTGGACACGTAGAAACAACAAGTTCGCAAAACTTGCGACCCGACAGGTAAGTTCGCGTTTGTGAAATTGTACAAAAACCCTCGCGACCTGGCAGAAACCCGCGGGAACACAAAAAAAAAAATCCGCAAATTCGCGAGAATTCGCGGATTTTGCGGATTGCGAGTTCGCAAATCCGCAAAATTCGAGAACGCGAGATTCGCAAAATTCGCCCATGCTTATTCACCACCTGCATGTACTGGACCGGTACAGTAACGCAAGTCTGTCTCACTCACCATGGTGTGCGTCTGTTTTTCTCGGGTGCAAGTTCACTGTGCTGGCATTATGCCGGCTTGCATAAGATAACGTACCAAATTTCCTAAACAAGAGAGAAGAAGAAGAATAAGACTGGTGTACTGTCATAGTCGACTGTAATGGAAGTCCATAGTGCTCGTAGAATTTGTTCCTTAGAGCAAGGATGAAGAAGTCGGAGGTTACATAGATACTGTCCTCAGTAGTTATGTACTGTGCTTTCAATTTGCTACTTGTACTGTGACACAACTTTCTGCTCAATCATTTTGTGTTAATCTTAAGGAGCATTGGTTACAGACTATGTCTTTCTTTCTTCATATAGTTGCTCCTTCCAAATCCAAGAGACCATCAAGGAGGAGGGAGCTGGCTCGAATGGCCCAGCAACGGAGGCTGGATGCCACTGTCGCTGAATATCGGCGGCTGGTGGCCCTGGAGGAGGAGGAGACGCTGTCTGGTACTACAACAACATCCACTGGGACAGCTGCATCCTCCTCCGTGCGGGCTGCCAGCCAGCGCAGTGCTCCAGCGGTACGGAGCCGGGCTACCAAAGCCAAACGCCGCCACCGAGCAGCAAAGACAGCAGCTGCCCCCCACAGGATTTGCAAGGCACGCCGGCGCCGCTTATGCCTCAGACTGTCCTACCTGGAGCAGGAGGTCCTAAGCCATAAGAACTTGGTAAAGGGCCTCCGCTTCGAACATGCCACCCTCCGCAAGGAGCATGATGCCCTGGCTGCTAAAGTCAACAGCACCCTGCCGTAGTGTCCCTTGCCCCTTTTTTAGAGACTTTTGGGGGGTGGGAATTGGGAGTTGGGTTTTTTGGGGACTTTTGAAGGACAATCTTTGGGGTTAGGGAGGGTCTTGCGGGAGATTATTTTGTTAGGGCTATAAAAATATACTTTTTGAAACTTTATCTGACCATACCTGTTTTTTATGCTTTTGAGTCTGGTGGGTGGGGGTTTAACAGTAAGTTTGTTTTCCTGAATAGTCCTAGGACTTTAGTAGAACTACTGTCAATCTCTCGTCTCTCCTAATACTCCATTATACTACCTCCAACCAAACGCTTATCTTACCTGTAATTTGTGTTTGAAAGTAGTGCTAGGCCCAGGGCTGCCTCCACGGGAAATGGCGATTAAGGTTGGCAATCCAGGGCGGATGAAATTTCCTCCTCATTGCGGTGGTACTAGTGGTGTGACACAGTGGCAGTTGCATGCCTATGGAAAAAAAGAAAATGAAACCTGGTTTGTCCTTACTGTAGCATTACAACGGTACGATAGAGAATATAGCAGGTGACAGTACACTAGACTAGAACAGTGCCACAATGTAGCCTAACAAATGGTAAAGTATTGATAGTATAACTTGTACTTGTGTAGGATTTCTTTGACATTGGCTACTACTACAAGAAATAGTACTAAAGCTGAGTAAGTCTAGAATATATCCTCAGGTTCCTTCACCAGCCTGTTGCTATGACCTTATCCTCCCCAGCAAGTGTGTTGAATTATTGATGTCATTTAGTCACACATCAAGCAAAACCACACAGCCCGGGGGAAGAGGGTTAGGGTTTGTAAAATGGATGGGAATGGGGGTTTCATTTTGGGTAGGTTTTGTTGAGAGAAAAAAAAAGCACAGCATGGACAAACAATAATTGAACATAAAGAAATTTTTGGGTACAAAGCTAACCATAAATCTTTTACGTGACATAAAGGAAGTGCATGCACTACTGAATGCATTGTTACTGAAAAGTAAGTAGTACTTTCGACAACCGTGAATGACAGAATGCGACAGTACAGGGCTACATTACATTAGGTTTAAAATATAGCCGAAGTAAAACCTTTAGAATGGCTGTAGGGATCAATTTAGAAGCAGAGAGAGATCCAAGAAATGTAGTCACACTCATAGAAGAAAAGAGTGGAGACTGTATCTGTCTATATGTTGTTGTAGTTGTCCTCCTGTTGAATTTGGTAAGTAAGTTGCATGCAGCAAACAATTCCTCTTATTAGCGGCACTCCTTCATTCCAGCTGACGCTTCGTCCATCAATGTTGGTGACCAGAAGACACCCTGTCCACTGCCTGCCTGACGGATGCTGAATTGCGGCTCGCTAATGTGAAGCCTGACTCCATCCTTTTTTCCCCACTGCACAGACTGAAACCCGGCCTGTAATTATTGAACGAAAAACAGCACTGATAAATAAATATAAGGTATGTACGCTGTGTAGTGCAAAAAGTCACACTTTGATTTTCCTAATAGACAGTACAACATTTTTGAAAGTGCGTACTCTGTCTGAGTCAGCTTTTGAAGGATAAATAAGTATGGGCAAATTAATTTAGCGGATCTTTCCCCTCAAGCTAGGTGTACTGTAAACTGTGTTTTAGAACAAAATTAGACCTTCCCAGCAGTGCTCCCACCCAGACCCTTACTAAAGCAAGTCGCAAAAATGTAGAAGACCCCAATCAGATCTCAAAAAACGAGGCCTAGCAGAAAACTGGTGACAAAACGTACTTCGAAAGTAAAAGTAGGCCCAAATACCCCCTTAGCCACTGTGGATTGTATTCAAACCACTTGCAAGCAAGCAAAAGTATCCATAGCCAGCATCGCTCCAAGACTCGAAAACCCCCCCACCCAAACACATGCAATAGAAATACTGCTAACCCTAACGAGCCCTAAGTTAAGAATAGTGGCAGAGGCTTTCTTTAACTATGCCAAATCCCCCCTTTCCCACCATGGATTTTCTTCAAATGACTTGCAACCAAAATTACACATTCTCACGAGTGCTCTAAGACCCCAGAACTCAGTTGCAAAAATCTAGAACACCCCGAAACACATGCAATCCTGCTGCTAGGGGTAACCCTAACGAACCCTAAGTTACAAAAAGTGCCAAAAGGCTTTTCCTTATGGATTTTGTCCCAACCACTTCTATCCGGTATTGGACCTTCCCAGGAATGCCCCAAGACCCACCAACCCACCCGCCAAAAAGCACAACACCCCCAAACGGCCCAAAAGGAAAATCTCATACTTACAATATTTCTCGGCCTTCGGTCCAAACGCGCTGTGCAGCTAGGCCATAACTCCCGTTTTCCAGCACGGATTTCCTGAAAAGCAAATGCAATCAAGATTAGAGTGTCCCAGCAGTGCTCCCAGACCCCAAAACTCACCCACAAACACCCGGAACCCCCCCAAAGAGCACCTCAAAGGCAAGCAAGTCAGCAAAAACACAAATAAATTTCCGCCTCCGATTTGGTGCTGTCTCTTAAGATGACCTCTTTGGCCTCCGGTACCATAGTTGGTACCAAACTTACCACGACTAACTGCAACCTTACAAATGCTACAAATAGCGAAGTTTTCCCTTTTTGGGCAAACACTAAAGAAGACCCAAGCTGGGGACTTGAATTGTCTGTGGGAGCCGGAGGAGGCGGCGATACTGGTGGCGGTGGTCATTCTGCTAATGCCAGATGAAGTGGAGGATGTGGATTGCCGAACTTTAGTACGTTGTGCACTTTCACCACCACTAATTGAGGTCGAGGTGGATGGAGGTCCCTTCTTGCGAGGAAGAAATATGGAAGCGGTACGTGTTGGTGTACTAGTTAACTCCAATGATTGTTGTGTTTCCATTGCCTCCTCGTCGAAATCATCATCACGCTCAGCAGCTTCTCGGGCTAGGGTCAAAATGTCTCTTTGCTGCATGCCCGCTGGGGCTGCAGTGACCTTTATGATGACTGGGTCATCGCCGTGAGAGCCTTCATCAGCAGCAGTATCCGCCACTTCTTGTTGAGCCTCATCACACTCCATAACTATGAGTTTTTCGACGACCTTCCTTTTACGCTTAAGTACCTTTGTCAGATCATGGTGTGCCTCACTCTCAGACGGCCGTGGTGGCTCCCAATCTTCATCCATATCATCAGAAGGAGGTGGGCTTGAAGAAGATGTAGACACCCCCCTTGATCTTTTCCTTGCTAGGGATGTGGAAGACAATGAATGATCATCAGGAGGAGTGGCTTCCTCAAATGATACCTCGGCTTGATTGTCGATTTCCTGATGTGCCCCTACTTCGGGAGGAACAACTATTGTGGGCACTTGTGACCCTCCATGCACCTCTGCTTGCGCATCTCCTTGCGCTGCCTCTCCTTCCACATGTACTTGGGCTTCTACTTGCACATGTGGTTGTTGTTGCAGCTGTGGTTGTTCAAAACTCGTCAGATGAGTTACAACAACCTGTGTTGATTCAGGGACATTGCTGCTACTTTCTTGCGATGAGCCAACATCACTGGTCGATGGTGATTGAACAACTAGACTAACTGCCTCTGCAGCACTCAAGGGCTTGGACTTAAGTTGGGATGGTGGTGGTGGTGGCACTGAGCCCAATGGAGTGGGGGTGCTGCTCCCAGCTTGGTCCCCAGCAGATCCCGCTGCTGCTGCAGACGTACTTATTTTTTTACTCCCAAAAAACGTGGCGGGCGGCACACCAGCCTCCTTGTTAACTTGCTTCTTCTGCTCCTTACTGGCAACTTTCTTGCTAGAGGAGCTACGGGGAACTCTTTTTGGGGCCATCTTCTTCAGAGCAGGTCAGAACAGCAGGCCGCAGTTGCACGAGTTGCAGAGTTGTCTGTGGCCAGAAGTGACGTCGCGTGACGTTATGCTGCACACACACACCGCTGCAGGACTTCTTCCTGGCACTGGTGGTTCTCTTGAGTCTTGTGCACCTAAAAGCAATGGAAGACAGAGGAACATCAGTTCAGTTATACACCCCCAAAAAATCGAAAAAACACAGAAAAATCAGCACAATCCCATGCCCTCCATGATGTTTAAATTCAAGACACCCCACAGAAAGACTAGGCACATGCACCACTCACTATCCCTGGTGAAAAGGCCACAACAACAGCCCAAAAAAACGAAAATCACAGAAAAATCAGCACAATCCCAAGCCCTCCATGATGTTTAAATTCAAGACAACCCACAGAAAGACTAGGCCTATGCACCACTCAGTACCCCTGGGCATAAAGATTGAAAGCTAGGCAAAATGGTTGCAGACCTAACAACACTGCCTGCATTCAAAATGGCCCCCTCCCTCCCAGCACATGGCCTGCCTGTACCAGCACTCAAAATAACCCCCACCCACATGGTCTGTCCCCATGAATACCCCAAAAAATCGAAAAACACAGAAAAATCAGCACAATCCCAAACCATCCAGGCCCTCCATGATGTTTAAATTCAAGACACCCCACAGAAAGACTAGGCCCATGCAACACTCACTACCCCTGGTGAAAAGGCCACAACAACAGGCCAAAAAAACGAAAATCACAGAAAAATCAGCACAATCCCAAACCATCCAGGCCCTCCATGATGTTTAAATTCAAGACACCCCACAGAAAGACTAGGCCCATGCAACACTCACTATCCCTGGGCATAAAGGTTGAAAACTAGGCAAAATGGTTGCAGGCCTAACAACACTTCCTGCATTCAAAATGGCCACTTGCCTCCCAGCACATGGCCTGCCTGTACCAGCACTCAAAATGGCCCCCACCCACATGGCCTGTCCCCATGAACACCCCCAAAAATCGAAAAACACAGAAAAATCAGCACAATCCCAAACCATCCAGGCCCTCCATGATGTTTAAATTCAAGACACCCCACAGAAAGACTAGGCCCATGCAACACTCACTACCCCTGGTGAAAAAGCCACAACAACAGGCCAAAAAAACGAAAATCACAGAAAAATCAGCACAATCCCAAACCATACAGGCCCTCCATGATGTTTAATTTCAAGACACCCCACAGAAAGACTAGGCCCATGCAACACTCACTACCCCTGGTGAAAAGGCCATAACAACAGGCCAAAAAAACGAAAATCACAGAAAAATCAGCACAATCCCAAACCATCCAGGCCCTCCATGATGTTTAAATTCAAGACACCCCACAGAAAGACTAGGCCCATGCAACACTCACTACCCCTGGGCATAAAGGTTGAAAACTAGGCAAAATGGTTGCAGGCCTAGCAACACTTCCTGCATTCGAAATGGCCACTTGCCTCCCAGCACATGGCCTGCCTGTACCAGCACTCAAAATGGCCCCCACCCACATGGCCTGTCCCCATGAACACCCCAAAAAATTGAAAAACAGAAAAATCAGCACAATCTCAAACCATCCAGGCCCTCCATGATGTTTAAATTCAAGACACCTCACAGAAAGACTAGGCCATGCAACACTCACTACCCCTGGTGAAAAGGCCACAACAACAGGCCAAAAAAAACGAAAATCACAGAAAAATCAGCACAATCCCAAACCATCCAGGCCCTCCATGATGTTTAAATTCAAGACACCCCACAGAAAGACTAGGCCCATGCAACACTCACTACCCCTGGGCATAAAGGTTGAAAACTAGGCAAAATGGTTGCAGGCCTAACAACACTTCCTGCATTCGAAATGGCCACTTGCCTCCCAGCACATGGCCTGCCTGTACCAGCACTCAAAATGGCCCCCACCCACATGGCCTGTCCCCATGAACACCCCAAAAAATTGAAAAGCAGAAAAATCAGCACAATCTCAAACCATCCAGGCCCTCCATGATGTTTAAATTCAAGACACCTCACAGAAAGACTAGGCCATGCAACACTCACTACCCCTGGTGAAAAGGCCACAACAACAGGCCAAAAAAACCGAAAATCACAGAAAAATCAGCACAATCCCAAACCATCCAGGCCCTCCATGATGTTTAAATTCAAGACACCCCACAGAAAGACTAGGCCCATGCAACACTCACTACCCCTGGGCATAAAGGTTGAAAACTAGGCAAAATGGTTGCAGGCCTAACAACACTTCCTGCATTCAAAATGGCCACTTGCCTCCCAGCACATGGCCTGCCTGTACCAGCACTCAAAATGGCCCCCACCCACATGGCCTGTCCCCATGAACACCCCAAAAAATCGAAAAACACAGAAAAATCAGCACAATCCCAAACCATCCAGGCCCTCCATGATGTTTAAATTCAAGACACCCCACAGAAAGACTAGGCCCATGCAACACTCACTACCCCTAGTGAAAAGGCCACAACAACAGGCCAAAAAAACAAAAATCACAGAAAAATCAGCACAATCCCAAACCATCCAGGCCCTCCATGATGTTCAAATTCAAGACACCCCACTGAAAGACTAGGCCCATGCAACACTCACTACCCCTGGGCATAAGGGTTGAAAACTAGGCAAAATGGTTGCAGGCCTAACAACACTTCCTGCATTCAAAATGGCTACTTGCCTCCCAGCACATGGCCTGCCTGTACCAGCACTCAAAATGTCCCCCACCCACATGGCCTGTCCCCATGAACACCCCAAAAAATCAAAAAACACAGAAAATCAGCACAATCCCAAACCATCCAGGCCCTCCATGATGTTTAAATTCAAGACACCCCACAGAAAGACTAGGCCCATGCAACACTCACTACCCCTGGTGAAAAGGCCACAACAAAAGGCCAAAAAAACGAAAATCACAGAAAAATCAGCACAATCCCAAACCATCCAGGCCCTCCATGATGTTTAAATTCAAGGCACCCCACAGAAACACTAGGCCCATGCATCACTCACTACCCCTGGTGAAAAGGCCATAACAACAGGCCAAAAAAACGAAAATCACAGAAAAATCAGCACAATCCCAAACCATCCAGGCCCTCCATGATGTTTAAATTCAAGACACCCCACAGAAAGACTAGGCCCATGCAACACTCACTACCCCTGGGCATAAAGGTTGAAAACTAGGCAAAATGGTTGCAGGCCTAACAACACTTCCTGCATTCAAAATGGCCACTTGCCTCCCAGCACATGGCCTGCCTGTACCAGCACTCAAAATGGCCCCCACCCACATGGCCTGTCCCCATGAACACCCCAAAAAATTGAAAAACAGAAAAATCAGCACAATCTCAAACCATCCAGGCCCTCCATGATGTTTAAATTCAAGACACCTCACAGAAAGACTAGGCCATGCAACACTCACTACCCCTGGTGAAAAGGCCACAACAACAGGCCAAAAAAAACGAAAATCACAGAAAAATCAGCACAATCCCAAACCATCCAGGCCCTCCATGATGTTTAAATTCAAGACACCCCACAGAAAGACTAGGCCCATGCAACACTCACTACCCCTGTGCATAAAGGTTGAAAACTAGGCAAAATGGTTGCAGGCCTAACAACACTTCCTGCATTCGAAATGGCCACTTGCCTCCCAGCACATGGCCTGCCTGTACCAGCACTCAAAATGGCCCCCACCCACATGGCCTGTCCCCATGAACACCCCAAAAAATTGAAAAACAGAAAAATCAGCACAATCTCAAACCATCCAGGCCCTCCATGATGTTTAAATTCAAGACACCTCACAGAAAGACTAGGCCATGCAACACTCACTACCCCTGGTGAAAAGGCCACAACAAAAGGCCAAAAAAACGAAAATCACAGAAAAATCAGCACAATCCCAAACCATCCAGGCCCTCCATGATGTTTAAATTCAAGACACCCCACAGAAACACTAGGCCCATGCATCACTCACTACCCCTGGTGAAAAGGCCATAACAACAGGCCAAAAAAACGAAAATCACAGAAAAATCAGCACAATCCCAAACCATCCAGGCCCTCCATGATGTTTAAATTCAAGACACCCCACAGAAAGACTAGGCCCATGCAACACTCACTACCCCTGGGCATAAAGGTTGAAAACTAGGCAAAATGGTTGCAGGCCTAACAACACTTCCTGCATTCAAAATGGCCACTTGCCTCCCAGCACATGGCCTGCCTGTACCAGCACTCAAAATGGCCCCCACCCACATGGCCTGTCCCCATGAACACCCCAAAAAATTGAAAAACAGAAAAATCAGCACAATCTCAAACCATCCAGGCCCTCCATGATGTTTAAATTCAAGACACCTCACAGAAAGACTAGGCCATGCAACACTCACTACCCCTGGTGAAAAGGCCACAACAACAGGCCAAAAAAAACGAAAATCACAGAAAAATCAGCACAATCCCAAACCATCCAGGCCCTCCATGATGTTTAAATTCAAGACACCCCACAGAAAGACTAGGCCCATGCAACACTCACTACCCCTGGGCATAAAGGTTGAAAACTAGGCAAAATGGTTGCAGGCCTAACAACACTTCCTGCATTCGAAATGGCCACTTGCCTCCCAGCACATGGCCTGCCTGTACCAGCACTCAAAATGGCCCCCACCCACATGGCCTGTCCCCATGAACACCCCAAAAAATTGAAAAACAGAAAAATCAGCACAATCTCAAACCATCCAGGCCCTCCATGATGTTTAAATTCAAGACACCTCACAGAAAGACTAGGCCATGCAACACTCACTACCCCTGGTGAAAAGGCCACAACAACAGGCCAAAAAAAACGAAAATCACAGAAAAATCAGCACAATCCCAAACCATCCAGGCCCTCCATGATGTTTAAATTCAAGACACCCCACAGAAAGACTAGGCCCATGCAACACTCACTACCCCTGGGCATAAAGGTTGAAAACTAGGCAAAATGGTTGCAGGCCTAACAACACTTCCTGCATTCGAAATGGCCACTTGCCTCCCAGCACATGGCCTGCCTGTACCAGCACTCAAAATGGCCCCCACCCACATGGCTTGTCCCCATGAACACCCCAAAAAATTGAAAAACAGAAAAATCAGCACAATCTCAAACCATCCAGGCCCTCCATGATGTTTAAATTCAAGACACCTCACAGAAAGACTAGGCCATGCAACACTCACTACCCCTGGTGAAAAGGCCACAACAACAGGCCAAAAAAAACAAAAATCACAGAAAAATCAGCACAATCCCAAACCATCCAGGCCCTCCATGATGTTTAAATTCAAGACACCCCACAGAAAGACTAGGCCCATGCAACACTCACTACCCCTGGGCATAAAGGTTGAAAACTAGGCAAAATGGTTGCAGGCCTAACAACACTTCCTGCATTCAAAATGGCCACTTGCCTCCCAGCACATGGCCTGCCTGTACCAGCACTCAAAATGGCCCCCACCCACATGGCCTGTCCCCATGAACACCCCAAAAAATCGAAAAACACAGAAAAATCAGCACAATCCCAAACCATCCAGGCCCTCCATGATGTTTAAATTCAAGACACCCCACAGAAAGACTAGGCCCATGCAACACTCACTACCCCTAGTGAAAAGGCCACAACAACAGGCCAAAAAAACAAAAATCACAGAAAAATCAGCACAATCCCAAACCATCCAGGCCCTCCATGATGTTCAAATTCAAGACACCCCACTGAAAGACTAGGCCCATGCAACACTCACTACCCCTGGGCATAAGGGTTGAAAACTAGGCAAAATGGTTGCAGGCCTAACAACACTTCCTGCATTCAAAATGGCTACTTGCCTCCCAGCACATGGCCTGCCTGTACCAGCACTCAAAATGTCCCCCACCCACATGGCCTGTCCCCATGAACACCCCAAAAAATCAAAAAACACAGAAAATCAGCACAATCCCAAACCATCCAGGCCCTCCATGATGTTTAAATTCAAGACACCCCACAGAAAGACTAGGCCCATGCAACACTCACTACCCCTGGTGAAAAGGCCACAACAAAAGGCCAAAAAAACGAAAATCACAGAAAAATCAGCACAATCCCAAACCATCCAGGCCCTCCATGATGTTTAAATTCAAGACACCCCACAGAAACACTAGGCCCATGCATCACTCACTACCCCTGGTGAAAAGGCCATAACAACAGGCCAAAAAAACGAAAATCACAGAAAAATCAGCACAATCCCAAACCATCCAGGCCCTCCATGATGTTTAAATTCAAGACACCCCACAGAAAGACTAGGCCCATGCAACACTCACTACCCCTGGGCATAAAGGTTGAAAACTAGGCAAAATGGTTGCAGGCCTAACAACACTTCCTGCATTCAAAATGGCCACTTGCCTCCCAGCACATGGCCTGCCTGTACCAGCACTCCAAATGGCCCCCACCCACATGGCCTGTCCCCATGAACACCCCAAAAAATCGAAAAACACAGAAAAATCAGCACAATCCTAAACCATCCAGGCCCTCCATGATGTTTAAATTCAAGACACCCCACAGAAAGACTAGGCCCATGCAACACTCACTACCCCTAGTGAAAAGGCCACAACAACAGGCCAAAAAAACAAAAATCACAGAAAAATCAGCACAATCCCAAACCATCCAGGCCCTCCATGATGTTCAAAATCAAGACACCCCACAGAAAGACTAGGCCCATGCAACACTCACTACCCCTGGGCATAAAGGTTGAAAACTAGGCAAAATGGTTTCAGGCCTAACAACACTTCCTGCATTCAAAATGGCCACTTGCCTCCCAGCACATGGCCTGCCTGTACCAGCACTCAAAATGGCCCCCACCCACATGGCCTGTCCCCATGAACACCCCAAAAAATCGAAAAACACAGAAAAATCAGCACAATCTCAAACCATCCAGCCCCTCCATGATGTTTAAATTCAAGACACCCCACAGAAAGACTAGGCCCATGCAACACTCACTACCCCTGGTGAAAAGGCCACAACAACAGGCCAAAAAAACGAAAATCACAGAAAAATCAGCACAATCCCAAACCATCCAGGCCCTCCATGATGTTTAAATTCAAGACACCCCACAGAAACACTAGGCCCATGCAACACTCACTACCCCTGGTGAAAAGGCCACAACAGCAGGCCAAAAAAACGAAACTCACAGAAAAATCAACACAATCCCAAGCCATCCAGCCCCTCCATGATGTTTAAATTCAAAACACCCCACAGAAAGACTCAGTCCACCCACCACTGAGTACCCCTGGGCAAAAGGCCCCAAAACAGCCCAAAAATCGAAAATTCCAAAATTGTAGTTGCAGCAACTGTAATGCCCCAAACAAACTTACTTGTGAAATTTCTAATCCAAAAGTGATCCAAAGAAAGTCAAAAAGGCCTCAAATCCAAATATCCAGCAGCATCCACAAAAAGTAATCCTTCCAACTCCAGATCCAAATGAAAAGTGACCAGGAGATGGAAAAAGCACTGGGAGGAGCCTGCTGGACAGGAACAGGAAGTTGAAGACTGTGAGGCACTTCCTTCCTCCCACCCCCCCTCCCCAAAATGGACTCCTCGCAAAAAAAGTGCAGGCAAATGTCAACCTGAGGAGTTATTCAGATAAAAATCATCATTTCCAGAAGGTTTATGCTGCTTGCTGGTGGATTTCTTGTGCAGAATTGCAAATTTTGTATTTTCGCGAGTGCGAGATTGTTGCTGCTCGCCGCATCTACAAGGTCGCAATTGCGAAGTCCCGCGATACGTGATCACGGCGTACTGGCGTTGACAAACTCTCGCTGTGCAAGTTGGCAACCCGCGATGACGTAATCGCGCTCGCCAAATTCCCGCGGGATCCCGCAGCAAGATCCAAAATGGCGCAGCACTCGCAAAATATCGAGAAAAACAACTCGGCAAACGCTGAATGGCGGTAAGTAAATGCCACGCGCCGCAAAATTGTATCACCAAAAAAAAAATCCGCTGCGTGCGAATTTGCGGATTTTTGTTAAATTCGCGAGCGTTCGCGGATTGCGAATTTACCGAAAATCCGCAAAATCCGCGAGCGTAACAGATTTTCCACCCATGCTTACACTTAACGTGTTCTCACAGTTTGTACCACTTAGAAACACTTTTCGGTCCCCACTCCGGCATCGAATTCTGTATGATAATTACCATGATTTCTTTGTGTATTTCTAACCCATTTTTTCATATCTGCCTGCGTGCTTTTGTTCAAGACAATACTGAAACTGAAAAGTAGTGACCAGTAGAGTTATATGGCCATGGATTAGCCATTCTGTTGACAGTGATTCTGCCACTGTAAATGGAAATCTATCCAGTTTTTCGATACACAGCATTGTATATTTTGCTCCCCGTTGTGCCATTTCTATCGGTTTATCCGTTAGTTTGTATTCAGAAAACAGAGACGTATTGTTGATAAAACGCAAAAGCACATAGCCTGCACGCAAAGATTGCAGCATCCAGCTTAACAACATAATAGAACGTAATTGAGATTGCCTGTGTTGTATCTTGCTCCATTATGTCTATCGCAGAAGATACAATGTTGCCTAAGGTATCTATCCTGGAGGTCAATGTTGTTAACCCATTGTCTACCACTGCCAGAGAATTTTCTAGATGTATACAGTCTATTTCAGTAATCTCTGTGGCCTCTTGTTGGGATATTTTCCATCTTTCATTGTAGGCAGCATAAATGCCAGCATATATGAAACGTTGTTGACGTTGCTTTCTGAGACCTAGTAAGGAATTCCTAAGATCTACATCTTGTGACAGTAAGGATAAGTGTTGTTTCACCTGTGTAACTGTTGAGGTTTTTAGCCAATTAAGGCACAACTTCCCAACACTGTATAACGTCACTACCTCTGGATGTTCTCTGTATACAAAGCGTGGATCTGGCCTATGGATAGCAAACCCTTCAGTTTTACCCATGAATCTTGCCTGACAATTTTTGGTGTCTGTGGGACAAATCAACCATTTCTTCCAATCGGGATCTGATCTATTGTATTGAATGACGGTCTCATCTAGTATAACCTCTTTTTGCTTATGTTTCGTTGCCCTCGGTCAGTTATGGTGTTGGCAGCCGAGGTGCGTTCAAGTCTTTCTTCTAGGCTCTGTTGAGGTATAAGGCATGCTCTAAATAAAGCTTTAATTTCCTGAACTTGCCATTCTCTAGTACCCCAGACTGATTTTAAGTCTATGATGTCTTTCCATAAGTCGTAACCTTGTTCAGACAACTGGGCAATAAAGGAAGCAGAGAAAATCTGTTTGGTATTTGTTAATATATTTTTCTGTGCTGATGTTAGTGCAGCCTTATAGTAATACGAGGCTGGGTCAGACATATTAAACCCTGAAAAATATGGAAACCTATGTGCAAAGGTTTGTGAACTGCCTTTTGGCGGTGTTGAACAATGTTCCCACTGATGGTATATGAACACTTTTCGATGATTAGCAAATTTATGCAAAAAGTGATGACCATAATATTGAAAACAATACACAGTTTTGTAATCTGGTGTGCTTTCCAATATTTCACTTTTAGAAAATTCAGCAGATATTTCTAAATCAGACAACATGTTATTTACAGTTTCAAAGTCTCAATCAAAGGAAAATGTACTTGAGGTAATGATTTCACTCAACAATATTTTAAATAAGTGTGACATTTTTAAAATTTCTGTAGTGCCAAATATAACTAAATCAACCTTGTCCCAAACTATACTATCCGGTATGGGAACTGCTGTAATGTTTACTGATGACAAGTATACTTGTTCTCGATGAGATGATTGATGTGCTTCTAAAATTAAATTTACCTTTTGAGCTGCTGAGCTTTATTGAAGGTATTTGCCATTAACAAGCAGGCTAAAAACTATTACTAACCGTACTCAGAAAATAAAGAAAGTATCCCTGTTATTACCCATAGTTCTATCCAAGGTGATACAAGGTAAGTCTTTTTAAGAAAGTTCAGAAAGTCTTTGACTTGCTGCTTGTGTGTTTTTTTGGTCTGGCATCGTTCAGCTTCACTTGGATCCAAAGAAAACATATCAAAGTTTATGAAGTAGCCAGAAGCAGTTCAATCAATTGTTGGTATTTCATACCAATTTGTAGAAATCGTAGCTTGCTCTTGTTGAGGCATGTTGATGTAGACATCTGTATTTGGTCGAATAGCAATTTGTCTTTCATTTTGATTCTGAATTTGAGTTTCAGGTTCAAGGGGAACTAGTTCCATAGCGGTATTGCATAGTCCTTCATTCCATACAAGGGACTCTTTAAATTTGATGAGTCTTTCGGTTTGAACCTCTTGAATTGTAGTGAGAAGGGGGTGTCTGCTACTTTGGAGTCCATTTGGCCCACTACTCAGTATCGGCTACATAGTGTGGTTTGATTAGGTCGATTAAGACAAAACTTTTCTCCTTTTTTCCAGCAAGAGGTGGTAGAAGTACAGTTCATGTTACTTTCACTGCTAGGACCTGTACAGGCTTTCTGTCGGATGGCCCAAATTATTTCTTGTCCGCTATCTTCCCTTTGACCAGATCCCTGACTTTTGGGATCCAGACAGATCTTACTGTGACTGATTTGTCTTCCCCAGTGGCGGTCTGCTTCAGATAGGCATCACTTTGTTATGTCCTGGATTCATTTAGATCCTGTAAAACAGCCAAACGATCATGGATGTTAAATGGTTTTTCATCCGCCACTGAGTCTTCACAATCAAATCAGGTACCCACATTCTTGTCCCAAATAGGCCCTCATATGGAGTGACCCCCCCCAGATAACTTCTTGGCATATTGTTCAAAGCTAGCTGCACTTCATACAGATGTTTTACCCAGCTCTCACCTGTGCCTAATACTCTAGCTGTTAAAAAGACTGCTTTAAGTCTCGGTTTTTCCTCTCAATGACCACCTTTCCCTCGGGATGATATGGAGAGGAGTATTGCAATGCTAAACCCAATCCTCGCATGGCCTCCTTGTAAGCCTGAGAGCTAAACGCAGGGCCCTGGTCAGAATGTAATGTGCCAATTGCATATGTCCCTATGAAGACTCGCAAATCTTCTATAACAGTTCAAGCGTCAGCTGAGCACTGGGGCCACACCCATACAAATCTTGAGCAGGAATCCACTGCAACCATGATATATCCGTAAGCCCCATCTCTTTTTAAGGGGCTGCAGTGGTCCAAATGAACAAGCGCTGGTTGTTTGTCAGATATTAACAATGGTGTCTGCGCTGGACGTGTTAAGGTGGAATCTTTCATCTGCTGGCACATGTCGCATTTCAAGACAAAGTCCTTAGTCTGCTTTGTTAGTCCAGGTCACCAATAGCGTTGTTTCAATAAAGAAACTGTCGCTGTAACTCCTGTATGTGCAGAACCTATCCCCTTGTGTTCTGCTAGAATAACCTGCAATCCATATTTGGAATTACTCTATCCCCCACTCCAGGAATCTGAGCAAATGGAATGTTATTGGCTTCTAACTTGTAGGAGTATTTGAGTGGAAAACTTTTTTGTACCGCTGTTTTTGCGTGAAGCATTAACAGCTACCATAATCTCATTGTCTATTTTTGTTTTAGAACGAGTGATTGCAGCTACTGAAGCCGTGCATACAGCCCCCTTTGCGGCTTCATCAGCCAATGAATTCCCTTCAACCTGAACTCCATCACGCTGATGACTCAGTGTATGTATCACATGAGCCCTTGGTAGTTTGGTTTTCAACTCACTACCTGTTCCCATAGAATTTTATACTGAATTGTGTCACCTTTTGCGTCTTTGAACCCGTTTTGCATCCAGTGTTGCAAGTATTCATTATATGACTGTACACAGTAAAACTAATCGCACACAGTGTGGGGAATTATCAATCCATATTTTTCCAGTGCCAGTATTGAGGTTCCGTGACAATTGTAAGTGGTGTTTTTGACTCGCACGAATATGGTCGAGTCTGGTATCTATGAACCGCAAATGACGAGATTAGTGGGTGTACGCGTTTTCGCTGTGCTAACCTAACCCGTTCGTTTGTTTCGTGGGTTTTCTTCATCTGAACCCACGGGTTCCATTTTAGATACGGCATCCATTTTGTTTCTTGCCCTCAAGTAGCCAGCGAACAAACGCTGTCCGCTTCGCGACCCTGGGATTCCCAAACTCTTGCGGAAGACACGTGTTCCTTTGAAGGTGTCTCTATGATGAGGGGCATGGCACTGTAAGGCAGATGGCCCCACTGGAGGCTCATCTTGCCGTGCCGGTCTATTGTCTCAGTTGTGCATTCATTAGGCACGTCCCCTTTGATGCCTGCAACTCGTGTTTCCTGATACCACCCCTTTTACACCCTTTTCGATCTGTTCACTGTTCTCGTCTTCCTCTGCACCTGTTTCTGTCTCTTCCTCGATTCGTCTACAGCTAAACGGAATGTACTAATGGTGGGAAGATGTACTTTTACAGTTGGGAACTGCCAAATGTGACTGTAATTATGTTCCGGGCCCTGAATACATGAAAGCGACCCCCTATGACCTTTACGATGGGAACCAAGTTGTAATCTTTTGTGTACCATGTTATCCTATGCCCAAAAACTGTATAAGAAGAGCGATCCACAGATACAATTTGAAAACAGACTCCTCGAACCTGCACACGTTGTACTTCCTGTGACTTCTGTGTTCCCTGCAGTAATAAACCTCGAATCTTTGACGCCGAAGGAAGTGTCCCGTGTCTCTGTCATTTGTACGCCGGAACAGGTTACCCACGAAGGTTTTAGGTGTTATCCCTGGCACCGATGGGTATTAGAAAAACCCAGTCCTTCAGTTGGCCCCCAATGTGGGGCTGCATCAGCGGTACCGGTCCAAAGCCCGACGATCGTGAGGAACTTCGTGTGAAATCTCCGAGGGAAGGTGCACCCCGCTTCATCGATCCTGTTGTCGAAACAAGTGGCCCGACGACTTTTCCAGCGAAGATCCCCGCCTCCTGACGGCTGCGACGGACTGCTGCCCTGACTGTAGACCTGTTTTGGCGCCTGGCGTAGACCTTGGTACAGCGAGACGATTGACGGGCCTTCCTGGTGACGCCATTGATCTTTGAGTTAAGTATTTGTGGGTCGCTCCCAGAGTCCTTTGTTGTGGGTGCTTAGTTGTTGCATGGTTCCATTGCATTTGTGGTTCTTGGTATTTTGTTCTTTGTTGTGATATTTGACGTCTGCAGTCGCCAAAAACCGAGGGTTTTTGCTCTTTGCAGGGACATTGTAATCCTATAACCCTTGACGTTTGTGAAACTCGGCTAGTATGCACGATGCCTGGCCGTAGTACTTTGTTCAGTTGCTTTAGAGGTTGTGGTGCGGATTCCCGACTGGAGGACTCGTGTCCAATACCTCCGGTTGGAACTCCAAATTATGAGTTGTATAGTCGACAAGGTTTGGGTCCTATTACATTCAATGAGTGTTGGGTTTGTTACACTAAAAAAGACGGTGTCCTTAGTTGGCCACCTCATGGTAGTTTTGAGGCCCCGATATTAGATAATCTTGAAGCCAAGTTGTTCCAAAGAAAAGCAAGGCCGGCCATGTTTGATTCTTTTCGGTTGTGGCGGAAAGAAGCCAAGCAGAAAGAAATCAAGAAGCTTAAACGTGATAAGAGAGAAGGTATCGCTTCAACGGAGAAAAATGCAGAGCAGCTTCAGCGTGATAAGGAGGAAAAGGAAAAGGAAGTTTTTGATAGGTTGCAACGAATGACTGTCGATAAATGTTATCCCGCTTTACCGACGGGTATGGATAAGAAGGGAGAGGAAGCAGTAGAGGACCCTTTGTTGTCTTATCTCTTGAAGTCACCACCTCCGTATGCACAGGGTACCGCAGTTCCTGTGGTTCACCCTGTTCCTGTTCCTCAACCTGCTCCTGTTCCTGTTCCCCATCCTGTTCCCGTTCCTCCACCTGTTCCTGCTCCCTTACCTGCTCCCGTCCCTACTGCTCCCCCACTTGTACTTCCTCATACTCCTGTTCCCGCTACTTCCACTGTTTTGGTTACTCCTGCTGTTCCTTCTGTTTCTGACACTTCTATCGTTACCCCCTTGCTTCTCCCTTCTTCCTCGTCTGTTGGGCGGCGTATTCCTCATATTGCTGCCAACTTCTTCTCTTCTCTTGGACCAGTTCTTGGGTCCGCTGGTTCTAATGCTCCCCAACTACGGAGTCAGCTTCCTGGCGGTAGGGAGCGTGATACTCTGATTAATATGGTGACAAGCTGGATTCAATACCCCCTTAGAAATCCTCCACGTGTGGTTGCTGACACATTCTCTCAATTCAATGAGCCGACACAAAGATTTGTGTTTGAAGAAATGTGTAAGTTCTTACGCGATGTGATATCGGCTGATGCACCTGACGATGTATTGACTGCTCTGACTGACCTTCAGCTTCAGTTTTCGAGCGGAATACTTGTGGGTAGCAATGTTCGACGTGCAGTCGAACAGCTACTGTCTTTCCATCCCACTATGACGCCTCGGGCATTGTTTTTAGAAGACATTGAGGAACCGCCAGCAGCGCCTGGTCAGTATCCTATGCGCGAGGTTCCACCAGTATGGATGCCAGGTAACCCTAACGCTAATCCTGTAATCTTGCCGCACTTTCAGAGAGTGTGGATACATCTTCCATGGAAGCGGTCAGAGGTTTTGCAGGTGAAGCAATCTTTGCCTGACCCACGCAAAAATCCTGCAGGGTATTATAAAGAATTGTCGCAGCTAGTGGATGCTACGATAATGAATCTTGCCGACATTGATATGCTATTTGGCAATGTCGTACCGCAACCGGTATGGGCAAAGATTCGTCAGGAAGATCATGCGGCAGAGTTAGGCAGTGACTGGGCTGCACTTCTTGCTGCGGATGCCTTGCAAGTTGGTGGGGATAAGCCCGAACAGCTGATTACCAATCTCCCACAGAGAATAATAACTCTTATGAAAACGCTTATGCCAGCTATGAAAGTGAATTGGGACAAATTGTCTGCCAGCAAACAGAAGAAGGATGAGAGTGTCTCTGATTTCTTTACGAGATTTGAGGAGGCATTCATCGATCATAGTGGTCAAGATATGGGTACGGAGGGAGGCCAGAGATTGTTCGTGGACAAATTCATGTCGAATTTGTTGCCGGACCTTAGTAACAAATTAAGGAATTCAGAGAGTGCGTGGGCTGTTTCTACTTCTGCTCAGATATTGGCGACGGCCCAATATTATGAGAATAGGGAGAAAGAGGAAAGTGATCGTGCGGACAAAAAGACGAAAGAGCTCAAAACGAAAGTGTTGTTGCAACAAGCGTATCCTCCACGTTCGAATCTGAATGATTCGCAACAGCGGAATCGATCGCAGTCTCAGTCGAATAGGTCGCAATCACGAAATGACTCCTCTTCGCAGAGATCTACGTTGCGGTACAATCAGTGTGCCTATTGCAGAAACGAGGGTCATTTGAAATTCGATTGTCCAGTTTTGCGTGATCGAAATAGTGGTAATACATCTAGAGGAGGTCGTAGCGGTCCTCAACAAGCATCACGTGGTAGAGGCCGCAGTGCTCAAAATGATCATTCTGATAATTTTTCTGATTCTAATAATTGTTTTGATCAGCGTGGATCGACGCAAGGCAGATCTGCACAGTACAATGTTGACGATTATTACGTCGATCAGAACACTGATGACGGTAATTACTAGGACAGCCATAGACAAGGAGAGGGAGTAGTATCAGTTCCGGTTGATCAGAGAGGGCCTTACGTCGCAGTTGCCACCTCGGGCGTCGTTGAGCCTTTTCTGTTGGACACTGGTGCAGCGAAAAGTTCCACCATGCATTCGAAACTCCCTGGCGCACCTTTGTCTGGCTTAACAAATGTTTCCGTTGGATTCTCTGGCACCCCCGTTAGCAATCCGGTTTCGCGCCCTTTGCCCCTTACAATTGGGCCTTGTGAGCTGAAAGCTCCTTTGATTTTGACTACTGGTTGTGGTGAAAATCTTTTGGGCCTGGATTTGCTGAAACGTCTGTATGCAACTTTGTATTGTTCTTCTGCGGGAGTAAAGCTTACGTTGAATGAGAGAGTTATCTCTCCTATGTACTTGTCAATCGATAAGCTTCCACCGGAATTGAGGTCTCTTCCTGCATCTTTGTGGGCTACAGGTCCTAATGACGTGGGTCTGCTTGACATCTCCCCTTATGTTGTCCACCTGAAATCCAATGTGCGTTTGCCACGTATTCCCCAGTATCGTATCTCCCTTGATGGTGAGCGAGCGCTGTTAGCGATCATCTACGATTTGATTGAGAAAGATGTTATTGAGGAGACTCGGGGAAACGTGTGCAATAGCCCTGTGCTGCCCATTCTGAAACGCACTGATCCATCGAAGCCTCCTGTTTATCGTTTTGTCATCGATTTACGGGAGGTGAATAAAATTGTGATTCCTCAGTTCCCTGTAGTGCTCGACATAACGGCTCTACTGACTCTGATTCCAGCTTCTGCAGCTTAGTTCTCAGTGATCGACCTGAAGAATGCTTTCTTCAGCATTCCGATTGCTGAGGAGAGTAGGGACCTTTTCGGTTTCTCTCTAGGTGGCCGCAGCTTTAGGTTTAAACGTGCCCCGCAGGGCTACTGTGAGAGTCCATCGATATACAGTCAAGCCTTGAAGAGTCAACTTGATGCGTTTGCGTTGCCGGCCGGTGCGGCCTTGATCCAATATGTCGACGACTTATTGGTGGCTGCGGACACTCAGGACATTTGCAAGATTGCCACGGGTTCGTTGTTGCAGCATCTCTGTGACTTACATAACAAGGTGTCACCTTCTAAACTGCAATATTGTTGCCAAGAAGTAACCTATGTAGGTCACTTATTGTCAAAGGAGGGAAGACGGTTGACCCCAGAGAGAATTGCAGCGATTGCTCGAATGACTGTGCCAACAACTCAGAGAGATGTGCGTGCCTTTTTAGGTATCACGTCATACTGCAGGCAATGGATTCCAAATTTTTCATTGCTAGCGAAACCATTGGTGGCTCTTACGTGCAAGGATGTTCCAACTCCTTTACCATGGACGGAAGAATGTCAGAAAAGTTTTTCTGAACTACGTGACGCGTTGTGTTCGGCCCCTGTGTTAGGTACCCCTGACTACAGTAAGCTGTTTACACTATACGTTCATGAGAGGGAAGGTTGTGCGTTGAGTGTTTTGACGCAGCAATTCGGTGGTAAGCAGCGTCCATGTGCATATTTTTCCTCGACCTTGGACCCAGTAGCTAGAGCATTGCCGAGTTGTTTGAGAGCAACAGCGGCAGCTGCGGAGTCCATTCGACACTCTGCAGGATTGGTCATGGATAATATGCTTACGGTGATGGTTCCGCATGCAGTTGACACTCTCCTGAATCGTACGAAAACCCAACACCTGACGAGTGCAAGGTTGTCTGGGTATGAGCTGACGCTTTTGGCAAGTCACATACAAATAAAACGTTGTAATGTCCTGAACCCGGCGACTTTGTTGCCAATCAGTATGGAATCAGATGAGGTAGCACCTCACGACTGCTACTTACGAACTGAGGAGGAAACAAAAGGTCGTGTTGACCTGAAAAATACTCCATTGGAAAACCCCGATGGTACCCTGTATGTGGATGGTTCATGTTTTAAGTTGCCGAATGGTGATGTGACAACTGCGTATGCTGTGGTAACGTTGAGTACAGTTGTGGAGACTGCGAGATTGAATCAGAATTCTGCACAGTCGGCAGAGCTGATTGCCTTGACTAGAGCGTGTGTGTTGTCGAAAGGGAAACGGGTGAATGTTTTTACGGACAGCCAGTATGCATTTGGTGTTGCGCATAGCTTCGGACGTTTGTGGAGAGAGAGAGGTTTCATGACGTCGCATGGTACAAAGATTCAGCATGGACAACTTGTGAATGATCTTTTGGATGCACTTACATTGCCCGAGCAGGTGGCGATTATTAAATGTAGTGCACACCGTAAGGTGACGGATGATGTTGGTCGTGGCAATGCGTTCGCTGATGAAGTTGCTAAGGAGACTGCTAGGAATCTTAGCACTAGAATGTATGTGACGAGTTCGGTAAGGTGGCCTGCAGAAACTGGTATGTGTGAGGACACTATCGAGTGTGTGAAAGCGATTCAGAACGAGGCAACCGAGACTGAAAAGGCGAAGTGGAAAGAGAGTACGGGAAAGTTGGATGCGAATGGCTGCTGGATTGATTTGTCGGAGAATAAGAGGTGGATGTTGCCGGATGCGTATGTGCTAGCTGTTGTGACAATGGCACACGGCTTGGCACATATTAGTGCGAAAGGTATCTGCAAGTTGTTGTCCCCTGTATGGAAGAATGATGGTATCGCTAAGTGTGCTGAGAGATTGGTTAAGAATTGTATGATATGTATGATGTACAATCCTGGTAAGGGAACTCCTACACCCCCACGCCATTTTGCTCCCCCTTCATGTCCCTTTGAGGTGATTCAGCTAGACTTCATCCATATGGAGCGATGCAATAACTTGAAGTACGTTTTAGTTGTGGTTTGCGCATTCTCCTGATGGATTGAAGCCTACCCTCTTAAAGACAACACTGCTCTGTCCACTGCAAAAATCCTACTGAAGGAATACTTTCCTCGGTACGGAATGCCACGGATTGTATGGTCGGATAACGGAAGTGAGTTTGTGGGGAGTGTGATGAAGAATGTGTGCAAGGGCCTTGGAATTACACAAAAATTCCACAGCGCCAATCATCCCCAGTCAGCAGGTTTAGTTGAAGGGTATAATGGCACCCTTAAATTGAAACTAGCGAAGATTCAGGCTACGACTGGTCTCTCGTGGCCTGACGCTTTGCCCTTAGCTCTTCTGTCAACTAGGGCGACTGTACACTCCTGAGCAGGGCTCAGATTGTGTTCGGCCGCCCTGACAATGTTTGGGGGGTCCCTAGACCCAGTGTGTTCTCTGATCTTGAGTACCCAATGTTGATCGAGTATCTTCATGACCTGACTGCTAAACTGAGGTTAATTCACCAACAGGTCTTTGAGGCACTGCCGACGCAGACGGAGGGTCCAGGCCACCAGCTTCAGCCCGGAGACTGGGTCGTGACGAGGAATTTTGGCCGAAAGCGCAACCTTGAGCCTCGTTTCACCGGACCCTACCAGGCGCTCCTTGCCACGAGGACTGCTGTTCGTTTGGAGGGGCGTAAGCACTGGGTGCATGCCACCCATACAAAAAAGGTACCTATACCTTTACCAGCAGACTCGTGGGTCAGGAAGGGCATCGCCTCGTCTGAAGTTGAGACTGTGCCGAACTTTGTTCCATTCAGCGACGCTCAGCCTGTCGGAGATACCTCAGTGCAGCAGAACGATATTGTTGAACATTTGTCATCACAAAACTCAAGATCTGAACAATTGACTGGTCAACAGAACTCTGTGTCATCATCGGACCAATTATTTGACGAACAGACTCGTCCTGGGAGAAGCCGATATTTTCTTCGCTCCAATACTAGAGACTAATAAAAATATCTTTGCTTTCTCCTCTGACATCCACGTTACCCCATTGCCACTATCCAGTCTGAACGCACTTGCATAATTGTGATTTTGTAAATTTTGAGTCTTTTTTCATGTATGTGTTTTGTTTCCACAGCTAGGAGATTTTGTATATATATTGTTGATTAAAATACCTTACATCCGGGTAGACCGTAGGGCCGCGCGGGTACTTCCTTCTGGTTAGTAGGTCTTGACACTAGGTCGAAGACCGTCGATTCCTAGGAACTCCTGGGGATTGACTACTGCTACACAGAACGAAGTGCGTCAAGAACGTTGCGGGCGGTTTTAGAGGATGGCTTTCTCGAAGCTGTCGGAATTGGAAAGGGCTCAGGCCCAAAGATTCAAGCTGCGAAGAATTACACGTACAAAATGCTGCATGTTTCAGGTGTTCCTCCTATTCCTAACTGTTTCTTCGTTATTGGTGGGTGGGGTGTATTACATGATACAGTCATTGTTGCCTTCTGCCTCACCTACCCGTTCTTCTGAACCTAAACTTACCTCCACTGTCTCTCCTCATTCCTTCCACATCTTACCCCAACACGAGCAGGTTAGACGTGCGGAATTCATGAACAATTCCTTCGTTCAGCTCCTTCATCAGCATCAATTGGTGATGAACACTACCAATTGTTGGGTGTGTGGGTTAATGCCACATACCACCGATAAGGGAATTCCGTACTTGGTCCTTCCTTATAGTTCCCAGGGTTCAGCTCCAGCATTCCAAACAATGTTTCGAAGCGCACTAGATTCTTACCCCAATCGAGAGCCACGTTCTCCACACTTTGGTCCCGGTCCGTATCATAAGTCTTTGGCAATAGCGATTGCTGATTTAGATAGGGATATCTATGAGCCGTCGCTCATCCCAGAGGAAGAGGTGCAAGCCTATAGGGATCTGAGTGAGGCTGAATATAGTGTGCTCGTGGGCGATAGACAGCTTAGAAGCTCATCTCCAATATGGATCGTACCCCACCTTGGTAATTTCTGTCTAAAAGGCCGTGGCCGAAGCCCGAGAGCTCACCTTGGGGAGAGTGCTTGCTCTGAGACGTATGTTTTACCAATGCTCTCTTCCCCTGTTCTTCTGACTGCCAAGGGTACGTACTTTGTCTGTTACGACCGTGCATATACATGGTTGCCCCTTGACTTCGCGGGCACCTGTTATATTGCAAACTTGTTGCCACCGACTTTTACAGTCGCCTCCGATTATCACAAGACCAGAGTTGTGAGGGGCGTGATTAGCAAAGAGGACACTGCCGGTCAAGAGGCAGGAGACTTTTTCAAGGGTTTCTTGCCGTTTTGTGGGCCTATGATTAATAGTAGGAACCTGAGACAGTTGACTCGAGTGGTGGAATCGACAGCTAATATCACTGCCAGTGCCCTTGGTAATATCACAGCAGAGCTTCAGGCGGATAGGCTTATGACGTTACAAAATCGTATGGTTTTAGACGTTGTCTTAGCAGATCGAGGTGGAGTATGTAAGGTGATCCATTCGAGTTGTTGTATATTCATTCCAGACAACGCTCCGACTGTCTATCAAGCCATCTTGAAGTTGCATAAGATCTCTGAGTCCATACACGTGGACGTAGGGGATTGGACGCTTCTTGGGTGGTTTTGGGGCCTAATGTCGACTTGGGGTTGGAAGATTCTGATGATCATTGGGGTTGTTGTAGCATTTCTGTTCACGTGTTGCCTTTGTGTGCAGTGTGGTCCTGCCTTATGTGGCCTCTGTGCTACGACGTGTATAAGACAGCCGCCTGTTACCAAAGGAACTCTGATGGATAGAATTATGTTGCAGCAGCATCTAGATGGTCTGATGAATATCGAGATCGATTCTGATTCCGACTAGTGCTTGCCTACATGAGGGCAAAAGGAGCGTCTGAGGTTCCGTGACAATTGTAAGTGGTGTTTTCGACTCGCACGAATATGGTCGAGTCTGGTATCTATGAACCGCAAATGACGAGTTTAGTGGGTGTACGCGTTTTCGCTGTGCTAACCTAACCCGTTCATTTGTTTCGTGGGTTTTCTTCATCTGAACCCACGGGTTCCATTTTAGATACGGCATACATTTTGTTTCTTGCCCTCAAGTAGCCAGCGAACGGACGCTGTCCGCTTCGCAACCCTGGGATTCCCAAACTCTTGCGGAAGACACGTGTTCCTTTGAAGGTGTCTCTATGATGAGGGGGATGGCACTGTAAGGCAGATGGCCCCGCTCGAGGCTCATCTTGCCGTGCCGGTCTATTGTCTCAGTTGTGCATTCATTAGGCATGTCCCCTTTGATGCCTGCAACTCGTGTTTCCTGATACCACCCCTTTTACACCCTTTTCGATCTGTTCACTGTTCTGGTCTTCCTCTGCACCTGTTTCTGTCTCTTCCTCGATTCGTCTACAGCTAAACGGAATGTACTGATGGTGGGAAGATGTACTTTTACAGTTGGGAACTGCCAAATGTGACTGTAATTATGTTCCGGGCCCTGAATACATGAAAGCGACCCCCTATGACCTTTACGATGGGAACCAAGTTGTAATCTTTTGTGTACCATGTTATCCTATGCCCAAAAACTGTATAAGAAGAGCGATCCACAGATACAATTTGAAAACAGACTCCTCGAACCTGCACACGTTGTACTTCCTGTGACTTCTGTGTTCCCTGCAGTAATAAATCTCGAATCTTTGACGCCGAAGGAAGTGTCCTGTGCCTCTGTCATTTGTACGCCGGAACAGGTTACCCACGAAGGTTTTAGGTGTTATCCCTGGCACCGCTGGGTATTAGAAAAACCCAGTCCTTCAGTATCAAGGCTTCTAACTCTGCCAGCTGCGCTGTACAGTCTCCTAGTGATTGCGTTTTCGTGCAACTTGGATGGAACTTTCCATCCCGCATGCGACCTTTAACGATTGCACAGGTTACGCCACATTGTTACCTACTTTCTATGGACGGTTGAGCAGATCCATCAGTGTAAATTATATATTCATACTGATCTAGAGGCATTATCTCATTTGGTAGAGGATATTCTTGTTCGTTTTGCAGGAATGCTTGTGTCTTTAAATTTGGTTCATACCTATATTCTACATCCCTTGCAGTGAGAGAATTAGCCCATTGTATCCATCTCGGTTGTAAGGCTTTAGCGTTAGGAACCCTTGCCTTTGTCGCAGACTCTAAGGCTGGAACCGGAGTCACTACTATTATTTGTTTCCTCTGTGCCAGTGCCCTTTCTCTTACTACAGCAGTCTGTACTGCCGTCAGAATCTTTTCTGTAAATGCGAAGTGCATCTCAGCAGTTGTGTACAAATGTGATTTATATCAATTGGCACTGTTTCATCTTCATTGTATGTCAGATAAGTGTACCCAGATTGACCCCTAATTATATGGATCACCAGGTTGCGCACGTTTACGCACGTTTACGCGTGTCTGTAAGTGTTTGGAAGCTATCTTGTCAGCTTCTAATGAACAAAGTATATCTGTGTGTTCTTGTCTCCATTGTCTTACTGAAAAATCAGGTTTTAATAAGGCATTGTAGCAGGGTTTCCGTTCTCCCACAGAACTGTGCACAGAGATCTAGAACCTGGGTGAGTCAGGGTGACCCAGAACCCACCTTTGTTTCAGAAATCCCTTACCTAGCTAGCTACAGTGTCTCATCGGTAGTAAATACTTCCCAATGACTTAGACAATCCAGAACATGAACTTAGAATACCTCAGGTATCGTGGAACACATGAACACTCTTTCGTTATATAATCATTACAAACCGAAACTGGGAGGCAGAGAACACACGTGCAAGTTTGAAATGTTTATTTTTCAATGCAACATTCTCAAACGCAGTATCTTATATAATATCAACATACATATTATAAAAATCAGAGTTAGCAGCATAGTCACTAATCCATAATAAGCAAAAGGTGATAGCATGTTATGATGCAAAGATCTATAAAATTCTGTATCACCTATATTTCGCGCACCCTAATTAGCATATTATATTATATCTAAGAAGGTCTCATCTGGGTTCTTAGCAGGGCGGACCCATACCTCTAATTCTCAGTAGGAGGAGATCACATCAACCGCTACCAGCTCTCAGCATGCGAAGCATCAAGTGTGTTGATTCATTCCCTGTAACTCTATCTTAAACCCGCGTAGAGCCCAATATTGGCAACAACATTATTTGTGTTATGACTAACGTGGTGCGAGGATCAGGCCTACAGCAACCTTGTGTTAGGTTATTCTTAGAGTGTGCAGACAGTTGTACCAAGTGTTCCAAGCACGACTGATACCAGTGCAATAACATATTATTCTCAAATAAATCACATCTTTCGTCTAGGTTAGAAGCTACAATAACAATTAGGTGTCGTGTGCAAACCGAAGCAGAAAGAAAATATGGCGTTTAACATTTAATAAGCACATGCTAACTGAACACAATATATAGAAACGTAGTAACCATATGACACCCCCCCAATGATCCGAGGACGGTTAAAAATCAAAAAATATAAGCCAATACTCTATGAGTGGCAAGACATGAAAGCAGAGTTCAATGATATTGAGCCAAGCTAAATGTATGCAAATCTATGTAAAATTCAAAAACAAAATTTATGTATGAATGCCTATAGTGGCCACACAAAATATAAAAATTCGACTTTGAGGCCTACTCTCAGTTGATAGGCCTAGAACATCTGAAAAAATTCGAATGTTCGTATTGAAAAAAAGGCACCATTCAGAATTACTAAAAAGTCACGTGCCATAATGATGGAAGTATTCAAAGTCACTCATGGTTGAATGAATATGCAAAATAGGTAGCCACAGCCTCCAACATGAAATCACTGTCATCATCCGAAAACAGTTCAGCCATCCAATTAAGCAATGGGAAAGAACATACGTGCTCCTCCAACACCGGTTCCTCTAGCAATATCAGAGGACAACTCAGTGGGTTCTCGAGAACGCTCTGTGCCAGAAAGTCATGTGCCGCTGCGAATATGTCCCACTGACCCATTAGTCCATGCATCGCTGCCACAGCCATAACCCTTTTGCCAGAACAGACCAGCTCGTGAGCCACTACGGGGTACATCAGCTGATCAAAGTTGACGTCAGGAGAAGTCGGTAAACAGAGACACAAATCACTGGCCCAGTCGAAATCACAGCTCAGGCAATGAAACACGGGCTGGACACATGTGAAATAGGAAAATCTGAAGGATAATCCAAAAGCCGTGCTTAAAGTCGCAAGCGGCAGGGATCCATAATAATCAAGCATCCGGTTGCGAAACTGCATCAGTAGGGGCTGAGCGTTTCCTTGCGCAGGATGGGCATCCATGTTTTATAAAGTAAAATATCACCAGAACGCCTGCAGCTAAAGCCAGCAAAACAGGGAATCCGCCAAACAGGCTAGCGAATATAGAATGAAAGAACGCAGGGATAATACCAAATACTTTTTCAAATGTAGTCACGAGACCACTGCTAACCATTTTAAAAAAATGAGCCAGGCTCGTTGTGGAGGAGGCATTGAAGATTTGATGAACCAGCTCGCAAAAATGAAACGGCAAATCAGTACTTAAAAGTGCCTGTACTTCTGTGCGTGTGTTTGCTATGTGAAGGACATAAGTTTCGCGGGCAGAGCTCAGGGCCACCTGCTTTTGAGACAATAGGGCTCTTATACGGCCTAAACCATTGAACTCAGCTCTCAAGGTTGGTATTCTTGGCCAAATTAAAACATCTGAGTTTCCATGCGTGGGTGGATATAACACATTCTTGCAGCAAACCACCCTCTCAGACACGGTAACCACATATGCGATACCGGCCTCTAACCCACAACAAAACTCGTTGTTCAAAAGCAAATAACTACCGTTGGACAACAAAGTGAACGTGGGAACTATTGCAGGAACTGGTGTCCCTTTCAAAACACAGGCCAAATTAGGTTTGTCCTGATTACAAGAACCATGCAACTGGATGTGTCTGCATATTAGTGAGCGGTCAGGCGACTGTGTACATTCTTCACCATTCAGATTTACTTCACTTCCCTCTTTCAGGCATCTATAAGTGTATGGTAAAGACCATGTCTCATGGAGAAAAGCACTGCCTAATGGTTCATATCGCCCTATAGCAATATATTTCATACAATTCGTAAATTTATACAAAGCAAAAAGTAAGGTAATAACACCATGGATAAGCCATGTAGCCGCAGTTACTTCAGCCACTGAAAATGGCAGGGATTCTAATTTTTCAATATGTAACATAGAAAATGTTGCATCTCTCATTGATAACATGCGCTGTTTTTCAGTCAAATTAAATGGGGCAAATAGTGATGATACATTCATAAAATTCCACGGCACTCGACCACCCTTTAGAGTCTGTAGTGTCCAAGCAAACTGCATCACAGAACGTAATTGATTTTGACCATGATATAAAACGGACACTTCATCAAGTACAATGTCAACAACAGAAGACACAATATTATTTAACGTGTAAATTCGGGAAGAAAGCGTGTTAATACTGTTATCAACAACTGCAAGAACCTTTTCTAAATTTGCTTGATCAATAGCTCTCAGGCGTTTAGCAGCCTCAACCTGGGTAACTTTCCAAATTTCATTGTAAATTGCATACAGCCATCGTTTAGATCTACCTTTAGCCGGGCCTTTTATAAAATCGTTCAAATCCACATTATCATTAAATTGAGACAGATGTAGTTTAACTGCAGTTAACGTGGAATGTTGTAACCAATTTTGACACAGTTTCCCCACAGAATAGGTTGTGACAGTATAATCTTCTTCAAAACGTGGATCGGGCCTGAGTTTTGTGAACCCCTCAGCCAAACCCATAAAACGGCGTTGGCAAGAATCAGCACTCTTTTGCCATACCACCCAACCCTTGGAATCCAAACTGGAAATGTTAAAGGACGAATTGTGTAAAAGAGTTTGCAACTTCTGAATGGAGGAATCAGTAACATTACCCCAACCTGTATATTCATCTAAATCTGGGATGGTCGGTGTATTTAATTTTTTAGAAGTAGCCAATCCAAAGCATGTTGTCTGGAAAATGGTCGAATTTAAAAACAACATGTGATTCGGGATGAGACATGCACGGTGCAAAGCCTCAGTGCCTTGTACCTGCCAATCTTTGGTACCCCAAACCGATTTAAGGTCAATTGTTCCTTTCCAGAACTCGTAGCCATCTACAGCCAACCTGTCTAAAAAGGACTTCGAATACAGCAATTTTGTATCGGTAAGTCTAACTTTGGAAATGGGCTTTTGTGTCATTTTAAAATAAAATGACTCGGGATTAGACTGATTAAAGTCTGTAAAATAGGTATATTTTTTCAGAAATGTATTGGAACTGCCACTGAATGGAGCAGGGCAATGTTCCCATTGTGTATAATTTACAGCAACCCTCCTGGAATTTGTCTTATGTAAAAAATGATTACCATAGTGTTGAAAACAAAACAAATCACCATAATTAATAGAATCTGTGTACAGATCCTCAGCATCGAAGGCAGCATAATACTTCAAATCCGAGAATAATGCTTCTACGGCCTGAATATCCCAATCATCAGAGCGTATATTTTGTTTAATCACATCTCCCATGTTTACTCTAAGCACATTTGGAACATTAATAACTTCAGTAGGCCCATGTATCTGAAACCTAACCGCATCCCACACAATCCCATCAAGGACAGGCCAAGCAGTAATGTTAACTGTATTTAAGTTTCGTTTCAGTCTGTCCGCAGAATGTGAAGAGGAAAGAGGGGCCAATGTTCCATTAAGGTACCGAATTCCTGTTCTTTCTTTAACGTAGTGACCATCAATCAGGCGGAAAAAATAAAACACAAAACCAATTGACATAAAAAGATAGAATGAAAATAGGATCAACCAAATGTATGTCCAAGGCGGAATTAAAAAATGTTTTTTAAACAACGTGGCATATCTTGCAATGTTTGTGGGTTTCTTTGAAGTTTCCGAAACAGAGTCAAAAGAGAATCTGGACTGGCCTGCCAAACGGGTCTGTAAATCGGGCATCGATAAATCAGCAGGATAAGTGTAGTTTAGCTCATCAATGTTAGTATCAGGAATAGTATTTAATAAAGGACTGGATATGGCAGGCATCTCGAGGGACACCTCCTGTTCTGCACCAGATGTAATAGCCAGCACAGAGTGCCTCACCATGGAAGGACGGGATACAGCCGGTGTCATGCTATGAAGAATCGGCCACCCTGTGTGTCTTGACATTGTCAATAGAAATAAATCTGTTTTCCTTACGACCTGGAAGTGGTGGTAAAATGACTGTTCTTGTGCCCTTCACTCCAAGAACTCGAACCGGTGCTCGATATGAGGGACCAAACTCTTTCTTGTTATCGATCTTCTCTCAAACCAGTTCTCCAACTTGGGGTAGCCAGCCAACTACCGGGATCTGCAGCGCATCATCCGATGTGGAGGGCAAATGTTCCTTTGCAAGACTGTCTCTGGTCTTTTGTAGATTCTGTAAAACATTGCAATGTTCATCTACGTCAAAGGCCGTGGCCTGGGCCTTGTAGTCCAGCCCATCAAGGTCAGGTACATACATCTTGATTCCAAAGAGCATTTCGTATGGGGTCCGCCCACCCAGAGACCTTCTAGGGAGATTATTAAGCCCACGCTGCACGCCTATGAGGTGGGCTAACCAGTTACTGCCAGTGCCTATAACTCGAGCTGTCAAAGATTGCTTTAAGTCGCGGTTCATTCGTTCAACTACACTATTACCCTCAGGTCTGTAGGGACTCGAAAACTTGACTTGGACCCCCATCGAAACCATAGCATCCTTATATGCCTTAGAGGCAAAAGCCGGACCCTGATCCGAATGGAAGGTACCACAGGCAAAAATTCCCACAAAGACTCGCAAATCCTTAATGACAGTACGTGAATCAGCGCTCCGATGCGGCCATACCCACACAAAGCGTGTGCATGAATCAACTGCGACTAAGATGTACTTATACGCAGTATCAGAAGAAAATGGACCGCAGTGATCCAAATAAACACATCCAAGTGGTTTATTCGAGATGTACAACTGTGTGTGAGGCGGACGCGCAGCAGTTGAAGGCTTAATCTGCTGGCAAATGTCACATTGAAGAACATATTCGCGCGTCTGTTTATACAGTCCCCGCCACCAGAACCTCTGTTGGAACTGTGTTACAGTGGCTGAGACGCCCGCATGCGTAGACGCCACACCTTCATGAGCCGCTGCAATCAAAACAGCCCTGCGATCCGAGTTGGGAACTAGACGTTCGCCAACTTCAGGGATTTTCACATAAGGAACCTTATCTGGACTTAAGTGGTATGTGTATTTAGAAGGGAATCCCGCAGGATATTTACTTCCCTTCTCCGTTGCAGCTACCGCTGCCAAGATGTCGTCATCTATTTTGCTTTTGGACCTTGTGACTGCTGCAACTATGTATTTTGATACTGCTGACTTCGCTGCTTCATCAGCAAGCGAATTGCCAACAGTGTGGACCCCCACGCGCTGATGACCGAGAGTATGAATTACAAACACGAGTGGCAGCTTCTCTTTAAGTTCCGCCACTTGGACCAGATCATTTTACGTTTTATTGTGCTACCTTTGGAATCACGAAATTCATTCTGAATTCAAAAGAACAAGTTCTCATTGTAAGACTGGACACAGTAGTAAGAGTCACTTACGATCAAAGTCGTCACACTAGGATCTGCGTACTCCAATGCAAGCATCAGAGCACGCAGCTCTGCTAATTGTGCAGTGCAGTCTCCAAGCGTCTGCGTGTGCACGACACTGGACTTGAACTCATCGTTCACCATGGCACCGACCACAATGGCGCAAGCGGAAACGTAGGCATGTTTAGAGCCATGCGCAACCTGCGCCGAACCATCAGTGTAAATGATGCAATGGAAATCCTCCAGCGGCCGCATTGCTAATGGAGCAGGATGAACAAATTCATACTGTAAATACTCCTGCAACCTTAAAGTGGCGTCAAAAATAAACGTGACATCCTGGGACGTCAATGATGCAGCCCATTGAATCCACCGAGGGTGCAAAGCTTTGGAATTAGGTACACTGGCTTTCGTAACCGCCTCTAAGGCAGGACACGGGGTAACAACCAACATGCGCTTTCCTTGTGACAGGGCACGTTCCTTAAGAATCGCCATCTGCACAGCCGTCAAAACTTTCTCCACAGTGGAAAAACGCAGTTCAGCCGAAGTGTACAAGTGTGACTTGTAAGCAATAGGTACTGTATCTCCTTCATTAAAAGTCAGGTACGTGAAACCCACCGCCCCAGGGATAATTCTTATCACCAGGTTGGTCTGGTTATCACGAGTCTGTAAGTATTCAGAAGCGAGCAAATCAGCCTGCAAAGACTGCAGAATGGCCGAATGCTCAGGCAGCCAGCATGATTTGGAAAAAGTAGGTTGTATCAAAGCATACAAAGGCTTGATACGCTGGGCATATTCCGGAATGTAAGTCCTCCCGAAATTTAGAAAGCCCAGAAGAGATTGTAATTTTTTCAGTGTTGTCGGAGAGCACAATTGTGCGCATTTCTCCAGGAAATGGGGTGCTAAACCCTTCCCTTCATTGTTAAGCTCGTAACCTAGAAACAACACTGTGTACTCTGCAATGTGCGACTTTGCAAAGTTAAACTTGTAACCCATGTCAGCAAAGTTACAAATTATGCTATTTACTCGACACAGATGCTCCCAAAGATCGTCGTCTGTGAGATAAATGTCATCCACATACGAACAAGCAACTGGGTCGAAGCTCTCCAAAAGAGAGACAATGCGTGCGGAAAAAACTCCAGGACTAATCTTGTAGCCCATTGGGAGTCGTTTAAACATTTTTTGCACACCGGCGCATGTAAAACTGGTCCATTGGGAACTTAGACCGTCTAATCTATGGGCATAAAAACCATTGGAAATGTCAAGCGTGGTTTTGAACCGTTTACGCTCAAGACTATTCACTAACGCAGAGCCATGCGTATTCTGTACTGCACAGTTACAGCAATGCGAGTTCAAATGCCTATAATCCAAAACCAAACGATATGAGCCGTCCGGCTTGTTCACAGTAAAAAGGGGGTTATTCATCGGTGACACACACGTTTCAATTACACCTTGATATTCCAATTGTTCAAGGATAGCCGCGACTGAAGCTTTGGCTTCACGCCGTATGGGATATTGAGGTTGAGGCTGTGGCTGTGACCGTAAAGGAATCTCGTGGCTTGGTGACAATTTATCCCAGCCACATTGATTGCGGTACACAGCCGGCGCAAGCGCCAGAGCCCACTCTTCTGCAAAATGCAGCGCTTCCACTCTCGGCACAGTGTGCGCGAAACTGGGCAGGATCACCTCCTCCCCGCGCGGAGCTGCGAGAACAAAAGGTGGGGGCCAGTCAGCCTCCGAAAGCAAAATGTCATATGTGGACGAGAGATTTTCCCAAAAGACCCCTTTTACAGTTCGCTGCATGTCACCTTCAATTAACAGGACAATTTCAAAAAGACGTTCAGGGGGAGCAACATGCGTGTCAGCAGTTTCTATCACAACATAAGAATCAGTCGCTGTCACCTTCAACAGTGGACGGAGGGCCTCTCTCACTATGGTAATCTCTGCTGCGCTGTCCAGCAAGGTCAGAGCCCACGTCAGATTCCGAAGCCGCGTTCTCACTATCAGGGGCATAACGATGCGCTGTCAGGGCGGCGACTTTCTTCGCGGCAAACTGAGGTCTCTTGGGCGTAGAGCCTTCCTGCTGCTCTCTACCGTTTCGCGGGCGGGGCTGACCACGTCCTTGCTGGCCTCCCCGGCCCCTGCCGCCCCCTCCACCACCGGTTGACGGAGCCGATGAGTCCTGAAAGGAACGAGGAGAGCGTTGGTCAGATGCCTGAAATCTCTCAGGCGTTTTAATCATCGCGCGGTCGCGCAAATCATAAACACGATCCGACTGCGCAGGCAATGGAGACGCAGGAGCAGAAACCTGTGTTTGTTGTTGTTGTTGCTTACCCTGATTCTGCTTTTTAGGCCAATTTTGCTTCTTGGACTTTTGTTGACCACTAGTTTCCGATGTCTGACCCTGGGGCTGTTTCTTCTCCTTTTCAGGAAAAGCTTTAACCCCTTTTGCATTGCGGCCAACCATTTTGTAAGCAGCCACAATAATCTTTGCCAACTGTCGGGGTCGTCGGCCTCTTGAACCAACGCCATCGCGTTAGCCACCTGAAAGTTCACTGCATCCCCCTTGACATTCGCAAGGATCAGATCGCAAACCACATCAAATGAGCCACACAGGCGCATGCCCAATTCAACAGCCGCCTCTGGTCCGTGTTCGTCTTGAACACGTTTAAGGACCCCACCTAGATTGGTCACAGACAGGGAGCCATAGCACCTCGAATAGACCGCTGCAAAAGTTTTGCCCCAGGTCTCACAGTCAACAAGGTCAGGAGCCAGATCTTTCGGCAAACTTAGTGTAAGAATCCGGTGTTTATCACCCGGACTCGTATTGGGAAACACAGCTTCCAACTGGCCGAATTTCTCAGCAAGCCAGAACGGAAAATCGTCCTTCTCCTGGGGCTTCTTACCCATCACGGAATTTACCATGACCGGATTGATTTTCAGACCAGCATGTTCACGAAGCTGTGCCCCCCTAGGGGCCGCGTCCTGAACATTACGGCTAGTGTAATGAACAAGCGCTCTAATCACTTCCACCGCGACTTCATGAAGCCGCCGCAATTCTCCCACGTTACAAGTGGCACGTCGGGGTGAGGTGTAAATCCAGCCAAAGCGGGCCAAGGAGTGCCCGGAATGGACAACGGACCTAACCTCGGAGCGGTTAAAGCGTGCGGTAGGGCGCCACCAAACCAAACTCCATGCTGCCAAGCGTCAATAGGAACTTCCAGTGCTCTGTACGGAATATATATCGCCGGTACATCTGAAGCAGTATACGAGTGGAACACACCAGAATTAGCGTCCACCGCCGGAAATGTCACCCACGAATAAAATAGTTCGTACAGGTATGCATGTTCCGCACTCACCACTAGAACCACAGCCAAGCCATCCAGAGGAACATCATACATCCGCAAATGGTCACGCACCGCAATGCGACTATGCTGCGGGATGTCCACGGCTTGAGCCATGTCAGCACAGGAAAGCGAAAACACAAAGATTACTTTGTAGCACAACTGGGTAGTAATTCAAAGAAACCTTTCACAGTTAGATTCAAGCTTGAAAATGACCTATTTCAAAAATAGGTAGGTTTTTCCGACACCGCCGTTTACCGGAAACGGGAATGAAGGCGTTAAGGTTTGAATGTTATACTACTTGAGTGTCATGATATAAGGCCAACCAACGTACGGGCGCCATGTAGCAGGGTTTCCGTTCTCCCACAGAAATGTGCACAGAGATCAAGAACCTGGGTGAGTCAGGGTGACCCAGAACCCACCTTTGTTTCAGAAATCCCTTACCTAGCTAGCTACAGTGTCTCATCGGTAGTAAATACTTCCCAATGACTTAGACAATCCAGAACATGAACTTAGAATACCTCAGGTATCGTGGAACACATGAACACTCTTTCGTTATATAATCATTACAAACCGAAACTGGGAGGCAGAGAACACACGTGCAAGTTTGAAATGTTTATTTTTCAATGCAACATTCTCAAACGCAGTATCTTATATAATATCAACATACATATTATAAAAATCAGAGTTAGCAGCATAGTCACTAATCCATAATAAGCAAAAGGTGATAGCATGTTATGATGCAAAGATCTATAAAATTCTGTATCACCTATATTTCGCGCACCCTAATTAGCATATTATATTATATCTAAGAAGGTCTCATCTGGGTTCTTAGCAGGGCGGACCCATACCTCTAATTCTCAGTAGGAGGAGATCACATCAACCGCTACCAGCTCTCAGCATGCGAAGCATCAAGTGTGTTGATTCATTCCCTGTAACTCTATCTTAAACCCGCGTAGAGCCCAATATTGGCAACAACATTATTTGTGTTATGACTAACGTGGTGCGAGGATCAGGCCTACAGCAACCTTGTGTTAGGTTATTCTTAGAGTGTGCAGTTCTCAGTGTGCAGACAGTTGTACCAAGTGTTCCAAGCACGACTGATACCAGTGCAATAACATATTATTCTCAAATAAATCACATCTTTCGTCTAGGTTAGAAGCTACAATAACAATTAGGTGTCGTGTGCAAACCGAAGCAGAAAGAAAATATGGCGTTTAACATTTAATAAGCACATGCTAACTTAACACAATATATAGAAACGTAGTAACCATATGACAAGAAAGGTTTTTTCTTTCAGCGTAATCCAAAATGTATGTTCCAACCAAAATTTAGGAATCACAGGATTGATTGTAAATTTTGGTATGATTTTGGAGGTTTGGCCAGCACACATGTTTCTTAAAAATTGGCTGCCAGGCCTTTCGCTTCACTTAAAAGCTCATAGCCTAAAAACAGGACACTGAGGTGGACTATTTTAGATTTTTTAAAGTTACATGTATAGCCTCTGTGCAGTTGGAGTATTTTTAAAGCAATTATGTGATGGGTTAAATCCTCATCCCATCCAACATGGTTTTTGTATAATGCTGGAACCTGCTCATATGTGTGTTACAAATGCCTGGGAATATGATCTGAGAATGTCGGTAGAATTACAGGTTCACCTGTAGGACAACCCATGATGATTGCTGGTGGCCAATCTCGTTCAGCTAACAAAATGACAAAGCCAAATGTAATGTTCTCCCAAAAGAGACCTCTCACTGTTCTACATTTGTTCCCCTTCATCTGGAGCATTATTTCATATACTTTATGTGGGACACTTACCCTAGTATCAGGTTTTTTTCTACCGTGATATAATCATTCAAGTCCGCTATCACCAGAAGTTCCATCAGGTTCTGGTGAACTAGTGTTACTTCTGCTGCACTGGCTAACATCATCAGAGCCCTTTCCCTGTTCAGTAGTCAAGTCCTCGGAATTCTGGGCATGTCTGAACCTTAGACCTGCAACCTTCTTCTTTTTGAACAGTGACTTTTGCTTTGGGTTCTCTTCTTTTTTAGAAGTGTAATCTTAAGCGTGCTGCTTGTCTCTGGACTTTGTATGCTCTTCTTGTCTGTCTGACCATCCTTCCCTCTCAGAGTTTGTCTATGAACCCTGAAAGGAACGAGAGGAACGTGTATCAGTATCCTAATACCTGTCAGGTTTCGTAATATTATCCCTATTCCTGAGGTTATACCTCTTTTCGGAGGGCTTCTGCGGAGGAGAGCTACCTCTGGATGAGATCTGTGTCATCTAAATATTTGTTGTTTTTCAGTATCCCACTTCTTTGTAGTTGAACCAAGTGTCTGACTGCGCATCGGTTGTGGTTTAAAAGCTTTCCCACCCAAACTGTCTATGCCTAATAATGCATATGCAGTTTCAATTATTTTTGGTAGTTTGTGTTCCTGTTCTAAAGGACTGAACTCCCTTAGGCATTGGTGGATAGCCACTAAAGCTGCTTCCCCTTCAATATTAGCTAGAATTATGGCTGATACCTGGGCATAGTTACCTAGTAACTTCATCCCTAAGGTCAGAGCAGGATCTCCTCCGTTATTGTTTTGTATTTGTCTTATTACATCTGGTATCACTGCTAATGATGGAACACCATGAGTTCTGGTATAAATGGCAGTAAAGACTGTACCCCAAGTGGTAAAATCTTCTACTTGTGGTGTTATCTTCAGGGGCAAGCAGATTGTTAGCATTCTGTGTTTTTCATATGGGGTAGTATTATGGAATACTGCCTCTAGCTGTGTTATTTTCTGAGCTACCTCATTTGTTCATGTTTTGTGGGAATGGGAATTTTGCCCATTACTGCATGTAATGTTTGTGGTGTGATTTCAGTTGCTGTACCCTGAGCTTGAGTTGCATTTGTTGCCACTATTGCTGGTTGGATTGCAAGTGCCCTCATGATGAATTGCGTCAAGTTTCTGTATAGTTTCATCACTTCGTTGTGTTGTGTGAGTAAGTCTCCTACTGACATTGTTTTAATGTCCTGATGTGGTGTATAGGCTGCATATATTGGCCATGTTGCCCCTTCTCTTCTGATTAGGCAGAGTCTCACTCTTCTTCTTATGTGGGGTAGGGCGACTTTAAACCAGTATAAGTATTCCTGGTACGTGAGCGGAAGAGCAATGTCCTTGAAAGGACAATATTCCTCTGGTGCATCTCCTTCTGTGTAGGAGTGAAATGTTTGTGTTCTGGCACTTGATGCTGGGAATGTAACCCACAAATAAAATACCTCTGCTCTGTAAGATTCGTGTGCCTCAATCACGAAAGCTACTATGCCACCCCTAGGTGTTAAACCATGGTCGAGTAATTTCAGGGTGACTGTATTTCTGAATTGTTGGGCAATTTGTATTGCGTCTCCATCTTCTACTCCGGCTGAGAGGTGGAGATCTAATTCTACATTATCTCTGGCCTCAGTCATTTTTGTAAGGAAGAGATTTGTCCAAGGGAACTAAGATAAGGTTTTTGTGCACAATTTAGGAACAACGTGTCCTTCATGCTTGATTATCCAGCAGCTAATAAATAGGATTTTTTCGCCTACTCAGCTGTGGCAGAGTTTGTGCCTACCCACTCCAGACGTCTCTGGTAGTTTGTAAATAGGGGTCTCTGAAAATAGCATGACTGAACTACTCAGCTTCTACTGTTAAATATGTACCCAACCAACGTTGACAGCGCCATGTTGTGTAGTTCCTATATACCCTATGCAGGATCTGCACGTTTAGATGACATAAACTGTGGGATTGGCGGCAGACTGGTTCAGTGCACCGCTACCGGATATGTTAGCCTATTTGTATTAGCTAGCTCACAGTACCACAATAATCTTCTCCTACTGAGGAAAGAAAAGATTCTGGCAGTCTCAGAACAAGACAACCTTAACCCCCCCGAATCATTGAAACAATATACTACCTTTCGCTAAGTCATTCATGCTCACTCAGTTTGTCTCAGAGATACACAGAATAAACATACTGGGCGTTTGTCAATAAGAATGTATTGAACAGTTATTCTAGCGTAGAATAGATGAGAAGTAACAACCATTAGACTGTAGCAAAAATATATAATTAGCATTTTGCAGTAATCATGAATATATACAAGTACATAAAATATATGATAAAAAGTGCGTACTCCTACCATGCCTCCCTAACTAGATGTGCCTAAATGTACCTAGCATCTATGTAGGTGTTATGCCAAGGATCTCTCTAGGATCTAGTCAACCCCATTACCTGAGAATGAGAGAATATGGGACCCCGTCCTGGTCTTGAGTTGGGCACCCCGCGAGGGATGTTATACTACTGCGAGCTGGAGTGTCTGCATGCAGGAACCTCAGCGTCTCTGGTCAGTGTGTCTGCCGGGAAGTCACGGTCTCCTCTGTCTTTTTAAGCATGACATGATGTATATATACCCATAGGTCTCCCCAGGGGTCCTACCTTGCTGTGTTACTGTGTCGGCCTAAAAGATGATGGCCTGAACTTTATACAGAGATATTATAAAGGGGATGGTAGTCCTGCTGTGCTGCCAAGAAACCTCATTCATAATATATGAGATTCGAACTAGGGAAAAACCTGGGTTCGGAATGCAGTTTTGTATCTAGGTAAGAGGGCAGTCCCTAACAACCGTTATGAATGTAATGTAGGGAAGAATATAGGTGAAAGGTTGCAATGCTACCTGCGCCTATATAGGGTACCTATATGGAATATGACAATACCTTGCGAGACCTCACCAGTGGGTGAGACTTCAGCACTTTGGCAGCCATCTTGGTGCACTGAAGCCTTTTTTGTTGCAGATTCATATAGCACAAACTCAACTTGAAGGTATCTGAGCTACGACCACGAGTTACATTTCACAGGCTGTCACTCATTCATTTTTTAGGCACGAGGGTGTGATTTGCCCAGAATGATAGGATGCTGAGAGATTCCATGACTCTATTTGGGTTTCCCTGGTCCAAAGTCAGCAGCTCCAGCCATAATGCCATATCCTTTATTCTTGACAACACCCTATATTTTTGTCCACAGTGGAGCTTCTTGCTGCTGATGAAAAGTGTGTATTTCTTTCCTTACACATGCACAGTTGGGTGAAGATCACTTACAGTGGATTTTGGTAAACCGAATTTAGGAAAATACAATTTTCTGAACAAACTTTTGGAGAAATGGTTGTGAAATTTCTTAAATTCTGGGTAGCAAATATTGGTCAAGCAGTTAGCTCGATCACGTGTCGACACCTTCATAATCTGAATTGGGATATATCCGCCTTTCATTCTGATTCTAACATTACCTTATTACAGGAAGACGTTGATCGTATCTTTACCGCCTCGCTGTTGCTGCAAATCCAGTAAAAGGAGGGTAAGCAACAGGCTAGCAGGCAGCAGATTTGTTAACTTACTATTTGATCTGCCTTGTATATGTACAGAGCCCCCTCTTGTGCATTTAGCCTGGGTCCCACCCCCCATGTTTCAGTGAGTACCCGGCGGACCTCATTTCTGCCCCCCACTCCTCCCTGCACTTTCCTACTCCTCTCACTTCAATGGCCCACCTCCCTCCTCTGCCCTCTGTCTCATGTCAACCCTCAAATCCCCTCTTGTTTTTTCTGCCACCAGTCCCCTGCTGCCCCGTAACTCCTCTCCCCGCTCAGTCTACTGTACGCTCCTTCTTCCATGGGTCATCTGCCCCTCCTACAACCCCTGCTCCAATGCCCCCCATACTCCCTGCTGTCCTGGTCACTTCTGGGTACAAGGATTACTCCAGTATTGGGCCTTTCATAGATTCACATGCCTAAATCATTCCCCGTCGTCGAGACGGGAGTCTCCGGTACATAAAAAAGCAATGCTTAGCAGTATAGCAAACTGAAATGAGCCCTAGGCACATTTCTATTTTGCAACCCATAGCCTTTGTTATGTAAAAAGGCCCAAAGTTTTCCCTGAACCAATCAGAACTCCTCACCCTCTAGAACACTCCTGAGAGAACCTTTTGCCCCTCAGATTTTCTACTGCACGTTGTGCTAGGGAGTCTCCATTGAGCTCTGCTCAAACTCTTCATTCTGCTCACTTTGACTGGGATTTGAGGTTGTCTCTTTTTCCAGATTTAATTATTTTAAGCTCCCTTTTCTTCTAACGTGGCTGACAAGGAGAAGAAAGGTCTATTTAGAGTCTGTGCCACCTGCTCTAAGAAAAGGCTTTATAAAGATGATCCCCATAAAGACTGCATATACTGCCTTTTTCCAGACGATCAAGCGAAGGATTGTAAGGTATGCCGCACCTTCTCCAATAAAACCATGAGGGATCATGAAGGAAGGCTTCTACTTTGGCTCCAAAAGGTGAAGGCCAGGAAGGAAATCCTCTCAAGTGATAGTGAGGAGAAATCAGCCTCATCCAGGAGATCTCAGAAAAGGAATAGATCTCCTTAGGCCCATACCTCAGGTGAGAGACCTGAAAAGGCCCCTAAAAAGACCACACCAGGGTCTTCGGGCGCAGTCCCTCAAAATCTCCTTCAGGTATAGCTAAGGAGAAGAAGGGTCATGCTTCAGAGGTGAAACAGGAAAAGAAAACTGCCTCAGAGCCCTCCAAATCTCCTCCCAGAGTCAAAATTACCATCAAGAAGTCATCTTCTACCGCTTCTGAGGAGAAGGAGAAAAGGTGTGCGTCGTCGAAGAAGAAATCACATCATCGTAGACGAAGGTGGCGTCGTCGTCGACGAAGCCTGAGGTAAAGGCTGTTTCTAAAGCTGTATTTCCGTCAGCACTTTCACCGTGTACGACAGTGTCGACGACGATGTCGATGACGAGTCCTTCAACGACGATGGCATTGACGACGACCATGACTACACTAGCATCGTCAACGGGATCGGCAACGACCACGGTACCGTCGACGATGACGACGGTGACTACAGTGATTATGATTTCGTCGACGGCGGCGACGACGATCCTGTCGTTGGGCTCATCGACGGGGGGAAAAAACCCAGAAAGTGTTTTTTGGCCTGGAAAAGAACGATTACGCCAGGAATTACATCTCCAAGTAAGGTGTCGCCATTAGTTATTTCTCACCTTCTGGAGAAAGAAGACTCAGAGGACGAAGATGATGGTGGTCCTTTTGGGTATGCTAGTAGCCCATCCCAACTAAGGGTGAAATACCAGGAGGAGGACTCGCAGGATGAGTATGAAGAATTTCAGGATCATCCCCAACAACAACACCACCAGGAACAACGCAAGAAGATGACAAGTGTGCCATCTTCTTTATTAAAGGATCTTCAATTCATGCTAGAAGATTATAAGAAAAGATATCCTACTCCTCAGGCCTCTAAGGAAATTCCTGAGTTTACACCTCGACCACGCTTTGTACCAGGTACGCCAGTGCGTAGGCGGGGGATCTTGCCAAAACCTCTCCCTAAATCTCCGCCACCAAGACCTCAGCGGGATCCTGACACTACTGATGATGATCAGGAAGAGGGGGAGATGACGGATCCTAGTAAGGAGTGGGACGATTACCTCATTCCTTCACCTTCGTCTCCCTCCCCAAAACCTGTGGATTCCCCATCTGAGGACATTGGTGGTTTTTATAACCTGATGGAAAGAGCCACTAAAAGATTCGCTCTTTCCATGATGGAGGATAAAGCTGAGTGTTTCCTATATGACTTTAAAGAAACCCATCGTAGATCTGTTCGGTCCTTGCCAATTGTAAGTTATATTTGGGCAGAAGGCCTAAAGGTGATGGAATCACCAGCTACAGTGACTCCAGTACTAGCAAGACTGGATAAGAAATATAAAGCGCCTGCAGATGCTCCGGCCTGTCTTTTGGGTTACCCCAAACTGAACTCGGTTATTACACAAGCGGCGCAGCAGAAGTCAAGAAATCCGTCGGTTCCGATTACGGCACCCCCAGACAGTGTAGGAAGAAGGCTAAGCAGGTAAAAGATTTTCCTCGATGTCAGCTTTGCTAGTGAAGGCTGCAAATGCCCTGGCCATCCTAGGAAGATAGGACAGGCAAATGTGGTGCGACCTGTCACCATATATTGACCGTATGCCAGAAGCGGGGAGGCAGGAAGCCAGAAAGATTCTTCAATAGGGGGAGAGGACTTCGGCGGAAGTCATAGATTGCGCTATGGATCTAGCGACAAAGGCTTTCAGGTCTCTAGGAGGAGCAGCAGTGCTGCGCAGACCAGGTTTGTTGAAAGCAACAGCTTTTATACCAGAGGTCCAGAATAAGACACGCTGCAAAGTATCAAAAAAGATACTGATACTGCTAAAGCAGTGGGAACTCTACAATACAGGAAGGTTCCTTTTCGAGGCTCTAAGGGTAGGGGTCAACCATCTTACAGAGGAGGATATCAACAAGGGAGATATTCCTCTTATACCACCTCTTCTCAACTCTACCGTCAGCAGTATACACAGCGACAATCTGGAGGTTATACCAAATCTCCTCCAAGAGGTAGAGGAGGTTGTCAGGGGAAAGACAACACCCGACGACAATGACAACCTTCAAGTTCCGGCTACACCGACTCTACTGGAATCATATGTTTCCATAGGGGGAAAGGATGCTCACTTTCTTCAAAATTGGCAGGAAATAACTACGGACCAATGGGTCCTCAACATTATTCAAATCGGCCACACTTTAGAATTTTTACAAACACCCCCTTGTACGCCACTGATGCATCACAAGGTCAACCATTTGCATCAAATCCGGAAGGAGATTCGGACAATGCTCCGAAAGGGAGCAATACAATCAGTGCTAAACTCCCAAAGCGGAAAGGGGTTTTACTCCTGATTCTTTCTAGTTAGAAAGAACATCTTCAAATAGGGTCCTATTCTGGACCTCAGATCCCTGAACACCTATCTCATGAAGCAATCTTTCAGGATGGTTTCTCTTCAGGACATCCTTCTACTATTGAACCCGGGGGATCATATGACTACCTTAGACCTACAGGATGCATACTTTCACGTCCCCATCCATCTCCCCACAGGCAGTACCTTTGGTTCATTGTAGCCGGAGAACATTACCAATTCAAGGTACTGCCATTCGGCCTGAAATCAGCCCCAAGAGTGTTCACAAAATGCCTGGCTCCAGTGGCGGCTGTCTTAAGGAAACAAAAACATCAAGTTTTTCCTTACCTAGATGACTGGTTAGTCAAGGCACCATCAGAAGCACTAGCCAGAACGTCAAAAAGGGTGTGCATAGACTTGTTCACCAAGCTGGGATTGACTCTACACAAGGAAAAATCATCCCTTCAACTAAACAAACGGATAACTTTTCTGGGAGCAATTTTGGACACAGAGAGAAACAAGGCGTTCCCCTCCAAAGAAAGACAGCTAAAGATTGTGTCTCACTTCCAGGAGTTTCAAAAAAGAAAGTATCTTTCAGTAAGCAGGTACAAATTATTACTGGTAATAATGTCATCTTGCATCCCCCTTGTACCTCACTGCAGACTAAGAATGCGCCCGTTGCAAGAGCAACTCGACCTACAATGGCGTCAAGCGGAGGGATCCTTCGAGGATCTGATCCAAGTAACACTGGTCATGAGGCAAGCAGCAGCATGGTGGACACAACAACTAAATGTTGTCTCTCAAGGGCTCTCATTCCTCGCAGCGCCAGCCCCATTGGCAGTGACTACAGTTGCATCCCTAGAAAGGCGGGGAGCGTTTCTTCAGGACTTTCAGGTCAGCGGTCGTTGGAAGTTGCACGAACAGCATTTACACATAAACTTGCTAGAACTCAGAGCAGTACCCTTCAAATTGCTGCCTCTCCTACCAAGGATAAAAGGTTTGTGAGTGTTGATAAGAACGGACAACACAACTGCGATGCACTACCTAAACAAACAGGTAGGAACAAGATTGCTCTTCCTCTCTCAGGAAGACCTAAAAATATGGGAATGGGCTCTACAGCAAGGGATATCCATGTCAGCAGAACATCTCCCAGGGGATCAGAATACCAAAGCAGATACTCTCAGCAGCCTCAAATCATCCTGCCACGAGTGGGAGTTGGACTGAGGAGTCCTGGACAACATTTTCAGAATATGGGGAAAACCAACAGGAGACCTTTTCGCCACAAGGGAGAACAAGAAATGCCGGTTCTTCACAAGCTGGCTCCCCCATTTGGGGTCCTGGGGAATGCGTTTTCGATAGCATGGTCCGGCGTCTTTGCCTGCGCTTTTCCTCCGATTCCCTTCCTGCCGCGAGTGATTGCGAAGATCAAGAAAGAACCGTGCAGGCTCATCCTGATAGCCCCATGGTGGCCCAAGCAACACTGGTTCGCGGAACTTCTGCTACTGTCGGAGAATCAACCAATCCGCCTCCAATCTATGCCATCACGTCTGACAATGTCCCAGGGTTAAGTGCTCCATCCGGCTTCAAAATCTTTGCGCTTAGCAGCCTTTCTAGAAACATCCTCTCTAAAGTTAGAGCGGATAGCACAAACAAAACCTACAAGATGAAGTGGAAGAGATTTTGTCTCTGGTGTCAGCGGAATAAGATCCATCCTCTGACTGCGACACCTCATGAAATTAATCCATACATCTTACTGTTAGCCAAGTCTGGATTGGCTCATGCATCTCTAAAGGTGGATTTAGCCACAATATCCCGCTACAGGAGGTTTGCCTCAGGTCCCTCCTTATGGTCATCGAGGATCATCAAACAATTTATGAAAGGAGTTTTTCTTCCAATAAAGCCTCCACCACCGCTCTGGAATCTCAACATAGTGCTGTCACAATTGATGAAGCATCCTTTCGAACCTATACACAGGGCGGACCTTAAATTCCTATCATGGAAGGTGGCGCTTCTCATTGTGGTATTGGGTTCCCAAGGCCTACATGCTCCGAAGATAACCCACTTACACCGAAAGAACTGTTGGCACGGAAACTGAAAAATGCAAAGAACAAGTTTATTAAAACCCCATGGGGTGGTGGTACATTCCTACAGCACCCTTCGGTAATGCAAGAAGTATCACACCGAACATCGGTGTGACCCCCTCTTTTATACGTTTTACAGGTAATAAAAAGGACAGGCGGCACAAAGTTACAGAGCATTATGTACATATATGGTCATGTTTTGGAACACTGCCAGCTCATTGGAGGGTTTCAAACCCACTGGTCAGTTTGCGGCACATTCCTAAGGGGTGACTGGTCAATGGGGTCTGCGCATGTACAGGCTTGACCGTTACTAAAAATAGCCTGTTGCTGGGCAAACTCAAGTGGTCAGTGGTACAGACAACGGACTAAAGGCCATGCTGGCCACGAGGCCGCTCATGATCTAAGATGGCCGCCGTAACACACAAAATGGCGTTTTCCGAGTACGGCCAATCTTTAACAGAAAACGTGTAGCTACAGCTAAGCGCTAACTCGGCCATCGTCAAATTACGACAGACGACCCTTTTAGCGTTCAGCTGAAGCTACCTCATAGTGAACATAATCTGGGTGTTCATCTTCGATATCGATCAACATTATCTGGGCTACTTCTTTATGAAGCATCATTTTGTCATGAGCAAGAGCTCGTCTTGATGGTATACAAGCCGATAGGCACATAGAACACAAAGCTGGACCACATTGAATACATAGACATATGGAAAACAGTATCCCCACAAGAATACATAGAATCGTTAGCAGTTTCCAACCCCAAGTGGTAAGCATTGACCAGAACCACCCTGAAAGAGTCCAAGTTCCATTATCCGGATGTATTTCCGCAGCTATCTTATGCAGTTTCGAAATTGCATCATAAACGGATGGTGAGTTGTCAGGTACGTAAACACAGCAGCTACTTCCGATAATTCTACATGCCCCCCCACGATCGGCTAGAACTACGTCTAAAACCATCCTGTTCTGTAACGTAACAATTCTAGAAATCTGAAGTTCCTCAGTAATGTTCCCCAGTGCGATAGCCGTGTCATTCGCTACAGCCTCAACTACCCGAGTCAGTCTTCGTATCTTCCGACTATTCAGAGCAGCCCCATCAAAGGAAAACAGTCCGAAATTAAAGTCCACATACTGTTGCAAAGCAGTGTCTGTCTGGTCGATGTCATCTAACACAACGGCACGTTTAACACGGTTCAGTATAAAATCATGGTACAAAATATAATCATTATGGTACATTGGTGGGGCAATGAATACAGGAGGCAGTACAAAAGATACATAGCAAGTACCTAACCATCCCAAAGGGAGTTGATGATACCCTTTCGTTCCACAAATAAAATACGTATTTCGTGATGCTACAAACGATATGCCATTCGGGCTGTCAAACGTTATTGTGGTATTACATTCGCTTTTCCCAACCGAAATCGTGCCTTTATTACGTATGCACAAATCAGCTTTCGTGGCAATGACATTTATAACATGTGAGCTGGAGAAATTAATGTTACGTTGATTGCTGTAAACACGTGGAGCAGAGATATTGTCGGGCCGGTATTCTTCCCATTCAAATCGAGTACCCTCAGCTCGCGGATACCCATCTCGGTCGTGGTAACATACTTTATTTAAACGGAAAAGCACCCCCCCTTTTGTTGGCCATCTCAAAGTGAAGAGCAGAGTGTACCAGGCATTGCAGGATCCATTATGTGAAAACGGGAGTGGAATGAGTGGAGTGCCCCCTTTCTTCTGGTGCCCAGGTAGCATCCCACACACCCAACAATTTGAAGTATTTGTCATATTATGTGTATGATGCAAGATCTGAATGAAGCTATTGTTCAGATAAGTTTGTCGGTGCCGTTCTTCATGGTAAGGCAAGGTGAAGTGAAAATGTTCAGATGGAGCCGGGGTAGTCGGCAGCAAATGTTCACGTGCGGGTACCACAAGTTCAACTACCCAGGCTATTACTGCTATTACCACAATGGTTAGGACAAAAAGGATGGCACCAAGTATTCGTTTATCCCGTGATGCAGACGACGCCATAGTTCAATTGTAGTTCAAAAAGTCTTAGATGTTCAAAAAGTTCAGAAAGTTCACAAGTTCTCAAATGTACATATATGTGTATTATACCTAAAAAAGAAAAATACGGTGCTGAGCTCCGAGGTAGCCGTTGTTTTCTTCTCCGGGCCAAGACGGGTGTCGCTACACTTGACAGAACTGATCCCCCCCCCTTGGGATTCCCGGTTTCCGTTTCACAAACCTGGAGCGGTAACCAACCAGTTTCAAAAACAACCCAAAAATCTTCTTATCGTGGCCTTAGATTGTAGTGCTCTCGTCCAGAAACAGTGTGGTCCGGGAAGGCTCCCTCAGCTTCGGCCGATGTCACCGCTGGGCTCTTTTCTTTATCCAGAATCTCTTTGTAGTCGGTCAACACAGCAGGATTTACCAGATCAGGAGAGACACGACGGCAGTGGGTTGAGTGTATCCACCGCTTCCTGTTGGTCACTCGTACAGCCGTTCGAGTAGCCAGGAGGACCTGCTCGGGGCCACGCCACCTCGGTTCCAAGCTATTCGTCCTCTCAAACGACCTGATCATTACATGATCACCAGGGCGAAGATCATGGCCCTCTCCAGTAGAGTTGTCAGGGAGCGCTTCTCGAACCTGTTGATGAATAGAAAGCAAATCATTTGTTAATCGTGCCAAATAATCGTTCATCATTATACAAGGAACATCATGTATCAATCGCGGCTTGGGCACCCCCCAGATATTCATAGGCCTTCCAAACACCACTTCATATGGTGTGAGGCCTGTTCGAGAGTGGGGCACTGATCTAAGAGAGAGTAATGCTAGCGGCAAGGCATCCGGCCATTTCAATGACGTGGACGCCACGATCTTAGCCAATTTTAGTTTCAACGTGGCGTTATACCGCTCAACAAGACCTGCCGATTGAGGGTGGAACACAGCATGAAACTTCTGCTGAATCCCTAACCCCTTCAGCACGTATTCCACAATTTTCCCGACAAAATGAGGCCCATTGTCGCTCCACAAAAATTAGCAAATTCCGAATCGAGGGAAGTACTCCTTGAGCAACACCTTAGCTGTTGTCAGTGCTGTATTATCTTTCGTGGGGAAGGCCTCAACCCATTTGCTAAAAGCACATACCACCACTAAGACATACTTAAGGTTATTGCAGCGCTCAAGCTGGATATAATCCATTTGGAGTACCTCGAATGGTGCAGAAGGTAGAACGAACCCTCCTTTCGGAGTATGGGTCCCCTTAGCAGGATTGTGCTCCAAACATATCAGACAGGTCTGCACTACTCTCTTGGCTGTATTAGCAATCTCGGGGTGCTCCCAAACTCGCGTTAACAATCGAGTAATTGCAAGAGCCCCCACGTGCGCTAACCCATGTGTCATTTGGACCATCGCTTGCAAGTAAGCTGCAGGCAACTTCCATTTCTCCATGTCCTTGCTTCTCCAACACCCTTCATCGTCTAGTACCCCATCAGTTGCCCATGCCGCAAGTTCTGATTCAGTAGCTGATTTCTGAATGTCTAATATTTCCGCTCTAGCATCATTCCATCGCTCTGCTTGGGATTTTGTCACGTACATGGGGGAGTCAGCTCGGGACATAGCCATTTGTCTCGCTATGCTGTCTGCAAAGGCATTTCCCTGACCTATTTCATCAGTGATCTTTTTATGGGCGCTACATTTGATTATCGCTACTTTCTTTGGACAAAGCAACGCGTTGAGGAGATCACGCACCAACTCTCCGTGCATAATGTGTACTCCATGAGAAGTTAAAAACCCACGCTCTCTCCAGAGTAGACCGAAGTCATGTGCTACTCCGAAGGCATACCGGCTGTCTGTGTATATGTTCACACATAGGCCAGCACTCAATTCGCAGGCTCTTGTCAGGGCTATCAGCTCCGCTGCTTGAGCCGATTTCTGTGGTATTCTAGCTGTTTCCACCACTGTCTTAAGTGTCGTTATTGCATAGGCTGCGGAAGTTGTGCCATCTGGCAGCCTCAGACATGATCCATCAACCCACAGTTCCCCATCCACATCTGGAAGTGGCATATCCTGTAGGTCAACACGACCCTTTGTCTGTTCCTCGGTCAGGAAAACACAGTCATGGTGTTTTTCTTCCTGACCCTCCTCGACCGGATAGGGCAATAAAGTGGCAGGATTCAGAGTAGCACAACTTTTTAGTGTGATATGTGGCGCCAACAGGGTAAGCTCGTATCCTGTTAACCGTGCACTCGTGAGATATTGGGTCTTTGTTTGGTTTAGCAGGGCATCTACTGCATGAGGAACTAACACCAACAATTTGTGCGATAGCACTATTCCCTCACTCTGCCGTATCGCTACTGCTGTTGCTGCGACTGCTCGGAAACACCCAGGTAACCCTCGCGCTACAGGATCAAGAATGGCAGAAAAGTATGCACATGGCCTCTGCTTGTCCCCATGTGTCTGCACTAACACTGATAACGCGCACCCATCTTTCTCGTGCACGTACAATGTGAAAATCTTCGTATAATCTGGTGTACCTAATACGGGTGCAGAGCAAAGGGCTTGTCTCAATTGATCAAAAGCATTTTGACATTCATCTGTCCATTCAAGGGGCATTGGTGTAGTTTTGGACAGTAACGCTAACAAAGGCTTGATAATGTGCGAAAATCCCATGATCCACTGCCTACAAAAGGACGTCAACCCTATGAAGGCGCGTACATCTCTCTGTGTGCGGGGGACTGGTGTATCTAATATTGCCTGAATACGATCTGATGTCAATGCACGCCCCTCCTTAGACAAAAGATGACCGAGGTAGGTCACCTTGGGTCTACAGTATTGTAGCTTTTTCTTAGAAACCTTGTGATTATTCTGTGCCAGAAAAGAGAGCAGCGCAATCGTACTCTCCTCACATTGCGTGAGGAATCTGCAGCAAGCAGAAGGTCGTCCACATATTGGATCAAAACAACCCCCGATTGCAACTCAAAGGAATCAAGCTGTCTTTTCAAAGCCTGGCTATAGATACTCGGGCTCTCAGTGTAACCTTGAGGAACACGACAAAATCAATATGATTTATTATTTAACGTGAAGCCAAACAGATATCTGCTATCGGGATGGACAGGGATGGAAAAGGAAGCGTTTTTCAAATCAATTACACTAAAGGTCATTGCCGTTGGTGGTACCAGTGTGAGCAAGGTCGTAATGTCGACACCACCGGATATTGGGGAATGACAATTTTGTTGATCTCTCTCAAGTCAATAATAAAGCGATAGACTTTGTCATCAGTGTCTCTTTTAAGAATCGGGAGAATAGGGCTGTTACAAACATTATAAGAAACCTCTTCCACCACCCCAGCAGCAATCAGGTCTTGGACAATGTGAGTCAGGGCAATTTCAGCTTCCTTCGAAATCTCATACTGTGGCACCCGTGGCAAAGAGGCCCCCTCCTTAACAGTAATATGAATAGGTGGAATACGCATCTCCCCCACATCCGTGTCTGAGGTCACCCATAACGTGTCCGGGAGAGAGGCCAAAGCGGGAATGTCTGATATGGTATAGAACCTATTCGGATCAGGGTAATTGTCATTCAGGATAACCCGCACTCCTTCAGGAGCGCACCGTATCGTTGCTCGAAAATATTTAAGCAAATCAAGGCCCAAAATATTATCTGGGGTATAGGGAGATAACAAAAATTGGCCAAAACTAAAAAATTTATCAAGACAGAGTGCAAGGGGTTTAGACAAAGGGCTAGGGGAGGGTGTGCCATCGAACCCTACACATGTTATCATTTCGCCAGACAGGGGAGCCCTCGGAACCAATTTCTTTGACAAGGCGCTACGAGTAGCTCCGGTGTCGACTAAGAATTGATCAGTAGAACCCAAAATGCCCGCTGTTACATATGGACCTTCCTGATCTACCGGCACTTCAATTGGCTCCGCACCCCATCCTACGCAGTCCTATGCATGCACATAATCCTGGTGCTCCACATTCTCACCCTCTGAAATCTGATATTGGTTCCGTCTATCAAAAGTATTTCGTTCATCCTGGCCACGGCCCCCTTGCTCAGCCCTTCCACGATCACCTCCGCCACCTCTCGCCCCCGTATAACAGCCCCTCGACCTACCACCTCCTCGACCACGCTGGCTACGTTGTTCCCGTAGTACCGGACAATCCTCAGCCCAATGACCAAACTCCTTACAATAAGCACATTGATCCTCCGCAATATCCGTACGACCATACAACGAGTTTCCTCCACCTCGTCTACCCCTGTCGTTCCCTCTACCCTGTGTTCCACGAACCTGTGCCAACATCACCTTCGTTTTCAATTCTTTCGCTTTCTTATCAACACTTTCTTTAGCCTCCAACTCCTGCCGCTCATAATACTGAGCCATAGTTAACAAAGACGCAGGGGTCGCCGTTGCCCAGGAACTTTCACTCGACTTCAATCGTTTGGCAATCTCCGGCAGGAGATTAGCCACATACTTATCTACAAACAAATGCCGACCTGTATCATCTGTTAAAGATTGACCACTGTAATCGTGAAACGCCTCTTCAAAGCGTGTAAAAAAGTCTGAAACCGTTTCATCTGGCTTTTGTTTACACGAAGCTAACATGGTCCAATCTATCTTTTTAGAAGGTACGAGCGTTTTTAATTTAACCAAAATTACCGTTGGAAGGTCTAAAATCAGCTGGCAAGGCTTGCATGCCGGTTTCCTCTCTAAGTCAGCTTGATTAATCTCTTTCCATGTACCCCCTAGTATTGTCTCATCATTATTTTTACGAATTTGTCTCCACATGTCAGGCGGAAGTATTAACCCAAAAAACAAATCTATATCAACCAGAGTCATCACACAAGATGAAATAGCCCCTTCCACCCCTTCATAGAATGCTGCCGGATTTTCACGAAGATCAGGTAGAGAATTTTTCAACGCCATAACATCCGCTCTATTCCAAGGCGTATACACCCAATTATATACAAAATACCCCTTCGCATCTTTTGACCTTCTATCATCATCTGTACCTTCCCCCTTCGGTGGAACATACAAAGGTGCAGCTTCACGCATAGGCATAACATGCATTGCAGAACTCTTATCTGAACCCCGGAGAGAACACTCCTTAGACTGCCCGTCGGATTCCAGCCCGGACTCCTTAAGCTTTTTCCGCTCGTCCCGCAATCTGATAGTCTCATCTCGCAGCTTGATCAGTTGCTTGTAAAAGGCATCGACATCTGCAAGAACAAATACACCTGTTTCTAGATTCTCACGATGAACTGACACATCCTTAGGTTCTAGCGTATCTGAAATTTTGCGAAATGAGGTAACAACTTCGTCTGCCAAAGTGGACATAAAATACAATAACTCTTGGTCTGTCCAGGTACTCCTTTCAGAAATAATTTCAGACTGAGAAACAAACATCGTATTCACTCTACGAGCCCAACTACGTAAATGCGCGGATCTCTCCGCCGAAAACCTGAGACCAGATACCCCCTTCTTTCCCGATTTATCCTGTCCTTCATCATCCGATTCTGCAAGTGGAGCCGTAGGCGAAATGTACGGAGGCGGTGATCGATCTAGTAAAGAAAAATCATCAATTTCATTATTAAAGACAGGATAAAGCGGTCGACGAATGGGGAATTGACCGGTCGTTTGCAATTTACTTTCCCGTTCCTCCCTCTCTTTCTTTTCCTGCTCCTCTTTTTCCTCAAGCTGTAAAGCCTTATCCCGAGCAGCCTTGCGCTGCTCTTTGTCCGCCAAGGCAACTTCACGTTTCATTCGCTCACGCACCGCTTTCTCCCACATTCGCACACAATCAAACATGTTCTGTCTAGACCTTCGCTGAAACAAACATTGCTCCACAAACTGTACTTTTCGCAAATCGAACGACCCATGTAGTGGCCATTGCAATTCAGGATCCGATTTTGTATACGTATTCCATAATTTACTGTACATTATAGGGGGAAGGCCAAATTTAATGTACATTTCTCGATTCGGTGTTCCTTCTGGGGGAGCTGGCTGTGATTCGGCTAACCTAATTGTGGTACCATTTCCAAAACAGCACATTCCTCGGAGTGTGCTTAAAACAGGCATGTTCAAAAAGTATCACGAAAGCGCGATACCGCATAAAATGGCACTTACAGTACTTCACACAAATGTGCCGCTCGAAGGGAAAAAATAAAATTAGAGAAACATCTCTACATGCCTGCCTATGTGAAGTGCACTACATATATACTTTTTCAAAGATCACAAATTCACAAATTCACAAATTCACAAATGTTAGCTAACTCAAATCAAAATCATAGATCATAGGACTTCGGCAAGCGTCCGAGGACTACCTTACCGATCACAACTCATAGAACTTCAGTAAGCGTCCGCAGACTACCTTACCGATCACAAATCTTACCCAAAGCCTCAAAGGTCCAGTTTCCAACTGCCAAGGTCTTGTAATCGAATCAGCCAAACAGCGCTTTATCCAGCAACACAGACAGTCGAGGACTCAGTCGGAGACCGGCGCCACCTGGAAGGTCAGATCGGAAGGAAAGGAAAAAACACCGTGGGTGCCAAGACTCGGGTCACTCAGTGGCAGTGCGCGTCCATGGCGAGTATCCAGACCTTCGTCACGACCTCTCCTTCGGGCATCCGAGTCACCGATGAGTCCCACCAGAGTCGCCAATTTGTGGTATTGGGTTCCCAAGGCCTACATGCTCCGACGATAACCCACTTACACCGAAAGAACTGTTGGCACGGAAACTGAAAAATGCAAAGAACAAGTTTATTAAAACCCCATGGGGTGGTGGTACATTCCTACAGCACCCTTCGGTAATGCAAGAAGTATCACACCGAACATCGGTGTGACCCCCTCTTTTATACGTTTTACAGGTAATAAAAAGGACAGGCGGCACAAAGTTACAGAGCATTATGTACATATATGGTCATGTTTTGGAACACTGCCAGCTCATTGGAGGGTTTCAAACCCACTGGTCAGTTTGCGGCACATTCCTAAGGGGTGACTGGTCAATGGGGTCTGCGCATGTACAGGCTTGACCGTTACTAAAAATAGCCTGTTGCTGGGCAAACTCAAGTGGTCAGTGGTACGGACAACGGACTAAAGGCCATGCTGGCCACGAGGCCGCTCATGATCTAAGATGGCCGCCGTAACACACAAAATGGCGTTTTCCGAGTACGGCCAATCTTTAACAGAAAACGTGTAGCTACAGCTAAGCGCTAACTCGGCCATCGTCAAATTACGACATCATTGCTCTTACTTCAGCAAGAAGAGTAGGAGAGCTGCAGGCTCTAACGATTCAAGATCCTTTTTTACTGTTTAAAGAAGACAGACTGATTCTTAGGACTAATCCTAATGTATTCCTAAAGTGCCAACTGACTTTCATTTGAATGAACCATTGGTGTTAAAACGTTTCTTTCCTCAACCAACAAAGGCGGCGGAAAGAGGTTTACATTTGCTAGACATTCAAAGATGCCTCAAATTCTATTTGAAAGAGACTAAGAGTTTTTGCAAATCTTCACAGATCTTCACAGATCTTCGTGGCTTTCAGCGCACCCATCTTTTCAGCAGGAATTCGATTCCCCGTAAGGAAGGAAGGTAAAAGCCCCACCCGCCACCACCGTTTGCGTAGCATTACAATCCTCTAAGCAGGGCAGGGGCTATACCTACACATCTAGGGAGGGATCCCATAGATGGAGGAAGGAAAGCTATGGGGGAATTCAACAGGATCCATCCTCTAAGGAGAGGTGTCCTGGCCACATCTTGAGGAATCCCATTGGGGTGATTCGTGAGCGATATCAAATTAAAATAACATAACATAACAGCGAGGAATAAGGCTGGGATGTGAAATAGGTGCAATAGCCCATCCATTCCAGCAGGTGGGAAGGGACACAGGGTTACCAGGAACAACATCACAGCCAGGCGGCCATAAGAAAAGTACAAAGAAGTAGCTTCCATTATCGGATGACTGAAGCCAAAGAACAATCCTGTCTACAGTGAGCAGTCCGCACCGCAGATTACCTGGGCCCAAAGCGGGCTACACGGATAGGGCCACACGACAAGTTCCTCCATAAAAAAGGAAAGAAAAAAGAGAAGTGAGAACAAAAACATCTACCAGTGCCACCAGCAAGTCCAGTAGCAGTCAGGCACCTGCCTCTCAAAAAGGCAGGTGAGATGGGACTATTGTGATAGGGTTGACCCTCTTATACCTTCCCTTAGGGGGAGATGTTGAAAGTTTAATTTTGTCAGGGGTTACAAGTGGAATTCTCTGACACCAGGTCCCCCTCGTAGGAGTTAAGGTCAGGGACAAGGATAGATGTGAATTGGTAATATTAGATGAGTTATAGGTTGCATTTTCTAACTGTGAGGGTTCTTAGCTGCCATGCTGGATCCCCAGGCGAGGCTTCCACAAGATGTCAAACAATAACCTGCGAGTGCTGTGGTGGATCTTGCACTGCTGCAGGGGCGGGGCCAGTCATCCTTGGCATCCCTCCTATCTCTCCCTTTTTGTAGGCGGGGCGCAGTGCAGGATAGTAAACAAACTCGGTGAACCTGGTTCTGCTTCACAGCCGCCGCTTTCCTGACTGACATCTCAAAAATACGGTGATTCATCAGGTCTAAGCAAACAGATGGTTCAGCTTTCTTGCCCTGAGGGCTGGGGAAGCAGCAATACTTGTAAGTTCATATATCTTCGTTTGAGCCTTGGTCCTGATTTGTTAGTGACCTTTGCTAATTGGCGTCTGTCAGAAAAAAGAACCTTTGCCAAATAGGGCCAGTTTGGTGAACTCTTGTAAGTAGATGAATACCACATATTTCATAACTGAGGGAGCGCGGGTCAACTTGCTTCGACAATGGAGGGCTGCATTCCTGCAGTCAGGTTTTAATAACATTTGATGCACTAAAAACAACTGCCAGTTTCAAAGCATATCTTTTTCATTCCAGAAGTGAAGGGATTGTCGGCTAGAGGTGTTAAAATAACGTAATAAAAAAGCACCTCTTCAGCCTTACGCTTTAACAGGTCACGCTTTGGGAAAATGAACTAATGCAAAAATCCAATGCAAAATTGCCTTTGTGATCATGTAAGAGAGACAAACAGCAATTTACCACTGCCAACGGTAGTACCATACCACCGCTCCAACACTTCAATTATTTAAGACAACAATCAGATAAAAGGCATGGCTGAGACTATGCTTTAAATAAGCACCAACCACTGTTACTTATACTAGGTTGCCCCAAAAGCTGCAAGGTGCCCAGCCTACAAAATGGCGTGTGCAATGTTGTTATCATATGGTACTATTGTTTCCAACTTCAATATTTGCCCACTGTTTTAATTGAAGCCGAAGACAACTGTTACCTGTAATTTCCAATGGGCATTCTCCAGCTCCCTGTATTAGCTGCCATTACTTTCTTCAATTGGAATTGCAGAACCATATTACAAGTGACCCCAGTGACTGGGTCCATTGGAATTTTGAGTTCAGTGGGAACATCACAGGAAAAGTCCCTGAGTGGAAAACCAGGGAAAAACATGCAGAAATCGACAAAGTCTGGCAGATCTGTTGTTTCTAAAAACACAACATATGCTTAAGGAACGCTTTGGAATAGCCCCTCACTCTTGATTAGACTTTTTTTGTCTATCTTCTGTGCCTGCTTTTGATTCAGTGGCTTTACTCCCCATTTCTGTGTTTCTCCAGCCCAAGAGCATCTCGATCTCACAGGGTTCTGATTGAATCTATAGTATCCTTCCTACTGCTGACTCATGGAACTGTATTAGTCACTCCAAGGAAGTGCAGGCGTATTCTTGCTCTTTCTACTGCTTGTTTCTGTGTCACCTATCCATGCATGCTCTCTTTTCACTCTCTTTGCCTGGTCCCTGATGCTCGCTATCCCACTTTCCATTTTAAATATACATTTTGTTAATTTACAAAGGCCAGGCTGCTGTATATTGATACCTGGTGTAGGAAGCTGGCTCTTTATATAATGGATCAGAAAGAGATACACTGTGTAAATACTAGTCCAGGCAAACCTCAAAGGAATTACAGAGGCACAAATGACACTCCAAATTCTCTCTTTTGTGGTAGAGTGGGCCAGCAGTTAGCTATATCACAGGATAGTGCTAAGCATTTATTACACACACAAAAGCAGTAAATGAGACACACATTCAACAAAGAACTCTGACAGCACTTTAAAAAAATAACACATATTTTTATATAAATGTAGATACCAAGATCCTCAGAATCGGATAAGTACTGTTTGAGTTATCAATTTTTAGAGTTTTCAGGTATGGACACAGTGCCTTTTCTGGACCAGCAATGTTATTCTTTGGAGGAAAACCATATATCGCATTCAGGCACTTGTCAGCGACTGACAGGACTGTACTCCTGGACTTAAGGTAAGTATGGGTCAAGGTCCAAGACCTCACCAACAGGTCACCTCGGGGGGGCTCTTGGGCATCTGGGTGCAGAGGTTACAAGCTACACGCAGGGACTGGGGGCAGTCTGGGTGGGACCCACAAGGGGGCTCGACCCTTGAGATCAACGGGCTTGACCCTTGAGATCAACGGGCATGCAGGGACACCCTTCGTCGACATCTCCACAGGCTCTGGGGCTCGGATGCAGTGGTATCTTTTGCGGTCGGATTCCGGTCACAATTGGAGGGGGGCCTGCAGAAAGAGGCAGCAGGCGGCAACTAGAAGTCCAACCTGGGCAAATCCAAGCTTGGACTTAGTTATTGTGGGTCTAGAAACCCAATTGGCATCATAACCTCCCGCAGCACGGGTGTGTAACTGCTTTGAGGCGTCAGGTAGCAGCGGTTGCAGATCCCCTTCCTTTGTCTTTGTTTTCTCAGGAGTGGCAAACAGGACAGCTGGGCCACTCTCAGTGTGGGTCTCACTGTCCCTGAAGTCGCTCGATGTGAAGGTCATTCTTGCTCAGTGTTGTCACCCGGTCTAGGCACAACAAGCCTTGGCTGCTGCAAGGGGTCCAATGTTCTAGGGATTGGTACTGTGAGACTCTGGTCAGTCCTGGTGTCCCCACACTTGGAGGGAGGACTGATCTGATATGTAGAAGCACTGCTACCTCTTCATGTACAGCTGCTGCATCAGTAGACGGTAGACGGGATACCGGATCTTGCTTCTTTGGTGCCCGTGGCTATAGGGGAGTAGCCTCTCTACTCCAAGGGATTTCCTTTGGCAATTTTGTGAAGCACTGACAGCCCCCTGAGTTTCTTGAAGTTTGCAGAGTGGCAGGATGAATCAGTTGCTCCATGAAGTTGGGTGCAGCAGACAGGCTGGCAAGATTGGTACCAAGTCAGTCGCGCTCCTCTGTTCTCGGGTCAGCAGTCTTTTTCTTCCACTCCTTCTTTTGTGTCTCACAAAATCGCTCTAGTCTTCTTCCACTCTACCAGGGTTTCTTACCAGGGAAGGAACCCTAGTACCGAGGACTAGTTAGCAGGTCTCTGGGCACTGTCAGAGTCGAAAATCAGCATCTAGTAGCTAAAAAGGGGGCAAAAAGTGGGGGGTAACTGCAACAAAGGCCAGTTCTCTATACCTCGCCACTCGCTAACCTTTTTTTAGTTGCATGCAACTATTTCTTTTTAATTTATTGTGCTAACAGCTGTTCACCAAGAACGTTACTTTAAAAATACTGCTATGCATCAATACACATGAGCATATGTATCATGATGCATGAGTTTGCATGCATCAGAACAGATCAATTACCATAATATAATTGTTTTTCTTTAATAGAAATCTGGCAAAATTTACAGCCATGCATGTGCATGATTTATTGGTCTATACCGGTCCATACCACCCTCCCTTACTAGTGGACTGAAATGACTGAATCAGTCCTTCTGTATATAGTATTACGCATTCTACCTTCTCCACACAACTTCAGAGAATGTTTTTCTCCTTTCTTAACTTAGGTCACCTGATAGATCGTAGGACCACCCATTTACGATCAAGAGTTTGGATGGGCTGATTTAGTAATTTACGTCCACTAGTAAGGGAGGGCGGTATAGACCGATAGATCATGGGTCTTATCTATAAACCTCCCAGGCACCTTAGCATGTACGCGCTGACCTACACTTATTTTCAACATGTACTCTGTTAAACTGATTGGGGCACAGAACATAACTGCATCTTCTTACTTGTGAAACAGAGTATGACACAAATTTGTTGTGTTTGAGAGCATTTGTACCTAGGCTGATTACCTACTTCGACGTTACTATCGTCCCTAGCCATAACACCATAATTCATATACATCATTAATTTCCTGTAGCATTCAATGGTACTTTAATTTTGTCCAAGGGTGAACATTGAACCTTTGTTTATGGCAGATTTCAGCATGTATGACATGCAGCTATCCAGTCACTATACCAGACCTCGGGACACGCAAAGGTAAGATTTCATGCCTTACTTGGCCCCGATGGTTTACTGTTTATATGTATTGGAACTGACTTGTACACACTCTGCTTAATTTCAGAGCAAATATATTCATGCTCCTGATCATTGAAATGAATGCATTGTACAGACTTTGCTTACTCGTATTATAGGACGAATCTATACACACAAGTATCTAGGAGAGCTGCTATCCGCTGATACTCTGTACGATCAATCAATCAATCAATCAATCAATCAATCAATCAATCAATCAAAGCATTTATATAGCGCACTACTCACCCAGAGGGTCTCAAGGCGTTTTAGTGCTACTAATCTAGCATTCACTTCGAACACCACTGTGATGATTGGTCTATATCACAAAAGATAGATGGATGACGATTCTACTGTTTATTATACTATTGTACACTCCGTGCTCTCCTCGTTTTTCGCATCTTTAGATCACCTTTGTAATATCCCACCTAGCCTGCAGAATTTAAAGAAAATGTTACTCTGAACCTTTAATCTGCTATATCTATTTGGCCAACCCATGGCCATGCACAAGAGGTTCTTACCGTCATCACGTCAGGTGCCTCTTGGGTCTCTGATCCTGGTGGCAGGACTACAACGAGCTGGAGTTTCCTCTTTATAATAGTTATATATTTATATTATAGCCCCGATGACGTCTGCTGTTACGCCTACAGTGTAAATATGAAACATGTGTTGACAAGTGGAAACTTCAAGTTTAAGGGCAGACCTGAATATTGGAATAAAGACCCGTTGATACCACAACCTTGATGCCTAAACTTTTTCTGTGCTCGAAGAACATGGTAATTCAGTTTGGATTTCCTCCAGTAGAGGAAGATCAGGTGGCTCCTTCTCCTCCAGAGCACCAAATGATATATGGACACTTTTTGTATGGACTGAACTGTGTATCTACCTCTCATACTGATTAGGTTGTGTGTGCCCACATTCCCAGCCACCATTCATGTTCATGCTTTGTAAAATTGGGACCCATATATAACACCAAAGGTAAAAAGATATTGCGCATAGCCTTGCGGCTTCACATACTCTTTTCATTAATCGATACCACAGAAATAGTAAATAGGTATGAAACATGCATTGGCAAAACCAGTTCTTCTGTGTATGTGTGCATGCCTCTGCATGTGCTCACATATGAAAGTCAGAGCGTTTAGCCTAGCCAGTGCTTGTTATATCTACTTGTTGCATTTTCTCACCCTGATTGGAAAGGCAGATTTGATGTACAACATGGGTGGTATTAATCAATGTCTTTTTAAAGCACTTGTTCACTAACTGTGTGAAGTGGAATAACTACTACATATGTCAATAAATATCTACATATTACATTGCTAAGACAGGCAGCAGAATGATTATGCTGGGGATGCAGACTCCCACCTGAAGGGTGTCGGTCTAATATAGAGAGGTCATGCAGAGCTGTCTGTTCTGAAGGATCTGTTTTCCATTCTGCGACCTTGCAGCACTTAGACCACTGATGAATATCTTTAATATGCAATCATTATCAATATAGAGACAGTTCACCTAGCCCAGCAGAAAGAAAATGCTTTCCTGGTACAGAGCTCACATTGTTGAGGGGAACACTTGATCCGGGGACAATAAAGACATCCATTTATGATCTGCTGACACCCTCCTTTATTGGGCTCTACATAATGCTCAATTTGTAAAACATTAAGTGCTGGGGCCTAAAGTATTTCTCAGGAGTCCACCGCTGCTGGCACTGCCCACAGGATCCGTCACTGCTGCCAAATGCCAGTGCAAGCACTACTTATGTGCTAATTGTATCAGTATTAAAAAAGAGTATTAAATAAGTAAAATCCCCACTGATTAATACTGCTAGAAAAAAAAGATACACAGTGCCATCATGTGGTGGATAAATACGTACCAGTGTTTAAAAATAAGTGCCGGTGCCGAGCACCAGCAAACTCAGGCACAAATTAAGCACTGGCTCTACACAGGTTTTATAGCTTTTATCAAATAAGAAAAACATTCTATCCAAAACACCTGCAAAACAGGACTTGTTTCTAATAACAATACCAAAAATGAACCCTTATGAGATAGGATATGGCTAGTGCAATATTATTTTTGTATATGACAAGTAGGCCAGTTGTTTTAAAAACTCTTGCTGGTATGTACACCTACATAAGTTGTACACACCCCAAAGATGTAACTGTTTTTTTAGCTTAGGTGATATTAATGCCCTACTCAGTGATATTAATTTTTCTAATCACCTAATCTAAGGTTGAAAGATCATGGCTTCAGGCACACCTCCCTACCTTAATCCATAGAGACCAATGCGGTTTCCTCCCGGGTAGGAGTACCTCAATGAACACGAGAAGACTGCATGCTATCATGGCGACAACCCCACAGACCCTCCCTAGAGCAGGATGTATAGCTTTGGACCTAGGGCAGGCCTTCGATTCACTGTCCTGGGCCTTTATGTTTCTAACCTTGCAGAGGTTTGGACTACCGACCCCTTTCTTAGGATGGATCCGACTGCTCTACACGGCACCCACGGCTCGAACTCGCACGGGCCGACACATATCAGCCACATAGCCGGTGCACAAGGGCACCAGGCAGGGATGTCCCCTGTCCGCGATGCTGTTTGTCCTTGCTCTGGAACCCCTGGCCATAGCACCGCGCGCGAAAGAAGGTCAGAAGGGTATCCCGAACGGCGGCTCGTCTGACCTAATATTGATTTATGCGGATGATATTCTGCTATATCTCCGGGATCTAGAGGCGGATCACACGGCCATCCACGGCATATTCCAACACTTTGCAAGGGTATCAGGCCTAACCATTAACCCGGAAAAATCCAATGGTTTTTACTTCAGGGACATCCCAAACCCTGATTCCATCCCCTTCGGAGCCCACCTTATCCCAGTGGCCCCGACTACGTTCAAATACCTGGGGATCCAGGTATTCAGAACACCTGAAGACCAGATAGACGGAAACATCAAGAAGGCTATCACACGGCTCAGCAGCTCGGTGGGATTCTGGACTAAGTTGCCATTGTCGGTGGTAGGCCGGATCGCAGTTTCCAAAATGGTGATGCTTTCCAGGATACTGTACTTCTTTGTCAACCTCCCTGTCAGCTTGCTCCAGCCCATCTTTGACACTCTTAATTCATTACTAGTTACTCTAATATGGGGTACTGGGAGGCGTCGGATAGGAAACTACAGCTAGGGACTAGAGACGGAGGGCTAGGGGTGCCGGATTTCAAAAAGCTACTATCTGGCCCGTCAGCTTCAATGGCGCTCCTACTGGACTGCAGGGCAGAACCTCCACGAAATAGGCTACACACCTGACAGGCTGGACAGAGGTGAACTACATACATTACTACTCCCGCAGAGCGCATCCCTACGAATGGTCAGCCGCTCCTCCGCACAGGTTTGGCGTGCTGGCGAAAGGCCCTGATATACACAGCTCCAACAATAACGTACGCGGATAATATCCCCTTATTGGGAATCCCGACGCCACAAGGTAGACTCACTAGAACAATGCGCCTCTGGCGGGAGGCTGGGGTGACTGTGGTGGGTGATAATCTATTAGACCACGCCGCTTTCCAACAGGCTACCGGTGCCCCTCCACAGTTGTATTTGCTTCACGCCACTGTCACACGTTTCATACGCACCAGATGGGCGCCACAGCGACTTCGACTTCGACCTCCACAACACGAACTGGTACATCTACTGTATTACATGGGCACAGGGGGCCACCTAGTGTGCTGGCTGTACACCGGCATCAGGGAACATGCCGCGATTCCGCTCACGACACTGAAACACACCTGGGAGCAGGACACGGGAAAGATACTGACAGAGAGGGAGTAGCAGGTAGCACTGGAACATCCTAGGAAGGTCTCACGAAATGTTAGATTCAGATTCATACAGGTGATGATATTGCACAGGGCATACCTCACCCCTAAAAGACTTCACCTAATGTTCCCGGATGCCCCACATAGATGCCCGCGTTGTGGGGAGGATGATGCTGGGTTTCTCCATGTGATCTGGCATTGCACGAAACTTCGAGACTACTGGTCGGAAATATGCAGGGTACTCCACATGATCACGAACCTACCAGTACCGGTCGAAGCGCTGCCCTGTCTCCTAGGGTTGCATAGACGGGCCAAACCACAGAAAGCCAGATTGAAGCTATTGGACTTTGCCATGCTACTGGCAATACGGGCATTGACTATGAGATGGAAATCTCCGAGAGCACCGGGACTACACACATGGCGATTGGAGGTATTGAAATGGGGCAGAGCAGAAATGACGGCCCTTAGGAGGGAGGAAATGCGAGGTCATAGGAAATATCCCATATCCCAGGACTGGGAGGTCATGCTTATAGCGCTCAAAGAGATGGATCTAGCCTTGCCACTGGGGCTTAGCTCACAGGGTTAGAGAATGGTAGTCTGGGACTACAGAGGTGTGGCCTACCGCCCCCACAACCCGCACGACTGTTCCGGGGCACGCTACTTATCATGTTACGTTAAGGCCGGTATAACCTGAGTTCAGAAGTAGAGGGCTACGCAAGAAACTAGGAAACGGGGAGGGAGGGAATTGTCTGGGGGGGGAGGGAAGGATAGGGGTGTTGAGTTAACCATTTGTTGAAATCCCACGACACTGCAGCCTATGTATACGGAAGAGTACATTGGATATGTTACACTACATGAATGGCCTACCTGTACTGTAGATGGCTCTCCGTTTAGGAACCGACAAGAAGAAGTGGGTTTGTGTGTTCAGAGGGGTAAAATAGAAAACACCAGCTGTTGCATTGTGGAGAATATATACTGTCATTGTTTGAAAAGCTGTGAATAAAGAGTTTAAAAAAAAAAGAAAGATCATTGTTGACCCTACTTGAATTCAAAGGTGTGACTTAAAGAAAGTGGGGCTTGCTTATTGGCATCCTCATCGCATGGGGTCATCTGGAAATATGTGGTTGTGCTGCTGCTGCATACCTAGCTACAGATCCTAAGTTAAACATCTCATCTTTCACTATGTCTTTCACAAGCTGATGAAAGCCTGCCTCTACAAGCCTTATGAATCGTACATGTCATCAGAGCCGGACTGGCCATAGTGGGCACCGCGCATTTCCCCTGTGGGCCGCCAGGTTGGGGGCTGGTTTCAGGGCCCTGGGGGACCATGTTTGTTACGGGTGGGCTGGCAATATCGGGTCCATGTAACAAAATCAGCCGAAACTGGCACTAGCAAACAGCTCATCCGCACCCCCTCCCCCCAGGAGGTCGGCCGAGCTGTTACCCAGGGCCGGTTCAATTCCCAGTCCGGCCCTACATGTCATAGTCTCCGATCAGATTACACAACATTTTTGGTTGTAGCTATTTCATGTGCTGGAGGTAAATTAAGGCAGTACTTTGTACAAACAAACATTTACTACCGTATAGTGAAAACAGGTTACTGGAGGTGGTAATATGTGGCAGGAGCGTGTGCATATTTTTTGCGTGACATTTTACTGTGGGGATGATGTGTTCAGTTGTTTTTGTGTTTTGTGTTTTGTGCTGCATCTGATCGGAGGTAGGGGGCGTAAGCGGGAGGGGGGAGGACGCAGGAGAAGCGGGAATAAAAAACAAACAAAAGTTCCTTCTTGCTGCTTCCTCACCTCCATAGTCCTCCCTTGCTCGGTATTACTGGAAGCACACCCAAGCACAGCATTGGGGGCCTGGGCATGTTCTTCATGCAGGTTGTAATGGAGCCAGCATGGAGAACATGCAAAGTGCTCAAGAGGGCCTGCCAAGCAGTCACTACGCACTTTAGGCGGGTGCTACCACTCCTCCCCCGTCCCCGCCACCTAACGCAAAGATGGAAGGACGTAGGAGAAAATAAAATAATAATAACATGATTTATTATCATTTTTTTTGTGTGTCACTGCAAAAAAGCAGTGGGTTGACGCTATTCCACCTTAGCGGATTGCAATGTGATGTTGTCTTTAAGTTCCTGGGACAGCCTGCCATTTACCGCTGCCTAATGTGGTAAAATAGCACTGCTCCAACTATTTAAGACAGCAGTCAACCTAAAACTATGGCAGACCGTGCCTAAATGAAAAATTTCCTAGCTAACGTAACAGAAAGTTTCAATTCTATTAAGGACTAGGAGGCGAGGATTATGCAGTCCTTTCTTCTCTGTATTGTAATCAGCAATTCAAAGAAAAAACAATCAACACATATTTATCGAACCACAACTCCCATGAGCACATGGGGCACAGTGTCCATAGTAACCAACAGCCAATCGTGGATCCGTCCGCTGTATAATTAGCCATGACGTCCTATCCTCTTCCTCTTCTTCTCTGTGAGGAAGAAACCCCAGGAACGTTCTTCAATCCTTCTGGTCTTGTCCTAAACCAAACAAGAACATCGTTATCCAGCTCTTCTTACAAGAAGGAGGGCAGGAAAGGCAGTACACAGCATGTACGAGAATCAGCATAGCTTGACAACATGAACATTTCAGAGTTCTAAAACATGTATACAAGCAATATCCTGTTCCAACTCAATTCATTGCATCAGCATAGCATTGAAGTAAATCGTAAAATTAATACTTACTGAAGTACGAAGTTGTACGGGTGGGTCGAGACCGGCAAGTCTCGGGAGGGATAATCCTTGCCTCCTAGTCCTTAATAGAATTGAAACGTCCTGTTACGTTAGCTAGGAAATTTTTCATTCTATGTCAGGACGGAGGCGAGGATTATGCAGTTTCAAAGCTTATCCACCACAAGTTCTGCCGCGCCATAGATGGGCTTGAAGTAAAACTTTTTGAATGTGGACTCCGAGGACTAATCCGCTGCTGCCATGATGTCCTCTAGCCTACCGCCCACCTGAATGGCCTTAGAGGCCATTGCTCCTCTCGCGGAGTGAGCTCCAAATCTGGTCACATCTATCCCCACTTCGGTCATGATCCAACGGACCCACCTAGTGATGGACGGAGCCGAAACCACCTTAAAAGGTTTCTGCAGTGCGATGAGAAGCTGCCGTACCCCAGGAGGGCGGCAGTCTGCTGTCATATCCTCGTGCGCCTTGAGGCAACGCACTACACACAACTTCGGTTGATCCGGAAACGTCGGGTATGACACCGACCTGATACTAGTCTTGGTCCTTCTAGCGACCGTGAAAGTCACTCCCTCCGGAGTGAACATACGTGCCGTGATATCCAGTGCCCGCACGTCGGAGACGCGTTTGCACGAAACTAGACACAGCAAAATCGCCAGTTTAGACGACAGCTCCTTTCTGTTCAGATACTGGTTGTCACGCCCGGAGCAAAGGAACCGGAGGATGATGTTGACATCCCAGAGATTGTGATATCTGGGTTCTGGGGGTTTGGAAAGTCTGACACCCTTCATGAGTTTGCAAACCCAAGGATGTGTCCCCGCCGGTTTGCCATCGATGTGGGAATGTCTCGCTGAAATGGCGGATCTGAAAGAGTTGACGGACCGATAGGCCATACCCGATTGGGCTAGTTCAGCCAGAAAATTTAGAATGTGGGTAACGTCAGCCCCCACAGGATCGGCGTGTCTTCCCAGACACCAACGACGCCATCGCTGCCAAGCCGATCGGTACCTCTTGACGGTACCTGGGGCCCAGGCTCTGCTGATGAGTTCATCAGCGCCCGCCGAAAGGCGTCCGTCCTGCCAACGTCCCCTGAAATCCTCCACGCCATGAGGTGTAAGGTTTCCTGAAGCACCAGCGGGTGCCCCTCTCCCAGGGGCCCCGAAAGTAATGAAGGGAACAAGGGCAGTCGAATCGGACGATCCCACGACAGTTCGACAGTTCGAGCAGTGGGGGAAACCAGGCCTGAGCCCGCCAGAAGGGGGTCACCAGGACCAGCGATGCTTGTTGCCGGCGAACTTGCGCCGCTACTCGAGGAATCATGAGAAAGGGAGGGAAGGCGTAAGCCTGTTCCAGCGACCAGTTCTGTAAGAATGCATCGACCGCAATCGCCTCCGGGTCCGGTCTCCAGCTCACGAATATCGGGAGTTGACGGTTGAGCCGGGAAGGAAACAGGTCCACCGAGAACGGTCCCCAAGTGTCCATCAAAGCCTGGAAGACCGCAGGTTGCAGTCGCCAGTCGCTGAAATCCTGGAAGTTCCTGGAATGCCAGTCCGCGATCGAGTTCTGTGTGCCCGGGAGATATTCCGCCGACACCGAAATCCGCTTCTCTAGGCAATAGTGCCAGAAGTCCTTCGCCAGGTTTGCCAGCGCCCTGGACCGAGGTCCACCCAGGCGATTTATATACTGCACCGCCGATACGTTGTCCATGCGTAGCAGGATGCAACATGACATCTGGTTCTGTGTCAGAGACTTCACTGCAAAGGAGCCCGCTAGAAGCTCCAGGCAATTGATGTGAAGTTGAGGCTCTTCCTCCGACCAACGGCCCCCCATTGTGATGTTGCCGCAACGGGCTCCCAAGCCCGCTCTGCTGGCATCCGAATCGATGACCAGGTCCGGGCTGGATCCGAAGATCGCTCTCCCATTCCACGCACTCATGTGCTCTATCCACCATCGCAACTCTGTCCTCGTCTCCTCTGTAAGGGAGATGAGCTCGAAGTAAGTGAGTCCCTTCCAGGGGTGTTGCGCCTTCAGTCGTTGAAGGGCCCTGTAGTGCAACGGGCCCGGAAAAATCGCCTGAATCGAGGATGATAGAAGACCCACGATTCGAGCCAGGTGCCGAAGGGAGATTCTGTCCCTCCGCAGTGTCTGGGAGAGTTCTTTGCAAATCTTGTTCACCTTCTGCTGCGGGAGGCTGAGGCAAGCAGATTCCGAATCTATGAGGAATCCCAGAAACGTTATCTGTCTCCTCGGAAGAAGCTCGTACTTCTGAGCATTCACTACAAACCCCAAGTCCTGGAGCAGGGCAATAGTCATGGACAAGTTGGAACGAAGTCGATCCGGCGACTGATCCATGATCAGGATGTCGTCGAGATAGATGATCGTCCGCACGCCTCTCTCGCGTAGTGTCTCCACCACCGGTCGTAAAGCACCATGGAGCCGATGAGAGACTGAAGGGGAGCGCTTGAAATTCGAAGACCTCCCCGTTCCATAAGAACTGCACGAAGCGCCTGTGAGGCGGGAAAATCGGTACCGTGAGGTATGTGTCCTTCAAGTCCAGACGAACCATCCAATCCCCCTGTAGGAGAATATCGCGTAACAGATGGATTCCCTCCATCTTGAAAAGGCGGTAAACCAGCCATTCGTTGAACTCCCGTAAGTTGATAACCGGGCGAAACCCCTTGTCCTTCTTTTGATCTAGGAAAATGTTGCTCAAGAACCCCGCAGGGTGAAGGTGTGTTCTGCGAATCGCACATTTCCTGAGGGGTTCTGATACCTCGTTTTCGATAAGAATTCTGTCTTCTGCGGAAAAAACCAAGGGGCGAGGGCGAACCCTCTGATGAGGAGTGCCGTAGAACTCTATCCGGAAGCCCCTGACCGTCTGGAGCACCCAAGGGTCTGAGGAGATTTTGTACCAATTGTGGAGATGATCCCGTAACCTCCCCCCCAGAACGGATGGGGAAAAAAGGGTAACACTCACCGGATGGGCCTCCCGGTGCATTGACGCCGCCGTGATAGCCTCTGCCGCGCCCTCTGCCGGCGCCTCGACTAGGGTAGAAGTTCCCCTGGCGGCCGTCGTTCCAGCCATTGTTACGGCGCTGCTGGTTTTTGTTGTTAGGGCCTTGCTGGAATTGGCGGCCGGAGGAGCGACCCCGTCCTCTTCCGGCCCCTGCAAAAACCCGTCTGGGAAAAATCTTCTTGATGGATGACTGTGCTCTGTCTAAAGCAGAGAAGGTTATGACGAACTTATTTAATTCCTTAATAAAAGGTTCTCCAAATAGCTTGCCTTGTGCAATAGGCCCTGCCTCCGAAGTGGCCAAATCTCCAAGTTTAGGATCAATCTTGATGAGGAGAGATCTCCTCCGCTCTGCCGCCAACGCTCAGTTCGCGTTACCCAGGAAGCATAGGGCTCTCTGTGCCCAACCTGCCACGACCTCCGTGGACATTGCCGTCCCCGACTCCTTGACCCTCTCGGCTAACTGGATAATCTGGGTCACGGGGCCCACGGCGTCCAGGAGCTTATCCTGGCAGTTGCGCCAGGATCGATCTATGCCCCTCCTAGGGTCCTTCATAAACTTAGCGAAGAACGCATAGAGCTTTTCATCAATGTCCGGTGTGGCCGTCACTCTGCCTTCCAGCTTTGGCGAGGGCACTCACCCTGCATGCGGGTTCTACCCTCCTTCTCTAGAGGTTAGCGCACTTTGCCAGCCACATACGCTGCTACTTTGGGGTCCGGGCGCCATTCCGACGATCTTGGGTGGTAGATTTTTGTCGGATCAAACATATCTGGGGTCTTGTCATCCCCTTCGACCGATCCCGAAGAATGAGATGCCGGGCGCCAAGGACGCCCCGAGTACCCATCCTCATCGTCCGAGGAGGCATTATCCTCGGTAACACCCTCTCCCTCCAAGGGGAAACCATCCTTCTGGTCAGAGTCTGGGGCGACCTCGTCGCCATCCTTTCCGGGGTAGAATCCCTCCTGGCAGGGTACATTTTTAAGCGTTCGCGCACTCTTGCGGAAGGAGTCCCTCAAGCTATCGAACTCCTCCAAGTGCCCCGCATGACGCTTCGCTGACTTTTTCCCCCCACCCTGCGCACCTTTGGCTCCGCGGTCCGCAGGCACTGCGCCACCAAACACCCCGGGGATGCTTTGGGTGAGGGCATCCACTCTCTCCCGCAAAGGTGCCAGTACCGTGTCCAGTGCCTGCGAAAGCGCGCGACCAACCGCCGGTGGTAGGGGTTGGGTGCAGCCTATTTCCTCCACCTCCTGAATGGGGGGATTTGACTGTTCAACAGTCTGCATTTTATGAGGGTGAGAGCACTAAACACCTTATAAAGATTTCCAAGAAGGTAGCCCCCTCGCCGGTGCTCTGACAGTACCGCTGTCAAAATTTAGGTGCGGTGACTGAACACTAGAAGGCGCTGCACTCACTGGGCGCATGATTACACCGGACCGGTGTCAGGGCGAGGGTTGGTGAGTCAGGAAGCCCCTGCCTCAGCGCGCCGTCCCGAGGAATAAGAAAAACCGCGAGCGCAGCCTTATTCCATGCGGTGGCGCCCCACGGAGCCGAGGAGAAGCGAAGCCACTCTCCACAGAGCCCGCGCTCGAACGGCAGAGACGGCGCAAGCAGCGCCTGACGCGCGTCGAGCTGCCGAAGGGCCTAAACAGAGATAAAGCGCACCACAAAGCAAGCGCTATTGCACAGGCACCGATTAAATCACAAAAATCACCAAAATACACAATACGTCAGAAAAGATAAAAGGGGTGACTTATCTGACGAGAAGAGAAGAAAGAGGAAGAGGATAGGACGTCATGGCTAATTATACAGCGGACTGATCCACGATTGGCTGTTGGTTACTATGGACACTGTGCCCCATATGCTCATGGGAGTTGTGGTTCGATAAATATGTGTTGATTGGTTTTTCTTTGAATTGCTGATTACAATAAAGAGAAGAAAGGACTGCATTATCCTCGCCTCCGTCCTGACATAGAATTAGCATTTCTTTTGCTCACTTTGAGTGCGGTGTTAGGTCGGTGGTGTCTGGCTGGGCAGAGGTCAATGATCGCCTATCGGGATGAAGGTGCTGTCATCTGCGTGGACCTGGTGGAATAAAAGGTGGATCTAAGTGCTTGCACCCAATTAATATAAATAGCTCAGAATGATGGTCATGTATATTGTTGAATATGAAATATTAAGCTGCTTTCAACTTGCACAAAAATATTGTACGTGCAAGATGACAGCTATGGTATGATATGTTATTGCTTTTATGAAACTTTGTACACGTAAACATGGCGTGTGTGTACCAACGGGTAAGCTAGTCCTGTCATGTTGGGGGTCCCAGTATGAATTGGAGGGGGCTGGATCCAGAGTGGCGCCTCCTGGACGAATATGGGACACAGCACGGTATGTTTTTCATAGTTAGGAGGAGAAGTACATCCATCGTAGTTTGTAGGTTTTTCTGTTTCAGATTCTCTCATTCTCCCTGCCTGTGGTTACTTTATTACAAAGTGCATACGGTTGGACCAGTGCTTAATTAGTGCCGGTGGTTGCAGGTGGGGCCGACCAGCACTCATTTTGGGCCACTGACACTTATTTGTCCTTATCAGACTTTGACCCAAAGCAAAATAGAAAAAACATAAAAGGGCAAAAGAAGGAGGAAGAGAAAGAAAGAAACTCTTGTGATGGATTGAAGCTGTATAAGAGGGAAGCAAGAGTATACATCCGTGGTATTTCGCAGCCCGGCCTTGTGCAGCGCTGCTGCAGCTTCTGAGCACATGTGTGGACCCCGGAACTTATTATTTTACAAATTAAACACTGGGTTGGACGGGCACTTATTTCTTTTAGTTTGGAGAACACTTTATTTAATTTCGAAAGGTAAATGAGGAGCAGTGCCGCAGGCGCTCTGACGACTACAGGAGCGCCCAGAAAGAGCACAAGGCTGCCGCAAGGAGCCGAGCAGCATGAGCGAGGTGTGTCTGAGCGTGAGCAGTGCAGACAGGTGCTCTCATTCTTTTCCACATGTGCCCCGGCGAGGGCGTTAGCTGTATACTGTGTGCGCTCTCACCAAAAACCAACAAAAAACACATCACATCATATACAAAAGTAAAACAAAAAACATTTTTCGCACAATCACAAAGCAAAACCCACCTACCTAAAATGTAAACAATGCCTTAAATGGACTCATCCTTGCCAACCAGCGTCTGATGGGGGCTGATCCAAGGCCCTTCCGTCACAGTATGTTGTAAACGCACAATTAAATCATTACAGGGCACATTTGAATAAAAGTAAAGGCAGAAATCGTGCCAGGACCCCTTTTGGTAATTGTGCGCTGACGAAACCAAGAAACAGTATGTTATGTGTTATATGTAGTGTGTAATGTCCTATTACATATGGTAATCTTCATTACTCCGGGTCCCGTAGTCCTCGACACCTTCATAATAAACAAGTGGAGATGTCCATCTCACGACAGAAAAAAACAACAAGAGGCATGCTGGGACACTAATACTGCCCCTCCCCCCGGGAGTACATAAGCAGTACTTACCCAGCAGACCTCCTGTACTAACAAGCCCAGACAGGAAGGCCGGCCGCCCGGGAGGGAGGGAGGGGCGTATGAAGGTGTCGAGGACTACGGGACCCGGAGTAATGAAGATTACCATATGTAATAGGACATTACCCCCAGGTCCCTCCGTCCTCGACACCTTCATAATAAACAAGTGGAGAATACCAAAGCAGAAACCCGGCCTTCCGCACGCAGAAGCACACCCAGGAAACCACAAAAAAGCAGTCACCCAAGGGAGCACCGAGAAGGAGGAAAGGAAGACCGCAGGCAACATCCGGCCCGCAACCCCGAATAAGACAGCAGGGACAAGGACCGGGGAGAAAGAAACAAGGCCAGGGCTCCAAAGAAAGGAGGCCGCCAACCCGAAAAACAGGCAACCGGTACCGGGACCAGGACCAGTACACCAAGACCAGCCAAAACAACCCACCGGAGAAGACCGCCCAGGCCAGAACCAGCAGGAAGGACACACAGGGCCAGGCAGAGCCACCAGGAAGACGAGACAACCCGGAAGAAGCCAAAGAAGGAACAGCCAACAGAGCGCAGGCACAAGCACCTAGCCCAAAAAGGAAGGAGAAGCACAGGCCAGAAAAACGGCCAAACTCGTAAAAGAAAGGACACGAGCCCAAGAGAACCGAGGAGGAAACCCCTCCCCGAGAAGGCCCAGGAGGCAACAAGCACCCAGGAGCCGAACAGGACCTAAAACCCGACCCAAAAGACAGGGACAGGACAGAACCCCAGAACCCAGCCGAAAGCCCACCAAACAAGGAGAGGCCAACAAGACCGGAAACCAGCAACAAAGACACAACCAGGTCGGGAACAGAGAAACCGACCACAAGCCCTGAAAACCCCAACCCCAAAGGGATGGAACACAAGGCAGGAGGGGAGCACAGAGCAACCGGGAAACCCCAGCAGCCGTCCAATGAGGCACAGAGGGCAGCACAAAGAAGGCGCCCAAAAGGCAAAGGACCGACCAGGAACCCCACACCCAGGCCAGCAGCAAGGGCAGGAGCAGCGGGAAAAGAAAGCCCAGGGAGCACAGCACCCAGACCAACACCACAAGGCCCCAACCCAGCAACGCCGGAGAGGAGCCAAGCAAACCGCAAAAATTGAGGACAACAAACGCCAACAGAACCGGGAAGCCAGGACCAGAGCCAAGCCACCCGACCACGCAGGAGGAACAGCAGGCCCAAGCAAACCCCCGAAGGAGAGCAGAGGACCAAGCAGCAGGAAACCACAGACAACCCGCAGCCAGGAGGGAGGGACTCGCAGAGGCACGAGCACCACAGAACCGCACCCCAACCAAGGAGGGAGGGGCACCCAAACAGACCCAAACCGGGAACAAAGCCTGTGAAACATGGGAGGAAGAAGCGAGCCAGGACCACAGAACCAGGAAACAACCCGGAAAAGGTCGGCAAAAAACCCCCGAGCAGGCCGAAAAGGGACAGCACATCCAGAAACCCAGGAGGCACAGCCCGAGGCCACACACAACCAGCAAGAAGCCGGCAGAACCGGAGCCACAGAACCCCACACAGGCCCACAACACCGGGAAAACAAACCCGGAAGAGAACCAACAGCAGGAGAAGGCCCAGAAGGAACCCCAAGGAAGCGGCCCCAACCCAGAACACCCCGCCAGGACCCAAAGGGAGACCAGCAAGGAGGCAGAGCCCAAAAAGGAGCCCAACAGGCCGGAGCGGAACGCCCCAGCCAAAAACCACATCCAGGCACCCACCAAGGGGACCAGACGAGAATAGAAAAATCCAGGGAGCAAACACCCCCGCGAGCAGAAGGACCAAGAAGCCAACAGTACCCAGCAGCCCCAGGAGGCCAGGCAGGTACCAACCCGGCCCGACCAGGCACACCCACCGAGCAGACAGCGGAGCATGGGGACAGCACACCACACAGGAGAACAGGTGACACGACAGGACACAGCAGCAGCCAGGACTAAACCAGGCAGGCACCATCGTCCGAAACAGGAGGGGCGGCCAGGAAACACCAGAAGCAAACCAAAGGTAAGCACGGGGAGAGCCAGAGCAGAAGCAACCAGTCCAGGCACACAGAAGGCCCCAGGACAAACACCCAAAGCCCCAGGCCGGAGCAAAGGGAAGCCCAGAGCACCAGGAAGACCCAGACGGGCGCCCAAGCAGCCATCAACCAGGCCAGACCCAGCAAAACAGCAGGGAACAGAGGAGGATAGGCGCAGGCAAGGCGGAACAGAACAGAACAGCCGAACCCAAGGCAGCACAAGCCAACCAAGCACAGGTAGAGGGGACAAAGCACCCCAGAGGGCCCCCGGCACCACACCGGCAAGCAACCAAGGACAGGAACCCGGAGCAGCCCAAAAGCCGACCAACCCCAAAGAAGCCAGGAAGGGAAGGCGAAGAACCAGGGCACCACCGGAGCAAGGCCACCACAGCCAGCCCGCCGAGGAGACAAAGCCCCCCACAGAGAAGGCAGATGTCGAAGAAGCGACCAAAACAGACGAGCAGCAGAGGGCAAGGCACAAGCAAGCAAGCAGGGAGTACCCCACAAACAGAGAAAACCCCAGGAGCAAGCAAAAAAAGGCAGAGCAAGCAAAAGGAACCAGCCCCCACAGAGGCGACAGGAACCCCCGCCAACCCCGGAGGGGAAAAACCCCCAAGCGCACAGCGGCCAAGAGCAGGGGCACCCCCAAACGAGAAGCCCCGTGACACACCCGCCCCCGAGAACAGACCAGAGCCGGGGAGGGCAGGTGGCAAGGCAGCAGGCCAGGAACAGAACGTGACCCCGCAGACAAAAAAAGAGGAGCACAGGAACCACAGCGCCCGACCGACCAACACCCACCAGACACCCAAGCACCGCGGGAGGAGGGGGGGAGCACCAGAGAACACCAGCGCGTCTGAGCAACACAAGCACACAGAAGCACCAGCCACTGAGAACACACAGGAAGCAAGCAGCGCGGGCACCGGTGGCAGCAGCATGTCAACCCAAAAACGAAGTCCAGGACCAGCCCACGAGACTCAGAGAAGAAAAAAAGGGGGCAAGTCAGCCAGAGCGGGGGCCAACAGCACAACGCCGGCAACCGCACAGGGAAAAAACATCACAGACCCAGAGAAGAGCGCAGGCAAAGCCAAAGCCCAGCACGAGCAGCCCAAGAGCCCCCCGAACACCGACAGGCGAGGGACAGGGAAAGCAACTCAGCGCCCGAGACCCCCAGCCATAAGGCCATCCAGCAGCACGCAAAAAGAAAGCAACCCAGGGACGCCAACCCCCGAAACCCAACCGGCCAAGCACGGAAAGGCCAGGGCCAAACGGACGAGCCCCACAGGGACCCCAGCCAGTCATTCCCAGCGTAGCGGAGAAAAAGCAAGCCCTAGCTCAGAGTTGCAGAGAGGGACACCATCAAAGAATAGGCACCGAGGAGAGAAGGACCAGGTCCGGCGAAGTATGAGTCCAAGACCGACCTAGGCGGGGAAGTGAACCCCGGACCCCGGCTAGACGTCTGCAACAGGGTCAGCCGCTCCAACCAGCGAGCCACACATCTCCACGAAGAAGAAGAACTGCCACGTGGGTGACCGGAAGAGACATTGCATCGGTACCAGTACCAGAACGAACCGAGAAGGAGAAGAGGCCGAGAGGACCCGCAGGAACCCGAAAAGACCCACAGCCACTGAGACAGAAGCCCGGACTCCAAACAAGCAGCCCCAGAAGAACGGGACATCCCAGCACACAGAAGGAAAGCCACCAAAGCACCGGGCGCGCCACAGACAGAGGGGCAAACCGGAACCCAGCAGAAATAGCCATTCAGCCGAGGGGCAGCGCCAGCCCCGCACCCAAGACAGCCCGGGGGCAGTGCGGGGGCCGCAGAGGCACAGAGCCGGGCTGGAAATCGGCAGGAAGCAAAATTTAAAACTCGCAGTGCAGCAGCAGAAAGCACACGAGTGCGAGGAAAGGGGAATGCGTACAGGCAGCAGTAGGGAACAACGTGACACAGCACATGCCCCCCCAAGAGCAGCTGAAAAGGACTCCACATGCCCACCATCAGCAAGCCCCCCACAGCCGCAGAGGCACAGAGCCGGGCCGGCGACCGGAATGAACCCAAACTGGAAATCGGCAGGAAGCAAAATTTTAAACTCGCAGTGCAGCAGCAGAAAGCACACGAGTGCGAGGAAAGGGGAATGCGTACAGGCAGCAGTAGGGAACAACGTGACACAGCACATGCCCCCCCCCAAGAGCAGCTGAAAAGGACTCCACATGCCCCCCATCAGCAAGCCCCCCACAGTGCAAGCACAGTGCGCGGCATCAACGCAAAGCACAGGGAGATAGGCAGCCGTCCAAACAAAGCAGGCTCCCACATGCTAGAAGGAAAGAAAACCCCGCAAGCGGGACTCACCCAGAGCGGGGGCCAACCCCAGGAACAAGGCCCCCACCCCACCTTCTCCACAGCCAGGAACAGCAGGAGCCCATCGAGAGAGGCACGTCTCCCCGGCCAAGCTCGGGAAGACGAGCCCGGGACCCGGAAGCAACTTCCCTGGAACTCCAGCCCCAGCCGCAAAGGACCGGTAGGTGCACGAAGAGCACAGCAGAACACCGGCTCCAAGACAGACTGACTCCCAGCAAGCCCGGCAGGCCAGGAGGCAGTCCAGGGAACCCCGCGCCCAAACAGCCAGGCAGCAGGGCGGGGGGGGGAAGAAGAGAAGCCACTCAAGCCCAGCAGGAGCAGCACCAGCACACCATCCATTCTGTCGACAGACAGAAAAAAAGAACAGGAGGTCTGCTGGGTAAGTACTGCTTATGTACTCCCGGGGGGAGGGGCAGTATTAGTGTCCCAGCATGCCTCTTGTTGTTTTTTCTGTCGGGAGATGGACATCTCCACTTGTTTATTATGAAGGTGTCGAGGACGGAGGGACCTGGGGGTAATGCTAAAATGAGCTCGGACAGAAAGCTGTTCTGTCAATCCAGACCTAATAATTGTAATCATTAACATTAGGCTCAAAGGTATTCATCATCTGCATTTTTGCTTCCTCAGAATGTCACATGGTACTTGTCAAAACATGACTCCATCTCTACAAGTTACACAGCTGCACACTTCCCTGACACAATGTATTAGGCATACCTTCCTGCAGATTTAATATCAAGTGCTTAAGCTCCTTTAAAGGCGTGCTTAGTAGTGGATATGGCACTGAAGAGCACATTTAACAGCCACACCAGCAGCCTAAACTCCAAAAGATGAATCAATAGCTAATTTGGCTTATTTTCCACCAAAGAACTAGATGATTGTCATCACAGAGGCGATGGTAATATTCTTATCTCAATGAAAAGGTAAGATATCCATACCCACAACATCCGAAAGTCCTATGCTGTATTGATTGGCTCTCCCAGCAACATTCATTTGAAGTGCTTTTCAAAAGGTGAATCTGGCTTCTTTCCTACCTTGAATATCGATGCCCAGCGCTAGGCATTCTGAGCTTAACTTGGAATCCAGGGTCGCCATGGACAAATGCAATTTCCAGGCCACAGGAAATAGCTGCAAAAGTTGCTACAGCAGCCGTCCAGCTTCCAAGCCACTTTGACAGTAATGCATTGTATGTCATTGGTTGCCTAACAGAGGACGAACAGGTTGTTCCACACCTAGCGCCCTTGCATTCTCGGTTTTGACATTTACATATGCTAGGAAATTGTATTAGCAGGAATCGCTGTTCTAAATTTGAAAAGTTCACATTTTCTGATAGCTAATTGTAAAGAGGTAAGTCCAAGGTTCGGCAAATTATGGAGTAATCTGTAAGAAAAAATTACTCGAACATATTTGCAGGATAGGCTCATAAAATACATGCAGATGCAATCAAAAAACAGAACTCATTTAGCATGAATATCTGGCAAGTGTCTGGGTTTCGCCTCGTGGGCTACATTGGAACCCTTTAGTCAATAACTGCGAAATTGATTTAATTCTTTGTTGTCAAATTGAGGCTGCTGGGAATTTACACTCATTCTTCGTGGTGGCTGTCTGTCTGTCTCACCATATACTCAAAACTTGTCTAAACTGCTCATCATGTCCCTTCACGTCATAGTTGAAGTTGCTGCAAGAAGGCGCATAGCCACTACTAGGTCTGTTGCACGTTGCGTTGTAAATCCTTAATGAGGACCAAAGCGAGCGCCACTAATGCTAACGCTTTGTGATCTCCAGATCTCATGTGAATTTCAAGAGCCACTTCAGAGCTCATCACTATGCACAAAACCACACCTGTCCTCCAATACCTGCTCTTATACAGAGACTTTTGGGCTGAATGTAGCCTCCCGGCTGAATTATCTTAGAGGCACAACACCTGCTGCAGAATCCAGGTTCTTACATGCTATTCCTGACTCCCTAATGATGTTGCAACCAGTACACCTGGCAAGGATCCCATGGTCCCCCTTTGAAGCCCTGCCAAAGGTAAGAGGTGTAAATCGAATGTTAGTTCAGTGTTGTGTGAGGAGGTAACGACAATGCACCAAGCAGGATTGTCGCCTTTATCCTGATGTTATTGAGGGGTGCTGACGTATGTGGCTACCAGTTCATGCACACATGCTCCGCTTGTTGGGATCAAAACAGTGGTGCAGGCACAGTGAGCAGACTGATGCAAGCCCCTCCCTTATTTATCCATGGTATCATCTTTCTCATTTTTAGTTTGGGTTTGTGTGTTTGGGAAGAAGTGCCGGGTGGCTGTCAGTTGGATTTCTGGCTTGATTCCTCATTTGGGCCAGCTGGGCTGGGATCCCTTGGTAAGTGTGGGTGAGGCATCAGGCCTCGTGCATTTGACAAGGCGCGGCTCAGTGATAATGATGCTCAATTGTATTTGTTCCACCCCTGGACCTTTTTTATACCAACAGACACCAAACATTGGGCCTGATTTAGAGTTTGACGGGCATGGAGACATGAGGAAAGATATTACAGATTTGGAAGTATGCTTTTTTCAGTACAATGGCTTCTTGTGTGTTAGAAAACTGAAATATGGGGATTTCCTCAGACTCATCTTTACCTGAGTTGGGCTCTGAGGGGCTTGTTCCATTTAAACCACTGACTTTCCTATCCAGAAACATGTGTTTTTGCCTGACTTACCATTAAATGTAGCCGAATTTGACAAACTGAAAAAATGTCTGAATTCCCACTAAATCACCTCCTATACAGACGAATACAGGCTGGAGGAAACAATGGACTCACGCACATTGCCTGAAAGCCATGCACTTTACATCAGCATCACTACTTCCTGGTGATTTGGAGAATGGAAATGACAGAAACCTTAAGACGGCCACATACCCCAGCATCTGCAGCACTCAGGAGAGCCATGCTCATACTCAAGGTATCTCGCTGTGTTTATGTTGATTGGTCGCTCGTGTGACTGCGACAGCCTTTCCTTGCTTGACTTTAGCCTGCCCTGCATGGCCTTCTTCTGATATTAGGAAAGTAAGCAGAGTCCAACAACAACATCATCATGGAAGCATTTCAGGAATCCTCAAGTATATTTTTTGGATCAGTAAAATCGCAAAAAGATGACCTGTTGCAGGATGTATTACTTATTTTTACAGCACACGCCTTTATTATATTTCATCTCTCAGCATAATTCACATTTGCATTCCTGTGGTGCTTCAAAATCCAATAATACATTCTGTGCCGCTCTGTCAGACTATCGCTGCTGTTTTCTTTTCATAAGAGGATGCTTCAGATTCCAACATAAATGACCTGCATTTTCCTTCTAGAAAGGATCGAATAAGTATATTATTTTAGCATTCTAGGGGGCGCTGTCGTAACACATTTGCCCACCACCAAATTATGCGTCACGACCTGAGGGCTAGCACGCATAATGAGTACATTTACTCTATGATAATGCTCTCCACGCTGTTTATTAATGCTGTTAGGCCATGTTTCTTAGTAGCATTAAAAAAAGTGAAGGATGGGATGATTGAACTAATCTCAGCCACCAGGAAATTACTCAGTACCACATCCCAGTCCATCCTTCTTTTGCACACCATGCCACCTCAGTTTGGACACAGCCATGTGCAAATCAGTCTTGACCCTGCTCCAATGGGAAAAGTCCAGTCCTAACTGCCAGGCTAGGTCCTCCTGGAACCAGAACACAAGCAACCTGGGACCAGTTCTGCCCTTATTAGCGAGCATCAGCCAGGAATAGCTTGGTTCCAGTGACCCAGTGTTCCAATTAGGAAGACACACTAAAGTAAAAAACAAAAAGTGATGCTTGGAATACCTGAATTAATCTCAGCCACTAGTAATCACTCAGAGCCACATCCCAGTCCATTGTTATTTTGCACACCATGCCACTTCAGTTTGGACCAAGCTATATGCATCTCAGTCGTAATTCTGCTCCAATAGGAACAGTCTAGCCTAAACAGCCACGACAAGTCTTCCTTTAACTGGAGCACAAGCGATCCAAGACCGGTGTAGCCCTTATTAGGGCTCATCATCCAGGTGTAGCTTGATTTGAGTGGCAATGTGTGCACAGGACCAATGTTTGCACATAACTGTCCCACTTAGGGAAGCACTCTGAAGTGTACAAAAAAGTGAAGGATGGATGCTTAAATTAATCTCAGTTACTGGTAATTACTTGGGCTGCATCCTAATTCATTGTTATTTTGTAAACCATGGCACCAGCCATATGCAAATCAGTCTTGACCCTGCTTCAATGGGAACAAATTCAGCCTGAACAGCCAAACCAGGTCGTCCCTGAACCGGAGCAAAATAACCCAGGACCAGTTTCTCCCTTATTATGTGCTCATCAGCCAGGTATAGTGTTGTACAGTGCTTTGCCTCTTTGATGAGTTTGTAGCAAGACTGCGCGAATTATCGATTAAATGTAACTTTGGCCAGATGGCGGACGAACTAATTAGAGACCAGCTAGTTGTCCAAGCCAACAATAGAAAAGTCCAAGAACGTTTGTGGGCGGCGAAGAATCCAACGTTGAAGGATGCCATAGAACTAGCTAAAGTCGTGGAAGAAAGTGAAAAGTGTATGAGGGAATTACAGAAAAGTGGCCTAGAGGCTAAAGTGGCAGAAGTCTCCAATAAGAGTACTCTTAGTGATAACAGTGACGATGAAGCTACAGCCATTGCAATTGTTAGGAAAAAAGGCTATGTCCTTCAGAAAAAGAATGTGCAACAATCATCTTATAGTAATAATAGTCAAAAGATGTGTTCTAGGTGTGGCAGTTTTTCTCATTCTTCTGATGGGAAATTTTGTTTTGCAAATAACAAAGAGTGTCTACGTTGTGGTAAGGCGGGACACTTCGCAAAAATGTGTAGAAATACGAATAATTCAAGAGTAACAGTTATTAATGAATGTGATGATTTGAGACGTGATGTTAACAAAATTTTGGTCCTAACTGACACTGTATGCTCGTGTAAGAACCAGAGAGGTAATCCATTTAAGGATGACTTTGTTATTGATGGGAAAATTATTTCTCTCATGGTTGACACGGGTTCCAAATGGACCATAATTCCCACTTCATTAATGAAGAGTGTGTGGGGCGAAAGAGCACTGAAGACGTGTGACATCTTCCCGTCTGGCTACCAAGGTGAGAAAATTGACATGCTAGGTTTCTTTGAAGCTAAAATTGACTTCAAAGGCAGATCAGCTTATGGTAAAATATATATATCAACGGATGGACCGGCAATCTTAGGTCGTCACCATCAGTATGATCTGCACATTGTGGTTGATCCTAGATCTGATAATCCGATTTCTATTGTTGAGACCTCATCCTTGGAGGACATATTGGCCAAATATAAAAATGTTTTTAGGGACCAGTTGGGTGAACTTATAGGCTACTCACATCGCATAATTCTCAAGGAGGGCAGTTCACCCGTTCAACACAAAGTGAGGAGGGTGCCCTTTGCTTTACGGAATGAGGTTAAGGCTACCCTTGAGGAAATGCTCCAAGGGGGAATTATTGAACCCATTGAAGCATCTCCTTGGGTTTCGCCTGTAGTGATCTCGCAGAAAACGGATAACAAGATTAGATTCTGTGTAGATCTTCGTTCCCTAAATAAGTGTGTTGTAGCTGATGTGTTCCCCCTACCGAACATTGGTGAATTGGTATCGACTCTTAAAGGGGCAAGGTTCTTCAGTAAGTTGGACCTTAAACATGCGTACCATCAAATTTGCCTAGATGACAGCTCCAAGCACTTGACTGCTTTTATCACCAGCGAGGGAACATTCCAATTCACTAGGCTACCCTTTGGGCTAGTCTCAGCCGCTAGCGTATTCCAGAGACTTGTCTCTGAGGTTTTTAAGGGTCTTGACAAGGTGCTGTATTTTCAAGACGATATCTTGATATATGGTGATTCTTTACAAGAACACAATAAAATTTTACAGGATGTGTTACTTAGAGTGGATGAGGCTGGTTTAACGTTGAGAAAAGAGCAGTGTGCCTTTCTGTTGAAGGAAATAGAGTATTTAGGTTTTTGTTTGTCTGAAGAAGGCATTAAACCAAAGAAAAATTTACTTGAGGCCATTGAGCTAGCACCTTCCCCTGTTGAAAAGGATCAACTTCGGTCCTTCATGGGCTTGATCGAGTTTTACTCGAAATTTGTAAGGGATTTTTCGTCTAAGACTGCTTCCCTGAGATCCTTGCTAAAAAAAGGTGTCAAGTTTTGTTGGACTACTGAGCATGAATCCTGTTTTAAGTTGATCAAAGGGGAACTTAAATCTGCAAATGTTCTCACCCCTTTTGACACTGCTCGGTCCTCCATTCTAATGGTTGACACCAGTGCCATTGGCCTTGGTGCAGTTCTCTTACAGAAACATGGAAGTGTTGAAAAAACCATAGCATTCGCGTCTAGGCCTCTATCTACCTCAGAGTCTAACTACTCCGTTATAGAGCGCGAAGCTCTTGCTGCAGTCTGGGGCACAAGTTACTTTCGAACTTACTTGTGGGGTTACAAGTTCGTTTTGCGTACAGACCACAAACCCCTTTTAAATGTCCTAGCTCCTGGTGGGGCTGGAAAGGGTTCTCCAAGATTGGCGAGATTGGCCTCTCGCTTACAGGACTATCAGTGTGAGATCGAATTTGTTCATGGGTGGAAGAATATCCAGGCAGATTGTCTGTCTAGGCTTCCCATTCCTTCCACTTGTGGTGGTTCTGAGATCACGTCTGATGACCTTGCTGTTGCTGTGATGGAGGATGTTTTGTTGGTGGGAAGTGGTTCATTCTCTCGTGATGAGTGGTCCAAAGGCATGGAGGAAGATCTGACTTTGAAGGCTGTTATCAATCTTGTTTCTAAAGGAACAAGAAGAGAAAGTACAGTTAGTCCTTTAGTCAGACCCTTCCTGAAGATCTTGGATGAGCTTTCTTTAGAGGGGAAAGATGTTTTGATGCGAGGTGATCGCTTTGTTCCTCCTAGCCATCTAAGAAGGAGGATTCTTGACTTAGCCCATGAGGGACACGGGTCAAAGTCTCACTCAACGTCGTGTCAAACAGAACTTTTGGTGGCCCTCTATTGATAATGATGCAGTTGATTGTGTATTGAAGTGTAGTTTCTGCAAAGAAGGCGAGAAGCGTCTGGAAATTTTGGGCTCTCAGTCTACACATAAGATAGTATTTGAGAATGCTCCCTGGCATAGTGTCTGCATAGACTTCATAGGCCCCATGAGTGAATTACCTACTGATCACCGTTTTGCAATTGTCTTAATCGATTGTTTTTCTAAATGGCTTTGTGTACAATTTGTAAAAGAGATCAATACTGACACCACCATTAAGTTTTTGAAGGGTATTTTTATTAACGAGGGTTATCCTTCTGTCCTCATTTCAGATAATGGGACTCAACTCACGTCCTCGAAAATGACTTCTTTTGTAAATGAATGTGGCATCAGGCATCAGAAGACTAGTCTTTACTACCCACAGGGTAATGGCCTTTGTGAAAGAGTGAATCGCCTTGTAAAGGGGGTGATTCAGATGTTTGTAGAGACCGGTTGCTTTTCAGATGAACGTGTCCAGGAACTGGTCTGGGCTTACCGCTCCACACCACATAAGAGTGGTGAAAAGTCTCCTTTTGAACTAATGCGTGGACGCACACCAGTAACTAAATTGACCCCTGCTTGGTTGAAGGGCTCTGGTGGTGAGGTGCCTTTAATTCATAACAGTACCCCCTTGCCCATCTCTGTGGGTGACCTCGTCAAGGTTAAGCCGGGGAGGCTTGCTAAAGGTCTTAGCAAGTTTAGGGGTCCCTACAGAGTCAAGAAGGTTTTCCCACATTTCATTGTCCTAGCCAATGGCGAAAGTTGGAATTATCGGAGAGTAGCGCTCTACCAAAAGCGTAAAGATTCTTCTTCTGATGACCTGTTTGCTACTGGGGTTGATGGTTGTAATGGTTATTTGCTGTCCTCTGGCGGTCCTTCTTCTCCCATCCCCTTGCCAACTGGACGGGGGGAGGTGGGTGGTGGAGATGCCTCCACATCTTTATGTACACATCATAGTGGTTCTTTGGTTGATTCTGCTCCTGTCTCTCTTGTTCCTGCTTCTGTCCCTCGTGCTCCTGTTTCTCCTTCCTCTTCTTCGGTTGATGTCAGGTTGAGGAGCCCTCGCTCCCGTCGCCCACCCATGTACCTGAATGACTATGTACATTAACGTTTCCTTTCCTTTTCCTGTGTTTTCTTTCCTTGCAAAGGGGGGAGATATGTTGTACAGTGCCTTGCCTCTTTCTTGGGCCAGCACTCTAGATCTCTCTCTCTGTGTTCTTGGTTCTGGAGTTCTCCTTCGCCCTGTTGGCAGTTGGAGCTCTGGTTGGACGAGGGGCTGACCTACCTATACCTGTGCTGCATTAAAACTCTTACTTCACTTACCTGCTCGTGGAGTCTTCTCTTCATTTACAACATATAGCTTGTTTCCGGTGGCACAGTGTGCACGGGATACCCATCCCACTTATGCCAACACATTGAAGTATCCAAAAAAGCGACGGATGGAATGCTATAAATCCCAATAACAGCTTACTGTGGGGAGGCTAAAGTCTTTCTTTTCTAGTGGTTTAAAATGAACATACATAGTCTATTGTAGCGCACTATACTGAAAAATTACCATGGACTCTGTAGAACTGCTCATGTCACCTTTTACTTGGACCAAAAAAGTCTGCCCAGAATTGCCAGAAAATGCTGTTTTAGGTTGTGCAAGAACTTTCGGACCCCTTTAATGTTGCCCCTTCCTCATGCTCTCCCAGGCTCAGTAAGAAGTGGCCTTTTTTTAAATTAAAAAGGTGGAGAACATTTAACTCTCATTAAAAAACCGTGGGTGGGGGGGATGCTTTGCCTCAGCCGTATCTTAATATGACACCCTTGACCTTGGAGACCTCCACCTTTTCAGCTACAACTTCCCCACCTCATACCCCTGTTACTCAGAAACTTAATGCATGGGATAGGCTGGATCTGCTGTTATTTAGATCACTAATTCGGTCTTAAAAATCGGGCTCCCCCAGAACCTCTTCCTCCAGCTAAGCTTTACACTCTTGATCCTAATATTTTGCAGCTATTGATGGATGCATCTTTACAGGCAGGGTGCATTCCTCAACCTTGGAAACATGCCATGGTTCTGCCCCTCCTGAAGAGATCCAACCTGGACCATTTGAACTGGTCCAATTTGAGACCTATTAACATGCTTCCCATTATTGCTAAAATCCTTGAAAAACATGTTTACGAGAAATTTCTGTTTTTGTGGAGACTCATAACCTTCTACACACCTCTCAGTTGAGGTTTAGAGCAGGTCACAATATGGAACCTGCCCTTCTAGGAGTCATAGACCATGTCAGGTGGCTTAAGCACTGTTTTTATTACACTTCAGCTCTGCTTTCAATACTGTGCCACATGCTACACTGCCGGAGAGACTGATCACCACAGTGTGATAAGGTACAGCTTTATTCTGAAAGACATCTTATTTGAGTGACCGTACTTTCCAGGTTTCCTCAGCAAATGCCTCGTCCAACATGAGTTCCTCAAGGTTCAACCTTAAGAACGCCCCTATTTATTATCTGTGTCCAACCTCTGACTGACCTGGTTGAAAGCTTTGACCTGACCACATTTTCGTACATGGAAGACATACAAATTATCTTCTCTCTGTCTTCCGCTTAGAATCATGCTTCAAAGGCCCTGAATTCTTGCCTGGCTGGGGTTGCCTCATGGATGAACTTGAATTCTCTAAAATTATAGTAGGAAAATACTGAGGTACTGGTGTTGACTAAGAACCCGGTCCTATGAGGTCCACAGCGCTGGCCTCAAAACTTCGGGAGCACATCCCACACAGGTCCAAAAGGTAAAGAACTTTGGCTTTTTTCTGGACGATAAATTGCCCATGAAGCCTCAGGTCGTGAAGGTGCCCACCACCGGTTTTGGTGTCCTGAAATAGTTGCAAAGAATCCTTTGGCTTATTCCTTTCTCAGCGCAAAGGACATTTATTCAGGCCATTATTCTATGTAGATTGGACTTTGGCAATGTTCACAATTTGGGAGTAGAGAAAGCATTTGTAAGAAGACTGCAAGTAGTCCAAAACGCGATGTCCAGGCTCCTTTACAAACTCCCAAAAGTGCTTTTGGCGAAGCAGCGCTTGCAACGGAATTAATTTTATTTATTTATTTGTATACTTACTTTACTTCCGTTCGGCCAGAATCCGGAGTTTCCTAACCCCCACCCTGCCCCTTCCCTGCCCTGTGTCACCACCCAGCAGCAATCCCTCCAGGAGCCGCTACTGATAGGAAGCCAACCAATGATAAGCCATTGGTGGGCTCTTAGCCCACTGTGAGTATATACTCCATACGCCGTTTTTGCCTAAAAACAGCTAAATGCTGTCTAGTAGGAGAGACCTAAAAAAGAACTGCAGGTTTTACCCCATCCAAAGAAATGAATGCAAAGAAGGTTCCAGCAGAGATTCCATTATACCCGTGCCATGTACATTAAGACAGTCGGAACAAAGAATGGCAGCTAGGCACAAATTACTGCACCACCCAGTATAGTAACACCTAAGTCATAAATTTTATATTGCCCACCTCAAATGACCAACTGCCACATGGCCATAAATCAGTTGGTCATTAGCTGACTCATCAGGAGTTAGTATTGTTTCTTTTTAACTTCTATCCTGCATATATATACGTGCACTATTTTAACAATTATATTGTGTATGATTCTGGTACAGGATTCTATGAGATTATACTTTGAAATACATTTGTGGTGTATTTTTTTTAAAGAAATGGATCTTTGTATTTGAATATATGCCTGTATAATTTCGTTTTTTTAGTTTTTTAGTGCAGTTCGCTGTTGGGTAGGTCATCACTGTCTTTGCTGAAATTTGTTTTATAAATTCTTTTGCGTTTTTTGAGATGTGCTTGATTGTTTATATATGTATATGTATTTTTAATGTATTTGAGTCCAAATTGGTGTATACATTTGTATTTGTATATGTGTTTTCAGCCCTCAAGAAGCCCTTGTTCTTGGGCGAAACGCGTTGGCTGCGCCTGTATGCCTGATAAAGAAGAACTTTGAATAAAGAATTTTCCTGTTCACATTGGAAACTGTGGATTGAACTGTTGAAACTTGTACTCTTCATTTCTTGTGTTCATAATGCCTCTCATTTTGTTGCTACATTAAGACAGTACTCTTCACTTCTAGTTTTGGTGGAGGGTCGCCCACTATGAACTTGGAGGGAAGAATGGTCTTTAGATACCTGGGAAATGCTGAATTCATGTCCTATTTCTCAAGAACAGTCTGCCTGAAAAAATTCTCAACGAGGGAGAATAAGCTACCACGGATCCCAGAATTTCAGCTATTTAGCATACTTGATAGTCACCTAAAGCAGTGTACTCATGAACAAAAATGCAAGTCTACAGATAAATCTCAAAAGTTTCGAAGAAAACAGAAGGATCAGTCCAGACTTAAGCAACAGACCTAACCTTGGACAGGAAGAAAAGTGCCCCTATAGAGATAGTCTTCAAAGTCTTCATTGAGCACAAGACCTCCCTTGTGGGCTCTGACTGCGTTGATTGCAGAAAAATACTATCATGTAAAAAAACGCAATCTGAGATTCAAGCTTCTCTGTATAAAAAATTCCCAAGCAGATCAACACTGTGCTTTGGACATTGTCTAAAAATATGACAAATGGTGGTCGTAAGCTTTGAGTGTAGAAGCCCTCTTAGATCCCTGAAGCATTTCTGCTAATACCCTGGGCAGGCTCTGCTCTGGGGGCCGAGCAGTTCACCATCGTGGTGAGGAGATGCAGCTATATTTGTAGAAGAGGGGTGGGGTGGCATGGCAGTACTCAGACCAGTGGGATAGATGCACTCCGTCAATCTTCGTCAATCAGACAAGGTGGCACCAGGGCATGCTTGTGCACAAGGGATCACTAAGTTCGACCAGTTTCAACCCCCCTGTCATGACATGCATCTCAGTGCTGCATGGTCCTCATACTTGTCAAGGCTGGGATGGAACACACAGCATAACAATAATCATTGGACTTCCCATGCACACCAACTGATGAACACAGGAAGTGTACTTGGGCAGACACATTGGCCCTTTCTTACCAGACATACTATTGTAGTGCCTTATGAAGGGCTAGTTTCAGCTAAGTAGTATGTTCTTCCACCTGCAGGGTGTTGTAAGACCTGTGCAAGTTGAGTCTCCCTTATGCCACTAGGTCTGCTGGTGATGCAACCTCTATTGCTAAGGAAGTTCGTTTCACCAGGTTTGACAGGAGAGCCTGTAACTGGGGCAATTGGGGGGGTTGCATATTTCCTCTTTAGGGAATGCATGGAAGACATGAACTTAAGGACTGCTAATTTTTCCTGGATGAACGTCCAACATCTGACATACAAGGAAAAACATGCTGAGAAATCTTTGTTGTCAAAAAATATGAACCCTGTCACACCCTTTCATTTATTTGCTATTTTTGTTTGAATCGCCTACTCCTTCATGAATGAGGAATGAAGGGGGATTAGGTGACCAACATGTCTTGCCACAACAAAACTCTATGTGAAACTATTGTATTGTTTGCATGAACCAGTGACCCTGACTAATATGTCATTAAATGTGTAGAATTGAAGTTAATTGTCCTTTCACCTTTAAAAGTGAGAAGCAGACTCTCAATCAGGGAGTCTGGAGTGCTGTGCATCTTTGATAAACTTTTACTCGTCTACTCCTGTTCCCTCTTCCTGTCTGAATGTATATTACATTTGCTGACAACCAACAAATTAGCTCCTAGCCATTCAGAACTGCTATAAAATTCTGATGTTTAGATCTTGCTTTTCCAAAATCCCTCTAGAAAATAATGTCTTAATGAAATACTTTCTATATTAATAGAACAGGAGGTGTGTCATTATAACTGCTCCTTTCCTTGATAGAGTAATAATAAGTAGAAGAATACTGGTGCCGTGACTTGCCTGATAGGGGATCAATCCCCAAATTCGATCCTATCTTTACAATAAGATCCTTGCATTCATAGGATATTTCACAGTTTGCATTACCCATGATATACATGGATATTTGGGTACAATTCCACATCCATAGGTTTATTTAAAGCCTTGGATTCCCTTACAGATTCCAAAATATTAGCAAAGGCCCTTCCGAATCCCAAATCATACGTGAACAAGTTCCCAGGTCTTTATCATCCCTTTTCAAGAATCATTGCCGTAGCTAGTGAAGGATTCCTAAGCTTACTATCTACCACCAGCTTAGCAGCTACAACATAGTTGAAATCTGCATATGACACCTTCACCTCAACTGTTTCCTAGCCACCCTATCTGTTTGCGTTCTATATAGTACCTTATGTACTCCACTACCTGATGTGCAGTTCCGATACAAACGAATGAGTGCTGCAATTCGCAGGATTGTTCATAGTAGACCAGAACTTGCCCATCAGATGTGCTGGATTACCTTCCTTAATGACAGCTTGTTAGACCTGGCATCCTTGGCGTGATTTCCTCTGACTTTTTTGCCTCTGCCTCCTACTTTTTATATGTGTGCTGGATTTTGTTTTTGCTGGCTTTGACAGTCACTACTGGTGCAGGTAAAGAGCGGTAGGGCGAGGTAGGGGTGAGGTGGGGCAGGGGGTAAGACGAATAAATAAAACCACTTACCTTGCACTCTCCGCATCGCCGAGTCTGCGATGCGGTGAGCACTTGTTAAGTGGATTCTTTTTTTTAACTTTATTTTCCCTTTCCGTCATTTGTTGACACCTAACCACCCACCCCACCCCTCTTACCTGCACCAGCCACGACTGGGCTTAAATGCTTTGGGCCCGTTGCCGCTGCGGTTGAGTGTCAAAGTGCAAGTGCTACCTGTGTAAATTGTCATTTTGATTGGTATTCCATGAGTGGCATATTTGATTTACTGGTAAGTCCCTAGTAAAGTACACTGTGTGTGCCCAGGGCCTGTAAATCAAATGTTACTAGTGGGCCTGAAGCACTGGTTGTGCCACCCTCACAAATAGCCTTTTTCAAATGTGACTCAGACCTACCACTGAAGTGGACGCAGTGGTAAATCTGAGGACACAGTGGTAGGTCTGAGACATGGCAGTTAAAAACTGCATGTCATTTTTAACTGCCATGTCGACCTGGCAAGTGTACCCACTTGCCAGGCCCTAACATTCCCTTTTCTACATGTCAGGCACCCCTAAAGCAGGCCCAAGGTACCCCCCTGGGCAGGGTGCAGTGTATGTGAAAAGTAGGACATGTACTGGTGTGTTTTACATGTCCTGATAGTTTATAAATATTAGACCTAAACCCCCAGGGCTTTAGATTACTTCTGGATGCAAGAGGACCCTGCCAAGAAACAGAGCTGTGTGAGGAGCACTGCTCCGTCATGAGTGAGGAGTGGGTTGGCCTGCAGATACTGCTTGCATCTGTGGGCAGAGGAAAAGGACAGACTCTTTTTGTCCTGCTGAGGTATCCAAGATCTCCAAGGTCCTGAAGTAGAGCTGGCCTCCTGTTCTGAAGTCACAAGAACACAAAGGCTTCACCTGCAACTTACTAAACAGCACCTGGACTCCTCTGTTGTACTCCTGAGTGCCAAAGGGTGCCTCCTCCCGTGTCCGGGCCCTTGGAATTTTGTGTTTGGTGTTGCAACCCAAGTAAAACAATATCCATGTTGTCTGCATTGCTGCCAGTGAGGCTGTTACCTGCACCGAGGCCGAGGGCACTGCTCGTGAAGTGCATGATGCGCTGCCCCGCCTGCACCGCAGTCCCAGCACTCTTCTCCGCCAACGCCTGCGAGCTATCGGCCCTCCAGATGCCAGCACACCTGCCAACGCCGTCACCTCCAGTGCCTTCATCCTGTTATTGTGGAGCCAATAACCGACAAGGGTGACTTCCTGAACTTATAGACACTACACAGCTGAATGGAAACTACGCCTTGGCACCGACGATGCTTCACCTCTCCTGCACCGGACTCACCCCCTCACGGATTCAGCGCCTCGCCTCCCCTGTGGTAGTGGGAAGCCACCCGCCTTTGCCCATGGATGCCTCACCTCCATGATGCTGTGCAACGCCTGTTGACTTTGTATTTCGAGGTACTGTTGCTTGGGGGTCTGTGTGACTCCACGGCTGGCCCGCGCACCTTGCGGTTGTCACCGTACTTTGGATTTGTGCTTGTCACAATGTCGTTATTGCCCCAGTTGGACATATTTGTTTCTACAAGTTTTATTTTTGCAGTAATCATTATAAACGTGGTATTTCAATATATGTATGTTGGATTTTAATCTTGTTTGGTTTTGATAAAAATACTTTATTTTTCAAAACTGGTGGGAAGTCCATTTGTAGTGTTTTCACAGTGTTACTCTGTGTGTTTTGTCCAAATGCTTTACACATTGCCCCTGAGATAAGCCTGTCTGCTCGTGCCAAGCTACCAAGAGGGTGAACAGGGGTTATCTGAATGTGTGATCCCCTTACCCTGACTAGAAGGGAGGGTCCCTACTTGGACAAGGTGCATACCTCTGCCAATTAGAGACTCCCCTTTCTTACACAGCTTCATCAATGAATTCAGATGTTCTCTTACACACAATTTAGATTTCCCTGACATTCGTGAACGTGGAATTAAAACAATTTTGGTCTTCGATTTCTGAGACCTATTGTCTACCTCGAAGCGAGAGGGTATTTTCGAAGGTTTACGACTTATCTATATATATAGGAGGAACTCTCAGAAGCCTTCACCTCCTTGGGCTTTTGGGACTGCAATCTTACATATCATATTGTCAAAAGACACTTGTTGAAAAAGATAGAATCATAGACCATAGTTCAGACTTTGCCTCCCCACAAGCGGTCCCTGACTCTTCTTGGACAGAGTATTTCATCAGCGTCAGCAACAGCCATTTAAAATTGCTGCCACTGCGAGCAGCACGGGTACATTTAAAGTGTGCTGACCCGTGTAACATATCAAAAGCTCAGCCATCAACTGCACTGAGGAAGAGACTGCTGACTACCCGGAAGCAGAATCAGTAATGTAAACTCCCACGTGTTCCGCTTTACCCAGGGCTTTAAGTGGGCCGGGTCTCAAGGGGTCTGAGCACCGGCAGTTTTTTTCTGGGGGCCTCGAAACGGGTCTCTATCGGGCTCTGTTTTGAGCCCTGACACAGGCAGCCCGTTTTTTTTCCCGGACTGCAATGACCGCTGTTTGCTGTCACTCACTGCAGTCCGGAAAAAAAGTGCCATGGCTCAAAACAAAGCCCGATAGAGACCCGTTTCGAGACAGCACCAAGCACAAGGATGTGCGGTGCTCACACTTTACTATTTCTCAGTAGTGGAGAAGTTACATGCCAGGGGAGCGTTGTGGGGGAAGGGAAATCCTTTAAGAGTCATTTTCTTTCTGGATTTCCCTTCTCTTTCTGAAAACTCAGGAGCAGCAACATCGTGGTAGTGTCACCAAGGATTTAATTGGAAGCTTTGTCAATATTATATACAAGTTATAGTTGCAGCTTATTTATCTTCTGCAAGTAATAACCATTGACAAAGCCAATATTACTTACTTATTGTAGCTATGATGTTGCTTGTATCAAATATCTGGATGCAATGACGGAAACAGCAAATTACAAGTCGGGCGGCACACTATGCTAAGCACAGATTTTTTGCGTAAGTGATTTAAAGCCACGCCCCTAATTACACTGGCCACGCCCCTTTAAGAGACCCCCCAGTTTTTTCATCCCACTTAAAGCCCTGGCTTTACCACATCATCCTCGTCTAACGCCATCATGCGAGAACAGCCTTTGGTAATGCTATCCTCAAGCAGAACAAAGGTACCAGAGAACAATGGGAGATCATGCCTTAAAGATTTTACTCCCTCAAGAGGGACATGCAAGTTCCACTGAACCTTCAATTAAATAGGAGGAATTTATTCACCGAAGTGCTCGTCCTCCTAATAAAAGTCAGTGCTCTGCATGCATGTTCTGACTGCAGTCGGCGCGCATGGCTCTCTCAGCTTTGTGCCTATCAAGATCGTGATAATAATTTATAAAAAAATGTTAGTTTGTAAAACACTTCGTGAATAACTGAAAATATAGCTTTCTGGTTGCACAGGTTCTTTACATCACATGGGCCGTATCACGAAGGTGTGTTCGTGCAGGGGGAAACTGGGCAACTGTGTTTATGCAATTTTCTAAAACCCGTACATTTAACTCGTAATTTCTGTGAACTTGTGCATGACTGTCAATTCTGAAACACTGATTAAGGATTGCCTGTGTTTTTCAGCTGTCTGTGTTCAGAACATACACTGAATCGGAGAAATTCTGAGTTAAGTGCATGCGCTGTAGGGAACAAAACAGGTGCACAGTTCCGCCCTAGATGACTGCTAAGCTTTAAATCTTTCGCTCATCGACAAATGTATTTGGGATCATAAGTAATTGCTCTATGTGCCATCTGCCAGACCTCTATACGTTTGCCATTATTGCAATCTTTCATCAGTTTCATTTATTAGTGTGCTTTTCAGTTTTTTCAGGTGATTGATTCCTTGTTGATGTCGTTATCTTTGTGGCAAGTTGTTGCAGCAGTGGGCAGGGGAAATTGGAGCCTTCCAACTGGCTCCAGTAATGTTCCAATGTTTCATATGGCGTCCAGTAGGAAAGCTGTGCAGGTGTCCCATGATGATCAACCTTGATTTAACCTCTTTAGGCTCCTGAGTTCTACCCAAAATTCAGACTGACATTGACTTGAATGAATGAATGAATGGCGTTTTTATACCGCGCAAAACTTAGCCCCAAAGGGCATCAAGGTGCAATACGGACAGACATGGAAGGGCCAGACTCCAGATAACTAGACCAAAGGCCATTGGTAGAGCAAGAATCTAATATGCTTGAGAAAAAAGCCAGGTCTTGAGAAGTTTTTTGAAAATTGCCAAGGAGGATTGACTGGTAAGCTCAAGGGGAAGGGAGTTCCACAGTTTGGGAGCCAAGGTGGAAAAGGCTCTACCTCCCAATCTAACCTTAGCAAACCTAGGGGGCATATTACCAACAACTAGCGATAATTTTTGTCTCTAACTTGTTTAGAGACAAAAATTATCGCCGCACATCGGCGATTTTTATCGCCGATAAACCTTGCTATTAGCAAGGTTTATCGCAAATGCGATAAAAACCGGCCGCAATGCATGAATATCGCTGAAAAGTCAGCGATATTCATGCATTATCGAGCAAATGCTCTCAGCCATGTTATCCACCTCCCATTGGATAACATGGCTAAGAACTGCTCAGGGCAGGTGTTAGCTTTTGGAGATATTCGCGCTCAGCACGAATATCTCCAAAAGTTGGTAATAGGAGATAGCGATGTTAGGGACTGTTTCCAGTCGCTAACATCTTGGCACGCCCACTTTGCATGTCATTAGTGATAAATATCACTGACATGCAAAGCGGGGCCCAAGATGGTCGCTATCTCCTTTTAGCTGTCACTCACTGGTGTTAGCGACAGCTTGGTAATAGGGAGATCATTTTATCTCCGCTTTCTTGGCTTTTAAAGCCAAAAAAGCGGAGATAAACCCCCTTGATAATATGCCCCCTAGGGACTACCAGCCCATTCTTTGAAGATGAACGAAGCGTTCTAATGCAGGGTGGTTTGCACACAGATGAGGCTTGGCTGTTGGTCTCTGGCTTCTTGGTTCTTCCTAGTGTGTGGGGCTGTGGTTGCTAGCTGTGGTGACTTAGGCATCCCAACGAAATAATGTTGTATCCCTTCCACACCACTTCTCCAATCTCCCTTGCCCCATTTAGTTCCATCACGGGGAGTTGTGATGTTGTGCCGGCAACAATGTAGATCCCATACTGCCCAGAAGTTAAAGGGACTTATCTCTGAAGGCTGCATTGTGAAGTAAGGTCAGGTACTGCTGAGTGACCTTTGTAGAGCATACTTTGGGCATGGGGTATGGGATGGGGGCGCACGTTATTTTGATGCAAAAGAGATTCAAAGTGCCTTAGTAACGCTGAAATATTTCTATGCAACCAATGTTTCTTTTGTTATACTGAATACAGTTGTGATGGGAAAATACATTTTTACATTGATTTTTTTTGCATTTCTTTAAAAGTATAAAGGAATAATGTTGGCTCCTTGACTTCAAAGCATAGAGGAGCATCAGAGAGAAACTTTATTTCCCACAGTTCAATAATGCATGCATGCAAGTTTTATGACCCGCGATAGAAATAATTTATGTAGGAAGGTAACATGGTAAAAAAATAACATTTTCGGTACAAGTAAGGGGTTTGTAATTTTGCTGACATTTATTTTGGAAGGGGCTATGCCTCCTTTGGCGGAACTTCTGTTTGGATTACTTGTGGACATACTTATTCATGGAGATGAAAATGAAAAAGGAAAATGTGCTTTTACGTGCATTTCATAGGTGTTTGTGTTCTGTGGTGCCGGGGGGAATGTGTGACATGCTGTTCTTGACACCGTTTAAATGAGCATTGTGCTGATCCATTTCAGCACTTCCGCTTTGACGAACAGCCATGTCCCCCACTCTGTTCAAGCAGAGCCAATTAAAAGGTGTTCTGTGCGGATTGAAGTCGCTTCTTTAAAACGGATGCAGTCTATTTAATGACAGCTGTACACGGCCTTGTTGCTGTAGTAGGCGATTAATATCAGATCAGAATTCAGTTTTAGCGTCAGTTATATCAAATCGTTGATAATGATCAACACTACCACAAGGAAAAACATACATATATGAGCGCCTAAAAAGGCCAGAATCTAAAAATAGGGGAATAAAATAAAATATTCCCAAAGACAATGTTAAATACGGCACATGCCATTATGATCAAATAATAACTTGATTCGTTTGTTCATAAATCTAATTATGTTAGTTTACATCATCAAATTATCCCCACTCGGTGCAAAAATCGAGGCTTTTTTTTTGTGCAAGTTTTCTTATTAAGCTTCATGAACATTGTCATTAACTTTTTTTACGTTCCGAAATGAGGATTGGACAGATACCATGAATTCCCAACATTCTCTCTTTATTTACCATGCATAATCTGCAGTCTCCTGGAGTCCTGTCATCAGGGCTGGCTTTATAGGGTGGTGCCACTTGTGCGGCCACACTGGGTGCTGACCAGTGGCCGCTGGTAGGGAACAGTGGTGAGGGAGTGGGGAGGTGGTTAAAGTTATAAAAAAAAGTACTTACCTTTTCAGACGGCTTTGTCTCTCCTCCGCTTCTCTGCTCTTCCTGACTCCAGTCGGGAAGAAGCTGCAGGAAGCACTCAGCACACAGGCTTTCCTGAGCCAATTGATCTGAACGCCGTTGATCAGCTCTTGGAACGGGACAGTGAGCTTGTCCATACTCCACAGCACGCTGTCGATTACAGCCTGGTGGGGAATATGTTTCAGCCGGCCAAGTAGTCATGCACACTTAGGGGCCGATTATGATTGCGGTGAATCCGCATCCTCCGGGCCGGCGGAAGCCACCGCCGGCCCGGAGGATGTGGATTCACCGCTGCAGTGTTTGTAAAGACCCCCAGCCAGATTAGGAGGGCCGGTGGGTCCTCGGCAGACGGGGAGACCGTCCGCTGCTTTTCCGCCGCGGTCGCCTTCAGACCGCGGCGGAAAAGCTCTAATATGGTGGCGGTGTCTGTCAGACACCGCCAGCCATATTAGGATTAGCCTTGGGACATGCCTTTCCGCGGCGGCAAGGCCGCCACGTTAAAGGCATACAGTCTTTTCTTTGCGGGCCCGTTGCAGGCCCCCTGGGTGAAGAGGGGGGTGGGGGTGCACATGGGGGGTGCCTATGGTACCCCCCCTGCATTTGCTTGCACATAGCGGCAGGTACTGCGCGGTGCCTGCTGGTTTGTGCATGCAAATGCACTGCATGCAGTTTTAACATTGCGGCGGGTGCTGCTTCAAGCAGCACCCGCCGCAATGTTAAATTACAGGATGTGACCGCCAGGGTGGCGGCTGAAACATATTCCCCACCAGGCTGTAATCGACAGCTTGGTGGGGAATATGTTTCAGCCGGCCAAGTAGTCATGCACAGTTAGGGGCCGATTATGATTGCGGTGAATCCGCATCCTCCAGTCCGGCGGAAGCCACCGCCAGCCCGGAGGATGTGGATTCACTGCTGCGGTGTTTGTAAAGACCCCCCCTGCCAGATTTTGATGGCCGGGGGGTCATCGGCTGACGGGGAGACCGTCCGCCGCTTTTCCTCCGCGGTCACCTTCAGACCGTGGCGGAAAAGCTGTAATATGGTGGCGGTGTCTGTCATACACCGCCAGCCATATTAGGATTAGCCTTGGGACATGCCTTTCCGCGGCGGCAATGCCGCCACAAAAAGGCATACGGTCTTTTCTTTTGGGGCCCGTTGCGGGCCCCCTGGGTGAAGGGGGGAGGGGGTGCACGGGGGGTACCTATGGTACCCCCCTGCATTTGCTTGCACATAGCGGCAGGTACCGCGTGGTGCCTGCCGGTTTGTGCATGCAGTTTTAACATTGCGGCGGGTGCTGCTTCAAGCAGCACCCGCCGCAATGTTAAAATACAGGATGTGACCGCCAGTACCATTACTCCGCAAAGCAATAATTCCTCAAACTTTTACAACACATATGACTTTATCACGCATGTTATTACAATGCAAATGCATGTGTGGTGAAGTCATACTTTGTAAAAGTACTTTATAAAAAAAAAATATATATATATATTTTTTTTTTTGGTTAAAATAAAACATTTTTTCCTTTATATTGTTTTATTTACATGTATATATATAAATTAATATTACACATATATATATATATATATATATATATATATATATATATATATATATATATATATATATATATATATATATATATATATATATATATATATATATATATTAATTTATTAATTACCCTTTACACCCTAAAAACGAATCCCACCCTAGTCCCTTTAAATACCCCTGCACCCAATAATCATAACCCACCCTTACTCCTTGAAATACCCCAGCCCCCTTAAAAACTAACCCATCCTGACCCTAAAAATCCCACTGTACCCCAAAACCCAAACTTAGCCCTGAACCCTTAAAATCCCCCTGTACCCCCAAACTCAAACCTAGCCCTGAACCCCTAAAAATACCACTGTACCCCAAAACCCAAACCTAGCCCTGAACCCTAAAAAATACCCCTGTACCCCAAAGCCAAAACCTAGCCCTGAACCCTAACAGTACCCCTGTACCCTAAAACCCAAACATAGCCCTGAACCCTAAAAAATACCCCTGTACCCCAAAACTCAAACCTAGCCCTGAACTCTAAAAATCCCCCTGTACCCCCAAACTCAAACCTAGCCCTGAACCCCTAAAAATACCCCTGTACACCAAAACCCAAACCTAGTCCTGAACCCTAAAAATACCACTGTACCCCAAAACCCAAACCTAGCCCTGAACCCTAAAAAATACCCCTGTAACCCAAAGCCCAAACCTAGCCCTGAACCCTAACAGTACCCCTGTACCCTAAAACCCAAACATAGCCCTGAACCCTAAAAATACCCCTGTACCCCAAAACCCAAACCTAGCCCTGAACCCTAAAAATACCCCTGTACCCCAAAACCCAAATCTAGCCCTGAACCCTAAAAATACCCCTGTACCCCAAAACCCAAACATAGCCCTGAAACCTAAAAATACCCCTGTACCCCAAAAGCCAAATCTAACCCTGAACCCGAAAAATACCCCTGTACCCCAAAACCCAAATCTAGCCCTGAACCCTAAAAATACCCCGTACCCCAAAACCCAAACCTAGCCCTGAACCCTAAAAATACCCCTGTACCCCAAAGCCCAAACCTAGCCCTGAACCCTAACAGTACCCATGTACCCTAAAACCCAAACCTAGCCCTGAACCCTAAAAATACCCCTGTACCCCAAAACCCAAACCTAGCCCTGAACCCTAAAAATACCCCTGTACCCCAAAACCCAAATCAAGCCCTGAACCTTAAAAATACCCCTGTACCCCAAAACCCAAACATAGCCCTGAAACCTAAAAATACCACTGTACCCCAAAAGCCAAATCTAACCCTGAACCCGAAAAATACCCCTGTAGCTCAAAACCCAAACCTAGCCCTGAACCCTAAAAATACCCCCGTACCCCAAAACCCAAACCTAGTCCTGAACCCTAAAAATACCCCTGTCTCCCATAACCCAAACCTAGCCCTGAACCCTAAAAACACCCATGTACCCCAAAACCCAAACCTAGCCCTGAACCCTAAAAATACCCCTGTAACCCAAAACCCAAATATATCCCTTAACCCTAAAATACCCCTTTACCCCAAAACCCAAACCTAGCCCTGAACCCTAAAAATACCCCTGTACCCAAAAAACCAAACCTGTCCCTGAACCCAAAATACCCCTGTACCCCATAACCCAAACCCACCCTTAAAATACCCCTGAACCCCTAAAACATATACCCCAATATCCCCAAACCAAAACCACGTACTTACCTTAAACTTAAATAGTAAAAACATATGCTTTTACCATTCATGCTTTTACAACGAATTTTGTTGTAAAAGCAAGTGTGGTAAAAGCATATAAGATGTAATGGCATGCGTTATAATAGTATTGCGGATTAATGGTACTTTTGTTGTAATGGTATGCAGAGTGAAGGTATGTGGAATGAAAGTTGTATTGTGAAGGTGTTTTACCCTAAAAAAGATGCTGAATTCATCCTGGTGTAATTTCCAAACACCGGGACAAATTCAGCAGCGCCTGCACGTTGTTGTCTGCTGTGGATCGCAACAGCGTGCAGGTTGGGACGGGGCTCTCTTATTTCTGACTCCTGCTGGCCCTTAGCAAAAGGTCGAGTCTCAGGGGTCATCAGACCTCCTTTTGTTGGAGTTTCCTGGCTGGCAGCAGGCAGGAGCCTCACATCTAATGCAAATGCAGCAGAGGGGAAACAAAGGCTAGCACCTTGTTAGCACTTCACGCATACTTAAGAAAGGCAGCTTTTCGCTTTGTTCAGGCTCTGTTTAGGAGATATGCATGCACTGTAAGAACGTCAGATGTGTTGATCTTTCCCAGTATTTGTACACAATAAATAGCATTTATGTACGCTTATTACCCATGAGGAGGCGTTGTAATAATTTAAATATCACTATTTCTTTTAAAGCACTATGGCTATAGAAAGCTTAACACTGACAAAAGGTAACATTGTTTTAAGTGTAGCGTACAAAAGAGTGAATCTTCTGCCTAAATCAGGAGGGTTTGCAAGGATACTCGAAATGTGCTCAAATGTACTCATGATACTCCAGCTAAAGGATGTCTGCCATTACATCGCATAGTAATACCACGCGTGCCATTACAACGCTGGTATTACTACGCGATGTCAATGACAACGACATGCCATTACATCGCATACTTTTTCAACGAGTATGACTATACCATGCATGCCTTTATAACGCAAAGGCATGCGTGGTAAAGCTATACTCGTAGTTAAAGTTTGCAAGGTAAGTGACAACCCTACCCCTACACCTACACAACACACTATTCCCACCACTACACTGCCCCTAACCCAAAAACACTACAACACTACCCACACTACTCCCACACCTGCACTACCCTAAACCCTAACACACTACGACACTACAACACTACCCACACTACTCCCACCCCTACACTACTCCTAACCCTAAAACACTACCACACTACTCCCACCCCTACACTACCCTAAACCCTAAAACACTATGACACTACAACACTACCCACTCTACTCCCACCCCTAACCCTAAAACACTGCTTAATTACAACACTACCCACACTACTCCCACCCCTACACTGCCCCTAACCCTAAAACACTACTACCCTACCCTAAACCTATACCCACACTACTCCTACCCCTACACTTCCCTAAACCATAAAACCCTACTACACTACAACACTACCCACACTACTCCTACCCCTACACTACCCTAAACCCTAAAACACTACTAGAGTACAACACTACCCACACTATTCCCACTCCTACACTACCCTAAACCCTAAAACACTACTACACTACAACACAACTCCCACTACTCCAACCCCTACACTACCCTAAAACACTACAACACTAAACACTAAAACACTACACTACACAAACAGTATTATACTGCACTAAAACCTAAAACACTACACTCCCCTAAACCCTAAAACACTACACAAACATTACTACTCTACCCTAAAACACTACACAAACACTACTATACTACACTAAACACTAAAACACTACACTACCCTAAACTCTAAAACAATACACTACACAAACACTACACGCTGCCTTTTTAAAATACACACTGTATTAAGACCACACACCATCTACCCCCTGCCTTATGCCAATAAACAAAAAGGGACCAACATTGTAGCAGCACTCATCAACGCAAGGTCTCTAGGCAAACACAAAGAAGAAATCGCAGAACTGATTAATTTCCACAAACTTGACCTTCTGTTTATCACTGAAACGTGGACCAACCCTTCATCAGAGTCTGACATGCTAGTAGCTGTCCCTGAAGGCTATAATATTCTCAAACAAGACAGAGCCATGAAAATAGAGGGTGGAATCGCCATAATCTATTGCAGCCACCTCAAAACCTCCATAAACTTAGTCCCACTCACTACATGTGAGGCTATACAATTTTCCATTGCCTTAGTTCCATCTCAACGCCTTAAGGGCATTTTACTCTACCGCCCACCGGGTAGTAAAACGCAATTTTTAGCCACTTTCATTGACATTGTGGAATCCCTAGCTACTGATAACTCTACCACCATCCGAGGTGACTTTAATTTTCCCTTAGAAAATTTGGAAGACAAAGACACCAATAGTCTTATATCAGATCTAGAATCTCTGGGTCTCACTCAATTGGTCCCCAATAGTACTCATGAAGCTGGCCATATGCTAGATGGTCTGTTCTCTAATGACAAAAACATCAAGATAAAAAAGGTCTTACCTCTTGCATGGTCAGACCATCATGCTGTGATGTTCGAAATCTCACTGGACTCTCCTGCACATTCAGCCGCTACCATACACGCTTCCAGCATGTTTAAATCATGAAGAGATCTTGATAATCAACTACTAATGGAAATCCTGCCCGCCTTGCAGCCAGATACCCCCAAAGATCCTAACACAGCTGCCAAAGAATATACCTATTGGCTTACCACAGCCATGAATAAATTAGTGTCCATAATATCTATCTCTAAAAATCGAAACACCTCTTCGGCACTCTGGTTTACCAACGCTCTCAGACAGCAAAAACAGACATGCAGAAACCGAGAAAGACACTGGAGAAATACCTATTCAATCGAAGAGAAACTGCTCTACAAAAACAAACTCACTAAATATAAAACCATGATCCTTCAAGAAAAAAGCCTATACTACTCCACTCAGATTGAGCAAGCTAAAAATTCCAATAAACAACTCTACCAGGTCGTATCCAAACTCTCACAACTACCCCCACAATCGGTGCCTGCCCCTTCAGAAGTCTTTTCTAGTAGCCTCGCCAGCTATTTCTTTGACAAAGCTTATAATATATACACCAATTTCTCTGACCGGAATAAAGACCATTCCCTTTGCCCACAAATTATCGAACCCCAGCCCGCCCAACCCGCCTTTAGGCAGTTTAAAAAAATCAATATCACCCAAGTAACTAATGTCATGACCACCATCAAATCAGGTTCAGCCTATGACCCCTGTCCTCCAGCAAAACTTCTCCCAGTTGCTGACATTGTAGCCCCCCAACTTACAGACATTTTCAATTCTATGTTCCACACAGGGGTCTATCCCACCATCTGGAAAGACACCCTTCTTAAACCTCTTTTGAAAAACCCCACCTAGACGCCGAAGACACCAAAAACTGTAGGCCCATTGCCAGCTTGCCATTTATGGCCAAACTTGTAGAAAAATTGATGAATACACAACTCTCCCAGTACATTGAAGATCATTTCCTACTAGATGACACCCAGTTTGGCTTTCGCAAATATCACAGCACTGAGACGGCACTTATCAAAGCCACTGACGAGATCAAAGAGGTACGGCAGTGCTCATTCTGCTTGATCTATCCGCTGCCTTTGACACCGTCGACCACAGCATCTTGATCGACCGTGTCAATGCCATTGGCATCCAGGACAAAGCTAAAGATCTTCTCACCTCATTTCTCTCGCACCCAAACGGTTCAACTGGGCAAAATCAGCTCCGCCCAGATGACACTTCCCTGTGGCGTCCCTCAAGGCTCATCCCTAAGTCCTACGCTATTTAATGTCTATTTGGCAGACCTAGCAAGAGCCATCAAGGACTGTGGGATGAGCCTAACATCTTACGCGGACGACACCCAGTTGGTTTTAGCTATAAAAAACAACGGAGAGAAAATAGCTGCCAACTTTCAGCATGGCATGCAGACCATCAGCAAATGCATGGCCACAAACTGCCTTAAGTTAAATTCCAACAAAACGGAAGTAATGATATTCGGCAAGCTCTGCCCTATCTGGCCCGGAGCCTGGTGGCCCACTGAATTGGGCTCTCCGCCCATACCAGTCACCAAGGTCAAAAACCTGGGAGTACTCCTGGATGATAAACTAACGTTTGCTGCTCACGCAAACTCCATTGTCTCAGCGTCCTTTTACAAGCTCAAATCCATAAAAAAGATCCTCCCCTTTCTCCCCCCAACTCAGGTAAAACACTGGTCACAGCATTTGTCATGTCCTCTCTAGATTGCTGCAATGGACTCATTATCAATGCTCAGCACAAAGTTATTCGTAAACTACAGTCTGTAGAAAATGCAGCAGCAAGAATGCTTTCAGGCACCCCAAAGTTCAAACCTATCGCCCAAGTCATCAAAGATTAGCATTGGCTGGCAGTTAAAAAATCTAATAAAATTCAAGGCACTTTGTATTGCCTACAAAGCCTCCCGCAAGCAAGGGACCCACTTTCTCCTCAACTCCATGGCATTCTATGTCCCCAACAGAGCATTACGATCTACGAATGCTCTCCTGATGTCTGTGCCACGGACTAAAACAGCCTCCTGGGGTGATCGTCGATTCACAGTTTCAACAGCCAAACTTTGGAACTCCTTGGATATGGACATCAGATCCTGCCCTACCCTCATCATCTTCAGAAGAAAAATAAAAACCTGGCTGTTTAATCAATTATTCTTCTTCAACTCCTCTTTTCTGCCTCGCCTACAGCGCTGAGACGCCCTTGGGCATTTGTTTGCGCTTTAGAAGTTTCATTAATAAATAAATAAATGAATAAATAAACACTACCCTTAACCCTAAAACACTACACTACACAAACATCACTACACTACCCTAAACCCTAAAACTCTACACTACCTTAAATCCTAAAGCACTACACTACACAAACACTATTACACAACCCTAAACACTAAAACACTACACTACTCAAAACCCTAAAATACTACACTAAAAAAACACTACTACACTACCTTAAAACTTAGATCACTACACTACATAAACACTACTACACTACCCTAAAACCTAAATCACTACAACAGTTCCCTAAACCCTAATACACTACACTAAACAAACACTACAACACCTACACCACACTATACTAAAAAAACGCACTAAAACGTTAAAAAAACACACAAACACTACTTTTACACTATCCTAAACCCTACAAAAGTAACTCCCACCCCAAGCTCAAATCCCGTTACCTCTCTCTTCGCCGTCTCTACTCCCGAGTCCCGGTTTCTGCTTCCTCCTTCCTGCTTGGTGCACGTCGTTGTGAGGAAACAGCTTAAGCTTACTTACAACGACTTGGATAGCCGCCGCCATTCAACATTACATTGCATGCATTGTAAAAGCGCATGCGATGTAATTGTATGCGTGGTTTTTACCACGCGTTGCTATTACATCACATGCGTTACAACGCATGCGATGTACTAGCAACGTGTGGTAAAAACGGCGTTGTGGTGGCTGTTCCCCCCTGCTAAACATATATGTGAGGGCTTAAGATCTGATATCACTTCTTGTGATGCCACATGCTGTGATGTCACGCGCCGTGATGTCACACGCTGTGATGCCACGTGCTGCGATGCCACTTGCATACTGATTAACTAGGTTAGTCCCCCCACTTCTTTTTTTAGGACTTGTGCCCTGGAGACCTCCAACGCTATTCTGCGATTGCACCTTGGCCTAAGGAGACCCGATGAGTGCTTTCCATGTCTGACATCAAAACAGCGATTTACCACTTTGATTTCCACTGTATGTCACTACAGTGGATTACCGGATTCCTGTCAGTAATTCATGCTATACAACAAAATGATATTCTGTCACTCCTGATCTCAAATCAAAAATCGTCAGAAGAAGAAAATACAGTCATATACATTTCAGTCATGGAGTGATGCAAATGGTTGGGTCTAATAGAACGGCAACCATTTCCCTCACATATTAGGTGACATGAGGGTGAAAAGCGCCTTTTGCATTATCTGCCTGGTTCAGAAATATTTTCATAAACAAAAGGAATCCATTAGGAAGGGGGTAGGGGGTGTCCCTACGATGGTTGGGAACACACTGGTTGTTTTTTGGTACCCCTCACACACCAACAGGCCCCTTGGTGTCATGCTTCATCATCGGGGTCCTCGCACCCCTCTACGGGATGCGGCGTGCTGCGACCTAAGGTTGCGTGGGAGCACTTACAGTGGCTATGTGTGGTGTGGGTGAGGGAATTTTAAGTGAGTGCTGTGGTGGGGTTTGATAGTGAGTGAAGGTTAAAAAGTACCTGGCTCGTGGGGTACAAATACTTTATTTGGCCCCCGGGCTGGTACTAATGAAAAGGTGAGCGGAGGTATTTGCGTAAACTTTGTGCGCCACCTCCTATGTGTGTGTCAACATGTTTCGGTGTAAAAAACAGCTTCTTCAGGACTGAGGTACACAAATCCCCACCTTACTCATGTTTCTCTACTTTTTTAGGGTTTCTATATACTAAAAAAGTGAAAATATACAAGTGCAGGTAATACAATGTACCTATTGGATATTGGATAACCGCTATTTAGCTGACTGTTTTGTCAAACAGTCAGCGGAGCCGGCGTAAGGGGCAGCGAAGAGGGATTCTCCTCATAGACTCGTAGCAAGGAAGCACGAGTAACCCTTACGTTAAACGTCTCATGGAGTAGTAGACTCCTGACAAAACAGTCAGCTAAATAGCGGTTATCCAATTATCCACTGCAAGTCCTCCCACGCAACCTTAGGTCGCAGAACGCCGCATCCCGTAGAGGGTTGCGAGGACCCCGATGATGAAGCATGACACCAAGGGGCCTGTTGGTGTGTGAGGGTTACCAAAAACAACCAGTGTTTTCCCAACCATCGTAAGGACACCCCCTTCCCCCTTCCTAATGGAATCCTTTTGTTTATGAAACTAACTCAGGGAGAACGAATCCATTTAAGATTATTCTCTCCCTCCCCCTTTTGTTACCTTTTGGTGCAGAAATATAACTTGCATCAAACATTTTGTTTTTGCTTTGCCTTGGTGCACATATCATTTCTGCAATAGGCTTCCTGTGCAAATGATGGTGCAAAATGTTCCTACTTCAATTTTAATTAACCTGCTCTTAGACTATTTTTAGACTAACACAGTAGCAACCTCTGCACTAATATTCTATGACGTTCTCAGTAAAGTAAGTTGACAGCAAACGAAACTCATAAAAGTCCATGGTTTACAGCTGCCAAATTCCCCACACTTTTAAAAAAAAAGCACAATATTGCTGCACTAGCGAAAACAAAGTAAAGTGTCTTAGTTAAAATAGCACTCTTTTTTGGGGGTAGCATCTTACAACGGACTTCCCTTGGATTGCATTGGTATTTATGGTTCCGAGTAAATACTGATACCTCAAAGTGACATATTTTCTGGGTAAACACCTCTGATTCTGAGTTTTCCTCAGGACTTTGTTAATTTAGGTGTTTGAATTTCCTAACCTAACCCTGTATGTCTGAGTATGTATAGTCCGTTCTAACCATGGAACATTTTAAAATTGCAGGGGTTGCGGTGATTAAAACAATATTTATAATCCAGGACTGCAACTTAGTTCCCCATGTTCCATAGTTGGCAGTTCTACCACTAGGCCACATCAATGTTGCAACCTCCTTGGTGGATGTCATCTTTTTTACACAAATTGCAAAATTGTCGGTAGAACCTTGGTAATTTTGCACATACACACTTTTCTGAGCTTATATGACACGTATATTTTGGAGTAAAGTGTTTATGCTTGTTGGTAAGTGCTACCCACAAAGAACGTTAGCACAAGTCATATTTATATTGCAAAACTAGCATTGATAAAGCAAAAACTCTTGTCTATGGGAAAGCCATTGGCTTTGCCTATTGCTTTAGTATTGTCTTTTATTCATGTTCTACAGCAGTGTGGTTGTTGTGCAGCATGGGTAAAAGTGAGAGGCATGGCTTAGTGTAGCATAGAGTAGATTGGCGTAGAGGAGAGCGGAGTAGAGTGGCATAGAGAGTAGTGACAAAGAGTGGCGTGGAGTGGAGTAGCGTAGCATAAAGTGGAGAGGCGAAGATTAGAGTGGCGTAGAGTAGAGTGAAGTGGCGTAGAGTGAAGTGGCATGGTGGAGTGGCATGGAGTGGTGTAGAGTAGAGTGGAGTGGTGCAGAGTGGAGTAGCTTAGAGGAGAGTGGCATGGAGTAGAATGACATAAAGTGCAGTTGCATAGACTGGAAAGGCGAAGATTAGAGTGGCGTAGAGTAGAATGGCATACAGTAGAATGGAGGTACGTGGAGTGGAGTGGCATAGAGTGGAATAGCAAGGCATGGAAAAGCATAGAGAGGTGTGGCTTCGAGTGTAGTGATGTGGTGTAGAGTAGAATGGGAACAAGTGAAGTGGCATAGAATGGCATAGAGTGGAATAGCATAAAATGGCATAGAATGGAATGGAGTGGCGTAGAGTGGCTTAGAGTGGAGAGGTGCAGAGTAGAGCGGTGTAGAGTTGTGGATAGTGGTGTAGAGTGGTGTGGAGTAGAGTGGCATTGAGTGGAGTGGCGTTGAGTGGCATAAAGTGACACAGAGTGGTGTTGAGTAGTATGGAGGGGTGTGGAGTGGAGTACAATGACATAAAGAGGCATACATTGGCATGAAGTTGCATAGAGTGGAAAGGAGTGGTGTAGAATGGAGTGGAGTGAAGGGCAGAGAGTAGAGTGGAGTGGCGTAGATTAGAGCAGAGTGGCATAGAGTAGAGTAGCATAGAGTTGTGTAGATTGGAGTGGTGTAGAGTAGAGTTGAGTGGCATAGAGTAGAATGGAGTGGCATAGAGTGGCTTAAGGTGATGTAGAGCGGAGCAAAGTAGATTAGAGTGGTTTAGATCGGAGTGGGTTAGAATGAAGTGGAGTAGGTTGGATTAGAGTAGTAGCGTGGAGAGCAGTGGTATGGCGTAGAGAGGAGTAGCATAGAATAGGCTAGTATATAGGGGCATAGAGCTGCATTGTGTGAAGAGGAGTGGTGTTGAATGCCATGGAGTGGTATTGTGTGGTGTGGAGTGTGGTAGAGTAAAGTAGAGTGGAGTATAGTGGCTTGGATTTGTATAGATTGGAGTGGCATAGAGTGGTGCGGAGTGGATTGCATAGAGTACAGTGGCATAGAGTGGGGCGGCATGGAGGGACATAGCGCAGAGTTGAAGGCCTTGAGAGGAGTAGCATAGAATGGTATGATTTAGAATTGAGTGTAATGGCGTGAAGTGGAGTGGTGTAGATTTGAGTGGCATAAAGTAGAATTGCATAGAGTTGTTGAGAGTGGCATGCATTGGTGTGTAGTGGCAGAGTGGTGCACAGTGGCATGGAGTGGAGATTTAAGAGATGCATAGAGTAGAGTGGAGTGGTGTATAGTTGAATGGCTTAGAGTGGAGTGGCATAGAGTAGAGTAGCATAGAGTTGTGTAGATTGGAGTGGTGTAGAGTAGAGTTGAGTGGCATAGAGTAGAGTGGAGTGGCATAAGGTGATGTAGAGCGGAGCAAAGTAGATTAGAGTGGTTTAGAATGGAGTGGCTTAGAATGAAGTGAAGTAGGGTGGATTAGAGTAGTAGCGTGGAGAGCAGTGGTATGGCGTAGAGAGGAGTAGCATAGAATAGGCTAGTATATAGGGGCATAGAGCTGCATTGTGTGAAGAGGAGTGGTGTTGAATGCCATGGAGTGGTATTGTGTGGAGTGGGGTAGAGTAAAGTAGAGTGGAGTATAGTGGCTTGGATTTGTATAGATTGGAGTGGCATAGAGTGGTGCGGAGTGGATTGCATAGAGTACAGTGGCATAGAGTGGGACGGCATGGAGGGACATAGCGCAGAGTGGAAGGCCTTGAGAGGAGTAGCATAGAATGGTATGATTTAGAATTGAGTGTAATGGCGTGAAGTGGAGTGGTGTAGATTTGAGTGGCATAAAGTAGAATTGCATAGAGTTGTTGAGAGTGGCATGCATTGGTGTGTAGTGGCAGAGTGGTGCACAGTGGCATGGAGTGGAGATTTAAGAGATGCATAGAGTAGAGTGGAGTGGTGTATAGTTGAATGGCTTAGAGTGGAGTGGCATAGAGTAGATTGGCAAAGAGTAAAGTACATAGAATAGAGTGGAGTGGCATAGTGTGGAGTGGCATGTCATAGAGTGGCATGGACTGGTGTGAAATAGCGTAACATGGGGTGGAGTAGATTGGCTTAGAGTAGAACGTCAAATATTCGTGTAGGGAAACAGATGAACAGTGCTCCTGCAAGCAGGGAGTTTCTATTTAAAGCAGCTCCCTGCTTTCGGGAGCAATGCCAGCTCCCGCAGGAGTCTGAGCTGGATGGGAATGCAGGGTCCTTGAGGCTTCCCCCACAGTACCGGTGGAAGAGGAGAATAAGGAAAAATAAAGGTCAGAAACAGATAGAAAAAGGCAGAAAAAGGCCAGAAACAAGCATAAAGAGGAAGAATAAATGTCAGCAACAAGCAAAAAGAGACAAGATAAAGGTGAGAAATAAAGAAAAAGATGCAAAATAAAGGTGAGCAACGAGCAGAAAGATGCAAGATAAAGGTCAGCAATGAGCAGGGAGAGGCAAAATAAAAGTGAGGAATGAGCCGAAAGAGGCCAACTAGAGGACAGCAACGAACAGAAAGAGGCAAAATAGAGATCAGCAACGAGCAGTAAGAGGCAAAATAAAGGCCCGAAACAAGCAAAAAGAGGTCAAATAAAAGCCAGCAATGAGCGGAAAGATGCAAAATAAAGATCAGAAATGAGCAGAAAGGGGCAAAATACAGCCCAGCAATGATAACAGCAAAGTAATGATCAGAAATGAGTAGAAAGAGACAAAATATCAGTCATAAATAAGCAGGAAGAGGCAAAAAAGGTGAGAATGAGCAGAAAGAGGGTGAATAAAGGGGAGAAACAAATACAAAGGGGCAAAATAAAGGTTAGCAACAAACACAAAAAGAGGCAGAATAAAGGTAAAAAACGATCAGACAGAGGAAAGATAAAGCTCAGAAACGAGCCAGAAAGAGGAAGAATTAAGGTCAGAAACAAGCAGACAGAGGAGAAAAAAAGTCAGCAATTAGAATTAAGAGGGAAAATAAAGGTTAGCAACAAGCAGAAAGGGGAAAACTATAGACCAGAAATAACCAGATAAAGGCAATATAGAGATCAGCGACGAGCAGAAAGAGACAAAATAAAGGTCAGAAACAAGCAGAAAGAAGCAGAAAGAGGCAAAATAAATGTTAGAAATGAGCATAAAGAGGACAAGTAGAGATCAGAAACAAGCAGAACGAGATGAAATAGAGGCCAGCAACGAGCAGAAAGAGGCAAAAACAGAGCTCAGAAACAAACAGAATGAGGTCAGAAATTAGCAGAAAGATACATGTGAAGAAAGAGACAAAAAAAAGTTCAACAATGGGCAGATAGGGGCAAAATAATGCTGAGAAATGAGCAGGAGGCAAAATACAGGTCAGAAATGAGCAGAAATAGGCAATATAAAGGTAAAAAATGAGCAGAAGAGGCAAAATAAAGGCCAGCAACAAACAGAAAGAGGCAAAATAAAGGTCAGAAGTGAGCAGGAAATAGGCAGAAAACAACCAGAACCCGCTCAGGCACTTATGCATCCACTCACAGAACAACTCAGAAACTCACACCCACTCACAGACACAGTCAGAGATCCATTCACCCACTTACAGAATCACTCATATTCTCTCACTCACAGATCTACTCAGAAACTAACACCCAATTCATAGACCCACTCAGAGACTCATACACCCACTCATGAGACCACTCACAGATTCATGCACCCACTCAAAGACCCACTCAGACACTCATCCAGTCAGTCAGAGTGACACACTCATGGAGGTACTCGCAAACCCACAAAAACACTTTCACCCACTCGCAGATCCACTCAGACACTCCCACCCCCACTCACAGACCCACTCAGACACTCATACATCTACTCCCAGACTGACTCATGCACTCATGGAGGCACTTGCAAACCCACTCAGACAATCTCACACCCACTCACTCACCCAGTAAGATACTCACGGCCCATTTAGACAGTCATAAACTCACTGACAGACTGATTCACAAACACATGGAAGCACTTGTAAACCCACTCTTGACATTCTCACACCCATGCACAAACCCACTCTAGACACTCATGCACCCACTCACAGACCCAGTCAGACACTTATGCAGCCACTCCCAGGCCCACTCACACACACTGGGACACTCACACTGAGACACTCATGCACTCAGTCACACACTCACTCTAAAAGGGTACAATTAGGAAATACCATTTAAAAACCTTAGGAATGTACTCAAAAAAACAAAGGTTACAGTGACTTTAAAGTTAGGAGATAACATTAAACAAACCTTAGAAATTCACTTAAAAACAAAAGTTGTAGCGACATCATAGCTAGGAAATATCATTTTAAAAAACATGGAAATTCACAGAAAAAAACATCTCATGCACCCACACAACGACTCACAGACCCATTCATAGACCCATACAACTAATGATACACACTTTCACCACTCATACACCCTCTCACACAGCCACTCACACAGCCATACAACCACTCACATACCCATTCACATCCACACAGCCACTCCTACAACTACTCACTCACCATACAGCTGCTCACTCACCCATACAGCTGCTAACAGCGCTATTCACTCACCCATATAGCCTTGCAAATATCTATTCACTCATCCCCAAACCATTCACATACCCATTCACCCCTCAAAACAGCCACTCACACACCCACTCCCATGCCCATACACCCAGTAAAACAGCTGCTCGAATAACCATACATCCACTTACACACCCAGTCACTCGCTGATAGAGCCATTCACATTCCCACTCAGTCACCCATATAACCACTCTCACACTCAGACACACACTCATCCACTCATATAGCTACTCACGTAGCCACCACAGTCACTGATACAGCCACTCACACTCACCCACCCATACAACCATTCACACAGTTATTCGCTCAAGTTTCTGCATATCCAAATCCGAGTCTTCAGTATCAACTCCCATGCCATTAATTCTTTGGACTTCAATTCCCAAGATGCACTTGGATTGCAGTGTTCGTGATAGATTTGGATTATCATCTGAATCAACCGTTTTCTCCATTGATACTGTTTGGGCAGGATCGGTCATAGGTTTCAGAGCTTCGATACTGAGGCCTCCTGGAACCAGTTCACCCTCCCAGGGGGAATGATCTCACTTGCTGCTCCCCCTCCATTTGTGCTATTGGCGTGGTTCCGGGGCCCTTTAACCACCTTCTCCCTTTGTGGCGCAGAGCCAACAGCCTTGGATTTCCCTGATGGAGATCTTCCAGCATTACCTGCCCCAAGGTTAGCAGAGTTTGCCATGTTTTCTGTTATTTTACTTTTAACCACCTGAGCCTTAAACAACACTGGTACAGTTTGCTTGCTGCATGTTACGGCTCAGTTTTTTGAGGTTTTCTGCTGCTCGCCTGCGTTGATCATCTCTGCTCCAGGATGGGGGGTCGTAACCATGGGGCCATCTCCAGCTGAATTACTCACAGTAGCTGATCTCACTGTATCTTCGTAGCCGACAGCCGATCCACGTCCTCTCACCCCCTTGCTGCCTGTCTTTGGCGGCATCCTTGCGGCCCCCTCCTTCAAGCTAGGTGACACGGGCCATGCAACCATGGAGCAGCAGAGAGCTCGAGACACCAGCAAGCAGGGGGTCCTACACACTGAGCACCGCGTTCCCACAGAGCCTCCACAACATCCAGACCAGCCACTGAAGCCTCAAGCAGGTATGAGGAATGACACAATTTGCTTTCCCCCTAGGGTTAATACGGTGTTCAAAACACCATCAAAGTAGGTCTCAACTGGAGGGATTAGCCGGTTAGCTCACTCAACCGAATAACCGGCCTCCATCCAAAAGTGATAGGTATTTTACATGGCAAAACTATTTATGTTATCTTCTAATAGCAGTGAGAGCGGAAACCTTAATTGTCTTGCATGTCTCCTTCTTTGCAGTTCCTTTCCCCACTACCCTTTCCCTCACTCCGTCACTCCAAGCTTCTGTGCCTTTATGGTATGCAGAATTGGTGGTATTGAGGGGGAGACCCAATCTGAGCATCATTCTGATCCTGGGGAGCTCATACGCATACATAGTCAGAACTTGACAGGTACTGCATAAGTAACATTTCTACTCTTTTGGTAAAACTAATGAGTGATACTGTTTTTAATATATGTAATCTCAGTGGCACTATGACTGTATGTATCAGTGTGGCAGTGAGTGTCTGAGTGGCTGCATGTGTGTATGTATGTATGGCTGTATGGGTGAACAAGTGGATATCTGAGTAGCTTTGTTGGGTGTTGGAAGTGCATCATTAGTACCTCTATCATATATTCATCTTTAAATATGGGTCTAAGTTGGGTGCAATTCACACAGTAGATAGACAACCTCCTTACACCAGTTAAATGTTGATGTTAATTTTTTACTGGTAAGTGGAGCTATCACCTTTTTTTAGTGGTTTGAGGCGATTTTGTTGGCGGAAGGATTCAATTGAAGAATGGTGATATTTGCAGTTTTTACTAGGTTGAGATTTGGATGATAATTAACCCTTAACCGCAGCTGGTATTTTGCCGCCTTGCTGCGGTTCCGCAGAGTTGGGGGGGCCGCGTCCGTAGGAGAGTAGGGTCTGCAATCCTATGATCCCCCAGATTTTTTTGCTTTTGTTTCACTGGTTTACGACTTTCTCTGGCTGTGGGCCTGCCAATCAGACCCACAGCCTGGCTGTTCTCTCTCTAAATTACAACGTGTACCCTAGGTGCATTTACCAATTGGTACTGGGCCACCTTATCAGACCCTGTAACTCAGGGCATAGGTGTACCCAGGGCCTACCAGGGGCCGAAGCATGTATTATGCCACCCCTGGCTGGCCTCCTAAATTTGACACAACTGGCTGCATGACAGCTGGGGCAAAGTCGTGTAATCACCCTTTGCTGTAGATATAGTATACCTATATCTAACCCTAAAATGGACACACAGATTCCTATCAGTCACTCCTATGGCAGGCCTTAACAATCCTGAAGACAGAGTGCTTGGAATCGTGTGAGATGGTGCTCTGGCATGAGCTGAGCCTGTCTGCAGCTTGCGTAACCAAGTCCTAATAGCTGTTCCATGATATCGCATACCATATACTCTTAAGTGCATTATAATCCTCGCGGTTAAATGCTATCTTTGGTATTGCTTTATCAAAACATGTCGAGTAAGGTGTCATACGAATTGGAATACTAACCCCTCGCCAATTCTGGTGACGGGGTTAGCATTCCACCCTTCTAGAGGGATACGACATGTATGTAACTGTGAACCCCGGTTAAAGTTAACTAAAGCCTCAGCTCCACAAAATGGATGCTGCCACCACAGACACGAGTCTGACCCCCTGCAGCTGGGAGTCCTTCCAGCGAGGGGAGCCTGGACAAAGGGTTTCCTGTCGAGGGCGGTGCTAGCACCGTCCCAGACAGGGTTTTGTGTATCCTGGGTAGGCAGGGCTTTACAGGAAGGTGACTGCTGAGTGGCACCCCGGTGCTCACTACGCATAGGCCGGTCAGAACCAGTTCCAGGGGCACACCAGCCCCTGGCCTGGGGAAAGTCCGGCATGGGAGAGGGGTGTAACCACCCCCCTCCTAGTCCCACCCATAGGCAGGACCTAGTCACTGGGTCAGCCCCCTTTTTTAGTATAAAGATGGGAGCGGGCCCCCTGTTCAAATTAGATCATCTTTGGAATCAAGACACGACTTTCTGCGAAAGGACATCAAGATTTCTTCTTCAAGATTCTCCCTTGTGGCTAAGGAGTAGTCACCCTGCATCAAGCGGGCACCATCCTAAGAACACTGCGGTCTGCTGCAAGTCCTTCCTCCGGAATCCGACGACCCAGCTCGACGAGACCCGGCTTCCCTGGCACCTCTGACCTCTACTCACCTCTACAGCAAAGCTGAGAACTGTGAGTGCGACGAGACCTCGAGGGACCGACGATCGCCAAGACTGCACGACTTCTTTGCAACAAGTCCACCGAGTCTTCCACTGGTGAGTGCTTTAGGGTCCGAGAAGCCCCAACCCTGAGCAGCTCCAGCACCGAAGATCAGCCCTCCAGCATCTCCACGATCTGCGTGGGGCCCTTCTGCTTTTGCCTGCTCACCGCGTTGTTTGGCTACTAGCCGGCTGGCTTGTGGCCTTCCTAACGACGCCCGACGACATCACTGCTGCTGGTCTGGTTGCTCCAGACTGGCCCTTGCCTCCTTCTTCAAGAGAGGCACCCCGGACCCTCTTGGTCCACTCCAAACGCCATTTTGAGTCCACCGCGTGGGCTTGAATTTGCCAAGGCTTTGTTGCCCAATCCTGGGTCCAGCGACGCCGACAGCTTCATCCATCGTGGGACAGCTCGCTCCTCCATCCTGGTCGCCGACAACGCCTCCTGGTCCGTGAGATCTGCGAGCACAGCGTCACCCACTCACCTAGTCGAGGTGACTACCATCCGGTGCCCTCCTGGTGCCACCTGACTACTGGCTAGTAGTCACGAACTTGGTCCCCTCTGCTTTCAGGTGTCTTCTATCATCGATCCAGGCTTGGATCCATCGAACTTTCTTCACTGGTCGCCTGCCAGCAACTTCTTTCTTCCAGGCTCCTGGTCCGTATACGAGGATTCCCGACGTCTTTTGAGACCTATGCAGCTGCAGCCCCTGGGCTAGGTAACTTCGGCATTTCGGTGCCCCAGCATAGCCTCACTATCCAAGGGTCAGAATCCACTTTCGTTTTCCTCCTACCAGGTCGGGTTCGCCCGAGAACACTAACTTTCTGAAAACTAGCTACCATAGACTTTGTCCCGCATCACGCGTGAGAGTGCACACTCTGCACCCGAGTCCCCTGGGTCTCCTAGAAGTAATCTGAAGATTCTATAGTCAAGATCTAGCGATTCCAAAGCCTATTAGTACTGTACTCACCTGCTAGTAATTTCGCATTCCACTTTCAGAGTATATGGTTTTCCGTGCCCCTCGGGCATTTGTATATACTGTGCTAACTTAAGTATTTTCGTAAGAGTTTTGTTTTGTGCTTAGTACCCTGTCCTCATAAAGAGTACAGGGCTGTTGTGATTTTAATAAATACACTGTTTATTTTCATAACACTTGAGTGGTGTCCTTTCACTGGGTGTTCAATGGGTACATGTGTGGTATAACAGCTGGCTTAACACGCCCTCTCGAGTCTTTAGCCTTAGACTGCTCGTATCCATGCTACTAGGATAGCTGGTCTATAAGGTTGACTTACAACCAATAATCAATAAGGGTTGTTTGGACTGATACAAAGTGCTCACTAGAATAGTGAACATTATATATCAGGCCAACTTCTCACATTGGTGAGCAGCGGTTGGGATTTGAGCTTGCTGTTGTTCTACCACACGTATCCTAAGAATATCTTGTTGAAATATCACATAAGTACTGTTAGGTACATATAACTTAGCTTAGAATACTCTGAGTTCTACTGAACCAGCTGTTGCAGCTCCTCAAGGCTTAGCACACCTTGGCTGCAACTCTTAGCAAGGGATCAGTAGGTAAACACATAGTGTAGGTAGGTGCATCACTTACACCACACTAGAAGCATGTCTAACCACGGAGAGTCTACTGAGACCCCTCTGATGGTTGAGGACCCTCCACAGGCCTCTTCTAGATATGCAGCCCTTAGTTTTCAGGAGATGAGACAAGTGTGTACCTCCAGGAAGCTAAAACAGGGGTCTAACCCCACAATCCCATTTCTGATAGGTCTCTTAGAGACTTATGATGCTAGAAAGGCTGAGAAACTTCTTAGCTCTTCTCATCCAGAAGGGGACATGCCAGCCCTAGAAGGAACCAGGGGTGACCCAGATCTCATCCATCTCTCAGGTGAGGAGGATGATGATCAGGAGACATCTGGGGATGAGGCAGACAAAGGTCCAGAAGTAGTTAGTCAGCCAACTAGGGACAACTTAAGCAGGCATGAGAGTGACACTAGGAGAGCCCTAGGACCTCTCTCAGGCCAGCTTAACATTGGGAATGGACGAGTTAGGTCTCTCTCAAGAGGCTCTAACAGATCCATTCGAACCAATGGCTCTCAGGCCTCTGCTCGGAGGAGGATGACCTCCCCTCAGAGGAGAGTTTATGAAGCCAAGGAAAGGGAAGTCAATCTGAGGATTGCCAGGGAAGAACTTGCCCTGGCCAAAGAGAGACTTGCCTTTGCTAGAGAGCAGGAATTGAGTGGGTCAAAACCCGCTGGTGGCAGCATTATACCTAGCAATAGGGAAAGGAGTTTTGATACAAAACACCTGAATAAGATAGTGCCCCCCATTAAGCAAGGGGATGACATCCACAAATGGATTACTGCTCTGGAGAGGGCTTGCACTGTGCAAGGTGTTCCCCAGAGTCAGTGGGCAGCTATCTTGTGGCTCTCCTTTGAAGGTAAAGGTAGAGATAAGCTCCTCACTACAAGAGTGGAGGATGCTAACAATTACCAAGTCTTGAAAAATACACTGATTGATGGGTTTGGCCTAACCACTGAGCAGTACAGGGTGCTGTTCAGGGATACCCAGAAAACACAGTCTCAAGACTGGTCTGACTTTGTAGATTGTGCCACTAAGGCTTTTGAGGGCTGGTTGCTGGGCAGTAAGGTTACTGATTATACAGGATTGTACAATTTGATGATGAGAGAACAAATTTTAAACAATTGTCAGAACCAGTTGTTGCATCAGCATCTTGTTGACTCAGATCTGACCTCTCCCCAAGAATTGGGAAAGAAGGCAGACAGAGGGGTCAGAACAAGAGTTAAGCAGAACCAGGGCCAGAATCAAGGTGGTCAGAAGAAAGCAGACCAGAAGGGTAAAGATTCTAAAGGGGAACAAAATGACCAGAAGTCTTCGACAGTTCCCCAACAACCCAAAGAGGGTGGGGGTCAGGCTCCCCAGAAAAAGAAAGATGGCCAGTCCAAAAGATGGTGCCAATACTGCAAAAGTAAAACTCACTGGTTTAGTGAGTGCACCAAGAAAGGAGGAGGGCAGACTCCTGCCACTGCAGCCCCCAAGGCACCTGTGCCCCCTAGTACAGTCAGCAGTGGTAGTGGACCTCCCAAGGGTTTAGTTGGGTTAACCTTGGGTTCTGATGGGTATGACAACTTAGTTGGCACACTCACTCAGGCTGTCCTTGTCTGTACAGGGGATGCAGATGTAACCCCTGATGTCAGTCCCAATACTTTGGGCAAATACAGACAGACACCTTTAATAAATGGAAGAATGGCTCAGGCCTATAGGGACACTTGTGCCAGTGTCACAATGGTGACACCTAACTTTGTGGACCCTGGACAGATCATGCCAGGTACAGATTTCCTGGTGACCAATGCAAGCAATGTCACTACCAGTCATAGTATGGCAATTGTTGCTTTCTCCTGGGGAGGGGTAAATGGCCAAAAGAAGGTTGTTGTTAGCTCAGACCTCCCAGTAGATTGTTTGTTGGGCAATGATTTGGAGTCATCACAATGGTCAGAAGTGGAGCAGAGGACTCACATGGAGATGTTAGGTTTGCCAGCACATGTGTTTGCTGTGACTAGGTCACAGGCCAGAAGATGCCCCACTGAACAGGTGCTGGATCCTGGAACAATGGACCAGACACCTTCCAAGAAGAAGAGCAGTAGGGTTAAGGCTGTGCCTTCCCCCTTACCCCAGGTTGAGGATCAAGTCTCAGAGGAGGCTGACCTAAGAGAATTGAGGGAAGCTGAGCCTAAAGAATTTGAACTTGATCAAGTTGAATTTCTGGGCTCAGGGGGACCCTCAAGAGAAGACCTGGGGAAGGAACAGTTAGACTGCCCTTCCCTTGAACCCCTCAGACAGCAGGCTGCTGCTGAGGCTGCTGGGAACGCCACAGGTACCTACAAGGTATACTGGGATGATGGACTCCTGTACACTGAGGCAAGAGACCCCAAGCCTGGCATGACCAGGAGGCTGGTTGTACCCTTGACTCAGAGAGGTTTCCTTCTCACCTTGGCCCATGAGATTCCCTTAGCAGGTCACTTAGGCCAGACAAAGACTTGGGACAGGCTTGTCTCACACTTTCACTGGCCTCACATGAATGAGGATACCAAGGAGTTTTGTCGCTCCTGTGTCACTTGCCAAGCCAGTGGTAAGTCAGGTGGCACAACAAAGGCCCCCCTTATACCAATGCCTGTGGTGGGGGTGCCCTTTGAAAGAGTGGGGATTGACATTGTTGGTCCAATGGAACCCCAGACAGCATCAGGGCACAAGTTTATACTGGTGGTAGTGGATCATGCCACCAGGTATCCTGAAGCTATTCCACTTAGGACCACTACAGCACCTGTATTGGCAAGAGCCCTAGTTGGAGTGTTCTCCAGAGTGAGCTTCCCTAAGGAGGTTGTCTCTGACAGAGGTGCAAACTTCATGTCAAGCTACTTAACTGCTATGTGGAAGGAATGTGATGTCAACTACAAGTTCACCACACCCTATCATCCACAATGCAATGGGCTTGTTGAAAGGTTCAACAGGACCCTAAAAGGGATGATTCATGGACTACCTGAAAAGCTCAGGCGTAGATGGGATGTCCTGATACCCTGCCTTCTGTTTGCTTACAGAGAGGTCCCACAAAAGGGGGTTGGCTACAGCCCTTTTGAACTTTTGTATGGGCATCCTGTTAGAGGCCCCCTGTGTTTGGTGAAGGAAGGATGGGAGAGACCTCTCAAAAAGCCTGCAACCAACATAGTGGACTATGTACTTGGTCTCCGCTCCAGGATGGCTGAGTATATGGAGAAGGCATCTGAAAACCTTAAGGCCAGTCAAGAACTTCAAAAAGCTTGGCATGACCAAAAGGCTGTCCTGACTGTTTACCAGCCTGGACAGAAGGTGTGGGTGTTAGAGCCGGTGGTCCCAGCAGCACTCAAAGACAAATGGTCTGGGCCCCACACAATTCTTGAGCAAAAGGGAGAGGTCACCTACCTGGTGGACCTTGGAACTCCCAGGAGCCCCCACAGGGTACTCCATGTCAACAGGCTCAAAGCATATGTCGACAGGAAGGACATGAGCTTGCTCATGGCCATAGATGAGGGACAGGAGGAAGAGAGTGACCCTCTCCCAGACCTGCTCACTCAGAATCCTGATGATGGGTCAGTAGATGGTGTTGTCTTTTGTGGCAGCCTCTCTGAACATCAACAGAAAGACTGTAAACAGGTTCTTCAGTCTTTCAGACATATGTTCTCTCTGACACCCAGTCAGACCAATTGGTGTACCCATGAGGTTGACACTGGTGACAGCTTGCCAGTTAAGAGTAAAATCTACAGGCAGCCTGATCATGTTAGAGACTGCATAAAAACTGAAGTGCAGAAAATGTTGGAGTTGGGAGTCATTGAACCCTCAGATAGCCCTTGGGCTAGTCCAGTAGTTCTAGTGCCAAAACCTCACACCCAGGATGGTAAGAGAGAGATGAGGTTCTGCGTAGACTACAGGGGTCTCAATGCAGTCACTAAGACTGATGCCCACCCAATACCAAGGGCAGATGAGCTTATAGATAGATTGGCTTCTGCCAACTACTTAAGCACATTTGACCTGACAGCTGGGTATTGGCAAATCAGGTTAGCTGAGGATGCCAAGCCCAAGACAGCATTTTCAACCCCTGGTGGGCATTATCAATTTGTGGTAATGCCCTTTGGTCTGAAAAATGCACCTGCCACCTTCCAAAGGTTGGGGAATCATGTTCTCACTGGGCTGGATGACTTCTGTGCAGCATATCTAGATGATATTGCTGTCTTTAGCTCCACCTGGGAGGATCACCTGGTCCACCTGAGGAAAGTGTTAGAGGCTCTGCAAGCAGCAGGCCTCACTATCAAGGCCACCAAGTGCCAGATAGGGCAGACACAGGTTGTATACCTGGGCCACTTTGTAGGTGGAGGCCAGGTTCAGCCACTGGAGAGCAAAATACAGTCAATCAGGGACTGGGCTCCTCCAACCACCCAGACTCAGGTTCGAGCTTTCTTGGGCCTGACTGGTTACTACAGGAAGTTTGTCAGGAACTATGGATCAATTGTGACTCCATTAAATGAACTGACAAGTAAGAAAATGCCAAAAAAGGTTCAGTGGACAGCAGGCTGTCAAAAAGCATTCGATGACCTAAAGCAGGCCATGTGCACAGCACCTATCCTCAAGAGTCCAGACTACTCCAAACCATTCATTGTCCTAACAGATGCTTCTGAGTTGGGTGTGGGAGCTGTTCTATCTCAACTGAATTTTGATGGTCAAGACCAGCCCATTGCTTTTATAAGCAGAAGGCTGACCCCCAGAGAGAAAATTGGTCAGCTATTGAGAGGGAGGCCTTTGCTGTGGTTTGGGCCCTGAAGAAGCTGAGGCCATACTTGTTTGGCACTCACTTCAAGATTCAGACCGACCATAAGCCCCTCTTGTGGCTAAATCAGATGAAGGGTGAAAACCCCAAACTGCTTTGGTGGTCCATTTCCCTACAGGGGATGGACTTTACAGTGGAACATAGACCTGGTACTGATCATGGCAATGCCGATGGGCTCTCCAGATATTTCCACTTAGAACAAGAAGACTCACCTGGTCAAGGTTAGCTTATTGTCCCAAAGTTTGGGGGGGGGGGTCATGTAGGAGAGTAGGGTCTGCAATCCTATGATCACCCAGATTTTTTGCTTTTGTTTCACTGGTTTACGACTTTCTCTGGCTGTGGGCCTGCCAATCAGACCCACAGCCTGGCTGTTCTCTCTCTAAATTACAACGTGTACCCTAGGTGCATTTACCAATTGGTACTGGGCCACCTTATCAGACCCTGTAACTCAGGGCATAGGTGTACCCAGGGCCTACCAGGGGCCGAAGCATGTATTATGCCACCCCTGGCTGGCCTCCTAAATTTGACACAACTGGCTGCATGATAGCTGGGGCAAAGTCGTGTAATCACCCTTTGCTGTAGATATAGTATACCTATATCTAACACTAAAATGGACACACAGATTCCTATCAGTCACTCCTATGGCAGGCCTTAACAATCCTGAAGGCAGAGTGCTTGGAATCGTGTGAGATGGTGCTCTGGCATGAGCTGAGCCTGTCTGCAGCTTGCGGAACCAAGTCCTAATAGCTGTTCCATGATATCGCATACCATATACTCTTAAGTGCATTATAATCCTCGCGGTTAAATGCTATCTTTGGTATTGCTTTATCAAAACATGTCGAGTAAGGTGTCATACAAATTGGAATACTAACCCCTCGCCAATTCTGGCGACGGGGTTAGCATTCCACCCTTCTAGAGGGACACGACATGTATGTAACTGTGAACCCCGGTTAAAGTTAACTAAAGCCTCAGCTCCACAAAATGGATGCTGCCACCACAGACACGAGTCTGACCCCCTGCAGCTGGGAGTCCTTCCAGCGAGGGGAGCCTGGACAAAGGGTTTCCTGTCGAGGGCGGTGCTAGCACCGTCCCAGACAGGGTTTTGTGTATCCTGGGTAGGCAGGGCTTTACAGGAAGGTGACTGCTGAGTGGCACCCCGGTGCTCACTACGCATAGGCCGGTCAGAACCAGTTCCAGGGGCACACCAGCCCCTGGCCTGGGGAAAGTCCGGCATGGGAGAGGGGTGTAACCACCCCCCTCCTAGTCCCACCCATAGGCAGGACCTAGTCACCGGGTCAGCCCCCTTTTTTAGTATAAAGATGGGAGCGGGCTCCCTGTTCAAATTAGATCATCTTTGGAATCAAGACACGACTTTCTGCGAAAGGACATCAAGATTTCTTCTTCAAGATTCTCCCTTGTGGCTAAGGAGTAGTCACCCTGCATCAAGCGGGCACCATCCTAAGAGCACTGCGGTCTGCTGCAAGTCCTTCGTCCGGAATCCGACGACCCAGCTCGACGAGACCCAGCTTCCCTGGCACCTCTGACCTCTACTCACCTCTACAGCAAAGCTGAGAACTGTGAGTGCGACGAGACCTCGAGGGACCGACGATCGCCAAGACTGCACAACTTCTTTGCAACAAGCCCACTGAGTCTTCCACTGGTGAGTGCTTTGGAGTCCGAGAAGCCCCAACCCTGAACAGCTCCAGCACCGAAGATCAGCCCTCCAGCATCTCCACGATCTGCGTGGGGCCCTTCTGCTTTTGCCTGCTCACCGCGTTGTTTGGCTACTAGCCGGCTGGCTTGTGGCCTTCCTAACGACGCCCGACGACATCACTGCTGCTGGTCTGGTTGCTCCAGACTGGCCCTTGCCTCCTTCTTCAAGAGAGGCACCCCGGACCCTCCTTGTCCACTCCAGACGCCATTTTGAGTCCACCGCGTGGGCTTGAATTTGCCAAGGCTTTGTTGCCCAATCCTGGGTCCAGCGACGCCGACAGCTTCATCCATCGTGGGACAGCTCGCTCCTCCATCCTGGTCGCCGACAACGCCTCCTGGTCCGTGAGATCTGCGAGCACAGCGTCACCCACTCACCTAGTCGAGGTGACTACCATCCGGTGCCCTCCTGGTGCCACCTGACTACTGGCTAGTAGTCACGAACTTGGTCCCCTCTGCTTTCAGGTGTCTTCTATCATCGATCCAGGCTTGGATCCATCGAACTTTCTTCACTGGTCGCCTGCCAGCAACTTCTTTCTTCCAGGCTCCTGGTCCGTCTACGAGGATTCCCGACGTCTTTTGAGACCTATGCAGCTGCAGCCCCTGGGCTAGGTAACTTCGGCATTTCGGTGCCCCAGCATAGCCTCACTATCCAAGGGTCAGAATCCACTTTCGTTTTCCTCCGACCAGGTCGGGTTCGCCCGAGAACACTAACTTTCTGAAAACTAGCTACCATAGACTTTGTCCCGCATCACGCGTGAGAGTGCACACTCTGCACCCGAGTCCCCTGGGTCTCCTAGAAGTAATCTGAAGATTCTATAGTCAAGGTCTAGCGATTCCAAAGCCTATTAGTACTGTACTTACCTGCTAGTAATTTCGCATTCCACTTTCAGAGTATATGGTTTTCCGTGCCCCTCGGGCATTTGTATATACTGTGCTAACTTAAGTATTTTCGTAAGAGTTTTGTTTTGTGCTTAGTACCCTGTCCTCATAAAGAGTACAGGGCTGTTGTGATTTTAATAAATACACTGTTTATTTTCATAACACTTGAGTGGTGTCCTTTCACTGGGTGTTCAAGGGGTACATGTGTGGTATAACAGCTGGCTTAACACGCCCTCTCGAGTCTTTAGCCTTAGACTGCTCGTATCCATGCTACTAGGATAGCTGGTCTATAAGGTTGACTTACAACCAATCATCAATAAGGGTTGTTTGGACTGATACAAAGTGCTCACTAGAATAGTGAACATTATATATCAGGCCAACTTCTCACAGCGTCCGCCGATGGACGTTCGCAGCACCAGTGAGGTAGTGCTTGTGATGGCTAACGGCCAACGGCAGCACGGAAGGGGTTAAAAAAGAAAGAAAAAAACAGATATGCTTAATGAACATTATAATTAGGAATTATCATTTAAAAAACCTATGAAATTCACTGAAGAAAACATAGGTTTCAGGGGTGTTATAGTTAGCTTGACATTTCACTCCTACAAAACCATTGAAATTCCTCTGTTATAGTTAGTTGTACTAACTATAACTCTCGCGCCTGCAATCCACTGGTGATGATGTCACATATTACATCATTCATGACATGGTCAGTGACATCACTGATGACATCACTGATGACATCTCAAATGACATCACTGATGACATCATCCGCGTGACAATCAAATTCACCTCATCAAACACTAGTATAACCTTCCATCACTCACTGTAAAATACAGAGTACCACATTTGAATCTATTGACACAGCAATACAAGTATCTAAAAATCCACTCAGTGATTCCTAGATCTACACACACATCCAATCAATTACCTATATATTCACTCATAGATGTTGTCAATGATCAATAGAATACTATCAAATATACTTATTCACCTATACCAACATTACACACCACCACACATCCTACTCAGTTATGCAGTCATCCTATTCACTTTTGCAATCTTGGGGGCCTATTAGGATGGCGGACGGACCTGCGTCCGTCCGCCACCCCCGAGGTGGAGGGACCGTCTGCAGGGGTAGCGGCGATCCCTCCGGTGCAATTAGGATGTGACCGCCACCCTGGCGGTCACATCCTGTATCTTTAACCTTGCCGCGGGTGCTGCTTGAAGCAGCACTCGCCACAAGGTTAAAAACGCATGTTTTATATTTACATGCACAAAGCGGCAGGCACCGTGCGGTGCCTGCCGCTTTGTGCATGTAAATGCTGGGGGGTACCATAGGTACCCCCCATGTGCACCCCCCACCCCCGACACCCTGGGGGCCCACAACGGGCCCCCAAAGACCACGTGCTTTTCCACGGCAGACAAGCCGCAGTGGAAAAGCATGTTTAAATGCGCATCCTAATTTGGCTGATGGTGCCTTGCAGACACCGCCACCAAATAGCCCTCCACACCTGCCGTTCGCCGCTGGTCCCACTGCAATCCCACCGCCATCTTAATCTGATGGTGGGTGTTTACTGTGGCCGCGGCAGTGAATCTGCATCCTCCAGGCCGGCGATGGCGTCCGCCGGCCTGTAGGATGCGGTTTCACCGCCATCCTAATCGGCCCCAATGTATCCTATTTACATTTACTCAGCTACACACTTATAAAAATAGCACTTTATTTATTCATATAGATAGTAACTCATACTTAGTGCGTTATGAAATCAGTATTACAAGTATACAGTCATCTATACAGTCACTCATGCAATCAATGAGTGAGTTTTATGCATACTTATTTATATACAACAACTGTCACATACACTGCCTTTTATTTTTTCTACTTTGTAGGACATGTACCATTGAGAAATATATTTGCTCATCAACACGACCATAAAGATATTCACTATTATAACACGTAGTCTTAACCTCATATACATACTGAATTAACTATTCACATATCTTTGGGCAGTCACAGATCCCCCACCGAACCACACATACATAAACTCTCCCGTACAAATAATCAGTTAACTAATCAATAACTAATATAGACTTCACATAGCTAGTAACCAACTGGTGCAGCAGTTTACACAACAACTGACAAAGTGATACAGATATTCACACAGTTTACTCACTATCCAATATATTTAGTGACACACTATAATTTACTCAAGTAAACAATCAATCACACTGCTACTAAATCCTCTATCCAGATATTTATATATCCATTGATTCTTCAATGCAGATTAGTGTATATATAATTCATATTTAAATAACAAACCAAACCACATTCACTGGATGATGTCATCAGGGATTTCATCAGGGCAGTCGCCAGGTAGTTATAGTTAGGAACTATTACCCATAGGAAATCCGCAACATTCTATTTGGAATAACTTTGACGCCGGTTGACGAAACTTTTTGAAATTTTCCAAACCTTTGGCCAGCTCCGATCCGCTCCTATCCTGAAAGGCTTGGAATGATACGTCAAGCGGGGTCCGAGAAAAAAGGGGGGTCCCAAAACGTGTTTTCTCCATGTCATTTCCCATGGGACCTTTAGCCGCAGCTACAGACCGAACTGCTGAATGGAATTATACAAAATTTGACAAATAGCTAGTCCTTGGTTCAGACTTTTGCTTTTGCTAATTTGGTGTAAATCCGTTCAGTAGTTCCTGAGAAAATTACAGTTAAAATCATTTATATATCTATTGGCGCAGTGGATCTGCACAACTTGTGTGCACCATGAGCACACCCTAAGGGCACCCTCCTGATCACGCGCTAAATGCTAATTGGCTGTCAAGTGGTTGTCAACATTCGAAACTAGAAACTGTTGACAGCCATTTTATGCCTCGGTCGAAGCGAGGCTGAAGAAGTCTGTGAAATATGTGTGCAAAACGCAAAAAGGGTGCAGAGTAGAAAGACTGTGACCCCCTAGGCCTGCTCAGGGGGTCCCAGAAGGACCCCTAAGGCCCAAAATTATTTATTTTTTTAAATCGTGGGATGCGCGTAGGATCCGTGCATTTTGCCGCTTTAAAGATTATTAGCCCCTGGTGGGGCCAAATCCCGGGGGCATTTTAAAAAAATAGTTTGGGGGTCTCAACCCCCCCACACTGCCCCAGGGACCACCACTCCCTGGAGCTGTAACTTAATATAAGCGGGGGCTCATGAGCCCGCCTGCAGCCCTGGGGACCGCCACCCCAGGTCTTGTTTAAAATGGGTGGGGGGCTTGTAGGCTCCCCCTCCCCAGGGGCCGCCACCCTGGGACTGTAAAACAATAATTGAGGGGGGCTCTGAAGCCCCCCCAGCCCTGGGGACCGCCAGCCCCCGGGGCTTTTTAAAAGTGTGGGAGGGGGGCCTTGTGGCCCCCTCCTGGAGCCCAAGAGGGACCTGGGGACCGCCACGCCCCAGGGCCGGCTCCTGCAGTGTCCCAGGGTCTCCACCCCCGGGACACTGCTCTTTGCAATCCACCCTGTCATTGCAAACTGCTTTCCTATTTGGAAGAGAGAGCAGGTTAACCTGCTGTCTCTTCCAAAAAGGAAAGGAGATTGCTTTTTTTCAGGGGGAGCAGATTGTTAGCTGCTCTCCCTGAGGAAAAGCAATGCCGGCTCCCTAAGGACGCGGGGAGACAGCTGTGACCGTGGGGGCATTGGGGCTCCCCCCACGGTCCCCAATGTTTTTATAAGCCCTGGGGGATGGGGTCCCCGGGGATAATAAAAATTTGTGAAAGGGGCTAATTTCTTTTTGCGGTAAAATTACGAGTTGCGCACCCAATGCGGCGTTCAGTGCAGCCCCTTGTGTGCACGCTTTGGATGCAGGGCTTATAACCCGCAGGGTGCGCGACTCCAGTACGTGTGGTGCACGATTTGCACGGTTTGGCTGCACGATTTTGACGCGTTGGGTGCGCGACTCCAAGCTAAAAGACAAATAATATTTTTCAGATATACATCAAGCTTATGTGTTTAGTTGTTAGGTGGCTCTAAAAAGAGCCCTTGTGTTTATTGAGAGTTTTTAGTACCTACAAGTAAGTAACGTTGCAGAGTCTAAAGTTCAAGAGGAAGACTCTGTTCCATTCATCCGTAAAATGTACACAATCTTTCCTATAGAGGACATGCATATTGAAGCACAGATTGTTGTGGTATATGGACTCCATTCTATAGTCTTGGAGAAAAGCAGACACAGATTTTATCACATGTTTCCTAGCTTTCTCAATCAGTGGACAAAATTGATTGGACCAGTTCCATTTCTGCCTTTGGCATATGTTAGAATAGACAAAGGCAGTGTGGGGGAAAAGTGACATCAATTCTCCAAAGGTGTCTTTCATAAGCATTTCCAGACCTACCCCAGTCACAGTGCCTAGGTCATTGCCACCACAGTGCACAATTAAGAGGTCAGGGTGTTGGAGATGCAAAATGGATTTCACCAATGGCATCAATTGGTGCCACTTTAACCCTCTCTGTCCAATCCTTTAATGTCTACATTTGCTAAACCTCGGTCTTTGCGAATTCCTTTGTGTTCTGCATACCTTTGGCTCTTGAAAATATACCTGTGTCCCACAATCCACACTCTAAGCATTTTGAAGGGAGGTCTGGATGCACTCAGATGGTCTCTGTATATGAAGTGGCAGTTTGAAAACTAAGATTTTCTAAAATGGTGGATAACATGCAATGTTGAAAACAGAAAAACAATGATTGGTTGTTTGACAACATTCTACAGTGAAAACTAGGGTGCATGTTTCTGTTTTTTAAAAGCATGATTCTTATTGGTTAACAAAAAGGGATTGAAAAGAACATTACATAGGATAAGCTGGTATATTGAAAAGTCAAGCACACTTGCTGTTTTGATTAGTAACATTATGTGATGAACTTTTGACCTGTGTGCTCAGTTGAGTGTTCCATGAAGTGTTTCTATGGTAACAGGCAGAAGGCAGAATGGGGGTAGGATCGAAATTGATGTCATTTGGAAAGGATTGAAATGTGCAACCAATAGAAATGTGTGTTTGATTTTGAATGAATGTGGGAAGTAATGTGATTTAATGTGAAGGTGTATATGTGTTCAACATTAGAGGGAAACTGTGCCATTCTTTGGTTCTGGTGACAGGTGTTCAAAACAGAGATTCTTTATAAGAAAATCTGCTGGGTGACTGATATACTTCTTATTCTACAAAACAATTGGAAAGGTGAGTTATTAATTTGTGAGGGAATTTATGTGGTGTAATTTGATTTTAATCAGACTAATGTGTTTGTCCTGCTAAAGGGTAGGGAATACTTTTTTTTCTCTAGAATTTTATTGTGAGTGTGTGTGTATTCAGAAAGCATGCTGAGATAAGCATTTGTGTATTTTATGTGTTTGCAGACAGATAACTATGCCGTTCTCATGTTTTGGTAGAATTAGAAACCAGTTATTTTTTATTTATTTGCAAAAATGACTCAAGTTTCTACATTAAAATGAAGTACTCATTCTAGGCTATGAAATGTGTTTTGGTAAAATGCAACGGATAGTGTTGTTTGTCTAGAATCCCACAGTGAGCCTTGTGTGCATTTAGGAATTATTCTGATATACTAATGTGTAGTAGAGCATTTAGTGCAATGTGTAGAGTCACCTAAAGTCTTATTGAGTGGTAAATGTGTTTTGGTAAAATGCAAGGGATAGAGTTGCTTGAGTAGAATCACCCAGTGAGTTTGTGCATTTATGAATCACTCTGAGAGAAGTATTTTGGTAGTTCATATGTTTCCTGACATGTAATTAATTAAAAACATATTGTGTTCTCACATTTTGATAGAAATTAGGAAAATGCTCATTGGTTATCTGTTTCCAAAATGAGTTTAGCATTAATATTAAAATGAAGTTCTGAAATATATGGAATGCATGCTTGATGTTTTTGCAGACAAATAAGTGCATGTAGTCTTGCATTGATACTAACCCCAGTATGATTTCCTACACTAGCCAAACACCACTGTACTACTCTAAACTCTTAATCTACCTTGAGTACGGCCACCTACATTACCCATTTACCACTTTACCACCCTAAACCTTAAATATATCTCAGAACAACTTCCTACAATAACCAAGCACCACTTTATTTCCTGGAACACTACCCTACCACGACCTCCAATACTACGCAAACACCACTGCCCTACCTTAAACCCTAAAACACTATTCCTAGCATGACTCTGTACAGTACATAAACACCACTGCACTATGCTAGAACACTACCCCAGAATGACTCCCTACACTACCTAAACACCATTGCACTACCCTAAACCTTAAACCTACTCTAGCATGACCCCTTACACTACCCAAACACCACTATACTACCCTACTAATCCATTTATAAGAAATATTGTTATTTGTCTAGAATCACACTGTGATTGACACTGTGAGTCAGTGTCCATTTGGAAAAATTGAGAGACAATGATTTTATGGGTTTATGTGTTTGAAGACATATAAATAGATGTACTCTTGCAGTGACACTATCCCTAGCACGATTCCCTATACTACACAAATACGAGTCCCCTATCGTAAACCCTGAATCTAGCTCCAGCACGATCACCTACACTACCCATTCACTACTGAAGTATCCTAAGCCCTAAAAGAGTACTCCAGCACAACTGCCTACACTACTCAAACACCATTGCACTACCATAAACCTTAAATCTACCCAAGCACAACCTCCTACACTACCCAAACACAGCTGTACTTTACTGGAAGAATAACCTAGCACGACCTCCTACACTACACAAACAGCACTGTACTATCTTAAACCCTAAAACAGTATCCATCGCATGACCCCGTACACTACATAAACACCACTGCACTATGCTAGAAGACTATCCCAGCATGACCCCCTACACTACCCAAACACCATTGCAGTACCCTAAAGCTTAAATCTATCAAAGCACGACCTCTTACACTACCCAAACACCACTGCACTACCCTTAACCCTAAAACTCTACCCCAGCATGACTCCCTATAGTATTCAAACACCATTGCACTATTCTAAATCTTAAATCCCCCCCAGCACAACCTCCTACAGTACACAAACACCACTGTACTTTCCTAGAATACTACCCCAGCCCCTACACTACACAAACACCACTACAGTACCTTAAACTCTGAAACACTATCCCTAGCATGACCCTGTACACTACATAAACACCACTGCACTACCTTAGAACACTACCCCAGCTCAACACCCTACACTATCCAAAAACAATTCTACTATCCAAAACGTTAAATCTATCACAGCATGACCTCTTACACTACCAAATATCACTGTACTACCTTAGAACACTATCCCAGTACGACCTCCTACACTACCCAAACACCATTGCACTACCCTAAACCTTAAACCTACCCCAGCACGACCCCTTACACTACCCAAACATCACTATACTACCCTAGTACTCCATGTATAAGAAATATTGTTATCTGTCCAGAATCACACTGTGAGTCAGTGTCCATTTGGGAAAATTGAGAGGCAATGATTTGGTTGGTTTATGTGTTTGCAGACATATAAATATATGTACTCTTGCAATGACTCTATCTGTTATCTGTAGCAAGATTTCCTACATTACACAAAGACCAGTGCACTACCCTAAACCCTTAATCTACCTCCAGCACGATCACCTACACTACCCATTCACTACTGCAGTATCCTAAACCCTAAAACACTACTCCAGCACGACCTCCTACACTACCCAAATACCATTGCATTTCCCTAAGCCTTAAACCTACCCCACCATGACCTCTTACCCTACCAAAACACCACTGTAGTACCCTAAAAAAGTAATTTAGCACGATCCCTTACACTACATAGACACCATTAGTAACCGTAAACACTAAATCTACCTCCAGCAAGACCCCCTACATTACCCATTCACCACTGCACTAACCTAAATGCTAAAACACTACCCCAGCACGACCTCCTACACTACTCAAATGCCACTGCACTACCCAGTACTCCACAACAACCCCCTACACTACACAAACACCACTGCAGTACTCTAAATCTGCACTGTTGGTAAAAGATAGTGACTGTTTATGTACCATGTAGTAATCTATTTACTAAAGTAAAAGTGAACCAATTATGAATTCACTCAGTGTCTCTCCTTATAGTATTGTGATCATTTTCTTAATATCCATGTACTCATAAAGTGCTTCAGGTTTTAGTGTTATGGAGTCCTTCAAACTGGTATGTACTATGTATGTCCTGCTGTTACCAACTTCACAGTTGTGCTTCAGGCCTACAATTTCTTAGTTAGAATTTATATGGAATGTGTTTGTATAGTATAATATAAAAAAGTATAATTTTATAGTTATTAATAAATATTTATATATGATTATTTTTGCAGATACTGTTTATAATCATTAAAAAAGTTATCATGCCGGAGAAAAACAGAAGAAGAAAAGCTCAGAAGAAGGATACTTACTTGAAAAAGACTCGACCACAAGTATTGAAAGACCAACATAATTTGTCTAAAAAGAGAATAATTTCTTGTAAGATCACAAAGGATTTCATAAAAAATATTACTAGATTCAGAAAAAAAATGGAAATGTTCAAAGCAGTAAAAATGTTCCAAACACAAAAAAGTGCAAAGATTACGAAGGGAAAAAAAGGCAATGCATATACAAAGGATACAACTTATAGTAAAAGAAGAGAAAATCAATATAAAGAAATGTCCCAAAAAATATTTTACAACAGAGTAGTCCATAATTTACTGAAACATACAAAGAAATGTAGAAAGAGAACACTATTTTATAAAAAGAAGTATATCGAAGCCATTGTTGGAAAGGCTTTTGAAGTAAAGAGGAAGTTATTCATTTTAGTATTAAAGAGAATTCGATCACTAGATAAACCAATCCATTTAATGAAGGCTAAAAGTAAGAGGAAAAGAGTAATTAACAAAATTAATTTTTGTGATATTTTCTTTGGGCAATGGAAACACTGTTCATGTTCTGAGCCTTTTTTTAATGAAGAGAGTAATTTACAGAGCAATGATGTGTTGCATGCAGTTGACACCAGTGGTTGAGCTTATGAGGTTAGAAATGGTTGTCCAATTGAGAAAGAGCAAATGGTTCCTAGAAATGTAGAAGAAGTGATAGCTGATGAAGTTCTAGCCAGTTATCCTAAAGCCCCAGTGTACACTTGGGATTGTTGTAGTATTTGTAGTGTACGACAATAATCTATTGATAAATTACGCAATTTCTTACAAGCATATTGTAAAAAGACTGTTAAACAAAAGATTAAGGATTTGCAAGGACTAGACCCTTGCAGAGTGAGAAAACATACTGGTTTGCAAGGTCATTCTCTGGCTTGTCTTCCTAGGAAAGTATGTCATAGTGTTTTTCACCATTTCAGGATGCTGTCAGTACATCATACTCAAATGCGGAAGTTAGTGAGAAAATTTTATTATGCAAAAAGTCCAGCACTAAATTTAAATGAGTTGAACAGTGCTCTTGTGCGAGGGTCAGTATCATATGTGAGAAAGGTTTGTGATTATATTCAGTTTTGTTACTTTGGTCCTGAAGAAGAGAGTGAAGAAACTCAGACATTAATATAAGAAAATGTTGTAGAGAATGTTGTACATAGTTGTACAAAAATTTTTGAAAATGAAATTACAAAGTTTAAGGTGATTTCAGGTGAAAGGCCAAATTTTTCTTGTATTTTTTGTCGCCGAACTCATTACAAAAATAGGACTAGGAGTGTTGATTTGTAATTAAAAAAGTGAAAAAGAAAATAATGATAAGTGGAAAAAATGTGCAAGTTATTTGTTGGGAGAGAATTGTTTTGATGTGGGTTCTGATCAACATATTTGTAAATATTGTTATAACAAATTAGATGAGAATAAAATGCCCGCTAGAGCTGTTCATAATAATCTAGAGTTGGTTGCTATTCCTCCAGAACTGATAGATTTAAACACGTATGAGTCTATTCTCATTCAATGTGTGCACCCGTTTTAAGCTATTGTTCGTGTGGAGCCTAAAACAGGTAAATTGCCTCCTTCAAATTTACAAAGAGGCTTAAAAGGAAGAGTTGTGTATTTACCAATAGATTTAAAGAAAAATATTGAAAATATTGGTGTAGAGAGTGTAGAAAGCGAACCACTAGTTATTCTTGTTAATGGTGTGCCGACCAAGAATAAGAAAATCTGGCAGGAGTTAGTGGATGTTAGGAAAGTGCAAAAGGCAACTTTGTATTTGATAAAGAACAATACATACTATAAGAATGTTTATATGGGAGAAGAATAAATAGTTTTACCAGAAGATACTGAAACGTCAAGTGGACAAATTGAAAAAGTGGATATGTTAAGATGTGAAGAAATCTATGAACACTACAGTGTGCATCCACTTCATTCAAAAGAAGTGATGGGGAAAACTATTGATTTGTTCCAAATGAAAAAAGCAAAAGGAACTCCCATTAGTGTATGGGAAGAATGTTTGGAAGCTTCTTGTTTTCCACAGTTGTTTCCAACAGGAAAAGGAGGACGCTACTCACAGGCCAGATCGCTCCCCCTCTGTCGCACAGCTCCTCCTGCTGCGCCAGGGCTCCCGCTGCTGCTCCGTGGCGCTGTGAGGCGCGGATTCGATCCCACATTGCCTGACTGCTGCTCGCCTTTCTGTGTCTCTCGGCTGCCCAGTGTTGCCCCGTTTCTGCTTAACTTACTGTTGGTTTGTGTAATTTTACTGTTTTGTGCCCAGTTTTTTCTCTTTTTTTCCCCTCTGCCTCTTTTCCTCCCTCTCCCGCTGCCTCTCCCCACTCCCCCCCTTTTTTTTATCTTTAACCCATGCCCGTTCCCGCTGCTGCTCCTTGGCGGCCCCACCCCCCTCGTCGCCCATTCGCCGCCTGGCTCCCGCCTCCCTGCTGCTCCTCCCTCTCTCCTCGCCTTATCATGGAGGCCGATGCGCGGCCGCGCCACTGGGGCGCCGAAGGCACACCTAAGGCAAGCCCGTTTGCGCCCGTCCGCACCTGGACCGTGCCCAGCCCCAGAACCCCTGGACCTCGCAACCGCCACAACACCAGAATCCACTACGACGCCAGCACCCTCCACGCACTCAATGCCGGCCGAAACCACACCTGTTCCAGGCAGCTCTGAAACGGACCCACTGACCCTTCTTCTGCCGCACCTGCAGCTTCAGCTGCGACAGAACCACCAAACCTCCAAGGACTGGACCCAACCACCTCCGCTGCATACTCCTCAACACCAACTATGCACGCAAACACCGTCGAGCTCTGGGATCTGATCAACACCTCCGCCCCAGACGTGGTCTTTCTGACCGAGACCTGGTGGAACGAGTGCTCGGCGCCCGACATCGCCATAGCCATCCCGGAAGGCTACAAGATCACCCGGAGGGATCGAGCCAACGGAGTCGGAGGAGGAATAGCCATCGTCCACAAGCCCGCCCTCAAGGTCGCCACCCACGCAGGCGACACCCTCAACACCGCCGAAAACCTGCACATCCGAATCCACACCGACCCCAATAGAACCCTCAGAGGAACACTCATACACAGACCCCCGGCACCCCGGGCTCAGTTCAGGGACTCCATCGCCGACCTCGCCAGCACCCACACACTCCCCTCCACGGACTACAACCTTCTCGGGGACCTGAACTTCCACCTCGAGAACAACAACAACGCCAACTCCACCACCCTGATCGACAACCTCGGCCTCAGACAACTCATCACCGCACCCACCCACGTCGCCGGCCAGACGCTGGACCCCGTCTTCTCCACAGGCTCCCACTGCTGCATCCATTTCACCTTCAAGAAACCAACCACACACCACCGCACCCAAAAGCTACCTCACCACTGCTGGAACAAAGTCACCGACAACCAGCTTATCACCACCCTCGCCCAGAACCCACCCACCGGCCCCACCAACCCAGACGCCGCAGCCCGCAACCTCAGACAGTGGATCAACGACTGCGCCAACACCCTCTACCCGCTCAAGAAACCCTCCAACGGCCACGCAAGCAAGAGAGCCACCTGGTTCAACGACGAGAAGACTCTAAGTAAGAAATTATACAGTTTCAGTTTGAAGACGTTATCGCATCGCAAAATTAGAGGATATGAATGCTTAGATCAGTTATCATCCGCAAGTCTATACTCCAAATCTAGAAGAATCCTTTATGTGAGTCTAGTTCTTGCAGCAATGTGAAATCGAGTACTGGAATCTGTAGAAGAAATTGAATATTTAGCAGCAAAAGATCCAGAAAGTACAGATATTATTTTGAAAACGAATATGTTGGATACATATTACCCAAACAGAAGTCATCATCTTGAGAACATGTGTCTCTATGAAGTGCTGCAATACTACACTTTTAAACGGAATACTATAGAGAACATCAATGATGGAAAATATGGAGTCATAGGTTCCGAAGGATGTTTGGTGAAACAAACTAAAGGAAATTTGATTAATCACAGAAAGCTGAGTTGCAACACTGCTGATAAAAGGGAATTTTACTATTTAGCCCTTTTACAACTATTTAAACCCTGGCGTTCAGAACTGGAATTACTTGGAGATTTCCAGAGCTATGAAGATTCCTTTAATGCTTGTAAAGATGGCATACAATGCACTTCTTTTGCAAATTATGTGAAAATGTTGAATGATGAAATTGATCAAGAAGCCACAATTGCAGCTGAGATTGCTGAGACAGTTATCAAGACAGTCAAAGTTCTGCTGCGCTGAGTCAAGATCCACTAGGATAACCAATTGTTGAAAATGAAGCAGCAATCGCCATGAATGAGGTGGAAACAGGAATACATCAAGCTCAAGATGATGTAACAAACTTAACAAACTTGGAATAACAACTAAGGGGCCGATTACGATTCGGTAAACCAATCCGAAAGAACAAATCGAATCCATAGCCCTTTCTGTATGACTCGTACAATTCTGTTCGAATTGCGTAGTACGATTTGTTTGAAAAATATACGACATAATCGTTGCAAATCGTACGAAAAGCAAGGGAAAATCCGTACGACACGGACCCTCACAGTGAACCGTACGAATCGTAAACATGCTGTACGACCTGACAAGTATGATTCGGACCGGGGAATGAGAACACGATTCGTACGGAAAACATTGCGTATGAGGGAATCGTACGGAGAGCCACACAATCGCATATGCACCGTACCCCTGCATTCATGGGGTGTGTACGCACCGTACCCCTGCAATCATGGGGTGTCTATGCACCGTACCCCAATAATGCATGGGGCGTGTACGGACCGTACCCCTGCAATCATGGGGTGTGTACGCTCCGCACCCCAATAATGCATGGGGTGTGTATGTAACGTGCCCCTGCAGTCATGGGGTGTGTACGCACCATACCCCAATAATGCATGGGGTGTGTACGCACCGTACCCCTATAATGCATGGGGTGTTTACGCACCGTACCCCAATAATGCATGGGGTGTGTATGCACCGTACCCCTGCAGTCATGGGGTATACTCGCGTACCTGGGGGGTCCGTTTCATACGCAGTTCGAGTCAAAATCTGCTTTTCCGGACGTTTTGAGCTCCCATAGAAAAAGAGTCATACGAAGTGTTGACGAGATGAATCGTACTTGCTGGGTCGGAAAATGCTGCTTCGATCCGTACAGTCGTTCCGCACTGCGTGTTCCAAGTACGATTCATATGTATTTTTAAGTTGTATGGTCTTTCGTACGATTAGTGCGGAGATCTGCTTTGGGTCCGAATCGTACTTCATTGTACGCTCAGGGACGTTTACGGGTACGATTCATACAGGAAATATGCTCCATACGGCTATTTGTAAAGGGATTTTACCGAATCGGATCGGCCCCTAAAAACAAATATATGAGCAAGTGAGACAACAAATTGACCATGGATTACTTGATGAAAAGAAAGAGGGGTCATGCACGTCATTTCAACCTATCCGAATGTACGTGAGTGCACAAGCTGGAACAGGAAAATGGTTTTTAATTAAAGTAATTACAAGTTTTCTACAAAAAGAACTGAGTCGCATTTGTCTTGTGTTGTCACTGCTCCAACTGGGTTGGCAGCACACAACATTAAAGGAATTACTTTACATTGTTTACTAATGCTACCAGTGGAGCATGAAAACAAATTGGAATACCAGAAGCTATCTGGAGAAGCTTGTTGTGAAGTTTCAAGAGTCTTGAAGAAAATGAAAATTCTTATTATTGATGAGGTAAGCATGGTATCAAACTTAATGCTTGCATTTGTGCATTTAAGAATGCAGCAAATTCTTAAAACAGAGTACGATGTGTTATTTGGAAGAAAACATGTCATAGTTTTTAGAGATCTACTACAACTGACTCGTGTAAAAGGACAACCGGTATTTAAAACACTTGCGCTTGAAGGCACCAGAAAGTCTCTGGGTAGTGTTGGGAACGTGAGCATTTGGTCATATTTTGAATACAAAGACCTCATTACAAATATGCGACAGGCAAATGATGTTGATTATGGAACTATTCTCAAAGATATAAGAATTGGACTACTTACTGAACATGGGAAGCAAGCTTTGTAGACTTGATTACTTTCTAATTTGTTTCCAAATGAAAATGTAGTTCCTGAGAAAATATACATGAAAATTGCAGAAAACAAATCTGTAATCTGCTTAATGCCAACACTGCATGAGTGTTCTATATTCAATGAACATGTGAAACTGGAAAAGAAGAAATAATATCAGTGGAAGCAATCAATAAAATAGAGCATGAAGGAATCACTATTATTTTGACCGAAAAATTGAAGACAACATTGGATTCTTTAGAAAAATCAATATCTAAAACTGCTGGTTTAGAAAAGAATCTATATACATATAGAAACTGTCTGATAATTTTAAGGCAAAATTTGGATATAGAAAAAGGTTTAGTTAATGGAGCAATGAGCAAAGTTGTGGATTTTGTTAATTATCAAAATAAAGATGGTATTGAATTTCTAAAGATTAAATTTGATCAGATTGAAGAAGTTAAAGGAATTGGTTGTTGTTCTGTTTGTTTTTTGCTTGTTAAAGATTTATGTACTGATGAGGGAAAATATCCCGAAACCCGGGCAATGTCTCGGGTCTAGAGATCTTCACAACAACAAGTACTTACTTGCACCTACTGAGGTGAACCACTTGCAAACCTTATGTACCAGAATCCTTAGGGGCGATCCGGAGGAGGGGCTAGCGGTGTGCGGTCCATTGCTGTTGTTTCGACAAATGGGCTCCCTTGAGCCTTTAAGCTGACGAGCTTCTGGACGACGCACCTGCGTGTCGGTTGGGCATCGAGGCCAGTGATGGTTGCTTGGCGGCCTTCTTTTCCACCCCAACTACGTTCTTTACTGATGAGAGAAGATATCCCGAAACCCGGGCCATGTCTCGGGTCTAGAGATCTTCACAGCAACAAGTTCTTACTTGCACCCACTGAGGTGAACCACTTTTTCGAACCTTATGTACCAGAATCCTTAGGGGCGATCCGGAGGAGGGGCTAGCGGTGTGCGGTCCATTGCTGTTGTTTCTACAAATGGGCTCCCTTGAGCCTTTAAGCTGACGAGCTTCTGGACGACGCACCTGCGTGCCGGTTGGGCATCGAGGCCTGTGACGGTTGCTTGGCGGCCTTCATTTCCACCCCAACTACGTTCAATACTGATGAGGGGAGATATCCCGAAACCCGGGCCATGTCTCGGGTCTAGCGATCTTCACAACAACAAGTACTTACTTGCACCTACTGAGATGAACCTCTTGCGAACCTTATGTACCAGAATCCTTAGGGGCGATCCGGAGGAGGGGCTAGCGGTGTGCGGTCCATTGCGGTTGTTTCTACAAATGGGCTCCCTTGAGCCTTTAAGCTGACAAGCTTCTGGACAACGCACCTGCGTGCCGGTTGGGCAACGAGGCCTGTGATGGTTGCTTGGCAGCCTTTTTTTCCATCCCAACTACATTCTCTACTGATGAGGGAAGATATCCCGAAACCCGGGACATGTCTCGGGTCTAGAGATCTTCACAACAACAAGTTCTTACTTGCACCCACTGAGGTGAACCACTTTACGAACCTTATGTACCAGAATCCTTAGGGGCGATCCGGAGGAGGGGCTAGCGGTGTGCGGTCCATTGCTGTTGTTTCTACAAATGGGCTCTCTTGAGCCTTTAAGCTGACGAGCTTCTGGACGACGCACCTGCGTGCCGGTTGGGCATCGAGGCCTGTGACGGTTGCTTGGCGGCCTTCATTTCCACCCCAACTACGTTCTCTACTGATGAGGGAAGATATCCCGAAACCCGGGCCATGTCTCGGGTCTTGAGGTTCCGTGACGATTTGAACCCGTGTTTTCAATATTGTCGGAAATACATAATATTGGTATCAGCGAACCGCAAATGATCCATTTAGCATATCCTGGTGTTTTCGCTATGCTACGAGCAAGAGTACTCCTGTAACAAACACATTTTTGATCTACCCATGGCATCCATCTTAGATCATGGCGGCCATTTTGTGTTTCTTGCCCTCACATACGCAATAACCTCTGATCACTTCATTTCGATTAAGGACACGTAGCCTTAGCCGGAGATTCACCTCTTTTATGACACGTGCACCTTAAACCAGAACACGCTGTAGCTGCATGACTCGACAAAGGCTGCCTCCTCTGCCCGAGGCTAGCCCTACTGAACTGGTTCTCGTGTCCATTGTCCCGATCATGATTAGGCGGCCGAAGCCGGTAGCCTTGCCCATTTACAACCCACAAACATCCCTTATCCCACTTTTCTATCTTCCACACCTGGCTCCGTTCCTTTCTTTCTGAATCTTTATTAGGGGGAGGCAACGAAATTTACGATGAGGCGGTCCGGCTCTTGAATGCAATATTGACAAGGGATTGTGATGAACTAGCGGGAACCCCTCTTCGTAGATGTTTGGCATCAGATATTATCGACGGTTCCTGTGTAACGCCAAATATTTATTGTTTTAGACACAAAGGTTTTGAGAATGTATTGCATGTAAAGAATTTGCCCCCCAGCTTAAAATTTAGTATATAAGGAGCAACCCTCTTTGTACAAATCAAACAGGCTCCTAGATTCTGCCCGTGTGTGGTTTCTGTGACTTCTGTGTCCCTGCAGTAATAAACCTTTGGTCTTTGACGCCACCATCGAGAAGCCCGTGTTTCTGTTTATTTGTGCACCAAGACAGGTGGAACTCCGGGGTCTTTGGGTGTTGTTCCCTGACACCTCTGGACGGAACCAAAAAGTCCAGAACTCCAATTGGCGCCCAACGTAGGGCGACGTCATTCGGTACCGGTCCAAAAGCCTGAAGAGTTCGAGAAGCTTCGTGTGAAGATTCCTGAGGGAGGCGCCCCACTTCATCGATCCCGGCATATCGCAAAAGTGGCCCGAAGTTCTCTTCCACGAGGGTTCCCGTTCAGGACGGCTGCAGTGGGCCGTTGCCTTGACCGTCGCCCTGTCTTGGACCCGAGGTGCAGTCCTTAGTACGGCGAAACGTGACGGGTTTCTCCTTGGTGACGTCTCCAGTGCCTCAGTTAAGTATTTAGTGGTTGCTCGTTGGTTACTTTGTGAGGGTTGTTAAAATCCTTTTTGGTCCTTGGTTTGGTTTGGTTTCGTAAGATTATCACTGGTTGTTCTGGTTACGATAATCTATTTGGTTTAGTTTGGGTATCGATACATTGGTTCGCTTTTGGTAGGCCTAAATTCTTGGTTCGAGTGCACATTTTTGTTTGTGTTTGTTCGTTCTGTGTTCCGGATTGCAAAATGGTAAGTCGGAGAAATTGTATGTTGTCGTGCTTTGGTTGCAACAGTGATTCACGATTGGAGGACTCATGTCTGGTTCCTCCGATTGGGACTCCCCTATATGATTTATACTGTAAACATGGTGTGGGTCCTATATCTTATAATGAGGTGTGGGTCCGATACACTGAGAAAGATGGTGTCCTTAGTTGGCCACTACACGGTAGTTTTGAACCCGAAATCCTTGATAATTTAGAAGCGAAATTGTTTAGGAAGAAAGCCCGGCCGGCAATGTTTGATTCTTTCCGTTACTGGCGAAAAGAATCCAAACAGAGAGAGATTAAGAGATTGAAGAAGGAACAGAAAGAGCAAGAAGAGTTGACTCTAGAGCAGGCTGTTAAGCAGCTGCAAGTCAACGAATCTGAGAAGGCGGTAGAGGTGGCCATTAGAGAGCATAATTTGAAGATTGACAAGTGCTATCCTGCCTTGCCATCGAGTACAACTAAGATACTGGAGGATCCCGAAAACGATCCTCTGTTGTCTTACTTGTTACAGTCACCTCCACCGTATGCACAGGGTATTGTGGCTCCACCTGTACCGAATGTTCAGTTGCCGGTTGCTGGACAACCTGGTATTCCTGCTCCTGCCCCTCAGAATCAAGTTCCTGTACCTCCTGTGGTTAATGTGAATGTTCCTACGGCACCTCCTCTTCCCGGGTTGCCGACTTCTCTACCTATACCTGTCTCGCTTACACCTACTGTTCCACAAACTATCTTCCTCGATACTCCTACTGTTCCGCTATCTGTTCCTACTTCTACTGTGTTCTCTGCATCTGCCAGTATGTTGACTCCGCTCTCTGTTCGTCGAAGAATCACTGATTCCGTCTCTAATATTCTGTCTCCTTTCTATAAAACCTTAATTAAGACTCCTACTTCTGACTCTGTTCAAAGACGTAGTCAGCTCCCAAGTACTGAGGAACGGGGAATTTTGGATTCCACGGCTCTCAGATGGATTTCGAAGAGTAGGAGATATAGTACGAGAGATGTGCTAGATACATTTATGCAATGGAAGGAGCCAACGCAACGGTATGTCTTTGATGAGATGTGCTCGCTTTTACGTGAGGAAATAGAAGAAGATGATGTAGAATCGAATTTAGAAGATTTAATTAAGGTTCAGAAAGAGTTTGCTGCAGGAATGATAGTAGGTCAAGATATAAAAGAAGCGATGGAACTGATCTTAAGTTTTAGAAATGATCCATCTCTTCGTTCACCAAGAGACTTAGAGAAAGGTAAGATGAAGTTAAGTCGCCAATATCCAATGAGGGAGGTTCCTCCAATTTGGCGCGAAGCTATAGAAGCGGACGCACCGAATGGTATTGTAGCTGCTCCGGCGCAATTCCAGAGAGTGTGGATACACATTCCATGGAAACGAGCCGAAGTGCTAGCAGTAAAACAAGCTTTGCCAGATCCGCGTAAAAATCCTGCCGGATACTATAAGGAATTAACACAGACAGTTGAGGCTTGCATAATGAATTTGGCGGACATTGACATGTTATTTGGCAATGTAGTTCCGCAACCAATTTGGGCTAAAATTCGTAAAGAGAATCATCCAGTTGCCCTAGGTGGTGATTGGGCAGCTATCATTGCCGCAGATGGTCAGCAAATAGGTGGTGCCAAACCCGAACCTCTAATTGCTGATCTTCCAGGTAGAATAATCGACTTGATGAAGACTCTGATGCCAGCATTGCGCGTTAACTGGGACAAGTTGTCCGCATGCAAGCAGAAGAAAGACGAAAGTGTCTCCGACTTCTTCACGAGGTTCGAAGAGACTTTTGTAGATCACAGTGGTCAGAATATGAGTACAGAAGGAGGACAGAGACTGTTTGTCGATAAATTCGTGCATAATTTGTTACCTGAGTTATGCAATAAATTAAAGGATTCAGAGAGTGCGTGGGCTGTCTCTACAACTGCGCAAATACTTGCAACTGCACAGTATTATGAAAATAGGGATAAAGAGGAGAAAGAGAAATCAGAAAAGAAAACGAAAGACTTAAAGACTAAAGTTCTTTTGCAGCAGGAGTATCCGCCTCGCACGAATCAGACTAATACACAGCAAGGTTCGTATCAGAGGACAGATTATAGCTCACCGAGGCCGCAATATCAATGGAATCAGTGTGCTTACTGTAAGAAAGAGGGTCACTATAAGAATGAATGTCCAGTTTTAGCGCAAAATAATGCAGCAGCAGCTCAGAGAGGTCGTGGTGGTTTTGTGCAAAATTCTAGAGGTAGAGGGCGAGGTGCTATGCCTCCACAGACGAATGATCGCCCTTCCAATCACTTTGATCAACGAAATGGACAGTCTTCCCAGCAAAATAGATCTCAACAATATCTTGTTGAAGACTATTGTGAAGTGGATGAGGGATTTCAGCAAAATGGGTACTAGGACAGCCATGGACAGAGAGAGGGAGTAGTATCAGTTCCAGTGGATCAGAGTGGGCCTTATGTTGCAGTAGCAACATCAGGTGTAGTCGAACCGTTTCTGTTGGATACTGGTGCCGCAAGAAGTTCTATCATTCATGCGAAACTCCCTGGCGCACCTTTGTCCGGCTCAACAAATGTTTCCGTAGGTTTTTCAGGCGCCCCTGTTTACAACCCCATATCTATTCCTTTGTCTATCTCTGTTGGACCGTGTCAATTGAAAGCACCCTTGATTTTGACGATGGGTTGTAATGAAAATCTGCTTGGTTTAGACTTGTTAAAACGCCTATATGCGACATTGTACTGTTCTCCGGAAGGAGTACAGCTTACATTGGGTAAAAGAATCACCTCTCCGATGTACTTGTCAATGGATGCACTCCCGCCTGAGCTGCGTTCACTCCCTGATACTCTTTGGGCGACTGGTCCTAACGATGTAGGCCTTTTAGAGATACCACCATATGTAGTCACTTTGAAAGCAAATATAAAATTTCCACGAATTCCTCAATATAAAATATCTAGTGAAGGTGAACGAGCACTTTTAATGATTGTGCAAGATTTGATTAAGAAAGGTGTGGTTGAGGAAACTAGAGGAAATGTCTGTAACAGTCCTGTATTACCGATTTTAAAACGGACTGATCCTACGAAACCTCCAGTATATAGGTTTGTCATTGATCTCAGGGAAGTTAATAAGATTGTGGTCCCGCAGTTTCCTGTAGTTCCAGACATCACTGCCTTGTTGACATTGATTCCTGCTACAGCCACATGGTTTTCAGTCATCGACTTGAAGAATGCCTTTTTCAGCATTCCGATAGCCGAAGAAAGCAGAGATATTTTCGGCTTCTGTCTAGGAGGTCGAAGCTTCAGATTTAAACGCGCTCCACAAGGCTATTGTGAGAGCCCATCTATTTATAGTCAAGCGTTAAAAAGTCAGTTGGATTCCTTTGTCCTTCCTCCAGGCTCTGCACTAGTGCAGTATGTAGACGATCTTCTAGTGGCTGCCGATGACAAGGAAACTTGCAAAGCAGCTACGATTTCGTTATTGCATCATTTGTCCAATTTGAACCATAAGGTATCACCTTCGAAAATGCAATACTGCTGCCAAGAAGTGACCTACCTAGGTCATCTCTTGTCAAAGGAGGGAAGGAAGTTGACCCCAGAGAGAATAAAAGCAATTATGCAGATGAGTGTTCCCCGCACACAGAGAGAAGTGCGTGCCTTTTTAGGTATTACCTCTTACTGTAGGCAATGGATCCCAAATTGTTCTCTTTTAGCGAAACCATTGGTAGCTTTGACTGGGAAAAATGTTCCGAGTCCGGTGCCATGGTCTGATGACTGTCAGGAGAGCTTTTCTGAGTTACGAAAAGCATTGTGTTCAGCTCCTGTATTGGGTACACCCGATTACAGTAAGCCATTCACACTCTATGTTCACGAGAGAGAAGGTTGCGCGTTGAGTGTTCTGACACAGAAATTTGGTGATAAACAATGCCCCTGTGCGTATTTCTCATCAACATTGGATCCGGTAGCTAGAGCGTTACCTAGTTGTTTGAGAGCCACAGCGGCAGCTGCGGCTTCCATTCGACAATCTGCTGGTTTGGTGATGAACAACATGCTGGTAGTTATGGTTCCTCATGCTGTTGATACACTCATGAATCGAACCAAGACACAACACCTTACCAGTGCGAGATTATCTGGTTACGAGCTGACATTGCTAGCGAGTCATATTCAGATCAAAAGATGTAATGTATTGAATCCAGCAACGTTGTTGCCGGCTAATCAAGAGTCGAGTGATTCCGAGCCTCATGATTGTTGTTTTAGAACGGAAGAAGAGACAAAAGGCCGAATTGATTTAAAGGACACTCCATTGTCAGATCCAGATGGCACGTTGTATGTGGATGGGTCATGTTTTAAATTGGAGAATGGTGATGTGACTGCTGCTTATGCGGTAACGACTTTGAGAACGATTGTGGAGACTGCAAGAGTGAGCCAGAATTCTGCCCAAGCTGCAGAATTAATAGCTCTAACGAGAGCGTGTGTTTTAGCTAAGGGAAAGAGAGTGAATGTGTTCACAGATAGTCAGTACGCATTTGGCGTGGCCCATAGTTTTGGCCGTTTGTGGAGAGAAAGAGGTTTCATTACGTCCCATGGGACTAAGATTCAACATGGTCAGCTAGTTAACGATCTGTTGGAATCTCTAACCTTGCCGACTGAAGTTGCGATTGTGAAGTGCAGTGCTCATAAAGCAATCACGGATGATGTTGGTCGTGGGAATGCTTTTGCTGATGAAACTGCTAAACAGACAGCTAGAGACATGATGAGTAGAATGTATGTTGCTACGTCTGCAAGATGGGTTTCTGAATCTGGAATGTGTGAAGATACAGTGGAAAGTGTGAAAGAGATTCAGAAAGAGGCAACTGAGGAGGAAAAACGGGCATGGAGAGAAAGTACGGGCAAGTTGGATCCGAGTGGATGTTGGATTGATTTGTCAGAACAGCAGCGTTGGATGTTGCCTGATGCGTATGTGCTTGCAGTGGTGACGATGGCGCATGGAGTAGCGCATATAAGTTCTAAAGGAATCTGTAAGATGTTGGCCCCAGTCTGGAAGAATGATGGGATCAGTAAATGTGCAGAGAGAGTGGTGAAAAATTGTATGGTATGCCTGATGCATAATCCTGGCAAGGGAACTCCAACTCCTGCTGGTCACTTTGCTCCTCCTTCCTGCCCCTTTGAAGTGATTCAGTTAGATTACATTCACATGGATCGGTGTAATAATTTGAAATACGTCCTGGTGGTAGTCTGTGCTTTTTCCAGATGGATCGAAGCATATCCACTAAAGGACAATACTGCCCTATCAACTGCCAAAATTCTTCTCAAAGAATATTTCCCTAGGTTCGGAATGCCACGGATTGTATGGTCAGATAACGGAAGTGAGTTCATAGGGAAAGTTATGCAGAGTGTGTGTGCCGGTCTGGGCATCAAACAAAAGTTTCACAGTGCAAACCATCCCCAGTCTGCTGGTTTAGTTGAGGGTTACAATGGCACACTCAAATTAAAACTAGCTAAAATACAGGCATCCACGGGTTTGTCCTGGCCAGATGCACTACCTTTGGCTTTGTTATCAACGAGAGCAACTGTACATTCTAGAGTAGGGCTTAGTCCCTATGAGATTGTCTTTGGCCGCCCGGCAAATATTTGGGGTGTGCCTAGGCCAAAGGAGTTTTGTTCTCTAGAATATCCTATGTTGATTGATTACCTTTACGACTTGACTGCTAAATTGAGTCTTATTCACCAACAGGTTTTCGATGCATTGCCAAAGCCTCCGGAGAGTCCAGGGCATCAGCTGAAACCAGGCGACCACGTTGTGGTCAGAAATTTTGCGAGGACAAAGAACCTTCAACCGAAGTTTGTTGGCCCCTTCCAGGTGCTGCTTGTGACAAGAACCGCAGTTCGTGTAGCTGGTCGCAAGCACTGGATCCATGCATCTCATGTCAAACGTGTGCCTTTGCCACTTCCTTACGACGACTGGGTGAAGAAGGGAATTGGTGCCTCCGAATTTGAACAAACGCCAAAGTTCATCCCTTTCAGCGATGCCGAATTGATTACCGACACTTTGAAATCTGACTCTCCTCCTGAAAAGACTCCTCTGAACTCTGAACATTCGTCCTCCGCATCAGAAAAAACTCTGTCATCTGCGAACTTGAACACTGCAACAACTACTCGTGATATGCTATTTGCCGATCAAACAGTACCTGCAAAGCAAAGATACAATTTACGACCTCGTAATATGGACAAATAAAACAGGCATCTGCCTATTGTGATATTTTGAAATTTTGAACTTTTGCCTTCAGCCAGGAAGTTTGCTATTGTTTTATTGTTTTTAAAATTGCCTTGCCGTCTGGGTAGCCGTAGGGTCGTGGCTGTGTGCCTAGTTGAATTTGCGGGGGTCTGACACAAGGTCGATCTTTCTGTTGGTTCTGGGAACTCCTAGGGCTGATAGAGGCATTTTCATCTACGTACACATCATCAGTGGTCGCGAGCGGATTGTAGAAGATGGAGCTTCCTGTGCTGCAACGAGAAAATGTGATTTATGTTCGCAGAAACAGACTTTACAGAATTCTTCATAGTAAATGTTTCCTAATGCAATGTGCTATTACATTTCTAATTGTTTTGATAACGTTGGTGGGTGGAATCGTCTTTGGTATAAATTTGATCTTTGTGCCAGTAACTACAGTACCTCCCCTTGATCCTGCTACTTCTACTGTTTCTTCTATACACTCTTTTCACTCGTTTCCTGAACATGAGCAAGCTCGACGCTCAGAATTCATTAATAACACTTTTGTACAGCTCTTGCACCAACACCTACTGGTAGTTAACACTACAGACTGCTGGGTGTGTGGCTTGATACCCCACACTATGGATAAAGGTATTCCCTATCTGGTTTTGCCTTTCAGCTACAATGGATCATTTCAGGCCTTTCAAACCATCTTTGCTTATGCCCTTGAAACCTATCCTCCGCGTCCACCACGTTCCACTAAATATAACTCTGCCAACAAAGCTTTAGTCCAGGAAATTATTGACATGATAAAGGACGTCAATAATACTCTATCTTACCCTAGAGACGAATTGCGAGTATATTTAAGTTGGAACTCTTCAGAGTATCGCCTTAGTTTGGGAGAAAGCAAGCGTAAAAGCTCAACTCCAATCTGGGTCGTACCTCACCGAGGTCAGGTCTGTTTGCAAGGTAATGGGAGAAATCCGAGAGCTCAGCTAGGGAGGAGTGAGTGCGTAGAGACTTACGTGTTTCCGGCTAACTCTTCCCCTGCCTTTCTCACTGCTAGGGGTACTTACTTCATCTGTCTAGACAGAGCGTATACATGGTTGCCTGCCGACTTTTCAGGTTCATGTTATATTGCTCGACTGTTGCCTCCAACATACACTGCTTCATCCGATTATCACAAGACCAGAGTAGCGAGAGGTGTCTTCAGCAAGGAAGATACCGCTGGTCAGGAAGCTGGAGACTTCTTCAAAGGCTTCCTTCCGTTCTGGGGGCCTATGGCCAATAGTAGAAACATACGTCAGCTAACACGGGTAGTTGAATCTACTATCACCGAAACTGCTGGTGCCCTTAGCAATTTGACAGCTGAGCTTCAGGCGGATAGACTCATGACGTTGCAGAACCGTATGGTTCTAGACGTAATACTTGCAGATCGAGGTGGGGTATGCAGAATGATCCAATCGAGCTGCTGTGTCTTTATTCCTAATAATGCTCCAACAGTCTATGAGGCGATCTCGAAGCTACACAAGATTTCCGACTCTATTCATGTAGACAAGGGAAACTGGTCCTTCATGGAGTGGTTTTGGACTCTGATATCCGTATGGGGATGGAAGGTTCTGATGGTCATTGGTGTCATCTTAGTATTCCTATTCTCATGCTGCCTGATTATCCAGTGTGGTCCTGCTCTGTGTAGTCTTTGTGCTGCAACTTGTCTTAGAAAACCACTTGCGTTTGGAGAAAAGGCACGAGAAAGGATGATGATACAACAACATGTCACTGACCTGATGAGCATAGAACTAGATTCTGACATAGACTGAGTAATTGCCTATGTAAGGGCAAAAGGAGGGTCTGAGGTTCCGTGACGATTTGAACCCGTGTTTTCAATATTGTCGGAAATACATAATATTGGTATCAGCGAACCGCAAATGATCCATTTAGCATATCCTGGTGTTTTCGCTATGCTACGAGCAAGAGTACTCCTGTAACAAACACATTTCTGATCTACCCATGGCATCCATCTTAGATCATGGCGGCCATTTTGTGTTTCTTGCCCTCACATACGCAATAACCTCTGATCACTTCATTTCGATTAAGGACACGTAGCCTTAGCCGGAGATTCACCTCTTTCATGACACGTGCACCTTAAACCAGAACACGCTGTAGCTGCATGACTCGACAAAGGCTGCCTCCTCTGCCCGAGGCTAGCCCTACTGAACTGGTTCTCGTGTCCATTGTCCCGATCATGATTAGGCGGCCGAAGCCGGTAGCCTTGCCCATTTACAACCCACAAACATCCCTTATCCCACTTTTCTATCTTCCACACCTGGCTCCGTTCCTTTCTTTCTGAATCTTTATTAGGGGGAGGCAACGAAATTTACGATGAGGCGGTCCGGCTCTTGAATGCAATATTGACAAGGGATTGTGATGAACTAGTGGGAACCCCTCTTCGTAGATGTTTGGCATCAGATATTATCGACGGTTCCTGTGTAACGCCAAATATTTATTGTTTTAGACACAAAGGTTTTGAGAATGTATTGCATGTAAAGAATTTGCCCCCCAGCTTAAAATTTAGTATATAAGGAGCAACCCTCTTTGTACAAATCGAACAGGCTCCTAGATTCTGCCCGTGTGTGGTTTCTGTGACTTCTGTGTCCCTGCAGTAATAAACCTTTGGTCTTTGACGCCACCATCGAGAAGCCCGTGTTTCTGTTTATTTGTGCACCAAGACAGGTGGAACTCCGGGGTCTTTGGGTGTTGTTCCCTGACACCTCTGGACGGAACCAAAAAGTCCAGAACTCCAGTCTAGTGATCTTCACAACAACAAGTACTTACTTGCACCTACTGAGGTGAACCTCTTGCGAACCTTATGTACCAGAATCCTTAGGGGCGATCCGGAGGAGGGGCTAGCGGTGTGCGGTCCATTGCGGTTGTTTCTACAAATGGGCTCCCTTGAGCCTTTAAGCTGACAAGCTTCTGGACAACGAACCTGCGTGCCGGTTGGGCAACGAGGCCTGTGATGGTTGCTTGGCAGCCTTTTTTTCCATCCCAACTACGTTCTCTACTGATGAGGGAAGATATCCCGAAACCCGGGCCATGTCTCGGGTCTAGAGATCTTCACAACAACAAGTACTTACTTGCACCTACTGAGGTGAACCACTTACGAATCTTATGTACAAGAATCCTTAGGGGCGATCCGGAGGAGGGGCTAGCGGTGTGCGGCCCATTACGGTTGTTTCTACAAATGGGCTCCCTTGAGCCTTTAAGCTGACGAGCTTCTGGACGACGCACCTGCGTGCCGGTTGGGCATAGAGGTCTGTGACAGTTGCTTGGCGGCCTTCTTTTCCACCCCAACTACGTTCTCTACTGATGAGGGAAGATATCCCGAAACCCGGGCCATGTCTCGGGTCTAGAGATCTTCACAACAACAAGTACTTACTTGCACCTACTGAGGTGAACCACTTACGAACCTTATGTACCAGAATCCTTAGGGGCGATCCGGAGGAGGGGCTAGCGGTGTGCGGGCCATTGCGGTTGTTTCTACAAATGGGCTCCCTTGAACCTTAAAGCTGAAGAGCTTCTGGACAACGCACCTGCGTGCCGGTTGGGCATCGAGGGCTGTGACGGTTGCTTGGCGGCCTTCTTTTCCATCCCTACTACGTTCTCTACTGATGAGGGAAGATATCCCGAAACCCGGGCCATGTCTCGGGTCTAGAGATCTTCACATCATCAAGTACTTACTTTTACCTACTGAGGTGAACCACTTACATACCTTATGTACCAGAATCCTTAGGGGCGATCCGGAGGAGGGGCTAGCGGTGTGCGGTCCATTGCGGTTGTTTCTACAAATGGGCTCCCTTGAGCCTTTAAGCTGACGAGCTTCTGGACGACGCACCTGCGTGCCGGTTGGGCATCGAGGCCTGTGACGGTTGCTTGGCGGCCTTCTTTTCCACCCCAACTACGTTCTCTACTGATGAGGGAAGATAATCTGAAACCCGGGCCATGTCACGGCTCTAGAGATCTTCACAACAACAAGTACTTACTTGCACCTACTGAGGTGAACCACTTACGAACCTTATGTACCAGAATCCTTAGAGGCGATCCGGAGGAGGGGCTAGCGGTGTGAGGTCCATTGCGGTTGTTTCTACAAATAGGCTCCCTTGAGCCTTTAAGCTGCCAAGCTTCTGGACGACGAACCTGCGTGCTGGTTGGGCATCGAGGTCTGTGACGGTTTCTTGTGGTCTTCTTTTCCACCCCAACTACGTTCTCTACTGATGAGGGAAGATATCCCGAAACCCGGGCCATGTCTCGGGTCTAGAGATCTTCACAACAACAAGTACTTACTTGCACCTACTCAGGTGAACCACTTACGAACCTTATGTACCAGAATCCTTAGAGGCGATCCGGAGGAGGGGCTAGCGGTGTGCGGTCCATTGCGGTTGTTTCTACAAATGGGCTCCCTTGAGCCTTTAAGCTGAAGAGCTTCTGGACGACGCACCTGCGTGCCGGTTGGGCATCGAGGCCTGTGACAGTTGCTTGGCGGCCTTCAATTCCACCCCAACTACGTTCTCTACTGATGAGGGAAGATATCCCGAAACCCGGGCCATGTCTCGGGTCTAGAGATCTTCACAACAACAAGTACTTACTTGCACCTACTGAGGTGAACCACTTGCGAACCTTATGTACCAGAATCCTTAGGGGCGATCCGGAGGAGGGGCTAGCGGTGTGCGGTCAATTGCGGTTGTTTCTACAAATGGGCTCCCTTGAGCCTTTAAGCTGACAAGCTTCTGGACAACGCACCTGCGTGCCGGTTGGGCAAGGAGGCCTGTGATGGTTGCTTGGCAGCCTTTTTTTCCATCCCAACTACGTTCTCTACTGATGAGGGATGATATCCCGAAACCCGGGCCATGTCTCGGGTCTAGAGATCTTCACAACAACAAGTACTTACTTGCACCTACTGAGGTGAACCACTTACTTTTCTTATGTACAAGAATCCTTAGGGGCGATCCAGAGGAGGGGCTAGCGGTGTGCGGCCCATTACGGTTGTTTCTACAAATGGGCTCCCTTGAGCCTTTAAGCTGACGAGCTTCTGGACGACGCACCGGCGTGCCGGTTGGGCATAGAGGTCTGTGACGGTTGCTTGGCGGCCTTCTTTTCCACCCCAACTACGTTCTCTACTTATGAGGGAAGATATCCTGAAACCCGGGCCATGTCTCGGGTCTAGAGATCTTCACAACAACAAGTACTTACTTGCACCTACTGAGGTGAACCACTTACAAACCTTATGTACCAGAATCCTTAGGGGCGATCCGGAGGAGGGGCTAGCGGTGTGCGGGCCATTGCGGTTGTTTCTACAAATGGGCTCCCTTGTGCCTTAAAGCTGAAGAGCTTCTGGACAACGCACCTGCGTGCCGGTTGGGCATCGAGGGCTGTGACGGTTGCTTGGCGGCCTTCTTTTCCATCCCAACTACGTTCTCTACTGATGAGGGAAGATATCCCGAAACCCGGGCCATGTCTCGGGTCTAGAGATCTTCACAACAACAAGTACTTACTTGCACCTACTGAGGTGAACCACTTACGAACCTTATGTACCAGAATCCTTAGAGGCGATCCGGAGGAGGGGCTAGCGGTGTGCTTTCCATTGCGGTTGTTTCTACAAATAGGCTCCCTTGAGCCTTTAAGCTGACAAGCTTCTGGACGACGAACCTGCGTGCTGGTTGGGCATCGAGGTCTGTGACGGTTTCTTGTGGTCTTCTTTTCACCCCAACTACGTTCTCTACTGATGAGGGAAGATATCCCGAAACCCGGGCCATGTCTCGGGTCTAGAGATCTTCACAACAAGAACTTACTTGCACCTACTGAGGTGAACCACTTACGAACCTTATGTACCAGAATCCTTAGGAGCGATCCGGAGGAGGGGCTAGCAGTGTGCGGTCCATTGCGGTTGTATCTACAAATTGGCTCTCTTGAGCCTTTAAGCTGACGAGCTTCTGGACGACGCACCTGCGTGCCGGTTGGGCATCGAGGCCTGTGACGGTTGCTTGGCGGGCTTCTTTTCCACCCCAACTACGTTCTCTACGGATGAGGGAAGATATCCTGAAACCTGGGCCATGTCTCGGGTCTAGAGATCTTCACAACAACAAGTACTTACTTGCACCTACTGAGGTGAACCACTTACGAACCTTATGTACCAGAATCCTTTGGGGCGATCCGGAGGAGGGGCTAGCGGTGTGCGGTCTATTGCGGTTGTTTCTACAAATGGGCTCCCTTGAGCCTTTAAGCTGACGAGCTTCTGGACGACGCAGCTGCGTGCCGGTTGGGCATCGAGGCCTGTGACAGTTGCTTGGCGGCCTTCTTTTCCACCCCAACTACGTTCTCTACTGATGAGGTAAGATATCCCGAAACCCGGGTCATGTCTTGGGTCTAGAGATCTTCACAACAACAAGTACTTACTTGCACCTACTGAGGTGAACCACTTATGAACCTTATGTACCAGAATCCTTAAGGGCGATCCGGAGGAGGGGCTAGCAGTTTGCGGTCCATTGCGGTTGTTTCTACAAATGGGCTCCCTTGAGCCTTTAAGCTGACGAGCTTCTGGACGACGAACCTGCCTGCCGGTTGGGCATCGGAGCCTGTGATGGTTGCTTGACGGCCTTCTTTTCCACCCCAACTACGTTCTCTACTGATGAGGGAAGATATCCCGAAACCCGGGCCATGTCTCGTGTCTAGAGATCTTCACAACAACAAGTACTTACTTGCACCTACTGAGGTGAACCACTTACAAACCTTATGTACCAGAATCCTTAGGGGCGATCCGGGGGAGGGGCTAGCGGTGTGCGGTCCATTGCGGTTGTTTCTACAAATGGGCTCCCTTGAGCCTTTAAGCTGACGAGCTTCTGGACGACGCATCTGCGTGCCGGTTGGGCATCGAGGCCTGTGACAGTTGCCTGGCGGCCTTCTTTTCCACCCCAACTACGTTCTCTACTGATGAGGGAAGATATCCCGAAACCCGGGCCATTTCTCAGGTCTAGAGATCTTCACAACAACAAGTACTTACTTGCACCTACTGAGGTGAACCACTTACGAACCTTATGTACCAGAATCCTTAGGGGCGATCCAGAGGAGGGGCTAGCGGTGTGCGGTCCATTGAGGATATTTCTACTACTGTCTACATTGTTCATTGAAGGCAGTACTCACACACACAACCATCAATACTTTTTCTCACTCCCTCTTCACAAAAAACAACAACATAAATTACATAAAACTCTTCAATAAATAAATCAAAACAATTTGAATTGGGATTTCATCTGTCCACAGTCTACACTATTCACTGTTCCTTTCGACTTGTAAGATGAATTTGGTCATTTTACTAAACCTTTAACTCATTTAAAAAACCTTCTTAAAGCAAGTATACTATAGCCTTATAGCCCGCCGTAGCAGGCTATGCTGGCTATTCAAGGCCCTCTTCAGCATTAAAGGACCAAGCCGAAGGCGAGGGCCTTTAACAAGGATAGGGACTGTAATAGCCACTATAGCCCAGCTACAAAGAGCTATAAGGCTATTTTAACATTCTGCCACTAGAGGGTAGAATGTTCTAACAAATAAAGAAAACCCTTAAGAGAGCGCAAGGGAATTGGAATCCCTTCAGGCTCCCTGAATCATTAGTTCACAGCCAGACCTGTGAACATAGAAACTTTGCGATGTTGGAGCTCCAGGCTTATACAAGCCATTATAAGAATGGAGCTACTCCATTGTTTTCAATGGAGCTCCCAACATTTCAATGTTCTAATAAAATAATATTGTGTATGTTTCCATAGACGTTTTAATTACTTAACTACTGTATTCTGTAATTAAACAATCACCACTCAATCTAAATTGTGAACCCTGCAAACCACAGTCTAGACCAGAAGCAGTGGTCATTAACACCTCACAGCCACATGAGGAAATATGAATTTTTATGATCAATTGTGTCCCCTATCTTAGACCCCAACGGCTCCATGTACGAGCTTAAAGTGCATGTAACTTCCCTTCTGTGCCAGCTATGAAGACGCAAATACATTTGCGTCCAACGTTAACATGTCCTCTTTCAGATCCACCATGAATGGGTCGGATATTCCGTTCCTAAGTGTGCCTTGCCAACGTCTTTTCATGGTGCACTTTTCACGTTTTCCCTGGCTCAGGCGAGTTAGGCCCTGATTTCTGTCATCGAGTCTTTGCCTGCCTTCTGTCTCTGGATACTGCAGCCTGGACCTGCATCTGTATCCCTGACCTTTGTCTTACTCCCTACGCGGCTAGCGGTGCCAGGCTCAGCCTGTTTGCCTGCCAAGACTGTATTTTGCCTTCAAGTTATCTGCTCCGCTCCTCGAAAATACATTCCTGTCTAGTAGTTTAGGAAAACATCCTTCCCAGCTGCAGAGCAAAGGGCCCGGCCTCACTGTCTCCATGCAAATACTTCATAGCTCCTGTTACCATGGTAGGCCCATGCCCCCCTTGCTTTACACGTAGACACCTAGACGTATATGCACGCACTAGCAGTCAGTATAGAATAGCCTCTGCCCGAGAGACCTTTCCTTCCAGATTATACAGTTCCTTAAACACAAGATATTAGATACGATTTGGGATTAGGTTGTTCTGACATCCCAGACTTCTGTCTCCTCATGTAAGGCTAAATGTCAAGTCCCCTTCACCCTCCAGTTCCACGTCCATTACACGTCATGCTGCTGCGCGCGCATCTCTGCCATGTATTTCTGCTGACACTGCAGGATTCTCTTATGGATCCACCCACCTGTGACATCTCATAATGACGTTTCTAGTACATGCCCTAATGCACGCCTATTGTAACGCCTTTTTCATTACGTATGTGTATTCTTATCTCTCCTCTCAGCTGTTACGCCTTCTGCATCTGCCTTTACTGTAATGCATTGACTATATATATGATAACCTGTCAATAAAATATTGTCTATCCCTTCCTGAACCTTCGTGGTGATGGAATGCGATTTGCCTGGTTCGAACCATATAACCAATTCCTTTTTAAGGAATAAAACCCCTTTAAAACCTCAAATACCACGGATTCTGCCTCTTATTTTTGACTGAGTTATTCTTATTGAACTTTACCGCATAAATTAAGTATAGGTAATTTAAATTTACCACACACATATTGTTCGATTCGAAAGCACAGAGTTGGTTGCACCTGATCAGAGAGGGTACACAGAAATCATCACAGACTTTAACTTATGACATCCTCAATCATACAATCAAGACCCCATTTCACTGTTCGCACCTGCTCTACCACTTTATACTCCACCGACTACTGTCAACCAAGCCCAATAATCATGTGCAGCAGTTAGCTATGGAAGCACAGAGTGTGATGCACCTTAACACACAAACTTTTGAGAAAAGCAAGCAGCAGGTAATATCGGACATCGTCCATTGTGGGATCAAGACATTGTTCCACTGTTGGGACCTAGAGTTGGTTGCAGCTGGTCGAAGGGAGTACCTCCATCTCCACTCTAAGATACAGTTCTAACACCGTCCATTGTGGGATCAAGACACCGTTCCACTGTTGGGACCTAGAGTTGCTTGCAACATCCTCAATCATAGAATTAAGACCCCGTTTCACTGTTTGGTCCTGCTGTACAGCAGTGTATTCAAGCGATAGCAGTCAAGTAAGCCCAATAACCATGTGCAGCAGTTAATTACAGAAGCACAGAGTCTGATGCACCTTAACAGAGGGAGTCCTATTTTTTAAACCCCTATGCCAGCCTTGCGCACGCCGAGCCAGTCCACTACCCTAAACATTTAGGGGGGGAGGAGGCACGTAAGGGCTACCCTTCCGTAATCTTCCCTACTGTTATGTTATGTTATAAAATCTTATAAGGCGCATAGCTTCCCCAGCGAAGGGGCGTCCCGGCGCTGAATCCAATAGAAAGAAACAAAACTGGGATCAACAAGGTAGGCAACAGAAAAAGAAGTTATTTCAAAGGAAAAAAGTATGTTTTAATGTCTTTCCTGAATTCACACAGAACTTCCAGTTCCTGAATGTGGACTGGTAGAGCGTTCCAAAGTTTTGCTGCTAGAACGCGGAAGGAGCGTCCGCCAGCTCTACTTCGATTGAACCAGGGTACTTCAACCAGGTTTTGACCAGCCGAGCGTAGAGCCCGCGAGGGAACATACATGTTCAGCAGTGTACCAAGCATTTTGGGGGTAGCAAGTCTTAAGATTTTAAACGAAATGCATAAGGTCTTAAACTGTATCCGCTGAACTACCGGAAGCCAGTGAAGTTTCCAGATCGTGGCAGAAGTTGGGCTAAATCGGGGCAGGCCTCCTAAAGCCCTTGCAGCTGCATTTTGAATGCGTTGCATTTGGGCAATTTCCACCTGGTTAGCACCTACTAGCAATGAGCATGCGTAGTCCAGTCTGGACAACACCGTAGACTGGACAATCAGCTGCCTAGTGGCTCAATCGAAGAATTTCAGGACCAGTTTCAAGCTGCGTAGTATGCCGAAACAGTAGTGTGGCTCACTGGTTAGAGGCGGCAGACCCGAGAGCAGAGGACGGTCCGGGACCAGGGTTCGATTCCCGGCGCGGCAGGTTTCTGGACCAGGGTCAGCGGACTCGATAATTCTCTCGCCTCGGTGCCCACTCTGATCAGCGATCACACTCTGCAACTCTGGGCATTAGCTTGCCTCATCTTCACTAACGGCCCCACCAGACCGCCGGGGATGCCTGGTCTCACCCTGGAGATACCCATTAAGGGACCATCTCTCAGGGAAGCCAGGAAGGGTTTCGCAGCGGTCGAAGCGCCTTGGGACCCTACGGGTAAGTAGTGCGCTATATAAATGCCTATACATACATACATTTACATACAAACATGTAGCGGCGACTCTTTTCGTTTGGGTACAGAAGCTGAGGGCTGAGTCTAACCAGACTCCCAGATTTTTCACTTCCGTCTTAGGTGTAGGGGCTTTCCCCAAAGTAGATGGCCACCAATGATCTCCCCATGGGGATTAGCATTTACATCGCAACTTTTACAAAGAAGTACCTTTACGACGCAACCATTAAAATGCAAGTCATTACAACGACTTGCGCTGGGGGGGCGATCTAGGATAAGGAATAGTTTTAATTTACTATCCAACACCTTCCCCACTATCCACGGGTACTGGAGTTGGAATAGTAAATTAAACTATTCACTATTCAGCGCCGCCCAACGCAAGTTGTTGTAATGACTTGCGTTGTAAAAGTTGCGTCGTAAAGGCATGCGTTGTAAAAGCATGCGTTGTAACGACATACATCCCTCCCAATAAATGGGTATTCCTTCCAACCAATAGCACCTCTGTCTTAGCGGCATTTAATTGTAGACAGTTAGCTGTCATCCATTCTGGCACAGCGGCCAGACCGGCTTTGAATCTAACATGATCCATGGTAGTACCTTCCGTAGGGGTGACTACTAGCTGCGTATCATCAGCATATGAGACGATGTTAAGGTCCCACTTTTTGGCGACCGTGGCTAGTGGTTGAACGTAAAGGTTGAACAAGTTGGGGCTCAGTGCCGATCCCTGAGGAACACCCTGCTCAATAGCATGTGCCCTAGAAAGGAAGGGTGGGGTAGAGAAACGAAATGACCTCTCGGTCAAAAAGGATCTAAACCAGGCAAAAGCCTTATCCGTGATCCCTGCCTCCTCAAGCCGGTGGAGCAAGATCTGATGGGAGACGGTGTCAAAGGCGGCACTCAGATCCAGTAGGACTAGTGCCGCCGTTTGCCCGTGATCAAGATTGGAACAAAAGTGCTCCGTCATAGCCAGGAGAGCCGTATCTGTACTATGACCGGAGCGAAAACCGTGCTGAGTATCATCCAGTATGTTATTGGCATTAAATACGTTGGTAAGGATTGAATTAGCATGGGACTCAGCAATCTTCGCATCCCAGGGAAGCAGGGAAATAGGTCTGCAGTTTTCAGGCTTCAGGGGATCTAAGGTGGGTTTCTTTAAAATGGGAGAAACCCATGCCTGTTTCCATTTAGCTGGGACGATAGCGGATGAAAATGAGACATTAATAAGCTTGTATAGCGGGGCAGAACAGCACAGAGAAGAATCTCTAAACTGGGCAGGTTTGAGGGGATCAGCCGAGGAGCCGGATTTAATATGCCAAGTTAGTTTATCAAACTCCTCCCAAGTGATTTTTGGAATGACTGACAATTGGGAAGCCAAGGCTAAGTCTCGTGAGAGGGATGGGGCCAGGCACATTCACAGGGGCGAATGATTGATATATGTCCTGGATTTTCTCCACAAAGAAGGAGGCCAATTTTTCGCATTGAGCAGCAGAGGTGGGAATAATTCTGGCAGATTTTTTGGTGCTAAGCTCTTTAAGAATCCTAAAGATCACTTTAGCAGGATTAGTGATCACTTTTATTTCGGAGGCATAATACTCCGCCTAGTTCTGCAAATGGCTCTGTGATACACTTTAAGGTCTTTTAAATAGCAGACTTTTTTCTCGGAGGAATAATCTTTCCTCCATTCACGTTCCAGCCTTTTACAGGTCTTCTTCAGGACCGCCAAGGTGTCATTGTACCAGGGGTTGGCGTCCTGAGTATGTCCCTTAACCCAAGTGGCTGGTATGAGTGAATCTAGTGCCCGTGTGATCCAAGCACAGAAGGAGTCATATCCTGTTTGAACCTCATTAAGAGGGTCCAAAGGGTCGGATCCCAGTAATGCGTGGAAGTCCTCTAAACAGAGCTTAGGCCAAGGTCTTTTAAGCGTAGCTTTTTGGATTCTAAAAGGAGTAGAGGCAGGAATACAGAATGTCATATCCACTAGAAAATGGTCCGACCAGGCTATTGGTGTAGGTTGGGCAGTGCTGGACAACTTGATGTTAGTAAAAATCGGATCCAACACATGGCCTCTTATATGAGTAGGGCTTTTTGCTATTTGAATAAGCTGAAAGGCAGCTAAATCAACAGTCAGGGTGTGAACAGTCGGATCATGCTCCAGCTCGAAGTGGAGATTGAGATCGCCCACGACACTGAAATTAGCTGACCCTACAGCGAACGCTTCTACAATCTCCAAAAGAGTAGTATTAAATCCACACACAGTTCCAGGGGGTCTATAGATTAATAGCCCCGAAAAGGTAAAATGAGTGTTAATAGCAATGCTAAAATGTGCGCATTCCCCGCTTTCCATATTGACTTTCTCAAAGAGGCAGGAATAGACAGATCTCGTGATCACGGCAATACAGCCTCCTCTGGTAGTTCTATTTACCAGATAAATCGAATAGTCAGGGGGTAGTGCTAAATTCGGAATAGTCGATTGGTCATCCCTCATCCACGTTTCAGTTAAGAAGAAGATATCAGGAGATTCATCAACTATAAGATCGAATATTTCCGCATGGTGTTTAGATAACGACCGCACATTCAGACTTTACTATCATGGTTGCATCCACTGTCCACTTCACTCAATAGTCCATCATTGTATGTTGACATGTACATGTCTGTGCTCTGCATACTCAACTCTGTCCAGCACATCCCCTCAAGATTTTGCATGATATACTTTCATAATCGATAATTACTTACTACCTTCGCACATACTTTGCTCCCATCTCTCCCCGCATTCTGCATTGTGAGGCAGAGGTGCCATGCCATGTTTAGTTTGTGTACATGGCTAGCCAGGTTCCCACAGCATGTAGTTGCGTTGCGTCTGCTAGGTGCACATATTGTTTGTCATGTTGTATGTGATTATATAAGGTAGCACGTTTATTGACAAGGAGTGGTTTCTCCCATTTACATATCGCTGTCCAAAACAGCATACAGAGGTTTTTCTCACAGATGAAAAGTGCGACCCCAATGACAGTCATTTATTACTATCCAAGAATGTCCAAATACACAACGCTTCTAAGCTTACAGCCCCGAACCTTGCATCCTTTCTTAAAAGAATGCCAACTCCCATATTCAGACTAACATTCACACAGCTTTCTAACGGCAGTTACCTGCTTCTCAATGACATGCACTCCTAGGGAATGTGAGCTGGCACATTGCATGTCCTTACTGTTTCAAAAACAGTAACTTCCTGTGGCAATGTCTATTCCCACCCACACAAACTAACTCCCAAACTTCAACTTGGCCTTAAATTCTTAGTTTGAAAACAGATTAAAAAAAAAAAAAAACTAAAAGCCCATTTATTCAGAACAGAAGTCTTCCTCACTTCTGCAAAATACATGAATCGACTGTAGATACCACAAACTTCAAGTAAAATACACTCCCTTTTAAATACGAACCGCCAATTACACTTTGTGAATTGTTACACAATTTTCAACACGTCACACTTAAGGTCTGGCACACTTTTTTAACACGGTCTCCTACAGCCTTCTAACACACTTTCAAACTGTTCTTCTTTTAATACCAGACTACATTCATTCGATCATCTCTGGAATAACAGCAACAGTGCCCATAATTCTCGCTCTCTTTGCGGCCATCCTACTACTAATTCTACTTCTAGAAATGGCTACGCTCTCTGTGGTAACAACTATGTCCGACAGAATACGCCACTACGCCACGCTACATCAATACTGTAAAAAAGCAGAAAAACTTTTCGGCTACCTGCCTCCATCTATTATGAGAGCCAGCAACAACATAACATTTATCTACACTTATGCAATATGCGTACAACCATCGTTTGATTGCAAAACTAGCCCATTTGACTGGTGAATGGATGTTTGCCTTGCCAACATCCCAACAATCGCTTCCAATATCCTGCAGGTAATGCATTATCTTGAAAACTATGAACGTGATTGTTCTGGCAGTGAAGCACTGGTGAATGCAATGCAAAAAGGAATTACAGCAGAATGGGATTTCTGCTCAGCCGCGAAAGATCTCCTGCAACGTGCAACCTTTCACTACATCTCAGACTGCCTGCTAATTCAAATTGCCACTACAACATTCGAAGAACATTACTGTCCCTTCGGGGATATGAATTGGATCGCTTCACTTTTCTCAGACGATGGCAACAATAGCCTTTTGGAACATTACGCATCTCAAGCCACTGAAGAGCTTCTGGACTAGAATCTCCTTGACTTGTAAGAAACTCACGTTATTCTTGAATGAATTTATTTCCATCTTTTTTTTATTTTTTCCTTTACATTTTTTATAATGCACTACAATCCTACTATTTTCATATAACAACTTTCTAAGAATACTCAGACATTTGAACTCCATCTTCATTATTGCCCCTTACGTCTCCATTTTAACCAGGGATAGGTGATGCATAGCCCATGCAAATACGCTATTTACTTCCTAAATTAGCCTAAACCTGACACTCATTTAGAAACCACGTCTACTCTTTGTGCACATGCCTCTCTGCATCCCTGTTATTCACAAAGCCCTTTCACACAAATTTACTCAAAGTAAACCTCTGCTCGGAAGCTCACAATAAAAATGAGGCACAGCCGGGAGCAGTAGCAAATTCCGTGTACTTTTAATTGTTAAAATTATAATTTTGCAATTGTTTTAAAACTCACTCACCTTGCCTACTGCACGATTACTGTGCGCAGGCACCCTTTCTGAGGCAAAAACGAGCGCTGGGTAGGGCGAAATCGCCCGTTACCACCAGCTGTATTCCTCACGACTGGACTGGGACACGCCCACTCGAGGCCACGCCCCCTCTAGCTAAATCATACAAATACCGAGCTGAACCACAAGCGCTTGGATAGCCAGATATCTCCTGAGGCACAGCCGGGAGCAGTAGCGAATTCTGTGTACTTTTAATTGTTAAAATTGTAATTTTGCAATTGTTTTAAAACTCACTCACCTTGCCTACTGCACGATTACTGTGCGCAGGCACCCTTTCTCAGGCAAAAACGAGCGCTGGGTAGGGCGAAATCGCCGGTTACCACCAGCTGTATTCCTCACGACTGGACTGGGACACGCCCACTCGAGGCCACGCCCCCTCTAGCTAAATCATACAAATACCACGCTGAACCACAAGCGCTTGGATAGCCAGATATCTCCTGAGGCACAGCCGGGAGTAGTAGCGAATTCCGTGTACTTTTAATTGTTAAAATTGTAATTTTGCAATTGTTTTAAAACTCACTCACCTTGCCTACTGCACGATTACTGTGCGCAGGCACCCTTTCTCAGGCAAAAACGAGCGCTGGGTAGGGCGAAATCACCGGTTACCACCAGCTGTATTCCTCACGACCGGACTGGGACATGCCCACTCGAGGCCACACCCCCTCTAGCTAAATCATACAAATACCGCGCTGAACCATAAGCGCTTGGATAGCCAGATATCTCCTGAGGCACAGCCGGGAGCAGTAGCAAATTCCGTGTACTTTTAATTGTTAAAATTTTAATTTTGCAATTGTTTTAAAACTCACTCACCTTGCCTACTGCACGATTACTGTGCGCAGGCACCCTTTCTTAGGCAAAAACGAGCGCTGGGTAGGGCGAAATCGCCTGTTACCACCAGCTGTATTCCTCACGACCGGACTGGGACACGCCCACTCGAGACCACGCCCCCTCTAGCTAAATCATACAAATACCGCGCTGAACCATAAGCGCTTGGATAGCCAGATATCTCCTGAGGCACAGCCGGGAGAAGTTGCGAATTCCGTGTACTTTTAATTGTTAAAATTGTAATTTTGCAATTGTTTTAAAACTCACTCACCTTGCCTACTGCACGATTACTGTGCGCAGGCACCCTTTCTCAGGCAAAAACGAGCGCTGGGTAGGGCGAAATCGCCGGTTACCACCGGCTGTATTCCTCACGACCGGACTGGGACACGCCCACTCGAGGCCACGCCCTCTTCACTGCCCCCTGCTATAAACATATGCATGTGCCGGAAGCGCAGCGGATGAGCGCATAAGGCAAGCTCGTCCGCCCCGAGTCCGGGCCCTGGGCCACCCCTCCTGCATCCCAGCCACCACTGCGCAGATGCTTTACTCCTGCAACCCTCTATAGATTAAGGCCCCCGCTAACATTTGCACTCTGCATATTCTCCAAGCCAAAGACCTGCCGCAAACCTGCCCCACTTGCTCCGTATCGCTCAAATCTAAACCTTGCTCGGCGCCCAAACATGAATTTTACTTGCTCCTACTAAATTGCCGCTCCCTGCCCAAGCATAGCGCTGAAATGGCCCTGCTGTTAGAGGAACACACCCCAGATATATTGTTCCTGACGGAAACCTGGCCCACTACTGAGTCCGATCCCGCGATAGTAGACGCCCTCCCTGATGGCTATCAAATCATACGGCAAGACCGACCTAAAGGGAGAGGAGGTGGCCTGGCTATTATCCACAAGGAACAATACCACTGCCGAATCACCTCCGAGACCATCTCGGACTGCGAGAGTATTGGTTTCAATATCGAACTCTCACCCAATAGCTGTTTCTCGGGCACCCTTATCTACCGCCCGCCCGGCCCCCCGAAGTAGTTCCGTGAAACACTGCCATCCAGCGTGGCCGATAGAGCTAGTACCTCCTCTAACTTTACCGTGCTAGGCAACCTGAACCTTCATTTTGACTCCTTTCTGACCACACAGCCGCCACCATACTAGAGGATCTAGCAGCTCTACAACTCATCCAACGTGTCACTACCCCCACTCATGCCAAAGGCCACTTACTGGACCCAATTTTCACTAACTGTCCTGACATTTCAGTGGACCCAGGCATTCCCCTGCCATGGAAAGACCACCTTCTGATCCCTTTTAGCTGGACCTCGACTAAAACTCCACCACCCGCCCCCACCGCAAGGCTCAGGCGAGCCTGGTCGCGCCTCGAGGTTGACAACTGGTCCATTAAACTTGCCAGCTCACAACCCGAGAAACAGAAGGATCCTGACCTAGCAAACCAGGCCTATGTCAATTGGATCAATCATACCCTTGACACCACTCTCCCTATGAGCAAGACTGTACTGAAGCGGCCCCATAAAACTGCCCCTTGGTATACGCAGTCTCTTAGGGACAAGAAGCGTCTTTGTAGAAGGGCGGAAAGACGCTGGCGTCTTGATAACTCAGCAGACAACATAACCCGCTACCGTGAAACTATTAACGAGTATAAAATCCAAATAAAAGCAGCCCATTCCACGTACTCGCTGATAAAATTCTGCAGGCCAAATCTAAACCCAGAGAGATCTTCCAGATCATTAAAAAGTTAACAACCCCCTCCCCCCTGCGTTGCACGCCGAGAAATCTGTCACAAAGTGCAACAATATCACCGAGTTTTTTTTTCAGAAAGTAAACAAGATTTATTCAGCATTTCCTTCCCCAAAAATGAATTCATCCATCCAACCCATCAGCTCACCAACCCTGTCCCCTCCCCCCGCTCGACACAGCCTAACCAATTTTCCCCCACTGAATCTCCCCACCCTTGAATCACTAGCTCTCAGTGTCAAATCAGGCTCGCCGGACGACCCTGCCCCTCCTGACATCTTAATGGCAGCATCCCGGATCACCCTGCCCGTCATTAGGGAGGTACTAAACGCATCCATCTCCTCCAGCACTGTGCCAACTGTCTGGAAGCAAGCCATGGTCAGGTCATTGATTAAGAAGCCCAATTTGGACCCGTCTGACTTAGCCAACTATCGCCCCATCTCCCTGCTCCCATGGGTGAGCAAGGTCCTTGAAAAATATATTAACCAACAGTTGGTGAACTTTTTGGAAGATCATCACATACTAGATCCCACTCAGACGGGCTTCAGACCAAAACACGGGACTGAGACCTCCCTCCTCATGGTTACCGAGGAAACTAGAAAAATCCTGGATCAAGGAGGATCAGTGGCAGTGATCCTCCTTGATCTAAGCGCGGCATTTGACACGGTCAGCCATGACACCTTACTGAACCGCCTGTCCAGTGCGGGGATTAAGGATAAAGCCTGGGCATGGTTTAAATCTTTTTTGGAGAACAGATCCTTTAGGGTTTTTGATGGCGAATCCGTGTCCTCCAGCAGACCCCTAAAGTGCGGTGTTCCTCAAGGCTCCTCTCTAAGCCCTGCACTTTTCAATCTATATATGAGACCACTGGCCGATGTCGTCCGCCCATTTGGAGTTAAGATCATCTCCTATGCGGACGACACGCAGCTAGTGGTCTCACTGGCGCAGGAGGCAAACCGAACTGCGCCAGGCGGGCTTAGAGAATGCCTGGAGGAAGTGAGGAACTGGATGTCGTCATCATCCCTGAAGTCGAACGGGGACAAAACAGAGCTGATGCTCCTAGGCCCATCAGATCTGGCCCTTCCTCCCTCTCTGTGGCCCCCCTGTCTAGGCCCTCCCCCAACCCCCAAAAACAACATCAAAAGCCTTGGAGTGTGGCTGGACAGTTCGCTATCTTTCAATGTCCAAGCCACAAAACTTTCAGCCACCTGTTTTGGCATCATGAGGGTGCTAAATAAAATATTTCCCCTCCTTCCCATGGAAGCCAAACAGGTAGCCATTCAAGGTCTTATTCAATGATTTTAATAATGCACTCTACCTCGGTGCCCCAGAATTCACCCTACGCAGGCTGCAGATTGTACAGAACTGCGCAGCGCGCCTACTGCTCAAAATCCCCCGCAGACACTCAGTGAGGGCCGGACTGATTAGCCTTCACTGGCTTCCGATCCGGCAGAGAGTTTTGTTCAAGGCATTATGCATAGCCCATCAAGCCTTCTGGGACATAGGACCCAGCATCACACGCGACCTGGTTACCCATTACACCCCAAACCGAAGTCTTCGTTCCAGCCAGACCTTCTCAGCAGTGGTGCCAAGAATAAAAAGATCCAGATCTGGCGGACGGACGTTCGCATACAACGCGTCCAAGACCTGGAACACTCTGCCACTCCACCTCAGAGCTAACCCTAACCTCACTGAGTTCCGCAAGCAATTAAAGACCTTTTTGTTTGCATCCTCCTACTAACTGCCTGCCTTTCCTCCTTTGCTCTTCAGTAGGCTCTGGTTATCCAAGCGCATGGACGCCTCCGGGCAACAATTTGCGCTCTATAAATCTACAAGTTTACAAGTTTACAAAGACGATTTTGTTTAGGAACTGTTTGGCACAGTGTGGTGAGGTTCTACGATTTCGGATTTCGTCCCGTATCTAGCCGCCATTTTTGTGTCCTGTCGCCATTGTGTGCCTCACTCAGGCATCACGGCGAACGATGTGCTTTTGCTTTTTCAGCTGCTACGTGTCTTTTCAGTTAAAAAGTAACTTCACTGTCCTTGTTCATGAAACCCGATGTCAGGGTCTGGCTGAGTTTGGTAGTCCATGTCTAGTTCAATTGATCCCTGTCTCGGCTGACTATTTGCCCTCTCCTATTCTTTTCTTATACTATCTTATCTGATTGGCCTTCGCTATTCTCTCCTTGTATGCTCTTATTACACAACCATCCTTTGAGACACACAAATACGTCCTGTCACCTGCAAGAGGGGATTGTGGAAACCATCACTGATTAATTTGTCGGGAGGGGTAGCACACTGGGTCTGAGAAAGGGGCGTATTTGAGACACCTGATAGCTTGTTTTTCAACTTTTCTCATTGGTTCGTTTTGTATGTGCAAAGAGTAGGATATTGTAAATGTGTTTCTTATAAAAGACTGTGCGCCACGGATTGAAGTGGCAGTCTCCTTAGAATCCACCCTGTGTGTAACTTCTGGGACAACTGTGCTTAGCTGCAGCTAATAAACCTGGCTTCCATGCTCAACGGAGTATCTCGTGTCTCTGTTAGTTGCAAGGCAGGTAAACTCGGGGATTTAGGCGTGTCCTGCGCCGCCCGGCCCATAAGGCCCAGTTCTCCAACTGGCGCCCAACGTGGGGCGGTTTCAGTGGTAGCGGTTCAGCCCGAGGGTCGTGAGAAGCCCCGCAAGAAAATTCCGGAGGATTCGCGAGCCACGTCAAGCGGCCCCTGTATGTCGAAGTGGACCGAAGGTCTTTTACAGCGCGGCTACTCCTTTCCGACGGCTGCTGATGACTGCTGCCCTGACTGGTATACACCTGTTACAACGCAACTTTTACAACTACCTACTATTACAACGCAACTTTTACAAAGCATACCATTACAACGCATTGCACTGGGGGTGCTCTAGGATAGGGAATAAGTATAATTTACTATCCAACACCTTCCCTAGTGTCCACGGGGACTGGAGTTGGAATAGTAAATTATACTTACCACTATCCAGCACCTCTAAGCGCTATGCGTTGTAATGGTATGCGTTGTAATGGTAGCGTTGTAATGGTAGGTAGTTGTAATGGTATGCGTTGTAACATGGTACATCCGCCCTGACTACCGCCCTGCCTTGGACCCTCTGGTGATGATTGGTATCGCAAGATGTTAGACGGACCTCCGTTGGCATGAGAAGACCATTTAGTTAAGTATTTGTGGGTAGACCCACTTCTTTGTTTTGTTTTTGATTTTTGTTATTCATCTGTTGCAATAGTCTAAGCCGAGGGGTGAGTACTTTTATACTGTGTTCTTTGCTTTTACTTCTTGAAGTTAGTAAACGGATCAGTGTGCTTAAGATGCCTGGTCTGAGCGGATTTAGGAAATGTTGTTGTTTTTGTTGTACTAAGGATTCCCAGCTTGAGGATTCATGACCGATTCCTCCGGTTGGAACTCCCACTTATGAGCTCTATTCCAAGCATGGTGTTGATACTATTGCCTTTAACGACGCATGGATCCGCTACACGAAGAAAGATGGTGTCTTGCGGTGGCCACAAAATGGTAACTTTGAGCCTGACATATTAGATAATTTGGAAGCAATTCTGTTTAAAAGAAAATCCCGGCCGGCAATGTTTGACTCTTTCCGCCTTTGGTGTAAGGAAGCCAAACAGAGAGAAATTAAACAAGCAAAAAGAGATAGGAAAATGAAAGATATGACGGTCAGACAGGCTGCCCAACATAAGTGGAACTCCCACTTATGAGCTCTATTCCAAGCATGGTGTTGATACTATTGCCTTTAACGACGCATGGATCCGATACACGAAGAAAGATGGTGTCTTGCGGTGGCCACAAAATGTTAACTTTGAGCCTGACATATTAGATGATTTGGAAGCAATTCTGTTTAAAAGAAAATCCCGGCCGGCAATGTTTGACTCTTTCCGCCTTTGGCGTAAGGAAGCCAAACAGAGAGAAATTAAACAAGCAAAAAGAGATAGGAAAATTAAAGATATGACGGTCAGACAGGCTGCCCAACAATTTAAAGACGATGAGATTGATCGCGTGATTGAGGTCTCGGATAGACAGCATCGGATGGCAATTGATAGGTGCTATCCTGTGTTACCTCCACAACGCAAAGATCTTGATGAAGATCCCTTAATGTCTCATCTGCTGAAACTACCTCCACCTTATGCGCTAGGTGCTAATGCACCTGTATTATTGCCACCTGTGTAGCAACCTGTTGTTGTTCAGCCAGGAGCTCTAACTCCCGTACAATTGCCTCTTCCAGTATTACCACCTGCACCTCCTTTGCCACAAACTTCTGTATCTCATTCTCCTTTGCCTTTTGTGTCTCTTGCAACGAGTAGCCCTTCTCTTCCTTTGCTTAATACCGCCTCTCCAGTTTTACTTCCTACTTCTTCTCCGATTCGTAATCGGTTAGTTGATATTGTCTCTAGTCTTTTCTCCCCCTCTTTGGCCCGTTTAATAGGACTCCTGCTTTTTCTCGAAGGCACTCCCATAGCCAAATACCAGATTCTGAGGAACGAGTTGTATTTGACTCTCTTGCTCCTAAATAGATGATGAATGGTTCGCTGTATAGTGTACCCGATATATTGAGTACCTTTCTCCAGTGGAATGCGCCTACGCAGAGATACGTTTTTAATGTTATGTGTGACGCACTTATTAAAGGATGGGAGGATATGGAGTTGGATCTAACTCCTCAGGGTCTATTGGATATACAGGACAGGTTTGATAAAGGACTTATTGTGGGTCCTGACGTTGAGGGTGCTATAAAGACACTTGTTACTTTTAGGTCCTTATATTCTACCCGGACTATTCCCGAACCTGATCCTGCAGTTCGACAGAAAATGAAGAATTATCCTATGAGAGAAGTTCCTCCAGTATGGAGGGAAGATGTTCCGCAAGCAGGCGTTGTTCCAGCTGTCCCTGCTCATTTCCAGCGCATATGGGTACATGTCCCTTGGAAACGAGCTGAAGTTTTAGCACTTAAGCAATCTTTGCCGGACCCTTGTAAAAATCCTGCTGGTTATTATAAAGAGCTGTCCCAGACTGTTGATGCGTGTATTATGAATTTGGCTGATATTGATATGCTGATGGGGAATGTAGTTCCACAAGCATTGTGGGCTCGGATTCGTAGAGAGGATCATGATCAGGCTTTGGGTAGTACTTGGGCTGATATACTTGCCGCAGATCCAGCACAAGTGGATGGTGCTAAACCAGATGACTAGATTACACAGTTGCCTGGTAGAATAATAACTTTAATGAAGATGATGATGCCTGCCTGACGCATTAACTGGGATAAGTTAGCTGCGTGTAAGCAGAAGAAAGATGAGAGTGTTTCTGATTTCTTTACTCGGTTTGAAGAGACATTTATTGATCATAGTGGTCAGGATTTGAGTACTGAAGGTGAACCGCAATTATTTGTGGGTAAATTTGTCTTTAATCTACTTCCTGAATTGTCCCATAAGTTGAAAGATTCAGAAAGTTCTTGGGCTGTTTCTTCATCTGCCCAAATATTAGCTACTGTTCAATATTATGAGAATAGAGACAAAAAAGAAAAAGATAAGGCTGAGAAGAAGACTAAGGATTTAAAGAAGAAAGTTCTTCTTCGGCAGGCTTATCCTCCTCGTTCTGGTCAGCGTCAGTTCCAGCAACCTATTCAGTCTCAGAGGTTGCTACAGATACCCGAGCCTTTTGTTCCGCGACCTTTCCTTGGTCCTAATCAGTGCGCCTATTGTAAAAAGGAAGGCCATTTTAAGAATAGCTGTCCAGTTTTATTGCAGCGTAATGGTGGATTTCAAGGGCCGCGAGGGGGCAGCGTCCCTTTCCCCCTCAGAATTCTTTGAATTATTTTGATCAGCAGAATACTCAGTCTGCGCAATATTACAATGACGATTATTGTGTTGAAGGTGAAGTTCAGGATTTTCATTCTAGTTAGGACAGCCATGGACAAAGTAAGGGAGTCGTATCAGTTCCAGTGAATCAGAATGGGCCTTATGTTGAGGTAGTTGCTTTGGGTGTTGCAGAGCCATTTCTTTTGGATACTGGTGCAATGAGAAGTTCTATGACCATTCAAAACTCCCTGGGGCACCTTTGTCTGGCTTAACGAACGTTTCTGTAGTATTTTCTGGCGCCCCAGTTGCTAACCCAGTTTCTTGTCCCTTGCCTCATTCGATTGGTCCTTACGATCTGGAAAATCCACTTATTTTAACGACTGGTTGCAGAGAGAATTTGTTGGGTTTGGATCTGTTGAAACGTCTTCATGCAACATTGTATTGTTCCTCCTCTGGTGTGCGTCTTACTTTGGGTGAGAAATTGGTTTCTCCTATATATCTATCGAAGGATAGTTTTCCGCCTGAGTTGCAATCTCTTCCTGCTACACTTTGGGCTACAGGTCCGAACGATGTTGGTTTGTTGCAGATTCCTCCTTATGTGGCTACCATTAAGCCTGATGTTAAGTTGCCACGCATTCCACAGTACAAGATTTCTAATGATGGTGAACGAGCGTTGATGGCTATTATCTATGATTTGGTCCAGAAGGGTGTGGTCGAAGAAACTAGAGGCAATGTTTGTAACAGTCGGGGGCGCTAGAGGGCGCACATGCAGAATGGCCGCTCTAATGTGAGGCTCCTGCAGCCTGGAACAATAATCCTTCATTTATCTGGCTAAACTGACTCCTTACCCGACAGAAACAACACACGAGTGCGGGAATACAATTTTGCAGCCTTGGCGAAAGTTTGGAAGCTCCTCGACGTACTACGACGAAGTTAGAGGCAGCGGAGTTTTTCCCGAGACCTGGGCTGGAGCTGGGCATAGAGAGCTGAGGGGACCGGAAGACTACGCCAGACCGTGGCGCGCCACGAGGCGCACAGGTCCCAGGACGACAGAACGCCGAGAAAGCGCCCACCTTTCGGCACTGCTGAGGGACGTCGCATCCCACGGCACCGGAACACTACTGCCGGCTGCCGATTTTGTTTGAGGCGCCCAGCGGGGCTCCTGTACGACAGGCGGCTACACTGTGCAATGCTGGACACCATAAGACTGCGGTGAGGAGCGCAGACGACGGGAGTGACTACGGCGGCTGCTTACCGCAAGTGGAAGGCGACACCTAGGGCGACGGCCAGCGGTCAGTAGGGCACAGACACAAATAGCTGCCCCCCCAGCAACTGACAATCAATAAACAGATTTTGAACATTGGCGGGGACGGATCTGAGCGTGACGCGGCCCCTCTGCTGTGATGCCCCGGCACGTCTGAGCTGCCCGTGTGCGTCTCTCGGACGAGGCCCGGACTCTGCCGGTGAGTGGTGCGCTGCCAAACTGACCCTGCCTTTGTGGATGCTTGCGACCATAGCTGCTGTGGCATTGCAAGGCCTCAACTCCTGATACGGCGCGCTACGGGACCTGCGGACCGTGGGTGAGCACATCCTGCCAAAGGGCGCGAAAAGCTGCTGGCAGTAAGATATACGCACTGAAGGGGCCTGCAACCCTTTCACGGAGACAATACACGGCCGTGGTGTGGCTAATGATAATTAGATAAGGTGACTGCACAAACTTTATTACAACAGGGGTAGTGTGGGGGCAGTGAGGTGACTTTGCACTGCCCCTGCGTGCGCGCATTGGCAGCCTAGGCGGCCGGATTGCACCCATGAGCTGAGATACTGCGCAGGAGAGAATCACCACGCACCGGCGCGGGTTTGGTATTGCATATGACCCGGGGCGCTGCCTGACACGGAACCGCGGCTGTGCAGACGGGCCCAGGAAAAACTGGACATTAACTCAATACGCCTTGATACCGCGGAGGGGCAGTGGTGACACACCAATAGCAATACCGCATGTCGCTGGTCCTACAAATCTACGTGCTGGCGTATGCGGACATAGTGGAGGAACTATTGTGACACGGGCTCTACAGGCTCTGGCCACACTTTATTGACCTACGAGCGTATGACCCACGTTACTCCCTCATTCGTCCACAGCGGGAAGAAGATACCTAAGGTGCCAGGTGGATAAGCCCTAGTTGCTGCCTTGGACCGTGAGCTACTATTCAAGGTGCCTCATTGATTTGCTGTGACGTGGTGGTAAGGGTCAATTGCGGCCTTTATAGTTCCCCCCCCCACTGAGACTGATATAAATACCATGGGGCTGTATGAGGCTGAGATTACTCTGCTATAAGGAGTGTGTTGAGCCCCCTTGTCCCGCCTGCGTGCCACAGCGGATATCACCAGCTCAGACTTCTCTGCAAACTGGTGGGGACGCCCGGTTGCACTGCACTGTGCTCATGAGTACAGGCTCCTGCCCTTTCCGGGAAGAACGTGGAAGGTGACCCTCACCAACTGCCGCAAGTCCCTACAAGAGACCCACTATGGGTAAGCAAGATAACCGGCAATCTAAGCTGACATTTGAGTCCACCGCTCCCAGAAAAGGGCTGCGAAATGCGCTGGTCGCGGGGGGCTCCCAAAGCCCATCGACAACTGGAGCGAGTTCTAGCTCCTCAACGTCAGACATACAACAACTGAAGCAGGAGATGCGGCAGGGGTTTGCCACAATAGTAGACAAAGTCGACCGGATCTCGTCGAGGATGGACGCCATCGCACAGAAAATGGACGTCCACGAAGAGCGCATCACGGAAACGGAAAGATGAATATCTGATAATGATGACACCACGGCCTCGCATACCATGCAACTCTCGAGAATGAACAACGTCCTCAGAGTTATTGCTGCGAAGAATGAGGAGTTGGAGGCTCGCAGCCGGCGAAATAACATCCGCGTGATAGGCGTGCCAGAATCTACAAACACGGGGCGCATGGAAGAATACGTGGAGAACATACTTCTTGCTGCAGTCGGACCTGAAGCTTTTTCCAAACAATTCATCGTTAAAAGAGCGCACCGCTCGTTAGGCCCTCGGCCTAAGCCTGGAGCCCCACCAAGACCCATCATTGTATGACTTTTAAACTACTGAGACCGAGATACTGCATTGAGGGCAGCACGCACCAACCAAAATCTCACGTGTGATGGTGTCAACTTTTCCGTTTACCCAGATTTCACGCCCATAGTGCAGGAACAGCGACGAAAATTCTTGGATGTCAAGAAAAAACTCTGTGCACTACAGATTGACTATGCTCTGCTGTACCCAGCAAAACTAAGAGTGACCCACCAAGCAAAGCAGCACTTCTTCACGAACCCGCAGCAAGTGGACGATTTTTTGAAAACTATACGACGGGCACGCTCTGGGCATAGAAACAATGGCAACGAAGAGGAGGAAGATGAACAATCGCTGAATGGAGACATTTAAACTGGGGTTCTGATTGATGGGGTGCAGTGATGTCCCATTGACACTAGCCTAGGGGCTCACAGGAGGACTTCAATTGTGCAAAGACACCGCTGCTGATCGAGAATTCCATGGACGGGTATTGGACTGTTGGTGTTAATGTATTCCAGGTACCACTCCCGTTCCCTTGAATGTGCCTACCTGAGGCCGTACAGGACGGAGGGCAAGGTGTAGGGGGTGGCTATGTGCATACCTTAGATGACCCCCATAGGGTGTACCCCATTGCACATGTTGACTGCATTGCAGGTGTTGGGGTGTTTACTTATTGTTGAGGGTGGAGGGTGGGATGGGGATTCTGGAAAGTTGGGGCTGCTTCAGTGGGAGGTGGGTGGGGGAGTGACCTCTGTGCACGATTCGGAGCTTTATGCTTCCAGGAGTGTTATTGATATATCTCTGACAAGCATGCGTGGGCATAAATGGTCCGAAAATGAGAAGCGTAACCTACTAGCGAGTGGGAAAAAGAAGCCAAGTTCTCGGGCTTCAATTGTTTTGTTCATGTTGGTTGGGGGAGGAGGAGGAGTAGGACCACAGTTGCCTCCATGCAACCAGGGCAGGACTCGAGACCTTGTACTGCTTTGTGATATGTTTCCTGGACGTGAGGCATGCAATTTGCTGAAGGTTTCTGCTATTGCCAAGTTAGAGGTGTTTCAGCTGGGAGGGGGAGGGGGAGGGGTGTTTGAAAGTGTTGGCACAGACTTTGCATTGTATTGGATAGGACTTATCGCAGTAACAATCAAAACTGCAGTAGGAGTTTCTTCTTTTGGAGTATTTGGGTTGATTCAGGGGGGGGTGGTTGTTTACAGATTACGATATAAATTTGGGCGCAATGACTATCGAAGAGTTGCTACACATAGATCCAACAGGCTTTCGTGATGATGGTATGCGGGAAAGTGCATTTTGTACACACAAGCATTGATCCACAAGACTGCACTAGCATGTGTATTACTTTAGATCCGACAGGCCGTCGTGATGTATGTTACTTTAGGGCCCGGAATGCTTGATCATTGGCCTACAGTGAAAGAGCAGATCACAGAGGCGGCTGCTCATGGCCTTAGGCCCTCACGGATATACCAGATAGGTTACCTAATGTTGAGAGACCGCACCACTCATGGGGGACACTGATTTAAATGTGTTGACATGGAATGTGAGGGGCTTGGGAGACCCTAGGAAAAGGCGTCAAATTCTATCATACCTGGACTGCCACTCGGTGCACATAGCCTTTCTCCAAGAAACTCACTTCAGGGTACAGACTGCCCACACTGTTGCCAACAGATGGGCGATTCACACGGTATTCTCGTCCTTCTCGACATATGCTAGAGGTACAGCGATACTAGTAAAGAAAGGTACGCCCTTTACTATGGCTGGTACCAAGGTGGACGCTCAAGGGAGGTACTGTATGATGTGGGGCAGACTAGGACACATTGCAGTCACCTTGGTGTGCTGTTATGGTCCCAACATTCATGATCCTCAGTTCTTCACGGAGTTGTGGGCGGCAATTGTGGGAACGAGCCCACAACACCTCATCTGGGGGGGAGATTTCAACACTACCCTAGACCCTGCCATGGACAGGTCGCACCCATCCCCTCACCATTACACTAGGGCAAGGACGGCACTGCGTGCGCCACTCGCGGATCACAATTTGATAGACACCTGGAGACAATTGCATACTGACACACGGGAAGGTACACATTTTACGGCACAAGCACCTTCATGGGCGGGGTTTGACTATATATTTCTAGCACCACAGCTTTATACTTCACTTGTTAAATCACAGCATCTTCCCAGAACGTACTCGGATCACTCCCCTGTGAAAATCACTCTACGTTCGGCAGACTTAGGCCCCCCGAACTGCTTGGCGATTGCAACCTACGATGTTACTTGACGCTACATTTCAGGAAGAGCTCCGCGATTGAATGTTCAGAATTTTTTAAGAGGAATAAGTATTCTGTTAAAGATGTAGAGACTATTTGGGACGTGTTCAAGGTAACGTTGAGAGGGTTTTGTATTGCTAAGGGATCCGGAGTTTTAAAGAGCATCGTGACACGATTGACGGCACTAGAGACGGAACTTAAAGTCCTTGAGGTGTCATTGACTACAGGTCCTGATGATGCCACCCTCTCGAGTATATGTGAGAAAATCACTGAGTACACTGATGAAGCCGCTAGGGAATCGAAATTTAGGGGCAAGTACTGGATCGCTCGTCGATATGGCGAAGGCGAGAGACCAGGGAGGGCCTTGGCTGCGACGATGAAGCTGGCACGAGCACCTAATATTATACTAGAGCTCGAGAACCCCGAAGGGGAGGTGTTTAAAGACACTGCACAAACCCTCAATTCCTTTGTGACGCACTACAGCACGCAATACACTTCCACTAGGGCTGGCGACCTCCACTTGCAAAAATATCTGGCCGATGTTTCCCTTTGTTGGCTTAGTGATGCGCGGAGGGCGTTTTTGAGTGCTCCTTTGGAGTTGGACAAGGTGCGAGAAGCGATCATGAGTATGCGGTCCGGAAAAGCTACAGGACTAGACGGGATCCCAATAGAGTTTTATAAAACGTACATAGACTTTATGGCTCTGGTACTACGGGACGTCTACGAAGATGCCCTTGAGGTGGGCCACTTGCCGCCCTCTATGCGTGTAGCACTTATTACATCGCTACTGAAACCTGGAAAACCGGCAAACAAATGTGACTCTGACCGGCCCCTTTCCTTGCTGAATTGCGATGTGAAAATACTTGCCAAACTAATTGCTACTCGTATCAGCCTCCTGCTCCCTACCCTGATATTACCGACCAATCCGGTTTTGTGCCTGGCAAAGCGACGTCACATAATTTACGTACTTTCTTTTCAATCCTAAACTCGGTACATGAAGACGAACCGATGGCTGCTGTCTTCCTCGACGCCACTAAGGCCTTTGACTCTCTGGAGTGGGACTATGTGTTCCGAGTCCTGGAGCGAATGGGCTTTCCGATAATATTTATCTCATGGATTCAGCTCCTATATGAGCGTCCTGTGGCCAGAGTGCTTATTAATGGCAGACTTTCCTCTGAATTCCCCGTCACCAAAGGCACTAGGCAAGGGTGCCCCCTATCGCCGCTTCTGTTTGCTAAAGCTACGGAGCCCCTGGCGGCGAAGCTGCGACAACACCACAAGGACAGTGCGCTGCGTTGTTTTCAGAGACAAATACTAATATCCATGTATGCGGACGATATCACTTTATATGTGCGCGACCCAAGCGAAAACTTGAACCCCATTCTCAGAGAGTTTGTACGTTTTGGTAGACTCTCCGGAGTTCAGATCAATTGGGGTAAGCCTTGCATATTCTCGCTCACAACATCCACGACGCAGTTTGGGCTGGATTACCCATCACTTGGTGCGAGAGAGATTTCAAATATTTGGGTATCCACATAGAGAAGGATAGAGATGAATTACTTAGAGCCAACTATGGCACTACGATGAATCGCATTATTGACAACATTACGAGATGGATCACCCTGCCCCTTTCTATGGCTGGTAGGACATATTTGATTAATATGGTGATCCTCCCCCAATTGCTATACCTGTTTTTGAATATCCCTTTCTACCCTGGCAGATATTTTTTTCAGCAGCTTCGAACGGAACTCATCAGACTGGTGTCAGGCGGGAAAACGCCTCGACTAAAATGGGACACCCTGCTTAGGCCCTACAATCAGGGCGGGTTTGGCGTACCAGATTTTGAATTGTACTACCAGGCTGCTCAGGCTCACTATGCCTATTTTTGGGTACATCAGCCTAGGTACAGGCCTCAACTGGCGGCGGAGCACTGGCTTGCCCACCCAATCCCCATAGAGGGCGCGTTATACGCCTTGGTGCCAGGCAGAGACAAGACTCCCTCGACGGTGATGAGCACAGTAACCGCGTGGACCCGACTTGCTACTAGATTAGAGACTGCAATGCTTTATGCGCCGCTATTGCAGCTTGCTTACAACCCACATATGCCCTTATTACAGGAGGGGGGATTTCGCAAGCTGCTCCACAGTATACACGTTGCGACATGGGGAGACCTGTATCACAATGGAACATTCCGCACTATGGAACATTTATATGAAGGCATACAGCCATCTCCACTTGACGTCTTTCTATACATTAGGCTACGTCAGGGACTGAAAGCACTTACGCCTGATTTTCCGCATGAGCCTCTAACCTTTGCTCCTCTGCAGCACATACTTCGGAATGACAACCCTTGTAAACTGGTATCAACAATATACAGATCAGTACACACAAAAATAGATTACCTACCATTAGCAGCTAGAATAAGATGGGACCAAGAATTGGAGACACCACTCACGGACAGGCAATGGAAATTTTGTCTCCAGCAGACAGAGCGCATTTCTTCCAGCAGCAGATACAGAATTATACATTACAAATTTGTACACCGACTGTATTACACTCCGGCCCGAATGTGTAGATATAAACTTCGCACTACTGACAATTGTGACAGGTGCTGCGCCCCAGGGGCAGATTTTTTACATCTGGCGTGGGCGTGCGATGCAGTTCAGCTCTACTGGAGCCAGGTGATCGCAGCACTGTCCAAAATGATTCATGCCGAAATAGACCCCTCCCCTACTCTAGCTCTCTTAGGGTATGTGGCGCCCCTACAGCAGCACACCGCAAATTTATCGCGCTAGCCCTCTTGGTGGCCAAAAGGAGAGTTGCATGTAGATGGGGCAGGGGCAGGGCCCCCAAATTTAAGGACTGGCTATGTGACCTTACTTAATGCCAAGAACAGTTACTGTGGCTCACTGGTTAGAGCAAGCATACCCTGAAGCAGAGGTCAGACCCGGGACCAGGGTTCAATTCCCGACGCGGCAGGGTCTTGAGCTCAAATGTCCATGGACTCAATAATTCTCACTTCGGTGCCTGACCTAATCATGGGTTGACACTCTGCAACTCTGGGCATTAAGCTTGCTTAATCTCCACAACGGCCCCCCGCGGCGGGATGCCTGGCTTTCACTTTGGGGATGCCCTGTAGGGGCTATCTCACAGGGAAAAGCCAGGACGGGTTCCCAAGGCAAGCGCGGAGATACCCCTTCGGGGGTCGAATCTGGCGCTATATAAGAATATAATAATAATAATAACAATACATATTTCGAATTATTGCCAATCACCTCACGGCCCAAAGATATCTGGGCCCCATTGCACTGTTACCTATTACAAAAAAATGATGATACCGAGGAGGGGACGACCACTTAAGAGGTCCCTTGAGGGTCCTCACTAAGATATTCTTTAAGTGCACAAGCATGTAAAGGGTACTGAGAATGTAGACCCAGACTGATGACTTGAGTACTGTGTAACTTCTTGCTCCGGAGGATGGGGATGTGCTAATATACAAGCATGCATTGAGTTAACTGTTCTGATGTTATTTGTAACCTGGGCTGGGGTAAGTTGGGCGCTTTTTTCTGCCGATATGCTAATTTATAGAAGATCTCCCTTTGTACAAATATATTGTTGATACAGATTACCTGAGATGTAATATGGATTATAACTGAGTACAATATAAGACTAACTGATAATGGTACAGTACTATTGTGCTTAAGAATATGTATCCGGCTCCCTGGTTCTGTACATGCATTATGGATTGTGGACTAAAATGTGTACGTGTAAATGCTCTCTTTGATGATGTGTTGTAACTAAAACTTCCAAAAATAAAGTTTAAAAAAAAAATGTTTGTAACAGTCCTGTTCTCCCTGTTCTTAAACGCAGCGATCCTTCTCAACCGCCTTTGTATCGCTTTGTGATTGACCTTCGGGAGGTCAACAAGATTGTTGTCCCCCAGTTTCATGTTGTTCCAGATATTACTATTTTGCTTACTATGATACCTGCCTCGGCGGCATGGTTTTCTGTTATTGATCTGAAGAATGCTTTCTTTAGTATTCCTATTGCTGAGGAAAGTAGAAATATTTTTGGCTTCTCTCTCGGAGGCCGAAGTTTTCGGTTCAAGCGTGCTCCTCAAGGTTATTGTGAGAGTCCCTCCATTTACAGTCAGGCTTTGAAATCTCAGCTTGATGCAGTCATTTTACCTCCAGGTGGTACTATGATCCAATACGTTGACGATTTGCTGATTGCTGCTGATTCGGAGGATGTTTGTAAATATGTGACGGTTTCTTTGTTGCGTCATTTGTCTGATCTACATCATAAAGTGTCCCCTTCTAAGTTGCAATATTGTCGCCAAGAGGTTACCAATTTAGGTAACCTCTTGTCGAAGGAGGGAAGTCAATTGACCCCAAAACGAATTCAAGTGATCGCACAAATGTCTGAGCCAACCACACAGAGAGAGGTACGTGCCTTTCTGGGCATTACCTCATATTGTAGGCAATGGATTCCAAATTTTTCATTGTTAGCTAAACCTTTGCTGGCGCTTACGTTGAAAGATATGCCACAACCTCTCCCTTGGACCGATGAATGCCAAAAGAGTTTTTCTGATTTACGTAATGCTTTGTGTTCTGCAATGTGCTAGGTACTCCAGATTACAGTAAGCCTTTTACACTCTATGTGCATTAAAGAGAAGGTTGTGCGTTGTCGTTTTAATGCAACAATTTGAAGACAAACAACGGCCATGTGCCTATTTTTAGGCTACATTGGGTCCAGTAGCCAGGGCATTACCTAGTTGTCTCCGAGCTACAGCAGCGGCAGCAATTTCTATTCGTCAGTCTGCTGGATTGGTATTGGACAACACCCTTGTTGTTATGGTACCACATACAGTGGATACTCTTTTGAATAGGACTAAAACACAACATCTCACGAGTGCTCGCTTGTCTGGATATGAGCTAACGCTTTTGGCTAGCCATATACATATCAAGCAGTGCAATACTCTGAATCCAGCAGCATTGTTGCCCATACCGGATGAGAAAGGCATTCAAGAACAGCATGATTGTTTTCTCCGAACAGAGGAGGAAACGAAAGGCAGAATAGATCTAAAAGATACACCACATGTGGATCCGGACGGGATCCTATGGGTGGATGGATCTTGTTTTAAGCTTCCAAATGGTGAGACAACTGCAGCTTATGCTGTTACTACTTTGCATACGGTAGTAGAGACATCACGTATTGCACAGAATTCAGCCCAAGCAGCTGAATTAATTGCTTTGACGAGAGCATGTGTCTTGGTAAAAGGAAGGAGAGTGAACGTCTACACTGATAGCTAATATGCTTTCGGTGTGGCTCATAGTTTTGGTTGCTTGTGGAAGGAAAGAGGATTCTTTACTTCCCATGAGACTAAAATTCAGCATGGCCAGTTGGTGACTGATCTTCTCAACTCACTTGCTTTGCCTACACAAATAGCAATAATCAAGTGTAGCGTGCACAAAAAGATTACTGATGATGTGGGTTGTGGGAATGCTTTTGCTGATGAAGTAGCAAAAGAGAAAGCGAGAGATGTTACGAGTCGTATGAATGTTGCGGGCCCTGCAAGATGGGTCAGAGAAGGAGGAATGTGTGAGGACACAATAGAAAGTGTGAGAATGATTCAAGAAGAGGCTACTGAGAAAGAGCTGAGTAAGTGGAGAGAGAGTACGGGAATGTTGGACGCGACTGGGTGTTGGACGGAATTGTCAGAGCATCAACGATGGCTGTTACCAGACGCTTATGTACTACCTGTAGTTACTATGGCGCATGGTCCAGCCCATATTAGTGCAAAGGGCATCTGTAAAATCTTGGCTCCAGCATGGCAGAACGAAGGAATTCCTAAATGTGCAGAAAATGTGGTGAAGCATTGTTTTGTTTGCTTAATGCCTAATCCAGGAAAGAAAACCCCAACTCCAGCAGGTCATTTTGCTCCCCCATGTATCCTTTCGAGGTATTGCAAATCAATTACATTCACATGGATCGTTGTAATAATTTCAAGTATGTTCTGGTGGTGGTTTGTGCCTTTTCCAGATGGATAGAGGCCTACCCCTAAAGGACAATACTGCTTTGTCTACTGCCAAAGTCCTTTTGAAGGAGTTTTTCCCGAGGTTTGGTTTGCTGAGCATTGTCTGGTCTGACAATGGGAGTGAATTCGTAGGCCAAATTATGCAGAAAGTATGTGCAGGTCTTGGTATTAAACAGAAATTCCATGCGGCAAACCACCCTCAGTCAGCAGGATTGGTAGAGTGCTATAATGGTACTCTCAAGCTCAAATTGGCAAAGATTCAGGCGAGCACAGGTCTTGCCTGGCCTGATGCCCTACCATTAGCACTTCTGTCTACGAGAACTACTGTGCATTCCCGTTTAGGTCTGAGTACGTATGAGGTCATTTTTGGGCGCCCGGCAAATGTCTGGGGAGTCCCTCGACCTAAAAAGTATTCTGATATTCCATACCCAATGCTGATTGACTACTTGCATGACCTCACCACTAAATTATGTGTTCTTCATCAACAGGTTCAAAACGCTTTGCCAGATGCCTCCGCAGACCCAGGTCATTCCATCCAACCTGGCGACTGGGTCTGCGTGAAAAACTTTCAGCGAAAAAAGAATTTGGAACCTCGTTGGGGCCCACCGCGTCAAGTGCTATTGACTACACGGACGGCAGTGAAGGTTGTTGGGAAAAAGAACTGGGTCCATGGTGTGCACTGTAAGAGGGTACCTTTGCCTTTGCCTTTTGACCAGTGGATTCGTGAGGGCATAGGTGATAACAAAAGTGAAAAAGTGCCAGATTTGTACCGTTTAGTAGTGCATGCCTGGACCACACAAATTCTGAGAAAGAAGACGACGACGTGTTGCAGGAGGCCGTCCCAAGACATCTGCGATTGAACACGGTGGATCCAGAAGCCTTGTTTAAGGAGCAGACTATCCCTAATAAGACTCGATATAATTTACGATCGAGAATTACCAAAGACAATTGAACTTTTCCTTTTTACAATTTTTCTGTTTATACCGTTTTGTTTTGAAAGACATTCTAATGTGTTTTCTTCCACTATCCATCAAGTTGCAGGGTCACGGTAGGAGTCTTAAGCTGTGACCTGAGTAGTGACCTAGGATCTGCAGGACTTGCAGTGTCATAGGACGGCTAACAATCACAGCTAAGTGATCTAGGAAGATTATCGTGAGCAACGCTTTAGAGTAATGGATATTAAAGTGGAAATTAATGATCAGACTGTAAATATGAAAGATAGATTCAAGAAAATAATGGTTAGTCCATGTGGAATAACCCTATGTATTCTGATATGTTTATGTACTTTATTAGCGTGTGGAAGTTGGGTTGTTTATGTTATACAGCCATCACCTGTCCCTACATCTGTCTTTTTATCTTTTCCTACTACTGCCTCCCCACATCGGTTTTATACACTTTCAGAACAATAACAGATTAGGAGAACCGAATACTTCAATAATTTGTTAATTCAGTTATTGCATCAACACCAACTAGTGATGAATACTACTGATTGTTGGGTTTGTGGGCTCATGCCTCATAATACAGAGAGAGGCATGCTGTATTTAGTTTTTCCATTCTCCTATGAAGGTTCCGCCTGGGCTTATTTGGCTATGTTCTCTAACCTTTATCAAAACCAGCTACGATATCCTCCTGGTAGTCCATATGGTGGTGGAGCAGACTTTAGTCACAGTACTTTGATTAAGGGAATAGTGACTATGGCTATGATTGCTCAGATTAGTAAGATTCCCATAGATGAGAAGAGAGCATATGATGGATGGAATATAAGCCGATATGTTACTAGCCTCACAGAAAAGGCGAAACGAAGGAGCTCTCCGCCAATTTGGACTGTACCTCATCGAGGTAATTTCTGTTTACAAATTAATGGCCAGAATGTTAAGAATCAACAGGAGAAGAATATCTGTTCTCATACTTATGTCTATACACCTCAGATTCCCTCACCGCTAGTGCCATCACAAGGCACATATTTTATCTGTCATGATAGAGCCTATACATGGCTTCCTACTTATTTCTCAGGAACCTGTTATGTGGCTTTTCTTCTTCCCCCAACGTATACTGCTCATTCAGGTCAATAGAAGAAAAGACATGGTAGGGGAGTTTTTGGTCAGAAAGACACAGCAGGACAGGAGGCAGCTGACTTCATTAAAGGGTTGTTTGCCTTCTAGGGCCCAATGGCCAATAGCAGAGACATCAGACACTTAGCTCGTGTTGTTGAGGCTACCATAAATGAAACTTCTGGAGCCTTGAGTAATCTGACAGCTGAACCTCAGGCGGATCGTCTTATGACGTTACAAAATAGGATAGTTTTAGATATTATCCTTGCAGATCATGGTGGAGTCTGTAAATTGATCGGGTCTAGTTGCTGTGTTTACATTCCTGATAATGCCCCTACAGTATACCAGGCTATTTCCAAGTTACATACCATCTCCTAATCTATACAACAGGACACTGGAGATTGGTCTGTGATGGGATGGTTTTGGGGACTACTGTCCACATGGGGATGGAAGATACTAACTTTCCTTGGAATGATCTTGGCTATCATCTTCTCTTGTTGTCTTTGTGTGCAGTGTGGACCTGTAATATGTGGTCTTTGTGCCACTATGTGTGTCCCGAAGTCTGCGTCACGAAAAACAGAGAATATTAGAATGATGCTACAGCAACAGCTCGATGACCTCATGGCCATTGACATCGACTCAGATTGACTTGAGTCCCTGGTGTATTGCCTGAGTAATGGCAAAAGGAGGGCTGAGGTTCTACGATTTCGGATTTCGTCCCGTATCTAGCAGCCATATTTGTGTCCTGTCGCCACTTCGTGTTGCCCTCACTCAGGCAGCACGGCGAACGATGTGCTTTTGCTTTTTCAGCTGCTACGTGTCTTTTCAGTTAAAAAGTAACTCCATTGTCGTTGTTCATGAAACTCTATGTCAGGGTCTGGCTGAGTTCGGTAATCCATGTCTGGTTCGATTGATCCCTGTCTTAGCCGACTATTTGTCCTCTCCTATATTTTCCTTATACTATCTTACCCAACTGGCCTTCGCTATTCTCACCTTGTATGCTCCTATTACACAACCATCCTTTGAGACACACAAATACGTCCTGTCACCTGCAAGAGGGGATTGTGGACACCATCACTGATTAATTTATCGGGAGGGGTAGCACACTGGGTCTGAGAAAGGGGCGTATTTGAGACACCTGATAGCTTGTTTTTCAACTTTTCTCATTGGTTCGTTTTGTATGTGCAAAGAGTAGGATATTGTAAATGTGTTTCTTATCAAAGACTGTGTGCCACGGATTGAAGAGGCAGTCTCCTTAGAATCCACCCTGTGTGTAACTTCTGGGACAACTGTGCTTAGCTGCAGCTAATAAACCTGGCTTCCACGCTCAACGGAGTGTCTCGTGTCTCTTTTAGTTGCAAGTTAGGTGAACTCGGAGATTTAGGAGTGCCTTGCGCCGCCCGGCCAATAAGGCCCGGTTCTCCAGTGGTAATCGTAAACTCCCTTTATTTTCATTATACAATTTATTCATTCATGTCTGATAGCTATTATGTAGGTCACATAGAACTGTAACATATAATGTGCAATTCACTGATGCAGGAGCTTTGATTTGATTACAGCAGAAGTGGTTGGAGTTTGTCTCAGCTCGATGCCTTAGCTCTCTACACAAGAATGTTTTTTTGAAACAGCTGAAGACAATAATGTATGATTTTATTACAAAGGTACCGAATGTGCTTCTCAGATGCACAAAGTTTGTATTCACTCTCAAAGTTCCAATGTGAGTAAAACTAATACCAATTCTGAGATGCATCACATTGAGTGTACTGTAGAACAGATTGCTAACTATTCTACTGTTGATAATTTTCTGTTACAAAAAAGCACTGCCAAGGTACTTAAAAAGCTTGATGATTACATTTTTTCAATTTCCTTTTTATTTCTTTCTTTTCTTAAAGCATACATGTGGTAATTGTATCCTACCGTTATTTTCCTTACAGAATGTAGAGTCATTCAAGTGTAATAGCTATTTCTTATGTCACATGCAATTGTAACATGTAATATCAATTCACTGATGCAGGAGCTTACGTTTAAATACAGCAGAAGTGGTTCAACTTTGCATCAGCTGGATGCCCTAGCTCTTGCACCAGTGGGTCGAATTATGGCACTTATATAAAGACACTTTCTATATAATTTTCAAACTCCATCCCTTTATTATGCACAGCCACTTTCTTAGACACACCTCATTTCACCATTTCTCTTCTGTGGCATTGCAACATTCTGCATTATATTCTTCACGATTATTTCTTTATTCCTGCTTCCTAAAACACTTCATTCGAGTCTGTAGACTGGTGGGGGTGAGTAGTTCGCTTCCCACTCCCTGTATAGTATAAACGCACACTAACACTACTTACACAGCATGCTACAGCGGCCAGTATCCTACAGCACCCACAGCACATCACTTTACAGCAATAAACTCACGACTTACACTCACAGTTTCATCCTCGAGTCTTCAGACCGGTAACAGTTAGTAGTTTGCTTTCCACTCCCGCTGTACTCTAAACGCATACTAACACCACCTGCACACATATGCTACAACAGCAAGTATGCTACAACGGCCAGAGCACATCAGTTTACAGCACTCAGCTCACAGTTTAGACACTCGGTTTCATCCCCGAGTTTAGTGGTAGCTCACCTCTGCACCATCTCACTCTAGACAAAACAGCACTTTCACACCAGTAAGGGTAAATACTTTGGTTCTGCCATTATGCTACAGACCACTCAGCTCACAGTTTAGGCATACGCTTTCATCCCCAGGTATACTGGCACCTCACCTCACCTCACCACCATCTCACAGAGGGCAAAACAGCACTTTCACACTGTTAGGAGTAAATACTTCGTTTCGGCCAGTATGCTACAGACCCCTCAGCTCACAGTTTAGGCATATGCTTTCATCCCCAGGTGTGCCGGCACCTCACCACCATCTCACAGTGGGCAAAACAGCACTTTCACACCAGGAGGAGTAAATACTTCACTTCAGCCAGTATGCTACAGCGCACACAGCACATCAGTTTACAGTACTCAGCTCACAGTTGAAGCACACACTTTCATCCCTGACTTTACCTATACCTCCTCTCAACACCATCTCACTCTAGGCAAAACAGCACTTTCACACCGGTAAGGGTAAATACTTTGCTTCTGCCAGTAGAAGCTAGAGAGCACTCAGCTCACAGTTTAGGCACAAGCTTTCATTGCCGAGTTCAATGGTCCCTAACCTCCTCACCATCTCACAGTGGGCAAAACAGCATTTTCAAACCGGTATGGGTAAACACTTTGCTTCGGCCTGTCTGCTACAGCACACAGAACACATCAATTTACATCACCCAGCTAACGGTTTACACGCACGCTTTCATCCCAGAGTGTACCTGAACCTCACCTCAGCCCCATCTCACAGTGGGAAAAATAGCACTTTCACACCGGTAGGGGTAAATACTTCGCTTCACACTCCCTTTACAGCACACCCTAACCACCCTACAGACCTCACAGAGCTCCTAACTTCCTCTTTCCCACTTTTTTCTGCCTTTTTTCCCCTTACTCGCTTCAACAGAATCACAAAATGGCGGCCAACACTTCCTAGTTGCAACCGCTCGCAGCTAATGAGCAGCAAGCTTGTGCTCGTAACGCCTAAGCCAATCAAATGGTAGAATGTCCAAATATTGATATCTGTAAATTTCGATATTTCACAAAAACTACTGAACGGATTTACACCAAATAAACAAAAGTGTGCTTTCTAGACCAAGTCCCTTCTCCCTGTCAAATTTGGGGTAATTCCGTTCACTCGGTCAACCTGTAGCCTTGTCTAAAGTTTCCTATGGAAATTAACATGGATAAAACACGTTTTGGGACCCATTTTTTTCTCGGCCACCCCTTGGCGAATCACCCCCAAACTTTCAACATAGGAGCTGATAACAACAAAGAATTAGTTCTAAACATTTCACGATGATTTGTCAATCTGCGCCAAAGTTATTGGGAATAGAATAGAATGTTGCGATTTACCTATGGTAACTAGGTCCTAACGGTCGCCAGTAGGTATATATATATATATATATATATATATATTTTCCAAAAGACTGACGAAGGTCGTGCCGGCGCCTCTTGGTCGATGGCGGGCCTCGACGGGGTTTCGTCTTACCCCTTTAGATCCGAGAGAATACTGTCATTTATCATTCATGCGACAGAGAGTTGAGGCCCAGTTCTGCTTGTTAAGTGATTTTATTCAGCAACAACACCATTGCTGAATAAAATCACTTAACAAGCAGAACTGGGCCTCGACTCTCTGTCGCATGAATGATAAATGACAGTATTCTCTCGGATATATATATATATATATATATATATATATATATATATATATATATATATATATTCCATACAAAAAATAAAGTCGCAGCACACTTCTTGGTTTTCAAGCAGTTATTTTAATCCAAACGTGACACAAAACTCCTACGCGTTTCGAACCGTAGTTTCTGTTCACGGCACACTACCCACACACGGTGTCGCCCCTAAGGACTCTGGTCAATGTAGTAAAGTGTTCGCGATGTGGGATCCCAGGCTCGTCAGCCCCATTTGTAACTTTAAAGCTCCCTTGAGCAGCGGGCTCACGAGCCTGGGATCCCGCACCTACGCGCCTGTGTGGTACTATACCTGGCAGATATTGGCAGCCATCGGCAACCCCAGAACACTGCCTATCCCTGCTGACGAGGGGTGAAACCCCGAAACACGTGTCCAGGGATGGCGAAGACAGCAAAGATAGCAGAAGATCGAAAGATGATGTATTGCGAACACTTTACTACATTGACCAGAGTCCTTAGGGGCAACACTGCATGTGTGTGAGTAGTGTGCGACCCCACCCCAATTTGTAACTTTAAAGCTCCCTTGAGCAGCGAGCTGACGAGCCTGGGATCCCGCACCTACGCGCCTGTGTGGTACTATACCTGGCAGATATTGGCAGCCATCGGCAACCCCAGAACACTGCCTATCCCTGCTGACGAGGGGTGATACCCCGAAACAAGTGTCCAGGGATGGCAAAGACAGCGAAGATAGCAGAAGATCGAAAGATGATGCATTGCAAACACTTTACTACAATGACCAGAGTCCTTAGGGGCGACACCGCCGGTGTTTGAGTAGTGTGCGACCCCACCCCCATTTGTAAGCTTGTAAATCTGCCCCTGAGTACGCAAGAAAAAGCACTCACCTCCGGACTCTGGGAGTCAATGGAGTGCAACAGTCTGGGTACGCAGTATTGAAAACTCACCGCTATGCAGTGGGAGTGCATGGGATAAAGTACTTTGGAAGAAATACAGCGCACAGACACCTCCTTACAGTGGAAGTTGATGAAATACAGTATCCTGAGTGTACAAACAAATAAAGCAAAAATATACTTGTGCAGTTGTATGTACTATGTTATTAATAACTCTATATACTATCTTTCAGATCACTAAACTATAGGGTACGCTATGAACCGGCACGTGTTTGGACAGACAAAGGAGGCTAAAAGGTGAGCTACAAAGATTTTCTCCAGTATTAACTGCTCCATCTATAACTTTCTCTCTCTCACAGATTTAATGTCATTGTTTCTCTCTTTCTCTTTCTCTCTCTCACTGTCTCTCTCACATCGTTTCTCTTTCTCTTTTAAAGTTATGGACGCTGCTGTCCACTCTGCTGAGGCCGAATGTAAGACAGTCTGCAGTGTACAACCAAGTTGTGATCTCTGTTGGCCACAGTGTTTACAGAAGGTAAGCAGAGCAGCCTAGACACACAATGTCTTCGATTAAATGTGTTAGAAATAAAGGGGCTTATTTACAAGCCCCATGCGCCACTTTTGCGTCACTTTTAACATGGGAAAAATAACGCAAAAGTGGCGCAAGAGGCTTATAAATAAACCCCAAAGAATATTGTCCTGCATAATGAATTGACCTCTCACTTACTTCTATCTCATCTCTGAATCATTTTAAAGACCTGTTCGTCCATACTGTAAATCTGACGCAGGAGGCACTTCCGTACAGACACATCTTGAATGCGGGTTTATAAGAGAGGTTGAATGCATCAGGCACACTGCAGACCTGCAAATTAAGAAATATTGCCAAGTATTACCTTAACTTGTAATTTTTGACCTCCTTCAGTCACATCCATCTAACTTTAAACAGTTATTTTCATTTTTGTTTTGCAGATTACCTACCCTACTTCTATTGGAGTCCATATCACATTTTGTTCATTATATTGTTATGTTAAAGTTATGTTTCTAGTTATTTATTATATTGTTATCTTAAAGTTTAGTTTCTAATTATTTATTGTTATTTTAACAAAAGTTAATTTAAAAAGTATATACGTCTTCTTTTTCTGACATTTCATTATTATATAGTCTGATAATCATATAGTTCGAAAACATCTAAAAATAGAAATGATATTTATAACTAGAAGTATAATACTGAAGCTAACTCTTCACCAGCTCTTTACCAGAGTCTATAGCTATGACTAATGGGTCCTATGGAAAACTTTTACAACTCCAGCACAGTAACTGTTTCGATTAGCAACATTCTGTGGTGAACTTCTAACCTCTGTGCTCACATAAGGGTTCCATGAACTGTTAATATGGTAACAGGCAGTAAGCAGTTTGGGGGTAGGGTTGAAAGGCACTGGCTGTACAGAAACCATTATATTTACCCAGGATCCTCTACATGACAGAAAGGAAAGTAAGACAACACTGTGTAGCAGATTTACAAGCCCCTTGTGCCACTTTCGTGCCACCTTTCCCATCTTAAAAGTGATGCAATTGTAACGCAATGAAATCTGACCCTATGCACATTACGAGCAAAAGAAGTACACAACTCTATCACAATTAAAGAGTGTTGCTTCAGGATTCACAATGAACTTCAATAAATATTAAGTGCCTATTTAATTGCGAGACAGGATTGTCAACATTACAAAACTTAGGGGCATATTTACCAAGACGACGTTAAAATTGTCGCCACTTTAATGGCAGCAAACAACAACAAAAACAACGAAAATGGACTTCAAAATCCTTTGTTATCTTACCGGAAGATTTTATCAACATTTTTGTCTGCTATGCAAAAGTGAGAGCCACCCCGTGGCTATAAATTAAATGGTTGGGGTGGGGCTCCAAGGCCCCCCCCCAGCAAAATTAGAGGTGGGGGCCCTAACAACCCCCCCAAGCTGTGGGTACCACCACCCCGGGGCTTTCTTTATTGTGGAAACAAGGCTGCGTGGCCCCCCACCTGGAGCCCTCGAGAGCACTGGGGACCGCAACCCCCCAGGTCCAGCTCCTGCAGTGTCCCGAAGTGCCCACCCCGGGACACTGCTGTTTGAATATAAGAGGGCGGGAGTCTCACGTCTCCCGCCCTCCCATAACAAACTTGATTTGAATTTAAAAGAAAGAGCAGGGGGAATGGCAGTCACCGGGGCTAGGGGACTGCCACCCCCCCTGCATACATTTTATAAAAGAGCCCGTTGGGAAACACCTGCCGGGTTTTTAAAATAAATAAATAATTTTGAGCCCTGGGGGTCCCCTAAACAGATCTAGAGGATCAGGATATTTCCACCCTGCACCCTTTTTACGTTTTGCACACTTGTTCCACTAATTTCTTCAGCCTCGCTTCTACCGAGGCACAAAATGGCTGCCAACAGTTCCTGGTTTCGAATGTTGACAACCTCTTGACAGCCAATTAGTCCGCCGATCCACCGCGCCCATAGATATATATATATATATATATGCTTTTAACTGCCCTTTTCTCAGGAGTAACTGAACAGATTGACACCATTTAGGAAAAAAGCACGAGTCTGAACTGAAGACTACATCTCTGCCAAATTTGGCGTAATTCCGTTCAGCAGTTCAGGCTGTAGCTGTGGCTAAAGGTCCTATTTGAAATTGCATGGGGAAAACAAGTTTCAGCCCCCGCTTGACGAAAACCCCCCAAACTTTCAGGAAAGAAGCGGAACGGAGCTGGCCATCAGTTTTGAAAATTTCGCAAAGATTCATTCAACAGAGGCAAAGTTATTCCAGATGTTGCGAATTTCCAATTAAAAATAGGTCCTAACTATAACTAACTACTGGCGACCGCCAGCAGGTTGTATATATATATATATATATATATATATATATATATATATATATATATATATATATAGTCACTGAAAAAACCATAGGTTTCACACCAGTTATAGTTAGGAATTAGCATTTAAAAAACCTATTAAATTCACTGAAAAAAAAACATAGGTTTCACACCAGTTATAGTTAGCTAGAAATTTTACTGACATAAAACCATTGAAATTCCCACGTTATAGTTAGTTGGACTCACTATAACTTGCGCGCCTGCAATGCACTGCTGATGACGTCACATATTACATCACTCATGACATGGTCAGTGACATCACTCATGACATCACTGATGACACCATCCTTGTTACAGAGTGACAGACCTCCTTTCAGTGTAATGTAACCCTTGAAACACATATTCAAAAATAGAAAATAAAATTTTCAAAAAAATGGAGATACCCATACCAGTTACAACAAACAATTCAGTAATACCACCATCTATATACACATCCACTCATTCACCAACAGTTCTATATAGTCACTCATACATATATTCACTCACCATATGTAGTGAAACACCTATACATCCTGTTACACACCGACAGTCATCCAAAAGTGAATTTAATAGGTTTTTTAAATGCTAATTCCTAACTATAACTGGTGTGAAACCTATGGTTTTTTTCAGTGAATTTGCAAGGTTTTTTAAATGCTAATTCCTAACTATAACTGGTGTGAAACCTATGGTTTTTTCAGTGAATTTCATAGGTTTTTTAAATGCTAATTCCTAACTTTATATTGGGCCTCATACCTATGTGTTTTTTATTGAATTTCTAAGGTTATTTATTAGCAAATGTCGATAGCTAAGAAAGGTATTTTTTTCTAAAAATGAATCCTATATTGTATATTAATATAATACTTTTTTTAAAAAGTTTATTCATTTTTTTTTTATGTTTCACCCTGGAGCGTTCCCGGTGCGCGTACCGGTGAGCGCACCGGTGAGCGCAGTAAATTGGCACGCCCCGGTGCGCGTACCGGGGCGCGTCCCAGGAGCGCACCAACAAAAAAAAAAGAAATAAAAATTAATGAAGGAGTGAGCATGAGCAAAGGGGACAGAGACAATGGTGTAAAGAGAAAGAGCAGCTAGAGGGAAGAACACAGAGGGACTGTATAATAGATAGTAAAACAGAGAAAAGGTATAAGTGGAAGTAACTGAGAAAAGGAAAATGAATAAGGGAGCGAAAGAAGAGAAGAAAGAGGAAGAAGACTAAAGCAGAGGTTCTGGGAGAATGTGAGTGGGGGATGAAAGTAAAAGGAAGGAAAGTAAAGGATGGGGAATGACGGGCAGTGACGGAACCAGAGAAAAGGAACAGCGGTGAGGGAGGGAAAGAAAAGAGCAGTGAGTGTAAGTAAAGAGGCGTGAAAGAGGGTGGATAAAAGTGAATAAGGTTAAGACATGGGGAGTGACAGAGAGAAAGAACAGAGAGAGTAAAGGAAGGAGTGACAGAAAGGCACTAAGTGAACCAGAAAAAAAAGGTAAGTGTGGGAGTGTGGGTGAGCAGGGCCACTGAAAGAGGTTGAATGTGGTAGGAAAGTAAGGAAAAGAGAAGTAAACATGGAGGATAAGAATAAGTGAGGGAAGCAGAGTAAGGAAACAGGAGTGAGGTAGGGTGAGAGAAAAGTAGTGAGGTTAAAACAAAGGGTGATGACAAACTTCATTTTTTAGTTACACTTACCATGTAATTAATGTAAACTTAATTGCATGTTTAAACTACACTTTGTATCTGTGAAAGACAAAAGAAAAAAAAGTTATAAATAGTAAAATATATATTTTAAAATAGAAGAAACAGGTCAAGAGGTAAAAAAAAAAAGTACTAAGAAATAAAGCAAGAGTGACGCAAGTTTTTGAATAACACAGAGGAGACGGTGTACATTAAATTTAAGACTCTGCATTGGTACCTACATGTAGGTACTTAAATAAAATTTTAAAAAAACAACAAAAAGAACACTTTTTTTAAAACAGCTACTTCTTTCTGTCATTCTTTTTCCCCATGGTACGCTCCCCGATGCGCTCACCGGTGTGCGTACCGGGCGCTCCCCCCGCGGGGCCCTTTTATGGCCCCCACATCAAACCTAGGGGGTCAGGGGGTCTACCCTGCCCCCTTATGTTCATTTCCCCCTTTGTTTTTGCCACCTCTTGTGTCTCGATCCTACCGAGACACAAGATGGCGGCCGCTCCGGACTGTTTCGAATGTTTACAGACACCCGAGAGCCAATCAGCTTTCCGTGCGCAAGTCGCGTAGCGTGCCTGGTGCGCTCCCCGGTGTGCGTACTGGGGCGCGCCTATCGATATATATATTTTTTTGAACCTAAATTACTCAAAATCCACTGGAGCACATATCTTGAGACATAGCAAAGGCACATCAGGCTACCAGTCCCTACAATTTTGCCAACTTTGGTGGAAATCCATTCAGGCGTTCGGGCTAAAAGTGAGTTCGACCGCCCTATGGAAATTAACATGGAGAAAACACGTTTTGGGACCCCCCTTTTATCTCGGCCCCCGCTTGACGAATCCCCCCCACATTTTCAGGGAAGGAGCGGGCCACCTTCTTTGAGAAATTCGCAAAGATTCGTCCACCGGCGCCAAAGTTATTCCCAATAGAATGTTGCGGAATTCGTATGGAAAGTAGATCCTAACTATAACTACCTACTGGCGACCGCCGGTAGGTAATATATATATATGTATATTGTTGGAAGGCGGTGACCCCAGGGGTCAAGAGCACTCTCCTAACCGCCTGGGACCTCCTCTCCCACAATTACTGCCGAGTCTTATTGAGGGGGGAGTCCTCGCCGGGGAGGACTGATCGTACACACTGTCGACACACCACACTTATGAACGGACACCACACCGTGATTCTTTATCAAGAGATACTTTATCAAGATTAAAAGTAGGGAACAATACACAGCGATCGAGGGATCGCGAGAGTCTCGTAAAGAGGGATCGGGGAAGCGGGACAGTCTTAGGATGCCAGCTGGCACGCCACGCACCCTGCGCACAGTTCTCAATCCTTGAACTGGGGGGTACGGGGGCTGGCGATGGGTCTTGCTGTCCTACTCACTTCTGATTCCAGGTGATCGTGAGGGTAGCGTCGATGGTCCAGCCGGACCAGAGAGTCCGTCAAGCCGCGACGGGGTCAGCAGGGCTTGGTCAGGAGTACTCTGTCGTACTCGTAGGCAGTTGGAGCCGCGACAGCGTCAGCAGGGCTCCGGTGGTTCAAGTCTTGTGCTTCAAGAGGGAGCCGCGACAGCGTCAGCAGGGCTCCGGTGGTTCTGCGTCTCGAGAGAGAGCCGCTACAGCGTCAGCAGGGCTCCGATGGTTCAGGTCTTGAGTCTCCAGAGGGAGCCGCAACAGCGTCAGCAGGGCTCCGATGGTTCCGTTCCGTAGGTTCGAGGGTGAGCCGCGACGACGTCAGCAGGGCTCAGCGGGTCAGAGTCTGTTCTCCTCAAGGTCAGCCGCGATCAGATCAGCAGGGCTTTCTTGTCCAAGATACAACTGCCGACTGGAGGGAAGGCAGGCTGTCTTATAGTCCTGGAGCTCTTTGATGTCCGGACCCTCATAGGCAGGAGGCCGGAGGTCCGAGGGCCAGGCGCCTGATTGTCTGGGCGGTTGGTTCTTTGATGCTTTGGACCATGCGTCCAGGGAATCCCAGACGCCCATCAGGATCTGGAGCCAGCTCACTAGGAGGCCCAAGGTGCGATCGAAACCAGCCCTCAGGGATAGTTCCAAGGTGTGAGGGGAACCAGTTCCTCTGGAGGGGGCCGGAGGTGTGATGGAAGTCTTGGTTTCGGGTATTTGGTGAGTCGTTCACCCCCCGGGTGGAGCTGGGCGCGCCGGACGCCCAGGCTTAACTGTAGCCAGGAGAGGCCCGGAGCTGCCGAAAGGAAAGAAGGCGGCCGGCCAGCCGGGGTGGCCAAACATGGAGTCTGATGGTCACGTGCACGGGTGCAGGCACGCGGTCTGGAGATCGTTTCAGGTCCGAAGTAAGAGTGTCCTGTACAGGTCTGGGTGGACGGGAATCAGTTCTACCCATAGTTCTGGAGCGGTGGAGATCCGCGAGGACCATGCCACGAGGCCGGGTCCAACATGCGTCCCCTCCAGCTGAAGGACGAGGAGAACTACCCATCCTCTTGAGGGTCCTCTTCGCTGAGGCCTAAGAAGCAGGACAGGCCGTCAGCGTTGGCGTGGTTGGCACCAGGCCTGTGTTCTACAGTAAAATCCATCCCTTGGAGGGAGATGGACCAGCGTAGCAGTTTAGGGTTCTATCCTCTCATCTGCATGAGCCACCGGAGAGGACGGTGGTCGGTTTGGACCTGGAAGTGTGTCCCGAACAGGTAGGGCCTCAGTTTCTTCAAGGCCTAGACTACTGCGAAGGCCTCTCACTCGATGGTGCTCCATCGCTGCTCTCGGGGTAGTAGCCTCCGGCTGATAAAGGCTACCGGATGATCAAACCCCTGGTCGTCCACTTGGGAGAGCACGGCTCCGATGCCATGCTCGGAGGCGTCGGTCTGGACCACGAACTCTCGGGAGTAGTCAGGGGCCTGTAGTACTGGAGCGGTGCACATGGCCAGTTTCAATTCTTCGAAAGCCTTCTGACAGGCGGTGGTCCAGGTAACCCTCTTGGGGTTGGCCTTGGCTGTTAACTCTGTGAGGGGCCTACAATACTCCCGTACCCTTTGATGAATCTACGGTAGTACCCTGTGAGCCCTAGGAAAGCCCGCACCTTGGTCTGGGTCGTGGGGGTCTCCCAGGCAGTGATCGCGTCTATCTTGGGTTGGAGGGTAGCCACGAGGCCGCTACCGACCTGGTGTCCTAGGTAGACCACTGAGCTTTGTCCGATTTGGCACTTACTAGCCTTAATGGTGAGCCCGGCTCGACGCAGGGCGTCCAACACCTCCCAAAGGTGGTGCAGGTGCTCGGGCCAGTGAGTACTGAACACCGCAATGTCGTCTAGATAGGCCGCACTGAAACCTTCCAGCCCGGCCAGGACCTGGTTGACCAGTCGCTGGAAGGTGGTGGGGGCGTTTTTCATGCCGAAGGGCATGACTCGGAAGTGGAAATGGCCATCCGGAGTGGAGAAAGCAGACCTTTCGTGGGCCCTCTCCGTGAGGCCGATCTGCCAGTAGCCACTGGTGAGATCGAAGGTACTAAGGTACTGAGCCGACCCTAGGCGGTCAATCAGCTCGTCGGCTCGGGGGATGGGGTGTGCATCGGTTCGGGCAACTGCGTTGAGTCCGCGGTAGTCCACGCAGAACCTCAGCTCAGGAACGGTGCCGGGGCGGCTGCCTTCGGAACCAGGACCGCGGGACTAGCCCATGGGCTGTCGGAGGCTTCCACCACTCCTAGGTCCAACATTTTGTCGACCTCAGCCTTGATGCAGGCTCAGACTCGGTCTGGGACCCGGTAGGCTCTGTGCCGTACCGGCGGGCTGTCCCCGGTGTCCACGTCGTGGAGGCACCAGCTGGTGGCGCCGGGAGTGAGGGAGAAAAGGTCAGAGAATTGTCCCAGCAAGTGGCGACATTCTTCACGCTGCAAGGGGGTGAGGGAGGAGGAGAGACTCACTCCCTCTACGGAGCCATCTTGGTCCTTTGCACACAGGAGATCGGGTAGAGGGTCCGTCTCCTCTTCTTCTCCGTCGTCGGTGGCAAGGAGTAACCCCAACTCAGACCGCACAAAATGGAGTTTGAGCCGGTTTACGTGTAACACTTTCAGGGCGTTCCTGGCTGATTTCGTATCAACGAGGTAGGTGACCTGACTCTTGCGCTCTATCACCTTAAAGGGTCCGGTCCACTTGTCCTGCAAGGCACAAGGTTCCACTGGGGACATGACCCAAACCTTTTGGCCTGGTTGAAACTCGACCAGAGTGGCATTCTGGTCGTACCAGCGTTTCATCTCCTCTTGGCTGGCTTCCAGGTTGGCCTTGGCCAGTTCGCGAAACTTCTGCGTCTGGTTCCGGAGGGCCAGGACGTAGGAGAATACGTCGGGGGTGTGCTCGGGGGGGCTGTCTCCCAGCCTTCCTTGACCAGGCTGAGGGTGCCCCGGACGGGGTGTCCATAGAGCAGCTCAAAAGGGCTAAACCCCAAGGATTTCTGGGGTACCTCTCGGTAGGCGAACAGGAGACAGGGTAGGAGGACGTCCCACTTGCGTCGCAAGGGTTCCTCGAGACCCATGATCATCCCTTTCAGGGTGCGGTTGAACCGCTCAACCAGGCCGTTGCCCTGGGGATGGTAGGGGGTGGTGAACCGGTATGACACCCCACACTGTTGCCAGAGGGACTTCATATACTGGGATATAAAGTTCGTGCCTCGGTCGCTTACCACTTCTCGGGGGAATCCCACTCATGAGAATATCCCCATGAGGGCCCGGCCCATGACCGGGGCCGTCACGGTCCGGAGGGGGATGGCTTCGGGGTATCGGGTGGCGTGATCGACCAGAACCAGAATGAACCGGTGGCCTAAGGAGGTCCGGGGGTCCAGAGGTCCGACGATGTCGATCCCCACCCTCTCAAAGGGGGTACTGACAACTGGCAAGGGCTGGAGGGGAGCCTTGCTCTTGCCTCCGCTTTTGCCGCTAGCCTGACACGTGGGGCAGGGCTTGCAGTGGTGTTCCACATCAGCCCGCATGTGGGGCCAGTAGAAATGGGTCACTAGTCGTTGGTAGGTCTTATCTTGGCCCAGATGTCCTGCCAGGGGTACATCGTAGGCCAGGTTGAGGAGGAGTCCGTGGAAACGTAGGGGTACCACCAGCACACGGGCTGACCCTAGTTCTGCGGTCTTCTGTTCACTGTACAGTAGGCCGTTTTCCCAGTAAAGGTAATGGGAGCCGGACTGGTCTCCAGCGGCCTGGGCTGCGGCCTGTCGGCGTAGCCCCTCTAGGGCAGGGCAGGAGGTCTGCTCTTGGCAGAACTCATCTCGGGACAGTCCTCCCTCTTGGCGCCACTGGGCCAACTTGGGGAGATTTGCTAGAGTCGGGACTGTTTCGACAGCGGGTCCGAGGGGACCTTCGTCGGAGGCGTTCCTTTCGAGGGAGGGCTGGTCGAGGACCGTGGGGGGCTCGTCGCCCTTGGGGACATCAGGGGCTGAACTGGAGGACTCGGGCTCTTCGTTCTCGGGGTTGGACATTCTGGCGGTCATGGCTCGTGTGCTCACACAGGCCCACTGGGGCAGTCCTAGCATTGCTAAATGGGTCCTTCTCTCTACCTCTTTCCACTGGGAACTCTCTAAGTCATTCCCCAGGAGGCAGTCTACAGGCATGTCCGTGCGGACTGCGACCCGCAGATCGCCCAAGACCCCCTCCCACTCAAACGGGACCTGGGCTATCCTGCAGGTGCGGACGGAATTATCGGCTGCTATCACTCGACAGGAGGTGTGGGGGATGATCATGGACTCAGGAACTAGCGTGTACCTAACAGACGTGATGCTGGCTCCTGTGTCCCAAAGGGCTCCTATGCTGCGCCCGTTAACCTTTACTGTCTGGTGGTATTTTTTGGTGTTGTCGGGCAGATAATCTCCGGGGACCATCTCACTATTCCCCAGGGAGGCTAGGACCATGGCTGCGGGTTCCCACTCCCCCTGTTCTTCTACTATTTCTTCCTCTTCTAAGGCTACTGAGGATATCTGTCTAGTGGTGGGCCCAGTGGGAGTGGATTTCGGGGTCAGAGGACATCGGGGGTCACCGGCATAATGCCCGGGTTGCTGACACTTGAAGCACGTGGAGTTGGGGCGGAGCCTCGGGGTCCTGCACTTGGGACGGCTCTCGTCGCGGGAGGAGAGCGTGGGGTCTGGTTTCTGGGAGGACTGCCCTGGGGCCCTGACTGGGAACCTGGTTGCTTGCCCCGACCTCCCCCACCCCGCTGGCGTGAAGATCCTTGGTCGTTCCGCTGAGTGTCTCCCCCGGGCCCCTTCTGGACTCGGGTGGCCACCCATCGATCGGCTTCCACAGCCAGTTTCCGTGGGTTGGCGAGCTTGCTATCTAGGAGATGCTGTCTGAGTTCCACAAAGCAATTGGCGGACAGGTGCTCGTAAGCCACTAAGTCGACTAGGCCTTTGAAGGTAGTCACATTGCTGCCCTTGATCCACCCGTCTAGGGCCCGGGTGTAGTAGTTCACATAGTCTACCCAGGTGGTGCCAGGAATCTTTTTGCACTCCCTAAACCGCTGGCGGTACATTTCCGGTGTGAGGCTGGAGCGGAATAGGAGGGCGTCTTTCATGTGGGGGTAGGCGTTCATGTGTGCCGTCGGTAGGTCCAGCAGGGTGTCTCTCCCCTCGCTGAGAGAGGGGCTCCACAGGCCGGCCCTCCAATCCTTCTCGGGGACCCGGTGAGCGGACATGGCCACCTCGTGGGCTTTGAACCACTGCTGGATGTCGTCCCCTTTGTAAAATTCCTTCACAACGTCATTGGGGATATGTACCTTCGTTTCTTTGGGGACCACCTGCTCCCCAAGGCCCGGTGATCCGGTTGGTCTTTTCTTGCTTTTAATTCGAGCTCTTTGAGGCTGCGCTCGTGCTCGAGCTGAAGTTTCACTCCTTCATGCTCCCTCTGGAGCTTCTTCTCCTCTAGTTCTCCTTGGATCCGTAACTGCTCCACTGCCAACTTTTTTTCTGCGAGTTTGAGTTCGCCCTCCAATTTGAGGCGTGCTAGTTCGAGCTCATGGCTTCGGTCACGTTCTCGATCGGCCATCTCCTCCGATGATCGCTCTCTCCCGGGTGCTGGGCTCCGGGACGGTTGCTGGACTCTCTCACCGGTCGGTGTACCGGGTTCGGTCTGTGGTCTCCCTCCCTCGTCTTCGATCGGGGGAAGAGGTGCTCCGGACTCGACCCAAGCGGTTAGTGCTTTCTGGAAATCATCCTTGGTGCTTAGTCCGGTACTCGGGATACTCAGTTCTTTGCAGAACTGTTTCAGCTCTCTATGGGTGTAGTCTTCCAGGAGGTCCTTGTCGAAGGTTGTCTTTACACCAGATTCTGTAGTCGTCATTGTTGCTCTTCTTTTCTGGTGCGTTTGCTGCGTGTGGGTTCAGGTAGTGTGTCAGTGGTATGATCTTTTTAGACGTAGGTTCGTATCGCGTCGCTGCCACCAATGTTGGAAGGCGGTGACCCCAGGGGTCAAGAGAACTCTCCTAACCGCCTGGGACCTCCTCTCCCACAATTACTGCCGAGTCTTATTGAGGGGGGAGTCCTCGCCGGGGAGGACTGATCATACACACTGTTGACACACCACACTTATGAACGGACACCACACCGTGATTCTTTATCAAGAGATACCTTATCAAGATTAAAAGTAGGGAACAATACACAGCGATCGAGGGATCGCGAGAGTCTCGTAAAGAGGCATCGGGGAAGCGGGACAGTCTTAGGATGCCAGCTGGCACGCCACGCACCCTGCGCACAGTTCTCAATCCTCGAACTGGGGGGTACGGGGGCTGGCGATCGGTCTTGCTGTCCTACTCACTTCTGATTCCAGGTGATCGTGAGGGTAGCGTCGATGGTCCAGCCGGACCAGAGAGTTTGTCAAGCCGCGACGGGGTCAGCAGGGCTTGGTCAGGAGTACTCTGTCGTACTCGTAGGCAGTTGGAGCCGCGACAGCGTCAGCAGGGCTCCGGTGGTTCAAGTCTTGTGCTTCAAGAGGGAGCCGCGACAGCGTCAGCAGGGCTCCGGTGGTTCTGGTCCTGTGTCTCTCGAGAGAGCTGCGACAGCGTCAGCAGGGCTCCGATGGTTCAGGTCTTGAGTCTCGAGAAGGAGCCGCGACAGCGTCAGCAGGGCTCCGATGGTTCCGTTCCGTAGGTTCGAGGGTGAGCCTCGACGACGTCAGCAGGGCTCAGCGGGTCAGAGTCTGTTCTCCTCAAGGTCAGCCACGATCAGATCAGAGGGGCTTTCTTGTCCAAGATACAACTGCCGACTGGAGGGAAGGCAGGCTGTCTTATAGTCCTGGAGCTCTTTGATGTCCGGACCCTCATAGGCAGGAGGCCGGAGGTCCGAGGGCCAGGCACCTGATTGTCTGGGCGGTTGGTTCTTTGATGCTTTGGACCATGCGTCCAGGGAATCCCAGACGCCCATCAGGACCTGGAGCCAGCTCACTAGGAGGCCCAAGGTGCGATCGAAACCAGCCCTCAGGGATAGTTCCGAGGTGTGAGGGGAACCAGTTCCTCGGGAGGGGGCCGGAGGTGTGATGGAAGTCTTGGTTTCGGGTACTTGGTGAGTCGTTCACCCCCCCGGGTGGAGCTGGGCGCGCCGGACGCCCAGGCTTAGCTGTAGCCAGGAGAGGCCCGGAGCTGCCGAAAGGAAAGAAGGCGGCCGGCCAGCCGGGGTGGCCAAACATGGAGTCTGATAGTCACGTGCACGGGTGCAGGCACACGGTCTGGAGATCGTTTCAGGTCCGAAGTAAGAGTGTCCTGTACAGGTCTGGGTGGACGGGAATCAGTTTTACCCATAGTTCTGGAGCGGTGGAGATCCGCGAGGACCACGCCACGAGGCCGGGTCCAACATATATATATATATATATATATATATACAAAGAAGAAGCAGAGAACTTTGGTAGTTCTCAAGTTTAGGTGGAAACAGCTCCAGTACAGAGCAATCTCAACACCAGCAACACTCTAAATTTACTCACCTCAAATGTCTTTAAGCATAGTATTAGCACTGTGCCATCCATGCCAAGATAGAAAGTGACAAAGTCTTTTGACATTCCTACAGCTAAGTCTTTAAGCATAGGATTAGCACAGTGTCATCCATGCCGAGCTGTAAAATGGACAAAGCCTTTTGCCACTCCAGGCACAGTATTACAGCTTTTTAGTGGTAAAATTCCATCGAAGCAAACCTGAAATAAATAAAAGCAAACCCTGACACATGTTTTGCTCTCATTAAAGCACTTCTGAGAGGTATAGCTTTGTCCAGGCGAAGGAAGCACCCAGTATAAGTCAAAACAATACCCTTTCAGGCATTAGATAGAAAGCAGCTCCAGTATAGAGCACACTCAACACCAGCAACACTCTAAATCTGCTCACCTCAAATGTCTGCTTTTCTATCAAACATTTTAAGTGCAGAATTAGCACAGTGCCATCCATGCTGAGATAGAAAGGGAAATAGTTTTTCGCCATTTCTACTAAGCCGGGGCAGTGAACTTCGCTCCCGCACTCACCGTTATGCGGAGTTCGTGGAGTTCCGTAATACTCAGCTTTGAGCAGCAGTGCTGAGTTTTTTTCCTCGCTCGCGTTCACCAACGCCAAGTTGGCGAACGCGAGCAAGGAAAATCAACCTCCCAGCGAGATTTTTCCTCATTCGTAATCGTCAACATTAAGTTGGGGAGCATGAGCGTGGAAAATAAACATCTCGGCGAGTTTTCTCAATGCGGGGTTGTCAGGTTTCTCATTGCGAGTGTTCGCATATGCTTGCGACCGCTTGCGATGAGAAACTGCTTGTTCCCATTGAGAAAGCTGCAGCTCGAGTAAAAATCCACTGGAGCAGCAGAAAAGAGAAAGGAAGGACCCGCTTGCACTGTGCAAGGTGCCGTTCACAATGATTGCACAGTTCGGACAAGCATCCACACTGTGAAATCACAGCGAACGGCATTTTCTATGGAACTCACCCACTTGTGGAACTCCACGTAGTGCGACGGAGATTTGTTTGCACTTCGCGTAGCTCCGCTTAGTGCAACTCCCCGAACTCCACCCAGGGTTAATTTCTACTGCAAACTCTTTAAGCATAGGATTAGCACAGTGCTATCGATGCCGAGCTGTAAAATGGCAAAAGCCTTTTTCCACTCCACCGCCTGTGTATGCACAAGGCCTGCAGTTCTGGCTCCAACCTTCCACTCAACACCACAGTTGAGATCGAGAGCAGTTATGTATTCATGGAAGGCAGCTTAAATGGTATCCAGGTGCTTCTAGGCAATATCTACGCTCCCAATTTGGACCAATCCAGCTTTTGAACCTACCTTTTCGGGGTCCTGGCCGATGGGCAGATTTCCCATGGGTAGTAGGTAGGGATTCAAACAATGTCCTTGACGTCCATCTAGAGAAGTCACACCCGCCTCTCCCCCAACCATGTGTGCATCTCCACTCCACACATTTTGCCTGTTGGGTCCGACACTGGGCACTATCAGATGCCTGGAGAGCAAACAACCCACATCTTAAGCAATACTCCTAATATTCTGCTCACCACAATTTATACGTCCGCCTTGATAGTTTCCTGTGCTCTGCATCCATCTTACCACAGCTAAAACACTCAGATTACCTTGGTCATGTTGACTCTGATCATGCAGCACATATAATCGACATAGACTGGAGCGCATTTTCCTCGCGAATCCCTACCTGGCATCTACTGTGAGACATTCAAGATGACGCAAACTTCCACAACTCCCAACTTACGCACATAGGCTGCTATGTTTCTGAAAACCATGCAACAGCCACTACACGTACTATCAATTGGAATTCCTTAATCCTTAGGGTGGTCTTCTCCACAATGTTTTGCCTTCTGACTTCTACGTTTTGCTGTATCTTTTTGTTGGCCTTAGTACTCTGAGCACTTCACTACTGCTAACCAGTGCTAAAGTGCATGTGCTTCTCCCCTAAACATGATGACATTGGTGTATACCTGATTGGCATAATTAGCTTACCTATAAGCCCCTTGTAATGTGGTATACCATAAACACTCAGGTCCTGTAATATACATGTTACTAGTGGGCCTGCAGCACTGGTGTGCTGCCCCCACAAGTAGCCTATAAAACCTTTGTCAGACCTGCCATTGCAAGGCCTGTGTGTGCAGTTTTACTGCCTCTTTGATTTGGCATTTAAAACCACTTGCCAAGACTTAAAATCCCCTTTTATTGCATACATATCACTGCTAGGGTCGGTCCTATTCCTCTCGGAGGCTACCATTGGAAATTCCTTAAGCTGTAATTCCTGATTAGAAAGGAGAAGCTAAATCATGTTTCATATCTTTGGAAAGGTAATAATAAACATTCCTTAGTGTTATAGTAGGATTTGACATTACTGGTTTAGAAAGTGGACATTTCTCTTCACTTAACTTTGCTGCATATGCCTGCCACCTGTCTCCAAAACACGTCTGGACTGGGTGACAGCTACACTTTGTGCATTCCCTCTAGACAGCCACAAACATAGAAAGTATTGGTGTGACAGAGAACCCATATGCATTCATCTGCCATCTGATAGCCTTCCTGGGCAGGAAGGGGGGTGAGGAAGCTCACAGTATTCGCTGTATAGGCTGTATCCTGTCCCACACAAAGGACTGATTATCCCCCCCCCAGATAGCCTGGAAGACAAGGCTGGCATGAAAGGGGACCTGTACACTTCAAGGAGCTACACTTTGTGCATTCCCTCTAGACAGCCACAAACATAGAATGTATTGGTGTGACAGAGAACCCATATGCATTCATCTGCCATCTGATAGCCTTCCTGGGCAGGAAGGGGGGTGAAGAAGCTCACAGTAATCGCTGTATAGGCTGTATTCTGTCCCACACAAAGGACTGATTATCCCCCCCCCCCCAGATAGCCTGGAAGACAAGGCTGGAATGAAAGGGGACCTGTACACTTCAAGGAGCTGCTTTGAAGTCACCCCCACTTCAAAGCACATTTGGATATAAGTACTGGGGCTCTGACCCTACCAAATCAGTATACTACTGGACCTTGGAAGAAATTTACTGGAGAACAAAATGCTGTGCTGTAAGGATTGCCACTCTGCCTTGAATTGGCTGTTCTGAGGAACTATGCCTCTGCTCTTTCAGCTGCCCTGTTGCCTGTTGATCTTTTCCCCACCAGGACAAGGACTGGACTGTCACTTGATCCCAGATTGAATCCAAGGGCTTGCTGTCTTGCCTCCTGTTTTCTAAAGTCTCAGGGATACAATAGAATTCCTACAATTCTGCTGGTCCTGCTGTACTGTGCCATCTGTGAGTCCTACCCTTGCCTGAGGTGCCCCTCCAAACCTGGGCCTCAGCCGTAGGTTCTGCAGCTGTTTGCTACAAACCCAACGCATGATCACCTTTGGGCCAATCGGCACTGATGCGTCCCCCAACGCAGAGGCCCATTGACAACACTCTGCGCGGCTTGACAGCGATGCATTACCTCTATCTCAACGACACTCGGCGACGCAGTGAGCTGACTGCATGGAAAAAGATTGATGCATCATGCCCTCAGCATTGACGCTTTGCCCCTGTCAAGGTTCTTTTTCAGTGGGACCTCTGTGAGTCTGCCGGCCTGCCCTGCATCGAAGTTGTTATGGGAAACAGGGTTATACCCACTAGAGTCAAAGGGACCTGGGTAGTTATCAGTACAAAAGGAAGGGGTCCCAGACAAGAAACAAATGATTCAAACTTATATCTTAATGTACAATCAATTCAAAGAGCAAAGCTATTGAATGCAAAAGAGTTTAATTCAGATTTGCATGTATTTCCTTTCATTGGTTAGAACTCATAATAAATTTTTTATACATGACGAATTCAAATAAATGTACGTGCCCACATTCACAACGGGGAAGGGGTGAAGTGAAGGAAGTGTCAAGGTTAGGGTAGGGTAAAGGGATAGTCTGATTCATTCAGTGGCAAGTATTATTCTCAATTTAAAGACTGAGTACATGTGGTCCCTTTAGCCAAAGGCCACGACATAAGGCTCATAAAGAGTCCAAAATACAACTGATGAACAAAGCCAAACTCCGCTTCAGCCGTTAAAGTCTTGCTTGGGGTAGGAGTTGGTCGTGGTTGTGTAGTCTACGTTTCGACCCAGATTATAAGTAGGAGAGTGGTCCTTACAGAGCGGGTCTTCTTCAGGACAAAGAAGTTGTGGGTGGGCAACCTCCTAGCGCGAAGGGCGAGAGGGGCAGGGTCAACAGAAGCTGGAATCTCCTGGGCCAGATTATAGGTTTGTAACTCTAAACTCTGAAGGTTCTCAAGGCGTCTTGCCGGTAGAATAAATTGTTCTTTGCGGTTGTTGATTAGGTCACCACTATTATTCAATTCAATAGCAGACAGGGTGGATCCTATGCATACAGCACACTTTCAAGTGCTTCGGTAAATCGTAATATCAAGTTCAAATTAATACAAATGAATTGTGCCTCTGATAAACGAAGGGTTTTGAGGGCATCTAACCAGTAGGATTTCTTTTGTTTTATTCCTTACATTTTGTGCCTCCAAAGTTTAAATTATCTGGAGGAAGAATGGATCCTATGTAGTCGGCACAGCCCCCTTTGACGTGTTACGAACATGCCGGAATCTATCCCGTAAGTTGAAGTGCTCCACGCTCTACCACAAACGCGTTGCCTCGAAGTTGGCCTGAACTTACCCCGGTCCCTCGTGGCTTCAAGTAACCTTTTAGCGCCATTGACTCCTAAGCATTGTTTTTGAATTTATTCTTTTAAAATTCATATCTTCTACTGATTAGAGTTTTGTTGTTTTGGTATTGTTTTACTCTAATAAGTATTCTCTATTTTTCTAAACCTGTATGGCATTTTTTTGGTATTTTTATTGCTTTATTCTGTGTGTTGCACAAATGCTTTACACATTGCCTTCTATGTTAAGAATGCTTGCTCTGTGTCATGCTAACAGGGTGAGCACAGGGTAATTTAAAGTGTGTATCTAGCTTAAACTGACTAGAATTTTGGTCACTACCTAGACAAGGTGCAAATGTCTGTCAACTAGAGACCCAATTTCTAACAGTGGTCACCATGGGGGTCACATTCAAGAAATAGTAGGAGTGCATCGAACGATAGACAGGGACCTTGTCGACTGAGGCAACCCTGACAGACTTCGAGTGGCAGGTCCCTTACAATGCCGCGAAGCGCATAGCTCTTTTGACAGCCAAGGCCGCCATGCAACCCTACTAGAGTTTGCACTGCGAAAACTGTGCAGCCTATGCTGTTTGCATACACTTAATGGGGGAAGCTGAGCTCAAGTGGTTTTAGGAACTGGTGCACAAGGATGTTCCACCCTTGTGATGGCTTGTCGTGAGACCACATCAGCACCCAATGTCTGGTCTCCTGACCTCACCCCCTGTCCCCAGATGCGGCACTGCACCAGGTCCTCATAACCCTTTGACACACCTGACAAGAAGGGAGCGCACCCAGTGGATCGATGATGTACCGCCAATGACACCGACCCGTATTGCCATCTGCCAGTCTTTGTCCCCTCTGTAGTTATGATTATAACTCATTGTGTTTAGACTTAGTGAGTGGGGGGCAGACCTCGCTGATTTTGAACCCCCTAAGCTCCTTCGTGAATTTGCTGTTTAGTTATGTCCCTTCCGATCAGCTTTCGTTTTTAGAGGTAAACTTCCTTTGTAATATTTGTTTTACTTGAGAATGTATAACCTTGGTAAGATGTACCAGAAAACTAGGGGTGGGCAAAAAAATCTGCTCCACCCACGGACTTCGCAGCGTTTTGCCCACTCTGTGCTTCACTCGGAGCGCAGAGTTCCAAAGAAAACTCTGCCAACCACCATATTGTGTAGTTTTTCCTTGCGCATGGCTCGCCTGCGTTAAGTTGGGAAGCATGAGTGAGAATTTGTGTCCATCTAGTAGTGGGATTTTCTGGTGCTAGAACGCCTCCCAGAGAGATTTCTCAATATGGGTAGTCGGGACAGGTAGCTACCATTTGGGTTGAGAAAGATGCTGCTTAAATAGAAAATCAGCTCGAGTGGCAGAAAGAAACAGTGCCCTCTGGCGCTCTGCGTGGTGCTATTCATGCTGATTTTACAGTATGGAACAAACTCCTCAAGCTTAAAGTCAACATGAGCAGTGCAACGTGCCCAATTCTGACCCCTTGCGAAACTCCATGGAATCTTGAAAAGTTTTTATGTAACTGCGGAATTCTGCAGATTGAAACTCTGCGAGTTCCTCCTACCCCTACAAAACCTCAATAAAAAGTGTTTTAACCCCTTCCCAGCGCGACGGGGAGGGGGCCGCGTGCAGCGCCGTGGCAATTGTGCTGAGCTTGTCACCAATTCCTAAAACCACTTGAGCTCAGCTTCCCCCATTAAGTGTATGCACTCAATAGAATGCCCTGAACAGGTGGGGAATTATACCTGCATGGGCATTCCGCGGCGGTTATGACAAGCTCAGCTCGTCATCCGCACAGCTCCACTGTGCCTTATGATGAGCTGAGCTCGTCATGAGCGTCCAACAAGTTAAAAAATCACTGAAGTAGCCCCATAAAACATGTTGCAGGCCTTTCAAAGCACACTGAATGTAGTTTTAAACTACCATGTTGATTTGGCATTAAAACCTTCTTGCCAGGCCTTATACTACCTTTTATTAGATGTAAGTAATACCTAAAGTAGGCCCTAGGTAGCCCTAGATAGCCCATTGGCAGGGAGCTACGTAATTAAAAGGTTTGGCATGTAATTTTACATTTTACATGCCATGGTAGTGAAAAACTCCTAAATTCATTTTTCCCTACTGTGAGACCTACCCCTCTCATAGAATAATATTGGCGATTCCTTATGAAATTTAATATGTTTTAATCTTCAATTTAGAGCAGGCAGCTATATCATGTCAATTTGGAATTGTAATTAACACCCCTATTTAATGGTAAAGTTGGGTTTTTGACTACAATTTAAAAGAATCCACTTTTAGAAAGTTGGCATTTTTCTGCCCTTTTGTGCCTACACCCTGTCTTTGATCACATGACTTTGTGAATTCCTCCCTGACAATCACACAATAGAGAGATTAAGTGTGCCTCAATGGGCCATTTGCTGGCAGGATGAGGGGGTGGAGCTGAGAACATCCCCACTTTCAACTGAGTAGGGAGTACACTGCCTTGACACACCAGACCTAACACCTCCACATTGTCACTGCAGCCAGCTTGGAGCCAGGGCAGGCGAGGCAGAAAATTTGATGCACTGCAAAGTAACTTTGTAGAAGCTTCTTCCACCTTCCAGAAGAATGGCACCAGGGTATAGAAATTGGATATTCAGACCCACTGTTCAGTTCATGTCTGGACCTGCGGAAGGACTTTCAGAGGACTTCCTGCAGCTGTGACCTGCTGTACACTCTGCAAAACTGCTGCTGCACATGGAGAGACTTCTGTCTGTAGCCTGCTTTGAACCCTCAGTAATCAGACCTGCTGTTGAGCCCTGCTTCTTTACCTGCTCCCAGGACTACCAGAGAGACTCCAAGGGCTAGTTTGCCGGCCTCCTGTTCAGAGCCACAGGGACACAAAAGGCTGACACCATCTTGAACCCGCACCTGGACACATCCTGAGTGAGACCTGAGCCCCCAAGTGGTGTCCCACCAGTTGTGGACCCTTTTTTGTGATGCTAAAGGTGCCTAGAGGGCCAAATCTCAAAACTGAGAAATTTTGGGCCAAAATCTGCTCTGAGAAGCAGGAGGAGATCGCCAGTCTGATTGACTTCTTGGCTTCACTAGCTATGTTCTTCTCCGAAGCAGAAAATCCTTTTCAGCTGTCCTTCTCTAAAGCAGTATCCGGCCTCGTGGAACTGTCTTCGGCTACAGCCCTCTGCCTACTCCACCTGGAGATTTTGGACATCTATTTTTGGACATCTATTTTAAAGACTAACAGGCACATGCATCAACCATTTTTGTGGGCGGAAACGGTGCGATTAACAAAAATCGACCGTATCCCCCCGCAAAAAGGGCATTTGCGATGCATCAAGGTTCAAGGCACTCGCAATTTGAGAATTCGCAATGAATTGTGATTTCTCAAATTGCGATTGCATTGAAGGAATCACAATTTGCGATTCTTTAAATGCAATTCAAGAACCACTTAGGAATAGCGATTTTACTACTAGGGGGCGCAAATTACCATCAATGTTGAACTTGATAGTAATTTGCATTTTTCAAAGTTGTAGCTAACACACACACACATACCCTTGGGGCATGTGTGTGTGTGTGTGCAACATGTGTGCAGAGAGAAATTTCAGTGGGGCAACAGGGTGCCCTTTTGACATTCTTGAAATTGCATGCGCAATTTGCGAGTACCTATTGGTACTCTCAAATTGCACATGCAATCCCCCATTCATTCCTACGGGAATTAATGGGAAGGCATTCCTTAATTGCGACTTGCAATTTGTGACTCGCGCTTAAGGAATGTTTGGGAATCACTAATTTTATAGAGATTCCTACATGCATTGGTTTTTGCAATTTCTTAATTGCGATTCCTTAATAATCGAAATCAAGGAATTGCAAAATCCTACATTGATGCATTGACCCGTAAAGGCCCAATTTAGATCTTGGTAGAATAAAGGCCTGGTGTCGTTTTTCCATCAAATATCCTGTTCTCCTACTAAGCGGTCCACCCGCTCTATTTAGATGCTAGCGGGTCAATTGACATAAGGAGTGGCATCTTCTCCACCAAATTTCTTTACATTTGTCAACAGCACCATAGGCAAAAGGGGTTGTTGGAGGGAGGTCAGCCAATTTCTCCACTAGGCCATTCACAATATGCCTTCCACCCGACGTGACAGTGACGGGTAAACCTCCACACCTGAGTTGGTGGTTTGGAATGGATATAAGTTTAAACCTTACCTTCTTTCTGTTTCACACTTCTTTTACCATAACAGAGACGATCCTCAAAGTCCTGCCTTTGCTGCAGCTACTTAACTATGAACCAAATCAACACCATCATCATAGGAGTCAAAGGTAAGTTTCTATTAAAACTTGTCATCTTTTGACTTGTCTGTTTGAATTTGATATGCACTTGTGCATGTTGAAATTTCTCTAGCAAGCAATAGCATACCAATGTGTAATGCACATGTTTAATTTTATTGTATTGTGTAAAATTTGGTTTAAGTTGCCTTCATAATAATCAACACCAATTCAAAAGCCAAAAACTGAGCATACCGGTGAGTAAACTTAATTTTCCTAAATTATTAAATCATAAACATATGCATTACAAATTATTGGGATAATTGAAATGTAATAGAATGTAGAAATAGCACTTTAGAAGGTAAAATGTTTGTTTTAAAATAACTGTAACTGCAATGTCAGTTCCAAACTTTAATCAATTAATATATTTAGAAATTGAACACTTCCCCTTGTCTAGTGCATTTTCTGTATTTAATTAAATGTTGTTTGTGCCATTGTTATTTTAAGGTGCAATAAATATATGTTTACTTTCATCACTTTACAAGTACAAATAAACATATCTGTGTACACACTTAAAATACAAATATAACAAATCCATTTGTTGGTGTAAGTGTCCATCATCATGATGAATGCTCACACCAAATTTTAAATGTCCATCACATGCATTTATTACTAGTGAATGGACTTTACAAATTAGACAATTAAAAAATTGTTGTATTTTCTGTCATAATTTTAAGCTAAAATATGTAAATATGTAAATCACATTTTAATCAGTAACAGTTCGAGGAGTCAAAGAATAGTAAATGAAAAATAATCTCATGACAAACTTGATGAAAAAATATTTTATTTTTAGAAATTAGATACGTCTCTCAAATCAAGATAAATGTATTTTCAAACATAAAAAAGTATACATCTCACAAAGACAGAATGTTGTTTGAAACTTGTCTCTTAAACAGACTGCCAAAGGGGGGCTTCCTCAAGAAGAGGCATCTAGTGGGGACAGAGAAGGCACCTCAAGGATCTTGCTTGTGCGGGGTTGATTTGGGTTTGACGGGGTAATGGCCAGGTAAGACATGAATTCAGGAGGATGGTTATGGGCAGGAGGGATTGGAGAGGACTGTGTTTGGGAGCTAGAGAGAGCTGTAGAAAGTGATGTGCGTTTGTCTGTTGGGTTCGCAGTTTCATGTGGGTCTGGTGTATGTTGTGTATGTCTGTGTGTTTGTTTCCTGGAAGGTGTGTTTTCTTCTGGTGAGTGTGTGCTTTTGTGTTTGGTTGGTGTTGGTTTGCGTGTAGGTGTGCATTTGGATGAGTCTGCTGTTGAGGTGGTTTGTGTGGTTGTAGTGCCAGTGGGTGTATATTTTGCGGTTGCATGTGGGTTTAGTGTATGTTTGAAGGTGTGTGGTCACTCACTTGTTTTGCATTCAAGTGAGTATGTGCGTTTGTGTTTATTGGGTGTTGGTTTGCATGTAGGTGTGTGTTTGGAAGCGTTTGGAAGCGTCTGAGTGTATGTTTTGTATTTGCATGTGGGTCTGGTGTATGCTTAAATGTATATCATTTTTCAGGTGCTTTGTATTCAGGTGAGGGTGTTAGTTTGTGTTTGGTGGGTGTTGGTTTGCATGCAAGTGATTGTTTGGATGGGTCTGCTGTTGAGATGGTTGGTGTTGTGCTTGTGGGTGGGCTGGTTGTTTTGGGTGTGGTGGTGGGTGTGGGTGTGCTGATAGTTGCTATGGTGGTAGTTGTTGGTTTGCTGCTAGTTGTGGGTGTGTTGGTGGTTGTGGGTGTGTGGTGGTTGTGGGTATACTTGTGGTTGAGGTGCTTGTCTGTGTGGTGGTGTTAGTGGTGCTTGTGGGTGTGGTGGTGCTTGTGGTGATTGTGGGTGTGGTTTTTGTTGTGGTGCATGTGGGTGTTGTGGTGGTTGTGGTGCCTGTGGGTGTTGTATCAATTGTGTCTCTATGTTGTTTGTGTGTTTGCTTGTGTTTCTTTGCGTGTTTGTGTTTATGTGTGTGAGTGTGTGTGTGTGAGTGTGCTGCTTGTGTCTGTTGGAGTAGATGCATGCAAAGAAAGTAGTGTGCTTGGGATAGGGACCTGAGTTGGGGCAGAAGGTTGGGCTGGTTGGAAGGCTCTGGTCAGTGAGAAGGCTGGTGCTGCAAATGATCCCTACAGGCCAGACATAGAACTGTGAATGGCTTACAGGTATGCTACATTTTGTTGCATTTGTTAACTAAGGCCCTAGATGCCATTCAGCAGTGCAATGTGGCTTAAAGAGATGCTGCGTAAGAGGACAATAGCCTCCTCACTCAGCGCAGCAGGGGACACAGGCTGAAGTGCCTGTGTCAAAGGAGACCCCTGCCCTTTTGGGGGGGTAGGTTTGGCCAATGGGGGGAGAGCAAGAAGGAGGGTGGAGATGGGTCTATGGGGGGCAGACATGAATGCAGGTGGTACAGCTGGTACAGCTCCTGTAGGGTCTGCCACCACTAGAGTGGTTGCTTGTTGAGGCCTCTGAAGATATTGAAGAGCTGGTGGCCCCAATTCCTGCCCCCTCACCCTATGCGCTACTGTGTTGATAGGTGTCCGTGGTCTCACCACCTGAACCACAGTGGCTAGCTGCTTCTATGTCTTCATATCCAGTGTCCCCTTCACCTGTTCCTGAAGATGCTGAAAAGACATATACTGTAGTTTGATTGTGTTTGTCTAAATAGACCTGATCATGAAGTTCAAATTAGATTTTTGGATCTGTGTTACTCTGTCACCGATGTTTCCACACCCTGTTTTTTCAAAAAAGGTATGCCAGATAAATATTTTTTGCAGCATGAAACAGGCTTACATGTACATTTGTGAAGGAGGAGGATAACATTAAAATCTGTCAGTTTAAGATTAAATGGTCTTTTTGATTCAAAACATATTTGTAATATTTGTTTTTTAAATGAAGCTATTTAATCAGATGTTTCTTATCATTTTGGCTGTCATGCTCACTATTATTTGGCTATAATACTAACTTAACAAGTTGAAGTATAGAACATCCACTATATCATAAGTGCATTTTATACAGTGTCACTTGTAATAGGGCTACCGCAACACCCTTCACAATTGTGACAAAGCAGCGTGCCTGACACAATGATAACTTGTGGCCTGTTTAGTACAACTATCCCTAACAATCTCATGTATATTTGTTGTTTAGGCAGGCATGTGTCTGTTCAAAACAGTCCTTTGGTACTAAAAATCTTTTGGTACTAAAAAGAAATATAGTGGAATTATTTTTCACAAATTCATATACAAAACACATCATCATACACTTTAGGCAACACCTACACCTTCTAAGAACTCTCTGTGTGCGTTGGACATGTGTCAACCTTTAAGTTGATGCCATACTTTTTTGCTGTAAGAATAAAAAAAGTAATGAAAAAGTCCAAAAAGAACTTACCCCCTTGAAGCTGCTGTTGGGCTCTCAACTGCCAATCAAGCTCCGGATAGGCCACACCATGTATGTGGGCCACAATCTTCCTGTTTTGGAAGGAATGGGCAGCTGGACTTCAGCTGACTATTTGGTCCAGCATCGTAGGTCCTTCCATCTCTTCTGGATGCTGAACAGCTTGCAGACCTCCCAAGGCCTGCACCTTCTTGGCAATGGCTTTCCAGATTGCTTTCTTCTGATGGGTGTTGACCTGCTTGGATACAGAAAAACAAATTGATTTGGGTATTTTTGTTTGTTTGTATTAATGTAGCACAATTTTAAGAAATCAATCACATGTATCAACTGCATTTTTTAGATTTTTTTTCATACAATAATACAAAGTTGTAGTAACCCATTGAGTGCCCTTAGCTCTTGTCATCTCCTTATCTTACTGATCCTGGCTACTGACATCATCTAGGCCAGGGATCTACATTTTCTGTATTAAGAATTACTTCTGATCAGTGCAAAATATACTGAACTACTGAAGGTTAAACTATATATGCATTGTTACTGGACATCCCCAAGCCCATCTTCATTTACTTTAAGGCTAAAGTCCATAAAGCCTCGTACTTTGTTTTGAATAACATACTATGACTAAGGGCACTAGGAAAGGGCTGCCACGTGTGTCAGTGTGTCAGTGAGAGCAAAGTATTTGGCGGATGTATGAACTTGTGTTCATATTAATGGGACATATTTGTGCAGGTGACTGTGAGCCTGTGTCATATGTACTTGCAGAACAGGACATACCTTTCCCCATATATGGCATCATCACATGAATAACACCAACATACAACTTTTATTTTTTTCAATGGGGGTACTTAAAGTGCAGAAAAATAATCTAACAAAAAGATCATAACATGGATCATTTTTATGCATTTTATATTTCTCTCTTTTTACAAAATGGCTGCATTTTTCCATTATACTTCTGGCACAGTGTCTACTAGCCACTGAGAGTCAGGGGGCTGCTTTTTGTAAATGCGACACTTTAAATGGTAGAAAATTGTAATGAAGATTAAGTAAACTTACTCAATAAGGTAACTTTTAATTTTCAATTTCTCCCTTTCAAAAGCATTCAGAAACAAATGTGTTCACAGCTCAAAAATAGTGTTGATCAGGGCTTTTCTTTCAAAGTTAGATACCTCAGAGCTGCAGTTGTTCACCTATGTGACACATCTCAAGGCTAGGGCACGAATCTGACTATGCACTGCTCATTATCAGGCCCTGCTATCTCCAGCCTTATGACAATAATGTAAAATGAACATAGCTTTCACTCAACTTTTAAAGGGAAATATGAGCTTGTGTAATTTTCAAAACTAACTCAAGGCTGTGAGCTACTCTGAAGGTGTCTGGGAGCTACTGCTGGCTCACAATTCACTGGCTGGAGAAACCTGATATTGGCTGGGTGATTGTTGGGAAAATAGAAATAGCACATATCAGTTTTATTTGGTATTGAAATACTAATGTTGTGGTCCTCGGTAATAACAATGTACTGTTTTACTCTACAGCAAGATTATAGCTATTGTTGCCCAGCACTTAGCTCCCCCGAGCACCCCATGGCTCTATGAATGTATTGTTTTACTACATAGTAAGACCTCCACAAACAGACGTTCTGTATTTAGTATCTCTTTTTGTCGTAAGATAACCAGAACACTTATGACCTTTATTTGAATCCTGTAGATGTAACAACGGTTGTCTTTGCATTCTGCACTTCTTTCCACATGCCAAGCCTGCCTGGTACTTTGTTTTCTGCTGTTCAAATCTATTCTTTGGTCATATTTTATCTAAATTTTATTGTGTTTTAATAACGGTCTATTTTATGTTGCTACAAATGTCAAACATGAAATGCATGATTGTAAAGGTTCTAAATAACTGTAAAATAAACTCAACTCAACTGTAATTATTATTATAAGCATCTTTATTCGATTCACAGAATCATCAAAGAATTTAAAACAACACATTTCCATTTAAAAAGTATATAAAAAGCAAAATCCATCTTCATTTCAGTTGACAAGCAATATCTAAAGTGCAATTTTACAATTTTTAGCAGCATATACATTTGATTTGTTTAAGTGCATACAGGCACATGCATCAAGCGATTTAGGAATCGCAAACGGTGCGAATCGCAAAATTCGGCCGTTTGCGATTCCTAAATCACTATTTGGGATGCATCATCCTAAAAGTGAAGAAATCGCTATTTTAGCAATTTTTTAAAGTGCGATTGCTTTTAAGGAATCGCAATTTAGCGATTCCTTAAAAGCAATGCATGAAACTGAAAAAAATTGCGAATTCGCAATTAGAGAGAAAAAATTACCATGAGGTTGGACCTCATGGTAATTTAGCGAAATGTTAGAAATATGCAATTTTGTGCATATTTTTAACTTTCATGTTGTGCACACACATGCCCTTAGGGCATGTGTGTACACAACATATGTGCATTGTTTGATTTCAGGGGTGCAACAGGGTGTCCTTTGGACACCCCTGCACCCTTGAAATCGCAATCTCAATTTGCGATTAGCTAATTGCGAATCGCAAATTGAGATTGTCTTCCCATTCATTCCTATGGGCCTCTAGGCCCATAGGAATGAATGGGAAGGGATTCCTTAATTGCGATTCGCAAAATGCTAATCGCAATTAAGGAATTCTAAGGAATCGCAATTTATTTAGCGATTTCTTAATGCATAGGCATTTGCGATTCCTTAATTGCGATTCCTTAAAAATCGCAATTAAGGAATCGCAAATGCCGAGATTGATGCATGTACCTGATAGTGCCTAACATTACAATGTCTAAGGTGCAAATTGATAGTTTTAGCAGCATGTGCGAAACTTTGTGAAGCGCATAATACTACTCCAAGTCAAACGTAAATAATAATTTCAGAAACAATAACGACATTTTGATTATATAAAATGCAAATGCCACACACAAATATGAATTAATAATTAATTTAACAATCGACTTCAAGAATATTTCATTAGTATTATAAACAAATACTAAAATAAGAGCTGACAATCTTTATATAGAGTCATATATTAAAACTTCAAACCTAGCTTTAATCTAATAAAGTTTGCTGCCAATAAGAATCTACTCGTTCCAAAGACGATCAACTTAGAGGTGTCTGTCTTCAAAATGCGTAACATTTGAATGTATTTCCTGATGCACAAATTCCTACCAAAGGGTTTTATCAATTTTTTCCTTGGTATATCATATAAGGGACAAAAAAATAGTACATGGGCAAGTTCCTCTACTCTTCCTAGAGAGCAGAGGGTCCATATAATATCCTTATTCTCACCATCTTTTTACCCCCATCTAGATGTGAACGCCTTGACTTGCAGTGTACCGTATTTGAATTTTAGATACAGCACTTTAGCAAGTAAGGGCTCAATCTTATCTAGGAAGAGTTCAAAACAGGGGCTTATTTTAAAACTAAGAAACTGGGTTATGAGTGGGCCATGATTACAATTTAATGTGGCACTCTGCTCAATGTAATTCCAAAAGGTGGTTTTACATTCCTGCTTGGATTCGGGGGTGAGCAGTTGAGGGTGTTGCCAGAACCTGGTCAAGCCCAATTCCAAAAACCATCTATGAATATGGACCAACCATGGAAAGGTACCAGAAGTGTCAAGGGTGATCAATTCTCTTAAAGCCTGTCTATATGTTAACAATTCCTTTGTGGTCCATATTCTGATCCAGTACGAGAGGGTCATCCAAATAGCCTTATGATCGATCCGCCTAGTGCCCAAATCCAACATAAGGGGGATCACAGGTGTGTTCTGTGGTAGGGCAGTGAACCTCTCATAATTCTATTTTCCCCTATCATGAGTGGTAAGAGGGCCGCCCTCCCCCCCCATAACTCCGAGCCATATGGAGCGGCTGCTTGAACCCTAGATTTGTAAATTTGGAGTGCAGGAGTAATAGCTTTAGACGTGGTGGAGAAAAGCTTTTTTATAATCGGAGCTGCATTTTGCATAAGGATCGATTTGGATTTCCTAATCTGAGGATTCCATGATAATTTGGAGTCAACAGTTACCCCAAGATATACAAAATTTGGAACATGCTCCAAGGTTACTCCATTTAACTGCAGTTTGTTTTTAAAGCATTTATGGGGTCTGATAGTCATATATTTAGTTTTCAGTGGATTTATTTCCAGACCCTTTCGCCTGCAGTACACATCCAATGAGTTTTAGAGGGTTTGGCGACCCTTAGGTGTCTGAGATAACAGGATGGTGTCATCAGCAAAAGTTAACGCACATATATGTTCACCTCCCAATTTCGGGGAATCATGATTGGCATTTTTGAGGGTCTCTATCATATCATTGACGTACAAGAGGAAAAGGGTTGGCGCCAGGACACAGCCCTGGCGCACACCCCTTTTTACTGGTATCTCTTCCGTCAATTCGCCCCCTTTCCCACACCGCACTTTTGCATATGTGTTCTCATGGAGCCTAACTAGCTGGACTACAATGTTGCTCTGAACCCCTTGCTGAAGTAGATTCATCCATAGTTGGTCTCGATGAATGGAATCAAATGCAGCCTTTAAATCCATAATGGCTACAAATAGATTTCCACATCTTAAACGTTTGTATTTCCATGATATAATTATTAATCTAAAGACCTGATCTATGGTGCTGATTTCCTTTCTAAAACCAACTTGACATGGGGAGAACACATTGTTATCTATGATCCACTCATTTAGCCTGTCCAGGATCTGTTTTGCACAGACCTTTTGTAATATATCTAACAGGCTAATGGGTCTATATTTAGCGGGATCATCCCTACAGCCTTTCTTATAAATCAGGACGATCTCCGCTCCCTTCCATGAGTCATGGATGGGTTGGCCTCTAGCAATTTCATTGCAGAGGAGATTTATATAAGGGGCCCAAATATCAGTCTTGTGTTTAAATAAGTCACCAGGGATATTATCAGGTCCTGCTGCTTTAGAGGGTTTTATAGTCGCTATTGCTTTTAATGTATCTGCCATACTGAATTGGAGTGGTGTAGCTTGGTTAGATAATAAAACTGTGTCAATATTAACTAAAGAAACTTCGGTTGATTAGACAGGGAGAGCGTATAGGTGGGCAAAATGGTTATACCGGGACTAAGGATCCAAATTATAGAATTACATGAACAGGAACATTTGCCTTGGTGCCATTTGCAATAATCCTCCAGAACAAGAAATGGTCACACCTCTTGGTAGCTGTTCGCAGTTCTTCCCAGCTCTCATCTTCCCACTTTCTGCGTGCAACCTTCTGTTTTTTTTATTTGCGTCCCTCAGTTGCCTAATCAGTGACGTTTTTAGTTTCTAGGGCCTTGACTAGGTTTTTCTTAGCAAGAGCGCATTCCGCGTCAAACCATGGGTTCGACTGCCCTGGGATGATGTTATGTTTAATGTTCGTTGGCACTGATTTAGTTAAATGAGGCTTCATGCTCTCAATCAGCATTTGATGGATCTGAGTTATAGTCAGGCCACTAGATCGCTCCTCCCTAAAGTAAGATACTAGGTTAGCGAAGTTATTGTATACATGTGACAGGGGTTCGATCTTACCCGGGATAGATGGACATTTTATGGCTCTCCTATTGTTAGAATACTGAGGCTGTATCACCTTTATATCCGTCTATTCGGGACGGAGAATGCAGTAGAAAAACTTTCCCTATATGTTCTAAGCACAAGGGGAAGTGGTCACTTTCTGTTCTGCTGCTATCCACCTTAAAATCTTGGACAAGGTCCCAAGGACGGGTACTTATCATGATATAGTCTACGCGGGAAGATGATGCCCCTCTTAAGAAGGTATTTGAGGATTTGAGGTCTAAGGGGGTTCTGCCATTGCATGATCTAAATCCATATTCACTGGTAAAATAAAATATTTGTAAGGCTGAGGCAGAAAGTCTCAACATTTCCTTTGTCTCCAGTAAGGGGATGCCCATAGTAAGATCTTGTTCTTCAATAACCATATTTACTCCCTGCAATGGCTCGTGACAACCATTGAAGTCACCTCCAAGTATAATAAGCTCTTTAGGTTGTATTGTATCGAGAGCTTCCTCTAACTGGGTGATTATTACGGATTCCTTCGAGGATTTTCTCGATCTTATACATATATTGAATAAGTAGAACCTGTACTTGTTCGGAAATTTAAAACTAAGTCCCAAAATATCATCAGTGGCAGCAGGACTAATCACCACAGCATTGATATTTTTTTGTATCCATACTAATAGGCCTCCAGATGGTCTTCCTCTAACTGATTGCCGCGCCTCTACGCTGAATGTTCTGTAGCCAGCTTTAAATAAAGGTTCTCTTGCCCAGGTTTCTTGGAAGAGGCAGATGTCAAAGGAATCAATATAAATCTGCCAATCCGGTTCTTGCAGTTTCCTTGTAAGCCCAGCTATATTCCAAGATACCATCTTTATTTGGCATGGAATTAAATGTGATGTTAAAATGTCGGGATTGTCATAATTATTTATAGAATCTGTGACCAGTATCAATAAAATGCATAGACCCTGCTAGTGGCTAATTATCATTTGGTTTAATACCCTTGGGCATGTGACCTTCCCCTGGGGTATACATTATAGATGGTTCAACAGATTGTAAGACGCTATGTGCCTGACCCAGTAATTGTATTGAACCACCCACTACAGGATACAAGTTCCAAACTTGTGATAGCCAATCTATTGCTTCAAGGTCACTGTAGCACCTTAAGTTAATAGATTGATTAGGATCATTGTTTCCCTCAGTTCTAGTTTGCCTAATACTAATTCTTGATTGAAAAAGGGAATGAGATCTTAGGTTCATAACAATTAAATTCTCAACGATATCTTTTGAGCAAAAGGATACCCCTTATATCATCTAGATTACCAGGGCCCTGAGGGATCCTTTCCACATTTTTTATGTCAGATCTTATTATGGAAAGATATTGTCTTTCTTTCCTAATCCAGTGTATTACTTTATTTACAAGTGACTCCCTGTCTTCTCTACTATTTGGGGCTAACCTCGGTACATTGGTTAGGAATACATTATACAATGTTTGCTCATCTCCAGTTGAGGTGTAATGGATCTTTCTAACTCCAGAATTCCTCTCCTCAGCAATAAGACCCATGTCCGAACTTTTCACCCCCATACTGGACCAGCTAGATGTGAGCTTTCTAGATTTCTATTTACACACCTAGTTTGGTCCCCGAGGGGGAGCATATTTATTGGGCCAATTCTCTTAGAGGGCTCCAGGGGTTTAGTGTACATCCTTATCATAGGGTAAGTGCTTTGATTTATGGCATGATTTGTATTTTGACTTACAGTGGTTCTTTCTGATATTTTAGGTACCCACTTTCTTATATTAGGGGGTTCAGATTTCTTCCCTGTATTGATTTTGCCCTCTATATCAGTAGTTACTGTTCCCAGGTCTGATGGTAATCAATTTGTTAATGCCTCAATCATTTTCTTTATAGTTATGACCTCTTCTTGGACAATATTAGGCTTTTCATTGAGGTCTTGTACCAATTTATGAGTTAGATTGGTTTTGCTCTGCGAAGCTTCCTCTTTTGAACCCAGGCCAATTGGTCCAGTTTGAACTTCATTTACTGAACAAACTACCTGAGTTTACACCTCGCTATCCTCTAGGGGCAGATATCTATTTTAACACTCTAAGTTCACTATCTCATTGTAGGAAAGGCTATGTCGATCCCTACCTTAATTGCTGCAGTTGCTTATGGCGGGGGAGAGAGTCGTACCTGTAGCCGTCCAGATTTAGATGGAGACACACTTGGTAGTAAAGCTAGGTCTTTGTTAGAGGGTTGGCGCACAGTAATAGTTGGGAAATCTACCTTTACCATACCAGATTTTTTCTTCCTGTTATAATAGGAGGATATTTTGTTTTTCCCTTTAGTGGTGCTTTCTTTCTCGGTTGATAACATACTTTCAACCTCCTCAATTAACTCATCAATAGCAGCAAGGGTGCAATTATCAGATGCTGATTTAGCTGTATAATGTGTTTAAAACTACACCCCATCATAGTTCTAGGTAGTTAAAAAACTGAAACTTCCCTTTACTTCACTCAGGAACTATAAAGGACATTTTAGTCTGTGTTTAAAAAATAAAGAACATCCAGAATTACATATTCATTTCAAACTTGTACCTGTTCCTCTGGTAAACCATAGAGCAGGCTGTACAGGGACAGGACCTCTGTAGCCTGCAACTCATCCTTATATTCTATTACATTACATGTTACACCAACTATTATTCCAATGGGGATGACAGTCTGTTCTGGATTTATTTTTAGAAAGGGCAACTTAAGTAAAATAAAGTGCAAAGATGTTTGTTGATCAAAGTTTTAACACATGGAGTTCTCTGTTAATTTACATTGTTTATCTTTGATTGTACGTAGAAAAGGTGTACTCAAAATTACTATTTTGTTATGTGAAGATTTTGTAATGCAATCAACTAATTAATTTTGTTTTTAATGTATGTTAGGTTCCTTTACCATGTCATTTTCTGTTAGACATATCCAGGTTGTGACATTTGCATGTATATGCTGCTGTTGCAAAGTACAAAGGAAACATGGGTTGTTCCTATGAAAGAAACACACAGTCTTTGGGTGTACATGTTTTGTTCAAGGACAACTTGCACAGCGATGGAAGTTTCTAAGATTGTGTTAGACTTGCCTTGTATGGAATGTTGGCACCAAGCCAATATGTGCAGCTTACATAGCACTAACCACATGTGGTAATTGACACAAAGCATACTAATCTCCCTTCACGTTTGCAAAATCCTCATTTTGTGTTAAGTGTCTGACGCTGTTGATGTGTGTAATCATTGTCTTCTTGTAGCACAACACTTAAAGTTGTTTGTGGCATTGCACAAGATGCTGCAACCCTGTATTGGAATGATCCTATGGAGACTAAATGGAATGCTGTCATGATTTAGACTATTGGTGGTATTGACTTTGGATTCCTATTGTAGGCCAGGAGATCTGACTCCAGCTGATGGAATAAATAAATATTAGTTAACAATTTAATCTGATGTATTTCATTATGTTATATTCTTCTATGGTGGTAATATCTGGAATTGTAAATGAGAAAAAGGCACTAAGGGACTGATTACAACTGACAAAGCTGTGATGGTGGTGCGGGCACTGCTGCACTGGCACTCCAATCATCCTATTACTAGCTTGGTGGTCGGACCATCAAAGGACCACTGCATCGGCTGGGATCCCAGATCCCCGGTGGTGGCGCAGTGGAATGATGCGCGCAATATGCCCAAGTACATTACGAGTTTCCTCACTGCCAGTTTTCATTGCAGTGAGCCCCCCATGAAAAGAGTGTCAGTGAGGACACAAAGGGGGACCTACAGGACCACATGTGGCCTCAGGTGATGCATGCAGGTGGGCACATGGTGTGCCCCCCTTGTATGCATGCATCCTGAGTTCCTGCACCGCATGGACTTAACAGTCCATGCCGAGCAGGAATGCGCAGTTGTGCTCTCATCGCACTGCTTTTTCATGGCTCACATAAAAGTGTTTGAAAGGCTCCGCCATGGGCCAGCCATCACAGGACCACCAGACTAGGAGAAGACTCCAAATCTGGTGGGCGGGTACCGGAGGGCTTTATCAGTCTTGCAGCCGGCCACTGACATGGTGTCCCGCTACGAGACTTCCAAAGTCGTAATCAGGCCCTAAGTATTTGGGTTGTAATGGTTCAGAAAATAATAAAGAAACATTTCTTACAATTTAATTAAGTACTGGTAAACAATCTGTGGTTTTTGTTCTTTTTCCTACGTTTTATAAAATTTGGGACATATTACCTGTATGAAAATTGGTTAACACTAAACAATCATTAATGTGCACATTTATAAATATATGATTTTAGGAAAAAAATGAAATAATTGAGAAATAAAACACAACAGCCCTTGACTTTGCCAGTTTTGTTTTATTCAACATACCCCAAAACCAAAAAAACACAGTATGAAACTAAGAACAGAAACATTAAAACAGTTAATCATGATAAATGAAACTCTTATTGCAGAGCCAACATTGTTTGAAGTCCAGTGTCCAAAATACAACTGGCATCAGAAAAGTAACTGTGTCCAGAAAATAGTCCACAGATTGAATGGCAGTCATACACTGGAGGAAATTAGGTTATGCGTCTCTTGCTGGTGGTGGAGGTCTTGTTATCCCCTCCTGCTAGTTTGACTGAACGTCTCCTCCTGAGAGAGTGTGGTGGATCCACAGTTGCGGGGACTGAGGCAGGTACAGCTGTTCCACCTTGTGGCAGGGCCTCCATTTCTGTGGCCGAGGCAGATGTAGTTGGGCCAGATAGAGTCATCCGACTGAAAGGAGAAGATGTTGTGGAACAAGTCCTGCACATATGGGTGAAAATATCATGCAGCACCCAAGTCAGGGAGCCCAAATTGAAGTTCAGATACTCCATCTGTACATTGTGCTACCTCTGCAACGGATTCATCTCCGGGAGGTCTTTCAGGACCTGGATCATTATTTCTTGGTACTGATGGAGGGATCCAAAGACTTGCTTGATGGTGGCCTGGGTGACAGAGAACCCAGTGGCCCAGTGTGCTAGCCCACAGATTCCCTCCCATGACCCAAACCCAACTACTCTGTGCCCTTGAGTCAGCGTGCCCCATCCCACTGGCTCCTAGCTGAACTGGAGGCAATGGTGTTGTTGGGTCCATCAGATAGGACTGGGGGGAACATGATTGGTGTGATATTGGTTTGGACATAGGAAGTGAAACTATCCATTGGCTGAGGTGTGGTACAATTGAGGTGAGAGGTGTAGGTATGGGTCAAGTGAGATTCACTGGAGCAGTCTGCCCAGACAGACCAGATGGACCAGGCTGCTTTTTATCAAACAGACTTGCAAGAGTGTTGTCCTCACTGAAGGCTTGATCCTGGTCTGGAACAGAGGTCTCCTCGGTGGTAAATGGTTGCCCAAGGATGTTGGACGTATCATGAATTAATGAAACTAAATGCTACCATTGGGTCTTCAGCACTTTTTGTGCCATCCACTTAAGTTGCACTTTAAAATATGTCCCAAGCCTGCCACTGCAGCCTGATTGCAGTTTTAAACTGCCATGTTGACTTGGCATTTAAACCCCCTTGCCATACCCTTAATCTCCTCTTCTATTACACAAAAGTCACCCCTAATGTTGGTCCTAGAAAACCCATAAGGCAAGGTGCTGTCAAAATAAAAACTTGGACATATAGTTTTACGTTTTATATGTCCTGGCAGTGAAAGACTCCTAAGATTGTTTGTCACTACTGTGAGGCATACACGGCCTCTAGTATAACATTGGAGATTCCTTATTACATTTAAAAACTGTAATTCCTAATTGGGAGGAGGTACATATCTCATGTTTGGTGTCTATGTAATTGTAACAATACACCCTCTTTTATGGTGAAGTTGGATTTTTCATTACAATTTTGAAAGTGCCTCTTTTAGAAAGTTGAGATTTTCCTGCTCTTTGCTGTTTGTGACTGCTTCCTGTCATGAGTCACATGACTGGCTGTAACTGGCAGTTAGATTTTGTGAAATCCTCCAAGGCAGTCACACAGTAGTGGGATTAGGTGTGGCTGAATAGGACATCTGCTGGCAGGATGGGGGAGGGCTGAACACATCCCTACATGCGGCAAAAGAGCCTGGGCTGTGCATTCACACAAAGAGCCTAACAACCCCATAGTATCACTGTAGCAAGCTTGGAACCAGGGAGGAGGAATCAGGAAATTCCATGCACTTCAAAGAATCTTTCCACAAGCTTCCCCTACTTTCAACAAGAAGAGCGCAGAGGCCTGCCCTGCTGTTATAACTCATGTTCTACTAATTAGATTTTTTTTGTTTTGATGTCAAATACTTTATTACATTCTACTCTATTTTGCTAAATTGGTTTAGGATTTTTATTATATGCTGCATAAAATACTTTAGACATTGTCTTTTAGTTGAGTCTGACTGTTTTTTGTGCCAAGCTACCCATGATTGAGCACACATAAATTCTGAGACTTTTTGTGGCTCACCTTGTACGTGATTGTGGCTGTTGCTTGTCCAGGGCTCACACCCTTGTCAACCAACAATTCAATTTCTCACACACTGACTTGGGTGCCCATTCATTTAAAGGATAATTTGGGTGTTATCAGCATGCATAAACGAGGAGAAGTCAAAAGATTGGGCAAGAAATGCCAGGGAACCCATGTAGAGATTGTAGGGGGGCGCTAGAGGGCGCACTGCAGTATGGCCGCACTGCCGTGAGGCTCCTGCCACCCGGAGCCTTCATCCGTGTATTGATCCTTTCTGCCATCGCCAATCCCTGCTCTGACCCTGGATTCTAGCTGGGGGAGCTGCCGGCCGCACTCGGTCCAACTCCTGTGGTGATCGGAGCTTGCTGACCGGAGATACGGGGGTTTGAAGTTTCCCCCGCCAGACACTCTGGAGGACGGGTGCTCCATGGTCCGGCATCCCTGCCTACTCCAGACCGTGGCGTCACACGTGTGGTGGAGGCCCTGTCCCCTCCCCCTCTGAGATTTTTCGCGGCTGGACGCTCTGCCGCAGCGGGAGATTGTGGCCGTTGCCTGTGACCTGAGGAGGCTTGTGTGTAGCATCGGTGCAGGTGCCGCACCGGGCTCCGGAGGTGAAGCGTGACGGGGCCCCGTCTGCAGCCCGATGTGAGTGGCGGCCATTGCACAGGCGGGAGTGGCGGGGTGTTCGCGCCTGCTCGTGCCCCCGGATGTGGTGCTTCTTCGTCTGCTGAGGAGCTGCCTGCAGCGTGCAGCGGTGGGCACAGTGAGGAGTGCAGGTGCTGGAGGAGGCTGCCTGGACATCCATTGGCTCCATTTTCATCACGGCGGTGGCTGGGTGGCGGATCCGGCCAGTATAGATTGCGCCTTTTGTTGGAGCGCTGCGCCTTTCCTTGTGCATGAAGGCACTATATCCTGCTGACTGGACTGTTGATTGTTGTTCCCTGTCTTAGGCCACATGCTGCGTGGTCCTGGGTCTACTATCTGGGAGTCATCACTGGTGCAGGTCTGTGCGCGCCGCCCTTGGTACAGCTCTTGCGTGGCGCTTATTTTCCTGCGCTATGATGTGATAAGTTGAACTACTGTCGTGCCCCCCCGGCCTAATTTCGCCTACTGTTGTGGGTGCTCTCCTCTGCCACTACAGGAGCGGCTGTTTTCTGGGACTGCCTGAGGGGGCTGATTCCGGAGTAGCGTGACGACATTGTGCGGCTGGCCGAACATTACACGCCGGTCTGGGGCTTGGGTGTGCTGTGTGTTCTGGCTGGTGGGACGCCCCGTTGGGAGCCCGTGGCTTTGGACCCTGCAGTCCCTGGGCTTCTCCTTGTACACCTCTGTGGGAGCTGCCACACGCTGAGAGCGTGCTACTATGGGAAACCTGACAATAAGCAGCCTAAGCTGTCCTTTGACTCTGTGGCAGCCAGGAGGGGTGCTCGTCTAGTACAGGAGGCCGGGAGTTTGCGTTCCCCCCCCCACCTGTCGCTGATGCTGCTCCGCAGCCTCCCACCCCAGACTTCCAGCAGATGATGCAGGAAATGAGGCAAGGTTTTGCCACTGTTGTGGATAAAGTGGACAAATTATCCTCGCGCATGGACGCAGTTGTGCAGAAACTGGATGTGCATGAGGAACGCCTCACCACGGCGGAGCAGCGCATCTCAGATCATGACGATACTGCAGCCACTCATACTACCCAGCTGGTGAGAATGGACAATATCCTGCGGGTAATAGCCGCCAAGAATGAGGAGTTGGAGGCGAGAAGTCAGCATAATAATGTACGCGTGGTAGGTGTACCGGAGACGACGAATGTTGGGAAAATGGAGACGTATGTGGAGAGACTCCTGGTTGGCGCGATTGGAGCGGAGGCGTTCTCTACGCAATTCATTGTGGAACGGGCGCACCGCTCCCTTGGGCCGCGGCCGGCCACGGGTGCTGCACCGTGCCCTATCATTGCCCGTCTCCTGAACTATCGGGACCGGGACGCTGCTCTCCGGGCGGCTCGCACTGATCGTGCGCTTTCCTTTGAGGGGGTCAACTTCACCATATACCCTGACTTCACGCCTATGGTGCAGGAGCAACGGCGCAAATTCCTGGCGGTTAAGAAAAAACTTCGTGAACTGCAGGTGGACTATGCTTTGCTGTACCCTGCGAAGCTGAGGGTGACCCATCAGGCAAAACAGCATTTTTTCACGAATCCGCAACAGGCAGAGGACTTTGTAAAGCGCCTAAGGAGGGAGCGGTCTGCGCACGACCGGCAGGATGTGGAGGAACGGGAAGGCCACCGCTCGGCGGGGGAGGAGGAGGACGTTTGAATCCGTTTCTTTCGGCACGGCGGCTGTGGTGCACGTTGTGCACGGACATTCGTATAGCTGCTCTTGTGGCCTAGGCTCTTCCAGCCTTGTACTGTTGGAGGTAGACATGAGGGTAACCGGTTTGGACCGAGTTGCCGCTATTGAGGGTCACTGAGGGGGCGATGGTTGATGACATTGATGTGCTCCGGGCACCCACCCCCACGCTGCGCCTGGGCCGTGTATACGCCCTGTGGGAAGGAGTACGGCGTAGTGTGAGGGAGTGGTGATGTGCACCTCTGGTGGGCACCCCACCGGGAATGCCCCACTACTTTTGAGTTTCTTTGTGCGACTGACTTGTTGGTTGAATGGTTGGATGGATGGAGGGAGGGGGGAGGGTAACTGGGGGTCCTGACGGTTTGGGGTTGGTCAGGTGGGTGGGGGGGGGGAATCTGCGTTGGCAGCGCATGTTCCGCTTGATATTTGTGATTGTGGCGGTGTTAGCTGCGGCTGTATGTCTGTCTTGGCGGTGACCTGGGATTGCTGTTCTGCTTCGTCCTCGGCCGTACCGGGCCTGGATTGTTTTCTTGCGTATGGAGGGGTGACTGATTTGTCCGCTCATTTTGGCCATTGCCGCAAGGGGGGGGTGGACGATGGCGGGCTACTTCTGGGACGCTCATGGTCGTTGCTGGTGGGACACGGCGTGTAGGCCGCGCGTTGTTTTCTGGGCTGACTGCGTGCCTGTTGCACGGTTGTTGTTGTTTGGGGTTGGGAGGGGGGTGTCTGGTTTTGTGGATGGAAGATAGCAGGGGTGAATGTGGTGTGAGGTTGTCAAGAGGGATGGTGTGTGTGATGGTACCGTTCCACTGCTTTGGCCCGAGGGAGTGGGATGGTGCACTGCTTGCGTATGCCCCGTTGCACATTGATCACGGGTGATGTCGGTTGACGTTCTGGATAGGATATCGATCTTGTATTGGAATGTGCGTGGGCTTAATGATGCCAGGAAATGTCGGAATGTACTACACTATTTGGATAGACATGCAATACAAATAGCTTTACTGCAGGAAACGCATCTGCGTCGTGTGCCTGCACCTACGTTTGGAGGGAGGTGGGCTGCAGTGAGGAAGTTTGCATCATACTCCTCGTACGCACGGGGGGCTGTTATACTGATCAAGAAATCGCTCTCCTTTCAGGAATTGGGGGCACTGGTGGACCCTGAAGGGAGATATGTGTTATTGTGGGGGAGGCTTGGGCAAGTCACTGTGCTCTTTGTAAATTGTTATGCACCGAATGTTGATACACCTGCTTTTTTTCTTACACTTTGGGGTCATGTTCTTGCTGTGGAAGCCTCACATATTGTATGGCGGGGGGACTTCAATTTAGCAGTGCAGGCTCTGGAGGACAGATCGGAGGGGAGTCCTCAGTACAATATACAAGCCAGGGATGTCTTGCGGGGCATTGTGGAGGAAGCAGGCCTGATTGATAGTTGGAGGTATGCTCACCCGGCGGATAGAGAGGGCACGCACTTTACTGCACAGGCTCGCTCTTGGGCGAGACTGGACTATGTCTTCCTCTCCAGAGGGCTGGTAGCAGGGTTGCGGGAAGTGGTACACCTAGCCAGAACGTACTCTGATCATTGCCCGGTTAAGGTTGTGTTTTCAGTGCCCGGGCTGCACAGACCGCGGCCACCCTGGAGGCTCTTCCCCTCTGCCTTGTTGGATCCCGTTTTTAAGGCGGAACTAGGCGAAGAAGTGGAAGCTTTCTTTCCGAGGAATAAAGGATCTGTAGATAGTGTGGAGGTGATATGGGAGGCATTTAAGGTTACGATTCGGGGTGTCACTATCTCCAAGAGTTGTGGGGTGCTTAGGTCTATTGTTCGAACTCTCGCAGGATTAGAGGCTGACTTACGACAGCTGGAACGCAGAATGCGGGCTGGTTCTGATCCTGACCTCATGCATCAGTTTAGGGGTAAGCTTTCAGAGTACGAGGAGGAGGCTGCCAGGGAGGCGAAGCACAGGGGGAAATACTGGACGGCGAGGAGGTACTGCGAGGGTGAGAGGCCTGGGAAGGTACTTGCCGCACTCACGAGACATCAGAGGTATAGTTCGGATGTGTTGGAACTGGTCTTGCCGGATGGCACGCGTTGTAGAGACACGAAGGAGATCCAGGAGACATTTATACACCACTACGCACAATTGTACACTACACAGCAATCGGGAGATGTGAGGTATGGGAGATTCCTTGATGATCTGGCGCTCTGCTGGCTATCAGACGATCACAGGGCGTTCCTAGGTAGGCCCCTTGAAGAGGAGGAGATTAGAGGCGCCATCATGTCTCTGAACAACGGGAAGGCTACAGGGCTGGATGGCCTCCCCGCCGAATTTTATAAATGTTATGTGGATATTATGGCTCCAGTTCTCTGGGAGGTCTTTGAGGAGTCCCTTGAGGTGGGGAAATTACCGGGGTCTATGAGGGAAGTTGCTATCACTTCGTTACTCAAACCAGGTAAGGACCCCCTGGACGTGGGATCCTATAGGCCTCTTTCATTGCTTAACTGTGATGTCAAGATACTGGCGAAAGTGTTGGCGGCGCGGCTTTCGGAGCTCATGCCTGTTATTGTCTTGCCCGATCAGTCCGGGTTCGTACCTGGCCGGGCGACGTCTCATAATCTTCGAACACTGTTTTCCCTAATCCCAACTATAGCTCCGGAGCTCCCGGTAGCCGCCGTTTTCTTGGACGCTACGAAAGCGTTTGATTCAGTGGAGTGGGGTTACCTGATAGATGTTTTATGCAGAATGGGGTTTCCTCGGATCTTTATCTCGTGGGTCAAATTGCTGTACACTGACCCGGTGGCGAGGGTGGTCGTGAATGGTGTGCTTTCCCCCCAATTTCCTATCACAAGGGGAACCAGGCAGGGATGTCCCCTCTCTCCCCTCCTGTTTGCCATTGCCGTAGAGCCTCTTGCTTGTCGGATTCGCCAACTGCACCAACAGAGTGCATTTAATTGTTTTCAGCGCCAAGTGGGGATCTCTTTGTATGCGGATGATGTTACGCTCTATGTGAAAGATCCGCAGGCGAATCTCAACGCGCTTTTGCGAGAGCTTGTTGCCTTTGGAGGTGTCTCTGGAGTACATATCAATTGGCAGAAATCCCAATTCTTCCCGCTCACTGCAGCGGTTCATCGCTTTCCGTTGGACTACCCTCTGGAGTGGTGTGATTCGGAGCTGCGATATCTTGGTATTGTGGTCTCTCTGAGCAAAGAGGAGACTATTAGGCTTAACTATGGCGTCGGGTGACAGAGAACCCAGTGGCCCAGTGTGCTAGCCCACAGATTCCCTCCCATGACCCAAACCCAACTACTCTGTGCCCTTGAGTCAGCGTGCCCCATCCCACTGGCTCCTAGCTGAACTGGAGGCAATGGTGTTGTTGGGTCCATCAGATAGGACTGGGGGGAACATGATTGGTGTGATATTGGTTTGGACATAGGAAGTGAAACTATCCATTGGCTGAGGTGTGGTACAATTGAGGTGAGAGGTGTAGGTATGGGTCAAGAGGGATTCACTGGAGCAGTCTGCCCAGACAGACCAGATGGACCAGGCTGCTTTTTATCAAACAGACTTGCAAGAGTGTTGTCCTCACTGAAGGCTTGATCCTGGTCTGGAACAGAGGTCTCCTCGGTGGTTAAATGGTTGCCCAAGGATGTTGGACGTATCATGAATTAATGAAACTAAATGCTACCATTGGGTCTAAAATATTTACAACAAGGGGTGGTGAGGGACAGAGTCTCTGAATTAAACAGAAAGCTCTCACCCAGTCAAGAGATCAGGGCTAGATCCAACACCGTTTTTTAGCTCACTGCACCATCCCAGTTTCAGAACCTGGCTGTATGCAAATTAGTCTGTTCCTGTCCCAGTGCATGATGGGGCAGTGAGATAAATAACGGTGATGGATCAAGCCCTGATCTTTGGACTGGGTAAGAGTGGTCTGCTCAATTCAGACACTCTGTTCATCACCACCCCCTTTTGTAAATCGATTTTGGCCACTATAGGTGTGGCAGGGTATACTCAGACATGAGTCCCTTTCTCACTGCTCCATCAGGATTCAAGCAAGCCGGGCCGAAGAGGCTGAAATGCCAGAAACCGGTCCCTGGTAGCTTGTCTCCTTTCTGGTAAAGAATTGGCTTGGTAGTTTAGTCTGCCCTGTTCCCATGATGCACTGGGCCAGGGACAGACTGATTTGCATATAGCCAGGTTCTGAGCTGGGATGGGGCAGTGAGATAAATAACGGTGTTGGATCAAGCCCTGATCTTTGGACTGGGTAAGAGTGGTCTGCTCAATTCAGACACTCTGTTCATCACCACCCCCTTTTGTAAATCGATTTTGGCCACTATAGGTGTGGCAGGGTATACTCAGACATGAGTCCCTTTCTCACTGCTCCATCAGGATTCAAGCAAGCCGGGCCGAAGAGGCTGAAATGCCAGAAACCGGTCCCCGGTAGCTTGTCTCCTTTCTGGTAAAGAATTGGCTTGGTAGTTTAGTCTGCCCTGTTCCCATGATGCACTGGGCCAGGGACAGACTGATTTGCATATAGCCAGGTTCTGAGCTGGGATGGGGCAGTGAGATAAATAACGGTGATGGATCAAGCCCTGATCTTTGGACTGGGTAAGAGTGGTCTGCTCAATTCAGACACTCTGTTCATCACCACCCCCTTTTGTAAATCGATTTTGGCCACTATAGGTGTGACAGGGTATACTCAGACATGAGTCCCTTTCTCACTGCTCCATCAGGATTCAAGCAAGCCGGGCCGAAGAGGCTGAAATGCCAGAAACCGGTCCCCGGTAGCTTGTCTCCTTTCTGGTAAAGAATTGGCTTGGTAGTTTAGTCTGCCCTGTTCCCATGATGCACTGGGCCAGGGACAGACTGATTTGCATATAGCCAGGTTCTGAGCTGGGATGGGGCAGTGAGATAAATAACGGTGATGGATCAAGCCCTGATCTTTGGACTGGGTAAGAGTGGTCTGCTCAATTCAGACACTCTGTTCATCACCACCCCCTTTTGTAAATCGATTTTGGCCACTATAGGTGTGGCAGGGTATACTCAGACATGAGTCCCTTTCTCACTGCTCCATCAGGATTCAAGCAAGCCGGGCCGAAGAGGCTGAAATGCCAGAAACCGGTCCCCGGTAGCTTGTCTCCTTTCTGGTAAAGAATTGGCTTGGTAGTTTAGTCTGCCCTGTTCCCATGATGCACTGGGCCAGGGACAGACTGATTTGCATATAGCCAGGTTCTGAGCTGAGATGGGGCAGTGAGATAAATAACGGTGATGGATCAAGCCCTGATCTTTGGACTGGGTAAGAGTGGTCTGCTCAATTCAGACACTCTGTTCATCACCACCCCCTTTTGTAAATCGATTTTGGCCACTATAGGTGTGGCAGGGTATACTCAGACATGAGTCCCTTTCTCACTGCTCCATCAGGATTCAAGCAAGCCGGGCCGAAGAGGCTGAAATGCCAGAAACCGGTCCTCGGTAGCTTGTCTCCTTTCTGGTAAAGAATTGGCTTGGTAGTTTAGTCTGCCCTGTTCCCATGATGCACTGGGCCAGGGACAGACTGATTTGCATATAGCCAGGTTCTGAGCTGGGATGGGGCAGTGAGATAAATAACGGTGATGGATCAAGCCCTGATCTTTGGACTGGGTAAGAGTGGTCTGCTCAATTCAGACACTCTGTTCATCACCACCCCCTTTTGTAAATCCACCATTGGGTCTTCAGCACTTTTTGTGCCATCCACTTAAGTTGCACTTTAAAATATGTCCCAAGCCTGCCACTGCAGCCTGATTGCAGTTTTAAACTGCCATGTTGACTTGGCATTTAAACCCCCTTGCCATACCCTTAATCTCCTCTTCTATTACACAAAAGTCACCCCTAATGTTGGTCCTAGAAAACCCATAAGGCAAGGTGCTGTCAAAATAAAAACTTGGACATATAGTTTTACGTTTTATATGTCCTGGCAGTGAAAGACTCCTAAGATTGTTTGTCACTACTGTGAGGCATACACGGCCTCTAGTATAACATTGGAGATTCCTTATTACATTTAATAAACTGTAATTCCTAATTGGGAGGAGGTCATATCTCATGTTTGGTGTCTATGTAATTGTAACAATACACCCTCTTTTATGGTGAAGTTGGATTTTTCATTACAATTTTGAAAGTGCCTCTTTTAGAAAGTTGAGATTTTCCTGCTCTTTGCTGTTTGTGACTGCTTCCTGTCATGAGTCACATGACTGGCTGTAACTGGCAGTTAGATTTTGTGAAATCCTCCAAGGCAGTCACACAGTAGTGGGATTAGGTGTGGCTGAATAGGACATCTGCTGGCAGGATGGGGGAGGGCTGAACACATCCCTACATGCGGCAAAAGAGCCTGGGCTGTGCATTCACACAAAGAGCCTAACAACCCCATAGTATCACTGTAGCAAGCTTGGAACCAGGGAGGAGGAATCAGGAAATTCCATGCACTTCAAAGAATCTTTCCACAAGCTTCCCCTACTTTCAACAAGAAGAGCGCAGAGGCCTGCCCTGCTGTTATAACTCATGTTCTACTAATTAGATTTTTTTTGTTTTGATGTCAAATACTTTATTACATTCTACTCTATTTTGCTAAATTGGTTTAGGATTTTTATTATATGCTGCATAAAATACTTTAGACATTGTCTTTTAGTTGAGTCTGACTGTTTTTTGTGCCAAGTTACCCATGATTGAGCACACATAAATTCTGAGACTTTTTGTGGCTCACCTTGTACGTGATTGTGGCTGTTGTTTGTCCAGGGCTCACACCCTTGTCAACCAACAATTCAATTTCTCACACACTGACTAGGGTGCCCATTCATTTAAAGGATAATTTGGGTGTTATCAGCATGCATAAACGAGGAGAAGTCAAAAGATTGGGCAAGAAATGCCAGGGAACCCATGTAGAGATTGTAGGGGGGCGCTAGAGGGCGCACTGCAGTATGGCCGCACTGCCGTGAGGCTCCTGCCACCCGGAGCCTTCATCCGTGTATTGATCCTTTCTGCCATCGCCAATCCCTGCTCTGACCCTGGATTCTAGCTGGGGGAGCTGCCGGCCGCACTCGGTCCAACTCCTGTGGTGATCGGAGCTTGCTGACCGGAGATACGGGGGTTTGAAGTTTCCCCCGCCAGACACTCTGGAGGACGGGTGCTCCATGGTCCGGCATCCCTGCCTACTCCAGACCGCGGCGTCACACGTGTGGTGGAGGCCCTGTCCCCTCCCCCTCTGAGATTTTTCGCGGCTGGACGCTCTGCCGCAGCGGAAAGATTGTGGCCGTTGCCTGTGACCTGAGGAGGCTTGTGTGTAGCATCGGTGCAGGTGCTGCACCGGGCTCCGGAGGTGAAGCGTGACGGGGCCCCGTCTGCAGCCCGATGTGAGTGGCGGCCATTGCACAGGCGGGAGTGGCGGGGTGTTCGCGCCTGCTCGTGCCCCCGGATGTGGTGCTTCTTCCTCTGCTGAGGAGCTGCCTGCAGCGTGCAGCGGTGGGCACAGTGAGGAGTGCAGGTGCTGGAGGAGGCTGCCTGGACATCCATTGGCTCCATTTTCATCACGGCGGTGGCTGGGTGGCGGATCCGGCCAGTATAGATTGCGCCTTTTGTTGGAGCGCTGCGCCTTTCCTTGTGCATGAAGGCACTATATCCTGCTGACTGGACTGTTGATTGTTGTTCCCTGCCTTAGGCCACATGCTGCGTGGTCCTGGGTCTACTATCTGGGAGTCATCACTGGTGCAGGTCTGTGCGCGCCGCCCTTGGTACAGCTCTTGCGTGGCGCTTATTTTCCTGCGCTATGATGTGATAAGTTGAACTACTGTCGTGCCCCCCCGGCCTAATTTCACCTACTGTTGTGGGTGCTCTCCTCTGCCACTACAGGAGCGGCTGTTTTCTGGGACTGCCTGAGGGGGCTGATTCCGGAGTAGCGTGACGACATTGTGCGGCTGGCCGAACATTACACGCCGGTCTGGGGCTTGGGTGTGCTGTGTGTTCTGGCTGGTGGGACGCCCCGTTGGGAGCCCGTGGCTTTGGACCCTGCAGTCCCTGGGCTTCTCCTTGTACACCTCTGTGGGAGCTGCCACACGCTGAGAGCGTACTACTATGGGAAACCTGACAATAAGCAGCCTAAGCTGTCCTTTGACTCTGTGGCAGCCAGGAGGGGTGCTCGTCTAGTACAGGAGGCCGGGAGTTTGCGTTCCCCCCCCCACCTGTCGCTGATGCTGCTCCGCAGCCTCCCACCCCAGACTTCCAGCAGATGATGCAGGAAATGAGGCAAGGTTTTGCCACTGTTGTGGATAAAGTGGACAAATTATCCTCGCGCATGGACGCAGTTGTGCAGAAACTGGATGTGCATGAGGAACGCCTCACCACGGCGGAGCAGCGCATCTCAGATCATGACGATACTGCAGCCACTCATACTACCCAGCTGGTGAGAATGGACAATATCCTGCGGGTAATAGCCGCCAAGAATGAGGAGTTGGAGGCGAGAAGTCAGCATAATAATGTACGCGTGGTAGGTGTACCGGAGACGACGAATGTTGGGAAAATGGAGACGTATGTGGAGAGACTCCTGGTTGGCGCGATTGGAGCGGAGGCGTTCTCTACGCAATTCATTGTGGAACGGACGCACCGCTCCCTTGGGCCGCGGCCGGCCACGGGTGCTGCACCGTGCCCTATCATTGCCCGTCTCCTGAACTATCGGGACCGGGACGCTGCTCTCCGGGCGGCTCGCACTGATCGTGCGCTTTCCTTTGAGGGGGTCAACTTCACCATATACCCTGACTTCACGCCTATGGTGCAGGAGCAACGGCGCAAATTCCTGGCGGTTAAGAAAAAACTTTGTGAACTGCAGGTGGACTATGCTTTGCTGTACCCTGCGAAGCTGAGGGTGACCCATCAGGCAAAACAGCATTTTTTCACGAATCCGCAACAGGCAGAGGACTTTGTAAAGCGCCTAAGGAGGGAGCGGTCTGCGCACGACCGGCAGGATGTGGAGGAACGGGAAGGCCACCGCTCGGCGGGGGAGGAGGAGGACGTTTGAATCCGTTTCTTTCGGCACGGCAGCTGTGGTGCACGTTGTGCACGGACATTCGTATAGCTGCTCTTGTGGCCTAGGCTCTTCCAGCCTTGTACTGTTGGAGGTAGACATGAGGGTAACCGGTTTGGACCGAGTTGCCGCTATTGAGGGTCACTGAGGGGGCGATGGTTGATGACATTGATGTGCTCCGGGCACCCACCCCCACGCTGCGCCTGGGCCGTGTATACGCCCTGTGGGAAGGAGTACGGCGTAGTGTGAGGGAGTGGTGATGTGCACCACTGGTGGGCACCCCACCGGGAATGCCCCACTACTTTTGAGTTTCTTTGTGCGACTGACTTGTTGGTTGAATGGTTGGATGGATGGAGGGAGGGGGGAGGGTAACTGGGGGTCCTGACGGTTTGGGGTTGGTCAGGTGGGTGGGGGGGGGAATCTGCGTTGGCAGCGCATGTTCCGCTTGATATTTGTGATTGTGGCGGTGTTAGCTGCGGCTGTATGTCTGTCTTGGCGGTGACCTGGGATTGCTGTTCTGCTTCGTCCTCGGCCGTACCGGGCCTGGATTGTTTTCTTGCGTATGGAGGGGTGACTGATTTGTCCGCTCATTTTGGCCATTGCCGCAAGGGGGGGGTGGACGATGGCGGGCTACTTCTGGGACGCTCATGGTCGTTGCTGGTGGGACACGGCGTGTAGGCCGCGCATTGTTTTCTGGGCTGACTGCGTGCCTGTTGCACGGTTGTTGTTGTTTGGGGTTGGGAGGGGGGTGTCTGGTTTTGTGGATGGAAGATAGCAGGGGTGAATGTGGTGTGAGGTTGTCAAGAGGGATGGTGTGTGTGATGGTACCGTTCCACTGCTTTGGCCCGAGGGAGTGGGATGGTGCACTGCTTGCGTATGCCCCGTTGCACATTGATCACGGGTGATGTCGGTTGACGTTCTGGATAGGATATCGATTTTGTATTGGAATGTGCGTGGGCTTAATGATGCCAGGAAATGTCGGAATGTACTACACTATTTGGATAGACATGCAATACAAATAGCTTTACTGCAGGAAACGCATCTGCGTCGTGTGCCTGCACCTACGTTTGGAGGGAGGTGGGCTGCAGTGAGGAAGTTTGCATCATACTCCTCGTACGCACGGGGGGCTGTTATACTGATCAAGAAATCGCTCTCCTTTCAGGAATTGGGGGCACTGGTGGACCCTGAAGGGAGATATGTGTTATTGTGGGGGAGGCTTGGGCAAGTCACTGTGCTCTTTGTAAATTGTTATGCACCGAATGTTGATACACCTGCTTTTTTTCTTACACTTTGGGGTCATGTTCTTGCTGTGGAAGCCTCACATATTGTATGGCGGGGGGACTTCAATTTAGCAGTGCAGGCTCTGGAGGACAGATCGGAGGGGAGTCCTCAGTACAATATACAAGCCAGGGATGTCTTGCGGGGCATTGTGGAGGAAGCAGGCCTGATTGATAGTTGGAGGTATGCTCACCCGGCGGATAGAGAGGGCACGCACTTTACTGCACAGGCTCGCTCTTGGGCGAGACTGGACTATGTCTTCCTCTCCAGAGGGCTGGTAGCAGGGTTGCGGGAAGTGGTACACCTAGCCAGAACGTACTCTGATCATTGCCCGGTTAAGGTTGTGTTTTCAGTGCCCGGGCTGCACAGACCGCGACCGCGGCCACCCTGGAGGCTCTTCCCCTCTGCCTTGTTGGATCCCGTTTTTAAGGCGGAACTAGGCGAAGAAGTGGAAGCTTTCTTTCCGAGGAATAAAGGATCTGTAGATAGTGTGGAGGTGATATGGGAGGCATTTAAGGTTACGATTCGGGGTGTCACTATCTCCAAGAGTTGTGGGGTGCTTAGGTCTATTGTTCGAACTCTCGCAGGATTAGAGGCTGACTTACGACAGCTGGAACGCAGAATGCGGGCTGGTTCTGATCCTGACCTCATGCATCAGTTTAGGGGTAAGCTTTCAGAGTACGAGGAGGAGGCTGCCAGGGAGGCGAAGCACAGGGGGAAATACTGGACGGCGAGGAGGTACTGCGAGGGTGAGAGGCCTGGGAAGGTACTTGCCGCACTCACGAGACATCAGAGGTATAGTTCGGATGTGTTGGAACTGGTCTTGCCGGATGGCACGCGTTGTAGAGACACGAAGGAGATCCAGGAGACATTTATACACCACTACGCACAATTGTACACTACACAGCAATCGGGAGATGTGAGGTATGGGAGATTCCTTGATGATCTGGCGCTCTGCTGGCTATCAGACGATCACAGGGCGTTCCTAGGTAGGCCCCTTGAAGAGGAGGAGATTAGAGGCGCCATCATGTCTCTGAACAACGGGAAGGCTACAGGGCTGGATGGCCTCCCCGCCGAATTTTATAAATGTTATGTGGATATTATGGCTCCAGTTCTCCGGGAGGTCTTTGAGGAGTCCCTTGAGGTGGGGAAATTACCGGGGTCTATGAGGGAAGTTGCTATCACTTCGTTACTCAAACCAGGTAAGGACCCCCTGGACGTGGGATCCTATAGGCCTCTTTCATTGCTTAACTGTGATGTCAAGATACTGGCGAAAGTGTTGGCGGCGCGGCTTTCGGAGCTCATGCCTGTTATTGTCTTGCCCGATCAGTCCGGGTTCGTACCTGGCCGGGCGACGTCTCATAATCTTCGAACACTGTTTTCCCTAATCCCAACTATAGCTCCGGAGCTCCCGGTAGCCGCCGTTTTCTTGGACGCTACGAAAGCGTTTGATTCAGTGGAGTGGGGTTACCTGATAGATGTTTTATGCAGAATGGGGTTTCCTCGGATCTTTATCTCGTGGGTCAAATTGCTGTACACTGACCCGGTGGCGAGGGTGGTCGTGAATGGTGTGCTTTCCCCCCAATTTCCTATCACAAGGGGAACCAGGCAGGGATGTCCCCTCTCTCCCCTCCTGTTTGCCATTGCCGTAGAGCCTCTTGCTTGTCGGATTCGCCAACTGCACCAACAGAGTGCATTTAATTGTTTTCAGCGCCAAGTGGGGATCTCTTTGTATGCGGATGATGTTACGCTCTATGTGAAAGATCCGCAGGCGAATCTCAACGCGCTTTTGCGAGAGCTTGTTGCCTTTGGAGGTGTCTCTGGAGTACATATCAATTGGCAGAAATCCCAATTCTTCCCGCTCACTGCAGCGGTTCATCGCTTTCCGTTGGACTACCCTCTGGAGTGGTGTGATTCGGAGCTGCGATATCTTGGTATTGTGGTCTCTCTGAGCAAAGAGGAGACTATTAGGCTTAACTATGGCGTCGCTATCACTAAACTGGCGGATAACATTACGAGTTGGATGTCTTTGCCGTTGTCCATGGCGGGCAGAGCGTCCCTGATAAAAATGGTGATCTTACCCCGCTTTCTGTATCTATTTCAGAATATTCCATATCACCCTGGGGCGTATTTTTTTAAACGTCTCCGCTCTGAGCTGATTCGTCTTTCGTCTGTTCTGGGGGGGGTAAACAACCGAGATTGGCGTGGGCTATCTTAACGTTGCCCTATGTTTTGATGTTCCTGATTTTGAACTTTATTATTTGAGCGCTCAAACACACTATGCATACCACTGGATGCGTCCCACGCCGTTTATGCCACAGATTGCGGCTGAACAATGGGTCGCCCATCCTCTCCCATTGGAAGGTATGGTGATGGGCAATGTTGGAGAAGTGGATACGCACCAGACAACGGTAACGTGCACAGTGGATGCTTGGAAACGTGTTGCGAAGCTACTGGGTCTTTCATTCCTCTACTCACCTGCACTGCCCCTAGCATATCATCCTGCCCTGTCCTTGTTGCAGGAGACAGGGTTCCAGCGTATGTGCAGGCGTCTTGGGACGCTTACGTGGGGGAGCCTTTTTCGCGAGGGCACCTTTCGTACCCGTGAACAGTTTTTTGGGGGTGTGGTGTGTTCCCCTTTGGAGATGTTTTATTATGTCCGCTTGCGACAAGGCCTGCGGACCTTACTGCCTGAGTTCCCTAAGGAGCCGGACGTGGCCTTACCGCTCCACGTTCTGTTAGTCTCCGATGGGCGTCATTTGGTTTCTAAATTGTATGGAGCCATCAGACGGCAGCGAGTTACGCCGGCTAGTCGGGTACGGGAACAATGGAACGCTGAGCTTGGGATCACCATATCTGACGAACAATGGGCATACTGTTGTGGTGTGACTGCCAATATCTCCTCGAGTTGCCGTTTGAAAATCATACACTACAAATTCATACAGAGATTTTATTACACTCCAGCCAGGAAACTTAGATTTCGGTTGTCGGAGGACGATAGATGTGCCCGTTGCCGGGCAGCGGGTGCCGATTTCCTGCACCTGGCATGGGAGTGTGAGGCCGTTTCAGAGTACTGGGTGCAGGTCCATGATGCCCTTCAGGCCATGACTGAGGATGGGGTATTGTTCGACCCCCTGGTCCTACTATTGGGATATACTAAGGAGGTGCCAGCACTTCATCGTAGATTTGTGGACGTGGCCTTATTGTTGGCCAAACGACGAGTGGCCTGCTGTTGGGGGCGGGGCAGAGTGCCAAGGTTCAAGGACTGGATGGGGGATATCATTTATTGTCAGGACCAGTACAACGTATATGCGGAAATGATGCCCGTGCGCTGTAGGCCTAGGGATTTTTGGAGCCCGTTGCAGGTGTACCTCCTTACTAGGGCGGTGCAGGACTCTGAATCTGAGAGTGAGGATCGGGTTGGGGTTGGTTAGCGATGCGATGTTTGCTGGACTACACTTACACCTACCGGACACCATGTTCCGCAGTGAGTGGAGATGTTTCTCTATTCTATTGCTGTACTGATTGTGTAAGTTACACTGTGCTGTCCCTGTGGGCGGTATGGTGGGCCAATGACTGCTCTCTTGAGGTGGTGGTGGGGGTCCCTCATCCGAACGAATGTTGAGTGGTGGTCCAGCGTCCACTGTGTTGCTGCTTTTATCCTTCATTAATGAGTATGAGCCACGGGTCCGTACTCCTGCAGTCACTAACTGTTCTGTGCAGATGCATTACACGCAGATCGCTTGCAGATGTTCTGTTTTTTCCATTCATGTTTACACTGTACTATGCCTGGACATGACGCCTGGATTTTTCAGGTCTATTGCTGCACTGCACTATCTCTGAATATTTGTATGCTTTGTGAATGTGCTACTGCTATCTCCTGCTTGTCTTCCAATAAAGGTTTAAAAAAAAAAAAAAACCCATGTAGAGATTGTAAAGTAATGGGGATAATGCAGAGCCCTGAGGGACTCCACGTGATAGAATATTTTGTTTCCTAAAAGAACAGATCAAACTGGACCTGAATTTGTCTGTTTAATAGAAACATTTTAAACCAGGGGAAAGCGCTGTCCTTGATTGCAAAAGCGTTCAGACCATGTAAGAGGAATTGATGATCTACAGTATAAAAAGCCATTGAGAAACTGAGCAAGATCTAGTCTGCTGTAACCTCCTGTTTATTGTAAAGCTAGAGCCCAATCACAGTAGTTGTCATAATGGCCTTGGTGCTTCATCCAGCATGGAATCCAGCCTGCAGAGTATGTAAAAGTTTATGGAGGTTAGCAAACCTAAACATTTGGTTGAAAACAGCAAGGTTCAACGAATTTGGGTAGATTTCAAAATGAGAAGGAAGTTTATAGTTTTCAAAACTTTAAGGGTCAAGAGAGGTTTTATTTTACAAGCAGAATGACTCAGACCTTTTTTTAGTTCATTGAGGATAACACCTTATGGCTTTAGCAGCCCCCCCAACCCCACGGACCATGCCCGGAACCTCAGCATCATTCTTGATTCCTCCATAACCATGACCTGGCAGATGAACACCGTGGCCTCCACCTGCTTCAAAACCCTCTGCATCCTCCGCAAGACCTTCAAATGGATCCCAGAACACTTCAGCCACACTTGTCTTCTGCATTCAATCAATCAATCAATCAATCAGTGACACTTATAAAGCGCGCTACATACCCGTAGGGTCTCAAGGCGCTGGGGGGGGGGGGGGGGGGGGGGGTGCCGCTACTGCTCGAACAGCCAGGTCTTCAGCTTCTTCCTGAAGGAGAGGTGGTCTTGGGTCAGGCGCAGGTCGGTCGGGAGGGAGTTCCAGGTCTTGGCGGCCAGGTAGGAGAAGGACCTGCCTCCTGTAGTCGCTCTTCGGATGCGGGGGACGGCGGCGAGGGCGTGGTTGGCTGAACGGAGGTGGCGTTTGGGAGCGTAGAAGTTGACTCGGCTGTTGAGGTAGCTCGGGCCTTGGTCGTGTAGGGCTTTGTGTGCGTGGGTGAGGAGGCGGAAGGTGATTCTTTTGTTGACGGGGAGCCAGTGAAGGTCTCTCAGATGTCCGGAGATGTGGCTGGTTCGTGGGATGTCGAGGATGAGTCTGGCTGAGGCGTTCTGGATCCGCTGGAGTCTCTTCTGGAGCTTGGCGGTGGTACCGGCGTAGAGGGCGTTGCCATAGTCCAGTCGGCTGGTGACGAGGGCCTGGGTGACGGTCTTCCTCGTCTCGGTGGGGATCCACCAGAAGATCTTCCGTAGCATGCGTAGGATGTTGAAGCACGCCGAGGAGACGTTGTTGACTTGCCTGGTCATGGAGAGGGAGGAGTCCAGGATGAAGCCCAGGTTGCGTGCATGGTCTGTCGGTTTGGGTGCGGTGCCCAGGGCGGGAGGCCACCAGGAGTCGTCCCAGGCGGAGGGTGAGGAGCCCAGGATGAGGACCTCCGTCTTGTCCGAGTTCAGTTTCAGGCGGCTGGTCGTCATCCACTCGGCTACCTCTTTCATCCCTTCGTGCAGGTTGGCTCTGGCGGCGGCGGGGTCGTTGGTCAGGGAGAGGATCAGCTGGGTGTCGTCGGCGTAGGAGATTATGCTGAGGTTGTGTTTGCGTACGATGGCCGCGAGGGGGCTCATGTAGACGTTGAAGAGGGTGGGGCTCAGAGATGATCCTTGAGGGACGCCGCAGATGACTTCGGAGGCCTCTGACTTGTACGGTGGTAGGCGGACTCTCTGTGTTCTTCCGTCGAGGAAGGAGATGATCCATTCCAGCGCCTTGTCCTGGATTCCGATGTTGCTGAGGCGCCGTACTAGGGTGCGGTGGCAGACCGTGTCGAATGCCGCGGAGAGGTCTAGGAGGATGAGGGCCGCTGTTTCTCCATTGTCCATCAGGGCTCGGATGTCATCGGTGGCGGCGATGAGGGCGGTCTCGGTGCTGTGATTGGCTCGGAAGCCGGACTGTGAGGGGTCGAGGGATCCGTTCGTCTCGAGGAAGGCGGCCATCTGCTTGTTGACGGTCTTCTCGATGACTTTGGCTGGAAACGGGAGGAGCGAGATGGGGCGGTAGTTCTTGAGGTCGGTGGGGTCCGCTGTTGGTTTCTTGAGTAGAGCGCTGAGTTCGGCGTGTTTCCAGCTCTCAGGGAAGATGGTGGTGTCGAAGGATGTGTTGATGATGTCTCGCAAGTGGGGTGCGATGACAGCGTCGGCCTTGTTGAAGACGTGGTGAGGGCAGGGGTCGGTCGGTGATCCGGAGTGGATGGAGTTCATCGTGCGGATGGTGTCTTCGGTGCTGATCGGGGTCCAGGCGTGGAGGGTGGTGGTGGGGGGTGGTTGTTCGGTCATGGTGTGCGTTGGTTGGTTGTTGAAGCTGTTGTGTATGTCCGCGATCTTGTTGTGGAAGTATGAAGCGAGGGAGTTGCAGAGGTCTTGCGATGGGGTGATGTCGTTGTTTCCTGCGCTGGGGTTGGAAAGCTCTTTCACGATGTTGAAGAGTTCCTTGCAGTTGTGTGCGTTGTTGTCCAACCGGTCCTTGAATGCTGTTTTCTTGGCGGCGCGGATCAGCTGGTGGTGTTTCCGGGTGGCAAGTTTGAAGGTGGTCCTGTTGTCCGGTGTCGGTTCCCTTCTCCAGACTTTCTCGAGGGCTCGGCAGTTCTTCTTGGAGCTCTTGAGTTCGTCGGTGAACCATGGGGCCTTCTTGCTGCCGGGTCTGCTAGGCGGGGTCCTCAGTGGGGCGAGTTCGTCCGCGCAGTTGCTGATCCACTTCGTGAGGTTGTCGGCGGCCTGGCTGGGGTTCGCTGAGCTGGCAGGAGGGTGCTGGCTCAGGGAGGTGGCGAGCTGGTCTGCTGTGATCTTGTTCCAGCTTCTGCGGGTGGCCTGTTGCTGGTGTTGGTGGGTCGTCGTTCTCTTGAAGGTGAAGTGGACGCAGCTGTGGTCCGTCCATTGAAGCTCTGTGGCGTGGCTGAAGTCGATGTCTGTGCTGGAAGAGAAGACTGCGTCGAGTGTGTGTCCGGCGAGGTGGGTGGGGGTGGCCACCAGTTGCTTGAGTCCAAGGTTGGCGAGGTTGTCGAGCAGGGTGCTGGTGTTGCGGTCGTTGTTGTTCTCCAGATGGAAGTTGAGGTCTCCCAGGAGGATGTAGTCAGCGGAGGGGATGGCATGCGGGCTGACGAAGTCGGCGATGTCCTCGCTGAATTGTGTGCGTGGTCCAGGGGGTCGGTAGATCAGGGTGCCTCTGAGGGTGGTGTTCGGGTTGGTGTGGATCTGGAAATGCAGGTGTTCGGCGCTGGTCAGGGTGTTGTCGGTGCTGGTCGTGAGACGGATGGTGTTCCTGTGGATGATGGCGATGCCTCCTCCCATCTGGTTGGCGTTTCGGTCCCTCCGGACGATCTTGTAGCCCTCTGGGATAGCGATGGCGATGTCGGGAGCTGAAGTGGCGTTCATCCAGGTCTCCGTGAGGAAGGCAACGTCAGGGGCTGTGGCGTCTAGAAGGTTCCAGAGTTCGATGGCGTGTCTGTGGACGGAGCGGGTGTTGAGCAGGATGCACTTGAGGTGGGTGCTGCTGGTGTTCGACTTGGCGGGTGCTGGTGCGAGGCTGGTCCGGATGCAGGAGAACTTGCAGGCGTGGCAGCTGAAAGGTTCGTGGGTACGTCGTGGAGTGGCTTGATGGCATTCTGGGAGTCGGCCGGTGTTGAGTGCGGTGAGGGTGGCGGCGGAGTACGTCAGGTGGGTCGGTCGGGGTCCTCGTGGGCCAGGGGTCCTGGCACTGGGCGCGGTCCAGGCGCGGACAGGCGCAGACGGGCTTACCTTTGGCGCGCCTTCGGCGCACAAACGGCGCACCCGCTGCGCGTGACCGCTGCGCGTTCGCACGGTCGCCATTTAAGGCGAAGTGCGCGGGTGGGCGGAGCAGCTGGGAGGCGGGAGCGGGGAGGGTACAGAATAGAAAAAGGGGCGGGGAAGAGCGGCGGTGGCGGGAAGGGAGAGCGGAGGGCGGCGAGGTAGGCGGACAACAAGGAAGGAAAACCAAAACACAGGCACAACGAAATAAATAAAAACAGGCACAAAATACAGTAAAAACAAGGCAAAAACAACAACAGCGGAGGCAGCCGGCAGCCGGCAACGAGGCAGGCAGCGAGGCAGAGGGCAGGCAAGGGGCACACGCAGCAGCTGGTGGCCGTGCGGCGCGGGGGTGTCACACAAGTGGGTCACACTCACCTGCGTCGCACGGTCGCCATTTAAGGCCAAGTGCGCGGGTGGGCGGAGCAGCTGGGAGGCGGGAGCGGGGAGGGTACAGAATAGAAAAAGGGGCGGGGAAGAGCGGCGGTGGCGGGAAGGGAGAGCGGAGGGCGGCGAGGTAGGCGGACAACAAGGAAGGAACACCAAAACACAGGCACAACGAAATAAATAAAAACAGGCACAAAATACAGTAAAAACAAGGCAAAAACAACAACAGCGGAGGCAGCCGGCAGCCGGCAACGAGGCAGGCAGCGAGGCAGAGGGCAGGCAAGGGGCACACGCAGCAGCTGGTGGCCGTGCGGCGCGGGGGTGTCCCACAAGTGGGTCACACTCACCTGCGTCGCACGGTCGCCATTTAAGGCCAAGTGCGCGGGTGGGCGGAGCAGCTGGGAGGCGGGAGCGGGGGGGGTACAGAATAGAAAAAGGGGCGGGGAAGAGCGGCGGGAAGGGAAGGGAGAGCGGAGGGCCGCGAGGTAGGCGGACAACAAGGAAGGAAAACCAAAACACAGGCACAACAAAATAAATAAAAACAGGCACAAAATACAGTAAAAACAAGGCAAAAACAACAACAGCGGAGGCAGCCGGCAGCCGGCAACGAGGCAGGCAGCGAGGCAGAGGGCAGGCAAGGGGCACACGCAGCAGCTGGTGGCCGTGCGGCACGGGGGTGTCCCACAAGTGGGTCACACTCACCTGCGTCGCACGGTCGCCATTTAAGGCCAAGTGCGCGGGTGGGCGGAGCAGCTGGGAGGCGGGAGCGGGGAGGGTACAGAATAGAAAAAGGGGCGGGGAAGAGCGGCGGTGGCGGGAAGGGAGAGCGGAGGGCGGCGAGGTAGGCGGACAACAAGGAAGGAAAACCAAAACACAGGCACAACGAAATAAATAAAAACAGGCACAAAATACAGTAAAAACAAGGCAAAAACAACAACAGCAGAGGCAGCCGGCAGCCGGCAACGAGGCAGGCAGCGAGGCAGAGGGCAGGCAAGGGGCACACGCAGCAGCTGGTGGCCGTGCGGCACGGGGGTGTCCTCGACATGAGCACATCACCCAACACCTTCGAGACCCCCACTGGCTTCCCATTGAGAAAAGAGTGACCTTCAAGATACTCAGCCACGCCTACAAATGCCTCCACAACACCTGACTTCAATATCTCAATGAAAGAATCTTCTGCCACATACCCAAGAGAAACCTCCAAGCCACTGACCTCGCCCTCACTGAAACCCTGGTGCATCTGCAGAGCCAGAACGGGTGGAAGAGCCTCCTCCTACATCACGGCAAAGACCTGTAACAAGCTCCCGATCAACATCAGACACACCCCCACTTCTCACATCTTCAGGAAGACCCTCAAGACCTGGCTCTTGAGCTACCCGGAGCTGCACCCCCCAGCGCCTTGAGACCCCTACGAGAGAGTAGCGTGCTTCACAATTCCCTGATTGATTGAGCATAGTGCAGGACTGTAAAAAATAATTAATGAAAGTCTGCATGTGCCTATGATCCTTCAGGAGTTCTTTGTGTACCCAGGCTAGAAGAATATCCATCTGCCACTCTTAGCTAATAGAATGAAGTTTCCATTATTCAGGAACTAGAAATGAGATAAAGAGTGGGTAATTGTCAAATGCAGTTGAATACTGTCAATAGATAATGGGAAGAATTAATATGGTTCTCATGGAAGGGAATATTCAGATACTTTGATTGTGAACAGCTCCAGTAATGACCACTTGGTGTGAGGCAATGCAGAGCAGCTCTTTTCCAGAGCAGAACACCTTTTGCCCTTCATAGTAAATGTTGCACTGGCAAGAGACTTATTAAGTCCTCATTGTCCCTTCTTCAATAGTTTTCACTCCTTTCCTCACCTACTATGAATCCTGTAAGATATACTGTATGTATCTTTTAATGAGAAGTGTGAAGGGAATTGTGCTCAGACTAGTGTTCTGATTCTGACAGGGCGGTACAGATCAAGGTGCAGGGAGGGTGTCCAAAGCAAAGGCAAATTGTGGCCTGGTGTGGCCCTAGTAGGGGATTAATACCAAGATTAACATTTGTTTTTTTCATGAATGGTTATGGACATTTTCCATGTGGGATTTGAAATATGTGTTAATATACCGAACAGAGTAAAAAATAAGCATGCAATTTTCAGTTCTACAAATGTTATCTATTGATTAATATGCACATCTGAATAAATCTGCATCAGCAAAACTAGTAAAAAAACATTATTTCATTGTGAAGGAACATATCAGTACTCTCTGGAGGTGTTGACTAAGTTGGTCACACATTATAGAGAGCACAATCCAGGTATGACAAAATATATGTTGATGATTCCAGAACAAGTTTTAAGATATGAAGATGATCTATAATGTACCTTAACTCCAAAAGGACAAAATATGATTTTCTCTCAACAAAATGATTGCCGCCTTAACACTCCTGGAACTATCGCCTAGTTCACTAGAAACACTACTTTGTTCTTTGTATGATTCTCTGAAAGACTATACAATGGTTTGATACTGGAAACTGCAATTCTTTTGTAGTGTTATTGACTGATAGTGCCTTTGAAAATTTCTTAAAGTGCTCTCAGACCCTCAGGTCTTACAAGTGCCTTATATAAAACTCTTTAAATAAAAATAGAATGTGTGGGTTCGAATGGGAAATGGTTTATTTTTGTACCTCATAAAATTCTTTCTAAAGATTTGTTCTATCCTTGTTATCAACATCTTAGTGGTTTGTATACACATTCCACATTATTCTGTTGTCTGGATTTTATCAGGACTAATTTAGTAAATCAAACTTTGCAATAATAATTCCACAATATTTAACGGTTTCCTGTGTTATTTCAAATGAAAATATTTCAACATAATGTTCTGCTGCTGTGAGGTCTTCTTTGTTGCATTTAGAATCTAAATTGTAATACTCACGCCAGATAAATGTATAATAATAATAATAATATTATTTGGCAATTACATTGGTACCGTCAAATATCCTTCACTCAATTGTAAGTCGTCCTACTGCCTGTATTGAAACAACATGTAGTAGATAAATTGAGTTTTGCTTGCATCTTGCATTTTCAGGTAAGGTCTTAGTTTTGGCTGTGAAAATCTGGATTACAATCAGTCCTTCATTTATCCTCTCTATCCTCACTTTAAAACATAGTTTGTGAAATTTTGTGAAAAATTAGACTTGTTAAAGGACTAATCAAATCCTACAGCATTAGTCCTCTTTATGAATCCCAGTTAGTACATGAAGGAATGATGAATTGCCAACTTCGGGGACTCTGATACTCTTTCATTAGAGTGGACTTGTTCTGGGTATTTTGCTTTGGCTGTCCCTCTTTCTATTGAGGATGCAATGCTTTGAGATTACAGGTATGAGGGGTACTTAACATAGATTATAATTGTGTGTGAATTTTTCACATGTATACATTTGAATAAAACATGTTTTCCCTTTTGCTTCTACTAAATGTACCTTTCGGAAGATTGGTATGGTATGTGGATATGTGTAAATTAAGGGTACATGCAATTGAGTTTTACGACATGTTGAATATTGTTCCTGCTTAAACTATTGTTCATATATAGGATGCACTTTGTAAATGACGTCTATGGATATTGGGGCACGTTAGTAAATGAAAGGGTATGCAAGATCTAAAGCAATACATATGATACTATGACCAGTTATGAATCAATCAGGATATATCATGTATAGCTATTTTAAGTCTTTAACAGTCCCTTTGTAATTATTTTTGAATTGTAAGTAATCGCTATGTGCATGTCAGTAGAAATTCCATAAAAGTGTTTCTCCTGATGAATCCATTAAAATATAAAGTGGTATATTATGTTAGTTTATGGTTTTGATACTTAATCCAGACACACTAATAATAATGTTTTGTGGTTGGCATATTGAAGGTAGAAGGCAGGTTTCATGAGTGTAGGGAGATTCAGTGCTCTTCACATTAAATATTGTGATGAGTATAGGCAAGGTCCTAAGTATGAGGCAGCAGCACCACTTGCCATTGGATAGGTAGGAGCAATGCCAGGTGGCAGCATTCAGGGCCAGGATAACATCACATATAACATGGCAGGGTGAATAGCCCCAAGCACGATAAACCCTGGTGGTCAACTGTATTAATTAGACCAGGACTCTTGGTATTGCTTCCATGAGGTGTTCAATACACTATGTTTTCAAAAATGTTTATAAATTGGTTGTATATGCCTGCATCTTTATCAATGTATTTTCTTTAAGGTGAATATGCCTTCTATTCATAGATTCTTACAAAATGAGGTAGCATCCTGTGTTTTGACAATCGTGTCCATTGTACCCCTATAGGGTGTCTATTTTGGGTATATGTGCATCAGAAAGGTTGATCACATTGGACTTTTTCCTTGCTATTCTTTCTGGTTGTTCACTAATCTGGATCCAGATGCCTGGACAACAGATCCATTCTCCTTTTACTTTCCCCACTTTTTGCCTTCATCTGAGTATCTATGGGATATGTAGATTTTAAAATTTCAGGTAGTCTGGATTACCCAAAATACGACCTCTGCAATCCTCATTAGCCCATCTCCTGGAATTTTATATGAGCTTACCCCAATGCCCTATCTTCTTTCAGCATGCTTATTCCTGAAAACCTGTTTCATTTGGGCCAGTTCTGCTTATTTGCATGATGAAGCCTTTGGAGCCTCAAGATTGATATACGCTTTGCAACTTGCTGTAGACTTGGTCTACAAGTCCTGGGCTCTAGATATTAGTCACAAATCTGACAATGGAGAAGGGACTCGGGGCTTAATAATTTGCTTTTAATTTGTTATTTTGTGGAATGTACGAATATTTTCATTCAGTGTGCATTCTTTTCATCAATGTTTAACGGATTGCAATCACATTTCCCAGGAAACTTTCTGCTCTAGTTAGGGACCTGGCCTACTTGAAACTTCATAATATGATTTTGCCAGTCAAGGAAGACATGGTTACCCTAAGGGACATCTGATTCTTTTGACTCAGATCTTGAAGAAAAACATGAATTAGTAAAGTACCATCACTACGGACCCATTATATGCATGCCCAGAAAGCGACTGGGGCAAAACACCTGTTGGCTGTAAACTTCTGATCTGCAAATAAGAATAAAAGAACACAACCAGCTGACCTGCTAGATATACTCTTCATGTTTATTACATAATTCACATAATGTATTTTCTTTTGTGATTAATTCTTTTTGAAGTGTGATGTGAAAATGTGATCTATACTATTCGACCAACACAAACTGAATTCATATTGTTGCTTGGATATGAATTTACCTTAAATAAATGAAAATACAAGAGGCATATTGCAAAACAGGAACAAGTTGGTTTAATTAAAGGCTGCGGTTGAGAGATCCTGGACAGAATGCCTATGCTCAAAATCTCTCGATGTACAAAGTTTTGACCATAAATTTATATAGTTCATGATGTAGAATAAAATGTTCTCTACATTCAAAAAGAGCATCTTAGTTAAAAAGCAATCACATGTACCCTTCTGATAAGGACACAGGTGGCTCTCAACTTCGGAGAGAGCTTAATGTGGGTCAGTGTGTGTGTGTCCAGATGTCCGGTGTGAGAGATGCGTGATCGCTAAGTGTGGTGTGCATATTGTGTCTTGATTGGCTGAGTATACCTATTTACATGTGATATCTAGCTTTGTGGTATTTCTGGGGAACATGAGCCTTTGGCCAAACAGGTTTTATTGGGGCCAATTATCTCAGACTGGTTTGTGGTGCAACTGTCTATCTATGGAATCGATCTGGGTTTTCCTTGGGTGTGTTTTTGCCTGTTATTTATGAGGGACGACACCTGTGACTTGTTACTCAATAAGCGTGGGCATGGGTCACAGGACTTGCCTGGCCTTGTATCTCTGACTCGGTGTTGATGGGAAGGTCACCTTGGGTGAATCTGACAGCAATGATGTGAGTTCATCGGAACTCCTAAAAATAATATAGCAGACATTGTTATCATTTTTATCAACGTTATGTTTACAGCAGTCCTCTTGTACATTGATATAGTTCTTACTGGTTTTAAAAGGATTATGTTTGCTCTGATCTGACTCTGAATGTACATTGACATTGGTCTTTTTAGCAACAACAAACTGATCGCACAAGCATGGATTATTACATACATTAGTATAACTGTTGCTGATGTCAGTGCTGCTGTGCGGGCACAAGTTACGGTGTACATTGAGATTGCCCTGGCAAGCTATGACATACGTTCACATTGCATTTGCTGCTACTGTCATTGTTCGGCCTTCCCATATCATAACATTCATTGACATTGTATTCACCTATCCCAACATTATGTCAGTCATGAATATAGCCCACCCAGATAACCTATCTTGGATGATGCTTGAAATAAAATATTTATCCCTTTGTTGTTTACCCTACATCCCATGTGAAGCTTCTTTCCACTATCTTTTCACTGGCCTCTGGTGTAGGACACTTAGGGGTCTATTAGGATGGTGGGCGGATGGCCGCCGACGGGCCAGTGGTAGCAAGCGCCGGACCGGTGGCAGACATCCCCCTGCCATCGAAACCCTGAAAACCGCCGGTCCGATTAGCATTGCGGTTGTGGCCGCAGTGGTGTGATTTTCCGCCAGCCACTTTTCCCCCGGTTGCAATCCGCCTGCTTGCCTGGCGTGCGGAGCTGGACCGCTACAATTTTGGCAGATCAGGGCCAAGCACCGCTGGCACGATTATGATGCCTGGGGTAGCCAGCCTTCCACAGAGGTGGGACAGCCATGGAAAGGCATGCGAAGAATGTCTCCGGGAGTCCATTGCGGACCCCCAAAGTGTTGGGGTGTGTGCAGGACATGCTTTTTGGATATCGTGATGGTGCTGCTGGTAGCAGCAACCGCTGCAATGTTAACCTTCAGAATCCGAACGCCGCGGTTGGATTTCGACTGCGGAGCATACTAATTGGACAAGCAGTTTTCCCGCGGTCCTAGTGGGCGGTGTTTTCCTGCTACCATGGCGCTCAGAGTGATTTTCCGACCGCCATCCTAATAGACCCCTAACTGTCGATCATTTAATTTATTTTCTCACATCACCACCTTTAAAATGCTACACATTAGAAAGGATTCTTAGATTTGCTGTATTATGAAAGTCATTCCCCTCAAGATGCTTCCTCTGCGTTCACCAACAAAATATTGATGAAAAAATATAGAATTCAAAAATATTAAATCCCTATACTTAAACAGGTAAGTATAAAAATATCGGGAAAAAAACGATGCTAAAAATATAGTTGTACAAAATATCGATTTTTATATATATATATATATATATATATATATATATATATATATATATATATATATATATATATATAAATCGATATTTTGTACAACTATATTTTTAGCATCGTTTATATATATATATATATATATATATATATATATATATGTGGATTTAATATACATTTAACAAATATAACAAATAAACTTAATTTAAAAAAAATTGGAAAACACATACATAATAATCAATATATATATACATATACATATTTACTTTAAAACAATTAATTAACTAATAATATTAATTTATTTTATAATTTTGAAATTATATAAAAATGTACACATATGTTTATATAAATATATATTTATGTATATTGTGTATATATATATATATATATATATATATCGTCATCCAAAGTGCTCTGCAGCGAAAGGATCACTCGGGAGCAGGTAGGTTAACAACCATTATTTATTGCGTGTGCAGGGAGAGTCAGGTCCCGTTTTTTTATTCTTGCAATCCCGACGCGTTTCAGTGCTGTCCGCACTTTCTTCTGGGGAAAAGAAATGTTCATGCGGCATTTGGCAGTTTCCGCTTTCTTTTGTAGTGAAGCTTCAATGAATGCTTTGTAGCACGTGATCCCTCCTACTGGTTTCTGGGATTTGGAGTCATTATCTGCCAAAATATCATTGACCAGTGGCTTCCGCATGTTCATGTAATTGAGCAAGTTCGTAGCGGTTAGTGAACACCCACCACGTTGTAAAGGCACTCCAGTGCGCCCCGTTTGCTGACACTTCCCTTATTGATGCTGCAGCCTGCTCCCGCCTCACTCAGCGGTGATAGTCACTGCGAGGCGGCTCCTTCCTCCAACGACTCCCTTCTTCAATGTTAAGGCGGTGCTCCTTTCCACGACGAAGCTGTCGTGTGTAATTTTGTCATCCAAAGTGCTCTGCAGCGAAAGGATCACTCGGGAGCAGGTAGGTATATATATATATACAAATATATCAATAGCATAACGTTTATTGAAAAAAACATACTATTATAAATTAAAACATTAAACTATTTAAAAATCTTTAAACTTAAACTTACAACTCTGCTGAGTGCAACAAGAGGGAAAGTGTTGGATAGCGTAGAGGTAAAAATTACTATTCCCAGTCCAGTGAGTGCAACAGTAGAGAAAATGTTGGATAGCGGAGGGATAAAACTTATTATTCCCATTCCAGTGAGAGTAACAGTAGGAAAAGTGTTGGATAGCAGAGGGGTAAAATTGCTATTCCCACTCCAATGAGTGCAACAGTAGGGAAAGTGTTGGATAGTGGAGAGGTAGAACTTACTATTCCCAGTCCAGTCAGTGCAACAGTAGGGAAAGTGTTGGATTTTGTAGGGGTAAAAATTACTAATCCCATTCCAATTAGTGCAACACTAGGGAAAGTGCTGGATAGCGGAGGACTAAGCCCTACTATTCCCACTCCAGTGAGTGCAACAGTAGGGAAAGTATTGGATTGTGTAGGAGTAAAAATTACTATTCCCACCCCAATAAGTTCAACACTAGTGGAAGTGCTAGATAGCGGAGGGGTAAAACCTACTATTCATACTCCAGTGAGTGCAACAGTAGGTAAAATGTTTAATAGTGGCAGGACAAAATTTACTATTCCCACTCCAATCAGTGCAACATTACAGAAAATGTTAGATTGCAAAGGGGTATCAATTAATATCCTCAGTCCAGTCAGTTGAAAAGTAAAAACAAACAAAATATTAACAAAAATATATAAAAAACTAAATAAATAACAAAAATATATAAATATATAACAAATTAAAATACGACTATATTTAATATTACACATTTAAAAAAACATATTATAATATTACATGCATATGACTAATACCTACAAATGTTATATTAAATAAAAAAATATCATTTTCAAACAAATAAGTATTTTTAATTAAAAATTATTTAGAATCAAAATTATTAGATGTTACATATATTTTTATTTTTTTAATTCCTTACCCTATAACCCCACCCAATTTACAAACCACATCTCAATTTTATTTAAAAAATGTTTTACATGATTAAAATAATTAATAACCAATTAAAGAAATGTCATTATTAAAAACAAATTAAAACTCATAAAAACTAATAAACTTCCCACACTTTACCACTCTAATCACCACAAACCACTGGTAAAATTAAACTGTAAAACAATTATTACACAATTAAAACTTACGTTCAATTAATAAACTAATAGTATTTAAAAAACGAATTGTAAAGTAAGTAAAATTGATTTACTTCCCACCCTTTACCCCTACAAAAGTAAAACACACAAACCAAAAAATATAAACAACTAACTTAAATAAACCTCAATTAATTAACATTAATGATCAACCAATTATTAATTAAACATAAATGAATTCCCACACTTTACCCCTATAAACGCCATAACCCACACCTTACAATTAATTACACCAATTCCATATTTAATTTTAAATTAATTAGCGAGTTTAGAATTAATGAATCAATTAATTAATCAAAATTATTTAGGAACTAATTATTAATTATTTAAAAATAAATTACTTCCCACCCTTTGTCCCATAAACCCCACAACACACACCTAAAAAATCACACAATTGCCATACTCAATTATCAATGCATTAGTTAAATTAAAATTAGCAACTAATTATTCATTAATTATTCATAATTTACTTCCCACCCTTTACCCCTATAAACCCCACAACCTGCACCTAAAATTATTGACACAATTTCCATAATTAATTTTCAATCAATTAATATTAATTAAGAACTAATTAATAATTAATTAACAATAAATTACTTCCCACCCTTTACCCCTAGGAACCCTACAACCCACCCCTAAACAAATTACACAATTACTATAATTAATTATCAATTAATTAACAACCAATTAATTCATTATAATTAAATTACTTCCCAACCTATTCCCCTTTAAACCCACAACCCTCTATGGACCTAAAACACACAAAATGTAATTAAAATAAAATTGATAACTACTAAAAATATAACACATATCATAAAACATAAACAATATTTACACAAAAAATACATCACATACATTTAAAATATAAAGCAAATACATAACACTAATTAAAAAATAATGTTTTTAAACAACTATATTTTTGCAAACAATATTAATGACTTGTATATTTTTTTAAACAATATTTCTTACCTTAAATTCGATAGTCTTGGACCACGATATTCTTGCTGTCAATATTTCTGAATCCCAATATTTCCAACTCGATATTAGTGTAGGTAGACATTTCCTGTTCAATATTCTGTCTCAACACCTTTATCTTCCTCATTACTCTTCTAACTGGGACATCTTATCTGGGCTCTTATTTGCCAAGGCAGCAAGGGAGTGCTCTTTTATGGGTTTCCTGCTAAAGCTACAATCACCCATCAGTCAGATCTCATGGAGAAGGGTGTCTAATGTCAGGTCATCTACATTTCCATCCAATGGAAGCAACAATGTTCTGAGTTAGGTCCCATGATTAAAATGCTATGCAGTGATGAGTGTCCCCATCTGTGCCTATACCAGACTTACCTTCTCATTCCTCTCTCTGCTAACCAACGTATTCTTTCCTTTAAGCATCCAAAGAAAACTTTCCCATGTCCAATCTCTGCTGTGTCTGTGAGGTCATTTCCATAACATGTGTTGACTTGTCTTCCTTTAGAAACATCTCAACACAAGGTCCATGGTTTAACATAAACTCAAATCAGCACATGAAAACTGTGGCTCATATATAATTGGGACAGTTCTGCACCTTATTGCCTTTTAACCACAAGATTGTTGCCGCAATTTTATCTGTGTGCAAACATTATATCCTATATAAGCAAATGAACCTCACAACCCAAGTTCTGAAATACTAACATAGATATATCTGACATGTACCCGAATAATAGCAGGCAACTTGCAAACAAATGCACAATATCAGCAGTTAGTAACCTTCACTTTGTGCAACTACGTTTGTCACTAGGGTTATTTCTAGCTCACTTATTAATCTTCTCTGGCATGTAATATAACATGCAGAGGGTTTTTATAATGGTGGAGTTTTAAGCTAACTGAAACTTCTGATGTATTTATAATGTCAAAAGCAACCGAATATATCCCCAGCCTGAATCGTCTGACCCCCATTAACACTCCACTTGCATGCTAAATGAGCCAAATAATCCTCTCTATAACTACTCATGATTCTATTTAATTCTCTAATGGCAACTTGCTCCCCTGAGTGTACAAATATACCAAACATATCTGTCACTTACAGCAGTATTATAATTAGGATTATGTACCAAATATTCACAAGTTTATAGGTACTTAAAAAATTATTGTGTTGGGAGATCATATATTATTTGCAATGTAGCTAATGTACAACAATGATTGTCGCACAACTGTCCAACCATTTTCATGCCATGGTCATGCCATAAACTAGTCACTGCATCATGGAATATAGGAAGAAAATGTGGATTTTTCCAGAGTGGTGGGAAAGAATGGACCATTGGCAAACCCTTAAAATAATTTCGGTCTGTGACTCTGCATAACAGAAACGTCCAGTTAAGCCCCATAGCCATTTGATATCCTAGGACATTAGAGTCATGGGGCATGATTAGTTAAGATGTCCCTAATGCATGTGCCAAATGCTGCCCATAAATAGATCTTGAAATCTGGAAATAAGAATCTAGCCCAATCGGGGGAACATTCATGACACAAATGAAGCAGCTGGTGCTATCCTATCTATAAATGAAAGCAGCAACTGCTCGTAATTTAGGTGAATAATCCACTCTACCTTGCTTGTAATCCTGACCCTTAAATGGGTAGTTACTGAAACTATCCCAGTGACTTTCATAGCAAAGTTAAGTATAATTTGTCTTTTAGATAAGTTGTATGTATTGCACATTTGTATAGCGCAAAACTGTCTCCCAGAGGGTATCCTGGCGCTTTTGACTCTACTGGACCAGCTACATAATCATGTCATTACACTGTTCTGGGGAAGAGGTAGGTTTTTAAACCCTTCTTAAAAGATAGAAAAGCCCTCAAACTCCTCAAGGACAAGGGAAGGGAGTTCCAGAGCTTGGCAGCCGCATATCCAAAGGACTGGCCCCCCATCCGTAGCCTATGGATTCTCGGAACCACCACAAGATATGCTGAGGAGGAGCGCAATGGTCTTGCTGCATGGTACCATGAAAAGAGGTTCTGTAGCATGACTGGGCCTTGGTCATTCAAAGCCCTAAAGACCAGGCAGGATGCTTTGAAGTAGATTCGCTGCTGAACTAGCAGCCAATGAAGGTCTTTAAGCGCGAGGGAGGAGAAAGCTGCGCGCAGCCTATTTTGAATACGCTGCAGCTTGTTAATAAAAGTACCGGGGGCCTCTAAAAGCAGTGCATTGCAATAATCTATCCTACTAAGTTCAACTTGTAACTGAAAATAGCCTCAAACCTATTAGCCTGTAGGGCAATTTGTTTTATGGCTTAAAATGGGTCAATTGAATATACTGCAGTTTCATCTGCATAGAAGCTAATTTTGATTTCCACCCCGCTCAGCATTACCGGTTGAATCAGGGTGTTATTCATAACTTGTTGTCATCACCATCATCAAATTCTCTATTTTGGGTGGTGAAACCATAAAAGAAACAGCCACACAGTTCACAATTCGTACATACTAAGTTAAAAAGAGCATTCAAGGGGCGATAAATAAAAAATACATTAAAACAAGAACACAAATTGACATGATAAACCAGCATAGAAAGGCAATAATAATTCATCTCTTGGATAATACATAGTTAAGAATACTCTGACAAAGCAAGCCAGGGCTATAAGGCCACTGTAGCTAAATAAAAGTTAAAGTTAAAGTGCTGGTGCATTAGCAATTATTGTACAAGTCAATTACCAGAGTTACAGCCCATGCATTAATCAACCAGGGTTAGTTACCCCTTATACCTAGATAATGCCCTTGTTCGAAATCGACAATAGACAAAATTTTAAATCCATAAAATATAGAAGTAAAATGAGCTGGGTTGCGTGTGTACGGGCAGCAAGAACTACAACTCCCACCTTGCCCCCTGTCCCACATCTCAGCAAGATGGAACACTACCCCCGCCCAAGAGCCATGTGTAACCATTCCTTCCCTCTGCTCCACAGGGACTGAGCAATCTTAACAGGGAGGGGTGTCTGTGGAAAGGCAGCGAGCACCACAACTCCCACCACGCACCCTTGTCCCACAGCTGATCAGGATGGAGCACTTCCACCCCATCCAGAAGCATCTGGCAGCCATTTTATTTTAACAACCAAACTCACAGGTAGCTAGCCATCTTAACAGGGAAGGGTGTTGGTGGGTGGGAAGACTGCACTTCAACTCCCACCAGTCACCCCTGTGCCATGGCTGAGCAGGATGGAACACTTACACCCCACCCAGATGCATCTGGCAGCCATTGTATTTCAACAACCTAACTCACAGGTAGGTAGCCATCTTAAGAGGGTGGGGTGTTGGTGTGTGGGAAGACTGCACTACAACACTAACCAGGCCCCCTTGTTCCACAGATCAGCAGTATGGAGCACTCCCCCCACACCCAGAAACATGTGTCAGCATTTCCCCTCAACCGTGCCACAGAACAGGTAGGCAGACAGTGCATGCACCCTGCCATTTCTCTCAAAAAGCATGGAGCCAATAGACCACACCAGCCCTCACATCCCACCAAACTTGGCATAGATCCAATAGCTAATACCAGTGTGTAGACAGCTAAGCGTATGTAACTGTCACAGAAACCAAACTGTGATTCATCAAATCACATGTTTAAGAAATTCAGGACACAATCATGCACATCACGGATTGCCATCTATAAGTTCCATGGGGGCAGAGCGTCAAGGCCCATATGAAAACCAAACAAGCACGGTCAGTAGTAAAAAGAAAGCAAAGCACATGATATGACAAAGGTATGCCTGAGTTCACAATGGCTAGTTCATGTTCAGATGTAATGTCTTCCATGCAGAGTAATTAGCAAAGATGGTTCACATGAAGTTGTTGTACTGGCAGTCGTTAGATGACGACATGCCCTTGTAACCACACAATCTGGACATGGTAAAGGTATCCATTGACATGTCACACCATGGCGAAGTAATGTATGTACCTCCACATAATGTCATGACGCTCAGTACCCTGCAGCCATACAAAGTGATCTCAATGTAAACTGTGTGGTGTAAAACATGTAACATTCATACGTCTAACACCAAGCATGTGGGGTGCACTCAAATTACCATTTCCCCTCTGTTGCACAGGTGACCAAGAACTGACAGCAGCAGATGAGAACACCAACCTGCAAAGCCAGTCTTCCGCCCCCTAGAACATGGACTCTCTGATGGTGACTCCCTAGATTCCTTGGATGCAGAGCCAGAAGCCGGCTCATCAGGCAGGCCAGGGCACAACCGATCCCAGGAGCCCACAGTCCCCACTGCCACCACCTCAGCAACTGTGCTGACCCCTGCTGTAATGACCTGTGCAGCCTCCACCACCACCACCACCAGTGCTGCCGGCAACACTGTCCCTGCCTCAGAGGATGCCCACACCACCCCACAATCTGAGGAGGGCAGGAAGAGTACACAGGTGCGTAGAGTAGTGATGCCACAGGTCCGGGACAGAAGGGGCCACTGTGCACCAAAATCTACCGGACACTGGGACCAAAGCCCTGGTCTATATCACCAGAGTCCTTGGGGCTTATGAACCAGCCCACGGACACACGGGCCAGTATTTGGAGGATTCACGTGAGCTATGCCTGCTGCTGAGGTCCATAGACACACATATGGGCCAAATCGTGGACCTCTTGGGTCAGCTTGTGGATGGCCTGGGAGACAGGCCTGTGGCCACAACAACAGCTCAACCTACCTCCAGTGGCCTGCAGGATGGCAGTCCCTCCACCTTCCCTGTGGCCACAGAGAGGGGTGAGTCTTCAGACACCACTGAGCCCGCAGCAGAGGCTCCCCCTGCCAAATGCTCAAGGGGCCGTCCAAGGAAAACCAAGGGAGGAACACATGGCTAAGCACCAGCCAAACACCAGTCAAGGAGCCAGCCATGATGGCACCCCTCTTCACCCTGCAATTGACTTTGTTGCCTGTCCTTACCCACACTGCCAGGTTAATGGAATGCGTCTGTTGTGGTCACTACTCTATTGTCTCATCTACCATCACTGACAACTCATTGATTCCCTTTTTACCATTTTGTAAATATTCACTTCCCTGTCACATATATCCATTTTAAATAAACACTCCTTACACACCTATGTTTTTGTGTCAGCTCCATGTTTATCACTGGATGTACAATGTTGACTCTGTTTATAATGTACCGGGAGCACTGATTGTTTGGAGTCATTGAGAGGCTGTAGGGACCTAGGAAGACACAAGAGAATAATATTCACTTGTCAGGTGGTTGCATCACAGCCATTACACAACACTTGTCATCAAGGTATTAAAATCTGCACACATTACAATGAGCAAGAGTACCAACATAGACATCCTGTAGCTGTGCATAACTACCCTGTCCCAGAAACATTAGCAGCCAGCACAGAGCCAACAAGCAGCAGTCACAATGCTCACCTAGGCCTTTTCACCAACAACATCAGCAGACAATGGCACCGTTGTACGTTTTCATTCACTTGCAAGGGAAGTAGTGGCTGATGAGCTGTTGACCAGGTCGACACCTTCCTCCTCTCCACTATCCTCGTCACTGGACATGTGTGGGTTTGCAGCGGAGTCCACGGCTGCTCATCATCGTCAAGGAGCAGGGGGATCTCCTTGCGCAAGGCCAGGTTGTGGAGCATGCAGCATGCAACTACGATCTGACACACCTTTTGAGAAGAGTACATTAGTGCACCTCCAGTCTTGTCTAAGCAGCGAAATTATGACTTAGGTAGACCAAAAGTACGCTCCACCACACGACGTGTCCTGCCATGGGCATCATTGTAGCGGACATCACCCGGGGTCCTGAAATTCCTCAGTGGGCTAAGCAACCAAGGCCGGTTGGGATATGCAGAGTTACCTAGGTGTGAGATACACGGACCAATTTTTTAAGATAAACAGTAGCTGAGAACAGCATGTCACACATACAGCACACTACTTGACTCTGCATACTCACCCACAATCCATGGATGCTCTGGATGCAGATTTGCCATCGGCTGTGGTACAATGCTGTTACACAGGATGTAGGCGTCCTGGGCCGATCTTGGAAATTTGGCACAGACATGTGAGATTATCATATCCGACTGGCATACCACGTGCACATTAATGTAATGGAAATGCTTCCTGTTCCTGTAGATGTGCTCACGTGCCTGTGGAGGAACCAGGCCTACATGTGTGTCGTCAATGGCACCAAAAGCATTCGAAATGTGGCCTAGGACATAAAAATCAGCATTCACAGCCGCTAATTCATTTCTCCTGGGGAAATGGATGTATCTGTCCTTGTAGGTCTTCACAGCGGACAGGACATCACATAGCACCATGCTGAACGTAGGTTGCGATATCCCACCTGCGGTGGACACCGTCTACTGGAATGAACCAGTAGCAAAGAAATGCAGGGCCTTCATCACCTTACACGTTGGTGTCAAAGCAGTTGGATAGGTTCTGTGAGGCCTCAGATGGGGCTCCAACAGAGCACATAGGTATTGAAGGGTAGGTCGATCCAGACGGAATTTCCGTATGATGTCCTCATCCTCCATGTCCGCCAGCACTGTGAATGGACGATACACATTTGGTCGCCTCCTAGATCAGATGAAAAGGGACACTGGTCAAGTCAATCCCCTTTTGTGATGTGTCCAACATTTTACGTGTTGACTGAGACAGCACAAACAATACATGGCAAAAACACTTCAGCTTACAGCATAACTCATATGTAGGGACAAGTTTATCTAAACTAGTCGCACACTCCAGTATTCACACAGTGAGTACCCCCAAAACAGATTCAGACTATGTGAATTCCAAAAGGTATATTTCAACATCTTGTGTCACCAGCCCTGAGAGTAGCTGACACAGCAAATGTGTGAGACAACACCACTGCTAGCTTCTACGTAGCTGCTATACCTGCCACATCTTCTTGCATAAGTCGTACAGGGCACACATTAACAACACAATGTGCACAGTGTGTGCACAACAACCAAGTATTAACATGAGTTTAGCAATCTACCCAGTGAAATAGGCAAATTATGTGGTCAGACTTTCATTACTGTGTGTCGCTTAGCCATGTCACACATTTAAATGAGCACACATGTAAGAGTCCATCACACCACAGATGTTATGATATGTTATGTTATGTTATTTATTCTTTTATATAGCGCTCGGCTACTCAAAAAGAGTGTCCCGGCGCTTTATTGGAGAAAGAAAAAAACTGCGACATACTAACATAACACCAGATAAAAGAATAAAAGAAGTGTCAGCCAGAGACTCACAAGAGACAGGCTACTGAGTGAACAGCCAAGTTTTAAGGCCTTTCCTAAAAGCCAGCAGGCTAGTGGCTCCCCGCAGAGCAAGCGGCAAAGAGTTCCACAGCTGTGGTGCCAGCAATCCAAAAGAGCGGCCTCCGAGGCGCGCTTTCTTTACCCGTGGGACAACTGCCAGGTACAGGGATTCCGACCTCAGAGACCTGGTCGGTTGATAAAAGACCAGTCTCTTTTGGAGGTACTTAGCTCCCCCCTTGTGAAGAGCTTTATAGGCCAGGGTCAGCGCCTTAAAGGCGATCCGCTTGCGGATGGGAAGCCAGTGCAAAGTTGTCAACAGGCCCGAGGCACTGGAACGCCTATTAAGACCAAAAATTGCCCTAGCAGCGGCGTTCTGCACCACTTGAAGCCGCTGCAGCAAGTACTCTGGAAGGCCCAGGTAAAGAATGTTGGAATAATCCAACCTGGACCCAATCAGAGCCTGGACTGTCAGCGTCCTATGTTCCTCGGAAAGCAGGGGAAGAAACCTCCGCAGCATCCTAAGGATGCCAAAGCAGGTGCCCGACACCCCCAGGATCTGGGATTTCAAGGTTAGCCTATTATGCATCTTAACCCCCAGATTCTTGGCAACCTGAGAGGAACAAGACGGAGGGAACATATTCATTGGCCACCAGGTCTGCCAGTCTGGCTCTGTGTCACACCCAAAGAAGAGTACCTCGGACTTGTCGGAATTGCACTTGAGGCTGTTCAGATGGAACCAATGAAAAACAGCCCCAAGGCAATCCCGAATACTCTCCCCATCAAAGTCATCTCCTCTCTTACAAGAGAAGAGGAGCTGGGTGTCATCCGCGTAGGATACGATCTGGGCGCCATGCGACTCCACCAACGCCGCCAACGGGGTCATAATGATGTTGAAGAGGGTCGGGCTCAAGATAGAGCCCTGTGGGACCCCGACTCCCAGAGGCGGCATCACGGCGGAATCAGGCGGAGCCCAGATCGTTTGCCGGCGGCCGGCTAGAAAGGAGGAAAACCAGTCGAACACCGTCCCCCGTAGACCTATCTCGAAGAGTCTAGCGAGAAGACCATCATGGGGAACGGTGTCGAACGCCGCCGACAAGTCTAACATCACCAGCATGACTTTGCCCCCAGAGTCCAGAACCCCTTTAATGGTTTCCGAGACCTCAAGGAGCGCAGTCTCTGTGCTGAGATGGGGATGAAAGCCCGATTGGGTGGCATGCAGGATCTCATTGGTTTCAAGAAAATTGGAAAGCACGCCATGAACGTGTTTTTCCAAAATCTTCGTGAGAGCCGGCAACAGAGAGATGGGCCTATAATTAACTGGGGCCTTCGGATCTAGGCCTGGCTTTTTGAGCAAGGGAATCACCATCGCCTGTTTCCAGGCTTGTGGGACCACACCATGCCTCAGCGAAAGATTTAACAGCGGGTTAGCCAGCGGGTTAATCACCTCCGCAACTTTCGCTAGAAATTTAGCAGGGCATGGGTCAAGGGGTGAACCCGATTTTAAATTGCCCATTAGAGCCAGGGAGTCAGGAGCAGAAATTGGTGGAAACACGCTCAGCGTCGCCCCTGGCCCGGCCTGTGGCGATATGATGATGTCAGGTTCAGTCTGGCCCGCAGACACTGGTACCAGGAATGACTCCTGAATGCGTTGGATCTTGCTCGTAAAGAAATCAGCAAGGTCCGTAGCCCAGGTACCTAATGGTTTTTCGTCCGAGGTGTTAGACCAAGGGGAGGTGAATTCTCTCACAATGGAGAAAATCTCCTTGCAGGAATTGGAAGCAGCATCTATTCTCCTGGCCAGATATGCTTTTTTTTCCAGGCGAATGTCCCGGTGATAAGCCTTAACCACCGTTTTGTAGGTCAGCTTGGCAACAGTATCATATTGTGCCCGCCAGGCTCTTTCGGCTACCTTGCACTGCTGCCGCGTAGCCGACAGTGCAGCGGTAAACCAAGGCGCAGAGACCCGTTTCGGTGTCGGGCGAGATGTCAATTCCGGGGCAAGATCATTTAGCCTGTCAAAAAGCCAGTCCTGCATGGTCTGCAGATCCCTGTCGAGATCGCCAGAAAGGAGGCAGGGGTGGGCCACTGCTGCCTGGGCCAGCATCTCTGGGGTTACTCGGTGGTATGCCCTATGGACACGACCCTGTTGATGTGCCAGGATAGGCACTGGTTTGACTATGCCCTTGATCACAAATTTGGCAAGAAAGTGGTCTGACCATAAGACAGGAGTAATCTCTATGTCCTCGAGAGAAGAGGACGAGAATACCTGGTCAAGAGTATGCCCCTTCTCGTGCGTAGGCTCCTGAAGGTAAGGGATCAGCCCCAGCGGGGTCAGCGCCTCAGAGAGTTTAATGGCAGCCGGGTCGGATGGATCATCCATCCGAAAGTTGAAGTCCCCTGCCACGATACAGTGTTCAGCTTTCAGGACCAACCCCACCAGCACCGAATCCAGATCTTCAAAAAAAGTGCCGGGTGCACCAGGTGGCCTATACACGAGCAGTCCCTTGAGGGATTGGTGTGGCGATAGAGTAATAGAAAAGGCTAGGGTCTCCGAGCCTCGGATGTCCATTGCTGGCAGGATCGCACACGAGGTACCTTTCCTGACCACCAGCGCCACTCCACCGCCCCTTCCCTTGGCTCTATCCTTCCTGAAGATGTTATAGTCAGGCGGGATAGCCATAGCGACGTCAGGGTTAGAAGCGTCACCCCACCACGTCTCAGTAAGCATGAGACATAGTGGCTTCTCTATATCTAGAAGCTCAAAGATGTCTTGCGCATGTTTACATGCTGACCTGGTGTTTAATAGCATGCAACCAAAGCCCACACTAAGGGTGTTATTGCTCGGCCGTGAAAAAAGCGAGCGGGTCGGGCGCCAGCCACAACCCGGGCAACGGGATTTCCCATGATGACGTCCGGGAAAAACAGTGCGACAGCCAGAGCCCTGAGGATTAAAAGAGCGAAGTTCAAGAGGGGAATAATGCAGAACGGGGGTCCCGGGGGGACACATCCCTGGTGGTAGAGTCCCGCCCGCCGCTCCGCCCGCCTCCGGGACGCTGACGGGCGCAGACGGGCAGGACTCTGGCTTGACTCCGGCGAGAGTCCGGCGCTACTGCTGCGCGCAGGAGGCGAGCATTAAGTAGGGCTCACCTGTGTTCCAAGTGAGCGCTAGAGCGCTCAAACAAGTGGCACACTCGCTCCACACCACCCCCAAGATGGCGCCCGGCGCCAAACACGAAGGCAGAAGAGAAAATGAAATAGATCCGCGAAAAGCGCGGTGGGGGGCCCAATTTAAGGTGCAAGTGAGAGGGCACACAAAGATAGTTTTAAAAACGGGGGAAATGCAATTTATAACAACAAAAATACAAAAGCGGTATTTTAAAAATGACAGCAGCGCTGAGGATAACAATTCAGCAGAATAGCGCGCGTGCGTGCTACTACCTTCTCCAAGGCCGAGCTACTGCCTAGCTTGCCTTAAATAGGGCTCACCTGTGTTCCAAGTGAGCGCTAGAGCGCTCAAACAAGTGGCACACTCGCTCCACACCACCCCCAAGATGGCGCCCGGCGCCAAACACGAAGGCAGAAGAGAAAATGAAATAGATCCGCGAAAAGCGCGGTGGGGGGCCCAATTTAAGGTGCAAGTGAGAGGGCACACAAAGATAGTTTTAAAAATGGGGGAAATGCAATTTATAACAACAAAAATACAAAAGCGGTATTTTAAAAATGACAGCAGCGCTGAGGATAACAATTCAGCAGAATAGCGCGCGTGCGTGCTACTACCTTCTCCAAGGCCGAGCTACTGCCTAGCTCGCCTTAAATAGGGCTCACCTGTGTTCCAAGTGAGCGCTAGAGCGCTCAAACAAGTGGCACACTCGCTCCACACCACCCCCAAGATGGCGCCCGGCGCCAAACACGAAGGCAGAAGAGAAAATGAAATAGATCCGCGAAAAGCGCGGTGGGGGGCCCAATTTAAGGTGCAAGTGAGAGGGCACACAAAGATAGTTTTAAAAACGGGGGAAATGCAATTTATAACAACAAAAATACAAAAGCGGTATTTTAAAAATGACAGCAGCGCTGAGGATAACAATTCAGCAGAATAGCGCGCGTGCGTGCTACTACCTTCTCCAAGGCCGAGCTACTGCCTAGCTCGCCTTAAGTAGGGCTCACCTGTGTTCCAAGTGAGCGCTAGAGCGCTCAAACAAGTGGCACACTCGCTCCACACCACCCCCAAGATGGCGCCCGGCGCCAAACACGAAGGCAGAAGAGAAAATGAAATAGATCCGCGAAAAGCGCGGTGGGGGGCCCAATTTAAGGTGCAAGTGAGAGGGCACACAAAGATAGTTTTAAAAACGGGGGAAATGCAATTTATAACAACAAAAATACAAAAACGGTATTTTAAAAATGACAGCAGCGCTGAGGATAACAATTCAGCAGAATAGCGCGCGTGCGTGCTACTACCTTCTCCAAGGCCGAGCTACTGCCTAGCTCGCCTTAAGTAGGGCTCACCTGTGTTCCAAGTGAGCGCTAGAGCGCTCAAACAAGTGGCACACTCGCTCCACACCACCCCCAAGATGGCGCCCGGCGCCAAACACGAAGGCAGAAGAGAAAATGAAATAGATCCGCGCAAAGCGCGGTGGGGGGCCCAATTTAAGGTGCAAGTGAGAGGGCACACAAAGATAGTTTTAAAAACGGGGGAAATGCAATTTATAACAACAAAAATACAAAAGCGGTATTTTAAAAATGACAGCAGCGCTGAGGATAACAATTCAGCAGAATAGCGCGCGTGCGTGCTACTACCTTCTCCAAGATCTGTGTACATGCACAAGAATTTCATAAGAGACATGTGAGTGAGTACATACCTGTGCATATAATCCTGTGCACTGACATGTCATGTGTAGTCATTAGTGGGCTAAATGTCACACTAACATTGGTTAGCACTATCTGGTGGCATAATTCATGTGTCTACTCTACATTGTTGAGAACTGGCCATTGACACTGCCACAGCATAATGTGTCCATAGGTGTCATAAGCGTGCACCACCACCACAATAATGGCCATAGGCACCCATATCAAGCGGCCAAAGCACGGTAGCGACCGCATGGCCCCTGCGGTGTGTCACCGCCAATGCCCATGCCCATGCCCTCACAGGCAATGTGTACCACAATGGTGGTAGTGATATACACATTGGAAAATGGCAGTTGGCATGCTCCGCCACCACAATAATGGCCATAGGCACCAATATCAAGCAGTCAAATCATGGTAGTGACCGCCTGCCCCTGCGGTGTGTTACCACCAATGCCCATGCCCTCAAGCCAATGTGAACCGCAATCGCAGTAGTGATATACACATTAGAAAATGGCGGTCGGCATGCTGCATCACCCCAATCACGGCCATAGGCACCAATATTAAGCAGCCAAATCACGGTGGTGAACGCATGGCCCCAGCGGTGTATCACCGCTAATGCCCATGCCCTCACAGACAATGGGAACCGCAATCGCGGTAGTGATATACACATTGGAAAATGGCGGTTGGCATGCTCCCCCCCACAGTCATGGCCATAGGCACCAATATCAAGCGGCCACATCATGGTAGTGACAGCCTGGCCCCTGAAGTGTGTCACCACCAATGTCCATGCCCATACAGCCAATGGAAACCGCAATCGCGGTAGCCAAATGCAATTTTGAAAATCACGGTAGGTGGGCTCTGCTACCCCGGTCCCAGTCATTGGATGAAATTGTAAGATGCACGATTGCGGTAGCAACCGCCTGGGCCCTGCGGTGAGTCACTGCCAATGCCCATGCCCATACAGCCAATGGAAACGGCAATCGTGGTAGCCCCATGCAATTTTGAAAATAGCAGTAGGCATGCTCCACACCGCGGACCGGTCATTAGTCGCATTTGAAAAAAGCTGACATGGAACACTAATTGCAGCAGCTTAGTACCACTGAAACAACTCCAGGGGGCTATATATGTGTGGCAGAGAGCCACACATTTCCACTGCTTCCAGATACTGCTGACTGATACTCTTCACCACCACCTGCTGCTGTTTCTGACTTCTGGACCCAAGGATGGCAAGGAGTGAGAACATCAGGGCCTGTCACTTCACCACAGAGAAGCTAGCGGATGAGGTGCTCTCACAGTAGGGGAGGCTATATGATGCTCCTGATTACATGCTAAGTGTGTGAAACTAGGGGAGTGTAGGGAGTATACACATGAAGTTGATCTGCTGCAGTATGTGCCTGAGAGTGTGTGTTTGTGTGATACACTGCCTAGCATGCTGACTTCATTTAAAAGGGTTTTGTAGCCTATTTTACATAGTTCCCAGGGTGCATATCAGGATGGGAGGGATATGCAGTGTTTTTGCAGCCATACAGTGACACTGCATTTTTGGAAAGTGGGAGTCAGGACAGAATTTGCCTGTGGTAATGGATGTTTGAGTCCATGAGGTTTTCACAGGCTCATTTGTGACATTAAAAAGACTTTTCATCCAGAGGGTACAGATGGAAGTGGGTTTAACTTAATCTTCTTGCCATGGATATGTAAGCATTAAGCACAAGAGTGAAAGGTCTGAGGGTGACACAGCAGATTGTTGTACTTATGAAACATCCCTGTTCCATTTTCTCTTATAATGTGCACCGAGACGCATGTGTAGGCACTGTTTGCCCTCTCATATTGTACGTGTATGTGACAGTTCTGATGGCCCACATTAGACCACAGTGTGAGCCTCCCTGGCCTGTACAGTTACTGCCCAATTTTACAGGGACCCATCACTGAATGGACAGAGTGAGACATATGGGTTGTCTGCTACCCTATTCCTCAATTACCTATATTAGGCCTGTAGATTACACAAGACAGACAATGTGAGAAGGGTGTGAGATTGTAAGATCATGTTCCTAAATGTGATCTCCATGACACAGTGAGCCATTCACAGGGCAAGGACATTGAGGGGTGTGCAGTGTTGGACACAGTGAGTCTGCCCCGACACATCATTTACAATGTAATGTATGTCTTGCTCCCTCACATACTACATCACAGATGTGGGCCTTCTTCACATTGCTTTCTGTGCTGGCATTCTGCATGTGTATGAGATGGCCAGGTACTGTGTCCATCCCCATACCTGCATGCATTTAGGTATGATTATCTCATGCTAATGTACTACATGTCATGCTGCATTGTCTCTGCTCAAAATATCTGAATAGCTGTGCTGCATGTGTGCATGCTCCTGTACTGAGGCACAGCAGTACCTAACCCAGTGCCACTGAAATTTCCCCCTCTTGTCTCCCATGCCTGCAGCTCAAAGTCCACCAGCATAAGGCTGTATGGAGGGCCATTGCATGCAAGGTTCGGGCTCTGGGTGTCACCAACCGACAGCACACACACTATCACAAGAGGTGGGATGACGTCTGCTGTCTGAGCACAATCGTGGCAAAGATGACACTGGGGCTGCACTGGCAGGTTGACGCGCAGGAACATGACACCAATAATGGCCCGCAACTTGGCAGTGACACAGCCAGAGTTGGATGGATGTTTGAGGACCATCAGCAGCAATTTGGGGTGAGTATTCTGGGAATGGTGACTTTGGGTGTGAGTGACAGCATCTATTCCAACCCTGAGCCAGTGCGTAGCTCTGTGATGTTTCTAGTGTGATAGAATGGCTTGTAAGTGGCCTCTGTGTTGGTTGCAACTGTCATGCATTTTTTGCTAGATGTACTTTTTCATGTCTTTAAAGTTATGGCCCTTGACATAGCCTGCAGAGTTGTGGCCTTATGCCATTTGCTGCTTTAGGGGAGTCATGGGCCTGGGTATGCTCACAGGGATCTGTATGTCAGGTTACAGGGAGGCATGGGGAAGCTATTTGGCTGTGTCAACGTCACATAATAATAATAATAATCCACATTTGTAAAGCGCGAACGATCACCCATTAGGGTCTCTAGGCACTGGGGGCCGTCGGGAAGATTAAGCAAGCTATTGCCCAGAGTCACATGGTGCTGGGCTAATCTGCTGCGGCCCCGGGGATCGAACCGTGATCCCCAGATTCCGGAGTCAGTCACCCTGGCGCGCTGCGCCACACCTCTCCCACATGGGTCATTCATGTAAACTATGCATGTTTCCATGCATCTTCTGAGGTTTGCATAAAGGTTGTACATGCAGACTGCACAGGGTGGTGTGCAACATGGGGGTATCATCATCTCTTTGTGTGCTTTGCTTGCAAATGATGTTTGTGTGTATGGCACTAAACTTAACCTACGTCTCTGTCTCTTGCAGCATCTACCGAGGGCACAGAAGGACATGGGATGTACACCAGTGGTGAAGCTTTAGGCACGACTGCTACACATGTGCTCACTGATGTGACCAACGCCTCGGAGGGGGATAGGAGTGCCCTTGAGGAATCACGCCCAGAAACACCAACCTCATTGTCATCTGACACCAGCAGTGACTTCTCGATGATGGAGGGAACAGGGAGTGGGGAATCTCCCTCCTCTTCTACCACACATTGTCCAGTGCCCACCCTCCCAGCTACTTCCTCTAGTGCTGCCTGTGCTCGCACCAGTAAGAAGGGAAGAGTGTCCTTCCCCAGGCACCGCTGTCCCTGCCCCTGTCTCCCCTGCTGCCCTCAGTGTTGAGACTTTGGACCTTTAGCGCCAGTGGTGTGTGGGTCAGAAAACTCTCCTGAATGCCTTCCAGGACCAAGACAAGAAGTTGGCACAGGTAGTTCCGTTCATGGAGGGCATTCATTCAGATGTGGGTGGGCTACACAGGACTGTCCAGTCTTTGTCCGTCACAGTGACGGCCGCCATTCAGCTGTCATAGGCTCAGAGTCCAGCTCCAGTCTCTTCGACAACTCCCCTGCCAGTGGCTACATCTGATGAGAGTGAACACACACCACAGCCCACAGGCTCCAGATACACTACACGCAGCACACAACAGCAGCACCGCAAGTGGGCCACAGCTCAGACACCATCCCCCGAACAAACAAAAGTCAGACAGGAGCACAAAGGCAAAAGCCCTACAGGTGACACTCAGGGGCATCAAGCTAAGAAGCAGGCCTCAGGCTCACATGCCTGAAAATCAGCCTCATCCAAGGACACTGCCATCCCAAAGGTGTCTCCCAAAAACAGGCAAACAGTTGCTGTGCCTGCTGTGAAGCAGGTGCCTGCTAAGAATCCGCAGAAAAAGCCCTCTAAGGCAGATTCACCCACAACCTCAACTCCCACCCACACCCATGCGAAGCTGGGACAGGAGGGCACTGTGGGGGGTTCACCTGGTTAACAGGGGATGGAGGGAAAAAGACAAGGCCAGGCCAAGCTTACCGCCAGATCCAGCAGATCCCGAGAGGGTGGGCAACCCCTTGCACCTGACGCACCTTTGATGGAGAGTGTGCCCGCCTGACTTCCCACTCTACCCTAGAAGGTTCTGGGCTATCGAATCCCCAAGTAGTGGAAAGGCAACCATCCACATTCACCCTCAGACACTGTGTCCTCAGGGCAGCATGTCTCCGCCTCCACGTGCCACCACACCACCCGGTCCAAGCAGCCCTCCAGCTACCAAAACCACTGATGCCTCTACCTCAGCTGGTCCTATCTCTCCCAGGTCCAGTCCTCCAACTGGGCTTGACAATCAGCCACCTCCCAGTTCGACTGACAGCCAAGTGTGAGGCAAATTCCCCCTCCCAAACCTATCTTTCCCACAGCGGTGCCTGGATTGCTCATAGTTATCCCCCTAGCTGTGTTGCGGACCATGGCAGTGTACGTTGTAAGCCATTCCCTGTGCAGGTTCTCATGCACATATGTCCATCCTTTGCAGTATGGACTGGCCACTGGCCTTGATGTTTGTAATTTGGATGCCCATTCCCTGTGCAGGTTGCAATGCACACATGTCCCTCCTTTGCACTATGGACTGGACACTATCCTTGCTGTTTGTAATTTGGATGCCCATTCCCTGTGCAGGTTGTAGTGCACACATGTCCCTCCTTTGCACTATGGACTCGCCACTGGCCTTGCTGTTTGTAATTTGGATGCCCATTCCCTCTGCAGGTTCTCATGCACACATGTCCCTCCTTTGCACTATGGACTGGCCACTGGCCTTGATGTTTTGTAATTTGGATACCCATTCCCTGTGCAGGTTGTAGGGCACACATGTCCCTCATTTGCACTATAGACTGGCCACTGGCCTTGCTGTTTGTAATTTGGATGCCCATTCCCTGTGCAGGTTCTCATGCACACATGTCCCTCCTTTGCACTATGGACTGGCCACTGGCCTTGCTGTTTGTAATGTGGATGCCCATTCCCTGTGCAGGTTGTAATCCACACATGTCCCTCCTTTGCAATATGGACTGGCCACTGGCCTTGCTGTTTTTTAATTTGGATGCCCATTCCGTGTGCAGGTTCTCATGCACACATCTATCTTCTCTGAACTATGGGCTGGCCACTGGCCTTACTGTTTGTAATGTGGATGCCCATTCCCTGTACAGGTTCTCATGCACACATGTACCTCCTGTGAACTATAGACTGACCACTGGCCTTGCTGTTTGTAATTTGGAACCCCATTCCCTGTGCAGGTACTCATGTACACATGTACCTCCTTTGAACTATGGACTGGCCACTGGCCTTGCTGTTTGTAAATTGGATGCCCATTCCCTGTGCAGGTTCTCGTGCACACATGTACCTCCTTTGAACTATGGAATGGCCAATGGCCTTGCTTTTGTCACATTTTGATGCCTATCTTGGTGATATGTAATAAAGACAGTTACTTAGGGTCTCATGCACACATGTACCCCCTTTGCACTATGGACTGGCCACTGGCCTCGCTGTTTGTAATGTGGATGCCCATTCCCTGTGCAGGTTGTAATCCACACATGTCCCTCCTTTGCACTTTCGACTGGCCACTGGCCTTGCTGTTTGTAATTTGGATGCCCATTCCCTGTGCAGGTTCTCCTGCACACATGTACCTCCTTTGAACTATGGACTGGCCACTGCCCTTGCTGTTTGTAATTTCAATGCCCATTCCATGTGCAGGTTCTCATGCACACGTGTATCTCCTCTGAACTATGGGCTGGCCACTGACCTTTCTGTTTGTAATTTTGATGCCCATTCCCTGTACAGGTTCTCATGCACACATGTACCGCCTGTGAACTTTAGACTGGCCACTGGCCTTGCTGTTTGTAATTTGGATGCCCATTCCCTGTGCAGATACTCATGTACACATGTACCTCCTTTGAACTATGGACTGGCCACTGGACTTGCTGTTTGTAAATTGATGCCCATTCCCTGTGAAGGTTCTCATGCACACATGTAACTCCTTTGAACTATGGAATGGCCAATGGCCTTGCTTTTGTCTCATTTTGATGCCTATCTTGGTGATATTTAATAAAGACAGTTACTCCTGTTGTCTGCTTTGTCAGTGTCCTTGCTAAATAAAACTTTTTTGGTATGGATATGGTTTCATGTGACATATGCTCTGTATGCCACTGTAACATTGCCAATTGCTTGTTTTACTTTTTCAGAGTTTGCCATAGGTGACAGGCACTTCAGTTCTTATGGACTCTGAGGCTTGAGGGTGCAATGATGGTTGTTTGTGATGATCTACTGTTATACTAATTATTCGATGGTCAGGTTTGCAAAAATGTAGGCATGTCATGTTAGGATGCACTATCCGCACAGAGGGGAATAATATCCACAGGATTACATGCGGGCTGGCCAGGGTCCATCATGTCTGTGTGATCTTTCTTGATGCGTGAACAGCCGTGTTGATGTATGTTCATCTTATGATGGCCTGTCTTCCTAGTCACAGGGGTACATTTGAATGTGTTCACTTGAGTGGTCATGAAGTGTGAAGGGGTGAATTTGTCAAATTGTCTGCAGTGTTGATGTGTGTGTGCCCCTGCAATGCCAACGGCAAACTAGTATGGCCCAGAAGCTGAGTGCCTGTTTGTTTGAAATGTCAGCCATGTGCTTCAGATTGTGGGCACGTGTAGGAGTTGTAGGTTGTGTACTCTGCAGTGTGTTGGTGTGTCTTTGCACTCTTGGGGGACACCTACTTGTTGTTATTGCCGGTTGTGAGAGTGCAGAGTGTGTGACTGCCAAGTCTGTGTTGTGTTTTGTTGATCAGCCATGTGTCTTGTAACTGTTTGTGCTCACTGTGTAGACCTGCTCAGCCACACTGACATTGTAGGTGAGTTTTCTCATGCATTGCTATCACTTGACTTACTTTTGGCTCCAGTATGTATGTGGGATGTGGAGTCATACCATCCCCTATCTGTGCTTCTGATGCCTACCCAGTGTGAGTGACTCTTCTATGTGTTTGTGTACAGTACACTCTGACCTGTCCACTAATGACGTATACACCACTTCAATCTCATGTTGTTAAAATCTAGTTTGCGACATCAACATTATCGGCGCCATCTTGTCCCTTTTCAGGCTCGTTTGTGCGTGTAAGTAGCAGCCATTTTGAATGCCATGGCCTCTCTGCCCACTGCCGATAGCCAACGCGTCTCTCTCTCTCCCTCTGAACCTCGCAACGCCCCGCACGCTGACAGCCCCCGCTCTCACATTGCTGGGCCATAAACCTCCCTTTCAGCGCAACCCTGCCTCGGATCCACATCCCGTACCCAGCCAACACCTCCCCCCATCCCTTTCATGATCATGCATCCTTTTGATGAACCCCCTTTCCTCTGTGCCCGATTGTCCTGCTCAGTCCCAGGCCGCCACCTGGCCCTGCGGATGCAGTTTATTGCCCCCCCATACAGTAGGAAGCTTCTCTTATCAACGGATCTACAACTGATCAAAGCCCCCACCCCATGAGATCCGATCAGCCGCACACATTCCGGGAATCGGCGGAATGACCAGCTGCGCGACAGTCATCACCTGCTGAGACCGGGGTGGGGACTTCTACTGTAAATGTGTGTGGGAACGGGCTTGAAGCGGGGATTTCGAGGATGTCTTTTTGTACTTCAAAGTGTTTGCATGAATGTGTTACTGTAATAAAGATCATAAACCTGTGTAAAAGAGACCAGGCCTCAGAGATGCGGCTAGAGCACCTCGAGAAGATACCTTGTTGTCTGATTTGATGTGTTCTGCTCTGTCGTAATAAACTCCTGTTTCCTGCCTTCCAGTCTCCAGCGCCTGCCTCTTTGTTTGATAATTTCGAGTGGTATGAGAGGCGGCTAACGCCAGGCAATACTTTAAGGTTTTCGGTCGAAATTGGCCCCTACCTTTTCCACAATTGGCATCCCAAACGTGGGGCCCATCCGTGATACGTGGATCCAGTAGGAGAGGTCCTGACGACAGAGTGAACGCCTGCAACGATCGGGAAGAGCTCCTGCCCGATAGACCCTCGTCTGGCAGCCGATCATCCGAACTTCACTGGTTCCGAGCAGACCTCTCTCGAGTGATCTACGGTCCTAACTGGGAACCATCAGGAAGTGCCACGACAGTTACGGAGAATAGAGGACGATCGGGCACTGGAAGCGGAAGACGAGAAACTGTCAATGCTGTCCGGGTAAGGTCGTGTAACACGACAAATTGCGAAACGATTGTTTGATTGTTTGGAAAATACTAGTATTACTCTTCGATTGTTTGTTCTTTTGAGATATTCTCTGCCTGCAAACGGGGAAGAATAGAAATATTCTCTCTTCCTTTGCAGATAGTGAAGGGTAGGTAACGCAGACTTTTGTCCCCCTTTGTAATCCGTCGTGCCTATTTTTATCCCCACTGATTGATTGATTGTCCCAACATTGATTGTTCGAAGTTGGTTCTTTGAGATATTCTCTGTTTGCAAATAACGTAGAATAGAAATATTCTGTCTAGTCTTTGCAAGTAGTGAAGGATACGTAGTGCGGACCTTTGTCCCCCGTTGTAATCTGCCATGCCTATCTTCTCCCCACTGATTGGTAGTTGGTTAAGCCCGGACCGCTTGTTAGAGGTGAACCATCCAGCTCCACTGGAAGGCACCCCTAATAAGGACATGTTCACGAAATATGGACTAGTCGCCATAGCCTATAGTAAGCGATGGCACAAATATACAAGAAAGGATCAGGAAAGTCAGTGGCCACTGATAGGATCCGTCGATGACAACAAAATGAACGTGCTGGAAACAGCCCTTCACAACAATAAAACAACGCCCACTATGCTTGATAGTCTCGGCATGTGGCGCAAAGAAGCAGAACAACGTAAAAAGAGAAACGAAGCCAGATTAGAGAAAGAACTACGAAAAGCAGCTCACCTAGCAGCCAGAAAGTTAGAGGAAGAGATAAAGGAGAGAGAGGAAGCCAAACAGAAACAAGAGTCCGAAACATCGAGTCAGTGTCCCGTCAGAACACCCTCTACGCTCTACCCCGAGTTACCCTCGGAACAACGAACGAACGATGATCTGTTACTAGGTCCTCCAATCATCTACATGCCCCCTCCATATGCCCCTTCCCAACCCTTAGTACAGCACCCGCAGCCCCCAAGCACAGATGAGAATAGTACCAGGGCCACGGTCCTCATGCGCCGGCTGAACCCCTTGTACTCAACGCAGTTCAAGCAGCAGTACTAGACAACCCTGAGACCCGAAAGAAGGATCCCACTAGAATAAACAGGTTGAGCAAGGATGAGCGAGCAGGGATTGACAAGATAGTAAAGACACTGGTGGAACGGAAGGAGAGTGAGGAATACGTAATGGATATGTAAAATTCATATACTGAGAGCCACAGACGACACTTTGTCGTGCAATTTTGTTACCACACCCTAAATGCTTATGAGGACCGATACCGAGACAAAGGTCCCGAGAGCCTAACGACTCTGTATAGAAAGGTTGACATCGGGATGAGGGCGAGTGTGATGTGACGGACCTCCTCACGCGAACGCTTGAAGTTTTCCGCCACCTCACTGAACAGGGGTTGGAAGCTAAAACTACGACTCCTGTAGAGACCGAACCTCGAATAGAACAAGCTAATGCAATGATGCCTATAGGGGAGGCCGTCCCCTACTGGGTTCCCCCACGAGGTCTGGGAACGCACGATGATGTTAACCATCAAGATGCGAGAGGGAGGGTAGTTTATAACTGGGTCTACCAACCATGGGATCGGCAAGATATTCTGACGTTCCTTAAATCCCTACCCGATTTACGGAAAAACCCCACTGCCTTTTACACTGAATTAGGTACAGCTTTAGGTTCAACGATTATGACTCTAGCTGACATCGACTTGTTTTTCGGGTTATGTCTACCAGCTGATGTGTGGAAGCAAATCCGGAAAGTCGACCACCTTGAGCTGTTTGGACATACCTGGTCACAACTCGATGGCATAGACAGACAACGAGAGCCTGGACAGAAACCTTTGAAATCCATTTTAGAACTCCCAGACAAGATCGTGCAGAAACTGAAAACCCTGATCCCAGAAAAGAAGGTGGACTGGTCGATAGAAACAGCCTGCCGCCAGAAACCCCAGGAAGACGTATCAGAATACTTCTCCCGGTTAGAAACTGTGTTTTCCGATTACAGCGGCCAGGACATGACCACTGCAACCGGACACCATCTGTTTGTTCAGAACTATGATAAAGGTCTGTCGCAGGAGGTCTCTCAGAAACTACAGGCTAGTGAGAGTAGTTGGACGGCCTCCAAACCTGCGGCTATCCTCCAGATGGCTCAGTATTATGAGCATCAGAAGAACGAGAACGAGAATGAAAGGGCGACTGAGAAAAAGAAAAAGGACCTGAAAGAAAGGGTGATGATCGCGCAGTTGCAAGGGGTGACTATAGGAAGAGAGCAGTGCAAGGAAAATTACTAATCGAATGCTCCTAGAAACCCACCCCCTAAAGACCGTGCACCCGCACCCTATGTTGGATGTAAGGACATGGACGAGAACCAGTGTGCATTTTGCAAGGGATTTGGCCATTGGAAATCCCAGTGTCCGGTCCTGTTAGAAATGAATAAGAATAAGGACACAAGAGATGTAGCAGGTGGGCCTAGAAATAGAGGATAGGGACGAGGGTCCACGAACGACACCCATAATGACAGGCCAGGGAGACCGAACACATTTGACCGTCCCCGACAGAACCAGTACCAGCAGTCTGACTGTGACGACGCCCACGACTTTGCATAGGACTGCCAAGGGCAAGGGAGGGATCCATTCGAGCTCTATGTTGACCAGCAAGGTCCTTATGTCACCACTAAGGTCCTGGGTACGAAGTCTCCATTTTTGGTAGACACTGGTGCAACACGTAGTGCGTTATCTAAACGACTGATTCCAAGGGCACCCTTGTCTGGCTCACTTGTAACATCGATAGGTTTCGATGGACCGCCCTCCACTAATCCCTTGTCCACACCGATCTCCTTTGACCTGGAAAATAACACCACTGACACAACGTTTTTGCTCTCATCCAACACCCCTGATGCCATTATGGGACTTGACTTGCTGAAGCATTTCCGAGCTACTATTAGGTGTTCACAAGACGGAGTTCGAGTCTTTTTGTACGATAACCTGACTCTGCTCAGACTTTGTCCCACCCGACGCATGTTTTCCATCTCTGACGTTGACTCGTCCCTACTTGACTCTCTACCTCCATATCTGTGGGCCAAGACTGACTCGGATGTAGGGCGAATGATTATCGACCCAGTGCACATAACTGTTCAACAAGACGCAATACTCCCAAAACTTCCACAATATCGGATATCGCCAGAAGGCGAGAAGGCATTGGTAAAGATTATCCAGTCCCTGATAGATGCAGGAGTGGTAGAGGAAGTAGTTAGCAATGTATGCAACAGCCCTTTCCTACCCATTATAAAGAAGCAAGGTGAGGGAGATGAGAAAGCGTACCGCTTCATCATCGACCTACGAGAGGTCAACAAAGTAGTTGTACCTCAGTACCCCGTAGTCTCAGACATCACCACTATTCTGACTCTGATTCCTTCCACTGCTACCACCTTCACTGTCATTGATCTCAAGAACGCTTTCTTCTCTATCCCCATCCACCCGGACAGCCGATACCTCTTCGGCTTCACCCTAAAAGCCCACTCGTATAGATTCTGTCGAGCACCCCAAGGCTACACTGAAAGTCCCAGCATCTATAGCCAGGCCCTCAAGAGACAACTGGACGCAGTCCAGTTACCCGATGGAGTGATGTTGATACAGTACGTCGATGATATCCTTTTGGCGGCCGACACCACTCCACTTGCAGTCACAGCCACCATCCAACTCCTACACTTCCTTGCGGAAAATGGCCACAAGGTCTCCAAGAAGAAGTTACAATTCTGCCAACCCCAGGTCACTTACCTAGGCCACCTCTTGTCCAAAGACGGGAGAAAGCTTACACCCGATCGAATTCAGACCATTCTAGAGACCCCTGTCCCTAAAACCCAGAAACAAGTCCGCTCCCTGCTAGGCCTCACTTCCTTCTGCCGACAGTGGTTACCAAATTTCAGCCTCATTGGTAAACCACTGCTTTCCCTGCTGGCTAAAGATGTCCCCTTCCCGCTCCCTTGGACCCCTGAGTGCCAATACTCCTTCATAGAACTACGAGATGCCCTCTGCTCAGCACCCGTCCCAGGAACCCCCGATTACACAAAACCCTTCTCCCTCTACACTCACGAAAGGGAGGGATGCGCTTTGTCTGTCTTGACCCAGTCCATTGGCCCAAAGCAACGCCCATGTGCCTACTTCTCTGCCACTCTTGACCCTGTAGCCAGAGCTTTGCCTGCCTGCCTTCGAGCTGTAGCTGCCGCTGCTATCTCTATCTGACAGAGCGAGGGGATCGTACTCTCGAATTCCCTCACGATGTTTGTACCCCATGCGGTCGACACCCTCCTGAACCAGACTAAGACGCAACATCTGACTAGTGCACGACTGACTGGGTACGAACTGACTCTACTTGCACCCCACATCACCCTGAAAAGATGCACCACGTGAATCCGGCCACTCTGTTGCCCCTACCTGAGAACGACCCCAATGTGTCCCCTATACATGACTGTGTGACCCTCACGGACGAACAGACTAGGAGTAGGGTTGACCTCAGAGACACAGACTTCCCAGACCCTGACGGAGAGCTGTGGGTGGATGGCTCTTGCATCAAACTCCCAGACAGCACCACCTCAGCTGCTTATGCAGTTACCACAGCCCGAACTGTGGTAGAGACAGCCCGCATCACACAACGATCTGCACAGGCAGCAGAACTGATTGCCCTCACACGAGCATGTATCCTAGCAGCAGGAACCACAGCAAACATTTACACCGACAGTCAATATGCCTTCGGGGTGGTTCATCATTTTGGGCTCCTATGGAAGGAGAGGGGATTCCTGACCTCACACAGCATACCCATCTTGTACGGAGATCTAGTCTCTGCTCTGACTGAAGCGGTCCTCCTTCCCAAGCAACTTGCAGTAATCAAATGCCAGGCACACAAAAAGGTGACAGACTTCATTGGGCAGGGGAATGCACTGGCCACATCACTGCCCGAACCAAAGCTGAGAATAGGACAACGACACGCATGTACGTGACCAAGTCACAAACAGAAAAATGGACGGACGCTAGGGAGACTATTAGATACATCCAAATGGCCAGCTCACCACACAAATAGACTAAATGGGCACGGGTGGGACTGAAAGACGATGAAGGCTGCTGGCGGACAAAAGACACAAACAAATGGTTGCTACCCAATGCATACCTGATCCCCATACTGACCATGGCACACTCTCCTGCACACATAGGATCTGCCCCTATGGCCGAACTTGTCTCCAAATTTTGGCACAATGACAAGATTGCAGACTCTGCTAAACGTCTGGTCCAACAATGTCTGATATGCCTGCAACACAACCCTGGGAAAGGAACTGTAGTACCCCTGGGAGGGTTTGGGGTTCCCAATCACCCATTTGAAGTCCTGCAGATGGACTACATCCAATTAGAAAGATGCCAAGGTCTGAAATATGTACTTGTTGTCGTGTGCGCATTTAGCAAGTGGGTGGAAGCCTATCCAACTCGCGACAACACTGCCATTGCCACTGCAAAGGTACTACTGAAAGAATTCTTCATTCTCTACGGCCTTTGTTGAATTTTGTGGAGCGACAATGGCCCCCACTTCGTAGCCGAAGTTATCCAACTCATCTTGAAGGGGTTGGGTGTAAAACAAAAATTTCATGCAGTCTTCCACCCCCAATCTGCTGGACTAGTTGAGCGACATAATGCCACACTGAAGCTCAAACTGGCTAAGATAGTAGCTACCACAGGACTGAAATGGCCAGACGCTCTCCCACTGGCATTGCTATCAATGCGTTCCACTCCCACCAAACACCATTTGACACCTTACAAGGTCATTTTCGGCCGGCCCATGAGAGTCTGGTCTGCACCAAAGCCAACTTCCATTCACGACGTCCCGGACATCCTAATGTCTGATTATTTGTACAACCTGACTAAGACACTGTTATCCATCAACAGGTGCTGCATGCCATTCCTGATGCTTCCAGCGGCCCCGGACACGATATCCAACCCGGTGACTATGTATTACTCAAGAACTTTCAGCGTGCAAAGAGTCTGGAACCCCGGTGGACGGGCCCCTGCCAAGTCTTGATCGCCACCCGTACAGCTCATCGAGTGGAAGGAAAGCGGAACTGGCTGCATGCGCACCACTGTAAAAAGATCTCCTCAACCCTGACGACGACCGAAGACGTGGCCACCCAAGAATAGCTCCTGAACAAAGATCGACCATCCCTGAGCTGTTACCCTGATAAAGAGACGCTTGAACTGACAGAATTTCCCGATCCCACTGTGCCATCCAGAGAAGGTTATAACCTACGACGAAAGAAGGGAGCTTCGGCTAAGCAGACCACTGACTAAGTTACAATTCTCAGAGTGGTGGCCTAACACTACTAAGGCTGCCAGGAGAGAAGCCAAACGAAGTTTGTGGTTCTGCCCGCTACCGAGCCCCTTGAAGATGATGGAAGCGCCCGAAATGAAGATGATGGAAGCAACCGGACATCCGAAGACTCACTACAGAAACCCAAAGACTGACAAAATACACAGCTCAAAGACTATTGCTCTCTTTATCGCCCTTATCTTTTGCCTCCTCCTCATGACCACCCTCTGGATCGTGGAAGAGAGCGCACCAGCTCATAAGACATTTCTAACCACTGCACAGCCTACCACAATGAAAGAACACTACCTGGCCTCTCTTTCACCTCAACTCCGAGAAAGACGTAAAGAGTTTTGGAATAATTCCTTCGTGCAATTGCTGCACCAGCACAATCTTGCCACCAATGCCACCAACTGCTGGATCTTTGGATTGTTACCCCACCCCACTGGACCTTCCATCCCCTTCATTTGTTTTTGGTACATATATTTTTATTGCAGCGAAATAAATTGTACAAACAGGTCATATACCATTCCAACCGTTGTCTGTTGTAAAATATGATTCTCCATTGCATGTGTCACACAGCCATTTAGCTCACACCCCGGAGGTCGAGCGGCGTAATAACGAAGAAAGTCATGAGCTGGAAAAGTTAGTATGGCTAAGCGACAACCAGTTGTCCGGAAGATGGCAGGACTGCTTTTCGGTCCCCCCATCCCCCCATCTCCGTAATTCCCTAACAAACTAGACAATCCCTCCCCTCCACCCCCGAACAACATCCCCCTTCCCGCCCAGCCCCCCCAACCCCCTCTCCCAGTCCTACCCCCCCGCCTCTCTCTCTACTCCCCACCCCACCAGGCGTGTCAGAGTACCATCAGAGCGAGCTTGCATCCATCCCGTCTAAGCCATACCCGAAACAGACCATAAGGAGTAACCAATAGAAACTGCCAGTCATCACGTAGGAAATAGGGAAACAAGGGAAGGAGTCTAGGCCATCACCACCCCAGGCGGCGCCGCCGCGGGAGCAGGGCTATGCGCGGGAGAGTCATCATCATCCAGGTCCAAAAGTGTGAGGTCTAAGACCAACCTCTCCCAGGCCCTGGCCCTCTCTAGAGCTGTGTCAGTGCCTGCCCTAAGCGCAGACTGCAAACGGAGCTCCCCCTCACACCGGGCCCATTTGTTAAGCTCAGCCTTCCATCTCTCTACAGTGGGGCCCCTACTCGCCTTCCATTGGGATGTTATGGCACGTTTCGCTAAAAGTAGTCCCAGGTCCAGAAACTTACTAGTAATTTTGTTCTTTGATGTGTGTGGGAACCAATGTAGAATGCAGTATGCAAGTCCCTCTCCGTGACCTCCCTTAGGCTATCCACTACTTCCTGCCAAAAGGAACTTAACTCTGGACAGGACCAGAACATGTGTTGGAAATCAGCCAAGTCCGCCGGGCATCGCGGGCAGGCCGCCGGATGGGTCGGGAAATATTTATGCAGTTTGTCAGGGGTCAGGTAAGCCCTATGCAGGACATAAAAGTGCACCAGCTGAAACCTAGCATTGCGCGTTCCTTTCCAGGCCCGTTCCACTATGCTAGACTACGCCTCCTCAGGGATCTCCGTCGTCAGGTCTGCCTCCCATTTCGCCTTCAGAGACAACAGTGGGGAGATAGCCTCCGAAATCATGCGCTTATACAGGCACGCAACAGCCTTGACCATCTCCGCCACCGTCACCATGTATTGGCAGCCCAGAGACAGTGGCGGTTCAGTCATGCCTGTCTTCCAATGCTAGCGGATCGCCGTCGTCAGTGCCGCATGAAGGAGGAAGTCCCCCCTGCCAGTTCAAAGCGGTCTCTCAAGAGGTCAAAAGGCAGTAGCATCCATTCTCATAAATGTCCCCCATGGACATCAGTCCCTGTAGTTCCCAGCTTTCCAATCGGTGCCATGAGCCCCCATGCGGGAGTGCCCCGCGCAGTTTGAGGGGGACCTCAGGTGCGTACGGGACTGCAATACGGCCCCTCCGGAGATACCTCTTCCAACATTTCCGGGCCGTCGCAAATTCCTGGGAGAGATGGAAGTCCCCCATCGGGAGGCCCAGAACAATCCAGGATAACACCTGAACCGGTCCCGCTGGCTCCCCGGACCCGTCCTCCCCTCTCCTGGCCCATTGTGTCAGCCACTGCAGCTGAGCCGCCAGGTAGTATAGTTCGTAGTCTGGTACCGCTAGTCCTCCTTCCGCCCTAGGACAGAGAAGTGTATTGTGCGCCACCCTGCGTCTGCCCGCCCCCCACAGAAAGCCAATCACCATCGACTTTAGCCGCCGGAAGCAGCTCACCGGGATCCAGATCGAGAGGGTCCTGAAAAAATAGAGCAATCTCGGCAGGGTCACCATCTTAAGGAGCTCCACCCTCCCCATCAGCGACAATGGGAGCGTGCTCCAGAAGTCGAAGTTCACCTTAGTGAGCCTGATCGCTGACCCAATATTGCCCTCGAGGATGTCTGCCTTTTCATGGAAGATCGAGGTACCTAGGTAGCGAAGACTCCTCTCCTCCCATGTCACCCCGTCCGTGGATTGTGGACATGTTCTGCATGGGCGGGTCGGGAACAGGTAGGACTTCGTCCAGTTCTCCCGGAGGCCTGACACCCTGCTCAATGATTGTAAGAGGGACTTAGCCCCACGCAGAGAGGCAGCCGAGTCCGCCAAGAACATCAGCAGGTCATCAGTATACAATGCGATATGGTGCACCTGTCCATAGACATCCAGCCCTTGCTATGCCGGTCCCAGCCGGGCTCGCGCCGCAAGGGGTTCGACCGCTATGGCAAACAATTGGGGGGAAAGAGGGCACCCCTGATGGGTGCCCCTACCCACCGCACACATCTCAGATATAACTCTTCCAGTTCTGACCCTCACCGTTGCGTTCCGGTATAGCAGCATCGTCCAATCCACGAAGCCCTCGCCTAGTCCCATTGTGCGCATGACATAGAAACAGTAAGGCCATTCCAGGCTGTCAAAGGCCTTCTCCATGTCAACTGCGAACACCACCGCCTCATCTCCGTCATAGGTGTCAGCCTCCAAGACATGCAGGAGCTGTTGTATATTAAGCGCCGTGTTGCGGGTCGGGATAAAGCCGGATTGGTCCACGTGGATCAACGTGGACATATGGGGGAGCAAGCGTGACGCCAAGATTTTACTAAAAATCTTGTAGTCTAAATTGAGCATGGACAATGGACGATATGCCGCCCTGTCCCATGGCTGCTTGCCCGGTTTTAATAAAGGGAGAATAAGCGCTTCGCCAGTGGTCACCGGCAGGCTGCCCAGCCGTTTCGCCTCATTGTAAAGCCACGCCAGTCGGGGCACCAGGAGATCGATGTAGGTGAGATAGAATTCTTTCTGGAGACCGTCAGAGCCCGGCGTCTTGTTCCTCGCCATACTCTTGATGGAGACTCTCACCTCCCTCTCCTAAATTTTGCTCCCCAGCAGCTTCACGTCCTCCTCTACCAGCTCCGGCAAATCTAGATCCTCCAGGAATCCCTGGAATTCGTCTACTAACGGTAGGATCCGGCTACGGTAAAGCTCCGTGTAGTAGTCATAGAACAGCTCATTAATACCCTGCTGGTCAAATCGCGCCACTCCCTAGTGATCCCTGAGTTCAAGGATGACTGAGCTCTGACGAGCCGGGTTGGCCAGCCAGGCCAAAAGAGCTCCCGTTTTATCACGCTCCGAGTGCGCGCGTGTGAGATAGGCCTTGTAGTCAAAACACCGGAGACGCTCCACCGTCGCCGCCATCAGTTCCCGCGCCTCGAGTAGGGCCTCATGAGTGTCCGGCCGCTCAGGCCTTGCTCTCTACAGCACTCGCAGCTTCTTGTCCTCTCGTGTAATATCATCTAGCAAGGTCTTCCTAACTCCCGACGCCGTCGCAATGCATTGCCCCTGCACTACCGATTTGAAGGTGTCCCATTCAATCGCAGCCGTTCCCGCGGTGCCCGCATTGACTTGAAAGTACGCCTCGATGTTCGAGGCTATTGTGGATTGGAAGATCTGATCATCTAGCGCCTCTGGGCGCAGCTTCCAGGCAGGGATTTGTGGGCGGCGCTGCGACCAGCGCAGTTGCACAAGTAGCGGGTTATGGTCGGAGACTGTGCGTGTAAGATACTCACTGTGGCACACCTCTGCATGCACGGGGAACACAGGAAGGCATCTATGCGGATGTGTAAGTCATGAAGGGCGGAAAAAAATTAGTAGTCCCTATCTGACGGCCGTTGCATTCGGTAGAGGGGGGTGCGATCGGTCTAGCGCAGTGTCAGTTACGCTATTAAAGTTCCCTCCAAGGAGCAAGGGCTCCACTAAAAACGGGGCCAGCTTGTTGGACAGCAAGGAGAAAAAGGCAAGTTCTACATTCGGGGCATACAGACAACCCAATGTCAGGTCCCTCCCATCCAGTTTGCCTCGCACCATAACATACCTCCCCTCTGGGTCAATTAGTTGCTGCGTGCATTGGAACGGTACCCCCGCCCTTATCCAAATGGCCACCCCCCTAGCATAGGCGGAGTAACCAGTGTGGTAGACCTGTCCCCTCCATCTCCGTTGCAGCGCCTTCCCCTCCTTAGCTAATAGGTGCGTTTCCTGGAGGAAGGAGAAGTGAATGCCTCGCCTAACTAGATAGGAGTGGATCTTGTGGCGTCTATGCATGGTATGCATCCCTCGTAGATTCCACGTGAGACATTTGTAACCTAAGCCGGGTCCCATTGTAGTTCCCATCGTGCTTCATCCACTCCCTCAGCGACACCCTTGACACGCCCAGGTCCCACCCCCTGCCTCCCCCCAACCTGACCAAGTAAACTCCCCCAACTCCCACTCCCCAGGACAGACAACCAACGTGGAATCCCCATCCAAACTCTTGCAAATTAAGTGTATCTCAACAAAAGAAGGCTAGGGTGGCCAGGACGCCGACCCAAACAGGCCCGAAGCCCCCCGCCTCCACCTCCCCCTCCTGGAACATTTAGGAGGGCCCCCATGTCTCACCCCCCCCATAGCGCAGTGACAAACCCCAGGAGGCATCCACATCCCGCCTCTCAGCACCCGGAGGCAGTCTCAACCCACAGCCCAGTACCTTACAGAAACGGGTTGAGTGTCCACCTATCCACTTCAGCCAAGGATTCCATCCGCCGTTTGGGGAGTCACCACCGGTAGGTCCGTCTCCGAGAGATCATGCACACTACTGGAGCCAGTGCTGAGAACATCATTCTTCGATTGTTCCAAAGCACTACTGGAAGGGCTGGCATCCCCCTGGCTGATGGCCGCCACCGCCAGCACCGCCTTAGCTCTTTCCTGCTGCCATCCCGACGGGGAGCCAGGCCTCTGCGTCAGCGTCATTTCAGCGCAGCGCCTCCAAGGCGAGGCCGCTAGGGCGGGGTACCTGCACCGGTCGCGCCGCTAGCATCCAACCAGCTCCAAGCCTCCTGTGGCATAAGAAAAAAGTGTGTGTGTCCTCCAGCGATGACCTTCAGTCGGGCCGGGAACAACATGGCATAGGGCAGCTGCAATGACCTCAATTTCCACTTGACCGCCATGAAAGAGGCCCGCTGTCTTTATACGTCTCTGGTGAAGTCCGGGAAAATCATGACCTTGCTGTTGTCAATTCGCAAGTCCGGCAGGTCCCTGGCCCTTTGGAGAATGTGGTCGCGATCTCGGAAGTGCAGGAGGCGCATCACCATCGGTAGCGGCGGACCTCCGGGTTTGGGCGGGTGCGCCAGGACTCTGTGGGCACGCTCTAGGGCAAACAATGGGGAGAGCCCCTCCGGAGCCACCTCCGTCCGCAACCAACCCTCCAAGTAGGAGACCGCATCCTGGCCCTCTGCTTTCTCCGGGACACCCACGAGGCGGAGGTTGTTACGCCTGGAGCGCCCTTCGCTGTCCTCGGCCATGAGTTCCAGCACCCGAACTTTCTGCGCCACCTCCGCCAAAGATGCTCTCAGAGTAGCCACATCCCCAGGTAGGTCCTTCAAGGCTACCTTCGAGGTCGTCACTCGCTCCTTCAGCTTCCTGTGGTCGTCCTTCAAGAGAGACAGGTCCGATCCGATGGTGTCTATCCATTTTTCGAGAGCTTCCCGCGACGCTACTATCGCCTGCATAATATCACCCAGGGACGGATCTCGTGGGCGGGTCGAGCTCCCTGGGCCAGGCGCCAGCTCATCTTCCTCCTTGGGATGTCCTGAGTCATCCAGTTTCAGTGCGTCAAAGCCCTTCTTTCTGCCTCCTCTCACCATTCTACCGTGGGTCAAGACTTGTGTGCCTCTCCTGTGATCCCCAGGGACCCAAAGCACCGTTGGTCACTACCTCGGCCCTGCTTCAGATGCTCGGCACGTCCGCACCCCTGTGCCCTTCACCAGGTTGGGCACCAGGCAGCCAACAAACTCAGTGATCGGGCGTCGCTCCGCCAGGAAGAGGGGCACCAGGGTCTCCGCTCCAAATGCAGGGCGAACCCCCCTCTCCGGGCAGCCGCAGGTTCTTCGGCGCCTCCGAGTACTAGTCCCAGTTCAGCCTCTAACACGTGGGCGCCCAGCAGCCACCGCCCCTGGCCAGGCAGTGTTCCCTCACCTCAACCAGCCCAGGAGCTTCTCCGAGTTGATCGGCAAGCCCTTCCGTCTCCGTGGGTCCCCCCGCCGAAGACAGCTCTCCGCCGGCCTGCAGAGAAATCAGGCATCGCTAACCCCCGGGGCGAGGGGCACCGGGGTCCTCGCCTCAGCAGCAGGGCGGACCCACCTCGCAGTGATGTCTCGGAGTCTCCACAACTGGTAGATCCAGGGCAGCCTCTGTCACGCGGGCGCCGCCATCTTGGGGTCAGGCAGATCGATATGTCGCTGCCCCCGGGTCACTCCAACTCCGCAATGCCAGGCGGCATCCCCCACCTCCTTCGGCGCTGGGGACTCTCCACCGCAATGTGGGCGATTCCTGCTGCCCTCCTGTGCCCCCCCGTCGCCGTCAGCTCCTCACCTTCAGGCAGAGCAGGCAGGGACAACAGCCGCCATTTTGGGTGCCCGCCACTCCGGTCGCTCCGCTCAGTTTCAAAAGTCCGTTTCAGGCAGCCACAGGGCTTCCAGGGCCGCCAAGTTCACCCCCTGTGCTCCCTAGACCCTCCTATGCATGCGTGGGGGTCCGGGGTTCGAGCCGGGGGTCAGGATATGTGGCGGAGAGAGGCGGGCGCGGAGGAGCTCCGGAGTCCCGCTTCCACCTACATCGGCGCTTAAGCCACGCCCCAATTCCATCCCCTTCATCCCTTCACCTTTCTCAGTTCACTGTTCCTGTCTTGCTTGGCTGATCCTCTTGCAAGAAAGCTACAGGGATAATGCCACTTCCAGCAGCACTATGGCACATTTCTTTCATGGAGTCTGGCAGAACAAAACAGGGAGAACTGCTGCACACTTTTGCCCTCTGACATCCAACAACTCTATTCATATGGACATCCCTGTCAAAGAACGGATTGAAATGCAGGTGTTCAACAACCCAACCAGACCCACCTTCTCCTACCTCCGGAAACAAACAGCTGCCACCCTGACTGTGGCCCTATCTGTCGTCAATGTCTCAGGCCTTGTGTGCATCGAAGGACTTGGGACACAGCTGGTAGGCCACAGCGCTTGCCACATAACCAGAACTTTGGACTCAACTGATCCACCCTCTTTTGTCGCTTCTCCGAATAGGTACTTTGTTTGTGGTACAAAAGCTCACACCTGGCTCCCCAAAGGCTGGGGGGGTACCTGTTACATTGCCTTTATTCTTCCTCCGACCTATGTGACTCTAGCAAACCATCACCGACAAAGGCGAGCAAAAGACATTGAGCAAGCCGACTCCACCGGAGCACAGTTCCTGGACGCAATGAAGGGACTTGTTCCACTCTGGGGTCCGATGGTGAACAGCCGTGCCATCCGACATTTGACCCAGGCAGTTGAAACGACAATGAACATTACAGCTGGCATCCTCACAAACAATACAGCCGAGCTTCAGGCTCTGGTGGCTCTTCAGAACCGCCTTGTTCTAGATGTGGTTCTAGCGGATCGTGGAGGAGCATGCCGTATTATTGGGTCCAGCTGTTGCACCTACATACCGGACAATTCACCCTCAGTTTACAAAGCCATTGAACACCTCCACAGACTTTCCTCAGAAGTTCACCAGGAACAAGAAGAATGGTCGCTTGGGAGTTGGTTCTGGAGTACTGTAAAGAACTGGGGGTGGAGGTTGTTTATGATCATATTGATACCGATTGTCGTAATATGTGGATTCTGCCTGGGTATTCAATGCTTGCCGCCCCTGTGTTCACTTTGTGCAAACTGTATCTGCCCTAAGACTCTGGACTTTAAAACCAAACGCATGAAAGTATTATACGAAGTGGAAGTACAAAACATAATGGGGATTGACATAAATTGACAAGCTGGCTAGATATGTTGAAAAGGGAGGACTGTTAAAATCTAGTTTGCGACATCAACATTATCGGCGCCATCTTGTCCCTTTTCAGGCTCGTTTGTGCACGTAAGTAGCAGCCATTTTGAATGCCATGGCCTCTCTGCCCACTGCCGATAGCCAACGCGTCTCTCTCTCTCCCTCTGAACCTCGCAACCATCCCCCCCTGCACGCTGACAGCCCCTGCTCTCACATGCCTGGGCCATAAACCTCCCTTTCAGTGCAACCCTGCCTCGGAACCACATCCCGTACCCTGCCAACACCTCCCTCCATCCCTTTCATGATCATGCATCCTTTTGATGAACCCCCTTTTCTCTGTGCCCGATTGTCCTGCTCGTTCCCAGGCTGCCACCTGGCCCTGCGGATGCAGTGTATCGCCTCCCATACAGTAGGAAGCTTCTCTTATCAAAGGATCTACAACTGATCAAAGCCCCCACCCCATGAGATCCGATCAGCCGCACACATTCCGGGAATCGGCGGAATGACCAGCTGCGCAACAGTCATCACCTGCTGAGACCGGGGTGGGGACTTCTACTGTAAATGTGTGTGGGAACGGGCTTGAAGCGGGGATTCCGAGGATGTCTTTCCGTACTTCAAAGTGTTTGCATGAATGTGTTACTGTAATAAAGATCATAAAACTGTGTATAAGAGGCCAGGCCTCAGAGATGCGGCTAGAGCACCTCGAGAAGATACCTTGTTGTCTGATTTGATGTGTTCTGCTCCGTCGGAATAAACTCTTGTTTCCTGCCTTCCAGTCTCCAGCACCTGCCTCTTTGTTTGATAATTTCGAGTGGTATGAGAGGCGGCTAACGCCGGGCAATACTTTAAGGTTTTCGGTCGAAATCGGCCCCTACCTTTTCCACAATGTCACCTCCCCCTTGGGTTGCCAGTGTGTGAGCCTCCCCACCATTTCATTTGTTACACTATGCTTTGGGATGCTGATCTGTACGCAGGACCAATGTGCCACTGAGGACAGTTTCACAATCAGATATGTGTGATTTGCTTGTACTGGTTTGCAGTCATGGTTGCTCATGTGCAGTGCAATTGTTTGTGCTGCACATTCCGCTGGTCATGTTGTTTGCACCTGGGTCTCCCTGAGTTGTGAATCTGTGGTGTTGGGTAAGCTGTATGTGTGTTATCTGAGGTACTGCTACCCTTCTTAAGTGTGATGTTGTCTGTGTGCTGTGCTGATTTGTGTTGTGGGAGTAGATGTTGTGGCACTGAGATGTGTGTGCTACTGATTTGGTTGGTGTGCACACACTGCTTGGCCTGCATGCAGTGTTGTGAGTGTATGTTGCCTTGTACTTGCCTGGTGTGCATCCCCTGATGTCCAGCTGAGTTTGTATGTAATGGATTGGTATGTGCATCTATTGTGTGTGTTTTTGTTGTGGATGTTTACAGTGTTTGGGCTGTGTTGGCTCTTTCTGCTGACAGATGCTCTGTGTGTGTGATGTTCTAGTTGCATGAGATTGTGTCTGGGTAGTTTGTCCATTGTGATACATTCTGATGTGTGTTGCAAGTCTAGTGTGCATTACTTGTTTGTCTAAGAAGAAGAACATAACAAGAAGAGGGAGGGAGAGGAGGAAATGGATTCTGTCTCCCATGGTAATCTTATTAAACAAAAAAGAATCCACTCTTACAGTGGTAGTGATCCCTACAATGGTGGGGAGCACACAGTGTTGTATAAATACCCCTCACACACCAACAGGCCCCTTGGTGTCATGCTTCATCATCGGGGTCTTCGCACCCCTCTACGGGATGCGGCGTGCTATGACTCATGACTACGTAGGAGAACTGAAAGTGGACTATGTGTTTATGTGTGTGAAGGAAGTAAATGTGAGTGGTGAGGTGAAAGACCGTGAAAGTTAAAAGATACCTGGCTCGTAGGAGAAAAAATAATAAAATGTTTTATTAAGCCCTCGGCTGGTATTGTTAAAAAAGTGCAGGGTGAGTTTGTTTATACTAGTTAGGGTACATCAACCTCTAAAGTGCGTCTACATGTTTCGGAGTAACAAAGACTCCTTCTTCAGGACGAGGATATGCACTATTATCCCCACCTTACTCACATGCATGTAGATGTCAAAGTGTGCTCTACAAAAATAAAATAGGTGAAATGTACCTAATCGTGTTATATTGAATGTAGTCTGTTGCGCCCAATTGACGTTATTAATACAGAACCTGTGAATGAACAAAAAACATCATAAAATATAACATCACATTATGTTATTAAGAAACACCTATGTAGCTACACAGGAGGGTGATGAAGAACCAAAAATAAGGTCCAAAAACCCTGTAAAAGAAAAGACATAGACATACATATAGACTAGGACACACATAGATTTGATATAGTCGCCATTAGATTCCCTAGGATGGAATAGTGGGAAGAAACACATTATTTAGCAAATATACAGTTCTTACTTCTGGGCAAAGGCTAACTGGCCTCATGAGCCAAGGCGTGGTATTGGGGGTTCTTTTATCTTCCTGCTCAATGTAGCAACCTATAAGATGTCAAAGAAACAGCGTGGATTTAGAATCTAAAACGCTGTTTTAGAGAAAGCAGGTGCCTCTCTACTCCAAGGTCTAACTCATGGTTACTGCCAAGTCTGGTAGGCTGTCTTGTCATGGCCTAAGGGTTGGGGTGATATGTTCCTTCTCTTGCATGTGATGTACACATGCTTGTGGCTTGCTCCATGGCTTTCCAGCACTGTCCGCTTCACTTTTGGCTAGCCAATTTCTTGTCATTTCTGACATCTGGTATGTGTTTGTGACTGTGTGTCAGTGTGTCTGAGTGACTTGAAAGGCAGTGTGGACAGTTCAGATGATTTTCATTTGCTATGTGAGTCTTCTTTTTGTGATTCTACTCAGTTTTCTTGACATGAGTGGGAGGTAGGTGTGAGGAGGAGGGATGCCCTGCCCCTGAGCTTCTGTGCAGGGTGTTCCTCTTCACCCCAACCTTCTCATATAGGCTCCCTGGTTGTTTTGTGTATAAGGGACAGGGTATGGCTACACCTGGAAGATGAAATGTGCAGGGAGTCACAGGAGGAGCATATTGCATGTCCCCAAATGGGTGTGGGTGGCATAGCTTGTGAAGGCTGGAGCTGGGGCCCTGTAAATCTTTTGGCCCTCCCTACTACATTGTGTGCAGGTTTTCCCGCGTCTGCAAACTGCGCGATGTGACCGGGACATTGCAGTACTTTCACGGTTGATGGGTGACTTGGATGCAGAGGGGTGATTTTCTTTAAGGTAGGACATATGTGGGTAAACTTGGGGATGTGTTCCTGTCCCCACCAGAGTATCTAATGTGGACAGGAAGAGTATGTCAGCGCAGGAGTTGTGAGGTGTGTTTATGTGGGAGGTTGTGTGATTGCGTATCTGAGGCGTTGTCTGCGATGGTCCATTATTTGCTGGTAGTGGATTAAGTACAGCACTGAAAGGCTTGTAGAGCTGGATCCATTGCGGTCGGGACTGGTGGAGAGGACCGGGAGTCTGGTTTGGCGCTCTGCTGTCGTACTTTCACCGCCCCTGGTTGGGTGGTTTCTCCGCTGCAGTGTGACGGGCTGTTTGGGGCATCCTGATTTGTACGGCGGACAGGACGGGACGCGGTGGCAGGCGCATGTTTGTGGTGGTTCACGTCGCACCACAGCCTATTGTAATGTGGCAGCAGCTAGGTCTGCTGATGGCGTGCGAAAAAAGACATTTTCCACTACTTCCATCACTGAGGTTGTTCCTCCACCTACCATGATTATGAGCCCCTACGTGTTGCATATCTGCAACAAGCCAGGAAGCCAATACCTTAGCATAGACTTTAGCAAGCACATTGATAAGGTAATGAGTTGGTACGACCTTCTTTCCTCAGGAGACATCCTTTATTTCCGGTATGTGCAGTACACAGCGTCTGCCTACAACCCAACGGGCCGGCCGCTATGACAGATAGTATCATAACATAGTACATCGAAGCTTTCATCTTGGTTGTAGGTCAGCAACTTCTCGGTGTATCAGGCGCATAATGCAGGATCAGGAAAAGGATGGAATAGGTTTCATTTAAAAATTTTGGTGAAGAAACATCTAACAAACAAAACACACAGACACATGGCAAAGGACGATTACAGGGACTCTAGTGGAGAGGGCAAGGGAACCAATTTCCATAGAATAATGAGACATATGGCTAGGGACGGGGTGGCGAGCAGCTCGATATATACGATTTACCACAGACAAACATCCGGAACGTTAACTACGGGGACAATGTAACATCAATGGTATAGTCAAATGGGGGTGTGAAAATATTCCCACGGTATGTATTCCATTGGGACCAAATCCTGCCCCATTTCTTAGGTCGGCCCCGGGCCACATAGACCGTCTTTTCCCTGAACATGCACCAGTCCATTTTCTCCTTCCAAGCAGTTATCGTGGGTGGCCTATGGGAACCCCAGAGTTGAGCAATATCCCTCTTGGCAACCATGTTACCAGGAGTAACCCAAAAAGTCTGAGCCGCAGTACAATCTGTGGGCTCCCAGACGTTAAGCAGGCACCGTTGGGCCTCAGGCAAGAGAGATACCCTGGTGACCCTTTCCATAGTTGCATGCACTCTAGACCAGAAGGCAGACACCTCAGGACATTCCCAAATGATATGCAAGGAGGTGCCACTCATACCACAGCCACGCTTACATAACCCATCAAGCGAGTAACCCATTCGCACCAGTCGCGTACCAGTCATATATACTCGGTGGAGGATCTTCAGCTGTACAAAATGAAGGCGAGCTGGTATGGCCACCTCCTTAGGGGAGGAGACGGCCATCTGCCAATCCTCATCATCGAGTTCCAGGCCGTCGGCGGTCCACGAAGCCCTGAGTCGCACAAGAAGACCGATCCTGTTATTAATGAGCTTTTTATAGATCAGAGATATTGTACTGTCTGGCACATGGCCATCTAGAATCCGATCCTCAAGCGGCGAAGACTGGGGAATCTCCGTCCCCGGAGGAAAAACGGAGGTCAAGACATGCCGCACCTGAAGGTACCTAAAGTGCTCCCTGTCACCAAGTTCGTATTCCACTTTAAGAGCTTCAAAGGACTTAACAGTGCCCTTGGACCAGAGATCCTCCACACTTGCTAATACCAATCGTATCCCATTTATTGAATCCTTTCGTTCTCCACAAGCTACCCAGTCGATCAGAATCATACAACGGCGTCATTCGTGTCAACCTGTCGCTCCATCCCATAGCAGCACTGGCATCCCGCCACACTCGTACAGCACTTTTCGTGGGACCAGTCAGGGCGCGGAATGGCTCCTTGGAATACAGTGCCCTATTAAAATTCCCACCCGGCAGGAGGAGCTTGTCCATCGCAAAAGCAGGAGCAGGACCAGGGGAGTAGGTTACATGATTAACCGCGCTCAACTGCGAAGCCCAGTAATATCGCCTGATATCTGGGAGGGCAATGCCACCATCGTACCACGGCAAAGTAAGTTTGGGTAAGGAGATACGAGCTCACCCATCCCAAATCAGTTGTCTCTGAAGGCTCTCGACCTCACGGAAGTACCCTGAGGGTATAGGATCAATAAAATTTTGAAGTGCGTACAAAAACCTAGGGAGCGACATCATCTTGAAAAGAGTCGCACGCCCCAACGGGGATAGGGGCAAGCGACGCCACCGCTGGACGTCAAGTTTAAAACGCCGGAGAGGAGCATGTAAATTGCGGTCATAACGAACGGAAGAATCCAAGGAGACATGAATCCCCAGGTACTTGAAACCAGTATCACCCACTTGGATCGGGAATCTACGCGGCAACGGAGGGAGCTCCCCTGCCAGAACATAAACGCAGGATTTGGTCCAGTTAATAACGAGACCCAAATTTTTCCCGAAGGAGGTGAGAACGTCAAAAAGCTATTGAGAGACTTCCGGGGTGAGGTAAAGTAAAGGAGAATGTCGTCAGCATATAGCGAGACACGTTCTTCAAGATCAGGGGCCCACTGGATGCCCCTGACCGAGGGCTCCCACCGAAGCCACTTTGCCAACTGGTCCAGCGCTAGGGCAAAAAGCAATGGAGACAGCGGACAACCCTGTCGGGTGCCACGCCCAAGTGCAAACGAACCAGACACCCTGCCATTTACCACCACCTGGGCCAGTGGTTGTGCGTAAAGGAGTTTGACCCAGGCAATAAATTTGGCCCGAAACCGAACTTCGAGAGAGCTGCCCAGAGATAAGGCCACTCGATGGTATCAAAAGCCATGGTGGCGTCAAGAGAAGCTAAAATGGCAGGTTCGGTCAGAGTCCCCACTCTCGCGAGAACTCCATGAAGCCTCCGAAGATTAAGTGCAGTGTTCCGATGCGGGATGAAACCGGATTGATCAGGTCGCAGATGACTGTAAGCAAACGAGTAGCAAGCACTTTAGCCAGTATCTTAGGTTCCGCGTTAAGCAAAGAAATGGGGCGATAGGAGGCACATCAGTCATGAGGTTTACCGTCCTTGTGTATGACAACAATAGTGGCAAAGCGCTGATCAAGAGGGAGGAGGCCAGTTTCAAAGGCCTCAGTGAACATATTTCGCAAATATGCCGCCATCTTGTCAGGTCGCAACTTGTAAAGCTCGACGGGCAAACCGTTGGGCCCCATAGCCCTACCAGATCGAAGGGCACGTATAGCACCAGCGAGCTCGTCCACCGTTATAAGCGCATCCATAATGGACCTGTCCTCATCCGAGAGACAGGGTAGCGCAATATCACGCAGGAGCAAACGGGAGTCGCACTCATCCCTATCACTCACTGATCGGTAAACCGTCTGAAAGTGATCCACAAAGCAATCCACAATCCCATTTGGGTCAGACACGCAATCACCATTCAACATTTCAATCACCGGTACCACTCGACTCGCTCTCTCAGACTTATCTAGCCACGCAATAAGCTTGCTCACCTTATCCCCCACATCATAGAGTCTGTCCAGCTGGTTCCGATGCATGACTTTGGCAGCGTCGGTCACCAGGGCTCTATATTCCGCCTGCTTCAAAGTCAAGGAGTGTAAAACAGCAGGAGTATCATTACCACCCAATTCACTTTCAAGCAAAGTAATGTCATCCTCGAGGCGCAATAAGTCCTCCTGCTTAGTCTTCCTTTTGGCAGCAATCAACGACAATGCAGAACCCTGTATAACAGTTTTAAAAGCCTCCCACAAGGATACAGAAGAGGAAACAGACCCCACATTTTCATTAAAGTAGCAATCAATGGCCTTAATAAGCTCAGAGTGCATCTTGGGATTTCTCAGGTGCCAAGGATTAATAGGGGCGACTCTGCCCTCGCTACACAAACCCACCGAGACCCTGAGAAACAAGGGTGAGTGATCAGAAATGCCCCTAGGGAGATGACGGATTTCTCGCACCGAAGGAGTGTGGGCAGACAGCATTAAGAAATAGTCAAGCCTAGAAAGGCTGCCGTGTGCTCCAGAGTGGAACGTATACTGCAAATGCGAAGGGTGTAGCAGCCTCCAAACATCCACCAACTCAAAGGTCTCCAGCAGTTCAGAAAGCCACAACTGGGAAGTCGACAAGACTTTGGGGGGGTATTGATCAAAGTCGCCAGAGACAACTGAGTTAAAATCCCCTCCCAGTACAAGGAGACCCTCTGGGAGCCCTAGCAGAGTCCGTCCCACGTCGGCATAGGTAGTAGCCTGAAGACCCGGGGGAACGTAAACACTAACGATTGAGAGCACCTTCCCCTCCCACCGCCCCGAGATAACAGCATATCGACCCCTATCATCAAGTGTAACGTCATCTATTTCAAGGGGCAGAGAGGATTTAATCAGTATGCCGACCCCTCTGGAGCCGGATGTAAATCCAGCGTGAGCTACCAATCTATCGCCGCGTCTATCCAGGGCCCTGCACGCATTCCCTATCAGATGTGTCTCCTGTAACAAGACAATGTCAGGGGAGTGGCGTCTGAGAAACTGGAGAACAACGCCACGTTTTATCTTGTCACCTAGTCCATTAACGTTCCAAGACAGCAATTTTAACTCACCACCCCCCATCCCGGCAAAGAACCACAACCCTCTCTCCCCAGAGCCAAAGAACAGTAGGATAAAAGCAAAGCTTATTGTGCTATGTAGAAAAAACAAATACAATAACAAAAACAAACCCCCCCACCCACCCCCCAACAACATCCCGTTACAACACCCCCACCCTGCACCCCTGCGTACGACTAAAAAGCCACCCCAATCTGCAGTGTGCCTGTCGCCCTCTCATAATACACTACACAAAGAACCCCGGAGGAGGAAAGAGACTACCCTCACCCGAACCACCCTCGGGTCTTACCCCACCGATTAAGAAGCAAATGGCATAACTCAGCTGGCAAATACGAACAAGAAACCAGACATCGAGAACCAAAATGTCAATCCTGTGCCGATGCACCTCCGTCCGCTCCACCAAGGCTGCCGCTCCCGTCGTCCCTTTTCGGCAGTGAATCAAGCCAGTCACTGGCACAGTCTGGTCGATCAAAAAAGAATGTACGTTCTTGGTACTCGACGCGCAGTCGAGCCGGAAAAAGGCATAGCATACTTGAGTCCCAAGTCCCGCAAGTGCTGTTTCACTCCCTGGAACCCCATCCTTTGTCGCTGGACTTGAGGAGTGAAATCCGGGTATATAGAAACAGAACTGTTCTCGTATTTCAATGGGCCATGGCCACGCGAGGCCTGGAGGATAGCGTCTCGATCCCGAAAGTGGAAGAGCCTAGCAATTATAGGCCTCGAGGGCCCCCGGTTTAGTCTGTCCACCCGGGAAATGATACGCACGCACAACCGCAAAGAATTTGCTGAGTCCGGCGGGAGCAAGATGAGTGAGGATCAGATCCTCCACTAGCAGGTCAACGGTGGCGGCGCCATGGTTCTCGGGCACTCCCACCAAACGAATATTATTACGCCGGGCCCTATTTTCATAATCGTCCAGTCGTCTGGCCATCATGTCATGCGATGATCGCAGGTTACCAATCTCCGACTGTGCGTCCGCCATATCAGTGACGAGACTGGAGGCCTTCAGGTCCAAAGCCTTGACCCTCTCATTGGTCTTAGCCAAGTCCGCTCTAATAAGTGTGACATCGACGGCCACCGTGTCAATCTTGGAGACAATAGCTTCATATTGTAGCCCCATATCAGCCTTCATCCCAGTGATGGCGCTCATTAGGTCCTGGAGCGAAACCTCCGATGGCGCTATGGGGTCCGTCCTGGGGTCTGCAAGAGTACGGCCGGCGCCACCGGGGGAACCCTTCGGTTGCGTGTAGCGATCCATAACATTCGTTTGGACAGGTCCCCCACGGGTCGGCGTCTTCGTCTTGCGCTTCTCGAGCTCAGATTTGGACGCCATATTGGAAGCCGCGCCCCGAAGGGGCCCTCTGGACCTGGTGTAAATGGCAGATGTTGTTGAGTTGCCAAATCAGAATTTCAGTCCAAAATTGTAGAATGTGAGACGAGGGATATGGCAAGAAAGCACAGCGGGCCAAGGCCACCTCAACTGGAGAGCCGGATCACTCTTAGAACAGTCAATTGAGAGGTCGAGGAGAAATCGAAACTAAAAGCAACAATGCCGCCGGCAGGAAGGATGTCCCTTAGCCGTTGTTGTTGACTTACTCCACGACCAGCCAGAGAAGCAGAGTCCCTGGTCCCGGTCGGGGGCAGACCAGAAAGTTGAAGTCGATGCAAAAACGGTTCCAGAAATCCGATTTCAATTCTTGAAAAAGTATTAGGATCAGTAAGAGTAGATCTTCAAAAGCCCATAATAAAGACCAGGATATTTCAAGGATATTTGCAGGAGGGCGGCTCCTCCGAGACATCCTTTTTTATATTTAAATAAATACTGTAGCAAGCAATTCTACAAATATTTTGTCAAATTTCAACCACAGCTTTCCCATAGGCAAGAGATTTATTAGTCATCTTGACATCTTTCAAGGTGATATCATCCTCAAAGTCCTGTGTTTATAGCAAACGAAGACAGGGTATACCTGCACTTTGCAAATATGATTCTTTCTCATTATTTGAGGAACTGCTGCACAGCCATAGGTTCCGTTAAAAAAGGCTCCAAATTGATCAAGTACAGCTTGCAAGTCGAAATGCTGTTTCCCTTCCTAGTCCCTGATGCACCTAGGCATATTCTGATGTCTCCTTTTTGTGACCTTGTATGCTAGAACTCTCCCAATCTGCTCCCCATATTCATATTGAGGCCCCTGTTGGCCTTATATTCAGCAGGGACATTCTCTCTGTAAACTTGGTCAATTCTGCTGGAATATTTAAACAGTTCCAAGTGTAAGCTTTGCTGATCTAAATCTTTATCGAAAATTGCTTAAGCATCACGATGCTCCCATTTTTGTAATTCTACATGTGACTGATAAACTCTGTCTCTCAGTATTTTATTGTGTTCCAGAAAATACTGTGTGGTTGTTCCTCGTATATAGGCCTTCCTCGCATCCCAAACGACACACAGTGCTTTGGAACCAACATTTACCATTCAAAACTTTCTCAGTAAATTGGTTATTCTAGTCTTATAGTCTAAATTTGATAATAGCGATCTACGGAATGCTCATATGGCTCCTTTCTTACTAAGGTTCAATAACTGATGAGTAACACATACAGGATTGTGGTTAGAAGAAATCTTCGGTCAGATTAGAGAATCAAACCCTGCTTCCTAAATGCCATATCGATCTTAGAGTGGTGTTTATTCGGTAGAGAGTTAAAAGTGTATCTAGCTTTATCTGGATTAAGGGTCCTCTAGGTATCCCTAACCTATGCACCATTGCTATATCTATGGTAGATTGCCTAATTTTCACCATAGCAGGTGTAGCAACAGGATTCAGTGTGCCCATCTTGCAATTTATTACACAGTTAAAATCTTCAAGTAATATCAAATCCCCAGACTCATGTACTACCTCGAGTTTTAGCATATCGAATATGCTGAGTTTTTCATTATTTGGATCATATAGTGCACAGATAATATAATTCTTATGCTGTACTTTAATCTGTGGAATTGCCTACCTACCGTATGCATCGGATGCTGTTTTAAGTGTCTTATGTTTACAATGTCAGGTGCTTAGTATGCTAATTCCATGAATAGAAACCTATTGAGGAGGGCTTACAATGATATCATATCCAATTACCTTAACAGTGCCCTATCCTTAAAAGCCACATGGGTTTCAGCAGGCTTTATAGACCAATATTTTCTCCCTAACATAATGACTCAATGGATCATTCAAACCAGCCACACTCCAGTACATCAATTTAAACTGATACAAAGTATATTGTTGTTCTACTCCCTCTGCCCTACACCACATTGCAACTATGAAAGTGAACCCAATTTCAAAATCAATGGCCATACTATGATGTTTTATTCCAATTCCCTCCAAAGACCCACAAGAAAAAGAATAATTCCAACACACTCTTAAATCCCTAACATTTACATAATTGGGAAAAAATCAACCCACCCCATCAGCTTTCTGACCTTACAGACAGCACTTGTTGTGACCCATCCCCTCTACCCTCCAATGCTCATATAAACATTCCTATTAATCATCTGAGCTCAAAGCACTGCAAAACAAGTTGAATATCTATACCAACATTATATATGAGAACAAAATTCAAGTATCAGAGTTCCAACTCATAGATACAGCCTAGATACCATCCACCAGGGGCCAAAACGACAAATACATATATGCAAGGTCAAACAATATTCGAAAAATAAAGTAAAAAAATAATGAAATCGGAGAGTCAATACCCAATGTAGACGATTTATTTTAAGATTTCATTTAATATTGTTAGTGTCACCAATCGTTCCATCTCACAAGTACTACTTTTGCCACTGCTGGAGAACAGTAGCTGCATCACCCTCTATGAAGCAGACTTGTGTTTTGTCACTATGCTGGATTTTTAAACGTGCAGACTACTGAAAGAAATACTCATGCCCCAGCCTATTTCAAGGGATCGATCATCTGTCGCAGGTTCAGCCTAAGATCAATTGTTAACTTATAAAAGTCAGTCCACTCATCAAAAGAAATTGAACCAACAATAACTAGGGCAAATGGTTGGGCTTTTAATTAAATAGCCTGTTGCAAGAGGAAGTTCCTTCTGTAGATCAGAAGTGGGCGAGGCTTGTTACTGTTAGTGTTTGAGATAACACCTGTCAAGGAGAGCAGGGAGCTGGTGTGCACATTGTATCTGTCAGTCTAAGTCCCAGTCTGACAATTGAGGGAAAGCGTGATTGAACCGTTGAATAATAAACTGCCATAGGCCACTCCCTTCTTTCCCCTTAGGAATCTCCAATATCCTTAAATTGTTTTTGCTTTAGTGATTCTCTAAATCCTATAGCTTGCATTGAACCAGCAGCATCTGGATTTTAGGCTCTCTAATTGGCTTTAATGCAGCCATATCTATCACCCTCTGTTGAAGCTTGTGCATCTGGGAAGTCAAAGTACAGACTTTACTGATCATTTCTGAAAGTGCTTGCTCCAATTGCATGTTATTTGCCCTAATCTTGTATCAATGTCAGATTGATGTGTTTGTATGAGTTCAAAGTTGGTGGCAAGCGATGGCTCTGAGATTTCAGTGACGGGATCAGCTGGATGTCCTGGCTCTATTTCCGGCAATTGGGACCATAATTTGGAGCTGTTTAAGTTGCTGATCATTGTGCTCCCCGCAGGGGGTTGATCCTGATCTAGACCCTGCATATGATCACCAACAACTTAATTAGCAGTTTGATATGGGTGTACCTTAATCAGTCTACCTCGCCAACTTGGGAGGTAAGCCCAGAATTTAACCTATTTGAAACATCTGTGCCATTGACCTCAGCATATTCCTGAGCTTTCGCTTCATTACATGTGTTGAGCATACTACTGATGTCACTCACGTCGGCCAACTACTCTTTTCTATTTGTGTTACAAATTATTTTATCGGTTTCCTGGAGTAGCACAGTCTTACCACCAATGGAACCCGCTTTTCCTAAAGCCTGAACATCATATGCACGAATGTCAACTTGTGATGGTGGTTGCATAGAATGAGCTGCATGCACAGCGAAGCCTGTCTCTACTGCTACTACTCGTGTCACACTCACAAGCTTATAAGAGGAAGGCATCACATTACTTAGCATGGAAATAGGAAGGGCAGGTTTACCTTGAACAGCAAAGCATTAGATGGCCAAGAGGTTTCATCAAAAAGGAAATAGGCAATCTTATTAAGCTCTCTGAGTAAAGAAGGGCAAAGAGTGTTTAGATTTTTGCCTATTGCCTTAAAGGGTAATTGACAGGCTATTCCTGACGAGTACAAGGAGGCAATTTCAAGGTTAGAAGTAAAATTCGCAAAGGAGGAAAATCTTGTGATGCACCTGTACAAATTTTATACCCAAAAGCAAAGGTTGGATGAACCCATCGATGATTTTGTCACGCGTTTGAGAGAACTTTCTATTAAATGTAAGTTTGGAGCCATGTTTGAGGAACTCATACGTGATCAGTTAATCGTGCAGTGCCACAACCAAAAGTTCCAAGAAAGATTGTGGGCTGCAAAGAGTCCCACACTCAAAGTAGCTATAGAACTTGTTCAGGTCATTGAAGTGTCTGAGAAATGCATAAAGGTTATTGAGAGTTCTAGGAAGTTGGGTGTGGAACGAGAAGTCTCAGAGGTCTCAAAAAAAATACATGAACATGATTCAGATTCCGTAGATGAGTCCATTGCGGTTGTGAAGAGTAAATTTAAACAAAACTTGAAGAAGCCACAATCCGTCAATAAATTTTGCACAAGGTGTGGGAGTAACTATCACAGCTCTGAGGCGAGGTTTTGTTTTGCAGCTAATAAAAAATGTTTGAAATGCGGACGCATTGGACATTTCTCGAAAATGTGCAAAGCTAAAGTGAAACAGAAAGTCGCTGTTGTAGAAGAATACAGTGGTGATAGCTCCTTCGGAAACAGAATGTTAGTCATCAATGATACAGATGTTACTTGCATTGATGACCGCAGACAGAACAGACCAAAGGCTGATTTCAAAATAGATGGTCGTGATGTTTCCCTCATGGTGGACACTAGTTCACGTTACACGATCATTCCCAACTCAATTTTCAAGGTGTTTTGGAGTGATAAATGCCTACTAAAAAGTGAAATTTCCCCTAAAGGTTTCCAAGGAGATCCTATTGACATTGTGGGATATTTTGAATCTAATATTTGGTTTAAAAATAGGTCTACAATGGGCAAAGTCTATGTGTCTGTCGATGGTCCTCCGATCCTTGGTTGGGTACACCAATTTGACTTGTCAATCATCATTAATCCTAGGGCACCGGAACAAGTCATGGTCCTAGAGGATTATTCTGTGGATTCAATCTTGAAAGACTTCAGTGATGTATTTAAGATTGAATTAGGGGAACTGAAGGGGTATTCTCATCTTATAAGGTTGAAAGACGCATCCATTCCCATTCAACATAAATTGAGGAGGATCCCTCTAGCTATCAGGGAGGAGGTAAGGGTTTTGTTGGAGGATATGTTACAAAATGGCGTCATTGAACCGGTGGAGGGCTCCCAGGGGGTCTCTCCGGTTGTGATTTCTAAAAAATCGTATGGGAAATTGAGGTTCTGTATTGACCTCAGGGCATTGAACAAGTGTGTTATTGCTGACACCTTTCCACTCCCTAACATTGGTGAGTTGGTGTCTACTCTTGATGGCGCAAAGTACTTTTCTAAACTTGACCTCAAGAGTGCATACCATCAGATCAAATTGGATGACACTTGCAAACACCTCACTGCTTTTATTCCCACCGAGGGAATTTTTCAGTTTACTAGATTGCCTTTCGGTCTCATTTCGGCAGCTAGTGTTTTCCAAAGGATGGTTGATGAAATTTTCAGGGGGATAGGGAAAGTAGTCTACTTTCAAGATGACATCTTGGTCTTTGGAGGTTTAGTCTGTGAGCACAATCAGATCCTCAGAAAGGTGTTACATAGGATTCATGATGCGGGTCTTACTTTAATGAAGGAAAAGTGTGTTTTTCTAGCGGAACAAATAGAGTATTTGGGTCATGAAATTTCCGGTTCTGGCATCAAACCTAAGAAAGACTTGTTGTTGGCTATAAAGTCTGCCCCCATCCTACTGACAAAGACCAGCTTAGGTCTTTTATGGGACTCATAGAGTACTATTCTAAATTTGCTAAAATCTTTTCAGAAAAGACCATCCCTATGAGGTCTCTCCTCAAAAAGAGCTGTAAGTTTGTTTGGGGTTCTGAACAAGAAGCAATGTTTTGCAATATCAAAAATGATATTTGTAGTGCGGGGATTTTAGTGTCTTTTGACACGAAGCACGTTCCCATAATAATGGTTGTTGCAAGTGCATTTGGATTGGGTGCTGTTCTTCTTCAGAGACACAATTGTGAGGAACGTCCCATAGCACTTGCTTCTAGGACTCTGTCGGCTTCAGAGGTGAATTATAGTGTGATAGAAAAGGAGGCTCTGGCAGCTGTGTGGGGTGCTCACTATTTTCGCACTTATCTCTGGGGAATCAATTTTGTACTGAAAACGGATCATAAGCCCTTGATTCATATTTTAGCTCCTGGTGGTGCTGTCAGAGGATCGCCTAGGTTGGCAAGGTTGGCGGCCAAACTACAGGATTTTCACTTTGAAATTTAGCATGTACAAGGGTGGAGGAATATTCAGGCTGATTGTTTCTCAAGATGACCATGTACTGATGATCAGGATGTTTTGAAGGAGGATTTGTTGGATGAGAGTGTTGCGTGGATGCATGATGTGGCCTCTATTGGGGAAGGGATATTTTCAAAAGAGCAGTGGCTCGCTGCTATGCAAAAGGATGTCGCCTTGAAGGAAGTGATACATATGGTCAAACATGGCCCCAAGAGAGAAAGTTGTTTGCAGGTCTCTGTTCGCCCATTTGTTAAGATTTTAGAAGAAGTGTCCAAGTGTGGTGATGAGATTCTTATGCGAAATGATAAATTTATTCCTCCATCCGAACTTAGAAGTAAGCTTATTTCTATTGCTCATGAGGGACATCTTGGTCAGACTTTGACTCAGTAAAGACTGAAAAACAATTTTTGGTGGCCTGGCATGGATTCACAGGTGTCATCGTGGGTTGAACGCTGTGCTATTTGCAAAGATGGCGAAAATAGGTTAAAAGTTGCTGTAGGTTCTGCCATGGGCAAGATTTCTTCATCAAATATACTGTGGAATATTATTTGTCTGGATTTCATAGGACCCATGTCTGATTTGAGGACAAATCTTCGCTTTGCAATAGTTTGTGTAGATGTGTACAGTAAATGGGTTGTTGTAGAATTTGTTAAGGATATCTCAACTGAAACCACAATTACATTTCTGAAATCTCTTTTTCAAGGAGAAGGTTTTCCTAATGTTATTGTCACTGACAATGGGACACAATTGACTTCGAATGATATGCGTGCCTTTTTGTCTCATTGTGTTGTGTCTCACCACAGAACTTCTCTGTATAACCCTCAAGGCAATGGTCTTTGCGAGAGGGTTAACAGATTGCTTAAAGGTACCATTCAACTTGCTCTTTCTCATAGTGGCAATGTTCTAGAGCTTTTCCAAGAAATGCTCTGTGCTTACAGGACTACAGTTCATGGCGGTATGAGTAAGTCTCCATTTGAGCTTATGCGGGGAAGGGTCCCTGGGACTAAGCTAGTTCCATCTTGGATCAAAAATTTGTTTGAGAGGACACATGCCGATAAGACACACGTTGAGAAATTAAATCCTATTGGGGTGTGTGGGAGAAATCACATTTCAAGGGGGGGCTTAGTGAAAGTCAGACCAGGGGGTGTTTCGAAAGGTTTGACAAAGTTTAAGGGACCTTTCTTGGTTAAAGAAGTGTTTCCACATTATGTTGTACTTGCCAATGGAGAAAAGTGGAACTTGAGGAGGGTTGCTTTATTTCAGAAAAGTGAATATTTCTTAAGCCACAATGTTTCTTGTCCTGATTTTTGTGAAGAGAGGGGTAGTGGTTATATGCTTACTCCCTCACAGGAAGAGTGTACTTCATTTTCTTCTCCTTCTGACAGGGTTGGTGATGGTGGTGGTGATGTTTCTGATTCTGGCTTTCGAGACACCATCATTCATCCTTCTTCTCAAGTTCCTCTCCCCATTCCTTGTCCTTAGGTTCCAAGGTATCGTAAACCTCCTGGTTATTTTAATGATTATATTTGTAATTAGTAGTGTTTTTATTTTCTTTTTTCTATAAGAAGGGAAGATGTGTTGTAAACTTATTGTATCATTGTTCTGTATTTGTATCTGCTTTGTGTATTCTCTATGATATCTGTTCCCTCTCTATGGTCTGCTATTGTTCTAGAACTGTAATGCCTGTTTGCTGATCCAGAGGTTCTCTTGTGTCAGTTGGAGAACTGGTCAGCTGGCGTTGAGTCTGTGTTTTGCTGTACTCTGCATTAAAGATGTTAATGCTCAACTACAAGGTCTGAAGACTCATAGAGAAGACACAAAGCAGATACAAATAGAGAACAATGTTACAATAAGTTTACAACAGTTACCTTACTCCCACGCCTCATTTGTATCATGCTGACGTACATCTTCCTCTCCCGGAAGTAAATCAATGTGCCCAAGTGGGAAGGTGAGGGTGATGAGCCAAGCGATCCACCCTTGCCATTTATGACATCTTCCAGCAGCGCCTGAGATATCGGTCAAATCTGGTGCTGGAGAGAAGCAAGATCCGTAGCAGAGCCTGATCTAAGCATGGCTTCTGACTGTGTGGCCACCGACTTAAATTTGCTAGGTCAATCAATGAATCAATCAGTAGATTTGTTGAGTGTTTCATGTCACCCAAAAGAGTATCTAGACACTTTTCTTCACTTTCCCGTGTGCTGATAAATTAACATGGGCCATAGTAATGGCCGGCATTTGGCGTTCTCCACACCTAGCTCGAAGAACTCCTGTGTTAATCTGAGCCCTTTTGACAACTCGAGGTACGTGCCCAGAGTATAATCTCCAGAGCACTAGCTCTACCGCAGGTGCCTGGCAATCTAGCAGCCTCTTTTGATCTAGGAAGGAGGCTCTGAGGGCTTTTCAGAGGTCCAGCATACATGCCCAAATCAAGACAATCAAAAGAAGGTATGCAGTTCCTAACTGGGCAAGGTGAAACAGGTCAACTAGGTGGCAATGTGTCCTCACTTAATAGTAGGAGGTAAAGGGAATTCCTCCTTTTGGAATTAGGACCCTCACACACCGAGCCATCTGAGTGCCATGCTTCATCATAGGACATGCTCCTCGTCAGGTGTGCACTGCAATACCTGACGGGCTCCCTATGAGGGCTCTTTGGCGGAGATCTTTTATTCCATGGTGCCATGGGTGTGAGGGGCCTAAAGGTTTAGATGTGAGAAGTGAGGGTCAGTGGTCCGTGAAGGTTAAAACAGGAAGTGGAAGTCCAAGCAAGAAAAAGGTTTAATTAATATTTCTTCCAACCTGGTCGAAAATTATTGTGGTGCACTCCTGATATAATTTGTCAGGATACAGCGCTCTATGATATGGTCAACATGTTTCTTGCCTTGGTGTCATACGATCTATCCTCAATTCATCAGGATTTTGAAAACAGTCTATCTACACTTGGGTGGTTGACTGGTCTATTGTCCCTGATAAACCACATAAAATACCAGTGATGCGGTACCTGTAGTTGTAGTGACAACACAATTCGAGTTGTTGACTCACACAATCAATTCCCGGCAGGTAAGATACCTGGAATTTCCAGTGTCATGTGTTCCACCGCGAAGTCGTCAGTAGACCTACCCATATGCTGCCAAGCACTTTGCCATGGCCGGTTTTTGTTCCCAGTCCGGCCTGAGGGAGATAGATTCCCTTGCAGGCGAATTCAGTGAGTGCCCGCATTCACCTGACAGGGGATGTCTGGGGGTCCATGTGAACCCCTTTCTCCCCTCAAGAGGGCTGCCTTTAGGGGGCACACTTAAATTGAGCCAGCTTTGTGAGGCGCATGTTTAGTGCGCCTTCAAAAGGCATTTTTGTGTCTGCGCCCACAACCATAATGCGGTGCAGAGGCAAAGTGATTCCCTCATTTGCATGGGGCCATACCCTTATGCAAATGGGAGAAAGCCCTCCAATGATAGCACAGGTGCTACATGTGCAGCAGTGCTATCTGCATCACAGATGGGGCCGCACAAGCGTCTGCGGCACTCCCTATAATACGAGAGTGCACGGGACACACAAAGCAGGTATACATGGCTGTTGCGCCCCCTTACACTCTGTAATACGGCCAATGAGATCTTGTCAGTGGAGCCTCGAAACAGCAGGAGAGCAGAGCTGCGGGTACACACTCATAGCAGCCTCAGTCAAACTGGGCTCAGCTTCTTTCGCCTTCTGCCTAAAGCCGATTCGCCAAATTACAGACCGAATCCTGACGTATTTTATGAGTGGGTTTAGGATTGAAATAAGCCCTGCAAATGTTTACATCGTGACTGTTCCCCAATGTCTCTACGTAACGCCTCCCTTCCCACTTTTTTATTGTATTTGTGAGTACGGAAAATTCTTGGCACCAAGAAAATTGCGCAGTTGTATCCATCATTAATGCATTGTAACCGTCTGCACAGCCAGATCCTGTAAATCGTGATCTGTTGGCTGTGTTGATGATGATACAGTACAAGAGCAAACAATAACCTTTTAGTTTTATAAAGAACCCTTCAGGCATTTGTCCGTGCCACATCGCACCGGAAACAGAAAATAGGATGCATGTACGCTGCCAAAGCCTGTGCTTTAATTAAAAGTAAGCTGAATTGGACCTGGAAGTTCATATTCCCGAGTGGCGTAAATGACTTTCGTACAACGATTGCCAACTTAAACAATGAAAGCCCGCGCGCGTCTGGGAAGTGATATATGTGTAGATCCACCACCGGTAGTCACGAACTCTATCTAGCAGCATTTTACGCAGCCTGCCTGCCTGTCACGACTGTACGGCATTGCTGATTAGATCCGACTGCAGGCAAAGACAAGTGCACACACTTAAAGACCCAGGCTTCAACGCGCCCGTGTTCGGCTGTTCTACAACTGTGACGCCATTTGCCGTCGATCCCTGCAGGCCGTGGGCAGACCGAAGCTGCGAGAGATTCACCTGCTCCTCTGGTGAGTTTTGCTCTCCGAGCATTCTGGCGCTGGCTGGGTGGTTGGCAGTGGCAGTTTTTAAATACATAAAAAAAGACTCGATTATACAATATCACATTGCATTGCATCCATATTGTTAGCAACTGAAAAAGTGTCCATTGTTAGAGTTTCTCTCAATTAATAATTAGCTTGAATGATGGATATAAATTGATATATGCCGGCGGAGAAAAGGGAGACTTTTTCCAGTGGAGATTCTACTGTGTAACTCTGTCCCTATAGTGCCATTTATGTGTGCGTCTCCCAATTTTGTGGGGTTCCCGGAGGCACCTTCCTAGTCAGTCTGTCCATGTTTATATGAAATAAGTAAGTACGTTTATAGACGTTTCATAAGGTGCAGCAGCAACTCTAACTTTTGTGTGTTGCTTCTCTTGGACAATGTCAAGTAAAGGGAAAACAACCGGTCCTTAATAATGACAAGTAAGACTGTGTGGTTGGTTTCCACTTGGACTTTAAATGATTTATTTGTTCCTCCCCCAACATCCCTGAAAAATATAGGCGATGTATCGTGGGTACATGCACAACCATGTACCCACAATTCGCCCTTTTTGGAGTAGCGCAAAGTGTGGATTTAGCACAGGGAAATTGATTAGGAATATTTGCTCATAAATTACTGAATTTTATGGGAGTTTCTAAATAACTACTTTACCACCGTTTTCATATAACTGAGACTAACAAAAAGTTCAGACTAGGAATATTTAAAAGTGTTTCGTGGTACCAGACTTATTCGGACCGAGTTATAACTTGGAAAGGATAATAGACCCCCTCACCTCCCCCCTCCCCCTCCACCAGAACACAAGCATCACATGAGCATCTTTAATTCAGGTTAAGGACGACCTCCCTCGTCTACGGACTTCATATCCTGATTTAGAGGAGAGTATGATATCTGAATCAAATATTTATAATGTACACCAAAAGGTCCTGACAGTATGCTCTGCAGTTGGGGGAGATATTGATATGATTTGTTATTAGGGTGGTCTCATTCTGTAATGAAAGGTAACAAAACAGTAATGTGGGCTATATGGGCTGCACCAGTAACTAAGACTTCAAACTCTGATACAGCACAAAGGTGCTCACACTTGACTTGACCCCACTACTGAGCAGTCAAATTTCAGAGTAAACTAATTTCTTTCTAATAGCAAAGATAGTATCAAGGAGCACACTAATATCTTGAGCAATTCCAATGTCAAGTACAATATAATCTTTTAAATCATGGCATTACCCCCTCATGGGTCCTCCCCGTCCCAGTCCTAACAACGTGAGGCAGTCCTGCCTCCACCCAGCCAATCACAACGCCAGTATTCAAAAGTTACATAAGCCCCTCCCACCTACCGCCATGCCTGTTTTTTTTCTGCTCCGACGGCTGTCGGAACGCTGGTGCTCCCGGTTCCTGTTTCTGTTTCTGGCTTTCTTCAGGACGGTGCCGTGAGTGTTTCATTTGCAGTTTTATGCTTTTGCGTTATTTTACTGTGTGAATTTCACGGGATTATTTCATTTGCAGTTTTTTACTTCTGCATTGTTTCCTGTGGGTTTTTCTCTCTGCGCGGCTGTTCCGGTCCCCCGGTCAGCTGCGCTCCTGTTCTGGGGTCAGGGACTCTCCCCGTTCATGTGCTGGGCTGGGGCGGGGAGTTTTTGTGGTGTCCTGGCCCCGGGTCGTTCCGGCGCTGTGGTTCTAGTGCAGCGTCCGGCCCCCACGGTCTTGGTCTTTTGACCTGGGGCTGTGGGTGGAGACTACAGGGCTGCCCATTGTAATTTTTCACCGGTCTCACGTTGTGTGATTTGGTGGTTGGGGGCAGTGTTGCTTGGAGGTTGCTGGGCACTTCCTTTGTTGTGTGGTGAGTTCCTGTTTGGTTCGATTGCTCGGGTTCACTCACCATGTGTGAAGGGTCGTCTTCACCTGTGCCTGCCTGGGCTGTTTCCATGCGGCATAGTTTCCAGGTTCTGCAGGTGGATGTAATTTTTGCAGATTCTGGGGCTGCGCTGAATACTGTGAAGGGCTACTGGTGTTCACGGGATCTTCCTGCCTATGCTGTCCAATTACCTGGGTTGATATAGTTTCAATCTGTGCTTTTCCACAGTTGTTGGTATTGGCTGCCCAGTATGCGCTGCCAGGGCCTACTTTGCGTTGTCCTGAGGATAGGTCTTTATTAGGGTGATGCTGGGTTGTGGCCCTAGATCCCTGGATGCTGTGGGGTTTTCCGCACAGTTTGTTTTCTCTGTGGTGGTTGACCTTTTCCTTCCATGTTGTCCTGTTGGATATCCTGTCTGTTGCATGGCTTGCGGCAGTTACGCAGGGTTTTCCTCATTTTCTGGGATGGTGGTTTCGCCTGGCGGACTTTGTCTCTCATTTTCCTGCATTTCCATGTGTTGCTTCTTCTTTTGGGGTGCGTGATGGCTCTTGTTCGGCCTGTGCTTCACTGTTCCTTCTCATGGGTTGTGTGGAGTTTGGCTGTTTGCGGGCCTTCCTTCCTGTCTTGGCTTGATGGGTTGAGTCTTCTTCTCGGCTGACCTGGTCCTGGCGTCTTGGTCCACTGTCTGTTTTTCTGTGGCTCCTTGGCTTTTTGGCTCCCTCTACTGACAGTCTGTGTGGTGGTGCTCTGTCTTCCTCTCGGCCCTTTCGTGGTCGGGGGTGGGGGAGGCTGTGTTCCGTTTGGTTCCCGGCCTCTGTTGCGCCTACGGCTGCCCCTGGGTGTTAGTCGTCCAGGGTTTTGGGTATTGTTGTGCCCTGGGAGGGGGGTCTCTGTGACCTGGTGGTTGCGGTTGCTTCTCTTTTTCTTTGGGTCTGTGTCCCACTCCTGGTGTTCATCTGGCAGTGGGTTCCCTGTCTCCGTTGCTGTTTTTGTTACGGTTTTGGGGGCTCGGATCCGTTGTTCCTGGCTTGTTGGTCCGGTCTGCTTTCCGACTGGTGGGTCCTGTCGGTCTTCGCTCTTGGTTTCCGGCTTCCTTTCCGGGCTGTCCCCCTTTTTGGGCTGTTTTCACGGTTGCTCCGTTGTCCTTTGACCCGTGTTGCATTTACCTTCTTCTTTGGGCGTCGGTCTCTTTTTGTCCCTGGGCGCTGTTGTGCTGATTCCGGTGGCGGAGCGGGCCAAGGTTCCTCTTCCTCTTTGTTCTTGGTCCTGGCGCCCGTTGGTTCCTTTCTGCACGGTTCTGTGTCCCGGGGCTTTATACCATTTGGTGCCGCTGGTCGGTTGTTCCCCTTGCGGTCTGTCATTCCCCTCTTCCTGGTGGGTGTTTTTTATTTTTTATTTTTTTTGGGCTTCCCTGGATTTGGGTATTGTCTGTTTTTCACGTTCCATCCGTCTGGCTGGTCCGCGGTTCCTGCGGTTTGCTGTGGATGGGTTCCTTTCTCTGTTTCGGGTGTTGCCTTTCGGCCTCTCTCCTGTTCCCCAGGTTTTTTTCCGCGGTGCTGGCTCCTGCTGTGCAGGTTTTTTGCTGGTTGGCGGTTCCGCTCTGCTTGCACCTGTTGTTCTATGTTATGCAGGGTCAGGTCCGGTCCACACCTGGATGGGTGACCGCCTGGGGGGTGCTGTTGGCTTTTCCCTATGTGGCTTTTGTCCGGTTTATGCTTCCACCCTCCTTGTGACTACTCTGGCGATGGTGGCGTTGTGGCCTTGCTCCGGTTACTGGGGTTCGTTGTGGTTCTGGCCATTTTTCTTCTGGTTCCTGTTCGGGGCCTTCAGTTTCTCGGGGCCTGTTCGTCACTTTGCAGGGGGTTGTTTTCACCCTCCGGCTCGGTTCTCTTCCCTGTTGGCTCTTTTGTGGGTCCTGCTGGGTCGCCCTTCTGCCCTTTGGGGTTGGTTGCGGTTCCAGGAGGTGGTGACTGCCTCATCGGCTGTGGTTCCTTGGGTTTGCCTGTTCCTCCTGTCCTTGGTGTTTCTTCTGATTGGCTCTTTGGGTCCTTTTCCGTGCAGGTTACATGGCTCTGGTTCCTCTCTCCCCTGTTCTGGTTCCTACTTTGGCCTGGTGGCTTTGCTCTCCCGACCTGGTGTTTGGGGTGCGTTTTCAGCTCCCTTCTCTCCTCTTGTTGTCCTTGGACGCCTGTCCTTGGGGTTGGGCGCCACCATGAGGTCCTTGGTGGCGGCCGAGTTTTTTGATTCGTGCTGGCCTTCCCGTGGCTATTTGCTGCTTGGGCCTTCTTGGGGGGACCAGTTGCATGTCTCTGTTCCTGCTGGCTTCCATGTGTTGTTCCCACGACGCTATGGCTCATTGGTGTGTCTTGTGCCTCTGGTGGTTCGGGCTCCCGCAGCTCTCTCTGGGCCACGTCTCCTCTGTGGGCTTTGAGTTTGTGTTCAGGACTGTCTGCATTTTCGTTTGTAGACGCTGCTTGGGCCATTTCCTCCTGTCCTCTGTTTTGTGCCCTCTGTGCTCGCTTCAGCGGCGCATTTTCTTTGTTTGGTTCAATTTGGTGTGGATTTGCATGGCCCCTGCACATTTCCTTGGCCTTCGGGCTTTCTGTGTGCCTTCCCTCCTATTTCTCCTCCTGCATAGTCTGGGGATGTAAGGGGGTGTGTGTAGGTGTCTGTATCGTTAACCTCTCTGTCTTTGATTTCTGCTCCTGCTGCTGCTGGCGGGGGTCGGGTTTGGCCGGACTTCATTGACTCCGGCTCCGCTTTTTGGTCCACAGCTGGTTTTTGCCCTGATGTCACTTGCTTCTGACGGCCTGGCTCTTGTGCGGCTGTGGTTGGCGTCTTCGGGCTGTTCCTCTGTGGTGGCTCGTGGCATCCCGTTGTCACGTTGGCCTTCGGCCCTTGGGTGCTGTGGTCGTCTTTGGGGTTCTTTTTTCTCTTTGTGTTCTTCCCATTGGGTCGTTCCTGTGCTGGGGGATCCTACCTCTGTGTTGGATTTTCTCAGGACTATTTTTTTTACGGGGCCTTGCCCCTTCCGCTTTGTCTTCTCAGTGGGCCGCAGTTCGTGCTTGTCGGGGTCCTGGAGTCTCCTTGGTGGTTTTTGCCCCTTTGGGGAGTCGGTTTCTTCTAGGTTTCGGCTTCGTCGGCCGGTCTCTCCTGTACTCATGCCTTCTTGGGTTTTTGCCTGCTGTTTGGGGGTGTCTGCTGTTGCCCCCTTTTGAGCTCTTGCTGGTGGCTGTCTTGTTCTGGTTGTCAGCTACTGTGGCTTTTTTGCTGGCCATCACCTCTGCTCGTCGGTTGGGTGCTTTGGATGCTCTGCTCGTTTCTTTTCCCTGTTGGGAGTTCCTGCCGGATTGGGTTGGTTTGTGGCTTGTTCCGGTCTTTCTGCCTGGGGGTTCTTCCCATTTCCTTTGGCAGCTGGAGGTGTTTTTCCTGTTTTACCTGCTGGGGGATCCCTTGTTCCCCCTTCCTTGGTGGTTCGCTGGACTCTCCGGTTTTTTCCCACCTTCGTTCCCTGGTGTTTTTCCATTTTCTCCTGCCCTGTTTGTCTCCTGTGGAGGTGTGGCTTGGGGGTTATGGTTTTCCGGTTCTGAGTTTGGTCAGTGGGTGCGTTTGGCGGTCTGCCTGCCTTTTCGGTCCTTTGGGTCTGCCTCCTCCGTCTCTGGTGCTGGGTCGTTAGACATGTTCTGTGCCTGCTTCCTGGGCTGGGGCGGCAGGAGTTTTCTATCCGGGATTTTGTTGGGCGGCCACCCGCTGTCCCGTCTCGTATTTGTGCTACCTTCTTGGCTTGTTGTTTTGCATGCCTCTGCTGGCTGTTTTTCTGGTGGCGTCTTGGACATTGCTGTTCATTGATCTTTACTGATTTGTACTCTGCATGGATCCCTGGTGTCCTGCGTTTTTTGTTGGTTCTCTGCTTGTGAGTTCCTCACGTTGTTAGGACTGGGACGGGGAGGACCCATGAGGGGGTAATGTCTTATTACTTACCGGTAATCTTCATTACCCCGATTAGGGTCCTCCCCGTCCCAGTCCTGTACCCTCCCGCCCTCCCGCTGTGTTTGTGTCGGAGTCTTGTTGATAACAGGCATGGCGGTAGGTGGGAGGGGCTTATGTAACTTTTGAATACTGGCGTTGTGATTGGCTGGGTGGAGGCAGGACTGCCTCACGTTGTTAGGACTGGGACGGGGAGGACCCTAATCGGGGTAATGAAGATTACCGGTAAGTAATAAGACATTAGTCTTGATAGTTCTTGAATTCAGTTATGTTGCTTTTATTTTCAAAATTAGAAGAATGAATACATGCATCAGCCCAGCCAACGTGTTTCGTCCGTATAAGAACTTCATCAGGGTTAAAATATGACGTGGTATCTGTGACTCACAGATAGATGACTGGCAAGAAGACTGAGGATATTTGCTCAGGAGGCCTTACCTTCTTTGCGCTACAAGGAATCCCAGCCATTATATATTAATCAAGAAAGATTTTTTCTGATAAGATTCAACTGCATCTATTTATCAATAAAGAATCACGCAATTCTTGGAAATTCTTATCTCAACCGAAGAACCAAGGCTTTAATTTGGGTGGTTGATAGCACGCTACGGGGAGTCACAACACGAAATATAACTAATCTCCATCGGACGGCCTCCTCCATTGGTATTGACACCACGTCATATTTAAACCCTGTCCTTTTACGGACGAAAAAGGACGAAACACTGGCTGGGCTAATGCATGTATTCATTCTTCTAATTGTGAAAATAAAAGCAACATAAGTGAATTGAAGAACTATCAAGACTCCAGTCTACATATGTGTCAATAATGCTGTGATTTAAAAGAGTATATTGTACTTGACATTGGAATTGCTTTAGATATTAGTGTGCTCCTTGATGCTATATTTGTCATTCTGTAATAATGCTACTTTTGCACTGTGGAATGCTAGTCAAATGAATTAGATGATGTGCTGTTTAGGTCTTTTCTTTCTTGTCAGACTATTGTTATTCTGGAAAAGGCATGCTTCATATACATAAATAGAAGGGCTTTTGGTCAGCAGGCTTCAATTATTGGCCTTCTAAAAAGCCACTTACATTTCATGTTTACCCTCCAAAGCATGAGGTAATAAGTCAGCCCACTTTTTCCATTGGCTCCCTTGAATTTGAGTGATTGCACAAATTTCTGTGAGGATTGTTCACATCCAATAAACAATTGTTCATTTCTCTTCAGTGACAAAACTGATTCAAAATTAACTTATTTTAGTTTTTTTATTTGTATTTTTAAAAAGCAACATTTATTTTGCCTGCAGTTCTGATGCCTTATTTACCCCTTAGCTGGCTGTGATTTTAATGCTCGGTTAGGTCTTAATGTTTTGACTCGTTTGCTTGCTAGATACCCTGATGAAAGTCGCAGAGTGTTGCTAACCAAATTACAATCTTGGTCCAAGAGTAAAGGGATTCTCTCGAAATTCCAATATGGCTTCAAAACGGGTGTGGGCACTGTGGAGCAGGGTTTAAACCTGGCCCTAATAGTGAACAAATATATTGGAGTAAAAAAAGGGAATCTGTTTCTAACATTCGTCAATCTAACCTCGGCTTTTGATTGTTTAGACCATAGTCTCCTATGGAAAGCCTTGGTTAAATTGGGGATAGACAAAAACATTTTACATTTTATACAGGAATTGTACAGAGATGCAGGTGACACGGTCAGATACGGCAAAAACGGAGAGCGAACTAGAAAATTCCCAATAGAAAAGGGTGTGCGACAGGGCTGCATCCTTGCGCCATTCCTTTTTAACTTATACATTAACGAGGTAGCAGACTTTTTAAACGATCTTGTAGTGGATTACCCTAAAATAAATGGCATCTCAGTACCACTACTTTTATACGCTGATGATGCAGTGATCATGGCTCGCACACAGCTAGGTCTCCAGAAGGCCCTAACGGGATTCTCAATTTTTATGAGCACTAGAGGTCTAAAAATAAATGAGGGAAAAACATTCACAATGTCTTGTACTATGAGAAAAAACATACCAGACTGTAAAACCTTTGTCAACAACACAAAGATAGCCATGACTAAAACATTTTCTTATCTAGGCATCATCTTTAATAACAGGGGCACATGGTCATCAGCAATAACCTCCCGGAACTTGGCCTTTTCTCGCACGATAGGTGCCGTTAAACAATTTGCTAAAAGACTGGGCGGGAAACCTGTAGATATATTACTCAAGATCTACGCAGCTAAATGTGTGTCCACTGCTGTATATGGGGCTGGCATCTGGGGACTGGCAGATTGCACACAAATACAAACAGTGGAAAATGCGTTCCTGAGGCACCTTTTATCAGTCCCTCGTTCTACATCTACCACCATATGCCACAATGAACTTGATAGAGTCCATATCACCAATTTGATAAAGATAGCGCCAGTTATGCTGTGGTTTAAGATCTGGACATGTGAAGATACAGGTTTCAACAGGGAAGTAATTCAAGACTGTCTAAATCAATCCGCTCCTAGTAAGCAGCCGTGGTTAGCCTATGTTAAAAAGCTTCTGAACTCTATTGGTAAACCAGATCTCTATCTAAATCCAACATCATGCTCACGAATATCAAAAAAAGCTTTAAAAGTGGCATGCCTTGACCTATTGGAGGAAAGGAGATGGTATTTAGATGGGAATAAGTCTACTATTGTAGCCCACCGTAGCATCCTCCATGGTTTGGGCCTTCATCCTTATCTGGCGCCAACCTATTCGTGCTACCATAGAATGCTTTTGACACGAATGAGGACTGAGTCTTTTTTTAGGCTAATAACATTTCCCGCCCCGAATGACTGGTCTGCCAACCTGATAAAATGCCGGTGCGACGATTTATCTAACCAGTCAAACATACACTGCATTTTTCTTTGTAAGTATTATCAGTGGGGGAGAAAAAGATACTTGTTACCTCTGCTAAAGTCATGGGGCTTGAGAAATTGTAAACCTGCACTGATCAGACTGTATATGTTGCAAGATGAACTTACCATTGTGTCAGCGATAACATTTTTGACCTTCACCGTAAAATGCAGAGGGACCATGCCTAATGATTAGGACCTTAAGGTTAAAAATGTATTATATTGTGCCTAATTACATCAAATAATACATAATTATGAAAATGAAATATGCATCCCAGGAAATTGCTTGAATTTTATGAACCTTTTAACGTACTTTAGAACCATTTCATGCAATTTAAGAATTCCACCTGATTTGTTTATATGATGTCTATCTTTGTAATAAGTTTTTAATGAGAAAGTTATTTAGTCTGCCCATGTCTGCACTTTGTATTTATGTCTGCTTTTATGGTTTTTTTGTCAAAATACCGAATAAAGCTACTTTTGAATTTGAATTTGAATTTGACTCGTTTGTTTACTTCACAAATAAAAATGTCACAAATAAAAATTGTATCTTCAATGGAAAAACTGAAAAGCTTCATATTTAAAAAGAAATATCTCTGGTAAAACTGTTACATCTGTCAATCTTTGTTCAATTTAATATTTTTGTTGCAAGCATTGGACACCCAGGTTTAAGTGGCTTCATTTCTTTTTCTTACTTTTGCGGCATATACGTGTAATAAAATTAAACAAAAATCATTGCTTTGGCTTCCCAAGACCAGCCCTTTTGGGTCTTATTCTTTAACATGTTCGATTTCCTAGCTTGACTTATTATGTTTATTTATTTTATTAATTGGTTACGCAACACTTGCATTGCATATAACTCGGCAATGATTCATTATTGCTTTAGATTCCATTTAACTTAAGGTCCACCTTTGTTAATAATTACGGTAGGATTTCTATTTGTTTTAAGACTTTTACCATACTTTGTGTTTTATTTTAAGTTGATGAGATTTTTCTGGGCTATAAAATAGCATGTAAATCAGAAAAAGATAATACAATTATAATTCTGTAATAAATTGGTATACTATGTGCTTTAAAATGTACACAAATAGTCTTACTTTGGTTTTTCAATTTTATAACTTCTACTTCTGTAGCAGTTATGTAGATAATACTCATGCTTCTGCAATCTTAATAATGGAATGTATGATAGAGGGAGGCATGGCTAAACTATGCGTGCCCCTACCATGCAGCATGAACCACAAATGCATCTTAACCATGCATTCCTTTCCCATGCAAGCCTTTCCCATAAAATACAAAATTTCGTGGTAAAGGCATGAATAGTAAGGGGTTAAGTGTGGCTAAGGTCGCCACTACTCTGACTCCCGTCCCCCAGCCCTAAATTACAAACCCCTTCCCCTACTCCCCACCCTAAGGCCAAAAACCTTCCCTGAAAACTACCTATTCCCCTCCCCCTGTGGCCTAAAACCCTGCACTTTAACATACATTACACCCCCGAACCCGGTACTCTCCCTAAAACGAACCCAACCCCTTCCACTGCCCTGGGGCCTAAAACCCTAACCCCTAGATTAAACAATTACCCAACCCCCCTGACCCCTAAAACCCACCCTTTCCTTCCCTAAGCCCTAAATGCTAACTCAACTTCCCATTCCCCTCCCCCTGCCATGAGGCCTAAAACCCTGCCTCATAACATACACTACCCTGATCTCCCCACCCCTGTGCTGTCCCTAAAACAACCCCAACCCCTTCCACAGCCCTGAGGCCTAAAACCCTAACCCCTAGATTAAACAATTACCCAACCCCCCTGACCCCTAAAACCCACCCTTTCCTTCCCTAAGCCCTAAATGCTAACTCAACTTCCCATTCCCCTCCCCCTGCCATGAGGCCTAAAACCCTGCCTCATAACATACACTACCCTGATCTCCCCACCCCTGTGCTGTCCCTAAAACAACCCCAACCCCTTCCACAGCCCTGAGGCCTAAAACCCTAACCCCTGATTAAAATAAAAATGACCCAACCCCCAGCGTCCTAAAAACTACCTGCCCTCCTCTAAGCCCAAAATACTACCTGACCCCTCAGTCCTAAAAACCATCCCAACCGCCCAACTCTGAAAACTATCCCCCACAAACTCAGAACAGGTGTTAAATGGTTGTGGAAAAGACAATCCAATGGCATGTAAAACTCTGTATGGTTTTTCGACCAGAAAACCATAGAGTAATTACATACAATAAGTCTACCATAACATTGTCACTATCTCTAGTGTATAACCTTTACCTAATCACTAATACCTAGCTTAATCTCTAACCCTTACCATTAACGACAGCAAAACAGCAAAGAAAGAGGAGACCACATCCCCTTCAAAACAGCACTCAATCAGTATCACCGCCTTCTGAAAGAAACAAAGAAGAACGCCCAAGCAGACTACATAGAAACCAACACAAACTGCAGGAAGGAGCTCTTTGCTATCATGAAGGAGTTCTCCAACCCCGCGGCCAACAAGAATAACATCAACCCCCTGAGAACTATGTGACACCCTTGAGGACTTCTTCCATGACAAGATCCCAGTCATCTACGAAAACTTCAAACTCAAACCACTGCCACCGACAGCTTCATCCTGCTCACACCCATATGCACTAACCTCTAACACCTGATCGCCCACTGAGACCCTCTCACAACTCAAGCCACAATCTCTATTATGAACTCTGTGCACTCTGGCGCAGCCTCAGACTCCTATCCCCACCACGTCTTCAACCTCAGTAGCAAGGCAATTGACGACAAGTTCAAGAAAGTCCTGAACACCTTTATCACCTTGCACTCCTACCTGAGGACTGGAAACACGCAAAGTGTAGGCCCTCCTGAAGAAACCATCCACCAACACGTTAGATCCGAAGAACTATCAGCCCTGCTCCTCTTTCCAGGAAAAGTTCTCAAGAAGGCAATCAACTTGCAACTCGCTGAACACCTGGAACACAATATATTCCTGGACCCCTCACAATCCGGATTTCAAGCCAACCACAGCACCAAAACAGCCTTGATCGCAGCCACCGACGACATTTTGGACCCCCTGGACTGAGGCGAAACAGAAGCCCTCATTTTTCTGAACCTGTCAGCCACCTTTGACACGATCTCATATCATATCTTGATCAACAGACTTAACCACATCGCAAGCTAGGGAGACGTCGTCAAGTGGGTCACCTTCTATCTCACTGGAAATACCGAGAGAATCTGTCACCCACCATTCACCTTGAAACCTAAGAAGATCTTCTGTGGTGTCCATAAGAACCATCCCTCAGTCCCACCATCTTCATCACTTACATGACCCCCTTGGCCAACACCATCAGATCACATGAACTCAATATTAACTCCTATGCCAACAACACTCAGATAATTTTTCCGCTGTCATAAGAACCCTCCACTTTCAGAGCCAACTTCCACATTTGTATGATGAAGGTTGTTGGCTCGATGAAGGCTAACTGTCTCAAGCTCAACTCAGACAAGAGAGAAGTCCTCATCTTTGGCAACAACACCTCACCATGGAATGATGCTTGGTGACATGCTGAACTCGGCCCATCCTCACCCCCACAGACCATGCCTGCAACCTTTGCATCATCTTGGACAGCAATCTATCTATAAAAAAAACAGGTAAAGGCAGTCTTATCCGCTTGCTTCCACAGCTTCTGCATGCTCTACAAGATCTTCAGGTGCTTCCCAGTCAACACCAGAAGAACTGTCACGCAGGAACTTGTCACCAGCAGGCTGCCTATGGGAGCACACTGTATGTAGGACTCACTGCCTGCTTCCAGAAGAGACTTCAGACAATACAAAACTCATCTGCACATCTCATCATTCACCTCCCCAGAAGGGCCCACATAATTCCGACGAGATTCCAGCTAAATATGTTGACTCACACACACAAAGCCCTGCACAATCAAGAACCAGCATACATCAACAAACACTTGGCCTTCCAAAAACTGACCAGACACCTACGATCCACCTCCGTGCTTCTCGCAAAACCCCCCCAAATCCGTCGAAGGAACAGTGGTGGTTGCTCCTTTGCACACCTGGCAGCTGAAGTGTTGAACAACCTTCCCTTCACTTCAGAACTGCCTCATTGCTCTGGCAATTCAGGAGAGAACTCAAGACGTAGCTGTTAGAATGAACAGATGACAACAAAATAGCAATGCCAGCACCTTGAGACCCCCAATGGTGTTTAGACACACTTTATAAATCCATGATTGATTGAAGAAACTCTTATGTTTATTAGAATTCATTAAATTATGCAAAATGAAAGTAAAATACAAAAAAACATATATAATACCCCTAAGTGCATCCTTTAAATTGCAATATATAAACTTAATATAAAGTTAAATTGAATGTTTATTTCCTTAACTCTAGCATCCTTCCTGAAGTTTAAGCATTTTATATTGATGATTTAAAATTAATTACATGGATTTATACACCTAGATCCAAAACTTAATCCGACCTCTAATCTTAACAAATGTTAAATCTTGAACTACTCATAGAAAAATGAATGAAATTAATTTCAATCTGTTTTCATATAGCTACAATGCTGTGATTACTTACCTGAAATTCCATTACTCCAATTGTATTTATGTAGCACTAACACTGGCAATGGCCCACATTTCCTGGTAGACCCCTTTCTGCTCACACTGGAGTTGGTGTGCACTCTGAATATCGAATCAACAATCGAATCAACAATATCAATGGGGCAGAATATTGTACATAAAATATGGACAGGTAAGTCTAGGTTTCCATTACCTAACTCCACATATATTTACCAACTCATTACATATATCTTTGAGATAGATAGAAGTGGAGTTAGGAATAGGAAATCTATATTTTCCTATATCCACTTACATTTAATGTTTGGCCTGATATGCTGCGCTCAAGATTAGTATGCCACAATATTGGAGTATCAATATTCAATAGTATAATCACGGGGGACCCCCTACTTTGCAGAATCGGTGCAGATGGCACGCATTCCTTCCATAGTCCTGTCCAGACCACCCAGACTTCGCTCCCCGGGATCTAATCGTCAGGATCCTGCTTAATCTCTCTTTAATCTCTCTTTTCTTCCTCATAGGACTTCACTGGTCTTGTTCAGTAGACATACCCTAGACACTCTCCTTTTCACAGGGTGTACTGACAGGTAGGCAGACTCTAGGCTCTCTCATACTCACAGGGGTGCTCTGATCTTGGTAGGCAGACAGACGGCTGCTGCTCCACACTGAACACAAGGGGTCTTGACTCCCTGGGTGATGTTCCCTCACCCAGCAGAGAGACTGACGTACCTTAGTGCCCAGTTGTAGTTCCCTCTGCAAAATAGTATTTGCAGTCTCCTCTCTCTTGATGAGACAGTGCTGTTTAAGAGGTATGGGACACATGCCCCCACCTCTATAGTCCAAATTCAGAAGTATCTGTGATTTAGTGTCAGGCCATTGAAACGTATGTTGGGGTGTTAGCGCTTTTGAAGTGCTCACTCCTGTGCATTCCCCTTTGTCAAAGGGACAATCTGTCTGCCACAACAGTAGTGTCTGTAATTATGAGTGACCCATAACACAATCCATGGGCGGAACCAGGACCCATACCTGGCTGTCAGCCAACCCTGACATATACGCCATATAGGTTCAAGGGACTAAGTCTTTCTTTCCTTTCAGATTCCCTGTTGGTGCCAAACTTATTAGTCCGTCATATTCCTGACAATGAGCCCTCAACCCACTGACCAGTAACTCTTCTTAGAATCAAAGAGAGCTGTAATGTGCAGATCACATTGTCTGCTCACCCTTTCAGTGTGAGTGACCATACCAGTACTCAGGAGTATTGTCAATACATATCTCCAGTCTTGGTGTTACAGTCCTCACCTCTCCAGCCTCTGCAGGCCCTATGTTTCCAAAATGAAACTAAAGGGTTTCTATGTTATGTATCATTCAGAGGCATACATATGCAAACCAGCATACACAATCAAGTATCATGCACTGTCTCTGCATGCACAAACAAGTATAACACGCTATCTGGTGCTGCAGCCAATACATGCAGGCCAAGAATGAGTGAAATGCACAGCCACAGAACCTATCATGAGTGTGCAAGTATGCCCCACACCTGTTAAATAGGTAACAAGGCCTGTACACATTACTGATTCTACTGAAAACAAAAATGGATATGCTGTGAACACGGTGCTTGTGAAGTATACAAAGAAGTGATGGATGTAATACTTAAATTAATCTCAGCTACTGGTAATCATTAGGGCCGCTTCCTAGTCATCATTATTTTACCCAGTTTAAACGCAGCTGTAAGCAGATCAGTCCTGGCCCAGCTCCAGTGGGTTCAGCCAAGCCCAATCTGCCTGGCCTCTTCCTCTCTGATCCAGATCACAAGCAACCAAAAGGCCAGTTCTGCCGTCATTAGGGCTCATCAGCCAGTTATTGCTTGGCTCCAGTGGTACAGTGTGCACAGAACGCACATTTAGCCATACCGTCACAATTAAGTATACAAAAAGTCATGGATAGGATGTGGCTTACTCCTGTGGGCAAGGGCATGTCTCTTTCAAAACTTCTCCGGATCCCCCTACTCACTTCTACTTAGGCCCCTCTATTTTAGTAGTGACTATCCCCTTTTCCGGCCACTCCATCTGGTCCCGCCCACATTGACTGCTAAATAGTAAACTTACATGTGTGAGGATTTCCCAAAGGCAGATAGGAGAGGGGAAGGTCTAGAATTACACTTGTGGCTTTGTGAATAGCATTTTGTAGTAGTATTTTATTTTTTATTTTGTGTATTTTATAGAGCGCACAGCGGCCCTAACGGGGCGTCCCGGCGCTGAGAACTCTGAAAATAGAGGCCATAGGGTCAGATATCCAGTTTAAGAAGAGAAGAGATGGGTCTTCAGGGATTTGCGGAAAGCTGATTCTGTCTGACAAGTGCGTAAGGCTAGTGGGAACTTGTTCCAACGCTGAGTAGTACAGACCTCAAAGGTTTTTCCACCTGCACGAGAGCGTTTAAATCGGGGAGTTTCCAGGAAATGAAGGGTATTGGAGCATAAAGTCCTGGAGTTGACATAAGGTCGCAGGGTGTTTTTCAAGTGTGCCGACCCACTACCTTTAGATGCTCGGAAGGCCAGTATCATGGCCTTGAACACACATCTTTTAGCTATGGGCAGCCAGTGCAGTTTACGGAGGTGTGGAGAAATATGGTGTCTAGCAGGGATTCTCTCCACCAGCCGGGCGGCGGCGTTTTGGACCGTCTGAAGTTTGTGGCAGAGGCCTGCTGTGATACCAAGGTAGAGGGCATTGGCATAATCAAGATGGGATGTTATCAGTGCCTGGATCACAGTCTTACGGCAGTCCGCCGGTAGGTAATTGATAAATCGTTTAATGGTTCTGATCTTTGCGAAGCAGGAGGCTGCTACTGTTTGTACCTGATTGTTAAAACTGAGTTGATTATCCCAGCGTACTCCTAGGTTTCTTACCGAGTCTTTAGGGGTGGGGGCTAGGCTCAGATCTTCTGGCCACCATATACTAGAATCCAAAGGGGATGGTGAGTTGAAAAACAAGATCTCCGTTTTTCCAGCATTGAGTCGGAGGGAGTTGGCATCCATCCAACTCAAAATATCCCTAAGACAGGATTTCAGTGGATCAAAAGCTGAGGCGGAGGGGGAATCGAAAGTGAAGAGAAGCTGAATGTCATCAGCGTAGGAGGTGGATTTGATCCCCGTCTGGGCGATCAGCTTGGCCAAGGGGGTGAAATACACATTAAAAAGGAGCGGGCTCAGGGAAGAGCCCTGTGGGACTCCCCATTTGAGTGGTCTGGCAGGGGAAGTGTAGGGAGGAGTGAAGACCTGCTGTGTGCGGTCTGAGAGATAGGATGAGAACCATTTCAGAGCAGCGCCACCCAACCCTAGGTCCTCCAGCCTTTTCAGCAGGATATTATGAGAGACGGTGTCGAATGCTGCTGAAAGATCCAGCAGCACTAACACCGCCCTCGACCCTCGGTCAAGCGTCCATTTCACCGAGTCAGCCATTTCGATAAGGGCCGACTCGGTGCTGTGGCCCAACCTGAAGCCGTGCTGGAAGTCGTGGAGAAGCCCATTGGCTTCGATGTAATTCACCAGCTAAGAGTGTACCAACTTTTGCAAGATCATAGCTGGGGCAGGCAGGAGAGAGATAGGCCTGTAGTTGCTGGGGTTGTCTAGTCCCCATCCAGCCCAATCTGGATCCAAAGAGGCATGTTTCCATTTAGCAGGGAAGCAGCCTGTTCTGAGGGAGTCATTCCAAATGTGGTTAAGGTGGGGATTAAGAAGGGGTGCAAGATTTTTATATTGCTTGGCTGGCCAAGGGTCTTTTGGTGAGCCTGATTTGCATTTGAGAAGTTCAGCCATAGAATCAGCTTCTGAGATGGTTGCAAATTCGAATAGAGTGGACTGCGGAGGCGGGGGAATAAAGAGTTCCTCTTCTCGCCCTTCTATGTTAGGGGTGGGGAAGGAGGAATAGATAGCCTCAATTTTGTCCTCGAAAAATTGTGAGAGTTTGTCGCATAGCGACTGAGAGGCGGGCTGAGTACGAGTCAACGCATTGGGGTTTGTGAAGGATCTCACTATATTGAAAATTTCCCTAGAGCCATTGCTGGCTAGTTTGATTCTGGAGGCCAGAAAATCCAGTTTGTGCTTCTCAATCATTCTCTGGTATTCTTTGAGGACTGATTTATAGGTGGTTTTGCTATCCAGGGAGTAATTCTGCCTCCAGAGACGTTCGAGGGATTTACAAGAGGCCTTTTTCTGCCAGAGCACCAAGGTGCAGAGGGTGCCGCCCTGTAGGTTTTGGTGGGTTTAAGAGGGGCCAGAGCATCTAGAGCCTGACTAATTCATGCGTCCAAGTGGTCAATCTGTAAGTCAGGGTCGGAAGACAGACAGGGTTGAGTGTTTTTTTAGATATTTCAGGAGTGTTTCAGGGGTGATGCGACTCCAGTTTCTGCCTGATGATTTGGTGGTGATAACGGGTCTAATGTGGTAGGGAATGTCAATCTCAAAAGGGATGAGGAAATGGTCCGACCATATACCCGGGGTAGGGGGAGTGGCCCGGATAGAGGGTAGGTTGGAGCAGATCAGATCCAGAGTGTGACCTGCTTTATGCGTAGGTAGGGTTATTATTTGGACTAAGTTGCAGACTGCTAGCATAGAGGTGAAGTTGCTGCTGTGCAAGCAGGAATCGTTGTTAACGTGGAGATTAAAGTCTCCTAGGGCGGTGAAATTAGCGTAGCGTGTGCTAAGCTGAATGAGATAGTCCGCCAGAGCCAGTAGATGAGAGGTATTGGAATGAGGGGGACGGTAGATAAGAATTCCAGAGCAGGTGGAGGACGGGGAGATTTGGACACTGAAAGGTAGACCTTCTATACAATCAATTTGGTCAAATGGGGGAGGGTAACCGCCCATTTGGATTTGTGAATTAAGGCAACACCCCCTCTCGGTAGTAGTACTATTGAAGTATTACTAAACATACTACAAAATACTGTTTGCAAATAGACCTCTTCAATGTTCCATGACCCACAAGGTACCATTAAATAAGATAATATTCTGACAGTAAAGATTCGGGGAAACTATGAGCCAAGAGAAGGATTAAGCTGGACCCTTGCTACGGTGGGAACCATTATGGATTAAACAGAAGCAGTCTTTGCTCCACCACCAACCAGGTAGCTCTCTGTAAATGTAAGATTTAATGTTGACATGCCACATGCAGGGAAAACGTATGCATGAAGCTCTCCAAAAAGTAAAGGGAGAGCCTGTTTCAATAACATAGTGCACAAAATCTTGCTCTGAAAACTGCATATATTTATTAATGCACACAAACGCTTATGATAGAGGCCAGCAAGATAGCTAATATGGATCAACATATAGAAAGTTCAGAGGCCCTTCCAGTATCCACTTCAATTCTGTTCTTTTGGGCATCTTCTGTAATCAGCTGTAATTACTCTCAAGAAACATTGAACAGATTGATCCTAAAGGGACTTGGGGCCTGATTTAGATCTTAGCTGACAGGTTACTCTGTCACAACGGTGATGGATAACCTGCCCGCTGAAATATAAATGCCATAGGAAATAAAGGGATTTATATTTCAGCGGACGGGATATCAGTCACCGTTGTGACAGAGTCATCAGTCTACCAAAAGCTAAATCAGGCCCTTGATATCAAACGTGTGGACTGCAGCTAGATTCTGTAGTAACGTGTGAAACAGAACTCTCCACACATAAGCAAGAGAAAGGTGTGGCACCTAGGCAGACTCATGGATGGTGAGTTAACACCACCAACAACCAGTAAATTAAGCTGGTAAAGGGCCAGCTGAAGTGGCCTCGTGTTAGTACTGAAAACCGCTTATCGATGGTGGGATGGGTCAGTAAATAGGTGATAGTGTAAGGTGATTCTAAGGCAAATTGAAGGTCCAATAAGGCTCAGGATAGTGGGCTTGTGAAATGAGGATCAATGAGAGCTTGCACCAGATCCACAAAGGCGTGCCAGAAGAGAACAGGATGGACTGTGACAGAGTGTACTGCAAGCAGGGCTGACACCTTCTTACCTTGTTAAATAGATGGTGTTCCAACCCATCAAAGAGGTTTGCTGTGATTTAAGGAAAACCCCAGAGATCCTGATATGAACACAGAGGAAAATGGCAGACAGAGCACAAGCTGAGAAGCAACTTTTTGAGTGTGAGGGCTTTTCCATACGAAGAAGAAAATTAAATTCATTAAACCGAAAAATAACAGACACATAACAAAAAAAAATTGAAAATGACTAATTATAAAATGGCTCTGATAAATGCAGACTGCAACAGTACTTAAGTTACCATCCTACAGTAAGAAACGTGTTCATGGGCATTTCTGGTATGCACATGCTTGGGAGCATATCAGACTGCAACATTGAGCTGTGGGTCTATGTTTTTCTGTTCAGTGTGATATGGAGACTCATGGGAGGGACTTAAAAGGGAAGCTCATGATGTATAGTGTTGTATTAGTGAGCAGGCAGAAGAATCAGATTTGAAACATAAGAACTAATGTGATGTTTAAGATTGACTGAGAAAACAGCCTTATGGAGTATACTAGTTTCTCATGGTGCTGAAATCAGCAAACCTTGAAATACAAGTGCAATTCCAATTAATAGACAACCATCAACATAGGACTACATTGACATTCCTGAGACATCTCTTTTTGGCAGGGTAAATATTTTCTCATCATTCAAAAAATATAAGCTATCCAGAGGAATACTTCCAGACACAAGGAGGTATGCCAAATACTCAATATAAATGATAGGTTGCTCTGGTTGAGTGAGCTGTGATCTAGAGTCATAATGGTGAAAGGCAAATTATGCCATGAATTCCAGAGGCAAGCACAGAACAAATTTGTACATCAAAGTCCAAACGGAGATGCAGACCTACTGATGGAAGGAGAAACACTGGAAGTAATTGCAGACTCAAGAATCAATCAATCAATCAATCAAGGAATTTGTAAAGCGCACTACATATCCGTGAGGGTCTCAAGGCGCTGGGAGGGGGAAGAGCTGCTACTGATCGAAAAGCCAGGGTTCTGGAGCAAAAGATTTACCTCATCAATGGGGATGAATTGTATCAGACTGAAATCGAGAAATGTAGCAGAAAGGACAAAAGTAACAGAAGTGGCAATTGAAAAGTCACAAAGGATTTAACAGAAATTCATATAAGTATAAGAAGTTTAAAGAAACTGCATATGATTTTGATGCTAGAAGGCGAAAGGCAGATCATGCTGTAACAACTTGTGCTTACTGGGTTTCCCTGTTAAAGCAGAGGGCCCATCTGCTGAATTGTTTCTAAAACAGTGGATCTTTGAAGCTTTAAAACCTAAGAAATTGTCCAAACTGTTCTCTATTGATACGACCCATCGTGAACTGGCATCCCATCCTAGAGCTATTTCTCCCAGGAGGCCAGCTTCACTCAATATTTTAATTTGAGAGACAAACATGTGATATACAAATAACCGAGGAATTACACAAAACAGAGTATGATGGTCTATAGATTGAAATCGTACCAGACTACATACAGTTAGTTCAATGTCTAATTAAATCCCCTGAGGCAGAATAATGAAATCTTTTCACAAATGGATGAAAAACATGTTGCTGCATTCTTCTAAATTCGAGTGACCAAAGGTTGCGGGTCGCATTTCTTTATAACTAGAGGAGACCTATTAGGACTGCCTACAGGGCTAGGAGACGAGAAACCTCAACAATCCTGTAGAGATACACATAATACAGAGAAAGATAGGTCTGATGTAGGAAGTGACCTAGTTTGGTAGAGAGGGAGGAGATCCTAGGTGACAACAATATATGCCAGAAGGGATGGTTGATGGGGAAGAAAGACAGAGATTTGAATATGAAAAAGGTTTTATCACTTAAAACATGCTCTAGCTCAAGAAGAAGGGAAAAGCTGATATTCCATAACTATATTCTGGTAGAGGATGGTTGAAAAACTGTCCTACAACCCCCACCAGAACCGCCACCGCCAGCCATGTGGTGGCGGTCCTTACGCCATCCGACAGCGATTTTACCATGCCACATTACAATGGCGGGGGGAATCGCTTTCGGACAGCGGCGGACACAAAGACCGCCCGCCACGGAACTGCCACGTTAATTTTACAACAACAAGGGGCCCCAATTTCAGTCAGCATGGACCTCGGGGAACATACTTCTTTTCAAACAACATTGGTCCCATGCATACAGGAGATTAGAGAATAAATAAAATATAGACAGTATAAATCACACTGAGTACCTTCCACAAGTCAGCCAGTGTGGAACGCCGATTGTGGGCGGTCACTCTATATCCGGCCTCCTTTATCCTGTAGGGCGGGCACTCTATATCCGGCCTCTACCCTCCGAGGCAACTTGGCATTTAGAGGCTAAATCATTTAAGGCTTTCATTGAAATTGTCCTGATGATGGAACCCGTGATTTACTAGGGGTCCGAAACGCCGTCGACCTTTTAAAGCACCAAAACTTATAAACGTGATTACTATGTGTTTTAAGGTGCTTAGTTGTTATACTCTGTACAATTGTATTCATGTCGGAGATACTTGCTTTGCCTTATAAAGCCCTTCTTTGCTTTCTACATCTAACCTTTGTACCCGTTCTCTAAGTGCTGGGCACAGGCTTGTATTCCACACTGGCTGACTTGTGGAAGGTACTCAGTGTGATTTAACTACATGTAACTTGAGTAAAACTCTGAAAGACCACTGTCCGGCTGGACATGTCTCTCTAAATATAGATTGACTCTGTCTATATTTTATTTGTTCTCTAATCTTCTGTATGCATGGGACCAATGTTGTTTGAAAAGACGGAACTGCCACAGGCAATCGTTCCGATTACTTTGCAGAGTGGTCTGCATCCATAAAAGGATGGCTGTCTAGCAGGCACCATCTGCCAAATTATGATGGGGTCTCCAGCCAGCCTTTCTGTGGCGGTTCTATCGCCATTGAACGGCTGGTGGAGATTGGTTTTGGGGGCCTGTTGCCGCCCCCCCTTGTGTTTGGGGATGTTGTGGGTGCACTGGGGGGGGGGGGGGGGTTCACTGCACCAAGTGGCAGGCACCATGTGGTGCCTGCCACTTAGTGCAGTAAAATGCACAACATGCTATTTTAACATTGCGGCGGGTATGCTGCCAGCAACACCCGCCGCAAGGTTAAAGTGCTAGATCCGACCGCCATGGGGGCAGCCGCATCCTAATCGGGTGTGCAGGACTGCTGCATGTATTGCTGACGATGGCAGAAGGCAAAACCTCCTGTCAGAAAGACTCAAACGGCTCCCTGGTTCTCCAAAGAACTTAAGGAAGCTAAGGCCAAATGTAAAAATATTGAACGAGGATGGAGAAAAAACTATGATCCAGAGGACAAATTAAAATATAAAAATGAATTAAAAATCTATCATAAACTTATTAGAGCAGCTAAAGGTGTGCATTTTAAAGAACGTATTGAAAATGCAAAAAATCCCACTAAGGAACTTTTTTCAATATACAAAGAGCTCACGGTGCCTACCAGACTTGAGGCTCCAGACACATACTCTAATGAGCTATGTGATGAGATTGCAGATTTTTTTGTGAAAAAAGTAGACTTAATACACGCTACTTTCACAGACAGCCCACATGACCATCACTCAATAATGAGAAAGGTTCCCGATACCAAGCCCCTGTTGACAAGCTTCTCAGTCCCTAGGAGATCTGACCTGCTTCAGACTATGAGAGAAATACACTCTGGATCCCCTCTGGATGTAATCTCCCCTAGTCGATGCACGGGAGTCCTTGATGGCATGATTGAGCAGATTGAACAGCTTATCGCTCTCTCTTTCCAGGAGTGCCATGTGCTGGAGGCGTGGAAAACCGCACAGGTAATACCCCTGAAAAAGAAAGCGAACATTCATATTTCTCAACTGCAAAACCTCCGCCCGATATCCCTCCTCCCCTTCTGTGGGAAAGTTGTGGAGAAGGTGGTGAATAAGCAACTTATGCAATTCATTGAAGAGAACTCTTGCCTCCACCCAACCCAGTCAGGTTTTAGAGCAGGTTATTCTACTGAATCTGCGGTCCTCTTTTCCATTGAACGCCTGAGACAACTTGTTGACGGAGGGCAGACAGCAGCGTTGGTGTTATTAGACCTCAGTGCAGCATTCGATACCGTGCTGCACTCAACGCTGCTGTCACGCCTCTCAGACATGGGAATAGAGGGCCCAGCTCTAGAATGGATAAGATCCTTCTTGGAAAATAGGAGTTTTCAGGTTCATTGCCCTCCCTACAAGTCATCCCCCCGCAAGCTGAGGCATGGGGTTCCACAAGGCTCAAGTCTGAGCCCCACGCTGTTTAATATTTATATGGAGCCTTTAGCACATATTGTGGAATCCTATGGTGTGGATATCGTCACATACGCTGACGATACCCAATTGATAATTCAGCTTGCTAATAACCAGCCTGAGGAAGCCATTAATTTTTCCAATTGTATGCGAGCAGTGGCTGGGTGGATGAACAACAACTGCCTTCGCCTAAATGGCGAAAAAACCGAACTGCTAGTGGTCGGTAAGTCTCTCTCTACCTGGTCGCAGGACTGGTGGCCGACGGAATTAGGGCCAATCCCCCGCTCAGCAGAGGTTGTCAGAAACCTGGGAATAATGATTGATGCGGAGCTTTCCTTCAAGCAACAAATTAGCAAAATCACTGGAAAATGCTTTGGAATATTAAAAACCCTCCGCAAAGTTCTCGACCTGCTCCCCTTTGGTGCCAGGAAGAAACTTATCCACGCCCTAGTCACGCCGCACCTGGACTACGGCAACGCCCTTCTCCTTGGCCTGAGCAAAAAAGGCATTCAGCAACTCCAGTGTGTCCAAAATGCCGCCGCCCGCTTGGTACTGAACCTTCCACGTAGGGCATCCGGCTCCACGGCATTGCGTAAACTTCACTGGCTCCCCATTGTGGAGCGTATCAAATTTAAGGCACTATGCATGGCTCATCGTATTGCCCAGGGAAAAGGCCCATACTACCTGCAAAAACTCCTTATCACCCATCGCCCTATCCGAAATCTTAGATCTGCTGGAGTGATGTTATTCAAACTCCCCCGAGTTCACAGATCCAGAACGGGAGGTAACTCCTTCCGTTTCTTGGCTAGCAAACACTGGAATAGCCTCCCCTTGAATCTTCGGATGGAGCCCTCCGAAACAAGATTCAGACAAAATCTAAAAACTCATCTCTTTCCCAAGTAAATAGCTTCCTGATACAATCTAGGATTTTAGTGTAACTTGGTTTTAGCTTCATCTGGGAGCAGTAGTTTTTCAGCGCGGGGACACACCGTCATAGGTGTAACCAGGCGCTTAAGAAATGGTCTTATTATTATTATTATTAAGGAATTCAGTCCGTCCACCATCGTAATCGGCCCCTCAGTGAGGGAGCAGGTATGCAAAAACCATCCCAGGGAGAAGAAAATAGGATGCAGATTGTAGAATACAGTTATCATATTAGAAGTGAGGTAGGGCGATGAAGTACACAAAAAGAGTATCCGATAATGTTAGATTCCAGTTTATGCCAGTCAAGTATTTACACATGTGACTATTAAAGTCATGAAAAACAAATTAGCATCTTTGCTACTCCTCCAAACTTATTAAAACTGAGGCAATATGAAACATGGACGATGGATGGGACATTTATAATATGTTCTAAACCATTTTACCAACTCTGTAGTATCCATGGAGAATTTCACAAAAATAGCATACCTTTCATCTATGCATTATTACCTAATAAACGAAATAAATTCTTACCCTCAAAAAATTGTCATTGATTTTGAACAAGCAAAGATACAAATCATTCTTAAAGTTTTCGCCCACACAAATAGCCATTTTGCATATAAAATAAAAAAATCATAGCTCTAGCCTACATCCCCATCACTGAAGTAGCAAATCACTGTAACATATTAATAGATTAGCTCCCCTAATCGATTATTTTGAAGATACATGGATAGAAGGACTACAGAGAACTGGACACAGACTCCAACCAAAATTCCACATTCCATGGTGTAATGTGTACGACAGTACCCGAGCCCAAGAAGCCAAACTAACACCGCAGTAGAAGGATGGTATAATGACTTTCCGTCCACAATAGGAAGAAGTCAACCGACCCTTAACAAACTACTTGAAGCTATACAAAAACTACAGAGTTATCAGGAACTTAGACTATACCAATCCATAACACAACTGTGCCCTAAACTAATTAAACAAACAAAAACAATGTATTAACATTTACAATGCAAAGTTAGACTCTATCCAAATACTAAAGGACTAGAATACCTAGAAACAATAGCAAAATCTATACTCTAAATAAAAGGTGTAACCAACAAACAAAAAATCAGGAGAAATATAAACTTGGAAACTGTTTTGCAATCAAAGTTCATGATTAGTTCTGTTTGCTCAGATTCAATAAAACTATTGTATATCTCATGTCAGCATTATCAGGAGCAGGTGAAGGAGACATTAACCACGGAGATGCAGAAGGAACTGGCCACTGTGGTTAGGCTGCTGACACCACTGACACCAAAGTACCCAGTGGCACGGAGGGTGATGGGAGTGCCGCTGAGGCTGCCAGCTCCACAACATCCTCTTTGGAGGCTTCCACAAGTGACCTCTCCCAGTGGTAGCAGACCTGACAGGAACTCTGCCTCCTGCATCCTTGTCCACCACCTAGAGTACCATCTTCACCCTCCCTCTTGCTCTCCCCAGTTGACCAAACCTGTCTCCTTAAAAGGGGTCTTCTTTGCTGCAGGCACCTTACCCCTTGTGCCTGTCCCCCCGGCTACGATGAGTGAGGAGGCTATTGGTGATTCAGGTGCTTAGCTGCCATATTCAACAAATGGTAGCATACCTGGAAAGCATTGACACTGTTATGCCTGGCCTACAGAGGTTTTTTCAAGGTCTAGCCCCTTAACTGACAACAGCTTCCCAAACCTCCCAACCCTATGACCTCTTTGCTGCCCCCTTATCCATCCCAATTTGCTATTCCCAGATCTGTCCCAAGCACACTTATACCTTTGCTTGCATCCACTCAAACAGACACACGTAGTGCACCCACACAGAAACACACACACCCCAAAAACACAGGCACACAACCAAATATACGGGGACCACACCCACCACTATGCCCACATGCACCATGACCAGCATACCCCAAGATACCGTACCCACCACCGACACATACATGTACCACCCATACCACCAGCGCAGACACCACAACCACCACCATTTCCACATGCACCACCAACAACAGCATACCCACACACACCACCCCTACTGCCACACCCACATGCACCACCACAAGCAGACCCACAGACACTGCACCCACACCCACCCACACCCACATGCGCCACCACAATCACACCTACTAACACTGCACCCACCACCACACCTACCCCCACATGCACCACCATATCCACATGCACCACACCCAGCACCTTCACAGCAAACCCATCCACACACACACATTAGCATCCACAACCATAAAACACAAAGGCCCACACTCACCCAAACAACAGACAGCTAGGAAGAATGACATACCCAATGTGCATGACGTTTACCAGATCTACAGGCACCTGCAACCTTAACAGATGCATGCACATCGGCCACGGTCCCTCCCTCTACCTCCCAAACCCAACTAGCTGTCAAACATTCTACCTATATTCCTCATGAGAGTTTATTGTTTGCCCTTGCCTCAACCCCTTCCAAGACCAACCCACATCTCTCAAATGCAAAGCTACCTCTTCTCTACCCCAACCCATCCCTTCCACATTCCAACCAAGCGCTCCCAATACAGAAACCACCCCTAATAAAACCAAAATTACCCCTCCCAAATGCAATCCCCCCTCCTTAACCCAAAAGCACCCCTCCCGGACTTCACTCCCAAGTAGGATCTTTGATGTGCTTGCTCTGCTCACTAGATGCCCCTTCCTGAGGAGGTTACCCTTGGCAAGGAATTAGGAGGCACCTTTTGTGCCACCGCACAACAGTGCACAGGACTTTGGCACTTTATGGACTGCAATTTGGCTGTGAAACAATTTTGAGAGACTTATCTCATTGTTTGCAATGAATCCATTATTTTGAGTTCCCCAAATTAGTCCTGGTATTAATTTTCCTTTCCAATTGTTTCATTCCAAGCAATGTTTGTGACTAAAATGTGAAGTACTTATTTTTCCTTAGCATGATGGCAGGTAATACAACAATTTTCTTTAATGGCTACTTTGGTATGTACGTACTTTGGTTAACATAGTATTTGGTGGTCATATGCTTGTAGGTGTAGACATTCATCATAGTAATGGCCACTTGAACCAACTAATTGATGTTTACATTTTTTGGGGGATGTGGTACTACAAGTGTGGTTTTACCTTGATTACTAATCAGTGAGAGGACATAAGCATTACACCTTATAAGATAGTGTGACTATGGAAACTGGATACAGTACAGGAGTGGAAGTAGACAAGGCTAAATGTTACATGGATGTATATGGTGAATACTTCAAATCTGGAGCTGATATTGATTGTATTGGTCATTTATACGGTAAAGGTTACACCTTGTCTAGTGCAATTTCTACATCATGTTACATTTAGGCCTTGGCGGTGAACTCCAGGCCATTTGCGGAGTTTGCAGAGTTTTCTGCACTCCGCGGAGCTTAGGGAGTTCAGAAAACTCTGCTTCGCGATGTGCAGCGGAGTTTTTCACCCGCTCACGATCGCAAACGGAAAGTTCGCGATGGCGAACAGTAGGTTTGCGATGGCGACCAGTAATTTCGCAAGGGCGAGCTGCCGCTCGGGTAGAATTACTAACTGAGCGGCAGGAACACCAGTACAAACTGCAGTTTGCACTGCACTCCGCCACTCGCGGAGGTTTTTATGTAACTTCGCTGAGTTCTGCGTGGAAAAAGTCTGCGAACTACGCCCAGGTCTAGTTACATTGCACTTATCCCATTGACGTGTGTTGCATATGTTTGCAATGTGACAATTTTCTGAATTTATTTCAACACACCTGCATGGTGACTTTTTGATTTTTGACTTGATATCCTTTTTTGTGCAAGTGTAAATCTTTTTGAAGACAGATTGCACAAAATTTATACATACAATATCATACAGGTATATTTCTTTCAATTAAGTAAATGTCAACGTTACAGACAAATGCATTGCACATTGGTATTCTAATGCTTGTAATAGAGACGAGTCCAGTGAAAAGTCAAAAGATAACAGGTAAAAGTGCAGCTTACCAAGATTCCATTCACAACGGTGTTGATTTGTTTATTATCAAGCAGCAGCACTTGGAAGAATGGGTCCATGGCGTAAAAGGAAGTGTGAACGTTAGAAAAGTGAGCTTCTTTCTTATATCCCTTCCAAACCGCCAACTCAGGTGTGGAGGTTTTACCGCTCCACTCATGTCGGCAGGTAGGCACATCATGATTGGCCTAGTGGACACACTGACGGTCCTCCCTCCGACAGAAGGTTTTGCCTATTGCGCCGTGGACGCGTGTAAACAGACGCAACGGAGACAGCAGCACTCTGACGGTCTTTCGTCCGGCAAACCGCCAGCATCTAAATAGAGCAGGCAGACAGCCTAGTAGCTGGGTAGGAAGACTGTTAAAGTATCGGTGGTTCAACCAGGCCAGTCAAGATCGAAATCAGGGCTTAAGTCCAGAAATGTGCTTACAGTTCTGCCAGCTTTAGGATGCTTTTACAGTCCTAAATGTAACTCTCTAATATACTTGATTCTCGTTGGTGGGTTGCAGCTGAGAGGAGTGCACACCTCATCCCAGAACAACCAGGCAAGATGGCAATTCCAGACGATATGCTTCATGTCTGCATTTGGGTTAGGACAACCCATGCATTCAGAAAGGGCCTTGGTGGAGTTCGTGGAGTTATACTCTGTGGAACTCCACAAAGTTTTGGAAAAACTCAGCCGCGCTCCGCGGAATTCAGCCAGCAGTGGAGTCTATTAAGATTCATTTTTCGTACTGATTTGTAGCACCAGGAGTTTGTCCCATGTATAAAATCAATGTGAACAGCACTACACGGCACCCGAGGGTGCTGTTCCTTTCTGCCACTCGAGTAGACATTCTACTCGAGCGGCAGCTTCCTCAACGCAAGTGGCAGATTTCTCAATGCAAGCGGTCGTGACCTGCTGCGATTGCCCATATTTAGAAATATTGCTGGGAAGAGGTCTAGCATGTGATTCTTTCTCAGGAGCTCTTGAAAACTTAGAGATGCTCGAGAGAAAAAATTCTGCTCTGCGTCACTTCACGGTATTTAGCATAACTTTGTGCTAAAATTCCATGAACTCTGCTGGTGGAGCGGAATTCTTCACCAAGTCCTAATTCAGAAGATACAGTTGTACAGGTTTTTCTAATCCTAGCTGTAATTAAACAGGCTTGCTCAAATATATTATTAAGCATGTATTGAAATCTGGTATAACAGGAGTTGTTATGAAGGTGAACAAGCACTCTGTCCCATTCCTTCTGTGTGAAGAAGTGCCCAGCATCTGTCTCCCACTTAGTGCAGAGTTCAGCCAAAGGTTCTGTTAGAAATTGGGCTTCTGGCTGGCAGTGGTATGCACCCTGTCCAAGCAAAGGTCACAATCTTAGTCAGGGTAAGTCGGATACACACCATTACATAACCTATTCTCACCCTCTGGTAGCTTGGCACAGAGCAGCAGGCTTAACTTAAGGGATAATGTGTAAACTATTTGTGCATCACTTAAAACAGTAACACAGTGAAAACTACACAAAAAGATTCCACACCAGTTTAGAAAAATCGATTATTATTTTGTAAATAAATCAAGACAAATACAACAAAAATCCAATAAATAGAAGTTGCAATATGGTTTTTAAAGATCAAATGTAAAAATAGCGCTCAAAAACAATTAGTGCTTTAAAGAGCTATTTGGTTTTCCCTGGATCCGGACTCAAGTCAAAAGTTCAGGCCACCCCTGAAGGAGAGAAAGCTAGCTACAGAAACCATGCAAAAGTACCTTAATCCTTGTTGCAGCACAAGATGCATTGATCGTCATGCAGATGAGGTGTAGGGCTGGATTTCTCCATGCAACTACGACGATGCTTTGGGTCCTTTCAGCGAAGCACCTATTCCGAGTGCAGCAGTTTTGAAGGCGATGCACCAGGTTAATCCATGCTGAATAGGTGATGTGATGATCTTCTCATTGCAGTGTCCGCGAAGCATTGATTCCGATGCAGTGGTTTTAAAAGTGATGCGATGGTCCCTGCAGTGATGCGTCAATCCCGATCTCTCAGAAGGTGATGTCCCAGTTTCAATTGGCCAAACAAGTCTAAAGAATATCCCTGGAATAATTATTAAGACCACAGTATATATTGGAAAAATTATTATTCTGTATCCAAGACACCCATAAACATGTTGTCAAGGGACAGGCCAAGAACCAAAGTCTAACGTTTACAATCTTTTTATTAAAATAAATACAAAATATTTCAGAATTAAAATTTCAGAAAAACCAATTGTTCTGAAAACATACAATGTAAACAAACATTTCATACCTTTAAAAGTAAAAATACATGAATGACATTTTCTCAATTAAAAAACTGCATAAAAACCTTAGTACAGTGCATATAATACCATGATTTACAATAACACAAAATATACAAAATATCAGAAACACCCCAGTAACTGTACACGCTCGAATGTTGTTTCTACCAATTTGTGGGATCCTATAGCCTTACTGAATTCATATATTCGTACCAAATTTGTTAAATTTACATATAGTTGGTATCTTCTAGGCTTTGTTTGGATTCTCTATCTTTCTATGCGTCGACGCGTTTCGGTGTTGGTACCGTGGATAAGGTCACACCTTCCTCAGGACAATTAATAACGGGGTCCTCAATTTCATATAAGCGGTATCCTTCTTGAACAATCTTGTCAATTTGACGCAGTCGTGTACTTTAAGTATCCCTTAGCGACCAGATTCTCTGGATTATGGAGATGTATCTTTACGTAGCAGTATAGTGATCTTTCTCCTCTTTTGTTTATGATTTAAACGTTTTGATTCTTTCCATATATTTATAGTAATATTCGTGGTACTATCTACTCTCCGGTGTCCACGCTTATTTTCTATGCGGGTATCTTCTCTTTGGAGTAAAGTTGTTTCCCGCACTATTCACTGGATACAGAGGGTGATTGTTGCACGCATTTCTTAGCGGTTCCGAACTGGATATGTTCTGCCGTTTTATTGCGTAGTTCCTCGCCTCTTGTGTGCCAGTTTCAATCGGCACAGCAGTGTCGTTGTGCAAGTTCCGAGTGCGGTGCACTGATTCTGCTCCTGCAACCGCGATGATGAGTCAGTTCTGCTTCTCGCAGATAGGCGATGCATTTGTTACACTGATGTAAGCACCTGCGTCCACTTCCAATGGACCAGGCACAGGAGTAGGTGGTGATACTTTGATATCCCTGAGTCTCAGAAACAGGAGGAAAGCCAACAAGCCCTTAGAGATCACTCTGAGTTCGAGCAGAATCCAGCTCTTCCTCAGCAGGGGCAGAGGGTAGCAGGCAGCACAGAAGAAAAGAAGCTCTTCCAGAGCAGGAGTCCAACAGAGTGACAGCCCTTGTAGCAGCACAACAGTCCTTCTTCCTGACAGAGTTTCTTTACAGGTCCAGAAGTGCCTGATTTGGTGGGGTCAGGGACCCGGTGCGCCTTTGAAGTGTTGGTTGTGAGAAGCTGGCCTGGTATATGATGTCCATTTATGTAAGTGGGCACTTTGCACCAGTCCAGACAACCCGTATGGTGATTTAAGAGGTCTAAGACAACCTTAGAAAGCTCTCTAAGTGGTAGCTGTGGAGAGCACCCTCCAGGCTTGGTCCCGAAGGAGTGTAAAGCAGCTTGTTTTACCAGAATGCAATCTTATAGTATAGATAAAGTGAAAAGAACCACAAAATCTATTTATAAAAATATGCATTTATTTGATAATAATCACTAAAACATAGAAATATCTCTTACCCGCAGATATGCACAATGCACACAATACTTTAGCAAAGAAACATAGTAAATAGCACAAAATACACAGTTGACCCAGGAGGGGACTAAACCATATACTAAGAAAGTGGTACAAGAACCACAACTCGAGTCAAGACAATGTTGAGAGGACGTAGACGTGCTGAGGAACCAAGGAATCACACAAAGTGATTAGATAGGGACCCCACGGAGAGCGTGTGCAGTGTAGGAACACGACTATATGCTCCACACAACTCTACGTGCAAGTCCTGGTTAGATTTTGAAAGATTAAGTACTCTTCCCAGTGGACCTTGAAGAAACTCTGTGATAGACAGAATGTTGGAGAGCCTTCACACCCATGGATACCCTAGTACCCACTTTACCTACACCAGGGAAGCCGGGTGCATACGTGTGAAGTGGTGTCGTAAACGGCCATCAAACCCAAATGGAGGACTTCAGGAAAGTGCCGCTGCGGGAAAAGGAGAAAGCGCCTGGTGGAATACGAAGGTGGATTCATGATGAGATATACCGGCAAGCAGAGGGCACAGAGTCTATGTCACTCAGGAGTGACCAGGAGAATCGGAAGACGAATGCCCTCCGAAATCGCGTGTTGCAGGATGGATGACAATGACCTTGACTCTGCAGCTGTGAAGACCAGGTACCACTGAGGAGGACCAGGAGGTGTGCACAAGATATCCCACAAAGGATATCGAGTGCTGAGGCAGTGGTGTCCGGCGGGAGCACCAACAAGCCTTGCGAAATGCAACCAATGCAAGAATCAAAGAAGGAGCAACGTGGAGACCAGCAAGGTCCAGGGGAGTCAGGGCATGCCCCAAGCAATCAGGAGAGTCCAAAAGAAGCAAGTGTTACCCTCAAATGGACCCACAGGCCGAAGGCACTGGAGTCGCACGAGGACCTCAAACAGCTCAACAAAAGATGCAAGCCACGATGCACACAATGTGGTGTGGCTGAAGATTCTAGTCACTAGAGGAGCTCAAGGTTAGGGCTACTTGGAGCCCGAAGATCTTCTTGGAAAGAAGTCAACAAGCATTTGCAACTGCAATTTGAAGCGGTGCACAATGGTTCGGTTATTGCAACCCTCATGCGGGATACTGGCTTCAAAGTTGATGAGAGGGCAGGGCACGCCTCTGGATCTGTGGAAAGCTACCACCTGTGTTGCAGAACTTTTCAGAGTCCAGAGGAGCTCAGGATCAACAGACCAGTGGACTTAGTTGCAGTTCCTGCAAATGTTAGGGAGTGACTTAACTCCTTGGGACATTTCTTCGCTTGTCTTTGATGCATGGCAGGCCTTGGAATGATCATATATGAAACACAGGCACAGAAAATGCAGCAGACTGGAAGGGACACTAAGTCAGGCTCAAACAAAGTCCAGCACAGTCCAGAGTGCCCAGGAGGTAGAAGAAGAAGTAGTGTCCGATCGGAATCTTATCCCACAACGAATCTAGGGACCTACACCCAGGTAAGTCCTTAAGTTCCCTTGGCAAAGGGTTGGCAAGATTCAGGGATGGGTCTGGACTGGGGGGAGGTTACGTCCATGTCATTTGTCCAGTTTCGCGCCAGAGCGGAAGCCAATGGCTCTCAGGACTGGTTTGAACTGGACTATGCACAGGGACACCAAATGTGACCCTCATGCAGACTGAGTGGCACTGACAATGGTACCCACCCCATCCCAATACACTAAATCCTGTCTGGGAGGGGGTCACACCGCCCTGTGACAGGATGCCTATTGTTCTACCTTCCCCTGCTCGAACTTGGCTCAACAGCAGGAGAGCAGCATTGTGTCTCTGGTTGGCAGCAACCATTTTGTGCTGTCCAGGTCAAGATCGGTACAAAAGGGGGTGGTGATGGATGGAGCATCTGAATAAATCAAACACTCACACCCAGTCAAAAGATCTGGGTTTAATCAAGATGGCTGGTACTTGGAACACTGAGAGCCTAATGGAGGGCTCTTCTAGTGCTTAGAATCAAACCTCCCACACCGTTTACGGTGTGGGGGTATCATTCCAATATGTTTGATACCAAACGTGATAGGATTTGTTGCAGCCAGTTTCGATATGGTCATCATGTAATAACGCGGAGCTCCTCTATGTAGTATATGGCTGCTTCACTGACAACCTGGAAGAATGGACTCCATAGACTGCAGGGGTGTCCTGCTCATGCAGGGGCACCCTCCCACTCAGAACCAGGCGCCCTGTCTTCAGGGTTGTAAAGGCCTGCTAGATGGGTGACTTATAGGTCTTAAGTGCAGTGACTCTAGATATAGGAAACCTATATCTTTAGTAAGTGGCGCAAGTTCCAACTTATACAGGCTGCAATGGCAGGTCTGTAGTTACATTTTGAATGGTCTCTCATGGGTGGCATAATACATACTTCAAGCCATGGGAGTCCTCTGGGGTACCTATGCCAAGGGTACCTGGGTACCATAGACTGGGGGCTTATAAGTTATAAGGGTACCCCAGTATCCCATCTGGGGTTTTACCTAAGTACTGAACATAAAAAGTTAGGGAGAAAGCAGATAGACTGGGGTCCTGATTAGCAGCAGGATCCCAGTCAGACTAGTCAATGACAGCTTAGCACCAGGCAAAAAGTGGGGGTAACCATAGAAGTAGATCCTACTTTCCTACACAACCGCTCCCCAAACATAAGGAGATAAGACTAACCATGTCCAGTTGAGTCTTCATTTTCTAAGTGGAAATATCTGGAGAGTCCATCTGAATTGCCATGGTTTCTCACAGGTCAATGTTTCACTGTATAGTCCATACCCTGTAGGGAAGTATACCACTTCAAAACTTTGGGGGTTTCACCCTTCATCTATTTAAGCCATAAGAGGGACTTATGGTCTGTCTGAACAAGGAAGTGAGTGCCAAACAAGTATTGCCTTATCTTCTTCAGGGCCCAGACCACAGCAAAGGCCTCCCTCTCTATAGGGAACCAAAGCTTGGTGGTCAACTGTCTGCTGATAAAAGCAACTAGGTGATCCTGGCCCTTTGTATTAAGTTGTGACAACACAGCCCCTACCCCCAACTCAGATGCATCTGTTTGGACAATGAATGTTTTAGAGTACTCAGGACTCTGCAGAATGGGAGCAGTGACCATGGCCTGCCACCCGGACGAGACGTTTCTTGCTTTTCCGCTCCCCAAAAGATTTAAGGTTTGCCGTATCTCGAAACCGAAACTTTGGGGGCGATTCAAAACAGCGATACCAAACGGGGGATATGTGTTATCAACCTCCCGCATAATCAACAGGATAATAGTGTGGGACCATATACGTGTCGAACAGACATTCATTCAGACTTGCCATAATTAGAAAGAGATGGAAGTTTGAAACCATTAACAGGGTTGCTAAAGATTTGAAAGGGCATGCACAATTGGAGGATAAACACCCCTACGATTGGACAGGCCGATCTAGGAAGACTTGCCTATAAGCCCTACATAGGATTATAAACAGAAGGACATTTTACGGCCATTTGGAAGGACCCTTTGCAGCGTTTCACCCTAGGAGAGAGAATTTGGAGATATAAAAGAATTTTTTATGTTTTAAGAGAAAAAAGAGACAATCAACTGCCCTTGTCTTGAAAAAGGTGGTGCACATCAGGCACCACACCGAAACGCGTCGACGTTACTGTTTAGATTAAATTCAAGGGTCTATTGTGTTGGGATTGATTGACACTAACCTGACTTAACAAATTAATTATCTGGGATGCTTTCGAAATGATTCTCCAAATAATGTCTCATTTTGTGATGTTTTTCATTAATTTTATAATGATTTTGGGATTGTTTATGTGATTTATTCTTGTTGGTCATGTTTTTTAACATTTGTATATTTATTAAGAAATAAATTTGAATATTTTCTTATAATTGTGAGTTTCTATTGTGATGTGTTTATGTTTATAACCGTTGGGGTTTCCTAAGCTTACTTTCCACTCGTGCTTACTTTTCTCAAAATACACATAGAATGACGACTGGATCAGTTTCATAATTATTTATTGATCAAGCATCAGTCTAGTATGAAACATATTCACTGCAACAATCAAAAGACAGGAGCAGACAAATGTGATTGCTAGCACCAATATCGTAAATAGTAGATACATTTCTACCATAGTGCTAATAAGATGAATAAAAGCAGATTATATAAAACAATAGCAATGGCGTATTCCTACGATGCGCAGCCTACCTAAATGTACCTAGCATAGATATGTAGGTGAAGCATGTGTATGTAAGTGCTAGGATATATCCTAATGGAGCCAAGAATCCCCTGGAGAAGTGCTAACCCCTCACCTGATGGCTCTGAATGAAGGACCACGTCTCTGCATCTAGAAATGGGAACTCAGAAGAAACTTCAGGGATATTAACAATGAAGCACTTGCTCCATTCATGAACAGACTCAGCCCTCTCTTAAAGAAGGATACCAACTCCGCGGCAGTGGATTTCTTTAATACCATCACTGAGGCTGTAGACACCCTAGCCCCCAACAAGCAGCACTACTCTGCTAGTAAGAGTCCTTCCGCCCCTTGGTTCTCTGATAGACTCAGATTGCTGAGGCAGGGTTATAGAAAGCAGGAGAGGCTCTGACGCGCCCACTTGGACTCCATCGAAAAGAAAGAACAACATAAATACCTCTTAAAAAAATATAAATTAGCAATTATTGAGGAAAAAAAAGACCGACTTTGTTAATCTGACCGCCTCTTTGAAATCCTCTAGAGATCTCTTTAAGATCAGTGACTCCCTCTCTGCCCCCCAGGATGTGGATTCCATAGTGAAAACTCAGGAGCTCTGTAACAAAATCTCAACTTTTTTCCATTCTAAAATTGCTGATATTTACAGTTCTTTGGAACTCCTTAACCAGGAGCTAGATCCCTCCCCCCCCGTATCAGGGTATCAGGTCGCTGAACCCGGACCTAGCTGTCTCACATTTCCTCTTCTCACTCTGGATGAGACCAACACCAACCGCCTCCTTGATAACATAAAATCTGGTTCCCCTCTGGACCCTTGAGTGACCTCTGACCCTCTGAGCCGGTCACCCCACGCACCGCGCATACTCTCTGTGAGTGAGCCCAGGCTGCCCCCGTTCACGCCAAGTGCCGCCGCTGCCCGCAGCTGAGCTCCTGGTTCCCGCCTAGTGCCGCCGCTGCCCGCAGCTGGACTCCCGGTCCTCGACCGCCGGTACCTCATCTGCCCTGTTTGCGCTGCGTGTCATCTCCCTGTGTTAATTGTATTTTCTGTTAACTGTGCTGCATTTTTCCTCCGTGTTAATTTTGCTTCTGTTATACTTTACTTCCTCTGTTTGCCCCTTGTTGTTGTGCCCAGCCCCTGCTGCGTTTACCGCCACCTCCCTGCTCCCCGCCGCTGCCCCCCCGCGGCCCGCCCCCTTCCCTCGGTCGCCCTTCCCATTCACCGCCCCGCTCCCGCCTCCCAGCTGCTCCTCCCTCGCCCTGCGCCCCCACTCTCCACATATGGCAGAGTGGCAAACGCGCAGCGTTGACGCGCCGTGGGCGCCCCCTAAGCGCGCCGAAGGCAAGCCCGTCTGCGCCCGTCCGTGCCTGGCCCGCGCCCAGCGCCCGGACCCCTGGCCCCCGTAGACATCAGCCCACCCGCCGGACATACGACGCCACCGAACTCAACGCACTCAACACCGGCCGGATCCCTGGATGCTACCGAGCCACCCCGAGACGCACCCACTGACCCTTCAGCTGCCACTTCTGCAAGTTCTCCTGCATCCGGACCTGCACTGCACCCGCACCCGCCAAGCCAAAAACCAGCAGCAACCACCTGAAGTGTATCCTGCTCAACACCCGCTCTGTTCACAGACACGCCGTGGAGCTCTGGAACCTGCTCGACACAACATCACCATACGTCGCCTTCCTCACGGAAACCTGGATGAACGCCTCCTCAGCACCCGACATCACCATCACCATCCCGGACGGATACAAGATCCCCCGGAGGGACCGCATCAATCAGACCGGAGGAGGCATCGCCATCATCCACAGGAACACCATCCGCATCACGACCAACACCGACGACACCCTCAGAGCCGCCGAACACCTGCACTTCCAGATCCACACTGACCCCAAGACCACCCTCAGAGGCACCCTCATCTACAGACCCCCGGGACCACGCACACAATTCAGCGAAGACATCGCCGACTTCATCAGCCCGCACGTCCTCCCCTCCGCTGACTACATCCTCCTCGGGGACCTCAACTCCCACCTGGAGAACAACAATGACCGCAACACCACCACCCTACTGGACAACCTCGCCAACCTCGGTCTCAAGCAGCTGGTGACCACCCCCACCCACTACGCCGGACACACGGTCGACCCCGTCTTCTCCTCCAGCAAGGACATCGCCTTCAGCCACACCACCGGACTCCACTGGACGGACCACAGCTGCGTCCACTTCAGCTTCAAAAAGAGCACGATCCACCACCACCAGCAACAGGTTGGACGCAGAAGCTGCAAAAAGATTACAGCCGACCAGCTCGCTGCATCCCTGAGCCAGGATCCCCCGCCAGCTCAGCGAACCCCAGCCAGGCCGCCAACAACCTCACGAGGTGGATCAGCAACTGCGCAGACGACTTCGCCCCACTGAGGACCCCGCCCAGCAGACCCAGCAGTAAGAACGATTCAAAAAAGGGGGTGGTGATGAACAGAGTGTCTGAATTAAGCAGACCACTCTTACCCAGTCCAAAGATCAGGGCTTGATCCATCACCATTATTTAGCTCACTGCACCATCCCAGCTCAGAACCTGGCTATATGCAAATTAGTCTGTCCCTGGCCCAGTGCATCATGGGAACAGGGCAGACCAAACTACCAAGCCAATTCTTCACCGGAAAGGAGAAAAGCTTCCGGGGACCGGTTTCTGGCATTTCAGCCGTCGTCGGCCCGGCTTGCTAGAATCCTGATGGTGCAGTGAGCAAGGGACTCATGTCTGAGTATACCCTGCCACACCTATAGTGGCCAAAAACGATTAAAAAAAGGGGGTGGTGATGAACAGAGTGTCTGAATTAAGCAGACCACTCTTACCCAGTCCAAAGATCAGGGCTTGATCCATCACCGTTATTTAGCTCACTGCACCATCCCAGCTCAGAACCTGACTATATGCAAATTAGTCTGTCCCTTGCCCAGTGCATCATGGGAACAGGACAGATCAAACTACCAAGCCAATTCTTCACCGGAAAGGAGACAAGCTTCCGGGGACCGGTTTCTGGCATTTCAGCCGTCGTCGGCCCTGCTTACTTGAATCCTGATGGTGCAGTGAGCAAGGGACTCATGTCTGAGTATACCCTGCCACACTTATAGTGGCCAAAAACGATTCAAAAAAGAGGGTGGTGATGAACAGAGTGTCTGAATTAAGCAGACCACTCTTACCCAGTCCAAAGATCAGGGCTTGATCCATCACCGTTATTTAGCTCACTGCACCATCCCAGCTCAGAACCTGGAAATATGCAAATTAGTCTGTCCCTGGCCCAGTGCATCATGGGAACAGGGCAGACCAAACTACCAAGCCAATTCTTCACCGGAAAGGAGAAAAGATTCAGGGGACCGGTTTCTGGCATTTCAGCCGTCGTCGGCCCGGCTTGCTTGAATCCTGATGGTGCAGTGAGCAAGGGACTCATGTCTGAGTATACCCTGCCACACCTATAGTGGCCAAAAACGATTAAAAAAAGGGGGTGGTGATGAACAGAGTGTCTGAATTAAGCAGACCACTCTTACCCAGTCCAAAGATCAGGGCTTGATCCATCACCGTTATTTAGCTCACTGCACCATCCCAGCTCAGAAACTGGCTATATGCAAATTAGTTTGTCCCTGGCCCAGTGCATCATGGGAACAGGGCAGACCAAACTACCAAGCCAATTCTTCACCGGAAAGGAGACAAGCTTCCGGGGACCGGTTTCTGGCATTTCAGCCGTCGTCGGCCCGGCTTGCTTGAATCCAGATGGTACAGTGAGCAAGGGACTCATGTCTGAGTATACCCTGCCATACCTATAGTGGCCAAAAACGATTCAAAAAAGGGGGTGGTGATGAACAGACGGCTGAAATGCCAGAAACCGGTCCCCGGAAGCTTGTTTCCTTCCCAGTATAAGAATTGGCTTGGTAGTTTGGTCTGCCCTGTTCCCATGATGCACTGGGCCAGGGTCAGACTAATTTGCATATAGCCAAGTTCTGAGCTGGGATTGTGCAGTAAGCTAAAAAACGGTGATGGATCAAGCCCTGATCTTTGGACTGGGTAAGAGTGGTCTGCTTAATTCAGACACTCTGTTCATCACCACCCCCTTTTCTGAATCATTTTTGTCCACCATAAGCGTGGAAGGGTATACTCAAATGTGAGTCCCTTGCTCATTGCACCATCAGGATTCAAGCAAGCCGGGCCGAAGACCGCTGAAATGCCAGAAACCGGTCCCCGGAAGCTTGTTTGCTTCCCAGTATAAGAATTGGCTTGGTAGTTTGGTCTGCCCTGTTCCCATGATGCACTGGGCCAGGGTCAGACTAATTTGCATATAGCCAAGTTCTGAGCTGGGATAGTGCAGTGAGCTAAAAAACGGTGATGGATCAAGCCCTGATCTTTGGACTGGGTAAGAGTGGTCTGCTTAATTCAGACACTCTGTTCATCACCACCCCCTTTTCTGAATCCGGCAGTAAGAAGGCACCATGGTTCACCGACGAACTCAAGAGCTCCAAGAAGAACTGCCGAGCCCTCAAGAGAGCCTGGCGCAGAGACCCAACAACAGACAACATGACCACCCTCAAGCTTGCCACTCGAAAACACCACCAACTGATGCACACCACCAAGAAAACCGCATTCAAGGAGCGACTGGACAACAACGCACACAACAGCAAGGAACTCTTCAACATCGTCAAAGAGCTCTCCAACCCCAGCGCCGGAAACAACGACATCACCCCATCGCAAGACCTCTGCAACTCCCTCGCCTCCTACTTCAACAACAAGATCGCAGATATACACAACAGCTTCAGCACACAGCCAACGCGCCCCACGACCGCACCTGCGCCCCCCCCCACCCTCCGCGCCTGGACCCCGATCAACACCGAAGAAACCCTACGCACGATGAACTCCATCCACTCAGGATCTCCAACCGACCCCTGCCCTCACCACGTCTTCAACAAGGCCGACTCCGTCATCGCACCCCACCTGCGGGACATCATCAACACCTCCTTCGACACTGCTACCTTCCCGGAGAGTTGGAAGCACGCCAAACTCAGCGCTCTACTGAAGAAACCATCAGCGGACCCCACCGAACTCAAAAACTACCGCCCCATCTCGCTCCTCCCGTTTCCGGCCAAAGTCATCGAGAAGACCGTCAACAAGTAGCTGGCCGCCTTCCTCGAGATGAATGGATCCCTCGACCTCTCGCAGTCTGGCTTCTGGGCCAACCACAGCACTGAGACCGCCCTCATCGCAGCCACTGACGACATCCGAGCCCTGCTCGACAACGGGGAAACAGCGGCCCTCATCCTCCTGGACCTCTCCGCGGCATTCAACACCGTCTGCCACCGCACCCTAGTACAGCGCCTCAGCAATATCGGAATCCAAGAGAAGGCACTGGAATGGATCACCTCCTTCCTTGCCGGAAGGACACAGAGAGTCTGCCTCCCCCCGTTCAGATCAGAGGCCACCGAAGTCATCCGCGGCGTCCCTCAAGGTTCATCGCTCAGCCCCACCCTCTTCAATGTCTACATGAGCCCCCTTGTGGCCATCGTGTGCCAACACAACCTCAACATCATCTCTTACGCCGACGACACCCAGCTGATCCTCTCCCTCACCAACGACCCCGCCACCGCCAGAGCCAACCTACACGAAGGGATGAAAGACGTAGCCGAGTGGATGATGAACAGCCGCCTGAAACTGAACTCAGACAAGACGGAAGTCCTCATCCTGGGATCGTCGCCCTCCGCCTGGGACGACTCCTGGTGGCCCCCTGCCCTGGGCAGCACACCCAAACCAACGGACCACGCACGCAACCTGGGCTTCATCCTGGACTCCTCCCTCTCCATGACCAGACAAGTCAACGCCGTCTCTTCGTCATGCTTCAACATCCTGCGCATGCTACGCAAGATCTTCCGGTGGATCTCCACCGACACCAGGAAGATGGTCACCCAGGCCCTCGTCACCAGCCGACTGGACTACGGCAACTCCCTCTACTCCGGAAGCACTACTAAACTCCAGAAGAGACTCCAGCGGATCCAGAACGCCTCAGCAAGACTCATCCTGGACATCCCCCGACACAGCCACATCTCCGGACACCTGAGAGACCTGCACTGGCTCCCGGTCAACAAGAGAATCACGTTCCGACTCCTCTCCCACGCACACAAAGCCCTACACAACCAAGGCCCAAGATACCGCAGCAACTGCCTCAACTTCTACACTCCCACCCGCCAGCTTCGATCGACCAACCACGCCCTCGCCACCGTCCCCCGCATCCGAAGAGCCACCACAGGAGGAAGGTCCTTCATCTACCTGGCCGCCAAGACGTGGAACTCCCTCCCCACCCACCTCCGCCTGACCCAAGACCACTTCGCCTTCAGGAAGCAGCTCAAGACCTGGCTGTTCGAGCAGTAGCGGACCCCCCCCAAGTGCCTTGAGACCCTCCTGGTGAGTAGCGCGCTATATAAATGCCTTGATTGATTGATTGATTGATTGTCAGCTTAAAATCCTGAAGACCTGTAGGGAGGTGGTCATGCCCCCCTTCTAGAGGTGATGAACCTTGCAATTACCGAGGGGGTTTTTCCTTTCTCTTGGAAATTGGCGGTCGTCAAACCACTCTTGAAGAAAGCCTCCCTGGACCCCGGGGTCCTGAAACATTTTAGACCAATTTCCTTGTTACCGGCTCTTGCCAAAATACTGGAAGTCCATCTTAATCACCATCTCACCTCCTTTTTGGATGACTCGAATCTGCTGGATATCTCGCAACATGGCTTTCGAAGAGCCCACAGCACTGAATCTGCCCTTACTCTGGTGATTAAGAACATCCGATCGAAGGTCGACAAGTGCCATACCACTCTCCTGGTCCTACTCGACCTTACGGCAGCCTTCGACACCAGGTCTCCCTCGGTCTTGGTCTCCAGGCTCAGGGAGGTAGGTGTTGGAGGCCCAGCCCTCAGTCTCCTAGCTTCCTTTCTCCATCAAAGAGAGCAGAGAGTGAAGCTGGGTGACTTCTTGTCCCCCTCCAAACCTGTGCAGTGTGAGGTCTCCCAGGGATCTTCCCTAAGTCCCACCCTTTTTAATATCTACGTGGCCCCACTTGCCAGGGTAGTGAGATCCTTTGGGTTTGAGGTGTTGTCATATGCCGACGACACACAAATCATGGTCTCTCTAACACAGTCTGTGAATGACTCTGCCCTCAATTTTAGAACCTGCATGGAGGCAGTATTCCGTTGGATGATCCAGATCTTCTTAAAACTCAAAGGAGAGAAGACGGAGGTTCTGATCTTGGGGGGTGGTCATGACATTTGGTCAATAGATTGGTGGCCGGACTCCCCTGGTGACTGTCCTCTTCCCTCCCATTCTGCTAGGAACCTGAGGGTCCTGATAGATACCTCTCTCTCCTTTGACCGGCAGGTCAGCAGGACCGTGTCCACCTGTTGTGGTATCATCAGGGTCCTCAGAAAGATTGCATCTTATCTTTCTTCTGATGCCAGGAAGCAGGCCACAATGGCTCTTGTCTCCTCGAGACTGGACTATTGCAATGCACTCTATGTGGGCATGAACAAGAGCCTTGTTTACTACCTACAGATGGTTCAGAACGTCGCAGCCAGGATGGTCCTCAATCTCCCTAGGCTTTCCTCGGTTTCCTTGGCCAGGAAAAACCTTCACTGGCTGCCCGTCCAGTCCAGGATCTCCTTTAAGCTCCTTTGCCTTGACCACGGGGCTATTTATGGCCCTGGATCAGAGGGCATTAGGTCTCTCTTATTTCCCTACCTCCCCAGTAGAGCCCTCCGGTCTTCTACCAAAAATCTCCTCTTAGTCCCAAGATTTGCAATAGCAAGATGGGGAGGTAAAGCTTTTTCCACCTTAGTACCTAAGCTCTGGAATTCCCTCCCCCCGAACTGGTAGGACAACACTCTTTGGAGCGTTTCCGCAAAGAATTGAAAACCTGGCTTTTTCGAGAGGCCTACTTGTAGTCCTGGATCCGGTGATTTGAGACCCATTATACTGATATTTATTCTTAGTTTGGCACCTTGATGCCCTTGGGCTAAGTTGTGCGGTGCAAGTCTCCCCTCACTCATTCACTCACAAGCCATTGCAGGGTGAACCACAAAAAGTTAAAAAAAATAACCAGTAGTTAACCCTGAGAAGCTTGGCACAATGGTAGTTAAGCTTAACTTACAGGCAATGTGCAAAGTATTTATGCATCACCCAGACAGTATTTTTTCTTATTTAAAATAGTTTTTAGCAAGAAAGTACAAAAAGAAAACATCAATAAAATTGCATACTCATAGTGCATGTAGCAGGGTGTTGATTGGTTGCTACTTCTTACATATGATATATATTGATTACATATATGATATATCTTAGCAGTTGATATTCTCAAGATCATTGTTAGGATGTAGATAATCACATGACATTGTCCATTTAATTAAGGCAATGAAGTGACATTGGGTCCGGATGCACCATGGTACAGTTGTTTGTATCATATAACCCCTACCCTCGTAATGTTATCCAAGAGAAATAGAAGACTAGATGCAAAAAAAGAATGACAAACAAATAAGGAAAGAAGGAAGGAAAAAAAAAGTGAATAGGATTCCTAATTGTACTTGTAAGTGATCAGCAGAGACACTCCGGGGATGTACATTTTATCGGATTATGAGGAACCTCAGAAAATTACTTGTATGAGATGCTTAAGGACCTCTTTGTCTGGAGTGGTGGTACCAATTTTCACGGGGGCTTAAATGGATGATACATTCAAAGATCTTGTCCTAGAAGTTTTGTAACACCAGGCATAAAAGTAGCATGTGTGATAGGTCACCTTGTTGTGAATTACAGTTCCAGCATTGGGGGATTGGATCGATTCAGTATATGTAGTCTGGCTGGGGTCCAGTAGTTCCTATTTATAATCATGTACTTTGTTTGGGAGAGTGTAGGGGATATTTTATTTTTGAAGGACATCATATAAATTTGCTCCCAGCCAAGCCTTATTGCCTTAGCATTCGGTTCAGATTCCCATTTCCTTTCAATAAGCATATGAGATTTACGTGGTTCAGGTTGTACAGTCTTATATATTCTTGAAACCATGTGCCCGTATTTGACAAATGGATCAATTTGATTGGAAGCAACGGGGGAGTAGGCTTCAGAGCTAATTTAGAAATTTGTACTTTAAGTTTCAAGAATGTATATGTCTATGTCAGATAGTCCTTTCCCTTTTAAGAACACAGAATGATTTGGTGATGGTATCCTCATACAGATCTTTGATCAGAATAATATCTCTTTGTGACCGCATTTTCCAGTATATTAATTCTCTATCTATTTTTATTTTGGGATTGCACCACATCGCTGTCATGTGTGATGCACACATTTTAGTGCTGGAAGGTATATCTAGATCGGTTAATGATTTCTTAGTTTATTTATAGTGCAGTAAAAGAGAGATGTTCATTGTCATGATAGCCGGGAGTGGAATCCCCTTTACCAAGTTTCTTTTTACATCTAGCACCGGGGGTTTGTAATCAAACTTGTCTATAAACAATGCAGCTCCTTGTTTACATAGGTAGGTGTGGGATCCACCTCACACAGAAACACAGGAAGATATACAGTAGTAAAGTTGAAGTAGCCTTTTATTAAGTTGCTAGCAACAGAGACCCCATCCAGCACGGAACTGACAAGTTCCACAGCGTTCCTTCGCACAATGGGGTTCCACATTACATGCATAGTCATAAGGTAACTTTTTTTGGGAAACCAGGCAACAAGACACGACACACCTTACCCCCAATAGACAATAAAACACAGTGAGAGAAAAACACCCAACTGAAGGAGATCTAAAACAAAGAGAGAATAGTGAGCAAACTATATAGAAGTAAGAGTGGACACCTCCCCTCACAAAAAACAAAAAACAGCCCTATGAGGTCTAGACCTCTCTTCTACAGAGAAGGACTCAGAGGTAGAAATGGTGAAATCAGCCACACAGCTTTGCATTCATCAAACCAAGTCTTCCTCTTTTCCTCCACAAGCCTTTCCCTCTCTTACCATCCTTCCACACAACCGACATTGTCATCAACCATAGATCTTTTAGAAAACACCCACAAAGGACACAACTTGGTGTTTGCCACTCCTCCTTTGCACAGGCGGAAAGGAGAAATGCCTGTAGAGTAGTGCAGAATAAACCTATTCTCCCTGACTTTCTTTCTAATGGCTAGCTCACAGTCTAATCCAGCCACACAGCCCTGCAGCAAAGTCTCTCTCAAAACCTTCACAAACCTCTCAACAACACCATTGCTTTCACAATGGTAAAGAGCTGCCTTCTTATTCTTAATCCCTCTATAAGACAAGAAATCTCCCAAAATTTTGGAAGTAACCACCGCACACAGTTTCCTCCTTTCTCCCGCAGAACTCTCGTTGGGGAGCACCGGATCTTTCTGGGGACTCGGAGTCCCAGCAGCACATGGGCTGCCACCAGTCATGTTGTCCCGCACAAATGTTTGTCAAGACCCCGTGCGATGTAGCTGCTGCACACAGTTGCCTCCTATTTTCCGCAGAACTCTCGTATGGCAGCACTGGAGCTCTCTGGGGACTCAGAGTCCCAGCAGCACCTGGACTGCCACCAGTTACGTTACAGCGCACAAAAGCGCGTCAAGAGCCCCGCGGCGCTGTAGCCGCCGCACACGGTTTCCTCCTTTCTCCCGCAGAACTCTTGTTGGGGAGCACCGGATCTCTCTGGGGACTTGGAGTCCCAGCAGCACCTGGGCTGCCACCAGTCATGTTATCACGCACAAAAGCGCGTCAAGAGCACTGCGCTGCTGTAGCTGCCGTACACAGTTTCCTCCTTCTCCCGCAGAGCTCTCGTTGGGGAGCACCGGATCTCTCTGGGGACTCAAAGTCCCAGCAGCACCTGGGCTGCCACCTGTCACGTTACCCCGCACAAAAGCGTGTCAAGAGCCCCGTGGCATGAGACGGGCGCGGGGACGTGCCCGGGCAAAGGCGGGCCCATCCACGCCCGGAGGAGGCTGAGCTGGGCACCCCTCTAATATCCTGCCTACGGATTAGAAGGGGGGTCTTCTTGTTCCTCTGGTACTGTAGTTTTTTTGTTATCCTATTGATTAGCCCTAGTGCTTTATATTCCACTCGTCCTCATCTTGGTGTCTATTTCCTTGTTACTGATAGTAGAATGACAAAGCGCAAGGGAGTAGTAGGCACCTTCGATGTCCTTATAATGAGGGCTGAATCACTGCTGACCGACGAAATCGGAACATCGACTTTCTTTAGACCCAGTCCTTACCCAGAGACGCTCTTCATTAGGCTTAGTAACATCCTGCAACCATCATTGCTTTAACCTAACTCTACCACACCTTCGGACTTGTCCCTGCCCCCCCTACCAATCTCGGGACATAACTATTACGGATATTCAAAACTGTCCCAGTACTGCTACGAGGTATCGGTCTTCCAAATCCCACACTGAGGCCATCAACAGTGAACCTCCAGTTAAGAAAAGGAGGGGTGCGAGCACACTGTAAATGTAAATGTATTTGAGCTTATATAGCGCACAGCTACCCGCAGTGGGTTTCCCGGCGCTTGCTTAGGGAACCCGTCCTGGTATTCCCCTGTGAGATAACCCCGGCAGGGTATCCACAAGATGAAAGCCAGGCATCCCGCCGCGAGGGGCACTGAAATTGAAACAATGGCAAAAACAACAAGAAACCCCCCCCCCAACTTGCAAGATCCAAGGGTATTAGAGAGCTAGAACAAGGGTCAAGCCAGCCCAAATCCTGTCTCGGGCAACCTATGATGCCACCCTCATTTGGCAGAAGACTTTTGGAACAGGATTGAGAACATGTTCACAGCCCTATTAGCCCCTATCCAATTCAAATTGACAACAATTGAAGTGAGGCTATCTAAATTAGAGGGTTTGGGTGAACGGGTTAGTCCACAGATACCACCAGAGAAAGATATGGAGAGGGTTTTGTTTCCCTCTCCGATGGCTGGTGGAGATCTTCCCTCACAACCCCGCATGTACTTCAAGCTGACCTCGAACACACTAGGAACATGAATACTCTTCCCACTGCCCCTTACCATCAGCCTCAATTACCTACTTTACAAAAGACTGTGAATAGCACAAACTGGAACAAACAGACATGTCCAACTTCCATCCTATCTCGTGCTCCTGGAGGCAAGCCTTCTAATACCCTACATGCATCTAACTTAGTGGAGGGAAATGCTGGTATTCCACAGGAGATGGCACAGGAGAGGGCCAACAGCATGGGGAGGCTCATGACCGGTCTCAAATGCTGCAATTACCATCTCCAGCAGCTCCATTGGTACTGGTCCTTGGGAATGTACCCCCTTGAGGGCAAATCAAAGTGAAAACACAATTCAGCTAATTGACAAAGCTCTTCACTGGTTGTCTTGTAATACGTCTGTGGTGATGGGTGAGGGGCTATGGTTAGGTGGGTGGGGTTGGCCTCCAAATTATTATAGGGGGACTGCGTGGTGATTAATTTTTACAACCAATCAATACTAGTATCTCTTTTTTATCAGTTCCATTGAGTCTCTCCTAATGGTACTCAGATTCTTCCCCTCCCACTTGGCAAGTTGTATCCCCCTCCTCCTAGGATGGTTCAGAATCCTCTAGTGTTGTTTAAGGGGGCAAATGTAAAGCCGATCCCAGCGGGACATTCTGGCTTATTACTAACAGTTTTACATCTCTTTCTGGGGTGGATTCCTCTGATTGACTGCCTTTCCACCATCCTCTGACCACACATTAGCAGATATACCATCTAAAATCAGCGAACCACCTACAACTTTCAAAAGAGAGAAGGGGCAGTTAAACTCATTCCTTTTGGCAACTTGGAAAGTTGCGGGTATAGTAAATAAATTGGGCAATGACCAATGATTAAAAATCTGTCAGGAAGCCAATCTAATTTCTTTCTAGGAAACTTGGTCTACTGACCCCATTTTTGTAAATGGATACCGTTCTTTTCAATCGAGGGCAATCCAAACTTTAGCAGGGAGGGCAAAGGAGGGTCTGTTAACTTTGATCCCAAATACATTGGATCTGAAAGTGAAACAGTTTATAGAAAATAATCCTCTTTCCATATCCACGTTATTGACCAGCAACTTCAAAGAACCTGGCTTCTGATTAGCTTTTATAATAACAATTTTGGCCCCAATATTCATTCAGCTGTGGACGAGGTAGATAAGGAAGTGGAAGCCATTTTGATAACCCAAAAGCTAAAGGAACCTATAAATATGATCTGGCTAGGGGATTTTAATATCCACCCCTGTAATATATAGCTCACAAAGGGTATGTGGCATGACTGATGGGAAACTCATTATAACACTTTACACATAATGTCTATGGGAATAGACTGAATCATTTACTTTCGGCTAGAGACTTGGTAATTGTAGACAACTATTCCTCTTCCACTGATTCCCTACCTAAAACGTTTGAGCGTCTCCCATACAAACCTACCATAGATTTCTTTTTGATTTCAACCCAGCTAAATGATAGTTGTATCAATGTGAATGTTCTATTTACAGCATTTAGCAACTACGCTATTTTATCTTGCAAAATCCACTTTGCCTATAGAGAAACACCTCAAAAACAGGAAATAGCTCTGTCTAGAATCGCCAGAAGGAATGGTTATCAATTGAAGTGGGCCCAAGTCGAGAGTGCGAATATCCTTACCGAGACGTTCAGCAAAGCGCTAACCAGTATTGAAGTATGTTTGGACTCAAACAGCTCTCCTACTGTAACATTATCAGGGCTCGCCAACCTATTGGACAATATAAAACTTTTATTAACGCTGTATAAGCCCGATAGATTCAAAATGGCTAGTGGTTGGTTTGATTCCCCTGGTACAAAAAAAAGAAAGGCATTGATTACCACTCTAAAGACAAAACCGAGGGATGTGTTATTAATTGCTTTGCTACGTAGGGATTACAAATTAGCAAGAAAAGCTAGGGAGAGGGTAAGGATGGAGGAAATATGGGCCAGCCTATAGGCAGCGTCGGTCTCAGGTAGCAAATATTAATGCGCCCTATTTTAAAACAATAGGTGACCCTACCTTGGACTCACATATATCTGAAGACGACTGGGTGACCCATTATTCAAGCATTTTTTCCACCAACTTACCTGACCTCAGGCCTCACATTGTGGGAAGCGATACAAAAGGGGATGATGGACGGAGCGTTTGACCGAATCAAACACTTACCCCCAGTCAACTGATCTGGGTTTAATCCATCACCATTCTTTAGCTCACTCAGCCACCCCAGTTCAGACATGGTCATATGCAAATCAGTCTGACCCTGTGCCTCATGGGATCAGTCCAGCCCGAACTGCCAAGCCATGTCTTCCCTGAACCGGAAACAAGCATCCTGGGAACGGTTTCGGATTCATAATCCTCATCAGCCAGGCCATCTTGAATCCAGTGGCCAAGTGAGCAAGGGACTCACGTCTGAGCATACCCTGCCAACTTAGGGCGAACAAACCGATACATTGTAGGACCCAGGAGTCCTCAAGAGAGTTTAGTATTCACTATGTTGGAGGTTAAGTTGGGTCTAAAAGCCTACAGTAAGGGGAAAGCACCAATTCCGGACAGGGTCCTAATTGATTTTTTTCAAACGGACCCAGTACTCTGGGTCCTTTGTTGACAAATGTTTTTAATAAGATAGCGGCATTGGGTCCCCTCCCGTCATGGAAGACGAGCCTAATAGTCCCAATTTTCAAACAGGGAGATAAGGGAAATCCTAAAAATTACAGGCCCATCTCCCTCCTTGACACAACTACAAAATTGATGGGTCGTCTCCTTCTGTGCAGGATAGAATCTTGGGTGTCTGATAGGAATATTTAAGTCAACCCAGTATGGCTTTCGACAGGGGAAGGTCACTGTGTATCAGTGTTTGAACCTTGCTCTTTTTACGGATACATTTGTGAGGGCTGAGGGTGGGAAACTATATTCAGCCTTTATGGATTTAACAGCAGCATTTGACTGCGTTTTCCACCCGAAACTCTGGGATATATGTCACAAATGGGATTGGACCAGCCTCTAATTGATTTCATTTGGCAACTGTACTCAGATGCATCTGCATCCGTCCGATATGGGAAACATGGGGTGAGGACCCGCTTATTTAAGATTCTAAGGGCCAGATGTAGGTCGCCAATTACCGGTCGGTAACGGCCGATTTCAGCCGTTACCGACCGGTAATTGTTTTTTGAGATGTAGGGGGCCCGAATTTTACCGAATCTGTAAATTTACTGATTCAGTAAATTTGCAGATTCGGTAAAATACCGACTCAGTATATTTACCGAATCGGTAATTCGAGATGTAGCTGGCACTTCAAAGAGTGCCACAGGCCCTTTAGGAGTCAATATTTACCACCCAATGCTATTGGGTGGTAAAATACCGAATTTCAGTGTACATGCACATCTGTGCATGTACACTTATGCCATGTGATACACAGACATGCCCTTAGGGCATGTATGTGTGCCACATGGCACACAAGCCTGCAATTGGGGTGCTACAGGGTGTCAAAGTGACACCCCGTTCCCCCTTCCAGGATTCGGTATTTACCGATTCGATAAATACGATTTGGTATTTCCCATTGAGTCCTATGGGCTTCAAGGCCCATTGGAATCAATGGGAAACACCGATTCGGTATTTACCGAATCGGTAAATACCGAATCTTACAGAATCAGTAATTGAAAAATAAAAATTACCTACATCTGCCTACTTCCAATTTACCTGCTCTTAAATACCGATTCGGTATGATTCGGTATTTAAGAGTAGGTAAATCGGAATTACCTACATCTGGCCCTAAGAGAGGTTTTTATTTTCTATTTACATAAATGGTGCGGAGGACACGCTGGGGGGAGTGTCTTTGGATGGCCCCATGTGTGACTCCCATCTGCTCCCTATCTTGGCATATGCCGATGATGCCGTACTCCTTTTAAGAACTGGGGTGAGCTTCCAGCGGCTGATAACAGCATATGCAGCTTTTATGAGTTTGCTGGACCTAAAGGTAAATGAAACAAAGACATTAATTTTAATTGCAGGGGCAGAGAAAAACGATAAACCACCACAGTTTTATGTGGACTCTAAGAAAATCAAAGTGGTTAATACTTTCTCCCACTTAGGAGTCCTCTTCAATAACAATCAGTCCTGGAAACAGCAGGTGGAAAGTAGAGCACTGATGATGAATAGGAGCTTAGTGGCATTTAAAAATGTTACTAAGCTTTTGGGTGCCAGACCTCTGGGCACTATAAAAAAGATCAATCAAGCCAAAACAATGTTGGCTGTGACATACGGGGCAGGCGTATGGGGCATGGCTCCGATTGAATAACTACAGCTAGCTGAAAGGAAATTCCTGAAATCCTTTATCTCCCTTCCACAGTCTCCTGCTCCTCGACCATTACTTCTCTGGCCATGCCAACCAATCTAATGGACTCCCCTCTCACGCTGACTTTCAATGATGGGGTTATTTGACTGTTCCAACCACCTCTGTTTTTCACTCCTTCACTGTATACTTAAGTGTGATGTCTTTGCTTATATATTTTTACATCCTCATGTCCTGTGATGTAGTGCAGCTTTTTATTTTCCTTTGTGTTTGTAAAGCGCTCTGATACCCACGGGTCTAGCTAGCGCTATATAAAACTTTATAAATAAATAAAAATACTCCAATTATATCTCTCACATCGAATCAGATGTCCCATATATCACTGATTCAATTTGTTTGGCTCCACTTATGCTGTGGTTCTCAATTTGGCATAGGGACACAGTCCCCTGAATCAAGGGATTATTACCAACCCCCTCAAGTTGGAGAACCATAGCAAGTGTGGCTGGATAAGTTATGTAGAGCAGGAATTTAGCCCCTTAGGCTTGTCGAACCTCTTCAGACTTCCAACGAAATGCCGGAACTTTTCTAAAAGTAGACTGGCCGAGATTTACAAGACGAGGGCCCAATACGTCTGTAGGGAGAAGAACTTTGGTGCGCAGATGGTGCAGCTGTATCATCTAACTCCCCCAATTGTGTAGGGTGAGTTTTCATATCTGGCAGTGGTCCCACTCTCACACCATAAGTATATTCTAACGAGATTCCACCTAAATCTAATTCCATTAATGCTGGGGTATCCAGACAGACGTTTTATGCATTCTGATTTATCAAAATGCCCTTGTGACTCTAAGTCGATACAAAATGATTTGCACTTGATATTTTTCTGCACTTTGTATACCCTAGAAAGAAAGTGTTTTATTGTTCCAATTTTAAAGAGACATAATTTTAGTCAATGCCGGGGTGCATTGTATTTTTTAAAATCGCTTCCGAATGCATTTACGTGTTTCGCAGTAGCATCCTTCCTTTGGGCATGTATGAGGAAAAGGAAATAAGCGCTTTAATATTGAATTATGAGAAATGCCTATATGTTTACAACTTATAATTCTATGAATTGTACCTGAATTCTGATTAAGTGGAGCTCTGTTTCATGAAAGTATTGCGATTAGTAATATTTGAACTGTTTTGTAAGTGATTTTATGTACTTTTATGATCTTCAAATAAAAGATTGAATAAAGCTTATAAATGAAATGAATTGGACACCATTATCCTGACGTATTACAAAAATAATCTAAGGAGCTATACCTACCAATAGCCCCCACGTATCGTCTTACCAAATAATCAATCAGTTGGCAGTGAAGGAAAGTCAATCGTTTATTAGACAACCAATACTCTATAGAGGAGCCCCTCTGATGTCACACAGCCAGTGCGTGGAGAAGACTGCCGATTCACACCCAATACATGGTATATATACTTTCATTGCGTTATATGAGATCACCGTACATGGAAAATTACTGGTAGGCACAGTAGTTAAAAGGAAAGACCTTATATGGCACACAAAGCTCATTTAGAAGTCAGCTTCTGCTATTATTGGGGAGGGTCAGGAGGGGTGACTCCCTTTCGTCTCGGTGCCTGGGATAACGAGTACGGCGCCTCTAGGAATGCGCTTATCACCTCTGAAACCAGATGCGACCTTGGGTCTCAGAACAAGAAAGAATAGTATGTATTCAGCTGTCTGTATAACTCAACTAACAGTGCTTACTCGGCTGCTGGAAAGGGGGTGGCATATGACCACCGTTCGAGTCTAATACATGTGTACACAAAATTAAGTCTGTTTGGTTCGTAGTCTGCGTACAAAAGAAATGTAAGGCAGGAGACGAAAGGAAGCTCCTGCATTGACATAACTAATTAGTATGTTCTACAATATACATGTAAATATAGATACATCGTGCTAACACAAAAGATTAATATAAATGTATGAAATCAATTTCATCCCTCAGAACCACCCTTTTAGCATGATGTAGCTACTAAGTCCTCAAAAATACCCTCATCAATCTGCATCATCTCTTGTATTTCTTGTTGGACCATTTGGGCTTTAACTTTAGTCAGGGATGGCTGTGTCACAGTAGAAGATACTTTGGATGCACAGTAAGAACAACAGGCAGGTCCATAGTGTACACAGAGACAACAGGTAAAGATAACGCCTGCTATACCAGCTAACACCGTCAGGATCTTCCAACCCCAATAAACCCCAAAACCATTCAGAAAGGGACCAGGTACCTGTGTCTGCATGTATTTCAGAAGCTAAACAATGCAATTTGTGAATAGCCAAATGGACAGAGGGGGCGGAGTCAGGGATATACACGCAAAAGGAGATGCCAATCACACGGCAAGCTCCTCCTCGATCTGCTAGATAACATCTAGCACCATGCAATTTTGAACAGAAACGAGTCTCATAGCCTGAAGCTCCACCGTCAAATTAGTTAATATGCTAGCGGTGGTATTTATAACTCTCTCAAGTACTCGAGATAGGCGCCTTACTTCTTTACTAGTGATGATGGGCTCCCAACTAGGAAATACTCCTTTGACAATATCAATAAAGTGCTGTTCAGGAGTATCGGTCTGATCTATCTAGGATGTATCCAATTCCCAACCCAATGTTTGCCCAACCACGCTAGATATCACCCTCTCCAGCTTTCCCCCACGGTCACAACTTTGTTCCTTTTAGCGCCGGGACACCTCCCCGTTGAGGTAGCTGATCGCGCTCTATAAAACGCTGTATTATTATTATTATTATTATTCCCGTTTACCTCGTATCACAGGCAAACTTTGTCCATCTAACCTATGGTCTTTATGATAATTGGAGGGTCTTATGTAGACAGGTGGATACAGAAAAGATAATTAACAGTGACCTGTCCATCCCCGGGGAAGCCATGTGTAAGCATTCTCGCAACACACAAAATAAACATTTGGAGGTGTTAACAACTGAGGGCTACTAAAGGTTCGTAGTCGCTATGTATAATTACAACGGCTATCCCCTAGTGAAATATGTCCAGTTCCCTGTACACAAAAGGCGGAGGTGCTATTTAATATAGGCTCCGGGATAGCTCTATCATCAGTAACATTCCGATCCCGAAATTGCTGAAAATACTGAGTGAAATAAAATTCTGCAAAGTCAAGGATTTTACTTTTCAGCCAGGTCATATTCTCATATTCTGTATATAGATTCATGCAGGCATTTGGGTCTAGCGATCCTTCTCCATCATTCCCTTGTGCATCAAAACACTGGTGTACTTCTACATAGGCGAGAATCATTTCACAATCACGCTCAGAGTATCGAGATGAATCTACTGTGTAATGGAGGTACATCATAGACAGCAATTTGAACCAGGCCTCACAACTTCCCAAATAAGATAACGGCAATGAAATAAAAAGATCATGTCTATGCATCACTGAGGGCAGCAAACCACAAACCCAACAATTTGTTGTATAGGTAGTGCTATGAGTTTGATGCAGCATCTCTACAAATACATTCCTACCATAAGTCTGGTGATGCCTTTCCTTGTGAGGAAATAACTAATGCTCATTCGGTGAAGTGGAGGTTCCCAACACAGTATGCATAGGGTGGTGAAATTATAATTATAAAAACACACTCATTATTATATTAAAAAATACTGCTATGGTGATTACAAAAGCAATTTTCACACGTGTTGTCCTAGAAAAAAAACATTGGTACATAAGTAGGCATATATCGAGGAGCAAAGGGGAGTTCTTCCTCAGGAATAAAACGACCAAAGGGATAAATTTTTAACTAAAAGTCCAAACTACAGTAAGGGCCGCAGTCCAACCTGCCAGAGGGTACTTCTTTCCTGTGTCCGTCTAGAGCCACACAGGCAGGCTCCTATCGTTCATCAAAAAGAAAACAGATCCGTGCAATAACGTTGTACACAGTTGCAACCTGGGCCCTTCCTCTAGCTTCTTAGTCATTCTTCCTGAACAGTGCAATACAGTGTTCCAGCTCTCAACGTCTTCAGTCTAGTGCCTCGCTCAGTACCCCCAAACTAATCTAACAATGCCCTAGCACTCAAGTCTCTCCCTATGTCCTCCCGTGTTTATCGGGGGTACCGCGTTGTTTTCCGTGCCGCAGGTTGTACATAATCAGGTAACTCCTGGTCAACAAACAAAGCAGGTAAAGTGGCATCCGTGACGTCTGATTTATCCTGAACTCCTTGTGTATCAACAGGGGCAACCGATTCTGGGGTCAACTTCACTGTTGATGATGAGACCCCTCTCTTGCCTGATGCTCCATCCCCTTGCCTTTTCTCAATTTCTTGGTCGTCCGAAAAAGGAACAACACAAGGAGCCCTCTCACTCTCCTGGGTCAAAATCCCTTTTGGATTTGATTGATCATAAGGAAGTGGGAAAGGTACTTTCTTTAGATGGGAAACATGAATCCAGTGTTTCCGACCATTCACCTTCACCGCTGTCCGAGTAGCCAGTAGAATTTGAACTGGTTCGGTCCACCTGGGCTCCAGACTAGATTTCCACTGATAATTTCTCACCTTCATCCATTGGCCAGGCTCCAAATGATGTCCAGGACCTACCGGCAGGGGCTGCAGCGTATGTGACACCTGTTGATGGATAGAACGAAGATCTTTAGTCAAGGCGTATAAGTAATCTGTCATCATTGGGTAATCAATTTCTCGAAAGTTCTTTGGTCCTGGAACCCCCCTAAACATATAGCTGGCCGCACAAAAATGACCTCATAGGGTGACAGTCCTGACCGGGAATGAGGGGTGACCCGCAAAGATATTAAAGCTAAAGGCAAAGCGTCAGGCCACTTTAACCCAGTGCTTTCCTGAATTTTCGTCATTTTCAATTTCAAACTTCCATTATATTTTTCAACCAACCCTGCAGACTGGGGATGCCTAGCAGCATGAAATTTCTGTTTGATGTGTAATCCATTACAGATATGCTTGATAAGATCTAGATTAAAGTGTTTCCCGTTATCTGACCAAATCACTCTAGGTAATCTGTATCTTGGAAAGTACTCCTTAATGAAGGCTTTGGCTGTTACCAGGGCAGTGTTTTCCTTAGTGGGGTAGGCTCCCACCCATTTACTAAAAGCACAGACCACCACCAGAACATATTTCAAATTATTCACTCTTTCTAACTGTATGTAGTCCATCTGGAGTATTTCAAAAGGTAAGGACGGGGGTGCAAAATTTCCACCAACGACAGATTCCCACCCTCCCGGGTTATGTCGTAAGCAAACCATGCAATGTTGAACTAAATGAGCTTCAGTTTTGGCAATATTAGGGTTATTCTAACTTGGGTCTAACAAAGCACAAATACCCTGTGTTCCAACATGCGATATTACATGAGCCATAACTACTACGGCATTAACGAATACATTGGGAAGCATCCACCTTTGTTTCTCACTTAAGTCAATCCAACAACCATTGTCATCCAACCTCCCCACCTCGTTTTCCCAATGGAACAGTTCAGCAAGGGTAGCTTCTTTCTGTATCTCTCGGACACTTTCCATGGTGTTATCAAACATATCAGACTCCTCAACCCATCTAGCCGAGCTTACACTTTAGATCTAGCTATCTCCTTGGCTGTTTGATCAGCAAAAGCATTCCCCTCTCCTACAGTATCCACTATTGCCTTGTGTGCACTACATTTCACAATTGCAACCTTTCGGGGCAGTGTCGAAGCAGTTAGCAACCTTAAGATCAAAGGGCCATGTTGTATTCGCTGACCGTGTGAGGTGAGAAATCCCCTTTCTGCCCACAGTTTTCCAAAGCTATGAGCCACCCCAAAGTCATATAGGCTGTCGGTATAAATGTTTACCTCCAATCCTTCACTTAACTCACAGGCTCGTAGCAGCGCTATTAGCTCAGCTGCTTGCGGGGAATGATAGGGAACTCGAGAAGCCTCAACTATGGTGCGAAGAGTAGTGATTGCATAGGCAGCTGTTGTTGTGCCATCTGGTAACTTGAAACATAAGCCATCCACATACGACTCCCCTTGGGGGTCAGATAGGGGCATGTCTGTGAGGTCCACACGTCCCTTTGTTTCTTGCTCAGTCCGAAATATGCAATCGTGTATGTCATTATTTGGTTCATCCGAAGGGAGGGGTAGTAACGTGGCTGGATTCATAGTGGCACACCGTTTGATAGTGATATGGGGAGTAAATAAAGTTAATTAATATCCAGTAAGTCGTGCACTCGTAAAGTGCTGAGTCTTAGTTTTATTCAACAGGCGTCATACACAATGGGAATCCAAATTGACCCAACAAACGCCACTCTGGCAGGGCATGTGGCTAGCTGAGGTTGTGGCTAGCTGAGGCGGCAGTCATGCGAGGGTTTAAATATTGGGACTACTTTGGCATCTCACAATTGGAGGACCTGTGGGTGGGAGACCATATAAGGACTTTTCAGTCTCTACAGACGGCTTTACCCTACACGCCTCACACTTTTACAGTTATTTACAGATACGTCACGACCTGAACAAACACATTTCGACGGGCACCCCATTTCCAGAATTCAGCCCACTGGAAGCGCAGGTCATGGTGGGAAATCTTGGGAAGGGAGGCATCTCACGCACATACCATACCCTTACGAACAACGGCCCCACATCACTAGACTCTCTTAAAATTTACTGGGAGGGTTGACTGAGCCCCTTTGAGGATGAGGATTGGTAGGATGCCCCTATGGCCCCCGAGACCGTCACTGCTACTGCCAGACTTTGACTCATCCAGATATACTACCTCCACACTGCATAACTCACCCCGGAGTGTCTACATAGAGCGGGGCTGCGTGCCTTGTCCAAATGCACACGCTGCAGGCACCAACCAGCAGACTTGTACCATATGGTCTGGTCTTGCCCCACCTCATAAAATACTAGGAAAAGATAGAATCCAAACTCACACATATCCTGGGTTGGCATGTACATCACAACCCCATGCGCCTCCTCTGGTGCATTATGGACGGTCTAGAAGGGTCCTAAGCAGATACATTATTCCTGAGGACAGCCATCATGGTGGCCAAACGCGATGTCGCCATGGCCTGGACGCAACCTGACCCCTCCACAATAGCCCAATGGCGACAAGGAGTAGACTAGTGTGCAGCGCAAGAGAAATCTTTGTTTGAAACCATAGGCTGCCCTGCCAAGTACCAGAAAGTATGGGGTAAATGGATGGACCAACTGGGATAGGGGGGTACATGGGGATAGCTCCTTACTTCCAACAGACTGCTTGTTTTTGCCATGTAAAGTGCTTAAAGTGCTTGATCGCTGTGCATACTGTATAACATTAATATCGACACCCTCACAGTGTCTTATGTGCAAACCTGTGTACTGTGCTGTTGCTGCTGACCTTCCCTTTGTTTTCTCAAAATCCATAAAGTTGATTATTAAAAACAATATTGGAGGAATGGTTCAATTGCTAGTCGGAAAAGCGAGGGAGACAGGGGACATCCTTGTCAGGTACCCAGTTTTAAAGGGAATGAAGAAGAGATAGTTCTCCCTGCTCTAACCGTCGCCCTTGGGTTGTGATATAATGCCATGATCATACGTATTAAGGAACCTCCTAGATGAAAACGTGTAGGAAAGTCCAGTCTACTTTATCAAATGCTTTTTCTGCATCGAGTGTTATGGCGACAGTCGGGGAGCTAGGTAATTTTGCTTTTTCAATTGCATGGCAAAAAATCCAGGTGTTATCCCTAGAGAGTCTTTTTTAGGAAACCCGTTTGAGAAGAGTGGATACATTTGGCAATGTGTTTTTGTAATCGGTTAGATAAAATCATGGCATATATTTTACAGTCAAGGTGTATTAGAGAGATTGGTCTATAATTCCTAGTTAGAAGAGTATGTTTATCTTCTCTTGGAATGACAGTGATTATAGTACCGGTTATTTGCCCAGAAGATGCAAAGTGGTTGTATAGGAGTAGTAGTGGCTGTCTCAAGTGTTCAGCGAACGTTTTATAAAAGGTGGCATTATAACCATCATGGCCAGGTGCTTTGCCTGATTTGCGTTTCTTAATGATGGTTTCTAGTTCTTCCATAATGAACGGGTCAAAAATAGAGTCCCTTTCTTGGTCGTTTAAGGTATGGGCTATATCCCGTCTAAGTATTTCTTGTTGTTCTGGTAGGTCACGTTCTATTGGAATCGTATAGGTTTTGGTAGAAGTCTTTAAATGGGTCAGTAATTTTACGTGGGTTGGTGTGGATAGTGTCAGTATCGTCTTTTAATCGCGTTGATAGCATACCTTTGGCTTTTAAATTTTAAGTACGAGGCTAACGACTTCCCTGCTTTATTAGCCTCACAAAGTTGAAGATTTTTCTGTTTATTTATCAAGATTCCTGCTCTAGTCTAATTATTTTGTTGTATTTTTTTATTTAAAATCTTGATTAAGATTTGGGCGTAATCTTTTATAATATGTAGTCTTTCCAGGTTGGAAATATCATTCTCTAGTTTTAGTAGTTTTAGAATTTGCTGAATTCCGATAATTCAGACCAAATAAATCACATAAAGTTCTCAAAAGCCTCTGCAGTAAATTCAATATGATAGACTATACATTTCACTCCTTCCCGCACAATTCATACTCACGTATAGATTACTTTTTAATATCAGGGAATGCAACAAACAAATAGACCAAACAACAATAGAACCAAGAGTAGTATCTGATAACTCTTGCATTAAATTAACTCTTAAAGACTCAACCACTCCACTTAAAGAGCAGCTATGGAGATTCAATGAAGATGTCCTCTCCGCAAAATAAAACGTAATTGAAGAAGCAATTAAAAGACACTTGCTTGAAAATAAAGAAAACAAGACTTCACATTTCGTAAGATGGAAGCATTAAAGTCCACTGTTAGGGAAGTGATTATAAAAATGAAATCAAACATGAATAAAGAAGCACACAGACAGTAATAAAGTGAAAACACAACACAATAATAATACAATGCCAATTTTACAAAAAGGGTAAATTGTAAACAAGTACTTGACACTAAAATTACAAAAATCCATTTAGTAGAACCACAATTATGAACTTTTAAGTTTTTAGTAAAAATTATCACCTAAAAGATCAAAGCGCCAACCGCAGACATCAATTTGCCCGAGACCAGGTCAAAGTTGAGAAATATGGCTGACCGCAATGGAGTGCAGATCAGATACGAGAAGTGGATTGGGCCCGGTCAGCATTTACCTTTGAATTTAAAAGAAATTCAGAGAAAAAATGTCTGATAAGGTAAGGTTCAATTTGGCCAGGAGATAGTAGGTGTCCTAGGAGGGAACGTTGTAGTCGGGGAGTCATGGGTCGAAGCAGAGGTGAAGATTTCTATGTTCAGACTTAGTATCTTTTTTGGAAGTCGGAAATCTCCAGAAGGAAGAATCAGGAGGCTGGAGTGGGATATTTCCGTGAGTAGTGTGCTAGACACGGGTCAAGGGGCAAGTAAGTTCCATGCAAAAACGAATATATCAGCTAAAAAGGATCTGTGAATGAAAAATAAAAGCGGGGCACGCTACTCACAGTAATATCCCGCTGCCATATACGTTTTCCTTGTTTTAATGTCTTGGATTTATCTAGACCACATAATTTCCTTACTTAAATTCCTTTTTCTTGCACTCTAGGAAGTCCACCCCTTCCCCCACACCTCAACTATACCCCTGTCCTGAGGAAGACCCCCTGTAAGGTTCAACGAATACCTATACCTTTGTAGGTTGAAACATTGACAACCTGTCTGCCTGCCAGCTTCTATCCCTACCAGATGGATTTGTACTGAAACTTTGAAAGCATGGCTTTGCATAATTTATGAACATTCACTGTATTATATTCTGGCTCTGTGCTGAAGCCAGTGTTTAGATTTGTTTTGATAAAGGTCACATGACCATCACTGTATCCCTTCCCAAGCCTTGCACCACTCTTTCACTGACACTTTCCCTCCCTTACCCTTTTGGGGTATTAATGTTTTCACGATGAAGTTTTGCATTTTTGCTTGATATACATTGTTATGAGGCGCATTGTGATTAAATAACTGTGCACCTTTTTCGAGTGGTTTCCTTACATTTGTTTTTGATTCTTGTACTCGCTGTTTTGCATTGTTTTTAATGAATGTGTACTGGGACCCTTTTCCTATTTGTCCTAAATTCTACACTGGACACCTAGTCCACATGTGTCTCATGGGTCACTGTCCTGGCCACTGTAGTAACAACAACTGCTGCAGGAGCAACCTGCCAGACAGGCTCTGCAACGTAAGTTGAAAACAACCCTCTGAGTATGTCAAGCACCTGGCATCTACTGCAGGAGGTCTCTGCCAGTGAGGGGGCTTGATGCAGTGTAAATTTGATTGGATTAGATGAGTCCAGCTGCAAGCAACCACCATCTCACAGGGCCAAGATATATCCCCTACCCAGATACTATCTTGCCCCTACAGTATTGCATAAACACTGAATAGCTGCCAAAATGACTGGTTGAGACAGTAGATTGGATACAGATGGTCTGGTCTTATGGGATAGCCCAGATGCTTTGAGGTCTTGTGGTTACACAACTATTGAGAGCAGAAGGGGATTTTATAAACCTGGTCATAAAATATTTTACATTAGTACTGCATCCATGCCCCATTATCAGCTACCACTATATCACAATGTAAGGCTATATAGTATAGATGTACTATTCTTACCTGAACATCTAGATATCCTAATGATGTATACTACCTCAGTGATTTTTGTCAATTTACTTACATGTAGAGTTAAGAATAGTAAACATATGCTTACCAGCATATAATTACCTTAAGAATGCAGTAGTAGTGATAATCAATACCCTGGAGTTTGTGTTTTTGAAGATCTATGTTTGTGCCCTACAGACTTTGAAAATGGAAATCCCAAACATACGTACACCTGTACCTAGAAGGTGCTTGTAAATATTGTCTAGAAATGAATAATCAGAAACACAAATGTTTCAACCCAGGGTGCATCAAAAGAGATATATAGCTTTGTGAACTCGTAAACATATGCAAGAGTGAAAATACGTATAACGCCAATGTGTCAACTATTCTAACATATATGCATGAAAGAACCACATATTGTCATTGCACCAAGTCTAAAAGACACCTGTAATTATGAAGGGTAAAGCTCACAGTATGATACCTCTATGTCAATCATCACGTAGAACCAAAAACTGCATATAAAAAACAAACTCTCATTTACACAAGATGGGTACAATATTACTGGAATGAAGTTAACACGCAAAATACCTTAAACTAAGTGTGAATAGTCAGAAAGCGCTTGTCAAATCAAAGTAGACAAGCCTTGATGTGTTACTGACCCTATGAATGTATAGTATATTAAATCCGCTACCTTCTCATAGAGTTAAGCAAATCCCATCTGTATTAGTATGCAAGATAGAAATCATGAGGTACATAAGGAATGCTAGGTAATCCAAAACATTGCAATGTGAATAAAAACCAAATATCCAAATGATGTATTTACAGATGCATGTCCATGTGTATACCCAGGGTAAAGATACATTGTTTAATCCACAAGGAAAATATTTATCCCTGTCTATGTTAAACCCCTTGTAAACAGCTCTGCCCCCAGCGCCTAGAGACCCTAACGGGTGATGGTTTGCGCTTTACAAATGTGGATTACAATAATCCATCTGGATGTACGTCAGTACAACGCGATCAAAATGATTGCAGTACTTTACGACTCAGCCATTACAACGCAAGTCGTTACAACGACTTGCGTTGGAGGGTGCTGGATTGTGGATTAGTTTAATTTTCTATTCCAAGGTGCCGCTCACATACCTGACGCTGAATATTGCCAAAAAGGATCTCTCTGCTGCCGAACGAAGGGCGCCTTCTGTGCTAACTTTGCCCAGCTGTGTCCAGACTTCTTGGAGGTCGCGCCGCTGGTGGGAGCTCTTCCGTGGTCAACGGATTGCCTACCAGCTCCCAGCGAGCGCTTGACCCCATTTCCATTGGCTGCCTGCACCGGGGGACTGCGAGGACCAGAAGCCTTTGCTTCTTTCACCTGGAGCCTCTTCCCCCGGCGGTAACGCCCCCTACCTGCCGCCTATTTACTTTTCGCGACACCCGCTTCGCGGGTGCCGCTCACATACCTGACGCTGAATACTGCCACAAAGGATCTCTCTGCTGCCAAACGAAGGGCACCTTCTGTGCTAACTTTGCCCAGCTGTGTCCAGACTTCTTGGAGGTCGCGCCGCTGGTGGGAGCTCTTCCGTGGTCGACGGATTGCCTACCAGCTCCCAGCGAGCGCTTGACCCCATTTCCATTGGCTGCCTGCACCGGGGGACTGCGAGGACCAGAAGCCTTTGCTTCTTTCACCTGGAGCCTCTTCCCCCGGCGGTAACGCCCCCTACCTGCCGCCTATTTACTTTTCGCGACACCCGCTTCGCGGGTGCCGCTCACATACCTGACGCTGAATACTGCCACAAAGGATCTCTCTGCTGCCAAACGAAGGGCACCTTCTGTGCTAACTTTGCCCAGCTGTGTCCAGACTTCTTGGAGGTCGCGCCGCTGGTGGGAGCTCTTCCGTGGTCGACGGATTGCCTACCAGCTCCCAGCGAGCGCTTGACCCCATTTCCATTGGCTGCCTGCACCGGGGGACTGCGAGGACCAGAAGCCTTTGCTTCTTTCACCTGGAGCCTCTTCCCCCGGCGGTAACGCCCCCGTGCACAAACCTCCCCTTAAATTGAACCGCATCACACGCAACGCGGGACGCGCGCGAGGAGAAGCGCGAGGCGAAGCCCGGGCCAAGGGCGGGCCCGTTTCAGCCCGTTCCAGACTGTGAGAGACTGGACTGGGCCATGGTATTTGTGTTTTACCATTCATTCTTAGACTTGTTCTGATAATAACCGTGGGGACTTACACCCATATCTTAGTCAACAGTGAGACCAGTCTGTTTTTGCCCTATCATCATTGTGTAGTTTGAGACGCATAGCGCCCGATCATGAGTAGAGCCACTAGAAGTAAAAAGACAGATAAAACTACTGACATAACCGGACCCATTGACTTATTTCTAAACAAAGCCAATGCAGTTATCGATAATACCATTCAATTGATAGATCGACGGGTGTCACATGAACTGGAGATTGCTAGAAAAAGATCGTCAATGGGCCCCTTGGCTCTAGCACAAACCCCAATTCACAAGGGTCCGATCACTCCCTTGTTGAATCAAGCAAGTGCACTAGTTCACACAGTTCCAAATACTGTGGACTTGTCAGCAACACAATTGTCATTAGGATCTGATTCTGTGGAGGACTTGGAAAAAACTCCGGACCTACAACTCCTACACAATCAAGACATGGCATTAGAACCTAACTCCACGGGTGAAAGGGAGGGTGCCATATCTAAGAGGTCAAGTAAGAGGTTGATTATACAGGAGATCACATCGGCTCCACCTAACTGCGTGAATCCTTGCAACCTGAATATGAATAGTAACAATATTGTAGTATTGCAAACCCCCCCATCCACCAATAGAGTGGTCCCTAACATGCCCCCACAGAACATTGAGCCTCGGGGGAACCTAGATGCACTAGGTGCTGTAGGTGGTATACACAAACCATGCACCACATGTGTGACACTACATGATTTTCTTACAAATAGCATGGGGGAATTGTTAAAATACCATCTGAAACCCTTGGAAAAAAGTATAAGGATAATTGAAAAACAACTTGCAAAATTAAATACTCCTGCATTTATTCAGAAGTCACTGGGCACCCTAGATACGGGGGAGGGGAAAACCAAAGAGCCAAGTAAACCGGCTCAACCGTTTACCTTACCAGCGGCGTGTCCAAAGCCCCGTGTTCAAGATAAAGAAGTAAACACCCAGACTAATAAAAGTGTCAGACCAAACTCACAAAATACCCCTAAACCCCTAATTGTAGAGGGGAAGGGCCAATCCAATAGCACCAGTGATAATGCGCAACCCACCCCAGCCCTTGTGGCGTTAAATACTCAGCTAGCTAATCTAAAGGAGACTTCACACACATCACAAAAAACCCAGTCCCTCCAATCTCAGGGAAAACAGAGGACGGGCACTAGGTTCAGGCGGCCGTTTCATCTGCCACCTGAGGCTACCCCGTACACTGTCGTCCTAACAGGGGTGTCAGAACTGCCAGATGGTTCGGATGAGCCCCCGTGGTCACTGAGGAACAAAGTTCTGCAATGGTTAAGTCAAAACAGACCCATACAGCCATCGCATCATAGCAGAATAAATTCAGTGAGAAGAGTGTATTGGATTGGGGACACGAAAAAAAGCTTACAGGGTGACTGTGTTATAGTCAATTGTGACGATCCTGCCATGGTTGACTATATTTCTTCTTGGCCAGCGCTCGAAAAAAGGGGGGGGTTGACGTACAGCGTCTTTCCTTCTTCTATCCACCTTTAAATATTCCCAATTATGGTGATACAACCGGGTGGGATGAAGTCCAAGACTGGCCTTGGACGCAGGTGGGGTACACCAATAGAAGTAGAAACAGGAACAGCAATAATTACTGGAACAGAGGCTGGGATTCTCGCCCCTGGTACCATAGCAGAGGAAACCCAAATCCTGATCATTGGAGGGGGGCTCCTACAAGGAACAGATACGACTGCTTAGACATGGTCGATTGACCAACAAAGGTTACTACAGGGGTATCAGTAATCTTAGCTCCCCAATTTAAGATCCATGATGTCCTTCCCCAGGTAGAAAGCACTAATCCCGTGATGACAGAGACTACATTAGATCATGACACGGGTGGTGTAAAATTGTCAGGCCAGCATCTAACAGATAAATCTAGTAAGCCATTGAAGGAGAATGGACTTGAGTCCACAACCGAAACCACCTGTATGCATTCACACCTGAGCACAGTAGATAAGATTAAGAGTCAAATTCATAATGAGATTGGAGCCCTGCCCGTGGGCATTGTCCCACTAACTAGTCAGGAAGAATCCAGTCCACCCAATGAGGGGAAATGTTCGTTAAAAATAACATCATGGAATATTGCTGGGCTGGCTAAAAAAATGCGGGACCAGTTATTCCTAACTTTTATGGAAAGGCAGGACATAATCTGCCTACAGGAGTGCTGGGACTTAGATGAGACCCACATCGAGGGTTTTAGCACTTTTTATGTTCCCTCGATTCAGGGCAACCGAGGCAGAGGCTCTGGGGGACTGTGTATTTTCACCTCTAACCTCTGTAATATAGAACAGAGTATGTATGAGGCAAGCGGACCGAAAGCAGGCGCAGGGAGCTTATTACAAGGCCTGTTTATTAAATCAAACGGGCGCTCCTTTTTCCTGATCAACCTTCATAACAACGCGCCAAAAGTTGAGGTTAAAACCTTAATAGCGGAGTTGGACTCAATGTTAAAGAGAGGTGGGCAGGCGGCAGACTGCTTACTTATAGCAGGGGATTTTAATTGTCACTTATGCCCCTATAGTCAAACAAAAAATTGTGGCATTTTTGACTTAAAAGGGGATCCCACTACGCACTTTGAACACTCCATAGGGGGCAACCTGTTAAATCAACTCATGCATGAGTGGGATTTGGCCTTCGCAAATGAACTTTGTCAGCCACCCGTAGCGTTCCAGACAACTTTTTTTGGCCATGGGGCAGGCACTGTAATTGACTTTATTTTAGTCTCTAACAGGAATCAAGGCTGGGTGGGGGGTTTTGATACGGAGGATCTAGCAATAAGCGACCATTTTCCTATCAGCACCTCCCTTAGTCTAGGGAAATCGGGGACCCAAAAAATAAGTACTATGAACATACTTCATGGTTGTTCAGTGGCGCTGGCCAGAAAAAATGGCTACGCCATTAAATGGGCAAAAATTGAACCCACAAACTTTCTAAAAGACCTGGTACGGAAAGAATCTAGACAATTTGCCACCTGTTTGGAATCAAGTACCAACCCCGAGCTAATAATACAGGCGTATGAAGGGATCAAAGCCACAATAAATGCCAAGTTAACTAAAAAATTAAAGTTAGGGGAAGACACAAGATTACATGGCTGGTTCGATCGAGCCTGTACTAAAGCACACAAAGCCCTTCTACAGGCCTTAAAGACCGTCCCTAGGGATAGCGGCCGAGTTAAGGAGGCTAGACAAGCTTATAAGCAGACCCTTCGAACTAGACAGAAAGAACTCAAAAACGCAGCCTGGGAAGCCCTGATAAAGGCAAGCGCTCTAAGGGACAACACGTCGTTCTGGAAAGAAATAAATGCCCCCTTCTTTTTGGATAGGAAGGTAGACTCCATGGAAATAGGCATATCAGAAGATGTTTGGGTTAATTATTTTACCTCCCTCTATAAGAAAGAATCACTTGCTTCGATCCCACAAGATGAGATGGATGCGGGGCGAGGGGTTCTTTCACCATTTCAGGGAAATTTCCCACTAAAAGTAATGTTTACCCCTGTAGACGTGGAACAAGCGATTTGCCAGAGCGCTAGTTTAAAGGCCCCTGGACCTGACGGAGTCCCCATTGATTTGTTTAAAGGGAACGTAGATCTTTGGGCCCCCTTACTAGCAAATGTATTGAATGCTTACACTAAACTAGGCTTTCCCAACACATGGAATGAAGCAATAGTCATCCCAATATTTAAAAAAGGGGACAGACAAGATCCAAAATGTTACCGCCCCATCTCCCTGTTAGATAACCTAATGAAAGTAGCAGGCAGGGTGTTGCTAACCAAATTACAAACCTGGTCCAAGAGCAATGGGATACTCTCAAAATTCCAATATGGTTTTAAGTCGGGTTTGGGAACCATAGAGCAGGGTCTAAACCTGTCCCTCATAATGAACAAATACATTGGAACAAAAAAAGGGAATCTGTTCCTAACATTCGTTGATTTAACTTCGGCGTTTGATTGTTTGGATCATGGAATGCTGTGGAAAACCCTGACCACAATGGGGATAGATAAAAATATCTTAAGTTTTATCCAGGAGTTGTATAGAGATGCAGGCGCCACGGTGAGATTTGGCAAAAATGGCGAACAAACTAGAAAATTTCCCATAGCAAAGGGTGTTCGCCAAGGCTGCATACTTGCGCCATTTCTATTCAACCTGTACATCAACGCTGTAGCAGCTTTTTTGAATGATCTGGAGGTGGACTACCCCAAGATAAATGGTCTCGCAGTCCCACTATTGTTATACGCCGATGATGCGGTGATCATGGCCCGCACACAGCGGGGACTCCAAAAGGCACAAATGGGCTTTGCAACCTTCATGAGCTCTAGAGGCCTAAAAATAAACGTGGGGAAAACTTTCACGATGTCATGTACCACCAGTAAAAAAGTTCCTGATTGCAAAACCTTTGTTAATGATTCAAAGATAGCTATGTCTAAAACGTTTTCCTATCTGGGTATTACTTTTAACAATAGGGGGACATGGTCCTCAGCGATCACCTCCCGGACCTTGGCCTTTGCCCGCTCAATAGGGGCGGTCAAGCAATTTGCTAAAAGACTCGGCGGGAAACCGGTAGACACACTACTTAAGATTTATGCAGCAAAATGTGTGTCTACAGCTGTTTATGGGGCGGGGATCTGGGGACTTGCAGACAGCTCTCAAATTCAAAGGGTTGAAAATGCTTTCCTGAGGTATCTTTTAGGAGTCCCGCGTTCCACATCTACTACCATATGCCATAATGAACTTGACAGATCCCATATTGGTGATCTGATAAAGATAGCGCCAGTCATGCTGTGGTACAAGATTTGGACATGCGAGGACACGACCTTCAATAGGGAAGTAATTTATGATTGCCTGCAGCAAGCCAAGGGCTCTAAGCAGCCATGGCTGGCCTATGTTAAAAAAAATTTGAACTCCATCGGCCAACCAGAATTCTTTTCAAACCCAACCTCATGTGCCCAAATGTCAAAAAAAGTATTAAAAGAGACATGCCTTGGCCTATTGGAGGAGAGGAGATATTATCTAGATGGGAATAAGTCTACCATCGTAGCCCATCGCCAGATCCTCCATGATCACGGCCTTCATCCTTATCTGGCGCCAAATTTTTCATGTTATCATAGAATGCTTATAGCACGATTGAGGACGGATTCTTTTTTCAGGCTAATAACGTTCCCTGTTCCAAATGACTGGTCTGGGAATTTGATAAAATGCCCGTGTGATGGAGTAGCCACCCAGTCTAATATACATTGCATTCTTTTCTGCCAGTATTATCAGTGGGGGAGGAAAAAACACCTGCTACCACTATTAAAGCTGTGGGGTTTGAGAAGTTGTAAAACTGCCCTCCATAGATTGTATTTGCTCCAAGATGAGCTTACTATTGTAGTGGTGATAAAATTTCTGTCGTTCATTATAAAATGTAGAGGAACCATGAGAAGTGATTAGAAGGCTGAGGGTTTGTATGAGTATTATTTTGTGCCTAATAACACCATATAATACATAAATATGTTATATTTACCTCAACCGTTCTACCAACCCAATGAACTTATTTTCCTACCAAACGTATTTTATGAAAAGATTTTATGGCTTTTAAGATTAGATTAATTGATTGATAAATGTAACGAAGTGTATTTGTTGCAGTGATTTCTTTTTAATTATCAAGTTTCTAATGTTGTGTTTTTGACTGTACTTTGTATTGTTTGCTTTTATGGTGTTTGCCAAATACCGAATAAAGCTATCTTTGAATTTGAATTTGAAAAATAAATTTGAAAGCTATTCCAACTCCAGCCCACGTAGGGAAGGTGTTGGAATAGAAAATCAAACTATTCCTTTACCAAGAGTGCCCTCTGGCGCAAGTCGTAGTAGCGACTTGCGTTGTAATGGCCGTGTGGTAAAGGACACGGGTGTAAACACAGCGTCGTAAAGGATGTTCACCATCCATCTTGTTTCAAGTCTTCTCAGGGCTATGGTACTATTATCACCCATTGGGTTAGGTTGCAAAGTTGCAATACCATGCTGCAATAAAATTAAATCTCAGGTTTGTTGTTTCACCCCAGGCATGTACAGTGCTGTAGTGGACTGCTACATGATTATTTGCATTCTTGCATTGTATTGCTCTAATGTGTTCTTGAATTCTGCCTTTCAATGCTCTAATAGTAATATCTATATAAATTTAGCAACGCTCACAGAAAAACAGTACTCTACACATTTTGTGTTACAATTTATAAATTGTTTCCTAGCTGTATTTTCTATTTGTGTTGTACTGAAAACAGGTTGTTTTGTCCTTTGCAATCTGAAGTACATTTCAATGCCCACATGTATAGAAACCCTTAGGACATTGAGATAGCCATGTATGACTAATATAGTCCTGCTGTGGGCTCATGAAACTGACATAGTATATTCCGTAGTGATTCACCTCTACTGTGTGTCACCAATGGTTTTCCATATATAATGCTTATAAGAGTACTGTCCACCCTTAATAAATGCCAGTGTTTGCATAAGATATCATACACAGAATGGCTAAGACAACAATATGGTGTAATGAATGTGATCCTACTGTTGTTGGTTTGATTGGATTTCATATTTCATAGGAGGGCATCCTGTTTCACATTCATTATTTTGTACCATGCCTTAGTTGATAACTCCTTGGGATAATCCCTTGCTAGTAACCTTTTTTTCAGTGTCCCGTATTCTGTGTGGAAGAGTTGGTCATCGCTACAGTTTCTTCTTAGACTTGTCATTTCTCCAAAAGCTATAGCTTTAATCTGTGAACTGGGGTGTGCATTTGTAGCATGACGATTTATTTTACACACTATGGGCCCGATGTAGGTAAAAGCGATTTTCCGATTTCAAAATACCGAGGCCGTCCGAATCGGTATTCTGAAATCGGAAAACGAGATGTAGGGAAAAATAAGCGATTGAATACCGATTCGGTCAGCATCGGTAATGAGAATCGGTACGTTCCGAATCGGCACGGGCCGAATCGGAAAGTACCGAATCGGCTAACAACGAATCGGAAATTACCGATTCGGCTAACACCGATTCGGATAGTCCTGATTCGGCTAACACCGATTCGGTAAAAGCCGAATCGGTAAAATCCGATTCGGCAATCATAGATTCGTAGCCATGAAAACACACCCATGGCGAAAAAGCCCATAGGAATGCATTGAAGAAACCGATTCGGTAAAATACGAATCGGATAATACCGATTCGGATTTTACCGATTCGGTAATATCCGAATCGGTAAAAGCCGATTCGGCAAAAGCCGATTCAGCCAATGAGGTGGCTCCCCCTCCCCCACCCAAACAGGGAGTGGCAACCCTGGCAGGTGCAGCTAATTAAGAAGTTTCTGGAGAGCCAGCCTGAGCTCAACACTCACAGTTAGCAGCAGTGGGAGTAGGAGGTTGTCAACTGTAGTGAAGAACATGGCAGACCAGAGCGAGAGCCAGAAGTCCTCCCAGAAGAGGAAGCCGAAGTTCACCACCACCGAGCTTCAGGTGCTGGTCGAGGAGGTGGTGAGGGTGCACCGCCAGCTGTTTGGAAAGCTGTCCCTCAATGTGCCAGACAGCACCAAGAGGAGGATCTGGGCAGAAATCGCCCAAAAGGTGAATGCTGCGGGTGTCACCCCCAGGTCCGTAGAAGAACTCAAGAAGAGATTCTACGACATCCGCAGCCTCACAAAAAGGAAGATGGCAGAGATCCAGAGGCAGGCTGGAGGCACTGGAGGAGGCAGGAACCCGGCGCCACCCCTCACCGAGCTGGAGGAACTGGTCTCCAGCACCATTGAGAGGGAGAGTGTCAGTGGAATTGGGACCCTGGACAGCTCTGCGAGAGCTACAGCTACAGGTAAGAAGCATGCGCATCATGACACACCCTACCAGACACCTCCCCATTAGACACAATGCATAGGCAAACCCCAGCACAGTACTGTCACCAACATACAAGAGACAAGCATCATGGTACATGTAGTCAGCAGAAGTTAGCAAAATATGGCAGTGCAGAATCACAAGACAGGAAACAGTGTGACACAGTGTAAGGAGATGCAAGGACATGTGGAATGCTTTAATTGTACTGACTGTAATACATCGGCACTCAGTTTACAAATGCTTCTTTGTACCTAGGGGCCCCATCAGGCGGAACAACATTGTCATCAGAGGGAGCAGCACCGTCTGACACTGCACTCGCAGGGCCGAGCACCAGCCAGGCTGCCCAGGAGGAGGAGGAGGACGGAAACACCCTAGGGCTAGGTATGGAGGGAGACCTGGTGATAGACTTCGATGCACTGCACTCCCCACAAATGGCCAGCACACCCCCCTTGCAGTTCTCCCCAGAGAACTCCCCTACAAGGGACACCATTCCACCTACACCAGCTCCTGCCACAACCATGGCTTTGCCACCTGTACAACCTGTCCTGGGAGCAGGGGCTCAGGGACCGGCCAGCACCACACCCCCACCAGTGGCACCCCAGCCCACTCAGCAGGCCGGCAGCAGCAGTGCCCGGCGCCGTACCATCACCACCACTGCTGCACCAGCACGGGAGGGCAGTGTCTTCCTGGGCCTCGAGGGACAGATGGTGAAGATTCAGAGGCAACAGGCAAAATCCACGATGGCCTGCCAACGCCAGCTCCTGCAGCACAACCTGCAGATGGGAGAAATGGTAAAGGGATTTCAGGCCTTCGTGGAATCGAACAAGGAGGTGGCAGCAGGGTTAGGCAGGCTAACCACTGCCATAACCCAATCATCTAGCAGACAGGAGGAGCATGAGCTGGTGCGCAGGCGGGATGCCCGGGTGCTGAACCGCGCCATGAGCCGCCTTGCTGCGGCGACGGCACAACTGTGCCATCGCAGCGCGAACATGGAATGTAGCCTGAGTCAGAATACGGCAGAGCTCACAAGGGGGATGGCCCGGATCACCACTGCTATGGAGGCCATGATTATTTCGAACACGGCCTCCAATCCTGCCCTGGACCTGGGTGATGCTGGGGACAGCAGCAGCCGCAGCAGCCCGGCCAGCGCTGCGTCTGAGCCACGTAGGAGCACCAGGCGCTCCGCAGATGCTGCTGGGCATTCAGAGGGGGCTGAGGGACACCCCAGTGGGTCTGGCAAGCGGGCAAAGAAATAGCCTTGCAAGGGCGGGTGAGGCAACCTGAACCTTGGACTTTTGTTTTTTTTCCTATACACCATTTTTTGTTGCACATTAGTGCTGTAACTGTGTTGCAACAGTATTAAACTTTGTTTTTTCCCAACCAACATTTAGCTGTCTTTGCATCTGTACTCACTCAGAAATAGTTCTCAGTAATCTCCTCACGTCTGTATCTGCCATCACTTGGCGTACACACCCCAGCTGGCTGTGTCAGTGGCACAGCTTCGTCGTCGTCATGGTCCTCATAGTCAGACAACTCCACCTCAGTGCCCTTCTTCACCGCAAGGTTGTGTAACATTGCACATACAGCTATGATCTTGCAGCAGGTGATGGGGGTATACTGCCTTGCACCTCCACTCTTGTGCAGGCATCTGAATCTACTTTTCCAGATGCCAAAGGTCCGTTCGACAACATTCCTTGTGCGTATGTGGGCCCGGTTATACCTCCTTTGGCTGGGTGTGGAGGGGTTGAGGTAGGGGGTGAGTATGAATGAGCGGAGGGCATATGCACTGTCGCCTGGAAGAGAAAGGGGTTACATTACACACATGCATACATGTATTCCACCTAGCTACTATGTGTTATGGGGGTCTGATGATGTGTCTCACCTAGGAGGTATCCTTCACCAAATTCGCCAACCATCAGCCGTGCATAGATGCCGCTCTGTTGGAAAATATAGGAGTCATGGGTACTCCCTGGAAATTTTGCTACCAGGTCTGTGATGGTGCACTTTGCATTGCAGATCACCTGCACGTTGATGGTGTGTGTAGACTTGCGATTGCGGTATATGTATTCGGTGTCCGCTGGTGGGCAAATCGGAATGTGCGTGCCATCTATGCAACCGATGATTTGTGGAAATTGTGCCATCTGGTAGAAGTCAGCTTTGGTTTGTAGCAGTTCTGCGTGGGTTGCAGGGAAAGAGATGTATTGGTCCATCCTGTGTATCATGGCGTCAAGGAATGTGTGGAAGAACCTTGACAGGCTGCTCTGGCTCACCCCTCCTGCTGCTGCTACTCCACTTTGATAGCTGCCAGACGCTAGCAGGTGTAGGCTGCATAGCACCTGGATGTGCGCAGGGATGGCGTGTGCCCTTGGGGTGTGGTGGTCCAAGAATGGCTTGAGATCCCTGATGAGCTCAAGTATGGTGTCAGAGTCCAGCCTGTATCTCTGTAGTATCTCTGCCTCTGTCAGCATGAACAGGGTTATCCTCTGTCTGTAGACCTGTTCATTTCTTAGCCATTCCCTCTGTCCTTCATACTGTAGCCGTAGCCGCCTCGCAATGACATAGAAAGCTGCCATCCTGCAAGTTGCAATGCATTTTGGGCCTGTTTATATGGGTTGGAGTTGGTTACCACCTGATTGCAATCCATGGTAAATACCGAGTGAATTCTACCGATTTTGAGCCGATTTCGGTGTTTCTGTGCCTCCCTACATCTCCCCATCTGTCGGAATCGGCGATTCATACGAACCGGCATGTTTTCCGATTCGGATCATGTCCGAATCGGTCTATCTACCGATTCGGTACATGGACCGAATCGGTGATTTTCCGATTCGGTGTCACTACCGATTCGGTACATGGACCGAATCGGTGATTTTCCGAATCGGTGTCACTACCGAATCGGTACATGGACCGAATCGGTGATTTTCCGATTCGGTGTCACTACCGAATCGGTACATGGACCGAATCGGTGAATTTCCGATTCGGTGTCACTACCGAATCGGTACATGGACCGAATCGGTGTTTGCATCCGATTTGGTGTTTTTCCGATTCGTTACATATCCGATTTTCGGTATGTACGTATCGGATTCTTTCCCATTCGGTACTCATTCCGATTCGGTTTTCACTCCGATTCTTTATGTTTTTTGTTCCCTACATCTCGATGGCTGTTTACCGATCGGTAAGGGCCAAAAATCGGTATTTTCGGCCGTTACCGATCGGTAACGCCCTACCTACATCGGGCCCTAAATGTTTTCTGTATTTGTTTAATAATAAAAATAAATGTAAAAAAAAACACATACCAGGAAGTGGCCAGGTGTCACCTTTTCTCCATCCTCTCGTCCTCTTCCTGGCTTCTGTGGAATCAGGAAGCACCCAGGTTACCCTGATTTGTGAGTACCCAGGCTCCCCATAGCCTATCACAACTCTGCATTTCAGCGTTGTTATTGGTCTAAGCTCTGTGGTTCGGTTCTCAGACAAGGGACCTTGGGCATGGTCTCCACCTAGGCTGTAATGCAGCCTGGGTGTAGAACATGCAAAGTGCCACCACTCCTCCCCCAGCCTCTAAATAGCCCAGCCCTGCCCCACACCCAAACAACAGAGTCTGTGAATTTAAATAAAATTATACCAACGTTAAGTAATTATAATTTTGTTTCTATTTTTAATTGCTCATTCAGTGAGCAGTGGGGCGATGCTCCTTCGCCTTAGCGGAAGAGCCGCCCCTGCCTCTTAGGTCCATAAGTGATTTCTTGAGGCTGTTCAAGAAAGTTTACAGGGCTTCTAGTTCTTTATAGTCTGTTGGTTTGCTGTTGATTGTGATCCAGATCGAAGACACTTTCTTTGGCCGAATCTAGGCCTAGATTTACTAGGCCTTTGCGTTGCCCTTGAGTTGTGCAAGGAGACATAGGGCAATGCAAAGGCTTATTTGGAATTTGCAAAGCCATGTGAGGTCTGATTTATGTGGTCGTGTGTGACTTTGTAAAGAAATGTAACACAACTTCACTACTTGTGCTGCGTAATGTTACAATTCAACTTGGGATGCATTCCACAAATGGGCCATCCACTAATGCTTTGTGGCACATTCTTAGATTTACTAAAGCAAGTAAATATAGGAATGGATCAAAATACTACGCCTTTCTCATCTCGGTGTAACTGAGGAACACCTTAATTTCTCCTTGTTATTGCCCCTTTCACCATGTGCTGCATTCTGCAGAACACATAGAAGAGGAAAATGCCTCCAAAGATTGTGTTTGTGCTGGAAGGTGTCCATTTGTGCATTAACACATTCCTGCCTATAATGCAGACACTCTTGCTCTATGAAAAACACAGTAAATATGGAGCATGTCTCCCTTTCTTGCAATGCAACACAGCAACTCTGCTTGCTGACATGTGGTCTGTGAAAGATTTGCATGCAAGAGAGCAATACTACCGATGATATGCAGACCACTTATTCTGTAAACAAAATTGCTGAGAACAACTATTGAGAGTGATAAAGAGAAATCAGACAGTTTTCAAATCAATGTCCAAAAATGCAACTATAACTTGAACCCAAACTCATAAAACCCAGACCCTGCAAGGAGTAGCCGCCAGATGCTTAGACATACTCCTTACATCTTTTGACAGCTGATTGTTGTTGATTATTGGTTACTACTAGAGATGCTGAAATATCCCTACATACGCTCCTCTTTTCGTGAATAGATGGGGATACATATGTATAAGCTCAGACATCACAGAAGTTACACATGAAGCTACCAACATCATGCCTTTTACAGAAGGAAGGCTGTTTTTTATCATTACCGTTATTACTGATGCTGTTGAAAATTTTCCATCACAGTTCAAATGTTTATCCTGAACCCAAAATAGATAGTCTTGAAACACACCGACTCACCCCCCTCTCTCAATACGCTAGTGTATGTGCTTTCCACCCACCCCAATCCTCCGCTCCCAACCCATTGAGGTAGGGTCTTTACTGTTCATCTTGGATAATGTACTAGGACCACTGGCACAGGGAGGATTTATAATATAACCTTATAGCCTGCAGTACCGGCTATTAAGAGCCCGCTCCAGCGTTAATGGCCCGAGCCGAGGGCGAGGTCTTTAACAAGGGAGCTGGAATTTAATACCCAGCTACAAAGGGCTAAAAGGCTATTAGAACATTCTGCCACTAGAGGGCAGAATGTTCTAACAAATAAAACAAAGTCTTCAGGAATCCCCTCACCCTCCCTGAAGCCTCTGTTCACAGCCACATCTGTGAACAAAAAAACATTGGAATGTTGGAGCTCCGGGCTTATACCAGCCGGTATACGCCCCGAGCTACTCCATTGTTTTCAATGGAACTCCCAACATTCCAATGTTCCTCGAGACTTTAACACTGGAGCGGGCCTTTAATAACCAGTACTGGCAAAGACTTCCTCTATACAGTTATAGAATGACAACCTGACAGGCAGGAGGAGGAAACCCATCACCTCCCATCTCCCGACCTATAGGCAAAAAAGTTTACACAAAAACCTCGTCAGCTTTCACGCTAAATCTATGACGAGTCCCTCACTGAGATATCCGTTTTAGAATTGGTAATGTTCAGATGACCCAAGAGAAACAAGTGGAGCCTCAGCTCACAAGTGACAGGAGATCGAATCTGCGCCTGTGCCCCCGGGCAGACTACAGAGACAGTTCAGTACCCAGTCATCCATCCTATTTTAGGACTCTTGTCTTCCTCTATACTCTTTCCCATGCCACATAATCAAACAATCAATCATAACATTTGTATAGCGCGCTACTTAGCCGGAAGGGTCTCAAGGCGCTTGGGGGAGGGGGTCCGCTACTGCTCGAACAGCCAGATCTTGAGTTGTCTCTTGAAGGCGAGGTGGTCCTTGGTCAGCCGAAGATGGATGGGGAGGGAGTTCCATGTCTTCGCCGCCAGGTAGGAGAAGGATCTGCATCCGGCGGATGCTCTTCGGATGCGTGGTACGACGGTGAGGGCGAGGCTAGTAGACCATAGCTGGCGGGTGGGCGTGTAGAAGGTCAGGCGGTCGTTGAGGTACTTGGGGTACAGGTCGTGGAGAGACTTGTGTGCGTGGGTGAGGAGCCTGAACATGATTCTCTTGTTGACGGGGAGCCAATGCAGGCCCCTCAGGTGGCCGGAGATGTGGCTGCGTCGGGGATGTCCAGGATGAGTTGGGCGGAGGTGTTCTGGATGTGTTGGGGTCTTTTCTGCAGCTTGGCTGTGGTTCCGGCGTAGAGGGTGTTTCCGTAGTCCAATCGGCTGGTGATGAGGGCCTGGGTGACCGTCTTCCTGGTTTCGGTTGGGATCCATCGGAAGATCTTGCAAAGCATGCATAGGGTGTGAAGGCATGATGAGGAGACGGCGTTGACTTGTCTGGTCATCGAGAGGGAGGAGTCCAGGATGAAGCCCAGGTTGTGTGCGTGGTCTGTTGGCTTGGGAGCGGTGCCCAGGGCTGGGGGCCACCAGGAGTCGTCCCAGGCGGAGGGCGATGGTCCCAGGATGAGGACTTCCGTCTTGTCTGAGTTCAGTTTCAGGCGGCTGTTCTTCATCCACTCGGCGACATCTTTCATCCCTTCGTGTCGGCTGGTTCTGGCGGTGTCGGGGTCTTTGGTGAGGGAGAGGATTAGCTGGGTGTCGTCGGCGTAGGAGATGATGTTGAGGTTGTGTTGGCGTGCGATGGCGGCAAAAGGTCTCATGTAGACGTTGAAGAGGGTGGGGCTGAGTGATGATCCTAGCGGAACACCGCAGATGACTTCGGTGGCCTCTGATCGAAACGGGGGGAGGCGGACTCTCTGTGTTCTTCGGGCGAGGAACGAGCCGATCCACTCCAGTGCCTTCTCTTGGATGCCGATGTTGCTGAGGTGCTGTATTAGGGTGCGGTGGCAGACAGTGTCGAACGCTGCGGAGAGGTCCAGGAGGATGAGTGCCGCTGTTTCCCCGTTGTCGAGCAGGGCTTGGATGTCGTCGGTTGCTGCGATGAGGGCGGTCTCGGTGCTGTCGTTGGCTCTGAAATCGGACTGCGAGGGGTCGAGGGATCCGTTCATCTCGAGGAAGGCGGCAAGCTGTCTGTTGATGATCTTCTCGATGACTTTGGCAGGAAAAGGAAGGAGCGAGATGGGGCGGAAGTTTTTGAGGTCGGTGGGGTCCGCTGTTGGTTTCTTCAGTAGGGCGCTGAGCTCGGCATGCTTCCAGCTCTCCAGGAAGGTGGCGGTGTCGAAGGAGGTGTTGATGACGTCTCGGAGTTGGGGTGCAATGGTGGAGTTGGCCTTGTTGAAGATGTGGTGGGGGCAGGGGTCAGTCGGAGATCCGGAGTGGATGGTGTTCATCGTGCGGGCTGTGTCTTCGGTGGTCACCGTGGTCCAGGTGCGGAGGGTGGCGATGGTGGGCGGTGGTTCGACGGTTGGTTGCGTGGGTGGTGCGCCGAAACAGTTGTGGATGTCGGCAATCTTGCAGTGGAAGAACGAGGCGAGAGAGTTGCAGAGATCTTGTGTGGGAGTGATGTTGTTGTTGCCGGTACTGGGGTTGGAGAACTCCTTGACGATGGTGAAGAGTTCCTTGCTGTCGTGGGCGTTGTTGTCCAGTCGTTCTTTCAGTGATTTCTTCTTGGTGGTGCGGATGAGTTGGTGGTGCTTGCGGGTGGCGTGTTTGAGGGCGGTCATGTTGTCAGTGGTCTGGTCGAGGAGCCAGGCTTTCTCGAGTGAGCGGCAGGTCTTCTTGGAGTCCTTGAGTTCATCATAGCACTGTCCTGTCTGATTGCATGCCCTGAAATCTTCCTCCTGCAATAGGTATAACACAAATCAGGAAGACCCACCTTAAAATGAGAAACTAGTTTCATCCTCTCCCCATTGTCAGCTTTTTTTTAGGGATGGGGAAATCTAGTTGAAGTACCCACTTATTTCACACTAGCCTACGGATACTACTTTCCTTTCATTCCATAGCACTTAAACAGAACAGGGCTATCACAAAATAGGACACCACGAACTCTATTAATATGTGCGCTCAATACTATATAATTCACACCAAAGTGTTGTAATGCTTAGTTTTAACAAATTATGTGTTTATTGAAAGTGCTTAGCTACTGTCTTTCTGTTCTTTTTCATTGAGTATAACTGGTTTATTTATTTGTGGCTGTATAACATCTATTATTAAACAGAACTGCGCATCTGCTTAAGCCGTATTAAATAAATGCCTAAGAAACTTCATTAGTTGATGGAAGTAAAGAAATATGACTTAAAATGAAACAGTGCACCACCGCCTGAACGAATCTTACACTAATAAATATACAAGATCAAATTTTAACATTGTATTTATGTTTTTGCAGTAAACCGCTGTATATGTGTCCTCGAAAATCATAAGAAATTTAGATGAAGGAGGAAGCCGTGGATATAAATGAACTCGGTATGTACTTATTTTAACTTTGCAATTCTCTGTAGATTTGGCAAATCGATCATTGTTGTTTAAATACTCTTTTAATTCCATTTAATTTCTGCTGACTTTTATAAAGCAGTTCTGAGTAATTCTCCTTTGCGTCTTTTTTCTTCAGTGGTGTTTTCACCAAGAGTACATATTATGCAATTGAAGTAGAAAGTCTCTTCTTGAATTAAATCAGAGCTGTCTTCTTAAATTAAATCAGATAGCAAGTGTAAGATATTGGGTTATTAATTAAGAGGGATAGAAACAACACTCAGGAAAAAAAACACAGTCCTTGTCAGGGTGGACCACAAAAGTAGCCAAATTAACCTGTTTACCCCTGAACTAGCCTTGCACAAAAGCAGTCAGACTTAACTTAGGCTCTCATTATGATGTTGGCGGTCAGAATACCGACTGCTATGGCAGTGCTCATGAGGAAAAAGAAATTTTACATGGCCAATGTGTCCCCTGCGTGTACCCCAACGTTTAGTGTATGTGCATGTCAACCATGCATTTTCCCTCTGTGGCCTGAATAATGAGGCCTCTGCATTTACGTCCTACATTAGAATGTCAGTCACCAAGTCTTCCATGAAAGAAACGTTAATTTCGCATTGAGGCCCATGTGGCCCATGTGTTTGCATTGTGCACTTTTAAAATCGAGATGAACCCATTTTGTGGCTCAGCCTGAGCCAGTCTCCGAATTAAGGTTTCAAGCCTCCAGACACTCTGAGAGCTGCAGCTACGTGTCCCTGAACTCGCATACTTTTGGCTAAGCCGAGAGGGGCCCAGCCCGGGGTGCCAAGACAGTATTTTGCACAACAGTTATCTGCTTGCTCTACAGAATCACATTCCTGCCTGGTGAAGAAGGTAAACAGAACCTGTCTGCAGAGATAGGGCCTAGCCTTTCTGTCTCCGTTTAAGTGATTTGCAGAGCTCGCGTCCATAGAAAGCTCAAAGCCCCCACGCAATGAACGAAGAAATATATGCCCACACCGGCTCTTGGTGATGAGCGACCTTTGCTTCAGATAATACATCTCCGGACATAAGATATCAGATAATACCAGACGTGCAGGTCGCCCTGACACTGAAGGCCTCCCTACCAGACCGAAAGTCAGCTCTTCCCTAGTTACACGTAAATTGCATGTCATGATCAAGCTGCGCACACAAGTAGGGCAAAGGTTCCAGCTGGCAATGCAGACCCCCTCCATGTATCCACCCACCTATGACTCACCTATGACTCCTCAAGTGAACGCCCACATGTACGCCCTCATGCACGCCCACATGCTCTTATTTCTTTCTTTCTCTTGCTCTGCCTGGAGCGCTCCTCCTCTATATGCAATTGAATGTATAAATATTGTACTCTGTGAATAAAGTTTAGAAGACCCTTCCTGAACCTTAGTGGTGATGGAACCGATTCTCCCTTAACTCGAGTTATTGAAATAAAGCCCTTTTGAATCGGACACCACGGACTCTGCCTCTCATTTAATGCATGACCCTTTGTTTAAGTATAGAAATTATGACAGGGTAATACTTTATTTACCACATAAATCTGGCACCCGAATAGGGACAAATCCCCTTCCCCACGCGCCGGAGATGTAGGTCCAGCCCTAGCCCCCTTCTACAGCCTTGATGGACTTCAAAGTGCACGCCTGCGGGACTTCCCGCTTACTCCTTCAGGCCCACGAGGAGGACGGACTGCGAACAGGCATCCACACGAGGCGGTGAGGATCGCGGATCATCCCAACCAGAGCCCAACCTGTGAGAGAGCAAGGTCCGAGGTTTCCGAAGGTCCACCTGTTCCGCGGCGCATGCGCAGTATCAAGTTTTCGAGGCCTTCAAGTTCTGCTTCCCGGTGAGTACCACTATGGGGAACGCATAAAGTTCAAGACGGGTTCATTTATTTGAGCACGGTAAAGACGTGTCCGTTCACACGAACACGGTAAAGACGGGTCCATTTCGGTGGGCACGGTAAAGATGTGTCTCTTTACGAGACCGGTATGGTTGTGCTGTATGCCAGTGCATAAAGTTAACTGTTTTCAAGTACATAGAGTTAAACCGTATCTGTTTTAGTGTTTTAGTGTTTTAGTGTTTATTATTGTTTCAGTCAGACTATTTTTGTGTGTATTGTGTTTTCCTGCTCTCCCCCTGCTTTTTGTGTTTTCATTGTGTTGGTTTCAACATGCCACTGTTTTCGAAATTACGTCAGATAGGGACCAGGAAAGGTATATTAGAAGAGTCAGTTAACATCCCGCCTAGAGACACACCTGGTCATTGTATGTATAATAAGCACGGGCTAGATGTCATATTGTTTTTAGACTTATGGGTAGATTACACAAAGGATTTAGAGGAAAAGTACAGATGGCCTGCCTCAGGAACATGGGATTATGAATGCATTATGAGAGTAGAGGAAGCGCTATGGAAAAAGAAATGAAGACCCTCTCAGAAAGATGCCATTGAGTTATGGCGCAAAGAGTCACATAGGAGAACAGAGAAAGAATTCCACCAAGCAGAGAGAAATAAACAAGCAGCGGAAAAAGCCAAAGAAAAAGAACTGCGGGAGGAGGGGGAACGGGTCAAGGCAGAGCAGGCTGATAGAGAAAGAAATACCGTCGTTGCTGGTATTTATCCCGTCCTCTCTGAAGAACTAGCTAGAGTGACCCCCTCAGAAACACCCCGTAGGTCGCGAACGCCACCACCTGTACCATATAGAGTATGTAGAATAAAGCCAACAGCGTCCAAAGCTTTTATTTCCTCCTATCTAGAAGAGTCCCCACCGGACTGCGTAAACGCAGATTTCCCTCCGCCCCCATCAGCGGATCAGCTCCAACAGCTCCAGCAGATCGTGAAAGACGACGTAGGGCCCGGGGCCGTAGGGGGAGGGGGGCCAACGCCTACTGTAGATGTAGCAATCGCCCACTGTATATACGATCCAGAACCAGGAAAGGGCTCAATGCTCGTGATTTCACTAAGACTAAGACAATCCGTCGCATATTTGGACACATTACCAGACATGAAAGAGCACCTAGATAATATATATCGTTTCATTAGAACGAGGGAGGGACCCGAGAGTATAGCACAAGCCATGGAACACAGAAAGGTGGGGGTCAAGAATCACATTCTCCGTTTTATTATTAACTGCCTGATCAGGGAACAAGGCGAAGGAGACGGGGATGTAAAGCCCGGTTTGATAGAATGGAGTGACAACATAGATGCCGGTCGACATGATAAAAAGGGACAGACAGATAGCATGTACAAGAAAATACGAAAGGAAATATTGGCAATACACAGAGTAGAGTCTGACGAGAAGAGTGGGTCATCAACGGAAGAGTTAGAGGTAGACGAGGCGAAGGACAAAATGAATTATGTAGGCAAGGCACGACAGTTTGACAGGCCCAGGTGCCTCGACTACCGTAAACAGGGGCCGGCTGTAATAGAAAGATATTCCCTTGAAAATCTATTCCAAGCTACTGAAAAAGCACTGAAACGACTGATAGAGAACGAGCGATCTCACACCCCACACGAAATGGAATTGGCCTGGTCAGCCACCCAGTGGGTGTCCAATTCCAATATATATAGCAATGATATAGTGGCCCAGACTTTCTTGAGCCTCCCGCCGAACGAACAGCGTTTGGCCAGTATTTACATGGTCCAACATTTGATAACGTTGTATGAGCATCAATATTCCGATCCAGGTCCATTGTATAAATTACTGGACGACATACTTCTAGACAGATGGACAGGCCTGGGTACTGACTTAATTAATGTTATTCTGGATCAACGACATAAGTACTTGAATTCTCTGACCACATGCATGCTTCCCGCCCCACACCACGACAGAAAGCACATACATGTAGACAGACAGAACCCCCTACGAGAGGTACATCCCGTCAAAAATGCAAACGGTGAGCTTCAATGAGTGTATGTTTACACCCCCTTGACGAAATTAGAAATATTGGAAATGAAAAAGATGTTGCCCTGCCATGATAAAGACCCGGGGGGGTTTCACCGAGAATTAAAAGACATTCTCCGCATCGGAGATTATACGTACGCTGACATTCTGAAACTATTGAAAGTACTGTTGCCTGCAGGTATTTATGAAAAGCTTAAGGAAAAAGACTGGGGAGGTGGGAGAGAAAAAGTTAAGTTGGGCAGAATTGGAAACAGAGGATAAAGCCAGGCTTCCGGGGGTTGGTCTTGGTGACAAAGCTAGAGAACTACCTGAACTCCTAATACAGGTTTTGCCGAGACTATTGATTACTAAAAAGGAAGACTGGGATGCTATTTCAGCCTGTAAACAAAAACAAGACGAGGACACAAGCGATTTCTATTCTAGATTCGAGAAATGCTTTGCTATTAATAGTGGCCTTAAGCCCGGTAGCGAATCATATCCTCATCTTTTCGTGAGCAAATTAGTAGAGAATTCCCTACCCCAGATCAAGAATAGAGTACTGAAGGTTGAGAGTACTTGGCAAGCAAACAGCCCTTCACAAATGTTGCAAATGCTACAATATCACCAGAACAGGATTCGAGAAGAGCAGGATCAGGAAAAGAGACGCATGAAAGAGACAAAAATGAAGGTGCCCGTTGCACAAACAGTACCGGCAAATACGAACAAAAATGGCACAATACCTGTCAAGGGGAACTGTAATTATTGCAAACAACCAGGTCACTATGTAAAGGAATGTGCTGTCCTGAAACACTATATAGCTACAGGCATAACAAAAGAACGACCACACATCCCAAGGCAAAATAGTACGCAAAATAGCACCCAACAGAACACACAACAGACAGTAGCGACTTTTCCACCCCCACCACCGCCTGTTCATGCCACACAACAAATGTATCAGTACACACAGTCAGACTATCCAGAATACCAATCGTTCTCATGAAACAGCCTTGAGAGGGAAGTTGGCTTGCCCCTTATTGAGGTTCCTGTAGATCAAGAGGGTCCCTATGTACATAGTCGTGTACTGGGACAGGACAGAACATTTCTGATTGATACAGGGGCGAGCAGAACTACCATCAGTCATGACGAGGTTCCAGGGGCACCCCTCTCGGGCTCACAGAATGTTTCCCTGGGATTTTCAGGAAAGCCTTTTGTTAATGAAGTATCAAAACCAGTCTCCCTCGGGGTTGGTCCACTGTCACGTACCACAGACTTGCTACTTACTAAATCATGTCCAGAACACGTACTTGGTATAAAGACACTAAAAGAACTAGGAGCAGTTATCTGTTGTTCTCCAGAGGGAGTGCGACTGTTCTTATGTGATTTTAAGGGACATTATGTGTTGACAGACTTTGACCACAGACTCCAGAATGTACCACAGCACCTATGGGCACAAGGTCCGACTGACGTAGGTTACATGGACATAACACCACACTGTGTCACTCTCAAAGCAGGAGTAATACTACCACGTATACGACAATACAAGTTACCACCTGAGGCCGAAGAGGCCTTATTGAAAATTATTGACAAACTCATTGCACAAGGGGTAGTGGTGGAGACTGACTCGAATGTATGTAACTCACCTGTAATTCCTATCCTTAAACGATCAGACCCTAATGCACCACCAGTTTACAGACTAGTTGTTGACCTTCGAGAATTGAATAAATGCGTAGTCCCGCAATACCCAGTGGTCCCAGACATTTCCTCATTACTGACTGCTATTGATTCTGAGGCAACGTTCTTTACGGTCATTGACTTGAAAAATGCCTTTTTCAGTGTTCCAATCCATCCAGACAGTCAGTATCTCTTCGGATTCAGTTTAAAAGGACGCAGTTTTAAATTTGCGAGAGCACCACAAGGTTTTACAGAGAGTCCTAGCATTTACAGTCAAGCATTAAAAAGACAGCTGGACAGTATTAATATGCCTGCCAATACTGCACTGCTCTAGTACGTGGACGACATCCTAATTACAGCACGATCAGAAACAGACTGCGAAAATGCATCACTGACGGTCTTACACTTTCTGGCAGACAAGGGGCACAAAGTGTCCCCTTCAAAGTTGCAATTCTGTGCACAGCAAGTGGTGTACCTTGGACACTTGCTGTCCAAGAGGGGTAGGCAGCTGACACAAGAACGTATTCAGTTAATTGCTAACCTTTCACAGCCCAAGACACAAAAGGAAGTGCGGGCCTTCATTGGCCTCACCTCATACTGCAGGCAGTGGATTCCCCAGTATGCCTATCTAGCCAAACCGCTCATACAGTTGACAACACAGGAGGCAGCGTCTTCGACTGTCCTCCCTTGAACACAAGAACACACCTTGGCATTTGAAGAATTAAAAAGAGCCTTATGTCAAGCGCCAGTTTTAGCGACTCCTAGTTACAGCAAACCCTTTATGCTTTTCGTAACTGAACGAGATGGAACAGCATTATCTGTCCTCACACAAGATCAAGCAGGTAAACACAAGCCTTGTGCTTATTTTTCTAGTACACTGGACCCAGTGGCCCAGGCTCTGCCTGCGTGCCTGAAATCAGTTGCAGCAACAGCTCTAGCCATAAGACAAAGTGACTCGATAGTGCTGGGACACCCCCTGACAGTACAGGTACCGCATGCAGTGGAAGTTCTCTTGAACAGGACACAGACACAACACTTGACCGTAGCGAGACTGACAGGATATGAACTGACGTTATTTCAACCACACATAGAGATCAGACGATGTAACATTCTGAACCCTGCTACACTTTTGCCCTCAAGTACAGTAGACACCGCACCACATGACTGTGTGGAAGTAATGAATATAGTGACGAAACCAAGACAAGACCTGACAGATGTGGCACTTCCAGACCCTGACCTGACACTCTATGTAGATGGATCATGCATGAGAACGAGTTCGGGAGAGTTAGTGGCAGCATATGCCGTGACCACTGCTACTGAAGTCATAGAGACACAAAGAATAGACACACTGTCAGCACAAGCAGCAGAGCTCATCGCTCTGACACAAGCCTGCATAATAGCTAAGCACTTGAAAGTGAACATTTATACAGATTCACAATATGCATTTGGCGTAGTTCATGACTTCGGAGTACTCTGGAGGGAGAGAGGTTTCTTGACCTCTCATGGGGCCAAAATTCAGCACGGCCCGCTTATTCAGGCCCTGTTAGAAGCAATACATTTACCTGCAGCCATAGCTATCCTGAAATGCAAAGCACACACCAAAGTTACAGAAACCATTTCCCAGGGTAATGACCTGGCAGACCGAACTGCTAAACTTACAGCCCAGACACCAACAGACACGACAAAGACAGAGGTGCCATTACTGACAAATAGTATGATAGTCAGGGATCCTTCTCAAGATGTACTCGACATACAGACACATGCCACTTCAGATGAAATAAAGAAATGGACTGAACAAGGAGGGGTCCGGACTGACCAAGGTTGGATGACTAAGGGCAAAGCAACATGGTTTCTTCCAGATTCCATGGTACAAGTGATCATAAACACAGCACATAGTCCAGCACACTTGGGAGAGAAGGCAATGTTAGACAGCTTACAGAATATCTGGTTTAACAAGCACCTGCGTGCAGCAGCGAAACAGAAAGTACGAACATGTATGATCTGTTGCCAGTTCAATCCAGGTAAAGGCATCCCGGTGGAACAAGGCGGATTTCATCCTCCTGACCACCCTTTTGAGGTCCTCCAGATGGATTATATCCAAATGGACAGATGTAGAGGTTACAAGTATGTCTTGGTAGTTGTGTGTGCACTAACTAGATGGACAGAAGGGTATCCAGTCCCAGATTATTCTGCTGTGACAACCGCCAGGCAATTGGTGCGCGAATTCTTCCCTAGATACGGATTGCCCCGTGTCGTGCACTCAGACAATGGTCAGCCTTTTTCTTCTGAATTAATGAAACAAGTGTCCCTTCTGTTAGGATATACCTGGAAGTGTCATTGTGTACGACACCCTGAAGCAGCAGGCCTTGTAGAAAGGCATAATCAGACAATAAAGACGAAACTAGCAAAGATCTGTGCAGAAAAAGGCGTGGATTGGATGGTAGCCTTGCCGGTTGCCCTCTTTTACATGTGTATGGTAGCCCATTCCAGAACAGGCCTATCACCATATGAAGTGGTTTTCGGTAGACCGCCGAATATGTGGGGTACGCCTATGCCTAAGAAAATAACTGATGTTGACAGTAACATTCTGACAGATTACCTGGCTTTCTTGATGTCTGCACTACTCTCTTGTCGTTCACAGGTTGCCGCCGCCTTCCCTGACAACACCCAGGTCAAGGAGCACGCCATAGCACCAGGCGATTTCGTGCTCGTCAGGAATTTTGATCGATCAAGCCCCCTTGAGCCGCATTGGAAGACGCCGAAATTAGTGTTACTGAACACGAGGACAGCCATCAAGGTCGAAGGGAGAAAAGGATGGCTCCATGCCTGTTAGAATTGGGGGTCTCTGGTTGGCGCAAGTATGCACTTGTGACAAGCAGGGACCCTCTCCTCTAAGTCAGGGCGAAGGATGACCCCTTAGAATGACCCTTGCTCACCCTCTAGGTGCATGGCGTGAGCAGCCAAGGCTATTCTCCAGGCGTTAGTTAGTTAAGCATTTGTAATCACACACACAGTAAAATACACCAATCCCCCCCACAAATGGACACCAGGCTGTGAGTATATAAAAATACGCTTCTTTATGTAAAATATATATATCTCTTAGGTCAGACTTATCACAAGACCAAATAACGTTTCTGGTGCACCACAGGTTGTAAATAGGCAAAGGTTCTTAGTTTCAGTTCAAAAAGGGAAAGTTCTTTGGTAATTTGCTTCTACTGCGGATTTCTGAACTTCAATGTTCCAACATTAGCTCTGTTACGTTTTATCTCCTTGGTGTCTTAAATTCCACAGTTCTCTCCGTGTTCCTGCCTTTCAAAAGAAAGCCTCTCTCTGTTCTGGGGCTTTGGGGCTCTCCCCCGCCTTCGGCGTGCCTTGCAGCGCCTCTCCTGCCTTCAAGGGTGAAACTGACTCGGCCCCTACCAAATCTCACGCATCTCGCGGTATGCTTGGAATGGAGACCAGAGAGGGGCTTGAAAAACCCTGGGCCTTTTCCAGAGGTGGGGGCTGAGCTGCGGAGCAGCAAGCAGGCGATGAGAGGAGCCTGGAGGGGCCCCGGCCTTTCCCAGCGGTGGGGGCTCCTGGCTGCACTGAGGAGCAGGGAGGGATGAGAGGAGCCTCTTGGGCCAAGGCACAGGGAAGGCTGACGGGGAAATAAAACGTTGCGGGCCCAAGCCCGGTTTGAATTCCTTCCTTGGGGGGACGAGTTGTGCACTCGTCTCTGGCAGTGTCTCCGGGTCTCTGTCTGAAGCAGGTGGGTGCACACAGGTTGGGCGCGGCCCACGACCCCGGTGCAGATGGTACTGGGGTCTCCCAACAGGGGGGCGGCGTGGCCTGTAAACTCCTCGGGTCGGCGAGCGGGGGCAGCAGGGCACCTGCAGTCCCGGCTTAGGTCACCGGCCTGGAGGAAATTCCGGCGGGAGGGGCGAGAGCACTTCAGCGCGCTCCAGTGGCAGGCAGGGGCAGAGGAGCAAGCAGCCTGACCTGGGGGCAGAGAGCGACTCCGATCGGAGCGAGGCTCTCACGGGTGAAGGGCAGGCGAGCTCCCGAGTGCCACAGCCCTAGGAGGGGGCGATGAGGGGTGCAGTCTTACTCCGGCGGGAGGCACACACGACTGGCAGATAGAGACGAGCGAAGGCACCATGAACCCACTAGTCCTGGGGTCCAGATCAGGGGGCAAGCTCAATCAAGCCCTTGGAGAAAAGTCTCAAGCACAAGTCTGCAAAGTCTTATAAAAAAGTCTTCTCCTCTCCTTCCTCAGCAAGGCAAGCAGCAGGCCAGTCCTTCCAGCGTCTTCTTCTCCTTCTATTCGGGCAGAGGTTCTTTGTGGGAAACAGGATTCTAATTTACAAGGAGCAGGGCTCCTACTTTTATACACAGTTTCTTTTGTTCTTACAGGCCAGGGGGGCCTTTGCATAACTGCTCCCAGCCTCTGAGCACTTGTTGGGGGTACTTCTGGCTTCTGCTTTCAGTGTGAGGGCAGGCACATCAGACGCTCCACAGGAGGTGGAGCCAGCATTGTGTGGACAGGGGAAGCCAGGAGTACCTTGATGATGGGGCTTCGCCCTTCCTGGGCCAGGTGCAGGCTGAGTCATCAGTCGCTCCCCAGGGGGGCGGAGCCAGCATTGTGGTGGCAGAGCACAGCCAGATTAAGAGTCAAGGGGCACTCCTACCTCCCACTAAGGTGTAATCCTTGCATTCACCACCTGTCATCCCCCAGCCCTGTCACTCACACATCCCAGACAGTCAGATACACATACTGCAGAGGCGGGCTGAAATGGTTAGGCAAGCAAATGCTGACTTTCTAAAAGTAGCATTTGCAAACACAGGATATTAAAATAAACGTTACTAAAAGAAGTATTTTATTATTCTGAGTTCAGGCATACTAAACATTCATTTCTACCATGTTCCCTGAGCCTGCTGGGATTATAAAGTGTAATAATTCCAGCAGCCCATTCTGGCCTAAAGGGAGCAGGTAGCCTTACAATAGTGAAAAACGAATTTGGCTGTAATTCACTATTAGGACATGCCACACACATCAGGGCTTGTCCTACCTTACACTTACAATGCACCCTGCCCTAGGGCCTACCATAGGGGTGACTAATATGAAGTTAAGGGAAGGTTTAGGGGCTGGCAAGTGTGTGCACTTGTCCAGCCAGCATGACAGTACCAGACTGCACGCAGGTTCTGCAATGGCAGACCCTAGACACATTTTAAGGCTGCTTCTGTGGGTGGCGCAACCAGCGCTGCAGGCCCACTAGCAGTATTGGCATTTACAAGCCCTGGCACTCCCGGTGCACCTTACTGGGGACTGACAGTAAATCCAATAAACCAATCAGGTATGCCAAACACAGTTACACTTTTCGCAGGGAGAGCATATGCACTTTAGCACTGGTCAGCAGTGGTAAAGTGCCCAGAGTCATTAAACCAACAAAAACAGGTCAGAGAGAGTATTGGAGGAAGGCAAAAAGTTTAGGGATGACCCTGCCAAGAGGCCCAGGTCCAACAATATTCATCATTGCAAAAAGTACTTTGGAAACTCTGGAACTTTGGTAAAGACTAAAGACATTACAGACTTTGAGCCCCCTTTGCTAGAAAAGACTCCGAAGCAAGAGTACAGGTCCAAATTACGATCTAGAAAGCCAGACGACGTTTAATTGTTTAAGCCCACTAGGTGGTGAATCGGTTAAAAAAGATTTCTGACATGTATAAGATCGTAGACAATAATAGTAAAAAGAGCAAAATGAAAGAGAAATACTGCAAGATATTACGTAGTAGATGTATAGTAACTCTGATTTTTCTGTCTCTTCTGTGCATCACTATAATCTGTATCAGCTTAATACTACATGTTTTCTTTCCTCCTATTGCCTCACATATACACTCTTCTATTAATGACACCGTAGAGCATACATTTAGTGATCTGCCACCCCATAAACTGTCATATCGACTGGCCCTGCGCAACAATACTTTTATTCGGATGTTGCACCGTTCTCATCAGACCAGCAACGCGACTGATTGCTGGGTATGTGGCCGACTCCCACCTTATCAGAAGACGAAGGGAGTTCTGCCCCTCGTCCCTTTTCCGTTCTCCCACAATGGTTCGTGCGGAGCATGGTTTGCCTTAATGTCATCACTAGACAGAAAGTCCACAGTTTACCAGGGTGACTGGATATGGGGAGACTTGAATAAAGTAATGAATGAGGTATGTTTTCCAGACGAAGACGGTCTCCCCCAAAGGAAGGGCACCGATCTAGAAAATGAAGAGTACGAGCAAGGAAATGCTTCCCTCAGCTTTATAATTCTGAATGTTCAGCCCATGCAAAATACGGGTCCACCGTCTATTTCAGTCCTACCAGTAAAAGGTGATTTGTGCGTTAGAAAGAAAGGATCAGTACATATGGGACACAGCGAGTGTAATGCTGTAGTCGAGTTTAATGATAAAGGAAAGTCTACTTTCAAAGCATCTCGCCATACCTATTTCATTTGCGGTCAGACAGCCTATGTACTTCTGCCCTTAAACTGGGGTGGGACATGCTATATAGCGTTCCTGCTGCCACCCGTCTTTCTAGCCCCATCCCATTATCATCGAGATTCACAACTAGAACATGTTAGACACAGGAGAGAGACCGATTCCTCCGAGATTGATCAGACTGAGACAGCCTGGGAGCAATATACAGATTTCAACAGAGGATTCTTTTTCTTCATAGGTCCCGTCCAAAACAGTAAACTCATACGCAGGTTAACAAGAACTCTGGAAGCAGTTGTGAATGAGACTGCATCTGCCCTGGCGAACTTGACCCAGGAGCAGTCTGCCATGCGATTTGTTGTTCTTCAGAACCGCCTTGTTCTTGACGTCATCCTGGCAGATAGGGGCGGGGCTTGTAGAGTGATCGGCTCCAGTTGTTGCGTTTTCATTCCAAATAATGCGCCATCTGTGTACGCAGCAATAACAAGGCTCCACAAGATTGCTCACGACATACATCAAGACCCAGGCACATGGACTTGGTCCAGTTGGCTCTGGAGTGTAATATCGGCATGGGGATAGAAAGTGTTGTCGTTCCTAGGAATGATACTACTTATGATATTCGGCTGCTGTCTCTGTCTGCAGTGTGGCCCGGCCATTTGTGGCCTGTGTGCGACTGCCTGTGTCCCACATCCACGTATACAAAGGATCAAAGATGAACAAATGATGCTGTATGATCAGATATACGGTCTCATGAATATAGATGTGTCCTGAAGGGTACAGTAGAGGACAAGGAGGGAATGAGGAAAAAGAAATTTTACATGGCCAATGTGTCCCCTGCGTGTACCCCAACGTTTAGTGTATGTGCATGTCACCCATGCATTTTCCCTCTGTGGCCTGAATAATGAGGCCTCTGCATTTACGTCCCACATCAGAATGTCAGTCACCAAGTCTTCCATGAAAGAAACGTTAATTTCGCATTGAGGCCCATGTGGCCCATGTGTTTGCATTGTGCAATCGAGATGAACCCATTTTGTGGCTCAGCCTGAGCCAGTCTCCGAATTAAGGTTTCAAGCCTCCAGACACTCTGAGAGCTGCAGCTACGTGTCCCTGAACTCGCATACTTTTAGCTAAGCCGAGAGGGGGGCCAGCCCGGGGTGCCAAGACAGTATTTTGCACAACAGTTATCTGCTTGCTCTACAGAATCACATTCCTGCCTGCTGAAGAAGGTAAACAGAACCCGTCTGCAGAGATAGGGCCCAGCCTTTCTGTCTCCGTTTAAGTGATTTGCAGAGCTCGCGTCCATAGAAAGCTCAAAGCCCCCACGCAATGAACGAAGAAATATATGGCCACACCGGCTCTTGGTGATGAGCGACCTTTGCTTCAGATAATACATTACCGGACATAAGATATCAGATAAAACCAGATGTGCAGGTCGCCCTGACACTGAAGGCCTCCCTACCAGACCAAAAGTCAGCTCTTCCCTAGTTACACGTAAATTGCACGTCATGATCAAGCTGCGCACACAAGTAGGGCAAAGGTTCCAGCTGGCCATGCTGACCCCCTCCATGTATCCACCCACCTATGACTCACCTATGACTCCTCAAGTGAACGCCCACATGTACACCCTCATGCACGCCCACATGCTCTTATCTCTTTCTTTCTCTTGCTCTGCCTGGAGCGCTCCTCCTCTATATGCAATTGAATGTATAAATATTGTACTCTGTGAATAAAGTTTAGAAGACCCTTCCTGAACCTTAGTGGTGATGGAACCGATTCTCCCTTAACTCGAGTTATTGAAATAAAGCCCTTTTGAATCGGACACCACGGACTCTGCCTCTCATTTAATGCATGACCCTTTGTTTAAGTATAGAAATTATGACAGGGTAATACTTTATTTACTACACTCAGGAGACCGCTGACAAGCAGTCCGACTGCTGAATTAGGATGGGACCACCTAGTGGCAGTCGGAAAGCGCTCTTTTCCACGGCGGCTTCTGCTGCAGCCCATTAAGAGGGCCCAGGAAGAGAGCTTTTTGTGCACATCAATGCACCAGGTGTCATCCACCAATTAGTGCATGGCATGCGGTGCATGGATGTGAGTGGGGGCACTACATGTGCCATCAGGACTAATTTACAGTGGCCCACAATGAAAAGGCGGGGGGAAAGGGACATCGTAGTACTGACAGCGGTGCCTGCCTTGGCACCACTGCCATTCAGGAACTGCGATGCCTACCACTGCACCGCCTGGGTCTATGTTTACGGTGGAGGTGGTGGTCTCCCCTCTGACTGCTTGTGCTCCAACCACAGGTATTGAAATCTGTTGGTTGGACCGCAGGGCTGTTCTGTCAATCGGACTGCCACTGATGGCCTGTTGGTTGCAGTCTTACCAACATCGTAATGAGGGCCATAGAGGCCATGTATAAAGTATCTATGCATCAGACAAACAGTAAGTAAAAACACAACTAAAGAAAAATGGCCAACCAAGTTTGAAAAATCAAGTATCTTTTAATTAATAAAATGGCACCAAAAAAAACAAAATCTAATGAGTAGAGCTGAAGATATCGATTTTAAATTTTCTAGTGAAAATAGTGCCAAGAAGCAGGAAACATCACTTGTGGTTCTCTGGCTGCGCTTGGCCGGGGGAAATTCAGGCCAACCGTGATGGACCATTGGTCTGCTACTATGACAAGGTTTGTCCCACTAAAGCATGCAAAGAGTAATAAAGAGAAAAGTGTAGGTTAGGTTCAAATTTAGACCCACTGCAGCACACAAACAGTAATAAAGTAATAACACAACATAAGAAAAATGCATAATTAATTTAGAAAAATAGAGTACAGTTTAATAAATATAACTTGACCAAAGGGAACACAATCTAATCAGTAGAACCACACATATTGTTATTTTTAAATTTGTGGTGAAAATAGCAGCAAGAAGCAGAAAACTTGTGGTTATCTGGTAGCGCTGGATCAGGCAAAAGTCACACATTGAAGCCAACCAGCTTGGGCTGGATTCAGGGACCTGGTTAGCTCCACTGAAGTGTTACCTTCTCAAGTCCAGGGCAAAGAGTTCTGTTCCCATTGGAGGAGGCCTCAAGGAGGAAGCTTTCAGTGTGAAGAGCAGGTCAGGCGTCGCGGATGGTCATTGTTACAGCATGAAGAGCCGGTCGTCACTGGCGCTTTGCATTGGATCATCACAGACAAATGCTATTGGTGCGAAGAGCAGGTCCCACTGGAGCTTCGCATTGGCGGTCATTGCAGGAGGCAGGGTCTTGGCACAAATAGGTCCATTCAGGGTCACTAAGAACCCAAACCTTAGGATGTATACCCTTTTCTTGTGGAGGAGCTCTTACTGATGCCTCCAATGGTCCTGGATCTGTGTGGGCACCTCTTGAGGTTGAGGTCGTTATCCAGAAGAACCCAGCAGCAGGGCTGAGCCAGGCCCAGGCAGGTCCAGTTGCTGCTGGTAAGCTGGGCAGTTGCAGGCAGGTTTCTGTAAGTTTGTTGTGTCCCAAGGCAAGCAGTTCCAATTTTCTTTGTTCAGAAGGCAAGACAGTCCTTCAAGCAGCAGGGCAGTCCTTCTGGCACCAGGATAGTCCTTCATCTGAATCTTTTACAGGCAGGGCAGTGTTCTAATGAATGGTTCAGGAAGATCCTTCTTTTATGCTTGGTGCAAGCCGTTGTGGGGGTGGGGATTCCATGACCTCCCGCCAAAACTGATTCTGGTCAGTTCTTCCCTTTCCCCTGGGTTTGGATGCAAACTGTCTAGGGTCACAAAGTGAAGGGTAGACCTGATATCAAGTCCCTTTGTATTTGCTGTGGATAATTGGGACTGGGGGCAGCTCCTCCACAGCAATCATGCCAGTAAGACCCTCTTCCAGCTTTACTCAGGTCCCATTATTCACTGTCTGGGTCCAGTACACATTCTTGATGGGGAAGCCATTGACAAGCTCAGGCAGCTGGAAACCCACAGAAAGGCCCAGAACTTTGCGAAGAAAAATGCCAACTTTCTAAATGTGGCCTTTTTCAAAATTATGATCTAAAATCTGACGTAACTATTAAAGAGGATTTTAAATATAATTTATTTGGGTGTATCTGCTTCCAATCTGAAGTTAGCACTTATAAATTAAAATAAGGTAACCCAGTGTTCGTCTATGTAATAGAAAGCCTTACTGCCATAAAAAACAGCTTTATATGTTTCTCACTGCAATGGTTTGTAAACCTTGAGTACACATGTCTTAATGTTTAAATACTGTGTGCCCTGCCCTATGAGCTGTTACGACCTACTTTGGAGATGAATGAGTGACGGTTTAGGCGTGCTGAAATGTTTATTTGTCCAGGTCAAAATGGCAGTTTTAAAACTGTGCTGCAGGCAGCAGTGGCAAGCTTGAGACATATTTTAAAAGGCTACTTTAGTGGGTGATACAATGATGGCTGCAGCCAACTATAGGCATTTATTTACAGGCCCTAGGCATGTGTATGAGTGAATGTCTTTATTGTTTAAGTTAGTTAAAACCATAACAATTTCATAATACAAATATAAGGTCAATATAAAATATTATTTAAAAGAATGATATGATATGATATGAAACTACCTTTGGGTCCTGGGGGCCGATATATCAACATCCCTTTAAATGGTTTGTGACCCTCGGAATAGATGTCAAAAGCAAGGGTCTCATAATTCAGGCTGGTTGCTGATGCAAACTTTGGGGAGAGTGATTCATGGTAGATGATAGCGAGACCACCCCCCTTCTTATAGGACCAATCTAGAGTGTGACAATAGAAGCCCGCCGGTGTAGCTTTCACCAGATCGGGACCAGAACTATTGTCTGTCTAAGTTTAGGTAATAAAAGCAAGTTTGATTTTGTGCTCCTCCATCAGGAGTGCACATTCCACCCTGTGCTTCATCAGAAATCTAGCATTGAACATGATGCATTTCAGAATGCCCCCATTTCTAGGTAATGTTGATTTTAAAATTTCCCGGGCATTTTTATATTTAGTAATGGGCTCATTCAGAATAGTAGGGAGTGGTGTCAGACAGGACATGCATAGGAAGCTCGTGGTGTTGTGGTTATCCTTGTATAAGGCCAGCCTTGGGCTTTGCTGATTCCTAATTGCAGGGTTCAGATTGAGAAGGTCCATACGTGAGTAAAATATGCCCTCTGCTTTACAACATCCAGGGGTTTGGGCCCTGAGTGTGGACGAGCGCAGACGAGCGCGCCAAAACATGCTGGTTAAGTGGGGTGCCCTGTAGCCACTAGAACGCTGACCGGTGCTCACCAGACCAGGAAGTGAGGATCGAGTCTGGGCGGACGACCGGGCGTCTAAGAGTATGCAAAAGATTAAAATTTAAATTCCCAGCACAAGCCCCCCAAACAATTCCATTCCCTCAAACAATGTATCCTCTGAAATAAAAACCTTTGTATATGTCTTCTCTGGTGAGCGTTCAGCGCAGCTTCACCCAGGGAGACCAGAACGGCACGAAAGAGCATCCTTGTTATGTAGAGTGCACTGCAGCCACTAGAACGCTGACCGGTGCTCACCACATAACATAAAACATGTCTTAAAAAAACTGCATTTGTACATAAGCCGATATTAAAACGGTTTAAGATAAACTAAGAGCTTTAGCAAACTCTACTGCAGAAATCAATATCTTCTCTAGCCATTTAGGATAGATTTTGTCTAGATCATACACAATTTCATTATTTAATAAATGATATAGCAACCCAATGCAGATGTTTCAAGTCTCATGTTTATTTATTTTACATTGTTACTAAAAACCATTGCAACATTTTTAAAATGGACAATAAAACTGTTGTTATGTGCAGTATGTGCATAACTGTGGTTAAGAAAGACTGTGAAGCAGTTAAACTGCCTCCATAGTACACGTAATAAAGTGCAATGCAGTTGTTAAACTGCATTGGTAGAGCCAGGAATGCACGTTGTAAGGTGCCGTACAATGCATACATATATTATTGGTTTGGGATAGCCCTGGTTAAAGTATTTTTGAGGTGCAAGTGTTTTATAGGAATTTTGTGTCATCCAGGTATGGGATCTGGCTCAGATGGTTGCCTTGTCCTCCACCAGGGAAATGTGTTTTACGCATTTCTAGACCAATTTTTTGAAGGTTGGGTGATGAAGCTGTATGATCGAGAGATCGGTGAGACAGTTTCCAGAGAATCCTGTAGGTAGCTTCTTGCGGGGGATGTTTCCCTGTGCTGGAGTTCTTGCTAAAGCAGTTAGTTTAAGGTGTTTGAAGTGGAGGATCTGATTGTTTTAATAAGCCGAACTCTAGCCTTATTTGAGCTGGTGAGGTGTAGGACGGGAGGCTAAACATGGTTCTATATGCTTTGGCCAGAGTGCTATCCAGTAAATTGGTGTTTCTGCCTCGCATTGCTTCGCTGCCATAGGTTATCCTAGGGAGTAGTTTGGCTTGTGCTAACTTCAGGAGAGGGATCAGTGTGGGCCCCGTCAGTACAGATGCAAGATTCAAGTGGCAAAGGAGTTGGCACTTGGGAGGTACATAGCTTGAACCAACAACTGAACACAAGTACCAAGGCATCATTTGTGACAAAGAAGGATCCTTTGCATGCCAAGGATGCATGAGGGATGGTCATAGCAATATCAATATAAAATCTTGCATCTAAGCTACGGGCCTACACAGTTCTGTACTATTTAAATTTTCACCAGTTCTTTTTGATCAAAGCAGTTGGGACCACCCGTGCGCTGTAGATAATTCCTTTTTTTCTGGTACCGGTACTTAAAAAACTCCTTATTATTAATGCCAAACTCTGCCTTCAGTTCATCGAACATGACCAAGCCGGAAGGGGAAAAAACAGTACCTAATTTATCTACACCTGCCAGAGCCCAGTTGTGTATGTAGCCAATCTTAAAGATTTTTGGCAGATTCGAGTTATTCTAAATGTGGGTATAACAATTCAGGCTACCTAAGCCTAACAGCTTTTGAATACAGACCATTCCTTTAAAACTCTCAGGGGACACTTAAAACATACTTTTTCTAATTGTCTCCAAAGACACCCCATGCCTCCTTTCCAATTAACAATTCAATTATAGTGTGGATTGATTGTGGAGAATCGTTTGATGATGGTTCTGTCAACAAAATACGGCTATAGTGCAGCATGGTAGCCCAATAATATAATTTAGGATTCATGAGAGACCATCCTCTTCTGTCCTTTGGAGGTGATAGATACCTCAATGCTCTTCTAGGTTTGGTATAAGCCCATAGGAACCTTGTAACAATAGTATCAAATGCATTAAGCCATTCATTTAAAATTTCCAGGGGTATAGATCTAAAAAAAGATAATATTTTGGTGAAAAAGATCATTTTTATAAGATTACATTGGCCAACCATTGTGAGGTTAAGGTTATTCAACCTTGAAAGCTCTTTCCTAGTGTTCCCTAACAGGGGATCTAAGTTTTCCTTTACAATTTTCCTAACATCGGATGAAATGCAGACGCCTAAATATACTACTTTCTTGACTACTCTTTTGTCTGCCAGTAAAATCTCATCATTAATAACTATTTGTTTTCTCTTTATTCAATGAAAAGCTGGAAATGTTCCCAAAAAAGAGGGTTCCTCCCCAATAACTTTGAGAGCGTTTTCTGGGTTAGGGGTCACTACTGCGATATCATCCGCATATGCCAAAATGTTACTTTCATATCCCTGCAAACCTATTGGGGGGATTGCGATGTTTTGCGCTATTGTTGATATAAATGGACCAATATACAGCGCAAAGAATAGTGGATAATAGTGGGGAGCAGGGACATCCCTGTCGAGTTCCACAAGCAATCATCACCAGGCCTGTCATATCCTGAGATACAAATATTCACTACAGGTTTATAGTATAAGGCTTTAATTTCCTGAATAAACTTTGGTGCAACGCACCTTGCTTGCATTAACTGCCAAAAATGGTGCCAGGAGACCCTATTGAATGCCTTTTCTGCATCCAGTAAAATCAGGGCCATTGGGTGTCCTGACACCTGCACTGCATTGAGGAGTGAGAATGCTCTCCTAATGTGGTCTGTTGTATCCCTCACAGCAATGAATCCATGTTGTTGGTTAGCCATTGATTTTTAAATATCCTGGGCTAATCGTGCAGCTAGTACTTTAGAGTAGATTTTTGAACCTCCATTTATTAACGTTATTGGTTGATATGAGCCTAATTCTGCCGAGAGTTTATTCTTTTTAAAAAATACAATCATTTTACTGATGGACAATGAACCTGGAGGGCAGGCTCCCCCAAATATTTGATTAAATAGTGTGGTATACCCCAGGGCTCCGCACTAAGTCCTCTACTCTTCAACATCTACCTAGCTCCTCTGTTTTCTTTGATTGCCAATTGGGGAGTGAAGGCTATCTCTCATGCTGACGATACCCAGCTGTTTTTCTCCTTTCAAGAGCAGACGGTGGATGGTCTCAGAAACTTTAAGGGGTGCCTACACCATATAGCCATATGAATGAACACCAATAAAGTAAAGTTAAATGCGGATAAAACAGAGGTGCTGTTTTTCGGGCAAGGAAATGTGCCTAAGTCAGACTTGTGGTGGCCAGAAGAAATGGGCTCTCCACCATCCCCTGCAACCTCGATTCGTAATCTAGGAGTGAAATGGGTAGCAAATCTGACTTTTTTTAGCTCAAAACCAACAAGTCTCTGTGACCTGTTTTTGTAAGCTAAAAAATTTTCAAAAAATGTTGCACTTTCTGCCGGATGACTGCCGAAAAACAGTGGTTCACGCGACAGTCATATCAAGGCTAGACTGTGCCAACGCGCTGTACCTCGGACTTCCAAAATATGCAATTAATCACCTCCAGATGATTCAAAATGCGGCGGCCAGACTGGTCTGTAAGACTCCGTTTAGACAACATATTTCCCAGCATTTTAAAAAGCTTCATTGGCTTCCAATAGAGAAAAGAATCATGTTTAAGGCTTTGACTTTAGTCTATCGGGCCTTAAATGGTAACTGCCCAGTGTATTTGAAAGAGAGACTTCACCCATACAAACAAAATCGGGCTTACGCTCCAACTCCCTCAATCTGCTGCAGACCCCGCGCTTTGAGAGAGCACGGTTGGGAGGTAGAGCCTTCAAGGTTAAAACCACAGTACTGTGGAACTCCCTCCCAGCATCTCTGCAAAACACCAAATCGGAAGCATGTTTTAAAAAGGACCTGAAGACTTGGCTCTTCAAGACAGCAGCATTCTAGACCGAAGAAACGCCCGCCTGCTACGGCCGCATCTACCTCGGTTCTTTAGCGCCGGGACACACCTGTGTTGGGGGTAGCTATCGCGCTCCACAAATGACAGTATTATTATTATTATTATTATACTTGTCTTTCAGCTGGGGAGTGAATAATCTATCAAATTCTGTGGGGATTGCATCAACTCCTCCCGCTTAACCGGAGGGAAGACTGGAAATTGCTACATAGATCTCTTCCCAAAGTAGATCCCCGATTTCTAAGAGCCTTTTTACAGAGTTCTTCAGTCTGCAGCGGGCTACCCCTGGCATCTTCGGTAATTAAGATCTTGATAATAGGTTTTAAATGCATCCCTAATTTTACTTGTTTCTGAAACTAACCCAAAAATAATGTCCCAAACTTCTCATATCTCACTTCTCCTGCCTTGCTCTGATAGCCATATGGTACCCTACTTGCTCACTACATTCATACTGTCTTTCCTTCCAAGCTGTATACTTTTCTGCTACCCTATTTGCAAAAATCGCCTCTATTGACTGCCCTACCTGTTATTACTCCTACTTGGGCTTCTTTTATATCCCCTCCTTGATGCAAAACTCGAATCAAGTTTTCTTCTGTGGCCACTAAGCTGTCTTGTTTCGTTTGTATGATTTGCCTTTCTTTCTTTCCCCAATTCAGTTAGAACCTGAGTGTCTTCCCCGAAGGCAAGCCTTGAATCGATCCCACACCATACTCAAAGAGATGCTCCTGCTATTCTCTTAGAAGAATATTGGGATCCACTCACTAATATAGCTGCAATACTCTTCATTGGCAAGCAGGGCACGATCAAAACTCCATGTGTTTTCCACCCTATTCCCTCTATTTCTATTACCAATGGATTGTGGTCAGAGAGGAAGGGTGGGTCTTGCTCGATTTTCCAAGTTGCAATAAACATATTTGACACAAACAAAATAATCCAGTTGAGCGTGTGTAGTGCAGAAATGTAGTTGTACTCCATTGGCTTCTTTTTACTCTGAACATCATTAAGACCATGATCCTAACAGACCCCTTCTAGGTCTTGGAATACTTTGGGTTTTCAGCCGATGTATTTTAGTTGTGCTCCTATTTCCCAATTACCAGGGAGATTGAGATTAAAATCCCCACATTAGACTATAGGTAAGGGCTGATAAGTCAACAGGGGGTCATAAAGTATGCTACCATAGATCATGTACAGCATGAATTTATCTCCACTGCAAGTATGACACACTGCAACTACCCAATGCCCCTGAGTATCAACCCTTATTTGTGTAAATTGTAACCAGTTGCCTCAGGCCAAAACTGCGACCTCACCCAGTATGTGTCCCTTATGGGGTCTTGCCTATCAATCTATAACCCATGATGTTTAGCACATCCCTTTGTGAAGCTTCAATGTGCATTTCTTGCAAACACACAATGTCTTCTTTCAGAACCTGTAGCCCTATAGAAGTTCTTGATCTTTTTTTAGGGTCATTCAGGCCACACATGTTGATAAAAGCAATACATAACTTCTAGTTTTCCCTATTGTCTTGCTATGTGAAGAAACCTTGGTTTCTAATTATTGACTTTGCAGAAATATCACCCAAGAACTTGTTCTCCCTCTTAACGAGCCTCCAATTTCTTAGGATTTCTCTTCTGAGTATGTGGAACCCCCTAGCCCTTCCCCACACTCCCCATAGGCCCTATACCCATGAACAGCGAGTACCTGCCTGCATGTGCTGGTTCAATCGAGGGGCACCTCTTTCTTTCCTGTTTTAGTGGTCTGCCCTGCCGCGTGATCCTAGCGGGTCCATTGCGGTTCACTGTAGCCTCTAAACACGGTGCAGCGAGTGTTGTTTTAATATGCAAAGGTGACATTACGAACTACTGTTTCCTTGGTATCTTAAACTTGTTTATGCAGTTGGCGGCACACAGCCCACTTGGGAAGTATACTTGGAACTACTGGTCTCATGATGCAATGCACAAACCCACCTTTGCTCAATAAAATGAGGGGGATGAATTGTTGTTCTGTTGTTGGCCATCATTTTCTGTTATGCTGCCCATGAAGAAGGGTTCTTACCTGGAACACGTCGGCAGTGGTGGAAAAACCAAGGAGTTGTTTGGGAGAGTCGCTTTTGCCATGAACAGCGAGTACCTGCCAGTAAGCATGGGCGGAAAATCCGTTACGCTCGCGGATTTTGCGGATTTTCTGTAAATTCGCAATCCGCGAGATTCGCGAATTTCCCGCAAAATCCGCAAATTCGCACGCAGCGGATTTTTTTTCTTTGCGGTGTAAGTTCGCAATTGCGAACATGTACGTGCGGCCGGCAGCAACAATCTCGCACTCGCGAAATTACAAAAATTGCAATTCCGCACAAGAAATCTATTAGCAAGCAGCATAGACCTTCTAAAAATGATTATTTTTATCAGAATAACTCCTCAGGTTGACATTTGCCAGCACTTTTTTAGATTTGAGGCCTTTTGATTTTCTTTGGATAACTTTTGGATTAGAAATCAACTTTCTCATATAAGCTTGGTGGGGCATTAAAGTTACTGTAATGCTGCTCTGCAGAAAAACGAGTTTTGCAAAAGTGAAAGCAGGTTCAAAAGTTCAAACTCATCATTAGTAACCGTTCCCTGTAGTGCTTCCTGAAAAGGGCCCCTCCAGAGTTCAGTTGCTAGTTGCAACAATTGTATGACCCTGCTCTGACCCTCACAGCAGGCTCATAGAATAGCTACAAGTAGGCCACAAAGGTCCTGGAAAAAAAAATTGCACTGCAACAGAAAGCAAATTACAGATAAGGATGCAGGTGCCAGACTGGAATTTTAAAACAGTGACACATTAATAAATCAACCCCAAATGAATTCATGTCAGTTGAAGCAGGCAGGTGGGCTTGCTTTTTCCCCCCATAATCTACAGTGATGATGAACCAGAGGGTGGCATAAGGCATTGATGTACCAGAGGGTGGCATGGGTAAAACAGAGGGTGGCAGGGGTGAAACAGAGGGTAAATGGGAACCTATGATGATGAACCAGACGTAGAAACAACATAATCGTGACCGTTGCGAGCCGACATGTAAGTTCGCGATTGCGAACTGTTACAAAACCCTCGCGAACTGTCAGAAATCCTTGCGAACTGGCAGAAATCCTTGCGAACACAAAAAAAATGCGCAAATTCGCGAGAATTCGCGGATTTTGCGGATTGCGAGTTCGCAAATTCGCAAAATTCGCGAATGCCAGATTCGTAAAATTCGCCCATGCTTACCTGCCAGCATGTGCTGGTTCAATCGAGGGGAACCTCTTTCTTTCCTGTTTTAGTGGTCTGCCCGGCCACAAACCAGCACTGCCGCGTGATCCTTGTGGGTCTGTTGCGGTTCACTGTAGCCGCTAAACACGGAGCAGCGGGTGTTGTTTTAATATGCAAAGGTGACATTATGAACTACTGTTTCCTTGGTATTTTAAACTTGTTTATGCAATTGGCGGTACATAGCCCACTTGGGAAGTATACTTTGGAACTACTGGTCCCTTGATGCAATGCACAAACTCACCTGTGCTCAATAAAATAAGGGGGATGAACTGCTGTTCTGTTGTTGGCCGTCATTTGCTGTTCTGCTGCCCATGAAGACGGGTTCTTACCCGAAACGTGTCGGCAGTGGAACAGCGAGTACCTGCCTGCATGTGCTGGTTCAATCAACGGGCACCTCTTTCTTTCCCATATATATATATATATAGAGAGAGAGAGAGAGAGAGAGAGAGAGGAATATATATATATATATATATATATATATATATATATATATATATATATATATATATATATATATATATATATATATATATACACACTCCTGGTCAAGATTCATCCATGAAAAACCAGAGTCGGAGCCCAATTGTAGTACGGTGCTGTCAGTACCGTACTACAATTGGGCTCCGACTCTGGTTTTTCATGGATGAATCTTGACCAGGAGTGTGTTTATATAGTAGGGGTTGGCGTACCCCGTCGTGAGCCCGCCGTTCAAGTGGCTTAAGCACGCCAATTCCGTGTGTGTTTATATATATATATATATTTATATTTTTTGTAATAAGCATTCTCAGTCTAATGAATCACCATCATATTTCTATTCCCCTACTCAGATTGTTGTTTTTGATCTTAACTCTTAAAACAAGATCCCCCCCGGCAATTTATTGAGATACTCCTGAGCCTGAACATCTGAGAAAAAGGTTTGTGTGCTCCCTTTAAACAACACTTTCAAATTAGCTGGATTTTGTAAATATACTTCAGCCCCCAGCTTCTGAAAAGGAGAAAAGATTTATCTTAAGCGCCATCGCCTCTCTACTGTGGTGTGGGCAAAGTCTGGCCATGCAGAAAAGGAGACTCCATCAAACTCTCTTTTAGTATTGGGACGTGCAAAATCATAAATACTCTGCCTTAGCAGGAAATTGCCAAAGTGCACAAATACCGCCCGTGGGTATATGGTATTGCCCACTTGCTGTTTCTTGAGGTTTAAGGTGAATCGATGCACCCTCTGTACTTATTGTTCCCATTCTATGAGGTCTGAAAAGGCACCCTTTAGGAGTTTGACTATATAGTCTCTGGGGTTCCCTCCTTCTACGCCTTCTGGAATGCCCAACAATCTCAGATTATTTCTCCTCTGACTATTCTCTTGTTCCTTAAGTTTCCACATCATATCAGTAAGCTTGGGAGCTTGGAGATACTCAAAGGTTTTAGTTCTTCAACCTCTATTATAAGTGTTTCTGTATGGGCTTCCACCATAGTCATCCTATCTGATATCTCAGAGCAGGTTTTTCTTATCTTTCTAACAGCACCCTGTAGTTATTTTGAGGCTTGCCAAGTCTATTGATTGTCATTCCTGCCCTCCTCCTTCATCTGTTTCATTGTGGCCAAGATAACGGAAGGTGAAGGTTCCGTCCCACTGTAAGACGCCAATCCTGTAGTTCTGCCTGTCACTCGTGCCTGCCAGGTCCCCTGTAGTTTGCTCCTCCATTCTCTCCCCAGCTGATCGAGTAGTTGAACTGCTGAGTAGTCCCATCTAAGCCTGGTGGTTCCTTCCGGGCTGAGAGATCTTGTTGTATGCCTGTGTTCTTACTGCTTGTCGAATGTTTCTTTCTCAAGCTTGTAGACTTCGTCTTGCCCTTTCTTCCGCTGGACCTGTTCTTTCCTCTGGTGTTAATGACAGATTCATCCGGGGATGACAGCATGGAGGTCGTAGATTCTAGATCTGGAATTAAGGAGTCAGAATCATCAGTTAGGGTTCTGGAGACGCTATCACTTTCACGCCCCCCCCCCCCGGAAAGCTATACTCTGGCATGGTGGGACTTACTTTTCCTATCTAAAAATATTTTCAAAGATGTGTTGCATCATGTCACAGCAAGATAACTTTCTGGATTGCATCACGTGGAAAGGGCAGGAAAGCACATATCTACTGAGATATGGTACCTTCCTGCTCTCTCCTGCTCTGGTGCACACACTGCAGCCTAGCGCCAATTTGCACTAAACCTTGCAAAGTGCAAGGAGGTCTCCATTGCGAGCAGGATTGTTTGCACTGACTGCACAAAATCAATCCTTCGAGGCTTTTTCCTCTTTTTACATGCGCTGCAGAATGCTGTATACATAGCAAGAGGAAAAAACTAGAAGAAATAAAGGAGAAGGCATACCTTTTTGATGTATTCCTAAATTTATTACTGATAGTAAATCTGGGAATACACCAAAATCCATAGGTGAGTATGTGGGAACACCCACACTCCACCCATGGTACACTTTTCCCTGGCCGTGTTAAGCAAGGCAGCATCTTGTGCTGCATTGCGTTACTCCACAATGTGGCTCTGCGTGGCATAGTAAATCTCATTTAAGGTGTGTGTTGCTCTTGCATCACCTTGCGTGGTGCAAAGGCAAATAAATATGGCCCCTAAATGTTAGAGTATAAAAACCCCTATTATACTGCAATAATAAACTCAATGGACAAGTAAAATTAGTTTTCAGGAACATTTAAAAACTGGACTTCACACTCATTTTACTCTCCAACTGGGGGTCATATAAGGGTCTTACTATGTTTTTCCCAAAAACAGTAAATATAAAATCATCTCTAGTTCATCAAGCTATCAGAAGCGATGGTGTTGGGTGAATCGTGAGATGAATGGAGTGATAAAGCAACTTTGTACACACCACTCGATGATGACCCTGAAACTTTAAACAAATTGCTTATATCTATTAAATCTTTGACGGGAGAGAATATTCTGCGTGATGGTTAATTTTTTTTAAAGAAATACATGAATTATTTCTTCTAATCAGCTTAATAGGGCGATTGAACCCAAAGTAGTTAAAGTTTTTAACATATATTCTGCGTGATGGTTACAATTTTTTAAATAAATTAATGAATTATATCTTCTAATCAGCTTCATAGGGTGATTGAACCCAAAGTAGCTAAAGTTTTTAACATATATGGTAGGTGATCTGGTCTTATAGATCCTTTAAGGAAAGTTAACACAAAAGTTAATGAATATACTTTCCTCTCTAAAATATTGAAGATAACAGTTAGGTTAGATTTTTTCCTTACCAACTCTACACTTAAACTCTCAAAACAGTTGGACGATTATTCCCCTCTCAGATTATTCTGGCATCTATAGTACTTAAAAGGACAACATACATTTACCATATGGCTATCGTGGCTGTTACACAAACTTATTTTAAGCAATGAAGCCTGGACAATCAAAACCAGTTATTTCTTAAAGGTTTTTGTAATTAAATTTCAATACTGCTAAAGTTTTATTAGTGTGGGATGCCCTTAAGGCTACATTAAAAAGTGTGATTATTATAAAAGCTGTTTCAGTGATTGGGGAAAAAATCTATAAAATGGACAGAAATTCAGATGAACCTACAGCAAGTAAATATATTCATCAGTTGAATAGAATTGAAATTGACAGACTAAAAAGGGAAGTTGCTTAAACAGCAATTAGAGAATATCATTATCAAATAGAACGGCTTAATGTGGCTTAAATTGGTCAAAAATGTTATCAATAGGGAACCTATTCAGAAAAATGGACGATAAAAGGTAAAAGCATTTAAAACAAGATATACACACTGCTATCTAAATTCTACCTTGATTACCATTGAGCTGCAATACTCAATCAATCAAAATGTTGCTTTATTCGGTTAAAAGATTTAAAATCATCAAAGCACAAAACAGTATTTCATTTGGAAATTATTCATAATTAGATTATTATATACAAACAACTAGCACCACTAAATATGTTACAAAATGACAATGCTATACAGTTGGGTACACATAAATAAATAGAATAAAAACAGTTTGTCACCCACAGGGTATTCCAAAATCCATCTAAATACTCATTTTGATATCAATTTTTTAAGCTAAAAGATGTCCATGCAAGAAGGGGCCTAGAATGGGCAGATTACGGTAACAGTAACTTATTTCGACATCTGATAGCCCCTGTAATGTAGCTCGCTACCCCAAAACAGACCACCGCAGACCCAAGCATTTGTAAATAGGTCAGGGCCGGTCTGACTTGCTCAAAATTACAGCCCCTTAATAATGGGACAATACATTTCTTACCATGAAATACATAAAGCTTACAAAAAAAGATCATATGAAGCATATCTTGCTCAGAACAGTTATCACATGGGCAAGGCTCCAAAGTCCCACTTTTAGCAAAGCCTTTTGGAAAAGATAACAGCCATGGAAGCATATTGTGCTTAAACCTTAATAGCACAAATAGATTAAACGGCTTATTTATGTAGGTTAAGTACGGCTGGATGTCTTTCCCCATACTTAGCATTGCAAAACTTCTCACTGATGGTTTTATCAATTCCTCTCCTTCCCTCTGTAGCTTTAGCCTGTTCAGGAACTGGGACTTTACGGCCTTTATGGGAGTTTTGTTTAGGGCCCTAGGATTCGTAAACAGCAAAGGGCTACCATTGAATCCATTTGGGTTTTAATATAACGGATCCAGGGAATAGCAAAGCCCTTGTCTAAGGACAGACAGACTTGAATAATTCGTTGATTTAAATTCGGAGCTTGCTGCGCCCATATTCTCAGCCTCCCGAGTAACGGGGCCACGGCGATCTGATCTGAGATATAGCCAACTCCTAAGTCTTCATGTACATTAAAAGTAGCTACAGTTTGAGGGAGCGACAACACTTTCTTAAGAAGATGTTTTGTGTAATTTGGATCTCGCTCACATCAGTGTAACCCCACACCTCACTCCCATATGACACCATGGGTACACACTTAGCATTGTAGATTTTCAAAAGAGCTGGTAGTGGCTTACAGCCCAAACGTTTACCAAAACCTAACAGGGCACCTGAGGCCCTCGCTAATGTGTTCTTTTTCAAAGCGCGTTGTGCGACCCATGACCTTCTGTCATCAAAGACAACCCCCGAGTACGGGAATGTTGGTACTTCAGAGAGCGCCTGCCCTTTACAGAAAAAAATGGCTTCTTCGCCCGCCCTCCACCTTCTGACATAGCACGTGATTTTTTTAAATTTATTGTTAGATCTAACAAGTCCATAAAATGTATAAAACAATCTAAAGGAGATTGTAAACCCCTTGCCGTTCTTGCCAGTAAAACAGCGTCGTCTGCATATAATAAAGCCGGAATCCTTTTTTGGCTGACTCTCGGGATGTCTTTACTTGCTAGAGTTAATGTGTCCCCCAGATTGTTTATGTAGAGCGTGAGCAACAAGGGCGCCAAAATGCACCCTTGCCTTACTCCTCGCTTCCCATTCTCGTCGTAACGGACTGCTGCACTGGTGTTCTCATGGATTTCTGCTAGGAAGGATATCAATACAGGGTCGAGCCCAATGTCAGACAGGGAAGTCCATAGTTTTTGCCAATTTACATGGTCGAAAGCAGTGGACAGATCCATGAATGCTAAATGTATGTCCCCCTGCTTTGCGACCGTATATTTCCCTATGACAAGGTGTAGATTTAGACATTGGCTAGCAGTACCTCTTCCTTTTCTAAACCCATACTGCAAGTCCGAGACCACAGAGTTCTCTTCCAACCAATCTGACAGTCGGTCTAAAACTGCTTTTCCCATTACTTTCGCAGCCGAGTCCAGGAGTGAGATCGGCCGGTAGCATGCTGGATCTTCTCTTGCGCCCTTCTTGAAGATTGGGACAATGCCTGCTTTACCCCAGGACGCTGGGGGGCCGGATTTGGTAGCTGCATCAAAAACAGAAGTTAAAATCTTTGCCCAGTATTTCGGATCAGCCCTGTACAAGTCCGCTGGAACCCCGTCCGGGCCCGGAGCATTCCCCTTTGCAGTGGACTCAATTGCCTCCAATACTTCCTCTTCTGTGAAAATAATTTTGACAGCCTGTGCGATCCCACCTCGTGATATAAGACATGTAGGGTTTGTTTCTGAATAAAGACCACTAAAATGTTCCACCCACTTTTCTGGGGCAATGAGACAATCCTTATTAGTGTTATCCGTCTCATTAAACAATGGGCTATTAATCACTTTCCAAAATTTTGTGCTACTCTTCAGAACACTCACTTTGGTCAGTTCTTCCCATGCCATATTTTTCAGCTCAATTTTCTTATGTTTAGTAGCATTTTTATAGGCCCTTCTAGCCTCAGCAATCTTATGTGAGTCCCTACCTGGCTCTTTGAGAGCTTCTAGAAGCGCCGTGTGCGTATCACTGTAAGCTTGGTCAAATCAATTTTTCAACTTTTTACAACTAGGTTTACTTTTCCTAGTCAGGTGTGCCGCTATCTGTGCTGTTACGCGGTTATAAGTAAGGGTGGGCGTAAAATATGTTTCGCGGGCGAACTTGCGGATTTTCCGCGATTTCGCAATCCGCGAATCTCGCGAAATCGCGGTAAAATCCGCGAATCAGCGGGGACGAATTTTCAGCCAAGCAAGGGTTACAGCAGCAGGTGCAAAAGTTGAACCTAATTTCTTTGTAACCTTTAACAAAAGGGTTACAAACAAATTAACTTCCACTTGGAAACCTGCTGCTAATTGCTTCCTGGCGCCTCGTTGCCTACTTGCAACTATTCTCTGACCCTGATCTGACCCTTGAAGCAGGGTCAGAGAATAGTTACAAGTAGGCAACGAGGCACCTGTCCAAGGAATTAAACCTCATCAGGAAGCACTTACAGATATAAAAAACAGGAAGAAGGGAGAGGATGGCAAATACACCCATTTTGAGTTGTCAGGGGGGGTTAAACTAAAAGAGACCTTTACAGCACAATTTTCATATGCATTTTGCTAAAAATAAAAAGCTGTATGTTCTGTAGGGGCAACTCAGGAATCTGGCCCTTCAGAGATCTGGCCTCTTTCTTTCTCTCGTTCTCTCTCTCCCTCTCTCTTTCTCTCTATCTATCTATCTATCTATCTATCTATCTATCTATCTATCTATCTATCTCTCCCTCTCCCATAAACGACTGCATGGGTAACTTCGCTATGCAAGCGGCTCGCGAACACGCAAAAAGCCCCGCAAACACGCAAAAAACCCCCCGCATACGCAAAAAACCCTGCGAACACGCAAAAAAACAAAAATCCGCAAATTCGCGAATTTTGCGGATCGCGAATTCGCAAATCCGCAAATTCGCGGATCGCGAATTCGCAAAATTCGCCCATGCTTAGTTATAAGTACTGAAAATTTCAATTGGGTCTGAATTTGTATCTATACATGTACTCAGATCCTCAGCATTACTCCTGTACAGATCTTCTAAAAAGTCCGCCGGGGGAATCGCTTCCCACCTTAGTCTCCGCCCCTGGCATGTAGTGGCTATAATTGAATTTTTAATAGCTAACTGAGCATTTTCACTGTTTAGGGCCCTGATGTTGATTTCCAGGCTAAGAGGATTATGATCACTAAATCCATTTTGTGTGACACCAAACGAACCTATTGTGTCCATCAAAGGGGTTGAGATAAAAATATAATCTACAATGGACTTGTGACCTTGACCAACAGAAGTCGGGACAGGGCACAAAGCTTCACCTTGTGAAAGGGCAACCAAATAAAGCTTAGATAAAAGACTCTCAAGATACATCCTACTCTTGGTATGCTCAAAATGGGTGCATCCCCACGGGTCATATTCAGAATCAACGTTCTGTAGGCACTTTAGGTGACAAACGTGGATATTAAAATTGCCAAGAATGAACAAATAATAGTGTGCCTTGTTGTTAGCATTATATTAGTCTAAAAACACTGACAGTGCTCGTAAGTGTTCCAATTCATCTATTCTGGTGAAAGAATTATAAAAGTTTACCACCAGGAGTTTGGGCAAATTATCACCCTCCAGTTTTACTGCTAAAATGTTTGGGGAGCTTGTCACCACTATCTCAGCTCTATACAGTAGTTTAAGGCTAAATAATAACAGAACCCCCCCCCCCCTAGATCTCCCCATTGGCGATGGTATTGCAAATTTATTAAACGATTGGTAACCATCCAAATAGTAACATTCTCTAGAGTCCCAGGTTTCTTGCGGTGCAATAATATGGTATGATAAAAGAAAAGCCTACCAATTTGGGTCCCCTCTTTTTGAGCGCAACCCCGCAATGTTCCATGATAAAATCGCCATCTTGTTCTCAGACAGGATGGCTCTAAATTGTTTGGACTCATCACCTTCAGTAAGTACGGGCTTTGGTGTTACCAAGTTGGCAACACCATACTCCTCTGCAGACCTCAAAACCTGGGCGTCCGTTTCTACAAAAGAGCCTTCTAGTGCAGATCACACCACAGACCTATCTCTCACCTGATCCGCTTCACTAAGTATAATAATTGAAAGGCTATCACAAGTGAGAGTGTTGGTATCTATCCCTGTGGTGCGAACTGGGCCCTGAGAACCTAGTTCAGTAGGCGAGCGCGCTCTACGATCGCCAACTGGACTGGCTATTCCCGGTACTAAGCTTTCCCCGCCACAGAGTCAATCATTAATATTCAGTGAGCTCAACGCATCATACCTATTACTCAATACGACTGGCCCTTGGAAGTTGGTAACTGGGTACAGTCTCTACCTTCCCTATATGCTCTAATATTCTTTGGAGGATAGAAAAACCCCAGGGGGAGAACGTTAACATAGTCGGAATTTATCCTCGCTGAGCCTGCCTGTTTCAAAATATGATCAAACAATATTGGACAGCCAAAGCTTATGATAACACAGTCACCATTGAGAGTCTTCTTAGTTTTCCCCACTCATGATACCATTCTCACCATTTTAAAGTTATTAAACAGATGTTCACCTAACACAGTTTTAACACTCAAAAAGTGGAGGGCATAGTTTTTTAGGGTGGTCCAGTGTTCCTCTCTGCCATCCTGTGTTTTTGGGACATTTGCCAAGATTATTGAATATGGACTGGCTTTTGGGGGGAGGTGCAACGATGTTTCGCGAGAGCAAGCCCGTACTGGACGGCTTATTCTCCCCACCGGTCCTACTGGTCCCTGTTTTGATCCTTGGCTAACCCCTGCTCCCACGACTACTGCAGGAATAGATGGTACTGCAACTTGGGGTACTGCAGTCATCATGGAGTCTACCAAATCAGTTACTCTTGTTGTAAGTGTACTCAATGGGTGTACATCTAGCTGGTTCGAACCATGCGTTGGGGCTTTCTGATTTGTGATATATTTTTCAATGATGTCTAATCTACCATCTATTTGCTCTAGTTTGTCCATGACAGGAGTAATGAATGCTTTCAAACTTTCTTCCATAACTATAATGAAGTCAACCATACTGCTCCCCATAGTATCTTTCACATTATGTTCATGTAGCTCCACATTTCCGTCCTGTCTAGCCCGCCCAGACGAGGAGTTTTTATTTTTAGAATTCCTGGGCTGCTTAGCTTTTCACCAGGTACTTTTAAGGGGGTCACTAGCCTTTCTTTTCCCTGGAACAACATTGCTATTGATAACTGAAGTAGAACGTAGCTGCCTTGTGCATGTGACTAGAGGAGAGGGTGGCAAACTAGGCACAGGCGAAGAATCAGATGCGATGGACAAACTGACATCTAAGACTGCCCCATTACCCATCTGAGGATTACCCAGGGAGACAGAGGGGGCATTCATATTTAAAGGGGACTCTATAGTTGTTATTGGCAAGAGTGTATGACAAAGTGGATCCGAAGACAACCTTCTTTCAAAAAGTTCAATTTCTTTCGCCACAGCAATTTCTGCTCGTTTCAGTAAAGCGTCCAAAGTCCCAACCCCCCCACCCCCAGAACACATTTTAGGTAAAGATTTGGCCATCTCAATATATATAAGTCTCAGTTAGTGCAGAATAATCCAGTGGGCTGAATTAACAGCAAATCAAGCCAATAACACAGTTAAAATAACGTCTCACCCCTTGCTGATTGAGATGTCAGAGAGGGGGTCCAACCCAGCCTCCTCTGGCCTCTGACGGCCTTGGACGGTCCCGCCCTTGTCCCTGGCTTCTCCCGGCGCGTCCCGCGCACGTCCTCCCGGGACGAGGGACCAGGCATTTCTGTATGCGCCTCCTGGCGCGTGAAGATGATGCGTCTGCCCCTGAGGCTCCTGGGGCTTGTAGGCAGCAACTGCGGCAGCTGAGCGACAGGCGGAGCCAAGCCTGGCTGGTCGGGGGAAAGAGGGGGCGGAGCAAAGCCCGGCCGCGTGGAGAAGAACAGCGGGACCGAAGAGTCAAACAGCCGACCCCTGGTAAACCAGCAGCGTCCAACTGACACTGGGGACTCTGCACCAGGAGTGCCTATATGCGCCTCCTGGCACGTGAAGATGATGCGTCTGCCCCTAAGGCTCCTGGGGCTTGTAGGCAGCAACTGCGGCAGCTGACCGACCGGCGGATCTAAGTCCGGCCGGTCGGTGGGAATGAGGGGGCGGAGCAAAGCCCGGCCGCGTGGAGAAAAACAGCGGAACCGAAGAGTCAAGCAGCCGACCCCTGGTAAACTAGCAGCGTCCAACTGACACCTGCAATACATTAATCAGATATTTGTACACCATCATAAAAAATATATGGGCAAACAAAGAGTAATAGAGAGACAGATATGCTTAGTAAATTACAACATTTAAAATGATCAGACACTGGCGTAGATCAGCAAATCCATGTTTTTTCAAGCGTATAAATTAGGAAAGCTATCAAAAATGTGTTTAATGGTTAGTCTCAGGGAAGGGTGGGATCCCTGTGGTATATTGTAGGGCCTTCAACAATGTCATATTATCTTTTTTAGTCTATTAGTTAATAGTCACTCAACAGACAAATCCCCTCCTCCTTCCTTCCTGAAAGGAAACATTGTTAGCTTTCCTAAAAAAGATAAAGATCCCTTAGATGTTAATTCCTGTAGACCCATTACATTATTACATTCTTGTTAGAAAATATTGAAAATGGTCAATTCTGCTGGGTCACACCCAAAATTTTTGCCTTCCTCCTCCCCTTGTAATGACTTTGTTTTGTTGGCTTTAAGACCCTGTGCACTTTACCACGGCTAACCAGTGCTACAGTGCTTATGCTCTCTCCTACATACACGGTAAAACTGGCTTATTCACAGTTGGCATACTTAATTAACTTATAAGTCCCTAGTACAGTGTACTACATGTTCCCATGGCCTGTTAATTAAATTCTACTAATGGATCTGCAGCACTCATTGTGCTACCCACTTAAGTAGCCCTTCAAAGGTGCCTCGGGACTGTCATCACAGAGTCCAGGTGTGCAATTTAAACTGCCATGTTGACCTGGCAAGTTCAGCCTCTTAATACCAATAAACGAATTTAAAGAGGGTCAAGGGAATATATTTAACGACCTGTCATTTCATTTCCCTACATCATAGACATTATACAAAATATAGAAATGACCGGTCTTCTGTGTGTTGCTGTACTAGTGACTGAGAAAACAGAACTCACGCGAATAGTGAGAGAGTTACAACTGGCTGAGATATTCCCATCAGACCACCCTTCTGGCGGAGTCTCATCATATGGGATATTTGTTAATGCATCCAACCAACCGCCCAAGCAATCAAATGATGGTGCGGGTATGGATGTGGAATAGAAACTCTAGCCAGACTGTTACTCAAAGGGTAGTGCTCAGGGTGTGTGGTGCAGTGCTGTGGTGAATTTTTCTTTTTAAATTAACTACTGAGACAAAGAATATATTTAATGAGAATTGTCTAAGTGTCAAGGTTAAAATCACACCTGGTAGCTTGAATATATAACTACCCTGTGGCGCTGTGCAGGACGGTCAACACATTTCAGCCAAATTGGAAATCTATCCGGCTTTCATCAGGACCTAGATAATAAGCTTCTGCAACATGATAAACGTGAATGTGAAAAATAGTGACAACAATTATTTTAAATTATATAGGAATACTTATACCTACCAGGAACTTGGAGCCCCAATGTCCACAAGGAAGATGTACATTGTGTCTTAATCCGCGCTTGGCGTGGGAGATGACCTCACCTCACCCGGCAACCGCTCTGGAATATGAGGCCCCGCTCTGTCCTATCAGCGTGAGCTGCACAAGTTAGTCTCTTTGCACAACAAACATCGCCCACCAGTATGGAACGCCACTGGGAGGTTCCAGTCCGTCCATGACACCCATCACCAGCCACCTCCAGCGACATTCTCCTTGCTCCTGGTGAACTTCTGGACCACAAATAGGACTCTTGGCACAATTCTTGAGAAGGTGAAAACTTCAGCTGAACTTATCTTGGACTGTATCGACCCTTGATCCATCACAGTCTTCTGGAACCTTTGGATTCAAGCTGGTCTAGCATGACTAGATTACTCCTGGTTGGCACATTATGCTTTTAGGAACTATATTTCAGTTTATTTGTTTTAAATTCATAACTCTTGTTTTGCAGTTTTTTTGTCATTTTGGTCTTGCTCATGTTTAGGGAAGTTAATACACTACAGTGCCACTTAGCACTGCTAAGCCTACTGGGAATTGTAATAGCAGGTGGATTGCTTGAGTCTGTGTGTCCTGGGTAGAATACCCTGGTGAGACAATGTACATAAAGAGAACACATATATCTTTTTTGTTTTCTCAACAGACACATGTTAATAGCCTATCTTGTAGGATCAGTTCCATGTTGTGATCTCAAAGATATGCTTGGAGGCAAAACTGGGTGGTCATTTACTGTGCCTTTTCAACTGATTTTTATTTTATGTTTTACTACTATGAGTGCTACTATAAAAATATAACTAAAAAAAGCAGCAGTGTAAGTATCCCAGTTTCATTGTCATGTGAATACCCTGGGTCACAAGAGTTTAAAACTATAGAAAGACTGGTAAATAATGATCCCCATGGTGAATAATTCTTAGTGTGATGTCATTATTAAAAGGTTGGATTTACAATTAACAGTGGTGAAAGGAAAAACTAATTGGTCATCTTGATTGCAACACTATTGTTATCATGAGAAGTTGAGTCGAGACCATGGGATATCATCATTTAGTGCCTGATTTAGACCTCTATGCATGTGTTACCGCATCACAACAGTGACCGATATCCATCTCCTGAATTATAAATCCAATTATGTTCCTTGGGATCTATATAGTAACCTGTCCGCGGAGATTTAAATCAGGATCTTAGTCCTGTAAGATGGGTCCGTAGTCTAAACAGCCATTGTTGTTCATGAGTTAGTAGTACTTTGGACATGTTCGGTTTTATGTCAATCGTTTTGATAACTTTCCAGTAAAGGTCATCCTCTTAAGGGTTACTCCTAGATAATGTGCTGTAAGGGAGTTGTGGTGAATTGGCATTGATTGTTACTGCGATGTTTGCCTATACGAATCTTTACTTTTCTGAAGTCATATGTTACAAAGATGTAGCAAGATTTACTTATCATATATCATCAAGCCTTAATGTCAAAATCTAATCAGCTTTTAATTGTTGGAGTCTACTCCCATTAACTATCATGGGCTGTTTCGCCCTAATAAATGTCTTTTCTTTTTGGTTATTTTCTTTTTCACAAACTTTCCTATAGTGCTGCATGCTAAATGTTTTAAACAAGATAAATAACTGGCTTGTCACTGCTGAAATGTTGCAGGATCAGCATGCAATGGTGCTGAGGCTACACAGATGTGGGCTATAATAATAGCCACAAATATTAAGTTGTGAAGTACAGATGAACCATTGAGTGAATTGCCTGGCCCAATCATAATTATTCCTGAGGTAGGGATAATCTGTTTATGTAGTAATATTTCCCTAATACCAAGGGGTCGATTATGATGTCGGACAGAACGGCATCCGAGAGCCTATCGGAGTTGGACTGTCCGACCAAATCGCTCTCTGATGCGGTTGTTCCGACAAATGCATTATGATGCCCAAAACCCATTGCTTACCGACCGACTCGGTTACTCCTCATCCAACTAGATATTTCGACCAGGAAATAAATGTGGGATCACACTGCTTCACCGCCCAGCGGGTTTGCCCCTTAGCATTAAAGTGGATGCAGTACATTAAGCGTGTGTACTTGCACAAAAGTTCTTTCGATTGTTTTACCAGGTAGGGGCAGATCAATGCTGGCCATCTCTAAACACGTGTTTCTGGATTATGATCCAACATCAGTAGAGATTAGGCATTAAAATATTTGGGGTTGCTGAGCAGGCTGCCAAAGTCTTCTCGGGACACAGTACCTCTCCAGGCGCGCAGGTGCTTCTCCACAAGCTCCTCAGCTCAAAGCGGCTTGAGGGAGCCTTTTAAACAGGAAACAAATGTGGGATCACACTGCTTCACCTCCCAGCGGGTTCGGCCCTAAGCATTATGGTGGATGCAGTTCATCAAGCGTTCTTTTGAGTGTTTCACCAGGTTGGTGCAGATCAATGCTGGCTATCTCTAAACACGTGTTTTTGGCTTATTATCCGTCATCAGTAGAGATTAGGCATGAAAATATTTGGGGTTGCTGAGCAGGCTGCCAAAGTCTCCTCGGGACACAGTACCTCTCCAGGCGCGCAGATGCCTCTCCAAGAGCTCGTCAGCTCAAAGCGGCTCGAGGGATCCTTTTAAACCGGAAACAAATATGGGATCACACTGCTTCATCTCCCAGCAGGTTCGCCCCTAAGCATTATGGTGGATGCAGTTCATCAAGCGTGTGCACTTGCACAAAAGTTCTTTCGAGTGTTTCACCAGGTTGGTGCAGATCAATGCCGGCCATCTCTAAAAAGTGTTTCTGGATTATTATCCGTCATCAGTAGAGATTAGGCATGAAAATATTTGGGGTCGCTGAGCAGGCTGCCAAAGTGTTCTCTGGACACAGTACCTCTCCAGGCGCGCAGGTGCCTCTCCACAATCTCGTAAACTCAAAGCGGCTCGAGGGAGCCTTTTAAACAGGAAACAAATGTGGGATCACACTGCTTCACCTCCCCGCTGGTTCGCCCCTAAGCTTTATAGTGGACGCAGTTCATCAAGCTTGTGCACTTGTACAAAGGTTCTTTCAAGTGTTTCACCAGGTTGGTGCAGATCAATGCTGGCCATCTCTAAACTTGTGTTTCTGGATTATTATCCGTCATCAGTAGAGATTAGGCATGAAAATATTTGGGGTTGCTGAGCAGGCTGCCAAAGTCTTCTCCGGACATAGTACCTCTCCAGGCGCGCAGGTGCCTCTCCAAGAGCTCGTCAGCTCAAAGCGGCTCGAGGGAGCCTTTTAAACAGGAAACAAATGTGGGATCACACTGCTTCACCTCCCAGCGGGTTCACCCCTGAGCATTATGGTGGATGCAGTTCATCAAGCTTGTGCACTTGCACAAAGGTTCTTTCAAGTGTTTCACCAGGTTGGTGCAGGTCAATGCTGGCCATCTCTAAACACGTGTTTCTGGATTATTATCTGTCATCAGTAGAGATTAGGGATGAAAATATTTGGGGTTGCTTAACAGGCTGCCAGAGCCTTCTCCGGACACAGTACCTCTCAAGGCGCACAGGTGCCTCTCCACTAGCTTGTCAGCTCAAAGCGGTTCGAGAGAGCCTTTTAAACAGGAAACAAATGTGTGATCACACTGCTTCACCTCCCAGCGGGTTCGCCCCTAAGTATTATGGTGGATGCAGTTCATCAAGCATGTGTACTAGCACAAAAGTTCTTTCGAGTGTTTCACCAGGTTGGTGCAGATCAATGCTGGCCATCTCTAAACACGTGTTTCTGGATTGTTGTCCGTCATCAGTAGAGATTAGGCATGAACATTTTTTGGTTGCTGAGCAGGCTGCCAAAGTCTTCTCGGGACACAGTACCTCTCCAGGTGAGCAGGTGCCTCTCCAAAAGCTCGTCAGCTCAAAGCGACTCGAGGGAGCCTTTTAAACAGGAAACAAATGTGGGATCACATTGCTTCAGCTCCCAGCGGGTTTGCCCCTAAGCATTATGGTGGGTGCAGTTCATCAAGCGTGTGTACTTGCACAAAAATTCTTTGGAGTATTTCACCAGGTTGGTGCAGATCAATGCTGACCATCTCTAAACACGTGTTTCTGGATTATTATCCGTCATCAATAGAGATTAGGCATGAAAATATTTGGGGTTGCTGAGCAGGCTGCAAAAGTCTTCTCGGGACACAGTACATCTCCAGGCACGCATGTGCCTCTCCACAAGCCCGTCGGCTGTTTGCCCCTAAGCATTATGGTGGATGCTGTTCATCAAGCCTGTGTACTTGCACAAAAGTTCTTTGGAGTATTTCACCAGGTTGGTGCACATCAATGCTGACCATCTCTAAACAAGTGTTTCTGGATTATTATCCGTCATCAGTAGAGATTAGGCATGAAAATATTTGGGGTTGCTGAGCAGGCTGCAAAAGTTTTCTCTGGACACAGTACCTCTCCAGGCACGCAGGCGCATCTCCACAAGCTCGTCAGCTCAAAGCGGCTCGAGGGAGCCTTTTAAACAGGAAACAAATGTGGGATCACACTGCTTCACCTCCCAGCTGGTTCTCCCCTAAGCATTATGGTGAATGCAGTTCATCAAGCGTGTCTTCTTGCACAAAAGTTCTTTCGAGTGTTTCACCAGATGATTTTTCTTTGCTCTCTAATACTGCTGCTTTCTACTGAAGACGGGCTCAACCCAGAAACACATGTCTAGAGATATACAGCAATGTCTGCACCAACTTTGGTGAAAAGCTATAGCTAATTTTGTAGTAAGTTTGAACTGTGTACTGTATTTACCAGGATGCAAAGGGGCGAACTGTGCTGGGACTTTGAGGTCGTGTGCTCCCAACCCCCATTTTAGATATTCTGACCAGAAAGCCTATGGAACAACCAAATGGAGACGATTGGAACCACTTCCGAGTCTGAACCATCCCGCCCTATTACAATGTGCAATTCCTATGAGCCAAATCTGTTGGACCAACACCTCATCAGAGCAGACGGAAAGGGAGTATTTCAACTCTAAATCTAGCCACAACACAACTCTTGCGACCGTCGCTGTGCAGCTATGGAGTCCATTGTGCATGTCATTCCTCTACTATACATCTATGATGAATATTACAACCCCGCCGACAGTATGTTAGACAGTTACCCCTTCAGAATAACGTAACTACCCAACCAAAGTCAATACAGTAAAAAGTGTTCCGTAGCATGTTGTGCATGGCAAATGAGGGAATTACATCATCAGGTACCTATATTGAGGCTGCCAAAAACTGGGAAAAACATACATTTTATATTGGAACAGTAATGCCCAAAGCCACATATATGTATGTACAACAAAGTGAATGCATGAGTACACCACAACACACATCAAAACATAACAGGGCAGTAGAATTTCAATGTACTCACAAGCATAGGTCCACAGAGACATATGCACTGGCACCATGCTCGCACCTACATGCATCATTTCACCAGGAAAAAATCAAAATATCTGAAATGCGTACAAAGACCACAACATCTCATTTCATAGCAAGTCACATTGCAGGAACTGACACCATTTATCCTCATGACCTTGCCCTTACACCATAGCAAGAAGCACATTACCTACTCTGGATAGCCAGAGATTAACCCCTTCGATGCTTGTGATGGAACCATTTCGTCATCAGTCACGGCTGAGCTGTGCCGATGACGGAATGGTTCCGTCACGACCACACCCTGTTCTGGAATGTCCAGCACAGGGGCAAAATTCAAGTAGCAGCCAAGGTGTTAAACAACATGTACAACCGGGAAACAGCATTTACAACGCTATCATTGCATCACACTAGCATTAAAATGCTGTAATTTCAACGACCGTGTTGTTAGTACCGGATGCAATTACATCGCAAGTTATTACAACGACTTGCACTAGGGGGCGCTCAGGTATTGGAAATAAATCCCAACACCTTCCCTACTGTTGCCCAAACTGGAGTCGGAATAGTAATTAACACTATTCCTAAGTCCTGCACGCCCCCTAGTGCAAGTCATTGTAATGATTTGCGTTGTAAATGCATTGCGTACTAACAATGTGGTTGTTGTAATAGTACGCAATGTTATAGCATATGTTGTAACATGCTATATTCGTATAAACTGCACACTAAAATTAATTCAAATTATATGGCTGATCTACCAAGTAGCTCTGCAATGCATCCACCCAATCAGATGGAAAACCTAGGCCTAGCTTGTTTACTCTCTCACACCTCACTTTACCTAAAGCACCAATTGTTGACAGATCAATACATTCCTCTAAACAACAAATGTACTACTACAGTCCAATCTGGCCTGCCACTCCCCCATCAGCCCAATCCCACAGTCCCACATTCTGTGTCTTAATAAGTACAGCAGTGTCTGAGCAGTTGTACACCAAATGCAACTGATGGACAGAATGCAGAACAATATCATACATTCACCCCAGTACAGAGATCTGGGCCTAAATCCATTGTTATTTTGCTCACCATGCCATTCCAGTTTGAACTCAGCCTTATGCAAATCATTCTTGACCCTGTGCCCTATGCGAACAGTCCAGCCCGAACTGCCAGGCTAGGTCATCCCTGAACTGGAAACAAGCATCCTAGGACTGGTTTCAGGGTTTCAGCGCTCATCAGCCAGGATAGCTTGACTCCAGTGGCATGGAGAGAGGGACCCACGTCTGGGCATACTTATCCCACTCGGGGTGACAAATGCAAAAATAACAACTGAAGGACAGAATGCAGGACAGTGTCATTCCAAAACCTTACTATCAGCTCATTATCATGTCCTGGAGACAAATTGAGATGGATGTAAATAATTTTTCATTAAGCAGGAAATGCAGATCTGGTCAGATGGACAGAACAAATATTCATCAATGATTCATGCATACTACAACAGGAGCATATGGAACAAAATTGAACAACATGACTATAACAAGCTAGAACAGCACAGAGGGATCATGTGCATTTAGAAGGTCAGCAACATACATACTTCACAGTCCACACATGGGGGGTGAGAACGGGGCCTCTAGTACAATAGCCCCTGTCAACAGTTGACATTGTAGCATATGTGTACTCTAAAAGTGAACAAAGGAAGAAATGTCATGCAGACAGTCTGCCTCACATGCCAGAGCACCTGCCTCGTCTAGCCATGTCTGGACCAACTCTGATAGGCCCACGACCACATGTCTCTAACCCACACCCTACAAAGTCCTACACCCATCCAGTGGCTCTTCATGTAACAAATTGTCCAAAAGCTTAGCTATTTCAATCCTAAGAATGCACAAAACTCATCATCGGAGCTGCGCAGTAGCCTCAGCCCTACACCATTAGCGAGTTGCTGCACACAAGTGTTGCAGTGTTGGGAATGCAGTGGCCTAACAATGCATGCAAATGGTCTGGGGTCTGATTAACATTTACAAATCCATCCTTTCATTGGATAACTTCAAAAACATCTTCTGTAGGAATATCCCTCTCTGCAACCACTGCAACGGAAGGAGGTTGAACCAACCTATCACTGGTCCAAGTGTATTACGTCGTGTGCACAGATGGCTGGACAGAAACTTTCGTGGTCGGCAGTTGAGGTGAGGCATGCACTGTGTCAGATGTTAAGTCAAGTCAAGTCAAGTCAAAAATAGCTTTATTCGATTTTAGTTTTAAAATCACAAAAGTGACAGAGTAAAATACATTGCAGAATTAATCATTATTAAAACAGTTGAAAAAAGAAACTGATTAATATTGAACAGTACAAAGTGCTAATTTTTAGGGGTTTCAGTTCATGGTGGATCTACATCTAATGATACTTTTCAAAAATATTGAAACTAGGTGCATTGACATTTCGTCTTCTAACATCTGAAGTTTCAATAGGGCAGGTCTACACTGTCTCAATCGTCATTTCTTCAGTAAAAATAATATATATTTTTTCCTGGGTAGTGAGTAAAATTTACAGAATAAAACACAATGAATCGTAGACTGTTGTGATACGTTGTCACAGGGACACAGAATCAGGTTTTTCGACCAGCTATTTGTTTCCATGAAGGTAACCAGTCTAAAAAAACTGTCTCCCCTCAATCGTGTTGATAACATCCTAGAATAACTGCTCTGGATAGAAATTAAATATTGCTGCAGGCCATGTCCCTGCAGTATTAGTTGATTCTGTAGTACGGACCACTTTTTTCGCTCTAACTGCCAATGTTTGTTCTCTAACAGTTCAAGGCACCTTTCTTTTAAATTTTTCCTGGAGATTGACATTAAGGCAGTAGGGGAATCAAAGTATTCAGGGTGCCCAATCTGTGTTAAAAAGCTCTTTACGTATAGAAACCACTTAATTTTATGTGCCCCCTGGAGTTTTAAGCAGTCCTGTATGATTTCCCTGTTAAGCCCGGTTTCTTCAGATGTCCAAACCTTATGCCACAAAAGAACAGGGCTTACCTTAATAAGATCTGAGACATAATCTAGCCGTAATTCTTTGTGGCATACATATGTAGATGTTGAACTTGGGACGGTTAATAGGTAGCGGAGGAAAGCATTTTCACACAGTTGAATATCTCGAGTATCTGCAATCCCCCATATGCCTGCCCCATAAATTGCAGTAGTCACACATTTCGATTTGTAGATATCCACTAAAATGTGTACTGGTCGACTGCTAAGATTTGTAACATTCTGAAGGGAGTTAAAGTCTTTGATAATTACATTAGCCCAAGAACAAAAAGGACAATCATCTAGAAAAAAGTGCCCCAGTGAATAAATACATGGCTTTGATAGGGCTGGACATCCTAAATTGAAACCACATGTTCTAAAATTAAATTAAAATCGCCTTATCCACAGGCTGAACACTTTAAAAATAAGGATTCAAAATAAACCTGCAAGAGCAACGAATACAGGAGGATTGCAGACTAAATCCAGTCCAAAGGCCCTGAGGAGAACCCCAAAACTAACAGGGGGTTCGAAACGCGTTAGAGTCCATTACTGCTGGGTTAACAGAATCACTATAAATGTGTTCACTGCTGGGAGCAAGGCAAAATCAATTGCCCTTGTTGTTTAGTAATGTATACCCAGTACCCAACAACCTTTGATTTTATACACAAAAGTAGTATGGTATAATTAATTACTAGGTTGTTGTATTCAAAAGTTACTGGATTTAACCTTAATGTATTTCCATTAATGTTCTATGTATATATTGAATGTATTTTCATTTATGTTGGACGTATATAATGTCTGCTAAGTACATGTAAATTACTGTGAAGGTGGTGTGTCCTATGGTTAGACTTTTTTTTACAAATTAAATGAATCATTTAAAAACAGTTTAAAAGAGAAGCTAATAAATGCTCACGAACATTCGAATAAGCAAATGATCCTAGTCTGGTAAATTAATTTCAGTACTTGGAAAAGTGACTTTGGGTTCTCTCCTTGTTACTTAACTTTTAGAAAGTTGGCGTTTTCTTGTCCTAACTAATTTGTGCCTGTATCCTGGTCACATGTCTACAATTTCAGTGGCAGGTGGCCGTTGTGTATTCCTCCCGACACTAAGACAACAGGGAGGATTAGGTGTTGGCAGGATGGGAGAGGTGGAGCGGTTCTCTGTCCCACTTATATTTCAAAGAAGCTGCGTCAGCACGCTCACAAAGAACTGCACACTAGTCGTTTGTCACTCTAACCCTCTTGGAGACTGGGGATAGAGAAAGGAAATTCAAGAACCAACTGTGGGTGGAAAACTGTGGAAGTCTCTTCCACTTCAAAGCTGAAAACAAGTATAAAAATTGGACCCTCAGACTCACTCTTCAGTTCACTCCTGGACACTGAGAAGGTCTGCCTCAAACTTCAGAAGACTTCCCTGCTGTTTGACGCCTGAGTTGTACCTCAGAGAACTTCTTGAAGACTGTCTTGAATCCCCAGATGACTGCCTTGTTGCTTGACGACTGCCTTGCTGCTTGATGACTGCCTTGCTGCTTGAACATGTGACTACCAGAAGGAATCCTAGGGCTAGTTGGCTGGCTTCTTGTTCTCAGCTTCAGGGACCCAAAAGGCAAGCTACACCAACTTTAACCCTGCACCTGTACCCTGCCTGAAGTGAGCCAAACCCTCCAAGTGGTGCGCATCAAGTCCTGGTGTTAAAGGTGCCAAAACCCAGAAACTACAAATTTGGGACTTAGAAGATTTGCCTCAAAAAAATGGTCTGAGAACTGACAGGAGACTGGGACCTACCTGCTTGACGATCCGCCTAAGATGCGTTTCTGCACGGCATGACTTTGTCGAAGCTTCCACCACATTTTCACGGCAGCAGTAAATCCTGTTCAGTGGCTCCTTGCAGAAGGAGTATCTGGCCTCATGGAGCCTTCATCGACAATAGCCTGTTGCTTCATCCCGCTGGAGATTTTCAACTTCCAAAAAAGTGGCAAAGTCTGAACAAAAAAATCAATATCGTAACTTCAACTAGCGGCTCCCCGATGTTGTCGCCTCCTCTGTGGACACCACCGACTGCCTTGCCTGCTGAACTTTACCTTTTCAGCCCTTCTTTTTAGAAAATGTCTTCCTAGTCTGAACAGAAACCAAGACCAGGCCCAGTATTTCTTGTACATCCAAACAGTGTTTCATTGCCATTGGCCTTAACTTTTGACTGTGCCCTAGTATTGCACAACTAGATACCCGCTTTTGACTCTTTGATCTTTTAGGCGCTAGTTTCTACTAAATATTTTAAAAAATCATAACTCTGGCTCTGCTGATGGAATTTATTCTGTTTTAGTGTCAAATGATGTATTATGTTTTCTCTATTTTACTAAATTGGTGTAGTATTTTTCCTGTGTGGTGTTTTCAATTTACTACTGCTTATGTGCTACATAAATATTTACTTTACTCATTGCCTCTAAGTTAAACCCAACAGCTTTTGTGCTATGTTACCAGACGGTTAATCACAGGTTAATTTAGTGACTTTTTGGAGTTCACCCTGGCAGGGATTGTGGCTGTTGCTTGAGCATTTTCTGCAGGTATTATACTATTATAATAAGGAATGTTATGGATTCCCACAAATTCCGTTTCTTTATAGTAAACCTTTTTCCATGATTCGTAATTCAATTATTTTTCTGCATATGTCCTGGAAATGATCTATTTTATTAAGAATTGCAATACACGAACCAGCACTCCTTTACCTTTTTAGACCTCTAATCCTGATTATATGGCAAAATATAAATTTACAATTGCTTAGATGAAGTTCTGGACTGTAACAGCTGGGATGAGATAAGAACTTTGATAATATGGACAATATCTACCAATAAAGTATTGTATTTTAATGGGGACAGTTTGCAGTGGGAATTGGAAGTGGACTGTATTCTGCATATATTCTGCCTCTGTTGAACTTCGTTCTAATGATGCATTACTTCAGTTAATTTTTCACGCTGCCCTAAGCACATGAACATGCATTCAAATGCTAACAAACGGTTGAAACTTTTGCCAGGAAATATTGTGATTTATTGAACTGTGCCCATTTCAATGAATTTTGTGTATTTTCTTATCAACAGCAGAATTTCCAATAAACGGGTATGACAACCCAAGCTTCCAAAATGATGAAAACCATGCAAAGCATAATGAAGCAGAGAAAAGCAACACCAGGTATCAGTCTTAAGTTGTTTATATGAATTGCAATCTGGAATCTTGAGGAAAGAATTTGACTTTTTTTTAAAATTTATTTTCCAGTGAGGAAAATGACAATATCAAAAAGCCGGCAAAAAACATGGTTGGATTTCCAGAACTGGTTAGTTACTTTCATACTTAAAGGTCATTTAATGTTTTGAGGCAGGTCCACCCATATGCCATATGATGGTAAAACATGCCCGCTACAAAAGTGGAGGAGGGTGTGCCCCATTTAAATATCCATACCTTAGTTATGTTATTTGCTTCATTTTCTTCATGTCTCATGCCTTATTTGTATGTTATTCTAATACGCTATAACGCAACGGACTCATTAGGGTATAAAGGGTGAACCATGGTAAGGCCAGCCTTCAGCCGTATTATACAAAGTGCCCCAGGGCACAACGGTCGTTTGTGCCTGCTTTGCATGATCCATAGGCATTTCAGCATTATAGAAGGGGCCAAAGACGCTTGTGCGGCCCCTTGTGCAGGGTCAGACTGGTAATTGCGGGCACCGGGCAATCTCCTGGTAGGCTGGAGGGGGTGGGTGACGGTTTTCTGACAGGGGGCTGCTTTTGTGGCTGGGGCCGATTTTCGGTCCGTTAAGTAACGCGAGTCACTCATCTGCAGCTGTATTCACTTGACATGTTTTCACATGTTGTTGCAACAATATACATTTGATTTTCTGATAGTGGAGAGTCGGGAGACAGGAAGTAGTCACTTGTGAGGCAGGAGTGCGTGTGTGGCGGCGTGCACTGCTCACATTGCTGCCTTGCCGCCCGTTAATTGGTGCCAGGCCAGCTTCATTATGCTGCAGGCAGCGACCGGACTGAAGACAGAACTTTCGCACAGTCTTCATCTCAGAGAGACTGTCTGCACACACCAATCTTCATTACAAAAAGACGGCTGGAGACTCATGATGGCCGTGACTCACTCAGGTCTGTATAGATGGCATACAAAGTGCTCATACCCCAAATACATTTACTCCCCCCTCCTAATAGAGACACCTGAGTCTTGTTTGGTTTCCGCAGTGTGTAGATTTTTATTAAAATTACAGTTCCAGGCCAATTACTCCATTGGCCTCCATTTCTTTATTGTAAACTCTTAAAACTTGTTTCTCAACATCACAGTATTCAAATACTCACACGTATATACATATTCGTTCTATTTACAGCCCGTTCTCCAAAGGGGCTTTGCGTGACCTTTGGGCTGTGCCAGCAGGCCACAACCAAGTTAGCCCGCTCTCCTTAATTCAACCGCCCTCCGGTTAACAGAGCCGCAGGTAAATAATCTGCCACCACTTGTGGCAACCAACGGCTTCCAGGGTAGGGCTAGAGAATCCAGGGCCACCAGCAGGTCAGCCCCAAATCTCCCGCCAGTCCGGACCCCATGATGAATTTAAGACCTGTTCTGGGGTAAAAATTGGCACTGACCAAAGGAGTCCCTGTGATACCTCTTGTCCAGGACCCCGCCCCGCGCCTAACTGAAGCCCTAATACAGGGATGGGTGGGTGGGTGACTTCTTTATGCGACGTCCGACTCCTGGGAGGTCAAGTGGACAAAGAGGGAGTCATAAAGTGAGGCGCTGGCTTTTCAAGCTTCGCGCTCACAACTACTTCCGGGTCACTCTGACCCTGTTGGTGACGTGCTTCCTGTTTTCCCTTCAATATCTCTTCTGGGTTGTGCGACCCGGAAGGGATTTCCCTACTTCTGCGGCCCTTTGACTGCCACTAACGGCGCCACGCCCCTTATGTCCAGGACCCCGCCACAGGGCGAGGCGCTTACTGGCGGACTCGACCTCCCTCCTGCACTCAAGCACTTCCGAAATGGCCCCTAGCACTGTTTGTAAGAAAAGTTAATTGCCCGCCTCTGAGAGGTGCACTCCGTCCGTAGCGTACAGTTCTGGCCTAGACGTTTGTATTCGCTTGTGCCTGATGGTACGAATGCTTGATTTCTGAAGTATTTCCGCCACTGACTGATTCAATCTTTTCACAGACTTATTCATCACCTTTGGAGGCGCGCCACGTGCTCATACCTGCCTCGGAATTACTTCAGACCATAGCAAGATGGCATTCGGTAACATATTCCTGATTGCTGCTAGCGCAGTGAACAATGACTCTTTTACGCCCCTCCTTCCTGCCGGGATCATGTCGTTGCCTCCGCAATGCAACACCAATACATCTGGGGTAGGCATGCCTCTGTTCATGGCTGCCCGCAAATCATTAGGGGCGTCGGCTAAATGTTGGCCACCTATCCCCACCGAATGGTGGTCAAATCCATGAGCCTCCAATGCCTTTCTTTCGAGCAAATTTGTGAAGACCAACCCCGCCCTGCGAATAAATGAGTGGCCGCACCAGCATATTTGGGTTCTTTGGGATGCGGTACCTAGAGCAAAATTTGAGATGAACAATGGTCAGAACTAACTGTGTACAATAAGGTAGGCACGCTACAACACTCAGACTAATTGTGGGAGAACGTAACGCTCGTAACACGCTGACTTCCAGCGCCCTAATCTCATAATAGTTTCTTCTGGGAGCCCCAGGCCTGCCGCTGTAGTTGCCGCCCCAATACGGAATGAATGGGATGTGAAGTCAGTTGAGTCTACGCCCAGCCTTGTCAATGCCAGCTTAACCACCCTTGTGAACTGAAATCTGGTGAGGGGTGAACCGTCCCTATGCAACAAAACTCTATCATCGCCCCCTAGTGGCGTGATTTGCAAGAAATCCCCTGTCAGTCTAACCGGACAGTAAGACACCCCCGCTACCCTGCCTAATTGTAGCCATGTCCCTTTACCCAAGGGGTCTGTTTTTGATCTCTGTACCCTGACTCTCAGGGCGTCCCCTGCCTCAATCAAGTCCCCACACCTTAAGCCCCCTTCCCTATCTGCCTTAGAGGCCGGGAGTAATTCCGAGATCCTGAGTGCCCCGCAAAAATCTAGGACGTAAGCTACCCTGAATAACTGAGGTTCGTACGGGGAGAAGCAAATCATGGGCAGGGTCTCCAGGATGTCTACTAGCCTGGTCACATCTATGGGCCTTCTTGAATCCTTCGCCCCCGGGGCTAGACATTCCCATCCCTTCATAGCTCTCCTCACTCTCTGGTCCTTTGTCGGGTCTGCTACCCCCATCAAGCCAGCATTTATTTATTTATCGATTTATTAAGCGCAGTTGCTGCCCAGGGGCGTCCAAGCGCTGAATTTAGACAGAGACGTGACGGAACACAGGAGGAGATAGAAGGGCTTCCTGAATAGTATGGTTTTCAGTTTTCTGCGGAATGGGAGTAGGTCGGTGTGGATCGAAGATCAAGGGGGAGTGCATTCCACAGCCTGGCGGCGTTCAGTGAGAACATCCTGCCCCCGGACCTAGCTCTCTTTACTCTGGGTACCGCTGCCAGAAAAGCACAGGTAGACCGGAGGTTCCTATTAGGGTGGTAAGGGGTGACAAGGCTGGTGTTGATTGCTGATCCAGTCTTCCAAAAAGCCCGATGAGTGATGCACAGAGCCTTGAATGCCACTCTCTGTCTCACAGGCAGCCAATGTAGGCTTTTCAGTCCCTGTCTAACGGACTGAGACCGTGGAAGTTGGAGTATGGTACGTGCTGCGCAGTTTTGTACCACCTGCAGCTTTCGGAGAGTCATCTCAGGCGCCCCCAGGTATAGGGCGTTGTTTGAGTCTAAACGGGACTGGATGAGGCCTTGTACCGCCACCTTTTTGGCATCTAGAGGTAAAAGTGGAAGGACCTTCCTCAGCGTTCTTAATAGGCCAAAACAGGTGGCAGACAACTTGGTGGCCTGAGTGGAGAAGGAGAGTTTGTGGTCTAACCAAACTCCCAAGCTCTTAACACTGTCCTTGGGGGTAGGAGGTGCTCCTAGACCGGCGGGCCATAGGGAAGAGAAGGGTAGTGGTGAGGCTGGGCCTAGGAGCATAAGTTCAGTTTTTCCCCCGTTCAGTTTGAGGGAGGAGTTGGTCATCCACTCCCTCACGCTCTCCAGGCAGTTCAGCAGGCCGGCCGAGGCTTGCCCACCGTTCTCTTGGGCCAGTGAAACCACTAGCTGGGTATCGTCGGCGTACGACACGATTTTAATGCCGTACGGTTCTACTACCCCAGCCAGCGGTTTCATGTAGGCGTTGAACAGTACAGGGCTCAACGATGAGCCCTGCGGAACTCCACAGCTAAGAGGCTTGATGGTAGATGTTGTGTTGCCATCAAAGATCTGGAAAGATCTGTCAGCCAGGAAGGAACTGAACCACCTTAGTGCGTTTCCCGAGACTCCGATGTTCTGGAGACGGTTCAGCAGAGTGGCATGGCTGACCGTATCGAAGGCAGCACTTAGATCAAGGAAGATCACTGCCACTGATCCCCCCTGATCCAGTATCCTTCGAGACTCTTCGGTAACTGCTAGCAAGGCGGTTTCAGTCCCGTGGCCAGGTCTGAAGCCTGTCTGGGAGGTGTGCAGTAGGGAGTGATTCTCCAAAAACTGTACCAAGAGGGCATTTATGTGTTTTTCCAGCACCTTGCCAGTCCACGGGAGCAATGAGATGGGGCGATAGTTGGAGTGATCGTTAGGGTCCAAATTAGGTTTTTTTAAGAGCGCCCGTACAGAGGCTTGCTTCCAGGCAGTGGGAACTGTGCAAGTGGACAGAGATGAGTTTAGCAGTTCCAGGACTACAGGGAGGATGGCATCGCCTGCCTGCATCAGGATTTCTGGAGGGGCTGGGTCGCGAGGGGAGCCCGACTTAACCTGGCGAGCCACTTTCTCTAAGGTGACAAGGTCCAGGGGAGGGAAATGATCAAGAGTCGGCTCAGTAGTAGACAGGCCTGAAAAGGGGAGATTTTCCGAGTTGGGTGAGTCGGGCACCTCATGATTCAGGGCCATGGCTGGAAAGGTGGAATATATGTTCAACACCTTGTTGTGAAAAAATTCTGCCAGTTCATTACATTGCTCCTTGGTCTTGGTTAGAGGGGGAGCAGTGAGGACATTCGTGCATTGCTTTACTATGTTAAAAATTTCTTTAGGCTTTGATCTGGCTTCCAAGATTTTGTCGGAATAATAAGTTGCCTGGGCTGCCTTGACCCCTTCTTTATAGCTTCTGATCGCCTCTCTATAGGCGGCCTTTTTTTCCGGAAGGAAGTCTACGCGCCAGGCTCTCTCCCGTTGCCTACATCGACGTTTTAACTCTCTCAGCGAGTCAGAGAACCAGGGGGCTGATGTCTGCGCTCGCTTAGAGGACGATTTGCGAAGAGGCAGGAGAGAGTCTAAGGAATTTGTGATCCAGCTAACATAGTTTCCATATGCCAGATTGGGGTCTGAGCAGGATGGCGGACGGGTAGCGTCTAGCTCAAGCCTCCAAAGGTCGCCGGGGAGTTTTTTCCAGTTTCTTCTCATCAAGGTTTGGGGGGATAGTTGGGGGGTTTTATGGGTGGACCAGGTAAACGGCACCAAGTAGTGGTCTGACCACGGAAGGGGGATAGGTTGGGCCGTTATTAGATCCATACTATTGCTGAAAATAGGATCGAGAAGGTTCCCTTTTTCGTGGGTTGGGGCTGTGACCAACTGGGACAATTGAAGGGCTTCGAGGTCATCAATTAACTCCTTGGCAGAATGGTCGGACGGCGAGTTAAAGTGCAGATTGAGATCTCCCAATACTGTATAACTAGCCGCCGATAGGGATCTTTTTGCTACGATCTCTGGAAGTGCTCTAAGGAATAGTTTTGCAGACTCAGGGGGGCGATAGATCAGCGTACCAGAGAAGGAGTGGTTGGCGTTGAACTCTATACAGAATTCCAGACTCTCACAGCCAGGGATAGTGGATGTTGTGGTGCGGCAGTGGTACTGGTCCTTTATAATAATGGCCAGCCCACCCCCCCTCCCTTCTGGTCTGTCGAGTCTAAAAATGTTATAACTAGCTGGTAAGGCTGTAACAATATCGGGCTCGGATTGGGTCGTAAGCCATGTCTCTGTTAAAAAGAGCGCATCTGGCTTGTGCTCCTCAAGCAGCATGGCGATTTGTGTGCAGTGCTTGGGCAGTGACCGGCAGTTTAGTGCATACATACAGTATTTCGGAACAGCGGCCACGGGGTTATTCCGGAAGAGATGTTTACAGTCTGGGCAGCTGGGGGGAAGTTCTGTAGGGACGTATATATGCGTGCACTGGGCAGCGACGTTTCTTCCTATGCTGTGTAGGGCTGCCGAACTATATGGCCTGCCTTGGGAGGTTGGTGAGCCAAGGAATATGGCCCCTGGTCCCGTCAGGTCGCGGACGGGCGCAGACGGGCTCGCCTTTGGCGCGCCTTCGGCGCACCGCCGGTGCGCCCGCTGCGCCTCCGGAAACAGCACATTCTCAAATATCCGATAAGGAGGGCGTGACCTAACTCGGTGGGCGGAGCCCGGGAGGTCGCGGCGGTTGCCTGCTGCCTGCTTCAGCGCCTTACTCGGCTGAGCAGCGACACAGAGCAATCAGGTGAGCAAAGTGCAATTAGTTTTAAAACACAGGTACAAATCACGCAATACAGTTTTTAAAATCAACTTTCAAGGAAGTCCCTCGCTCTCGGCTTTCCGCCTCAAGAGCTCTTATCTAAGCAGCGCTGACACCAGGGCGCGCCTACATATAGTAAAGGGGGCGTGGCCTAACTCGGTGGGCGGGGCCCGGGAGGTCGCGGCGGTTGCCTGCTGCCTGCTTCAGCGCCTCACTCGGCTGAGCAGCGACACAGAGCAATCAGGTGAGCAAAGTGCAATTAGTTTTAAAACACAAGTACAAATCACGCAATACAGTTTTTAAAATCAACTTTCAAGGAAGTCCCTCGCTCTCGGCTTTCCGCCTCAAGAGCTCTTATCTAAGCAGCGCTGACACCAGGGCGCGCCTAGATATAGTAAAGGGGGCGTGGCCTAACTCGGTGGGCGGAGCCCGGGAGGTCGCGGCGGTTGCCTGCTGCCTGCTTCAGCGCCTCACTCGGCTGAGCAGCGACACAGAGCAATCAGGTGAGCAAAGTGCAATTAGTTTTAAAACACAGGTACAAATCACGCAATACAGTTTTTAAAATCAACTTTCAAGGAAGTCCCTCGCTCTCGGCTTTCCGCCTCAAGAGCTCTTATCTAAAGCATAGCATGCTAATGATGACAGTTGCCTCTTCGTCATTTGCACTGATTTCCCGCTATCTCTCTGATGCACTATAAAGCCCAATACGCTCAAGGGTGAGAATACATAAACTAAAACTGCCCCTTTTAAGTAAGATAAGACTGCCACAACCTCTCATACATACTCTTAGTCTTATGGGCCAGGGATGCAGTTATCAACTCAGGGGCTGCGGGGCACCAAGCTTCCATAGCCCCGCTGGGAAGTCCGTCATCTCTTTGTCTGCTTGCGGCCAATGTGTCCGGAATTCTGCCAACTTAAAATGGGACAAGGCGTCAGCGGCTTGGTTGTCTACCCCAGGGACATGTCTTGCAGTAAAAAGTACATTGCGACGCAAGCATTGCAACACTAGTTCTTTCAATAGACGCAGCACCCATGTGCAATTTGCTCTCTGATTGTTAATCGTCATCACCACTGACATGCTGTGTGACCAGAAGACAATGTGTCTGTTTGCTAGCATATCTCCCCATAGATGCAATGCCACCACTATGGGAAACAGTTCTAAGAAAGTAACATTGCGTGTCAGACCCTGCCGTGCCCATTCCTCCGGCCAATACTGCATGCACCACTTTGGACCCAAGATTGCCCTGAAGCCTTCGCTCCCTGCCGCATCCGTGAACAATTCAAGGCCCGCATTCGAGGAGCTCGTTCCCCGCCATATCACAGACCCATTAAAGTTCTCTAGGAAGTCCTTCCAAATGTTCAAGTCATTCCTCACATCAGCTGACAGGCTAACTCTATGGTGTTTGCACGACGCCCTGACATTGCCCTTGCTATGCTCCTAGAGAAAGCCCTGCCCATCGGGATGACTCTTAAGGCGAAGTTCAGTTGCCCTACCAAGGCTTGCAGCTGATGTAATGTAACCTTTCTTGACCTTAATTGCTTAATTCAGACACTCTGTTCATCACCACCCCCTTTTCTGAATCGTCTTCCTTGACCTTAAGCAGTCATCAATAGCAGCCTTGAAGGCAGACACCTTTGACCTGGGTAGCCTGCAAACCCCTTCTCTGGTGTCAATTTCAATACCTAAGAATGTCAGGCAGGTAGTCGGCCCTTCTGTCTTCTCTGCTGCCAGAGGTAACCCCAGGGCTTTAGCCAGGTGCTGGAAGCCTTCCTGCATGACTGTGAACCCTGAGGACCGAGGAATAGAAAATCGTCTAGGTAGTGTACCACTGCATGGGATTTGTCTGTAGTAAGGAATTGCTCCACCCCCCCATTCTAAAAACCTGGCAAAAGACTCAAATACTGCGCATGCGATTGAACAGCCCATAGGCAAGCACAGGTCAACAAAGTAATCTCCTCTGAAGGTGAAACCCAAGAACTTAGTATCCTCCGGGTGCACTGGCAGGAGCCTAAATGCAGCTTCGATATCGGACTTGGCCACTAAGGCCCCTTCACCCAGGGCCTGCAACTTTTCGATTGCGGTGTCAAATGTTGTATAACGCACCGTGCAAAGTTCTGGGTCAAGCTTGTCATTGACGGATAGACCTGGGGGGCTCGACAAATTATGTATCAGGCGAAATTTCCCTTTCTCTTTTTTAGGCCCTAACCCCAGGCGAGAGCAGACCAGATCAAGCTTAGGATGTTGTTTGAAGGGACCCGCCACCCTCCCCAAGGCAACTTCTTTCATTATCTTATTTTCCGCTGCCTCCATATTCTGCAGCACAGAGCTCTGGTTGCACAGGGGTACATTGGTGGGGGTGGCTGAAGACGGGATACCAAAACCAGACATAAAACCATTGTGTAGGAACTGAGCCTCTTGTAGCTTGTCGTACTTGCTAAGGAGGTGTGTCAGCACATGCGTCTTAATGGGAGTTGGCAGATTTCTCGGATGGCTGGGGTGGCTTCCCTTTGGGTGCGGCATGGGCCGGCTGCTCCTTTGGTCTTCCTGACTTCTTAAAGCACCTGGTCTCTGGATGAGCCGGGCCCCCACAGTACGAACAGCAATGTTTGAACCTGCACGTAGTCCCTCTGGTGCACTCATTTTTGTTATACAGCCAGCATGCCTGCTTTTTATCTCCTGCCCCCCTGTCGCTCCGAAAGGACTGATTGTGTGAAGAGTAACAAGTTTTGTTCGCAGGTGCGGAGGAATAAAACAGAGCATGCTATATATTAATCTCCCGTTGGTCCCATGCTATCCTGGGCTGTACTGCCTTCATTTGCCTAAACTTGTTGTCATATTGTAACCACCCTGTGCCTGGGAACTTAGAAGCCGCCCCATGTATCAAAGATATGTAACTGATGATCTGGGGGGCCACCGCAGGGTACCTCTCTGCCATGATGGCAGTGTAAATGGCAAAACCTGTAATCCAATTCTTTATAGACCATTCAACATATACCTTCTTCTGCTGGTACTCGCCTTCCTTGCCTACCCTAGTCTTACCTGGAACCACACCCGCATTGATGAGATTGAATACGTCAATATATTCCCCCTTTAGAATCCTTTCTTTGGTGTCTGCGGGCACATCCCATGTGATCTCTGCAGATGATGATAGAGTCATGGATGAGGAACCGTAGATTAACGGACTGTAAGCTAATGACGGCTGCCCCACCGGCGCCGGCCCTCCCTGAATCTGCTGAACTGCTGGCCCTGCCAAATTTGCACCAGAATTTGGTGTTTGCCCCTGAGAGGACAAAGCAACTACATTTTGGGCTGGACCCATAACCCCCGGTCCTACCATTCCAGGGTTACACCTGGGGATTGCGCTACCCCCCCAGACTGCACCCAGACTTGTGCTATTCCACTACCCGGCTGTGCAACCACAGGAGGCAGGGTTGTATGCGCGCCGGGCGCCTCCGCATTAGCGGCGGGCGCCACCCCCAGCTGCGCAGTGTAAGACTGAATGTTGCTTCCCCCAGCTGCGCCCGACTGAGGGATACTGTTGCCTTTAGTTGTGTTAGGAATCAAGTCTATTGTCTCGAGCACCTCCTTCTCACCTGAGGATGCTGGTTGGGGCTCGACTGCCCTGGGCCTCTTTTCCTTCGACACTTCTTTAAACTTTTCCGGTGTGCGCCGAGCTCGCTTGCCTCGCCCTCTTTCCTCTTGGGCGTCCGCTCTTGCCCCTTCTCGCATTGTCTTTAACGCCCAATTGACGCCTTTCTCTTTTGTAAACTCCAGCAGCTCCGTTAATGCGAGGTAGTCATCTCTTTTGGCTGTGGCCCCTTTGCCCTTCGTTGGCCGCTTCGGCGGCATTCTGCACTTAAAGATAGAAATGTGTTAGCACTACTTTTTACTGACAAAACACCTTCTGGATTAGCCATCCATTTGTACCTGTCGGCAAAACTTGATTTTCATTACCCTTTGTCGACTCACTGAGCCCATCAACTACGCAGATGCAGAATGCAAGTAAAATTCGGACTTCCATGGATATTCACCCGCCCTATTTGTTGCGCCTTTGGATTGTGGTCTTGACCTAAGCGCTTGCATTGCCTAGGAATGATGATCGTAACCGACGTAATGAGAGTGCATCCAATGCACTCGGTCTGCTTTAATTATTACAGCCCGGGGCGTGCGAGCACTACGCGTGCCCCGCTCTTAATATATGCGCAGCGGTCTCCTTTTTAATCCTCGCGCTCCGCTTTTAATTAACTGTATATTTTACCCGCAGGACGAAAGCATTGAAGTTATTGATGCGGAGCAGTCCGCTTTTATCATTCTTAATATTAAAATCAGAGGCAGTAGAAGCATTCGCAACAATGCGCTTTAGCAATATCAGGAAAACTGAGAGCGTGCTAGGGTCTACATTGTGTGGCTCTGAAACGGACTGTCCCGTCCTTATTTTGCTCCGATGCCACTTTTCGCGCCAACATTTTTTTTATAATCCTGATCTTTCCCGAGTGCCCCGTGCGCGCTTCTCAAACGCTTCTCAAAGCCCCCACACCCGCATCTCCTTCGGCAGCTGTGTTCAATCGACTCACCGCTGGATCCGCTCACTACCCGGACACGATGCAGGCAAACTCTCTCTTGCGGTGCACATTTCTCTTCACATTAGCTCACTCATACCGTCCCGCGCCCATGCTCGCACTCCCGCACAGTTCGCAAAGACCTTCAATCCCACAATCACACTGCGAGGCCCACTCACCTGCACCTGAAGTCGGATGAATATCCCGCACCCCTGTTGCCGCGACTCGGTTCCGTCGTGACTTCTTTATGCGACGTCCGACTTCTGGGAGGTCAAGTGGACAAAGAGGGGGTCATAAAGTGAGGAGCTGGCTTTTCAAGCTTCGCGCTCACAACTACTTCCGGGTCACTCTGACCCTGTTGGTGATGCGCTTCCTGTTTTCCCTTCGATATCCCTTCCGGGTCGTTCGACCCGGAAGGGATTTCCCTACTTCTGCGGCCCTTTGACTGCCACTAACGGCGCCACGCCCCTTATGTGGGGTGGCGCCTTGCATTACTTGTAAATATCATTTTAATGTACAGCCTGACTGAGCCTATTGAAGCTTTGCTACTGGCTGCTCACATAAGGCTGGTGCAGCGGCGAGCCGAGCTCTGTTATTTAAATAGCACTGGACTTGAAAATATAATTTATTTTACAGTCTTGACTGAGCCTGCATAACAGCTCGCTGTTTCTGGTCTCCTAAGGCTCTTAAGGAAATCACAGCGTAGAATAATGTTCCTGCTGGGACAAAATCTGCGTTTTGTATGGTAGCAGTTTTCACCCATCCTGAAGCAGCACAGAAGGTAAATATGCCTGGGGAAAAGAACGTGTACATGTAGATCACTAAAAGTGCATTTTATGTGGGTAGCTCAGTGGGTTACTGATTTGACACAGAGATCCTTTTCTTAATCATACTTCATACATTACAGTCCTAAGGTACAATCCTAATATAGCACAATTACTTATGAACTACACCGAAGGGTCTGTATTCAAATTATGTGTTACAGGTCAGAGCCAAGCTCAATGTTTTCCCTCAGACTTTCTTTATCCTAATGTTGTTAAAAGGTTTATATATTGTTTTAAGTAAAACCAACAACAGTGGTACCTTTTAAATCATGTGTTTGTGCTTTTCCAGACCTAACACTCTTAAAATATATTGCTTACAAGTATGGATGAAATGTGATTCTACAACTTGAAATCATCACTGTTTTATGTAACATATCATTTAGACTCATTTACACATGTCTGACACCCTACACTAGTACGAGGAGCTCTATAAAATAAATGAAACACACGAAAGAGCGATGAGTGCCCTCCCATTTCAGGTGCTATGTAGCAGTTTCAAGATCCTCTTACCAGTTCTCGCTGCACATATGGGTGTAACTTCTGATATTTATCTGTCTCCATGGACTTCATTGCTTGAATTTACTTGTGACAAAGTGTCATTTTAGGTGTCACACATTGCCTGCACATTGGTCATTGAATGTCACTCATAGCTACACTGAAACTATGAAAATGTCACACATAAGCAATCTCAAACCTTGGCAGCTATTTTTCAGAGAGAGTCACTGTAGTCTGACCCAGTACAGACCGTGCAGGCATCCTGCTGGTATGTGGATTTAATAATCAGGAGGAGGTGCCTGCGCAGATGCATTGTCTCCTTCTCCGCCGCGTCTGCGCACCACTCTTCAGTTCACCCTTAGGGTGGGGCTGATGGGTGACCAATTGTCATGCCTCATGCGCATTGGGCTTCGTGCAATTAAAAGTGTGCGTGACTGCCTGCATCCCACACGACTGAGACAGAGAGGCAGAGACACTGTGCGCAGGCCTGACCATGCGGCCATAATTTATTTATTTCTAGCCCCCCCCTGTCTGCCACCAGCAGCAGGTAAGTTTTTCCGTTCACTCCAGTCATCGGCAATGAATGATCATTCATGGTGGGCAGTGGTGGCACTGGGCGGCATCGCGCACAGTGATGGATTTGATGTAGTGAGCAGGGTGGAGGCAGTGCGGATGTTAGGTGGCCTTAGTTGTGTGCTCACAGGACCGTCGCGGGCTGTGGCTGCAGGCAATAAATCAAAATTTGTAATCATGATGAATCCATGATGATTATCACCGTCAGGGACGATGACAAATAATCATCATCATGGTTAAAATTTTTGATTTGAAGCGCATGGTGCCGGCGGCTGGTCTGCGATTAAAGTAGAAGAACAAAGGTAATGCAGGCTGGCTAATCGTGGCCTACTGTGATTGCTAGGCCTCTCAGGGGCTGCATGGGGTGGTCAACAAAAATAATATAGGCCCAATTATTTTTTTTGCACATACCATCAAATTGGGGCCTAATCTGATGGTAGGTGCAAAAACAAAAAAACAACAAAAAAACGGAGCAAACATTATTTGGGGCATTGGCGGCCCCCCAGCCTCTTACTCACAAACTGGAGGCTAGGGTGCGGTCGGTCTCGTCTCAAGAGACTCACTCTCTCTGACTCCACTGTGCAGCGCAGAACCGGGATGAATCATTTCCACAGACAGGACCAAGCCATGGCTGTGGAGAGATGTTCCCAGAACAGGAATCATTTTCACAGGCAGGATCAGGCCGGGGCTGAGGACATGTGTTCTCGAGACCTGGATAACTTCCATGGTGAGGAGCAAACTAGGTTGGTGGAGAGATGTTCTTCTCTGGGACCAGTTCTACAGTTTTGAGGTAACTTTGGGGACATTCCTTACCTCCACAGTCTCTTCTTAGTTTGGCTAATGGTCCTTTCTTGGCTTGGCTGTAGTGGTAAAGTTGTGGCTGTGGTACATGTGTGGCTTGATGTAGCAAATGCAGTTGTGTTAGCCGTCGTTGTGACTGTGCCTGATATATGAGTCTGTGTGTGTGTCTGGCTATGTTAAGTCTGGGTATGTTAGATGTTGTGACACTGGTGTCTTTGGCAGCAACAGGTGTGTGCCTGTCACAGATGTGTGTTTTGCTGTGATGTGGTCTCTGCTGCATCCCTGTGCTGTGTGGTGTCAATCACCGTCCGTGCTGCATGTGTCATGACTTATGTGCTTTGCATCTCTATAAGCCTGTACTGTGTGTTGTGTGACTGTTTTCTGTGCTGTGTGTCATTGTGCTTTTGATCTGTGTTTCCCTGTATCTGTGCTGTATGCTGCAGTGTCACCATGTGTATCTTTTATGTCATTCTGTATGTATTGTGTGACCCTTGTCTTTGCTGTGTCTCACTTTGTTTCCGTGCTGTATGTATGTCTGATTGACAGCATATGTTTGATTTGTATACCACTGTGCCGCCATTGTGTGTTGTTTCTACATATTAATAGTAAGTCATTTATTAGATCAATTTATGATCATTAACATCACCAAGTAAAAACATACTTGTAAACATACAAATCTAGCAGAAACATTGTACGCATCATCAATTTCAAAATTACTATACAAAAATAAAAATACATTTTATACTACTTCATTAATATAAAAAGAGCTATACAAAAAATCCAATTGAGAGTAGTTCTCTTAGGTAGCTAACATTTTACTTACTTACATATTAATATATTTCTTGGGATATAGCTGTATCACAGTTTTTCTGGCTATGACATGTATGTATGTTGGTCACAGTGTGTACACTGTCTGTCTCTGTGTGATTGCATCCGTCTAGATCTTTGTGTCTAGCTACATTGTGTGCTAAAGTGGCACCATGACTGTGTCTCCCTCTGTGTTAGTGCTTGTATGACAGAGTTTCCATGTGTAATTAAATGTCTGATTGCCTCTTGTTTGCCTTTCTGCACATGTGGTTATTTTTGTGTATCTGTCTGGTGCAGCAGTCTCTGATTCTTTAAGGACTTTTGAGTGGGATGATAGTTTAGATAAATAATATTTGATTGATAGTATTAGCTGATACTGTTCTATAGATCTATAGCCACATTCTTCAGAACAGTAATGGGAACATTCTGTGGTACAATAATACACATTTACTACAGTAGGATAACAGCATGTTTAGCGGTACATTAATGCCTATTCTGTAGGGCAATAATATCCATTCTCTGTAGTGAAATGATGACATAGTCTCTAGTACAGTTGTGGCCTCATTCCTGTAGGAGAGTGATTGCATTATTAATACAATTATAGCATATTCTGTAGTACAGTCATGGGACCATTCTGTAGTACAATAATGAACATATACCATAGTACAAAACATCATTAAAATAATGCCCATTCTACAGTGCAATAATAGCCTTATTCTTTAGTGAAATTATGACATTCTGTAGTACAATAGCCTCAATCGGTAGGGTAGCAATGACATTCTTTAATACACTTATTGCATATTCTGTACAACAATCATTGCATATTTTGTAGTACAGAAGCACAGAGATGGCCATATTCGGTACAAAGATGGCTACATTCGGAAGTACAGTCAAGGGGACATTCTGTACTAAATGAATGGGCATATACTGCTTTACCATGATGACATGTTATTCAGTACGTTGATACCCGCTTTGTTATACAATAATATCTATACAATCTAGTTCAACTATTCCCTTATACTGTAGTGAAACAATATTGCATTATGTGGAACAACGATGGCGCTTTGGTGTAGTGAGGGTAAAATTATGAGTAAATTAGTGGAATGTTCTGTAGTGAAAGGATGGAAATCTCTCTCTTTCTCCTTTTCTCTCCTTCCATCTCTCCCCTGTCTCCCTCTCCCTCTCTCCTTTTATCTCTCTCCTTACATCTCTACCCTCTCTCTCTGTATCCCTCTCTCTCCCTCTCACTATCCCTCTCTCTTTTTCTATCCCTCTCTCGCTCTCCCACTCTCTATCTGTCTCTCTTTCTCTCGCACCTCCTCTCTCTCCTCCTCCTCTCTCCCTCTCTCTCCCTCTCTCTCTTTCTTTCCCTCGCCCCCTCTCTCTCCCTCTCCCTTTTTCTCCCTCTCGCCCTCTCTTGCTCCCTTCTTCCCTCTCTCTCTCTATCCCTTTCTCTATTTCTCTATCCCTCTCTCTCTCGCTCCCTCTCACTCGCTCTCTATTGATCCCTCTCTCCCTCTCAATCTCTCACTCTATTTACCTATCCCTCTTTTGCTCTCTTACTCTCTCTCTCCATCTCTCTCCATATCCCCATATCTCTCTTGCCTCCTCTCTCACTCTCTATCTCTTTCTCTCTCTATCCTTTTCTCTCTCTCTCCCTCTCTTTCCCTCCCTCTCTCTTGTCTATCCCTGTATTTCCCTCACTCTCTCTCTTTCTCTCACTCACTCACTCCCACTCCCTCTCTCTCTCTCCCTGATTCCCTCCCTCTCTCTCTCCCCACTCTCTCTCTCTCTCTCTCTCTCTCTATCTCTCCCTATCCCACTCTCGCTCTCTCACTCTCTGCCCCCTCTCTATCTCCCTCCGTGCTTTCTCTACCCCCCTCTCTCTCATCTCTCTCTCTGTCCTTCTCTCTCCCTCTCCCTCCCCTCCCTCTCTCTCTCTCCTTTTCCCACCCTCTCTCTCCTGCTCCCTCTCTCTCTTTCCATTCCTCTCCCTGTCCTTCTCTCATTCCTCTCCTTCCTCTATCTCTCATTTTCTTTATCTTTTTCTCCCTCTTCTTTACCCTTTCTCTTCTTCTTTCTTTCTCTTTCTCCCCCTTCCTTTCCTCCCTCTCTCTTCCCCACGTAAAAACATAGCCAGACCTATTGCCGTGGTCAGTGCTTGTTCATGCTCCCAGCGTTTCTATATAATATTTTTTGTCATTGAATGTATTATGCAGACGTCTTAGATTATTTATCATGAGTGTTCAGACCTCTCGGCATATCCCCCTGGGGGTTGGGGGAGAGGGGGCAGGGTGCCCCATCAAAATTCAGACCTGGTGCTCTTTAAGGTCATCTACTATTTACTGTGCTTTGAAAGTTGATACAATTGAATATGTAATGAGAAATGTGCTGTAAATTCACCATGTAGGTCTGTCTTTTTCCAAACTTTTCTTGTGGGGAGAACCCCCCCAAACCCTCTGGTAGTGGCAGGCTCACTCGCTCGCTATGATCTCACGCTACGTGTCAGACGGGGGCTGGTCTGGAAAAATCTGCCAGGGCTGCTTTCAGTTCCCAGTACAGCCCTGCCATTGTGTAACATTGAAAGCGCTGGCACACAACCGGTGCCTCTGCTTTCTCAAGAGGACATTCCCTCAATTGCATGGGAGCATGGCACCTGCATTCTCTCACTGCACCCGCCTGCAAGGAGATCTCTAATCAAAGCTACTCCATTTTTCACCTGCATGCCCCGGGGCCACGGTTTCTATGTAATAGGGAAACTTTCCTTGCTTACTCCGGCTCATCTGTGTTAAGGTGCGCCGGGAGCAAACAGGGAAAGTGCACCCTATACATAATAGGGCCCCCAGTGGCCACCTTGTAAGAAAAATCTGTCATGTCATGGTGAAATTGCCATACCAAAACTTATAGTGGGGTGGGGTTCCATTTCCAATACCCACTTTAAAATTTTCCCTCACATAATAGCAGTTTTCTCATTGCATTTCAGGGGTTATATCACTCAAGCACCCGAGGGCACATAAAGTGGGCGCAGACGCACACCTTATCTGCCACTGGGGCACTTTGATATTAGAGAAGTGGCTGCAGATGCTTTTATGGCCCCTTTTGTAATGTAGATAGCACTGGTGCACATACAGCGGCTGTGCTATCGTTAGAGGGTGTTCCCTCATTTCATGGGGGCAAAGCCCCATGCAAATGAGGGAATCGCTTTGGCTCTGCACCCCCGCTGTATTACTGATGTGGGTGCAGAAGCAAGTATGCCTTTAGAAGGTGCACTGAAAGTGCCCCACAAAAAAGTAGCACGCTTTTAGTGTCCCTTCTAAATTAAGCTCTCTGAAGGGATGAAAGGGGAACCCATGGACCACCCAGACATCCTCTTCCAGGCGGATGCAGTCACTCACTGCACCGTCTTCCAGGGGATCTCTAAGCCCTTTTAAAAGTGCGGGTGGGTTGACACCTGCACGAGAAACACTTAGCAGCTTTTAAATAGCTGATCCATATTTCTTTTGAATGCACTGCCCTTGGGGCAGCAGGAGTTTGGCGATGCTCCGAGGCCAGCACATTCATGGCGCACCTGCTTTAAGGTGCGCTGTGGCGCAAACATGGAGTGCGAGCACAATCTTTAATACAGGTCCATCTTGTAAATGGGACGGGGAAGTCCAAGGTGGCAGGCCAGATTGCCTGAAAAGTTTCTCCCTTTATTGCACACATCCAAATCAGTTCCAAAAAATTAACAAAATAGATACTACATAGCTGAAAGTGCAAACTGGTAATTTATTGAAATATAAATTACTCTCCATTAATAATATGTTTTTTTCTTATTTTCTTTTAGTTCAGCTTCGCAGATGCCTTTGATATCTTCTTGATGATTGTGGGTTTTATCTGTGCACTCATCAGTGGCACAGCACTGCCATTTAGAGTCATCGTCTTTGGATATATGATTAACAGTTTTATCGAGAAGAGTATTACAAATTCTTCTGCAGGTAAAAATTTATCAACAAAGAAGGCATCCTGTATCACTTGTATCCTGTGTCAGTGATGGCTGTGATGTAATTAACCATATGTGGAGTGTAAACTCAATAGGTATTATATCTTTTTCAGTGAGCAGTTAATCATTCCAAATTTCAGTTTCATTATTCTCTAACGTATGTAGGAAGCTGAATTCCAGTATCAGAAACACTGATCATCATCCACAGTTATAAAAGTCTATTCCATACAAAAGTAAGCATGAGGAAATCTTTTTAAAAAAATGGAAACCTGCGAAAGCCCAAAAAAAGAATAACAAATTGTTAATGTAAAGAACCGCCAACGGCAATGAAGTTTTTTTGATCCTCCATCTATTAAGGTGTGCCCCCTTTTTAACATGTATTGGTAGTAAGTTTCATTTTTAAATTGTCAGGAGCAGCATTAGTGGCGAGAGAAATTTAGAATAGAAATATGTTAATTGAGCATGACATGCCTTTTCCAATATCTGTGACGTTGTTTTTAAGATGTGAACCTGCATGTGTTATATACCCTGCTGACCAGGCTGCTGTGTGCTGTGTCAGCAACGAAAAACTGGACCTCTTAAGCCTCGAGTGCTAAAGACAGAGAGATATGGTAGATTGCTCAAATATGCAAAGCGACGAAGGCCAAGTTTAAATGTCATTACACACAAAATTTTTGTCCTGAGCAAATGTCCAATACACAATTGAATCCACCAGTATTCTGGCGTAGAGACTTCTTCTAATTATTTTCAGTGTTGAATTCCAAGCTCAGCAGTATTACAGCCAGTCCTTCATAATTTTATTTTCAGTGTTGCATCCCAAGGTCTACAATGTTAGAGCTAGTCCAAATGACCAAACGTGGCCAACACATGTTTCGTCTTGTTGTTAATATCCTACTGACTTCCTCAGGCCTACAACAATACAAATACACTCATAACTGTCTGGGCCACTAACACTCCCCAGGGTTAGTATAGTGTAAGTCATTCAAAAGTTATGGAAGGAAATAGAAAAAGAGACTAGTGGTCATGACTAATATAGAAAATAAAAAATGGGGTATAAAGTGTAAAAGTATTAAAGAAAAGCAGAGAAATAAAAAGGTTTTACATTTATGAACGAGGGTCTAAATCGAGTCCAGAGTATATCCCTTGTGAATCTTTATAAATGTGCCTAAATACAGTTCACAGTGAGTAAGAGAAAAGGTAGTGCAATTCCAAGTCACCACTAGACCCTAGTACAAGCATAAATCAACTTACCACTTAAATCAAAGTAAGGGCAATTTCCATGTCACACAGTAGAACCGTACGTTCTCTCCAATACGTAGGCACTGAGATGTGTCATTAGCCATAATCTAGTGATGAGGTAAACCATACCCAAATTATCAAAATGATGAGTTTTAACATCTCATACCTATAGGTCCAAATTAATCTTCACTGACAGCCAAATTATTGATTTGTGATCTGTAAGAAGTAAGTGTTAAATTACCAACACGTTATATTTACAGAAAGCAACAAATATGAAAGCAAGTAATTCTAATCGAGGGCATGCAGTTCAATGTCACATGACAAGGTACTATAAATAGTGCATAAGGCATATAGTAAAGACAGGGTCACGCATACTCAATATTGAAAGTCAGTCAAAAAAAAAATTGTTATCTGTAGATTTAACCAATCACACTACAAAACCTTAAGTTCATTGGATTTAAAATTAGTGGTGGACCACAAACACAGTTTTCAGTCTGCCTTCTAATCAGGAATGGAACACCTATGATAGAACATTAAGGCTCCTCACAAAATGATATCTTACCTCCTGCTCAGAAGGAGAGAGCTCGTCCTTGAACATCAGCGATTTGCAAGCACACCATTTGGAATCACCCATATATACCAGAAGTATGTAATACTTGTAATCGCAAACGGATTAACAAGAAAATACTCAAAGGGCCGCATTCATGAGCGCCATCTTGAAAATCCAAAATTAATAGTCATTCAACCCATGAACACCTTATTCATGGGTTGTTATTGCATGTACGCCTTTCTCAATCACCCATATATATCAGAAATACAAAGTTACTGCTAATCGTAAACAGACTAACACAGACTTAAGGATTTAAACAATTACACTACAAAAAATTCGGATAATTATTTTAAAATAAGTGGGGGACCACAGACACAGTTTTCAGTCCGCATTCTAATCACGAAAGGATCACCTATGATAGAGCAGTAAGGCTGCTCACAAAATGATATCTTACCTCCTGCTTGAAAGGAGTGTGCTCCTCATTAAACAGCAGCATTTTGCATGAATGACATTCGGAATCGCCCATATATACCACAAGTATGTAATACTTGTAATCGTAGATGACTTACAAGGAAAAATTCAAACAGCTACATTCGTGATCGCCATCTCACAAGTCCAAAATTAATAATCATCCAACCTGTGAACAACTTGTTCCCAAAAGGGCATATCACATGTGCACCTAGTGGTGTGAAGTTCATATGATAGTGTCAGATAGTTAAGAGGTGAGGGTTAAAGATATGGAGAAATTTAGACCAGTCAGCATGCACGTTAGGTACCCAAGAAGTATTGAAGTTCATTATCCATGTTGAGTCCTTTGTCAACAGCATATAATGTTATGATCCAGTGGGCCTCATATTGTCTAAGCTTGAGTTCCTGATTTCCATCCCTTACATCATGCATCACTGAATACCATAAAATTTGAAACATAATTGCATGCTTTGTGCTGCACATTCCTTTGCATGAGCCCTATTAGGATATCTATCGCCCAAATTCTTGAAAGCTCTGAACTGAGATCTTTAGCATGGTGAAAACCCTTTCCAAAGTTCCTTCCCCTTCGGCTGCACCAGATACTTCAGGAGCTCAATGTGGTAAGCTAGCGGAATACTTTTCTAACAAAATCGAAACCATTTATTCGTCATTCCCTATGACTGAACTGGATTTTGCATCCCCTGTTACCTCATCTCCTGTCAACCGGGTGCTTCTGGATAACATCCCGGCCATAGAGATGCCTGTCTTAAGGAGCCTTTTATCTAAAGTGAAGACTGGTTCACCTAATGATCCTGCCCCTTAAGGGAAACTAAAGCTGGTAGCTGAGGTGGTCCTCCCAGTGATTCTAGATCTCATCAACACCTCACTTTCCTCAGGGATTGTGTCCCCTAAGTGGAAAGAATCCATGGTAAAGGCTCTGTTAAAGAAACCCAGCCTTGACCCAGCAGATCTGGGAAGCTACCGGCCTATCTCACTGCTTCCTGCAATTAGCAAAATGACGGAAAAATACTTTAATCAAATTCTATCATCCTATTTGGAGACTAACAATCTTCTCCATCCTACACAGACTGGTTTCCGTCCCTTACAGGGTACTGAGACGGCTTTACTTTCTGTAGTGGAAGAATCAAGAAGGATGGTAGATGCTGGTGGCACTGCGGTGGTCCTCCTCCTTGACCTCAGTGCCGCCTTTGATACCGTAAACCATCAGATTCTGATTCACAGACTGGGTGACTTAGGTATCACAGGAACGGCCCTGGCCTGGCTAAAATCCTTCCTGAATAACAGATCATTTCGAGTTTTCAATAATTTAGTCATCTCCAAACAAACATCTCTTCAATGTGGAGTTCCGCAGGGATCTTCATTAAGTCCCACCTTGTTTAATATTTATACCGCCACTCTTGCAGAGATAGTGACCCTTTGGAGTCCATATAATATCCTACACGGATGATACGCAATTGGTGATTGGGCTCAATAAAGGTGAAAGTTCTTCCTTCAGCCTCCATCCTTGCTTGGAGGATATTGCAAGATGGATGAATAATTCTTTCTTGAAGATGAATGGGGGAAAGACTGGAAGTATGATCTTGGGTAATCAGTTTCCTCATGACCTGATGGAAAGATGGCCTACTTCCATGGACCCGCTCCTACTCCTAATACCCAGCTAAAGAGTCTGGGCTTTTGGATGGACCACGAACTTACCTTCAAAATCCAGGGTCGGAAAACAGCAGCTGTATGCTACGAGACCCTTAAAACGGTCCGGAAGGTTCTCCCTCTTCTCCTTTTTCAGGCCAGAAAGGTTACGGTCCAGGCCCTGGTGTTGTCCAGGCTGGACTACGCAAACGCCCTATATCTGGGAGCACCGGCGGCCACTCTCTCTAAACTTCAGACCACACAAAACTGGGCGGCTAGACTCTTAATAGGTACCCCCAAGTATCAATCGGCCAGACCGGCTCTTAAGGCTTTGTATTGGCTGCCGGTCCAGGAGAGAGTGAAGTTCAAAAGCCTATGTATTGTCCATAAATCCCTGTTTAAACTAGGACCCACTATTCTTCAAGTGATCATCCAGTCCTATGAGCCCAAAAGACCTCTTTGCTCTAAAATTAAGAATTCGGCCATCACCCCTAGAGTCCACAAGGTTAGAAGTGGGGGCGCCTGTTTTCAGTCAACGCCTCCAGACTGTGGGATGCCCTCCCCTCTCACCTTCGGTTAGAACCCAATCACCTCTCCCTTGAGGGACTGAGGCGACAGGCCGAAGCCCAGGCAGCAGGTAACATTGCAGGGAACTTTCATATCTACTGGGAGGATAGCCTTCTCTACAGCGAACCCAAGGCTCCGGTGCACGGTTCGTCACGGCCTTGGTAGTTCCCCAGAGTTACAGAGCCTTACTCTTGGAGTTGGCTCACGAGATTCCCTTGGCAGGACAGCTAGGTCAGGACAAGACCTTTGCCCGGCTTGTCCCCCATTTTTATTGGCCTCAGATGAGGATTGCGTCTGACACTTTTTGTAGGACGTGTGTTTCCTGTCAAGCTAGTGGAAAATAGGGGTTAAGCTGAAGGCTCCCCTGGAAGCACTACCCGTCATTAGCACCCCCTTTGAAAGGGTGGGCATCGACATTGTTGGGCCATTGAATCCACTCACTTCAGCCGGTCACAGGTTTATCCTGGTTCTGGTGATCACGCCACCCGGGACCCATAGGCTATTCCTTTGAGGACCGTTACTGCACCTGCGGTGGCTCGGGCCCTGATGGGGATTTTTACCCGAGTGGGTTTCCCCAAGGAAGTTGTGTCCGACAGGGGGGCCAACTTTATGTCAGGCTACATGCAGGCTATGTGGAAGGAATGTGGAGTTACTTACCGGTTCTCCACCCCTTACCACCCCCAGACCAATGGTCTGGTGGAAAGGTTTAATAAAACCTTGAAGGGCATGATCAGAAGTCTGCCTGAGAGCTTGCGGAGGAAATGGGACGTCCTCCTACCCTGTCTGTTGTTCTCATACAGGGAAGTGCCACAGAAAGGAGTGGGCTTCAGCCCCTTCGAACTTCTGTATGGGCACCCTGTTAGAGGACCTCTCAGCCTGGTGAAAGATGGATGGGAACAGACTCCCAGAAAGCTTCCCCAGGATGTGGTGAGCTACATGCTGGCCTTCCGTAGCCGAATGGCTAAGTTGTGGAAGCAAGCTTCTGACAACCTGGAAGCCACCCATGCAGGTATGAAAGAGTGGTATGACCACAATGCTCACCCTGTGGGGTTGGTGCCTGGCCAGAAAGTGTGGGTCATGAAGCCTGGAGAGCTTAGTGCCCTCCAGGATTGCTGGACAGGCCCCTTTGAAGTGGTTGAGAAGAAGGGCAAGGTCACTTACTTAGTGGATCTTAAGACCCCCAGGCAGCCCCATCGGGTGCTTCATGTCCACCGCCTCAAACCCCACCATGAGAGGCCCGAGGTCATCTTGATGATGATGACTGATGGAGCAGAGGAAGATGAAAGGGAGCCTCTCCCTGATCTATTTTCGTCCCAAGAGAAGGATGAGTCGGTGGAAGGGGTGATCCTCTCACCATCCCTAACTCCCGAACAGCTGAGAGACTGCCGTCAAGTTCTGGAGCAGTATTCCTCGCTGTTCTCCCTTATCCCGGGAAGGACCCACCTGTGTACCCATGATGTGGACACAGGGGACAGCCCACCTGTGAAGTCCAAGACCTACCGGCTGTCAGATAAGGTGGTGGCCAGCATTCGCAGTGAAGTCACTATGATGCTGGAGCTGGGAGTGATTGAACCTTCAAGCAGCCCCTGGTCCAGTCTGGTGGTTCTGGTACCAAAAGCTGCCCCGCCGGGCACCACTCCAGAACTCAGGTTCTGTGTGGATTACAGGGGACTGAATTCAGTGACAAAGACTGATGCTCATCCAATCCCTAGGGCGGATGAGCTCATTGACCGGTTGGGAGCTGCCCAATATCTGAGTACTTTTGACCTCACATCAGGGTACTGGCAGATCTCCCTTACAGATGGAGCAAGGGAAAGGTCAGCCTTCTCCACGCCAGAGGGCCACTACCAGTTCCGTGTGATGCCTTTTGGGCTCAAGAACGCTCCTGCCACTTTTCAGCGGCTGGTGAACCAGGTCCTCTCCGGTATGGAGGCCTTCTCTGCTGCTTATCTAGATGACATCGCAGTCTTCAGCAGCAGCTGGGAGGACCACTTGTGTCACCTTCAGGCTGTTCTCCAAGCCCTGAAGCAGGCCGGCTTGACAATCAAGGCTAGCAAATGCCAGATTGGGCAGGGGTCGGTAGTGTACCTTGGCCACTTGGTGGGCAGGGGGTAGGTGCAGCCCCTCCAGGATAAGATTGAGACTATCATGGCCTGGGAACCCCCCAAGACTCAAACGGAGGTCCGAGCCTTCCTGGGCCTCACCGGATACTACCGTCGCTTTGTCAAGGGGTATGGCACAATTGTGGCACCCCTAACTAAGCTCACATCTAAGAAACAACCTCGTCGGGTAGTCTGGACTGAGGCGTGTCAACGAGCTTTTGACACTCTTTCTTAAAGGCTCCTGATTTTTCCAAGGAGTTTATTGTCCAAACGGATGCATCAGAGCATGGCATTGCATTGGAGCAGTGTTATCGCAACTCAATGAAGAGGGTCTGGACCAACCTGTGGTTTTTCCTATCTAGGAGACTGCTTCCCCGGGAACAGAAGTGGAGTGCTATTGAGCGGGAAGCTTTTGTCGTGGTATGGGCCCTGAAGAAGTTATGGCCATACCTATTTGGCTCGCACTTCCTTGTTCAGACTGACCACCGGCCCCTTCGTTGGCTGATACAAATGAGGGGCGAGAATCCCAAGCTGCTAAGGTGGTCTATCTCCCTACAGGGAATGGACTTCAGGGTGGAACATCGGCCTGGAGTGGACCACGCTAATGCAGACGGTCTCTCAAGGTATTTCCGCCTTAGAGAACTCCCAAGGGGTTGGGTAGCTCTCCCCACTTTCAGCTGGGGGGGACGCGTGTTAGACCTGTCAGCCCTTTGGGTGGTCCCTCCTTATTTGTCCCCCCTTTTTGCCTTCTATTTTTGTGTCCATCGTAATTTTTCTTTGGGTGTTGACCTTAGGTCTCTGGGCGCCTCATTATTACCTATTAGTAATGAAGTGCAGGTGTTCCTCTAGAATGGAGGAAGGTTCTCTCTCACAAATTGGTGGCCTACCAACTGTCAAAGATTTACTTCAGAGTTTGGCCCATAGGTTAGTATTAGAGGGATCTAGAACCTTTCGGCCCATTCTAGTGACCAGAGCCCAGGCTATATAAAGATTGACATGGGCGGCCATTTTGTCACTGCTGGACTGGCTGGAGTATAGACAACTGCGTCAGGGGGGTTTTGTCACAGGCTACTCTGATTGTTCCTAGGGACTGCAAGATAGTCATGGGTGCTGCCCTCCCCCCTGTTGATCTGACCCTGCCCATGTAAAAAGGACTGTGGGCCTCACGATTTCCAGAGTGGCCACTGCAGAGAAATAACTAAATTACTTCAGCATCTGGGGTAACCTGGCCGTGACCCTAGAAATCTAAAAGGGTGGTGCCGTGGGTTACTGAGACAACTAGGAGAAAAAGGACTGCTGACACGAGCTCGGAAGTAAGAGGACATCTGGAGTGGTGACTTGGGTGATTATTCGGTCTGTCTGGGGAGTGATGACTTTACCGTGGTAGCGTGGCCGAGATAACCTCTTTCTGCCCTCCGCCTTGCTAGCGACATGTGTGACCTGGTTGAGAGCCTGGGGGCCGGGGCTGCCGGTGTCTCGACACCGCTGATTCTGTTGTGAGGAATAGAGTGAAATATTCCCGCGCCAGGCGTGAGAAGGAATTGGGGGTGTCGCCAGCTTGATAGAGACGCCGGGCGGGGTTGCCTGGCATCCGGATTCCTGCCCGGCACGTCTCTCAGCTCCCCCTGTCAAGCCGGAGATTCCTGGTGTTGTGGGGAAGTTGGCTGCCTCTCCTGGGGGACTGGAGCAGAAGCGCACAGAAACCCGGCGCTATGGTATCCCCGGGAAGGTAAATCCTGCAGAGTGGCAGAGGCCCCTTTCCGCCTCAGGCGAGTCGCCAGACCTGAGCGGGAGGGAAGGTAGACAGATCGGCAGAGGGCCCAGCTCCGGAGCTGCTCCGGGCAAGCACTGCTCGAGTGCTGAGGTATTTGGGAGTCCGGGAGGGGAGGAAATAGAAGGGCTTGTCCTGGAACTGAACCGCGAAGGCATATCCCCCATTCAAGCCTGCTTGACTTTCCTGAATCAAATCGGAGGTGTCAACTTTTGCCCCCCCTCTTTTTGGAATTAAACTTGTGAGGAATTGTTCAGACAGAGGAGTAAGAGAGACAGCAGCCTCACAGATCAACTAACCAGCATGATGTTTAAAGTAAATGTCTTTCAGAGCCTAATTTAAGTTAAAGAAGAAACTGGTTGGAAAAGTGAAGCCACTTTATGCTAGACGTTCTAGGAAGGCAATCGCATATTTAATATAGTAACCTTTGATGTGTTCGCTGGCCTAAACTGAATTAGAAATCTGTCACAAATGGTCTAGGAGGGGTGTTTCTACCTATTGAATGTCAGGGTTAAGGAAGAAAGAAACTAATTGCCTAGACAAATGTAAAAGTGTAATAGCCTGAACTTATCCCTGCACTTATGTCCGAAAGGGAAAGTTCAAAGTCTTAAAATAATAAGCAAGGTGATTTTATTTGTAATATTTTTCCTGTACTTTGATCACAAAGAGAAGTAGGAAATTTAATGGTGAAGAATATACTGTAAGTAATGAAACTTTTTTCGCAAGAGGAAACTAAAGAAAAGATAAAGCTTCATTACTTTTTTCTAAAAAGGTGTGGTGTCATTTTTGGTGGATGGGTGCTGGGTTGCTGTGGTGAGTGTGACACAAGCCTTGCACAATTGCCTTAGAGATAGGTCCTTCCACTCTGTGCCAGGCTACCCTAGGTGGACCCCGGGTCCAACACAGAGCACTCCCTATTCAGTTCTAAGTGAGACTGGGCCCTGGTCCACCCCTTCATCCTGCCAGCAGATAGCCCACTAGGGCACACCTAATCCCTCTATTGTGTGACTGTCTGGGAGCAATTCTCAAAGTCTAACTGTCAGTTACACCCATTCATGTGACCCAAGAGAAGTTCCAGGCACAAAAAGTGCTAAGGGCAGAAAAATATGACCTCTATAAAAGGGGCATTTTCAAAATTGTAATGATAAACCCGACTTTTCCAATAAAAAGGGGGTTTCATTACAATTTCAAAGACATCAAACATGACACAGATACCTGCTCCCAATTGGAAATTACAGCTTATTAAATACAATACGAACTCCCAAATGTTATCCTATGGGAGGGATAGGCCTCACAGTATTGAAAAACGATTTTTAGGAGTTTTTCATTACTAGGACATGTAAAACTTAAAAGCACCTGTCTAACCTTTTAATTACACAAAACCCTGCCCTGCGGGCTACATAGGGCTGACCTTATGGGGTAACCTAAATGTAATCAAATAGGAGTTTAGGGCTTGGCAAGGTGGTTTTCTTGCAAAGTTGACATGATAGTTTAAAACTGCATTCAGGTTGCAGTTGCAGTCCTGTGACATGTTTTAAAGTGCTACCTAAGAGAGAGGCACAACAAGTGTTGCAGGCTCACTGTTAGCATTTAATTTACAGGACTGGTTATATTGTGTACCATTCTACAAAGGGGTTATAATTACATTATTTATGTACAAGCACTTTAGCACTGGTTAGCACTGCTTAAATGCATAGTCCAAAGGCCAACAAAAACAATTTCAGCCAAAATGTAAAGGTAAAAGCAAAGACATGGGGGGTGACCCTTCAGAGAAGACCAGGTTCAACAACATCTAATACAGGACAGTTCCACTGTGGTCTGTTTTGTCAATGGATCCCCTTTCTCAGTGTTCAGTCCAAACATCCATCCTTAAACTGTTTCAGTACGTCTATGGTTTAAGCACATAGACACAATAGGATATCCATTGCTTTGTTATTTACTTAATCTGTCATTCCACTTGTGGAGACTATATCTTCATGAGTTAACCAATCTGGCTGAGCAGCAGCTAATTTCCCTCAATGTACTGAAGATTACACAATTCAGCCAGTGCTAGGTTTCTAATTTTTCTCATAAGTATTTTTTATCACCTTCAGTCCCCCATATATTGTTTTTTACATGTTAAATCTAATTTTGGATTACACTCTGAAAACTAAAGATATTTTGATTATTCTTCAATACTGGACTGAACCAGCACTGGTCAAGTCTAACAATCATGCACTCAAATGGACATTCCCTTGATGCTCAACTTTGGAAACGTATTGAATTTAATAACATATTAAACATCAAGCAATCTGACATTCGGACCACTTCATCAGCGTCATAATTTGTTCACACAATTAGTAGCAGCAAATAGTAAAATACTTATAGTTGGTCTTTAATAACTTGAACCCGCCATTTTACTATAGCACGTAAGTAATTGATTGGAGGTGCACCATTTGCTTACCATAAATCACATTAGGTGTTTGAACAATGCTTAGAATATGGGTGCTTCATGTGATGAACACTGTGTGTTGCTTCATATTATCCACTATTTATTGCTGTTTAAAATGTATATACTGCCTTTCACAGATGCTTTATAAGGTCATGACAGTAGTTGCCATTATAAATTTACAGTTCAGTAGGTTAAGACAGAGCAGTGCTGTGTCAAGTCTGCTTCACACTGCATGCAGCAGGTTTATGATTATGTGAAAGGCAACTTTTTGGCATTTAGTCTAATTCATGGTCATATAGCTGGTTCTAAGGAAAGGACTCCATCTACTTTTAATAGTCACTGACCAGCACCTGTGGACCGTACAAAGAATCTACATAGAATCAGGAATGTTGAGGTTTCCTCTAGTACCAATCCATCATGTATCCTGGAGCAACCCGTTTTCACAAACCTCCACTTTCAAGTAAAGTTGATGGCAAAGCTCTGTTGTTCTGGCAAAAAAAAGATATAGGTAATGCATTATTTGGTGAATTATGCTTTTTGGAATAGTTTTTCATCAGTTTTCCGTACAGATATCTAAATAGTGTATGGGTATCTCAAGACCAGGACCATACTAAAAATATTTAATACAGGAAAGGCAACTACATCAATTGTGTCCTTGAAAACATGTGGTGGCCTCCTTTATCTTCTATCCTGCAGAACAGTCCCTCAAACCCTTAATTGGAGTTAATCGGTAATAGAAACCCCTCTGATTCACATAAGACATACTAAATCTGAAAGAAAATCTGCTGAAGGAATATTCATCATCATAAAAATAATATAGTTGAGGACAGAAGTTCCAACAGCATAGCATTTCCTGAAAAAATTCAAGATTTTGTGTTCGACCAGACTTAAATCGAGCCCAAAGACCACAGCAAGGTCTTTTAAACTCAGGAGGTATTCTCAGGTACAGAAACTCCGCACTGCAAATATAATGTTTTGTGCTGTGACTCTGGTTTGTTTTCCAACCAGATAACATTTGGAATAATGTGTGAAAATGACACTAAGGTCTTTTAAGCATTATTACACCTGCTGCACAGATTTACTGTGATATATACCCCCAGGTAATACCTGGAGCTGGATTACATGCTATATATTTAGGATCAGTATATAATTGTAATATTCATCCTGTAGTGACATTCTTTAACCCCTTGGATGCTGCCGCGATTCTGCGCCTGTGCGGCACATTCCGATTGCGGGTGCGCTCATGACGGCCGGGAGCCGTCATCAGCACACGAGCACTGTGTGCCATGACGGCTCCCGGCCGTCATCAGCATGCAAGGGGTTAAATGGATTTAAAATTCATGTGTTAAATCCGCAAATAGCACAACTGACAACAGGAGGAATCACTCAATCAAATGTACTGTAAATGTAATCAAAATGATGCTGACTTTGTGTGTTCTGCACAGATGAGCACCAATGACCATTTGAAAGTGCTGGCAACAAGCCTTCTAACCAGTCCCAAGACACACAGTCTCAAGTAGGCCCATGAGCTCAATCCAGGTAATGCTAAATGAATGGATGACCAAGTTCTACACAAATGTTAATTGAAGACCAAGTTCTACCCATTTTTTAATTTTTAATTCTTGAAAATTAAATCCATTCAGAATCATATGACAGTATCTGGTGGAAAGATTATTGTTTCTTTATCATACATCTTTTAGCATTGTCTATTCTCTTCAATGGATTCCAGTATGACAAATGACCTAATACACTAGAAACAAAACAATGAACAATCTATTTATTTATGCAGAATAGTGGGATCCAGTACACTACACTACATGAGCTGATCCAAGCGAATGTAAAGAAGTTCTTGAAAAGGGACTGCATGTAGAGATGTCCATAATAATTCTTCAAAAACATCATCAAACAATCAGTGTCTGCATTTAAAAAGGTGTTACATTACGTGTTTAGTGATTTCAAGCAAACCACATTGTACATGTCGGCGAGGATAATCGGATCAACGAGAATAAAACAAAATAAATGAAAACACATTAGAAGCGAGGGATGAATGAGCATCAAAAAATAGCCAGTTAAACTGTCACAGTTTTTAAATAATGAAATGACATGAAATCTGAAAGATGAAAACGAAAGTGCAAATGCCAAAAGAATACTGGTGTGCACATGTTGTGAATCTTAAGAGTGTGCGTTTAACAAGAAGTATTTAAGTAAATCTGAACCTGGAAGTGATCAACCAAAATATGATAATAATACATTGCCAGAATTAAACCCAATTATACTGGCAGTATAACAATCTATTGTACCTCGTCAGCGGAATGAATTGATCAAACATATGTTTCAGCTGAATCATCTAGTTCATCCTTGTGTAACCAGAAATGTTAAAACTAGCATGCGCCCACAAGTAAGCCACCGAGTTCGGTTAACGCATGATTCTATATGTCACTAGTACTGAGATCACAAATCCACACTGTTGGACCTGGCCCTTTAGGCAGGTTCACTCTGAGACTTTTTGCTTTTTCCTAGCCTGTTTCTGGAACCGGGTGGAGGCCTCTGCACACTTTTTCACTGCGGTACAGTGTAAAGTGCTTGAGCTCTCTGTGTATGTGTGGTGAGTAACCTGCCCTCCCATAGGAATGAATGGGGAATATGTATGCCCATGGTAGTTCCTGATGTGTGGGGAGTGCAGGGGCGAGTTTGATATGTGTGAACTCGTGAGATTGAATGCTGCGTAATGATATATGCGGCATGACTGTGTCTAGTGGAGAAGTGCCACTTTTAGAAGTTGGCATATTTGTGTAAGTTGTTTCTGGCGTGTGATTGGCTGGTGAGCCTGGTCCAGGAGTGACTGGGCCTGCTTGTGGATTGACTGTCTGGTTTGAGGGTGACAGGGGCTGGGGAGCCCCAGGAGGTTGTCTGAGTCAGCCCGTGGATGAAAGGCTGCATCTGCTGCCAGGGAAGTGGGAGGAGATGGCACCTGGGAGTGACTAGGCCTGTGCCTGCCTGACCACAATGCTGGCTCCACCTCCCGCTGGGCGACTGTCACCTCTGTCCCTGACACTGAAGGGAGTTCAAAGACTTTTCTCTGTATATGAGAGGGCTGTGTCCCCTTCCAATTTGTTCTTCTTTCTGACTTGAATCTACCAGGGGCGGGCGCTGCCCAGCCCCTAGTTGCCTGGAGGACTTCTGGGGGACCCCTCTGCCTTGCCTGGGCTGATGGGGGGACTTTGCTTTGCCCTGGGATCCTTTGGACCTTCTTCCTATCCCCCCAGGACTTTGCTGGACTTTTCCTGATTCCCCCTAGCGCCTGGGAGCGCTTTGTCCTGCTTCCAGCGCTTAAGAGCGCTCTATTTCGCCTGTAGCGCTTGGGAAGCGCTTTATCTGGCTGCTAGCGCTTTTGGGCGCTTTATTTCATTTATAGCGCTGGGAGCGCTGTAATTTTCCCCTCAGCGTGGGGTAGCGCTGTTATGGCCTTCCGCGGCTGCCCACGCCGCGTATTCACTGTTTATTCATTTATCTCGAGGGAGCCCACCCCTCGGATAATGAGACCCCGCCTGCAATTGCCTGAAGTGGTCCGCCGCGCTGCCCGCGACGACCCGGAAGTGTATGCCCGGCCAGCCAATCCCTGAGGCCGACCGGGAGAAGAACCGGAAGTCCCGCCCCCGCAGCCCGGGTGCCGAGGAATGGCAGCCGCGAGGCGAGGGGAGAAAGAGGAAAAGCATGGCGGTTCTGCAGGGCTCCCATGAGCGGAGGGAGCCCTGCGGCAGAAAAGGAATTGACCCCGCGGTTTTCCGGGTCCCAGGAGGGGGCCCGGGTGACGCCAGAGGTGTGCTGCCGCCTGCCCAAAGGAGCCCCGCTGGAGGAGAGCAGCCGGTGAGTGTAGACTGGCTGTGGAGCTCCGGGCGTGTGTTGTGACGGCGAGTGAGTAGGCACAGAGCCAGGGGTGCAGTAAGGGCGGCCCCGGATGGCAGCGGGCCACCCCAACGTGGTGATGATGTCACTGAGCCCCCGGAGGCTCCGACGAGGGGCATATTTTATTTCAGAGCCCGAGGCTCCCGGTGGCAGTTATGTATTCAGAGCCACGAAGGCTCCAACGGTTGGGCAATTGATGTTTAGAGCCTCTGTGGCCCCAAGGCACATGTTAGTTAACAGCCCTCAGAGGGCTCTTAGGAGGCAAAGCTAATTACTGAGCCTGCGCGCTCCACCGAGGCCCCAGACGATGCCAGAGCCTAGGGGGCTCCAACCTGTGCATGTTTTATGTCCAAGCCTGTGTGGCTCCTGCTTGGCGCAGCTTTGGTTATAGGGCCAGTGAGGGCCCTGGCGCAGTTTTGTTGGATTCACAGCTGCCCAGCAATTAGTGGGCAGCTGCACCGTTTAGGTCTTGTGATTTTCTCAGGTGCCCAGCAAGTAGTGGGCACCTGCAACGTTTAGGTTTTGCGCCAGTGGTGCACCCTTTTGACTGGCGCTGCCTGGCAGCGCGCCCTGACATTCTGGACGCAGGGCGTCTTAGCCCCAACCAGGCCAGTTGGCCTAGGGACTGCCACAGAGGGTGGCTTATGTATGTTTTGCGCAATTGTATGGTTATTGCACCTCTGAATGTGTTTTCTTGCATCATGTGTTATTCCTGCACCTCTGAATTGTTTTTAGGCATCATGTGATTTTTGCGCTATTGTATTGTTCTGGCACCTCTGAATGTTTTTAGGCATCATGTGTCTTCTTGCGCTGCACCTCTGAATGTATTTTATTGCATCATGTGCTTTGTTCTGAACACCGCTGAATGTGTAGGTTTATGCATCATGTGTTTCCCTTGTCTTACACCTCTGAATGTTTTTAGGCATCATGTGTTTCCCTTTACTACACCGCTGAATGTGTTTTCATGCATCATGTGTAATGTGTTGTGCTTATAACCCTAAATGCTGTGTGATACTTAGGTGGTTGTTCTTTTTAGTACAGGTGGTCCTGGTTCCCTGCGTGGCATTCTCCTAAGGTGGTTAGGGTTGCGTAGGTGGTACTTACCTGTTCCCAGTAGTTACTGGATGTGATTTATAACTGTTATCTTGTGCTATACTTATTCTATTTCTAAAAGTGTTGATTCTGACAGTGGCCCATGTGGCCCTGTCCTGTACATAATCCCTTGTGAATATTGCCCGTGCCAGTTGGCACCATGTATTTTGTGTGATACTATCTGATGTGTTTTTACAATACAAAAGTTATTTTATAATAACCTTGTGTGGAGTTCCTTTTGTGGTGTGCCTAGTATGTTGTTGCTGTTGTGTGCCGGCGCAAATGCTTTACACATGGCCTCCGAGTTTAGCCTTACTGCTCGTGCCAAGCTACCAGGGGGTGAGCAGGGGTTATCTTGGCGTGTGACTTCCTTGCCCTGACTAGAATGGTGGTTTCTGCCTGGCTTTGGCGTCAGCCTTAGCCTACCAGAAATAGCCAGTTCTAACACGCGCTATTGAGAGTAAAACAACTGACTAGCTTCAGAACTACTGTGGATGCAATCTTGGAAGAGAGAAAATCTCAGAGAAACAATATAAATAATTAGTGAATAATGCATACTCAAATGAATATTATGTGACAACACATCATAACAAATACACATTATGTCATTTTTTAAGGTGAATAATGGAGTGTGCACAACTTAAAATGTGTGAAAACAACACATCAAGCGAGCAGTGCTCCTTGGTAAAGATAGTGAGAAAATGAAAATAAATTGATGAAATAAAGAAAACATGCCAATTCCAATTTGTCATTCATGCTATTACATTGTAAAGTGTCCATGTTTTTTACACAAACAAATCTCTCTTTGTAAAAATATCTTTGATTGTCAGTATCAGGTTGAAGTTTAACCACTCCTAAAATTTAAAAATGTACTTTGTGATGTTATTGTCATAAGATTCCTATCAATTGAGTAGGACTGTATATCCGGATAACATAAATGTCATAATATGGGGACTGAGTCCACTCATATCACCGGAGTACGTTGGCCAAATTCCTAGATAGGTCACAGTACGCCATCAGGACTCCTAACTTTAAAGAGTACAGGATCATATGTGCAACCTCAGAACATGGACACTCTGATTCCCAAAGGAAATCGTAGAAACAGGTCTAACCTTGTGTTGTCACTTAGGCATGCCCAATGGGAGACACAAGAAATATACATGTTTCAAACTTTTATTGAAGCAATTGTATTCTTACTGAAATTTTTAGCAGGAGGAAACAAAGCACTTTAACCAGCATTCTGAGGATAGTGAAAAGATAAACATGTCAACCATTATGACAAGACAATATTGCAAGAATATTTGATGATGCATATATTTATACTCCTACCTAATACAACCTACACTATTGAGACAATAGTGAGATTACCCTCTGCCAGATCTCTTGGGATAACCCAACTCCCCATGCCTGTTTAAGAAATACCAGGAAGCCAGTCTGATGTTTAAGAGACCGCCATCCTTTGCAGAATAGAGATTGGAGTCAGCAGGTCTGCATCTCGGTTACAGGCAAAGCATTCTAGGATAATCTATAAAAGTGCTCCACAGGCGCATTCAACTCAGAGGTGGTTTATATAATAAAAGCCTTGTTGAAATCGCACTGTGTCAGAGGTACAGTACTGATGTGATTATTTATCTTGTAGTTTAAAGCTGTCTCCGACCGGACAACCAAAGATAAGGGAATCATGGCAAAATTAAAACCCAATAAATTTTTTAAGATGAACCTTGGCAGGAACATCTGTTGATTTACTTACCATTCACTGATGATATTTGTTTGATTTGGGGTGGATCTAAGCAATTATTGGAGAGTAATATACAGAGGATTGATTCCAGAAATCCGAGTATACAATTTACTCATCATATTAACAATGTGCAGATTTAATTTTTGGATGCACTCATGATGTTGAAACCTTTGGGTATTCAAATGAAGGTATACAGAAAATTAGCCGAAAGAAACAACAGTTTACATTTCCAGGGTTTTCATTCTTAAACTCTCAAGCAATGCCTGACATATTCTCAATTGATGTGATTGAAACAAATCACCTGTAACATAGAAGACTTCCTAACCACTTTAGATTTCTATAAGACTAGATTTTTAAACTGAGGTTATACGCAATCAGTTCTGGAGAACTCTTTCCAAAGTATGCATGCCAGTGAAATGGAAAGACTGTTGTGAAAAACACATAAGGATAACTTCTCAAGGATGGTCTTTTTTCAATATTTCCTACTATGCCTCATGCCATAAAAAAAAATCAATAAGCTTTGGGAATTATTGCAAGCTGGACCTAATATTCAAGGGTTATTCATTGGAAAATCTGTATTTGCATACAATCAATCTAAAAATATCAAGGAGATCCTAACTGCCGACAAGTCCACCTAAGTGTAAAATTATTCAGGGACAAAAAAAATGTCAGAACTGAACTGTAATTATTGCATCAATGTCATACCTGATAATACTGTTTCCCAACTAAAGAAATTATATACGATTACTCTCAGAGATTCTGCAGACTACAGTACTGAAAACATGCACTATCTTTTTAAGTGTACATGTAGCATTTTATATGTTGACAAAACAAAAAGGAAATTTAAAACCAAGATTACAGAACACAAAAGCAACATTAGAAATAAGATCTCCAGCATAGCAACATGGTCATATTATCACCCAAGAGCCTTTTCAAACTTGAGAAGTGGCTAAACTTAGCACGTATTTGTGATCTCTGTACTAGTGACATATAGAATCATGTGTTAACTAAATTCAGGGGTTTACGTGTGGGCTCATAGTATTTCTAATATTTCTACTCACACAAGGACTAACTATAGGCATGATGGGTTGGTTTCAGTTAAAAGGTTTTTTTCAACAATTTACCCCTCGCGTGTGTGTACAATAGATTGTCATATCGCCAGTATACTTTGGTAAAATTTCAGCCGTTTTTTATTACCACATTTTGGTTGATAACTTCAGCGTTCATGTGGATTAAATGCTTCTTGTTAAATCTGCATTCTTAAGATTCACGACGTGTGCACACCAGTATTCTATTGCTGTTTTAGTTTGTTTTTCGTCTTTCGGATTCCAGGTAATTTTTTTATTCACACCACAGGCCTACAGCAAGTTTGGTACATCACTGATTTCTTATGTGTTTTCATTTATTTTCTTTTATTCACGTTGACTCGATTTTTCTCACCTGCCTGTAAAACTTGACTTTTTTGAGTCACTAAACTCATAATTTAACATGTGGTCACATGCACTTATGGAGTGTTTGAGCATGTGCTGGTAGAATTATCATGGATGTCTCTGCATGCTGTTCCTATTCAAGCAATTCTTTATAATTACATCTTTTCTGTAGCATACATGGAGGTGCACAAGGAAAAGATTCCAATTCCAGAAATAATTTCAAATTATCTCCTTTATTATTATTCTTCAGTGTGAACATTAGAAACCAGCCAACGCGTTTTGTTCCATACACTTCTTCCTGGAACTTCTTCAGGGCATTTGTCCCAACACCAACTTGCTTCTTTTGACCCTTCTCCTGCTGGTCTTTTTACTTGGTGTTTGCTTCAGTGAGCTTAGTGTACTGAAAGAAGACTGATACACACAACCATGCAGCACACTGCGTACTCCATTACATCTTTACAAATGCGATGCCGACAGCACCACTGACAAACAACAGCATGAAATGAACATTTGTAAAGATGTAAGGGGTATGCAGCGTGCTCCATAGTTGTGTGTATCAAGCTTTGGATGTGCTGGCAAATGGCACGAAACAACGGCAGTGCCGGAAGAATTGTGCACAGGACACTTTACTTGTGGTGACTGGAGATTGAGGTGCAGCTTATGAATCACATATATCTGGCTGTGTGCTGTACTGGGTCCCACTATTCTGCATAATTAGATAGACTGATCATTGTTTTGTTTATAGGTACCCTTGATGAAGGGTTTGGTTTACATGAAATGCATCGGGTCATTTGTGATACTGGATTCTATCGAATAGGATAGACATTACAGAAGATGTATTATAAAGGAACATTGATATTTCTGTTGGATATTATCATATGGTTCTGAATGTATTTAATATTCATGCATTAACATTTAAAAATTGTGTAGAACTTGCTCTTCCTGCCAGTTGATTTAGCATGTAATGCATTGTTCCCACAAACCAATTTGAGTCTGTGCAACTTGGGACTGCCTAGCTGGCTGTCTGCCAGCTATATCACATTGAGGCCCTGATTATGAGTTTGGTGGTCCATGATCTGCTGTACCCTCGGTTGCTGTCTGCCGACCGCCATATTATGAGATTATTGGATTGCCTTTGCAAAGACTGCCATCGAACCACCGACACTGCCAGCCATCCACAGACCACCGTGGCTACGGTCTGAGAAAAGTAGCTGCCATAGGGAGGTACTGAGGAGTCCCACTGTTGAAAGGGCCGGGCCCATAGGTTCTAGACTGTTCTAGAGTCACACTCTGATGATTCTTTTTTGTAAAGTGTAAAGGAGAGAGAAGTCATTAAAAATAGATCAATTAGTCAATAATTTCTTTGGCTACATAATTACCCACAGACAACTACTTAAGGTTAGTTACTTTATTACAAAGCCAAAAATAACTGAATATAGAGACACCTCAACACAAGTGTATAGAAATGCAGAGGAATCAGCATAAAGCCTATTCTGTGCATCCAGGTTAGATGGTGCAGCATAAGTAGCACAATTACTTCAAAAAGTAGAACACAGAAAATCAGGAAGCAAGAGTCCAAGTTTCTCTGCAGCAGGGTTGGTGGGTAAAAAGCATTACATCTATCCCTATTTTACACTGAGGTGACATCCTAAAATAGGCATTTTCAGAAGGAAGGTTAAAAGGTGTCAGCAGGTGGAGTCTTCCTAAGAAGTTTCCTCATGATCAATTGGGCAAGTACCATAAAATTACTAAATACAGAGCTCATTCTAGGAAGCTCTCTTTCTCTCTGAGGGCAAGAAAGAGGTGGCGCGCTATCCCATTCCAACATACAATTATTCTCAGGTGGCACTCCCATGGTGCACTTTGAATCATGCCATCCACCCTGGGTACAGTCCTGAAGGAAATTTTCCATGAATCAATGGTGTACCTTCTTCAATATAGTTTGTCTGTGGTTCCCAGGCAAGTAAGTCATTTTAAAGTCTTTACAGTAAAACCAACTAAAATCTGCTCCCGCCCTCCTTGGCTCTGCCCTCCATCGAATCCTCTGTCTGCTTGGCTGCTTAGTCTCATTATTCAAGCTGTTGACTATTTTATTGGAAAGTCCTTTTTGCCATCGAGCATGGAGTTACATTCATGTTACACAAGCATTTAGTTAAAACCCATTAAAAGGACTGTGTGTCTATTTTTTGCCATTGAGCAGGTGATTGCTAATTCCTTGCAGCTCATTAGAAAGTCAGTCAAATTCTGAGAGTGCTTGATTGGGAACAACAGTTCTGTAAGGTGATGCATTGATGAATACCTTGCTGATTTATGGGTGCTCTGCTGAGGTTCGTAGTCTTTGGCCTGGCTGTGAGATGTATACTTTAGAGGTCTGGGGTAAGGTGTTATTATCTCGTGCCAAGTAGTTGTAATGTTAGCAAAACTGACTCTTATGATGGATTCATGGGCACAGATAAGGAGGTGAGCACTTTATGCAACTGGATCCCAGGTTGACGCTCATAATGGGGGCTTTTCCTTGACGGAATCAGTGTAAGTGTTTTCACAGATGCGCTGCGAGAGGGCTAGGATCTTATTTTGTTTCAGTTTATTGCATGCCCTTGACTCGGGGAGTAGTGGCAGGGCCTCTAGTGCCTGTCTGATTGTTATGGTGAAGTTTATGTTAATGTTAAAGTTTATAGAGCGCTCAAATCACCCTGGGGCATCACAGCGCTACCAGGCAGAAGCACACCTTTGGAGAAGACATATGGATATAGTCCAGCCAAGCTACTATAACAGATATGCTTTCAGCTGTTTCCTAAAGACATTATACCTTGTGATTTTTCGAAGTTCTTGCAGAAGTTGGTTCCAATACCTTTGCACCAGGAATGAAAAGGCTCTACCTCTCATACGGACCAGCCGAATTCGGGGAATCTGTAGAAGATCATGAGCACTAGATCTAAGATTCCTACAAGGAGAGTATTTCTGTAATTTTTTCCATAAGTACAGAGGGCCTCTTTCATTGACCACCTTGTGCGTTAGACAGCAAATCTTTAAGAAAGATCTTTTCTTTACTGCTAGCCAATGCAGTTCCTTCAGGAGGGGAGCTGAAGGTGAGCCCACCGGTTGATTCAAGATCATTCTAGCTGCTGTATTTTGCACTACTTGGAGTTTGGCCAGTAGTGTCTCTCCAACTTCCACCAATAGGGCGTTCCCATAATCCAGACAGCTAGTTACCATTGCATGTACTAATGTTCTTCGATGGGGGACGCAAATATAAGGTAACATTTTCCTCAGGAGTCGAAGGGCATAATAACATGAACTTGTGGTGGCCGAAACATGATCTTTCATGTTCAGGACTCGATCGAGCTTTAGCACCAAAGTTTTTTACTGTCCATTTAGGAGATGGAGCAGGTTCAACTGATTTGGCCACCAGTTTCCTGACCAAACATCCATAGCTTTTCGCAAAAGCATCATCTCGGTTTTCTCTGGGTTCAACTAGAGATAGTTTGCTGTCCTCCAGTCCGAGATGGCAAGCATACCTGTGGCATACGGACTTTGTCGAGTGTTGGGTTCTGACAGGTGGTGAAAATAAGCTGCGTATCATCTGCATACGAGATGATCTTAAAACCCAATTGCTCGACAATCCTTGCCAATGGAGCCATATACAAATTGAAAAGAGTTGGGCTTAAGCAAGAGCCCTGTGGGACGCCCCTGTCCAGATGTCTTTTTTCAGAGATGCAAGGTCCCAGCATCACCGTTTGGGTTCTCTCAGACAAAAAGTGGTTAAGCCACCTAAGTGCCACCCCCTTGATGCCCGAGGCAACAAATCTCTCCGCCATCCTATAATGCGAGATGGTATCAAAGGCTGCGGAGAGATCTAGGAGGATCAGGATTGCTGAGCCCTCCACATCAATAGTTAGTCTGAGCGAGTCAGTCACTGCCAGGATTGCAGTCTCAGTACTAAAGCCTGGCCTGAACCCTGACTGTGACGGATCCAGGAGATGATTATCTTCCAGGTAGGTACTAAGTTGTTGTTTAATAATACCTTCCAAGATTTTGCTCAACAATGGTAGCAAGGAAATAGGCCGGTAATTATTGAGGATTAAAGGGTCCGCCGTGGGCTTTTTCAAGATGGGGCACACAAATGCCTCCTTCAATATCGCTGGAATAATACCCGTGTGGATTGACAGATTAAAAGAATCTGATCATTGGGGCAAAACTAGTTGCTAGGAATGCCATTGTGTTCAACGGGCAGAGATCTGATTTGGCCATTGCCAAACCTTTCATGACCTCCTCAGCCGTTATTGTTGTAAAGCTACTCAGTGAGCACACTACATTTCCATTCTGCTTCTCTAGCATGCTAGATACAACTACGTCGTAGGGGGCTGGTGGAGGAAAGTGGTCATAGATTTTTTAGATTTTGTTATATACGAAGTGTGCTAACGAATTACATAATTCCTGTTGTTCCACCGGGTCTTGACTGCACACTTTCGGGGATACAAATTCCCGCACAATCCGAAACAGTGATTTTGAGGAATTACTGCCGTTTTCAATATGAGTAATAATAAACTGACGCCTGGCCCCTTTTAAATTGAGATGGTATTTAGCTAGAGCCTGTCTGTAAAGTGATTTATTTTCATTGGTCTTATTTTAGCCCCACCTTCTTTCCAGACACCTGCAGCTGGCTCTTTCTTTTTTAAATTCCACCGTATACCAAGGGGCAGAAGCCCGCCTTGGCGTGGAGCTACGTTTTGTTTTTTGGTATAATGACGTCCAATGCTGTTTCCAAGGCGGAATTAAAGGCCTCTAACTTTGAGCCCACATCTTCAGTATTTATGATTGGACCAAAGGAGAAAACCTCATTAAAGGATTCTGCTGTAAGCTTATACAATTTCCTTCTCTGTTTAGGAGTTAGTATAACAGGACGGTTAGCCAGTTTTTGGTCTAATTGCTGCATGTTAATCTCAATCAGATAGTGATCCGTCCAAGAGAGAGGGTCGGGAACATTACAGCTAAGCTAGTCTATGTTGGAAAAGACCAGATCCAGTTGATGGCCTGCTATATGTGTAGCACCCTCTACCCGTTGAGTTAGTCTCATCAATTCCAGGGAGGAGAAAAGTTTGTTTACCTCAGGGTCTGTCAGATTTTCCCCATGAAAGTTGAAATCTCCAAGCAGAATGAATGTATTTGCCGCAAGTACATATGAGGCAAGGTGTTCCATGAAAAGATCTGTGAATCTAGCTTTGGGACCTGGGGGCTGATAAATTAGAGCACCGTATCAACAATCGGATGCTGATGTGGCAGGATCAGGCCTTACTCTGCTACAACACCAACAAGACTGCACTGGATGAGTCCTATACTCCAGGCAAAGCCCAAGAGTGTGTGAACTTCACCACTCTTGCAAGGTTTTTGCTTCCGAGAAACATCAGTCCAAAGCCTTCTTGCAGGGTGCCATTGACCCTATAGGTTGGGCATAGCAACTGCTGATGATCACTGGCCAATTAAATAATGGATGAAGCCAGGATTCCCTTTTATAGTTGCATAGCTGACAAGAGATTGCTCCTTCTTTTCGATCCCATGTTGATTTGAAGCCCGAGGTTTTGAGGGCCTTGAATCTCATAAAAATAAATAATCCTGCAAGCCTGGGTTGATAGTGCTTCCCGTAGGTACTGTTGGGCTTTCCCTGGAGTACAGGACTCATCCAGTGCAGTCTTGTTGGTGTTGTAGCAGAGTAGGGCCTAATCCTTTTCATATGAGATGGAGCCAACCTGCCACTTCACGTCGTTTGACGCCAAGTAGGACAAACGTTCTGCTTCGATTTTCAGGGCCCCGAATGCTTGGCCCAACTTGGTGTGCCAAGGGGAGTCCGTTTCACTAAAGAACGTTTTCAAACGATATTTAAGGGTGTTGGTCGAGGCTTTGAGGACCCTGATGTAGTACTTAATTAAGTACCCCTGAAGTACCAGTTCTGGTCTGCAGAGCCCTAATTTCGGTAGCCTGGTGTTCCTTGAATGTCTAGGAGCCTGCAGCACTGTCTTATATGATTTCAACTGAGCTGTTGCTATAAATTTGTATAAAGCTCCTGGGAAGGCCAAGAGAGTGTAGTTAATGGCTGGTATTAGTTTTGCCTTGAGGACCATCAGCATAGGCTCTGCAGTAGGGCTTGACAAGCGTTGGATGAAGTGCCTCAGTGAGAGGATTACGCAGTTGGTTTTGGCATCTAGATGCTTTATGTGGGTAACCGGAGTGGCCCTCTCAGATAGTCAAACCCCGAGATAATTATAGGCTTCTGTTATCCCAATTTGATGGTCTCCCAGTTTTCAAGTAGTTAGCTTTTTGTGGGGATGTTTACCAAATACCATTATCTTTGTTTTGCTCTGATTAACTATCTCCTTAATGTACTTTCCAAGTTCCTTTAAAGCTTTTTGGAGGCCCACCATGGTGTGGTCCATTACTACTGTATCATCAGAGTACTGGAGGATTGCGAGTTTCACCTTGCCCAGTCTTGGGGGCACTAAACTGGCTTCTTTCAGGACATTCCCCAATTCTGCAGTTTAAAGATTGAATAATAGTGGGGCCATGATGCATCTCTGCTTCAGTCTATTGTTAGTTTCAACTCCTCATGATAAGGCTGTGGGGCTTATTTAGACCTGGACCCACGTGGACCCACGTACCCTTAAGAAGCTATGGTAGGATCCTCCAGGCTGTCAGGCTTAACCAAAGTATGCAGCTATCAACTCTCTCAAAGGGCATGCTGTATTCTATGAAGCCATTAAAGAAATGGGGTAACCCAAAAGTACTGGACCTGGGTCGTAGACGCTAACACGGGAGTGAGCTGTTGCCACTCTCACCGCTTGTAGACGCGTGGCATGGGAGAGCCTTTACCCCAATACCGTAAAACGACTGGGAGTTCACCACTGCGATCTAATTTACAGTGCCCTTAAAAACCGATTTGGGATTATGTACAGGACAAATAACATGGAACAAGTGTGAGGATTTCAAATAATCACAGAGTTGTATACTTTAACCACCAGATTGAATTCTTGACTTTGGCCAACTGCTTCGTGGTTACAAGAAATTTATCTGGGAACATACACCCATCAGATTCTTTGCGCAGGTTCTGGCAACTGTGCATACAATAGGAGCCAGTGGACTGCATGGACTAAACCCAACCTTAAATAGATAACGACTACTGCTTCATCAACAGGGGTCACCAAGATAACCCTGCATTGCCCCGTCCAATATGTCCTGATGAAGACTCGCATGGCCCAGGCACAACTAACCGCAAGGCCACAAGACGAGTCGAAACGTCGACACTCTATCTAAATACCTGGACCACTACCTATATCCCCTTCCTTTGTGATATAGTGCAGATAATTGTTACATCTTATGTCTGGTATTAAGAACAAGAAGTCCCCTTGGACTAATTGAATGTGGTCAGGTCCTTTGATCCAGCATTCATTGGCTGGCATTCCTTCGGAACAGTAGAAATTGTTTTTATGAATTTTGTGTGATTTCTTTTTCCTTTCACCTTATCACTTGCACTTTCTTTGACACCCCTTTTCTACTGCACGCTATATACGGGGCAAATTGCAATTCTATTTCTAGATGTATAAAAAATATAAAAATTTGTAAATTGCAATACTAATGCTATATATGACAATAGATTAAAATATTGCATATACTTTCGGACCTCGTTGTTGTTGCCAATTCTTATGTTCTCCATTGGTGGGTTTGAGCAGTGACAAATAATTTATGCTCAAAAATTAAATAAGGTTTGATTTATTTCTTCTGTGTTAAGTTATAGGTCTCGGACCATTGTTTGTATTCTATGAAGCAGCTGAACAGTAGCCGATGCCTATCTTTGTCCACATGTTTAGAAAAGTAGGCCAGGGCCATGATGTTTTCCATTGCTGAGCTGTTTGCCCTGAATCCAGTCTGGTGGAGTGGGATAATTCGGTTTTTGTTTGCCCATTCCTCTAAATTTTTCAGTAAAAGTCTCTCGTAGGCTTTGGCTTCTACGTCAAGCAGGTGCAACTAGCCTATGATTGGCAGGATTAAAATGATCGCCTTTTTTATGGATGGAGAAAAGAATTGATCCTTTCCATGATTGCGGTATTGTTGCCGTCGTGTAAGTGTGTTTAGAATTGAGTCAAGGAATGCTTAAGCTAATTTAAATGCCGGAGTGGGAAAACCCGTTGTTTCTCATTGTCCTCATCATCCTCGTTATCTCTCCTTCCGAGAAAACGGCGCCTCTGATGTCTCTGGCCCTGCATCCAGTATGCTCTTAAAGTGGAGTTCCATGTTGTGGCCTGCTTCCAGGGTCTTCTTCGAGGTAACAGACTCGGCAGCTGGCTAGTCTCTCGAGAATAGTCCTTTTACCTACGCTTCCCACTCACTGATTGCAATACTATTCTCCTTTCTCTGGTTTTGGGAGCTCAAACAATTGATGTATATCCATAGTTTGGCATTGTTCTTTTCTTTTATCAAGGAGAATACTTTGAGCCATTTCTGTTCAGTGACCTTTCTCTTGTACTCACCTACTTTCTTCCTGTATGCTGTCCTCAGTGTGGCTATGGAGAGCACTTCGGGTGATGTTCATCTTTTCTTTTTTTCCTGTAGTGCCTTCCCGAGGGCGCATTTGCAGTTTATCAGTCACTTCGGTGCTCATGGCTCCGGGGGAGATGATTCTGTGCTGGGACTCTTTTATTGCATTGGTTTTCCCCCAGTTGCTGCCATGAATCATCTGTCACGGCTTTCCAGTGTTCTGTCACCCTCGATGGGGAACCTATCACTGGATATCCTTCCCACGTTGCTGCTGACCCCTGCAATTTGGTTCCGAGATTGGGGGTCCATTTTATTCTTTTGAGGACTCAGCAGCGCTCATCACCCGTGAGTTTGCCAATTACTTTCTGAAGGTCTGCAGATTGCATTCCCTGGTGAAAAGTTGTGCATAGAGGCTTATGGTCGCTTTCCCCGTTACAAAAAGTTATGAGACCTAAGGGTGACCTACGCGCTATACAAATTAAAATACATAACATAACATAACATTGGCAGATAAAAAAGGAAGTGACATTAAAAACAATGGAACTCTTGTGAAATCTATTTTAATCTGTGAAAAGTAACACAATACTACAATACTCCACAACAGACGACATTACAACTATGTGCCAGGGGCTTAACGCAGAATGATGCTAAGCTACCCCCCACCCCCTCGCAGAATGTTAGGAGGTGCCCTGAGACTCCCAGACTATATTCATAGGCCTTAGACTGAATGGCTGGACACAGGGACTGCAAGGGCCTGTTGTAGTGTTACACCACTGGTATGTGTCTCAAAAGAGGAGGGTGTAGATCCCCCAGTTAAGCTCCATATTGAAACTGAGAAGCAGTTTAAGCTGAGAAGCCTGCAAAAACACCACACCAATAAAACCTCCAAACACCTTGGCTATGGTACTTCATTTCATAGTGTGCTGGCTTCACTCAGTAATACCTGTTTTGCTACTATCCAGTTACAACTCATGAAGCTTTTGTTTGTGTAAATGGGTACAGCATAAGTACACAGAAACCAACACGTTCTATGTACATGTCAGCCACCTTTATTAGTGGACGATGCTGCCAAATTGTAGTGGTGCCTTTTTATTAGTTAAATATGAGCATTTCACGTTCTCTGTTCACATGCTCCGGTCTCGGTCTACATATGATTATGCGTGTGTAGGGCTGTATCTTGAGTGGAAATCAACCTGAATTTCTCAGTTTTATGTGTGCTCAAAAACAGCATTAAACATCAGTTATATAAGGTGGAGCCTACATATAAACCATGGATACCTATGCTTTCTTCGTATTAGTTGAGATGAGTAGCAGATCGGGTTAAGCACAAGCTCGACCTTTAAAGGCTATTTGCAAGGTGTAGGCACAAAAAGTGCAGACGACTGGAGCAGAGAGGAGGGTAAGGTTGAAAGGGGATAACTTACATCCAATCAAAATACTGCGGGATGCATTCACAAATGTCTTTTCGACCATAATAAACAAATATATGTTTACAGCCATAAATACCTCTTTTATAATAGTTGGAATTCACAAATTGGTAGACTTAAATGCATTTACTACTGCAGATTTCACTACAAAGAATATAGAATAATCTGAAATAGTTAATGCCTCTCAATAGGCCTGAGGTGGGTGCTGCTCCATGTGATCTGCCTTGTACATTTATTAGGATTCCCAGACTCCTCTGTGAACCATTTCCACCCTGGAAATGGCCGGAGATTTCAATTCTCCTTCCAAGATGGGAAGGGGAATGAATCACACTCAGAATTCGTAGGGAAAAGGATGTAGGGAAGAGTTTCCTCCACAGGCAAAAACATTTTCCCCACTGAAGTAAAAACAAAACACACATGCATTTACACAGGAAGGTCCAGTCCCCTGTGCAGATTTCTATGCTATGCAGCACTCCTCACAGTGGGGATAAGAGTCTGCTGGAATAGTCACCTGATATTTTCAGTATTATGCCTGGAAACCTGCACTTGGTGCAGATTTCTAAACTTACTGATAGGAATGTTGGTGAATGCTGAAAGCAAAAACTACAGCAAAAAGTAAGTTCAGGCAGAGATCTACTTTCCCTGCTGTACTTTTACATTTCAATTGGTGACTAGGCCTCTCTATCGTAAGTTAATATACAGTTGAATAACACTAAGCAAGCCATCATCAAACATTTTGTTTTTTTCCATCCAGTGACATGTTTCAGGCATTCTCTATTCTGAAATAGCATCAAACAGCAAAGCATTAACAGATCGTATAAAGAATTGAGCTGGTACTAAGAGAACAGGTATGATTTGAGCTATGCTTAGCAATAATTAGAGAAAATACCTGTGAATTTTGAAAGCACTTACTGTAGCTAAAGGGTCGGTTTTGCAACATTAAACTACCCTTCATAGAAACAAGGATTGAGGTTTGTATTTAATTAGCAGCCTTCGTCAATTGTTCCTTGATGTTCAGCACAGAGAGCTTTGCGCAAGCCACCCACCTCCACTGTAACCCTCTATGGGATGAGTACAAGTAAAAAGGCAATGACATTCATAAAACGTGTCTCACACTTTCAAATATACAATTATTTTCCATCTATTGAAACCTTACATACAGGCTTATAGGAGTCCAGCCATGAATTTAGGTTTCATCATCTGCAGAGCCTATAGCATGCTGTCAGAATCATTGGTTGATCTCATTAGTAATTTCAACAATGTTGTTTTGTTTTGTCCTCATATGTCTGATCAGTATATGACTGGAGATAAAAGAGATTTCCGACTTGGGGGCACATTAGGATGGCGGGCGGACTTTGTCCACCCACCACCCTAACAGAGAACGGGACCGCCCGCCATAAGGGTGGGGGTCCCATAGGGGAAATTAGGATGTGCCCACCACAGTGGCGGGCACATCCTACATGTTTTGCATTGTGGCAGGCGGTGCTCTCCGCACCACCCGCCACAATGCCAAAAATAAGAGAACGCATTCGCATATGCAAAGCGTAAGGCACTGTGCGGTGCCTGTCGCTTTGCATATGCAAATGTGGGGGGTACCATAGGTACCCCCCCTGTCCTCCTCCTAAGCTGACATCACCTGGGGGCCCCGCAGGGGGCCCCCGCAGCAAACACCGCCTGCCTTTCCGTGGCGGCATTGCCGCCGCGTAAAGGCCCCTTAATGTGGACATTGTTATATGACTAGCGGTGTCCATAGGACACCGCCACCATATTATTCTATTCTATTCTATTACTACTCTACTATTCTATTATGGTGGATAAGTGGCAGGCGGTCTTTCCGTCCGCCACTGTCCCCACCGCGATCCTAATGTGGCGGGGGGGAATGCAGGCATGGATGTCGGGCGGATTGCCTCCGCCAGGTGGGCGGGGGCCACCGCCGCCCTGGCGGAGGCAATCCGCCCGACATCCTAATGAGACCCTTAGTCTCTTGCCATCCGTACAAGGTGATAACCAAACACTCCACTAGGGAGGGGATCGAAACCATCACAGGATCCCTCTCTTCGAGGTTGACTTACTCTCTTCTCCTAGAGTACAGGTACTTACTTAGGTTCTCTTTCCACGTCTACCAATCCTTCTTGGTAAAACTTCTAGACTCTCGAGAACAGCCTGTTTTTACTGATGCTTAATCATTGGATTGGTGGTAACCAGTATCTCAAATAAAGATTATGTATTTATGTATTTAAAATAACAGGACACCTAAACCAGTCAGAAAAGAGTGAAATGGTTAGTAAAGAAAGAAGTGAGCTTTTGTGATACCTGTACAGTAAAAAGAGTGAAAAAGGAGCGTATCTACTACGAGGAGCATGCACGCTCCACCCAGTTGTCCCTGATACTCCAACACTTCGTTCTCCTATTTGTAGCGTGTTTCCCTATCCATTTTGACTATTCTGTGAATTGAGTTTACCCATTCATGTTCCAAGGGTGCAATAGGTAAGAGCCACTTAATGCACAGCTCTCTACGTGCTAGTAGGATTAGAATAAAGATAAGAGCCTTAAGAGGTTTAGATATATTACCAATGGTGTCTTCTTCAGGTATCACCCCAAGTATTACCAATGCGAGGCTCACCTCCACTTCTTGACCCACCATATCTGACAAGATTTTAACCACTTTCTGCCTGAACGATTGGATGGAGGGACACCACCGGGACATATGCGTTTCATCTGCTTTGATTTCTCTGCACTTTTGGCGGTTCCTAACCGTTTGCAAGCCCATCTTTGCCAATTTTCGAGGCGTTCAGTAGGCCTTGTGAATGGTAAAAAGGTGTTTTTTCTTTAAAGGCGCAGATTTCACACAATACCACAAAAGAGATGTAGATACTTGCCATAATGCTTCTAATTCCTACTCCGGCAGTTCCCTCCTCCAGGTCTCCGTATACCATGAACTTGAGTCTTCTAAGTATTGAACCAGTATCCAGTACCATACCGAAACCTCTTTCTTTATCTCAGGACGCATGGCTATTTTTGCCTCATAAAGTTCGTTTTGTTTTCCCCCTGTCTCAAAGTCTTTGCTCAGCTTGATAACTGACAGTACTTGAAACGGGACACAGAACCTTCAGTGATTTCCTGGCAGGCTTGCCAAGATTTTAGCTCCGTGCCTTCTAGCAACTGGCCCCATCTGTAGATTCCCTTTTCCCTTATCGCTATTGTTAAAGAGTCTTGCAAGCAGACTGGGGTTCCAGGAGATCTCCATATTGAGGCATAATGGCTGTAGTATGGAACCTGTAACGTTACCCTAATTTGATACCACAATTTGCAGGCCCACTGAAGAATCTAATTTAGTCTTTTTTTTTTAATTTGGGGTCTCCGAACTTATAGAGAAAGTAGCTGGATAAATCTGGTTGGCTGTACGTTAAGGTACGAAACAGGGAGGAGAGTTTAGTAGAGTCTTTTAACATCTGTCTAAAAACTTTCTTAAATCTTGAATATATTTCCCTAGCTCCCACTGCCTGTCTAAAGTTTCTCGTGGGACATCTGAACGGCTGAGCGAAAAGACCAATCATCTTTCTTATATGTTCCTACTTTTAAAGATGCTGCAAGGATAGTTTCTTTCAATGTGTATATTTTGAAGTTCACTTAAATCCTTCTTGCTGTTTTCCTTCCAGGGCGAGCCACAGAAGGATCTCGGTGCACTCTTTGGACATCTTGTTCTAAGGTGTCGAAATCTAAATTTGTGTTATACTCTTTTAGAAGAGTGGTTATAAAAGGCCTTAATATACCCTCCTTCACTGCCCTCAGGAACATTTAAAATTCTGACATTTTTTTTCTTCTCACATTGTTTTCAAGAGACTCTAGCTTATCTCTTAGCTCTCTTTCGTTTTTTCGTAAGTTTCAGAATTTCTTCCTGGTTCATGTGCACTCTTTTTTTTTAGATCTTGTTCTGTACCAACTCCATTGCCCCTACTCTGTCTACTGGGTTATTGATTTTTTCCTCCATGGTCTCAAATACCCTTGAATTCTCTGCTGGTTGAGTTCAGATTTCGCGAACCTGTCTCTCAGCTCTGTTAGCATTATCGCCATTGTGCTTTCAAGCTCAGCTGAGTTCATCTCCTTTTTAGCCTGTAGGAAGGCATCTGGGGGTGGCTGTTGCTCAGAGTCAATTCGGGGGTTATGATTATCGGTATTGTCTTCAGGTGAGGAAGTAGTATTTTCATCGATGCTAAGCAGGGTGTTATATCTGTTTATTAACAAGATCTGTTTTGGGAGGAATTCTTTAGCACCAGATGCCATCCTCCCTTTTATATTTAGGTTTATATGCTGAGAATAAGAGAGTGCTATACATGTCTCTGCCGTGGCTGTTGAACCCTGGGCTTTGAAGCATGAGCGGAGTGAGGGAGTCACTATTATTTTATCCTGTATCTTCCTTGTCTGTCTCTTTATACTTGACCGGAGACTAGTGGTTTCTGATACCGTTTTATTCAGTTTCACCACTTTCGGTTTGTTTACACACAAATCTGTCTGCTTTGGTTGATCTGACCGATTGGGTAGAGGGCCTATCTGACCTTTAATATGTAAACTTTTGACCAAGGAGACATCAAGTTCTTCCTTGCCTCAAATCCCTCTGCTTCGTAAGGTATGCCCATTTGTTTCTCTCTCTGTTTTTGTGGAGTGACTCTGTCTCCCGTTTTTTCCCTTAACTACACGGCATGCTTCTTTCTGCTCTTGATCACAGTTCTCCACAAGAATGCCACACTCACTCCTCCAGCAATTCCTTACCCCCCCATTACCGCAATCATGTGTGAATTCCTCTGTGCATCGCCCTGATTGTGCAGGGTTGTTTTAACAAGACTGCCGGGACCAGTAAACTGAAAGTGCTGTAAGTCCCCGCTGTCTCCCTGTGGGAAGCCGATTCTAGCCGTGGCGCGACGGGTCCAGCTGAGCCGCGCTGCATCATCCACCCAGACTCCTCCCAGTGCCTCTGCAGTTCCGGCAAAGATTTTTCCCCCAAGCCGCCGGTCGTCAAAATTCGAAAAGGCGAAGAGAAAAGGTACAAAAAAAGATAATTCTCAGGAACCAAAGAGATCCTCTTGCAAATTCAGCAAAATAATCCATTAAACAGGCACTACTAGTATATAGAGCGCTACATCTCCCCACCGTAGTATGAGAGCTCGCGACCAAGACTACCCCACCGTCACAATGTTGTTATTTAAAAAGAAACTGTGATGTCATCAATGATGTCAGGTGACATGTAATGGGTGAGGTCATAAGCAATACACAATGGTGGCCAAGTTATAGGTAGTTCAGAACCTTAGCTATACTATTTCAGTGGTTTTGTTTTTTTTTAAAGTTAGCTTGTATCTCATTTAAACAAGCTAATTATAATGTTACTTCAACCATTGTTAAAAAAGAAATATATATACCTATTCACACATATGTGTGTAAATATACACACACACACACACAGATACATATATATATGTAGGTGTCTGTGTGTATATATACATATAAATACATATATACGAAAATCCACAGTCCTGAATTGCCTTAGTTCCCGCAACAAATAGGTATGGAACACAACGTGCTTAGTAAATCCAAGTACAGTTTGTTGCATAGATGTCAGCTTATTTAGAAACAGTAAGTGCCCAGCATTACGCGTTTTGTCAGTGAAACACTGTCTTGATCACATGACGCACCAGGGGCCAATCAGCAATAAATAGTCATGACAGTGGTAAAGAAAACTGGTGAACCAAGCCCGCCTTTTCTAAGAGCATAGAGCTAAAAGATATACTTCAGCAATCCAAGTACATTTATAATTGAGGTAAATCTGATTGTCGCAATGGGCAGCATTATGTGCAAAATACAGTGAAAAAAGTGCTAGTGCTAAAATACATAAATCACAAAATCCACTTAAAAAAGCCTGTTTTGTTAGTCAACGAATTGGATGAAACACTGACCTCTGGACTGGTTATCACCAATGCATCCCTCATAGAGGATGCACGTCTAAAGGTTAGCGCAGGTAAATCTGGTACAAATTGCGACATAGTTAGATCTGTTTTTACAATGGGCCAATTTTTGTATATAATTCTCCTGAATTGCTTCTCCTGGTGACTATAAGATGTAATTAGTCTCACTGTATCTTCACGTCTTGGTTGGTCTGCGTTGCTATTTTCAGGGGTATCAACATTCATAGCACTGTGTGGGTCCCCATCACTAATATGTTTATTCGCTTCAGTCATAGCCAGTTTTAAATCTCTTTCCTTATACCCTCGAACCTTGAATCTCTGGAATGCCTCATTCTGACAGAGTTTAAGATCTTGATCTTAATTTTCAAATGTGTCTTATTCTTAAAAATTCCCCGTAGGGGATACTTTTAATGAGATGGTTGGAATGGGAGCTGCTGGCATGTAGTACTGCATTCTAGGAATGGGGGTAAGTAACAATCTGTCACAACCTGACCAGGCGCATAGTTACATTAATTTGTTGCCTACTTATTACACTATTTCCTTGAAGTAAACTTCTCATATAAACACTTCACAATTCTTTTTTAAATTCTGATTGTATTTTTCTATTGTTCATTGTTTTCAACTTCAAATTTTTCAAAAGTTGTATACATACACATATTGTTATTAATTCATAACAAAATCCATTGTGAATCTGTATGTTTCATGAACAGATTTTCCACAACATTACATATTATTAATACATTTTAATGCAACATAAACGACGATTGCTGGTTGTTTGGCCCGATGCGTTTCGGGACAGGCGTCCCTCCCTCAGGGGCCACTGTGAATAATACAATGTGATATACTGTTACAAAAACAGGCTAATTTACAGATACAATATAGTTCTCATCATTTTAGCTGTCAGTACATAGCATAACAAGCCACTAAAAAGTCTGAGTCTCACATAAGGTTTCAAATTCATTCATGATATTGTATAGACCCATATCGTGATTCTGATCAAGAGCATTCTTAGTGTTGCAAAGTGAATTCACACGTGTTCGTAACATACTCAAATATGAAAATACGTTGATAACTCCAAGTTATAGAACAGATCCAGTCCATATTTAGTGAATAGTGTACATGCAGTGATAGGTAACTTATATTGCATGCACAATGTGGCGTTGCGGAAAAATTTAAAACAACCACATACTGAGTCTTCATAGTTTCTGAGAGTAAACTACGCTTTAAACTCCCTCTCCATGCTTCTAAAAATGAAACATGCCGAGAAGACGAAAAAGTGCTCAACTTAAAATACTCACTACTACGAAAAACTGCCTATACTGACCTTCACTCCAACCACTGAACTATGGTTGAACTTCATGAAACTACAACAGTGCCGAAAAGCAATCTGTAACATAGATGAACCTCAGTTTAAGTATGTTCGAAAGCTGATATTAAGCTACCGAACAGTGCTCATATGTAAAAAACAAGTACCTTCGTTGTTATCAGTCGCCAAAGTATCTGAAACAAATCGCACGAACAGTACTAGATAAATATCGGTTGGTTCACCAACCGCGAGTTACCTAAAAATGAAAACACAGTAATCGAATGTCTAAACTGCCGTATCACCAACTGCTCACCTTAGGTTCTGTTGCTTTTCACACCGTACATATCGCAATACTTCAGTGCCGATAGACTGTAGCGTTCACCTCATGGGTGTGTCATGGAAATTTAAATCAAAATTGCAGATCAACAAAAGAAAAAAGAGACTGCTCAAACGCATTAGATCACAGCTGCCATATCAAGAAAGTTACTCTGATCCAATAATGAATGTAACAGCGGCCATCTTAGAACAACTGGTGTAGTGACTGTGACTGATAAATGAAACTACTAAAAAACGTGTTCGTTACAACAGCCTAAATGTGCAAGTAAATGTGAAAGCAAACGTGAATATAACGTCAGTCGTCTGAAACAAAAAGAAGGTGCACAGTGCTGAAAATATATGTTATAAAAGGTGGTGTTGAAAATTTGCTAGTCAGTTGATCGTCAATAAGTATAAATTCACTGTCGAAACAAAAAGTTCCATAAGTCAAGACACAAGGATGAAATACATAATTAATAATACTAATGTAACTTTCTTGCACTAGTCAGTTTGAGGTAACAGCTTTTGTCCTGATTCTAGGATACTCAAATTACTCCCTCCTAAAATCGCTTGTACAGGTTTTAGTATTAAAAACAGATCTTAATACCTGACTCCTAAAAATAAGAACCTGAAGGTATCTATGAGTTACACTATGTGTGTCTGTGCTAACACTAGTGTACTTTATGCCACAATAAAGAAAGACTGTGTCTACTACTCTTAGAATCGCAGAAAACAGCTCAGGTCCAGTTTGTCATTCAAACCGAACGGTTCCATGGTTTGATATTTTTTAATCAGAATCACCTTGCGTTGTGATAAGAACTGGCGAGAGTCCCTTCATTCCTTGTTCTCTATTTTTCAATCACCATAAACCGTACTTGGGAAATAATATGATCGTGTCTGAGCCAATGTACTACTAAGTTGGAACTGGTATTTTCATTCCGTATCATACTTTTGTGTTCTCCGATTCTTATTTTTATTTTTCTCCCCGTTTTCCCTATATACATCAGTCCACAAGGACATTTAATGCTGTAAATTACAAAGCTTGAGTTGCAATCTGCTGTGAATTTTAATGTGCTTTTTTCTCCAGTTCTAGGGTGAGTCACAACATTTTTTGCATGCGTTGTTACAATGGGTGCAAGTATTTCACTTTCTCATACCTCTATTCTGAGTGTTGTCTACTGAGTTCATGTGGGTAAGCTTTTCTTTGAAGTTGAAACTTCTTGTGTATGCAAAAATTGGTCTCTCTTTGAAGATGTTATTAAAATCATTGTCTTTCTGGAGCAGTTCCCACCTTTTCAAGATAATCTATTTAATGTTAGGTGATCTGGTGAAGAATTTCGGCACAAAAACGTTGTGTTTGCTAGTAGTTGATTTAGATTTTGTTATTAACAGTTCTTCACGATTAATGGTTCCTGCTCGATCTTCAGCTTTATCAATGGGTAACCTCGGTCCAAAAATCTCCTTCTTATTCAATGAAGATCCTGTTGGTATGCTTCTGGTGTGGATGAAATCCTTTTACTCCTCAACATCTGAGAGAATAGGAGATTGTTGATGAGTTGAGGTGAATGAAAACTGTGATATAGTAGTGTGTTATTACGATCAGTGGTTTTCACAAATGTTTGCGTATGGATTCCGAATTCCTTTTTCATGACTTTGAAATCCAAAAAGGATAGTTCTTTATAGCTCATTTGGTGATTGAATTTAATCCTTGGGTTCTTGTAGAAAATCTTTATGTTATTTTACAATGTTGTTCTGGTGCCTCTCCAAATTAAAAAAATATCCTCAATGAACCGACGATACAAAACTAACTCCTTTTTCCATTAATTTCTGGACAAAATGTGTTCTTCTTCAAAAAATGCCATAAAGATGTTAGTGTATGTTGGGGCTCCCCCAAATCCCATACTGGTATCACTTATTTGTAAAAAATATTCCTCTTCAAAAGAAAAATAACTATATTGGAGGCAAAATAATAGCAATTCAACCAAAAAAAACTGTATTGGCTCCAACATTGTCCATTTGTAGTAAACCCCAATCGACTGCCTCAATTCCTTCTTTAAGAGGAATGGACGTGTACAAAGAGGTTACATCTGTGGTACACAAAATCCACTGTTGACTGTTGGTGATATCCAGATTGTTTAAATGGTTCAAGAAATCAGTGGTGTCTTTGATGTTAGTTTTCCACACTCTGACAAAACTTTGTAGAAAAAAATCCATATATTTTCCTAACGGTTCAAATATAGAACCCACTCCTCAGACAATAGGTCTGAAGGGGGGGTCAGTTGGATTTTTATGAACTTTTGGTAGCATATACATATGCGGCTGTTTAGGGTTGAGTTTCGTCAAGTACTGTTTAGTTTTGATGGAAATCCAGTCCATTGTTCTTGCATGTTCCAAAATGTGTTCCAAAACTGTAACTATTTCATTAGTTGGATCAATTTCCACTAGGAGATAGGTAGATTCATCCGTAAGGTGTTCTTTAACTTTCTGATGGTATTATGTCGTGGTATGTCGTAGACTTCAAGGAAATAGTGTAATAAGTATGCAACAAATTAATTAAGCTGTGCGCCTGGTCAGGTCGTGACAGTTTGTTACGTACCCCCATTCTTAGAATTAGACACCCTAGGGACAGGCAGCCCTATGACACCAAGATGCACGCAACAGAAAGTAGAACTATCAAGAATTTTTTTCACAAAGTAGATTATCATCCTAGAATAAGGTGTGCTAGTGACTACCCACGTTCAAGCTAATGTAGTACTGCATTGCATGCAGTACTTTTTCTATGCAATTTTGTATGAATAGTGTCTTGTTTAATATAGATCACAACATCAGGAAATTGTACATTTTTATTGCTGACTTGAGCTGAAAAATTCAAGTTCAGATCATTTGTGTGGATCTCATTGACAAAGTTTGAACCAGAATCAACTGATCCTTCCCAGACAACACTCACATTGTCAATAAAACTCCACCAATGTCTGACATGTGCTTCATACAGTTCCTTGTGGGTGGTTCTGAGGACGTGCTCCTCCCACCAGCCAATGTGTAGACATGCATAGCTGGGAGAAAAGCACTCTATTATATACACCACATATGAGCTTTTGCAGGTTAGATGCTGGTGTATTTTCCACTTTGTCCCTTTTCTGATTTCAATTTCTTTTGTTGTTGTAGCAATCTTGCACACCTTGCAGTGTCTACACGGGAAGAAGCCTTTTCGTTGTAGCCAGCAATTTTTCGGTGTTTCCTTGTAATGGCTGTTTACCAGTTGGTCCCCAAGGTTCCTTGCCCTTCTGTATGTGATGTTAGGGTGATCACCCTAATATCACATACAGAAGGGCAAGGAATCTGGGGGATACTGCAAGGTGTGCAAGATTGCTACAACAACAAAAGAAATTGAAATCAGAACAGGGACAAAGTGAAAAATACACCAGCATCTAACCTGCAAAAGCTCATATGTGGTGTATATAATAGAGTGTCCGTGCCACAAGACATATATAGGCAGCACAACCTTTGAAGCCAAAAAAAGAATTCTAGAACATACGAGAGCAACAACCAACACAGACCGCTACAATTCCATGACAGCAACTGGGAATCACTCAAATACTGCGCCATAGAACAGATACCTCTCACAAAAAGGGGAGGAGACCGTCTCAAAAGCCTAAGGAGAAAAGAGTAGAAACATATTATCAATTTCAGGACCCTCGAACCTAGAGGTCTGAATCTCACAGAAGAACTTTATGTACATCTTTAAGGACAGAAATGATGTCACAACAACTTGGACCCCGAAACTCTGCAATCATTCGCCCACCAGAGGGGGACAAACACACTACAGAGAATTTGCAGACAGCACCGTATGGCGAAAGAAGACTACAAGACTCATCTCACTAGAGAGATCCATCACTAACTTAACTCACCAAAGAGGAGACATTGCAAAATATTCTGCAATCCAATAAGAGTGCACTCTCCTTTCTTTTGTTTTTAAAGGACATACATCTCGAGCATCCTGATGACGATAATGTAGTAGACACTACATTAACCAGCATGCACTTGGATGTAACACGGGAAGTCACCTTAAAAGAAGGACTTAGTAATTAGCTCAACATCCCGTGAGCAAGCTTCGTGAGAGGCGAAACGCGTTGGGTTAAGGTTGGAATAAAGCCGCTGTAACTATAAACCAAGACGAGTGAGTGCGTTTTCATTTTTCCCCTCAGGGAACCAGAACTATATATATATATATATATATATATATATATATATATATATATATATATATATATATATATATATATTCACTGAAAAAACCATAGGTTATAGTCGATATATAGTTAGGAATTTGCATTTACAAAACCTTGAAAATTCAATGAAAAAACCATTGGTTATAGACCATATATAGTTAGGGATTAGCCTTTTCAAAACCTTATTTTACTCACACAAAACCATTGAAATTTCATATATAGTTAGTTCCACTAACTATATATCGCGCACCCGCAATCCACTGCTGATGATGTCACATATTACATCATTCATGACATGGTTAGTGACATCACTGATGACATCACTGATGACATCTCAAATGACATCACTGATGACATCTCAAATGACATCACTGATGACATCTCAAATGACATCACTGATAAAATCACTGATAACATCTCATTTGACATGACTGATCACATCACTGATGATATCATTCATGTGATAATACCATGAACCTCTTCAGACTCTAATATAACCTTAGATACAATCAGTGTAAACAGACAGTCACAGACTGTCACTCATCCATGGAGTTACTCACACACCTAGTCAGTTATGCAAAAAATCAATCACACCTCCATTTTCTCAACTATACAGTTATACACACCTTACTTATTCAAACATATACTAACACATATTTACTTTACTCTCTTATACAATCCCTGATACATGTTCACAATGATCCATACAGCCACTCACACATTCACTGGCTCTTATGCACAGTTATTTATATATGTCAACTCTCACATGTACTGTGTTTTACATATGTACTTACTTTGACATGTAGCACTGAGATATCCATTCACTCACTAATACACTCATGCACAGTCAACCGCCCATACAGCTGTTTCCACATGCACTTTTGAACCCATACATATAGTGAATCAACTACTCACACATCTATGTACAGAGTCACACACCTCCCAGCCACCCATACACACACACTCAGTTTCCCATACAAATACTTGGACAACCAATGAATAACCCATACAGTTACTCATATAGCTACTGATCAACATATGCAGCAGTTTGTAGAACAACAGATATAATGATGCACAAATTAAAACAGTTTAGTCACTAACCCATGCACTCAGTGCAGTGAGACACATTTAATCACTCACTCATACAGTCAGTCATGCACCTACTAAATCCTTCATCCAGACACTTATACATCCACTCATTCTTCAATATGTAAGACATATTTTAACTTTACAGAAACATACAGTCACTGGATGTTGTCATCAGTGATGTCATCAGTAATGTCATTTGAGATGTCATCAGTGATGTCATCAGTGATGTCACTAACCATGTCATGAATGATGTAATATGTGACATCATCAGCAGTGGATTGCGGGTGCGCGATATATAGTTAGTGGAACTAACTATATATGAAATTTCAATGGTTTTGTGTGAGTAAAATAAGGTTTTGAAAAGGCTAATCCCTAACTATATATGGTCTATAACCAATGGTTTTTTCAGTGAATATATATATATATATCATTTTTTTTTCTAACATTTGCCAAAAAATTTGATGTCCTAGGAAGCAACTAAGTCTCTAAAAATCACATGAAGTCTCCTCCAGAGACGAACAGCGTGGAAAGAAAAGGAAACAGCACCAATTGTTTTCCAAGAATATCAATTACTAAGACAAGTGAAGCAGCAACTTATAATATTTGACAGGTCTTTGCACCTGTGATTCGCACCGCCCCCAACAGGTAGATTTGACCAGCTTTGCAAGGAATCTAGCTCACCAGGTACCTCCAGTAAGCACCACAGAGCTGCGTTGCAGATAGGTGGTCCGAGGCCACGCCCCTTTTTATACCACTCTGCAAAACACAGCTTCTGGTGCACTGCTGGTAGGGAGATGTGGTCCTCTTGTGTCCTGAGGATGCAGGACACAAGTGGACTTCATCTTCCGAGCAGCAGTGCGCCAGAAGCCGCGTTTGCAGCACGGTGTAAAAAGGGAGCGTGGCCTCGGACCACCTCTCTGCAATCCAGCTGTGTAGTGCTTACTGGAGGTACCTGGTGGACTAGTTGGTCCCCAGGGACCCTCAGTATTCAAGGGTACTTAATCCCCAACTTAGAACGCGCCAGGGGGTGTGTTTGCAGAGTGGTGGAAAAAGTGGGTGTGGCCTCTCAGCAATCCCACTGTTTGGGGCTTACTGGAGGTAGGCTAATTGGCCCCTAAAGGATTCCCAGCAGCGAAGGGGACTTCAATCCCCACCCAGGAGCCTGTTTGTGGAGTGGTGGGAAGAGGGGGCATGGCCTGCTCTTCGAACTTATCAATCCTGCTGTGTTACTTACTGGAGGTAATAGGAGGGGTAGGTGACCCCCAAGAATGTCTTTGGAGGCCAACTACCCCTCTTTTTCCTCCAGTAAGTCCCGCCCAGTGGGATTGCTAAAACGGCTTCGGAGGCCATGCCCCCCTTTCGCCACCATTTTCCAAATGTGCCTCCTGGCAAACTACGGGATGGGGGATGAAGTCCAATTTACTCCTGAGGGACTTTGGGAGAAAAGAAGCCCTACTGGTACCTCCTGAAAGCCCTACGCACCGGAATTCCAGAGCGCTGGTTGGAGGCCAAGCACCCTTTCTCCACCACTCTACAAATGCGACTACAAGTTAAAAAAGTGTTTGAAATGTAATAGGTTTCGTATTTGTGAGAATTAGAGCTATTGGTGTTGTAAATGCAAATGTTTTTTACTAATGTTTTTTGGAGTGGAGTGGATGTATGTTGTCTGTAGTAGAATTATATGATATGTTGTGCAGTGAAATTATGTGGATAGAAAGTATGTGGTATTTAATGTATAGGAATTATGTAGAGTGGGATTATGTGTTATGGAGAGTAATTATGTGGTATGGTAGTCTGTGTTATGGAATGGTAACCTCAGGTTTAGTCTTCCCCGTTTCCATAGAAGCTCAACTATGAACTCAGTGAGACAAAAAAAGATGAAATAACTGAGGAGCACTTGTAGACCTAGTCAGAGGTATGAGCAGGGCCACTCGAATTATGTGACTATCTGGCTGCACTGCTTTTGCACAATCATACATTTTCTGCATTAGCCACATAATTCATCTTCTGCACCCTAATCTGCAGATTTGAACAAAAAAGCTGAAATGTACAGATATTGTAAAAACAAACATGTTGGATACGAATTATCCTAAGAGAAGTCCACATCTGGAAAACATATGTCTCTATGAAGTACTGCAATAATAAATCTTTAAGAGAAATGTTACAGAAAATATAAATGAAGAAAAATATGCAGTAATTGGATGTGATGGTTGTTTGGTAAAACATGCTAAAGGAAATCTTATTAATCACGGGAAACTCAGTTGCAATACTCCAGATAAAAGGGATTTTTTTCTATTTAGCACTTCTGCAACTCTTCAAGCCTTTGCCTACTGAAATTGAATTACTTGGAGATTTTGAGTACCATCAAGATGCTTTTAATGAATGTAAAGATAACCTTGAATGCGTTTTTCCAAATTATCTAAAAATGTTGAATGAAGAGATTGAAGAAGAAACTACTATTGCCGCTGACATTCCTAGAGACAGTTTTCAAGATAGTTAAATTTCTGCTCCACTGAGTCAAGATCCACCAGGAGAACCACTTCTTGAAAATAAAGCAGTAATAGCAATGAGTGAAGTAGACACAGCAATGCAACAAGCACAACAGGATATTATTCAGGAACTAAATATTGAACAGAAAGAAATATATCAGCAAGTTACACAACAGCTAGACCTTGGTTTACTTCATGAAAAAAAAGAATGCAACTGTACATCATTTAAACCTATTCAAGTATATATCAGTGGTCAAGCTGGTACAGGAAAAAAGTTTCTTAATTGAAGTTTTGACCAGTTATCTACACAAAAAACACTGAATCACATGTATCTTGTGTTGTAACTGCTCAAACTGGGCTAGCAGAACACATCATTAAAGGAATTACATTATATCGTTTACTGATGCTACCAGTTGAACATGAAAACAAGTTGGAATATCACAAGCTATCTGGAGAAGCTTGTTATGAAGTTTCAAGAGTACTAAAGAAAATGAAACTTCTGATAATTGATGAAGTGAGCGTGGTCTCAAACGTAATGCTTGGCTTTGTACATTTAAAAATGCAGCAAATTTTAAAAACAGATTATGATGTCTTATTTAGGGGAAACATGTAATTGTATTCAATGATCTACTGCAACTTACTCCTGTAAAAGGGCAACCAGTTTTTAAAACACTTGTGCATGAAGACACCAGGAAATCTTTGGGAAGTATTAGAAATGTCAACATTTGGCCTCATTTTGAATATAATGAACGTATTGAGAATATGCCACAAGCAAGTGATGAACATTATGGAAGCATTCTTCAAGATATAAGAATTGGTGTTCTGACAAACCATGGTAAAGAAGCTTTATGAAGTTGGCTACTTACAAACTTGTTTCCAAATGAAAATGTTACTCCTGAAATAATATACAAACAAATTGGAGAAAAGAAATCTATAATTTGCAAATGCCAACACTGCAAGAGTGTTCTACATTCAATCAAGAACTTTTGAAGCTGGAAAAACAACAAATAATGGAAATGGAAGCCACTGATAAAATTGAACACAACGGAATTACTATTATTTTGTCCGAAAGAATAAAGTCAAAATTGGATTCCTTGGAAAAATCTATATGTAAGACTGCTGGTTTGGAAAATAATTTATATGTAGGTGAAAACTGCTGGGTTATTTAACGGTGTAATTTGGATGTAGAAAAAGGTTTGGTAAATGGAGCAATGTGGAAAGTTGTTGATTTTGTTAATTATCTAAATAGAGATGGAATTGAACCTTTTAAGATTAAATTTGATCAGATTGAAGAGGTAAAACCGATTGGACATTGTGCTGTTCATTTTTTGCCTGTTAAAGACTTGTATGTTCATAGAAACCAAGTTCCTCTTTCTTTAGCATATGCGGTGACCATTCACAAGTGTAGACAGTGCTTTGGTAAACATTGGAAGTACAGTGTTTAAAGAGGGCATGGCATATGTTGCATTGTCTCAAGATTAGTGCAGATGCAAATTGTGTAAGAGAGTATAATCAGTTAAGAATACTGTATGCTCCCAACTTGGGTGAATATCCTGTATATGAAAAGTGTGTAGTATGTTCAAAATGAACATATGAGAAACACTGTAGTGAGGTTGGAAGGAAGAAAATAAATCAAGAGAATGTTGAGGCTCCAAACAAAATGAAAATTGACACTGTTGATGATATTGTAGGATACCAGTTAGAAAATAGTTCAGATATCAACTGCTATGCTAATGTAATTGTGAACATTGTGCTTTTTGCTAGAAAATCTTCATCATCAAATTATAGAGAATCAAAAAAAAATATTTTGTTCTTTGTTGCATCATATTTTTGAAAAATTGACAATGGACAAAAGTAAAATCCAAACTGCTTCTGGCATTCAACATCTTTTGGATATATGTTCTGGTTCTTCACAATTTACAGTTAAAGTACAGCAATATGCTCAAGAATTTTTCATGTTTATGCTTGCAGTATTGAAAGGTGAAGGAATACAAATTGAATTCTTTTGGGAGTACGTTACAGATGGGATCATAAATATGAAGACTGTTCATTTTCTTCCGTCACTGAAATAGACACTGAACAATTCATATATTTGACAATACCAGATTGCAAAACAGCGTCTATTAACAAATTAGTAAAATCAGCTAATCAAAATATGGAATGTACTCACTGCAAATCTGAAATGCAGTCAACATTATTTATAGAAAGATTTGGACAGTGTGTAATTTTAATGCTACAACGTTGTGGAGCAGATGGAAGAAAATTGGATACCAAAATTAAAAATGTTGTTGCAAGTCAATTTTAGAAAGAACTTTTAAAGTAGTGGCTGGAATTTTCCACAATGGACCTTCTACAACATCTGGGCACTATACTGTGTATTTAAAGTGCAATAACTGATGGACACATAACAATGATGCCCACTTGGAATTCAAATGTCGGTTGCCTAATGAATTGCCAAATTCAGATCTGATATTTTTGGTGCCAATGTTTTGAAAACATCATTCGGCTTATTGGGAAGATGTAAACAGCAATTGAAAATTTTATTTTGGATATGATCAATGCAAATGATTTCGGAAACATCATTTGGGCTATTGGGAAGAAGTCAACAATTTCTGTTTGAATTATCCTTTCTGTTTTTTGATATTGTATTTAGAAAATTGTTTTTAAAAGAAGCAGTTCATATATTTGATATTTGTATTGTATACAATGTTAATGAGTGGTTTTAAAAAAATATATAAACAGATAGTTGATTTTGTTGTAAATATTATAAACACAGGTTTTTTATAACAATCTTATTGATTGTACTTTTTTGCCCGCTGTTACATGATGATCAAGATTGAAATCACGGTGCATGGTGAAATTCAATTGAATCTGGAAACAGCAAAAGAGGCAAACTGAATATATTATGTAATTCTAAAATTATGTTGTGTTCTTAAAACTATAATATTATATGCAATAACAGTATTTTTACTTCTCTTTTACAGAAAGTAATTCTAAAATTTGAAAATATTTTAAATTTAAATTATAACAAAATAACTGCAAAATTGTTTGATTATCCCTGAAACATAGCTCAATGATACTTACTCACCAAGTCTTGACATCTTAATACCTCCTGACTTCTCTGTACTCAGAAGTGATAGGCTAGATAAAACAGGAGGGGGCATTGCCTGCATTCATCGCTCTAACCTCAAAGTAAAACAATCATCCAGTACGTTCTTATCCTCCTGTGAAATGCTAGTCTCCTGGTGAAAATCTAGTCTTCACAGAGCAAATCGTAAAGATCATTAGCTCGAGCTCGCATCAACCCTGTCATATTTTCCTTGGAGACTTCAACCTTCATTGGAGTGACTCATTCAATCCAGTTGTTTATTCCTTTAATGTAATGTAATGTAATGTAATGTAATGTAAGGAGTTATTTATACCGCGCAACTATCGCTCCAAGGAGCATCTTGGCGCCCTTTAAGACTTTCCTCTCTGACCTCAATTTCTCACAGCACTGTAAAGGCCCAACCCGCAATAAAGGCGTCGCTCTATTTATTTATTTAAAAAGTTTTATATAGTGCAAACTTGATCCCGAAGGATATCAGAGCGCTTTCTAATTTGAGGCAAAGGTAACATATCAGAACATTAGTCTAACATTGGGAATCTAATGGACATTAAATCAACTAGAACAAACATAACAGCTCAATATAACCTGAGTGCATGAGTAGGAATGAGCTAAGCGATGGAGCATAGACAGATAAGGGGAGTACGTACAATAATCATATACAGGAATAATAACCGGTACCCAAAACAATAATCGAAACAAGAGTCAAATGGGGAGTCCAAAAGGCATTGAACCAAATGTTGAACATCTAACAGATCATTTATACACCTGGGTGAACAAAGAATGTGCTAGACGATGGAGCATAATGACTTAAGGGGAGCACACTCGCCTAACAACAACATTGGTGCAAATAAATGAAAGTCTCTAATATAAAGCATCTTTGTCCAAGGCTGGCAGGGGTAATGCTTTCCCTCTCCGGCCTTTTGGAAATAATTTAGAAAGCAGTCATATCTGCAGTACCAGGCGCACCGTGGTATGAAAAGACACAAACCACACGTGAATGATAATATTTCAAATCTTAATTAGATAATAAAAGTATACCCATCTGCGCTTTATTACAACAATAATATTTTCACAAATATGTCCTCCTTTTTCCAGTCGACAACCCGAGATGCATAACATTCAGCTCCCTAAATACGTCTCTCCAGCCCAAATAATGCTGGAATTTGGGCTTCAAAACCAGGCGATAGAACAAAGGGGAGCCTACGTTAATTGCTGGCACAAGATCAAAACAGCCAAAGAGGGGACTTTGAATTACCTCCTCTGGGTAGAGTTGTCTCACCCTGGAAAATCGCCAGTGTACAGATATCTCCAGGAATCCATCAAGATCCTAGTCCTGACAGACCTTTGGAATTGCCCAATGGCTTATTCTGTCTTTAAAAATATTGTTACAAATACAACTAGACTAATATCAGCCATGGAGGACAAGAAAACATTATCAAAGAGAGCCCATGGTTGGGCTGTGCTAAACAATTTTGATATCCATAAACCATAACCCAACCTCCAGGCAGAAACTAAGCTGGCGACAAAGGAAACATTTTAAAATTGCGTTTTGGAATCGGCTCAATTGCCTCGTTTTTGCTGCCCTGGGAAGGAAGAGGAGGAGACCGACCCTGCCACCTGTGTGCCTGTGGCTAAGTAGCTAAGTGGTCATTTATTATCGGAGGTGCACGCCTCAGCTTGTGCGGCAGAGAAGAAGGACTGAACCTCCCATGTAAATTTTCTCCAAACAAACAACCGCTGCACTCCAGAAACTTGTTTTATTATTTTCTTATTGTCGCACACAAGTGGCTGCCCCAAAGCATTTTGACTTTTGCGGTCTTTCTCATGGTGGTGAGCCTATCATTAATTACTAATTACCCTGTTTCCAATGCAGCATTATTGGACATGTGATTTTGGCATACAATCTGCCAAAACAAATTACAATCTAAAAAAAACAATAAATGTTAGAAACCAAAAAGGAACATTTTCATTGAAAGTCACGGATTAATTAAATGTTTTCTCTCCAGATTGCCTTTAACATGCAAAGAGTTTACAAATGTATTATTTTTATCCAATTCACAAATTAACTATTAAATGTGAACATTTGTTTGTTTTACAGTTTCTTAATTTCATGGTTCACATGTTTCTACAATATCTTTGCAAAGTGTTTGTAGTAGGCCTCAGAGGCCTCTCCATCCTGTATCACCCAGTTGGAATGGAGTTGCAGGATTTAAATATATATGTCAAAGGTCCTTGTTTGTGGTCTTAATCCACTTCCATCCATCAGAACCAATGTGATGTGTAAGCATTGTTCTTAAGTTTTTAATGCAAGCATCTCATTTATATTAATGTTTGGTCATCTTTACTATTTTAGATTATTACTCTCAATATTCAACTCAAAATCCTCTGCTAATGGGTAAATTAACATTCCTATTTTATAGACAAAAGATCAGCCGTGTAGGCCCTACTGTTGCACAAGTGTATCATGCTAAATATCATCAGTGATCTCACACTCAACTTTTCATGGCCTCACTGCCTAGAAGCCACAACTATCCAATTTACACCACAACAATTAGAGTGTTCACTATAATTGTATTGTTTATGGCCCAAATTCAGGCAATCCAATGTTAACAAATATAACAATGATGAACACAAAGTGAAATTCAATTGTCAGGAGTCTCAAGAATGCATCCCGTATCCAGCTTTTATTGATTTTTCAATATATTACATTTTCCAGTCAGCCCAGCCAACGCGTTTTGTCCTCTATGGACCTCATCAGGGTTGTGCTTTATAAACATGTGTGACTTTTAAGTAGCAAGAAGTGTGGCCTTCTGTTTCAGTGTCTTCATGGGTAATAAATCCCTTTTTGGGTGGTGTAGTACCCTCTAAATGATCTTCCTTCTTCATGCGTCAGGGCTCGAGTGTCACGGAAAAATGCCTTGGGCTGCCTGAATTTGGTCCGTAAACAAAACAATATAGTGGGCGCTCCTTTTCTTATTTTAAAGATGTACATGCATTTCCTCATCATTATTATGTCCGAACTGTTGTTTGGGGTGGAGTCTAATTATATATGTAGACTCTAATTTTAGAAGTTGTTTGGTTCTGTTACCTCCATGTTCATTTTTTTGGTTATCATGTCAAAACCATAATAGGTTTCTTCTTAGTGGTTTCTATTTTTCTTTTGTGGAAGAAGAGAAGGTATGTTATAACCTGTATTGTATTTATCTGCTTACTTTCTCCCTAGCTGCTCAGCCAGTATGAATGTGATGCATGGAATGTTGGTGTGATAGTCTTGAATGGAATGTTTGGGTGCCTGGATGCATGAGTGTGTCCTGGTAGGGCTGCATCTGTACTACTCAACTACCTGTAACTGAATCAATCAATTTACTTAAATCTACATCCTGGCCACAGACGTAATCACTACACTTTCTTTGTATGCTCCCTACAGGTGGGAACTATATCTGCTTCGCTGGGTTTATAGGACAAATCCTCAGGATCAACTAGATGATGGTCTCTCTATCTCAACAGCCCATATTCTGTATGCTAATATAGCGCAGAATATTGGGTTGAGCACGAGGGGGAGGTTGGGAGTCCTAATAAAAAAGGGAAGGATTTGTGAAATGATCTGTGCAAATCTTGCATTCAAGGTTATACTCTTTCTCTCCCCTAAGTCACCTGAAAAGGAACCTGTTCCTTAATGTTTTTCTTTAATTCAACTGTAAAGAATCTCTTTATACAATGAGTCTATAAGGATACAATTTGCAGATTGCAGGAAGGTTCATTTATGGGCCATTCAGTTTTTTCCTACATGCACTGCCATTATTCTAATCATACCCACCACAAAAGAGAATTAGATTTTCTTCATGGGGACTCTTTGCATTATTTTGGTGATTCTTCTCACTACCTGTGTTAAAGCGATAAATCAACTTACAGTTAACGTTTGAGATCACACGTGCTTATTGTCCTTTCTTCATCAACAATATCTGATAACTTGTAAAGCACCAAAACAATCAAGTCTATGAATTTCTTGAGTGCCCAAACAATAATATGCCTTTATACGTTAGCACCTAAACAATTAAGTCTACACCTCGATCACCCCTCTTTCATTGTCCTTATATACACATGAGTCGTGAACAGAGTGATTAGAACTGAGTATGCTGTTGCAGTGTTGATGCATATTCGCCCTTACCGTGCTTGGAGCCTCTCCTCGCTGGCAATCAGACATAGGCTTCTTCATCAACATCCATGGAGTAATGAGCAGTGTGACATGGGGGGGCTGCCTTTTATACCTGGGCCCCTCTCAAGTTGGCCATCGAACTGACAAGGTGATAAACTTAAGGTATCATGGAGCATGTATTGCCTTCACGAACATGTGCTATCCTTCCTGTAATAGTGCTTATCCAAACATGAGGTACCCGCATGGCCCCATCTTTAACAAAAACCACTTAGTCTATACAGTGACTATACAGTAACAAACATAAATGGTCCTACATGTTCATGCATCTGGGCATTTCTGGATGCCACCACTCCTGTCACATGAGAAAACTGAGAAAACATTGCGCAGGCCTGTGTGTTGGCGTGCCCCATGTTGATGTGAGCATTACCCGTGTGCCCCTCACCCTTTAAAGTATATTTCAGCCCGTGGAATGGGTCCCTGAGGCCTACAAAGGATCAGAGAGGAGGCTGCGTGACCCCCTCCCCTTTTTTCATCAATAGGCCCAGGGGAATCGGATACCCGGGAATTACAAGGCACATGGAGGGGACTGCATTGACCCCTTCCCTTTTTTTTCACGACATTGGTCTTAGGGAAAGGGGGTCCCTGGAAAAAAGCACCCTGGTCTCTATTTTAAATACAACTATGGAAAATGTATGGGAATTTTGTGTTTGTGGACACTTTTTTTTCTCAGCCCCCCCTTGCCAGATCACCCTAAAACTGTTCATTCACAAACTAGAGGAAAATTGTAACATTTTGGAAACATTTTCAGGTTTTTGTGAAATGACGCCAAAGTTCTTAGCCAAACAAAAATGGAAAAAAGCATTTCCTATGGAAATACTGACCTAAATATATAATTATAACTACCCAGTGACACCATGGTGCAAGGGTACCAGTTTTGGCGCTAGGCAGTTTATTGTGAGCAAACACTTGGGAAAGGACAGGAATGCACTGTATTGCATTAAATACAGTTCATTCCTGCCCAATCCCTGTAACATAGTACAACAAGGTGACTTGCTGCGCTGCATTGTGTAAAAAATCTCATAAATATGCCTCTCATTACATAAGGTTTTCACAGAACTCTGAGATGACTTGTGATATCAATGTTATTACGGTTGTGGTAATTTTATCACTTAAAATAAATAAGCTCCTGCTTTACTTTATGCTTTCTCATCAATTTCCTTCTCTTGGCTCCATCTAGTTTTAGTCCTCTCTCTTCCCATCCCACCTTCATCAGAGTAGTGTTGTGTGCGATTTTAGATTCCGATTGAATTTCCCAGTTCATGCCCTTATATAGGTACAATTTGCGTTGCCCTTATATAGGCATAGATATCCAGTCCTTATTTAGGCATAGCCCATGCAGCCCGAAAACAGGCATGGCTACTTCCATCTGTTCATCTACGTCACACCAATTTCTTGGAAAACCAGACTCTGAAGCTGTTAGGGCCTTCTCCTTGCTTGAATATTGATTTCTCCAAGAACTCAGTTATTATACATAAACATCTATTCCTTAGGGGTTCATTCATGACGTTCATATGCCCAACTTTACGTCAAAGCTGGCATTACTAAACACCTTCAAGGTATAAATATACCTTTACTTGCTATGGCAAAGCACAGTGTGGTTCGGTGCAGTTCGACTACCTACTTGCATGACGCAGCTCGCTATAGCAAGTGCCGAAGGAAGCCAACTCTCCAGCTGATGCACTGATCTGAAGCTGTCCTTCTCTGCAGAGAAATCCAGCTCTAATGTTTCTGACTCCCCTTGTGGGGTGTTGGGAAATCGAGTCCGTGAAAGAGATACCAACCTCTCGCATTCTAAGGTATGGAGCTGATTAGAACCTAGAGAAACCTTTGGCAACTCTTGGCAAAACTAAACCTATGCTAAAGACTACACTTACTTCTTCCATCATACTAGACTTAGGTTATGTACATTGGGGTAGGCGTATTTTAGAAACACCAGTTGAGTATTTTAGCCTGTGTCTTTTATGTATGTATTTTTATATGTCATAGCACCAGACAATGCTATTACTGTATTATTTTATATTACTGTTTACGCTGTACGCATTATACTTTGCATTCTAACAATTGTAGCAGTTCACCTCTCTTGCATGAGAAAGAAGACTGTTCAATAAACCCCTTTTATTGAAACGCCCATCTCTCTATTTTCTCTGCAACTCTGTAGAGACGAAGCATGCACGATTGACTGAGTAAAATAGTTATCTATTGTTTCCACGACTCGGAAGATACGTTTAATTCTTGGGAAACAAAGTTGTCATGTTTATGCGGTTGTCAGAAACTATTTCCTTCTTGTGTATCTGAGAAAGTTTCTAGTGACCTCTGAGCTAGCTGGCACTCACAATTAAGTTTAGTAAACTCGATAGAGACATTCTGAACTTAGTCCTATGTCAAATCTATAGTGTATATTATTCCAATGCACATAGCCTATTGGGAATATAGGAACTACAGTACAATAGTGTCAAGCTTTTGTTAAAAATATCCAAGCCCTTCCTCAGCGTTGTTGGGGCCGTTGTAGAGATTAAGCAAGCTATTGCCTAGAGGTGCAGAGTGGGGCTCATGATCAGAATAGGCACGGAGGCGAGAATTATCAGGTCCAAGGAAATTGAGCCCAAGACCCGCCAAGGCGGGAATCGAACCCTGGCTAGACTACTGCATCAGGTCTGCCGCTCTAACCATTGAGCCACACTTCTCTACATACCATACGATATTCTACAGCTGTGAAGATACATGTACAATGTCACATGTGACACCTTTAGTCTATACTGCTTTTTTTACACAATAGTATTTTGCATGCCAGGAATTATGCCAGGAATTATGAGCCATAAGTAAACACAGAACTAGCCTAACATATTGTGTGCCATTGTGTCACATTGGAGCTACATTTCTCTATCAGAATCCGCTCTGGACCTCTGTCCCTTACACTACTTTCGCAATCCCTCCTTCCTAAATACATTATGTTGTAACATTATGGCCTATGGCAGATGTTTTCAATCTGTGGGGCGTGACCCGTAGTGGGGCCGTGGAGTCCTGGGAAGGGGGTTTGCGCATTTCCAGTCCTCACTTCTGTCTGGAATCTAAAACATGTAAAAAGGAAAAAGACAATGGTCCGAGACACTTCAGTGCTTCAGCCGAAGTTAATTGAGTCTCCTGTGCTGTGAAAGAAAAAGGCGGGCAGACAGGTAAAACAATCCTTCCTTCCAGAGTGCCTGAATGAAATGCAGATGTTGGAGTTAATCTGGAAATGTAAAAGGTGCTTGGGAGAGGTTCTGGCTTTAATTGCTGGAATCACTCCAAGCATTGTGATGGCAAAGAATTGTTTTTGTAGAGGTAGTAGGAAGAGTTAATAACTGAGCTGTGAAGTATATGCTTTTAATGGTAATTGCATTAACACAACCAGTACTTAGCACCGCTGAGGAGGTGTTGAAAGGACAGTTATACAAAAACAAAAATTGCATTTCTCATGGTCTTGTATTAAAAAAAATCTACATTTTGGAAGCTCCATTTTATCCTAAAACTATTCACAAAGTTTGTTGCAGTCTATCTTATAATGTGTGTGGTGCAAGTATAGATTAATGACTTACACATTCACAGTTCTTTCTGTCACAGACTGTGAGCTTGTAGCACTAAAAATACACAAGTCACTATTCTCCACTGCACCAACCAAATTTAATTCTGAGTCTCTCTGGTTACACACAGACCTCTGCAGTGCATTAACTAATAGAGGTTTCCTAATGTACTGCAGTGCATTTCACAGTAATACCTTTTTAATATGTATTTTTCATTTAAGCTAACCGTTATTTTATATCTAGCTACCTGATGGTAAAAGACCTAAAAAACAAACAAAATATTTTGTGGGTGATTTATGAGAGGCTTGCTCGGCCAGAGCGTCACTTTTTTTTTAACCTCCGGTGGCGCAAGCGTCTTAATCATATCTATAATGTGACACAAAGGCACCTGCATGGCTTTGCGTGTCCTCATAGATATGGAGTAAGACAAAGCAGCGCAAGTCACTGCGTTGTCTTACTCTTTCAAGTAGACATTCCATGGGCAATGCAGTGGGCGTTCCCATGCAACACCCATGGATTTTGACGCGGCCATGGATTTACAAAACCATGTAAACCTGGGGCAGCGCCAAAAAAGTATGGATCCCTACAGCAGCCGTAACGATGAGAAATGTTTCCATTTCTCCTCGCATTTTCCTCTTTCCTTGTGTGCTGCATTCTGCAGCTAACATAGAAAGAGGAACACCTCTCTTGGGATTGTTTTTGTGCAGGAAGGTGACTTTTCGTGCACAAAAATAATCCTGTCTACATTGGCGCTAAGCAGCAATTTGTGCGCCAACGTAGTGGGACAGGACAGGAATGCCCTCTATTGAATACTACGTGTGTCATATACAAAAACTGTTCTTCTTGACACCTATTGTTGTTCCCTGGGGAAGTTAATCTTTTGGGATGCCATTTCGTGCTCTGGGGTGTCGAACCAGAGACATGATTGAGCAAAAAATGATCTGGACTAGTGGTGCATGATAATTTGACATAAGTGTGAAAACTCCTGCTACTCCCCTTAGCCAGTTGTTTTCCTTAATCGCCATAAACACATGCATGGCTATAAATCTGTCCGCCCTTACTATGCCGTACTCATTTTGGCGAGTGTGGTGGGTGGCAGGTTGGAGGTGGATATAGGGAGGATATCTAGATTTGCAATACAGTTTGACAACCTAGCTTAACTTTCAATTATATATTCTCTGCAGTGAAGCACTAAACAATGAAATGGAACACCTTGCAAATGATACCCCAAGGATGTAGATGTAATAGGCCTCAGCCTGCAGTACATTTGCCTACAGATTGCCCAGTCTAAATGATCATAACCACTGTCTATTCCATCAGCGAACCTAGGGGCATATTATCAAGACAGGTGATAAAATTATCGCCGATTTAGCCGCACAAAATTGGCGCTAAAACTGCGAAAATTGGCTTGATAATATGCTCTATGGAATTCCAGTTGAAGCCCATGTTAGATGTCCTTGACATCTAGCAGCAGTTTTCTACCGCTAAAGCGCTGATAATTGTAATTTTATCGCCTGTCTTGATAATATGCCCAAACTCCCTCAGAAAAACATACTATAGTGTCTCTATTTTTTTCACTCTTACCCTCGACTCATCGCTCTAAATTACTTGGTAAAGTCTCCTCAATGACAGCTAGTGTGGTGGATGAAGAGAGCATGGATAAGTTCATAATTTAATTTATTTGTTACACGGTTTTGTACTTAATTGCTATAATACTCGCAATTTTGTCAGTTTGGATAAACATATTTTTCTGATAATTTTCAGAGACAACATCAAACTGTTCCGAATGCAGCGTTTCTCCAGGAATAGATCTTGAAGCCGAAATGTCAAAGTAAGTTTAAGTCCAATTTTCACAAATGACTGAATGCTTGCAAGCTGCTCACAAATCATAACGTAAGTGAACTTACTTAAAAGCGCTCTGTTCTTCTCATGACATTTATTTCAAATATTATACAGGTGTATAAAAATATCAGGACTGACACTGATTTAAAAATCAAATTGAATATTGCCTGAAACGCATCTCTAAAGTACAATGTACCCCAGGCAATTTGTTTTTATTTGTAATCTGTTTCTGTCTTTATTTATTTAATTTCTCCAGAGGCAACCTCTTTTCTTTGCAAACTTCGATTTCTTTGCTCATGTACAAAAACAAAAATACATTTTCTGATTCTTCGGGCTCACTTTAACAAATCATATTAGCCAATCTTGTTTACAGTACAATCTCATGATTGACTCAAATGCGCTGAGAAAAAATATTACTAAGATCACTTTCAGTTATACTCTTTTTATCAACCTTCCAAGATAAAGGTTAAATCAGATAAGATTACAGTGTATAGTTTGAGCCGGTAATTTCAGCACTTAAATCCTCAGCATCAGCTCTAATGACTGTTTACCACATGGTAGCACTGATTCTGAGATAAGCAAAACAACAGTTGATTAATGATTCAATATACATTTATAATTAAGGCTCACGGTTTTATGGTATCTATTTTTTTGCCATTTCCGTCTGTATTTATTCATATTTATTTTTTTCTCATTAAATCTGTATTTATCCATATTTATTTTGGGTTTTGTTGGGAAATTAAGCTGCAATTATTATATTTCCACATTTATTTAACCGATATATGTGCACTCAGCTTGAAATTGAATGTCGGCCAGGTTTCAATGCTGTGCAGCATGACTAAAGTAAAATGTAAAAATACTTTGCGTGGCTGCCAGTCTCATTGTGTAGGCACCATGCATACATGGACACTTTCTGTTTTTAATTACTGATCCAAGTAAGATTGGTAAATAAAAATCAAACATGCAACAGCTTTTTAAAATCAATCAGGGTAATAGAAACAACAGGGAGAGCAAGGGGTGAAGCAACAAGGGAATCAAAAGCAACACACCACAGGTTAGGGCAATGGAACTCAGAAGCAACACAGGGAAAGGCAGCAAAATACCGACCCAACAGGAGGATGGCAGAGACATAAAACTATGGGGCATATTATCAAGGGGGTTTATCTCCGCTTTTTTGGCTTTAAAAGCCAAGAAAGCGGAGATAAAATTATCTCCTTATTACCTAGCTGTCGCTAACACGAGTTAGCGACAGCTAGTAGGAGATAGCGACCATCTTGGGCCCCACTTTGCATGTCAGTGATATTTATCACTAATGACATGCAAAGTGGGCGTGCCAAGATGTTAGCGACTGAAAACAGTCGCTAACATCGCTATCTCCTATTACCAACTTCGCGAATATCTCCAAAAGCTAAAACCTGCCCTGAGCATTTCTTGGCCATGTTATCCAATGGGAGGTGGATAACATAGCTAAGAGCATTAGCTCAGTAATGCATGAATATCACTGACTTTTCAGCGATATTCATGCATTGCGGCGATTTTTATCGCATTTGCGATAAACCTTGGTAATCCCAAGGTTTATTTGCGGTAAAAATCGCCGCAGCTCAGCGGTAAATTTTTCACGCTAACCAAGCAATAGCGATAATTATCGCTATTGCTTGGTAATATGCCCCTATATCTATAAAATAGCTCCAGATTTTGCATGGTAATGTTTAAAGTAAACCTGCACACAGTGTGTGTTCTTGTTAATCCTGTTTTACTCTTGATCTGCAAACGATACCAGTACTTTTAATAAGCTAAGTCAAAGGAAGCTACTGCCCTTGTGTTTACTCGTCATTGACATTCTGAGGGGGAGGATGCATTTTCTGCTGGGTTTACTGCTTTAAATACCCTCTAGGCAGATGTTCAGTCCAATAAAACGCATTTGCGGGCGACTGTCCCTTAAAGTTGACTAACTTGACAAGAAAGGAAAGTGAGGTTCACCCCAAACACACACACATGTTTGCAATTTCCTGAGGGTCTGTTATGCTGACATTGTTGGTGTCGTAGAAAACCTTGACTAATCTACTTGCCCATTCCCGTCTATCAAGCCAGGCAATCAGTTTCCCAGCCTTATCTCCCAGATCATAAATTCTCCCGAGTTTCTCTCTCCCCAATGTTTTAGCTTCATCCGTAACTAGTGCCCTATATTCGTCCTGTTTAAGACATAGCAGATGGAGTGATTCATGAGTATGAAATGAAAAATTCTTTATTGTATAGTTAATTAAAACCATCACAATGTTCCAATACATAAAATCCGATTTCTCAGCATGATAAGACCATCACAATATTCTAAAACTAAATATCAGATTTTTCTGTGTGTTAAAATATACACTAATGTTAAAATGTAAAATTGCTTTGTGCGAAACATAAAAATGTGTTTAATTGTCTCTTTTTTTCACTATATACCTCTAAGGAGTCTGAGAAGAGCAGCTAAGCAATGCTTGTAGCCTATATCATTGTTTTGTTAAATTCTCAAAACAGGTTAAAAATGTTATCAGCTTGCAGATTAATTGCAGATCCTTTGAGTCCAGACTTTTTAGTATTGCGGATCTGCAGGTGCGGATTCCTCTTTCATTAAAATGTTTCCTCAGCAAATAACGCCGGTGGTACTCTAATACTGGGCAATTACAGAATAAATGTATGAAGACCTTTGCCTCTAGGCAGGGTAAGGGGCTACACTCCTAAAATAACCCCTGCTTGACACAAGCAGACATGCTTATCTCAGAGGCAGTGTGTAAAGCATTTGTGACCACATACAGTATTCAAGTGACAACACTATAGATGGACACCTCACATGTTTTATATCAAAAATAAGCATTCTTTATATGGACTTAACACAAGACCACAAACGACAAAAATCTACAATACTGTACTTAAAATGGTAGTTTTAGCTTAGTTCTGTTCAGTTCTTAAAAATGCAACACTTAAAGTCAATGTACCTTACGATGCTTGTCGCTTCCACAACAAAAGTGTTGCAGCGATGGAAATGCAACAAAGTTCCGGTGCAAAGAAATGAAGACATGAAGATCTTCCAGATGCAGCACACTTTTCCGATGTTGCGGGAAGTCTCGGCTCGATGTATCAGCTGTAGCGACGACACCCTTATTCAGAGATGCGAGAACAGCGGCTTTGGTGGCGACACTTTTCTCCCTCGATGCGAGCCGCTTCCACTTGATGCGAAGGCTGCAGCGGCGACACCCTTGTTCAGAGATGCGACAACAGTGGCTCTGACAGTGGCACGGCACGCTTCTCCCTCTTGATTAACGCTTCCAGCTCCTTGCGACACGCAGTCCCTCAGAAGGCCCAAAACAGCAGCAGGCACTTCCAAAGAACTCTGGGGAGCTGGGGGTTGGAGTCTGTTGTCACTGAGACTTCAGCAAGAGGCAAGATCTTTTCTCTAGACCTTGGAGATCCTTCACAAGTTGAAATAAAGTTCTCACAAAATCCTTTCTCCTTTCTTTGGCAGTCAGGCAACCAATGCAGGCCAATCCCCCAAGCAGTACTTCAGCTTAGGGATAGTCTCTCCTCAGTTTCTTCTGGTTCCTCTCCTCGGCAAAGGTTTCTTCTTGTTGTCCAAAAGTGAACTAATTTCTTGGGATCAGTGTCCCAATATTTATACCCCAAAATCCTTTGTCCTTTGAGGATAGAGGAGCTTTTGCCCAGTCCAAACCAGTTCTGGAGCACACCTCAAGGGGTGGAGCCGGCATTGTGCAAAGCAGACACAGCCCTATTCAGGTCCCGGGTACAACTCCTCCCACCTATCTAGATGCAGATCTCTCTATTTACCACTGGAATGATTCATTCTGTCTCCTGAAATCCCCCAGCCCTGTCCCTCACAAACTCCGGACAAGGAACACACAAACTAGAAGAGGCAGGCTTGGAAAGATAGACAAGAAAATACCTACTTTCTAAAAGTGGTATTTTCATACATAGAATATTAAAATCAACGTCACTAAAAGGTGTATTTTATCATTCTGAGTTCAGGCACTATGAACTGGGGTGGCAGAGGGGGCTCAAGAATGGTGATGGATTAAACCCAGATCAGTTGACTGGGGGTGAGTGCTTGTATTGTCAACGCTCCGTCCATCATTTCCTTTGGTTTTTCAAACGTTGAAGGGTCCTGTAATAAAGCAGCACTGCAAAGATAAGGAGCACTTAGATTTGAGTCTATCACAACCCCCAAAAATCTCATGAGTAGGAGGGTAAATCTATATCTTCTGAATTATAAAAACAACTTAGGCCATGTAACAGAGGTATAGGTATCTGCATCCAAAAAATAAGGGGGCCAAGCTGGCTGCTGGTGTCTTACCGGTCAGGAAGGAGCTGATGCTGCAAAAAGAGTTTTTTTGTATTCCAAACTCATGTAGACATCAGATAAGGATGGGGTCGGAAGCCCTCTTGAAAGCTGCATAGAGGTCTAGGAAAATTAGGGCTGCCCTGTCTCTGCTGGCCAGGAGACTATCAGTGCTCTCTGTAGATTCATGCAATCTAAGTGCTGAGGATGTTCTTCATCCTCTTTAGAAGCTCTGGCCTTAGCTCAGAAGCCCTAATTTGGGTGTTAGGAATTTATTTTGCAACAACACTTGCAGGAGCTTGCATGAATGCACTTTTTAGTACATGTCTTTGCTGTACATTGATCAAAAATTATCCTTGTAATTTGCATATCACTTGGTAACTGTATGTAGCAAGCAGGGCCGGCTCTAGGCATGTGCAATCTGTGCACCTGCACAGGGCCACCAAACCCCAGGGGCCACCACGGCAATATATATCCTTAATATATTAATCCTCTGAGGATGGATACATACTTGCGTGGTGGCCCCTGGCAGGGATTTGGAGGCCTCCGGCTCTGTTCCACTTCTAAACTCCCTGACCCCCTCCCCTCTTTACTGGCCTGCGCACTCCGCCCCGCCCGCACCCCCTCTTCCGAGCCCCCTACCTTCGCTCCCTGCCCAGGGCCACCATGAGCCTAGAGCCGGCCCTGTAGCAAGTGCATTCAATATGACAAAGTATTGTGAACAGATTTGAACCTGTGGAAATATTATTCTGGGATTTACAAAAAGCTACTTTTTTTCTATCCTTCAGGTATGCTTCGTACCTTGCTGCCATTGCCTTTATTGTTTTCGTATCCAGTTTCTTTCAAGTCTGGAGTTTTTTCCTTGCCGCAACTCGACAGACAGTCAGGATCCGACGCAGGTTGTTCTATGCCATACTTCATCAGGAAATGTCGTGGTTTGACACAGCCAAGACTGGGACACTGAATAGAAGATTAACTGAGTAAGTACCTTCTTAATTTTTAGGTTTGAATACATTTTTACTAACTATTTGGCACCTGGTCACGCATCCAGTGGATATAATAGGTAAGCACACCCATCTTAAAAATGAGTCACAGGTAATCCCTGAATAACTCTCCTTCTATCCCGAAAGCTATCTTCTCATCTCCACCCAGTCCCTTGGTCCGATTATGAAATGTGGTGCTGTATCCCCGTGTATTTGATCCCTTAAATTTCATTATCAGCCTCAGCCAGGCTCTGTGAGTCTCTATGGCGCTAGTAGATTGTAACATAATAGTCCTAGAGCTTGAAGTGAGTGAGTAGTTTAAGTTTGCAGAGATATTTTTGGCACGCCAATTCCCCATAGCCTCTGATGAAGTAGTCTAGTAGATGCCTCTGTTATTTGGGGAAAGGCTTTCTCCTCCACTTGTGCTAGTTTAGACAGTTACTCCAAGCTGAGAATTTACCACAATTGTTCAATCCCCTTGTGTTCAGATGGTAGGGTTTGTGGTCCCCATTGGCTCAAGATGGTTTGTTTGTCCACCAAAAGGAGGTGGGATATCAATTTACCCAGTGAACCATGTAACGGGTAAAGGTCAAATATCAGATGCCCCAACAGGATCACTTCAGCACACTTGGCTAGATATGATCCAGTGATACGTTCTAGTGTGGACAGTATGGAGTTCCATATGGGCTGTTTCTTCGGGCATGACCATAGTAAATGTGTGATTGATCCCTCCTCCATATATTCAGATGAGCAGGGTGTAGAGCCTCCAATATAGAATCTTAAAGATGATGTCTCTTCCTCGCGAACAGGATGCAAAGTTGGGGTCCAGATTTCTGCCCATTGGTCATAGTCTAATATATGCCTAATTCCATCTCCCGGGCATGCTAGAAGGCGGGTTTAGTGGGGTGTCTTGTAATGTGTAGCATGTTGTATATGACTGAAATAGCATGTTTATTGTCTGTGCAGTGTAGAAGATACTTTTCAAACGGTGTTAAAGCTCTCTGACCCCCTGCTTGATTCTAGGATGGAATAGCCAGTGGAGCAGTTACAAGTAATGACATCTTTCAGTCTCTGGGAGGGGTACTCCTTCTTTAGGTGTTCAAAAGATTTGATTGACCTCTCCCAGAGTGAATTTGTGGTTGCCTCAAAGTGACGTGAATGTGGAAAGGAATGTGTTGTGGCCCCAATTATCCCCCACTCTGTCCCAGACCTCTAGGTTTGCCCTTCTGATGAGAGATACATAATGTGTTTTTTTTTTGTTCAGGCCAGGTTTGCCTGGGGATCTTCCATAGGGGTTCCGCTGCCATTGTGTGGCCAGGCTTGCACTATCCCATCTCCGTTTCTCGCCACTTCCAATGAATGAGATAGCATTGATGGGTTTCAGTGTGGTAATAGGCCAGGTTGGGGATGATCCCTAGACCTTCAAAGAGAGGGTGCAGCAAGCCCTGCCTCTTATTGACCCTTCTGCCCAGCCCTTGCATATGAAAGTGACACAGACTGTTTTGTGGTCATATATGTATTCCCTCAGTATTCGAAGAGTTAGGGTTTGAAACACAAATAGTACATTGTACAGTATCTTAACGCTTTTATACTGCCAAGGATTGAGAGGGATTGCTGTTAGCAACTTTAAGTTCAAACCTAACAACGTGTTTCAAGCACTGAAGATTTATATCTCTAGTTTTTGCCAGTGTAGGAGCCAGTGCCATGCCCTGTTAATCAATATGTGTGTCACCTATCAGAGGGAGTTAATCTCTTACACCTGTTTCACAACTGTTCATGGGACTGATTCATTCAAAATTTCAGATTTGCTAAGGTTAATCTTGAACCCTGAGATCTCATGATAGTGATGTAATTTCTCCAAAACCCAGGGGAAGGAGGCTATTCGGTCTGTCAGTGATAGGAGGATATTCTCGGTGAGCATGGTCATTTGAAGTTCTTGGTGGCCAAACTGGATCCCCTTAACCTGGTAGACTTTCTGGGTGTGTTTATGCTAGTGGTTCAAATGTAAGGGTGAAGAGGGGAGGTGAGCGGGAGCATACCGGTTGTGTGCCTTGCTTATGTGTTCCAATTCATAGAAAAAGGCAGTTGACTCGGATTCTAGCCCTTGGGTACCCTGCTAGGAGCCAGGAGCTGAATGTATGTCCTACCCCAATCTCCCCCAGTATGTCAGCCAGTTGACTCTGCTGAGTGCCTTTTCAGTATTCAGGGTGACCATGAGAGGTTGTTTGGCACCTCTGGTGCTGACATTGAGTAAGTGGAGGGTCTTTTTGGTTTCCTCACCAACTTGACATGCGAGAATAAAGCCCAATTGATTAGGGTGTACCAAACTCTTAATCAGGGGTTGAAACCTCAGGGTAGCTATCTTAATATTATCTTGGCATCCATGTAAAGGAGAGAAGTGGGCCTATTTGACCCACAGTCATCAGGATTTTAATTGGGTTGGAAAAAGAGGGAGATGGTGGATGCATTCATTGTGGGCAAAACCCTGCCATTTACAAGGACCTCTATTGCAGAAAAGACCCCTGCAACCTCAGTCATTTATATATTCATTCAAACGAAATCTATGGCTCAGAGAACAGGTGTTTTCTTTACTTCATTGCACCTTTCATACCTTCATACTTATATATACATCCTCAGCTTGTAGTAAAACCATATGACGTCTCTCAGAATATCTTTATGTCTCGGTCTTATGTATACCACAGTTACAATTTTTATCACCAAATAATTCTCTAAAACACAAGTTTGTCTTAATGTGCATTTCATATACAATTTATTTTCTCCAAATTTGACTCCAAAATAAAATATTCAATTAATTTAGCTTGTATTGTGTATATCTTGTTTCTGTCAACAAGTAATTCTGTCAGTGTGCCTTGTTAATGGAGATGTTCAAATACAAAGACATTTTAGATGACTAAAAGGCCTCCTCACTGGGATAGACTAAAGGAATCACTAGAGACAACATGTGGATCAGCGGATAAGTACTCTATGTTAAGTGTTTGCTCACATCAGCCTATAGATGTAACCTGCTCCTCCAATGTTTATGTGCAGTTCTAAATTGTGTACTGACCTGCCATGAAAAGTTACTGGTACATAAGGAGCAAGAAGGATAAATATTTATGATTAGAAATTTTTGATTGTTGATTGTTAATAAAGATATGGATGTGCAGAAAATACTCCTCTGAGTCATAGATTTTGTATGATTGAATATATGAATGACTGTGGTTGTCGGGATCTTTTCCAGCCGCGGCGGCAGTAGGAGTTCCTGCAGGGCGGTGATGTGAGGAGGGGGAGGGACAGGGTGGGGGGTAGAAATGTATTGATTACGAAGTTGAACAGGTAAGTAAACATATAAATACATAAAACGAATTTAGTTGCGTGCACTGCATCACCAACTGAGATGCAGTGCACGCAACAAAATTTGTTTTATGTATTTATATGTTTACTTACCTGTTAAAATACGTAATCCATACATTACTACCCCCCACCCTGTCCCTCCCCCTCCCCACTCCTACTGCTGACCGCGGCTGATCTTTTCTGCAATATTGATATTTTCCCTGCCTTAGGAAATGTAATTTTCAGCAGGGGATCCTTTTGTTCAATACATTTTCAAGGATCTCTATATATATTTTGTGGTGCACAGGTATTTGCACTGGCCAAGGCATTTATAGTACACCTGTTGTAAAGCGGTCCGTGCCTGGCGCCTCGGAGGGTCACAGCTTAGATATGGCTGCTTAAATTTCTTCCTGTCGAGGGTCGCCCCTTCAGAATGGCTTAGTTTTGGTAGTTGGGCCTCAGCAGGGTATTGCAAATGCTCATGGGGGCAGTGCATTGGGCATTATACAGTTGTGTATAGTAGGTGTGGAAGCACACTGTCTTTTCCCAGTCATCTGTTTACATGCTGCCCTGCTAGAATTGGACCTCCAATATAAAGCTTTAAGCATGATGAGCCCGTAGAAGGTTCACCATCATGCGTCCTGACTTATTGTTGTGGTCATAGTATTAATTGTTGATTAGCGTGGAAGGTAGGTGGATCTGTCAGCTCCAAGGGTCCTTATTCGCGCCCAAATTGCTAAGACTCTTCTCCATATTTTAGAGGTGTGTGTTTTCTTATGGCCAGTCTCGAGCTCTGCACCCAAGTTGAGGCACAGTTCTCAGTATTTAAGGAGATGTATCGCTTCTACTATAATCATGCCTTGGGACCACCTTTAAGGCATCTCAGAGTTGAGCCCCACTTACTTCCCAGTATTGTTATGGAGGAGGTAGTCCTTAATTTCTTTTGTGATATTGTTGACCCTCACCGGTTCCTTCTGGAGGTCGACCCAGAGTCTCCAATTGTCCTAGATCCCAGCGGTCCTATGTCTGCCAGTTCGCGAGAAACTGGTCTGTGATCTGAGAGGGTAATAGGATGTTGGTGGAGTCTGCCAGATTAGGGAGCAAGTGCTTGTCCAAGAGGATGTAGTCAAGGTGTGTGTATGTTTTATGAGGAGTAGTCCACGTAAAGAGTGTGGCATGTTCTCCATTCATCCCCTAGCCCCGAGCCATGACTTTTATTAGTGTCCACCTTCCATAGACAGGTCAGTTGAGCTACCTCTCCCCATATGATCTGTATCAAATGTAGGGTATAGGTCTCCAACAATATTAAGGGAAGCGCCAAGCCAGGCTGCAAGGGTATGAATCATCTCCGTCAGGAACAATTCTTGCCCCTGGTTGGAGCTGTAAACAGAGGCTAGCATGAGTGGTTAGCCTCACAGTTAGTACTGAATGGCTATCTATCTCCCATCATCATCTCAAAGTAAACACTCTTTGACCTGGGGGCAGTGCCAGTGTATTGTGAATGCCCAATCCAGCCATTTTTTGTGTCCAAAGGAAATGTTTTGTCCTGGGTAGTCCTTTGATTTCAAGTGAGAGTGGTCTAGCTTTAGTAGATGGGTTGCCCGTAGGAACCCTGTATCTGCTCAGATAAGGAGCAGTTCATGTAGGATGGAGCACCTCTTGGTGGTGTTGTTAAAGCCCCAGACATTATACATGAGTATATGAGAGGTGTTTGAGGACATAGGTCACTAGAAGACTAGGGGGTTGTGCTAGTGGCATACAAGAATCTTGGGGACCTGGTTGTGGTCAGATGGCTATTCAATTACAAAACCTCAAATGCCCCAAGAAAACTGTAAATGAAAGCAACAAACATGCAAAGAACATAGTTACAATGTGTAGTACTGTACAGAGAATAGTCTCTGTAGGGTCCCAGAGCAGCATCCACATTCCAAGAAGAAGACAATGACCACACTTGTAGGGGGATAAGGCCTTTGTTAACACAGATCCAGGGCCTCGCCAACTCAGGCCTGTGTCAATAGTCATGATAGCATAGTTGCCTCCAGGGCTGCTCCATATCTTAACATGGATACAGCAGGGGTCCAGCTTAAAGATCAGGCAGAGGTCATCTCCTGGCCTGAGATGGGAGTTGATGAATGCTGTGAATCCAGGGACGACAGTCCCCTACCTTTGTGCACATGTTCAAGTGACAACTGTTGGCCCACCAGTATTTCCTCCTGCTTGAGTATACTCCTTTTACAGACTCTTCATACTTGGGTAGTCTCAAGGCTCTTTCTTGGGAGTGGTTTTTGTGGAGCATCCGCTTCAGTCTCCGGGAGCGAGATGTTTAACACTGAGTAGGCCTCTCTGCTGACTTGAGGGACCAACATCTGCCCTGCCAATCAAACATTATAGGGAAAGGTCTCCCCAGTGGTGCTCTATCTTATAGTCGCACGAGAACTGATGGGGCAAAACGAACATTGTTTGATCAATGTGATCTCGAATAGGTCTTGGAATTTTTGACTATCATATCCATTGTACCAAAACCCTAAATATTGTGGTAAAAAATATTAAGCACAGAAATTTAGTTTGCCTATACTTATAATGTAAATGACAAACATGTAAAAAAAAACATTGTTTTATACTAATATAGAAAATTATATACAAAAAGATATAGTTTTTAAGATATATGTATAGAGTTAAACATAGAGGCCCTAATAAGGATGTTGGTCGTAATTAAAACTGGCTGGTCATTCCGGCTGGTTTCTGATGGGCTCAAGGAGTTCACCGGGCAGTTGGAAGCCGAAACACAATCCATTATGGATGACATGTTGGTCGTTGTGATTATGATGTTGGTTTCTGACAGGCTTTCCATGTTGGGCTTTCTGACATGGGAAGCCTGTACGAAAGGAACTTTGGGAGACCCTAGCAGGGCCCCTTGCTTCTGTGACCTTTGGAAAGGGGCTAAGGGGGCACTTATGTTGCCCTCCTGTACATCCCTGCACTGTGTGCCTGAAACACGGTGCAGGGATTTGCAGTATCTCCCATTTCTCTATGGGACCTTGTGTTGCGGCCTGTTTTCGACCACTGCACAAGCAACCATTACAACTGCATCATAATTGTGGTTTCAGACCGCCAACCCGAGGATGGTCGGTCTCGAAACCACAGGGAGGAAACTTCAACCTACATTCTAATCATATAACAATAATATAATGTAAATTAAATATATTTAAACAATGTACAATATATATTTTAATTTTAAATTTTATTTTCTTTAAAATGAATCCTATATTGTATATTTATGTAATACTATTTTTTTTATGTATATTGTTCATGTTTTATTTTTTTTTGCCCTGGAGCGCTCCCGTAAGCGCAGTCTTCCGGCGCGCCCGGTGCGCGTACCGGTGAGCGTCCCGTTTGCGCTCTTGTCGCGAATGAAAACATCATCATGACGTATCGCGTAGCCGCGTCCGTGTGATACGCATGGCGTAAGCGCACCCGGAAGCACCCTGGAGCGTAGAGTAAGCGCGTCGGGTCATGTGACCTAAAAATAACACTTTTCATTGGTTCAAGACAGTTTTGGTTTTCAAATGATGAAAGCCCCCACCTGTTTTCCTCATTCTCACTTTGTTCTCTGACTGAGGAAGACCTGTTTGTGAGAAATGGCTACAGTAGCAGCAGCAGCAGGAGCATCTCAGCCACCACCACCACCACCACAAGGACCACCACAACACCACAGTGGTGGAGATGAAGAAGAGGAGGAGGAGGAGCAGGAGGGGGAGAGGCTCTACCTGCCAGAAGATACTACCCCCTACAAGCCAAAGGAGCACATTGTCTGGGAGTTTTTTTAAATCCCAAGGGGCCTCAAGAAAGTGAATGCGCCAAAGGTGACTTGTTTGATCTGTGGCACTGTACTGTCCAGGGGGAACCCTGCCCAAAAATATTCTTTTGGCAACAACACCATGATTCGCCACATGCAACGCCGGCACCCTAACAACTATAGTGCGGCAGAGGTCAGAGAACTGACCAGAAACTCTCCCCAATCTTCTCCCAGCACCTCCCAAAGTACCCAACCCACTCCATCGAGACCAGAGACTAGGGAGATGGTCCTAAACATCCAAACACAGTTTGGAAATTTCAAAATTGTTAGTATATTTTGTGGGCGGACAATTTGCTATGGTGAGCAAAGTGTTAAACTCATCAACTGTGCTGGTGACAACCACAAGTGCCCAGAGAAACCTTAATTTTTTCCTGATTTTTTTTGCTCCAGTTGAGCCGTTTCCAATTCCCTGTTTTTTGTTTGTTCCCATAAAAATTCAAAAAAATATATAAAATTGTTCATAAAAGCCAAAAAAAGTACAAAATGTTGCAAAAAAATAAAAAAAATAAAAAAACAAAAAGAATAAAAAAACAGTTCTTTTTAGAACTACCTCCAATTTATAAAAAAATACTAAATTTAAAAAAAATCTGTCATTCTTTTTTCCCCATGGTACGCTCCCCAGTTCGCTCCCCGGTGCGCGTACCCGTCGCTCCCCCGCGCAAATCGGAAAAAAACCCATTTTTTTTTGCCCCGCGGGGCCCTTTTATAGCCCCCACATCAAACCTAGGGGGTCAGGGGGGGTCTACCCTGCCCCCTTTTGGTCATTTCCCCCTTTGTTTTTCCCACCTCTTGTGTCTCGATCCTACCGAGACACAAGATGGAGGCCCTTCCGGACTGTTTGGAATGTTGACAGACACCCGAGAGTCAATCAGCTTTCCGCGCGCGAACTCACGTAGCGTGCCCCGTTGCGCGTACCCGGGCGCGCTTATAGATATGTATATTTTTTTTAACCTAAATTACTCAAAATCCACTGGAGCACATATCTTGAGACATAGCAAAGGCACATCGGGCTACCATTCCCTACAATTTTGCCAACTTTGGTGGAAATCCATTCAGCCATTTGGGCTAAAAGTGAGTCCAACCGCCCTATGGTAATTAACATGGGGAAAACACGTTTTGGGACCCCCCTTTTATCTCGGCCCCCGCTTGACGAATCCCCCCCAAACTTTCAAGGAAGGAGCGGAGCGCAGCGAGGCAAATTTAAGGAAAATTACAGGCAGATTCCTCAACCAGCGCCAAAGTTATTCCCAATAGAATGTTGCGGATTCCCTATGGAAAACAATCCTAACTATAACTACCTACTGGCGACCGCCAGTAGGTAATATATATGTATATATATATTACCTTTATTTAATAAATCGTCTTCCCTGTCATCCATTTCTGGATTCCTGATTCTTCCGAGGCTATTGCTGTTTGCTGGGCGTTTGGCTTTTGAGGTCTATATATATATATATATGTTTAAGCAAACGCCCTTGAGCTTACAGAGGGCACACAATGCTGTTCTTGCCCTTCCGGTTTGTGTGCCTCGCGCTGCTTGCTGTTCAGATCTCCATTGTTAATGCCATCATCCCGACGCGTTTCGAGGCCAACTCCGCCTCTTAATCATGGGCTGCTGCATGCAAAACACTGAGACCTCACCGTTTCTTTTTTCCTGGTTTTTATTCATTGAGGAAAAAAACGCCCCCAATGGGCGTGGCTCACAGGTAATGCCTAGATGGCATGCTGGTTCTTGTGGTCCATGAAGCAGTGAGTCAGTGATTACCTTGAGTAGGTTCAGTGTTCTCATGTCCATTTAGAGCATAATTAATTTCCTTGAGTAGGACGGATTTTCTGATGTGCAAGCAGTATTTAAATAAAAGAGCAGCATGCCAGTCCAGAGAGAAATCGTTTCCCCCCTTCAGCCTTTCCACAGACAGCTTCAACAGCTTTCAGGAAGTGGTGCTCCTCTGCCACGGCCAGGACTGCCGTGAATTAAATGTTTAAGCAAACGCCCTTGAGCTTACAGAGGGCACACAATGCTGTTCTTGCCCTTCCGGTTTGTGTGCCTCGCGCTGCTTGCTGTTCAGATCTCCATTGTTAATGCCATCATCCCGACGCGTTTCGAGGCCAACTCCGCCTCTTAATCATGGGCTGCTGCATGCAAAACACTGAGACCTCACCGTTTCTTTTTTCCTGGTTTTTATTCATTGAGGAAAAAAACGCCCCCAATGGGCGTGGCTCACAGGTAATGCCTAGATGGCATGCTGGTTCTTGTGGTCCATGAAGCAGTGAGTCAGTGATTACCTTGAGTAGGTTCAGTGTTCTCATGTCCATTTAGAGCATAATTAATTTCCTTGAGTAGGACGGATTTTCTGATGTGCAAGCAGTATTTAAATAAAAGAGCAGCATGCCAGTCCAGAGAGAAATCGTTTCCCCCCTTCAGCCTTTCCACAGACAGCTTCAACAGCTTTCAGGAAGTGGTGCTCCTCTGCCACGGCCAGGACTGCCGTGAATTAAATGTTTAAGCAAACGCCCTTGATCTTACAGAGGGCACACAATGCTCTAATTGGAAAAAGAAACGGTGAGGTCTCAGTGTTTTGCATGCAGCAGCCCATGATTAAGAGGCGGAGTTGGCCTCGAAACGCGTCGGGATGATGGCATTAACAATGGAGATCTGAACAGCAAGCAGCGCGAGGCACACAAACCGGAAGGGCAAGAACAGCATAAAACATTTAAATCATTATACATTTTTAAAGTAATAAATATAAGATTGTTTTTATTCAATACTTATTTAGTTCAACTCCCACACTAAAGTCCCACATACCTAGCAACACAAATGTAATATATCACAGCATTAAAATATTATAATAATTACACAATTCACATAATTAATTAACAATTATTTAAATAAAAATAAATAAATATTGTATAATTAATAATTATTTATTTAACTTCCCACCCTATACCCCTACAAACCCAACAACCCATACCTAAAATGTGAATTAAAAAAGTGTAATAATACAAAATGTACAATAATATGTATCAATTCATAAAAAATGCAGCAATAATTATTAATTATTCAATTATTTAATTAACTTTCCACCCTATACCCTTACAACCAGTACCTAAAATAATTCCCCAAAATAATATTTACACACTTTGCATGCTTAATATTCAAATAAATAATTATTATTAATTTAAATAAAATGATACATTATACTTAATTAACGCTGGTTTAGCATGGCAGCCATTTTCTTTTCACCTTACCTGGATCTAGCACCAGGAAACCCCTTTGGGTAGCTGTGCGCTTTATAAGACGCAATAATAATAATATTAACAATGCTCCTATAAACCTCACAACCCGCTGCAACACTATAAATTACTATTTTACAATTACATTAAAAATAAAAGTAACTTAAAATTACAAATTATATATAAAAACAGTAACAACAATTACTCAAACAATGTAACACATATAAAATGAAAATATAATTTAAACACAAACTTCAAAAGCAATATTTCATGCCCTAAAAAGTAGATATTTTTGTCAATTATATTTTTGCACTCAATATGTTTGTGCCACAATATAATTTTTTTTATATTTCTGCAACTTGATAGTTTGCACTCATTATTTTTTTCCGAATACAATCCTCTCAGCTGTGTCCAATGGTCTGTCAGCCGTAGGTTCTGCTGTGTGCTCTCACCTGGCTTACGGGGAATCAGTGAGCGTACGCTGCAGGACTCCCACAGTGCCACCATCTTGCACATTTTATGATGGCTGCACTCCCCACGCCATTGCCTCTGCATTCTCTGGGACCTCTGGGCATTCAGGGCCTTCCAAGGCTCACACCCATTCAGCCGACTGAACTTTCAAAAATGTTGTCCGATATCACTGAGCCTCCAGACAAAAGTATGGCCCAAAAGATTATTCTAGCTGGGGACTTCAATGCTAAAATTTCTAACTTGGAACCACCCGGGATAAATACCCGAAGTGACCGAGCAACAAAAAGGGGTCAAGAACTGGACTTGCACATCCGTGAACATATGTTAACTAACATTATGGATGTAGGCCCTACCCCCAACATTAATTACGTTCCAACATTTAGAGGCAGAGATCATTCCTCAACTGTAGATTATATTTTTATGTCACCTGAGATCATTGACAGCCTTACGGTGGCCAAGGTTATTGAGACCGCATTTGGGGATCATAATGCCTTGGTTGCAAACATCAGACTAGGGTCCTCGCCAGTGTTTAAAAGCACTGTGGGAGCCAGAGATATAACCCGCGCCACAAATAACTTAAGATTGAAATGGAGGGGGATGGATAGTGGCAGCATAATTAATCAGGTCATAACCAAACATCAAAATCTAACAGACTCGTGCACACTATCTGATGGGAACCATCAAAGGGTAATCTCAGATTTTACAAATCTGTGCACAGTTATAAAAACACTCTTAACTGTTCCCAACTGGAAAATAAATATGGACCCTAAGTGGTTCGACAACAACTGTTCAGCTGCAAATAGGGCTCTGCGTAAGGCACTGAATGCTAAGCCCAGATGCCAAATTGAGGTTTGGGAGGCAAAGAAAGAGGTACAAATCTGCAATAGGGAAACGTAAGGCTATCATCGTGTCAGAACCCTGGGAGGAGCTATCAGACTCTGCATCAGGGAAAAAAGACTCGATCTTTTGGGCTGCAGTAGAAAACATGCGTAACATGGGAACGCAAATGTCAGTAATAGGCTGTACCATCTCCAGCTGTCAGTGGGAAGATCATTTTTCTAAAGTGTATGCAACACCCTCAAATGTCAGTAATAACTTTGTACCGGGCGATTTACGCTCCTTAGAGATCACTCTAGGAGAGGTCATCGCAGGCATTAAACAAAGCCTTGGCAATAAAGCCCCTGGGCGAAATGGCCTCCCAATAGACATTATCAAATTGAAATCTGAACTTTGGGCACCCATCTTGAAAAATGTCTTTAATAGCCTACCTTTAGTGCCAATACCTGACACATGGTCCACAAGCATAATAGTGCCTATATATAAAAAAGGAGAGAGAACAGACCCAACAAATTACAGACCCATCTTGCTCCTGGACAATACCCTTAAAATCCTGGGGCGAGTACTATACAACAGAATAAATGAGTGGGTAGATGAAACTGGGATCTTAGACTCCTGTCAAATGGGGTTCAGAAGCTGGGTTGGAACAACCGAGCAGTGTCTAAATCTAAATTTAGTAATTGGCAAATATACCATTGCTCGGTCGGTACCAATCTACCTAGCGTTCATGGACTTATCGTCCGCATTTGACCTAGTAAATAGGTCTAAATTGTGGTCAATCCTCCTGGAATATGGCTTAGACAAACCGCTTGCACATTTCCTTGCATACTTGCACACTGACACAAGGGCTAAAGTAATGATCGGGATGGCGGGGGAAGTGTCAGAGCCCATAAAGGTAGAAAGAGGAGTCAGGCAGGGGTGTGTTTTAGCACCCCTGTTATTTATTATCTACATTAACTGATTAAATAAATCTCTAAAATTGGCAACTACAAATGTCCCAAAAATAAGGGGGGATTGCTACCGACTCTGCTTTACGCAGATGATGCGGTGCTCATGGGCCTTACTCCAAATGCTTTACGAAGTTTGGTAAAAAATTTTGCTGAATACATGGAAAAACTTGAACTTATAGTACATTTTTAAAAATCTTTTATCATGTCCTGTGGCCCGGGGAAGAGACAACTAAGTGTTATTTCGGTGGGTTCTGATAAAATCTATTCCACTAACACTTTTCCCTACCTAGGGATGGTTTTTGCTGCGAGCGGCTCGTGCAGTGGACATTTGGTCCACGCCACGAGCAAGTTCTCAAAATCCATTAATTCTATTCTTAGCCTTCCACGGCCTAAGAAAGTAGGTACCACGAAAGTAATTTTACATTTTTTTAAATTACAATGTGTGCCAGTAGCAACTTACGGGGCAGAGATCTGGGGTCTGGGCAAAACACCGAGTATCCAGACCGAGGAAAACCGTTTCTGCAGAAAAATCCCCGGAGCACCCATTTCCTCTTCAGAATATATTTGCCACTGTGAATTGAACCTGCACTATATATCAGATTGTATCGCATCTAGACCGGCAATGTTTTGGCTTGCTATCTGGAAGAATAACCTGGCCAGCTTAACTCGTGACATTATTAGAGACTGCCTTAACTGCGAAAAAGGGATGTCAATCCCCTTGCTTTCTGGAGTTTTTAAAAAATTGAGTAGTGTAGGTAAAGGACTATCTCTTCCTTGACCCTAGCAAAATTGAGCTAAAAAACAAAAATAAATTAAAGTCCGCACTGTATGCACTTTATAGTAAAGAAAGATTGGCGAGGGAATCAACCAAACCAACAATCCAGGTCTATGTGAATAAAGATCTTTGCCAATGACAAACTGGGAAAGATCTTTACTTTTTCGCTTAAGGGCAGGCACTGTTAGATTTCTATTATGTTTCCCATTAGGTTACTCTTTCTTAAGATCTGGAAATAAATTGTGTCCATGTGATGATATGAGCTTGCAAAATGACCTACAAATTTTATCAAAAATATTTTAAATGGTTCTTAGCACCGTATTTTAAGAAGCATTGACCACTTTCTCTGGAGGAATCAAATTTGATGTTGCTAACTTTGAACAATGAAGAACTGATATTTTGCACTAGCACTTTCTTAAGAGTTATTACTCATGTACGGAAAACAATGGAGCACCCTTAGCAAATTTCTGAACTGTTGCTGCTAATCGATTTGTACTTTATAATGTGTTGTTTTTAAATATATCTGTAATAATGGTCATTTCATTAATTGGGATTGTATTTTGTATTGCTTTTATGAATTTGCAAAAATTCGACTAAAGATTTTGAATCGAAATCACACCCATTCAGCCGACTGTCAGGGCACTGTAGGACTCTGCTTGAGAAGTGTACGGACCAGTTCCGAGAGAGCGCTCCCAGTTCACGGCCCAGCACCATCTTGGGTTAGCCACACACACCTTCTTCCTTTTTAAACTCACCTTTTAGCTTCTCAAGTGGAATTGATTGAAGTAAGTCTCCTACCCCCGATCCCTGCAATACTCTTAAGGTATTAAAGGCAAAGGGCCTCATTACGAGTTTGGTGATACAGGAGCGGGACCAACAAGCATGTTGCGGCCTCAAGACCTCTGCCCCACTGCTAGGGATCTCTGATCCCTAACAATTGTGCTGGTCCCAGGGTTGGTGGCCAGACCGCGCTGGTTGTAACAGGGCAGTCAGAAGACCTCCACCTCCCCTCTCACACTCAGGAGTCTGGCGGTCCGTGGACCGCCAGACTCGTAATGAGGCCCAAAGAGTTTTAATCAGATTAAGAACAGAGATAATGTAACCACTGTTGACCTTCTGTTGACTAATTATGCAATCCATTTCATGTAAATTGCAGTTTTTCACTAATGATGGAATAAAGACACTTAAAAAAAAAAAACAGAATACCTGTTCCAACCTGTCCTCTACAAGCCCCCACTCAATTGATGCTGGATTTCATAAACCCTACTAGGATCCAGCAGTTTTGGAAAGATATCCAGAATATATTTCAAAAGCATTTTCAAAGTCTAACCAGTATGAAATAAGCATTGGTAAACGACCAGATCTGGCTTGCATTTTAAATTGTGACTAAAATGCTTTTAATAGAAACTGTTGCAGTGAAAAAACAAAACAGCAAATATTTGCTTTCTGTATGCAAGGCATCTACTATAGAAATAATTATCATGGTTCTCTGTACATTTGGATGTTTAGTACCTGCTCCATCGCCATTGTCTACCAACTTTGCCAGCACCATGTAGGCCATGTCAGACTTAATTTTTGCCTCTAGTGTTTAGTGATTGTCATTTGTGCTATGTTTAGGAGCAGATAGATAAGCTTTCAGTTGCTCAATGATCCACCTTCCCACCCCATAGGTCGCATCACTAGAATTGTCTTGTCGAGGACCGCTAGTGCAGAATGTCCTGTTACTTTTTATATGGTTGCTAAAACTCTGTTCCCAAACATTTGTGCCATGGGCCATTCTCCTCACCAATGCAAGTATATACCTTCCAATCTACCTTTCCTCCACCATTTGGTTGTTGGAAACACCCTATACAATATAGTTGGCATAAAATCTTACCCTATAATGATCTTTATGGCTGGGGCCCTGTGAGAGATGGAAAGATTATAGTTCTACATGTCTCTCCACATTTCCCAACTCTTGCATACAAATTACTCAATAAACCTTTAGATCAACTCTTCATGTAATCCTTGGATGAACACATCAGGTTAGTGCTTTAAAATCTATATAGAGCTGATATCCAACCCTTTGTACATTGGTAAGTCGTTCATAGTTTTAGCCCCTTTGTGAGTGTCCCAGTTGCACCTTCCTGCATTTGTTGATGCAGCACCCAGTGCCAAACCTTCTAATATCAGTAATTCTTCTGTACTGGGAGGCAAAATGTTTTCTTACAGTCCAAAATAGATTTGAGGCCTCACTTAGGAAACAGGTCCGATATCATTAGACAGTCCCCTGCTATCCAATGTGAGTATGATGTCAAACCTAAAGTCAGTGTAAACTCCAGATTGTCCAGTACTGGTGTTAAAGGCAATAGAATAGTTGTGATATTATATTTTAGGTCAATGTTGTGCCACCCTTCAAGTAGTGTATTTATAATTTGACTGAAATAGGCATCCTGTGGTCTATGTCTGTGTATCTGGATTAAGTACCAAAGGAATTTCCCTGAAACCACCCTCTCCATATGAAACCAAGGCTGGTCATATATTTTGGATTATTCTCCTATTATTCTTCTCTGGTGCTTGGCACAGAGCAGCCAAGTTTAAATTAAACCTGGGCTTAGTGGAAAAAAACTTCTGCTGCACTACGCGGAGCTCTGCAAGTGGCGGAGTGCGATAGACAAACGCAGTTTGCATGTGATTTGTGGTGCCAGATGCTTGCCTGCACTGTGCAATCATCGCAAAAGGCACCATGCACAGCGCAAGCGGGCGCTGCTTTCCTTTCTACCGCTCAAGTAGATTTCTACTCGAGCTGCAGCTTTCTCAACTCGAATGGACAGTTTCTCAACGCGAGAGTTCGCAAGCAAAAGCGACCTCTCGCAATGTGAAATCTGACCCCCCCCTCTGCATTGAGAAATCTCGCCAGGAAGTGGTTTTTCCACGCTCGCGCTCACCAACTTGATGTTGACAATCACAAATGAGGAAAAATCTCGCCAGGAAATGGATTTTCCTTGCTCGCGCACATGGCTTTGATGTATGTGAGAGAGGAAGAAAATTCCGCTCCGCAACACGAATCAGAGTTTTTTGGAACTCCGTGATCTCCACGTAATGTTGAGTGGGGGAAACTCCACAAACTCCATGAGCGGAGGGGAGTACACCCCCAGGGCTAGTTTAAATTAGAAGCGATGTGTAAAGTGTTTATACAACTCTTGAAAAGTTAAAACACAAAATATCCCTCACCAATTTACAACAATAGGGTACATTTTAAAACATAAATCAAGACCAAAATGACAAAAATCCAAACACTAGAACCAGAGATATGGAATTTTAAAGATTTCGGAGAAAAGAGTGCCAAAAAGCAAAAAATACTGTTGCAGTGATTTTGTCATGCACAGAACTATGCACAGGAAACCAGGACCTCAGTGAATTTTGGTGTACCAAAAACTCACCTCAGGACTCAGAACCCCTATCCGACTAGCATCAGTGTCTCATTAGCTTTTTATCCTACAGCAAAGCTACCAATGATTAGACAATCCAGAACATACGACTTAGGGTACTCTCAGGAATGATGGGAATCAAGAACACTCTTTCATTTTTATTCTCATACTAGTCCACAACGTGAGTAATCAGAGACACGGAAAAGTTTAAAATGTTTATTTTTAACTACGTGCTTTAAGATGCAGTATTTTGGCTACCATAAGCAGGCATATGATTAGAAATAATACAATCTACATTGTTACAATTCCATAAAACACACAGGGAGAAATCATATTACAATGATAGTGGAAACAGGCCGTATAGCATCTTTTGAACCACCCTCTGCTGCTAGGAACTAGGTGTTATAATAATAGAAGGTCTCTTAGGCTTAAATGGGGAACCCCATACCTCCAAGATCAGCAGAGGTGAATCACATATCAGGATCAGCAAAGCTCTGTCCCTGGAAAGGTTTTTTCTCCAAGTGCCCAAATCCTGCAGGCAGTGCAATATTATAGGCACTATAATTTCAGTTGGTTGCAGCTGTATGCGTGTTGTGTCTAGAGCGACCCTTGACCTTCTGTTAGGTCGCTCCCCACTCTGCTGCAGTGCCACCATCTCCTGTGCCAGCCCTGCCTGCTCCTCACTGCCTGCTGCTGTCTGTGTCCCTGATCGTCGCCTCCACTGCCGCCTTTCCCCCCGAGTGCCTGCACCTTAACCCTTCTTTCCTGTACCCTGGCTGCCTGTGACCCTGTCGCCCCGTGTGCCTGTGTGACTGCCAGCCTCCCTGCTGCCCCTCCGAGTGGGCCTGCCTGCTTCTGACCTCACTCTCCCCTCTCCGCTTTCCTCACGTTTTCCCACGCCGTTTTTCTCCCTTCCCGCCGCTGCCCTCCAGGCGGCCCCACCCCGTGCCCATTCGCTGCCACCTTCCCGCCTCCTAGCTGACCCGCCCTCCCCACCTCCCCCTTATATGGTGACCGCTGCGCACTGAAGGCGCGCCTAAGGCACGCCCGTCTTCGTCCGTTCACGCCTGGACCGCACCCAGAGTCAGAACCCCTGGTCCCTGCACCAGAGACGAAGCAAGACTCCGCTACAACGCCAACACCCTCTTCGCACTCAACCAAAGATGGTCCTCCAACTGCTACAAAGCCACCCCAAGCGCACCCACGGCCCTTTCACCTGCCATAACTGCACCTTCACCTGCACCAACGACGCCAAAGCCCCAACAGCAACGGGAGCCGATCGACTGCGATGCATCCTGCTCAACACTCGCTCTGCACGCAAAGCACGCCGTTGAGCTCTGTGACCTACTCACCACCACAGCACCAGACGTCGCCTTCCTGACCGAGACCTGGCTGAACGAAACCTCCGCCCCTGACATAGCAATGGCCATTCTTGACGAGTACAAGATCTCCCGATGAGACCGCGCCAACGGAGTCGAGAACCATCAAGGTCTCCACGAACACCGACAACACCCTCACCACCGCCGAACACATGCACGTCAAGATCCACACAGACCCCAAGATCACCCTCAGAGGCACCCTCGTCTACAGACCGCCAGGACCACGCCCCCAATTCGGCAACTCCATCTTGGACTTTATCAGCACGCACGCACTGACCTCCACCAACTACATCCTGCTCGGCGACCTGAACTTCCATCTTGAAAACATCAACGACAGCAACTCCTCCACCCTGGTCGACAACCTCACTACCCTCGGACTGAAACAGATCGTCACAACCCCGACCCACATCGCCGGCCACACGCTTGATGCCATCTTCTCCTCCAGCCCCCACGTCACCTTCGGCCACAAATCTGAGCTCACCTAGACCGACCACCACTGCATCCACTTCACCTTCCAGAAACCCGTCACCCACCACCTCACCCCACAGATCCCCCGCCATCGCTGGGGCAAAGTAACCAAGGAACTGCTTGAAGCTCACCTCGCAATCGACCCTCCGACCAGCCCCACCGACCCAGAGGAGGGGACCCGCACCCTCAGACTCTGGATGGAAAAATGCGCCAACACTGCAGCACCTTTACGACTACCCGCCAACAGAGACACCAACCAGAGAGCCAGCTGGATCACCCCGGAGCTCCTGGCCTCCAAGCACGCCTTCCAGAAACTCAAAAATATCTGGCTCAGCGACAGAACACCCGCCAACCACGCAGCCCACAAAGACACCATGCGCAACCATCACCAGCTCATCAGAACAACCAAAAGAGCCTCATTCACAGACCGCCTTGACAACAACGCCCACAACAGCAAAGAGCTCTTCAACATCGTGAAATAATTCTCCAATCCCAGCTCCTGCACCAACAACATCCCGCCATCGCATGCTCTGTGCGACACCCTCGCCGCCTTCTTCCACAGAAAGATCATCGACATCCACAACAGCTTCAAGACTCAGATCATCCCAACGCACCCCACCACGTCAAGCACACCCAACCCCACCGACCACAACCTTCTGACCACATGGACCAACGTGAGCACCGAAGACATAATCGAGACCATCAGCCCCATCCACTCAGGCGCCCCTTTGGACCCTCTCCCCCACCACATCGCCAACAAAGCCAACAGCCTCATCGCACCCACCTGTGCAACATCATCAACCTCTCCTTCGAAACTGCCACTTTCCCTGAGAGCTGGAATCACGCCGAGATCAACACCCTCCTGAAGAAGCCCAAGGCGGACCCGAGCGACCTCAAAAAATTCCGACCCATCTCCCTGCTTCCGTTTCCAGCGAAAGTCATTGAAAAGACCGTCAACACCCAGCACACCTTCTACCTAGAAGACAACAACATCTTGTACCTGTCCCAGTCTGGCTTTTGCAGCAACCACAGCACCGAAACCGCCCTCATCGCCGCCACAGACGACATCAGAATCCTCCTTGACAATGGCGAGACAGCAGCCCACATTCTCCTGGACCTCTCCGCCGCTTTCGACACCGTCTGCCACCACACTCTCCGCACACGCATCTAAGACGCAGGGATCCGAGACAAGGCCCTGGACTGGACCACCTCCTTCCTCACCGACAGAACCCAGAGAGTCCTCCTTCCCCCGTTCCAATCCGGAACCACCAAAACCATCTGCGGCGTCCCTCAGGGATCTTCCCTCAGCCCAACGCTGTTCAACGTCTAAATGGCCCCCCTCGCCCTTATCGCCAGACTACACGACCTCAACATAATCTCCTATGCCGACGACACCCAGCTGATCCTATCCCTCACCAAGGACCCCCTCATCGCCAAATCCAACCTGCCCCAGGGGATGAAGGCCGTCACCGACTGGATGGAGGCAAGCCGGCTCAAGCTGAACTCGGACAAGACGGAGATCCTCATCCTTGGGCCCAACCCATCGGCGTAGGACGATTCCTGGTGGCCTCCTTCCCTGGGAACGCCCCGACACTGACCAACCCTGCACACAACCTAGGGATCATCCTCGATTTCAAGCTCAGCATGACCAACCAAGTCAACTCAGTCTCCTCCGCATGCTTCCGCACTCTCCGTATGCTCCGCAAAATCTACAGATAGATCCCAACGAACACTCAAAAAACAGTCACCCACGCCCTCATCAGCAGCCGACTCGACTACGGAAATGCCCTCTACGCCGGAGCCCCAGCCAAACTCATCAGCAAACTCCAAAGACTCCAGAACGCCTCCGCATGCCTGGTCCTAGACGTCCCCCACAGAGACCACATCACCCCCCACCTGAGAGACCTGCATTGGCTCCCCGTCGACAAAAGAATCACTTTCAAACTCATGATCCACGCACACAAAGCACTCCACAAGACCGGCCCAGCCTACCTCAACAGCAGACTCTCCTTCTACGCACCCAACAGGAAATTCCGCTCCGCCGACCTTTCCCTGGCCGCCGTCCAGCGCATCCACAGAACCACCTCCGGGGGGCAGATCCTTCTCCCACCGCACCATCAAGACCTGGAACGCCCTCCGCCTCCACCTACGACAGACTACCAACCTCCCGGCATTCAGAAGACTGCTCAAGACCTGGCTCTTCAACCACTGACTGCAGCTCCCCCCCACCAGCGCCTTGAGACCCTAGCGGGTAGGTAGCGCGCTTTACAAATTACTTGATTGATTGATTGATTAAGCATGGGCCGATCAACCTGAATAACGGCATACATTGTTATGGAGACCTTGAAGACTTCTGCACACAGTGTACAGACTAAGGTCGTGGTGTAAGTCTAGGGAAGAAAAAAACAGACTGTTCTTATGTGAGGAAAATCAAGCAGTTTAACTTACAACAACAGTTACATGTAGTGTGCAAAAGCTGCAAATTGGCAAAATGGCGTTTAAACATCTAATAGGCTTTTGCTAACATAGCAATGTGTGCAAGCAGGGCCCTGTCTTCACTACACTTTCCACTGATCGGACCACTTTCAAGAAGGGAAGCAATTTAGGAACGCAGAGTCCAAGTTCGAGTGAGAAAGAACCAAGTTAAAAATTTGTCAAACTGGATAATTGGAAGTGATAAGTTCGAAGCAGTAAGGGAAAAAGTAAAAAACCAAGAAGGGGCGGTATACTGGCCAGATGGAAAAAAAATGTAATTTTTTTTTCAAGTACAGTACGCGTCGAAGATGGACAAATGTCAATTCAATCCATCTGAATATAGGCACAGTATGTTGTAAGTGCCTCCAAAAGGAAGTCATTGTTATCATCAGCAAACGATTCAGCCATCCAATTTATTAAATTGAAGGAACAAACATGTTCTTCGATAGCTGGAGCCTCTTGCACCATCAGAGGACAACTTGCGTGTTCTTCGAGGTAACTTCATGCCAGGAAGTCATGTGCAGCTGCACATATATTCCAATTCCCTAGAACTCAATGCGTCTCCCGACAGGCCTTAATCCCAGTACCAGAACATTCCAACTCATGAGCCACTAAGGGACTTATCTGTTGATCATAATACGGGGCAGGAGACACCGTATTGCAGAGACACAAATCCAGAGCCCATTCAAAACAGCAATCCAGGCAATGGAAAACAGTTCGCACACATGTAAAGTACGAGAACCGGAAGGATAATCCATATGCTACACTCAAGGTGGCCGGAGATAGCGTTCCATAATATTCAAGCATTCTGTTGCGCAGTTGGAACAGCCGGGGGCAGGCGGTCTTGTGACACAGACTGTGCAGCTATTTTTGAGGAAGCAAATCAACAGCAGCACACTGGCAGCCAAGGCGAGAATTAATGGTAATCCGCCGAAGATGCTGTAAAAAGTAGAATGAAAAAATGCCGGTATCACACCAAATATAGTTTGGAATGAGGTCACAAGACCGGAGCTCACAATTTTAAAAAAATGCGCCAAGCCAGTAGTTGACGAAGCATTGAATATAGTGTGAATCAAAGCGCCTGAAATGAAGTGGGAGATCAGTATTTAAAAGTGCATGCACCTAGGTGCGGGTGATTGCCACATGAAGGACAAATGTTTCACGAGAAGAAGTAAGGGCGACTTCTTTCTGGGACAATAGAGCCCTTATTCTGCTAATCTTGTTGAACTCTCCTTTCAAGGTCGGAATGGAAGGCCGGATGGACACATCAAGTCTCCCATGCGGGGCAGGAAAAGCACATTTGTACAGCAAACTACAATTTGGGAGACGGTCACAATGCACAAAATCCCTGCCAGCATACCGCAGCAATCTTAATTATTTAAAAGTAAATAGCTATCGTTAGCTAGCAGCGTGAAAGTTGGTGATATAGCTGGCACTGGATTCCCTTTAAAATACAGGCTAAATTTGGGGCTTGCGTGTTACATGAGTCATGCAATTTTATGTTCTTGCAAACCAGTCAGTGATCAGGTGTAGAAGTGCACTCCTTGCCCTTTAAATAAACCTCTTTACCCTCTATCAGGCACCAATATGTGAATGGCAGAGACCAAACTACATGGAGATAGGCACTTCCCAATGGTTCATATCTGCCTATGGCATAGTGTCTCATACATGAACTGAATTTAAACAAGGGAAAGGGCAGTATGATTAACCCATGAATTAGCAATACAGCTGAATTAGATTCGGCAGCAGAAAATGGTAAAGGTTCTAATTTTTCAATAGGCTAAAGTGAATATGTTGCGTCCTTCATGGACATAAACTGTTGTTTTCAGTCAGATTAAATGGTAAAAACATAGATGAGGTATTCATGTAGTCCCAAGGCACTTTCCCAGACTCTAAAGTTTGTAAATTCCACGCTAATTGCATGATAGATCGTAATTGATTTTGACCATGGTACAAAACAGACACTTCATCCTGTACAATATCCACAACAGATGAAACAATATTAGCTAATGTGTCAATTCTCGAAGAAAGAGTATTAATGCTATTGTCAACAACAGCTAGCACTTTTTCTAAATTAGCTTGATCAATGGCCCTCAACCTGGAAGCTGCTTCAATTTGAGACAATTTCTAAACTTCGTTGTAAACAGCATATATCCATATTTTGGACCTTCCTCCTACAGGGCCTTTAACAAAGTCATTCAAATCAACATTGTCAGTCAACTGGGACAATTGAAGTATAACTGACGCTAAAGTGGAAGGTTTAAGCCAGTTCTGACAAAATTTGCCTACTGAATAGGTAGTAACAGAATGGGCGTTTTTAAAATGGGGGTCCACCCTAACCTGTGTATAGCCAGGGGCCAGACCCAGAAAACGATGTTGGCATGAATCTGAACTTTTTGCCATAATACCCAACCTTGGGGATCAAAGCTGAAAATATTAAAGGAGGAATTTGTTATTAGGGACCGCAACTCATCTAGGACCTATTGGTGTGATTGTGCCATGTAGGGTAGTCCCCTAAATCAGGAATGGAAGGGACAAAGCAAGAAGCTTGTGAAATTGTAGAGTTCAAAAGCAACATGTGGTTAGGGATGAGACATGCACTCTGCAAAGCTTCAGTGCCTTGCTCTTGCCAGCTTTTAGAACCCCTAAACAGATTTAAGATCAACAGTATCTTTCCACAGCTCATAGCTCCCTATAGCTAATTGATTGATAAAGGACTTTGAATAAGTAATTTAGTATGGGTGAGTCTAACTTTGGAAGAGGAGTTTGTAGTCATTTTAATATAAAAGGCTTCAGAATTGGATTGCTTAAAATCAGTAAAATATATAAACCTCTTCTCGAGCTGCCTTCAATGGGAGCTGGGCAATGTTCCCATTGTGTAAAATTAACCACATTTCTAAATGTATTTGCTTTATGCAAGAAATGATGGCCATAGTGCTGGTAGCAGAATAAGTCTGCATAATTAGCAGAGTCTAAGTATAAATCTTCAGCATCAAACGCAGCATAATATTTCAAATCAGAAAAAAGAGCCTCTACGGCTTGGACATCCCAATCATCAGAGCGTATGTTTTGTTTTACAACATCCCCCATTATGTTATATTATGTTATGTTATAATATGCTTATATAGTGCATGGCTACCCCAGCAATGAGGCGTCCCAGCGCTTGCGGACATGCCTAATTACAAAACGACTAGAGTGGAGGCGGCAGAGTGTCAATTCACAGGGGAACCCTAGATAGAGGAAAACAACCATGTTTTAATGTGTTTTCGAAAGCGTAGATGGTCGGTAATAGTACGCACATTTAAAGGAATAGAGTTCCAGAGTTTTGGGGCCAGATACCTAAGTGATCGGCCTCCAGCTCTGCACCTCTGGATCTTGATGGTACGGGCAAGAGAGAGGTCCGCAGAGCGGAGAGCACACAACGGAACATAAAAGGAACAGATTCCTTGCAAAATTTGGGGGCCCAGGCAATAAAGCATTTTATGAATAACACACAGGGTTTTAAATTGAATGCGTTGTTTAACGGGCAGCCAGTGTAGCCTGCGCAGAACCTGGGAGGTGTGGTAGCGCTTCGGCAATCCGAACAGAATGCGGGCTGCAGCATTCTGAGCCCTTTGCAGTCTATTAACGACTGTCAAGTTGGAACCAAGCATAAGGACATTACAATAGTCTAGATGGGATAAGACCATAGCTTGGACAATTGTCTGCCGGATGGAGGATTCGAAAAAACTGAGAATGGGTTTAAGAGAGCGTAGGCGACCATAACAAGTGCCAGCTACTCTTTTGGCATGAGAGTCAAGGGTAAGTGAGTTGTCTATAATCACACCCAGATTTTTAACTTCCCTCTTGGGCGTGGGAGGTAGGCCCAATGTAGGGGGCCACCACTGCTCATCCCACTTCTGAGTGTCAGTGCCAATAAGGAGAACTTCAGTTTTAGATGAGTTCAACTGAAAGCAGTTCTCTGTTAGCCAGCTGGAAATGGCTAGGATGTCTTCTTGAAATTTGGCTTGATCCCCCACGGTGTCATTGGAAAAGGTGAAAATGAGTTGCGTGTCGTCCGCATGGGAAATTAATTTGATGTTACGTTCCCTGGCCAACATGGCCAAGAGGCGGACGTACACATTAAACAGCATGGGGCTGAGGGCAGAGCCCTGTGGGACACTGCAGCCTAATGGAAATCTTCTGGATAAGTACGGGGGAGCATGAACCTGGAAGGAACGGTTAGATAGAAATGACACGAACCAATCCAGAGCTCCATCTCCGACACCTATCTCCCACAGTCTCCTAAGCAGGATCCCATGGGAGACCGTGTCGAACACGGCACTCAAATCCAGCAGAACCACAGCTGAGGTGCTACCCATGTCCTGTGCCACCCTTAGATGTTCTGTAACGGCCAGTAGGGCCGACTCCGTGCTATGTTTAGCACGGAATCTATTCTGAGACTCGTCCAAGATCCCATTAGTCTCCAAAAAACCAGTCAAGATGGAATTTACATGTGCCTCCATCACTTTAGCCAAGTACGGAAGCAGGGAGATAGGTCGGAAACTTTCTGGCTTGGAAGGGTCCAGGGTGGTTTTTTTTAACAAGGGGACCACCTTGACATGTTTCTAAGATTTGGGGATAGTAGCTGACTGCAGAGATTTATTAATCATTGAAACACGAAGTACATTGGGGACATTTTTAACCTCTGTAGGGTCATGAATTTGAAATTTCACAGCATCCCATACAATCTCATCTAACACAGGCCAGGCAATGATGTTGACAAAAGTCTGGTCCCTCTTCATGATGTGGGACGACGAGTGGGGTGCCAACGTTCCATCAATTAACCTAATTGTAGATCTTTCTTTCACATAATGTCCATTCACTAGACGTAAAAATACAACTACAAATCCAATCGACATGAACAAAAAAATGGAGAAGAGCGCCAACCACATGCAAGTCCAAAGGTTAATAAAAAAATTGTCTTTTAAACTAAACAGCAAAAATAGAAATTTTAGATTGGGAACTCAATGTTGTTGAGTTAGCGTCAAATGAAAAATGTGACTGGTCAACTGCACTTGTTTGCACCCCAGGCAACAACACCCCTGTGGGATAGGTATAATCAGTATCTTCATGGAGATCTCCAGCCGGTGGATTCAATAATGGAATATTAACTGAATGCATCTCTATGGCAATGTCAGGCCTGTTGGTATTCGCAGAGGCCAAAACAGAATTTTTCAGCATTGCTGGACAAGAGACCGCTGGAGTTATACTAAGAAGAATGGGCCACTCGATGTAATTTGACATTGTCAATGGAGATGTACCTGTTATCCTTGTGACCAGGAAGTGGATGTAAAATTACTGTTCTTGTACCCTGCACTCCAAGCACAGGAAGCGGTGCACGATAAGAGGGGCCAAACTCCTTCTTGTTCTCCACCTTCTCATGGACCAGGTCACCGACTCGAGGTATGCAGCCAACTACCGGATTCTGAAGTGCAGCATCAGATGTGGAGGGCAAGTGTTCCTTTGCAAGACTGTCTCAAGTCACTTGTAGGCTCTGTAATACAGCAGAATGATCATCTACATCAAAGGATGCAGCAGACGCCGCCATGTCTAGACCCTCAAGGTCTGGGACAAACATTTTTATGCCAAAGAGCATTTTGTATGGGGTCCGCCCACCCAGAGACCTTCTAGGGAGATTATTAAGTGCGCGTTGAAGGCTATACAGATGGGCCAGCCAGTTTCTGCCAGTACCTAAAACCCTAGCTGTCAAGAATTGCTTTAAGTCATGGTTCATCCACACCACAACTGAATTGACGTCAGGCCTGTATGGAGAAGAAAACTTGACCTGCACCCCCAAAGACCTTATGGCTTCCTTGTACACCTTAGAGGTGAACGCCGGACCCTGGTCTGAATGGAGGGGGCCACATGCAAAATTTACCACAAAGACACTGAAATCCCTGATGACGGTTCGAGCATCAGCACTGCGTTGTCGCCAGAGCCATATAAAGCGTGTGCATGAATCCACTGCAACTAAGATGAACTTATACACAGTATTTGCGGAGAAAGGACCGCAGTGATTTAAATAAACACACCCAAGTGGTTTAATAGATATGTGCAGCTGTGTTTGTGGTGATCGCGCCACAGTCGAAGGTTTAATCTGCTGGCAAATGTCACAAGTAAGGACATAATCACGGGTCTGTTTGTACAATCCGCGCCACCAGTAACGCTGCTGTAAGATAGAGATAGTCGCTGAGACGCCGGCATGAGCCGAGGCCATGCCCACGTGAGTGGCTGTTATCAAGGAGAGCCTGCGGTTCGCGCTAGGAATCAATCAGTCACCCGCATACTTAATTCCCACATAGGAAACTTTATTAGGACTTAAATGATAAGTATTTAGAAGGGAAACCTCTAGGGTAATTATCTTCCTTCTCTGTTGCAGCGATGGCTGCCAAGATGTCATTATCATTCTTACTTTTGGACCATGTAACTGCTGCTACTACATATGTTGCCACTGCTGTCTTTGCTGCTTCGTCAGCAAGACTGTTACCAATAGCGTGTACTCCTACACCCTGGTGACCAAGAGTATGAATTTTATCCACGAGAGGCAGACGTTCTTTAAGTTCTGCGACTCGGACCCAAAGTATTTTGTGTTTAATTATGCTACCTTTGGAATCACGATATTAATTCTAAATCCAAAAGAATAAATTGTGATTGAAAGACTGAACACATTAGTAAGAGTCACTTACAATTAGAATAGTCACACGAGGATCAGCAAATTCCAGTGCAATCACCAGAGCACTTAGCTCTGCCAACTGGGCGGTACAGTCCCCTAATGTCTGCATGTGCACGACATTCGACTTGAACTCGCCATTCACTATGGTGCCCACCACTATTGCGCAGGCCGCTAAATAGGCAGGCTTAGATTCCATCACCGGTTGCGCCCAACCGTCAGTGTAAGTGATACAATGGTAATCCTCAAGCGGGCGCAAGGACAAAGGAGCAGGATGAACAAATTCATACTGCAAGTACTCTTGAGTTTGCAAAGAGAAATCAAAGATAAACGTGACATCTAGAGACGTCAAGGATGTGGCCTATTGTATCCAACGTGGATGCAAAGCTTTTGAATTTGATACACTGGCTTTCGTCACTGCCTCAAGGGCAGGATATGGTGTAACAACCAACGTTTGTTTCCCCTGTGACAGCTCACTCTCTTTTAGAATCGCCATCTGCACCGCAGTCAAAACTTTTTCGATAGAAAATTGCATTTCAGCCGAAGTGTACAAGTGTGACTTGCAAGCAATAGGGACTGTGTCTTCTTCATTAAATGTCAAGTACGTGAAACCCGCTGCGCCTGGCACAATTCTTATTACCTGGTTCGTGTGGTTGTCACGTGTCAGTAAGTATTTAGATTCAAGATGATAAGACTGCAAAGATTGCAGTATAGCTGAAAGTTCTGGCAGCCAGCATGATACGGTAAAAGTTGGTTGTATCAAGGCATATAGCGGCTTGATACGCTGTGCATAATCGGGAACGTAAGTACTCCCAAAATTAAAAAAACTATTGTAAAGATTGTAGTTTTTTCAGAGTTGTTGGAGCGCTGAACTGTGCACACTTCTCCAGGAAGTGAGGTGCTAAACCTCGACCTTCGTTGTTGAGCTCATAGCCCAGGAACAACACTGTGTACTCAGCAATGTGTGATTTTGCAAAGTTAAATTTGTAACCGAAGTCCGCAAACATAACAATGTGCGAGTCAACACGACACAGATGCGGCCATAATTTGTCGCCTATGAGATAAATATCATCAACATACGAGTAAGCATCAGGGTCAATTCTCTCTAACAAGGAGACAACTCTTGTGACAAAGATGCCCCAGCTGTTTTTATAGCCCATGGCCAATTTTTTGAACTGTCTTTGTTTGCCGCCAGAAGTGAAAGCTGTCAATTGACTACTAAGAGAGGACAGGTTATGCCTAAAAAAGCCATTGGATATGTCAGGTTGTCTTAAACCTTTTTCTCACGAGACTATCAACCAGGGCAGAACTGTGAGTATTCTGTACCGTGCAGATTGGACAATGAGAGTTCAAATGTCGGTTATCCAATACTAGGCCGTACAACCCATCAGGTTGGCATTGACCGCAGTGGAATCTCATGTCTGGAAGAAGGTTTGTCCCATCCGACTTGAGTACGGTACAAAGCCGGTGCAAGCACCTTAGCCCACTCTTCTGCAAAATTATGTGTCTGCTCCTTTGGCACAGTGTATGCGAAACTGGGGAGGATCACCTCCTGCCCTCTCGGAGCGGCCAAAATGAAAGGTGGGGGTCAGTCTGCCTCAGCTAACAAAATGTCATGTGTAAATGTCAGATTTTCCCCAAAAATCCCTATTATTTTACGTTGTATGTCACCTTCAATAAAAAGGAATATTTCATATAGTCTGTCAGGGGGAGCCACTCTAGTGTCAGCTGTCTCTACGGTGATGAATGTTTCAGTTGCTGTCGCCTTCAGATACGGATACACTGCTTGCCGCACTACTGTAACCTCAGCTGCGCTGTCCAAAAGCTTTAGCGCCCATGTCAGGTTCCAAAGCTGTGTTCTCACTATTCGTGGCATACCTTGCGGTTGAAGCAGCAACTTTCTTTTTCAGAAACTGAGGGCGTTGACGTTGAAAGTCGTCCTGCTTGCCTTTACCTTCTGTCTGGCGGGGCTGCTCACGTCCTGGTGGGGTACTCCGGCCTCTGCTGCGTTCTCCTCCACCGGTTTCTGAGACCAATGTTTCCTGTAAAGAACGAGGAGAACGTGGATCAGGAACCTGAAATCTATCAGGAGACTTAATCCTCGCGCGGTCATGCAAATCATATGTGCGCTCAGTAGACACAGGTATTGGTGATGCAGGACACGACCCTTCTTTTGCTGCTTCCCCTGTTTTTTAGTTTTCCAATTTTGCTTAGGATAAACTGGACGGTCGTCGTTATTAGATTTAGCCGTCTGAGTTTGCGGTTGAGCTGCTGTTTTAGTAAAAGGCTTAATACCCAAACTATTGTGGCCAATGGTCTTATAAGCCTCTGCAATAATTTTCGGCAACTGCCGGGGTTTATTGCTTCGGGGACAAGGCGCAAAGCATTAGACACCTGAAATTTAACCGCATCTCCCTTGACGTTAGCCAGGATCAGATCGGATACTACGTCAAACACCCCGACAAGTCTCCTTTCCAACTCGACATCTGCCTCTGGACCGTTCTGATCCTGAACACGCTTGATCACGGAGGGCGGTGTGCAGAAGCACTTTGCATTAACTGCGGCAAATACTTTACCCCAGGTTTCACAATTGGTCGCCTCAGGCACCAAGTCTTTCTGCAAACTAATGGTCAGAATCCTGTGTTTTTAACAGAAGTCGTATTAGGAAATACTGCTTCCAGTTGGTCAAATTTCTCGGTAAGCCAGAAAGACATTCGTCCTTATCCTGGGGGCGCTTGCCCATAACCGAATTAACCATGATGGGACTAATTTTTATCCCGGCCGGTCCAACTGGTTGTGCCACAGCTACAGGTACCCCCACCTGGATGTTGCGGGAGGTGTATTGCACTAAAGCCCTATGTACCCCGACAATGGAGGCATAGAGTAATTGTAACTCAGCTACAAGGACTGCCTGATAACGTGGATGAGGTGTGAAACCGGCCAAGCGGCCTCAGGAATAAACAAGGAACCTAACCGGACTGCAGATATGATGTGGGGGAGGCATCATTAAACCAAATCTGATGCTGACAAGCAGAAATTGGTATCTCCGTGTACTATACGGTGCGTAGGACGTAGACACCGCTGAGTGGGTGTAAGTATGGAATGTACCATCATCCGCATTCGCAGCAGGAAACGTAACCCAAGAGTAAAAAAGCTCAAATGGGTGTGCTGCATCAGCACTTACCACAAAGAGCACCCAAATACCTTCAGCGGGTACCCCATACTGTGTCAAATGATTCCGGAGTGGTACGCGACTATGCTGAGCTATTTCAACATCACCCATAAGCAAAACAAACAAAGCGTGCCTACACCACCCTTATTTCTACACAATATTATTTATGTTGGTCAAAAAAACACTTTTTGATTTGACCAGGTATTTTTTTATTTTATACCATTCATTTTTTCTTTTTCATTAAAGATTTTTGTATCAACAAATTGATGTCACAAAAGAAACAACTGTACATTCATATATTTACGCTACTGTACAACACAATCAACAAACTAAAAAAACAATATATACATACACTAAGGTAAATTTACACCATTATCCATCTCAAAAAAATCTTAAACAAAGACAAGACATAGCATGTTCAGAATATTTGATTTCAGGGAATGAAAGACAAAATCAAAAGACGAGGTGTACAGTCAATAAATGAAACCAATCAATGCTTTTCACACTAGCTACTGCCAGTATGGCCGGGATGCCCGTCACCCCCTCCCAACACAATCCCCAAGGATGGGAAGTCGGACGCAGGCTTAAACTTTTGGAAGGCGGGAGGGAGTCACCCTCCCGGCCGTATTTATTAAAATATGAAACAAAATTTAAAACATTAAATAAAAGTTTCATAATCATGTACAATTTTACATTTATTACATTTCGATGAAGACATGTTCTTTGGCTAACCTTAACAGATCTCTAATACAAAGGTTTCCTAGCCGAGTCTAACATCCTGCAAATGCATACATTCTAAATTAAAATTGTACATCCTAGCATTAAGGGCCAACGGCAAGGTCTTAACCGGTGTCAGATCCCTACTACCAAAACTCTCGCCCTCACGGTGTGAGTGGCACATGCGCAGAGGACTGTACCCTCATTGCCAACTGTAATTTCCCTTGTCGTGGTGGGGGCCCCCTTTCCACTCGACGCCATCTTAAAGGTCGTCCGAGTTCCCGTGTGAGGTATCTGTAGGAAGGACAGCGTGGACTCCCCCCATCCCCACACTCTCTATCCGCCGTCGCGGATATCCGGCCCCCGGGAAATGAGTAGGAGGGGCATATAGCCACCTCCTCCCCTGGGAGGGGCCTATGGCCGTCTCCCCTTAGGCGACCCATCCTTAGTGGGTGCCACCTCCCCGTGGGAGGGGCCAATGGCCGCCTCCCCCCGGGCGCTCCCATCCATTCTGGGTGGCGCCCCCCTCTAGGGACCTTGAAATTACTGCTCACCAATCATGACCTTACCGCCCGACCAAAAAATAAATACGACAGTTGTTCACCTACTAAGGAAGGAAAATATTCAGCATGCCTAATTGTATCAAGACTGATTACTCCTAAAAGAAAAAACAGTATCCTACAGACAGAAGTCACATCCTCAACCTAAACATTCATTTACTTTTATGCAGAGGAAGAAAAAGGGCCTAACACAGCAAAACTTTATTACAAAACAAACATTGCCATAAGGGGCTGGTGGGTGGGTCAAAATTGCTGCTTGTTCCGTCGAGGGCTCACGAGCAACGAGTGGGTGCAGCCTTCAGAGCACAGGAACAAGAGGACGCTTCTTCGGATTCCCGCTCTATTTATTCTTCTGCCGGAGGGCGTGTACCCTCCTCCAGTACGCCTACTGGGCGTGGCCATCGGTGTAGGTGTCTGGGACAACCCCTCTTGGGCGGGAAAAGGCGCGCCCCGGGTACGCCGCTTCGGGCATACCAGCCGAGACGCGCCCCCCGCCCAAAATGGTTTCCCGGGAGGATTGGGGCACCCAACCATACGTTCGGGGGGACCGAGTGGTCGCCCCTTTCCATATGGCCGGGATGCCCGTCACCCCCTCCCAACACAATCCCCAAGGATGGGAAGTAGGACGCAGGCTTAACCTTTTGGAAGGCGGGAGGGAGTCACCCTCCCGGCCACATTTATTAAAATATGAAACAAAATTTAAAACATTAAATAAAAGTTTCATAATCATGTACAATTTTACATTTATTACATTTCGATGAAGACATGTTCTTTGGCTAACCTTAACAGATCTCTAATACAAAGGTTTCCTAGCCGAGTCTAACATCCTGCAAATACATACATTCTAAATTAAAATTGTACATCCTAGCATTAAGGGCCAACGGCAAGGTCTTAACCGGTGTCAGATCCCTACTACCAAAACTCTCGCCCTCACGGTGTGAGTGGCGCATGCGCAGAGGACTGTACCCTCATTGCCAACTGTAATTTCCCTTGTCGTGGTGGGGGCCCCCTTTCCACTCGACGCCATCTTAAAGGTCGTCCGAGTTCCCTTGTGAGGTATCTGTGGGAAGGACAGCGTGGACTCCCCCCCATCCCCACACTCTCTATCCGCCGTCGCGGATATCCGGCCCCCGGGAAATTAGTAGGAGGGGCATATAGCCGCCTCCTCCCCTGGGAGGGGCCTTTGGCCGTCTCCCCTTAGGCGACCCATCCTTAGTGGGTGCCGCCTCCCCGTGGGAGGGGCCAATGGCCGCCTCCCCCCGGGCGCTCCCATCCATTCTGGGTGGCGCCCCCCTCTAGGGACCTTGAAATTACTGCTCACCGATCATGACCTTATCGCCACAGGCCGGATAGTTGACCGGCTATCCGCCCCCCCAACTCCTCCTAAAGGTCATGCTTCCTCAAACCCCTTAGCCATGCTATGAAGTCTCCTATGAGTAAAACATTCCCCTCCAGGGACAGGTGAACCCCATCATTCAGATACATGTGATCACCCCGAATACACCCATGAGGAATGCTATGTAACTGCGCAGAGCGAAACAATCTACCAATTTTATTGTTTACCTTCTTCACCGAATGGTTCAGTGCTGACACCGAAAGGCCCCCCCGCCATACTTTCCTGGGAATCATGTGGGACCAGGCAATCGTGCACCCCGGGATTCTTTTTGCCAACCAGCTAACAGCAAACAAAACTTGTTCAAACAACACTCGTCTCCCCAGTGTCACCAAGTCATTGCCCCCCAGGTGTACTATGACTACAGATGGCGATGACCTTTGCCGCCCTAAGAGACCCTCAACAAATGACTCGAATTGGTCAAAACAGAGCCCGCCCTTCCCATGGAAGGTCACTCTGTACCCGTATTCCCCAGCTGCGCGAGTCGCGTCACCTGCTTTGAATACGTCTCCGGCGCGCCTCACGTATGAGTGGCCCACGACCCATACCACTCTCTCTCTAGACGGTGATCCATGACCGCTGGTCTCCTGGTACTGGGTCGACTGCAAATTCCGCCCGGCGTGACAGGCTCGCGAAACTGTAATTCAAACAAAAGACAGGAAGCGTGAGTGCATGTCAATTGACTTTACAACATGTGCAATCGCACATACCTTCTGAAGCAACTCGAGGACCATCCTCCCAACTGTTTCACTTCATCAGCACTCTGACCCCTGGCTGTAGCCTCAGTAGCAGCCCCTATCCTAAAGGAGTGGGTCCCAAAATCGCACGGGTCCATGCCCGCAGCAGCGATTGTCAGTGCTAGCACCCTATGGAACTGAAACCTCGTCAGTGGGGTGCCATCATTGTGCCTCAGCAAACTCCCCCCCATGTAGCCGCCCTCAGTGCCAGGTATTCCTCTATACACATTATCGGGCACGTGGGGGACCCTCGCACGCGCTGCACAACAACACTATTTCCCGTAGCCTCCTGGTCGGTCTTGGACCTGGCTATCGTGACTACCATCGAATCACCCCTGATTAGGACGTGATCCCTGCACAAGCCTCCCTCAACGTCTTTCTTATTCCTTGCGACCAGCTCGCTCACCCGCATAGCCCCATGGAACGCTAATGCGAAAGCTGCCCGGAACAGAACTGCTTCGAATTGGGAGGAGCATGACTCGACTAATTTCGCCATGAGTAGGGACAACCTTTCTAAGCCAATCGGGCGCCTTTCATCTTGCTTGCGACCCTCGAGGCGCTGCCAGCCGCGAAGGGCTTTTTTCACCAAAAAGGAACCTGTTGGGTCTTTTATGCCATGCACCTGCGCCATGAATGAAATGGCCGCCCTATGCCTATTGGCCGTTGCCGCTGATCGGCCCTCTCTGTGCAGTGCTACCAAGAACCCCAGGAAGGATTCCTCCTGACCCCAATTCTGATTCCCTGTCGGGCCCAAAAATGTGCAATAGGAACGAAATGCTCCTTCGTATGCTTTCCTCGTCCTGGGGGCTAAGCTTGCATCCACGAGGTCTTGTAATCCGGGGCTCCGATTAGCCAAAGTGCTTCGGGGAATGGTGCCGCCACTAGGTCCGCTGTAGGTAGATAACCCCTGAACGCCTGCATATGTGAACGAGAGAGTGCATCAGCCGCATGATTCAGTACACCCGGCACATGTTTCGCCCTGAACTGTACATTTAGTCTCATGCAAAGCAGCACAACCTCTTTCAACAATCTCAAGATCCATTTGCAGCGTGCTGCCTGTTGGTTAATGCATTCGACAACAGTCATATTATCAGACCAAAATACCACAGAGCGGTCTCTGAAATCGTCTGGCCATGCCATCAGAGCAACAAAAATAGGGAATAGCTCCAGGAACCCAATGTTACTTGTGAGACCGCTGGAGTGCCACCACGCCGGCCATGTTTGTGCCGACCATCGGTTACCTAAAATGGCGCCAAATCCCACGCTCCCCGCCGAGTCAGTCCACAAACCCATCTCATCTGAAGACGCTGGCGGCTTGCTCCACACTACTCGACCGTTGAAGTCTGCCAGAAATGCCAACCAAATGCGCATATCCTGGCGAACCTCTGCAGACAGTCTTGTACGGTGGTGTCCTTCTTTGAGACCAACCATAGCTTGTGCAATAGAGCGTGAGAAGGGGCGGGCCATTGGTATAACTCTCAAGGCAAAGTTAAGCTGGCCCACTGTTTGCTGTAATTGGTGCAGGGTCACTTTCTCCTTACTAAGGCATAGCTTCAGGGAAGCCCTAAATTTGGCTACCTTTCCCACCGGCAAACGGAAACATCCCTCCACAGAATCGAGCTCAATTCCCAGAAACTCCAGTGAAGTAGATGGTCCAACCGTCTTACCTGGTGCCAATGGGACTCCAAACTCCCTCATGAGGATGCAGAAGTCATGTAGCGCCTGCGCACATTTCGTGTCGCCGGCTGCTCCCAAGAACAGGAAGTCATCTAGATAGTGCATAACATGCCTATGCCCTGTGGCCTCGGTGAATGCCCACTCTAAAAAACAGCTGAACTTTTCAAAATAGGCACAAGAAATGGAGCAACCCATCGGCATGCATTTATCCATGTAATAACTCCCTTGGAATGCAAAACCCAGCAAGCGCTGATCCTGTGGGTGTACCGGGAGCAACCGGAACGTCGATTCGATATCTGATTTCGCCATCAGTGCCCCGGGGCCCAGGCGATTCAACATGGCCACGGCATCATCGAATGATGCGTATCGCACCGAACAGACTTCTGGGTCAATGGCCTCGTTCACCGAGGAACCCCTTGAAACAGACAGGTTATGGATAAGCCTAAACTCCCCTGGGTCTTTCTTCGGGACCACCCCTAATGGGGAACAGATGAAATCCGCCACCGGTGGGCGATGAAAAGGCCCTGCCACTCGCCCTACGCTGACTTCTTTTGCGATTTTTCTCTCTACCACACTTGGATTATGTTGCGCCGATAACTGTTTTTTACAAAAGGAGTCCCCTCGAAAACCCCCCGCCGGGATGTGGAAGCTGTGCAAGAATCCCTTCCTCAACACCCCAGCGGACACATGATCAGGGTATTTGTTTAACCAAGGAGTCATAGCCATGAGATCAACGGGTGTAGGCAATTGGTCACAACGTTCTACCTCACTCCTGCTTGGACCCTCCCTTTCCTCCCGACTCGTTACTTTTCGATCTACATGAACTCTCCGGGTGTGAGGAATTCCCACAGCCCGCACACACATGCTTGAACCTACATGTTCCTTGCGGTCTGTTACAGTTGCCTCGATTGAAGCCCCAACAGACCCCCCGCTTTCCACCATTCCCGCCGGTTTTCGGCTGGTGATCGCCACCGGCGCCTGCTCGAAAGGGCACCGCGTTTTTTTGGCGGGAGACCCCTGACCCGCTCCCGCCCGGCGAGGATGTACCTGCCGCCCCCGGCAGGAGCTGCTTATGCCATGAGACCGAGTCGAGGCAGTCCCATGTCAGAGAGGCATCATATTCTTTCGCTTTTCGGAATTTCATGTCATAACCTTTCCATTCCTCTCCTTCATACATTGCATAGAAATCCATTATACGAGTTTGATAGCAAGACAGTTCAGTTAATACCTCGGGTTTACGTTCCCCCATAACTGCAGTAAATATTGCAAAGGCCTTCGCCCAATTCGTTATCGTTTCATCCACCCTGAACTCCGCCATCTTGGCGCGCCACACGCTCGGGTGCCACAAATCTTTCTGGGTTTTAGCATATTCCATCTCGCGATGGTCAGTTAATAACGAAAACATATTGACATACTTGTCTCCCCATATTAACTCTTTAGTGGCCATAGGGATGTGCTGTGCCACCCTCTCCCGCCTTGAGGGTAATGAACCCTCCCCCGCCATTGGCAAAGAGAGCTTACCCGGTTCGGTCGTTGTACCCGCCGTTTTCTCGAGATCAACTGCCGTTCCTACCGGTGTCACCTGTGGGGAAACAAGAGGAAGATTCGCCTTCGCGGCATCTCGCGACTGCCGCAACTGCTGGATTAGTAACTTTGCCTCTTTGGCCGTGTCTCCGGGCGCCTTGGCACCCCCTGCCTTCTTATTGAGCCATGCGGCCAACTGAGTGGCCAATTCAGGAGGCATATCCTCCTCGTTAGCGGGGGTAATCACAACCGGGATCGGTTGACCCGCGTCTGGGATTGGTACCGGGTCGTCAGCTGGTGTGACAGGGGTGGCCGGGGGCCCCTCAGGGACCGGAACCTCCCCTGAAACCGCCCTCTTCTTGACCCGCTTCCCTCTACCCTGGGGGACGATTCCCGGCAAGGCCGGGCCTATTACCTTCTTAGGGTTACCAGGATTGCTCAGTGCAGCCAGTTGCTTTTTGACGTCCGCCAAACCTCGACCGATCGATGGGACTTGTCCGAGTTTCCGCTCCATGCCAGCCATTCGGTTCACCAACATGCTTAGCACCTTATCCGTCTCGGATCCTTTTCCTGCTTTCTTGCCAGCCATGGTTTCGATTATTGGCTCCTTAGACGAGCAACGAGGTCCTGGATTCTCCGTCTTTGAGTAACTGAAAGAAAAACAACAAGATTACAAGTTCTCAAAATTGCTGCTTGTTCCGTCGAGGGCTCACGAGCAACGAGTGGGTGCAGCCTTCAGAGCACAGGAACAAGAGGACGCTTCTTCGGATTCCCGCTCTATTTATTCTTCTGCGGGAGGGCGTGTACCCTCCTCCAGTACGCCTACTGGGCGTGGCCATCGGTGTAGGTGTCTGGGACAACCCCTCTTGGGCGGGAAAAGGCGCCCCCCGGCTACGCCGCTTCTGGCATACCAGCCAAGACACGCCCCCCGCCCAAAATGGTTTCCCGGGAGGATCGGGGCACCCAACCATACGTTCGGGGGGACCGAGTGGTCGCCCCTTTCCATTATTACTGTAGTTAACCATTTGCTCCTTCGAATCTGCCGATGCGTTTCAAAACCAAGAAACCAGTTCCTGGAATCTCATCAGGGCTTTTTCATTTGTCTAAATATTATGTAAAGAAAACAATAAAGTTTTATTTACAAAATTCAGTGGTCCACTCCATTTAAGTTACACAAAGGTGTATTTAATGTTCATTTGACTTTGGCTACATCTACCTACCAAATTTTTATAGGTTGGAGACCTGTGGGGAATACTTTCTTTAGTCTCAGGAGCCTTCTTTTTTTAAGTCCAAGCCGATACACTCAGGCTGCTTAATAAATACTCCACGCAAAAATCTAGCAAAGAAAATGACAGGTATTAGTCTTTTTCCATACTCATGCTGCTAATTAATACCCAAAAGACCATACTTTGACGTACATTTTCTTTTTGCGCTTTTCTTTAAGTGCCTAAAGGAGATTGTTTAAACCTCGGCACGAGCCGGTTCACCCGACATGTTGTATTTCGAAACTGAATACAAAAGAGAGTTGAAGGACACATTTGCAACTTCTCTGCATACCTCTCTACATTGTGCATCTCCCCGCCATTTGTGAAAAACAACAATGGGCGTACCTTTCTCGTTTTGTGACTTCTTTCGGTCTGATCTGTTGTGCAATAAGCGAGAACCCTGTGGGAACGGTAAAGGTTGTTTAGTTTAAAGTTTTAAAGCGCAGATGTTGCAAAGTAAAATTACTCGTCTGCATTGCAACGCACCCTATTACCTTTAGCTCCAGTGTCTGAGACCAATGCATTCATCTTCTAAAGATTATTCTTTATATGTTCAGTTGCATGTGATGGAATCCCTTCAAGCTAAATACGCACTAATGCGAATACATGAAGGCATCTGCAGCATGTGGTGGAATATTATTCACACTTTAGAATAGAGCGCAAGGAGATAATTATCGGCTCTATTCGAAATCAATTCTGCAGAACAGCCATTGTGTATATACCTAAAGCCAAGTCGACTCCAACAGAAAAAAGAGCCAACCCAGTGTATGGCTCATATGGCGCATCATATGTGTAGAGGCATGTCTTATTGTGATCTAAAGGCACCTAATTCTTCTAAGGTTTACAGTCTTGCTACTTCAGAAAGATTATTCAACCCTGTCTGAGTGCTGTTAAATTTTAGAATTAAATAGGCTTCTTTTTGTAGTAGCGTTCTATCTACATCTGAGGGACAATTCATCTGATTCATTGTGAACAAAATTGACCATTTAAAATCGTTCTCATCGTGTCCTTTATCTATGAAATGCTCTACCATTGGGGCTGTCATCACTTTCTTTTTTATCCGTGATCTATGTTGGCTGATTCGCAAATTGGCCTGTTGAATTGTCTTGCCAATATAAATCTTCCTGCAGGGGCACAGTATCACGTAGACTACATTTTTAGTCTTACAATTAGAAAATTCTGAGTGTTTCTATTTAATACCCAAATGGCAAAATTCTTTTCCTTCGATGGTACTTGGACAGGCCACGCAATTCCCACATTTGTGGTGACCCTCAATGGGTTTCATATTCCACTGTGATAGCAAGTTGCTTTTTGTTCTTGGCAATGCTACATCTGCCCTAATGATCTGCTGCCCTATGCTCTGGTTTTTTTTGTAGGCAAAAATTGGTCTTGGAAAGGGACATTCTAAACCTTCTAAAAGATGCCAGTTTTTCAGAACTGTTTGTCTCATTTTATGTGTGTCCGGACCAAAATTCATTACACACACCAATCGATCCAGTGCTGTCTCTTTTTAACATGGAGAAGGCATTCACGGGGCGTGAAATGTGCTCTTTTGAACGAGTGTTTCAAAAGTTTTTTGGGGTACCCTCTCTGTTTCATATCATTACAAAAGTTCTGGGCATGTTTTTCATAGTCCCTCACATCTGAGCAATTCCTCCTTATTCGTAATAGTTGCCCGTAAGGGAGATTTGCTTTTAGATTTCTTGGATGTGCACTTCTATGGTGCAAGATGGTATTTCTGTCAGTGACCTTTTTGTACGGGGATGTTTTTAATTGCCCTTTGACACATGTAAGTTCTACATCTAAAAATGTCATTTGGGTAGTACTATATTCTAGGGAGAATTTAATATCTCTATGCCTGGCATTAAGTTATTCGTGGAAGGCCAACAGATCAGCCTGGCTCCCCTGCCACAGGAGCCGGACATCATCTATATAGCGGTACCACTGAGAGATATGTTTTTTGTACGGATTGTTAGTTTCCACTAATTTTTCTTCGAACCGTGCCATGAAGAGGACTGCCATTTCTAGGGCGTAAGGACATCCCATGGCAGTCCCCTTCACTTGCATAAAGAATTCGCCATTGAAGGTGAAATAGTTCTTTTTTAATGCAACCTCAGCCAAATTTAAAATAAAGGAAGTTGGCACCCTGTGGGGCTGCTCTCTCTTGTCCAGGTATAGCGCCATAACCTCAAGGGCTTCTTCTTGGGGATCTGGGCGTAGAGGGATGTCACATCCATCGTTACCATTATCTGTGACTCAGGCTTAAAATCGCATCCCTCTACTTTCAGCATGCGATTTTAATCCCGAGTCACAGATAATGGTAACGTTGGATGTGACATCCCTCTACACCCAGATCCCCCAAGAAGAAGCCCTTGAGGTTATGGAGCTATACCTGGACAAGACAGAGCGGCCAGTCTCAAAGATGTTAAATGTTAAATGTCGTATACTTGTAAAGCGCACAGCTGCCACAGCAAAGGGGTGTCCCGGCGCTGTATACCGCTGGGGAACCCATCCTGGCTTTCCCTGTGAGATGGTCCCTCCTGGGCATCTCCAAGTTGAAGACAAGCATCCCCAGCGCTGATGGGGCCATTAGTAGAGATTAAGCAAGCTATTGCCCAGAGTTGCTGAGTGGGACCAATGTTTGGAGTAGGCACCAAGGTGAGAATTATCAAGTCCGCTGACCATGGCCCAAGACCCTGACGAGTTGGGAATAGAACCCGGGTCCCGGGTCGACCTCTGCTTCCGGGTCTGCCGCCTCTAACCAGTGAGCCACACCACTCTATGCAGTGGCACTCCTGAAACATGTTTTAAGAGCTAACCAAGTGGGAGACACAATCAGTGCTACAGGCATACTGGTAGCATTTAATTTAGAGGCCCTGATCGCAGGTAGTAACAATTTACTAGGGAACTACAACTAAATTAAATATGCTAATTGGATATAAGCCAGTTCTTCGATGTTTTAAGAAGAGAGTACAAGCACATGTGCCCAGAGCCCTAAAGCCAGCAAAAATGAAGTCAGCAAAGCAGGAGGGCTGAAGGGAAAAGGTTATCAGGAAAACGATGCCAAAGATCCCAGGTGTAACAGGCTTATTTAACATTGTTGCGATATAAGGTAAGCCTAGACCTCCCCTTTCCCTGGATGTTAACAAAATCTTTCTGTCCACCCAAGGGGCCTTGCCTGCCATATCAATCTAATCACTTCCCCATTAAGATATTCTAATTTGGAGGTATTGACACAAATGGGCAGAGTTTGAAATATGCATGGTTGCCTAGGAATTAAATTCATTTGTTATTGCTGTAATATGGCCAAACCAAGAAATATATTTCTCCCTTCATTCATCTAAATCCAATTTGAGTTCTCTCTGTAAGTGAGATATGTTGGCCTGATACCACCCTGGAAGGGACTAGGTAAAGTTTATCCCCAAGTATCTTATTGCCCCTGTGGTAATTTAAATTAGTGCGTGGTCTCTGAGATGTTGGATGTCTGTTTCCAATAGGCCTGGAAGTAAAAGTTCTTATTTGCTTCCTTTAATTTTATAGCTTGACATGTTCCCATATTTGTGTATGGGAAGTAGAAATGGTGGTAAAGAATTGTTGTGCTTCCGCTGAGACAGGAATACATCATCTGCAGAAAATTATAGTTTACGCTTTGTCCCTCAAATAGGATTTCTCTTATACTAGTCTCTAGACTGGATTTTCATGGCTAAAGGTTCTACTGCCATGCCATATAGTACAGGTGACTGGGGCAGCAATGTTGTGCGCCCCTTGTGGATGAAACATAGAGAATAAGACATCTGCCATTACTGGGGCCTTAGGGTCTCTAAAGGCTGCCAAAATAATTCATATGAAAGTGCCCCTTGGTTTAAAACAGCTTATCACTGTTCTCTTAAAATGTAGTCCACCCTGTTGAAGGCTTTTTCTGCATTGAGTGGTAGCAGAGCCCCCTTTAATTCTTAATGTTTCCCCTTTTAGACAGGGTGAGCCATGCCCTGTATACTATAAAAGTTTTTAACAAAGTCAAACTGGCCATCATGGGACTAGACTGGGAGTTAGATGCATCACTAGCACCTTTATATACTTTTTAATATATAGGTTCAGTAGCATGGTCAGTCTATACAATACATAGTCAGAGTGGTCTTTCCATGGTTTGGAAAGCACCACTATTGTGGCATTTCTAATTGATGTAGTGACCATATCCAGTTTTCGGAATGAGCTAAAGATTTCTTTGAACACAGGTGTTAATTTGCTTGAAAAGACTTTAAAAATTCCCTGTTTAAGCTGTTGGGGTCAGGAGCATTATTTGATTTGAAGGCTTTAATAGCTGTCATGATCTCAGTATCTTCAATGGCTGCCTCTAAGAATTACAGATGCTCGTTTGTGACTTTGGGGTATAAGAATGTAGCATCTGCTTTCATGGTTACCCCCACTTTTTGCTGGTGTCAGGCAGTTTTTGGACTAGTCTAACAGGGATCCTACTAATCAGGAGCCGAGTCACTGTGATTCCTCCCTAAATTCGACATGGTAAGTACTCTTGTACCTCCACAATTGGCAACTGGTGTACCCTTATAGGTCCCTAGCATATGGTACTAAGGTACCCAGGGAATAGTCACATCAGGGGTCTCCCATGGGCTGCAGCATGTATTATGTCACCCATGAAAGGCCCCTCAGACTGTGACTACATCCCTGCCATTGCAGCCTGTGTAAGCTGGTCCTCGCATCACTTAATATGATATAAGTTTCTTATATCTGAGGTCACTGCTCTTAAAACCTGTAAGTCACCCCTAAAGCATGCCTTTCAAACCTGAATGCAGCCCACATGGTTATAAGTGTGAGGGTGCCCCTGCATGAGCAGGACACCCATACAAATCCTGAAGTCGATTCACCAGGCTTTGTAAGTGAGGTCAACCATTTTCATACATATAGTGGACAACAGTAATTTTGAGATGTCTAACTATATAGTGGCTGCACTGAACCTGGTCGTGTTTGGTATCAAACATATTGGAATCATACCCCAACATCAATTCCAGTGTTGGAAGTATGATCCCATGCACTGGGGGCTCCCTTGGTGTCGCGATTTGCTCCCTGTGTTCTCGTGTCCACCACCAGGGGGCTGAACTGTGGTACTCTCCAGTGTTCTAACATGTTTCCAGACACTCCCCTGCATGCATATCTTGACTTCCAGCCTTTTGGACACTATTTGGGAATTTACATCCATCCCCAATCCATGCCTGGTTTTGAGGAAGCCATCCAGCTCATGCCTGAAACTCCATTACCCAGAATTCCCTGCTCACTGCTTTGTCCCCACCCCTGCAGGCCAAGGATGGGTGGAGGAATTCAGCTCACCTGTGGCTGGCTGCTGCCAGCCTGCTCACACCTGATGTATGTGATTACTGTGAGCTCTTTTAAGCCCCAGCTCCCTTCAGCCCAAGGTTGGTCATTGTAGCTGTTTACTGGTTATGTTATGTTATTTTGTTATGTTATTTTAATTTATAAGGCGCTCAGCTACCCAAGGGTTTCCCGGCGCCGCCTGCATAGGTCAAAAACAGATAGGGGAGAGGGCCTATTGATTAAAGAGCCAGGTCTTCAACATCCCACGAAAGTGCACAAAGTTGGGCTCATTTCTTAAAGACAGAGGAAGAGAGTTTCACAAGGTAGGTCCTAAATAAGAAAAAGAGCGACCGCCCATTCTAGACAGTATGTATCTAGGGACCACAAATTTAGTCTGACTAGCAGAACGAAGAGAATGAGGAGGAACATACAGTTGGACAATAGATTTCAGATATTGGGGAACCTTACCCATTTTGATCACGTACATATAGGTTAAGGTCTTGAATTTAATACGGTTCTCCACTTTCAACCAGTGGAGGTCACGTAAAGAGCTAGACACAGAAGAGAATTTGGGAATTCGGCAGAGCAATCGGGCAGCAGCATTTTGAACAATTTGAAGTTTATGAATCACTTCCTTGTTTTCTCCAAGAAACAGGATGTTGCCATAATCCAGGCGCCAAGTAATCAGAGCTTGGATGACAGTTCTTTTAGTCAATTCAGGCAGCATCCATAGAACTTTTTTGAGCCATCTAAGGATGGCGAAACAAGTTGCAGCAACTTTAATGGCTTGCGGCCTCATAGAAAGCTGATCGTCGATTATAAAACCCAGATTGCGGGCTTGTTTAGTAGGTCGAGGGGTGACGCCCAGCTCAGGAGGCCAGTGTTGGGGGCCCCAGAGTTCTTTGTTTTTGCCCAGAGTAAGCACCTCGGTCTTTTCTCCATTAAGCTTAAGAGAGTTGTTTAGCATCCACTGCATGATTTTACTCAGACCTAACTGGAGGCATGAGGGTCCGAGGGCTCCTTTAGTAGAGAGGGAGAAAATTATTTGGGTGTCGTCAGCATAAGAATAGATTGTCAGCCCAGCCTCCTCTGCAATCTGGGCCAATGGTTTCACATAAACAACAATGGCCTGAGAATCGAGCCCTGAGGCACCCCATAGGGTGAAGCATGGACTTTGGAGGCTGCCCCAGAGAAAGAAACCTGAAATGTGCAACCGGACAGAAAGTTTGCAATTCACTCCAAAGCAACTCCTGACACGCCAATGGATCTGAGTGTTTGCAAAAGCACAGTATGGGACACTGTGTCAAAAGCGGCGCTCAGGTCTAACAATATGAGCGCCACGGTGTCACCATCATCCAAATGGCTGCGCAGCATTTTACTCAATCCCAAAAGTGTGGTCTTAGTAGAGTACCCCTCTCTGAACCCTGAGTGAGATGGGTGTAAGAGCTTATGGGACTCCACATAATGGGTTAGTTGCAAGTTCACATGTTTCTCCAATAACTTGGAGAAAACCGGGAGCAGGGAAATAGGTCGAAAATTGGAAAGTTGAGCTGGATCAGCATTAGGATTCTTTAACAGAGGAAGAACCATAGCATGTGTCCAACCAGGAGGAATCAAGGCTTCACGTAGGGAAGCATTAAGAAGTTCCTTAATTTGATCTAGAATGGCAGGATGCATTTTTTGTAGTATAGAAGTGGGCAGCAGGTCACGGAGGGAGCCTGATTTAACACTTTTTAAGATCCTTGTTTCAGTGCTCCCTGAGCTTTTTCTATGCTTGTTTCCAGTCTTTCTTGAGCTTTAGTTATGCCTTGTTCCTGACCTGCTGTTGTTTTCCTTGTTCCTGAATTAGCACTGCCTGCAGTGCTACCTTGACCCCTGAGCCTTAGTATTCCTTGTTCCTGAACTGCAGCAGTTTCCCTTCTCCTGAATTAGCACGTCTTGCAGTGCTCCCATGTTTCCTGAGTTCCTGAGCTATAGCTATTCCTTGTTCCCGAATTAGCACTGCCTGCAGTGCTCTTGTTTCCTGTGTTCCTGAGCTATAGTTATTCTGTCTTTCTGTTCCTGGGCTTCAGCTATTTTCTTGTTTTTTGTTTGCACTGCTTGCAGTGCTCTCTTGGACTCCTTGTTTCCTGAGCTGTAGATAATTCCCTGTTCCTGGACTAGCACTGCCTGCAGTGCTACTTTACCACCTGATGCTTTAGTAATTTCCCAGTACCTGAACTAGCACTGCCTGCAGTGCTACCTTTACTCCAGAAGCTTTAGTAATTCCCTGTTCCTGTACTATCACTGCTTGCAGTGCTACCTTTACTCCTAAGCCTTAGCTCAATTCTTATTCCTGCCCCAGCACTGCATTCTATGCTACTTCGTTTTCTTCATTCCTTAACCTGCACTATTCTAGTATAATCTTGTAGCCTCCCCTTCTGTATATCCTTCTCCAGTCCCCGCCTTTTTTCCCATTTCCTTGGTTCCAGTTCTAGTTTGCTGTCTTTCTATTCTACTGTCTTGTTTCTGTTGCCTTGTATGTTTACCTGCTTTCTGCCAAGTGTGCCCTGTCATTTCCTTCCTTACCTGTTAAGCACTCCTCCTTGCTAGCTCCTTGTCTATTATGCTTGTGTTTAGTCCTACCCACTTTCTGTTACTGCCTTGCGTGATCCTGTTTGATCGCCAGGATCCGTGGGCACAGCTGACTACCTAGGTGGTGTTTCTTGTTCACTGTGAGTATTGTCTTTGACTTACATTTATAACATCACCATAGGTATAAGCTCCACAGACCATGCCTTTACATCCATATCCTACATGTGGGTATTTGCAGTCAGTATCCATAACAGCAATTGTGGGTAAGAAACTTATTGAGCTACAGTCTTCCCGTGTGGAGCTCTTGAGTGCTTTACCCCACACACCTCTTTATTGTTAATGTTGTTTCATATATATGTCTTGCAGATTCGTCCTGGGTATAGTTATTCTGAATGCTAAATTGCTTTGTGAGTGCCCTTCCTTTCTAAATCTTACCAATCTTGTTCACTTGTTCAGGCTTCCCCTTTGGATCCCTCTTTCTCCTTTGACTCCCTGTATGATCCTGAGCAGCTCTGTACTCCTCTTCCTAATTAAGTTTTTTACCCAGTGCCCACTCCTTGCCCAAGTACCTGACTGTGTTACCTACATAGTCCCGGACAGTCCCTGACACTTGGGATACCCCCTGTACTCCTGGTTACTGCCTTTCATGGTCTTACAACAAGCTAGTGCTGCTGCCGACCACAGACATGATTTTGCCCTCCTGCTGCTGAGCCAAGCTTGAGCAGGGGAAGGTAGAACAATAGGTTTCTTGTCGCAGAGAGTTGTGACTAACTCCCCAGACAGGGTTTATGTATTGGGCAGGAGAGGGGGCACTTGCCAGCACCACAAGACTGCTTTGAAGGGCACATTTGGTGCCCTATTTGCATACTTCAGTGGTAACAATTACAGTAAGCCCTTGGCTCCCACTCTGGTGGGAAACTGTACAAAGGACATGGGAGTATCCTCCTCTCTCTCCAGCCCCTTCTCTGGGAGGGACCCCTGAGTCGTTTCAACTCTTTCCTCAGGGCTTACCTGTGGGTGGCTCTTCAGATTAATTGTGGGACAAGACACTTGGTTTTTTCGGGACTTCGCCTGGAATCTAGGCTGCATCAAGGAAGATTCCTGATGCTCCTGTTCTCACTGTTCAGCAAGTCTTCTTGGTCATCTGTGTCTGTGCTTCTTCCGAGATCTTCAACAGACCTGTGGACCCAAAGTAATATCCCTTGGAGTGAAGGAGTCACTGCCCTGCATCTGCAGGCACTGCACCGAAGCTCCTGATGTCCCACTAACTTTGAAAGGCTCAGCAACACAGGTGGTGGTTCTGCAACTCCCATGAGGCCTGACCTGACTTCTCTGCAATTTTGAGGCCAGTATCCCTTGTCGAAACCACTGGAACAGAACCCCTGTGCCCCTCATCAACTAACCATTGCCAAGGCTTGTTGAATCTGCACTCCAGAGATCTTCAGGCTATAAAAATCTCTAGCCTCCAGCATCTCTTTCTGGCAAGTACAGCATCTACACTGCATCTTCTGCACCATGGACCTTTCTTCTTGGTGAACTGCTTGTGCGCCTCTTGTGACTGCTGTGACTTAGGCCTGTGGGTCCTCCTGAGGGTATTTTCCTGCTTCTGTGGACCCCCTGCATGCTTGGGGCCTGCTCTGACTCTCCTGCTTGTGGAGAGTCCCTTGGGCCTTACTGGTCCCAAAGTTGCTCCTTCTTCGCTTTCCACACCTGTTGCAGCTACCAAGGCTTTTTGCTGCTCCCGCTGTAACTTCGACCCCCCGGTTCTCGACTTATGATGTGGGACAGCTGGTGCTTTGCTCCTGGTCTTCCTCAACATGTAAATCCAGCTTGTAAAGCGCGAACTACTCACTCTTAAGGGTCTCAAGGCGCTGGGGACCGTCGTGGAAATTAAGTAAGCTATTGCCCAGAGTCACATGGTGCTGGGCTGATCTGCCTCCGGAGCCGGGGATCAAACCATGAGCCCTGTGCTCCAAAGTCAGCTGCCTTGGCAGCTGCACCACACTTCTCCACATCACCTGTTCCTCACAGCTGTAGTGACAAGGTCAGTGTCATCACTCCTGCATCTCCTGACATTGGTGGCCATTGCTCTTCTGTGCCTCCTGGTCATGCCCGTGTGTCCCCTCTGCTTGCAGACTCTTCACTTCTGAAATCCACCCATGGATGCCACCGAACTCGCGCACCTTCTTCATCAGCGGCATCGTTACTGAAGTCCTCCATTGTGGTCTACACCAGGGTCAGACGTCACTCCTCACCTTTCCATTTTTTAGGTATATGGAGACCACTGTGTGTTGTGATTACTTATCTATTTACAATTGAAGTATTGTTGCGTAATTGTGTCAATATTTCTGGGTAGTAGATATAGCAATGTGTTAGTGAGTATTGTGTAATAAATAGACAAGTTCATATGTACACTGTGTGGGTCTTTTTCATTTAACCTACACTACATGATTAGATATGGTAAAAAAAGCTGCCTAACACTCTTTCTGGATAGGCCTAAAGGCTGCTCTCCACAGCTACCACTTAGAGACTTTTCTAAGGTTGTCTAAGACCACTAAAATCACCATAAGGGTTGAGCATTTGGCACTTTTCCGTGAGGAATTCCAGATCCCTAGGCCAAGGGGGCCATGGAGAGAGTCCCAGTGCAGAATTAGGGTGCAGTTGTTATTCCTAATACCCAAGAAGGACATGGGCATGTGCCTTATCCTAGAGCTTCAGGCCCTGAGCTGATTCCTCCAGAAGGAGAAGTTCAAAATGCTCACTTTGGCAAAGGTACTTGGATGACAGCAATGTACGAGCAGGACGGTTATTTCCATATCCTCATCTTGACTGTCCACAGACAATACTTATGACTCACAGTGAGCCATGGGCACTTTCAGTTTACTGTGTTCCTCTTTGCTCTTACCAGGTCCCCTTGGGTGTTCACAAAGGTGATGGTGGTGGTTGAAGCTCATCTGCGCTGATCAGGGGTACCGATCTTCTCCTATCTCGCAAACTGACTGTTTCAGGCAGGCTCGCCCCAGACTGTTGACTCCCACTTCCAGATTATGCCGCAACTCCTGCACTCACTGGGGTTCACTAACAACATGCCCAAGTCACACCTGACTCGCTCTCAAATGCCCCCTTTCATCTGAGTGGTTTTGGACATATTGCAGTTATGGGCCTATCCTCCTGAGCAGCGAGCCTTGGATATTCGGGCAATACAACTAATGTTTTAGCCTCGATCCTGGATTTCGGTGAGAATTACTCTAAGGCGGCTGGGGCTCATATCCTCCTGCATCCTGCTGGTGGGTCATGCCAGATGGCATATGTGGGCTGTGCAGCAGGATAATATCCAGTGGGCACAGCATCAGGGAAATCTTTCTGACTAGGTCCAGATCTCTGATAGAACTGTGCGTTAACTGGAGTGGTGGCTAACGAACCAAGATTGGGGCAGAGGCAGATCCCTCTCCCCTTCCCAACCAGGTCTAACAGTTGTGACTGGTGTGTCACTCCTGGGATGGGGCGGGCCACCTGGGAGAGGAGGAGATCATATGCACCTTGTCTCTGGCAGAGTCCGGTCTCCATATCAACCTTCGAATGGTGGAGGTGAGGCAAGGTCTCTCACAGGGGTAGGGAGAACCTTGGTTGAATCTGTTCACCTCAGAAGAGGATGTGCGTTATCAGCAGTTTTGCGCGTTGGAGTTTTTAAGGCAGCTCTCGCTCAGCGATGCTTTTCATTGCGAGTAGAGCTTCTTCTGCCTCCTTTACGCCTTTCCGCCTATACAACTTCTAACCGGAGTGCTCATGAAGATCAAGCGTGACCTGCCTCAAGACGTTCCTGTGGCTCCGGGTGGGGCAAGAAGAGTCTGGTATTCCGACCTGAGCAAGACAATCGATCCTCTGATCAGACTTCCCCTTCAGGATGATCTTCTGTCAGAGCAGCAGGAGATAGTTCTTCACCTGAACCTGTTGAGTCTCCACCTCCTTGCATGGAGATTGAGCAGCGGCAGTTGACAGCTTTTGACCTTCCAGGTCTGTCAATTCCTCTTGGCAGGCAGGTGTCCCTCCACTAAATCTGTATACATCTATGTATGAAACAAATTTGTGGCTTGGGCAACAGCAAAGGCTGTTAATCCCATTTCTGCCCCTTTGCCAGAGATTCTCCTGTACGTCACCTTTGCTAGCGTTAGCAAGCTTCAGGCTCTATCTTTCAAGCCTATTTATCTGTCTGTCCGGATAGAGTGGCCCTTCAAACGAAAGCTTTGTTCCTTTCTAAAGTGGTCACGACCTTTCATGTGGGATAATCCATCATTTTGTCCGCATTTACCTGCCCGCATCCCTCCAAGGAGGAGGAGAGACTCCACATTCTGGACTCAAAATATGCGTTGGCTATTCATCTTGATCGTTCCAAAGACTTCCAGGTGGAGGAAAAACTCTTCATTGGCTTTTTTGGCACCAAGAAAGGTTGGGCTGTGCAAAAACAGACCATCTCTCGATGGGTTGTCCTCTGCATTAATATATGCTATGTATTAGCGAAAAAAGGAACCTCCTGTATGATTGAGTGCTCACTCCACTAGAGCTACAGTGGCAACCACTGCATTAGCACAAGGACCCCCACTACGTGAAGTCTGTGAGGCAGCGATGTGGGTATCCCTGCACACATTTACCATATACTACTGCCTGGACAGCCAAGTACAAAGGGACAGGTAATTTGCCCTTTGGATCCTCCAGGACTTCCGGGTGTGAATTTGGTTTGCAGACCCTCCTCCAGGAATGATATTTCTGGGATATCTGTTCTAATGTAAGGAAAGTACAAATAATAGTCTCTATCAGATGAACAGGTTACTTACCTTCATCCTCTCTGTTATGCAAACTGATTTCAAGGGATAAGAACTTCTCTAAAGGGCCCTAGGTTTGACACGCAAGTGGTCAGGGTCTTTCATGGCACTGTGCTTCTGGCATGGAAAGTCTTATTAAGAACTGATGTTAGCAAGCATGGGCATCGTCTATATAGGTCCAGAGATGTCATTCTGGTGTCTACGACACCGGAGATGTACGCGGAGATGACCAGAGCCACTTACCAATGCCCCTGGGTACTGCTTATGAAAAATCTCCGGATCCAGACTGACGCCGAGGGAATATTCTAAGGTAAGGAATCTACAACTACAATATGCCTCTGTTAGACACATCATTACCGAAGGTAAGTAACTTGTTCTTCAGTATGTGTCAGCTACTGTATTTTTATTCATGTAGTCCTCTATAGCCACCGATACCTCTGCTCTGTTGACTGAGTCTTGGGGTAGATATTTCCCTAATCTTTACCTGCTGACTCTAGGTGGCTGTGGCCAGTAATTTAAGGTCAACTGCACATGTGCATGGTCTGAGACCATAATCACCCCAATTCATGAGTCAGCCGCTAAGGAAATTGCTATACTCAAAATAAAAAGCATGTTGATACGGGAGCAGGATCAGTGACGAGAGGAGTAGAATGTTGGTGGGTGAAGTGTCCTCCAGGCATCAACCAGAACCCATTTCCTATTTTGTGTATCCATAGAGATTTCAGTAGCTGTCAACCATGTAGATGAGATCTGGCTAGTGTACTGTGCATGAGTGTGTTTAAATCAACCAGTTAGGAATGTCAATCCTTCCTTGAATCCCAATATTGGTTTCTTATTTATGCATCTAACCAATTCTTGTTGTGGTGTATAGAGTGTTGCAACAGTGATCATCATCACCCCTTTTTAATGTGCCTTTTATCATCACTTACCTTCCTTATTTATCACCCAGCAGTTCTGTGATTTGTATCATAGAGAGAAATTGTTACAGAATTATTGCAACCCTACCCGTTTAATTGAGAGCATTCAAGTGGTATTGTTGCCATGTGTAGCATCAGGAAGGGAATCCCCTTTTTTTTCATAACAAATTTGATTGAGTTTTTCCAAGACTGCAGGGTCAACTGGCCAGAAGATACCCAAGGAAAAAAGACAAGCAAGATATCCGTAAACTATAATATAAATTGTACACAGTGAACCTCTACCCACCTACCCTGCCTTCCAGTGACAGTTAACATATTTCACAGTGAGCAATAATTTAACAAAGTTACCTACATGCTCTCATCTGACCATCATAAATTTAATCTCTTCTACAATTCTTGTGCCCTAGTGCGGATTGGTTATGAAGTAATCCCTCTATAATCATCAGACCTCTGCCAAATTATGCTGTGTTTCTTGGGGCATCCACTTCCTAATACACTGCAATTTCCAATTCCATTCAGTGATCCAAACCACGTTTCCATACCGCCAGGGAAGGGGGGTGCTCGGCCTTCAACGCCTGGGTGATGTCTTTCTTTGCTAGTGCTAGCCCCAGGGACAGAAGTGTCCTTTTATATTGATTACCCTCAAGCCCATTGGTAACATGCAAGAGGCTCAGCCTCAGATCCATTAGGATCGTCCAGAAGAGAACTTCACTGAGGCAAGCGGTCACACCTGTGAAAATCTGTTTAATACTGTGCAGCCCCACACCCTGTGTGTGAACGTACCATCCTCCACCCAACATCATTGGCACAACGAAGAGTTCAGCATTCCCATATGCCATAGGTGATACCTTGGGTCGTAAGCCCTCTGTAAATATTTGACGTGTATAAGTCAGAGACGTGCTAATATGGCTACATCCCGGGGTGCTCCCAGGATGTCAGCCCAATCATTATCATCTAGGGTATTAAGATCAGTTTCTAAGTGTTGAACGTTAGGGAAATGGCATGATGGAGCTGCACATAGCAATGAAACTGATTACGGTGTAAATGATATTCAAGTTGCAGTTCCTGAAAGGATTTCAAAACTGTGTCACTCAACACGTCCCCTAAGTTAAATATGCCGATAATATCCCATTTCTTAAAGTCCTCCAATTGTGCCACCTGCTGTAATATCGTACCATTCCACAGAGGTGTCAATTTGGTCAGTCACCTCCACCACCCTATGTGCCACAGGGTAACCTTCCATATATCTAGATCCACTCGTGTTGCCTAAGGAAGAGGGGCAACATATAAGTAGTCAAGTAGAGGGGTCCCGTCCATCGTCCATTTCTCATTCACAAATGGCAGATCACACTGGTGGTCATTGTTATTTGTGATGCAGAGTAATAGGAGTACACATCTGCCGCCACCATCACCCCCAATACACGGACTTGAACCATTTTGTGAGTGCAATGCGAGGGATCCCTCCATTCCAAAGGAATCCAGTGAGGATATAGTTTATCTGCCTAAACCAGGACCTGGGAATGGCATATGGGTAATTCTGCAACCGGTAGAGGATCTGGGGTAAGGAGACCATTTTAAATATGGCCAATCATCCCGATAACGACAGTGGTAGAAGCAACTAGGCCCTCATCTCTCCCTTTACTCGAGCTACAGGAGTATGAGGAGAGTTCATCCAGTGGGCGACCCGGCTTGGAAAAGACCACAATTTCTGTGTGTCGCCACTCCATAGGGAGCAATGCTGTATCCACAGTAGTTTTGTAGGAAAGTGCCCCTTTTTACCAGATGCCAACTTGACGGACTGTGTGCTGGGATCCTGCTAACCAGGACCCAGCACCTGTGTTCCTTTCCAAAACTGTACTTTGTACCCATGATTGGCACATCCCAGCCCACAGGTAAGCCCCTTTTAAAAGGTACTATGGATACCAAGCGCTCTGTGACCATGGATGGCCTCTAAGGGCTGAAGCACCTAGTGTGCCACCCTTAGAAGCCCTGCACCTTAACACCCATATATTGCGATTGCAGGCTGCATGTTTTGGTGCAGAGAAAAGGGAAGAGTTGACATGGCACACATGCCTGTGTGCCATGCCTACAACCCACTTGCCTGTAGTCTAGGTAAGACACCCCTCTACCAGGATGCATTATCCCACAGGTGAGGGTACAGTTACATCAGCACTGTACCCCTACAATGTCTAAGTCCAGTGGGTCATTAAAAACTCCAGAGCTCCATATTGGTTTTACTGAGACCTGGGAAGTTTGGTAGCAAATTTCTCAGCACATTACACCCACACTTATGCCAGTGTAGGTTTTAATTTAAAATGCACTCAGAGGGCATTTTAGAGATGCCCTCCTAAAAAACGATCAGCCCTGCTGTGGTTTCTGGATGGCAACCCACCATTTGCAACTACAAGACAAGTACAGTAGAAGACCCTGCTCTTCGGGTCCAGAAACAAAGCCCATCTTGGGCAAAGGTGTCATGTCTCCTCCCCCAGGATGTAGTATGCAGAAAGTGGTTCTGTCGGATTATGTACAATTTCTTTTGATTCAACAATTACTTATGACATAGGTTTACTCATATGCATGTTTTCAAGAAAAATAATTGAGAGAAAAACGTAAAAAAGCACACACCAAACGATCATTTTCTGGTTCACAAAGTTGTAATTATTCAATCACATTGGTATGCGCTTTTTACGTTTTTCTCTCAATGATTTTTCTCGAAAACATGCATATGAGTAAACCTATGTCATAAGTAATTGTTGAATCAAAAGAAATTGTACATAATCCGACAGAACCACTTTCTGCATACTACGTAATACCCAGGTTCTGAGGGTCACTGGGTAACCCCATTATAACTAATGGTCCTCCCCCAGGATGGGCTGGGTCCACGAAGGGGAACGTTTCAAAGGCCTACCACCTTTGTTAGCTGACCCTGCCTTTTGCTGCACCCAGCAACCTGCTCTTACCCGCTCTGACCCCTAATTTAGGTGGAAAAATCAAGGGGAAAACCAAGTTAGGAAGAAAGGTGTGCCCACCTTTTCAAACCCCAATCCTCATTTGGGGGAGGCGAGGTGAAGCAAACATCTCAGTCCGCTCCATCTTGAAGAAAGAAGCCCATGCCTCCTCCGACCAGAGGGTAGCATAGTAGAGGGTTTTGGAGTACATGCCTCTGGAAGACAGATTGCTCCTTGACCGTATTATGGACAAGCCCACTTCCACAATATAAAGAAAGTTGGTAAACAACATGCTGGACCCCCTAGTGATGCTTAGGGAAGCATGGCCAGATGATCTGGGAAATATAGAAGGCACAGATTGGCAGGAGGCATTCCAAAGTCCACAAGAGATAGCAGTGAGGATGCGATTTAGGTTAATACAACTTAAAATACTACACCGTAGATATTACCTGTGCATGCATCTCTACACTTGGGGTAAAACACACAGCGCTCTGCGTCGGAGGGTTTCAGCAAGCAGGCACCTTTTTTCATATCTTGTGGGAATGCCCAAGGATAGCTAGTTACTGGTGAGAGGTTAAGGAGGTCCTGTAAAACGTCTCAGGTATGCTGGTCCCTACGGATGCAAAAAGGCCCCTCCTGATGATTAAAGGTAACTTTGATTGGTCCCGGTACATAGGAATCTGAATAGCCCTAGTGGCTGGAATAGTCAAAAGGTACATAGCAAGGAGGTGGGGTCGCCCTTGCCACCCACACAGGGAGAGTGGGAACGAGATCTGGATTGATGCCAATGGGCAGAAGAGACAGTCTATAAAGGAAGAGGATGCGCCAAAAAGTGGGAGGGAATATGTTCATTATGGCGACAGTATAGACTGGGCTTGGACGTTGAGGACCATCACCCATGAAGACATGGAGGTGCAGTTCTGTTTTTGTCGAAGGGGTGACCTTGCGGACTGTATGTATAAACTTGTAGGGGTTGTACCTCCTGAAATGTTGATGCTTTTATGTCCACCCGGGAGTATGGTTGTAAGACTGAAGGGTCAACCGGGTACAAATTACTGTAACCACTGTCATTTATGGTCGATTGAGCAAACAGCTAATAAAATGATGTTAAAAAAACAAAACAATAAATGAATTTTCTTGTAAGGTTTTGCATTTGAAAGCATATTCTCTTTAGCTGTGCCAAGTCCCGCTTGCCTCCAGAAATAAAACGTAAGTATACCTTTTTAATACTTACCTAATTGGTCTGGATTCAGTCTCTGAGTGTGTGCCATCCGATCTTTTCTGAGTGAATACAATGAATGCATATCACTCCTCCTGATAAGTCTAACTGGTCGACCACACTACCACAAATCGAGCTGTTAGTGATTATTTAATTTAGCCTTTGTTATACCTCAGGGCATTCACTGGATGGCCAAAAGACTAGAGTTAGAGACTAGGCTCCTATCTCTAAAAAAGCAAAGAGCAGAGATGGGCCTAGGGCACATCAATGGTGGCAGCAATGTCAACAACTAAGAGAAGGAAGAATCGTATGAACCTAAAATCCCTAAAGGGGTTATCCCTAAATTTGAGGTTGTTAATGATATCATCAAATGCTTCACAGCCTTTGAAAGGGCTTGTATAGACAGGAAGCTGCGGAAGACTAACTGGGAGGGGGGGCACTCCTTTGGGAGCTGTTCACTGTTAAGAGCAGGGACAGAGTCCTGATTTAGGGATTTGTACTCACAACTGAGGAGTACATAATTAAATTCAAGGAGACTCAGAAATCCCAAAGTCTGCCTTGGGTGGAATTTGTAAACTACTCAGCAAAAACCCTAGGTGGCTGGTTAACTGGAAGTAAAGTGCATAATTATGAAGGACTTTATAATTTGTTTATGAAGGAACACATATTAAGTAACTGACTTATTGAAACATTGCATCAGTATCTGGTACACTTAGGTACAATTTGTCCCCAAAGAACTGGGAAAAAAGGAGGACCCCTGGGTCAAGAGAAGGATGACCAAACAAAACTTCCACTGGGGTGACCAAAGGAAAGGGGTTACAAAACCTCTCCAGGGGAATGGGGCTGATCCCCCCCAAATATAAAAGCCAAGAGTCTTCTAAAGGGCCCCAAAAACCTGTTCAGGAGGGTGGGCCCCAGACGTCTTACTAGTTCACTGATAGATATAAGGGAAAAACCTTTGATCCTTTAAAGGCCTGGTGTTGAGCCTGTAGGACGATTGGACATCCTACTGGAGATGCTGCCTTTCCCAACAAGAATGTCTCTAGTCCCCCTCCAGTTTCTACTGGTGTGGCAAATCTCCAGATGTGATCAACAGTGTACCCAGAGCAAATCAAGGTTCAAACTGAGGCCATTCTAGTCTCTGAAGAGGTGGGAGGGTTACCCACTTTGACTGTCTGGCCCCCTAATTTAATAAAGTACCTACACTACCACTTGAATGGGACCAGGATAGTCGCCCTGTGAGATACAGGTGCTTGTGTCACAGTGGTGAGAGACACACTGGTTCCCCAGAGCAATACCTCACTGGAAAAGGCTATCCAGTCACCAATGTTGACAGGGTCACTACTGACCATGCCATGGCTATGGTGAAATTAGACTGGGGGGTTGCTGGCCTGAAACAGGTAGTGGTCTCTCCAAAGTCACAGCTGCCTGTATGCTTGGGAATGATCTGGAATAAAGACTCATGCAACCATGCTACACAACCCTGAGATAGCGTTTGTGAAGACAAGAGCACAGCCTAGAGCCCAAGGTGAACAAGGAGTGTTGGAGCCTGAAAGGATGGCCCAACCTCCCAAGAGGAAGGGTAAGAAGACTGGGGAACCAGCTTCTAGACAGCAACCAACCCAGGACCCCTCTCCTCAGGTAGAGGTCTTGTCAGCCCTATATAATAACTGAGCCCATGGATCTTGGACCTTATAAAGGTTGAGCTCCTTGGCCCAGGGGGATCCTGTAGGGAACAGCACAAGACGGCGAGGAAAAGGGAGATGTCCGTAGCTCCCATAGGGTCTATTGGGAAGAAGGACTTCTGTATACTAAGGTCAGAGACTCCAAGTCTGGTGCCACTAGGAGAGTGATAGTGCCTCAGCTGTATAGGGAGTTTTTACTCACTTTGGTGACATCCCCTAGCTAGGCACCCAGATTAAAACATGGTAAAGACTTGTCAGCCATTTCTACTGGCCCTAGATGTCCCAGAAAGTGAAGGAGTTTATCAGCTCCTGTGTCACCTGTCGAGCCAGTGGCAAAACAGCTGGGCACCCAAAGGGCCCCTTAATTCCAATACCAGTGGTTGGTGTTCCCTTTGAATGGGTGGTGTGGACATAGTGGGTCCACAGGAACCACCCACATCCTCAGGAAACAAATTCATACTGGTAGTAGTGGATCATACTACCAGGTATCCTGAAGCAATTCACCTTAGGGCTACTACATTCCCTGCTGTAGCTAAAGTCCTCATTGGTGTCTTCACCATGGTAGGGTTTCCTTGGGAGGTGGTGTCAGACAGAGGTACCAATCACATGTCTGCTTACCTGAAGTACATGTGGGATGAATGTGGAGTGAACTACATATTCACTACTACTTACTAAACATAAACCAATGGTCTTGTTGAAAGGTTAAACAAGACATGGAAAGATCACGGGGCTCCCTGAAAAACTCAAAAAAGAGATGGGATGCCCTCTTGCCATGCCTGCTCTACAGCGAAGTGCCTCAGGAGGGAGTAGGGTTTTCTCGCTATCAACTTCTGTTTGGACACCTTGTGAGGGGATCACTTGCACTTGGAAAAGAAGGTTGGGAGAGGCCTCTCCATGAACCAAAACAAGATGTGGTAGACTGTGTGCTAGACCTTCACTCAAGGATGGCAGAGTACATGGCAAAGGCATCCATAAATCTTGAGGCCAGACAACAGCTCCAGAAGCTGTGGAATGATCAAAAATCTGCACTGGTGACGTTTCAAACAGGGGAACAGGTGTAGGTGTTGAAACCTGGGGTACCAAGGGCCCCCAGGACAAATGGAATGGCCCTTACTCTATCCTAGAGAGAAAAAGTGAGGTACTTGGTGGACCAGGGCACTAGCAGGCAACCCAAGAGGGTGATCGATGTAAACAACCTGAAACTTTACTATGACAAGGCTGATAAGTCCATGCTGTTGGTCACTGATGAGGATCAGGAAGAAGCGAGTGGAGCAACCTCCTCTCTTTCCGCCCCCAAGATGGGTCAGTGAATGGAGTCATCTAGTCAGAAACCCTCACTGCCAAAAAGCAGGCATGTGCTGCAACAGTATGCTAAGCTCATGTCCCTCATCCCTGGTCCGAATCACTGGTGTACCCATGATGTGGACACTGGAGACAGCTTGCCTGTCAAAACCGAAATCTATTGACAGTCTGAACAAGTTAAGGAGAGCATCAAAGCTGAGGTCAGCAAAATGCTGAAATTAGAGTTTATTGAACCCTCTGAAAGTCCCTGGGCAGGGCAGTGTTGTTAGTCCCCAAACCTCATCCCCAGGGTGGAAAAACAGAGATGAGGTTCTCTGTGGCTTATAGAAGACTCACTGCTGTCCCTAAGGCAGATACTCACCTCATACCCAGAGCTGATTAATTGATACATAAACTAGAGGCAGCCACATTTCTCAGCACCTCTGACTTGACTGCGGGGTACTGGCAGATTGGCATGGCCCCAAGAGCCAAAGAAAAAACTGAATTTTCCACACCTGACTGGCATTATCATTTCACTGTTATGGCCTTTGATCTAAAGAATGCCTCTGCCACCTTCCAAAGGTTGGTGAACCAAGTCTTTGCTGGATTGGAGAGCTTTATTGCAGCATGTTGTGATGACATTGCTGTCTTTTGCTCCTCCAGATCTACCTGGGGAAGGTTTTACAGGCTTTGAAAACTGCAGGCCTGACTATCAAGGCACCCAAATGCCAGCTAGGGCAAGGCACTGTTGTTTACGTAGGCCACCTTGTGGGTGGAGGCCAGGTACTACCCTTGCAACCCAAGATCAAGGCCATTCTGGACTAGGAGGCTCCCACAACCCTGACACAAGTCAAGGCATTTCATGCCTTAACTGGGTATCACAGGAGGTTTGTAAAGGAATATGGGTCCATGCTGACCCCACCACACAGAATATACCTTCAAGAAGATGCCCAAGAAAGTGTACTGAACTGGTGGCTGTCAAAAGGATTTTGAACCTGAAAGCGGCAATGTGTTCAGCACGTATTCTCAAGCTCCAGACTTCTCCAAGCAACTCATTGTGCAGACTGAGGCCTCTGAGCTAGGGTGAGGAGCGGTCTTATCCCATACCCAAGATGATGGCCAGGACCAACCTGTTGCTTTTATTAGCAGAAGGCTTCTTCTGAGGGAGTAGCGTTGGAATGCTCTTGAGAGGGAGGCATTTTCTGTGGATTGGTCCCTGAAGAAACTGAGACCCTACCTGTTTGGGACTCTATTCCTAGTCAAACTGACCACAGACCTCTCAGATGGCTAATGCAATTTAAAGAGGAAAACCTCAAACTCTTGAGGTGGTCCATCTCCCTACAGGTAATAGACTGTACAGTGGAACACAGACCTGGGACTGCCCATGCCAATGCAGATGGACTTTACAGGTTCTTCCACTTTGATGATGAAGACTCTTTTGGGAAAGGTTAGTCTCATCCCCTTTTGTTTGAGGGGGGGGGGGGGAGGTTGTTGTTGGAGAGTATGCCTTTTTGCATGGTTACCCCCTAACCTTTTGTCAGGTACCTGATACTATTTGACTGAATGAGGGTTGGGATCCTGCTAACGAGGTCCCAGCACCTCTGTTCCTTCCCAAAACGGTACCTTTGTACCTACAATTGGCACATCTCTGGTCACAGATAAGCCCCTTGTAAAAGGTACCATAGGTACCAAGGGCGCTATGACCAGGGAATGCCTCTACAGGCTGCAGCACCTATTGAGCTTCCCTTAGAGGCCCTACACATTAACACCCACACACTGCCAATGCAGGCTGTGTGTTTTGGTGAAGAGAAAAGTGAAGAGACAACTTGGCACACATCCCTGTGTGCCAAGCCAGCAACCCTCTGCCTGTGGCTTAGGTAAGTCACCGCTCTAGTAGGGTGCACTAACCCACAGGTGAGAATACAGTTGAATGTGCTGTAAGGCCCTAAGGAGTATATGGTCTTGGAGTGGGTCATTACAAACTCCACAGCTCCTTAATTACTTTACTGAAACCTGGGAAGTTTGGTCGCAAACCTCTCAGCACAATAAACCCACACTGATGAGGTGGTGGAGGTGAGGTGAAGCACACAACTTAGTCCTCTCCATATTGAAAATGTGGGGACCCAGACAACCAGAGAGAGGCTCATGTCCCCTACAACTGAAGGGTGTAGGGGACATGAGCATATTAGGGGGTGTCCTCACCCCAAGGAAGGATCCTATTGGTCCCATCCTGCACACCCCTGTAACACCCCTAAATTTAGTATTTAGAGGTGACCATGAACCTTGCCTCCTCAGATTGAAGAAGAAGAAAGAAGAAGGACCGAAGAGCCATGCTGTACACAAAAGAAGAGGACACCAACTGCTTGGGCCCAGCCCTACTAGCCTGTCCCAACTTCAACCTGCACCCAGCAAAAAACCCCGAGTGTCCAGCAGCCAGCAGCCAGCAGCCAGCAGCCATCCAGAACTCGGAGGATCTGCCTTGGCTTTCCTAAACAGACTCTGTCTCCTGTGAGCACCAGATTTGCTCAACTAATGACTCGTACGCAGACCCGGGATCCAGCCGGCTTCATGGTTCTGCACCACTTTGCACCCAACACCAACGGCCCGATTTCGAGTGGCCCGACATCACAAGGAGGTCTCCCTAGCAATCCTGACCTGGGATCTGGTGATTCACGACTTGCCTCAAAATGAGGGTTCTCCCCAACCGCGTCCGGAGCTGGAAGGAACACCCAACGTCCAAAGACACCCATGCTCCTGATGCCCCACTGCTTTGGGTGGCACAACCGTCAGTATCCCGGCATCCCTCAACCCTCCAACATACCTCTCTTGCCAGTGGCTGCCCTCAGGAAGTCTCCTTGACTGAGCCTGCAGTACTTCTTCCGAACTGAAGACCTCCATTAAAACCATCAGGGTTTCAAATGTCTTCTTAGCACCGTGCATCCACCCTCCTCCGTGCCGCTGGTGGTGCAGCTCTTGTGCGGATTGTTGCCCCCTGCAGTGGTGATACTAACCCTAGGAGCTTAAGTCCCAAGACCAAGTGGCCTACCCTTGAACAGCTCCCAACTGAGGTGCCATCTAACCCCAGTGGCTAACATTAACACACTGCACTCTGCACCCCGTGCCGCTGGTGGTGCAACTCACGTGTTTCTTTGATTGTGGGGAACCTTAGTTCTAGCCCCTAACCACTATTCTTGTAGGTATATCATTCTTTTCTCCCATGAGAACCCATGTTAGTATTTGTCTCCTTTAAAGATCTAAGTGTTGGAACGACGTTTGTATTAACTTTGTTTTAAACCCAAAACTGTCTTACTTACCTGTGATTTGTAAGATCCATTGTGTGATATCTAGACATAAAAGCCCAAGTAGTGGAAGTAACTGAAAAGTAACACAAAAGTAATCCAAAGTAAGTGATCAGACATTCCCAGCACCAGAATGGCGACATCCGATACTCTGTACATATATGAAGCAAGGATATAAAAATAGTCCAACCGGGAGAGAGATCCAAGGGTTGCAGAGAAATAAGTGTCGCTGGGCTCAGAGGGATGATGAGCCCTCCAAATGTCAGTGAGGCCTGCTTGGTAGCACCTCCCTGTCTGTGCCACCTGTCAATTGCGTATCCATGACATCATTCCAGTCCCCCTGGATTACTGACAAACCGCCGGGAAGTTTTCTCCACAGATGTACAAAATAATCGACAAAGGTCTGTTCAATGGTAGGGGTACATACACAACAGAGAGTAATGATTCACTGTATAGCTTACCTCTAACCACTGTGTATCTGCCCAGGCAGTCTGACCAAATCTTGACCGGGTGGAAGGGGATACCTCTCTGTATCATGAGCATGTGCCCCTGGACCCCCTAGGGAAACCGGTATGAACTGCAGCACCAAGATATGTGCTCCTGAGCTTTTAGTACACTTAAGGACAGCACCATGTTTGATCGAATCAAGAACATTCCACAACACTACACATAGATGACCCAAGGGGTTGTCAGGTCCTAGAGTCGATATAGTTCATTACAGAATACATATCTGTGTCACTGTGTGTAAACCTGGGAAGTAATGAGTGTTGGGGCAGTGTTTTTAAACACTGCATAACCAATAACTTTACCTAAACTTCCCCCTTCCAAATACTTCACCAAACAAAAACTATCTATTGTAGACAGCAAGAACATGATGTTCTAACGGGGAACCGCAGTGCCTACGTCCAATGAATCCCCAAACCCCATTAAGTTGATAACGTTGGAAGAGGATCGCCCACAGTCTCCATTATGGGGGTCGGTTACTTCACATTCCACACTGCTGAATGTCAACATCATGGAAGTATGAATTGAACCAATGTCTACACGATCTATTACTGGAAGATACATTTGTGCTCCCTGTCAACCCCCTTGAACCAACATTGAGAATTTGTGTCTTATCTGTTACACCACTTGGAAGATTTGGATCTGTCACACTGCTTTGTCGTGGTGATTATGGGGCAGTCTCTCCCATTCTCCCCTCCCAGAGAATGAGGCCTTGAGGGCACCTTCTCATAAGTCCAGTGGGAAACTTCCTCAGGGGTCTCAAAGAAATAAGTTTGTGAATTGAAGATGACCTTCAGGCGCGCTGGATACAGAAGCATGCACTGCAGTTTTAGATCATGGAGGTGTCCACGAAAGACTGGAGCTGCTGTTGAACCATCTTAGTATAATCAGGTAATATCATGATAAGAGAAGATTGGTAGGCGTTCTTATCTTGTGAGCGAGCATATTCAAGAATCGCATCCCTGTCCATGTAATTCAAGATTCAGGCAATCACTGGTCTAGGTCATGCCCCCGGAGGAGGTTTCTTGATCAGTGCCCTCTGAGCACATTCAACCACAAAGCAAGAGGAGAGGGCTTTAGCCAGAATTATCATACCAAGCCACTGCCTGAAGAAGACACTATGGATTGGCCCTCACAACAAATCTCAGTTAATTGTCACAGTCCCTGCCCTCAGCATCGTCAACCTGCAGGACCAGTTCCTTGGTCACCACCTCAAGCTTGCACAGCATCAGCTGGAGTGTACTCACTGAGTCCTTGACACCCAAGAGCCTCGTCTTGGCGTTCAGTAGTCTGTTCCATGTCAAGTCTAAGATCTTGGCAGAGCAGGGTGAAACCAGAACCAAAGGCACCCATCTTGGCATCTAGCATGTCCCGGGACTGTGTTATGGCTGCTAGGAGTGTTGCATTATCTGGTGGTGCCACTTTTGGGCCATCATCTCCGGGGTTCTGCACAGCACCGCCATGCTGTGTGTATAGATCCATGGTGCTTTGTTTTGCGATGACAAGATGTATCTCTTCAGTCATGTTGGCTGCGAGATATTGAGTTTGCAAGTCACATGGCATCCCATAGCCTGAGGTTCAACCCGCTAGTTCCACTAAGATAACATGAGGGGCGGCATGAGATGAGCAGTCAGCAACCAATGGGAGGATTACCAATACTGCTGATGGATAAGGTGGCGGGTAGCCAATAGGACAATTACATCAATAGAACAACTGGCACCCTGTTGCAAGTCGCATCGAGGCATAGCCATGCTGCCGCCATAACAGGGATACCCTCCATATATATGGTTTCCCCAAGGAGGCGTTTGTTGGGTACTACACAGAGTGGGAAACCCTGTACACAGATGCAATCATCTGGGCCCAATGAGTCAGTGCCCACTCCAATGTAGTCTTGCAGCCCTGCAACCAGCCATGAAACTAAAAAAGTTTATTGCCCAATATAATTGCTGTGTAACCAAGTAGGAGTTGGTTTCGAAGTGGCCAGACTCAGCAGCGAGTGTACACCTGGCAGTCCCTGGAGGGCGACCGAGTTGTCAACGTGCAGTAGGCCAGGACTCATATACAGTGAGAGGCCTAGGGAGGGGTAACAACACCATCTGTGATTTAGGTGCCTCTATCTTCCTCCCTCCCTCATCTGCCCGTGTGTTGTACATATGTCTTTAGGGAGGGGGCCACCATATTGAAGATTCCAGCCTTTTCCATGATTTAAAGCTCCACACAATCATTGTGCCCCGATCCACCACATGGTCAATTGAACGTATCATGTGCCTTTAGTCAGGGTGCCGGGGCCGCTACACAGTCCCTCGCTCAAGCACTGAAGAAGGTGCCACCATCTTGGGAGTGATGCGGGACTGCGGCATTACTGGCACTGATGTTTCCCACGAACCAGCCAGCAGTATAGATTATTTTGTTGCCACCCAGGGCTCCTCCGATATCCGGGGGTGATTTTGGGAGCGTTTTATGGGCAGTGTGGGGAGGATGATGATAGATATTCGGGCGACCACCGGGGAGCTTTCCTAAAATGTGGCCGCCGTGTTCGCACGACCTCAGGAATCACCTTTTCATAAGTGGGTTTCATGAATTGTAACAGTTTCTCTTTTAGATGTGTGGAAGATATGGTTTTCTTCAGTTTGGAATAGGAGGTATCCCCTTCAAACTCAATGAAAGGCCCCAGAATGTAGTATGTGATATATTTGCTACAATTATGGGGTTTGTTCTGTGTATTGTATGCATGGTTGCATGTCATCCCCACTTTGTACCTCGTCTTGTCTCCCCTCACCCTAACTCAGTAAACTCAGCAGTTTAATGTAATTCTTAAAAAAATCACATCTCACTATTGTAAAGAAAAAGCGCAAAAGTAAATTTGTAAGCATTAAATCAATACAGATATTGTTACCACTATGATACATCATGGTATATATAACTACTGCCCGGAATTGTCTTTAAAGTCTTTGTGTGCTAAGGAACGGCCATAGTAATCCCTTATCTTCATGTAAATGGCTTGAGTGGCATCATATATTGCACTAATCATAGAGCCTATGGTACACCTCCAGTTGCATGGCAGAGATCTCATTCCTTTCTAACTTGTCTTTAAGGATGACCTACTAAGTGGGTACAGGGAAAAGAAGCCCCAACTTTGCTAGATAATACAGCGCAGAGCCTGGAACTCGCTACTAAAGATCTTGAGGTTTGTGTATTACAGATAGGAGATCATGACAGAACAGTGAGTTCCCATACCGCTTTTTTTAATCTTTTGCGTACATATTTTGAGAAGAAGTGAAAGAAGCCCAAAGCGCCTGCCCAGATAGAGGGTCGATGGTACAATGATGAATGCCGGACGGCACGTGTGGCCCTAGGGAAAGCTATAAGCTATTAGAGGGGGCATTCCATCAAAGGTTCGGGAAATGAGAAAATTTTATAAGGCTACTCGAGTAAAGGCCAATAAAGCCTGGGATGTTAAAAGATGGCAGGATTTGAGGGACGCATGTGCCTCGAAAGACCCTAAGCAGTTTTGGAATATCTATAAATGATCTACCGGGGGCCAAGCCGAGCGCCCCCAGAATCATGTCCCAGTAACAGCCTGGGTCAATCACTTTAAGCCCCAATATGCTTCTACCCCTCTAGTGGGGGAAGCTGCATTTACAAATGTTATGTACTCGGGTAAAACCTTCACCATGAGGGAAGTTGAGGCAGCATTGAACTCAATTCTACCGGGGAAAGCTCCTGGGCCCGACGGCATCCCGGGCGATATTTTCTTAAATGATAAACCCAATTGGAGCCGATATATTCTCCTGCTATCTAATGCAATCGCACAAGGGGCACCGATTCCCACGTCTTGGAAAAATGCAGAAATCATCCCTGTCTATAAAAAGGGGATAAAGCTTGCCCGGGGAACTATAGGACAATTAGCCTAATCGACTGCTTCCAAAAGATAATTGGTAGGATGGTGCTAAATAGACTACAGGGGTGGATTGAGGAGTTCGGAGTTTATCTCCATTGCAAGCTGGATTCCGAGCAGCCTCAAGCACCATCGACCAGGTTTTTCGATTTATTTTAATTTACTGGGAGTTAGTAACTTTAGGCAAAGGTAGTCTTTATTCTGCCTTTGTAGATCTCAGTGCGGCATTTGATTTAGTCCCCCGTTGGAAATTATGGCTTTTTTTGAAACAGCTTGGGCTTCCACTGGATTTTCTAACTTTGATTCATAGGCGTCATGAAGATAATAAGGCCCAAATTAGATGGGGGGGCACGGGGAAGTCACTGAATCATTCCTGGTGGAACATGGTGTTAGACAGGGATGGGGGCGTGGCTTGGATGCCGAGGAGGTAGGCAGCGTGAGCTCGGAGCTCCGCGCCCGATCCCGGAAAATATCCTGAATATCTGATCGAACCCGGATGAAATCGATATAATCCGACACTGGACGGTGCCACGGAAGGTCCGGCGCCGACGGCGGACGACTCGGGGCCATCCCAAGCCCGATATTTGACTCTGAAAACTGAACTCAGGCGTGAAATCATCGACCTAAAATGGCGGCAGTGGCATGAAGCACAGGGACGACAGAGTCGCTGGCCTGGAGACACATTAAGGATTGCTACTTCCACAGATAGGAGGTGTTAGCGGCTGCATCGCACCCCACTCGGGGTGTAAGAGTGGACCTCTAGTGCGCCACCGGCGGTGGTTGGGATCCGAACCCTTGGTGGCGGCGGCGACAACATGGCGACGGCCCAGTGACGATGGCCCCGGGCCTCTGAGCACGACTGGCGCCAGCTGGACTAGCAGGCGATCGAAACCCTGCTCCCTAGAAGCAGCCTTGGATCCGTAGACTAGAGCGGTGCCCCAGGCGCGAAACGCGGCGGGCCTTTTCTGCTGCTGCTGCGAGAGGACCTTCCTGAGGGCAAAGCCCGGCGACGGCTTTGGAGGCCACCGCTCATACCGGCCCAGATGGGGAAGCCGAAAGGGAAGGGAGATGGTGCGACCGATACAGAAGCTGCGGAGGGAGCGGATCGTGACCAGTCGGCGCTACAACGGATGCAGGACCGGATCCTGGAGGCCATCGCCACCACTAAAGACGCCTTGCAGCAGGACATAGCCCAGGTGGCGACGGGCTTGGGCCTCCTCAAAGCTGACCACGATAAGCTCAAGGACAGAGTGAAATCCGTGGAGATCACGGTTCAGGAATTGGCCCCGAGCCATGCAGCGGTGAAGGCGCAGATGACGGAGGTGATGGATCGTTTGAAGGTGCTGGAGCGGAGGGCCGAGGACGCGGAAAACCGGAATAGGCGCAACAACGTGCGCCTCGTAGGCCTGCCGGAAAAAATTGAAGGTGACGATATGGTGGGCTATCTCGATAATTGGTTGAGAACGGAGGTGGCACCGGAGGGACTGTCCCCCTTCTTCTCCCTTGAGCGAGCGCATAGGGTTCCGGCGCGCCCGCCGGCCCCGGGCCTCCCGCCTCGCCCAGTGGTGTTCAAGCTGCTCCATTACCGGGACAGAGACTGGCTTTTGCAAAGGGCGAGAGAAGCGGGACCCTTTCAGGTGGACAACAACAGGGTCACAATGTTCCCGGACTATACGTTTGAGACGCAGAGGCTCAGGGCGAACTTCCTGTCCCTTAAGCGGGAGCTCCGGGATGAAGGCATCAAGTACTCCCTGTTATTCCCAGCGAAGCTGAGAGTGGTGGTAGATGAACAGACACTCTTCTTCACGTCCTCGGCGGACGCTTGGGCCTGGTGGGACACTTATAAAGCGGGAACGGATGGTGCCAAGGCCAGGGAGGAGGAGGCTAAGGTGACACAACCGATCAGGAAATCTCAACGGATCAGGAAGAACCGCAGGAGGACCGGCAAACCTTCGGTGTCACAGACGGAGGCGGAGAGGCAAGCGGCCCTACAAGCAGTGGCGGACTTATCCAAGTCTACCAGAAGTCAGTCCGGGAAGGGCACGGACTCGGAGGACCCGGGCACGGGCTCGGAGACGGGACTCTCGGAATTTGGTGGAACCCGGGGCCCTATCGTGACGCCACAGACTTCGGGAGAGATACTTGAGGCGTGTTAATCTGGACTAATGGAGTGGACTCGCTGGTTGGACACCGGGGCGCTGGGCCCGTGGCAGTGGAGCACTGCTACTTGAGGTTTCGGGGCGCTATGATGTGGGGATTGTGGGGCGGAGTGTGCGGGGTTGATTTGCTTTCACATCGTACCACGCCCTACTGGCCCTTAAGGTCATCGCAGTGGAGACTGCGACCATTGCTGCCTTTCTTTGAGGGGTGGTTGGGAGTGTTGGTTTGGATGGGGGTACTTCCAGTTGCGGGGGGGCCTGTCCTGGGGGGGTGGGAGTCGAGAGCAGTTGGGGTTGCTCGGGGGTAGTTGTTGTTGGGGGGGTTTGGCTTCCTGTTTGGAGAGGGAGGGTGGGTTGGTCCGTGGTCGCGGAGAGAGCGAGGTCAATGATCTGTATTGTTCGGTCTGGTTGTGTGAGGGGGAATGGCTAGTACCGGGGCGTTGAAATGTGTGTCCTGGAATGTGCGGGGTATGCAGTCTATGGCACGCAGGCATAAAGTTCAGGCATACCTCAAGCGCAGGGGGGTTCACATAGCGTTCCTGCAAGAAACACATCTCAATAAACAAGAAGGGATTGCACTGCAGAGGCGTTGGAGGGGGCAGCTGTTTAATACGACATTCTCAGCTTTTGCGAGGGGGGCACTGATTTGGATACGAGCGGGGGTTCCCTTCCAGGTTATAAAAACATTGGTGGACCCTGAGGGCAGGTATGTGGCAGTGGAGGGGAGGCTGAAAGGCAGGGTGGTATCTCTCTGCAGTGTGTACGCTCCCAATGTGGATCTGCCCGCATTTTTGTCTACACTCTCGGGTAAACTGGCGGGTTATTTGGCGGGGCCGGTACTCCTGGGGGGGGATTTCAACTCGGTTGAGGATGTGGTATTGGATAGGTCCCATCCCCCACTGCATGCGTCCCCAGCGCATAGAGTAGCCAAGCGCAGGCTGGAGTGGCAGGAGAGCTGGGCCCTCACAGATGCATGGAGGGCGTTACACCCCACTACTAGGGACTACTCCTTTCACTCGCACCTGCATGATCTACACGTTAGGCTGGACGCGTTTCTGTGTTCATCATGCGTGCTTTCTGCGGTGGGAGGGGCGGAATACTTGGCTCGGACGATATCAGACCACAACCCTTTGTTGCTATCCCTGAACTGGATGGTGACTGCTAACTGCGTACCGACATGGCGCCTGCAACCCGACACCCTGGATGACTTGTTGTTCAGGGAGGCCCTGGGAGACCGTATTGAGAGCTACTTTGATGAGAACAACGGCACGGCCTCCACGAGGGCGGTAGAGTGGGACGCGTTTAAGGTGGTGGTGCGGGGGCACTGTATAGGACACACGGCTGGGGCTCGCAAGACTTTGTTAGATGATTTAGATAAGGCCGAAACGCGGTTAAGAGAACTGGAGAAGAGTCGCCCGAATCACCCTGAGTTGCAGGAGGGGCTTGGTGGGGCCAGGGAGGGGCTGGCTGTAGAACTGGAACGGCTGCGTTGCTTTGATCATAAGGCGTACATGACGAGGGCGCACGCGGAAGGCGATAAGGCGGGGTCTATGTTGGCGTGGCTCGCTAACCCAGTCAGGAGGGGTATGCCGATCATGATGATCCAAGAGACAGGGGAGGAGCCCTGCCATACCCAACCCGGGATCCTGAATAAGTTTCGGACTTATTATGAGGGTCTCTATGAAAGTGGTGAAACAGGGGGGACAGAAGAGCTAGGAGAGTTCTTGGACGGCTTACAACTGCCGAAGTTGGAAGATTCGGAGGCAGAGGAGCTGGGTCGGCCCATAACGCTCGGAGAGATAGGATGTGCAGTAAAGCAAATGGCTAGAAATAAGACCCCGGGACTCGACGGACTCCCGATAGAGTTTTATAGTAAATATCTGGAGTACCTTGCTCCCCGGCTGCGAGAGGTCTACAATGAAGCGCAAGAAAGGGGTCGGCTCCCGGGCTCCATGTGTGAAGCCCTCATGATCCCGCTTTTAAAACCGGGCAGAGAGGGAGCGGCTTTATCCTCGTACCGTCCGTTGTCCATGTTGACGACGGACTACAAGATCCTGAGTAAGATTCTGGCCAACAGACTGCTGATGCATATGACTGGCCTTGTTCATAAGGACCAATGCGGTTTTATCCCGACGCGCAACACTACCCACAATATTCGCAGACTTACGAGACTGATGGGGGCGGACTGGCCGGGCGCCGTCTCTCCATTTGTCCTTTCTATTGACATAGAGAAGGCCTTCGACAGCCTTGAATGGGGGTACTTGTATGAGGTGATGCGACGCTTCGGGCTGGTGGACGGATACATAAACTGGACCAAGGTCCTGTACACTGATGCGGTAGCGAGAGTCCGAGTGGGTGCTCTGATCTCGAGGCAATACCCGGTTAAGCGTGGCACCAGACAGGGGTGTTCCCTATCTCCGCTCCTTTTTGCCCTAGCGATGGAACCTTTCGCAGTAGAGGCCAGACTGGGTCGCCACTACGCCGGTTTATCATTTAGGGGCAGGCCACATTTCATTTCTTTATACGCAGATGACCTGCTGATGTTTCTGGCTAACGCGGGCCCCGAGCTAGAGGGGGCACGGCGGGTACTAGGGCGGTTTGGCCGGCTATCGGGCCTGAGGGTCAACTGGCCTAAGTCCTGCTTATTCCCCCTGAGGTCAGGAGAACCGTGTCCACTCACCGCGCAGGAACTCCGGTGGGAACCGCGCTGTCTGCATTATTTGGGAGTCTATGTCTATCATACCCCAGCTGACTTGCTGGAGGGTAACATCACCCGTTGCATTAATGCCTTACGGGGGAACATGGACTTCTGGTCTACCCTGCCGCTATCCCTGGCTGGTAGGATCTCCCTGCTCAAAATGGTGGCCCTGCCCAGGCTCTTGTATTATTTTAGGACGCTCCCGGTGTGGGTCCCGAGTTCTATTTTTAAGCGCCTGAGATCTCTGGTCATAGCGTTCTTATGGGGCATGGGAAGGAGGCGCATAGCGCTCGATACTCTGCAACGCCCCAAGGATGAAGGAGGATTGGCTGTGCCAGATTTTGAGGGGTATTATCTGGCCGCGCAGCTGCAGATTTTCACTCAGGAGGTCGCAAGAGTGTATAGAGGCCCTGAGGACGCGAGAATAGAAGGCACCCCGCGACATGTGCTGGCGTACATCACATTACACCAGAAACTTCGGGTGGGAGATCTGACGGTCGAGGAGCAGACGTTCCGACTCTGCTGGGACCGGGCCCGTAAGCGGGCGGGAGCCCGCCTTATGTATGCCCCCGAAATCCCGTTGGGGATGGTTACGGCCCTCCCACATGGAGGGGACTGGTCGCGATTGCTGGGCTGGGAGGAAGCGGGGATACAAATGTTGGGCGATCTGTATGAGGGTGGGGTACTGCTGCCGTTTCAGGAATTGCAGGAGCGGTTCGACCTGCCGAGGGGCGACTACTTGTTGCACGCAGCGGTCACGGGCACTATGCAGGCTCATTGGGGGGAAGGGTTGCAGGAGCCGGGCACCTCCATGGCATGTCAATACACGATGATGGCCGCGGGGACTTTTAAGGCTGTCACCTGCCTGTACTCCAGGATACAGAGGGAGGCCTTACAGCCACTGACAGCTCTGAAGGCCAAGTGGGAGCTGGACCTTCAAGTAGAGATCCCTGAGCCTGGGATGTTAAAAGATGGCAGGATTTGAGGGACGCATGTGCCTCGAAAGACCCTAAGCAGTTTTGGAATATCTATAAATGATCTACCGGGGGCCAAGCCGAGCGCCCCCAGAATCATGTCCCAGTAACAGCCTGGGTCAATCACTTTAAGCCCCAATATGCTTCTACCCCTCTAGTGGGGGAAGCTGCATTTACAAATGTTATGTACTCGGGTAAAACCTTCACCATGAGGGAAGTTGAGGCAGCATTGAACTCAATTCTACCGGGGAAAGCTCCTGGGCCCGACGGCATCCCGGGCGATATTTTCTTAAATGATAAACCCAATTGGAGCCGATATATTCTCCTGCTATCTAATGCAATCGCACAAGGGGCACCGATTCCCACGTCTTGGAAAAATGCAGAAATCATCCCTGTCTATAAAAAGGGGATAAAGCTTGCCCGGGGAACTATAGGACAATTAGCCTAATCGACTGCTTCCAAAAGATAATTGGTAGGATGGTGCTAAATAGACTACAGGGGTGGATTGAGGAGTTCGGAGTTTATCTCCATTGCAAGCTGGATTCCGAGCAGCCTCAAGCACCATCGACCAGGTTTTTCGATTTATTTTAATTTACTGGGAGTTAGTAACTTTAGGCAAAGGTAGTCTTTATTCTGCCTTTGTAGATCTCAGTGCGGCATTTGATTTAGTCCCCCGTTGGAAATTATGGCTTTTTTTGAAACAGCTTGGGCTTCCACTGGATTTTCTAACTTTGATTCATAGGCGTCATGAAGATAATAAGGCCCAAATTAGATGGGGGGGCACGGGGAAGTCACTGAATCATTCCTGGTGGAACATGGTGTTAGACAGGGATGGGGGCGTGGCTTGGATGCCGAGGAGGTAGGCAGCGTGAGCTCGGAGCTCCGCGCCCGATCCCGGAAAATATCCTGAATATCTGATCGAACCCCGACGAAATCGATATAATCCGACACTGGACGGTGCCACGGAAGGTCCGGCGCCGACGGCGGACGACTCGGGGCCATCCCAAGCCCGATATTTGACTCTGAAAACTGAACTCAGGCGTGAAATCATCGACCTAAAATGGCGGCAGTGGCATGAAGCACAGGGACGACAGAGTCGCTGGCCTGGAGACACATTAAGGATTGCTACTTCCACAGATAGGAGGTGTTAGCGGCTGCATCGCACCCCACTCGGGGTGTAAGAGTGGACCTCTAGTGCGCCACCGGCGGTGGTTGGGATCCGAACCCTTGGTGGCGGCGGCGACAACATGGCGACGGCCCAGTGACGATGGCCCCGGGCCTCTGAGCACGACTGGCGCCAGCTGGACTAGCAGGCGATCGAAACCCTGCTCCCTAGAAGCAGCCTTGGATCCGTAGACTAGAGCGGTGCCCCAGGCGCGAAACGCGGCGGGCCTTTTCTGCTGCTGCTGCGAGAGGACCTTCCTGAGGGCAAAGCCCGGCGACGGCTTTGGAGGCCACCGCTCATACCGGCCCAGATGGGGAAGCCGAAAGGGAAGGGAGATGGTGCGACCGATACAGAAGCTGCGGAGGGAGCGGATCGTGACCAGTCGGCGCTACAACGGATGCAGGACCGGATCCTGGAGGCCATCGCCACCACTAAAGACGCCTTGCAGCAGGACATAGCCCAGGTGGCGACGGGCTTGGGCCTCCTCAAAGCTGACCACGATAAGCTCAAGGACAGAGTGAAATCCGTGGAGATCACGGTTCAGGAATTGGCCCCGAGCCATGCAGCGGTGAAGGCGCAGATGACGGAGGTGATGGATCGTTTGAAGGTGCTGGAGCGGAGGGCCGAGGACGTGGAAAACCGGAATAGGCGCAACAACGTGCGCCTCGTAGGCCTGCCGGAAAAAATTGAAGGTGACGATATGGTGGGCTATCTCGATAATTGGTTGAGAACGGAGGTGGCACCGGAGGGACTGTCCCCCTTCTTCTCCCTTGAGCGAGCGCATAGGGTTCCGGCGCGCCCGCCGGCCCCGGGCCTCCCGCCTCGCCCAGTGGTGTTCAAGCTGCTCCATTACCGGGACAGAGACTGGCTTTTGCAAAGGGCGAGAGAAGCGGGACCCTTTCAGGTGGACAACAACAGGGTCACAATGTTCCCGGACTATACGTTTGAGACGCAGAGGCTCAGGGCGAACTTCCTGTCCCTTAAGCGGGAGCTCCGGGATGAAGGCATCAAGTACTCCCTGTTATTCCCAGCGAAGCTGAGAGTGGTGGTAGATGAACAGACACTCTTCTTCACGTCCTCGGCGGACGCTTGGGCCTGGTGGGACACTTATAAAGCGGGAACGGATGGTGCCAAGGCCAGGGAGGAGGAGGCTAAGGTGACACAACCGATCAGGAAATCTCAACGGATCAGGAAGAACCGCAGGAGGACCGGCAAACCTTCGGTGTCACAGACGGAGGCGGAGAGGCAAGCGGCCCTACAAGCAGTGGCGGACTTATCCAAGTCTACCAGAAGTCAGTCCGGGAAGGGCACGGACTCGGAGGACCCGGGCACGGGCTCGGAGACGGGACTCTCGGAATTTGGTGGAACCCGGGGCCCTATCGTGACGCCACAGACTTCGGGAGAGATACTTGAGGCGTGTTAATCTGGACTAATGGAGTGGACTCGCTGGTTGGACACCGGGGCGCTGGGCCCGTGGCAGTGGAGCACTGCTACTTGAGGTTTCGGGGCGCTATGATGTGGGGATTGTGGGGCGGAGTGTGCGGGGTTGATTTGCTTTCACATCGTACCACGCCCTACTGGCCCTTAAGGTCATCGCAGTGGAGACTGCGACCATTGCTGCCTTTCTTTGAGGGGTGGTTGGGAGTGTTGGTTTGGATGGGGGTACTTCCAGTTGCGGGGGGGCCTGTCCTGGGGGGGTGGGAGTCGAGAGCAGTTGGGGTTGCTCGGGGGTAGTTGTTGTTGGGGGGGTTTGGCTTCCTGTTTGGAGAGGGAGGGTGGGTTGGTCCGTGGTCGCGGAGAGAGCGAGGTCAATGATCTGTATTGTTCGGTCTGGTTGTGTGAGGGGGAATGGCTAGTACCGGGGCGTTGAAATGTGTGTCCTGGAATGTGCGGGGTATGCAGTCTATGGCACGCAGGCATAAAGTTCAGGCATACCTCATGCGCAGGGGGGTTCACATAGCGTTCCTGCAAGAAACACAACTCAATAAACAAGAAGGGATTGCACTGCAGAGGCGTTGGAGGGGGCAGCTGTTTAATACGACATTCTCAGCTTTTGCGAGGGGGGCACTGATTTGGATACGAGCGGGGGTTCCCTTCCAGGTTATAAAAACATTGGTGGACCCTGAGGGCAGGTATGTGGCAGTGGAGGGGAGGCTGAAAGGCAGGGTGGTATCTCTCTGCAGTGTGTACGCTCCCAATGTGGATCTGCCCGCATTTTTGTCTACACTCTCGGGTAAACTGGCGGGTTATTTGGCGGGGCCGGTACTCCTGGGGGGGGATTTCAACTCGGTTGAGGATGTGGTATTGGATAGGTCCCATCCCCCACTGCATGCGTCCCCAGCGCATAGAGTAGCCAAGCGCAGGCTGGAGTGGCAGGAGAGCTGGGCCCTCACAGATGCATGGAGGGCGTTACACCCCACTACTAGGGACTACTCCTTTCACTCGCACCTGCATGATCTACACGTTAGGCTGGACGCGTTTCTGTGTTCATCATGCGTGCTTTCTGCGGTGGGAGGGGCGGAATACTTGGCTCGGACGATATCAGACCACAACCCTTTGTTGCTATCCCTGAACTGGATGGTGACTGCTAACTGCGTACCGACATGGCGCCTGCAACCCGACACCCTGGATGACTTGTTGTTCAGGGAGGCCCTGGGAGACCGTATTGAGAGCTACTTTGATGAGAACAACGGCACGGCCTCCACGAGGGCGGTAGAGTGGGACGCGTTTAAGGTGGTGGTGCGGGGGCACTGTATAGGACACACGGCTGGGGCTCGCAAGACTTTGTTAGATGATTTAGATAAGGCCGAAACGCGGTTAAGAGAACTGGAGAAGAGTCGCCCGAATCACCCTGAGTTGCAGGAGGGGCTTGGTGGGGCCAGGGAGGGGCTGGCTGTAGAACTGGAACGGCTGCGTTGCTTTGATCATAAGGCGTACATGACGAGGGCGCACGCGGAAGGCGATAAGGCGGGGTCTATGTTGGCGTGGCTCGCTAACCCAGTCAGGAGGGGTATGCCGATCATGATGATCCAAGAGACAGGGGAGGAGCCCTGCCATACCCAACCCGGGATCCTGAATAAGTTTCGGACTTATTATGAGGGTCTCTATGAAAGTGGTGAAACAGGGGGGACAGAAGAGCTAGGAGAGTTCTTGGACGGCTTACAACTGCCGAAGTTGGAAGATTCGGAGGCAGAGGAGCTGGGTCGGCCCATAACGCTCGGAGAGATAGGATGTGCAGTAAAGCAAATGGCTAGAAATAAGACCCCGGGACTCGACGGACTCCCGATAGAGTTTTATAGTAAATATCTGGAGTACCTTGCTCCCCGGCTGCGAGAGGTCTACAATGAAGCGCAAGAAAGGGGTCGGCTCCCGGGCTCCATGTGTGAAGCCCTCATGATCCCGCTTTTAAAACCGGGCAGAGAGGGAGCGGCTTTATCCTCGTACCGTCCGTTGTCCATGTTGACGACGGACTACAAGATCCTGAGTAAGATTCTGGCCAACAGACTGCTGATGCATATGACTGGCCTTGTTCATAAGGACCAATGCGGTTTTATCCCGACGCGCAACACTACCCACAATATTCGCAGACTTACGAGACTGATGGGGGCGGACTGGCCGGGCGCCGTCTCTCCATTTGTCCTTTCTATTGACATAGAGAAGGCCTTCGACAGCCTTGAATGGGGGTACTTGTATGAGGTGATGCGACGCTTCGGGCTGGTGGACGGATACATAAACTGGACCAAGGTCCTGTACACTGATGCGGTAGCGAGAGTCCGAGTGGGTGCTCTGATCTCGAGGCAATACCCGGTTAAGCGTGGCACCAGACAGGGGTGTTCCCTATCTCCGCTCCTTTTTGCCCTAGCGATGGAACCTTTCGCAGTAGAGGCCAGACTGGGTCGCCACTACGCCGGTTTATCATTTAGGGGCAGGCCACATTTCATTTCTTTATACGCAGATGACCTGCTGATGTTTCTGGCTAACGCGGGCCCCGAGCTAGAGGGGGCACGGCGGTTACTAGGGCGGTTTGGCCGGCTATCGGGCCTGAGGGTCAACTGGCCTAAGTCCTGCTTATTCCCCCTGAGGTCAGGAGAACCGTGTCCACTCACCGCGCAGGAACTCCGGTGGGAACCGCGCTGTCTGCATTATTTGGGAGTCTATGTCTATCATACCCCAGCTGACTTGCTGGAGGGTAACATCACCCGTTGCATTAATGCCTTACGGGGGAACATGGACTTCTGGTCTACCCTGCCGCTATCCCTGGCTGGTAGGATCTCCCTGCTCAAAATGGTGGCCCTGCCCAGGCTCTTGTATTATTTTAGGACGCTCCCGGTGTGGGTCCCGAGTTCTATTTTTAAGCGCCTGAGATCTCTGGTCATAGCGTTCTTATGGGGCATGGGAAGGAGGCGCATAGCGCTCGATACTCTGCAACGCCCCAAGGATGAAGGAGGATTGGCTGTGCCAGATTTTGAGGGGTATTATCTGGCCGCGCAGCTGCAGATTTTCACTCAGGAGGTCGCAAGAGTGTATAGAGGCCCTGAGGACGCGAGAATAGAAGGCACCCCGCGACATGTGCTGGCGTACATCACATTACACCAGAAACTTCGGGTGGGAGATCTGACGGTCGAGGAGCAGACGTTCCGACTCTGCTGGGACCGGGCCCGTAAGCGGGCGGGAGCCCGCCTTATGTATGCCCCCGAAATCCCGTTGGGGATGGTTACGGCCCTCCCACATGGAGGGGACTGGTCGCGATTGCTGGGCTGGGAGGAAGCGGGGATACAAATGTTGGGCGATCTGTATGAGGGTGGGGTACTGCTGCCGTTTCAGGAATTGCAGGAGCGGTTCGACCTGCCGAGGGGCGACTACTTGTTGCACGCAGCGGTCACGGGCACTATGCAGGCTCATTGGGGGGAAGGGTTGCAGGAGCCGGGCACCTCCATGGCATGTCAATACACGATGATGGCCGCGGGGACTTTTAAGGCTGTCACCTGCCTGTACTCCAGGATACAGAGGGAGGCCTTACAGCCACTGACAGCTCTGAAGGCCAAGTGGGAGCTGGACCTTCAAGTAGAGATCCCTGACACGACCTGGGGCCAACTACTGAGGCGGGCACGGAAGAGCTCGAGGAATGCCAGGTTCCAGTTGATCCACTTCTACATTGTTCACAGGGCATATCTCACACCGGGGAAAATACAACAATATTTTGGGATAGAAAACGCTGCTTGCCCCAGATGCAATACGGTTGGGGCGGACTTGGGTCACATGTTATGGGATTGCCCATCTCTGGGAGACTACTGGCAGGAAGTTGGGCGGGCCCTCAACAGTGCAACAGACAGGGACATTCAGTACACGAAAGCGGTGGGCATCCTCCATTGGTTCCCGCACACGCCTAGAAACAAGACTACCAGCAAATTTATAGACTTGGGGCTCATTCTAGCTAAGCGGGAGATAACGAGGAATTGGAAATCGAGGGTGGGGCCCGCATATAAAAGGTGGTATGGGGAATGCCTGAGGTGGGCGGCATGTGAGAGCACCCTGAGGTACCAGATGGCCTGGAGGACAAATGACGAAAAGGCTTTGGAGAGGGCAACTGCGTGGGAACTGATGGTACAGGCGCTCCGTGACATAGATGATGAGGAGCAGGAGGGCGAGGAGGAGCTGGATGTAGCAGACCCTGTCACCATACCGGGGGGCACACCTTAGCGAATGTATGTACTTCCTACATCACAACAGACGTTCTTACAACGATGAATCAGCGCAGCGCGACCACGGGGGGGGAGGGAAGGAAGCGGGAATTGGCGGGCTGTTGGGGAACGAAAATTATGGGGCGGTGGAGGGGTGAAAATCGCAAAAGCAACCCAGCGATATTTTAGTACAACTACTGTCAGACAGTGTAAAGTGGTACGAGAAATACTCATGGACAGAGGCTACCCGTACCTGAGAAAGGGGCGGGCCTCCCAAACAAGAACGCAATGGACAATAACATTCCTTGTACACAGAGAAACTGTAATTTTGATTATCTTGTCTGTACAATTATATTGGTGATGCAATAAAAATGATGTTAAAAAAAAAAAAATGGTGTTAGACAGGGATGTATGATGGCCCCTACGCTATTTACGCTATATAATAACGGGATAGCTGATTGTATGAGTACAATACCAACTGATGCCCCTACAATAGCAGGAAAAAAGTACCCATTCTGATGTTTGCCAACGACACATTGATTCTCTCCAAGACCTCAAGTGGACTTAAAAAGGCACTAACAATCTTTTAGGATTATTGTTGCGTGAGGGGCTTGGAGGTCAACGTGTCCAAGACAAAGTTAATTGTATTTAATGCCCAAATGGCAAATATGAGGGGTTTTAACATGAAGGATGGACCTCTAGAAGTAGTTAATGAGTTCACCTATCTAGGAGTAAATTTTCAAGGAAGCATGAAGTGGGATCGCCAAATTGATTTAGCCTCACTTAAACTAAGACAGATCTTGGGGGCCCTCTGTCAGGAGCATGATCTCTCTCATTTCAAGCCTATTAACCCAGCCCTTGAAATTTATAATCTGAAAGCTGTTAGCTCAGCATTATATGGTTCGGAAGTTTGGGGCTGTGAGAACCTTGAATCTCTTACTATCTCTGAAAACCGTTTTTTACGAAATATTACTGGACTTCCCCAGAGTACCCCTATGTGTCCGCTGTTAATGGATCTGGGTAATAAACCTATTGCATCTGTAGCTAAATTGCATCCCCTTCTGTATTGGTGGAGACTATGGTCTACTCCTGAACTTGCTGGCTATGCACAGGGTTTCTTAAATATAATTAGGGCTGACACATTACATCACATTAAATGGCTATGGGTAGTCCGAAACCTCTTAGGAGAGCTAGGGTTGATTGTGCTGTGGACTGATCCCGTAAACTCCATCTTTCCATCAAAAGCTGTGCTGAAGACTAAATACTGGGATTTGTTTCAAGGAAAAAATGCAAGGCAACAAGTGTCTTCTTCCCTTACCAGCTGGTTCTTGGATCATAAAGTCGCCCCGAGGTTGGAATCATACTGGGATGCAATTGCCAAACCCAAGGACAGCAAGTTGTGCTTCCAGTACAGGGTGGGTACGCTCCCAGTGAGATTGTTTACGATGAAATGGTCAACTCAATCTCTAACTAGGTGTCCGGGGTATAGAGCCAATATTGAGTCGACGGCTCATATTCTCTTTGTTTGTGATGCCTACGCTGCCTCGCAACGGGCTTGTCTGACACCAATCTGTAGGCTCCTGGGCACAAGGGTGGCTGCGGAAGTTGAACTCATTCTGCAAACTGACACCTCACTACCCATTGCATTGGCTATGGCAACATTTCTAGGCTGGGCATGGATTTTGAGGGCTCGCTTAATTGAACAGAGTCTTTGATATTAGAAATAACAATCTTCTCATAATGTGGTATTCGCACATACCTTAAGGTTTTATCTTTTTAACTTGTTGTTTTAACGATTGTATTGCTTGTATTTTACTCAAGGGGTTGTGCCTAATTTTATATTGTGACACAAGTTTTTAAACCATGATTTTGCTGTATTCGCTGTTTTGCACATTGCTTTTATGATTGTAAAAATCGAATAAAGCTTTATCAAATGACCTACCTTGTGCATTTTTAAATAGTAGGGAGATCAGTGACTTTTTTACCCTGTTGGGCTCCCTTCTCAGTTGTTGCAGTCCTTACTTGAATTGGCCCTTTCAAGAGATTGGAGTTCTTATTCAGCTGTTTACTCATGGTGAGCTGCTCTGTCTTTTTGAAATATCACACCACAGATAAGGTCCACCAAAATTAAATGTTTTCCTTCTTCGCTTTTCAGTAAGGATTTTCATTTTGTTGTGTTTCTCAAGGGTCAGTAAAGTATAGCTTTATTCGATTTTGGTTTAAAAATCATAAAAGCGTACAGTTAAAATATAAAAACATACATACAATAACACATGGTATCTGCAAGTTAAAAACTTTTGCCCAACCTCTGGGGATAAATATCTTAATTATAGCGTACTTTTCACAAATTAAGATTAAATCAGACAGCAATTAATTAGGGTTCCAATACTTAGGACTATAAAACATTGATTCCTGTCGGGTATAAGTGGGAAAGCTACGGCCGCTCGATACATGGAGTCCTCTGCCAATTAACATGTTGCACCCTACCTTTAGAGTAGATGGGGAGATGCACGGCATTCTAGAGTAAAAATCATGCAAATCCCAGACGGAGATTGGGCCGTTTCCCACTTGGGGTGCACAGGTACGATAGGTACGGGACAATATGTCTCTGCCTAAATCTAACAAGTACTAGGTTACCAGCGATATCTTTTGAGAGGGAACCCAGCCAGCCCACCCTTCTAACACTCATTATTGTACCCTCGAGGTTGGATGGCAGGGGTCTGTTTTTTGTCAGCCAAAATTTAACCTTGTTCAACAGGTCATGTTGTTTCTCGTATTTCCCAGGTGTAAGTGCTGGTACTCCCGCGAGGACACATACAAATGGAGCTGCCTCCGGTGGGAGTTGGATAGGAGAAACTTTATTATGCTGTACTCTAGGAGCAGTAAGCCATGGCAAAACAGGTTTAAAGGGAGTTTTGCGAGCTATTGGGGCTGGAGCGTTAGGAACTGTTGATTGGGTTGGCACCATTTTGTCTTGTGTATTTGGCTTGGGGTCTTTGGGAGTAGAGAGTGGATGGGAACAATTAGGAGTTACAGAACATTTGTTGGCTAGCAAGTTAGACTTGATAATTTCCTCCTTTCCAGTCAGCCTGTCCCCTAGTGCGTTTATTTTTTCTATTAATGGAGATATAATAGAGCTGACCAGTTGTTCAATAAGGGATAATAGATCTGGCCGTGTAGGAGATGCTAGAACGACTATTTTCTCAACAGCCTCAGGAGTCGTGGAAGAGTTACTGACTGGAGCTCTGGGGCTTAAGGACAATTTTTGGAGTTTTGATTGGTTCCCAATGTTATTAACCCCACTACGTTTCCTTTTAGCTGATGAGAACTGGGAAGATGCAATCCTTTTGGTGTTTTCACTGTTGGTTTTACTGGATGATGGGAGCGGTTGCAGGGGACTATCAGTATCAAGTATTACACAGGAGCTATCGACAGGAAGCGGTGATTCTACTAAGACATGTGTAGTTTTACACAGGGCGTTTAGCTCGTCTAACCACGGGAAGGCTTGTTCTGTGACTACTGTTTGTGAGGGCAACTGCTTAGTCCATCTACTATGTGTCGACTGGGGAGATACGCCTTTATCGTCTTCTCTAGCAATGGACCGTGTTGCACTATTTGTATTATCCCCATTGTGAGTCATAGTGTGGTTTGGGTGTAACAATATAGTTATCAACACATCATAAAGTCTGGTACAGAATTTGTCCTTGGAGAAAGGCAAAGTCAAAGCCAATAGGTGGAAAACCAAACGAAAGCAAGTGTCTTTTCTTTACCTCCTCTATACACAGAGCCAAGAGCCAAGGGGGGTAGCCCCGTCCCGTCCTCCTCGGGCCTCCTCGGGCCATAGAGGGCCCGCCCTTTGCCCAGGTTTCGCCCGGCGTCCGCGCGCGTCCGCGACGCGGAGGGAGCTTCCTCAATTTAAGCGCCTCCGGGCGCGCTAGTCCTCGGGATGTGTGGGCGGTACAGGATGTTGTCCAGGGCTTGCTGGGAGCTGTAGTTCCCCCAACTGCGGCCAGGTAGCTGGAACAACGGCGGCAGGGGGAACAAGCAGCGTCGGAGCCCCAGCAGCAGGTGAGGGAAAGTGAGGGAAAGTGTGTCCACCTGCTCCCCTCCTCCGCCCCCCGATATGGATTTCAAACAGGTCCCCGCTCCTTCGTGAGAGCTTCCTCAATTTAAGCGCCTCCGGGCGCGCTAGTCCTCGGGATGTGTGGGCGGTACAGGATGTTGTCCCAGGGCTTGCTGGGAGCTGTAGTTCCCCCCAACTGCGGCCAGGTAGCTGGAACAACGGCGGCAGGGGGAACAAGCAGCGTTGGAGCCCCAGCAGCAGGTGAGGGAAAGTGAGGGAAAGTGTGTCCGCCTGCTCCCCCCCTCCGCCCGATATGGATTTCAAACAGGTTCCCGCTCCTTCGTGGGAGCTTTCTCAATTTAGGCGCCTCCGGGCGCGCTAGTCCTCGGGATGTGTGGGCGGTACAGGATGTTGTCCCAGGGCTTGCTGGGAGCTGTAGTTCCCCCCAACTGCGGCCAGGTAGCTGGAACAACTGCGGCAGGGGGAACAAGCAGCGTCGGAGCCCCAGCAGCAGGTGAGGGAAAGTGAGGGAAAGTGTGTCCGCCTGCTCCCCTCCTCTGCCCGATATGGATTTCAAACAGGCACGTTTGCCTGTGGATAGTTATGACCCATAGTTTATACTGTGTGAACTTTCCATGAGATGGAACACGTCATGTGAAAGTTTGACACTAGGTGCAGAAGAACCAAGTAAAATACCATATTATGTACTATCTATTGGATTCCCCCAACCCTTTTTTTCCCCACTTTTTTCACAGGTTTTTTTCCTGGAATCAAGGAGAAGAACACCTTTTTCAATAAATCACAAGTTTGTGATTTAGACACTACAAAGTCGAGGGCTGGGTACACCTTAGAGTGTGTACACCACCCAGATTTCTGCACTCTTGTCCCGACGAAAACCTCATAATGACATATAGGTTGAAACATGTAGAACAATTTTAACAATTTTTTTCATCTTAGCACATGACTTTACTGACACCAATAGCCTACCTAACCAGGCAAGGGTGTCCCATAATATATTTTAACCATTGCCCAATCAATCCAGAATAAAAACCTTGAGTGAGTAGCATTGGTCAACTTTTAATCACACTTATTTTAAACCTAATTGCACATATAAAAATTACAAAACCAGCTCCACTGTAGTCAGGTGTCGCAGGACACCCAGATGGCACCCGGCTGTCTGGGTGGGACCTCGATAATGAAGCATGTCACCAACTAGGTTGGTGAGTGAGGGGTCTTCTAAGGACAAAGGTTGTCCCTAATTTGGGGTACAATATATGCACCTTATAGAACAGAGGTTGTAATGACCTCAAGGGGACACTCCTCTATTTGTTGTGTTACACGGTTTCCCATAGTCACCATTTTGCCCTTCCATTGCCCCCTTGCTACCTCCCAGTAAGTACATGTGCTTCACTTTTATAATGTGCAAGTTCATCACATCTCTACAAGCACAGTGAGGTAGTTGTTACGGGCCAGAATATTAACCTACCATGTGTGTTATGAATTCTTCTTTATGTCATTCACCACATGGTGCATTACCAGTGTTTCACGCTCTTCTGATGGATTGGGACTGGAGTACAGCTCCAGAAACAATGAGTAAGAAGGTGTTATTGCGCCACCATTCAGGTGTGCTGGGGGGGGGGGTGGCTTCTGTATCGCTATATCTAAAGTACATTTTGTGCTGGGCCCAGAAGCAAAAGAGGGTCCAGTGGCCTGCAGCCTGCAGAGTGAGCACACACAGGCCAACATGGCTCTCCCTGCTGCATGGCCTATACAAATAGCGAAAGGCAATCAATTTTCACTTTTGTGATAGAAGATCTTTATCCACAAAGCTCCATGTGCTTTGCAGGGGCTGCCCTTTTAAATGTATCAAGTGACGCGTTGAAGGAGGAGTTCATTTTCAGATGTTCAGCCTCCACCTCTGGCTACATTTGGGGTGTACCCACACCACTGTGGAGAAGTGTGGCTCAATGTTTAGAGAGGCAGACCCTGATGCAGAGGTCTATCCTGGGACCAGGGTTCAATTCCCCGCCTCGGCGGGTCTTGGGCTAAAAAAATTCCACGGACCTGATAATTCTCGCCTCAGTGCCTATTCCAATCATGGAGTCCCACTCTTCAACTCTGGGCAATAGCTTGCTTAATCTCCACAATGGCCCCCACAACTCTAAGGATGCCTGGCCTCCACCTTGGGGGTGCCCAGGAGTGGACGCCTCACAGGGAAAGCCAGGATGGGTTCCACAGTGGTATTTGTACAAGCGCCTTGAGACCCTTGCGGGTGAGTAGTGCGCTATACAAGTATCAATTTTCAATTTACATTTTTAGCAGAGACCTTCCGGTTTCAGAAATATTCAGGTGCTTCTTTAATGCAAAAAATGGGCTTTAGCAGAGCACTAAGAAATTGCATTTGCCATGTTGACTCGCTGTCCACACCCCTTAGTGTACTTTTAAGATGTTAATAGTCCCTCACAAACTGCAATGCAAGCACATCAAAGGAGGTCAAATGATACAACAAACAGCCAACAATGCCAGTTGAGAGGGTCATGCTTATATGAAGCAGAGCCAAAGCTTTACTTTGTTATTCTAAGGCCTCCTCAACACAAGTCTCAAGAACCTAATGCAATCAACGATACTGTTGCAGCCAGTTAATAGTACATCATTTCTATAATTGTTACCTTAAATATTCAGAGTTAGTACAGTACCTTCATTCCCAAAAGGCCCTTTTAAACCAGTAATCCTTTTGTATTTATTCACATTCTCTTTAATAATTGCCCTTGAAATTGGCTCCATAATTTGTTCACTCAAACGGTAGCCTCACGCTAATACTTGCACTTCTCCAGAGAAAAAAGCATTATATTTACTTACCAGAAACATGAGTGCTGAACGAATGTGACATGCTTTTAACCTAATACTGGGCCTTGAAGGCAAATGGTCCCAAATAGCAACAGTGTTACCATAGTTTTTGCATCCTAATGTGCTTATAGCATGTGACTTACTAGGGCCACTGTGGTGATCTCACTTGTACCTTGTGGTCCGCAATCATGTTATTTTTTTTTAGACTCATTACTGGGACCACCATATTTTTCTGTGGACCAGGTGCTATGAAATATTATTGCCTGTGACCAGGATGGGAATCAAATTCAGGCCTTTGTTTCACTTTCAAATATTTCTTTGGGAAACAATATGTATAGGCTCAAGGGTTATGCCTCAAATCATTCCTGAGCAAAGGACCATTAATGACCCACTGTACTTATTCACTCTGTTTGTAAGAATTTCCTTAAAGTGGATGATACTCCATTGATTATCTACCTTGTTCAGCATAATACCAACTATGTTATAGAACTCAATAACTGTTCAATATTCATCTAACAGCTGTTGACCACAACTCTTCCAAGCTTAATTTGGGAACAAACAGTGATTCGGTCTTTGCTATAGAATATGCCCATTCAACTTCCCAAATTAGGTCGTCCTTTGGAGCCTGCATCAAATGGAAAGTCATACAGGCTAATCTTGGATCAAACTCTCTCTAAGAAGAAGCAGTATGATATTGCATCTGTTTTTTTCATGTTTTGCCTTCAGAAAGCCCTTTCCTTCCTGTCGAAAATGCAACATCCAATAGTGTCAGCAGCCTAGATTATTTCTCAACTCGGTTACAACAATTTTTTCTATTTGAGTCTACTATCCTCATGATATTCAGAAATTCATAATGCGAGCGGCAGATTTGACCATGTTGCTTCTTTTTAAAACATAGCCCTTTGTTCCTCCAAGAATGCTTATTTCATCACAAGACTTGAGATTTTCAGTTCAGGCTTTTTCTGTGTACTCTGATCTCCCTCACCCTCAAGTTTGATATATTGAGATTTTGCCTGTGTGCTATATTTAAGCTAGATAATGACATTGCATGGCAAATGTATGTGCAAAACGTGCATTCAATTAATCAGTCTTGGTATGCACATATGTACATCCTGTTCAACCCTAATGGGGAATGGGGCACTCCTTCACGAATGTAGCGGATGTCCAAGCCGCTGTGTTATAATTGTATTGTAGTACTGGTGACGGGATAGCTATATCATTTTGATGGAGTCTTCCATGCACCAAAATATGAATCAGTGCCTAATGACCAGGAAGAGATGAATTCAAGAAAGCCAAAGTCCCTCTCGGTCCTCAATTGATTATAGACATTTCACAGTTTTGATTCCAAGCATATTCAGTTTACCTCATTTTCTTCCACGTAGCCTAAGGTCAGGCAGGGCCACTTGAAAACACCTTGAAGAGTTTCACATGCATATCTGCAACATAGAGGGAAACATAAAAAAAGGAGATAAAGACTGGGAACATTACAGATTATTGCATGGCATGATAAACCAATAGGAACTCTTGGCTGAGTATGGCTTTAGCTTCGAAGGAGCTCAAAACATTCACAAGAAGGAGTTGGCTTGCAAAAAAAGGAGGTCCAATGGGGATTATGTCTTAAAATAATGCAGTACTTCTATTTAAAACCTCAAGTGTGTCTGCATGCAAGCTTTGTTTAAAGGAAAGTCCCCATAATAAACATATACATTAATTTGGGTTTTGTTGGCAGTTGATTTCTTTGTACCTGATGGAATAGTGGATGCGAAGCTTATAGAGGATCATTTAGTTATCTTGATGGGTGACTTAAATGAAAGTCATATTGTTAATAAACGTCTCTCCTTGTCAAAGGACTTTGGACTTTGTGCTGAATATTTTGTGGATCTAGGAGCAGATCATCCAGTATAAACTATATTAAAGTCAACTGATGCTCCTGGGCACCAATCAAGGCTTTTAGAGTGCATTCAGAATTAAAAGTCACCAAGGCCAGCTTGCTCTTGTGTCTGATCCCATGCAACCAGTCTCTAATGAAGAAATTAGATATACAAGACTAACTACACAGAAAAAAAGCAATCTGATTTCAAGGAGCTCATGGCTACCGTGAGCACAATGCCTAAGGTTTCTATACTTAACACTCAAATAACGCTATGAAATCTGAAAACCGAAACTATGATAAACAGATTTCAGATAATGATACATGAATTGTGCACATTTGTTGCAATCGCATATATAAAATACACTAACATAAGTTACAAATTTAGTGTGGTATGCAGGTATTTAAAGCGAGTGAAGGAATTGTGAATGAACATGTTTGCCAATGTGAGTAGAACAAAATCTCCTCATATACCCAATCTCTGACGCCTTTAGTCAGGGCTGCTGCAGATATAATGAAGTACAAGTCTGCAGATGGTTAACCAAGGGTAACAAAAAACATAGTACAGATGAACCAACCCTGAAATTGAGAGTCTCGCTTTTAACCCCTCTTATGGTCATCCTGAGTGCTGCTAGTTGCTAGTATGCTAAATTATCAGAATAATTGGATACCGTTGTTTAGGTATTATCTATATTGCTATAAAGAAGGATAACACTACTGGCCTCGATTGTCTAAAGTCAACCATAGAGCAAACAGTCCGGTTTGATGGTGCAATTTTCTAAATCACTAGGTTGTTCAAAAAAGGTCTTCACTCTTGACAATACCGTTGGATCATGTATTTTGACATGTATTTTGACAAAAAGAGGACGTGGAGGACCCTAATGATCAAATAGCTACTAGGTAGAATGTGCAAATTTTAATACGAAATGACTTACACCTTTACTGAAACAGAGAAGAATTTTAATTCTTCCAGGGAATCAAGCAGGGTTAGGTCTGACAACAGCACCACAGACCACAGAATTGTCTTGCAATCTATTAGCTGCTATGGCGCTATGGCGCAGGCAGTGGCACAAGATGTCCGCTGATACTTTTAGAACGGTTTTTACCCCTCCTGACTTTCTTCCCTCAGACTCCCCCAGTTCGGCCCTGTCCAAATTCAACGATGCCTTGAGTACTGCGGTCAACCTTATTGCCCCTTTAAGACGCTGCAATCGGCGTTCGGGCCGCAAGCAGGAACCATGGTACTCGGACATACTGCGTGCGGAGAAAAAGGCCTGTAGGAAGTTGGAGAAATCCTGGAGATTCTCGCGCAGCACTGTCGATAGAGACAGGTATAGCTCAGCAATGAGACTCTATCATAAAAACATCCGAGCTGCCTGTAAGTCCCATATTATCTTCCAACTCTCTGAGGCTGGCAACGACTCCAAACTGCTGTACCAGGTTCTCTGCACATTCACCAAGCCCGTCGCTTGCGACAGCCCAGAAGTGCTGACCCAAAAACTGTGCGATGACACTGCTGGGTTTTTTTCCGATAAAATTGATGCCATTTATTGGAATATTTCCCAATCAAGCCTATCCGCGGATGAATACGACTCCTCTTCCAGTCTCCAATCTGGAATAGCCTGCGCTGCTCCAGCTACGCTATCTTTCATCCCCGAGATAACCTTGGACCAAGTCAACTCCCTGATTGGGACTATTAAATCAGGTAGCCCAGTGGATCCTGTACCTGCCCGTGTCATGCACCTTATTGGGAGTGTCCTCAGCCCCTCCATTCTGACGGTGATCAACCGCTCCCTGTCGGAGGGATTGGTCCCCCGGGAGTGGAAGGAGGCCATGGTCAAGCCTATCAGGAAAAACACCACCATCCCCTGGTCGGACATGACCAATCTGAGGCCAATCTCCCTTCTGCCGTTCATCGGCAAATTAACGGAGAAGCACGTTAATCACCACCTCTCCAGCTTCATTGAGCAGACCGGCAGTCTAGACCATTCTCAGTCCGGGTTCAGGCCTAGGCACAGTACCGAGACTGCCCTTCTCTCCGTCACGGATGCCATACGCCTGTCCCTGGACAGAGGGCTGTCAGTGGTGTTGGTGCTGTTGGACTTATCCGCAGCATTCAACACCATATCCCACGCCATTCTCCTCACCAGATTAAAGGAGATAGGCATTGACAGTTCTGCCTTGGCGTGGTTCACCAGCTTTCTCTCAGAGCGTACTCAGAAGGTGAATATGGGCTCTTTTAGCTCCACTTCTGCCAGTATCATCAGAGGAGTCCCGCAGGGCTCCTGTCTTAGCCCTACGTTGTTTAACGTATATGTCTCCTCTTTGGCCAACATGACGAGGTCCTTCGGGTTTATACCTATCTCCTACGCTGACGATGCGCAGCTGCTGTTCACTTTTAAGACCTTTACCCCGGAGATAAGACAATCGTTCTCCAACGGCATGACTGCAATCGCCAGCTGGATGGCCAAGAACTTTCTCCAGTGCAATGTGGGAAAGTCTGAGGTCATGCTATTCGGAGAGGCAAGAATCCTGTGGACCCCCGACTGGTGGCCCTCCAGCCTGGGTCAGGCCCCGCTCCCGAAACAGGTAGTAAAAAACCTGGGGGTTCGTATAGATCATGACCTTACCCTTTTCCATCATGCCAGCACTACGGCAGGGTCCTGCTTCCACATTATCAGCCTCCTTCGGAAAGTGTTCCCCCTTCTACCAGATAATACACGGAAGACCCTGGTCCAGGCCCTCGTTCTGAGTCGCCTGGACTATTGCAATGGCCTATTCTTAGCAGCCAATGAAGGAGTGCTCAATAAACTGCAGGTAGTGCAGAACACGCGGCACGGCTGGTAACTAACACCCCCCCTAGAACGCCGTCCCTCCCCCTCCTTAAGGCCCTTCACTGGCTTCCCATCCGGAAACGGGTGGAATTTAAGATCTGCTGTGTGATACACAAGAGTCTACACAATCTGGGACCCCACTACTTGGCAGATAAATTTGTGTACCATCGTCCTTCCCGCTATCTTAGGTCCAGTAACCAACTGTTACTTCAGGTTCCCAGACATTACAAGACCAGACAGGGAGGCCGTGCCCTCTCCATCATGGGCCCACGTCTTTGGAACAACCTCCCCCTCTCCCTTAGAGAATGCTCGAGCCACTCAGCTTTCAGGAAACACCTAAAGACAGTACTATTCTAGGAGGTGCTTTGCTCGACCTGTTTACCTCACAGCTCCGCGCGGAGATACACCTTCGGGTGTGATGCCGGCGCGCTACAAGCCCATAAATAAATAAAATAAATTAGTGATAAAAAAACCTGCATAATATGCAAGTGGAATTTTCAGCAAAGCAAATTCCCATTGGTCGTGGCAAACTGTGGACACAACTTAAGGGAATTAAGGTTGTAGATACTGTGTTTGGTATACCCAAAGTAGTGTAATCAAGTACTTTAGAGGGATTACTTTCTAGCAGGAAAGACCATGTCTCAAAATCTTTCTCAGGTAGGAAAGTTGTCTAGCAGAGAAAAATGTTATCCCCTCTCCTCATTTTCTTTTATGGAAGAGTTTATCAAATGGTAGGAATGGAAAGGGGTCTAGTACTTGCAAAAACTAAATGAAGCAATCTAATAGGCAGTGTAATGTGCTGGTGATTCACCTCTTTTAGTTTTAAAAGTGGGTGCAATACAGAGAAAATAAATCATACACAACACTGTTTGTGATGGAAAACAGTCAAAAACTCTACCTTTTCTAGGTTGCACATGATGAGCAGTTGGCCCCCTGCATCAAAGAAGCGAAGTAGGAGTCCATTTATACTTATCTTTGGGTAAACTTCCCCAGCTATGGTAAATGGGCCACACATACCATCACATTGACACTGACCTGGAGAACAAACTCCAGATATAATGACTGGGCAATGAAATTGCTACACCAGAAACCTCCTAATTCTAGAAATCCCTAATGGCTGCAAAGGGTAATCATCTACACAGATCTTCTTTCCCTAGTTCTGAGGCCATAGTCTACTCAGATATGCATGTAAGTGTCTTTACTAAAAGCATGTTAAAGCTAACATAAGGAACTTTCCGTAGGAGATGATGAATCCTTTCATTGTCTGGGCGTATTGGTAGTAAGCTCCCGTCATCCTCAAGTCTGGAAAGATTGCCCTTTTTAACAGTGATACTTGTCGCAAATTATCACCTCGGTTTCTGACAGCTAATATGGAGAATTGGGGATTGGTGGAAAGAACAATCACACATCTCACTGATATTGTACATTTCAGTTAAGATTTCAACTGCACGTGAGTGCTACTGCATTGATCTGGTATCAGCTTTATAGAATTTGGAACATAAAAACTAAATGTAAATAGTTTCAACATGCAAGAATGCTCTACAAAGTTGAAAGAAAAATGAGCAGAATTTGATTCTTGTCACTATGGCTTAAGAACGATTAAGTATTTGTCACATGTTGTCAGGGACTGTGTATGGTTGAAGGAATGAACAAAGAAAGACATTTCTAGTATTGTAATATTTCCTGGTTGTCCATATGTTTGACTATGGTTGTACTATTTAGTGAACATTTGTAAACGTATTAGGGACATTGGGCCTGATTCACGGAACTAATCAGAGACAAAATCTTAACTTTACGACTTTCAGTATTCACAAAGGGCATTTAGTAGTAGTAAAGTTAGGAACCATAACTTTACTACTCCTAAATGCCCTTTGTGAATACCAAAAGTCGTAAAGTTAGGATTTTAAGATCAAAATTTAAGATTAACTGAGACAAAATCCTAACTTTAAGACTTTCGATACTCACAAATAGCATTTAGGAGTAGTAAAGTTAAGATTCCTAACTTTGCTACTCCTAAATGCCGTTTGTGAATATCGAAAGTCGTAAAGTTAGAATTTTGTCTCAGATTACTTTTGTGAATCGGGCCAGTGTTATCAGCATTTTAAAATGTACTTGTTCAAATCCTATTAAATTTTTTTACTCCAGCTACTACAACTCTCATTCCCAACACTAATATATACTCTTATGAAAAAAACACACAGAATACAAATTACCCAGTGGTGCCATCAAAAGCTATTAAATACTTGAAAATAGAGCATATTAACCTAAATTGGCACATTCCTTTGAATGTTCAGAATGTGACAACCATTTGGTTTACTCAAAATGTGGTCAATAGCTTCGTATGCAGAACATCAGTTGAATCTTATGTAAGACATATTGTTTAACTTATAGATGTTTAAAATTCACGTATTCCAAATTTTTTTTGTTTATTTGCACTCCTCACTTTTCGCCTGTTTCTCTTTCTCCTTTTCTCTCACTGCCTGTATTTTTATATAGAGACATCACCACCATTCGCAATGGCCTTGGAGATAAAGTTAGCGTGTTTGCACAACAGCTTTGCACTTTTGTGTTAGGGATAGTGTTTGGATTTGTTTATGGCTGGAAATTGACATTGGTGATTTTATCAATCGTCCCACTCCTGGTTGCATCAGCAGCAGTTTGGTTAAAGGTAAGTTTAAATAGATCCATTTCGTAAAGAAGAATTTACAAGTTTTTAATGTCGTAATTTTTCAACTAATGTTGATTTGAAGGAAGACGTGATGCCTGACTTTCTGAACATTAGTGTAAACTCTGCAGCTAAATCACTGGCATAAAATGTGAGCCAGATATTATATAATATGCTAACCTACATTTTTTGGGGGGAGAGGGTTCAAGAAGGAGGCCATTCCTTAATTCCAGTCATTGTAGTTTGAGCTATTGAAGTGAATGGTGTTTGATTTATTGTTCTTAGTTCGGGATTTATTTGGAGCTTCACAGGTGGTTTTTGAAGCCCTGCCTCTGCTGGTCTGGTGCCTATCTACCCAGTATATATATATTTATATATATATATATATATATATATATATATATATATATATATATATATATATATATATATATATGTATATATATATATGTATATATATATATATATATATATATATATATATATATATACTAGTGCGACTCAATTTCTCCTGCTGGGGGAAGATGTTTTGATGTTTAACACGGCGTAGTCCAGCCGCGGAGTCACGCACCTCGGAAAGAGCGCCAGACCTGCCCGAAAAGGACGTTTTGTGGATCGGAGCGAGAAGCTAACAGGGCAGCGGCAGACACCAGGCACTGGAGCCTGGCTAGAGTCCTCAACATGTACCAAAGATGCGTGTGGGGAAGTCACGGAAAACAAAACATTTCAAGGTAATCATGACAGACACGGAGCCTACGTGTACCAGGGAACCCTGCGAACTAATTACTGAAACGCCCACCAGAGGCAAGTTAATTAAAAGGATTACGTTTTCACCTGTGTCCGTAAGGCAAAATGAACTGATGTCTGCAGTAATCTTTCCCCCGAAGAAGGCTGATTGTATAAGCCGAAATGCATTGGGATTAATGTTAACCAACTAACCTTGAATAAACACCAATACGAACCTGTGAACTAGTGCTACTCAATTTCTCCTGCTGGGGGAAGATGTTTTGATATATATATATATATATATATATATATATATATATATATATATATATATATATATATATATATATATATATATATATATATATATATATATATATATATATATATATATATATATGTATATTCACCAAAAAAAACATAGGTTATAGACCATATATAGTTAGGAATTAGCAGTTACAAAACCTTATTTTACTCACACAAAACCATTGAAATTCGCATATATAGTTAGTTGCACTAACTATATATCGCGCACCCGCAATCCACTGCTGATCATGTCACATATTACATCATTCACGACATGGTCAGTGACATCACTGATGACATCTCAAATGACATCACTGACACTCAGACACAAAATGTGCAATTTTCCTGAAAATTTCAGCCAATTCAGTCCATCAACGCCAAAGTTATTCAACATAGAATTTTCAGAAATCCCTATTCAAAAAAATCCTAACTATATATACCTACTGGCGACCGCCAGTAGGTAATATATATATATATATATATATAATATATATATATATATATATATATATATATATATATCTCAAACAGCACTCCTGACCGCTTTCGAAGCGGTAACCAAGCAGGCGCAGACCTCTTCTCAGTTGAATAGATTAGGCTCAAAAGTAAAACGGCTTCACACCATCAGATAGAGGCAGTGGAAAATTTACTGCAAAAGTGCAGAGCAAATGCTCTCCTCGACGCGTTTCGCTCCGCAGTCGGAGCTTGGTCACCAGTGATGTCATCAGTGATGTCACTGACCATGTCATGAATGATGTAATATGTGACATCATCAGCAGTGGATTGCGGGCGCGCAAGTTATAGTGAGTCCAACTAACTATAACGTGGGAATTTCAATGGCTTTGTATGAGTAAAATGTCCAGCTAACTATAACTGGTGTGAAACCTATGGTTTTTTCAGTGAATTTCAATGGTTTTTTAAATGCTAATTTCTAACTATAACGATGGGAAACCTCTGTTTTTTTCACTACATTTCAAAGGTTTTTTAAAAGCTAAATCCTTTCTATATCGAGTTTGTAACCTACGTTTTTTTTTTATTTGCTGTTTTGTGTAAGTATTAATTATTAATCATTTTTTTTTATAAGAATATTTAAAAACATTTTTTTTTTAATCATTTTTTCCTGGGCCGCTTTGGGTGCGCGCACCGGTAAGCTCTCCGGAGAGCGCACCCAGAGCGCTATTTCTGCGTTCGTGTAAAAAAATATGAATGAAAAGTAAAAATTAACGCAAGACATTTAGTACCATACATATAAAAGCAGTATTTCTGATTTACGAAGTGAAAATGATTTTACATTTCCGTGAAACTATCGAAACGTCACTTAGGCGCGCCGCGTAAGTGCCCCCGGAAGCGCCTACGTTCGCGCCGCGTATGCGCCCCCGGAAGCGCCTACGTTCGCGCCGCGTAAGCACCCCTGGAAGCACATCGGTGCGCGCAGCGTAAGCGCGTCAAGTCATGTGACCTTAAAATAACACTTTTCATTGGTTGCTAACAGTTTTTTTTTACAAAGAAGGAAATCCCCACCCATTTCCTTCATTTCTTCTTTCACTTTTGTGACTGCAAGACCTGCCTTTTTGCTCTCCATTCTTTGTTGGATATCTTGGATTATCATGGCTGCCAGACCATCCAGCAGTGAAGATGACACCAATGAATTAATTGATGAAGTGCCTTCTCAGCCGAAGGGGAAAGAACATTTCATCTGGAAAAAATGTTCTATACCTGATGGACATAAAAAAGTAAATGCACCAAAAGTTGAATGTAAAATCTGCCAAACTGTACTTTCCCGTGGATACCCCCGAAAGAAGTACAGTTTTTGTAATTCAACTATGATTAGCCACGTAGAAAGGAGGCATCCCCATAACTATGCCCGGGAGAGTGTTAGGGCTCTAGCACAAGAGGCACCCAGGGATGGGGCCTCTACATCAACCGGAGGACCAACAACATCGGTGAGGGGGAGATCACGAGAACTGATTCCAAACATTCAGCCTGTTTTTAATAAAGGCGCCCTTAAATGCAGAGACTGTGATCAGCTACTTTGCTATGGGGAACAAAGTGTTCTGCTCATGGTTCGAGCATTGGAGAACCATTGCTGCCGTTCCCAGCCCTAAATTTGTTTTTGTTTTTTGCTCCTGTTGAGCAGTTTCCATTCCCTGTTTTTGTTTTTGTTCTAAAAAAGAAAAAAGAAGAAAAAAAAAGTTCTTTTCAGAACTACCTCCAATTCTCATCAAAGAGCTATGTTCTTAAAAACATGAAAAAGAGTAAGTGAAGTGGAGTGCATTGATAAAGGAGAGGAAAATGAGTAAGAAAGAACAGAAAGGTATGAGAGGAGAAAGGAAGTGAAGTAGGGGGACTGAAAGAAGGTGAGTGTGGGGAGGGAAAGTAAGGAGAAGGAGAGTGAACATGGGGAATGTGGATATCCAAAGAAAATGTAGAAAAGGAACGGGGGTAGGGAAGGGTAAGAAAAGATGCATTGCTGGAGTTGCATAATTTGTGTGACAAACTCCAGCAATGCATCACTTTTGCGCTTACAGATACGTCTGAAATACTGACATATATGTAAGTACTTGTGACATAATGCGTCATATATTAAATATTGCAAAAAACACAGTTGATGGACAGAATGTAGAACAATGTCATATATTCACCCCAGTACAAGGATCTGGGCCTAAATCCATCGTTTTTTTGCACTCCACACCACCCTGGGTTAGACACTGGCTATATGCAAATCATATTTACAACAAGGGGTGGTGAGGGACAGAGTCTCTGAATTAAGCAGAAAGCTCTCACCCAGTCAAGAGATCAGGGCTAGATCCAACACCGTTTTTTAGCTCACTGCACCATCCCAGTTTCAGAACCTGGCTGTATGCAAATTAGTCTGTTCCTGTCCCAGTGCATGATGGGAACAGGGCAAACCAAACTACAAAAGCCAATTCTTACACTGGGAAGGAAACAAGCTCCCGGGGACCGGTTTCTGGCATTACAGCCGTCTTCGGCCCGGTTTGCTTGAATCCTGATGGTGCAATGAGCAAGGGTCTCACATCTGAGAATACCCTTCCACGCTTAGGGTGGACAAAAATATTTACAACAAGGGGTGGTGAGGGACAGAGTCTCTGAATTAAGCAGAAAGCTCTCACCCAGTCAAGAGATCAGGGCTAGATCCAACACCGTTTTTTAGCTCACTGCACCATCCCAGTTTCAGAACCTGGCTGTATGCAAATTAGTCTGTTCCTGTCCCAGTGCATGATGGGAACAGGGCAAACCAAACTACAAAAGCCAATTCTTACACTGGGAAGGAAACAAGCTCCCGGGGACCGGTTTCTGGCATTACAGCCGTCTTCGGCCCGGTTTGCTTGAATCCTGATGGTGCAATGAGCAAGGGTCTCACATCTGAGAATACCCTTCCACGCTTAGGGTGGACAAAAATATTTACAACAAGGGGTGGTGAGGGACAGAGTCTCTGAATTAAGCAGAAAGCTCTCACCCAGTCAAGAGATCAGGGCTAGATCCAACACCGTTTTTTAGCTCACTGCACCATCCCAGTTTCAGAACCTGGCTGTATGCAAATTAGTCTGTTCCTGTCCCAGTGCATGATGGGAACAGGGCAAACCAAACTACAAAAGCCAATTCTTACACTGGGAAGGAAACAAGCTCCCGGGGACCGGTTTCTGGCATTACAGCCGTCTTCGGCCCGGTTTGCTTGAATCCTGATGGTGCAATGAGCAAGGGTCTCACATCTGAGAATACCCTTCCACGCTTAGGGTGGACAAAAATATTTACAACAAGGGGTGGTGAGGGACAGAGTCTCTGAATTAAGCAGAAAGCTCTCACCCAGTCAAGAGATCAGGGCTAGATCCAACACCGTTTTTTAGCTCACTGCACCATCCCAGTTTCAGAACCTGGCTGTATGCAAATTAGTCTGTTCCTGTCCCAGTGCATGATGGGAACAGGGCAAACCAAACTACAAAAGCCAATTCTTACACTGGGAAGGAAACAAGCTCCCGGGGACCGGTTTCTAGCATTACAGCCGTCTTCGGCCCGGTTTGCTTGAATCCTGATGGTGCAATGAGCAAGGGTCTCACATCTGAGAATACCCTTCCACGCTTAGGGTGGACAAAAATATTTACAACAAGGGGTGGTGAGGGACGGCTGTAATGCCAGAAACCGGTCCCCGGGAGCTTGTTTCCTTCCCAGTGTAAGAATTGGCTTTTGTAGTTTGGTTTGCCCTGTTCCCATCATGCACTGGGACAGGAACAGACTAATTTGCATACAGCCAGGTTCTGAAACTGGGATGGTGCAGTGAGCTAAAAAACGGTGTTGGATCTAGCCCTGATCCCTTGACTGGGTGAGAGTTTTCTGCCTAATTCAGAGACTCTGTCCTTCACCACCCCTTGTTGTAAATATATGCAAATCAGCTCTGACCCTGTGCCTCATGGGAACAGTCCAGTCCGAACTACCAAGCCATGTCTTTCCCAGACCGGAATCAAGCATCCAAGGACCGGTTTCTGGCTATCAGCCTTCATCAGCCTGGATAGCGTGACTCCAGTGGTGTGGAGAGCCTGGGACTCACGTCTGAGTATACCCAGCACACTCGGGGTGAAAATTGCAAAAAACACAGTTGATGGACAGAATGTAGAACAATGTCATACAGTCACTCCAGTACAAGGATCTGGGCCTAAATCCATCGTTTTTCTGCACTCCACACCACCCTGGGTTAGTCACTGGCTATATGCAAATCAGCTCTGACCCTGTGCCTCATGGGAACAGTCCAGTCGGAACTACCAAGCCATGTCTTTCCCAGACCAGAATCAAGCATCCAAGGACCGGTTTCTGGCTATCAGCCTTCATCAACCTGGATAGCTTGACTCCAGTGGTGTGGAGAGCCTAGGACTCACGTCTGAGTATACCCAGCACACTCGGGGTGAAAATTGCAAAAAACACAGTTGATGGACAGAATGTAGAACAATGTCATATATTCACCCCAGTACAAGGATCTGGGCCTAAATCCATCGTTTTTTTGCACTCCACACCACCCTGGGTTAGACACTGGCTATATGCTAATCAGCTTTGACCCTGTGCCTCATGGGAACAGTCCAGTCCGAATTACCAAGCCATGTCTTTCCCAGACCGGAATCAAGCATCCAAGGACCGGTTTCTGGCTATCAGCCTTCATCAGCCTTGATAGCTTGACTCCAGTGGTGTGGAGGGCCTGGGACTCACGTCTGAGTATACCCAGCACAGTCGGGGTGAAAATTGCAAAAAACACAGTTGATGGACAAAATGTAGAACAATGTCATACATTCACCCCAGTACAAGGATCTGGGCCTAAATCCATCGTTTTTTTGCACTCCACATCACCCTGAGTTAGACACTGGCTATATGCAAATCAGCTCTGACCCTGTGCCTCATGGGAACAGTCCAGTCCCAACTACCAAACCATGTCTTTCCCTGACTGGAATCAAGCATCCAAGGACCGGTTTCTGGCTATCAGCCTTCATCAGCCTGGATAGCTTGACTCCCGTGGTGTGGAGAGCCTGGGACTCACGTCTGAGTATACGCAGCACACTCGGGGTGAAAATTGCAAAAAACACAGTTGATGGACAGAATGTAGAACAATGTCATACATTCACCCCAGTACAAGGATCTGGGCCTAAATCCATTGTTTTTTCGCACTCCACACCACCCTGGGTTAGACACTGGCTATATGCAAATCAGCTCTGACCCTGTGCCTCATGGGAACAGTCCAGTCCGAACTACCAAGCCATGTCTTTCCCAGACCGGAATCAAGCATCCAAGGACTGGTTTCTGGCTATCAGCCTTCATCAGCCCGGATAGCTTGACTCCAGTGGTGTGGAGAGCCTGGGACTCACGTCTGAGTATACCCAGCACACTTTGGGTAAAAATTGCAAAAAACACAGTTGATGGACAGAATGTAGAACAATGTCATACATTCACCCCAGTACAAGGATCTGGGCCTAAATCCATCGTTTTTTTTCACTCCACACCACCCTGGGTTAGACACTGGCTATATGCAAATCAGCTCTGACCCTGTGCCTCATGGGAACACTCCAGTCCAAACTACCAAACCATGTCTTTCCCAGACCGGAATCAAGCATCCAAGGACCGGTTTCTGGCGATCAGCCTTCATCAGCCTGGATAGCTTGACTCCAGTGGTGTCGAGAGCCTGGGACTCATGTCTGAGTATACCCAGCACACTCGGGGTGAAAATTGCAAAAAACACAGTTGATGGACAGAATGTAGAACAATGTCATACATTCACCCCAGTACAAGGATCTGGGCTTAAATCCATTGTTTTTTTGCACTCCACACCACCCTGGGTTAGACACTGGCTTTATGCAAATCAGCTCTGACCCTGTGCCTCATGGGAACAGTCCAGTCCGAACTACCAAGCCATGTCTTTCCCAGACCGGAATCAAGCATCAAGGAAGGTTTCTGGCTATCAGCCTTTATCAGCCTGGATAGCTTGACTCCAGTGGTGTGGAGAGCCTGGGACTAATGTCTGAGTATACCCAGCACACTCGGGGTGAAAATTGCAAAAACACAGTTGATGGACAGAATGTAGAACAATGTCATACATTCGCCCCAGTACAAGGATCTGGGCCTAAATCCATCGTTTTTGTGCACTCCACGCCACCCTGGGTTAGACACTGGCTATATGCAAATCAGCTCTGACCCTGTGCCTCATGGGAACAGTCCAGTCCGAACTACCAAGCCATGTCTTTCCCAGACCGGAATCAAGCATCTAAGGACCGGTTTCTGGCTATCATCCTTCATCAGCCTGGATAGCTTGACTCCAGTGGTGTGGAGAGCCTGGGACTCACGTCTGAGTATACCCAGCACACTCGGGGTGAAAATTGCAAAAAACACAGTTGATGGACAGAATGTAGAAGAATGCCATACATTCACCCCAGTACAAGGATCTGGGCCTAAATCCATCGTTTTTTTTGCACTCCACACCACCCTGGGTTAGACACTGGCTATTTGCAAATCAGCTCTGACCCTGTGCCTCATGGGAACAGTCCAGTCCGAACTACCAAGCCATGTCTTTCCCAGACCGGAATCAAGCATCCAAGGACCGGTTTCTGGCTATCAGCCTTCATCAGCCTGGATAGCTTGACTCCAGTGGTGTGGAGAGCCTGGGACTCACGTCTGAGTATACCCAGCACACTTGGGGTAAAAATTGCAAAAAACACAGTTGATGGACAGAATGTAGAACAATGTCATACATTCACCTCAGTACAAGGATCTGGGCCTAAATCCATCGTTTTTTTGCACTCCACACCACCCTGGGTTAGACACTGGCTATATGCAAATCAGCTCTGACCCTGTGCCTCATGGGAACAGTCCAGTCCGAACTACCAAGCCATGTCTTTCCCAGACCGGAATCAAGCATCCAAGGACCGGTTTCTGGCTATCAGCCTTCATCAGCCTGGATAGCTTGACTCCAGTGGTGTGGAGAGCCTGGGACTCACGTCTGAGTATACCCAGCACACTCGGGGTGAAAATTGCAAAAAACACAGTTGATGGACAGAATTTAGAACAATGTCATACATTCACCCCAGTACAAGAATCTGGGCCTAAATCCATCATTTTTTTGCACTCCACACCACCCTGGGTTAGACACTGGCTATATGCAAATCAGCTCTGACCCTATGCCTCATGGAAACAGTCCAGTCCGAACTACCAAGCCATGTCTTTCCCAGACCGGAATCAAGCATCCAAGGACCGGTTTCTGGCTATCATCCTTCATCAGCCTGGATAGCTTGACTCCAGTGGTGTGGAGAGCCTGGGACTCACATCTGAGTATACCCAGCACACTCGGGGTGAAAATTGCAAAAAACACAGTTGATGGACAGAATGTAGAACAATGTCATACATTCACCCCAGTACAAGGATCTGGGCCAAAATCCATCGTTTCTTTGCACTCCACACCACCCTGGGTTAGACACTGGCTATTTACAAATCAGCTCTGACCCTGTGCCTCATGGGAACAGTCCAGTCCGAACTACCAAGCCATGTCTTTCCCAGACCGGAATCAAGCATCCAAGGACCGGTTTCTGGCTATCAGCCTTCATCAGCCTGGATAGCTTGACTCCAGTGGTTTGTAGAGCCTGGGACTCACGTCTGAGTATACCCAGCACACTCGGGGTGAAAATTGCAAAAAACACAGTTGATGGACAGAATGTAGAACAATGTTATACATTCACCCCAGTACAAGGATCTGGGCCTAAATCCATCATTTTTTGCACTCCACACCACCCTGGGTTAGACACTGGCTATATGCAAATCAGCTCTGACCCTGTGCCTCATGGGAACAGTCCAGTCCGAACTACCAAGCCATGTCTTTCCCAGACCGGAATCAAGCATCCAAGGACCGGTTTCTGGATATCAGCCTTCATCAGCCTGGATAGCTTGACTCCAGTGGTGTCGAGAGCCTGGGACTCACGTCTGAGTATACCCAGCACACTCGGGGTGAAAATTGCAAAAAACACAGTTGATGGACAGAATGTAGAACAATGTCATACATTCACCCCAGTACAAGGATCTGGGCCTAAATCTATCTTTTTTGCACTCCACACCACCCTGGGTTAGACAATGGCTATATGCAAATCAGCTCTGACCCTGTGCCTCATGGGAACAGTCCAGTCCGAACTAAATGGCTTGGTAGTTCGGACTGGACTGTTCCCATGAGGCACAGGGTCGGAGCTGATTTGCATATAGCCAGTGCCTAACCCAGGGTGGTGTGGAGTGCAAAAAACGATGGATTTAGGCCCGAATCCTTGTACTGGGGTGAATGTATGACATTGTTCTACATTCTGTCCATCAACTGTGTTTTTTTGCAATTTTCACCCTGAGTGTGCTGGGTATACTCAGACGTGAGTCCCAGGCTCTCCACACCACTGGAGTCAAGCTATCCAGGCTGATGAAGGCTGATAGCCAGAAACCGGTCCTTAGATGCTTGATTCCGGTCTGGGAAAGACATGGCTTGGTAGTTCGGACTGGACTGTTCCCATGAGGCACAGGGTCAGAGCTGATTTGCATGTAGCCAGTGTCTAACCCAGGGTGGTGTGGAGTGCAAAAAACGATGGATTTAGGCCCAGATCCTTGTACTGGGGCGAATGTATGACATTGTTTTACATTTTGTCCATCAACTGTGTTTTTTGCAATATATTAAATATGACGCATGAGTAGAAGACTGAAGGCCTCATTTATGAGGCCATGCGTCACTTTTAAGCCACCGGTGCTTCACTTTCTGTGACGCACCAGTGCTATAAAAAATGCACCTTATTCTGTCATATTTACAAAGTGACGCATCTAGGTAGATGCGTCACTTTGTGAACCCCTGCGCCACATTATACATACGTCAAGTGTAATGTATGCAAAAGGGACCTTATTGATGCAAGAAAGGGTCGTAGAGGTGACGCTGTGAAATCAATGAAATTTCAGTGAGTCACTTTTAGGACGCCGTTGTGTCAAAATCTTGGGCCTGCCTCACAGCAGGCGTAAGACTGATGCAGGCCCTTTCACATAGGACTTGCCCCATGTGAAAGGATGCATTGCTGGAGTTGCATTATTTTTGTGACACACTCCAGCAATGCATCACTTTGGCGCTTACAGATACTTTGTTTTCTCCTGCTCTGTGTTATGATGTTGCAAATATTTGTTTTTTTCGACGAGCAAGAATGCTGCCGATTACATTGCAGGTGAATTATCTTTCAAAAGCTTCTGTGATTGCAGTTGCTCGCCTGCTCACTGGCGGTGTACTATGCTTACTTGTTTTCAATTTTGTGCTCATTTGGCCTCAGTGATTATGTATGAGTATGCTTTACAGAACTGCGTAATGCTAGACACTAGAGACTCAAGTCCAGTCCTTCCGTTGTACTCCTGCCACTAAGAAGAGATAGTGGTGGTGGATTGATAGTTTGAGTATATTATGACTGGTTATTTAGTAGGAAACTTTTTAGTGGTCTGCAATCATGACGACTATGTCTGTCACTTCGCGTGCTGCAGAGTGCTGCCTGCCAGTTCTAGTAGAACCTTTTTGTAGTTGGTTTAGTGAGTTACATAACTTTCCAAGTAGACGGTCCGCGAATCCAGCAATACTAATATCCTAGTAGACCACATCAGATAGGTTAATAAATTTAGTGCAATTGTTGTCTATTTCCCCAAAATAATTTGTTATTTGTTTTTTGAAATGTTTGATTTGGCTGACAACAATCATCCATGTTTGTGTCTTTCTTTCATGTTGTACATCAGCTCCCCCCAGGGGCAAGAGGGCAGAGGTGGAGGTAGTGGCACCGGCGGAGCAGGAAGGCCAGGATAGGTCTGCCGAGGACTCCTCTGCTGGCCCCAGTAAGTTTTCCTTTTAATATTAATAATTATTCTTCACTATCTTTTATAGCACCTATTTATTCCAAACGTTCCTCAATTTTTCCTAGATCGTCTTTGATCTTCTTGTAGACTTTTTCTAAATTCTTATCCTGCCTCTACTATGACTCTCTATGCTACTACTTGTTTATTATTAGTCTGTCTGTGTAGCTAGCTAAGCTTGTACAATTGGCAAAAGGTGTTAAACAAAACTCCTATTCAGCAATAGCTCTAGGCACTGAGTGAAGTCCTCTGGGTTGTCCATAATGTCTATTAAAGTCTTCTAAATGTTTATGCTTTGACAATTCCCAACAATAAAATGTCAATGGCCACCAAGAATAAGATACTAGTTTACTTTTTGATTGGATAGGAGGACATACTACTACTGTTGCAGGGACTATTCTGCACATACAGAGCTATGGACGAGAAATAGGGCATTGGTGATAAAAGGCGCAGTTAGACTTTCCACATACCTCAGTCATAACAGAAGTTGAACCCCCAAACTCCTTACTGACTAGCTAGTGTGTCAGAGTCATTATTTAGCTCCCGAATGCAGTGCTGATTCCCAATGATTATACAACCCCGAACTTAAGACTACGGAGTCAGAGTCCCGACCTCTCAGAGTCACGGACTCATGCTTGTAAATTTAAAACCCTTTCGCTCACTCACTCATGACCAAAAACGACAGAGTCTATGTAAGTTTTAAAGCTTTATTAAAACTACTAGCTCTGTGTGTACTCTGTATATTACATGTGCATTATATAAAAACATTTATTAAAATCAACTTCATATAAGATAAACAGTGAATGCTTGAAAACTGAAAAGTGGCTGATTTCACACATTAATTGTGGGAGAGCCCTCACCTGGTTGGAACTTAAAGTCTTGGTGGTGATGATGACGACTCCGTCTGACATATGATATTGCTCTTGTTCGTAGAAGGGAAGCTTCTGTCTGTTATGTGAAAAATGGTGTGTGTTAAAAAGCAAACATTCATCAGTTGTGCCAAAAAGTGTAGCATCACATCTTATGGCTAAGCATAAATAAAATACACCCTTCCCTTAAGAAAGGGAAATTTTAAGTTTAGACTAGAGAGTCACAAATTTTTAAATTTGTTTATGTAGTACTAGAAATATATTTTTTCATTACTAGACAAAATAGGGAGTGGTGTATATGGCATCTAAAAATATTAAATGTATTTTCTAGCCGTAACACCATCGGCACAGCCCACCACCAGTACCAGGGCGAAGGTGGTCACTCTAGGGGCGGATGTGGTGCCACAGCCAGCAGGAACTGCTGTGGGGGATGCCACTGTAGTGGCGGGCAGTTGTAAGATATTATATTCCTTACTTATTGAGATTGCAGTGTAGGCTCTCTGCAGGGGTGTATATGTTGTGCAGTACAAGTACACTTTACTGTTAAGAAGACTTACAAATTTAGAAATAAGTTTTTGTCAACCAGGTCGAAGACAGTCACCCTTGACTTCGCATTAGCAATAGCATTAGCGGCTGGAGTTGACGAGTAACCAATGGCCTCCTCTAAATTTGACTTTAACTCAGCTGTGAAAGTTTTATCGAGAAGCCAAGTCAGATCAGAGATGAACTTGATGGATGGGTTGAACGAAAAGAGAAAGAAGGGTGTAAGGAAGGACGAGCGAGTTAAAATTAATGAATGATACGTGTTTTTGAATACTGCCCGAGGTGGCTAGGAATCTGATGCATGGTCGGTTGAAGGCTGAAGCAAGGATGGGTGGAAGGAAAAAGAAAAGAGGACTGCCTGGGTGGGTGAAACAGAAACTGTATGTGTGTGCAATATATCCTTTGGTTCAAATTCAAATGCAAGTCAAGCATGGATGCATGGCTGGCGGTTTACAAAATGAAATAAAAAGGTTGTTTTTCGTTGAGAAAAAGTAAGTTTTGTCCGGTTGAGACATTAAGAAGAATGATTGACATTTACTTTGAATGGATGGATGCCTGGATGGTATCTCCCTCATATATAGCATAGGTGTATGTACACAGAGTAGACGGTCACTGGATGAAGAGTGTTACTTTGAAGACCATGTAACACCGCACGTCCGTGCCAGAGTATCAAAGCCGAGGAATGTAGAAGTTGTAATTTTTCAGAATACTGCCATGACTAACAGTAGTTTGCAAGCACAGCATATATTGTGTATCAATAGTGTATAGTTCACATTATCAAGTCAAGTAAGTCACAACTCACAAGTGCCTTCCTCCAGCGATTATGGGGACCACTCACTACCTCTGTTAATAATTTTTTTTACTACTCTGTCATTCATGTGTGTCCTATCGGTGTTCACTCAATCAAAAACAAAGCACCTAAAACCATCCCATGTGTAAGCAAATATCCTGTGAAGGGATAGATGATCATATTATTTATCTTCTTCATTTTCCTTTTGTAGTAGTCAGGGGCAGGGCAGGGTGAAAGTTAAATTAATTAAGCAGTAGCCCTTGTAACAGAGTATGGCCAGTGCCACCCGTAATGGAAAAGTAAGAGCTTCACCACCGGCATGTACTGGCCTGGTAACAGTAACGCAAGTCTGTGTCATCATGGCTTGCGTCTATTTTTCTCGGGTGCAAGTTGACTTCGCTAGCATTATGCCGGCTTCTTCAAGTTTACGTACCAATTTCGCTAAACAAGAGAGAAGAAGGAGACTGGTGTACTTTCTGAGTCTAATGTAGTGAGTCCATATGTGCTAGTAGAATTCCTGAAACTCCCACTAATGTTAAAGCAGAGGCTGACAAAGTGGGAGGTTAGGTAGATACATGCCACAAATGTTATGTACTGTGCTTGCAAGTTGCTAGTGCTACTGTGACACAACTTTCTGCTGAATTATTTTGTGTTAATCTTAAAGAGCATTGGTTACAGTATGTTTTTCTTTATTCATATAGATACTCCTTCTAAACTAACAAGGAAGGAGTTGGCTATCCGGGCCCGGCAACATAAGTTGGAGGCAATTGTCGCCGAATATTGGCAGCTGGTGGCTCAGGAGGATTATGATGACACGCAGTCAACAACATCCACAACAGCTGCATCCTCCTCCGCTGCCCCTGGGTCATACGGCCAGCGCAAAACTCCAGCGGTACAGAGCCGTGGTCCGGCAGCCACCTGCCGCCGCCGAGCAGCAAAAACAACAGCTGCAAGTGCAAGGCTCATGTGCACCGATTGACCCTGCGAGTGGCCAACCTTGAGCAGGAGGTGGCGAGGCAGAAAGCGCTGCCCAAGGACCTCCGGAGAGAGCAGCGTGACCACCTGGCCAAAGGACACCGCCGGCAGAAGTAGAGAGACTGTCCCTTGCCCCTTTTTTAAAGACTTTTTGGGGGGTGGGAATTGGGTGTTGGGGTTTTTGGACTTTTGGGGACATTGATTTCATGGACATTGGTTGGGGTTAGGGAGGGGGGTAGGTCGGGTCTTCTTGTGAGATAGTTTATTTTTGTAGGGGCTCAAATAATTATTTATTTCAACGTAAACATAGCATACGCGTTTTTTTACTGTTTTGTGGGGGAGGCGGGGGGGGGGTTAACTTTACCTTTGGTTTCCTGAAACTTAACTGGCTGGTTGATTCAAATTGTCTAATCGCCCAAAGTTGTACAAAAGTGCCACTGACAGAGTTAGTGAATTCAATTGTCCTACTACTTTACTAATACTACCGTCAGTCTCTCTTCTCCTCCTACTCCATTATTCTTCTTCCCCCAAAATGCTTATCTTCTTACCTGTGATTCGTGTTTGAGAATAGGGCTAGGCACAGGGCTGGCCGAATGGCAAATGGTGATTAAGGTTGGCTATGGAATCCTGGACGGATGAAATATCATCGTTGTGGTGGTAGTAGTAGTGGTACACACTGGCAGTAGCAGAATATGAAAAAAAAGGAAATAAAACATTGAATGGCCTGAGCGGAGCATTAGAACAGTACGATAGATAGTACAGTACACAAGAACAGTGCCATAAATTGTAGCCTAAGCAATGCTAAACTATTCAAAATATAACTATTAGTTGCAGGGAGTATGGCTACTACAAGAAATAGTACTAAAGGTGAAAGCATTCATCACGTGTAGGAGAAGGATGTTGTTGATGATGAATCCACTCGATGACGCACATGAAATTCTGATTTGATTTGCAAATACTCATTGGTGTGTGTCAAGCAGAATAAGAATAAGAATATTTCCTTGGATTCCTTCACCAGCCTTGAAATTGATTGTGTGTTGCTTTGACCTTACACTCCCCAGCAAGTGTGTGGAATTATTGTTGTCATTTAGTCACACCTCAATGAAAACCACACAGCCCAGGGGAAAAGGGTTAGGGTTTGAAAATTGGACGGGAATGGGGGTTTTGGGGAAAGTTTGTGGAGAGGAAAAAAAACACAGAATGGACAAACAACAAATGAAGAAAAACAAATCTTTGGATACGAAGATATCCATAAATCTTTTAAGAGACATAAAGGAAGTGCAGTGCATGCATGAAGTTGTTTGCTAAATGGATGGTTAGGTTACTGAAAAGTAGTACTTACTGCAACCTACTGACTATGAATAAACAATTTGACAGTACAGGGCTGCAATAATTATTCAATTTAACTTGCCTATCTGCCCTCAGAGAGAAGAAACACTTATTAGTACATTAAATTAGTTTGACGAATAGCAAAGAAACTTATCAAACAGCTGTACGGATGAATTTGAAGCAGAGAGCAAACGCACAGAGTCGCACTCATAGAAGTTCACAACAATAACATTATTTAAAAGATAAGGAGAAGTGAAGAGGATACTGTAACTGTATGTTCTAGTTGTCCTGTTCAATTTGGCTAGATGCCTGCATCCGGCCATTCCTCTTATTCGCGGTACTCCTCCATTCCATCTGACGCTCCGTCGATCAATCTTGGTGACCAGACACATGTCCACTGCCTGCCTGGCGGATGCGGAATTGCCGATTGCTATGGTGAGCCTGAGTTAATGTTTTTCCCATCGCACAGGGTAAAAGTTGGCCTGTAATTGTCCAAGGAAAAACATGAAGGGATATTAGAACACCACGAAGAAAAAAGATAAGGTACGGTGTGTAGTGCAAAAATAACACTTTCACTTTCAGAGGCAACAGTTTTAAATACAAGCATCATTTCTAAAGTGCGTACTCTGAGTCTCCTTTCCAAGGATAGTAATTAGCACACAGCAGGCCAGGGCCATGCAGACAGTGAAGACAGGCACCACTGATGAAACCAACCTCTATGTAGAATACCTCTTTGACACAGACAGACAAAGCAGATCTAATTTTATGCAGCAAGCCACATAGCCGCAATTTTACATGAACTGCTGTCTGGACTCTGGCATAACAACACTACACTGGCTTGACCACTCCATACCACGACTAGACAGACATGTAGTTCTGCTGTGGTTGTTGTGGACTTGTTTACCTGTTTGCCACTCACAAAATGGCCATAGTTCTTACGTAAACCGACGATGATGATCCATCCATCCCAGTGAGTGACTGTAAAGATGTTATGTAACTTTAATCATCAAGACTCATCATCATCATGGTATTGGCAAACTGAATGTTGTTCATGCAGTCACAGTCTACACACAGTAAGTCCAAGGTCATTTTCCATATTAAAAAATGCAACGTAGTGGCCCCTGCAGTAGAAGTACAATTTGCATTAAACAGAGTAGACTTGAGTTACATTTAGACTGTAAAAGATTAAATAATAACAGAACACATATGATTCATTTCAAGCACAACAAACAAACAGCAATTGCTTTCATCAGAGCCAGACAGCCAGTTTTGTCCACTGCATGCCATCTGGTTATTCTTTACCTGTTCCACTTTTTGTCTGCATCTTATTCTTCAAGTGAAGGCCCACAGGCAAGCCTCTTGTGTCAATTTCAGAAGTAACAGTCAGCATATAGTGAGTAATTCCAGTCCCACTTCTTTTGAGGGGACTCGTCTACAAAGCAACAGTTTCTTGATTATTATTATTATTATTCTGAGTTTTATATAGCGCCTGGTTACCATTAGGCATCCCAGCGCTCACCAGAGAATGAAACTACCGGAGTAATGCGGGGGTTAAGCAGAGAACAAAAAGGTTTTTAAAAGTTTGCGGAACCGAAGAAGACTAGCTTCCGAACGTAGATGTAGGGGAAGAGAGTTCCACAAGGTGGCCACATTTATCTAAAACCTTCTGCCACCAGTTCTTGCCTTCTTCACCCTCCCTACCTGCAGAAGATGTTGGTGGTCAGACCGGAGAGAGCGGGGGCCTTATAGGGCTGCACCATCTCCCCCAGAATAGGTGGGCCTACCCCCTGCAGGACTTTATGAGCGATACAAAGTGACTTGAACTTCACCCTGTCCCTCACAGGGAGCCAATGCAGCGCCTTCAGCGCAGGGCGAGCAGACTGATGCCTGGGGAGACCCGTCAGGAGCCTGGCGGCCGCATTCTGCACTTGCTGCAGTTTGTTCATGGTAGATTCTGGAGCACCCAGGAACAACGCGTTGCTGAAGTCCAGCCGCGAGATGATAAGCCCCTGGATGAGAAGTCTCCTAGTGGCCGCTGGGAGCAGAGGTAGAATCTTCCGAGCCGAGAGGAACAGGCCAAAACACACGCCAGCAGTCTTTTTAGCATGGGTTTTAAACGACAGGTCCTGCTCAAGCCAAACCCCCAGGCTCTTAATCTCCTGCTTGGGGGTGGGTACAGGTCCAAGGCAATCGGGCCAGCTGCTGGGGGACAAAGATGGAGAGGAGTTTCCCAGCAGCATCAGCTCCGTCTTGGAACCATTGAGCTTTAGTGCTGAGCTGCACATCCATGTGTAGATCTTCTCCAAACACGAGTGCAGCCGGTCAGGATGGTGAGCCGACTGGGAGAGGCCTACCACCAGCTGAGTATCATCAGCATAACTGATGATTTTAATACCCAGCGGCAGTACCACACTCTCCAGGGGGGCCATGTAGACGTTGAATAAAGTAGGGCTCAATGAGGAGCCTTGTGGCACACCACACTGGAGAGGGATTGAAGATGATTTTTCATGGCCTTCCCACACCTCAAATGTACGTCCTTCCAAGAAGGAAGCAAACCACTTGAGGGCCGAACCGGTGATCCCCACCCCCGCCAGCCGTTGGAGAAGCACCTGATGGTCCACGGTGACGAAAGCAGCACTGAGGTCCAGGAGGATCACTGCCACTGATCCCCCCGAATCCAAAATACTCCTAGCATTCTCCACAACCGCCAGCAGGGCGGTGTCGGTCCCCTGACCGGGACGGAAACCCGTTTGGGAATCGCCTAGGAGGGAGTTGGCCTCCAAGAAGTCCGACAGGCGGCTGTTCACCAACTTCTCAGCAACCTTACTAAGGCCCGGCAGCAGGGAGATAGGCCTAAAGTTGGCGAGGTCGGCGGGGTCCAAGTTAGGCTTCTTTAAAAGAGCCTTAACAACCGCCCCTTTCCAACTGGGGGGTACTACACCCTGAGTGAGGGACAAGTTTATAAGGTCCGTCACTGGGCCGCCGATGGTAGAGGCCACCTGTTTTAGGTATTTAATAGGTGCCGGGTCTTTCGGGGAGCCACTCTTCATGGTCCTCAAAATCGAGAGAACTTCCTCCATAGTGACAGGACCAAAGGAGGCCAGCTCCACTGTTCGCATCCTAAACTGAGAACTGGGGTTGTCACCCGAGGAAGATACCTCACCTTGCCGAGGAAGGGAAGCCAATATGTTGTCGATTTTTGTTTTAAAAAAGGAAGCCAGTTCTGTGCATTTTTTGCGTGGGTCCTGGTGGATGATCTGAGGTTCGGGGGTATTCAGTAGTTCCTTAATAACCCTGAATGACTCTTTAGAAGAGTTGGCCGCAGAGCCTATTCTCTCTTCAAAGAATCCAGATGTTGCCTCCCGAATGGCAGATTTGTATCTACTCAGAGCCTCCCGATATTCTTTCCAACTCGTTTCACTCCAGTCTTTCCTCCAGGACCGCTCTAGCCTCTTGCATCCCTTCCTCAAGGTTCTCAATTCGGACGTATACCAGGGCGCCGAACCCACTCTCTTCCCCTTCATAAGTTGTTTCCTTTTGGGTACGAGGATGTCTAACGAATCCGTAAGCCAGATGTGTAAATTCGCGTCCGCGACTAACGGGTTAGATCCAGGAGGGGGCCGCGTTGCCTCCAGATGTACCGCCCAGGTGTCAACCGGGAGCCTCGACCAAGCTCTTTCCAAGGTGTGAACCCTTGGGACCATTGCAGCTAGGCTATCAAATTGCCACACTGCGGACACCAAAAAGTGGTCTGTCCAGGGCAGGGCCAGCGCCGGAGATAAATTAAAGTGGTCCAGGTTTGAGAATATGGGGTCCAGCAAGTGGCCCTTCTCATGGGTCGCCCCCGGGTTGGCCAGATTGATCCCAAACGCTTTGAGATCATCCAGCAGATCTACTCCCGGGGTGTTAGAGGGGTCATCAAGATGGATGTTAAAATCCCCAAGAGCAACAAAGTTGGTAGTCGAGGAAGCAAGAAGTGCAGTTGTTTCTAGGAAAGAATTAGGGAAATTTCCCAAGGATCCAGGAGGGCGATAAATCAGCAGGCCCGCCAGAGACACAGTAGATGACAGACGGAGGGAGAACTGACAACTCTCACAATCAGTCACCCCTCCATTCTGAACCTTACAAGCAAGCGTGTCTCTAAAAAGGATAGCAATTCTGCGTAATCCAGCCATCTGCCTTTAGGGAAATGGATAGGGGGAGTCTGGAGGAGGAGGAAAGAGGAGCATGACTGAGTTGTGAACTTGTGAACTTCAGGAATGCAGACAGCGGCACCTTGAAAAAGGAAATAAGATGAAGACAGTGCTGCTGATGTATTTGTTGTGATAAGAGTTTTGTTGTGGTAAAAGTTGCAAAACAAAGAAAGACACACAGGAATAAAAGTGAATAAGGATGAAAAAAATAAGTCAGTATTTCAGGCCTAGGTGTCAGGGAAGTAGAGCTCATCCTCAAACTCTGTGAATTGAAACGGGAGTAGGTCAGCTAACAGAGAAGAACTTCCGTCACCTAAGTTGGTGTCCTCTTCTTCCTGCGTGGATTCACGTATTTTGTAATCTGGTGGTATGAAGTGCTGATTCATCTTGATCATTGTTAACCTCTCCACATTTTTGGGCAAGAGGCGGGTCCTTTTTGAAGTTACAATGGCACAGCAGTACTGAAAACACATTCAGGAGACATGCTTGCGTTGGGCAAGACAAATAATTTAGAGCCAGCTCGGTGATCAGTGGCCATTGACCCCTTTTCCCATACCAATACAGCATGGGTTCTGATCAATGAAGACCTCTGTTGGGTCATCCAGATAGGCCTGCACCATCCACTCAAGGTCATCCAGAGGTGCTCCACTTTGCGTACCATCTGTGGCCTTTGCATCAACACTGGAACAAGCAAACCCTTGATAAGTTATCCAATCCGCTTCTGACAATATTATGTCTGGGCCTGGTGCAGGTGAGGATGATGATACGGTTGCTGTTGTCGTTAACGGCTCTGAGGGAAAGTGACTGCCTTCGGCCACAGAGGTGGACCTTGACGCCGGATGGCCTGCTGATTCAGTAGTACTTGTGGCTGTTCCTTCAATTTCCTGCCACTCTTTTTCGAACTGAGGGGCTGACAGAGCTAGCCAATGTTTGTATTTTGAAACATCTGCTTCATAAAAAGGAATGACTGTATTGCTGCCCAGTGCCTTTTTGTACTGTGGATCCAGAATAGTGGCACAAATGTAATGTTGTTCACAATGTATTCCTTTAAGCCTTGCATTGTCAAGTAGGCGGGTTAATAAGCTCTTCGCCAAATGATATGCGTCTTGCTTGTCAGTATCATCTTGGAACTTTGAAGATACCGCCTTCAGTTGGTGCTCTAGCATGCGCAACAATGGGATAGCTTTGGCCAAAGTATAGTCCTCCCTGCTAACTTCACGTGTGAAGACCTCAAAAGGACGAAGCATGTCTGTCAGGCTTTTAACTAGGTCCCATTCCTCCACCTCTAGCCTCATGTCTTTCATAGAAGCACCCCATGCGTTAAAGACATACTCATTGATTACCAAGTACTGCTCAAACAGACGCTCAAGCATGTAGAAGGTTGAGTTTCAACATGTTGCCACCTCCTGGATGAGTCCTCTGACTGGCACTCTACGGACACGTTGAATGATCCTCAGCTGCTTCCGGGCCTTAAAAGAATGGCGGAAATGTGTGTAGATTCTTCGGCAGGTGGTCAGGAACTTGTTAGTACTGTGCGCCAAACACTGCACTCTGAAATAGCCACCATCAGCCATGGCCCTGATTATATTACTGCCATCTATGGAAACATAACCAATCATGCGCTTTCTTGGATGCAGCAATTTAAAGACCTTACTGTTAAACTCCTCCAAAATGTTTACTGCAGTATGAGATTTCTCCATGGCAAACATGGCTACTGTTGTATGTTTCCGAGTAGCTTGAAAAATTGTGCCACTGTGACCCCCTGCAGCTATCTTGTCTCTAACCCCTGCAAAAGAGACCCAGTGTGCAGTGATGCTCATGTAATCAATGGCTTGGAAACTGGTCCACATGTCTGTTGTCAGGTGGATAGTGTGAACAGCACTCTTCTGCAAAGCTGCCCCAATCACCTCCAGCACATCTTGATGTAGTGCTGGAACCGCAACTCTGGCAAAATAGGACCGGCTAGGAACCTTCCATTTAGGGCAGGCTGTTGCCACAAATTCTTGAAACCCCACTTCTTCCACGAAAGAAAAAGGGAGAAGGTCCAGCGCTAACATTTTAGCCAGCATTGCATTATAAAGACGTGTCGTTGGGTGGTTACATTCAAATGGCGCCTCTGACCAAAACATGCTTTTAATGGTGGTCTGGACCGTTTTCAGATGTGATGAGGACCCAGACCTCTTCAACCCAGTTAGTCTCATTGATGTACTTTTTCGCATTGGTGTCTCTACCAGACTAATGTGCCTCCTTGATGTTGCTGTGGTAGAGGAGGGTGTGGGCGTTACCACTGCAGTGCTGCTGCCAGGGGTACTGTGTGTACCAGAAAAAATGTCTCTTGGTTGTTCACCACCCCCCCTGCACGATCAGCTGCTCCTCGTCATCAGATGCAATATCAATGTCTACATTTGGATTTGTACATTTGGCTTTCAGAATGTTACTTAGGTGCGCCTCCCACTGGATAATGTGGTGTTTTTTGAGATGACCTCTCTTGCCTCAGGTACCATAGTTGGTACCAAGCTTACCCAGACTAACTACTTGTTTACAAATCGAACAAATGGCTAGGTTTTCCGCCTTTTTCCTAATACTAAAGAATTACCAAACTGGGAAGTTGAGATTTCTGGTGGTAGTGGAGGTGCTACTTTCAATGCCAGATGAAGTGGAGGATGGGCATGTCTGAATTTGACTCTATTGAGCACTTACAGCACCACTACTTGATGTAATGGAGGTCGAGCTGGATGGAGTTCCCTGCCAGCCCTTCTGACGAGAAAATATGGAAGCTGTAGGTCATGTTGGTGTAGTAGTCACCTGTGTTGGTGGTGGTACCACCAGTGGTGCCACGCCGCACACATCCTGCACAGCAGCATTTTTGGATAGGGTAAAAATGTCTGTCTGCTGCATGCCTGCTGGGGCTGGAGTGACAACTGTGATGACTGGGTCATCATCGTCAGACTGTTCAGCAGCAGCAGAATACACCACTTCTACTTCTTGTTCGTCATCACCCATAAGTGAAAGCCTTGCGGGAACCTTCCTTTTAGATAGCTTTGTCGGCTCCTGGCGTGCCTCCCTCTCAGACTGCATTGGTGGGTGCCAATCAAGATCTAGATTATCAGAAGGAAGGGGGCTTGAAAAAGAACATGTACTAGCCCTCCTTGACCTTTTTCTTGCTGGGGATCTGGAAGACAATGGATCATCAGGGGGAGTGGCTTGCTCGAATGATACCTCCGCTTAAATCTTGATTTCCTGATGTGCCCCTACTTCTGGAGGAACAAGCATTGTGGGCAGTTGTGCCTCTCCATGCACCTCTCCATGCGCCTCTCCATGCGCCTCTACTTGCGCCTCTACTTGCGCCTCTGCTTGCGCCTCTCCTTGCGCCACTCCTGGCGCAACTCCTTGCGCCACTCCTTACGCCACTCCTTGCACCACTCCTTGCCCCACTCCTTGCCCCACTCCTTGCGCCTCTCCTAGTGCCACTCCTTGCGCCTCCCCTTGTGCCTCCCCTTTGCGCCTATCCTTGCGCCTCTCCTTGATGCACCTGTGGTTGTCATTGCGGCTGTGGTTAAACACTTGTCAGATGAGTTACACCCTGCGTTGATTGGATGCTACTTTGCGATGAGTCACCGCCAACATCACTGGTCGATGGTGAAAGAGCAATTAAAGAGGCTGTCTCTGCAGCAGTCATGGACTTGGGCCTAACTTGGCGTGGTGGCACTGAGACCAATGAAGTGGAGGTGCTGCTCCCCGCTTGGTCCCCGGCGGACACCGCTGCTGCAGGCGTAGTTTTTTTTTCACAAAAAAAGAGTCTGTCGGCACACCAGTCTCCTTGGTAAGTGGCGCCACTTGCTTCTTCTGCTCCTTCTTACTGGCAGTGGCACTGGGAACTTTCTTGGTAGAGGAGCTATGGCCACCTTTCTTTGGGCCCATCTTCTTCAGATGTCAGAACAGCAGGACACAGTTGCACGAGTTGCAGAGTTGTCTGTGGCCACCACACGTGATGTCACGTGACGTTGTGCACACACCGCAGCAGGACTTCTTCCTGGCACTACAACAAGTGATGATGATGAGGATGATTCCTGGTTGTCAGTCTTTGTGCACCTAAAGCAAAGGAAACCAGAGGAACATCAGTTAAATAATTGTTGCATATGTCGTGCTTCAATTAATATTTGCAACTAGGCATTTATTATTATTAACACAACACACCCAAAAACGGAAAGACCCAAAATAAAAATTGCAATTCAAATCCAAAATGGATGTTTAAATTAATAGAAGAGAGACCACACAGAGAGCTTTGTTTCATGCACCACAGAATACCCCTGGGCATAATGGATGAAAGCAAGGCAGACTGGGCGCAGGCCTATGGCACAAAGCACACTGCCTGGCTTCAAAATGGCCACTAGACCCCCACCCACATGGCCAGGCCCTGGACCAGGCTCAAAAATTGCCAAACTCCCACATAGCCAGGCCCTGGACCAGGCCCCAACAATACCCAAAAAATCAAAATACACACAAAAGTCACTCCAATCCAATGGCATCCATGCCCTAAATGATGTTTAAAATCAAGAGACCACACAGAAAGACTTGGCCCATACACCACTGACTACCCCTGAGCATAATGGATGAAAGCAAGGACACAAGCAGTGGAGTAGTGTGGCTCACTGGTTAGAGGCGGCAGACCCAGAAGCAGAGGTCGGCCCGGGACCAGGGTTCAATTCCCGACGCGGCAGGGTTTTGGGCCAATGTCACCGGGCTCGATAAATCTCGCCTCTGTGCCACTCTAACCATGGGACCCACTCAGCAACTCTGGGCAATAGCTTGCTTAATCTCCACAAATGGCCCCATCAATGCCGGGGATGCCTGGCTTCACCTTGGAGGTGCCCAGTAGGGACCATCTCACAGGGAAAGCCAGGACGGGTTCCCCAGCGTTATACAGCGCCAGGAAACCTACGGGTAGCAGTGCGCTTTACAAGCTCAAATAAATTACATTACATTACAAAGCACACTGCCTGGCTTCAAAATGGCCCCTAGAAGACCCCCACCTACATGACCAAGCCCTGGACCAGGCCCCAACAACACCCAAAAAATCGAAATACATACAAAAATCACCCCAATCCAATGGCATCCATGCCCTAAATGATGTTTAAAGTCAAGAGAACACACAGAAAGACTTGGCCCATGCACCACTGGCTAACCCTGGGCATAATGGATGAAAGCAAGGCAGACTGGTTGCAGGCCTATGGCACAAAGCACACTGCCTGGCTTCAAAATGGCCCCTAGAGTAGACCCCGACCCACATGGCCAGGCCTAGACCAGGCCCCAACAACACCCAAAAAATCGAAATACACACAGAAATTACCCCAATCCAATGGCATTCATGCCCTAAATGATGTTTTAAATCAAGAGAACACACAGAAAGACTTGGCCCATGCACCACTGGCTAACCCTGGGCATAATGGATGAAAGCAAGGGAGACTGGTTGCAGGCCTATGGCACAAAGCACACTGCCTGGCTTCAAAATGGCCCCTAGACCCCCACCCACATGGCCAGGCCCTGGACCAGGCCTCAAAAATGGCCCCCACCCACATGGCCAGGCCCTGGACCAGGCCCCAACAACACCCAAAAAATCGAAATACACTCAAAAATTACCCCAATCCAATGGCATCCATGCCCTACATGATGTTTAAAATCAAGAGAACACACAGAAAGACTTGGCCCATGCACCACTGACTACCCCTGGGCATAATGGATGAAGGCAAGGCAGACTGGTTGCAGGCCTATAGTACAAAGCACACAGCCTGACTTCAAATTGGCCCCTAGACTCCCACCCACATGGCCAGGCCCTGGCCCAGGCCTAACAACACCAAAAAATCGAAATACAGACAAAAATCCCCCCAATCCAATGCCATCCATGCCCTAAATTCAAGAGACCCCACAGAAAGACATGGCCCATGCACCACTGACTACCCCTGGGACTACTGGCTAGTGTGGCTTTAACACGCATCCCAAAATTACAAAAAACATCCACATAGATATAATAAATAACATTGAGTTATTCAATTCCATGCCATCCATGCCGTAAAGGATATTTAAGTTCAACAAAACTCACAGAAACATTTGTATCATGCACCTATGACTAACCCTGGGCCTACTAGATACTGTGGCTACTCACAATATGTTTTTTTAAAGTTGTGAAAAAGTTTATAAATTTTAGTTGCAGCAACTGCAATGCCCCAAACAAACAACACCAACTTACTTGTAAAATCTCAACTCCAAAAGTGAACCAAACAAAAAGTCCTCAAATACAAATATCCATCAGCTGCCACAAAGAGTAATCCTTCCAGCTCCAGATCCAAATGAAAAGTGACCAGGACATGGACAAAGCACTGGGAAGAGCCTGCTGGACAGGAACAGGAAGTTGGAGACTCTGGGGCACTTCTTTCCTCCCAACCCCCCGAAAATGCACTCCTTGCACAAACAAGTGCAGCCAAATGTCAATCTGAGGAGTTATTCTGATGCAAATCATCAATTTCAGAAGGTTTATGTTGCCAGCGATAGATTTCTTGTGCAGAATTGCAATTTTTGCAATTTCGGGAAAGCAAGATGTTCAAATCTCCTGCCGGATGTCAGCTGCGCGGCGTATCTACGGGTTTGCAATTGTTTACTCTCGCGATGCGTGATTGCGGGCCCTTATGACATATTCGTGTTCTGAAAGTCTCGCAGTGCAAGTACTCGCGGTCAAAAAGTCTCGCGCGATCACGCATCAAGATCGAAAATGGCGCAGCGCATGCAAACCGGGAAGAAAACAACTCGGCGAACTCAGAATTACGGTGAGTCAACGCCATGCGCGTGAGATTGTATTTTTGAAGCGCGACCAAATCGCAAATTGCGAATTCTTTGACAATTTCGTGCGATTCGCGGACCGCGAAATTGCCCAAAATTCGCAAATTCCGCGAGCGGAACGGATTTTCAGCCCATACTTAGTCATCGGAGCGGAGCTGGCGGTTGGGGATGTAGAAGGAGAGCCGTCTGTTGAGGTAGACTGGGCCGGTCTTGTGGAGTGCCTTAAGTGTGTGGATGAGAAGCTTGAAGGATATCCTCTTGTTGACGGGGAGTCAGTGCAGGTTTCTTAGGTAGGGGGTAATGGGGCCGGGATGTGGTATGTCAGGGATCAGTCGTGCAAGGCGTTTTGGATGCGTTGCAGTGGTTTGATGATTTTAGTTGAGGCTCCTGCGTAGAGGGCGTTTCCGTAGTCAAGTCTGCTGCTGACGAGGGCCTGGGTGACTGTCCTTCTTTTATCATTCGGGATCCACCTGTAGATCTTGTGAAGCATGCGGAGGGTGTTGAAGCAGGAGGAGGTAACGGCGTTGACTTGCTTGGTCATTGAGAGCGTTGAGTCGTGGATGATTCCCAGGTTGCATGCGTGGTCGGTGGGTGTCAGGGCTGCCCCCAGTGTCGTCGGCCACCAGGAGTCGTCCCAGGCTGAAGGGTGGTTAGCAGACAGACCACCAGGCGCGCAACACCCATTGCCCCAGATTCTCTGAGACAGCTTCCCGGGCGCATACTCAGAGCTGCACAGAGTACTTCACAGATCTTCAAAAAAACATTTTTTTGTAAATTAGTGTCTGTTTTTTTCACCGCTTTTTACAGCCACTTGCCTATTTCTGAAAGAATTAGGCTTTCCTGAAATTTAGATCTGGTTGCGCCACTGCAAACGACCACAAGCAGGCACCTCCAGCACGACCGACTCTAACCTTACACACTGTCTTGTTTTAGTGCTACAAAAACACACGCTATGCCTGACTCACTATATTCTCACATCCCCTCTTTAATACGAAAATAAAAGCTTTGCAGTTCCTTTTATATTCCTATATTGTGCTTCGCATGGAAATATAGAACTGCAGGTTCTCACCACCCCAAATTAGCTCTCTGGTATACTCTCTCAAATTTGAGTACAGTCACGACGACTTTAAAGCAGTGTTCCTATATACAACTGGAAAAAATGCTATCAGGCACATGCATCAATATTGCATTTTGCGATTCCTTAATTGCGAAAAATTAAGGTCTCGCAATTAAGGAATTGCAAAATGCAATGCATCAAGAAATCGCTATTAAAATAGCGATTTCTTAAAATTCCTTAATTGCGATTCTCTATTTGAGAATCGCAATTAAGGAATACTTCCCCATCCATTCCTATGGGCCTAGGGGCCCATAGGTATGAATGGAAAGACATTCTTAATTTGCAATTCACCATTGAAAATTCGCAAATTAAGATTGCAATTCAAGGGTGCAGGGGTGTCCAAAGGACACCCTGTTGCACCCCTGAAATCTGCTTAGGAGTACATTTTGCACACTCACATGCCCCAAGGGCATGTGTGTGTGTAAAATGGAACTTTGAAAAATGCACTTTAGTGCATTTTTCAACATTTTCGCAAATTACCATGAAGGTCAACTTCATTGTAATTCGCAAATTTTTAAAGTTTGATGCATTGCATTTAAGGAATCTCAATTTGAGATTCCTTAAATGCAATCGTAATTTAAGAAATCACAATTTTGCGATTTCTTAAATTGCGAAACGTACTAAAATGTTAATGCATCCCTAAAATGGAAATTGCATTCGCAAAAGGACGAATTTTGCGATTCGCACCGTTTGAGAATGCAATCTCCTTTGATGCATGTGGCTGTATATTTCTAAGTTAACGTCTTACACTAAAAAGCTCCTGTACATTTATTTCGCTAGATGAACCTTTGTTTAAAAGACCACCAGAGAAGGGTGGTGAACTATGCTCCACAAAGAGCAACTCAAAGCTTTGTTGTTCTTTATAAGAAACATCTGGCCTTTTGACCCTTTAAGATGCTGGGTGGATAAGTATAACACACTTTATTTAGGATCGGGCAGAAGCTGCACAGAAATACGAACATATAGTTGAATAAAGGGCCACTAGATGCATGGCCAGATGGATAAATGGTAAATGGATGGATGTATCAATGTATGTATGGAAGGATAAACGAATGCATGGACCATTACTTAGGATAGATGGGTGGGCTGATAGATGCTTAGGATTGGTTTTGGGACAGATGTATCTACGGATATATAGGCGTATGGCTGCATGGATGGCACAGTGCTTACCATAGGCGAGTGGGCTCATAGATGCTTAAGATAAGTGCAGAAACAGATGTATGTATGTATATAAGTAGGAATGTATGCATCAATTAAACTAAGGTTGTATAGCTCAGTGCTTAGAATGGATGGATGCTGGCCTGAGGACCGGCACTTATTTTCAGGGAGCCTCCAAACGGGTCTCTAGAGGGCTTTATTTTCAGCCCTCGCAGATAGTCAATTTTTATTAAAATTTTTTATTACATTGCAGTGAGAGTATGCACATCGATGTACTCATGCTCATTTTGCTCACTAATGAGAACTAGAGACATCATGCTAAGTAAGCCACGTTGTAGAAGGAAGGGAAATCATTTAAAGAATGTTTTTTCCGAACGTAGGATAATTCGAGGGGATTTTCTAAAGCACACAATGCTACTTATCTTGATTTAGACCACGCCCCTACTTGCATACCCCACACCCCTTTAAGAGGTTTGCCCCCTTTTAGAGCACCCCCACTTTTTTTCCCACTTAAACCCTGACTACACCATAGTATCAAAGAAATAGTCTACGCTTCCATCAAAATCAACAATGGCACCAAGATTCACAAATGCTGGCAGCCTTCTACTACAGTGCAAGAGTGTCTATTAGCACGAAGATTTGTTATCCACAGAAATGTTGTGCAATTTGTGTAGCTGTCTGCTGGAACACTCATCACCAAAAGGAATAAAAACATGGGAATGTGCCAGAAAAACATATATCATACCATAAACCAATTCATAAATGGGCACACTGCTGATAGAGGGGATTAAGATGCACATCAGAAAATGCAGTGATTATTTCATTTAACTAGAGCAAAAACCATTAAAAACCTGACTTCACTCCGTCAGGAATAAATCACAAGTTCACATTTCTAATGCGCAAGAGCCTAGAAGACAGACTCGAACAAGAATCTGTTAAAAGGCATAATTCTATGAGATTCTAGTGCTTAGAGGCAAACCTTACTAAAGAAAATAGCCATGCAAGATTTATCATTTTAAGAGACCTTAAATGCAATGAATTGGGTGTGGATGAAAAACACTGAAAATAATTAAAGAGATTAAAAAAGGCAAAAATGTTATCTAGATTGGGAGTTACCACCTGAGAATAGGCTTTGAAGTCCCAGATCAGATAAATGGGCGGCCGGAGAACCCACGCTTGTGTTGGACACAGCAGGAGAGCTCTGAGTTCTAAGTGAGGTGCCGGACGTATTATACATGTACAATACAGAACAGTTACACCGCATTGACGTATGTTCTGGTCCAGGTGGCTGACCGCATGTCCTAGGACACGAAAATGGTCAGGTGCTTGGGCGGGTGGTTAGCCATGCTTGACCGCAAAATATAAACAAAGAACATTTGTAATGTAGATCTCTCTAAAAATACATATGAGAGTGGAACTGATAAAACAGGTGCTACAATCGCAAGACTCTGTCGTGGCTTCAAAATAACAATGAAGCAACGGTCAAAGATGTACCAACTGGTCATGTGTATTTGTGTGAGCTGGGCTTGCAATTATGGAAAATTACTGTTCTGTGGTTGCCCAAGCTGCCTCGTCGTGTTCAGCACAACTGAAATACATGTTTAAGAAAATCGGGGCCTAGTCAATTTTACTATCAAAAAGATGGTAACATGGGGCAGTGGGCTTTGCAGTGGGCTTTCTGGCTTGGGCCTATTCAGGGATATCAACAAGGATATGTTTCCTACCAGTTATTGATTGTGTATGATAAAAAATCCCATATGGACCTTCATTTAAGCGTGAGCGTAAAATCGGTTCCGCTTGCGGATTTCGCGGATTTTCGGTAAATCCGCAATCTGCGAACTCATGCGAATTTACAGAAAATCAGCAAATGCACGAGCGGCGGATTCGGGGGGCAAAAGTTCAAGCCTTCAAGCTTGAAGTTGTTGTAACTATTTTAGGATGGCGCCAGCAAGCTGCCAGCGCCATCCTAAAATAGTTACTAAGTTAGCTTCAACAGGAAGTGCAGGAAGCACTAATAGATAAAATAAAGTAGGTGCTCGAGCACCTGCTTTATTTTATCTATTAGTGAAGCTAATTTAGTAACTATTTTAGGATGGCGCTGGCAGCTTGCCAGCGCCATCCTAAAATAGTTACAGGAAGATGATGGATGGACAGCTCACTAAGGGACCCCTGCGCACATCTGTGCGATTGCATAGTAACACACACATGGTCGCTGGAACTAGTTGAAGCTCAAATTCAGTTACTCATTCATCAGCCCAAAAACAATCGTGAGCGTCGTCGAGGCTGGGCAGGTGTGCCTTCTTCCCAAATCTACCGTTGATGCTGGATAGAGGCCTTTGTATCCTTGACTTTCACAAGCGCAATCCTCGTGCTGTTCCTGTGACCAGGAGCTTCTTTCTCTTCATCTGCTGCTCTGATCGGTCTCTGACCATTTATACACACAAGAGGCACTTGAACTCGCACAGAAGACCCCCCCATTAAAAAAATCCGCAAAATCCGTGAATCCGCAAATTTGCGGATTTTGCAGATCCGCGAATCCGCAAATTCGCGGATCGTGGATCCGCGAAATCCGCCCATGCTTACCTTCATTCTATAATGGTCAAGCAAAATGCTATGTTGGGAAATCAGATGGTAAAACATGATCCTGCATCACTGCCATTACACCACCTCTTCCCCATCTTTCCTTAACCTTACAAAATCAAAGAAAGAGCCCCAGCAAAACTACTACAGCCACTACAGCAATACAGGAAATTAATTTCAACAACTGTCTACCGAAACGCTCATCAGCAAAGCGTATTAAAACATGCAAATTTGCCGGTAAAACATATACTATGCCGTAGGGCTCTTTATAAGTTCTCCTAGTGGTACTACCTCACCTTTAGTAGCTCGACATCTGCACGTTACTAAATTATGTGTTTTAATGACCAACATACCCACCTCCCCCACACCCACCCCCTTCCTTGCTTAACCATACAAAATCAAACAGAAACCCCCCCATTCCTAGTAGCACCACTATTCCCATACACTTATCTGCAAAAAGTATTCAAACATGCAAATTGGCGGGTACAACATAAACCATCCCATATCACGGTTTATAAATGGACCCAGTGGAACTAAATTACCTTTACTAGTTACACATGTTCACGTTACAAATGTCTGTGTTATAATCAGCAACATACCCACCTCCCCCACTCCCACCCATGCCCTTGTTTAACCTTACGAAATCAAACAACAAGCCCCAGCACTCCTGTTACTGCCACAATAGACATACATAGACTTAATGTCAACAGGTGTCTGCCGGAACGCTCATCAGCAAAAGCTATAAAAACCTGCAATTTTGCAACTAAAACCACTACACCACCTCCACACCCGCCCTTCCTTAACTTTACGCAATAAAAGAAAGAGCCAACAGCAAATGTAGAAGCACCACTATAGCCACACAGAGGCTTCATTTCAACAGATGTCTCCCGAAACGCTTGTCAGCAAAACATATTAAAACATGCAAATTTGCGGGTAAAACATATACCATGCCATAGGACACTTTATAAGTGCTCCCAGTGGTACTACATCACCTTTAGTAGCTCAACATCTGCACGTTACTAATTTCTGTTTTTTAATCACCAACATACCCACCTCCCCCACACGCACTCCTGCCTTTGTTTAATCATACGAAATGAACTAGAAACCCCCACTATTCCCAGTAGCGCCACTATACCCATACACATCGTTAATTTTAAAAGGTGTCTGCCGGAACACTTACCAGCAAAAAGTATTCAAACATGCGAATTGGCGGGTAAAACATAAACCATACCCATAGTACGGTTTATAAATGGGCCCATTGGAACTTCACCACCTTTACTAGCTAGACATCTATATGTTACTATAGTCGTTTAAACACTCTGTAGAGTGTATAGCAGGGGATGGGGAGAGTCTACAAAGTTCTAATTCCGAAACTTTTAATATACCGTCCCTTTACTGTATCTATATTAAAGACATTACATGAAATAAAATAATTGACGAGTGTCTCAAAAAGGATAGTAAAGCTGAGCACCTGTAAAACCCGGACCATTTCAGCACCTGTGTATGTCCAGCACAGGGACACACCCTGACAAATAGTATCACTTATAATCACATGTAGTACTCTAATGTCAACAAAGTCATATAGAAAATATACCGCACATTTGCATTTCGTTTTTATCTCTCAAACATTTATAAAACATCTCCTCGAAAGAAGCACTCCCCAATCACTTCTATTCCATAAGAACAATCATTAAGAAGTTTACTACCATATATTTTAGTATATCTACCTTTTTATTATTCACTAGTCACAAACTACGAAAACTTTTAACTATACCCAAATGCAAACCAGAAACCATGTTCATATTATATCTCAACCTATCATCAAATGATTCAAACTATGCGTACATATAAAAGGAACATATCACTTTCACTATCTCCATCTCCTCTCCATATAATCTCCAAACACTCTAGACAGCCTCACAGTACAACAACCTACCTCGGCTTAGATTCAAATCTACCTCTAAGTGTAAAAAATGAGACCACAACCTGCCCACATAACATTTCTGGGTTTCGTTTTATCGCTTTTAACTTAATAACACATACCTCTCCTACCACCACCACCCACCCCACTATTTTCACAAAAAGTTTAATTTGCAAACGTGCGACATTTTGTTTATCTCCCCCGAATTCCTTTAAAGATGACAAACTACACTTCTTCATTGTGAAAAATTCCTAAACATATATAAAGTACTTATTTAACAGGTCAAACTTTATGCATATTTTATAATCCATATCAAACACCACACTTTACTAACACTATATAATTTTGAAATAAAAAAACTTACAAACTTAAAAACATCACCTCAATATTTTATCACTACTACAGAGCACAAAACACACCTTGTTCATTTCTAACTCACCTTTCTAGTTGGTATGTGATTTTGAATGTCAAACACGAATACAATTCTTTCTTTGTCACATAGTACATGTAAAGCACCGATTTCATCAAGAATGAAACCAGTAACGGCACAATTTCTCTGCCGCTCCACACATAAATACGTGTAAAGAACAAATCAGTATACTTCATTCCTTCAACGACATTCCAAAACTTACCTCCATTGGTTAATTTAGAATTTTCCATACGAAAAGCTACTTAATATTGTGCCCCACATAGAGGTCACAAGTTCAACCTATTTTATCACCACACTTTCTGGAACATTCTACGACACCTGCAGGTTAAAAGTTCATCAAATTGTTTTTTAACCTAGCAATATAGTTTTATCATAATACATTTTATCGAACATTTAACGGCACGTGCACGTTAAAAGTTCACAATAGGGGTCAGTAGTTCATCAGCTTTATCCCTAATTCCAACAGCAACTCAACTTACACACCCAGCGCCATCAGACCTGTGGGAGTCAGTGCTTTCTGCTTTAGAAATACTGAATTCATTTGATACGGGCAAATTTACCTTTACACTCCCTATATAACACCCCCTAAGCACCATACACAAGTTACACTGTTCAAAACAAAAATATCTCAGAGTAGGTATAACTACATGCTAACACTACTTGGAAAGATGTGACACAGCGGCTAGAGCACATGACAGCATATGACATACAGTTTGTGCTCACATTTTCATTCCGAGTCCGGCAGCACCTCACCTTAGCGTCATGAGACTCTAGACAGTACCTAACATATTTTCCGTACCCCAAGACTTTCAGACCAGTAAGAGTCAGTAGTTCGTCCTAGTAGATACAAACACATGCTGACACTACTTCCACAGGTATAGGGCAGTGGCCACAGCACATAACTTCACAGCATAAGACACACAGATTGGGCTCACACTTTAATCCCCGAGTCCCGCACCACCCGCTGCGGACTACGCAATACCTCACTTAATTTCCGTAGCCCAACACTTTCACACCGGTAAGCCACAGAGGTTACAGTGCTCCTACCCTCCTCTTTCCCACTTTTTTGGTCCTTTTTACCCCTTACTCACTTCAACGAAATCACAAAATGGCAGCCAATACTTCCTAGTTGCAACCGCTCACAGTCAATCAGCAGCAAACTTGTGCTCGTAACACCTCAGCCAATCTAATGGCAGAATTCCCAAATATCAATATCTGTAAATTTCAATATTTCTCAAAAACTACTGAACGGATTTACACCAAATAAACAAAAAATTGCTTTCTAGACCAAGACCCTTCTCCCTGCCAAATCTGGGGGAATTTCATTCACCCATTCACCCATTAGACCTGTAGTCTTGTCTAAAGTTTCAACATGGAGAAAACACGTTTTGGGCCCCCCTTTTTTCTTGCCCCCCCCCTTGACCAATCACCCCCAAACTTGCAACATTGGAGCTGATATCAACAAAGAATTATTTTAAATAATTTCATGAAGATTCATCAAATGACGCCAAAGTTATAAGCAAAACAATAGATGCTCTTCCTATGGAAACAAGGTCCTAACTTTAACTACCTACTGGCGACTACAGTAGGTAATATAAATATATAGATTATATATAAGAAGCGTCTGTGGTTCCGTGTGAGGCTCAATTGTTGGACCCCCACTGAGCACACACAATTGAGCCTCACTCGAAACCACAGAAGCTTCTGTCCCCATAAAAAGCATTTATTGGTGCAAGTTCAAACGCGCTCCGTCCTTTAAAAGCAGTGAAACGCCACCTGTCACGTTTCGAGGTTTACTCTTCTTCAAAGGCAGTCATGGTTAAATGGAACATGAGGCTGTAGCATCCTAAATATCCACCAATGCATGCTTTTTATGGGGAAAGAAGCGTCTGTGGTTTCGAGTGAGGCTCAATTTTTGGACCCCCACTGAGCACAATCTTTTAGGCAGCTGTCCTGACGCAGAGCCAGCACCACCCAAGAAGCATGGGGTGACTGAGCCCGATGTGACGGGACTCATTGTTGAACACAGACTTTGGATTGAAGTTGCAAAAACACTCTGGGGCTCTACCTAAGCTTTATCTCACAGTGATTGCAAAAGGACATCCAGCAAAGAAAAGTAAAGTAAGGACTGCATCATCCATAATGCAACGTGCTGTCTCATTCTGAGCGACCCAATCAGGGTACACGATAGAGATATTTAGAATGCTGCAGCCTCAAGTTCGTTTTAACCGCAACTGCCTTTGAAGAAGAGTAAACCTCGAAACGCTTCAGTTGGTGGTTAACTGCTTTTAATGGACAGAGTGCGTTTCAACTTGCACCAATAAATGCTTTTTATGGGGAAAGAAGCGTCTGTGGTTTTGAATGAGGCTCAATTGTTAGAACTCCACTTAGCACGATATATATATCTGATCGCAATATATTCGAATGTAATTACATTTAATTCATGTGTAACCCTGTAAACATCTTATTCTCAAAATGTTTTTTTTTCTATTCTGTTACCGGTCCAAGAAAGTGTTTTCTTTATGTTCACTACTTGTCACATAGTCACGTGCAAAGGTGCAGCTTCATAATTGGTCCAAGATCTATTTGGCGTTGTCATGTGATCAAGCCACTGAGGTGGTGAAACGCGTAATGGCCGACTAAAATAAATGAGGAAGTTTATGCACTTAATCTGGGTCCGTGTCTACTTGCTGTGTGCATTCTTTGGAGGCGGCTTTGGAGCAGCGATTTCGGATATTTAACTGGGAGGCTTTGACCAGTACTACACGGATCCCCAATCGACAAGAGGTGACTGACAAGCGAATCCTACTCTTCTAGCTACTGCACGGAGAATCTGCGATCCGGGAGGATTTCTCAGTCTACCCCCCCACGGCAGTGATTCAGGCGCCTGAAATGCCCGCTACGCTCGTGGTGCCGGAGGGCACTCGGGACATTTGGCAGGACGCGAAAGGTAGGACCTGTGAGTTATTGTGGGGTGATTGGTGTGCAGGGGGACCTGGAAGATGGGAGAACATTGGTATACTTCTGCCCGGACGATACCCCCAACCAAATAGTAGTTTCATAAAAACTATGTCGGCCGACACACTAAAAGACCGAGAAGCGGCGGCTTAGGAACTTTTTGACTACGTAGCCCCAGCAAGTAATCGGACGATTCAAACGGGGCAACCTAACTCAAGTACCAATGACGACTTAAAAAGCAAAATGAGGTCACTGGAGAAGTTGATGCGTGGGGAGCAAACCAAATGGTGGGAAAATAAATCACTACAACACTATTTGGACGCTGGGAGAATCCCCAGAGGACTACGCATTTTATTGGCCCCAAGTTACGAGCAACCCAATCCAGAAATGATGAAGGAGTGGGCACAAAGAAATTTAGACTCTTCGAGAGACCTAGTAGAAATATTGGCTAAATATGCCAAAATAGATAGGGTAGAACTGCAAAGGCAAATTGTGATTCTTACAGATGAAATAGCCCAGATGGGGTAGGCGGAACAAATAAACAAACTTAATGCAGAAATGACCGCCCGCTTACGCAAAGAGGAGGATAAGATCAAGGTGCGGAAAGCGTTCAAGTTCCACCGGGATCGTGTGGATTTACGAATGCGGACGCATCTTTACCTTTGCACGGAAATACGACGCAATAAAATCAGCGAAATAAGCAAAACAAACGGGCTAGCGCAGCAAAGGGCAATACCTCTGACAACAGGCAACTTGCAGAATCCTCCTATTCAGATAACAGCTCGGCAATTGAGAGTGAAACTGATGGTGATGAAAACTGAATTCCACCTGTACTGCCAAACATTGCCCCCTCTCCCGGTGAAGAAATAAATTTTTTAGCGGAAGAACGCATGCCAACTCTAAGACCAAGGAACCTTCAAAATCAAGCAGGCAGAGGAGGAACTACAAGCGCGGCCAAAGGCGCAAAGCCTGCAAACGTGCCAACCCCGCCAAACAGCAACAACAAAAAACATGGGAGGGGTTGGTGGAACCGTCGCTAACCACAGAGCCAACCAATGAAAATAAGTCATTAATCTAACAGAGACTGTCTTGAACAAAGCTGAAATTCAAATCCTTGCCCTGGGATTATCTTTTTGTAATGAGTCCAACCTAGATTATGCCAAAACCCGCATGGATATATATCAGTTCATAAGAAAACTAAAACTATGTAAATTCCATGCTTTAAACAAGTCTAAAAACACAACGGAAGGACTGGTCACCAATGCACAAGATACACAGGCATTTGACCCAACTCCAGCAAGTGTTACAGAATTAACATTGCTCACAGTCCTGACCGATCTACTCATGGAAAATCGTCTTGAGAATTCGGAATCTCTGTCTCCCGTGTACCTCAGCCAAACAGCAACCCACAGCAAACCTGACGCCAAAATTACTCCCTTTAAGAAAAAGTCGAAATTTAACCCTATAATGTTGCGTGATGGCATTGATATCTTCAATGAGCATGTTATAGAGGAAATAAAAAAACTCAATTACAGAACTTGTGCATCAAAAAAGAAGATATCAAACCAAAACAGGCGATATCACAATTTGATTGCGAAGCTACAACAGAATGATAATGTAGTTGTGAGAAACTCAGACAAGGGAGAAAATGTGGTGTTGTGGTCTAAGGAAGAATACATGATTGAAGCATTGTCCCAATTAAATGATCGAACTTGCTGTAGGCTTAGCAGTGCATCAGCCATCAACGAAACTGCCAATGCATTTTATTTGAAAGTGATTGCTTGGAAGAGTGCGGGTCTCATAACTACGGACGAATATCAATTTATGAGAAACTAGCAGCCCGTCCCGACCTTGTCCGGGAGCATTCAGGCTTCCCCTACCCCCGCCTGCCCCGACATTGGCAAGCAGCCCATGCCCCCACCCGCCCCGTCCCCTGTCTGCCCCTACCCCCGCCTGCCTCGACATTGCCTTTCCTCAGCCGATCTGTTTTCCCGCCTAGCCCGACCCCCACCTGGCCTGAGTAGTACTACCTGCAAAATGTTCCACCCGTCACCTTGTTAGTCCCTGTCCCCCGCCTGCCCCGACCCCCGCCTGCCCCGACATTGCCTTTCCTCAGCCGATCTGTGTTGTTGTAACTCCCCCTCCCCCGCCTGGCCCGACACCCACCTGCCCCGACATTTTCCCCGGAGCCTTACCTCAGCCGCCGCTCCTTAGTTCATCACTCCTCGCCGCTCTGCTCCTCACGCCTGTGTTGTTGTAACTCCCCGTCCCCCGCCTGGCCCGACACCCGCCTGCCCCGACATTGTCCCCGGAGCCTTACCTCAGCCGCCGCTTCTCAGTTCACCGCTCCTCGCCGCTCTGCTCCTCACCGCCTGTCCACCGCCGCTCCTCCCCCGCGCCATGTCCGCCTCTCCGCTGCTCGCACCGCCGCTGGCCTGTCCGCTGCTCCTCAGGTCACCGCTCCTCCCCCGCGCCATGTCTGCCGCTCCTCGGACGCCGCTCCTCCCAGTGCTCCTGACGTGAGCACGCAAGTCGCGTTCGGCGCTACTTTGGAGGGACTACTTTTTTTTTTAATATAAATTTTGTAAATAATGTTTATTTTTTAAATGTATATAGCCTATGTCCTTCTGATTGCCCTGACGTTTTCAAACATGTATTGGGTGTTTGGATTGGTGGTGTACTTTTCGAGTTTACCTGGCTCAAAGGACACAGTTCTCTCTTTATAATAGTAGTATAGATGACCATCCGGTCATTCCGAACAAAGGGCCATATGTATGAACACATTTTCCCATAGACACAGAATGGCTAAAACCCTTTGATACATCTGGCCCATATATTTCATACCTAAAGTGCACAAAAATGCTTTGAAGCCACGGGACGTCCCATAATTTCAATAAAATTAAGCCTTTTGGAAAATGCTTTTCAATACATAGACTTCTCCATGCAGGACTGTGTCACGGGATTACCATCGTACTTAAGAGACACTAGTGATTTTTTAAGCAAAATCAAAGATTTCAAATGGAGACCAGAATTTCATCTTTTGACTTTAGATGTATCATCGTTGTACACTTGTATTGACCATAGAGACGGTCTACGTGCCCTAGCATTCTTTTTAAACAAGAGAAAAGCTACATGTCCCCAACATGATATTATGCTCTTAGACATGGTTAAATTTTGTCTTAATAACAATATGTTTACCTTTAATCAAATGTTCTATCAGCAAATGAGAGGTGTGGCTATGGGGGCCAGCTTCTCCCCCAGCTACGCCTGTATTTTCATGGGCTGGTGGAAGGAGCTGGTCCTCAAGGGCACTCATTCAGATTTGTATGACAAGCATGTAAAATTGTATTACAGGTACATCGATGTCTTGTTTTTTGTTTGGGATGGGTCAGTAGAGGAGACCAAGAACTGGGTAGAATCTCTGAATACCAACACTGTTAACCTGCATTTCACGTTTACCATCAGTGCGACCAAAATAAATTTTTGGGATGTTGAAACCTATGTGGCCAGCAACAAATTGGAAACCAAACTATACAGGAAGGAGACAGCGGGGAACTCTATTTTGCACTTTTCTAATTTTCATCCGAGGCATTTGGTACACAGCATCCCCTACGGGGAAATGTTACGTATCAAGAGAATCTGTAGTAATCCAGCAGATCTAATAGTGGCCCAACTCCAGTGTAAGGAGAGATTCCTTGCCAGAGGATATCCGTTGAAAACCATACAAGCCACAATTAATAAAACATTGGAGTTAGACAGGGACAAGCTCCTTGTTCCCAAAAGAAACAGGGAGCTAGCAGACAGGAAAGTGATCAGTCCTGAGCCAGTGAGACTAATCATTCCTTACAGTGCCCAAGAAAAAACTATTACTAAGACCATCAACAAAAACTGGGCTTTAATTAGAAGTGACCCTGTGATAGGTGCAGAAATGCTAGCAAAACCGAGCATTGCTTTTAAGAGGGCACCCTCAATGCACAGTGACTTGGTTTCCAATTGCCCGGAATTATCTTCTTCGAACAAATGGCTGAAGGCATCGAATGGATTTACCAAATGCAGAACATGTAAAGCCTGCGAATATGGTATTAACAAAAAAGCTATTGCACGGCCTTCAATGAAAAAGAAATTAAAATCTCCAAGCCCCTTCATTGTAAAACTGAATATGCCATTTACATTTTAGAATGTACATGTCCTTTAAAATATGGGGGCAGTACAAAATTACCTGCCAACAAAAGGGTCTTGCAGCATATTTGGGCCATTGTTAATAATAACCCGACTTACCCTGTCGCCAGACACTTTCGAGAGGTTCACAATAACAACCTTCAGGACCTCTTGTATTATGTCATAGACACCATCCCAAAAACCAAGAAAGGTGGAGACAGGGAACAAAGGATGAGAAAACTTGAAACCCGTTACATCCTTAATTTCAACAGCAAAAACTCTGGGGGCTTAAACAATACGGAAGATTTACATACATGTCTGTAGTATAACGAATCTAGTGACATCCGGCTCCCTTCCTTCTGGCTTCACCCAGCTTATTCTTCACCATGTTAACCCTCATAACGTAAAACAATGGCTAAAATTTTACATTTTTACATTGAATACTTAATGCCATACAGACAAGCACTATTAGTTTACATCTAGTGTCAGACTTTTTGAGTTTTGCTAATTCTTAACCAAGAATCATACTGTTTTTTTTACAACCTTTACATTTTTTTCACCTTATGCACTTTACTTCAGACACTTTCTGAGTTTCTCTAGAGAAAAGGGAATGAAATATGTTCTTGGTAATATTGATTTGGCACTCTAAGAGTATGCACATGATTTATAATGCGATTATGAACTGATCTTGCATTTAAGCAGTAATCTAAGCACAGGATGACAATTTAATGTGCTTTTTGTGATACATTGGATTTGCACATAATTGTGACATTATAGACAATTTAAAATGAATTGTATTAATGTATTTATTAACTCTGTGAGCCATTGGAGGTTTTAAGGTTTTTAAAGAACATCTAAATTCATATTTTTGTATTATTTGTATATAAGAATTTTTTTTTTAACCCCTTGCGTGCTGATGACAGAACGGTTCCGTCATCAGCGTCGGGTGACCTGTGCTGATGACGGAACCGTTCCGTCATGACTCCGCCCGCGCTGGGCGGAGTCAGCACAGGCGGGGAAAACGCCCCGCACGCAAGGGGTTAATATATAATACAATTTATTTAAATTCCAAACTGATCGCAATATATTTGAATGTAATTACATTTAATTCATGTGTAACCCTGTAAATATCTTATTCTCAAAATGTTTTTTTTTCTATTCTGTTACCGGTCAAAGAAAGTGTTTTCTTTATGTTCACTACTTGTCACATAGTCACGTACAAAGGTACAGATTCATAATTGGTCCAAGATCTATTTGGCGTTGTCATGTGATCAAGCCACTGAGGTGGTGAAACGCGTAATGGCCGACTGAAATAAACGAGGAAGTTTATGCACTTAGGAGCCGATTAGGATCACGGACGGAAACGGGTTCCGTCCGCCAAGGACGCGGCCAAAATACTCCTGACCGCTCCGCGGATAAACCGCCGGTGGGATTAGGATAATAATGTCACGAAACTCCGACTGCGGCAGACGGACCACATCAAACACCGTCCGCGGCGGATGCAGTACACCAGAGACCGCCGCAAGCGGACGGAACCAAAGAAACACCGTCCGCCACGGACGAACGTGACCGCGGGAACAGGCACAGCCACCGCAATACCTGCGGAGGCTCCGTGCCCGCGATTAGGATAACACCGCCAGTCCTACGGAACTCACCTCCATCCACGACCACAGCGGAAACAATGCAACGATAAACGGAGCATGCCAGCGGAAGGACAACACGAACACCATCCCTACCGTCAAACCAATTCCAAAATGGCTGACAGAAGTAAATACAAAACACACTAAACAGGACACCCACCCACCTGAAACACCCACACCAATTACAAGCCACAATGACACCCCCCAAGCACCTTAAAATCCACACAAGTCAACACACCCACCTAGCACCTGACTGGCAACAACCATTGGGACACAACCACAACACAGAGTATAAAATGGATCCCACCCACCACCACAATCCTTTGCATCACAGCTTTAGCTGCAAGCAAGAGGCTGAATACCACGAACAGCAGACACAAAAATTACACATACAACCTGCACACAAACACACCCACCACACAAACACCCACCACACCATTCCTACACACCACACACCTGCACATCCCAACCCACTCCACCCACACCTTGCACATCACACACCATGGCACCAAACAAAAATCCAAAATTCACTGACACAGAGTTGAAGGTCATGGTGGATGAAATCATCCGTGTTGAACCACACCTTTTCGGCACACTAGTCCAGCAGACCACCGTGGCTAGCAAAAACCACATGTAAGACAGGATAGTTAACCGAGTGAATGCGTCAGGGACCGTGCCACGAACAAAGCACGACATCCAGAGGCGGTGGCACGACCTCAAGACAAGGGTCAAAGGCATCCGGGCAAAAAACCACCTGTGGGCACACCACACTGGTAAGTACAAACCAAGCACCACTATCACACCGACATGGTCTGCCTTACACAACTGAGAAGACACATCTCCCAGGCCCTAATCCATGCATGTGGGCCACATACTCACCGAAATGTGAAGGCCTGTGCCGAAATGCACCCACCATGACCAAACACAAATGTTGCCTCATACCTTCCCAGCCATGCATGTTGTCAAACCACCCAGTACTACAACTCCCAACAGGCCCCCATGTCCACAGGGAGGGTGGTGGGGTGTGGTGAGAGGTGGGTGGGGTGAGTGAGAGGTTACTACTACAACTCCCAACAGGCCCCCATGTCCACAGGGAGGGTGGTGGTGGGTGGGATGTGTGAGAGACCAGCACTACGACTCCCAACAGGCCCCCATGTCCACAGGGAGGGTGGTGGGGTGTGGTGAGAGGTGTGTGGGGTGTGTGAGAGACCAGCACTACAACTCCCAACAGCCCCCATGTCCACAGGGAGGGTGGTGGTGGGTGGTGGTGGGTGGGTGTGTGAGAGACCAGCACTACGACTCCCTACAGGACCCCATGTCCACAGGGAGGGTGGTGGGGTGTGGTGAGAGGTGGGTGGGGTGAGTGGGAGGTTACTACTACAACTCCCAACAAGCCCCCATGTCCACAGGGAGGGTGGTGGTGGATGGGGTGTGTGAGAGACCAGCACTACGACTCCCAACAGGCCCCCATGTCCACAGGGAGGGTGGTGGGGTGTGGTGAGAGGTGGGTGGGGTGTGTGAGAGACCAGCACTACAACACCCAACAGGCCCCCATGTCAACAGGGAGGGTTGTGGGGTGTGGTGAGAGATGGGTGGGTGAGTGAGAGGTTACTACTACAACTCCCAACAGGCCCCCATGTCCAGAGGGAGGGTGGTGGTGGGTGGGGTGTGTGAAAGACCAGCACTACAACTCCCAACAGGCTCCCATGTCCACAGGGAGGGTGGTGGTGGGTGGGGTGTGTGAGAGACCAGCACTACGACTCCCAACAGGCCCCCATGTCCACAGGGAGGGTGGTGGTGGGTGGGGTGTGTGAGAGACCAGCACTATGACTCCCAACAGGCCCCCATGTCCACAGGGAGGGTGGTGGGGTGTTGTGAGAGGTGGGTGGGGTGTGTGAGAGACCAGCACTACAACTCCCAACAGGCCCCCATGTCCACAGGGAGGGTGGTGGGGTGTGGTGAGAGGTGGGTGGGGTGTTTGAGAGACCAGCACTACAACTCCCAACAGGGCCCCATGTCCACAGGGAGGGTGGTGGTGGGTGGGGTGTGTGAGAGATCAGCACTACGACTCCCAACAGGCCCCCATGTCCACAGGGAGGGTGGTGGTGGGTGGGGTGTGTGAGAGGTCAGCACTGCGACTCCCAACCGGCCCCCATGTCCACAGGGAGGGTGGTGGTGGGTGGGGTGTGTGAGAGACCAGCACTACGACTCCCAACAGGCCCCCATGTTCACAGGGAGGGTGGTGGTGGGTGGGGTGTGTGAGAGACCAGCACTACGACTCCCAACAGGCCCCCATGTCCACAGGGAGGGTGGTGGTGGGTGGGATGTGTGAGAGGTTAGTGATATGTAATGTTGGCACAAAAAACATGTCATGTCCACAGCATTGATCATGAAAATCTTGTCCCTCAGGTGATCGCAACTTGACTGGCGAAACCAGCAACCGCCAGCAACAGTCGCCCCACTCACAGCACGGACTCTCTGGGGACGATCCCATTGCCAGCTCCGGTGCAGAGGACGAAGCGGGCCCAAGCAGACTCCCAGGGCCATCAGGCTCACAGGACATCCCTGCCTCCACAACCTTGGCCTGTGTCACTCCAGCAACACTAGCCATAGTGAGCTGTGCAGCCACCTCCACCACCACCTCCACCGCCACCAGTACCACCACTCCTGCTTGTGCCACCCTGCCTGACCCATCGCACGATGCTGGGCCATCTACATCCCAGCCCAGCAGAGAGAGTGGACGGGAAAGGACAGAGCTGAGGGCACATCTCACAACCAGGAGTGCTTCTCACCGGCGAGGTGGGGAAGGACACCCACCCCATCCTGGTGCAGAAACACTGGAAGCCCTAGCCAGAGTCCAGGCCACCTATGAGCGGGCACAGGCACAGTCTGATCGTGCCCACCAAGACTCAGAAGAGAACAGTAATCTGTTGCATAGGGCAAATAGTGGACCTCATGGGCCAGCAAACAGCACTGTGGAGGGACTGGTTATCCCGCACCACACCACCCCCTCACCCAAGTGCCCAGCAGCCATGGTCACCAACACCACGGCCACCGCCACCTGAGCCCATGGACATGGATGTGGCCCCTGACCAACCTGCCACCCCAGATGTCTCCGCTCCGGCTCCAAGACGGAGGGGCCGTCTGAGGCTGGAACTAGGTGAGGGCAGTGGGGATGCACCATCTACCCGCTCCAAGAGGGGCCGCCAATGACTTTAACCTTGAGTGAGCCTGCCATTTACCCGCCAACTATCCTGTCCCACAACGCCAAGTATTGGCACACGTCTGTTGGACTAGCTGGACATCACCCAATGTGGTGTCCCCACGGTCTTTATATCAGCCATGACCTCTAACTCACACTCCCCCAGCCAACACTTACTTGCAAATATCCACCAACATCAATTCACAACCTGTAAATAAATTTCACGTAAACACTCAATGATGTGTTGTCTCCATGTTTTAATCACATGATTGTCTTAGAATCAGACGTTACCAGGTGCAGGGATCTATGTCGGTGAGAATCATGCCTCTGTGGGAGTGACCTAGGGATAATGAGAGGCAACAAACACACGTCAAGAAACTGATACACACCCATCACAACACAGTGTACTGCAACATCCCACAAACCACACTCATCACCAATTCTGTGGATCAGAGGACACACATCATGGAGCTTTGCATGTACACAAAAAATACCACATACACATGCAAACATAACATACCAGAACAGCCAGCATAGAAACATCACATCCGCACTCCACCAGCAAACATACATCACGCATTGTCAACCTGCACAAGAGGTACTTACTCACATTCAAGGAAAAAAGCGATCAATGAGCTGACGCCTCTGGTCCACACCTTCTTCCTCACCACTATCCTCATCAGTCGACATGGGTGGGATGGGAGGCCGAGGAACTTGTTGGTCTTCAGGGTCCATGATCAGTTCAATGTCATTGCGCAAGGCCAGGTTGTGTAGCATGCATCAGGCAATCACGATCCTGCATACTTTGCCTGGTGAGTAAGGCAGGGCCCCTCCGGTTTAATCCAGGCAGCGAAACCTAGACTTTAGCAGTCCAAAAGTACGTTCCACCACTCTACGTGTCCTTCCATGGGCATCATTGTATCGCATTTCACCAGCTGTAGTTGGATTACGTATGGGAATCAGCAGCCACGGCTGGTTTGGGTACGCAGAGTCGCCTATGTGGGGGGATGACAGTCACAAATATCACAACCATGATTGGTGGGTACCCCATGCCACACAGAAAACACAACTGTCCCCACAGCATACTCACCAAAAAGCAACGCACGTTCTGGACGCAGATTAGCCATCAGTTGGGGGACAATGCTGCTCCGCAGGATGTGGGAGTCATTTGCGGAGCCTGGAAATCTGGCACACACAAGGGATATGATGTTGTCGGCCAGGCACACCACCTGCAAGTTGATCGAATGAAAGTGCTACCGATTGCGATATACAGGCTCACGTGCCTGGGGGTGGAATGAGACCGATATGGGTGCCATCAATGGAACCCACTACGTGTGGTATCTGGGCCAGTGCATAGAAGTCTGCTTTGACTGCTGCCAACTCTGCGGCCCGTGGAAAATGGATGTAATCATCCTTGTAAATCATCATGGCTTTCAGAACATCCCGCAGTACCATTTGTACGAAAAAGCAGCAGCGGACCTTAAAGTGCCGCACCTAAACTCCAGTTCCAAAATCAGTCAATATTTAAATATCTTTTTCTGTGCTGCCAACCCCGACACCAGCTGCTGTTTGGCGTCGCTGTGCTCTCCAGATCAGTTAAACAATTTTTTCAATGTTCATGGGGGCGCACCAAAATAGTAGTCCAAGAGAAAGTAAGTAGAAAAATGTTCTTTATTTATCTTTGTCCGTTTAAAATACACATCATCAGTAAAATATGCAACGAGTTCAGCCAACGCGTTTCACTCCCTACCAAGGAGTTTCTTCAGGGCACTGCAATTCTTTCAGGTGTATTGCGTTCAGGTACTTCCCCTGTTTTCAAGCTAGTTTTTTTATTTTTTCAGTCGTTTGTTCGCTCCTGTATAGTTCTTCAGTTCATGCAGTTTCTGTCTTCCCTTATTTTTTCACGTTTTCCAAAAAACTTGATATTTCTTGCCCATAAGTCGATTCAGGTGGTCCACTGTATGTCCATCCCTGGCCGTATTAGTGCAAGATTGTTGCGATACTGTAATGTTAAACGTTCGGTGTCAGCGTATCAGCATGGCTGGTTCCAGGCTGGAAATATCAAGTTTTTTGGAAAACGTGAAAAAATAAGTGCGCCCCCATGAACATTGAAAAAATCCCGCAGTACCATGCTGAACATGGATTATGACATCCCCCCGGCATGTCCAACTGTGTACTGGAAGGTGCCAGTTGCAAAGAAGTGAAGTGCCTCCATCACCTTTGCTGTGGGTGTAATGGAACCAGGATATGTTCTTCATGGCTGCAGATGAGGAGACAATTGGTCTACAAGCTCCATCAATCTAAAGTCGATCGAACCAGAATTTTCTGATCACCTCCTCGTCAACCATGTCCTCCAGCACAGTGTATGGGTGATGCACATTTGGAGCCCTCCTGTGTGGGAGTAGATGTAGTAGATGTCAATTTACCAACAACGCATAGCTGTGCAACTCTATCACATGTAGGCCAACACAATTAAAATGAGAAATGTTGTCGACAATTATCATTTGTGTGATATGTCTGAAATTACATTCAATACAGATTCGCATAAAAACAATGTGTAGCCACTAACAACATGATGTGTGCAAACATGTACAATGTAACGTACACACATGTCAAAAGAACTGCCAACAAGACATGCCTAAGGACCCAAATGTGGACAAGCGTCATCACAGATACACATGCACGTGCACACACTATAAGATAATGGAACACACACTCCTTGTCTTCATGCACCAATGACCACATCTACAATGGTGAGCATCCTCACATGACGTGCATGGTCACACAAGAGGCAACACACATACGCATACACAGAATGCATGTGTACCCCCACCATTGTTACTTGCACACACAAACCACACACTGACAACAGATTCTGAATGTGGGCAGACAGCCTTGATGTACTTTTTAGATGTGTATAAGTTGAAACGTGTGTACGGAAAAAAAAATCGGCAACACGTCGACATGCACATGTGTAGCAAATTGGGTGCACATCAATGGCCATAGTTAACCACTGGCAAGTCCAACAGTATGAACACACATGAAAAAAAGAGGATGAGAAATACACACGTGGCCACGGGCCATTGACTGCACATCCTAATTCTTGCAGCAGTGGCTACATGTCCTAGCACACATGTACAACTATCAGCATTACATATGTGCGGAGACATGTAGTGTGTGTACATATGCCATGTGTGGACGGCTTCCACCTACACAGTAGATGAACGTTGTCCATGATATAGTGCATGACATATGCTGTTTGGCCAAGTACCATCACGGTCACACCCCTCATAACGCATGTGCAGACTACCGCGACGGTGTATCTTTTGAAAATATACAATCAGTGGCGCCGCCATGGCGGTGCACGCATTTCGCGGGGGAGGTGCAGGCCAACACATACTTGTGATTATGAAATTCGAAATGGCAGTTCATGACCCCCCTTCCAGTCATATTGCATCATCCACCGTAGACCGGCCGTGCCAGTCACCCCCCGCCGGTCCAGCCTGGTCACTCACCGCTGTGCCAGGCCAGTCACCCACCGGCGTGCCAGGCCGGTCACCCACCGCTGTGCCAGGCCAGTCACCCACCGCCGGTGCAGCCCAGTCACCCACCGCCGGTCCAGCCCGGTCACCCACCGCCGTGCCCGGCCAGTCACCCACTGCCATGCCAGGCCAGTCACCCACCACCGTACCAGGCCAGTCACCCACCGCCGGTCCAGCCCGGTCACCCACTGCCGTGCCAGGCTGGTCACCCACCGGCGTGCCAGGCCGGTCACCCACCGGCATGCCAGGTCGGTTTCCCACTGCCGTGCAAGGCCAGTCAACACCCGGCGGTGGGTGACCGGGCGGGCACGGCGGTGGGTGACCGGGCTGGACCGGCGGTGGGTGACTGGCCTGGCACGCTGGTGGGTGACCGGCCTGGCCCGGCGGTGGGTGACCGGCCTGGCCCGGCGGTGGGTGACCGGGCTGGACCAGCGGTGGGTGACTGGCCTGGCACGGCCGGTCTACGGTGGATGAGGCAATGTGACTGTAAGGGGGGTCATAAACTGCCATTTCGAATTTCATAATCACAAGTATGTGTTGGCCTGCACCTCCCCCGCAAAATGCGTGCACCGCCATGGCGGCGCCACTGATTGTATATTTTCAAAAGATGCACCGTTGCGGAAACGCGCGCATGTGGTTGCCGATGTGTGACCGTGACGGTCCGTGCACATGTAGCCAATGGGAAGAGGTAACGCGGGGCGCATATGCAAAATCGAAAATAGTGGAAGCCGTGCACCGCCACACCAGGGCCAGTCATTGGCTCTTTTTGAAAGAGGCATCCAGGGGAAACCAATTGCTGCCGACGTGTGCCACTGACATGGGCTCAGGGCCTGATATATGTGTGATTTTCACAAGCACACATTCACTGCTTTGATCCAGTGCTGCCTGTGACCATCACCTCGACCTGCTGCTGCTGAGCTGACCAACGACTGCTGACTTTGACCATCACCTCGACCTGCTGCTGCTGAGCTGACCAACGACTGCTGCCTTTGACCATCACCTCGACCTGCTGCTGCTGAGCTGACCAACGACTGCTGCCTTTGACCATCAACTCGACCTGCTGCTGCTGAGCTGACCAACAACTGCTGCTGTAGTGCCACAGTCCAGGACCTTGCCATGCAGAGAGTGTGAGAGATCCGGTCTCGTCCCTTCACCGCAGCGGAACTAGATGTTCTTGCGGCTGGTGTGCTCAGCCACTACGAACGGCTCTACGGTGCACCCGGACAGGTGGTAAGTGCAGTGGTGTACATGTTGTTGGCCATGAGGTGGTCAGTGGCTCCTGTCTTCTGCAAGCCTGGCGGTGTGCTGTGAGACCTTCCCATGTGTTGTGCAGAGCATGGCTGCATGTACATACGTGTTTCTACGATGTTTGTGCATGTCATACTGTCCACTTACGTTACCCACTTGTCTCCTATCATGGTAGGTAAAGCTGCACCTTCGCAAGGCCGTGTGGAGGACCATAGCACGTGATGTACAGGCAGTGGGGGTGTGCAATAGACGACACACACACTGCCACAAGCGCTGGGACGACATATCCAGGCTTAGCAAGAATGTTGCGGAGATGACACCGGGGATGATTCCAAGATCTTCACACCTGGCCCGAAGCACCATGACCCCTCTTATGCACCGTATCATTGCTGTGATGCATCCTGACCTGTCCGCCTGGCTGAGTGGGGATCAACAGCAAACTAGCGGTAAGCAGACTGTATGTGTATGTTACTTGGGAGTGCAATGCATGTATTGGTGCTCAGACACAGTAGTGACTTCCGTGGTGTGTATGTTTTGCTGAAATACCATGTTGGTGCCATTAGCGGAGTGAGCGTTGGCATCCATGTCCGCCAGGTGGACAGGCCACTTGCTTAGTACTTGAGGTTTCAAGGACATGCCGTTGAGGTCTGTGGTCCCATGGCAGGATGTATGACATTACAACGCATACCATTACAACTACCTACCTTTACAACGCGACCATTACAACGCATACCATTACAACGCATAGCGCTTAGAGGTGCTGGATAGTGGTAAGTATAATTTACTATTCCAACTCCAGTCCCCGTGGACACTAGGGAAGGTGTTGGATAGTAAATTAAACTTATTCCCTATCCTAGAGCGCCCCCCAGCGCAATGCGTTGTAATGGTATGCGTTGTAAAAGTTGTGTTGTAATAGTAGGTAGTTGTAAAAGTTGCGTTGTAACAGGTGTATACCCCCATGGCATGACATGTGTGCAGATCTACAGGCACTTGCCCTGTTCGTATGATGTACATGTTTCACGGCCACCACAGGTTCTTTGATGTGAGGATGACTGGTAGGGGTGGGACGTGTGCAGGATGGGTGCTACATGTTCTTTGTCTGTAATGGAATTAGAGATTTGTTGTCCTTCAGTACGTGAGTGTGGAACTTACTTACACCTCTTTTCTCTCTATTTCAGCTTTGGCAGAGGGCACTGACCCACAGACGACGGAGATGAGTGGTGGCAATGCATCCGGATCAGAGATCACACACACGCAGACTGACACAGAAGAGGGCAGCCCCGGATAGGGGGACAGGACCGTCCCTGAGGACTCGCATGTGGAAGCACCATCGTCCTCAGCTTCCGACAGTGTTGGTGAGTCAGCACTGATGACACAGACAGGGAGTGGGCAATCAACACCTTCGGTCGGGACACAGCACACAGGTCCCACACTGCCTCCAACTGCACCAAGTACTGCTCGTGCACGCAGAAGTAGAGGGAGCAGAGTGGCCTTCGGTGCAGGCACCGCTGCCCCTGCCCCGGTGACACAAAGTGCACTTTGTGCTGAGGCTGTTGATCTGCTGCGACAGCTGTGTGTAGGGCAGACCAACATGATCAATGCATTCCAAGACCACGATAGGAAGTTGGGGCAGGTGGTGGCATTCATGGAGGGGATGCATGGCGATGTTGCTGGTCTACACAGAACAGTTCAGTCATTGGCAAACACTGTGTCTTCTGCCATTGTACAGTCGCATAGACAGGGTACTACTTCTGTTCCCCCATCGACACCACTTGATGTCTCAGGGAGGAGTGAATTTTCTGACCAGGACTCTTTTATAGGTTATTGCACTAGAAGCAGCCACAGGCAGCACGGCCGGGCATGGAGGGCACAGACACCATCCCCTAGGATAGGAAAATCTGTTACCAAAGACAACGTGAGCTACACTGGAGTTCACACACAGGATCCCCAAGGGGTGTTGGGGGAAATGGCTTCACATGCTACACAGGCATCACACACAAAAGGTACTCCCAAGGCAAGGGAACCTCCCAAGTCCAGGGACACTCCCTTGGACAAGGACACTACAAAGGCAAAGCCACCTCAAAAGAGCAGGGACACTCCCAAGGACAAGGACACTAATAAGGAAGGGGCGACTCCCAAGAGCAGGAACAAGGACACTACAAAGGAAAAGCCACCTCAAAAGAGCAGGGACACTCCCAAGGACAAGGACACTACTAAGGAAGGGGCGACTCCCAAGAGCAGGGACAAGGACACTACAAAGGCAAAGCAACCTCAAAAGAGCAGGGACACTCCCAAGGACAAGGACACTACTAAGGAAGGCGCAACTCCCAAGAGCAGGGACACTCCCAGAGACAGGCACACTACAAAGGAAGGGGCATCTCCCAAGAGCAGGGACACTCCCAGGGACAAGGTCGCTTCTAGAGACAGGTACACTACAAAGGACAAGTCTGCACCCAGGGACAGGGCACCGTCCAGGGAACAGGGAAAGTCCAGAGACAAGACTCCTCATACGGCCAAGGCACATCCAAGGGACAAGGCTTCTCCCATAGACACTAGCTCCATCAAGGACAGGCATACATCACCCCCGGCTTCACTGAGGGTGATGTTGTCGAAGGAACGGAAAACAGATGTCTCCGCGGTGGAGTTCCCCCATACCTCCACTCCCATCCACGCCCGTCAGAAGCAGAGGAAGGAGTACCCTGTTGTTGCATCCCCCATTACACATGATGCAAAGGCCAGAAGGCAGGCACACAGCAAATGACAAGCAGGGTCCAGCACGTCCCCAGAGAGCAGACCCCCAGCAGCAGTTGCTCCACCTTTGGTGGGTGATATTTCATTTGAGTCCGCACCACTTGCCAGTCCTGTCATGTCCAGGGTGCCCTCACATATCCCTAAGAAACGTAGATACACACCATTGACACCTGACCACCCCGATGTCGCTCCAGTACAGCTATCCCCAGCCCCCTGAGCCACCCTGCCTCCTGGCCCATACAACGCTGTGGCTCATCATTTCAGTGTTCCCAGTGGCGCATCAAAGGTTCACTCTCAGTTGTCAGATAGTGGCACTGTGTCTGTTGTTTGCTGTCATGCATCATGTATTGGCACTGTCTCAGTTGTGCCCTCCCCTGTTTCTGGTGCTGGCAGTGTGTCTGGGTCTATGGCTCATGTGTCAGTCACTAGAGCTGTGGCTGTGTCTCACACTCCTGTTTCGGGTGCTGGCAGTGTGTCTGGAATGATGACTCATGTGTCAGTCACTAGAGCTGTGGCTGTGTCTCACACTCCTGTTTCTGGTGCTGGCAGTGTGTCTGGGTCTATGGGTCATGTATCAGTCACTAGAGCTGTGGCTGTGTCTCACACTCCTGTTTCGGGTGCTGGCAGTGTGTCTGGATCGATGGCTCATGTGTCAGTCACTACATCTGTGGCTGTGTGTCACAGGAGAAGTGTTGCTCAGGGGTTAGAGGCGGCAGACCCGGAAGCTGAGATCGGCCCTGGACCAGGGTTCAATTCCACGCCTCGGCGGGTCTTGGGCTAAAAAATTCCACTGACTCGATAATTCTCGCTCCGGTGCCTTCTCGACTCACGGGTTCACACTCTGTGACTCTGGGCAATAGCTTGCTTAATCTCCACAACGGCCCCTCGCGGCGGGATGCCTGGCTTTCACCTTGTGGATACCCTGCCGGGGTTATCTCACAGGGGAATACCAGGACGGGTTCCCTAAGCAAGCGCTTAGATACCGACCTCGGTCAGTGATTTGCGCTATATAAATACATGTACAGTCCTGTTTCTGGTGCTGGCAGTGTGTCTGGGTCTATGGCTCATGCGTCAGTCACTAGAGCTGTGGCTGTGTCTCACACTCCTGGTTCTGGTGCTGGCAGTGTGTCTAGGTCGATGGCTCATGTGTCAGTCACTAGAGCTGTAGCTGTGTCTCACACTCCTATTTCTGGTGCTGGCAGTGTGTCTGTGTCGATGGCTCATGTGTCAGTCACTAGAGCTGTGGCTGTGTCTCACACTCCAGTTTCTGGTGCTAGCAGTGTGTCAGAGGCAAGTAGTTCAGGCAGTCCACCAGATTCCGTGATGTGAGGTGTATTTCCCTTCACTCACATGTCATTTGACTTGGTGTGTAGATTGTCCTTTGTAACCAGCCTTGCATTGTTGTTGTCCTTGGGACGGGTACCTTGAACCACATACTTGTGATGCCTCTGATTTACCTGCTCTGTTGGCCACAATGCCCTGTTGCTGTTCTGATACTGCATTCTGCCCTCTCATGTGCTACCTCTGATGTACCTGCTCTGTTGACCACAATGCCCTGTTGCTGTTCTGATACTGCATTCTGCCCTCTCATGTGCTGCCTCTGATGTACCTGCTCTGTTGGCCACAATGCCCTGTTGCTGTTCTGATACTCCATTCTGCCCTCTCATGTGCTGCCTCTGATGTACCTGTTCTGTGAAATGGACTGTTGATGCAGTTAGCCCCTCTCATGTGCTGCCTCTGATGTACCTGCTCTGTTGGCCACAATGCCCTGTTGCTGTTCTGATACTGCATTCTGCCCTCTCATGTGCTGCCTCTGATGTACCTGCTCTGTTGACCACAATGCCCTGTTGCTGTTCTGATACTGCATTCTGCCCTCTCATGTGCTGCCTCTGATGTACCTGCTCTGTGCAATGGACTGTTGATGCACTTAGCCCCTCTCATGTGCTGCCTCTGATGTACCTGCACTGTGCAATGGACTGTTGATGCACTTAGCCCCTCTCATGTGCTGCCTCTGATGTACCTGCTCTGTTGTACCCAGTGCCCATGCTCTTGCATACTCAGAGATTGTACCCAGATTATGTTTAATAAAGCAAGTCAATCATGTGTAGTGGTTTGTCGTTGTCATTCCTGCTTGTGTACTTCAATTGAGGATATCTTTGTGCAATCTAATGTGGTTTCTCAAACATGACACTCCCCCTCCCAACGTCAGAGCCCTGGCAGGTATTCCCTTCCGACAGCAAATGGTGTGTTGCGTACCTGCGTCGTCGGCGATGATGGTCCATGACTTGCTGGTGGTGGAGAGCAAAGAGTATCGGAAATGCGTGTAGCGCTTGGTCCATGTGGATGTGCTGCTTGTGGTGGGTATCCCTGCAATGTGTGGTTTCTTCGCTGTGGGGAATCAGCCGTGTTCAGGCAGGTTGTTTTTCTGCAGCGGTTTTATGTGTGTTTTCCGCCATCGTGATTTGGGGGACAGTCGGTAACGTCAGTCCGTACGGCGGTGTCTCTGGATTGGTTACGTCCACCGCGGGGTCGGGTGTAGTTCCGCGGCGGTGCGTGCTCTTCCGTTGCGTCTATATATATACTAGCAGCCCGTCCCGACCTTGTCCGGGAGCATTCAGGCTTCCCCTACCCCCGCCTGCCCCGACATTGGCAAGCAGCCCATGCCCCCACCCGCCCCGTCCCCTGTCTGCCCCTACCCCCGCCTGCCTCGACATTGCCTTTCCTCAGCCGATCTGTTTTCCCGCCTAGCCCGACCCCCACCTGGCCTGAGTAGTACTACCTGCAAAATGTTCCACCCGTCACCTTGTTAGTCCCTGTCCCCCGCCTGCCCCGACCCCCGCCTGCCCCGACATTGCCTTTCCTCAGCCGATCTGTGTTGTTGTAACTCCCCCTCCCCCGCCTGGCCCGACACCCACCTGCCCCGACATTTTCCCCGGAGCCTTACCTCAGCCGCCGCTCCTTAGTTCATCACTCCTCGCCGCTCTGCTCCTCACGCCTGTGTTGTTGTAACTCCCCGTCCCCCGCCTGGCCCGACACCCACCTGCCCCGACATTGTCCCCGGAGCCTTACCTCAGCCGCCGCTTCTCAGTTCACCGCTCCTCGCCGCTCTGCTCCTCACCGCCTGTCCACCGCCGCTCCTCCCCCGCGCCATGTCCGCCTCTCCGCTGCTCGCACCGCCGCTGGCCTGTCCGCTGCTCCTCAGGTCACCGCTCCTCCCCCGCGCCATGTCTGCCGCTCCTCGGACGCCGCTCCTCCCAGTGCTCCTGACGTGAGCACGCAAGTCGCGTTCGGCGCTACTTTGGAGGGACTACTTTTTTTTTTAATATAAATTTTGTAAATAATGTTTATTTTTTAAATGTATATAGCCTATGTCCTTCTGATTGCCCTGACGTTTTCAAACATGTATTGGGTGTTTGGATTGGTGGTGTACTTTTCGAGTTTACCTGGCTCAAAGGACACAGTTCTCTCTTTATAATAGTAGTATAGATATATATACAAAAAACAAACTCCACGCGCCACCTTCAATCAGTCAGATCGGCGAAGCAAAGGAGAGACGGACCACAGGATCTGGATAGAGATATTTTTAATAGTGCAGGTGATGCAGCAACAGCACGACGCGTTTCGGGCCCGTGGGCCCTTGATCACATGTATATATATATATATATATATATATTACCTACTGGCAGTCGCCAGTAGGTAGTTACAGTTAGGACCTACTTTCCATAGGAAATCCACAACATTCTATTTGGAATAACTTTGGCGCCGGTGGATAAATCTTAACGAATTTCTCCAAGAAAATTGCCTGCTAGGCTCCGCTCCTTCCCTGGAAGTTTGGGGGTGATTCATCAAGTGGGGGCCGAGAAAAAAAGGGGTCCTAAAACGTGTTTTTCCCATGCAATTTTCCATAGGGACCTTTAGCCAGGGCTACAGCCTTAACGGCTGAACGGAATTAGACCAAATTTGGCAGAGAGGTGGAGTTCGGTTCGCAGATTGTGCTTTTTGTTAATCCCTTCAGCGCGGAGCAAATTTCCGCGCTGTGCTGAAGGTTCTAATGAGCCTATCGGCTCATGACGGAACGGTTCCGTCATGAGCACAGCTCAACCGACGCTCATGACGGAACCGTTCCGTCATGAGCATGGAAGGGGTTAAATGGTGTAAACCTGTTCAGTAGTTCCTGAGAAAATCAAAAGTAACAACATAGCGATATCTAGAGACAAAGTACAGCACACGTACCGGAATCCGTACAATTACGAGCACAAGCTGCTTGCTGATTGGATGTCAACGGTCTATCAACACTGCAAACCAGGAAGTGTAGGCAGCCATCTTGTGCCACAGTATAACTGAGTCACAAGAAAACAGTACATAAAAGTTGGAAAAAAAGGAAAGGGAGCAGTGTAGAAAGATCCTGACCTTCTAGGCCTGTTCAGGGGGTCCCACATGGATCTTTAGGCTCCTAATTAAAAAATAAATAAATAAATAAATTGTGGGGTACGCGTATAGGTAAAAAAACTAGAAATACGTTTTATTCCTAATTAGCCTCCCGGGGGGCCAAATCGTGAGGGCAATTTTTATCCATAAAGGGGGGCTTGTAAGGCCCCCTGCAGCCCCGGGGACCGCCACTCCCTTAGGGTTTTTAAAAAAAAAAGAAGTATGTTTTCAGCTCATCCTCCCCCTGTAGACACCCCGGGGACTGCTAAGTTCCTGGGGCAGTAATATGTAAAATGACATTTCTGTCCTGGGGACCTGCACACCCCCGGGGCTTTTTAATGTTGGGAGGGGGTCACACGGCCCCCTCCTGGAGCCCTTGATGGCCATGGGGACCACCGCTTCCCAGGGCCGGCTCCTGCAGTATCTCGGTGTGCCTACCCCCTGGACACTGCTGTTTGCTGTGGTAGGGCAGGAGCGTCGTTGTTCCCACCTTACCACAGCAAACCATTTTCCTATTTGAAAGAGAGAGCAAGTTGATCTGGTCTCTCTTTCAAGTAGGAAAGCAGATTGGTTTTCGATAGAGAGAGCAGAATGTAAGCTGCTTTCTCTTACAAAGCAATGCCGGCTCTCGAAGGACGCGTGGAGGATCGTGGGGGCATGGGGGCTAAAAAAACAGGGCCATATTATCAAGCCTGGGCGATAAAATTATCGCCGCTTTATCGGCAGGAAACTGCAGATAAAGTGGCGATAATGGGCTTGATAATATGCTCTATGGAATTCCAATTGAGCTTCGATTGGAATTCCATAGAGCATTTTATGAAGCTCATTATCGTCACTTATCGGCAGTTTCCTGCCGATAAAGCAGCGATAATTTTATCGTCCAGGCTTGATAATATGCCCCATAGTTCTTTTGGAGAACTAACTTTACTGGCGAAAAAAGAGCTATATTATGCTATATTATGTGAAACTTTCAGGTTTTTTTGTGCACCAGTTGTACTCTCTATGCATGAGCATCCTTGTTTCCAAGACCCTGTTTCATTCTTTTTCTTTAAGTTCGCCAAGTAAAGCTGTCCTCATTTCAGGTATTAAATTTGCCGCTTTCTTTTGCCGGGCCGTGTGTGTCAATCGCTGCTATACTTCTGTAACATATTAATAATCATATTGCGAAGGTGCCAAACGTTGATTACATACTCCGTCCTCCGCTATTTTAGTAGTTTTATATCTGTTACTTTCATTTTACCCTCCGCCTATCTTGTCTGTTATCGATTGGATGTCCTGTGTTTGTCTTTGGCCTCCGATGTTATCAGGCTTGGTCACACGTATACATAAAAAGTAATTTGAAGCACGTAAGCCACAGCCATTACAACGCGTGTCCGTCACCAGAAAGCCATTATTATGCTTATGCTTTTATCATGGGTTGTAAATGTGTATGGCTTACGACATACTCGTGCTCCCATTATCATCATCGCAGGTTCTTCACCCACTCAGTGCTTCGGGCACCACTAACTCAGTGACCAAAGAGTCCACGCATGTAGTATTGGGCCCCTTGTTCGGTACTTTGGGAACAACTCTAAAATGGCGTAGAACACGTGCGTGCCGTGTTTTTTATACATAGGGCCACGTGTGTAGTGAAGGATGTGTTGGATAGGTGTGGTGTGGGTGTATACCAGCCATGAGAGAGAGTGTGTCAATCTGACAACTAGACCTGCAATTAAGACATCACTACAATGGAAATCTGGGCTTTGTACTGTTGTTGTGTTTTCCTGGTAGCCTAAGCACATTAGGCTGTACTAACGTATTCAGTCTTGATTAATTTACCACCTCCCGCAGGGGTTTTTAAATGTTGGGAGAGGGGTCAATAATTGTGTTGACTTTTCTTCTTTAGTGTGCAGTGCTATATTGTTTTATAAGTCTTCAAACTATCTTTACTCTTACGACGTATGTGCAATATTTCCGTAATTGATTTTAAAAGTAATATTCACTTTTTTAAAGTTTAAAACTATTTTTATGATTATCCCAGATAATGTCTTCTCTTAATATGTACATTAAATTCATAAATATATGTTTTTGAACAATTACAATCTTACGCGGAGTACATGTACGGGGCGCCGTATATGACGTCACGTGGGATTATCTTTTTTAAACGCAGGATACGCGTTTTGGACGAAAAAGAAAAAAACGCGAAGCCGGCTTTACTGTTAATTAGCGTCTAGGGGGGTTAAATCTCTAGGGCAATTTGTTTTTTATAATAGGGGGCCTAGAGCAGGCAGGTAATACCCATTGGAATCAAAGGGCTTCAGCCCCCACCGTCATGAGTGGCAGTCCGGGCTCAGACAGTTCTGGGCAGGCACACAGCCGCACCCGAGCACTTCTCAGGTCTTTTAAAGATCATGTGCATGTTAATGAGGCTTTGTTGTTGTTTTACCTCTTCCAAGAGCCCCTGCCGCTCCACTCAGCCTATTGCTTAAAGTTTCAGCCCACTCCGAAATGTTTTCTTACCCCCCCCCCCCGAAATGTCGCTCTAGTTGCGCCTCTGGCCTAGAGGGTCTCTCCTGCGCGGGGATCGCTACTCCCCGGATCTTAAACTATATGTATGCGGGGGGCTCATGGCACCCGGAGTTCCGGGGACCGCTTTCTCCTCCACTCGATCCCCCCCCACCCTAGGGCCTCTTTTCATAAAAAAAACTGTGCAAAGGGGTTGCAAATGTGGTATTTCGGTTTTATTTCTGTCTTGTAGAGGATCCAAGGTAAATATAACGTTTTTTGTACAGCCACTACTTTTCTGCCTGTTACCATAGTAACAGTTCATGGATCAGTTGCGTGAGTACAGTGGTTAGAAGTTCATCACAATATGTTGCTAATTGAAATACTTACTGTGCTAGGGATTTATATTTATTTTTTTCATAGGAACAGTTAGTTTTAGAAGAAGTTCGTGGAAAAGTTTTATTAAGGATTCCGTCCTGTTCGGGGAGTATTAGGGTAACGTGCTCCAAGCGAGACTTTACGAAGTTTAATGTTCCTTGGCTGTAAAGTATTAAAAGTAGAAGGCTTAGAAGTCATTCCTTGCTCGTCTTTGGAACAAGATGGACATTTTATTGGCTAAAGTGTTCCGAACTCAAGTTTGCTCCTTATTGGGTGGGAACGGTTCACTGTTGTCAGTGATATTGTGATGCATTTTCCAAAGGAGTATGGGGAAAGAAAGAAGTAAAGGGCAGGTTAGGAAAACTATTAACTGTGTACAGTGCCCATAAGGTGGTGGAGAGGAATTATGAGGTAAATAATTTTTTATATATGTTTCAAGGGCCTTTTATATAATTGCCGTGTGGTTTATAAATCACGGTGGAAAAATAACAGTGTCTTGCGCTGTTTTTTTTATAAAGTTTGTAGGTGACATACTTCTTAGTAGTACTATTTACTTATAATGTGGTGTTTACTTTCATGATGGGGAGGTGTGGTTGCGCAGCAAAAAATTCAGTCTAGGTTTGAAACTGTTTTTATTAAGCAAATACAAATAAACTTTCTTCAGAAACTGTCACAGAATATATGAAAGGGGTTCAAATTAAAAATGGAATTTCATAAAATATCAGTTACGCGTGGCTATATAGGTCATTTATGTGCTACAGTTTGTAAAAGTGTTGCCCCACATTCTTGTTGATGTAAGAGGGCATCAGTTACTTTTAGATAAAGTAGAATAAAAGTGCTACAACAAACACTACCGCACTACATTATCTCAGATCAAGAGAACAAGTTAAACAGTAAAATCTAAATTGTTTCATATTACATAGAAATGCATGAATTATTATATTTAAAATTTATATTCTGTACAATTCAGAAACGTGCTGTTGTAGTGTTTACAAGTTGCAGACTGTTCCGCTAATAAATCACATACTCAGCAAAGAATATATAGAATGTTACTCTTACAATATAAAGTACAGGTCCTATATATTATTTAGGGAGAAGGTGAATAGGAATCGCAAATAAGAATAGAAATGAGAAAATAACATTCAGAAATGTAGGGGTTATTAAATATTTAAAGTAACAAAGTATGCATGCTAGCTATATTTTAATATACATAAAAATATCTGATCAAGTTTTTATAAATATTTGATCATTATATTGCAGATGGCGCTGACAAATCTCCCATTCCTCTTCTGTAGCAATAGGACAATCTATTATAACATAACGATTGATACCATTGTTACAGTAAAAAGAAAAGGAAAATAAAGTTATGTATTTAACAGAACATCCAGTTCCGTGCGGTAATTATTTACTGAACTTCTTTTCTCCGGGAGGTAAAAAAATTAGACCTTCGTGGCGACGGGTGATAAACTCATCTGAGATCATGACGGTGAGAATAATAATATGTATATATTCTCACAGCATATGATCACAAGGGGAAAATAGACTGAAAGCCGCAAGCCGGTAACGTTGCTTACTTATCGTTACTGTTTGTGACAACGGATTGTGAATTCCGCTAGGATCACTAAGACTGTTAATGTTCTAATATACATATTACCAGTATGTGATCTCTAGGGGAAAACATAATAAATAACAAGTTTATCTTTGTCACGTTAATTGTAAATGTTTAGGGTTTGCGTCGACGGGTTAGCAACACCTCTCGAGCGAAGTACAGTATTAATATTATAATATAAAAAGTCACTATATATAAGGTAAAATGAGCCAGAAAAGGAATAATATTTGTCATAATATATCTGTTTCTAAGAACAAGCTGCTGACGTTACAGTGAAAAAGCGAAAAACATGCAATAACATTTTTTCTACATATAAATGTTTAAATATTGACAAATAGTCACAATTTACAACTAAGTACTATGCCTATGCCATCTTGAAACAACTTACAACTCCGGAATATGTTTGTTGACGCAAAAAGAGAATCCGATGCTAGAGAACGGAACCTGCAACAGAGATTGGCGATTCAGAAATAACTCGGGAAAACAAAACTAATTGCACAGTAGGTGTGGTTTATATTGTTTTTTGTTGTTTAGTAGTCTATGGAAGGAATATGTGGCTCCGCCTATGTAGATGGCACGTTTTGCAGTTTACACATGCTCACTGGGGAGGTAGTGCTGCCGTCGGCCAATGGCCGACGGCAGCAAGGAAAGGGTTAAAAAATGCTAGCATTTGTAAATCGTAATCCTACCCTCGGAAAGGTGTGCTGGCGCTTGGGGCTTTGGGAAGGTTATTAAATAATAAATGCCCTTTTCTATGCACCTGTAGACTTGGCTTTTAAACTTTCAATTGCCTAGTCTGTATATTTACACTTCCTCCAAACATTTTGGTACTGCTATTTTAGTATTGTAGTGAGCCATTCAGTAGTATGTGTTTATGTCTACACTGTTCTAAAAGTGAAGCTGCTGTACATTTTGCCAGACACACTCCTTGCAGAATTGTAATAATTCAACCAGTACCTAAGTAGTCATGGTGCAAAGTGGGCCCTAGAGGCATGGACTGCTTCAAACTGCTATACACTATGCATGCAGTCTCCTATGCATGGGAAACGTGTATTTTATAGCTTTTATTATCCAGTCTATATTCTTACACTTCCAGCAAACTCTTTGTGATTGGTGATTCAGTATTGTAGTGAAGTATTCAGCAGAATGCCTTCATGTATGCACTGCGCTAAAAATGAAGCTCTTCTAAATTCAGACAGACACTCTTCTTGCAGAACTGTAATTATCCAGTCAGTACACAAGTAATCATGGTGCAAAGTAGGCCTTAGTACATGTACTGCTTTAAACCTATATAGAGTATGCATGCACTCTTCTATGTAGCTGCACATTTCTTTTTTTATACATTCAATTGTCCAGTCTGTATCATTAGACTTTCAGAATCACTCTCACTCTACTGTTTCAATATTGTAGTGAGCCATTCAGCAGTATTGCCTTATATATGTACTGTGGTAAAACTGAAGCTTTTATAAATTCAGTCATGCACTCTCTTTGCAGAACTGCAATCATGCAGTCAGTACCCAAGTAATTATGGAGCAAAGTAGTCCTTAGTATATGGACTGCTTCAAACTCCTATTTACTATGCATGTACTGTTATATGCACCTGCAAATTTACCTTTTATATTTTGAATTCCCCAGTCTCTATCCTTACACTTCCACCAAACACTCTGTCATTCCTGTTATAGTTTTATAGTGACTCATTGATCAGCGTGTAGAAAATCCATTCACTACATTCAAAAAGTAATCAGCAGATGTACAATAAGTGCTACATCCTGAGAGATATGGCAGTTGTTGCGCACTGTGATATCAGCACAATGGATGCACCGTATTTACAATGGAGTGTATTATGAAGCAAAAACGGCACAGATATGTGATGTATTTGTGTTGTTAAGGTGTTGAATTGCTTGACTTGCGTTCCAAGTGCAACACAGCTCCAGCAATGCTCTTGGGGTTCTATGCTCACAAAGCTGTGTCAATCCTTACACCTGTTTCAAGCAGGTGCAGGGTTTTGTCGTAGCATAGGCCTAAAAGTGACTGAATGAAATATTATAGATTTCACTCAGTCACTTTTAGGAGGTGTTCCTATGCTAGAACACCTCCACTCCCTCCCCTTCCCCTATGTGCAGGAAAGTCTCTTTCTGGTCCAGGGCTTTAGAATGTGATGCACCTTCCATTTGCATTACATTGTAAATATCAGGTACGATGGTACATCTTTTGCAACACCGCTGCATAACAAAAGTGAAGGAAAAGATGTGTAAAAGAGGTACAAGGGGGTTGTAAATTCGCTCCTAACACATACAAATTCACCCAGGCAGTTTAACTAGCATTGCAAATTGAAGTATAGACTTCTAACATATTTATATGGATGTGTTACATTGAAGTGCTTCGGAGGTACTACAGTATAGTATAGGTAAACACTTTATACATTTATGCTGTAGCATTCTCTTATAGTTTTGCACTTTCACATTCACCATACACTACTAATTAATTTGTAAATTTATGCACTACACATTCATTCTGAGAACGTTTTACACACTAATATAGAAATATAGTTCTTTTTTAAGCCAGTGGAGGTAGTTCTGAAAAGATGTGGGTTTTTTTCTTTTTAGTTCTCAATTTTTTTTGTATTTTTTCAGCAACTTTTTAGTTGTTTTTTTTAAAACAAAAAAATTAAACTGGAAACTAAAAAACTGTGGAACAGGAAGAAAAAAGAAAAAAAATTGTTTTGGCCAAAGGTACTCTTCTTTGCTCTTCACAATGAGGTGAATAGACTGCTCACCGTAACAAAGGAGTTCACTGCAAAATTTACAATGAATTGTAAGATCTGCAATCTGAGGCACAATAATAGGATGCGAACTGCTCGGAGGAGGTGGTGGTGCAGTTGAGGTAGAAGGAACTGCAAGTTGAGGGTTCTCCTGGAACCTTTGTGTTGCCATCCTTCCATAATTATTTGGATGCAAATTTTTGACATGGCAAACCATTGAGGCTGTCCCGAAAGAGTACTTTTTAGTGGGGTCAGCCCTGGAAAGTGTAACCCCACAGATCTTGCATGTTACTTTCGGTACATTCACCTTTTTCTGTCCCTCCGAAGAAAATTTCCAAATGAAAGCGCCTTTTCTCTTTTTCTGAGGTGGCTCAGTAACAAAATCTTCTTTAGAGGAATGTACTGATGAAGTCTCAAAAGAGCAGCCATTGTTGAGTTTGGTTGTAAAAGACTACAGCTCCACAGAATAGATGTTATTCCTGGGAAAGTCGAAGTAGGAAGATCACAGCCTGGGCCACGTCTCTGCAGAACAGCGCAGTGGTGCTTAATGGAAGCACCTGGTGGGCTAATTAGCCCCCATGGGCCCTCAGGATTAAAGGGCAATTATTTACCCAACTTAAAACACGCCATAGGGCGTGTTTGCACACGTCACCTCAAGCCCCCTCCCCTCCCTTCGCCACTGTGTAAATGCACCCTGTGTCCGTTTTAAGTTGGGAGATTAAGTCCCCTTGAATCTTGAGGTCCCCTGGGGGCCAACTAGCCCACCAGGTACCTCCAGTAAGTGCCACAAAGCTGCGTTGCAGAGAGGTGGAAAAAGGGGCGTGTCCTTAGAACAGCTCTTTGCAACGCAGCTCCCTGGCACATACTGGAGGTTTCTGGTGGGGACCCTCAGGATTGAAGAGGAATTAATTCTTCAACTTAAAACACAGCACAGGGCACGTTTACACAATCATGAAGGAGGGGGCAGGGCCTGAGGTGACATGTGTGCAAACATGCCCTGTGGTGCGTTTTAAGTTGGGGAATTAATTCCTCTTCAATCCTGAGGTACCCTCACGAAGATTTGTCAACCGCCGCCAAAGTTATTGGGAAAAGAAAAAAACACTTTTCCTATGGAAACTAGGTCCTAACTATAACTATCTACTGGCGACCGCCAGGATATATATATATATATATATGTGATCAATGCTCAGGCGAGCCGAAACGTTATGATGGCGACAGCAATAAAATAATTTGAAGTACCGAATTTGTGGTCGGTGCTTGGTTCCTGGTCGTGGCTGGTAGTGGAGTTGCAGCGCAAAGGAAACAAAGGTTTTTGCATATATATATATATATAGATATATATATATAAATATCTTTCCAAAGTGTGCCCCAGATCATTGAGGACGCTACTCCACGAGGGCAGATTACAAATCTCTTTATTGCAAAGAAACACAGTCACAGCCGTCAATTTCAGTTCCCTCAGTTTAGATTTCCGGCGCGTTTTGTTGCTTCCAGCAACTTCTTCTTGGGAGGGGAGGGGCTTGCACAAACCAGGTGTGGCACTTCAGTCTGCATTAATATATCGCTTTATCCCAAACTGCAATCGAAAGGTCTGAAGGCTGCTACTGGAGGCAACCTGTTTCAGCGCGAAGGATTGCTTAAATGAGAAGCACACAAGGTACCCAAGCCCACTGGAGGGCAATGAATGTTTATAAAACAATGGGGCACAAATAATAAGGCAAGCAAAATCGGACTCCATGTTAAAGGAACAAAACAGGTACTTCAAATCTCAGCATTCATTTCACTAAAAACGATTGCAGTTTGGGAAAAAGCGATATATTAATGCAGACTGAAGTGCCACACCTGGTTTGTGCAAGCCCCTCCCCTCCCAAGAAGAAGTTGCTGGAAGCAACGAAACGCGTCGGAAATCTAAACTGAGGGAACTGAAATTGAAGGCTGTGACTGTGTTTCTTTGCAATAAAGAGATTTGTAATCTGCCCTCGTGGAGTAGCGTCCTCAATGATCTGGGGCACACTTTGGAAAGATTAATTGCGGCAGGCTCCGAGACGCAGAGGATGCACCACCTAAAACAATGGAAAGGTCTGAAGGCTGCTACTGGAGGCAACCTGTTTCAGCGCGAAGGATTGCTTAAATGAGAAGCACACAAGCAACCCAAGCCCACTGGAGGGCAATGAATGTTTATGAAACAATGGGGCGCAAATAATAAGGCAATCAAAATCGGACTCCATGTTAAAGGAACAAAACAGGTACTTCAAATCCCAGCATTCATTTCACTAAAAACGATTGCAGTTTGGGAAAAAGCGATATATTAATGCAGACTGAAGTGCCACACCTGGTATGTGCAAGCCCCTCCCAAGAAGAAGTTGCTGGAAGCAACGAAACGCGTTGGAAATCTAAACTGAGGGAACTGAAATCGAAGGCTGTGACTGTGTTTCTTTGCAATAAAGAGATTTGTAATCTGCCCTCGTGGAGTAGCGTCCTCAATGATCTGGGGCACACTTTGGAATATATATATATATATATATATATATATATATATATATATATATATATATATATATATATATATATATATATATATATATATATATATATATATATATATATGTATATATATATATATATATATATATATATATATATTCACTGAAAAAACCATAGGTTATAGACCATATATAGTTAGGAATTAGCATTTACAAAACCTTGAAAATTCACTGAAAAAACCATAGGTTATAGACCGTATATAGTTAGGGATTAGCATTTACAAAACCTTATTTTACTCGCAGAAAACCATTGAAATTCGCATATATAGTTAGTTGCACTAACTATATATCGCGCACCCGCAATCCACTGCTGATGATATCACATATTACATCATTCATGACATGGTCAGTGACATCACTGATGACTTCACTGTTGACAACTCAAATGACATCACTGATAACATCACTGATGACATCATTCATGTGATAATACGATGAACCTCTTCAGACTCTAATATAACTTTAGATACACTCAGTGTAAACAGACACTCACAGATTGTCACTCATCCATGAAGTTACTCATACACCTAGTCAGTCATGCAAAGAATCAATCACACCTCCATTTCCTCAACTACACAGTTATACACACCTTACTAATTCAAACATATTCTAACACATATTTACTCTCTTATACAATCACTGATACAAGTTTTCAATGATCCATGCAGCCACTAACACATTCACTAGCTCTTATACACATAGACATATTTTAACTTTACAGAAACATACAGTCACTGGATGATGTCAGCAGTGATGTCATCAGTGATGTCACTGACCATGTCATGAATGATGTAATACGTGACATCATCAGCAGTGGATTGCGGGTGCGCGATATATAGTTAGTGCAACTAACTATATATGCGAATTTCAATGGTTTTGTGCGAGTAAAATAAGGTTTTGTAAATGCTAATCCCTAACTATATATGGTCTATAACCTATGGTTTTTTCAGTGAATTTTCAAGGTTTTGTAAATGCTAATTCCTAACTATATATGGTCTATAACCTATGTTTTTTCAGTGAATTTCAATGGTTTTTTAATAGCAAATATCAAAAGCTTTCAAATGTCAAGTACGTGGTAGGTAAAAACATTTTCGTGTTTATGCACGCTGATGGGCTTTGAACGCTGCCCCCCCCCTCCTCTTTTCTTTTAGGAGTATTCTCTCTTTGCAGATAGTGAAGGGTAGGTAACACAGGCCTTTGCCCCCGTTGTAACCCGTCATGCCTGCTTCCCTCTCCATTTGATTGATTGTTATCCTAGCATTTATTGTTTTGGAATTAGTTCTCTTTGGTTCATTCTCTATTTACAAACAAGCACAGAGTCGCAATACTCTGTTTAGTCTTTGCAGATAGTGAAAAATCGTTAAAAAAACAAAAGGAATCAAGCAAAATCAGTAGGCCACTAATGGGATCTCTTTTTGACTTCGCTAAAATAGAAACATTATGAACAACCCCTTTTGAGAAATACGAAACTAGTGAGAGGAACTGAGCTCGACACCATGATGGCTGCAAGACAGCTCGGCTCCGCCGTCCACCCCACACAAAATAACGACAAACCCCATGCAAATATTATAAATATATACAACACACCAGCAAAGTAACAGGGTAAAACGTTTTATTAAATAACTATTTACATGGCAGCCTGCTGCAACATCGATCCAAACAAGCCTTTGTATTTGGGGCTCAAAATCAACAAGTAACAGGGTAAAACGTTTTATTAAATAACTATTTACATGGCAGCCTGCTGCAACATCGATCCAAACAAGCCTTTGTATTTGGAGCTCAAAATCAACCATCAATAGTAAGATTTTCATAGGTGAGTGCAGGTTCATGATTTTCCATCCACAGACTAAAAGCCTGGAGTGGGAGTGAAAGAACAATAACTAGGTAAGAAGGAAAGCAGAGGCTGTGGGAAGGACTCTGGATATGGTATGTTGCTTGGTCCCTGAGATTCTTCGATGTCACTGCCTTGCACAAATGGCATAAGTCCTGGATGTTGGGTGCCATAGTTGAGGGTTCCGAGTAGCGCTTGTAACTCTGTCTGAAGCTTATTTGCACCTGCTGCAGCTTCACTATTCTCAAAGTAAGTGGGGGCTGTTTGTGGACCTGACTGCATTGGAGAACAATGTGATGCGGTGCCTCCCTGAACCGCTTGACGGAGGCCCCCGAGATAATTGCGCCTGCTCCACACCTTGTCCCACAATCCGTTTGACCTGAACACACGTCCTGCGGTGCCCTAGTCCGACCATCACATATACCTGCGCCAGGAAACGGCGTGGGGTGCACTAGAAGGGAGAGGCGGCGCGAACGAGCCTCCCCCACCTCCCCAGGTGGAGGTTTCTCAGCTACACCCCAGCGCTTCACTCGACCAGCTGACTTGCACCCGCTCTTGCGACACAGTGCCTCGCTCGGCCAGCTGAATTGCGCCTGCTCTTGCTATTACAACGTCTCACCCGCCATCCAACGGAATTGCACCCAATCTTGCGGTACAGCGACAGGCGGCTGCTACGGAGCTCACGAAATGGCGGTCGGCTCCACAGACTTGTGCCTGGCCTGCAAAGATGGCTCTGGGCAACCGTGGAACTCGGACGCTTGACTGCTAGGGCATGGGCCCCATTCCCAAAAGAGTCCCCTCAGCCTTGAAGATTCTACAACAGTCACCGGGCCCCCCGACTCCCGCAGGCTTCCGGTGGGTAGCGGCTGCCATGATTGCTAGCGGAATGGCCACGACGGAGCCACGAGATGGTGGTGCTCTCATGCTGACGCCAGCTTCAGTCTGAAACATCCAGAAACACTGTAGACTACCAATTCGATCAGTTCCGGTGGAGCCCCAATGTGACCCGGTAGAGAAGAACTTGCCCTCCCCTCTTTGACTGATGGTTCTTATAGCCTGTCCCTTCTGTTGTCATTTAACAGAACTTTTTGGACTGCTGAAAGGGGTTGTGTTCCGACCGCTGGTTGGTGGAGACATTTTGACTATATTCTGGACCTGCGTTGTCGCGTAATGCGTCATATGACACGCCGCGTTAGCGCACCCGGAAGTGCTCCGGTGCGCGAGGCGCAGCTTCCCGGAAGCGATCCAGAGCGCGGCGCGCAGCGCGTAACGTAAGCATAACAGGTCATGTGACTTGTTAATAAAACTTTTCATTGGTTCATTTTACTTTTGTTATTCTAATGATGGAAGGCTTGGTCATATGACCTAAAAATAACACTTTTCATTGCTTTCGAACATTTTTTTTTCCCAAATGATGGAAGCCCCACCTTTTTTTTTCTCACTCTGACTTGTAAAGCAAAGGACCCAGATGCATTTACAGTTTACCACTAACAATGTTCCAGGCTAATGTATTTTCCTGGGAAATTTACAACTGTCCTGCAAGAAAACTATTCCTATTTCGAGAAAAAGGGCGTTTCTTCGTCCCATGAAGGAGCCGTTGAACAAAAGAGGCTCGGCCTGCTGTCTTAGTCGCTGATAGGCATGAATATCGGATTCTTATCGAGCACTTTATGTTGCAGGAGTAGAAAACACAACAGCCCTTGACCATTTATCTTTACTGCGTTCCTGCGTATTATACCTTTTAACCGTCATGTAATCAGGCTGCTTTATTTCACTTGCCTTTTACTGATTCGAAAACAGTGGCTATTATTCAAAACTTTACCAATCTAGGTACTACTACCATGTTTTGTTTTAAAAACCTTTATTGTGAAAATGTCAGTATACAAATACGGGCCTATAACCACGTGGGCCGGCCACGGAGCAAACTGGAATCGTATATGATGAGGGAACATTTACACTGTAGAAGAACGTAACGGGCGGGCCAATAGGTTGCAAGAACTAAGGTGTCTAACAGTTGCGGAATCGGTGGACGTACATTTTATAATTAAAGTACGACAGGGCCAGTTACAATAAAATTATCTAGATATACATTTGCGGGCAAGTACCATAGGTGACGTTAATTCGAACTTTCAATAGTACAGTAATCAATAACACATCAGAACTTAATATCAATAGGGATGTACAAATGTTCAATCACTACTCGTCCCCGCCCGCCATGTGCTTCAAAACTGCATACGTATCTCGTGATATCAAGGTTGGGCAACCAGTACACAACAAGGAGTTACGAGTCCCATTTATACCAGCGCCATTTTGGGCGAGGCCGGGCAGGCCCAGGATATAGTCAAAATGTCTCCACCAACCAGCGGTCGGACCAGAACCCCTTTCGGCAGTCCAAAAAGGTTCCGTTAAATGACAACAGAAGAGATAGGCAACAAGAACCATCAGTCAAAAGAGGGGACGCTTTCGTGAATGGGGCCCATGCCCTAGCAGGCAAGCGACCGAGTTCCAAGGTGTCCCAGGGCCATTTTAGTGGACCAGGCCCAAATCCAAAGAGCCGGCCGCCATTTTGAGAGTCCTGTTGCAGCCGCCTATCGCTGCACCGCAAGAGTGGCCACAATTCAGCTGGATGGTGAGCGAGACGCTGTAGCCGCAAGAGCGGGCGCAACTCAGCTGAATGGTGGATGAGGCACAGTGCCGCAAGAGCGAGCGCAATTCAGCTGAATGGCGACTGAAACGCTAAGGGGCGCCCCACTGCAGATGAGGTGCCTCCACCTGGGGAGGTGGGAGAGGCCCGTTTGCGCCGCCTCCCCCCCCCCGGGCACCCCACGCCATCTTTCGGCGCAGCATTGTAGGATGGCCACACCAGTGAAACTTGCTGGACACCACCTCGGTGCCATCCGGATCTCGGTGCGTTGTGCTACCTTTGGCCTACTGTAGCAGCAAGTGCGGGCGCAACTCAACTGGACGGCGAGTGAAACGGTAAGAGGCGCCACACTGCAGATGAGGCGCCTCCACCTGGGGAGGCGGGAGAGGCCAGTTTGCACCGCCTCCCCCCCCCGGGCACCCCACGCCGACTTTCGGCGCAGCATTGTAGGATGGCCACACCAGTGCAACTTGCTGGACACCACCTCGGTGCCATCCGGATCTCGGCGCGTTGTGCTGCCTTCGGCCTATTCGCACATCGGTCCGCTACTGACGCCGCCTCACAGGCCAACGGATTTTGTAGGCCTTTTATAGCCCAAAGCCGCATAACAGGTCATGTGACTTGTTTATAAAACTTTTCATTGGTTCATTTTACTTTTGGTTTCCTAATGATGGAAGGCTTGATCATATGACCTAAAAATAACACTTTTCATTGGATTGAAACATTTTTTTTTCCCAAATGATGAAAGCCCCACCTTTTTTTTTCTCACTCGGCAATCCAAAAAGGTTCCGTTAGATAACAACAGAGGGGACAGGTAACAAGAACCATCAGTCAAAAGAGGGGAGGGCAAGTTCTTACCTACCGGGTCACGTTGGGGCTCCACCGGAAGTCATCGAATTGGTAGTCTACAGTGTTTCTGGATGTTTCAGACTGAAGCTGGCGTCAGCATGAGAGCATCACCATCTCGTGGCTCCGTCGTGGCCATTCCGCAAGCAATCATGGCAGCCGCTCCCCACCGGAAGCCTGCGGGAGTCGGGGGCCCGATGACTTTTGTAGAATCTTCAAGGCTGAAGGGACGCTTTCGAGAATGGGGCCCAAGCCCTAGCAGGCAAATGTCCGAGTTCAAATGTGTCCCAGGGCCATTTTAGTGGACCAGGCCCAAATCCGAAGAGTCGGCCGCCATTTTAAGAGTCCTGTGGCAGCCGCCTATCGCTGCACCGCAAGAGTGGGCGCAATTCAGCTGGATGGTGGGCGAGACGCTGTAGCCGCAAGAGCGGGCGCAACTCAACTGAATGGTGGGCGAGACGCTGTAGCCACAAGAGCGGGCGCAACTCAGCTGGATGGTGGGCGAGACGCTGTAGCCGCAAGAGCGGGTGCAACTCAGCTGAATGGCGGATGAGGCACAGTGCAGCAAAAGCGGGCGGTAAACAGCAGAATGGCAACTGAAACGGTAAAGGGGTGCCCCACTGCAGCAGAGGAGCCTCCATCTGGGGAGGCGGGGGAGGCCCGTTCGTTCCGCCTCCCCCCCCGGGGCGCCCCACGCCATTTTTCGGCGCAGCATTGTAGGATGCCATGACCAGTGCGACAACTTACTGGACATCACCTGGGTGCCGTCCGAATCTCGGCGCGTTGTGCTGCCTTCGGCCTATTCGCACAAAGAACCGCTACTGACGCCACCTCACAGCAGCCCATTGTTGCTTTGTTTAAAATGTTTTTTTTTAACGTGTTTACTTTGTTGGAGCGTTGTATATATTTATAAGTTATTAAAGTGTTATAATCCTACTACTTTGTTGGAGTGCTATATATTTTTAATGTGACACATAATTGTGAAGACTTTAATGTACAAAAAGACATCCCTGGAATCTTCCGCTTCAGGCTCGATCCCACACACCCTCACAGTGAGAATCCCCTCCCCAATCACAATACCGGATCGTTATCAGATAGTAGGAACGCGTGTGGTGTGACGGATCTCATGAGGTGGTGGCCTTGATCTACTGTAACTCCTTTGAAGAGGGGTGATTCTTTACAGTTGGGGCCATAAACTACATCCGCAGGGCTAAGTGATAGCCTGGGACCGGCCTGGACAATCAGACACAGAGGAAGAGGAGTGTCAGAGGGTACGGTAGTGAATAGGGTGAAAGGGAGGTGTCGGGCGGGCACAGGGTGTGATTCTCAGGGAATAGCAGCGCAGATGGGGGGAGGTTTATGGCCCATGCATGAGAGAGAGAGCGGGGGTGACCAGTGCGTGGGGGAGATGCTTGCGAGGGTGGGGAGCCAAGCTGAGGACCGGCGGCGTGCAGAGAGTGGGTCTGGTCAAGGCATCTAAAATGGCTGCCGTGCACGACAAAAGTGTGGCATTGGAAAAAAGGCAAGATGGCGCAGACAATGTTTATCAATACGGATTAATTTATAACAATTATTTTTAACAATATATTTACTCGCAGTGACAAAATGGCGGTCAACACTTCCTGATTTCCTTCGAATCGAACGTTAACAAACGTCACACAGCAAAAAAATAAAAATCCGCTCACGCGCAGCCGCTGGAAGACATGTATCAACATATATGAGCATCCTCAGCCACCCTCAGAAAACATAGGGGGTCAGGATACGTCTCCCGTACCCCCAGAGGGTGCGGTAGTGAATAGGGTGAAAGGGAGGTGTCGGGCGGGCACAGGGTGTGATTCTCAGGGAAGAGCAGCGCAGATGGGGGGAGGTTTATGGCCCATGCATGAGAGAGAGAGCGGGGGTGACCAGTGCGTGGGGGAGATGCTTGCGAGGGTGGGGAGCCATGCTGAGGATCGGCGGCATGCAGAGAGTGGGTCTGGTCAAGGCATCTAAAATGGTTGCCGTGCACAACAAAAGTGTGGCATTGGAAAAAAGGCAAGATGGCGCAGACAATGTTTATCAATACGGATTAATTTATAACAATTATTTTTAACAATATATTTACTCGCAGTGACAAAATGGCGGTCAACACTTCCTGATTTCCTTCGAATCGAACGTTAACAGACGTCACGCAGCAAAAAAATAAAAATCCGCTCACGCGCAGCCGCTGGAAGACATGTATCAACATAAATGAGCATCCTCAGCCACCCTCAGAAAACATAGGGGGTCAGGATACGTCTCCCGTACCCCCTTATACCTATTTCTCACATTGTTTTTCCTCCATCTTGTAATTTCATTAAAACGAAACACAAAATGGCGAATTCCCGTTTCGCTACCGGTTCGCGAACCGGGAAGCGCTTCTACCGCGAAAAATCTAATTTTTTTTATTTGCCCCACGGGACCCTTTAATAACCCCAACATCATTCCTAGGGGGTCAAGAGGGGTCTACCTTGCCCCCTTTCATTAAATTCCCCCTTCGTTTTTCTCCTCCTCTTGTCTCTCGATACTACCGAGAGACAAGATGGCGGCCGTTCCGGACTGTTTAGAATGTTGACAGACACCGGAGAGCCAATCAGCTTCGCTTCGGAAAGTTCCGTAACGCGAAAAGTACGCGAACCGGATCGCTACCCGGGACGCTGTCACAGATATATCTGTTTTTTAAAACGTTAATTTCTCAAAATCCACTGGAGCACATATATTGAGACCCAGCAAAGGCACATCGGGCTAACAGTCCCTACAATTTTGCCAAGTTTCGTGCAAATCCATTCAGCCTTTCGAGCTAAAAGTGAGGCCAAACGCCCTATGGAAAAATGAATGGGAAAAACGCGTTTTGGGACCCCCCTTTTTTCTCGGCCCCCCCTTGACAAAATCCCCCCAAATTTGCAGGGGCTGCTCAGAAACAAAATGTGCCATTTTCCTGAAAATTTTAGCCGATTCCGTCCACAAACGCCAAAGTTATTAGACATAGAATTTTCAAAAGTCCCATAGAGAAAAAATCCTAACTATATATACCTACTGGCGACCGCCAGTAGGTAATATATATATATATATATATATATATATATATATATATATATGAAAAAAGAAGCATAGAACTCTGGGTAGTTCTCAAGTTTAGGTGGAAAGCAGTTCCAGTATAGAGCCAATATGGCAGCTTTGAATTACCAGCTACAATCACGATGATCCAAAAGCCCACTGGGGCGTGGAACTACCGAAAACCTGTATATTGACTTGATACCATGGTTACAGAAGTATCTCTAAACTATCAACCAATGAACTGCCATGACATTAAGTTACCGTGACAACAACCAATGACGTTACGGTTTAGTTGTTTGTATACGATCATGTGTGACGGAACTTTGTTATAGTCCTGGTTTTGGTATTTTAACCATGAATTTAGAATATTCAATGTCCAACACATCACCCGGCCAATTGGAACTAGGTTGGCACTCTGATGATGTATTATTCACGAATTGTAGTAAATATTGTAATGATTGATTTTCTGCTACCATTCGAGTTTTACATTTTAACAGTATTATTTCATACAACAGAATGAATAACGATTTGGTATAACAATGTGATACAATACGCATCTGATGAATTTTACTACTGCCGCTGTTCCATGTTGAAATGTCCGCCGCAATTTGCACATTTCACATGGGTGTTTTTACTAAATCACGTATTTAAGATGGCGTCTAGATTAATCTGGTGAGCGTGAACAAGCCGTAATGGCGAAATGCGTCATTTTTCTACTTGCCTAATAAATTTCACTTGCAAGACAACCTGGGTGTCCGAGCATCATCCTTATCAGGAAGTGTGTTGGAGCGAATATATATATATATATATATATATATATATATATATATATATATATTTTATATATATATATATATATATATATATATATATATATATATATATATATAAATATATATATATATATATATATATATATATATATATATATATATATATATATATATATATATATATATATATATATATATATATATATATATATATACATACATGAAAAAAGAAGCATAGAGCTCTGGGTAGTTGTCAAGTTTTAGGTGGAAAGCAGCTCCAGTATAGAGCACTCTCAACACCAGCGACACTCTAGATCTGCTCACCTCAAATGTCTGCTTTTCTATCAAAGTTTTTAAGCATATGATTAGCATAGTGCTATCCACACCGAGATAGAAAGGGACTATGGGGCATATTATCAAGGGGGTTTATCTCCGCTTTTTTGGCTTTAAAAGCCAAGAAAGCGGAGATAAAATTATCTCCCTATTACCAAGCTGTCGCTAACACCAGTTAGTGACAGCTAAAAGGAGATAGCGACCATCTTGGGCCCCGCTTTGCATGTCAGTGATATTTATCACTAATGAGATGCAAAGTGGGCGTGCCAAGATGTTAGAGACTGGAAACAGTCGCTAACATCGCTATCTACTATTACCAACTTTTGGAGATATTCGCGCTAAGCGCGAATATCTCCAAAAGCTAACACCTGCCCTGAGCAGTTCTTAGCCATGTTATCCAATGGGAGGTGGATAACATGGCTAAGAGCATTTGCTCGATAATGCATGAATATCGCTGACTTTTCAGCGATATTCATACATTGCGGCCGTTTTTTATCGCATTTGCGATAAACCTTGCTAATAGCAAGGTTTATCTGCGATAAAAATCGCCGATGTGCGGCGATAATTTTTGTCTCTAAACAAGTTAGAGACAAAAATTATCGCTAGTTGTTGATAATATGCCCCAAAGTCTTTTGCCATTTCTACAGCAAAGTCTTTAAGCGTAGGACTAGCCCAGTGCTGTCCTTGCCGAGCTGTAGAATGACAAAAGCCATTTACCCCTCCAGGCACAGTATTACAGCTTTCAATTGGTAAAATACAAACCAAGACCAACCTGAAATGAGTAAAAGCAAGCCACGATGAATAAATTATGCAAAAAAGAAGCAGAGAACTATGGGTAGTTCTCAAGTTTAGGTGGAATGCAGCTCTTGTATAGAGCACTCTCAACACCAGCGACACAATAGCCTTGTCTTGTGGCCTGCATCACTCTCAGACTGAGCTGGTAGCTTCCAAGTGGCATCTCGATCATCAGAAGCGGGGCTTGAAGAAGAAGATGATGGACTAACCCTCCTTTTCCTTGCTGGGGGTCTGGAAGACAATGGATCTTCTGAAACAGTGGCGTGCTCCACTTTGTCTGCAGGAATCTTGATTGCCTGGAATGCCCCTACTCCAGGAGGAACAACTACTATTGAGGGTTGTTGTTGTGTCTGTTCTTGTGGCTGCTGCTGCTCTTCTGGCTGCTGCTGTTTTTGCGGCTGCTGCTGCTCTTGCGGCTGCTGCTTTTTTTGTGGCTGCTGCTGTTCTTGCGGCTGCGCCTGCTGCTGCACATTTATCTGCTGAGTTTCCACCTGCGTTGATTGTGTACTACTTTTCGATAATGGCCTTTCAACATCGCTGCTCGTTAGTAGACTGGCTACCTCTGCGACACTCATGGTCTTGGGCCTAGGTTGGTGGGGTTGGCCTACTGGTGCGGAGGTGCTGCTCCCAGCTTGGTCCCCGGATAACGCTGATGCAGGCGTAATCTTTTCGGTCCCAAAAAACACATTGGGTGGCTCACTAGTTGTGGTAAGTGCCTCTTCCTTTTTTTGCTCCTTCTTCTCACCGGCAACTTTCTTGGTACTGGAGGACCTGGTACCTTTCTGTGGGGCCATCTTCTTCAGATGTCAGGTAGGACGTAGGTGCAAGGTGCACAAGTTGCAGAGATGTCTGTTGTCCCACATGGACGTGACGTGATGTGGTGTGCAGCAGGACTTCTGTCTGGCAGTGCATAGGGTGATGATGATACCTCCTCCTCTGTCTTTCTGTGCACCTAAAAGCAAAGAAGCTAGGACAGGAGAAGCATATCAGTGAAATGTTGCATTTGTTGTTGTGGTACATTTACTACTAGTACAAACAAACAAATAAAAGATATAGTATAGCCATTTGAGAGACTTTGTCAACAAGGGCTTACATGGTATACTACTGCGTACACACTACACTCTCAGGAAGGTTAGGAAAGAATAAGAACAACAACCAAAATACAAATGTAATGGAAGTGGACCCTGTTTGTCATTAAAGTATTTGATCATCACATCATTCAGGGAGCTGCTGCTGACAAGAGAGATGGATGGAAGCAGTAAGCCAAGAGGAAAACCATGCAGGCCTATATTGCAAAAGCAGCACACTAATAACTCCCACCAGAAATGGCCACCAGCCACATGGACACTCACAAATCACAAGCAACAAGCAGGAGGCCTGGGAAACAATGTACTGACAAAAGGCCTATAATAGCCAGGCAAAGGATGCATGCTAAACCACGCTGCTTTGCCTTTTTAATGCAATAAAATGCAAAACCAAAAATCCACAGGGCTAAACAAGGTCTGCAAGGTACACACCAACACACCACACGCACACAACAAAGGCATTTATTTAACACACACCCGAAAACAGAAATACCCCCCAAAAACAAATTTTGCAACTCAATCCAATGCCATCCATGCCCTAAATGATGTTTAAATTCAACAGAACACACAGAAACACTTGTTTAATGCATCAGTGGCTACCTCTGAGCCTACTGGATGAAAGGCCTGTTGGCAGACTAGGCCACACAAGCTTGCCGGCCTATGGCAAAAGTACACTACTGGTCTTCAAAATGGCCACTAGCCACATGGCCAGGCCCACACAATTACAAGAAACAGAAGACAGACAATGCAAGCCTATTGCAAAAAGCACACTGTCTGTATTCAAAATGTCCACCAGGCTCATGGCCAGGCCCACAACAAGAAGCCTAGGCCACAAAGGATTACCATGCAGGCCTATATGCCACCAGCCACATGGACACTGACAAATTACAAGCAACAAGCAGGAGGCCTGGGAAACAATGTACTGACAAAAGGCCTATAATAGCCAGGCAAAGGATGCACGCTGCTTTGCCTTTTTAATGCAATAAAATGCAAAAACAAAAATCCACAGGGCTAAACAAGGTCTGCAAGGTACACACCAACACACCACACGCACACAACAAAGGCATTTATTTAACACTCACCCAAAAACAGAAATACCCCCCAAAAACAAATTTTGCAACTCAATCCAATGCCATCCATGCCCTAAATGATGTTTAAATTCAACAGAACACACAGAAACACTTGTTTAATGCATCAGTGGCTACCTCTGAGCCTACTGGATGAAAGGCCTGTTGGCAGACTAAGCCATACAAGCTTGCCGGCCTATGGCAAAAGTACACTACTGTAATAATAAGAAAAACAATGGTTTGGGTGGCCTCAAAGGGTCCTAATGTGGTAGAGTATAACTATAGTACTGGAATAAATCCTGGGAGAAAGTTTTTGTAAGGTTGCATACATATAAAGTACTTTATTTAGTTTTTTTTCAATTATGTTTTTCAGGTGCTCACACATGTGACAAGGTGCTTATAGTGACTGAGTGAACATTTATTAAAACAACTATATACAAGGTGTCACAAACAAGGGTATTCCCCAAAAAATTTGTACAATAGGGTAGGGGAGTTTCCTTGAATGGGTCGACGGCGTTTCGATCTAAACAATTCTAGATCATCATCAGGACGTGAGCTTTCTTCGCGAGGTGATGGAGTTGTTTTCATCAGGGATTAGAGGTCAAATAACGGCTGTTGTGAGTGAGTCCAACTGCTATGCGTGTTCTTGGACAAGCTCGAGAAATAAATTCTGGGTGAGGTTGGTCTAATTATGAAGAATTGCCACATTTATCAATAATATTCCTTTTGTTCGGATATTGGGGTTAATTAGTAAATACAGGCCGGTATGGATCCGGTGCTAGTGGCTGTCCAGACGTCCCGACGGGAATCAATCACCGCGGTACGCGGCTCTGCTCACTGTGCCTCGCTGTTACGGCTGTTACGGCGTTCGGTAGCACAACTCAGTTTACTTCCTGGTTCAGGACACTACTGGTCTTCAAAATGGCCACCAGCCACATGGCCAGGCCCACACAACTACAAGAAACAGAAGACAGACAATGCAACTCTATTGCAAAAAGCACACTGCCTGTATTCAAAATGGCCACCAGGCTCATGTCCAGGCCCACAACAAGAAGCCTAGGCCACAAAGGATTACCATGCAGGCCTATATGGCAAAAGCAGCACACTAATAACTGGTTCTGTAAAAACGAACAGTCTCCTGAGAACCTACATGCTGTTGTACTTCTAGGATATCTGTTACTGGTTGCAGCCAATAAACTCGATCCTTGACATCACCTAGAAGACTCTGTGTTTCTGTTGACCGAAACAGGAAGTACTCAAAGAGGTCTCTGGGTGTTCCCCTGGCACCGCCGGGCCCATAAAAATACGGTACCTCAGTTGGCGCCCCCCCGTGGGGCGGTATCAAGCGGTATCGGTCCAAGCCAGATGTTTGTGAGGAGCTTCGTGTGAAAATTCCAGAGGACAGCCAGCCACTTCAGCGACCCCAGCATGTCGACGTGGTTCCGAAGGTCTTTGCTGCGAGGTTCCCCGCGTCCCGACGGCTACGAAGGACTGCTGCCCTGACTATCGCCCTGTTTTGGACCCTTGATGATTGGTTGAGCGAAACGATAGACGAGTCTTCTAGTGACATCATCGATCATCGATACTTCAGTTAAGTATAAGTGGAGCGTCTCCCAGTCCTTAGTTTGGTTCTTAGTTTGATATCCTTTGGGATAGCTTTGATTTGGAACTTGCAAGCGCCAAAGCCGAGGGACTCGTGTATTCACGAGACTATCGTATTCGATAATCCTTTGAAGTTTGAAGCTAGACTAGAGAGCGAAGATGCCTGGTCTTAGCAGACTTGGAAATTTGTTTTGTCTTGGTTGTAGTAGGGACTCCCGATTGGAGGATTCGTGTCCGGTTCCTCCGATTGGAGCTCCAACATATGAGCTCTATGTGAAGCATGGCGTAGGCCCTATCACATATAATGAAGTGTGGATCCGATACACCAGAAACGATGGTGTCTTAAAATGGCCACAATATGGTAGCTTTGACACAGAGATTTTAGATAATCTAGAGGTGAAACTTTTCAAGAAGAAAGCCCGGCTGGCTATGTTTGACTCCTTTCGCCTATGGCGCAAAGAAGCCAAACAGAAAGAAATGAAATTAGCAAAGAAAAATAAATGAGGTATGTCAATGGTACAAGCTGCCATTGCATTCAGGGATAATGAGGAAGAGCAAGAGAATGAACAAACGCTTAGAAGTAGGAAGCTAGCAGTAGATAAATGCTACCCAGTTTTGCCAAGTAAAGGACGAGGATCAAAAGACAAACTTGATAAGGATCCTTTAATGTCTCATTTACTGAGTTCAGCACCCCCATATGCGCAAAGTGCTACAGCACCACAGCAACCTTTGGTTGTACAACCCCCTATTGTTGGACCGCAATCGCCAGCTCCTCCTCCGCTGGTTTCTACTCCTCCGGCGCAGCCCTCTCAAGGGCTGCTGCCTTTGCTACCTATTTCATCTGCTTTCTCTACGACTTCGCCTACTGCTCCAACTGCTTATCCTAATACTCCCTCTACTACTGCCTCAACATCTGCTTTATATCAGCCTGTCTTTTCTGGCGTATCTGCCTTTCCGTCAGTTTCTCCTTCTGTTCGGCAGAGAGTGGCAAACAATGTCACTGGTATTTTCTCACCTTTCTTTGGGTCGCCTAATACGACCCCTAACCCAGAACGAAGACAGTTGTGGAGTCGACTGCCTGATTATCAAGAGAGAGAAGTACTGAATGAGTTAGCATGTAAATGGGTTACCGATACTGTAAGATATGACGTTCAGTCCGTCATGGAAGTCTTCCGTCAGTGGGAAGCATCTACGCAGAGATATGTTTTTGAACAAATGTGTGTATTTCTCCGTAAAGATTTGAGGGGAAATGATCCAGAGCACGACATGCCTGAATTATTCCGTGTGCGGTTCAAGTTCGCAGAAGGCATGATTGTGGGTGCCGATGTTGAACAAGCGATTGAGACGTTGTTGTCTTATAGGAGTAAGGGAAGCAATTCTAGATCACTTTCTGAGCATGACATGCCAGGTAGGAAAAAGGCGCAACAGTATCCCATGAGAGAGGTTCCCCCAGTTTGGAGGGAAGGTGATGCAAATGCGAATCCAGCCATTCCACCGCATTTTCAGCGTGTATGGGTACATGTTCCTTGGAAGAGATCTGAGGTTTTGGCTCTAAAACAGACATTGCCTGATCCCCGTGAAAATCCTGCAGGGTATTAAAAGAAGTTATCACAGACTGCCAGCTACTGTATCATGAATCTAGCAGATATAGACATGTTGTTTGGAAATGTTGTTCCACAGCTTTTATGGGGAAAGATTCGTCATGCAGATCATGACCAAGAGTTAGGCGATACATGGGTTAATATTGCTGCTGCTAGACAAGTTGGTGGCTCTAAGCCCTAGCCTTTAGTAGCAGAACTTCCTGGTAGAATTATTGCATATATGAAGACTTTAATGCCCGAATTGCGTGTGAATTGGGACAAGTTGTCTGCGTGCAAACAGAAGAAAGATGAGAATGTGTCTGACTTTTTCACGCGGTTTGAAGAGACTTTCGACAATCATAGTGGTCAGGATATGGCAACTGAGGGTGGCCAAAGATTGTTTGTTGACAAATTTGCACATAATTTGCTTCCTGAATTATGTAGTAAGTTGAAGGATTCTGAGAGTGCTTGGGCTATCTCCACGTCAGCGCAGATTTTAGCTACAGCCCAGTACTACGAGAATAGACGCAAAGACGAGTTAGAGAAGGCAGATAAAAAGACTAAAGAATTGAAAACTAAAGTCCTTCTGCAGCAAGCTTATCCACCTCGTACTGCTAGTCAGCGCGACTATCAGCAACCCCAGCAGTATTCGAGAAACTCGCAAAGAAACGAGTCTTCTCAACAGCGTTTACTGTATGGTCCGAATCAGTGTGCGTATTGCAAGGAAGAGGGTCATTTCAAGAGTAGTTGTCCGGCTTTGTTACGGCATATGAATGGTGTTTCTGGTGCAAGAGGTCGAGGTGTTCAACACGCCCCTAGAGGTAAGGGTCGGGGAAATTTCCCCCAGAATGCTCCTTCTTTCCCGCCTCAGAATTCTATGAATAGTTTTGACCAGCATAATAACGCGTTTTCCAGGACAACTCAGTACTATGCTGATGACTACTATGCAGAAAACAAGAATGAGGGTAATGATTGCTAGGACAGCCATGGACAAAGAGAGGGAGTTGTTCCAGTTCCAGTAGATCAGAATGGACCTTATGTTGAGGTGATTACATCAAGTGTGTCAGAGCCTTTTCTGTTGGATACTGGTGCTACAAAGAGTTCTATTATGCACTCAAAACTTCCTGGCGCACCTTTGTCTGGCGAAATGAACGTTTCAGTAGGTTTTTCTGGCGCCCCGGTTAGGAACCCGATCTCTAGTCCTATGTCCCTTTCTGTTGGGCCATGTGAATTAGAAGCACCCCTCATTCTTACAACAGGTTGTGGTGAAAACTTGTTGGGACTGGATCTGTTAAAGAGACTATATGCGACTTTGTACTGTTCTCCTTCCGGAGTACAACTTACACTGGGTAAGAAAGTGGTTTCTCCAATGTACTTGTCAAGGGAAAACTTCCAACAGAATTGTCTTCTCTTCCAGATATACTTTGGGCCACTGGCTCTAATGATGTGGGTCTTTTGGAAATAGCGCCATATGTTATAACATTGAAAGCCAATGTTAGGCTGCCACGTATTCCCCAATACAAGATCTCTAGCGAAGGTGAAAAGGCGTTGTTAGCGATCATTTATGATCTGATTGAGAAAGATGTCATTGAAGAGACAACAGGCAACATTTGTAACAGTCCTGTTCTGCCGGTTTTGAAGCGTACTGATCCTTCCCAACCACCTGTCTATAGGTTCGTGATTGATCTTAGAGAAGTGAATAAGATTGTCGTGCCACAGTTTCCAGTTGTTCCTGATATCACTGCCCTATTGACTATGATTCCAGCTTCAGCCACTTGGTTCACAGTGATTGACTTGAAGAATGCTTTCTTCAGCATCCCTATTGCCGAGGAGAGCAGGGATATTTTTGGCTTCAATTTAGGAGGCCGAAGTTTCCGCTTCAAACGCGCTCCTCAGGGCTACTGTGAAAGTCCATCAATATTCAATTAGGCTCTGAAATCACAGCTTGACACGATTGTTCTACCTGATGGCGCGACCCTTATTCAGTACGTCGATGATTTGCTGGTCACTGCAGATACTGAGTAGATTTGCAAACAAGGCACTTTGTCATTGTTGCGTCATTTGTGTGATTTGCGCCACAAAGTCTCTCTTTCAAAGTTACAATATTGTCGACAAGAGGTGACCTACTTAGGGAGAGGCAGATTACCATAGGACAAGGACAGTTAGGGGTGTTGTGAGTAAAGACGACACTGCAGAACAGGAGTTTGGGGATTTCGCAAAAGGTTTTCTGCCGTTTTGGGGGCCTATGGTGAACAGCAGGCACATTCGCCAATTGACGAGGGTAGTTAAATCCACTGTGATTGAAACGGCTGGTACCCTTAGTAACTTGACTGCGGAGCTCCAGTCGGACCGCCTTATGACTCTTCAGAACAGGGTTGCCCTCAATGTCATACTTGCAGACCGTGGTGGGGTATGTAAAGTGATCCAATCCAGTTGCTGCATTTTCATCCCCGATAACGCTCCAACAGTATACCAGGCCATCTCCAAACTGCATAAAATCTCTGACTCCATTCACGTGGATAAAGGGGACTGGTCCTTAATGGGGTGGTTCTGGGAACTGATATCTGCCTGGGGATCGAAAATTCTGATAGTCATTGGGATGGTCTTAGCCATTCTGTTCATGTTCTGCTTGTGTGTACAGTGCGCTCCTGCAATATGTGGCCTCTGTGCTACATCATGTGTAAGGAAGCCTGTATCAAGAGATGAACTAAGTAATAGGATGATGCTACAACAGCATCTCAATGACTTTATGTACACAGACCTGGACTCAGATTAGCATGAGTATAGGTTATTGCCTATATAAGGGCAAAAGGAGGGTCTGTGGTACTGAAAATTCTGGACCCTGCTATTGTGTGGTACCGAAGCTTTACACTCGTGTCAAAAATATATTCGTATCATGACGATTTTGGTATCGGCAGACCGGTAATGGTTGAGTTACTGTACCTATGCATTTGCGTCATGATCGAGTGACGAAATCACCCTGAAATCGTAGTTTCTGTCTTGAACCCTCGGGTTCCATTTTGTGAGAGGCATCCATTTTGTGATTGCCCTTACATAGTCAAATGACCAAGGCCGAATTCAATCTGAAAGGACACATACACCTTTTCTGACTCCTCTGTGACCTGGGCGAGCTGACTCCACTGCCTCAAGCCACGAACTGGACAAACTAAAATATGGGCTTGCCATCATGACTCTGCTTTTCCTTTGTAGTAGAAATATTTATATGACCAACTGTAAACCGAGGAATTCTTGCCCGAAGTGTATTATTTTGTATAAAAAGAAGAGGCTGGTTCTGTAAAAACTAACAGTCTCCTGAGAACCTACATGCTGTTGTACTTCTAGGATACCTGTTACTGGTTGCAGCCAATAAACTCGATCCTTGACATCACCTAGAAGACTCTGTGTTTCTGTGGTCCGAAACAGGAAGGACTCAAAGAGGTCTCTGGGTGTTCCCCTGGCACCGCCGGGTCCATAAAAAACCCGGTACCTCAAGAGCGCTGCCACTAATTCTAGAAAACCAATCCCTTCTACAAAAGAAAAAGGGAGAAGGTCCAGAGCTAGCATTTTAGCCAGCTTAGTGTTATACAGACGCGTCAGTGGGTGGTTGCGTTCATATGGCGCTTCTGTAAACAACATGTTTCTAATGTTGCCCTGGACCAAGCATTTACGGGATGATGATGACTTCTTCGACCCAGTTACGCTCGCTGATGAACTTTTTCGCATTGGTGTCTCACTCTCTCCCACACTCTTAGTGTGGCTCACATGGGGTGTGCTGCTGACAGGGGTACTGGGCGTAAGTGAAGTGTTTGACACGTCTTCTTCCTCCTCGTCATCATCAGATGAAACATCAACGTTTTCTTGACTTGCAATTCGGGCTTCCTTGATCTCCTTTAGGTGCACAAACCATTGGACAGCCTGCTGTCTCTCAAGATGACCTCTCTGGCCTCCGGTACCATAGTTGGTACCAAACTTACCACGACTAACTGCATGCTTACAAATGCTACAAATGGCTAAGTTTTCCTTTTTTGGGCAAACACTAAAGAAGTCCCAAACTGCGGACTTGAAATGTCTTTGGGGGCCGGAGGAGGCGGCGATACTGGTGGTGGTGGTCCTACTGCTAATGCCAGATGAAGTGGAGGATGTGGATTGCCAAACTTTAGTACGTTTTGCACTTTCACCACCACTAATTGAGGTCGAGGTGGATGGAGGTCCCTTCTGGCGAGGAAGAAATATGGAAGCGGTACGTGTTGGTGTACTAGTTAACTCCAATGATTGTGGTGTTTCCATTGCCTCCTCGTCGACAACATCATCATCACGCTCAGCAGCTTCTCGGGCTAGGGTCAAAATGTCTGTTTGCGGCATGCCCGCTGGGGCTGCAGTGACCTTTATGATGACTGGGTCGTCGTCGTGAGAGTCTTCATCAGCAGCAGTATCCGCCACTTCTTGTTGAGCCTCATCACTCTCCATAAGTATGAGATTTTGGACGTGCTTCCTTTTACGCTTAACTACCTTTGTCAGATCATGGTGTGCCTCACTCTCAGACGGCAGTGGTGCTGGTTCCCAATTTTGATCCGTATCATCAGAAGGAGGTGTGCTTGAAGAAGATGTAGACACCACCCTTGATCTCTTCCTTGCTAGGGGTGTGGAAGATAATGAATGATCATCAGGAGGAGTGGCTTCCTCAAATGATACCTCGCCTTGATTGTCGATTTCCTTATGTGCCGCTACTTCGGGAGAAACAACTATTGTGGGCACTTGTGACCCTCCAGGTACTTCTGCTTGCGCATCTCCTTGCGCTGCCTCTCCTTCCACTTGTACTTGCACATGTGGTTGTTGTTGCGGCTGTGGTTGTTCAACACTTGTCAGATGAGTTACAACAACCTGTGTTGATTGAGGGATGCTGCTACTTTCTTGCGATGAGCCAACATCACTGGTCGATGGTGATTGAACAACTAGACTGGCTGCCTCCAAAGCACTCAAGGGCTTGGACTTAAGTTGGCGTGGTGGTGGTGGCACTGAGCCCAATGGAGCGGGGGTGCTGCTCCCAGCTTGGTCCCCAGCAGATCCCGCTGCTGCTGCAGGCGTACTTTTTTTTTTACTCCCAAAAAATGTGGCGGGCGGCACACCAGTCTCCTTGGTAACTTGCTTCTTCTGCTCCTTACTGGCAACTTTCTTGCTAGAGGAGCTACGGGGAACTTTTTTTGGGGCCATCTTCTTCAGAGGTCAGAACAGCAGGCCGCAGTTGCACAAGTTGCAGAGTTGTCTGTGGCCAGACGTGACGTCGCATGACGTTATGCTGCACACACACACCGCTGCAGGACTTCTTCCTGGCACTGGTGGTTCTCTTGAGTCTTGTGCACCTAAAAGCAATGGAAGACAGAGGAACATCAGTTCAGTTATACACCCCAAAAAATCGAAAAACACAGAAAAATCAGCACAATCCCATGCCATCCATGATGTTTAAATTTAAGACACCCCACAGAAAGACTAGGCCCATGCACCACTGACTAACCCTGGTGAAAATGACCACAACAACAGCCCAAAAAAAACAAAATCACAGAAAAATCAGCACAATCCCAAGCCCTCCATGATGTTTAAATACAAGACACCCCACAGAAAGACTAGGCCCATGCACCACTCACTACCCCTGGGCATAAAGGTTGAAAGCTAGGCAAAATGGTTGCAGACCTAAGAACACTGTCTGCATTCAAAATGGCCCCCTGCCTCCCAGCACATGGCCAGGGCCTGCCTGTAGCAGCACTCAAAATGGCCCCCACCCACATGGCCTGTCCCCATGAACACCCCAAAAAATCAAAAAACACTGAAAAATCTGCACAATCCCATGCCATCCATGATGTTTAAATTCAAGACACCCCACAGAAAGACTAGGGCCATGCACCACTCACTACCCCTGGGCATAATGGTTGAAACCTAGGCAAAATGGTTGCAGACCTAAGAACACTGCCTGCGTTCAAAATGGCCCCCTGCCTCCCAGCACATGGCCTGTCTGTAGCAGCACTCAAAATGGCCCCCACCCACATGGACTGTCCCCATGAACACCCCAAAAAATCGAAAAACACAGAAAAATCTGCACAATCCCATGCCATCCATGCCCTCCTTGATGTTTAAATTCAAGACACCCCACAGAAAGACTAGGCCCATGCACCACTCACTACCCCTGGTGAAAAGGCCAGAACAACAGCCCAAAAAATCGAAAAACACAGAAAAATCTGCACAATCCCATGCCATCCAGGCCCTCCAAGATGTTTAAATTCAAGACACCCCACAGAAAGACTAGGACCATGCACCACTCACTACCCCTGGTGAAAAGGCCACAACAACAGCCCAAAAAACGAAAATCACAGAAAAATCAGCATAATCCCAAGCCCTCCATGATGTTTAAAATCAAGACACCCCACAGAAAGACTAGGCCCATGCACCACTCACTACCCCTGGGCATAAAGGTTGAAAGCTAGGCAAAATGGTTGCAGACCTAAGAACACTGCCTGCATTCAAAATGGCCCCATGCCTCCCAGCACATGGCCTGCCTGTAGCAGCACTCAAAATGGCCCCCACCCACATGGCCTGTCCCCTTGAACACCTCAAAAAATCGAAAAACACTGAAAAATCAGCACAATCCCATGCCATCCAGACCCTCCAAGATGTTTAAATTCAAGACACCCCACAGAAAGACTAGGCCCATGCACCACTCACTACCCCTGGTGAAAAGGCCACAACAACAGCCCAAAAAAAACAAAAATCACAGAAACATCAACAAATCCCAAGCCCTCCATGATGTTTAAATTCAAGAAACCCCACAGAAAGACTAGGCCCATGCACCACTCACTACCCCTGGGTATAAAGGTTGAAAGCTAGGCAAAATGGTTGCAGACCTAAGAACACTGCCTGCATTCAAAATGGCCCCCTGCCTCCCAGCACATGGCCTGCCTGTAGCAGCACTCAAAATGGCCCCCACCCACCTGGCCTGTCCCTATGAACACCCCAAAAAATCGAAAAACACTGAAAAATAAGCACAATCGCATGGCATCCAGGCCCTCCATGATGTTTAAATTCAAGACACCCCACAGAAAGACTAGGGCCATGCACCACTCACTACCCCTGGTGAAAAGGCCACAACAACAGCCCAAAAAAACGAAAATCACAGAAAAATCAGCACAATCCCAAGCCCTCCATGATGTTTAAATTCAAGACACCCCACAGAAAGACTAGGCCCATGCACCACTCACTACCCCTGGGCATAAAGGTTGAAAGCTAGGCAAAATGGTTGCAGACCTAAGAACACTGCCTGCATTCAAACTGGCCCCCTACCTCCCAGCACATGGCCTGCCTGTAGCAGCACTCAAAATGGCCCCCACCCACATGGCCTGTCCCCGTGAACACGCCCAAAAAATGAAAAAAACTGAAAAATCAGCACAATCCCATGCCATCCATGATGTTTAAATTCAAGATACCCCACAGAAAGACTAGGGCCATGCACCACTCACTTCCCCTGGGCATAATGGTTAAAACCTAGGTAAAATGGTTGCAGACCTAAGAACACTGCCTGCGTTCAAAATGGCCCCCTGCCTCCCAGCACATAGCCTGCCTGTAGCAGCACTCAAAATGGCCCCCACCCACATGGCCTGTCCCCATAAACACCCCAAAAAATCGAAAAACACAGACAAATCAGCATAATCCCATGCCATCCATGCCCTCCATGATGTTTAAATTCAAGGCATCCCACAGAAAGACTAGGCCCATGCACCACTCACTACCCCTGGTGAAAAGGCCACAACAACAGCCCCAAAAAATGGAAAAACACAGAAAAATCAGCACAATCCCATGCCATCCAGGCCCTCCATGATGGTTAAATTCAAGACACCCCACAGAAAGACAAGGCCCATGCACCACTCACTACCCCTGGTGAAAAGGCCACAACAACAGGCCCAAAAAATGAAAATCACAGAAAATTCAGCACAATCCCAAGCCATCCAGGCCCTCCGTGATGTTTTTATTAAAGAGACCCCACAGAAAGACTCAGTCCAACCACTACTGAGTACCCCTGGGCAAAAGGCCCCAACAACAGCCCAAAAATCAAAAATTCCAAAATTGTAGTTGCAGCAACCGTAATGCCCCAAACAAACTTACTTGTGAAATTTCTAATCCAAAAGTGATCCCTGGTGAAGCCCTTGCTGAAGCAATCAACTTTTGATAAGGCCAAACTAAAGAACTATAGGCCTATCGTGAGTTTACCATTCCTAGCCAAGGTGATCGAAAAGGCCATGAATCAACAGTTGGTTGATTTTGTAGAGACACATCATCTACTGGACGAATCCCAATTTGGCTTTCGAAGATACCATTCAGAAAAGGGGGTGGTGATGAACAGAGTGTCTGAATTAAGCAGACCACTCTTACCCAGTCCAAAGATCAGGGCTTTATCCATCACCGTTTTTTAGCTCACTGCACCATCCCAGCTCAGAACTTGGCTATATGCAAATTAGTCTGACCCTGGCCCAGTGCATCATGGGAACAGGGCAGACCAAACTACCAAGCCAATTCTTATACTGGGAAGGAAACAAGCTACCGGGGACCGGTTTCTGGCATTTCAGCCGTCTTCGGCCCGGCTTGCTTGAATCCTGATGGTGCAATGAGCTAGGGACTCACATCTGAGTATACCCTTCCACGCTTATGGTGGACAAAAATGATTCAGAAAAGGGGGTGGTGATGAACAGAGTGTCTGAATTAAGCAGACCACTCTTACCCAGTCCAAAGATCAGGGCTTTATCCATCACCGTTTTTTAGCTCACTGCACCATCCCAGCTCAGAACTTGGCTATATGCAAATTAGTCTGACCCTGGCCCAGTGCATCATGGGAACAGGGCAGACCAAACTACCAAGCCAATTCTTATACTGGGAAGGAAACAAGCTACCGGGGACCGGTTTCTGGCATTTCAGCCGTCTTCGGCCCGGCTTGCTTGAATCCTGATGGTGCAATGAGCTAGGGACTCACATCTGAGTATACCCTTCCACGCTTATGGTGGACAAAAATGATTCAGAAAAGGGGGTGGTGATGAACAGAGTGTCTGAATTAAGCAGACCACTCTTACCCAGTCCAAAGATCAGGGCTTTATCCATCACCGTTTTTTAGCTCACTGCACCATCCCAGCTCAGAACTTGGCTATATGCAAATTAGTCTGACCCTGGCCCAGTGCATCATGGGAACAGGGCAGACCAAACTACCAAGCCAATTCTTATACTGGGAAGGAAACAAGCTACCGGGGACCGGTTTCTGGCATTTCAGCCGTCTTCGGCCCGGCTTGCTTGAATCCTGATGGTGCAATGAGCTAGGGACTCACATCTGAGTATACCCTTCCACGCTTATGGTGGACAAAAATGATTCAGAAAAGGGGGTGGTGATGAACAGAGTGTCTGAATTAAGCAGACCACTCTTACCCAGTCCAAAGATCAGGGCTTTATCCATCACCGTTTTTTAGCTCACTGCACCATCCCAGCTCAGAACTTGGCTATATGCAAATTAGTCTGACCCTGGCCCAGTGCATCATGGGAACAGGGCAGACCAAACTACCAAGCCAATTCTTATACTGGGAAGGAAACAAGCTACCGGGGACCGGTTTCTGGCATTTCAGCCGTCTTCGGCCCGGCTTGCTTGAATCCTGATGGTGCAATGAGCTAGGGACTCACATCTGAGTATACCCTTCCACGCTTATGGTGGACAAAAATGATTCAGAAAAGGGGGTGGTGATGAACAGAGTGTCTGAATTAAGCAGACCACTCTTACCCAGTCCAAAGATCAGGGCTTTATCCATCACCGTTTTTTAGCTCACTGCACCATCCCAGCTCAGAACTTGGCTATATGCAAATTAGTCTGACCCTGGCCCAGTGCATCATGGGAACAGGGCAGACCAAACTACCAAGCCAATTCTTATACTGGGAAGGAAACAAGCTACCGGGGACCGGTTTCTGGCATTTCAGCCGTCTTCGGCCCGGCTTGCTTGAATCCTGATGGTGCAATGAGCTAGGGACTCACATCTGAGTATACCCTTCCACGCTTATGGTGGACAAAAATGATTCAGAAAAGGGGGTGGTGATGAACAGAGTGTCTGAATTAAGCAGACCACTCTTACCCAGTCCAAAGATCAGGGCTTTATCCATCACCGTTTTTTAGCTCACTGCACCATCCCAGCTCAGAACTTGGCTATATGCAAATTAGTCTGACCCTGGCCCAGTGCATCATGGGAACAGGGCAGACCAAACTACCAAGCCAATTCTTATACTGGGAAGGAAACAAGCTACCGGGGACCGGTTTCTGGCATTTCAGCCGTCTTCGGCCCGGCTTGCTTGAATCCTGATGGTGCAATGAGCTAGGGACTCACATCTGAGTATACCCTTCCACGCTTATGGTGGACAAAAATGATTCAGAAAAGGGGGTGGTGATGAACAGAGTGTCTGAATTAAGCAGACCACTCTTACCCAGTCCAAAGATCAGGGCTTTATCCATCACCGTTTTTTAGCTCACTGCACCATCCCAGCTCAGAACTTGGCTATATGCAAATTAGTCTGACCCTGGCCCAGTGCATCATGGGAACAGGGCAGACCAAACTACCAAGCCAATTCTTATACTGGGAAGCAAAAAAAGCTACCGGGGACCGGTTTCTGGCATTTCAGCCGTCTTCGGCCCGGCTTGCTTGAATCCTGATGGTGCAATGAGCTAGGGACTCACATCTGAGTATACCCTTCCACGCTTATGGTGGACAAAAATGATTCAGAAAAGGGGGTGGTGATGAACAGAGTGTCTGAATTAAGCAGACCACTCTTACCCAGTCCAAAGATCAGGGCTTTATCCATCACCGTTTTTTAGCTCACTGCACCATCCCAGCTCAGAACTTCGAAGATACCATGGCACTGAAATTGCCTTAATCAAGGCGGCAGATGACATTAGGACAATTCGGGACCAAGGAGTGAGTGTTTGATTTGCTCAAACGCTCCGTCCATCATCCCCTTTTGTATCGCTTTGTTCACCCTAAGTTGGCAGGGTATGCTCAGACGTGAGAACAAAGCGATACAAAAGGGGATGATGGACGGAGCGTTTGAGCAAATCAAACACTCACCCCCAGTCAACTGATCTGGGTTTAATCAATCACCATTTCAGCCAGTCTTCAGTATTCCTACTTGCTTTATGTAGTACCACACAAAAGTGAAGTACTAAACAATTGACTGAAATGAAGCTGTCATAAGTTAAACCCACTGGCGTCACTTACACCTTGACACTGAATTACTCCCTCACCCAACTAAGCAGATGACAACACACCATACAGAAAGCAGTGTTAGAATGGACCCGTTTGCGCTCATGCAGTGCCCTAGGTAAGTTAGGTTTCAGTGCACCATTTTCTTTTCAGACACCATTTTAGGCTGTTCGAAACTGATCTTGTTCAATTCTGAGAAATGCCCTCGCCTGAGTTTCGTTTCTGCAATGTTTGGTTTTGTTTCAGTAATAAGTACACTGTTCATATCAGCGCATAGCTTTCTCACTAGATAGAGGCCCTCTCCCACTTGTCTGATGGCGGGCCCAGGATGGAACAACCTTGGACTATGCCAGCTTGTGTAAGATCGGAGCACTGAAACCTTTTTTGTATTTCACTGTCCAGCTGCATCTGCTTGGAAAATTTCAGTGTGGGCTGTTTTTGCCAAGCTATGAAACGTAGATAATGTATCTCTATGCTTGTTGATTTCAGTTCCCTCTGTAGCACTCCTAGCGATTGTAAAGATGGGGCTCAATCTGAGTGCCTTAGAATGAACAGTTATTGGTTTGTATTCTCTAGTGCATGACCGACTATTCATTTGGGTTACCAAAGGGGATGATGGACGGAGCATTTGAGCAAATCAAACACTCACACCAGTCAACTGATCTAGGTTTAATCCATCATCATTCCTTATTTCACTCCACCACCCCAGTTCAGACATGGCCATATGCAAATCAGTCTGACCCTATGCCTCATGGGAACAGTCCAGCCCGAACTGCCAATCCATGTCTTCCCTGGACCAGAAACAAGCATCCTGGGACCGGTTTCGGGTTCATAACCCTCATCAGCCAGGCTATCTTGAAAGCAGTGGCAGAGTGAGCAAGGGACCCACTTCTGGGCATACCCTGCCAACTTTGGGCAAACAAAGTAATACCAAAGGGGATGATGGATGGAGCATTTGAACAAATCAAACACTCACCCCCAGTCAACTGATCTGGGTTTAATCCATCATCATTGTTTAGCTCACTCCACCATCCCAGTTCAGACATGGCCATATGCAAATCAGTCTGACCTTGTGCCTCATGGGAACAGTCCAGCCCGAACTGCCAAGCCATGTCTTCCCTGGACCGGACACAAGCATCCTGGGACCGGTTTCGGATTCATAATCCTCATCAGCCAGGCTCTCTTGAATCCAGTGGCCAAGTGAGCAAGGGACTCACGTCTGAGCATATCCTGCCAACTTAGGGCGAACAAAGCGATACAAAAGGGGATGATGGAGGGAGCGTTTGAGCAAATCAAACACTCACCCCCAGTCAACTGATCTGGGTTTAATCCATAGCCATTCTTTAGCTCACTCAGCCACCCCAGTTCAGACATGGACATTGATAAGGGGCATAGAGATTTCCTAAAATAAAACTGTTTACCAGTTTGTGAGTCTGCTATCTCTGTTAATATTCATCTACATGCCAGGTCAGTATTAAATGTCTTAAATATTAGGATAGACGCTACTTTCTGTCCAACAATATACAACGAGCTGGCTAAATCATGTCTTTTGCAGCAATTGGCTACATTATTAATAATAGTTTCTGATTTAGTATGAAGAGCCTCTTATAGATTTAAAGTATCTGATTATAATCTCTTTCAAATAAGTCCTAGATGTTTGATTTCCCTCTATAATGCCATTTATATTCCAGGTCATTATTCTAAAAATGTCCCTGTATATTTAACAAAATGTAAAATATTTCAATTGCTTCTCTATTTCCTCTTTCACAAACACTGGTTGTGTATCCTTTCCTCACCTCCCACTCCTACCCCACCATCTTGTTTCCCACTGCGCCCTGGTTCATCTTTACTAGGGATTAGAGGACCAAAGTTCTGCTTGGATGTCTGTCTAGGAATACAGGTAAAATACTGGTGGAGGGTGGGTCTGGTGGTTCTTCTTCTCTCTTCCGTCATCCCATGGTAAAATCCAACCGGCATCCTCTATATCAAATAGCCATTAGACTATTTTGTCGTAATCCTCTGTTAATGTCTCTCAACTAGAAATTGTTGGACCCCCCTTAGTTCTTGAAAAGTTATTAAAGATCCTCACCAATGAATTTTAAGAGAGGTTCCAGGTAAAAGATACTGAGATTTCAGGACCTCATTTCTTGCTATTTGATGTAGTTTCCCAAGCAAGATCTTGAAAAATATAAAACATTTGTGTTATAAATCTGCGACGTTCCTTGGCAATAGTCAGAATGTGTTTACGTTTTGTAGAAGCATTTAAAATAAACAATAATAGCACATGTTTTGGCTGAGGTGAGCCATCAGGAACTGTTTGTGGTCTTTCAGTGGAAGGAGAGGAGTTGATTCCTTGTGCGGTATCCATCTTGTTTTCCAACACATATTGAAAGATGAATTTGGCAATCCAGGCTATCATGTTTGAACTTGTTCTTAGATACCTTTAAGAAGCCTGATCATTTTAAGTTTAGAACGTTATTCCATGAGCATTATCGCATAATTATTTTAATTATGGTGTTCAATAATCTCTTGTTTGTCATGCTTTCGGGTAGTCGTCTTGAGGCATGTAATGTTATCCACCATGTTTTTGCAGTTTTCAATGAATGCTGGCATTTGTTCCTCGACTGAGAGTACTTTCTGTGTTAGGTCTTCAGTTTTGGTTGTTTTTGAGTGGGCACATCTCTTTTTAAACGAAACATGGATTTCGTAGAGATTATGATTTTTCTTCTCTTTTTATTCCAATGGCCTGTTTCTGAATGTCGCTGAAGTAGTTGGAATAGACTAGGGCAGCCGAGTTCACAAGAACTCTCTCCAAGTTCAGCCAAGTGAGCTGATCATCTCCAGGTGTGCCTGTCTCCACACAGTGGGCCTCATTTATGGGGATTTGGCATAGGGGCTGCGCTATCCTACGTCAAAGTGAAAGGGCAGGAATGCACTGTATTTATCCAATAAAGTGCATTTCTGTCCTTTCCCCCGGCGCTCGCACCATATTGGCAGACTAGCCCCAATGCTGACAACATTGCACTATGTTGCAAGGATGCCTGTGTTGTCGGCAGGATTGGTTTGCACAGCAATAATCCATTGAGGTGTGTTCCTCTTTCTGTGTGTGCTGCACAATGCACCACGCATAGAAAGAGGAATAGACAAGCAGAATGAACATTATTTTTCCTTGCTACTCCTCACCTTGGGAGGCGTAAGGTTTTGGCACAGCCCCCAGGTTTACATGGTCTTGTAAATCAGAAGAAGTGTCAAAATCCATAGGTTTTGCATGGGAACAACCACCACAACACTCATTGAACGCATCCCTAGCTCAGAGTAAGACAAAGCAGCGACTTGTTCAATCAATCAAGCATTTGTATAGCGCACTACTCACCCGCAGGGTCTCAAGGCGCTTGGGGGGGGGGGGTCCGCTACTGCTCGTACAGGCAGGTCTTGAGCTGCTTCCTGAAGGCGAGGTGGTCTTGGGTCAGGCAGAGGTGGGTCGGGAGGGAGTTCCAGGTCTTGGCGGCCAGGTAGGAAAAGGACCTTCCTCCTGTGGTGGCTCTTCGGATGCGGGGGACGGCGGCGAGGGCGTGGTTGGTCGATCGAAGCTGGCGTGTGGGAGTGTAGAAGTTGAGGCGGCTGTTGAGGTATCTTGGGCCTTTGTTGTGGAGAGCTTTGTGTGCGTGGGTGAGGAGACGGAAGGTGATTCTCTTGTTGACCGGGAGCCAGTGCAGGTCTCTTAGGTGTCCGGAAATGTGGCTGTGTCGGGGGATGTCGAGGATGAATCTTGCTGAGGCGCTCTATATCCGCTGGAGTCTCCTCTGGAGTTTGGCGGTGGTTCCGGCGTAGAGGGAGTTGCCGTAGTCCAGTCGGCTGGTGACGAGGGCCTGGGTGACTATCTTCCTGGTCTCGGTGGGAATCCACCTGAAGATCTTACGTAGCATGCGCAGGATGTTGAAGCACGACGAGGAGACGGCGTTGACTTGTCTGGTCATGGAGAGGGAGGAGTCCAGAATGAAGCCCAGGTTGCGTGCGTGGTCTGTGGGTTTGGGTGCGCTGCCCAGGGCGGTGGGCCACCATGAGTCATCCCAGACGGAGGGTGACGGGCCTAGGATGAGTACTTCTGTCTTGTCTGAGTTCAGTTTCAGGCGGCTGTTTATCATCCACTCGGCTACGTCTGTCATCCCTTCGTGTAGGTTGGCTCTGGCGGTGGTGGGGTCGCTGGTGAGGGAGAGGATCAGCTGGGTGTCATCGGCGTAAGAGATGATGTTGAGGTAGTGTTGGCGTGCGATGGCCGCGAGGGGGCTCATGTAGACGTTGAAGAGGGTGGGGCTGAGCGAGGAGACTTGAGGTACGCTGCAGATGACTTCGGTGGCTTCTGATCTGAACGGGGGGAAGCAGACTCTCTGTGTCCTTCCGGCAAGGAAGGAGATGATCCAATCTAGTGCCTTCTCTTGGATTCCGACGTTGCTGAGGCGCTGCACTAGGGTGCGGTGGCAGACGGTGTTGAATGCCGCGGAGATGTCCAGGAGGATGAGGGCCGCAGTTTCTCCGTTGTCGAGCAGGGCTCGGATGTCATCGGTGGCTGCGATGAGGGCGGTCTCGGTGCTGTGGTTGGCCCGGAAGCCGGACTGCGAGAGGTCGAGGGATCCGTTCGTCTCGAGGAAGGTGGCAAGCTGCTTGTTGATGGTCTTCTCGATGACTTTGGCCGGGAACAGGAGGAGCGAGATGGGGCGGTAGTTTTTGATTTCGGTGGGGTCCACTGATGGTTTCTTCAGTAGAGCGCTGAGTTCGGCGTGCTTCCAGCTCTCTGGGAAGGTAGCGGTGGTGAAGGAGGTGTTGATGATGTCTCGCAGGTGGGGTGCGATGACAGCGTCGGCCTTGTTGAAGATGTGGTGAGGGCAGGGGTCAGTTGGGGATCCGGAGTGGATGGAGTTCATCGTGCGGATGGTGTCTTCGGTGGTGATCGGGGTCCAGGCGCGGAGGGTGGTGGTGGGGGTCGTTGGTGCGGTCATAGGGTGCGTCGGTTGTGTGCTGAAGCTGTTGTGTATGTCTGTAATCTTGTTGTGGAAGTAGGAGGCGAGGGAGTTGCAGAGGTCTTGCGATGGGGTGATGTCGTTTCCGGCGTTGGAGAGCTCTTTGACGATGTTGAAGAGTTCTTTGCTGTTGTGTGGGTTGTTGTCCAGTCGTTCCTTGAATGCGGTTTTCTTGGTGGTGTGGATCAGTTGGTGGTGTTTTCGGGTAGCGAGCTTGAGGGTGGTCATGTTTTCTGGTGTAGGTTCTCTGCGACAGGCTCACTCGAGGGCACAGCAGTTCTTCTTGGAGCTCTTGAGTTCGTCGGTGAACTAAGGTGCTTTCTTACTGCTGGGTCTGCTGGGCGGGGTCCTCAGTAGGGCGAGGTCGTCTGCACAGTTGCTGATCCACTTCGTGAGGTTGTTGGCGGCCTGGCTGGGGTTCGCAGAGCTGGCGGGGGGTCTTGGCTCAGGGCTGCGGCGAGCTGGTCGGATGTGATCTTGTTCCAGTTTCTGCGTGCGACCTGTTGCTGGTGGTGGTGGATCGTGTTCTTTTTGAAGCTGAAGTGGACGCAGCTGTGGTCCGTCCAGTGGAGTCCGGTGGCATGGCTGAAGGCGATGTGCTTGCTGGATGAGAAGATGGGGTCGAGTGTGTGTCTGGCGTAGTGGGTGGGGGAGGTCACCAGCTGCTTGAGACCGATGGTGGCGAGGTTGTCCAGCAGGGTGGTGGTGTTGCGGTCGTTGTTGTTCTCCAGGTGAAAGTTGAGGTCCCCGAGGAGGATGTAGTCAGCGGAGGGGAGGGCGTGCGGGCTGATGAAGTCGGCCATGTCTTCACTGAATTGTGTGCGCGGTCCCGGGGGTCTGTAGATGAGGGTGCCTCTGAGGGTGGTCTTGGGGTCAGTGTGGATCTGGAAGTGTAGGTGCTCGGCGGCTTTGAGGGTGTCGTCGGTGTTGGTCGTGATGCGGGTGGTGTTCTTGTGGACGATGGCGATGCCTCCTCCGGTCTGGGTGACGCGGTCCCTCTGGGTGATCTTGTATCCGTCCGGAATGGCGATGGCGATGTTGGGCGCTGAGGAGGCGTTCATCCAGTTTTCCGTGAGGAAGGCGACGTCTGGGGATGTAGTGTCGATCAGGTTCCGGAGTTGGACAGCGTGTCTGTGGACGGAGCGAGTGTTGATCAGGATGCACTTCAGGTGGTTACTGCTGGTGCTCGGTTTGGTGGGTGCTGGTGCAGTGCAGGTCCGGATGCAGGTGAACTTGCAGGGGTGGCAGCTGAAGGGTCCGTCTCGGTGTGGCTCGGTAGCAACCGGGGGTCCGACGGGGGTTGAGTGTGTTGAGGGTGGCTGCGTCGTAGGTCAGGCCGGTGGACTGGCGTCTGCGGGGGCCAGGGGGTCTGGCGCTGGGCGCGGTCCAGGCGCGGACGGGCGCAGACGGGCTTACCTTTGGCGCACCTTTGGCGCTCAATCGGTGCTCCCGCTGCGCAGTCCACTGCGCGGTCGCTCAGGGGGCATCATAAGGAAGGAGCCGGGAGGGTGGGTCAGCTGGGTGGCGGGAGCGGGGCGGCCAGTGGGCAGGGGGGGCGGAGTCGCCTGGAGGTCAGTGGCGGGAAGGAGGGCCGAGGGCGGCTCAGCGGCGGCTGGGTCGTCTGGCGGCTGGAGAAGAACAGCTAACAGGTAGGGGGAGGGCAGCAGAAGGGGGGGAAATAGGGGGTACAGAAGGCAAAAGGGGAAGGGGAGTACAGGAGGCAAAATACAACAGGCAAAAGGGGAAAACAGAAGGCAAAACGGAGGGGAATACAGACGGCAAAAACAGAGGCAGCAGGAGGGGGGGAAGAACACAGAAGGCAATCGCAGTCAGAGGAGAGGTACACAGAAGGCAGCAGGCAGCGCACTGGCAAACAGCGGGCAGGAGCAGCGGTGGGTGGGGGCGACCTCGCCAGGAGCAGGCTCAGCGGTCGCTCCCTACCCCTGCACTCGGACCCCTTAAGTAAGGAGCCGGAAGGGCGGGTCAGCTGGGTGGCGGGAGCGGGGCGGCCAGTGGGCAGGGGAGGGCGGAGTCGCCTGGAGGTCAATGGTGGGAAGGAAGGCCTAGGGCGGCTCAGCGGCGGCTGGGTCGTCCGGCAGCTGGAGAAGGACAGCTAACAGGTAGGGGGAGGGCAGCAGAAGGGGGGGAAATAGGGGTACAGAAGGCAAAAGGGGAAGGGGAGTACAGGAGGCAAAATACAACAGGCAAAAGGGGAAAACAGAAGGCAAAACGGAGGGGAATACAGATGGCAGCAGGAGGGGGGGGGAAGAACACAGAAGGTTCTGACTTGCCTTACTCCATATTTATGAGACCATTCCGGGTAGGTCACTGTTCCTACTAAGATTGCTAGCCCATTCAGCAGCTTGAAGTATAGATGGAAAGATAACTATCTTCCCTAATGGTCAAAGGTCGGATACAGAAAAGTGGGTGTTGCTCCTCGTGGAGGTGGCACTGCAGTCCCCCACGGACCCCAGAAGAGGGCTCTTTGGTGGAGATCTTTTTAGAGGAACACCACAGTGGTGAGTGTGGGTGTGTGGGGATTAGTGAGGGATGGTTACAAATATTGTACTGGTACCCTCAGAGGTATTTATTTTTGGGTTCCGTGCAATATGGTTAAAAACGGGCAAAGAAAGGAACTATTGACCTAGTTGTCAATGGTGTGGTTTTATCTATTTTTGCAGTTCTGAGTGAAATAAAATTGATAGATGGTCGTTAGGTCGAGTCAGGTCGACATGTTTCACGCCTGTGTGGTCACTAATGGATCAAATGGAGTTTCGTCATGACCTTGGAGGTTTATAGAAGTAGGAAAGTAGGGGTACAGGTGTTCCCGAAAACAACACCCAATACACCCTGTAATGTTACCCTGATTCAGTTAAGTGGTCAAGGTGGTACCCAATCGATATCGACATCGGCCACCTTAGTATGTAATGTAAACCCAACCCCAAAAACTATCCAGGGAAGCCTCAGCAGCGGAGGAAGTGGCTTGTGAAGTTACATTCACCTCCTCGGAAACAGCATTGTTACCTACCTTCAGCAGCTAGCTCGCCAGTGGAAGTGTTATTGAGTGTGACCCTAAAACTTGCTACAAATTTATAGCTACATGTGCAGTTCTCCACAATGTAGCAGTGCGTAGGAATTTACCCATTGACCCAGCAAGTGAGGATTTTGAGGACTACAATGAAAATATTCCCCTTTGCTTGCCACCTCTAGGATCTGATGGTGCAAGAGCTGCAGAGGGATGTGCATAGAGTGATGATGTCACAAATAACTACTTTTAATGCAAATGAAACATATTATTATAATGCAAAGAAAAACATAACATAAAATGTATTAAGTACATGTTTCTTTGTATATTCAAAGATTATGTTGAGAATGGACAACATTTCACAAGTAACCACATTTTGCTTTTAATACATATGTTATTTCATGTTAACGCAAGTATATAAAAATAATATCTTTATAGTTAAATAACCATCCTTTTAGCGTGATTCACTATATACATCTTTAACAACCAATACTTGGGACCTTATTTTGATTTTGGCGGTCCCACAGCAGATGGTGCAACACACGGTCCATTGTGGGATCGCTAAACTGGTAATGCTAGTACCCGTTAGTCCAGGAATATTCTCCCGGTTTGGCGGGTGGTCCTGCAACAGTCCTGCAACTGTCTGAGAGTGGCAGTCTGTCAGGCTTACTAAGGAGCCTAACAGACACACCGCTGCTCTTAGAGAGCTGCTTGCACCTTCCTGCATGGTGTGGCATACATGCCACACCATGCAGGAACTGGTGTGCATATTGACAGGAAGGACACTAACTGTGGTTTGTGCATGCACCCCCAGAGCCAGAGCCACAAGGTGGCTCTTTTGTTGCTCCACCATGGCAAGGGTGGCAGTGGGGCAACCCCAAATATGCTTGGCTGTGCCAAGCAGCACTACCAGCATATTGTGCCTCGTGCAGCTAAAAAACTGCTGCAGGATCGTTGATCTCCTGAGGTTACACCAGTTCGGGGGCAGTCTCACCACCACACTTGTGATACTGCAAATGCTTCCAAGTGTGACGGTGGTCAGACCGACACCACAGGTTCAGCAGTCCTATGGACTGTTAAACTCGTAATATCCCCTTGGTCTTTGAATCAAACTCTGGGTGACCCTTTCTTGTGCTGCCACACATATGGCTTTAAGTACTCCTTGATGTGCTCACAAATAGAAACACTGCTCAGCTCAGTTATTGCATGGACCTTGGTGGCCTCTTTCCTGCATTAGCAGTTTGCATTTCTTCAAGTGTGTTTGTAACTTGTACAGAGTTCTTTGCAACACCACCACTGTCATACACTAACTCCACCTGCATGTTAGCTGTTCTCCTACACATGACTGAGATCACTGTAGCCAACCACACCACAGAACATTCAAATGTTTTCAGCCAAGTGTTCTTGTAACTCTGTTTGTGCCTGTGTGATGCTCGGTGTTCAACTATTTGTGAGGCAAAACCTTAAACAGCCATATTTCAGTCATCAAAGCTTGATGTCATTACTTAATCGCCCTAAAAATGGTTCTTTCTAATTTGGTGACCCTTTGATTCAACTCTGATATTGACCTGTGTGGCTATCATTGTATTTTGAGTTTGTAATGGATTGCTGCAATACATTAAATTGGAGCAGGTGATGTTTCTCAGATGTCTTGCATTCTAGAACTAACAGTAGGGTTTACAGTCCTCTTTTTTTAATTTGATATAGGAACTGGAAGTAAGGTTTATGGTTCATTTAGTACAGAATTTGCAATAGCTGTAGTATGCAGAACTGATGCAGCTGTGTTTTAATGGATACTTGTTCCACTTTCAGTGTTTGTTATAATATTAATTAGATGGTCTGCATTGTTTTACTTCATTGTGTTTGTGTGGTAGGAGTACATTGAGCTGTTGTAATTTAAAACAAATTGAAAGTAGTAATTTAATGTTAATGATCATCATATATCTAAGTTCCCAAAGCTAAATTGTTACTAATATAGGGGGTTATTAGGATGGTGGAGAGTCTTCTCTCCATCGGAAGGCCATTCCCTGCTGGCCACATTAGGATTGCAGGTGGTTCAGTAGCAGTCAGAAATCCGACAGGCTCCTTGGGTCCACCGGTGTGGCGGAGTGCCTCCGAATCTCTAAATGGTGGAGGTGCCTGCCAGGCAATGGTGTAGGGATTACAATGTCTCTTTCTTCCTGCTGTTCATGGACAGGCAGGCAGAAAGGGACTTTAGGGGTTGGTTGCCGGCCCCCCCTATCCCCTGGCCCCCAAACATGGGACCATATCCCTGCACCATGTGGCAGGCACTGCATGGTGCCTGCCATGTAGTGCAGGGAAATGTAACTTGTCCCTTTTTGCATTGTGGCGGGTGCTGCAGTTAGCAGCACCCATCGCAATGCAAAACATAGGCAATGAGACTGCCTCGGTGGCAGTCGAATTGTAATTCGTTTTGTGGGAGTGCCGGCTTGTAGGCGGGCGGCCGGCCCCAAATACGACACAATGGCGGATGGACTGAATTCTGTCCATCATTGTAATGACCACCACTGTATTTATTTTTTTTGTAATTCAGGGTTATGTTACACCTGCATTACCCATTAACAGTATTTATTTGCTGGGACTGGAGCCTACAAGCGTAAATGTTTAACTGTTTTGTAAAATTAGTCAATGTGTTTATTTGGACTACTTTATCCATAATGCATTGTTTTTAGAGCTTGCAATGTTGTTCAAATTTCCTAGCAGATATTTTAAATTGGTATTGCATTAAATAAAAGACATTTACTTCTTTTATCCATTATATAAAATGTTTAGTCCAACATTTATAAAAGGGTTATATATTTTTTCAAGTAAATTATGAACAACTAACCTGGAGCATTTGATACAGTTACAAAAGTTTCAATCAGACACTCCTGAGATGGATTCTGGCTGCATCATGTACTCAATCATTTCTTCCATAGGGTTGGGCCGTGGTTCTTTGCTCTGTCCTCCGCTAATAGCTACTGCCTGCTTCCTTCTATTTGCTACTCTCTCTTTGCGATGGGATCACAGGCCAGATAATGTCTTTACATATTTCCTCTACAGACCTTTAGGGCACTCCAACTACATTGATCCATTGCTGTATTTTATGTGTTCTACATTGTATAATTCAAGTCTTTTTCTTTATCTCAATTGATGTTTTCAGATTGAAAATCTGTCTTAATTAAAAGTGTTAATTAAAACTGTCTCCTTCAGACCATAACTGTTATTAGAAGAGAATATTGGAACTAGAAACAACACTTACAACCAATGCAATAGTATAAACATTTATAATAACAAAGTTCCACATATTGACTCTTTAACAGATACTATCATCATTGGCTGCTAAAGAATTATCTGCATATTCAAAAGCAGGTGCAATAGCAGAAGAAATTCTCTCAGCAATAAGGACAGTCGTTGCCTTTAATGGCCAGAAAAAAGCATTTTCAAGGTAATGTTTGATTAATCTCTAATTACAGTATTTGTGAGATTTTCGACTGTATTTACTTATATTAATTTCTGTAGGGTGTAACACAGTTGCTTCAGTTGCCTGTGGGGAGGTGTAGTGCATAGTCTAACACAAAAATTCAGACAATATTGTTTTAATAAAACAGCATTATAACAGGGAAATATATAAATATTAATAATAAAACTTTACAAACAGTTAAAGCCACAATATGAAAGGGAAAATACAGAGAACCTAACATACTGTGTACCAAACTAGTAGCATTAAGGTAACGCAATTAAAAAGATTTTTTTTAAAAGAGCAGAACAACAAGTTACTTAACTTCAGAAGCACTGTTTCTGATGGATTCTCTAGCAGCATATTCTCCACCTTGTAAAAAAAACCCTGATGGATTTCCTCTTGCACCCTTAGATGACGTTGTGTGGCTTCACATCAACTCTGTCCTGCCCCAGAAATTATGCTGGAGCCACATATGATTGCCACTCCTGCTCCCTGGTGTCAGTGTCCTTCTGATCCCCGCACACACTGGTGGACACAGAGCCAATACTTGATCACTTCATGAACAAAGATCTGGCTTTCCATAAAAGCACCTTGGGACCCCACACCTACACACCTCGCTCAAGCAGCTGAATACCCTCTCGGGTGATTAGTACACCATACAAATTAACATAACATAACATCAGCGTAGACAATGTGCAGATCTCTAATTTGTGATAATTTTATGTGAAGAAAAGAGTTCATTTCATAGAATTGAAAGGAGGGTGGGCGGTGAGAAATATGCGGTTAAGGTATCCACCAGAAAAAACATTAGCAAAGGCAACTAACTTGTTCTTCTGTTGCAGGGATTCTGCCCAAATACAGAACTATGCACAGAAATATGGGATCTTGGTGTATAAGGATTTAGTCTTTCTACCACCTTAGTACCCACGAACTCAGGACCGACTAGCTATAGTGCTTCACTTGCTCTCCCACTCACTCACAGAGAAACAAATGATTTGGCACCCCATAACACAACACTCCCAGATCTCTCACAAAAAACACCCTTTCTCACACTCTCTTGTACTTGTCCACAATAAGATCTGACAGAGACACGAAACAGTTTAAAATGTGTATTTTATCTAACGTGCCCTAACATGCAGTATACGTGCCACAACAAGCAGAAAAATGCATAGTACAAATACAGTCAGCATAGCAGCTAGTCCAGAAATCATGAATCGAGATGTCATCATAAATAGACAATGGGGAAAAAGACTATAGAGTCTAACCTCCCTCTCCTTGCTAAGATGAAATATTATTATATAATAGAAGATCTTAGCTTTGTCAGCAGACCCTATACCTTAGCCTATAGATGGTGGATCTACATTGTAAGTGCTTTCTCGCTTTTCTCCCTCGAAAGGTCCCTCTTCAAGTGTGTGTCACCTATTCGTGTACCCCACTAAACACCCAAGTATGCTGCCCAAACAACAGCTGTATCAGTATATTCTGAATAAGGGCTATGGTCTGGCCACAACAAAATGACAAGGGACATTGTTGTTTGACCTTGCACATAATGTTCAGTCAAAATCACAGGAACATGCAGAGAACAAACCCAGCAACGAGTTCTCATGAGAAAGCATTAATTGAAAGTATTGCAGAATAAAGACACGTAATAACATGCGCTGAACAGCAGACAAGCAGCTGCAACTCGGTCATGCTAACCTAATGAAAAAATACAATATCACCCTCCCCTTGGCCAGGGCGTTAGCCCTATATGAAAACAAAAATCACAGGTATGCAGAGGCAAAACGTCTTAGTCAAGATCCAATTGGTATTATTATGAAGGCGCCCCCAAAAAATTGTATTGCAAGTTTATGATGTTCAAAAAGAATTTGACAATTTGACTCTCCAAAAAAGCTAGTGATTCACAGTTAGACTTCAAAGTCAAAATTGGTGCGGGAAAAGCGGAATGCCATGTACTCCAGAATGCTGTCTGTCCCTTCCATTGTAAAAAGCTATGCCATCCAGTTGAGTGGAACGAACAAGCATAAATGCTCCTCCTATCCAAAAGATGTTAGGAGCATTTCAAGGCAACCTGCGCTAACCTCGATGAAACTGTGGTCTATGAGATGCTGCGCAAGAGCACAGGTACTCAAGTCTGCTGTTGGTCTCAGTGAGGGGTCCCAAACCAAACACATACCCCTGGCACATTCCTGGTCATTGGCCCTATGCTCAAGCATCCATTGCAAAACAATAATAGGAGAGCCAGCACACCACAAAACAACAGGAGCACCAGGGGAAATCCTCCAAAGGCGCTGAAAAAAATAGAATGAATAAAGGCCGGAATTACTTCAAAAACTAGTCTGAAAGGTAGAAACAAGGCCTGATCCCACAAGTTTAAAATAGTGAGCAAGGCCCTCCGTATCGGACCCATTAAATATTTTGTGTATGAATTCTCCAAAATGGAGTGGGAAATTTGTGTTTAGCAGCAAGTGTATCTCACTTGTGGTTTTTGTTGCCTGCAATTCAAATGTCACATAAGCTGATGTGAGAGCGACTTCTTGTTGAAACAATAGACTTTGAGTCTTCTTAGTTTATTAAAATCTGTTTTCAAAGTAGGAATGGAAGTCCAAAGTGAACTATCTACAATCCCATGCAGGGTGGAAACAGGACATTGCTGCAACATGTAACTGATTGAGAAACAGTTACTATATACAGGATGCCAGCTCTCAAGCCACTTTAGAAAATGAGGGACCGTCACTGTTTAGTTCTGCCGCTTTTTTTATTTTGAGCAGAAACTCACCCTAAGGTAATTAATCCTTAGGTGATATATGCACTTTTTTTTGAGGAATACAATTTATATCACTTTTTTTCAGATTTTTGAAAGCAGTCTGAGGTTTGTTCATTGCCATACAAAAAAACATAAATTTACACATTTACTATAAACACTTTTTACAATACGTACACAATTGAATTACGTTTATCTGTTAAAGAAAACATTTACCATAAAACAACATTTTTATCAAGTTCTAAGGTTGTACCCTACCAACTAATTATACTACCAGGCCTACGTAATCCTGATTTCATCTGATTTAAGCCTGGTATCTCAAGCCACAGCAGTCATGGTTATTTAAAATAAGATAACTACCATTAGAAAGCAAAGTTAATACAGGATTAATAGTCGGGACAGGGGTATCTCGTAAAAAACAAGTCAAATTAGGGGCCGAAACGTTACAGGCTCCATGTAGTTTAACTTGTTTACAGACTAGGGAGTGTCCCTCTGTGGAATCACAGTCCTCCCTTGTAAGGAAAACTTCCTTCTCTGCACTCTGACATCTATATGTGAAATGTAACAAATCAACCATAATTCATGAATATAATTTTTGCAGAGGGGCTCATATCTTCCAACAGGATGATGTTTCATGCATGCTGTGAACTTAAAAAGTGAGATAGGCAGGGAAACAACCAAATGTTTAAACCACACAGCTGAATCAGTCTTGGCCACCGAAAATGGTAACCATTCTAATTGTTCAATATGTAACAATGTGTATGTGGCATCTTTCATGGACATCAATTTCTGTTTATCAGTCAAATTAGATCGTAAAAACAGTGCAGAAGCATTTAAAAAATCCCATGGCATTTTTCTATTTTTAAGTGTTTGCAATGTCCAAGCAAACTGCATCACAGAACGTAACTGATTTTTACCATGAGACAAAGCTGACACTTCATGTTGAACAATATCAATAACAGACGATACAATAATATGTAAAGTGTATATATGGGAAGACAGTGTATTAATGTTGTTATCTACCACTGCAAGTACTTTTTCTGAATTTGCTTTGTGAATCTGGCGGAGATGCACTGCAGCTTCTATCTGCAACAATTTTCAAAATTCATTATATGTAGAATTAATAAAACGTTTTGTTCAAGGGTACTTTGGACCTGAAACAAAATCAGCCAAATCGATGTCACCTGTCAAATGAGAAAGATGTTGCTTCACAGACAATAGTGAGGAATGTTCCAACTGTTGCTGACATAATTTACCCACTGAATAAGTGGTAACTATACGTGAATGTGGGAAGCGTTGATCAGGTCTAATTTGTGTAAAACCAGTTGTAGCATTCATAAAACGTAATTGACATGCATTAGAAGTCATCGGCCACACTAATCATCCCAAGGGGTCAATATAGGAAGAGTTAAGTGTGCCATTCTGAAATAAGACCACTAAGTCTTCAATTGTGGAGTTAGTGTGTGTTTGCCATTCATCGTATGGAGCCAATAATGGAATGGGGGGAATATTTAGATTTGTGGCCGTTGCTAAACCAAAACAAGTAGTCTGTTGTAAAGTATCATTTAAAAATAAGATTTGAACCAGTATCAGACATGCACGATGCAAGGCTTCAGTGCCCTTAATATGTGGTGAAAAATTAAAAAGTACCTGGCACATGAGTATAAAAGAATTTTTTTTTTATTCAGAACTCTGGCTGGTACTGTTAAAAGAAGTGCAGTGTGAGGTTGAATCTGTTATATTAAAGAACAGGACCTCTGGTGTGCGTTTTCGACATGTTTCGGAGACAAGCTCCTTCTTCAGGACGGGGGCACGACCTCCCCACCTTACTCACGTATTTTTAATAAAAAAGTTGTGTATTTACAGAAAATGTGTTATAACAGCGGAGCAGCGCGAGGGGTAAGACGGTGATCATAGCGTCCTGTTTGTATTGCAAATCAAGCAACACCCCTGACGTTCCTTTATGCTCATGAAACCAACAAGTAAGCTTCACAAGTCATTGTACTTGTAGCAGACCGCTGTAGGCACACTTAGCCTTAATACTTCACTTTTCTGTAAATACACTGCACTTCTTTTAATAGTACCAGCCAGAGTTCAGAATATTTTTTTTTTCTTTTATACTCATGTGCCAGGTACTTTTTAATTTTTCACCACATCCCACTACTCACTTATAAATACACCCCACACACCTTACACCACACATAGTCATTACTACAAGTGCTCCCGCGTAGTCGTAGGTCGCAGCACGCCGCATCCCGTTAGAGGGGTGCGAAGACCCCGATGATGAAGCATGACACCAAGGGGCCTTTTGGTGTGTGAGGGGTATTTTACAAAACACTGAGTGCTTCAACATTTGTCGATCACTCTTCCCCCTCCCTTCCTCTGTGTTGGATTCTCTTTGTTTACTTAAATGCATAATATTTCAACTCATAGAACAATGAATAAACGGCATGAACATTAGGGGTGGGCGGAATTTGCGTAGTCGCGCTACGCAAAGCTCTGTGAAACGGTAAAAAATCTCTGTGAGCACACAAAAGTGCAACAAACATGTGGAATTGCTTGCTCTGTCCGTTCGCTATGCTTTTTTCCTGTTTGTGAACGTTGTTTGCGTGCGCGGGAGAAATATCTGGCGAACGAGCCTTTTCGAAAGCGAGAACAAGCAAAAAATTCAGCAAAGCCGCTGATCGCGGAATTTTTGGCAATTCCGCGGAACGCAAAATTACCCAAATTCCGCAAGCAGAATGGAATTTACCGGCCATGCCTAATGAACATCCCAGTCATCAGAATGTATGTCTGGTGAAACCACATCTCCCAAGGAAACGCGAAAGCCGTATGGAATGTTCAAAATTTTGGTCGGGCCATGGATATTATATGGTTTTCAAATTAGATTTGATTTTGAAATATATATACCTCTCGAATGCCCAAGGGCGTCTAGGCGCTGCAACAATATGATACTTTATCCCAGACAATGCCATCAACAATAGGAAATGCTGATAGATTGACAAGGGCTTGGTCTCGTTTCATTACATGGGAAGATGTGTGAGGGGCCAGAACTCCATCAACAAAGTTCACAGCAGCGCGTTCAGGTAAATAATGGCCATAAATGAGTAGGAAAAACACAGTCACCAATCAGATCCACATTTTGAGGAATATCATTGTAAGGACCATCCAGATATATGGCCAGGGTGGGACCATTGAAGTCTTTTTGAAACATGTGAAGAAAAGACTGGTATGTGTAGGGGGCTCGGGCACCAAAGGGGATGAGGAAGATGTGTCAGAGAAAAAACTAGTACGGTCCATTTAATAACCATTGGACCCCAACTGAAACAATGGGCGTTATGTAGCATCTGATTGATCATGGATGGTACTCTCAGGAATGTCAATTATGACCTCGACTGGAGGAAAAGCATACTCAATATCTGCAGATGTGGAAGCAGAAGGAAAAACAGGCAATAATTAAATTACAGTTTCCATCTTCCCTTCGGTTGGCTGGGGAGTAGTCAAAGAAACAGAAGGCATCTGATTCAATGAAAGATATGGATGTGGAATGCTTGTAGGCATACTATTTAGTATTGGCCATATAGTATGGCTCCACATGTTCAATTGAAATGTAATGATTCTCCTTACGACCAGATAAAGGAGGTAGGCTCACAGTGCGGGTGTTTTTCAAACCAAGCATGGACCAAATTCGTTTTTGCTCTCCACCTTTTCTCTGTCCAAGTCTCCAACTTTTAGAAGCTAGCTTGAAATAGGAATCAGCACTGCTGGATCTGTGAAAGATGGCAACTGGGCTCTTGCTTGTGAATCCCAAGCTTTTTGAGATCCTGTAATATAGCACAATGATTATCTATGTTGCGGCAGCTACCACAACGTCTAGACATCAAGGTCTGGCACAAATATTTTAATGCCAAAGAGCATTTTGTATGGTGTCCACCCAACAGAGATTGTCTTGGAAGATTATTCAGTGCACGTTGGACTCCATAAAGATGAGCTAGCCAACTCATGGCAGTAACCAAGACCCTAGCTGTCAAGGATTGCTGTAAGTCACAGTTCATTCACTCCACAACTGTATTACCCTCAGGCCGGTATGAAGACGAAAATTGTGCCTGCACCCCCAGAGACTTCCTTGCATCCCTGTAAACCCAAGAGGCAAATGCAGGATGGAAGGTGCCACAGGTAAAACCTTAATGACAGTTCGAGCATCAGCACTACGTTGCGGTGAGACCCAAAGGAATCTAGTGTGCGAATCCACTGCAACTGTAATATGTTTAAAAGCAGTGTCTGATGACAAAGAACCTCAGAGATCAAGATAAATACAGCCAAATGGCTGGTTAGAGATGTAGAGCTGAGTATGTGGTGGAAGTGCAACACTAGAAGGCTTAATCAGTTGACAAGTGTCACAATAAAGAACATTTTACGTTGCTTTTGATATAAACCACGCCACCAAATACATTGCTGCAAAAGAGAAACTGTCGTATTTACTCCAGCATGTGCAGAAGCAACGCCTTCATGTGTGGCTATTATTAAAGAAAGTCTGCAGTCCTTGTTGGGAATCAGCTGCTCCCCAATGGATCGAATAGTTGCAAATGGAATTTGATTAGACGACAAGTGATAAGTGTAACGTGAAGGGAAACCTTGAGGATACTCTGTTCCCTCCTTGTTAGCAGCAATAGCTGCCAACATATCATCATCAATTTTAATCATGGACCTAGTGACTGCTGCTACTGAGCAAGTGGTTTAATATGCAATGGCATCTATATATGGATTCCTTTCGACAGTTAACTAACTTTACCAATCCTCATTTGGATAAAGTCTCTGAGTAGAACCGAACATCAATATCACCAGACCTTGTAAAATGCCCCATGCTTGTTACTGCCACCATAGAGATTTATAATTGATCAGACTCATCAGAAATCCCAAGGTGAAAAATAATCTACAATGTATTAAGAGTGGGGGAGCGTGGTCTAGGAGTCCATGGTGTAGGACATGCATCTTGGAACTCCCAGGTCCTTCAGAGTTCCAAGGCATTTAGAAATCCTAATTCCCAGAAGAAAGTGGCCCTGGCTGAGGAGAAATTGCCCCTGTGGGCTGGTGAAGGGAGGACGTGGGGTCTGCTGGCCCCCCTTTGTTGGTGAGGGCAAAGCACAGGTGAGTGACTGTGACTGCAGAGGCAGGCCAAATGATGCTGCCACGGGGTGCAGGAGTGCATATTAGCAGCTGCGGGAGTCTGGTACCAGAATTTTCGGGCTGGCCCTGAGGGCCAATTGAGCATATCCCTGATCCCTCTACCCCATATCAGAGATGGAGGATTGCGGCCCTAGAGCTGGCAAGCTCAAGTCCGTGGAGCCACCAGCTTCCCGCTCTCACCTGGGTGAGGCCGGGAACGGCCCGAGCCAGATTAATGATAGAAGGGGCCGCCTGGACTCCAGGGCCAAAGGGGGACAATAGCTGGCCCATGTTGATAGGGAGGCAGCAAGAATAACACATCAGCAGTGAGTGGTGTCGACGGGACCTCTGGTGGCTGCTAGGACTCTGAGAACCAAAGGGCCACGAAGTCAGCTGTATGACCGCTGTGGTGAGGACTTTGACTATTGATTTGTTTGTCCTGTCTTGTGATCTTGTATCGGGGGGCTTGCTGTGGCCATAACTGGGCCAACGAGGGGTGTCAGCCAGTTTTCATGACTACCAGCTTATTTCCTATTTTGCTTATTTGTCTAAAAGAATCATCTTTGAGTTTTCCAAACAACTTTGCAAATACCTTATTTTTAGATGTTGGAGAGCCCTGTAAAAACGGGATCCTGGAACAGTTGCCCGAAATTAGGATGAAAGAAGAACCACCAGTCGCAGCAGTTGCTGGAGAAAAACCTGCTAACATCATTCTCAAATTCTTTATCACCTGTAACTTTGCATATGGGAGTAAAACAACACCTCGGTGTGAGTCTACTAGAAACCCCACAAGATGTCATTCTTTTGGAGAGTTTCATATCTGGCTTCTACACATTCACAATTCATTTTGTAATTCATCCTAGGTTCCTGAGACTAAAATCCAGTGGGATTTTCCTATCAGCAATTTTAAGCAAGCCCTTAGATCCCCTCACTACACAGTGTATTAGAATTTTATAGGCATCAAAGTGTTCCTTCCAATAGTGGGGTTGAGCTCACCCACTTGTAACAATCACATCTGTTGAACTCAATGATTAAGCATGCCACATGAGTAGTGTATATGAGTACATCCAGAGCAAAATTATTGTGTAAAACTATGGTTATCCAGGGGAAGCAGAGGGTCATGCTCTCAAAAATCTTTCCATCTCCCAGTTTTTTGGTATTTCGACTTACAAAAACACCTGATTGTGTGACTTCTCAACTCCACAAATATATTCACCCCATTTAATTTTTAGACTTCTCAGTGGTATATTATTCAGTGTCAATGTAGGTGATATTTTGAGTGTATCTCATGGGATTCTATGCAAGAAATGTTTGGTCCATTTAGGGCTTCACAAGAGATGATACTGTTAGGGGGTTTTGGTGCTTACCCTAACAGTTTGCATATGACATTGCTGTTTCCACACCTCTGCCCTAAGACAGACTTCCAGGGATATTTTTATTACAGTTGCCAAAGATTCTAACACATACCATAGCATGCCATACTATAGCATACCATACCACCATAACATATTACAATATGATAGCAATTTATTAACTAACATGAATAGAGGAATGAGGTCTAGATGAGAAAATGCTAAATCATGAATGTAATAAATGGGGCAATTGGCTAATGGGGGTGGAAGCTCAACTTAGGCAACAACCACAGTTCTTGGTAGAGTGCATCACAAAAGTGAGTAAAGTAACTAATGCTGGTAGCTTGGCACAAAACAGTCAGGCTTATATTAGAGGCACTGTGTTAAGTGTTTATGCAGCACACAAACCTTTCAGGCCACCTATGGGAATGTCTGACAAAATATCGAAATTCACAATATCGACGTACAAAAATATCGGAACAAAAATATCGAAATCAAAAATATCGGCTTCCTATACTTAACTAGATATATACACAAATATCGATTTTTTAATATCGATATACAAAAACATTGTTTACTTTTATATCGACTACATTAACATCGGAAAACAAAAATATCGCTTTCTACATAAAATAATGACATTAACTATAATATCGACATCAAAAATATCGTGCACATAAATATCGGATTATCAGCTATATCGACTTTTTATATGCATTTGTTAGCATAATTAATTAACGTTTTATATGTTTTCACATCTAAATAAACACACAATACTCAAATTAATACTATAAACACACTATTAATTCGTCAAAAATATCCTATTGGTATAATTATATCACCTACACATATAAAAATATTCTATGCTAGTTAGTATAATTTTATAATTTTTTTGGTTTTTCTCTTCTATTACAAAGTAATCACAACTGAAATTCAAATATACTAACTAACCAATCACAACCCTAATTTTTTAAATGAACCAATAGCAAAGTAATTAGTACTGACACTCCCCTATATAAACAATTAAAATCTAAGCACAAACTACTTGCCAAAAGTCACTGAAGGAGATTCATCTCTATCCGAATTGCTGCACAACAACTAGAAGAACCAGACTATCAACCTACTATTACATCTTCTAAGTAAGTAAATAAAATAGAAACTGCATTATTTGCTACTACTACTTACTTACCTGCTAAATACCCAGTGCCCCTTTGCTATTCATACTACTTAACATGCTAAATAATTATATAAAACTATTTTTTTTAGATACTACGACTACTGAATATTCTACTCAAAATAACTGTCAACAAAGCATAGGAATACAGATTCTAATAACTATGTAAGTAATTTCACATTGTTTCATTATGTGCACATAAATCTAAACACACAGAAATAATGACTTTTGCCCCACATATGTCTTTTTTTCTGTAGATACTACGACTACTGAATATTCTACTCAAAATAACTGTGAACAAAGCATAGGAATACAGATTCTAATAACTATGTAAGTAATTTCACATTGTTTCATTATGTGCACATAAATCTAAACACACAGAAATAATGACTTTTGCCCCACATATTTCTTTTTTTCTGTAGATACTACGACTACTGAATATTCTACTCAAAATAACTGTGAACAAAGCATAGGAATACAGATTCTAATAACTATGTAAGTAATTTCACATTGTTTCATTATGTGCACATAAATCTAAACACACAGAAATAATGACTTTTGCCCCACATATTTCTTTTTTTCTGTAGATTCTACTACTGAAAACTGCACTACTAATGAACTAAGGACATCAGTACTATTTCTACAATACATTTTACTAAGTAAGTATTATGCAACTGAAATAAATGTGGAAAAACCATACAAACATTTAGAACTGTTCTAATTATTTTCTATTATATATTGCTTATTTACAGAGCAAACACGACGAATAGATATACAGACATAATACAGAACTCCACATTCTGAATAATACAGATACTAATCACAAAGTAAGTATATTAAAGAACATAATTACCAGATAATCTATTAAAAAACGTACCAACATGGTGATTATTCTAACACATATGTTCCTTTTTTTTTTAAGATAACACTACAAACTACTCTCCAGAAGCTGAAGAAACAACTATACTGGCAAACACCAACCTAAAAAAATATGTAAGTATCTTCACAATGTGAATCATGAAGATACACTTTTGTAGTAGAAATGAGCTCTAACATTGCAAATGTACCGAAACATTAATTAATAATATACTACTTTCATGTTTTTCATAACAGCTACAACAACATCACAAACAATTATCCCCAACTAAAGAAGCAAGCAACTCCTAATTTTGCTGTAAATTCAAAAACACGTAAGTATAAACATTTCTACTTATCACTAACATAGATTATTTATCACATTTAATTTGACATTAACTATTATATATATATATTTTATAGATATACAAAGTCCAAAATGACCGAAGGAGACGAATTTGTGACCAGCCAGAAAGGAAAACTATTACTATGCTACATGGGTTACACTTATACACAAGAAAAGCAATATGGCATGAAAGTTAATTGGAAATGTTGTAAATATTATTCTAACAAGTGCTATGGAAGAGCAACAACTAGAGAAGCTACAGTACTGTATACTAGGGAACACAATCATCCACCTAATGTTACTGAAATAGAAGTTAGAACAGCTTTGGAAAATGTTAGACCCGGGACCCTGGCCGGCCAAGACTCGCGTCGAGGTCAGTCAGGGATCGCCAGTTCTAAGTGTCAGGGCAAGGGAGTCACACGCCAAGGCAACCCCCACTCGCCCTCTAGGTAACGTGGCGCGAGCAGTCAAGGCTAAACTTGGAGGCGATGTAAGTTAAGTATTTGCGCACGCACCCCAGCAACAACACCCAAGGCCCACCACAAAGAAAGACTCCACACAAGGATATATAAAAAATAGCCTTTGTATTATAATAAATATACATCAGATAAAACACACATCTTGTTACACTGTGCCACAGGCACGGGCGGAATTTACAAGGGATATTTGTACAGGACAGGGCCACATGGACCACTGTTAAGGGTATCAGCACTTTTAGAAGCAATTACTGTAGCACAAAAATATAACAGTAGAGCATACAACCAGTAATCACTGGTAACAGGACCTCTCTAGCACCACCTGTACTAGGGAGAAAACAACCACCTACATGTCACAGTACCTATAGGGGTGCAAGGATAAAACACATGATGTATCAACATTCAGAGGTGTAAAGGCACATGACGCATAGACAATACATTCAGAGGTGCAGAATCAATAGCCATTGCCCCATACTCACAAGTCACCACCTGTGACTGTCCCGGTGTCCCAATGTCAGGGCCTAAACGTGGCAGTTGCCCACTAAGTGCTGGGCAACTGGAGCAGGGAAAGTTAGCGCAAAGTTGGAGCCTCTCTGGGCTCAAAGAACCACCACTGTGGCACTGCGGAGCCTCTCTCAGGCTCTCAGACAAGGGGGGCACTCGAGCCTCTCAGGGCTCACAAAGCAAAAGGCAGGCTGGAGCCTCACTGGACTCCAAGCCAATGGTGCAGCCTCGCTGGGCTGTGGGGTCCCTCTCTCTGGGGACCCGGGGTCAGGACAAATGCTCCTCAAGAGCCTCGCAGGCTCACGGACGAAATGCCCCTCAGAGCCTCTCTGGGCTCTTAGTAGATGCACCCACGAGCCTCTCTGGCTCGCCAAACAAGGAATGTGCTGGACGTTGGAGCCTCTCTGGGCTCTTCAATACACAATGCCCCCGAGCCCTCAGGCTCAAAACACACAGGCGCGAGGTCGCGCTACAGAGAGGGGGCGGGGCGGACACCGGCAATGTGTCCCGACGCTCCCCCCCCTCCTCTGCAGGCACCGGCACTCACCGGTCTAGCGCTGGGCTCTCCAGCGGCGGCGGGTCTCTCCCGCTGGTCCCGGGGCGCTCCTCGGCCGGTTGCTTCTCGTCCTGCCCCCGGCTTGCCTGACTTCCGGGTCGCGGCAGCGGGGCGGGACTTCCGGTCGGCCTCTCCGGGGCCGCACAGTGATTGGTCGGCCGCCTCACCACTTCCGGGTCGTCGCGGGCAGCGCGGCGGCCCGTTTCTAGGCAGGCAGGCGGCTTACCAGATGATCCGAGGAGTGGGCTCCCTCGTGGATCAGTCAATCGGGCAAAACACTATGGCAATAAGCGGGGTGGCACCCGCGCCGTCAACTCGCCACACGGGGCGATCGGAGGCCGGGTGGGCACCGGCCTCTGCAGACCACAGCGCTCCCAAGCGCTGCAGGCACCATAAAGCGCTCGTAAGCGCTAAACAGCAGACAAAAGCGCTCTCCAAGCGCTAGGGGTGAAATCCAGCGCTCTCCAAGCGCTAGGCAGGCGATGTCCGCGCTCCCAGCGCTGAAGGGCAGAGAGCAGCGCTCTCAGGCTGCAGGAAAGAAGTCCTCAGTGCTCCCCAGCACTGGAGGACAGGACAGGGCTCCAACAGGGCTGGAGGCAGGCAGGGGGGGCAAGGCTGGGCCAGAGCCAGCACACTGGGTCTCCAGGCAGGGAGACTCCCCAAGTGGCGGTCCTTCTGGCCCCAGCAGCGGCAAAAGCCCCCTCTGGCAGGATTCCAAAGTAGAACATTTTCAGTGGGGACACAGCCCCTTCTTATACTGACAAATCCTTTGTTACAATGTGCAGGGTGAAGGGAAAACCAGTCGCAGCTGGTTCTGGAGCACTCTTGATGGCCCAACCACCCATTCCTTTCACTGGGGAGGCTAGGGTCATTAGACACACCACAGGGGGGCGGAGCCAGCATTGTGTGGGGAAAACCCAGCCCATCCAGGACCCAGGTGCACTCCTCCCACACATCACTCATGCTAATCTCCCACTCACCACCGGGCAGACTCATCCAGACTTCCTGGAGCCTGGCATGCCAGCCAGCTCCAGCCAATCACGCTCCAGCACCCTCACTGTACACATCTCTCAATGTCCAGAAGTAGCACTTCCCAACTAGACACACACATGCCGCAGACACCATCTCGCAGCATTCACTCTCACGAGTTCAGGCATACCAAACTCGAGCCTGCACTCCCCACGCATCAGGAACTACTAGGGACACACACATTCCCCATGCATTCCTATGGGAGGGCAGGCCAGCCATACTTCACGCACGCACTTTCACTCTGGGACTCAGGGGAAAGTGCGCAGAGACCCAAAAATCACTGACACAGGGTCACAAATAAGGCAAAAAGTCTAGGGGTGAACCTGCCCTGCGGGCCAAGTCCAACACAACCCCCTTCCAGCCAAAACGCAGGGGAGAACAATCACCACCGTGATGGACTTCCCTGCTTGGGGCGATAGAACACGGACGCAGGCCCGCCACTGCCGGGACACTCTCCTGTTCTATGCCACGGTGAACCCCTAGGGTTCCTTCTAAAGCTCCTGTAAGGACCAACTGGGCTACCCCACTGGTACTCCTCAGTTGTCCGCGGCCAGGACCCGGCCCTGGGCCACCCAGGTGCCACCGGTCCTTGCCAATTCGCAGAGCGGGGGGTAGTAACCCCTGGCACATAGTATCCATTCTCCACTCTCCCTGTCTGCAAGACAGGACTAGACTGCCACTGGTTCACCAGCCTTTGGTCTACAACCTCAGGCGGACCAGGAGTCTCAGGGAAGGCTCTCCTCCCCCTACCTCTTCTTCCAGGGTTCCTCCTCCTCCTGCGAGGGGTACCCTTACAACGCCACTCCAACCCAGGGTTTAACCCCTCAGGTTGCACCAGGGTCAGAGGTGGGCTCTCCCACCCTCTGCACCCCCTTCCAGAGGTCTGCCCTCTCCCAACTGGAGAAGTTCCTCTGGAAGAACCGGTCAGGACACTGGTTACAGTTGTCCTACCCTTCAGGTCAGGCAGAACCTGAACCTGGCCTTCCAACCTCCGGTCTAAAACCTTTGGTGGAATAATTGCCTGGCACTCCAGGACTTCTGGGGACTCACACGCAATCCCCCTGAGGCTGACACATGACCCATGTGTCGTGTGACGGTCTGTCTGTCGCAGATCTCCCGCCTCCTGTCCACCTGACAGGGCGCAAAGATCCCCCAAACCAGAAGTGGCGCCACCCGGGTCCACCCAAGACCTAGCCCAACTGGCTAGTCTCTGGTCCACTGGTGCATCCACTGGGAAACTCATCCCCCAATCACTCCTCGCTTCGGACTTCTGTGCCCTCCCAACTGGAGCGACACTGCCGGACACTGGAACCCCTGGAGCTCTGATTACAGACGCTCCAGGTTCCCTAGACACTAGGAGATCCTCCTCAAGTGTACTAACAGGACAGCCTAGGTCGCCAACCTGGTGTTCCCTCAAGAAACCACCCAGGTTCTGAGATAGGGCTTCGGGCCTCTGGGGATTCTCAGCCTCCCACTGACTCCTGCTCCACTGAGCCAGGTAGTCAGCCCCTCCACCCCTCTCACTATACTGGGACCTAGCTGGGCTACACTGAGCCTCTTCCACCACGCTGGGCTGGAAGCTACCTGTACCACTATTGTTGGACTCACTCTCCAATGACTCTACAGAACCTCTGGCACTCTCCCAGCGCTCTGCTTCTTCTGCAAGGGTGTCCGGATCAGTCAACCCACATTCCAACAGGTGTAGGCGCAACTCTGGCAAACAACTACTAAGCACCTGCTCTCTTAGAACCAGATCAAATAGTTTGTCAAACTCAGATTCCATGTGAACCTCTAACCATTCAGCCAGTGCACCTTGACATTCATCGACAAACTCCCCCCAAGACTGGTGAGACAGTTTCCTACTGCCCCTGAATCTCAACCTATACTCCTCCTCTGGGGAAACAGGTACCAGACTCTGGGAACTGGGACTTCCTGCACTGAGATTCAAATAGCTGCCACCACTGGACCCAACCCTCCCTGGGGGATCCAGAAAATTATGACTGCGGTCAGGGGATAACCTACACTCTAGGGCTATCTTCTCCCTGGCCAAGGCCCTCTCAGCCTCTGCAGTCCGCTCATTCACACCCAGCTGCGCCATCTCTCTGGCATGCTCTAACCTGAGCTTCTCCATGGCCAGCTGGTGCTCCCTCTCTTCTCTCCTATCCACCCACTCCTCTGGGGACAGGGAAAGGGATGGGGTGCTACATCTGACACTGGACCCAGCAAGGGACTCCCTATCTATGGGGTCCTCGCTCTCTGCTGGCGCCCAGCCACTGTCAAATTCACTCTCCACATCAGACTCTTCAGGGCTCCCCTCAGACCCACCACCCTCATGGTGTGCGGTCCGGGCCCTCTCCCTCTCACTGTGCTCACGCTCCCAGTCACTCTTCTGCCACAGGATCATGTTATCCCTAAGTTTGGACTGGGTGTCTGACTCACTCACTGGGATGTCTCTCTCCTCACAAAACCGTACCAACTCATGCACACTGTACTTAAACAGGCCACAAAGGTTAAAAGGAGATTCCATCTTGACAGGATGCTCACAGACACGTGCAACACAAGGGACCTAGCAATCTGAAGTAAAAGTACACAATTCCAAAATTTCAACAATCTCCTTATCAAAGAAAACTCATACTCATGCGTCCAGGAAAACACACCATTCATCCACACACACCCTCCCCTCGGATCGGTAAGGCAGTTTCTACCACCCCTGACTTCTCAACCTGACCACATGTGACACAGGTACCAAACTCTGGAAGCAGGGCGGGGGACAAATGTACTGAACACAATTATCAAATGACACTCTTCAGGAGAAGCAATAATGGAACTTAACCAAAAACACAATAATCCCCAAAAATGTGGTCATCTAAAATGCAGAGCTTTGTAGTGGCCAGTTGCCACTGTGGTACAACGCAAACACAAATCCTTATCCTCACCGCTTGCCGCCAATGTTAGACCCGGGACCCTGGCCGGCCAAGACTCGCGTCGAGGTCAGTCAGGGATCGCCAGTTCTAAGTGTCAGGGCAAGGGAGTCATACGCCAAGGCAACCCCCACTCGCCCTCTAGGTAACGTGGCGCGAGCAGTCAAGGCTAAACTTGGAGGCGATGTAAGTTAAGTATTTGCGCACGCACCCCAGCAACAACACCCAAGGCCCACCACAAAGAAAGACTCCACACAAGGATATATAAAAAATAGCCTTTGTATTATAATAAATATACATCAGATAAAACACACATCTTGTTACACTGTGCCACAGGCACGGGCGGAATTTACAAGGGATATTTGTACAGGACAGGGCCACATGGACCACTGTTAAGGGTATCAGCACTTTTAGAAGCAATTACTGTAGCACAAAAATATAACAGTAGAGCATACAACCAGTAATCACTGGTAACAGGACCTCTCTAGCACCACCTGTACTAGGGAGAAAACAACCACCTACATGTCACAGTACCTATAGGGGTGCAAGGATAAAACACATGATGTATCAACATTCAGAGGTGTAAAGGCACATGACGCATAGACAATACATTCAGAGGTGCAGAATCAATAGCCATTGCCCCATACTCACAAGTCACCACCTGTGACTGTCCCGGTGTCCCAATGTCAGGGCCTAAACGTGGCAGTTGCCCACTAAGTGCTGGGCAACTGGAGCAGGGAAAGTTAGCGCAAAGTTGGAGCCTCTCTGGGCTCAAAGAACCACCACTGTGGCACTGCGGAGCCTCTCTCAGGCTCTCAGACAAGGGGGGCACTCGAGCCTCTCAGGGCTCGCAAAGCAAAAGGCAGGCTGGAGCCTCACTGGACTCCAAGCCAATGGTGCAGCCTCGCTGGGCTGTGGGGTCCCTCTCTCTGGGGACCCGGGGTCAGGACAAATGCTCCTCAAGAGCCTCGCAGGCTCACGGACGAAATGCCCCTCAGAGCCTCTCTGGGCTCTTAGTAGATGCACCCACGAGCCTCTCTGGCTCGCCAAACAAGGAATGTGCTGGACGTTGGAGCCTCTCTGGGCTCTTCAATACACAATGCCCCCGAGCCCTCAGGCTCAAAACACACAGGCGCGAGGTCGCGCTACAGAGAGGGGGCGGGGCGGACACCGGCAATGTGTCCCGACGCTCCCCCCCCTCCTCTGCAGGCACCGGCACTCACCGGTCTAGCGCTGGGCTCTCCAGCGGCGGCGGGTCTCTCCCGCTGGTCCCGGGGCGCTCCTCGGCCGGTTGCTTCTCGTCCTGCCCCCGGCTTGCCTGACTTCCGGGTCGCGGCAGCGGGGCGGGACTTCCGGTCGGCCTCTCCGGGGCCGCACAGTGATTGGTCGGCCGCCTCACCACTTCCGGGTCGTCGCGGGCAGCGCGGCGGCCCGTTTCTAGGCAGGCAGGCGGCTTACCAGATGATCCGAGGAGTGGGCTCCCTCGTGGATCAGTCAATCGGGCAAAACACTATGGCAATAAGCGGGGTGGCACCCGCGCCGTCAACTCGCCACACGGGGCGATCGGAGGCCGGGTGGGCACCGGCCTCTGCAGACCACAGCGCTCCCAAGCGCTGCAGGCACCATAAAGCGCTCGTAAGCGCTAAACAGCAGACAAAAGCGCTCTCCAAGCGCTAGGGGTGAAATCCAGCGCTCTCCAAGCGCTAGGCAGGCGATGTCCGCGCTCCCAGCGCTGAAGGGCAGAGAGCAGCGCTCTCAGGCTGCAGGAAAGAAGTCCTCAGTGCTCCCCAGCACTGGAGGACAGGACAGGGCTCCAACAGGGCTGGAGGCAGGCAGGGGGGGCAAGGCTGGGCCAGAGCCAGCACACTGGGTCTCCAGGCAGGGAGACTCCCCAAGTGGCGGTCCTTCTGGCCCCAGCAGCGGCAAAAGCCCCCTCTGGCAGGATTCCAAAGTAGAACATTTTCAGTGGGGACACAGCCCCTTCTTATACTGACAAATCCTTTGTTACAATGTGCAGGGTGAAGGGAAAACCAGTCGCAGCTGGTTCTGGAGCACTCTTGATGGCCCAACCACCCATTCCTTTCACTGGGGAGGCTAGGGTCATTAGACACACCACAGGGGGGCGGAGCCAGCATTGTGTGGGGAAAACCCAGCCCATCCAGGACCCAGGTGCACTCCTCCCACACATCACTCATGCTAATCTCCCACTCACCACCGGGCAGACTCATCCAGACTTCCTGGAGCCTGGCATGCCAGCCAGCTCCAGCCAATCACGCTCCAGCACCCTCACTGTACACATCTCTCAATGTCCAGAAGTAGCACTTCCCAACTAGACACACACATGCCGCAGACACCATCTCGCAGCATTCACTCTCACGAGTTCAGGCATACCAAACTCGAGCCTGCACTCCCCACGCATCAGGAACTACTAGGGACACACACATTCCCCATGCATTCCTATGGGAGGGCAGGCCAGCCATACTTCACGCACGCACTTTCACTCTGGGACTCAGGGGAAAGTGCGCAGAGACCCAAAAATCACTGACACAGGGTCACAAATAAGGCAAAAAGTCTAGGGGTGAACCTGCCCTGCGGGCCAAGTCCAACAGAAAATATAAAAGAAGCTAGTACAGGTTCCCAAAAGCAAACAAATGTCATTTTAAAAGAAGCCATTCCTAAAATCCCAAAAACAGCCACAACCCAAATGCCAGATATTCTCTCCTTAAAAAGAACTATAGCACGAACTAAAAAAGCTACTACTGCTACAACACCATCTCCCAGAACATATCAGGATATAAATTTCACTGCAAACCAAATAATCACTTTAAATAAACAACCATTTATAGTTTACGACAACGAAAACAATGACAAAAGGCTTCTAATTTTTGGTACCAATATGAATTTAGTTAAACTGCAGCAAAGCCAATATTGGATGATGGATGGAACATTTAACATCTGTCCCAAACCATTTTTCCAATTATACACAATACATGGCCTGTACCACAACTGCAACATACCTTTGCTATATGCACTATTGCCAAACAAAAATAATTCCACATATATGGAATTATTAAATATAGTAAAACAAAAAACTAATGATTTTTCTCCAGAAAAAATCATTCTCGATTTTGAGTATGCAATGCTCTCAACTATCCTAAAAATCCACCCCCATACCTGCATTCAAGGCTGCTATTATCATTTAAACCAGTGTTTATGGAGACACCTTCAAAAAACTACCATAAGTGTCGAATATGCTACAAACTCTTCTTTTGCTTTCCAAATTAAAAAACTCATTGCACTTGCTTATGCCCCTGAAACAGATGTAGCTGAACACTACAACATGTTTATAGACAGCCCCTTCTACAAACAAAACGAAGCTAAATTAAGTCCATTTCTCGACTACTTTGAAGACACCTGGGTAGGCAGACTCCACAGATCTGGCCACAGACGAAATCCCAAATTCCTCATACCCTGGTGGAACGTTTACAAAAGTACCCTTAACGGAGAATCAAAAACTAACAATGCAGTGGAAGGTTGGCACAATGCATTTGTATAATCAACTGGTAGAACCAAAACTACTCTAGAACATTTCATTAAATGCCTACAGAAAGACCAGAGCTACCAGGAATTTAGAATGGACCAATCTGTAACTGAACTTGTCCCTAAAACATCAAAGCAAAATAAACAAATGCACAAGTACCTGGAAGAACAAGTAAAACTTTACCCTAGTACAAAAGGCATAGAATACCTAAACATCATAGCCAAAACACTACTCTAATTAATTCCCAAAATGTTATAAAACACTAAAACTATCACCTAAGTATGCAAAAATATGTAACGTGAGCTTCTAAAGTATTTAATGTATGCAATATATAGAGATATTATTATAATATATGCACACATTAAAACAAAATAACAAGTAAAACACAATTCCATAATAAAAATAACATTACCCACCCACACAAAATAAGAAAGCAAGGACTTACCAATCATGTTGTCAATCCAATAACGTCCTTCTCCACCAAAGTAATCCAGGTAGTGCAAAATTAACCCAAAAAAAATGTAAAAATACAACTGTTCCAAAATTAAGAAATCCACGTTGTCCAGAGCCATCGAATAACCATAAAAAACCAGAAAAAGTAGAAAAATAGAAAAATCGCTCCAGGAAAACCGAAAAATGTAAAGAAGTGTTTGTAAAGCAGTGTTGAATTAAACAAACAAACACTTCCTTTAAAAAAAAACGGAACTTCCGATGTAGCGTACACCTATGACAAAAACATAGAAAACAGACATTCCCACCCACATTAATTAGCTAGTAATTTGGTACAAACATATTAAAATTGATGATTTCACTTGTAGATATACCCTAAAAGACTAAAAATCACTCTATAAATAATGAGTTAACTAACTAACACTACGTGTATATACCATAAGTAATTATCTGTTTTCGAAATCTAAAACATAACTCCCTCACATTCAACAACACTAAATATAAGGTCACTAGTCTAAAAACATCATAAAAATACACATAAAACATATAAAATAAACCTTACCTGAAGCGGCGTGAAGTGTCTCCCAACCGCGATCAGCCCTTCTTCCAAATAACCCAAAACGACCTAACCCGGTTACAAAATAAAGCACCCAAATGCAATAAAATAGTCCCAAGTATAAAATATAATATCTATACTTAACTAAATAGGCAAAAATAAACATTAAGTTTCTAATATTGTAAAAAAAAATTACTTTAATCCTACAATGATTTGATTAACAAATATGTAAATGAATGTAATAAATAAATATTATGAAAACAATAATATTTATGTTAGCAATGTCTAGAAATATAACTACATTGTGACAAATTATAATAATTTAAAAATGTGTTAAAAATGTGTGACTTATATTATAAATATTTGATGTTTAGAAAAGAAGTTTAAAAAATCATAATAGAAAAATACTTTTGATATTTCTACATTTCTTTCTGAAATTACAATATGTAAAAGAGATAATAAATAATTTTCATTATTTTAAAAAATTATGAAAATAATAATGCTTCTGTATAGTTGCTTATCATTGTGTTTATAAAATATGTTTTTAAAACCAAATGTAATAAAAATATTTTTGTTATGAAATAACATTTTATTTGTGAAACATAAATAAAAATAATCTTTCTACAATCATGTTGAACTATTTTTATCATTATCTTACTATAATGTAACAATCTTATTAGAAATTTTGCACTGTATATTAAATGTGAGTATATGTTGGACTCTAATAATGTAATTATTAATACACCAAATCCAGTGTACATAAAATTAGAGTAGGTGTAATTTTATTTTTTGGTAATTTCCTTTAATTGATGGAATTTAAATTTATTTTATTTGTACCCTGTACGACTGTACCCCAAAAACCCAAAACTGACCCTGAACCCTAAAAATACCCCTTTACCCAAAAACTGAAAACTGACCCTGAACCCTAAAAATACCCCTTTACCCAAAAACCCAAAACTGACCCTGAACCCAAAAAATACCCCTTTACCCAAAAACTGAAAACTGACCCTGAACCCTAAAAATACCCCTTTACCCAAAAACTGAAAACTGACCCAGAACCCAAAAAATACTCCTTTACCCATATACTGAAAACTGACCCTGAACCCAAAAAATACCCCTTTACCCAAAAACTGAAAACTGACCCTGAACCCAAGAAATACCCCTTTACCCAAAAACTGGAAACTGACCCTGAACCCTAAAAATACCCCTTTACCCAAAAACTGAAAACTGACCCAGAACCCAAAAAAGACCCCTTTACCCAAAAACTGAAAACTGACCCAGAACCCAAAAAATACCCCTTTACCCAAAAACTGAAAACTGACCCTGAACCCAAAAATACCCCTTTACCCAAAAACTGAAAACTGACCCTGAACCCAAGAAATACCCCTTGACCCAAAAACTGAAAACTGACCCTGCACCCTAAAAATACCTCTTTACCCAAAAACTGAAAACTGACCCTGAACCCGAAAAATACCCCTTTACCCAAAAACTGAAAACTGACCCAGAACCCAAAAAAAAACCCTTTACCCAAAAACTGAAAACTGACCCTGAACCCAAAAAATACCCCTTTACCCAAAAACTGAAAACTGACCCTGAACCCAAGAAATAACCCTTTACCCAAAAACTGAAAACTGACCCTGAACCCTACAAATACCCCTTTACCCAAAAACTAAAAACTGACCCAGAACCCAAAAAATACACCTTTACCCAAAAACTGAAAACTGACCCTGAACGGAAAAAATACCCCTTTACCCAAAAACTGAAAACTGATCCAGAACCCAAGAAATACCCCTTTACCAAAAAACTGAAAACTGACCCTGAACCCTAAAAATACTCCTTTACCTAAATTAATTAATATTATTTAATGACCAATTAATTATTAATTAACAATAACAATAAAGTATAATATATTAGCACATTAGCTGTAATTAAATAAATTTAATAATTATTATAATTTTTTCAAAATTAATTAACAATAACAAAAACATTATATTATGAAAAAATTAAGCTAATTAATATAATTAACTAATTAATATTAATTAAGTATCAATTAATTATTAATTAAATATGTACTAAACTATATTAATTAATGAACTAATTAATTTTAATTAATTACCAATTATTTATAATTTAAAAATATTTAACAACATATATTAATTCATTATTTATTATTAAATTACTTCCAACCCTTATCCCCTATAAACCCAATAACCCGCTCCTAAAACTTGATATCTATTATTAATTTTTTATATTATTTATTAAAAAAATGTTTAATTTAAATATTCTTATTTTTATTTTATTATTTTAGTTTTTTTTACATACATTTTAATACACTCCCCACCCTTATCCCCTATAAACCCAATTACCCGCTCCTAAAACTAGATATGTTTTTTTTAAAAAAAAATTTAATTAAATATATTTTAATTTTTTTCGATAGACCTTTTTATCAAAATTTTATGTACAATTATTTTATTTTTTCCTATACTATTTATTTTTTCCATTACTACACGATATTTTGTATTGTCGATATTTTGTCATTCGATATTATTGTTTTCGATATTTAAACTTACTTACCTATTACGATATTTTTGTAGCCGATATTTTTGCTTCCCAATATTTTTTACCTTCGATATTTTATCTTCGATATTTTGTCTTTACGATATTTTATTTTCGATATTTTGTCTGATTACCACCTATGGAGCCTTGCCAAACAAATTGAATCAGTGCCCTCTTTAGATTTTCTAATGTGGAGATATCGATATGAAGGGGCAAAGCATGCAAAAGGCAGACGAGTCTGGGAATTTAATTCATTTGTATCGCTGTAGTATATCCTAGCAAAGAAATCTGTTGCTTCCCCCATTTCTCTAAATCCAACTTGACCTCTCCCCATAAGGGAAGTGTAAGAAATTGTCTTGCCAGGGTGAACCACAAAAGTCACTGAATAAACCTGTGCTGAACCCTCTGGTAGCATGGCACAAACCAGTCAAGCTTCAATTAGAGGCACTGTGGAAAGTAAATACGTAGCATACAAAAAAAATTAAAAAGTAAAAACGACAGAAAAATCTCTAAATAATTTAGAAAATAGAGAAAAGTTTAATCAATATAATGAGATCAGAATGACAATAAGTCTAATCAGTAGAATCAAATATAACCAAATTCAAATGTTTTAGGTAAGTATAGCGCCTAACAGCACAAATTGCTTTTCACACGGTCATCTGGTTGTGCTAGACCGTAGGGAAAGTCATAAATTCAATCTGACTGCAATGGAGTGAGGGCAGTATACATGGACCAGGTTTGCCCCACTGAAAAAGTTACGCTTTCAAAGTCGGAGAGTTCAATACTGAAGTATTTCTTAGGAGGAGCTCAATTGATGCCAGTCAAGGGAACAGCACCTGGGAAGGCACCTCTTGGAGACCAGGAGCTCACTCTAGAAGAGGCAAGCAGGGCTCTGGCAGGTCCAGTTGCAGATCCAGGCAGGCCGATTTGCAGGTCCAGGCAGGGCCAGCTGTAGCAGGTCAGCTGGGCAGTTTCACGGAGGCCTCTGCCTCTGTTTATGTCCCTGTAGCTCTGAACAGGAGGTCAGCCAATTGAACCTTAGAGTCACTCATGCTAGCTTGAGATAAAGGGTGCAGTCCCCTCCACAGAGCAAGCCAGGCCTCAAGCAGCAGCGCAATCCTCTGGGGAACAAGGCAAGCCTCAAGCTGCAAGTCCTGTGGTAACAAAGGCAAGCCTCAAGCAGCAGGATAGCACTCTTGTAGCAGCAAAGCAGTCCTCTGAGAAACAATACAGGTATCAATCAGCAGGCAGTCCTCAGGGGAACAAGGCAGGCCTCAAGCAGTATGGTAGTCCTCTAGAGAACATACCAGCCCTTCTTCTGTAATGTCTGCAGATCTAGAAGTGTACTGAAGAGTGGCTCAGAAGGTCCAATATTTATACCTGGTACCAGCCTTTGAAGTGAGGGAAACATCCAGACTACCCCACATCTGGTTCTAGAATTATCTTTCCTTCACCTGCCTAGATTCGAAATCATCTAAGATGACAGTAGGCTGATGTTCAGTTTCTATGTGAGTGTGCTCGGTGTACATCTTTGGAATGTAAGTGGGCCTGGGAACAGTTCCGCCCCATCCATCTAGGCAGGAAGGTCCATCCGGCTAAAAGCTAGTCCTCCTTTGTCTGAGAGGAAAATACAACAAACACTTGGTAACTATTCAGTCATGTGATACAGGACAAAGGCTTCAGTCATCAAATAGGACAAGAAAATGCCAGCTTCCTAAAGGTGACATATTCAGAACCGTGACTTAAAATCTCAGGGATCTTGTGTCAGGGCCGGAGTAGGTGGGAGACAAAGGCTGCCGACCTTGACGAGCTGTGACTATAGGCAGCCTAGCAATTGAGGACTTTAGGCTGAAACATGTAGACCAATTCACAGATGTTTTAGATCAATTTAATCACACAAAATATCCATTCTTACTCATTTTTAACCTTTCCAAAAGACCCCATTATTAAAGAAGTATTGTCTCCAAGCGCGGAGAAGGATCCATGAGGCGATTTTAGAATAAACTCACTCTATACGGTCTTGCACTATGAAAACCAGCTCCGCTGTAGTCAGGCATCAAAGCACATGGTAGGTCTTTGTGTCTCAGGTAGGAACCCGAACAAGGTTCTTATAAAAAAAAAAATCGTAAAAACATACAAAAAAGTCTTGTTTTTATAACTACCTGAATGTGGTTGATTTAGCATGGGACTGTTATTTTCTTGTTTTTTCAAAATATTTCCCAGGGGACTAGGATGAGTTCCGTGAAAACACTTTCTCTCTTTTTGTTGCTTTGTTAAAAACTGACTTAGCCATTAATTCTTCTGAGACCAAAAATGACATTTGTACCTAATCCTAATCAAACACTAGCACTTAAATGTAATAAGGTAACCCAGTGTTTTCCTGTGGGAATGGTAAGCTTCACAGTACGGGAACACAAAGTTAGGATGTTTTACTACTGGGACATGTTAAACTTAAAATTCAATGGCCTATCTTTTATCTTCAAAACACTTTGATCCTTGTCCTGTTTAGGGTCCACCAAAGGAAGGACACATATATTTAAAAGGGAGTTTTAGGCCTGGGAAAGGGTTTATTTATAAGGTCAGATTGACAATTCAGAACTTCACACCTGCTGCAATGGCAGGCCTGATACATGGTTTAAAGAACTACTATAGTGGGGGGCACAGTAAGTGCAGATGGACAGTAGTTGCGTTTAATTTAAAGGCCCCGTGTGTATGTAATAAAATTTACTAGGGACCTACAAGTAAATTAAATGTTCCAATTAAGTCTAAGCCAACTTTGAAGAAATTAGCATAAGCACTTCACCACTAGCAGTGGAAAATGGTGCACAGGGTCCTAAAGCCAACAAAAACAGGAAAGGAGAAGGGAAAAAGTTTGCTTGGAGGCCATACCAAAAGCTGTCATGTCTAACAATAAGTGAAATTGTAATGTGTGTTTAGTGTCAAGCAAAGGTCTGGGCAGAGACCAAACAATAAGAATATGAATGTATCTGCCATTTTTTTCGCTTTGTTAAATTGCAATTGAAATTCGTTAAAAAATGTTTTGAGATAATGTGTGACTGATACTGAAAAGTCCAAAGATGAATAAAGGACATAAATATAGAAATGGTATCATTTGTATCACGGCAGAAACGAAGAGGAGAGATGGATGTGAATTTGACAGTGAGGTGAGATGGAACTAACCCTAGCCTACCAATGGGGAATACTGAGAAATTGGCCATATTAATAACAGCTTTAGGCCCAAATAACATAGGACAAGGTAAAAGTATGAAATCTTCTCCACTAAGGTGACTCCCAAAGTTGGGTTTGATTTTCAACTTGATTCAAGAAGAACCCAAAGAATGTTCTAGAAAGGCAATGCTAGCCATTGTACTCCAATATATAACATTTACGGTTGTGAAATTTTCTCCAGTGGAAAATTCTACGTGCAAAAAGAATGCAAATATGCATTAGCATATAGGCTTATTTTAGGTTGGGTGGATGTGGGATACCACCAACAATAGGTAGATGTCCATCCAGCCAATTTTGAGCATATTTATGTATATATACACTAAATACGGTGGACAACTTATGCACAAATAATTGGTGGATGCCCCGCATTTGCCAAACCCAAGACTAGCTTCTTTGCTTTTCTTTATTCTTCATGGGTAAACTTAGGTAACCCAACAGTGGTTTAATTTACAACATCAATGTTTACCGGCATCAGCATTGCAACAATGCCATGCCACCGGCAATAATTCAGAATACTACTATTATTGATCCAAGATGTACTCTTCATTTTCCTCTTTCACTGGCTCTCCTCATTCTCAGAGAAATGCCTACCTCTCTGCGATTTAAAAGTAAAATATACCTCAACTCTCACCTTAGCCACAGACCTCATACTCACCAGAATTTCTGTGGCAAATTTTACTTGTTCGTTAGTCTCAAAACAATACAAGGCATCGAACCATGGTGTCAGATGAGGAATGGCAAATTATTGAACTGCGAGCTGGAGGAGTCTCCAGTACAAGAGTAGCAACCCTAGCATGGCCACAAGGGCTACTGAACCGTGGAGGTTTCTGACCACCAAAGCCAGTCCTGTGCAATTTCATGAATAGGTGTTGAGTCAGGGGGTCTGGCTGTAGGAAGCCTTCTAGAATACCTGGGTGGAGGTCCGGTAGTAGAGGGATGGAGGGACAAAGGGCAGGGGCAGAAGACCTGTCAAGTGGAGATACACACAGAGCTACCACAGGCAATGGGACATTCAAGTGATCAAATATTGTGCATGAACATAGAAGTCACTGTAGTCTATAGACCATAAGGCTGGACAAGCACAGCCAACACTGTGGGGTGATAAGGGGCATTCCCTACCTCAGATCCCTTACAAGTGTGTAGAGCAAACAATCTTTAAAAAGTGTAATAGAGAAAAACAAGTACAATAGTCCAATGTACGTTGACAGTAATAGCCAGGAATCAAACCCCTAAATAGCTTTACTTGTGTGGTCTACTGTAGGGAGAGGCCAAAATAGGCTGCAGGGAGTCCACAACCAAGAAGAAAGGGACCTACGCCAATGAGTGGATATGGAAGGGGGCCATATGGACTGATGTAGGCCAGGGTCAAGCAGTTGCAGGGGCAAGAGTCCTTAGGGCCTTCACCTCATCCTCAGCTGCCTGAAGGGCAACAGTGTAGTGTCGCATCAGAGCTGCTCACAGGGTCACCTTCCTATCAGTCCAGAGGGCTCTGTGGGATGCAACTGTTTCTTTGTTGTCCTTAAGATAAGTATGAATGCTATTTCAGAGTACCTTTTTACATTCAGGAAGGTAGGGTGCGCTAATGAGGATGACCACCCCACATTTCTAAGAGCTGCTCTGAGAGGGCAATGGTGCTCCTTCAATCCCTGCCTGGCAACTGCTTCTAATCACTGTACTCATCCAGAACCATGTAAGTTTCAGTGACTCTTAAGGGGTCAGGTGTATTGTTTGGAGTAGGGCTCCCAGTCCTTCCACAAGTCCTTCCATAAGTAGGTTAGGACTTTGTTCCATTCGATGTAATGTGACATGGCATTTGTATTTAGTGTAGCTATTGTGAGTGACATGGACATCTTCTGGGAAGTGCCTCAGAGGATCAGCTGTGCTGGTGGGAACTGTTGTGCATATGTGTGGCAATTCCAGGTTAACTAGTTGGGCCTCGTGGTGGGGGTTGAGGGAGACTTTTTATGACCTGCAACTAGGGGTAAAAACTGATTTAGGGAGAAGATACATAAATGCAAAAAAGTTAAAGAAAAAAGGAAGAGAATAGGAGTAACTCCTGTAGTTGTCAAGCTAAGTCCTGAACCCATTATCACTCACTCTCCTGTGGGCTCTATGTTGATGGAGGGCAATGTTTGCCAGTAGAATGGGTGATTGAGGGAGCATCTGGGTCATCATAATACGAGCCCAAGGGGATCGGTGTAGGCAACTGTGGTTGTAGTGTAGCCAATCTGGCCAGGAGCTGTAGGCTGAGGAATGTAGGGGCCACAGGGTGGGGAAAAGGAGATAGCCTGGAGCCAGAGATTCTTGTGAAATGTTGCTAGGACTATGGGCGGCAGCAAGCTAAAGGAGAGGAAAGGTTGTGGATGAGCTTGATCTACTCAGGGAGAGTCAGTATTGTTCCAAACATTACAATAGCATAACAACAACACAACAACTTTACAACATTGCAACCAAGAACTGCTTGTCAAACAATATGATACTTGCCCCATCAGCCTCAGTTGGAATCCATGACGTCGATTTACTCAGGTGCAGCTAAGCCAGGCCATCCCATACATTGACAAGACTTTGGGTGCATCCAATGGAGTGTCCACGTCCATTTAGGAGGTATTGCTCTTGAGGCCATCCTCCGAGGTTTTCATTGTCAGGGTCCATGAAGTCTCTGTTTCTTCCATTGTAGGGTACCCGTATCAGAGCTGGGTCCAGAAGGCCATATTTAAGTCTCTGACGCTGGAGTCTGTGTCGGAGGGGAAAAACTTCTTGTGCTTGATGTTGGTGGCCAGGGGGTAATCCGTTGATATGGAGATTCAGTGACCATTCTGGAGTAACCAGGACTGACGGTGTTTTGCCACTTTGATGATGATTTAGCCTGTTGGTACCAAAGACAGGCAATGACCAGACGGGTGGTTGACTGGAGGTTATTCAGTGAGATTGGACCCTGTGTGCTCTTTGGAATTCAAAGGATTCAGGGAAGTGAAGCGACAGCAGTTGAGGTAGGAAAAATCCAAGGAAAGTCATCATGTCTTCCTCTTTTGCACTCTCAGTGATCCTAAAAATGCAGATATTGTCTTGTTGTGCTCTGTCTTCCAAATTTGTGACTTTTTGTAATAAGGCTTAGGCCTTTCGACAATCTGGCAGTGCTGTGTGTTGCATTTCGACTTGTTCTACACAGCAGTCAAGGGTATCCAGTCTGGCATGAAATGTGTTCACATCAATGTACAGAGATTTGACATCTGTCATGAGTTCCATTATTATTATTCTTTTCTTTTATGGAGTTTTATATAGCGCAAACCTGACCCGAATTGGGTATCAGAGCGCTTTACATAGCATCAGTTGCGTTACATGAGGACACATTCATTTTTGTTAGGCACGGGGAGATTAAGTGATTTTCCCAGAATCACAGGATGTTCAGTGTCATTGCCGAGACTCAAACCCAGTTCCCAAGATTCAAGGTCGACCGCCCTAACCGTTAGGCCAACTCCTCTCCCCAATTTTACCTTTCATAGAGGAGAGGGTGGTTCCACTAGCTGGGATCTCCCTCAATAGTGCTCCCATATTCATTGTGGATACCTGCAATGATGCCGAGGATCATCCAGGCGTGAGCGGGTGGAACGCTACAACTTCTGACAGTACAATTGGCAAACCGCTAGCTTGTGCTTTAGCATGCAGAGGGTACTGAATGTGACTAGCTGGCGCTGAGAAGATAGATAGAGCGACACCCATGAAATTGGGAGTCTATTGACTTTGGACTGGGGTGAGAGGACATTTACCCCCAAACAGGCAGAGTACGGAGCCAGAGCCCCAGGGGTTGGACGACTAGTGCAGGGGCCAGTGGCCTTGCCGGAGCATGGTGGGTCCTCTGGTGGGTCTGTGTGGCAGCAGAGATGTGTGAGATCTTGCACATAAGATGGGTAGGTGGCTCCCCAGGGAGGGCTGATAGTATTCAGGCCCCCCACACAGTAGATCTCTGCATTGATTCTGGAACCGAGATGTCACCAGATGTGTCATGAGATGGAGAGTATGCCCCCCAAGGGGTTCTAGTGGTTGGCTTCACAAGGGGTGGGTCGTTGAAGATAGGGAGAGAGCAGAAATGGGGGCCTGCAAAGGCTAGTCATGGGTTGCTGCCTGTGTTTTTCCTGTGGAAGGTGTAGGCTCCTCTGCCCGAGGGAAGGCCATTTTGGGTGGAAGGATGCGGCAAAGGTCCTCTGTTCGTAGGGCCTCGGAGGAGTCCAGGCGCAGAACCCTGGGTCATTCTCCATGGTGATGTGGCCTAGGCCTCAGGTTGTTTCAGAATAGGTGCAGCTCTGTGAATCAGGCCACTGGCTCCCAGGGGCAGATGCAGCATTCCCAGAGTGAGAAGGGGAGCAATTCAGGCATCCAGAGGGCAGGAGAGGTCTCCTCTATGACACTGCACTCCTCTCACACACAAAGAGGCTTATTACGATGTTGGTCAGAGTTGTCTCTGACCTTCACCATTTCGGTCTCACGACCGACCGACCTCCAGTCGCAATTCCGACTGCCTGATTACAATGCTAACAAACACTGTTTGGTCATATACTCACACTTCTCTATGGAAGCTTATTTTACGGCCATAAAACACAGAAATACAAGCCTCTAGAAAGAAATGGCTGTTTGTGTAAAACCCTGCACCCTGTAGCAGGCATCCCATGGTGCCTGCCACACAGTGCATGAATTTACAGGGGGCACCCTAGGTACACCCTCAGCCACTAACCATAGGCCAGGAAGACAAGTCACCATTGAAGGCAACGTCTTCAATGGTGATGCTGAAATCGATGCATTGTCTCATAGGGTGTTTCTAGTGAAGGTGCTGCTAGGAATGTTGTTGGTAGTGATGAGTAGTTTGAAACTTAAGTTCCGCATGTTGCTTGCTGTGCTTTCCAAGGTGGTAGAGTATTTAATGGATTCTTTGAAGAGGAATACGATTCTGACTATTGATTTGTTTGTCCTGTCTAGCAATCTTGTATCGGGGGATTGCTGTGGTCATGACTGGGCTGACGAGGGGTGTCAGTCAGGTTTCATGACCACCAGCTTATTTCCTCTTTTGCTTCTTTGTCTAATAGAATCAACTTTAAGTTTTCCAAACCACTTTGCAAATACCTTAATTTTAGATGTTGGAGAACCCAGTGAAAAAAGGATCCTGGAACAATTGCCCGGAATTAGGATGAAAGAAGGCCCTCCAGTCTCAGCAGCTGCCGGAGAGAAACCCGCCAACATCCTCCTCATCTCCTTTATTACCTGTAACTTTGCATCTGGGAGTATAACAACACCTTGATTTGAGTCTACTAAAACGCCCCACAAAATTCCAACCTTTGGAAGGGTTCTAGATCTGGCTTCTACACATACACAATAAAGCCTAGAGGTGGAATTAATCCTATGGCTATCCATACCCATCTCGTTAAGAGATCTTTCTTCCGTCCTAGGAATATCAAATGGTCCAATTATACCACCATCTTTAGTCCTTGAGACCAGAGAGTTGCTGTCACTTGTTTAATAAGTTTGGTAAAGCACTGTGAAGCGGAGGCCAGACTAAACTGCAAGGATTTAACCAGCACAACCACCCTAACCAAATGATATGCAGATACTTCCTGTGTCTGTGACTACTAAATAGGTATCCCTCAAATCCAGATAAATTATCAAGTCCCCTGGAAGGAGAGTATCCCTGAAACTGACTATTGTCTCCATTGTTTTTATAAGGGACTGTCTGGTTGAGCACTTTAAGAGTTTTTACTGGTCAAAATATTGTAATGTTCTTTAGGACTAAAATATATTGCTTACACACCAGTCTGTGTGTAATGAACATGTTTACAGCCCCTCTGTGGAGCAACTCCAGCACTTCCATTCACATTAGCTCTGTCTCCTGCCGGGAAAATTGAATTGGAGTCAGAAAAATTGTCTGCTCTGGAGTAGTATAGAACTGTACATGAACATACAGACTGTTTGAAGAACCCAGTGATCCCTTGAAATTAACATTTGATTTTCTGCAACAAGGGTCAGCCTGCCACCTACTTTAGGAGGGGGGAGAATACTCTTACTTTGAACTCCCTTTCCCTTGCTTGGCCTGCACTGAACCCAAAATGCCCTCCCCTTCCTGTAGGAAGAAAATCAGCCTGGTTTATATGTATTGTTGGCAGTTGAAGTATAGTCCCTGGTAGTATCAATAGCCATTGAAGTGAATCATGTAGCTACTGCCTGGGACCAAACACCTTCATCAGTAAACAATAAGCCTCATCAAACAAAGCAAATGCTTACACATAACATCCAATCTCCTTAACCCCTTCCATGCTGATGACGGCCCCCATCCGTCATGCATCACGGTGCTTGTGTGCTCATGAAGGCTGGGGACCGTCATAAAGCCATTGATTCTTTAAAAGCCTAGCACACGAGCAGAATCGGCCCAGCATGGAAGGGGTTAATAAAATCATTACTAAGTAAATACCCTTAGTTGTTTGGCAAACTTCAGAAGTAGTTAATTCTCCCAACTTTGGATCAATTCTGAACAATTTTGTCTTTCAACTTGTTCTGTCAGGCATACAATATTTGTCAGAGGTCCCAAGGTGACCGACAATGTATCATGGCATGATGACTAGGCTCTATCCATACCACACCTGTGATCTTTACCACTGCTACTTGATAGTTGTATCTATTTTTGGAACTCCAGGATTCCAGTGGACTCAATACCTCCCCATACTCTGACCTATACTCATCCAGTCTTAGCACAGCCACAGACGAATTGGCATTATTTACAATATTCATCAGGAGGGCAGCAGAGGTCCTTGACATGCACTACCTACCACTGAGATTCAGACAACTGTCGTCAGAGATTTCGCTGCCAGGGCAGACCCTACAGGAACCTTTTTTACCTTTTAACAAGGCTTTAACTAATACCTTTCTGGGCACCTGGGTGAAACCAGTATCTTTACATGAACTATCATACAGTTAGAAAACATGGAAGACCTGCCAGAGAAGACCCTGCTTTTCCTATGCAGCATCCCACAATAGAGAGTGGTAGTTCAGACCTCTACCAGCAGATTTGGTGATAAACAGTCAAAACGGGCGAAGAGCCTTTATTGAAAACCAATGGATAAGTTGGTCTTAGCAGGACACAGGTTTATTTTGTTCGGGATTTCTAGGGGCACCTGTTAGGGGTATCAATTATCTTCGTTATTGGTTACCATGTATCCTGAGCCTTATCTACAGCATTTAAAATCTAGATATAATGTCAGCTTTTTCAAATGGGGTATGAATTAAAATCCCTGGGTATGCTGACGATGTGTAGTATACTCATCTGATCCACTTCAAGCCATCAAACATATTGCAACTGAGGCAGAGAGATTTGGGGCTATTAATATCCACTAAACTTGCAAAAATGTAGGCAATTTTGAACTATACACCTATGGAAAAAGAAGCAACCATTGTTGTGGTAGCCATTTGCCTAGGGAGTAAGATCACCAGCTGTATAAGCCACATAGTGCAACACAGCTATGAGTAGTTACTTTATCAGCGTTTAACAAAGATGCCGCTATGGAACTGACTTCCTATTAGCATAAATTGCCATTTCAACATCTATTCTGCCTACATTTGTTGAACTCTTCTGTGCTATCCCACTACGTGTACCTAATTCTTGCTTTAAGTGGCTAGATGGGGCAGTCAGAGGATTCGTACGGGGTCATACAAGAGGCAGGTAAGCTATTCAGCGTAATAATTTCCCTCCTTAAAGAGGGGGCTGGTCACTCCCAGACTTTATGATCTGTTTCTGGGTGGCTTTTGAATCAGATGTCTTCTCACACAACTTTGATTGTAGAGAATTAGTGTACCAAATAGCTGTTATGACTTACTGGAAACTTTTGTATTAGATGGTCCCAGGTCAGGCTCTCCCTGTGCTGCTGCAAAACTCTTGCCCCTGTCTTCTCCTTGCTTCTTCCCTGTCTTTTTGAGTGCTTTTTCTTGGTTTTCCCTCATTTTTCACTGCTTTCTCATTCCTTTACCCTGTTTTTTGAGTGCCTTCTTCTTGCTTTTCCCTAATTCTTCCGTGCTTTCTTCTTCCTATTTCCCTATTTTTGACTGCTTCCTTTTTGTTTTTTCCCCCATTTTTTAGTACCTTCTCCTTGCTTTTCCTATTTTTTGACTGCTTTCTTCTTGTTTTTCCCACTATTTTTAGTGCCTTCTTCTTTGATTTCCCCTGTTTTTGAATGCCTTTTCCTTGCTATTTCCGTGTTCGCACTGATTTCTTCTTGCTTTACCCCCCGTTTTTTACTGCTTTCTTCTTGCTTTTCCATTGTTTATTTTGCTTTCTCCTTGTTTTTCCCTCATTGCCACTTCCGCCTAGCCCACCCATTGACTTTCTGCCCCCCTCCTTCCTCCCAGGACCTACTTAATGGAGGTGAAGCGCAACCCCTTTGGGCAGGTCCTGGGTCTACCTCTCCTCATGCTGCTGTATCGCTCTTACTCTTGCCTTCCCCTTGTTTTTACTTTATTTTTCACTGCTTTCTTTTTCCTTCTCCCCCTTTTTTGACTGCTTTCTCCTGCTTTTTCCCCTGTTTTTCAAGGGCGTTCTCCTTGCTTTTCCCTCATTTTACACTTCTTTCTCCTTCCTTTTTAACAATTTTTGGACTGTTTTCTTGTTTTTACCCAGTTTTGTATGCCTTTTCCTTGCTTTTCCCCCCATTTTCAAGTGGCTTCCCATCCCTAATTTTTTCACTGCTTTCTCCTTCCTTTTCCTCTGTTTTTAGTTTCTTCTTCTTCTTTTACCCCATGTGTTGACTGCTTTCCACTTGCTTTTCCCCATTTTTGAGTGCCCCCTACTTGCTTTTGCCTCATTTTTGAGGGTGTCGCTCCTTGCTTCTCTCTCATTCTAACTGCTTTCTCCTTGCTCTTTCCCTAGTTTTTTGTGTCTTTTTGCTTTCCCTCATTTTCATTGCTTTCTCCTTGTTTTTTCCCTCATTGCCAGACCTTCTTGCCTCCTGTTTTTTTCACTTCCCAACTAGCTCCGCCCATCACCTCACAGCGCCCCTCCCTCCACCCTGTGCAGCTACAGTGCCTTGAGACTCTCACGGGTGATTTGCGGTGCTTTATGAATCTTTGATTGATTGATTATTATACACTCTTGCACCAATTAATTCAGGCGTTTACACTTTAAGACTAACACAAATATCTGTAAAATTCGGGAAATATTTGCTCGGAATACCATATTCCCTCACACATTATCATACACCTTCCTGGGGTAATAAATCTCTACCATCTATATGCCACAATTCAGCTGTTAGGCTATGGCATTGTAGTGGAATGAAAATAGTAGGCCAACCTTAAAACGAACAAGGGTTTTGCACTTCTGCTCCACTACATTCAGGGTTGGGCTGGCTGTAGCGGGCACTGGCCATTTCCCCGGTGGGCCACCAGGGTAGGAGCACGGTCTGGGCCACTGGGGAGGCATTTTTGTTACCAGGGGCCAGCAATATTGCCCCTGTAACAAAATCAGCTGAAATCGGCCCTAGTAAACAGCCCAGCCACCCCCCCACCACCCGGGGGGGGGGGGGAGGGCAACTGAGAAGTTTGCCAGAGCCGGTCTCGGGTCCCAGTCCAGCCCTGACTAAAATGAGTATACGGGCAAGCGCTTGTGATCCTCCCTTTGTAAATATTATATTTCAGTCTTTCTGATCTCGCTGGAGGGCAGATGGAGACAATTACACCCTGTCTGTCCTCTGTGGGAGGGAGAACGCCCACAAAACACCAGGGAATTATTTTTAGTTTTAAAGAGGGATGACTCCCTATCTCTACCCGCCCGTGGGTGTGGAAATACTACTAGGCACCTGAGTTATTCAAATACATATATATAGGGTGGGTGCTGCCCAATAATGCCATCGAAAAGTCCCCACCCCAAATAAATAAGGACACAGGGGCATATTATCAAGGGGGTTTATCTCCGCTTTTTTGGCTGTAAAAGCCAAGAAAGCGGAGATAAAATTATCTCCCTATTACCAAGCTGTCGCTAACACCAGTTAGTGACAGCTAATAGGAGATAGCGACCATCTTGGGCCCCGCTTTGCATGTCAGTGATATTTATCACTAATGACATGCAAAGTGGGCGTGCCAAGATGTTAGCTACTGGAAACAGTCCCTAACATCGCTATCTCCGATTACCAACTTTTGGAGATATTCGCGCTAAGCGCGAATATCTCCAAAAGCTAACACCTGCCCTGAGCAGTTCTTAGCCATGTTATCCAATGGGAAGTGGATAACATAGCTAAGAGCATTTGCTCGATAATGCATGAATATCGCTGACTTTTCAGCGATATTCATGCATTGCGGCCGTTTTTTATCGCATTTGCGATAAACCTTGCTAATAGCAAGGTTTATCTGCGATAAAAATCGCCGATGTGCGGCGATAATTTTTGTCTCTAAACAAGTTAGAGACAAAAATTATCGCTAGTTGTTGGTAATATGCCCCACAGTCTTTCTGCCCATCCTTAGGTGCAGATCGGGGTTTTACCTGGGATCTGCCCCTCTGGGGGACAGAAAGCTCACTAGATGCCAGGAAAGTTAACAGTAGAGGGGTGAAGGCAGATCACCATGGCTATGGTTATGCCTCCACCCCGAATAAAGGAGGAAACAGCCTTACAGCCACCCTTGGGGACGATATTAGGGTAATTACCTCTGATTTGCCCAAGCCAGGGTGGAGGAAGGTCCACAAGATGACAAGGAATGTTTTTTGTTTTGACTTTTGGCGTGGGGACTGCTCGGCTAGTGCAGGCCCCACCAAGTAAATGGGGAAATAGTCTTTCTGTCCCCTGGGGGAAATGGGGTAATTATCCTCCCCTCTCCCTAGCCCCAAGGGGCCAGAAGCCCACTGTATGGCAGAAATTTATATTTTTGATAAGTCAAAGGGCTGGATTTTGTTGATCCTAACATAAGGCCCCACCCTCATCTCTAGCCCCTTAACGGTATTTCTGTTCCTCTGCAGACTAAAGCATCCCATCCGAATGGAACGCAAGAGGCAATTCGATTCTTTTGCATGTTGTTTTTACATATGGGCTTGAAAAGTGTAGATAACTCTTAATATAGTCCCATTTGCAATTGTGAATAGCTGCTCTTTTTGGGCTTGAGTAGACTGGCACCTGCAAAAACCTACCAGTCACAGATATTTCTGAAAAGTAGATGTCTAGGGGAGTCTAGGTTGGTTTGCTTCACATGCATCCCACACCCTTTTCCTACACACAATGCCCTGAAAATCTCAAACGTTCATTAAAAAACACAAGATTTCCTCACATTTCTGTGAGGAATACATCTGGAATCTGCAGGAAGCCACACATGTCCTACCACGCAGTATTCCACCAAGTCTCTCAATAAAAATGGTACCTCACTTGTTTGGGTGGGCCAAGAGACCTTGACACAAAAGGTCTTACAGTGCTACATCGAGAGATCAGCAATAGAGATGGCTGTGGGAATTGGGCCCGTGCTTGGAAGCAACCCATTGAAATGTACCAATCACCAATTCTAGGGTAGTGAGCCTTGAGTGCAACCCATGAGGGTTTCTTACCCTCAGTGTCCTTCAAACCTCAAACTTTGCCTGAAATCATACATTTTCCTTACATCTCTGTGATGGAAGCTGGATAGAAGGAGTTGTGTGGCTCCTCACTGATTCCAGAGCTTTCCATCACAGAAATGTGAGAAAAATGTGTTTTAGTCAGAGTTTGAGGTTAGCAAGGGATTCTGGGTAGAACAACCTGGTGAGATCCATACAAGTCACCGCCTCCTGGTTTCCCCTATGGGTCTAGCTTTAAAAAAGGTACACTTTGCAGAAAACTGGACAGTTTTGAGTGGAAAAATGTGAAGTATCCATTTTGCATTTTGGGTAGTGTTTTGTCGTTGGCACTACGACTACCCACACAAGTGAGATACCATTCCTATCAGAAGACTTAGGGGAATGCTGTATAGAAGAGGTGGATGGCTCCCCAGGAGTTCTAGAACTTTCCATCACAGAATTGTTTCGAAAATGTGTTTTTTAATCAAAGTTTGAGGTTTTCAAGAGATTCTGGGTAAAACAGCCTGGTAAGAGCCATGCAAGTCACCCCATCCAATATTTACCTAGTTATTTAGTTTTAAAAAGAGTACACGTTTGCTAGGTTTCCCTAGGTGCTGGCTGAGCTAGGGCCCAAAATCCACAGCTACCCACTTTTCAAAAAACGGATCCATTTTGCGTGGAAAGATTTAATGTATCCATGTTGCATTTTGGTGTGTTTCTTGTCGTGAGTACTAGACCTACCCACACAAGTGCAGAACCATTTTTTAAAGATGACTTAGAGGAATGTTGGGTGAAAGGAAGTTTATAGCTCCCCGCAAATTCCACAACTTTCCATCACAGAAATGTGAGGGAAATATGAGAAAATTGTGTTTTTGAGTCAAAGTTTGAGGTTTGCAAGGGATTCTGTCACAATTTTCCTGACCCTGGATTTCTCTAGGCATCTACTTTTCATAAAGCCACAGCTACCTATTTGGCAAAAAATGGGTCAGTTTTGTGCCATTTCAAGTCACAGGCACTAGGCATACCAGCACAAGTGATCAGCAGTTAATCAGAAGACCTGGGGTATCAGAAATCTACAAAACCTGGGTACTTTTAGAGTCCCCGCGATTGTGGAAGAAAAAAGGTAAAGAATTTGGCATGGATACCTAAAAAGTTGTTGAGTCTTACGTACACACTACCCCAAATAGCAAAAATTGGCTCTGCAATTGGGAAGAGCCTTGGCTATTGAGTGGTTAATATTCTGTGTGCTTCACACATTTGTGCAGTAGCTTGGAGCTTGAAAAGTAGAAAACGACAAGAAGAATCAATTGAAAAAGGGCCCCTTCAGTTAGTAAATGGGACTCCATGTCCAAAGAACGATCGATTCCTCCCAGGTGTTTACTGTGTAGCATGCCCTGATTTTGTTTTTTACAGTTTAATATAGTGCAAACATGACCCAAAGGTATTGGAGCCCTTTACATGAACACGAGTTACATTAAACATTAAACAAGGTAACATTCATTGTGCCACTGGATTCAAACCAAACTGGCTGATGAGGGGGAAAAACCCTGAAACCGGTCCTAAGATGCTTGTTTCCGGTCAAGGGGGGACCTGGCTTGGCAGTTCGGGCTGGACCATTCCCATGAGGCACAGAGTCAAGACTAATTTGCATATGGCCAGGTGTAAACTGGGGTGGCATGGTGAGCAAAAGAACAATGGATTTAACCCAGGTCTCTTGACTGGGGGTGAATGTTTTGATTTGTTTTGCATTCTGTTCATCAATTGTGTGTCCTTTGTTTCCTTGTCCTAAGTGCGCCGGGTATGGCCAGGCGTGGGTCTCAGGCTCACTGTGCCATGGATGCAAGCTATCCTGGCTGATGAGGGGGTGAATCCCTGAAACTGGTCCTAGTATGCTTGTTTACTGTCCAGGGAGGACCTGCCTTGGCAGTTCGGCTGGACTGTTCCCATGAGGCACATGGTCAAGACTGATTTGCATATGGCCAGGTCCAAACAGGGGTGGCATGGTGAGCAAAAGAATGATGGATTTAACCCAGATAACCTTACTGGGGGTGAATGTTTTGATTTGTTTTGCGTTTCGTTCATCAATTTGTGTCTTGTGCTTCCTCACCCTAAGTGCACCGGGTATGCCCAAACATGGGTCCCGGGCTCATTGTGCCACTGGATTCAAGCTATCCTAGCTGATGCTGGGTGAAACCCCAAAACCACCGGTCCTAGGATGATTGTTTCAGGTCAGGGAGGACCTGGCCTGGCAGTTCGGGCTGGACTGTTCCCATGAGGGACAGGGTCAAGACTGATTTACATATGGCCAGGTCTAAACTGGGGTGGCATGGTGAGCAAAAGAATGATGAATTTAACCTAGATCTTTTGATTGGGGTGAATGTTTTGATTTGTTCTGCATTCCATCCATCAACTGTGTGTCTTTTGCTTCCTCGCCCTAAGTGCGCTGGGTATGCCCAGATGTGGGTACCGGGCTCACAGTGCCACTGGATTCAAGAAAATCCTGGTCGATGAGGGGTGAAACCCCTGAACCGGTCCTAGGATGCTTGTTTCTGGTCCATGGAGGACATGGCTTAGAGTTCGGGCTGGGCTGTTGCCATGAGGCACAGGGTCAAGACTGGTTTGCTTATGGCCAGGTCTAAACTGGGGTACCATGGTGAGCGAAAGAATGATGGATTTAACCCAGATCTCTTGACTGAGGTTGAATGTTTGGATTTGTTCTGCTTTGTGTCCATCAATTGTGTGTCTTCTAGTCTCATTGTTTATGGCACCTGGAGATTAGTGATTTGCAAAGAATCACAGATAATTCAGGGACAAAACAAGGGGACGTCCCAGTGCAGCGATGCATGGGCCAGCACAGGCATCAGCACAAACCTCAGTAAGAGGCCTGTGCAGGTCAGTGCATTCATGTGCAGGGCCCTCCCTGCACACTCCATCCCTTCAGGGTCTTCCAAAGCCCTTAGAAGGGTCCCATTCCACAGAAGTCCAATGAATATTTATGGGAAAAGGAAGATTTAGGTGTCCCTCTTTACTTTCTGCTGGGGGCCCATTATTTTATTTTATGTCACTGCCTACAACAACCAATTTTCAGCAATCCCCTCCTACACTTTTTCTGCTTATTACCTTCTCCCATGTGCCTTCTCCTGCTGATTTCCAATCCCTCCCTAGTTCCGCCTGTGCTCCTCCCCTTCCTAGACCCTATTTATTGGCAGCTGCTGTACAACTGCTCAGCGGGTGCGTGCAGCAGGCATGCCAAAGGCAAGCCCATCTGTACCTATCCACACCTGGTCCGTGCCCAGTGCCACAGACCCTGGTCTGTCTGACTGCCACTGCTACACTTCAGTCGACCGGCTAGCACTCAACACTGGCCATTTACACAACTTCTGTCCACACCACACTGCATTGTATAGTAAGACTCTTCTCATGTACTCACTGCTGCTTCTCTTGAAACATCTCTCCTACGCCACCCACTGAACACCTCACATCGCCTTCATGCTCCTGTACACCGCATGCCTTTGAAAATACACAGGCAAGGTTTGGGACCTCATCGACGCATACTCCCCAGAAATCCTCTATTTCACTGACACTTCTCCCCACCTATCATATACCCTGACATCATGGTGGCCATCACCCTGGCTACAAAACCATCCACAAAGACATCATCACCTGCACTATGTCAACGGATGAACCAACAGTGCTAATGGAACACTTGCATTTGCAACTGCGTCTCAGCTATTTATTGAAAATCTAAGGCTCCCTTGCATAGTGCCCACCTGCCCAGATCCGCACCACCGTCAGCAGCCTCTTCAGCTATTTCATCAATCCTATCACCATAAAATCCAACAACTTCCTGTTGCTTGTTGACCTTAATGTCCATCTTAACTACCCTACAGACTGCAACACTACCGACCTCCTAGAAAGCCTCAATTACATCAGACTCATGCAGCTCGTACAAGGCCCAATCCACATCGCCTGTCACATTTTCAACCGAGTCATCACAGCCACTAAGAAGATCACCTTCTGCCACCTCTACCTGCTCAAATGGACCTACCACTCTTTTGCGCACTTTTATATCAATGCACCCCACAGAATCCCAGCAAACCAAAACCAACCACTAGTTTTACCCGCAGGTGGAACAACCTAACAGAAACAGACTGGACCCACACCCTCAGAAGCAATCAGCCTATCCTCATAGGTGACTTACATAATAACCTATCTGCCTTCAATAACTGGATCTCAAATTGCTCCAACACCCTGGCCCCCCTCAAAAAAAAATCAGGCATGCCCCAACTGCTGGTACAGTGAAGAACTAAGAGACTCAAAGCACTATTGCAAACAATGAGAAAGAAGATGGAGAACTAGGTGTGACAGCACCTCCAGGGACCAATGCAAATCCTCATTCAGAAGCCATTACGCTCAGTTCAAAGAAGCCAGAAAAGAGGCCCTCACGCTCAGATTTGAATCCTGCTCAAACCCTTACAAAGAATTCTTCTACATCATCAAATAATTCACAAATCCTACAACAGTCTCTAACACCATCATCCCCTCACAGATCCTTTGTGACAACATTTCTGACTGTTCCTACAACAAAATATTCAAAGTCTACACCACCTTCATACTCAAACTAACCACAGGGGACATCATCATACAACCTCCCATCACCTCCAGGAGTTTCCACTTCCTAACACACTGGAACCCCCCTTACCACAGACTACACAGACAGAACCATGCAGACCATCCACTCTGGGTCAACACCACATTTACAAGCCGGGAAGCAAACTGATAAGTGCCAGCCTCACCCCCATCATCAACTCCTCCATTCCCATCAGCAACTTCCCGAACAGCTAGAAACAGGCAGAGGCTACAGCTCTCATGAAGAAATCTTTGGCCAACCTGCTTCTGCAACTCCATCATCAACTTTATCCCATCCTTTACCATTAACTCTAATTATTTCACATTCCTCTCTGAACTCAATTTCCACCTTAAATATCATGACAACACCAACACCACCTCAAATGCATGAACAACATAGGACTCACCCAACTCGTCCACAAACCCACACACAATGCAGGACACACGCTAGACCCAATAATCACCTCCAGCAAGTACAGCCATGTCACCAAACATGCCTGGACTAACCAATTCATCTTCCATTTCATCATCACTAGCTCACTCACCACAATTTACGCTCAACAGAGTGCCCAGTACCCCAGCCGAAGCAAAATATAGGAGACACAATGGATTGACACCCTCAATGCATCCAATCACGACTCTGCCACGTACCTCACACAGGGTGTGTCAGCAACTTTAAAAAGTGGATCATGAATTGTGCCACCAACGTCACCCCCATCAAGGACAGCAGTCATAGAAGGTACACCAAATAAACCAGCTGGTACACTGCAGAACTTCGAACATCTGCAAATAATTGAAAAAATACAGTGCACAAACAAGGACACCACCAATAGGCCCTGCTTCAAGAACTCCCTAAACCTCTACATCTGGCTACTGAGGGAGAAGAAGGGGTATACCCCAGCTGCTTGCATAAATTCCAACTCCAACCACACCATGGAACTCTTCAACATAATCAGGGAGTTTTCTAATCTCGCAGCCACCAAGAGCAGCATCACCACCTCGCAGGAGTTCTGCGACAAAATCGCCAATTTCTTCCCCAACAATATTTCCCCATCTACAAAATCTTTAAACCCCAAGCCTACAGGCTTTCTTAACCAACACACATCTACAGCAAACTTCACAGACCACTATCTCACCACATAGAACATGCTCACTCCCCATCAAACTGATTCCTTCATGAACTCCACCCACTCAGGAGCCATCAATGACCACCTCCCACACCACATCTTCAACCACTTAAGCAACAGAATCAGCCACAAACTTACCTCCCGGATCAACACCTTGATAACTACAGCCATGTTCCCAGAAGGGTAGAAACACACTGAGATCAAATCCCTACGCAAAGAAACCATGAGCAAACCTCAGCCATCTTAAGAACTACCAGCCCATATTCTTGCTTCCTTTCTGGGACAATGTATTTGAGAAAGCCATCATCAAACAACTCACCAAACATCTTGATCAAAACTATCTTCCTGACACCTCCCAGTCAGGAGTCTGCAACAATTACAACACCAAGACCACCCTGATTGCAGCAACCGATGACATCTGAGGCCTCTTCCAGAGGGAGATGGGGGCCCGATTGTCCTCAAACTCTCAGCAGCATTCAACACGGTATCCCACCATGAGTTGGTTGCTAGGCTACACAACATCGAGATCCATGTGAATGTTCTCAGAGTGATCACCTCATTCCTAACCAGAAGAACACAGAAAGTCCGCCTACCTCTGTTTATCCTGAACGCCAAGGAATCATCTACGGTGTCCCCAAAGACTCATCCCTCAACCCCACCCTCTTCAATAGCTACATGACACCCTTGGCTAACATCTCCAGATCCCACAGGCTCAACATCATAATAAACACCAACAACACTAAACTCATCCTATCCCTCTCCAAAGTCCCCACCACCGCGATAACCACCTTCCACAGTTGTATGACGAGCATCACCAATTGGATGAAAGGCAACTGCTTGAAGCTCAACACTGACAAAATGAAAGTACTGATTTTCGGCAACAACACCACTTCCCAGAACTCTTCCTGGTGGCCCGCGGAACTGGGACTAGCAAACTCCGGGATGGACAGTGCCAGAAACCTCGGCATCACCCTCAATAGAAAGCTGACCATGAAGCCCCAGATAAAAGCAGTCTCCTCTGCCTGCTTCTTCACTCTGTGCATGCTACAAAAGGTCTACGAGTGGCTCCCCATGAACACTACACACACGGTCACATGCCCATATCAGTAGGCCTGGGCGGAGTTCACCTAGTTTTGCTGGAAAAACTCTGCAGCATTCCACTGAGTTTTGCCAGAGGCGGAGTCTGTTAAGTCACACTGCTCTCACTGAGTTTTAGCACCAGGAGTTTGTCCAACACTGTAAAATCAGTGCGAGTGGTTCTACGCTTCGCATGAGAGGGCACTGCTGCTTTCTACCGCTCAACCTGCCATATTGAGAAGTCTCTACGGAAGGAGGTCCAGTGGTTGCTTTTTTCACATGAGCGCATGGCAACCTAACATTGGCAAGCCGCTTAAGAGAAAAAACTCAGCTCCATGTCACTTTGCTCAGTTTTTGGAACTCTGCACTGTGGGCAAAACTCTGCAAACTCCGCCGGCAGAGTGGAATTATTCACTCACCCCTACTCATCACTAGCAGACTGGACTACGGCAATTCTCTCTACTTGAAGATCACTACACACATCCTCCAAAGAATACAGACCATTCAGAATGTCGCAGACAGACTCGCCCTCACCTCCCTCGATGAACCCACATTACCCTTCACTTCAAGGAACTCCCCTGGCTCCCAGTACAGAACAGACACCAGTTCATTTGTTGACCCACAACTACAAGGCCTTAGACTAGGGGTCGCCAACCTTTTCTGTACTGGGAGTTACTTATCTTTCATTAAACACATGAAGAGCTACATTGAAGATGAAGAGCTTCATTAAACACATGAAGAGCTACCGTCCTGACTCGTTCAGAAGCGGTCGTTCCTCCCTGGTCTCCTGGGTTTCGTAGCGCTTTTCCCCACTGCTGCTAATAACGATCTTGTGCATTGCCGTGTAATCATTTGCCTGTTATTATTTTGTGCCCGCTCAGTATAGTAGCGCTTTCTCACTCACTGCGGCCAAGAAGTAATTGTGCACTGCTCGCATTGCTTTGAAATCAGTTGTGCCTGTGTATTATCGTAGAGCTGCACTGCTTGTTAATATCATTTAGTGCCTGATTGTGCCGGTGACACTGCCCTTAGCTATATCTCACATCGTGCCCCAATCTCGTCCTGTTTGCTTTTCTTGTTGCTGCCATATTGTTGTCGTGCCTCCAGCCCGTCTCTCCACCCCGCTCCCGCCTCCCAGCTGCTCCTCCCTCCCACAAATAGTCAGGAAAGTTCCCGTCCGGTAAAGCCCTGTGACTGTCCTCACTCGTTCAGAAGCGGTCGCTCCTCCCTGGTGTCCTGGGTATCGTAGCGCTTTTCCCCTCTGCTGCTAATAACGATCTTGTGCATTGCCGTGTAATCATTTGCCTGTTATTATTTTGTGCCCGCTCAGTATGGTAGCGCTTTCTCACTCACTGCGGCCAAGAAGTAATTGTGCACTGCTCGCATTGCTTTGAAATCAGTTGTGCCTGTGTATTATCGTAGCGCTGCACTGCTTGTTAATATCATTTAGTGCCTGATTGTGCCGGTGACACTGCCCTTAGCTATATCTCACATCGTGCCCCAATCTCGTCCTGTTTGCTTTTGTTGTTGCTGCCATTTTGTTGTCGTGCCTCCAGCCCGTCTCTCCACCCCGCTCCCGCCTCCCAGCTGCTCCTCCCTCGCCCCACCCACCTCCACTATCCACTTATGACATATGCTTTTCCGTGCAGCAGAAGCGCACCATGCGCGCCGAAGGCGCGCCCAAGGTAAGCCCGTCTACGCCCGTCCGCGCCTGGACCGCGCTCAACGCCAGACCCCCTGGTCCCCGCAAAACCCTTGCCACTCGTATAACATACGACGCCGCAACCCTCTCAGCCCTTAACCCCGGACGCACACCACAATGCTACCAAGCTGCCCCAGGACACACCCATGGACCCTTCACCTGCCACACCTGCAAGTTCGACTGCATCAGGACCCACACCAAATCCACTAACTCCAAACAGAGCTCCGACACTAATCACCTAAAGTGCATCCTGCTCAACACCCGCTCGGTCCACAGACACTCCATTGAACTCTGGAACCTACTCGACACTACATCGCCGGACGGCGCCTTCCTTACAGAAACATGGATGAACGCCTCATCTGCACCCGACATCGCCATAGCCATCCCGGACACCTACAAGATCATCCAAAAAGATCGCACCAACCAAACAGGAGGAGGCATCGCCATCGTCCATAAGAACACCATCCGCATCACGACCAGTTCTGACGATAACCTCGCTACTGCCGAACACCTTCACTTCCAGATCCACACCGACCCCAAAATCACACTCAGAGGCACCCTCATCTACAGACCACCAGGACCCCGCACACAATTCAGCGAAGACATCACTGACTTCATCAGCCCACACGCCCTACCCTCCGAGAACTACTTTCTACTGGGAGACCTCAACTTCCACCTGGAAAAGAAAAACGACAGCAACACCACCACCCTTCTGGACAGCCTGGCCAATCTTGGACTCAAACAACTTGTTGACACCCACACCCACTTGGCCGGACACAAGCTCGACCCTATCTTCACCTCCAGCAAGCACATCTCCTTCGATCACACCACAGCTCTCCATTGGACGGACCACAGCTGCGTTCACTTGAACTACAAAAAGACCACGACCCACAACCCCCCACAACCTATTCCTCGAAGAAATTGGAACAAAATCACCACCTACCTGCTCTTCACTTCGCTTCACCAAAACCCCCCTGCCAAATCATCGGACCCAAACCAAGCAGCCACCAACCTCACACAATGAATCACCCACAGCGCCGACGAACTAGCCCCCATGAAAAACCATCAAATCAAGCAAAGTAGCAAAAAAGCCCCCTGGTTCAACGATGACCTTAAGACATCCAAGAAGTTATGCCGTACCCTCGAGAAAGCCTGGAGAAAAAACCCAACCACTGACAACCTGACCACCTTCAAGAACGCCACCCGCAAACACCACCAACTGATCCGATCCACCAAGAAATCAGCATTCAAGGATCGACTTGACAACAACGCCCACAACAGCAAGGAACTACTCAACATCGTCAAAGAATTTACCAACCCCACCGCCAGCACCAACGACATCACCCCATCCCAAGACCTCTGCGACTCCCTAGCCTCTTTCTTCCACAACAAAATCGCCAACATACACAACAGCTTTGAAAACCAGTCCGGAGACCAGTCCACTCCACCCACCCCCGAACCAAAAAACCCTCCCTAACAACCTTTGCGCCTGGAACCCAATCACCACCAAAGACACCATCCCCCTGATGAACTCCATCCACTCAGGATCGCCAACCGACCCATGTCCCCACCACATTTTCAACAAAGCAGACGCCATCATCGCACCCTATCTCCGTGATGTCATCAACTGTTCCTTCAACTCCGCTACCTTCCCGGAAAGCTGGAAACATGCCGAACTCAGCGCCCTCCTGAAGAAACCCACAGCAGACCCCACTGAACTTAAGAACTACGGCCCCATCTCGCTCCTCCCTTTCCCTGCCAAAGTCATTGAGAAAGCCGTCAATAGTCAGCTCGCCGCCTTCCTTGAATCCAACAAATCCCTCGACCCCTCACAGTCCGGCTTCCGAGCCAAACACAGCACCGAAACCGCCCTCATCACAGCAACAGACGACATTCGAATTCTACTGGACAACAGAGAAACAGCCGCCCTCATCCTACTTGACCTCTCCGCAGCCTTTGACACAGTCTGTCATAGCACCCTCATACAACGCCTCAGCAACGTCGGAATACAAGGAAAAGCATTGGACTGGATCATCTCGTTCCTCGTCGGAAGAACCCAAAGAGTCTGCCATCCCTCTTTTAGATCAGAAGCCACCGAAGTCATCTGCGGCGTACAACATGGATCATCACTCAGTCCTACCCTCTTCAACGTATACATGAGTCCCCTCGCATCCATCGCACGCCAACACAACCTCAACATCATCTCCTACGCAGATGACACCCAGCTGATCCTCTCCCTCACCAAAGACCCAAACACCGCAAAAAACCAACTTACACGAAGGAATGAAAGAAGTAGCCGAGTGGATGAAGAACAGACGTTTAAAGCTAAACTCGGACAAAACGGAAGTCCTCATCTTAGGGTCATCCCCCTCTGCCTGGGATGACTCATGGTGGCCACCAGCCCTGGGAACTGCACCCATACCTATGGATCACGCACGTAACCTGGGCTTCATCCTAGACTCCACCCTTTCGATGACCAGACAAGCCAACGCCGTCTCATCATCTTGCTTCAACATCCTACGCATGCTCCAAAAAATCTTCAGTTGGATATCCACCGAAACAAGAAAGACGGTCACTCACGCACTGGTCACCAGCCGACTGGATTACAGAAACACCCTCTACGCCGGAACCACAGCCAAACTACAGAAAAAACTCCAACGCATCCAAAACGCCTCAGCCAGACTCATATTGGACATCCCTCGGCAAGCTCACATTTCCGGCCACCTGAAAGACCTCCATTGGCTCCCTGTCAACAAGAGAATAACGTTCCGTCTCCTCACTCACGCACACAAAGCCCTCTACGACCTAGGACCCGAATGCCTCAACACGCGACTGTCCTTCTACACCCCCTCCCGCCAACTACGATCGTCCAATCAAGCCCTCGCCGCAATTCCACGCATCCTTAGATCCACCATGGGGGGAAGATCCTTCTCCTACTTAGCGGCCAAAACCTGGAATTCTCTCCCCACCCACCTCCGCCTTACACAGAACCACCTCTCCTTCAGAAAGCAACTAAAAACTTGGATATTCGATCAGTAAAGCACCCCCCTCCCTCAAGCGCCTTGAGACCGTCTGGGTGAGTAGTGCGCTATACAAATTTTGGAACTTGAACTTGAACTATAATATTAGTGTTGTATGATTCCTTTTTTTATATGTGTAATCATTCAACCAATCAAAAACTTTCTAATTTCTAATTTAATAAGAGCTACAGTAGCTCACAAGCTACTGGTTGGAGACCCCTGCCCTAGACAATCTAAGAGCATCCTCTATCAACAACAGCCTGAAATTGCATCAACTAGCCAGCCAACTATGCCCCTCCTCCCTCTCGTCACCCACCCTCCCACATCAACAGAAGCTCAAGCAGAGAACGCTCCTTCTCCTACCTCACAGCGAAGGCATGGGACTGCCTCTCCCTGCAGCTCCGGACATCACCTTCTCTACCAGAATTCTAAACAGCGCTCAAGACCTGGCTATTTGACTAAGTCTCTTACACCCTGCAAGTACCTGGATACTCTCCTGGGTTATTATCTGCTCTATACAAATCAACTGATTGATAGACCTTAGTAAATTCAAGCCCATCACGTTAATCCCCTTACCGGCCAAAGTACTGGTAAAAGAGATCAACAAGCAACTCTCCGCCCACCTCGAACGGCACTTCCTCCTGGAATACATCCAGTCAGGGTTCTGCAAATGCTGCAGCATAGAAACTGCCTTCCTGGTAGCAACGGACGATATCCAATCAATCATGCACACAGGAGAAACCACAGCGCTCATCCTGCTTGACCTCTCAGCAGAGTTACTGCACTGTCTTCCATGGCACCCTCATTGCCAGACTACAGGACTCAGGTATCCAAGGGCCTGCAATAAGCTGAAACGCCTCCTTTGTGTCCAACAGGACACAATGAGTCAGATTCTCCTCTTTCACCTCCAAACACAAGAAACTGGTCTGCGGGGACCCCCAGGACTTCTACTCAGCATAACTCTGTTCGACATTTAGATGGTGCCCCTTGCCCACATCATGAGAACACATGCCATCAGAATTGTCTCCTACACTGACAACGCTCAGCTCATCATCTCCATTAGCAACACAAATAACACAACCTGGACTAACTTTACAGTTTGCATGTTCGATGTGGCCAACTGGATGCGAGACCACTGCTGCAAACCCAACACGGAAAAACCAGGGACCCTAATATTCAGAAATAAGAACTCCCCCCTGGAACACTTCCTGATGGCCACCTGAACTGAGGCTCACACCCTCAGACCATGTCGAAAACCTCGACATCGCCCTGGATGACAAACTCACAATGAGCAAACAGGTTATGTCTGTGACTTCATCCAGCTGCCACATCCTTTTACCAAAAGATGTTCAAATGGCTACCCATGCACAGAACATACACAGTCACTCAAGCCCTCATCACCAACAGACTTGAGTAGGGCGAAGCATACTACATCAACATGTTCAACCATCTCATGTAAAGACTCCAGACCACCCAAAACACCGCCGCCAGACTCACCCGAGACATAACGAGAAATGCCCTCATGGCTCTATATCTCACTGTACTTCACTGCCTACCCATCCAGAAATGCAGCAAGTTCAAGCTGCTCATTCACGCCTACAAGGCTCTCCACAACATAAGATCAGCTTACCTCAGTGACCGAGTCCAACTCTGCCATGCCACCAGACAACTAGGCTCCATCTCTCCCTCGTACGAATCCCACGCATCCAAAAAAGCAAGACATGAGGGCACGCTTTCTCCTTCATCACTGCCGAAAACTGGAACTCACTTCCTCTACACATCAGAACTGCTACTCCACTCCTCAACTTCCATAAGAAGCTAAAGACCTTGCTGTTCAGTTAGGAGAACCCCCGGGCCCACGCTCCTGCTGCAGTGCCTGAATACCCTCACGGGTGATAAGTTACACTATACAAATCTACAAAACATAAGAAAACATGGTATAACATGACATAACATCACAGTTGAACATAATGTCAAAGTTTTGAGAGATGGATGTTTGACATCAGAATGGCATGAATGATCACAAGGGCAATTCAACTAAGAGAAATGCAAAAATGACAAACATATAAGGAAAATTAACCACAATAGCAATTGAACAACTTTACTACACTAGTAGGCAGATGCATCAAAGAAAATACTGGGAGCAAACAGGCAGATTCTCAGAATCTGGCCGTTTGCTCCCGGTATTTTTGCATTTGGGATGCATCATCCCAAATGCAGAAATCGCAATTTAAGGAATCTCTAAATAGCGATTCCTTAAATTGCTCTTGCATTTAAGAAATCCCAAAATGAGATTCCTTAAATGCAATGCATGAAACCCCAAAAAATAGCGATTTCGCTAATAGGGGAGCAAATTACATTGAAGTTGAACTTCAAGGTAATTTGCTAAAACTTTGAAAAATGCACTTTTGTGCATTTTTCAAAGTTACATGTTGCGCACACACATGCAATTAGGGCATGTGTGTGTGTAACATTTGTGCACAGGTCCATTTCAGGGGTGCAACAGGGTGTCATTTGGACACCCTGGCACCCTTGAAATAGCGGAACATTAGCGATTCGGTAATAGCTAATCGCTAATAAGGAATGGCTTTCCCATTCATTCCTATGGGCCTTTAGGCCCATAGGAATGAATGGGACAGCCATTCCTTATTAGCGAGTAGCTATTACCGAATCGCTAATAAGGAATCTGTAGGAATCGCTAATAACATTGCGATTCCTACATGCATCCCGTTTTGCGAGTCTTTAATAGCGATTCCTTAAAATTCGCTATTAAGGACTCGCAAAACATAACTTTGATGCATCTGCCAGAATGTTTTTATTTGCCTTATATATTTTGCTAAGTTTGCTTTTTTGGTGTATTTCAATAGTGAGTCACAAAGACATTTTGCAGTTGCTATTGTGTTACAGACAGATTGCAGACATTTATGATGCAGGTCTGCAGAGGGATCGTCTTTCAGTCCTACACTTTTCAACATATATGTTGCTCTACTGGGAGTTCCAAAAATAGGCATTGACTTTCAGTTTTTGGTGAAAGGACACAAATCTAGGTATATCTGGAAAACCCTATTGCTTGCTTGTCATCCATCTAAAGGTAATCCCTCTCATTTGATGACCAATGGATGGATACATTCATTAAATTTGTAAGCTGTGGTCATTAGAAATCCTTAATCAGCTTGAAACTCAACTAGGTGACTTCATGAGCCAGAATCTTTTTGACAACGGTATTCTCTTCCTGTAGTCACTGAGTTAAAATAATTTTCTTATGAATTCTTATTATAGGCCTCCTAAGCTTAATCAAGGAAAACTCCCTCTTCAGCAAGAGCAAAATTCTTTCCTGCTATTGATTTAAACGACATGAATACATTTCAGAGTCAAGGCACCTTTTAGAAGAAATGCACTGTAAAAGCTCCCAATGTATTCTACATTCAAACATTAATTGATTCAAGCCAAGTTGCAGTGGGCCTCCATTTAGAATTTTGTGATGCCTTTGTTCATTTTTACGGTACACACACACACACACACGCACACCCACACACACACACACACACTGGAACATAATGAAAACACCACAAAAATACACCACACAGGTTCAGAATATTAGATAATCATTTTAGTAATAAAACAAGACCAAAATGACAAACATCCAATAGGCAGAACCGGGGTTATTTATTTTTAAAGGATAAATCAAAATTTAGTGCATCACAGCAAATAGCACTTAGGGGTTACTTCTGGTTGTGCTGGACCATGGTAAATCCAAAGTTCAGGCCCACCACGATAGAGGTAGGCTGGGTACAGGACTTACGTAAGTCCTGCTGAAAAAGTATCTTAGATGGAGGAATCGTCAACATTGGAGACTAAATGTGTTAGTTCCGAACCACGCAGATGATGAAGGCTTTGTCAACAAACCCTTTTACAATGCAGGTGATGCTTCATCTTCATGCCGCACTGTCCATCATCGTCGAGTCGTGTAATCAATCAAAGCAATGTCATCGATCAGCTCCTGCATCGGCGTCAAAGGGCAATGCGGTGGGTCTGATCGACGCAAAGTCCTCTCCGAGTTGCTTTTGATGGTTCCACCCAGTAGAACTCACTTTCAAGGGCCCAGCTTGGTAGGGCAGGACTCACAGAGTCCTGGTACTGTTGCAGGGCTGAAGGAAGTCTTTGATAGCCCTGAGACTTCAGAACAGGGTGCAAGCCAGCGAGCCATTGGAGTCACTCTGGGTTCAAATGAAATGGGTCCAGGCATTATTCTCATCATGGAAGAGATCAGTAGGCAGCAGGGCAGCACAGCAGAGTAAAAAACAATCCTTAAGGAGCAGCACTAAAGCATACTGATATTCTTTGCAGCACGGCAGTCTTTACTTCTTTGCAGGTCCAATAGTGTACTGTTTTGGTAGGGTCAGAGGCACAGTTCTTATAGCCTAATGTGCCTTTGAAGTGGGGGTGACTTCATAGAGTTGCCTTTGAAGTGCACAAGAATCCTTTCAACCCAGCCCTGCCTGACAGGCTATCTGTGGAGGATAATCAGTTCATTTTGTGGGGTTAGGCCACTATTGATTGAAGTGTAAGTGCCAGCCCCTTCCCCCCTTCCTGTCCAGAAAGGGCCATCAGAATGAAGATGTATGTAGATGGGCACTCAGCCACACCTAGCCTTCCTGTGTTTGAGGTTGTGTGGAGGGAATGCACAACGTGTAGCTGTCACCCAACCCAGATGTGTATTGGAGAAAGGTTGCAAGGCACACAGAGCAGTAAGAACAGAGAAATACCCACTTACTAAAAGTGCCATTTCTAATATAATAATGCTAAATCCAACTTTACCAGTAAAGAGGATTTATCATTGCCATTTCAAAGATATGGCATGTAATCAGCTGCTCCTTTCTGATCAGGAATTACAGCTTAAAAGTGTTTTGAGGAATTCCCAATGTTAACTTATGAGCGGAGCAGGCCTCACTGTACTGCAAAACGAATTTCACCATTTGTAACTACCAAGACTTGCAAAACATATAAATACATGTTGTACCTTTTACTTACATAGCGCCTTGCCTTTAGGGCTACCAAGGGCCTACTTTAGGGGTGACCTTTGTGTAAACAAAGTGGAGTTAAAGGCTTGGCAAGTGGTTTTAAATGCCAGGTCAGATTGACAGCAAAATGCACACACAGGCCTTGCAATGGCAGGCCTTCTTCCAGGTTTGAAAGGATACATGTGTGAATGGAACAATCAGTGCGGCAGGCCACTAGTGGCATTTAGATTACAGTCCCTGGGTATACGTTATACCAAATTACAAGGGATGTGTAAGTAAGCTAAATATGCCTTATTGTGTACACCAATGTTACCATGTTTGGGGGAGAAGTACATGCACTTTAGCACTGGTCAGCAGTGGTAATTTGCTCAGAGTCTTAAGGACAACAAAAAGATACAGCAAAAAGAGGAAGTAAGCAGGCCAAATGTTTGGAGGAAGACCACCCTAAAGATGGCAGGTCTAACAGTGACTTTTTAGTCTTGGAAATACTCAAAAGCCTACACTTGTTCTACTCTTACTATTGCTTAGCACTAGATTCTCTCTTCCAGTATTTATGAGATAATGGGATTACACACTCACCCGAGGCTGGTCTTGTGCAGCTAGCTCAGCCATGTGACTCAATCTGTGCGTGCTGATGCATGGAGCATGTTTTAAACATCTATCTCCTATTGCACCTTGTTTATGCATTTATTATTTACCTTTATTTACTGGAATTCTTGTGACCTCTTTGCTGACCATTTCATGCCTTCCTTCTGCCTAAGGCTGTGTCCTATTCCAGCTCAGCTAGGTGCACGTCTCACAGCGCTGCATTGTAGTTTGCTGTTCTCTCTGTTCTCCTTTCAGTCTGCTGTCAGGTGCAGCTCCCACTCGACTTAGCTCATAGTTTCTTTTCCCACTACTGTGTCTGTTCTTGTATCCCTGATTCTAATCTAGTACTCCATTTGGTTTGCGTGTCCTCTTTGTTTTTCTTTCTCCTCTATCTGCTCACCAGATTTCTTGGTTCTGTTCCATGTTTTTCTGCTCATTGTATGTTTTTCCTTTCTGGACTCCTTTAGTTTACTTTGCAGCCTTGCCCTTTCCCTATTACATTTTCTAAAATCCCTGTGTTTGTCCCAATGTTTTTGTCTCAAGATGTGCCCGCCCACAGGTTGTAGCTGTTGATTTTATCCATGTGCTTATCCTGCCTTGTTTGTACTCAAGTTTTATCCTGATACATTGCTCTTAAATGCTCGCTACAGATCTTAGATTCCTTGTGCTTTCATTGTTCATTGTTTCATTGTCTTTACCTTTCGTCTCGCTAGTCCCCTGTTCACATTCCACTTTCTTCTACTTTATGTGTGCTTGCTTTCTTTGAGAAATGCTGTCTCTGCTACCTGCCCTCTACAGCTTCAGGTATACCATAGTAAGGGTACTGTAATGTACTTGCATTTGTAATCGTGTTCCTCATGTACAGGGTTTTGAGTCCTGGAGTGCCTTGGGTAGTCATTATCCTTTCTCTTGTCTCGTGTTATATTTAGTCTTAAGTGCCTTAATTGTAAAGGTGTGATATTGATAAATTTTTAAGAATCTCCACTGTGTTTCAAGCTCTACCCATGTATGTGAGTAGAATTCTGATGGATTCTTCTAACTACGGATTCATCACCTTTAGAATATCCTCAAGTGTTAGACTGGATCAGATTGATGTCAACAGCAGTGCTCGTGCACACCAGCCGGTGTTATGACGGCGCTCCGTGCCAACTTGATCAAGCCTGGAAGTGACAATAAGAGCCTAAAATAAGCACCACTCCTTCACGCTGATTTCAGTTATTTCTTTCTGCACCTTTGTATGCTGATTCAAAGCTCACACCTAACTTGATAAAAAGACGAGATTTTTCTTCAAATTAGTTTTTCTGTGTGCATGGGCTTTGTCCACTTCTAAAACTAGAGGCTTTAAGTCTTGTAGGAAAAATCACAAACAGGTGCCTGTGACAAATCCTCAGATGTCTTCTGGTGTCTGGGATAGGTGCACGATTCTAAGTCCTGCGAGGAGGTAAGCCTTATAAATCCAAAGGTGATCCAGGACCACCAAGTCATCATCGTGGTCCAGGTTTTTCAGTAAGTCATCCCAGTTCCACTACTTCAATCTGAGAAGTCACTGCGACATTGGGGCCCCTCCCAGTCATGCTCTTGGTTGCCTGCTGAAGAGAAACTGGTCCCTATGCACTCAGAATGTACATTTTATTGGAGACATTGCAACAGATTGAGACCTTAAAAGAGCCCATGTTGTGGATGTTCTGCCCCCCAGTTCCCTTTGGTGCAACTTTGGACACTAATGATTCGAGGAGACCCCAAGTCTGGACGCAGCCAGTGGGTCCGCCCCCTGCATCATCTGTGTATCTAAAACCCACTTCAGGTTCTACTCCGATGCAGGAGCCAACTTACAATATGACTCTAAAATCCACACTCATTCCTGTGACATCAACAACTGGACTGACCCTGCCAGCAACAGGAAACAATTTCTCTATCATCTAATTTGACTCTGAGCCGGTCCATCTCTGCCTCAACCAAGGTCACATCTCAACACCATACAGATGCACCCAGCCAAAGGACATTCCGATTTAGACACAACTTATTCCTGTCTCGGAGTTGTACCCCAGCACTCCACCAACTTTTAGGTTCAGACTCTCAACCAGCCTTTTGGGTTGACAATGATGAAAACAATTTGGAGTATGTTCTCCAACTTTTTGAGGAAGGCTATTATATGACAGGCCTATCTTGTTATGCATGGAATTCTACAGTCTACCTACTTGTAACCCTACTATTAAAATGCAGTTTTATGAATACAGAAAAGGCGTAAATTTACACAAAACGTGTAAACATGCCTTTGTGAATCAGGCCCCGAGTTGTATTCTCTGCCAGGTCCACCTACAAAAGAGAATGCTGCTTTCGCTGTGGTGATGAGAAGCACAGCAGAGATTGCAATTACCAACTATAGCAGTCAAAATCAAAGTTCTATTAGAGGTTTTACAAATTGGTCAATCTTCATTAGAAACTTTAATCTTATTAAATAAGATCCTGATTGACACACTTATGAGCACCTAGTCTAAGTCATGTGTCCTGCCCTACAGGTAAACTGTGCCCGACAATTTTATAAATGGCTACCTAGCAGGTGGTCATTTATAAAGGCATTGACAGTAACTGCTGTCACTGCGATTTCTGTTTGCAGCTCTGTAATAAACAGGAATCTTTTTTCTTTTCAAAAAGAAAATCTCGAAACAGGATTTTTTTTGTAAAATGTTTGTACTGCGAACCGGGCCATTTGCGAGCTGAAAAAAGCTTCATGCGTCTGGCCCTAAGTCTTTCCTGGATTTTTTCCTCACTGGTAAGCTGACTTGAAACTTGTCTTTTTTATGGGGGTACTATTTCACTTTGGTCCCCCTCACTCATTGAACTGTACAGTTGGTTTTAGGGCCATCAGCTCCAAGTTACTCTAAAGGGCCTTCATACTTTCCAAATCGGTACGTGTTTGATTATATTGGAATGCATTTATTCTGCATGTTAAAAGAGACCTGTTAGAAACGGGATCCCTGGCTGGCCAGGGCTCACGCCAAAGTCAGTCAGAGACCACCACTCCTAAGTCAGGGCAAGGGAGTTACACGCCAAGATAACCCCTGCTCACCCTCTAGGTAACGTGGCGCGAGCAGCAAGGCTAAACTTGGAGGCGGTATGAGTTAAGTATTTGCGCACGCACCCCAGCAACAACACCCAAGGCCCACCAAAAAGGAAACTCCACACAAGGTTATATAAAAAATAGCCTTTGTATTATAGTAAAAACACATTAAATAACACACAAACTTTACAATGTGCCAACAGGCACGGGCAGAATTTACAAGGGATTATGTACAGGACAGGGCCACATGGACCACTGTCAGGGGTAGGCACTTGTTAGAAATAATACTTGTAGGTATACACTTAGCACATAAACATATAATGATTAGCACCAAAATAGTACATGTAGCACACAACCAGTAAACACTGGTAAAGAGTAAATACCTCCTACGCAACCCTAAAACACTGTAGGAAAATCACGCAGGGAACTAGGACCTTATCATCAGGACCTATGGAAGGAATACCATCACCTAAGCAGGTCACTTTTAGCAAAGGGAAGGAAACCTAAACAATCACCTAAGCAGGTCACATTTAGCAAAGGAGATAAACATAAAATACCTAAGCAGGTCACTTTTAGCAAAGGTAATGGGACATCAACAATCCTCTAAGCAGGTCACATTTAGCAAAGGGGATAAACATAAAATACCTAAGCAGGTCACTTTTAGCAAAGGTAATGGAACATCAACAATTGCACATGAGGCATTAAACACATTCAGAGGTGCAGGTTAGAACATTTGCGCAAGAATCACATCAACAAGTAACTTACAATGCGCAGGGTGCATGTAGCACAACACTAGAACTTGTCCCTCAGGCCAACTGGCCTCGAAAGGGGCTGAATGCCCTGAGTCTCAATGTCAGGGGGTCTGCGCAGGCAGCACAAACCACAAGCCTAAACGTAGCAACTGTCCACTAAGTGCTGGACAGTTGTGAATCACAGCTGGGCAAACGTTGGAGCCACGTGGGCTCAAGAACACAGGTGGGGAGACACAGCGTGGGAGCCACGGGGCTCTGACCAACTAACTGCCTGTGTCCCCTAAGAGCCTCTCAGGGCTAGCAAAACAAAGATGCTGGCACTCTGGCTAAAAGAACAATGGGGGCTCGGAGCCTCGTGGGCTCGAAGACGCAGATGTGCCCCTGCAGCCTCTCTGGGCTCCCTCGCAATTGTGGGCGGAACGTTGGAGTCCCTCACGGGGGACTCTGCATCAGAAGGAAATGCCCCCAGAGCCTCGTGGCTCTAACAATAATGGTGGTGCGTGGGAGTCCTTCACGGACTCAAGAACAAGGACGCCGTGAGCCTCGCAAGGCTCGAAGTAAGAAATGGCCCCAGGAGCTTCTCGGGCTCCAAATATTCACGAGCGCGAGGTCGCGCTACGGGGGAGGGGCGGACACCGACAATGTGTCCCGACGCCCCTCTCCCTTTCCAGGCACTCACCGGCTTGCTGGCAGCTGGGCTCCTCTTTACTCGGGAGCCTCCCAGGACGCGGCAGGCTGCTTCCTGCTTCTCGGGTCCGCCCAGGCAGCCAATCACAGCGCGAGTCGCCCGGCGAGCCTCCGGCAGCTGTAACCAATCACAGCGCGGCTCTCTGGGTGATGTCAGCGTCTCTGGGTGATGTCAGCGTCTGCACTCTCTCGTTCCCGGTGCTGCGGCGGTGGTCACGGGGCAATGCCGGGTGGGCACCGGCTTCCAATAAGTAAATAAAAACGGGGCTAATGCCGGGTAGGCTCCGGCCTTTGAATAAAATTATAAGGCAAGGTGGGGACTCGCTATGCCGAAAATCGGCAATAAAGCGGGCAAACGCCGGGTGGGCACCGGCTGCACAAAATAGAGCGCTCAAAGCGCTAGAAGGGGAATAAAGCGCTATCAAGCGCCAAGGGCTCAAAATAAAGCACTCCTCAGCGCTAAGGAAAATAAGCAGCGCTCCCCAGGCAACAGCAAAGCTCCAGCAAGGTCTGGAGGCAGGCAGGGGGGCAAGGCAGGACCAGAGCCAGCTCACTGGGTCTCCAGGCAGGGAGACAGCCAAGTGGCGGTCCTCTTGGCCCCAGCAGCAGCAGCAGCCCCCTCTGGCAAGGATCCACAAGCAGAACCAAATTGTATGGGGACACAGCCCCTTCTTATACTGTAAAATCCCTTTGTCTGTAGGTGCAGGGTGGGGGAGAAACCAGTTGCAGCTTGTTTTGAAGTACCCTTGATAGCTCAACCACCCATTTCATTCACTGGCAGGGCTAGGAACATCAGTCGCACTACAGGGGGTGGAGCCAGCATTGTGTGGGGAAAGTCCAGGCCCATCAGGGACCAGGTGCACTCCTCCCAAGCCATCAACATGCTAATCTCACACTCACCACCGGGCAGACCCATCCAGCCTTCCTGGAGCCAGGCTCACCAGCCAGCTCCAGCCAATCACACGGCAGGCATATTTTACATTAATATGCCAAGTCCTAGAAGTGGCATTTCTATACATGACACACACATGCCACATACACCATTGCGAAGCATTCATTCTCACGAGCTCGCACATACCAAATTCGAGCTTGCACTCCCCACGCATCAGGAACTACTAGGGACACAGACATTCCATATGCATCCCTATGGGAGAGCAGGCCAGCCTAACTACATGCACGCACTTTACTCTGGGACACAGGGAAAAAGTGCGCACAGACCAGAAAATCATCCATACAGATCACAGATCTAAAGCAAAAAGATTAGGGGTGAACCTGCCTTAAGGGCCAAGTCCAACACAACCCCCTTCTAGCCAAAACGCAGGGCAGACCAATCACCACCGTGATGGACTTCCCTGCTTGGGGCGATAAAACACGGACGCGGGCCCGCAACTGCAGGGACACCCTCCTGTTTTACGCCACGGTGAACCCCTGGGGTTCTTTCTAAAACTATGGTAGGGACTAACTGGACTACCCCACTGGTACTCTGCAGCTGCCCTTGGCCAGGACCAGGCCCTAGGCCACCCAGGTGCCACTGGTTCCTGCCTACTCACAAAGTGGGGGGTAGTAACCTCTGGCACATAACAGCCATTTTCCACTCTTCCTGTCTGCAAGACAGGGCTAGACTGCCACTGGTTCTCCCGCCTAGGGTCTACAACCTTAGGTGGACCAGGAGTCTCAGGGAAGGCTCTCCTCCCCTTACCTCTTCTCCTAGGGTTCCTCCGCCTCCTGCGAGGGGTACCCTCTAAACACCATTCTCCCAACCTAGGGTTTAACCCCTCAGGTGGTACCGGGGTCAGAGGTGGGCTCTCCCACCCTCTGCACCCCCTTCCAGAGTCCTGCTCCCTCCCAACCGGAGTGGTACCTCTGGAGAAAGAACTGGACAGGACACTGATTACAGTATTCCCACCCTTCAGGTCAGGCAAACCCTGAACCTGGACCTCCAACCTCCGGTCTAGAACCTTTGGTGGAACCACTGCCTAGCACTCCAGGACTTCTGGGGACTCACATCCTATCCCCTCATCACTCTTTTCACTGGACTTCTGTACTCTCCCTACTGGAGCAGTACTGCCAGACTCTACAACCATAGAAGCTCCGCTTACAGATGCTCCAGGTCCTCTGCACACTAGGAGATCTCCCTCAAGTGAACTAACAGGTAAGCTTAGGTCCTCACCCTGGTGTTCCCTAAAGAAACCATCCAGGCTCTGAGGCAGGGCTTCGGGCGTCTGGGGACTCTCGGTCTCACACTCACTTCCGCTCCACTGAGACAGACAGTAAGCCCCTACACCCTCCTCACTATACTGGGACCTAGCTGGGCTACTCTCACCTTCCTCCACCATGCTGGGTTGGAGGAAACCTGACCCACTATTGTTGGAATCACTCACTAGCGATGCTAAGGAACCTCTTGCACTTTCCCATCGGTCTGCTTCCTCTGCAAGCTTGTATGGTTCAGACAATCCACACCCTACTAGGTGTTGGCGCAATCCTGGATAAACAACACTGAGCAACTGCTCTCTGAGAAACATATCAAACAATATGTCCCAATCACATTTCGTGGGCACCTGTACCCAATCACACAGGGTCACACAACAGTCATCCACAAAATCTTCCCAAGACTGGTGAGACGGTTTCCTAAGGTTCCTAAACCTCAACCTATTCTCCTCCTCGGGGGAAACAGGAACCATACTCGGGGAACTGGGAGTGGGACTGTTTACACTGACATTTAAAAAGCTGCCACCACTGGACTCCACCCTCCCTGGGGAATCCAGACAATTACAACTGTGGGCGGGGGAGAGTCTATCTTCTAGGGCTGCGCTCTCACGGATGATGGCCCTTCTCTCCACCTCTATCCTCTCCCACGCTAGGGCCCTCTCGACCTCTAGTTGTTGTTTCTTGACACCCAGCTGCGCCATAGCCTGGGCATGCTCTAACATGAGCTGTTCCATCGCTAGCTGATGCTCCCTCTCTTCCTTCCTATCTAACCAATCCTCTGGGGACAGCGAAAGGGAAAGGGTACTGACACTGGACCCAGCAAGGGACTCCCTACCTATGGGGTCCTCACTATTCGCTGGTGCCCATTCACTGTCATCATCATGCAACTCACATTCTTCATCAGAATCTTCAGGGCTCCCCACAGACTCACCACCCTCATGGCGTGCGGCCCGGGCCCTATCTCTCTCCATGTGCTCAAGATCCCACTGACCCTTTTGCCATAGGATCAGGCTGCTCCTAAGTTCGGACTGAGTATCTGACTCATCCACCCCTATGTCTCTCTCTTCGCAGAATCTGACCAACTCCAACATACTGTATCTAAACAGATCACAGAAATCAAAAGTAGGCTCCGTTTTGGCGGACGTTCTCAAGAAGAGTTTGACACAGGGAACCTGGGGGTCTGAGCTAAACAGGAGAATACAATTAACAAAATTCAGCAAGATTCCTATCTCAGAGAACTTGCACTCCACTGTCCAGTGTAACACACACTCATTCACACACAACCCTCCCCTCGGACTGGTAAGGCAGTTTCTACCACCCCTGATTTTCTCAACCTGACCACAAGTGACACAGGTACCAAACTCTGGGAGCAGGGCGGGGAACAAGGTACTGGACAAAATACAAAATGACACCTTTCAGGAGAAGCAATACTGATCTTCACCTAAAAAACAATAATCCCCAAAATGTGGTTATCTAAAAATGTAGAGTTTTGAAGTGCGGCCTGTCGCCACTGTGGTACAGCGCAAACACAAATCCTTATCCTCACCGCTTGCCGCCAACGTTAGAAACGGGATCCCTGGCTGGCCAGGGCTCACGCCAAAGTCAGTCAGAGACCACCACTCCTAAGTCAGGGCAAGGGAGTTACACGCCAAGATAACCCCTGCTCACCCTCTAGGTAATGTGGCGCGAGCAGCAAGGCTAAACTTGGAGGCGGTATGAGTTAAGTATTTGCGCACGCACCCCAGCAACAACACCCAAGGCCCACCACAAAGGAAACTCCACACAAGGTTATATAAAAAATAGCCTTTGTATTATAGTAAAAACACATTAGATAACACACAAACTTTACAATGTGCCAACAGGCACGGGCAGAATTTGCAAGGGATTATGTACAGGACAGGGCCACATGGACCACTGTCAGGGGTAGGCACTTGTTAGAAATAATACTTGTAGGTATACACTTAGCACATAAACATATAATGATTAGCACCAAAATAGTACATGTAGCACACAACCAGTAAACACTGGTAAAGAGTAAATCCCTCCTACGCAACCCTAAAACACTGTAGGAAAATCACGCAGGGAACTAGGACCTTATCATCAGGACCTATGGAAGGAATACCATCACCTAAGCAGGTCACTTTTAGCAAAGGGAAGGAAACTTAAACAATCACCTAAGCAGGTCACATTTAGCAAAGGAGATAAACATAAAATACCTAAGCAGGTCACTTTTAGCAAAGGTAATGGGACATCAACAATCCTCTAAGCAGGTAACATTTAGCAAAGGGGATAAACATAAAATACCTAAGCAGGTCACTTTTAGCAAAGGTAATGGGACATCAACAATTGCACATGAGGCATTAAACACATTCAGAGGTTCAGGTTAGAACATTTGCGCAAGTGGAAAAGTGTGGCTCAGGGGTTAGAGGCGGCAGACCTGGAAGCTGAGATCGGCCCTGGACCAGGGTTCAATTCCCCGCCTCGACGGGGGTTGGGCTCAATAATTCCACGGACTCGATAATTCTCGCTCCAGTGCCTACTCGACTCACGGGTTCACACTCTGCGACTCTGAGCAATAGCTTGCTTAATCTCCACAACGGCCCCTCGCGGCGGGATGCCTGGCTTTCACCTTGTGGATACCCTGCCGGGGTTATCTCACAGGGGAATACCAGGACGGGTTCCCTAAGCAAGCGCATAGATGCCTGCGATGTGGGTGATTTGCGCTATATAAATACATGTACATTTACATTTACATTTACAATCACATCAACAAGTAACTTACAATGCGCAGGGTGCATGTAGCACAACACTAGAATTTGTCCCTCAGGCCAACTGGCCTCGAAAGGGGCTGAATGTCCTGAGTCTCAATGTCAGGGGGTCTGCGCAGGTAGCACAAACCACAAGCTTAAACGTAGCAACTGTCCACTAAGTGCTGGACAGTTGTGAATCACAGCTGGGCAAACGTTGGAGCCACGTGGGCTCAAGAACACAGGTGGGGAGACACAGCGTGGGAGCCACGGGGCTCTGACCAACTAACTGCCTGTGTCCCCTCAGAGCCTCTCAGGGCTCGCAAAACAAAGATGCTGGCACTCTGGCTAAAAGAACAATGGGGGCACGGAGCCTCGTGGGCTCGAAGAAGCAGATGTGCCCCTGGAGCCTCTCTGGGCTCCCTCGCAATTGTGGGCGGAACGTTGGAGTCCCTCACGGGGGACTCTGCATCAGAAGGAAATGCCCCCAGAGCCTCGTGGCTCTAACAATAATGGCAGTGCGTGGGAGTCCTTCACGGACTCAAGAACAAGGGCTCCGTGAGCCTCACAAGGCTCAAAGTAAGAAATGGCCTCAGGAGCTTCTCGGGCTCCAAATATTCACGAGCGCGAGGTCGCGCTACGGGGGAGGGGCGGACACCGACAATGTGTCCCGACGCCCCTCTCCCTTTCCAGGCACTCACCGGCTTGCTGGCAGCTGGGCTCCGCGGCGGCTCCTCTTCACTCGAGAGCCTCCCAGGACGCGGCAGGCTGCTTCCTGCTTCTCCGGTCCGCCCAGGCAGTCAATCACAGCGCGAGTCGCCTGGCGAGCCTCCGGCAGCTGTAACCAATCACAGCGCGGCTCTCTGGGTGACGTCAGCGTCTCTGGGTGATGTCAGCGTCTGCACTCTCTCGTTCCCGGTGCTGCGGCGGTGGTCACGGGGCAATGCCGGGTGGGCACCGGCTTCCAATAAGTAAATAAAAACGGGGCAATGCCAGGTAGGCTCTGGCCTTTGAATAAAATGATAAGGCGAGGTGGGCACTCGCTATGCTGAAAATCGGCAATAAAGCGGGCAAACGCTGGGTGGGCACAGGCTGCACAAAATAGAGCGCTCGAAGCGCTAGAAGGGGAATAAAGCGCTATCAAGCGCCAAGGGCTCAAAATAAAGCACTCCTCAGCGCTAAGGAAAATAAGCAGCGCTCCCCAGGCAACAGCAAAGCTCCAGCAAGGTCTGGAGGCAGGCAGGGGGGCAAGGCAGGGCCAGAGCCAGCTCACTGGGTCTCCAGGCAGGGAGACATCCAAGTGGCGGTCCTCTTGGCCCCAGCAGCAGCAGCAGCCCCCTCTGGCAAGGATCCACAAGCAGAACCAAATTGTATGGGGACACAGCCCCTTCTTATACTGTAAAAGCCCTTTGACTGTAGGTACAGGGTGGGGGAGAAACCAGTTGCAGCTGGTTTTGAAGTACCCTTGATAGCTCAACCACCCATTTCATTCACTGGCAGGGCTAGGGACATCAGTCGCACTACAGGGGGTGGAGCCAGCATTGTGTGGGGAAAGTCCAGGCCCATCAGGGACCAGGTGCACTCCTCCTAAGCCATCAACATGCTAATCTCACACTCAACACCGGGCAGACCCATCCAGCCTTCCTGGAGCCAGGCTCACCAGCCAGCTTCAGCTAATCACACGGCAGGCATATTTTACATTAATATGCCAAGTCCTAGAAGTGGCATTTCTACACATGACACACACATGCCACATACACCATTGCGACGCATTAATTCTCACGAGCTCGCACATACCAAATTCGAGCTTGCACTCCCCACGCATCAGGAACTACTAGGGACACAGACATTCCCCATGCATCCCTATGGGAGAGCAGGCCAGCCTAACTACATGCACGCACTTTACTCTGGGACACAGGGAAAAAGTGCGCACAGACCAGAAAATCATCCATACAGATCACAGATCTAAAGCAAAAAGATTAGGGGTGAACCTGCCTTAAGAGCCAAGTCCAACAAGACCCATTGCACCTCACTACACCATGGCTTCCTGTGATCGCCTGTGCCGCATGCCAGTGCATCTTGTGTCACATAAGCAAGTGTGTTTTTTATTTACCTGCAAAAAAGGCACAAACGTTTGTTCTATGCTAAACATTTTTAAATGATATCTTTGTTAGTACAGGTCATGGGGGCACCGCGGAAATCTGTTAAGTTGCAATATTTTCTTTTGTTTATCACATATGTTTTGCAACCTAAAGCCCAACTTGTTATTACTTTACATACAGTATTAGTACTGAAAAGTAGCTTACTAGATTAAAGTTTGTGCTATCTTTGGTCCTGAGAAAATGCCTCCGACCCCACATGGTGACTAGGGCATGAAACATGTTAACCACACAGTAAAGCCAAGGGCTCCTTACTGTGCCCATTTGGTTCACGTTTTGTATTTAACCTTGGCACAGACATTCGCCAGAAAGAAAACTTTGAGAGAAGCGATTCCTCGTAGCCAATTTAACCACACTATCACCCAATCTACCTGCCAGTTCCCCATTCAAAGCACATTGAAGGGAATTCACATGTGTAGTATGCAGACAGAATATCGGAACCAAAAATATCTTGGGACAAATACATTCTGCACCTCGACATTGGTGCTCCAAGTCCCTCTAAGAACCCAAAAAGCCATGGTGACAAGGGAGCGCCCTGATGTGGACTGTCTCACTCATCAAGTATCTCCAGTAAAATTCTGTACCTTTGTTCTACTTATACTCCCTAAAAATGAGTTTTTATAACTTGGTGTGCAATATTCAGTTCAGTTCAATTCCTAAACTTTATTCGGATACCTTGGTACCCATAAAAGCACACAAACATGGTAATAAGTGAATTAGAAAGATATGGAACATAACATTATAACGAATTGAATAACAGATAAAAGAGAAAATCATAATAAATAGATTACTGTCGTATAAAATATCAATTCATCCAGCAATTATACAAAAGTATTCAAGCATAATTAAAACTCAGGGATTTGACATTGTCTTGCATGCTCGAGTGGCGATTCTCAAGAATGTGCTTGTGCGAAAAACCTACTCTTCATCAGCCAAAGTGAGTATGCACGAATAGGCAGTATCCAAGTAAATAGGCCTCCTCTTTTTAAAAAATGGGTGTGAAAGCCACTTTATATATTTCATATAATATTTGCAAAAAAATAGAAAGTGTAAAATTGATTGGCCACTCACCTCATCACATGGACATGGTACGTAATCAAGGTTGGGATGATATCCAAGAGGGAAACACAGTGCAAATTTGACAATTCCTGCTCTTAGATGGAATAGAAGGCTCCTTTCCCAATGACTTATAGGTAGGGTGAGATAAATAGGTAGAGGATGGCAGTACTGTTCTATGGACATATAGCTAAGAACAGGGAGTTTCTTAGATTCCATGCCAATCTTTTCTGTATTATATAATGAATAGAGGGCATCTCTAAGCTTTTTTTATGCAGGGTTTGGCTGTGCTAGGGTTTAAAAAGATGCATTCTTTGTTAACACTGAGCAGGCTTAGGTGCACTCCAGTCAGCCAAGGGATATCCATCACTTTCTCACACTTAACACAATCAGTAATATTCTCTCTAGTTAGGGAGGCAGCCTGGTTCATCCAAACTGATAACCAAAAAAGAGCTGGTTGGGCACGTATGAAGTCTGTTATACCATTTAGATTGAGTTCCCTGTGGCAAAAATATAGTTAGGTGGAAATTGGGATGCCCAACAGTTTCCTGCAAAGCCTGTTTTCTTCCTGCTGGATGCTGGAACTGTTTGCAATGCCCCAAATCTCCGCCCAGTACATGGCTACTGGGACACATTGTAATTTAAAAAAAAAAATGAATAGCTAAAATTGCGCCAGTGGTCTTTGGGCAAGGGAGGCTGAGGATTGAGTTGATGGCATTTAAGAACTTGCTCCTGGAGTGAGCAAGGTGCTCAGTCCAGGAGCCATTCACAGCAAGGACCAACCCAAGATAGGGGAATGTGCCGGGCTTGTCAATTTCTGGCTAACCACAACAATAGCTGACGTTTCCCAGGGCCACAGGACATTAAAAATTATTTTTTTAAATTAACGCATAGGTCCAAACTATCCATGTGCTTAACAAAAGTCTGTACTAGTCTCTACTAGGGTACGCAGGGAATTCGGGGTGCGGCCTATAAGGACCACATCATCTGGGTATAATAACACAGGAAGAGTTTTCCCATTAATTATGGGAACATCTTAGGTCGTGGTTTTTAACGATTTATTCAGCCAATTAATGTAGATAATAAAAAGGAGGGGGGCCAAGACACAGCCCTGTCTGACCCCCTTCCTACCTTAATGGTTCCCGAGACCTCTCCACCCATGCCAATCCTCACAACTGTGCCTGGAAATCTTTATGGAGGTACGCTAAGAAATGTACCAGAGGCTCATCCAGGCCATAGGCCAGAAGGATAGTCCAGAGCTTTGACCTATTGACAAGGGCAAATACTGAGCACAAATCCATAAATGCCAAATAGACTGGAGACTTCCGCGCAATGATATATTTCCCAATCACCAGATTGAGATTTAAACATTGTTCATTTGTGCCAACCTTGCTACTGAAACCTAACTGGCAGGGCTCTAAAATGCCATTTTCCTCAGACCATCCTAAAATCTTGTTGTATAAAACTCTTCCCAATATTTAGTATTATTGATCAATGAGATCGGCCTGTAGTTGCTAGGCTGAGACCGGTTCCCCCCTTTTTAAAAATTGGAACTATAATACTCTTGGCCCACGTATCGGGTAGCAAAGCGTGTGGTAAATTATTAAAAACATTCAAAAGGATCGGGCCCAGAAGTCTGGTTTCCATTTTATTAAATCTATTCGTAACCCATCAGGGCCGGGGGCTTTATTCCTAATACTCTGATCCATAGCCTCTCCTACTTCGAATATAGTTATCTGTATATTGGTCAGTGGGTCAAATTCATACTGATCCATCTCTGGTGAGGGAGTGGCATAGATTTTTAAAAAATGGTTTCCCAGACTCAATGGAAATGGTGCAGCTAATAGGGGTAAATAACTGGCCCATAGACCACTAGCGCTTTACACACAGCGCTTCCACTCCACTCCATGCTGACTTGCTAGCTGCTCTTTTGAGCTTTTTAAAATCACTCGTTTTTGTAAAATTTGTACTTTTAATTAAAATTGTTGACCCTGTTGTGAAATCAGCTGGCATATGCCTAATTGTATTTGCAACCTCTGACACGCTCGGTAATCGGTGGAATCACCGCTCTTTGCCGGTCCCTCGCCTTTGTTTGTTGGTTGCTGGCGGACATCTTTGGTTGGGGAAGAGGCTGCACGCGCTAGTCCTCTCTCTAGGAGGCGACTAGGGCTTAAAAGCTGCCATGTCCACGCGCAGCGGAGACGCGCAGCGGGGATGCCGGAATATCGCCGGAGTTTCGCCAGAGTCAAGCCCGTCTGTGCCCGTCCGGGCCCAGACGGGCTCAGGGCATACCACTCTGCTCAATCCATCTAGACATCTGGCCCCCCCCCTCAGTTATTCACGAGACTCTCTGCTCTCGCTTCGCGCGACTAAACTGCCTAGTTGCCATTATAATTGGGTCGAGGGTACTGCCTTTAAACACTGTCGTGGGTGTCCTGTGTCTAATAACTGTGTGGCATTAAACTCACTCACAATGGCTCTACTTAATTGCAGATCACTGCCTTGTCACGCGATAGAAATACACTCACTCCTTTTGGACCACTGTCTGGACGTGTTATTCCTGACGGAAACGTGGTTGACCGCGTGTTCAGGTCCCGATATTGTCAATGCTCTCCCACCGGGTTACCTCATTTTCCATCTTGATAGGCCGGATGGGAGAGGGGGTGGAGTGGCCATCGTGTATAGAGATACTTTCGTGTGCAAAGCTGCAGACTGCGGTATTACCAACACTGAAAGCTGTCATTTCTCCCTTGGCATATCTTCCTCCGTTTCCATCTCCGGCCTCCTTTTGTATCGCCCTCCTGCTGCGCTGGGGAATTTTGTGGACTCTATTATTGAGGCCATCATTCCATTAGCCGCTGCCTCATGCAACTTTGTACTTCTTGGGGATTTTAATCTTCACTTTGATGACCCCAATGACGTGGTGGCAAGAGATTTATTGAGCTCATTTGATGCTCTCGATCTTCACCTCGCTCATTTGGGAGCCACCCATAACAGAGGTCATCAGCTTGACGCTGTTTTTGCTAATACTGCCAACCTGCAAGCCCTCCAGATGTTGGCCCTTCCCTGGACGGATCACCACCTTATTCCTTTCAGCTGGTTGTTGAAGAACCGGGGAGATCCCGTGCCTAGACAATACACTGTGGAACGACTCTGGTCGAAGCTGCCGGTTGAAAGTTGGGTTGAAGAGCTAACGATAACTCGCCCTGACCCTGTAGATGACCCCAATATTGCTGATCAACACCTGGCTAATTGGCTCACTAACTCTCTTGATCGACTGATTCCTAAAAAAAGGAGGCTTATCAGGGAGAGAAGAATTGCTTCTGCCCCCTGGTATACTCCGGAACTCAGGAGCTGCAGAACTTCTTGCAAAAGGCTTGAACGTGCCTGGAGGAGAGAGCAGACGGAAGAAAGCCGGGCTAATTATAAAAGAGAGATGAGAAAATACAAAAGTGCACTGAAGGATGTCAAAAAGATTTTCTTTAATGATAAGATTGAGAGGGCAAGTAACTCTCCAAGAGAATCCTTTAAAATTTTTAAAGAACTCTTGAAAGCCCCGGTCCCGCCAGTCGTGCACGTTAATCCTAAAGACAAATGTGAAGAACTGGCTAGTTTCTTCCATTCTAAAATAGATACAATTCTATCCTCTCTGCCCGCTATGCCTCAAATCTCTGAGCCGGCTACTGGTCTAATAAGCTGCCCGACCGAACTTGTCTCTTTTGGCCCCTTCTCGGAGGAGGAGGTTACAAAGGTCTTGGTGGAGATGAAGAGTGGATCTCCTAGTGATCCAGTGCCTATGAAACATCTTAAACTTGTGGCTAATACTCTGTCAGCTCCTCTCACTGACCTTATCAACCTCTCTCTCTCTCATGGCATAGTCCCTCAGAGATGGAAAAGGGCAGTAGTAAAAGCCCTACTGAAAAAACCAGGCTTGGATCCCGCCAATCTGACCAACTTCAGGCCTATCTCGCTTCTGCCGGGGTTTTCTAAAATCGCCGAGAAGCTGGTTAACCGTCAGCTCTCTTACTATCTTGAGTCCAACCACCTGTTGGGAGACTCCCAGACTGGTTTCCGTCCCGGCCAAGGAACGGACACAGCCCTGCTGGCGGTAGTGGAGGAAGCAAGGAGCACTCTTGATACTGGAGGATCAGTGGCAGTGATCCTCCTGGACTTGAGTGCTGCCTTTGACACCGTGAGTCATCAGGTGCTCCTCCAACGCCTGTCAGAGGTAGGTGTCTCAGGGACGGCTCTGAAATGGTTGGGATCTTTTCTCTCCAACCGTTTCTACCAAGTCTGGGAAGGGGCAGAGCAGTCTTCCCTATTCCCTCTTCAATGTGGAGTCCCTCAGGGCTCATCGTTGAGCCCTACTTTGTTCAATGCATATATGACTCCACTTGAAAGAGTGGTAGCCCCCTCGGGGTTGAAGATCATCAGCTATGCTGATGATACTCAGCTGGTGGTGGGCCTCACTCAGCTGGCGGAACAACCCAACTTGTTGCATGACTGCCTGGCTAATGTCTACCAATGGATGTCCAACTCGGCTCTGAAGCTCAATGGAGGAAAAACTGAGTTGATGCTCTTGGGCAACTCCAGTCCCTCCATCATTGCCAGCTGTTGGCCCCGGTCTCTTGGCGACCCTCCATCTCCCAAGAAGGAGATCAAGTCCTTGGGAGTATGGTTGGAGGAAGATCTGTCCTTCAGGACCCACGCCAGAAAGACCGCGGGGGTTTGCTTCGGTCTACTGAAGTCAGCCCGAAAGGTACTCCCACTGCTTCCGGATCCAGCTAAGAAGCTTTTGATGCGTGGTTTAATCCTTTCAAGGCTTGACTTTGGTAATGCCCTGTTTCTTGGTGCCCCTGAAGCCACCTTTAAAACCCTCCAACAGGTGCAAAATGCAGCTGCCAGAGTTTTGATGGAGATCCCTAGAAGGCAGTCCGCTGCCCCGGCCCTGAAAGCACTTCACTGGCTCCCTGTTAAGGAGCGGGTGAAATTCAAGGCGTTGTGTACGGCCCATAAAATTCTACATGGCAAAGGCCCCCCCATCCTTTTTAATATGGCCCGTCCTTATAAACCTCCACGCCTTTTGCGCTCAGACCAGCAACATCTTCTGCAATCTGCGAGAGTCAGGGGAGCTCGGACTGGGGGCAGGCGCTTCTCGGTACAGGTGGCATCTCTGTGGAACTCTCTGCCCCTTAAGATTCGCTCAGAGCACAAGATCCTAGTATTTAGGAAACTTCTTAAAACCTACTTGTTTCCACAGTAGTGAGTTATTGAGTTCCTCCTTCTTTGGTCTGTTGCGCCGGGATGCCCCCGGGTAAGCTGAGCGCATTACAAATTTCATATAATAATAATATAATAATAATAATAAGATCGAAGGTCTCTCACGGCGGACCAAAAAATATTGCCCTTTTTAATAGTGGCAGCCTGTGTTAGGGCTTCCCAACGTTCATTTAGAAGGGCTCCTTTCTGATTGTTAATCGATATATTATACTTCCACCTTGCCAATTGCACCTCTAAGGCGCACCTTGGGTTAGATGACAATACCCTGGGCAGGTTCCTTTTGGGTTCTGAATACTTACGGTCGAACCATCTGGGACCGTTTTTTGCCAGGGAACCGGTTTTGACAGCAAGGTTTTAGTAGCCAAACAAAATTTGGAAAAATCATGAACTACCTCTGGATGTGGGGTATGGGATGACAGGAAAGAATTAATTAAATGCATGTTGTCCTGCACCCCTCATGTTAATCTTAAGTTTTCAGTTGAAGGCATTACGTTTTTAGCCCTGCATTCAGAAGAAAACATAGGCCGGGGTGCCAATCTCAATGCTATTTTAATAGGGTTGTGGTCCCCATGGTTCGTAGCAATGACCTCTGCGGTCATTAGTTGATCCTCAAGAAGGGGGGAAATAAAGATAAAGTCTATGGTTGAGGAACATCCCCTTCCCTAAATGTTGGTAATCGGTGGTTGGTGACATTTATAGAGTCTACCAAATCCATAACATTAGTCAGGTTCTATGAGCTCAAGAACGTGGCCAGCTCTACACCCCTTCGGAAGGGCCTAAACTGCATGTCTCCACATCACCTTCTATATCAGTGAGGTTTGCATTAAAATCTCCACCCAAGAGAATCCCTATAGACCCATCCGAGCTTTGCTGGCAATCTAAATTGGAAATAAAATCAGAAATCTCGATAAAATTTCTTTAAGGGATGGAATGAAAATCATTATTGTAAAAATGTACCAAATAAAAAGAAACTCTCCTTTTACAAAAAACTTGATAGTTGCGGCTATTAGTTAATAAGACCTTAAAGCTCCCTCTAACAGCAACGTTAATCTCAATAAATAGGCCCCCCGATGGTTGGCCCGATTTGGGACTGGAGGCTACTACGCTAAAACAATTGAACCCTTCAATATGTAGGTCATGAGTGGCCCAGGTCTCCTGGAACAGGACTACGTCTTGTTCATTTATTAGACGCAGCCAGTCCTGATCGCCAAGCCTAGCCTTAGCGCTGACGCGGGATTCAAACACTCTTGACGCCATTGCCCACGAGACCACAGGCCACGCCCACTTTCGGAAGGCCACGCCCCCTGGTCCTGGCGCCTACATAAGTCGCGCTGACTCCTAGTGCGCGGTAGATGTACTTTGCCCCTGAGGCGGAAGCCGGGAAATTACGCTTGTGACAACCAATTTTAAAAGAACTGCTAATTGTATTTTAATCTGTGCACACTCACCATTGTTTATTTGCACCTGAGCTCTTGCCCCCAGAATTATTTTGGCTTGCTTCCCCCGCGCAGCGGATCTTAGCGCTGCTGCGGGATTCAAACACTCTTGACGCCATTGCCCACGAGACCACAGGCCACGCCCACTTTCGGAAGGCCACGCCCCATACACTCTATTAAAATGTGCAATCCTCGTACGCGCAGTGGACGAGCGCCGCCAGCGTGCCGAAGCCGCGCCAAAGGTAAGCCCGTCTGCGCCCGTCCGCGACCGCCCGGGACCAGGGGCCATGCACCCTGCCCCTGCCCTAACCTACACCTCAGCCCAGTTACTTTCATATGACAAATCGCAGCCCATCGCCCCCCCTCTTCTCCAGCGCACTATTTCCCTGGGCATTTCTGTCCCTTCACCTCTCTTGTCCAGTCCTACGCTGCTTACCCCCCGGCCATATGCCCCCTCCCTTCCTGCCCTTATTCCCTCCCTGCCCTCCACTACGGCTTCTGCCTACCTGCTAAACACCAGATCGGCCGGTAAGCACCAGCTCGAACTTTTCAACCTACTAGACACCGAGACCCCAGATTTTCTGTTTCTCACAGAAACTTGGTTCTCGGCCGACTCCCTTCCCGACTTATTGTCCACTTTACCTGACTTATTACGCTCTTCGGGTGGACCGCCCAGCCGGTAAATCTGGTGGGGGGGTGGCGATGATAACTCACTCCACTTTTCAATTCCTGCCTCTCCCTCACCCTCCCATACCTGGTGTTGATTTTCTAGTGGTCCGCTCAGTTAATCTTCCGGCCCCCCTCACAATAGTCCTTATGTAACGCCCCCCACAGAATATGCCTTCCTTTGTACCTGCTTTACAAGAGATCTTGGCTACGCTCGTGGTCAACAACTAATCTGTGCTCCTTTTAGGAGACTTCAATTATTGGCCGGGCGACCCCAGGGAAGTCCAAAGACTTCTCGGCCACCCTTCAGTGTCTTAACTTTTTCCCCCACGTTCACTCCCCCACTCATGTCCAGGGCCACATATTAGACCAAATCTGGTGGGCTTGATGTACCATACCCTCCCTCACTGTTCTCCCTTGCACATGGTCCGACCACTTCCTGATTTCCTTCTCCATCGAGCTTGAACCTCCAGAGAAACACCTCTTACCTAAGAACATCTCGGCCCGCAATTGGAATCGGGTTGATCTTAACACTCTTGGGGCCTCTCTTGCTTCCTCCCCTCCCGATCTTGCGAAGCTTTGTCTTGATTCTCAAGTAGGCGCCTTGAATCATTGGTTATCTTCTTCCTGTGACTTGGTTGCCCCCCTTAAGAAAGCTAAGGCTTGGCGCCCCCATGATGCCCAAAAGTCGTTCACGGACGAACTTAAAACCCTTAAACTGGACCTTCGGCGCTCTGAACGCCACTGGAGGCGCAATTATTGCCCTCTCCTACGTGTAAAATATAAGTCTCTGTTAGCCAACTATAAGAAGGCCATCCTCTCTTCAAAAACCATTTATTTCTCGGAGATAATTACCTCCTCAGCCAACAAGCCCAAGGAGATCTTCTCCACAATTCGTAATCTAGTCGCTTCCGATAGGGCCAACCCTAACCCCATCCCTTCTCAAGTTCTTTGCACTTCCGTAAACAATTTTTTACTAGAGAAAATTGAAAAAATCAAATCCAACATCCCTCTAACTTCCATGCCACCCCCTTCCTTTGCTCTTCCCTCACCCTCCTCCTTTCTTCATCAATTTCTTCACATCTCTCAGGATTCTTTTCTTGAGCTTCTTCAGAAAGTCAAGTCGGGCTCCCCGACTGACTGTGTCCCAGCTTGCATTCTGAGAGAGCTCCTCACCTACTGTCCCGCTCCCCCCTTTCCCTTCTCAACGCTTCTATCTCCTCCGGTCTAGTACCAAAATCTTTCAAATCTGCTATAGTCTTCCCTATCCTAAAAAAACCCGGTTTAGACCCCTCTCTCCCATCTAACTTCAGACCCATCTCCCTCCTTCCATACCTCGGGAAGATCCTAGAGAGCTACATCACTACATGCCTCCCCACCTTTATCGAGGAAAACCATCTCTTGGCCTCACACCAAGCGGGATTTCGCCCAGCCCACTCCACCTAATCAGTGGTCCTGTCCGTTCTAGACGAGCCCAAGAGTAAGGCTGACTCCAACTTACCCCAAGCCTTGGTACTCCTCGATCTGGCCGCTGCTTTGACACGGTTGACCATTCCATTCTACTTGACCGTGTCCGCGCAGCGGGCGTTCGGGGCACTGCCCGCTCTTGGCTCGCCTCTTTTCTCACCGAACAGACTCAGGCGGTCCATCTTTCTGGTTTTTCTGCCCCCTTCCGCTTGGTTCCTTGCGGCGTCCCCCAAGGCTCTTCCCTGTCCCCCCTCCTCTTTAATCTTTACATTCACCCCCTTATCCTTTCTCTCCTTGAAATGGGTGTCTCCGTATATAACTATGCGGATGACCTCCAGCTGGTATTCGATCTTTCTTCCCCCTCTGACTCCCTACCTAAATTTCATTCTACCCTAGCCTTCATCTCTGGGTGGATGAACTCCAACCAACTCAAACTTAATCTGGACAAGACGGAGTTGGTCCTCACTGGCCATACCATCTCTCCTTGGTCTGTGGCTTTTTGGCCCTCCACCTTTGGCCCCCCGCCCACGCCAGCGGCCTCTGCCAAGGCCTTGGGTATTAAAGTCAGTCGGGACCTCTTCATGCACTCCCAGATTAGTTCAGTTGTATCCTCTTGTTTCCTCTCCCTCCGGATCATCCGGAAAGTGTCCTGTTTCTTTTCTTCTGATGCTCTTAAACTTATTATTTCGGCTCTGATTCTGTCCCGTCTCGACTACGGGAACAGCCTCTTCGCAGGCATTCCAGCCTACAAACTTCGCCGTCTTCAGGCTATTCAGAATCAGGCCGCCCGTCTAATTTTTCACCTTCCCAAGTCCTCCCACATCACTCCTGTGCTGAACTCTCTCCACTGGCTCCCCATCCGCCAGAGAGCACTCTTCAGGATTGGCTGTCTGGCCTTCATGGCCCGTGCCCGCACTGCCCCGGTCTTCATTAACTCTCTCATCAGCCCCTACACCCCCAACCGCACCCTCCGCTCTTCTAATCAAGCCCTCCTCAGTGTTCTGCGTTTCCGCAGATCCAAGACTGGAGGCACTCACTTCTCCGTACTAGCCCCCAGTTTCTGGAACAGTCTCCCACTGTCAATCAGATCAATCCCAGTCTACCTCCAGTTCCGCAAGGCCCTCAAGACCTTCCTGTTTTCACTAGCGTACTCCTGCTGACTTCCTCAGTAGAATTTCACTCCTCAGTCTTCTACTTCAGCGCCAGGAAGCCGCTAGGTCGCAGTGCACTTTATCAAGAACTTTTCAACTTTCAACTTTCAACTAGGCTGTAGCCCAGCTACATTCCAACTTAAGATACTCAGGTTGGTTCCTACATCGGCCCAGGTTAAAGGTAGCTTGACATAAGCTGTGGGTGTAATGCCTGGGAATTCCTCCACATGGTCCTGCAAATTAGCCATCAACGGTGGTTGTCAGTCCTGGGCATCTAAACTGGCAAGTGCATGAAGCCTATTGGTTACCATAGCGGTGCGTTAGCATCAATAATAGGTATAAATGGTGGTTTGTAAAAATAACCTAGAGGGAGCGCACAGATGCCAGGGCTTTGTATGAATAATTGCTCATGAATACTTAATAAACGGCGAACCATTTGAGGTCTACGGAAATTAAGGATAATACAGTCGCCATTTATGTTCTTATTTGAATGGCCTACCCACCATACTCTTCTGGCCATAAGGATTTCATTCAAATCAGAAGGGTGAAAACCTTTGTGTTTACATAGTCAGTCTACAGATTTATTGCGGAGGTCTACACCGGATTCCCTCTGGCCCCCAGCAAGATTAGGGACACCGGACAGGACTAACACATATGGACTTGAGGCTGGGGGTAGGCTCAGGACATCGGTGTTTGGACTCAAACGTGTACCCCTAAGACAGTCCGTAGTATCCCTGCTTGGATCATTCGAAGTGGTACCGTGACTGATGACTGATTATAGTGATTGCTACCTGGAAATTATTTACTATATGCACCCGGAGCATATCTTGACAATTCCTCTGCTCAAGAATGGAATTCAGCACAAGGAGTTCATTTGGATTGCGACACGTTGTACAGGGGTTAGCAAGGTGTGAGAAAGTGGCTCTATATATACTGGACCACAGTAAGGTTCAGGATGTAAAGAGATCACCCACCCCAGAGTTATAACAGAGGTTAAAGTCAGGGCTGACCTTATTCTCAAAAGTGGTAGCATGGTCGAGCAGAAAGGCAGTATCAGAGGATAGTGTAAAGCATTTGTTGTACACACTCAGTCAGCAAAAGGTTTCACACACTCAAAGACTGAACTCCAGGCCAATGGCTTTTATATCAAAAGATATAGGGGCATATTATCAAGGGGGTTTATCTCCGCTTTTTTGGCTTTAAAAGCCAAGAAAGCGGAGATAAAATTATCTCCCTATTACCAAGCTGTCGCTAACACCAGTTAGTGACAGCTAAAAGGAGATAGCGACCATCTTGGGCCCCGCTTTGCATGTCAGTGATATTTATCACTAATGACATGCAAAGTGGGCGTGCCAAGATGTTAGCGACTGGAAACAGTCCCTAACATCGCTATCTCCTATTACCAACTTTTGGAGATATTCGCTCTAAGCGCGAATATCTCCAAAAGCTAACACCTGCCCTGAGCAGTTCTTAGCCATGTTATCCAATGGTAGGTGGATAACATGGCTAAGAGCATTTGCTCGATAATGCATGAATATCTCTGACTTTTCAGCGATATTCATGCATTGCGGCCGTTTTTTATCGCATTTGCGATAAACCTTGCTAATAGCAAGGTTTATCTGCGATAAAAATTCCCGATGTGCGGCGATAATTTTTGTCTCTAAACAAGTTAGAGACAAAAATTATCGCTAGTTGTTGGTAATATGCCCCATAGTTGTTTTATTTTCAGAACCAACAGGTATCACAAATATACTTTTCTCAATTCTGAGTGATCTCAGGTAAGTACTTTGAATGGTAATAACTTTGTAAACACAATAGGTACAGGGGTTGCAGTAGGCAATGCAATTCTAAACAGAATCTAACATTGAGCTCAATGGGTTTTTCTACATAAATGCAGCTGATTACTTTATAGATTACTTTTGTAAGTCCAGGACTGGATCCTAGATTCAGTCGTGTGGTCTAAGCTGAAAACAGTTTAGTAAAAACGTTTTAGTTATTGCAATGATTTTTAAAGAATATAAAGGAATTTCAAATGTTCACACAGAAAATGTTCAGTGAAAATCTAGCAATGTTATCCAATGGGAGAAAATTCAGGTTATAGGTAAAGCAAGTTCTCGTTACTTTTGTAATCCAGTACTGGGCTCCTAGGTCCAGCACTGAGATCGCTACTTAAGACAGGTAAGTAATTACGTTTCAGTAGTAGGTACGATTTTTATGGAATATTTAAAGTTTTAAAAGTTGGCTCTTAGAAGAAATTTAAAAGAAAAGCAGTCAATGGATTCCTATGGAGAAAATTCAGGTTACTTGTAAACCTGATTAGGATTACTTTTGCGGTTCAGTACTGGTCTACAAGGTACAGTACTGGCTTCTCTCCTGATCACAGGTGAGTACATTAGGATTCGGTATTCGGTTAATTTTATAGGAATATTTTAGAGTTTCAAAACTTCACACTTAAAAGATTTTTCGAGTCAAGCCAGTCAATGTTATCCTATGGCAGGAAAGTGGGTTATCGGTTTCCATGTGAGGACTCAACCAGTGAGGTTAAAGTTCTGGGCGTAGACTCAGGGGTCCCCCATGGTCAAGTAGATACAGTTGGTACACCCTCAGCGGCACATGGGCAGCCGGGTGCAGAGGTAGTTAGGCCCAATGTTATTCAGACGGAGGGGAGGACGCCTTCGGTTGGTGGCTGCAAGCAAGCAGGCCACGCAGCTGTGGGTGCTGAGCTCCTGGTCACTTACTCAGGGCAAGTGGGGAAGTAGAGTAGGGTAGTAGCTGCACTTCCAGCGGCACTCGGGCGGCTGGGTGCAGGTTGCTTTTGAGGCGTCGGGCGTTCAAAGTTATTCAATGGGAAAGGTAAAAAGGGAACAAAGGCTGCAGACTCGGGGACGGTGGTTCTTCAGGTGCGACCACCACTTCGAGAGGTAAGTTGGGATCTTGGAGAAGAGGTAGGTACCCCAAAGGAAGGCATAGGGGGCTGCAGGGCATCGGGTGCAGGGGTGTCTTTGGGCGTCGGAAAATCTTACCCTCGGCTGGTGCGGTTTGAGGGTCCCTGGTTCTGAGGCTGCAGGCGTCGTCTGGTTTGTCGAGATAGGTCTTTGGGCAATGGAACTCGGGTCCCAGTCGCTGGGGGGACGTCCTCATGGTCTTGGATCACTCGGGGGTGCAGATTGGTTGGTCTGGTGCTTCTTGGCTGGCACCAGGGGTATGGTTGTTGAAGTAGAGCCTCTGCTTATGGGAGTCCCAGTCTTCCAGAGGGTCAAGGCAGGCAGGTCCTCCGGGGGTCCCAAGGTTGCTGTCCACAGGGGTCGCCGGGATTAAGCAGGAGCAGGTTCCAGGATTAACAGGCCGGTAGGGCTGGGGCCAAGTCAGTGGGTGTCGTCCTGTTGTTAGCTGCTGCACAGTGGGTCTTCTTCTTCTTGATCTTCTTTCTTCTTTTCTTATCGAGATCTGAGGAAGGACGGTTCAGGGAGCCCCTAAATACTGAATTTAGGTGCGTTACAGGTAGGGCAAGCGCAGGGACCAATAAGTCCCAGTCCTGGGGTGGGTACACCCCTAATCTGCTCCTCTCCTTTGGGAGGGGGGCAGGAGCCTAGCTGTGATTGGGCAGGGCTCCCCATCTTCAAGAAGGCCGGAGCCCGGGTCCTGCTGCACCTCGCCTCTCCCACCTGAAGGGTAGGGTTGACACAGGCTGGCACACCCCTCTTCCTGATGTAGGGTTTCCCGCCAGTCTTCCCACCAGAGTGGGGGTCAGAACTGGTGGGGGCTAGTTGTTGGGTACAGCAAATGGGCAGGCCTTTGAAGCTTCCCCCGCCCATCCTGAGGGGAGAGGAGACCTAGCACTTCTCCCAGGATGTGCATTGTTGCAGGCCCAGGAGAGCGGGGGTCTCTCCACCCAGGGGTCCAGCAACATGTCTGCTTTGGGGCAGCCTAGGCAGCCTCTCAGTCCAGATGTGGGTTGTAGGTTAGGTTTCAGGGGGCATCTCTAAGATGCCCTCTGGTGCATGTTACATTAAATCTCACACTGGCATCAGTGCGGGTTTAATGTGCTGAGAAGTTTCATACCAAACTTCTTAGTCTTCAGTGGAGGCCATCATGGTGCTGTGGAGTTCGCAATGTCGACCCCCCAGCACCATATACTCTTAATGGCAGCACTGCACTTACAGTGCCCAGGAATGGCCCTGGGTACTGTAGGGGCACAGGGCTCATGCACATGTGCCCCCACCACTGGCATAGGTCACCCAGCTAGAGGGGTGACTGTGGTATGCCAGGGCAGTGGGTCTTGTGGGCATGGCACACAGGGATGTACCATTTACTAGGGGCTTACAGGTGGCCAGAGATGCCAATTGAGTTTTAGGTTCAACACAGTTTTAGGGAAGGGACACAGGCCCTGGGTACCTGGTTGGCAGGAGCCCAGGGCACACTCAGTCAAAGCACATCAGCAGTTCAGCAAAAAGTGGGGGCATACCAATGGAAGAAAGATGGCACTTTCTCACACAACTCTCCCCCCCCCCACAAAAGAAAGGTGATGAGACTAACCTTGCCCTAGGGAGTCTTCATTGTCTATGTAAAAGAACCTGGAAAGTCCATCTGCATTGGCATGGGCAGTCCCTGGTCTGTGTTCCACTTCAAAATCCATTCCCTGTAGGGAGATGGACCATCTTAGTAGTTTTGGATTTTCCCCTTTCATCTGAATTAACCATCTGAGAGGTTTGTGGTCCGTTTGAACCAGGAAGTGAGTTCCAAACAAGTAGGGCCTCAACTTCTTGAAGGGACAAAACCATAGCAAAGGCCTCCCTCCCAATGGCACTCCAACGCTGGTCTCTGGGAAGTAGCCTCCTGCTTATAAAAGCAACAGGTTGGTCCTGGCCTTCCTCGTTGATCTGGGATAGGAGAGCTCCTATCCCCAGCTCTGAGGCATCAGTCTGCACTATGAACTGCTTGGAGTAGTCTGGTGCTTTTACAATGGGTGCTGAGCACATGGCTTCTTTCAGGGTGTCAAAAGCCTTTTGGCAGATAACAGTCCAGTTTACTTTCTTGGGCATTTTCTTGGAGGTGAGTTCTGTGAGGGGAGTCACAATGGACCCATATCCCTTCGCGAACCTCCTGTAGTACCCAGTCAAGCCAAGGAATGCCCTGACATGGGTCTGGGTTGTTGGAGCTACCCAGAACATGATACTCTGGATCTTAGTCTGTAAGGGTTGGACCTGGCCTCCACCAACAAGGTGTCCCAAGCACACCACAGTGCCCTGCCCTTTCTGGCATTTGGATGCCTTGATAGTCAGTCCTGCACATTGCAGGGCTTGTAGAACCTTCCCAAGGTGGATAGGGTGAACCTGCTAGGTGGAGCTAAAGACAGCAATATCATCAAGATAAGCTGCACTAAAGGACTCCAACCCAGTCAGGACTTGGTTCACCAACCTCTGGAAGGTGGCAGGGGCATTCTTTAACCCAAAAGGCATTACAGTAAACTGATAGTGCCCATCAGGGGTGGGGAATGCTGTTTTCTCTTTTGCTCCTGGGGCCATGCCAATCTGCCAGTACCCTGCAGTCAAGTTAAAGATACTGAGGAATTTGGCTACCCCCAACTTATCTATCAACTCATCTGCTCTTGGAATGGGGTGAGCATCTGTCTTGGTGACAGAGTTGAGCCCGCTATAGTCCACACAGAACCTCATCTCTCTCTTTCCACCCTGGGGAAGAGGTTTGGGGACCAGAACCACTGGTCTGGCCCAGGGGCTCTCAGAGGGTTAAATTACCCCTAACTCCAGCATCTTGCTTACTTCAGCTCTGATGCTTTCCTTGACTTGGTCTGATTGTCGATAGATTTTGTTTTTGACAGGGTTGCTGTCACCAGTGTCCACATCATGGGTACACCAGTTGGTCAGACCAGGGGTCAGGCAAAAGAGACTAGCATACTGTTGTAAAACTTGTTTGCAGTCAGCCTGCTGTTGGGAGAGAGAGGGTGCCTGAAAAGACTACTCCATTCACTGACCCATCTTTTGTGCTGCAAGAGAGGAGGTCAGGGAGAGGTTCACTCTCTGCTTTCTGTTCCTCACCAGTCACCATCAGCATAGTGATGTCAGCCCTGTCATGATAGAGCTTAAGGCGGTTCACATGGATAACCCTTTTGGGTGTCCTGCTTGTGCCCAGGTCCACTAGGTAAGTGACCTCACTCTTTTTCTCCAGGATAGGGTAAGGGCCACTCAATTTTTCCTGGAGAGCCCTTTGTGCCACTGGCTCCAAAACCCATACCTGTTGCCCAGGTTGAAATTCAACCAGTGCAGCTTTTTGGTCATACCAGTGCTTCTGAAGCTCCTGGCTGGCCTCAAGATTCTTGGATGCCTTTTCCATATACTCAGCCATTCTGGACCTTAGGCCAAGCACATAGTCCACAATGTCTTGTTTGGGTTCTTGGAGAGGCCTCTCCCAACCCTCTTTCACAAGACAAAGTGGTCCCCTTACAGGGTGACCGAACAGAAGCTCAAAGAGGGAAAAACCTACTCCCTTCTTTGGCACGTCCCTATAAGCGAAAAGCAGGCATGGCAACAGGACATCCCATCTCCTTATGAGTTTTTCAGGGAGTCCCATGATCATACCTTTCAATGTCTTGTTGAATCTCTCAACAAGGCCATTGGTTTGTGGATGGTATGGGGTAGTAAGCATGTACTGCACACCACACTACTTCCACATGTGCTTCAGGTAAGCAGACATGAAGTTGGTACCCCTGTCTGAAACCACCTCATTAGGAAATCTTACCCTGGTGAAGACACCCAGGAGGGCCTTGGCTACTGTAGGAGCTGTAGTAACTCTAAGGTTAATTGCTTCAGGGTACCTAGTAGCATGATCCATTACTACTAGCATGAATTTGTTCCCTGAGGCTGTGGGAGGTTCCAGTGGACCTACAATGTCCACCCCTACCCTTTCAAAGGGGACCCCCACCACTGGCAGTGGTATCAGGGGGGCCTTTGGGTGGCCACCTGTCTTGCCACTGGTCTGACAGGTAACACGGGAGCTCACACACTCCTTCACCTTTTGGTGCATCTGGGGCCAGTAGAAGTGACTGACTAGCCTTTCCCAAGTTTTGTTTTGCCCCAGATGTCCAGCTAGGGGGATGTCATGAGCCAAAGTTAGGAGGAACTCCCTGTACCTCTGTGGCACTACCACTCTCCTGGTGGCTCCAGGAGTGGGGTTTCTTGCATACAGCAACCCCTCTTCCCAATAAGCTCTGTGGGCACCACTGATATCTCCCTGTGCTTCTGAAACAGCTTGCTGCCTCAGGCTTTCAATAGTGGGACAGTCTCGCTGACCCTGGCACAGCTCTTCCCTAGAGGGTACCCCTGGGCCCAGGAGTCCAGCCTGGTACGGCTCAAGCTCCATGGGCTCAGTTCCCTCTAGGGTTTCCAAGTCCCCTCCCTGAGGAGATGAGTCCTGAGAGGCTTGCTGTGTAGAATCTTGCCCCCTAGTCTTCTTGCTTTTTCCTCTTGGTTGGTTGGGCCATACTTTCAGTCTCCAAACCTACATGTTCACCCTTCATTTTGCTCTGTGCTCTGGTTTGCACACACACCAGTCTAGGAATACCCAGCATGGCTGCATGGGTTATTTGCTCAACTTCAGCCCAGGCTGAAGTTTCCAGGTAATTTCCAAGCAGACAGTCAGCTGGTAGCTGTGGGGAGACCACCACTAGTTTCAGGCCATAACCTCCCCCCTACCCAGTGTCACCATGGCCATGGCCATTTTGCAGTTAGTGGTAACACTGTCAGCAATGGTGACTGGGTAAGTTTTCCCAATCAAATATTGCTCTGGGGAAACCAGTATACCCTTCACCATAGTGACACTGGCACCTGTATCCCTCAGGGCTTCTACTCTAGTTCCATTAATAGAGGGGTATTGCACATACTTCTTCAAGTTGGGTGGTAACCCAGCTACATTGGCAAACTCCATTTCCCCCAAGGAGACTAGACTAGCTTGAGTATATTCCCAGATTTGCTCTGGACACTCCTATGATCCCATCTGTAGACTTGCTGTCCCTGGAGTAACTGTACTGGGTGCCTTAGGGGCTTTGTTGTAGGGGCAGTTTTTGTCTACAGTTAGATGTCCCAACTTCTTACAGTTGTTACAATAGGCCTTGTTAAGGATCAATGTTCTTCCTCCTATAGGGCTGAGGCACATAGGGAGTAGTTTGGGACCCACACCCATGTCCAGGTTTTTGGGGCCCTTTGGAAGACTCAGACTTTTTATCTTGGGGGTTCTCACCACCGTTCCCCTGGGGGGGGGGGTTTGTAACCACCTTCTTTTGGTCACCCTCAGTGGCTGTCCTTGTCACCCTAGTCTTGACCCAATGGTCTGCCCTCTTTCCCATTCTTGGGGTGAAATTAGACCTAGGTCTACCAAAAGCTGATGCAACTTTTCATTTGTGCAATTACTCAAAATGTGTTCTTTCATAAACAAATTGTAAAATCCAGAAACGTCATGCACATTGTGTCCAGTTAACTAACTATACAGTGTCTTTACTGAGTAGTCTACACAATCTATCCAGGATTATGTCTGGCTTTTGTGAGCCCCCCTGAACCGAATTCTGTACTCCTAAGTAGTGAGCCCAAATCCCTCAATCAAGGGTCAGAAGCCTGTCTCTGCAGTTACCAGAGAACAGTTCCCACACGAGTGCCCCCCAGAGTGGTTTCTTTAATCTACTCATGTCACAAGCCCTTTCAAAGCCAGTGAACCACTTGGTGATATCATCACCTTCCTCAAATTTAGGGACAATCCCTTTGGGGATTTTAAGATCATAAGATTGCTCTCTATCATTGCTATTGGTATTGCAGCCACCAGAGATGGGGGCTAAGCCCATCTCTTTTCTTTCTTTCTCCAGAGCCATGAGTCTGGACTCTAGATCTAATCTCTTGGCCAACTTTGCTAAGATGTTGTCCTCTTCATTGGGGCTCTCCCCAATGTGTTCTCCGGGGCCTAGCCCACCTGTGTGTTGCCGAGGCTCCCAGAAGTTGACTCTTGGAGTTGAGGACATGGGGGCCTTTACCTCCCTAGAGATGGGGGGGGGGGTTAATTCTCATCTTCCTCCTCCTCTTCTTCCTCTGACTGGGTGTCACCCTGCTCAGAGGGGTGGCCTTTTGCATACTCAGCCAGGAGCTCCTGGAGCCCTTGTTTGGCTGGATGCAGGCCCATGACTATCTTTTTAATTTTGCATAAGGACCTCAATTCCTTGAAGGACAAGTGTAAGGAAGGTGTGAGGTCGAGCTCCTCAACCACCAGGTCCATGGTGTTATCTTCACTAATAGCTGGGCTCTGTTGAGACATTTTAACCTGACAGTTCTAACTCTCTACCCTAGCTGTAGTGACTTTTATTTTTCTAAAATCCTAATGGGACTTAAGCAAGGCCCTACCCGACTTTTAGTATTTTGGAAAAACCAATTTCAGAATTCTAAAGGCAATTTATGAGTTCTGTCGTGTGATCAGATGGTAACCAAGTAGTCCTACAAATGCAAGTTTGTATCCCACCGCTGATCCACCAGTGTGAGAAAGTGGCTCTATATATACTGGAACAAAGTAAGGTACAGGGTGTATAGAGGCCACAAACCCCAGAGGTATAACAGAGGTTAAAGTCAGGGCTGACCTTACTCTCAAAAGTGGTAGCTTGGTTGAGCAGTAAGGAAGTACCAGAGGACAGTGTAAAGCACTTGTTGTACACACCCAGTCAGCAAAAGGTTTCACACAGTCAAAGACTGAACTCCAGGCCAATGGCTTTTATATCAAAAGATATAGTTGTTTTATTTTTAGAACCAACAGGTATCAAAAATATACTTTTTTCAATTCTGAGTGATCTCATGTAATTACTTTTCAGAATGGTAATACCTTTGTAAACACAATAGGTACAGGGGTTGCACTAGGCAACACAATTATAAACCCAATCTAACATTGAGATCAATGGGTTTTACTACATAAATTCAGCTGATTACTTTATAGATTACTTTTGTAAGTCCAGGACTGGATCCTAGATTCAGTCCTGGGGTCTAAGATGAAAACAGTTTAGTAAAAATGTTTTAGTTATTGGAATGATTTTTAAAGAATATAAAGGTATTTCAAAAGTTCACACAGAAAATGTTCAGTGAAAATCTAGCAATGTTATCCAATGGGAGATAATTCAGGTTATAGGTATAGCACGTTCTCGTTACTTTTGTAATTCAGTATTGGGCTCCTAGGTCCAGCACTGGGATGTCTACTTAAGACAGGTAAGTAATGACGTTTCCGTAGTAGGTACGATTTTTAAGGAATATTTCAAATTTTCAAAAGTAGGCACTCTGAAGAAATTTCATAGACAAGCAGTCAATGGATTCCTATGGAGAAAATTCAGGTTACTTGTAAACCCGGTTAGGATTACTTTTGCAGTTCAGTACTGGGCTACAAGGTACAGTACTGGCTTCTCTCCTTATCACAGGTGAGTACTTTGGGATTCGGTATTCGGTTGATTTTGTAGGAATATTTTAGAGTTTCAAAACTTCACACTTAGAAGATTTTTCGAGTCAAACCAGTCAATGTTATCCTATGGCAGGAAAGTGGGTTATCGGTTTCCAGGTGAGGACTCGACCAGTGAAGTTAAGATTATGAGCGTAGACTCAGGGGTCCCCCAGGGTCAGGTAGTTACAGTTGGTACACCCTCAGCGGCACAGGGACATCCGGGTGCAGAGGTACTTAGGCCCGATGTTATCCAAAGGAAGAGAGGGAGCCTTGGGTTGGTGGCTGCAAGCAAACAGGCCACGCGGCTGTGGGAGCTGAGCTCCTGGTCACTTACTCAGGGCAAGTGGGGAAGTAGAGTAGAGTAGTAGCTGCACTTCCAGCGGCATGCGGGCGGCTGGGTGCAGGGTGCTTTTGAGGTGTCGGGCGCTCAATGCTATTCAATGGGAAAGGTAAAAAGGGAACAAAGGCTGCAGACTCGGGGACGTTGGTTCTTCAGGTGCGACCATCACTTCGAGAGGTAAGTTGGGATCTTGGTGAAGAGGTAGGTACCCCAAAGGCAGGCACAGGAGGTTGCAGGGTGCAGGGGTGTCTTTGGGTATCGGGAAATCTTACTCTTGGCTTGTCGCGGTTGGAGGAGGCCCTGGCTCTGAGGCTGCAGGCATCGTCTGGTTCGTCAAGGAGGGTCTTTGGGTATGGACCTCGGGTCCCAGTCACCGGGGGGAGGTCCTCGTGGTCTTGGATCACTCGGGCATGGGCCGGGCTTGACGGGTGCAGAGTGGGTTTGTCTGGTGCTTCTTGGCTGGCACCAGGGGTATGATTGTTGAAGCAGAGCCTCTGCTTATGGGAGTCCCAGTCTTCAAGAGGGTCTAGGCAGGTAGGTCCTCCAGGGGTCCCAAGGTTGCTGTCCGCAGGGGTCGCCGGGATTAAGCAGGAGCAGGTTCCAGGATTGACAGGCCGGTAGGGCTGGGGCTAAGCCAGTGGGTGTCATCATGTTGTTAGCAGCTGCACAGCGGGTCTTCTTCTTTTTGATCTTCTTTCTTCTTTTCTTATCGGGATCTAAGGAAGGGAGGTTCAGTGAGCCCCTAAATACTGAATTTAGGGGCTTTACAGGTAGGGCAGGGACCAATAGGTCCCTGTCCTGAGGTGGGTACACCCCCTAGTATTATCCTCTCCTGTGGGAGGGGAACAGGATCCTAGATGTTATTGGGCAGGGCTCCCCATCTTCAAGATGGTGAGCCCAGGGTCGTGCTTCAACTCACCTCTCCCACTGAGTGGTGGGGTTGGCACAGGCTGGTACCCCCCTTCCTGACGTAGGGTTTCCCGCCAGTCTTCCCACCAGAGTGGGGGTCATAACTGGTGGGGGTCAGTTGCTGGGTATAGCAAATGGTCTGGAGAAGCTCACAGAGGTGGAAGGCCTTTGAAGCGTCCCCTACCCATCCTGGGGGAGGAGACCTAGCACCTCACCAGGATTTGTATTGTTGCAGGCCCAGGAGAGCAGGTGGGTATCCACCCAGGGGTCCAGCAACATGTCTGCTGTGGGGCATATGGACTCTTGGTTTAGTTCTGCACTTAGACACTCAGCCTGCAAAGGCAGGGTGTGGGTGTCAGGGTACAGGGTACCTAAGGGTGGCACAATAAGTGCTGCAGCCCTTAGGGGTCTTCTCTGGTCACCAGGCCCTGGGTACCTAGAGTACCATTTACTAGGGGCTGACAGGTGGCCAGAGATGCAAATTGGGTTTTAGGTTCAACACAGTTTTAGGGAAGGGACACAGGCCCTTGGTACCTGGTTGGCAGGAGCACAGGGCACACTCAGTCAGAGCACATCAGCAGTTCAGCAAAAGGTGGGGGCATACCAATGCAATAAAGATGGCACTTTCTCACACAAGGGGAGTATCCTTATGTGGAACGGAACTAATCAATTGTAGATCATACCCATGATAAAATAGGGGTCCCCCCCCCCCGGCATCATTGGCAACATAGTTCATCTTGCTACCACTTAAGTTGACCATTGCAGAGTCCATGCACTTTAGTTTCCCCCAGAGTGAATTAAAATTTGTGTCCATCATCTCCTTAATATTAGCCAATGTAGTTTACAAAACTTTCATTGCAGACCCTACGAGGGCGGCTTCCCCAGCAATGTCTGTATTGATCTCATTACACAAAAGTTCAGGAATAGCGTCTGTCTGAGTGGCTACAGAGTTAGTAATATTAATAGCCACATGGCTATTTAGTCCTAAATGTTCTAACATTTCTCTTCCTTTTGGTGGGTTGGGCATTTAATTTAGCATTCCTTTGGGACTTAGCAACCTGTGCCCTAGTGTTAATACAAGACACACCTGGGGCAGTCATGTTAGGTGCATCCAAGCTTAGCGGAGACGGTTTTGAGGAAACAGGACAAATCTTCGCTGGCGATGTATTTTGTTGGTTTGGGTATATTGCGCTGTCAGAAATAAGACCAGCTAACGATAGACAAGATTGTAGCATAGCAGGGTCCAGGGACAACCGTCTCTCGTCATTCATGACTGTCCATTAATAAGGACTCGGCCCTCAAAATGAATGCATCTAAGGTCCCTTCTACTCATCTAAGTTTTCGCATTCTGTAGTAACAATTCTAAGTGGCCCAACTACAAGGCCACAAGCCACAAAGCCACAAGACAGCACAATGGTGGGCAGGGAGTTACAAATGACTTTATGTTACCTTGCGGCTGGATGGATAGGGTGAGTGCCTGATGGTCAATGTCAGTGTGGTGGCCCAGCCTGGCCTCGTCCGGCCCCTGATGGGCCCAGACGGACCTGCCCTTGGTCCGGGCTTCATCCGAGCTGCGTCTGTCGCCGTGATGGGAGAGGCAGCGCTATAAGCGCAATGACCAGCGCCTCCCCCTAACGGCAGCACCTGTTGCAGTAGCAGAGGGTTCTGGGACCTGTAGTCCCCTACCGCGGTGTAAAGTTCCTCACAGCTGTGCCTGGAGCAGGAAGAGTGTGCCCTGGGACTCCTTTCCCAACAGGGCAAGTGGAGCGTGCAGCAAGCAGGATATGGCAGCCAGAAAGCGAGTAAAGACCCCCCCTTTTCAGTGTAATGAATGGTTTTGCCTATGCAAATGATCGATTGTGGATGCTTATGTGACACTACTCAGCAGTTGTATTTATAGCAGCAATAGTTATTAAAGGAAACTGCAAATAGTGTACTGACATAATTGTGTTGTGAGGAATTCGAGACATCCAAGCTTTAACATAATTATTGTTCTGAATGTGATGCAATAAATGATACTTTTATCTTGTTTCTTTCAGGTATGAAGTTACGTTATGGGATGCCAGAAATGCTGGAATGAAGAAATCCTTTGCAACACTCTTATCAATGGGCATCTCTGAGTTTATTTTATTTTCAACTTATGCACTTGGTTTGTGGTATGGAACAAAATTAACTGTGGATGAACCAGATAACTATTCACTTGGCACTATAATGACTGTGAGTATAATCTAGGACAAGATGTACTGCAATATAATTGGAGACTGTTTACATATTTTAGAAAATCAAGAATGGCAGATTTTTACTTTTAAAAATGTTATTAAATCCCTTCACAATTCGGACATACAGAAAGGAAGGACCAGGAAGAAATGATCAGAGCATTGAAGATTACCAATATTTAATCCAGACATTAGCGCTGCATAGCCTTCTTCGTCCCTTTCTTTACTATCCTGAGGGTACACCAAAGTAGAATGTCTTGATGGTCTGATGTGGTCCAGCACTACTCATAGAGAGATAAGATAAGGAGCACAAAACAAAACAAAAAACTTTATTAACACACCCTAATTAACGCTATTACTGACATTTGCTAATAAGTCCTACTTTGATTACAATGAATCTGCTGTAGTTAGAAATGTCTTTTTCAAAATGTAACTCCGATCCTTGGGCTACATTTAAGTTGTAATGAGGTTTGAATGTGGAAGGGGAGCCCAAGGAGCAGCTCTGCAAATGTCCACAAGTTAAACACCTCCCTACTTGGACCAAGAGACAGTCATACCTCTTGTATAGTTGTCTTGACCTGACCCTGGGAGATCCCTGCCAGCATTTGAATAAGCTGCTAAATAAATGACTGTCTTGATCCATCTACAAAGAGTAGTGTCTGAGGATTTAGACCCCCCCCCCCTTTTACTGTACCAAAGCTTAAGAACAGACAATCAGTCGGTCAAAAATCTATCATCGCTATAGATAGATTTTCCATCTTCTTACATTATCCAAAGCCACAGGAATTACACTATGCATCTATAGACGAGCTAGCACAAAAAGCCGGATGAAAATCTCATGCTAACTGTATGGAGAAAGCTGAACTAATCTTTGGAAGGAAAGAAGCTTTAAAAAGGCCTAAAATTTAAAAAAATTACAAAGATGAAATCACTCCAAGAGGATCTAAATGCCTTTTGGGGCAGGGGCGGCTTCCATTCTGTGCGCCACATTTTCTCGGAGCTCTCCGATTCCGACTACAGCCTTCTGACCCATTTCTTGGTCAGGGAGGGTGTGCCATCTTGGGCTCTTTGGCACAATACTGGCCATGATCCCCAGAAGGGCAGCAGGGGAAGCAGGGGAAGTAATGAGACGCAGGACACTCAACAGTAGCTCACTCAATCCTCAGGTTGGGGCAGGAGCCCAAATCAAAAACTGCAGCAGTGAGTGGGGATCTTTTACTGACACCCGCTGCACCGAGAGGAGACTGCCCCTGTCACCGCTGTCCTCAGACTACCGCGACTGGCTTGCAACCCTGAAGGCGTGATCGCAGACTCGTGGCTTAAGGAGAGGAGATACTCAGAGACTATTGCGCTTCTTCGTCTGCTTGCTACCCACTGCCCCCTGCCGCAGGATTCAGGACCTGCTGGGTCTGTTCTGTTGGGGGAAAGAAACTGCTCTCTTGATCTTATTGAGCCTTCTTTCAACTTCTCACAACTAGATCCCTGCCACCCCTTTTTTCTTGGAATCATGAGTGCCTCCCAACCATGCCTTGCAACACATGGGAGATGTGCTAAGGTACTGTGATGGGGCTGTGGGGTGATCAGTGGCGTCCTTCACTCCCTCTCTTCTCCTTTTGAATTACAACTTTTCCTCTTACTTTATTCCCTGGTGCACAAGACTGCCAACTGACTGGATTACTGATCCTATTGGGAGGCACAAAGGTCACTGCTAGTAAATGCAATCACTGGGGCTACTGGGGGCAATGTACACTGGCCTGCACACCTATCAGGCCCTATAGAGCAACATATTTATTTATTTATTTATTTATTGAAAGTTTTATATAGCGCGAACAAGACCCCTGGGTATCAGAGCGCTTCACATAGAAGAAGGTTAAATATTAACAAAATGGTAACCATTAAACAACATAAAGATATGAGGTAGATAATTATATGGCTATAGTGAGTGCTTAATTAGCTACATTCCACTCAAGTTAGTCGGTTATAATACGAATTAACTTTACAGCATGAGGTTATGTCATTTGTCCTTTTCGTCATACATATGAGGTAGCGGTTATATAGTTTCAGGATGTGAAATAACTGTATGAATTCATTTTGACATGAGGTAGCGATTGGTATACAGTTTAGTTACAAAAGGAAGGTCGTCAGTTTCAAACCATCATTTATCTTTCATCTAATTCACGACAGTCCTTCCCTTTCTGATGAAGTAAGTATTTTGTTTGAGGATAGAATTCGATCCCATAGTGAAACATAACCTTGTCTATATAAGGTATTTACTCATTAAGAAGCTCTTCACTTCTCGCTTAAATGTTGAGGTATTAGGAATCTTCCTAATGCTTGGAGGGAGTGAGTTCCAGATCCTGGGGGCAGCTCCTGTGAACGCTCTGTCATAGGTTTTTTCTTTTTGAATATGGCTGGACGCAGCACCAAATTTGACCCGGAACCGGATTAACCTGCTCTAGTGTGCACTGTTCCTAATGAACAGAATGTTCACCAATTTCAAACAATAATCAATGTCAAATCATACTTATTATAATTATACCACAGCATCAGTTTATTTTGTACTGTTATTTACTTTCTGTTTCAAAACATAATCATATAACTATTATACATACAAATTCATAATCATTCGACATTCAGATGCTGTTTTCATTGTTTACAGTGATTGTCCATATTATTTTGCTCATATAGATTCACTCAACGAATTATTCTATTTGCTACTGAACCATGATTAGTTTCAGGCCCAATGCATTTCGGAACAGAGGTTCCATCCTCAGGGGCTGTGTTCTGAAAATTAAAAAATTCAAATTACTCTACACATGTAAAAACGTAAGTATATACATTTCATAAATTTCATAAATTCTTTGAATTTAAGGGGTCTAGCATTGCAACTGTCAAAAATGCATATCTGATATTTATACAAGGATATGAATCCCTCTCTCTAGACATTGTCTATCTGATCACCTGTTAGCTTACAGGTTATATCGAGAAGAGCACAAGTAGGGGTGTAACATGATGAACAACCAACTTAATTAATGAAATCGCATAAAGTTCAAAGACATTGTACAGGCAGTACCGATCTAATAGTTATTAAACAAACACGGGGTGTCTCTAAACTGATCATTGTGTTATGGACTTTCAGACTGATGAGCCTTTAGTGTACGGCTTATGGTTATCTACCCAATTTATTTTGCCCCCATGACCTATTAAATAGAGGTGCTTCTTATACTTATCGGCGGAAAACACTCCCTGTTCCACATATTCGTTTTGCTGTCCAAATATCTGTTGCCTGGTGGTAAAGCTTACCTCAATGTTATAAAAGCGAAAATTCTTCCTTATAACTGTTGCCTCGGTGAATGTTCAAAACTAGATGTATACATTCCCTGCAACTAAATATATTGTGTCCATTAGTCTACTTTGCCTTTATAGTGTGACAGAAGAATTAGGTTTCACTAGAGTTTGAACTTACTATGGGGTGTGCGGCTCAGCTCGTAGTCAATGCCACGCAGCAGCACAATTGGAAAGGCGTGTCTTCCGATGTTGTTCCTCTTTATGTGCTACGCAAATAAACGGGATACTTTTATACCCAAATCAACAATGCGTGATGTTAACTAAACTATCTACCACCCTTTTATTACAAGTCGCACTTACTAGTAAACTGACTCACAGTGTGGAACAATCGTCTCGGCTCGTTATTAGTGCTCAGCAGCGGTGCAAATAGAAAGGCGTGTCGTCAAGTTCTGTTCTTGTTTACTTCTAAGTAAATGAACGGGATACTATTATTACTAGATCCTACAATACGATGTTTAGTGAACTATCTGCCACCTTCAATATTGGCCGCACTTACTTTTAAACTGAGGCTGTTCTTCTCTATCTCCTCCAAACCATCCGACCTTGACGAGAAGTCTCTCCTACTGATTAGTATTCGCGCCAAACATATTTGCCCCAAACGTTATTGATAGGTGTCATGTGACTACGGGAAAGCTGGGATATGTAGTTTATCTCTGTTTCACTAGTGAGAGCCCTTTTTAATTTGTTAAATAGCGATAGGGCAACTTTATGTTTAAACCTAGTTAAGGAGATACCTGATCTATTCACAACAATAAAACATTCTATTGCGATATAATATTTAGTTATATCTCTGCCCTGTTTTAAATTTCGACATAAAAATATTATCACATAGTGTCGCGCTGGAGGCTACTCAGTCTTAAATGCATACTATATTCTAACGTACACTAAACTTTACATGTGCTCAATAGTGACGAATATACAATAACATTTAAAATAATGCAATTGAAAATCATGTAAATGTATTATCAAGCCGGAACTATTAATGCACAGACATATCTGCATGTGCAAATTTCTGTTGCTGGTAACCAAAAAACACTCAGTTGTTCACATAAAGTTTACAAGGTGACGAACACAACATCTTGCGTAGTGTCCTTAGTGAAACAGTCAATTCATCAGATGTTATAGAAGCCATATAATGTTGACATTGAAACAATGTTCTATATGTTAAACTAATAAGCATGGTGTCGCATGTTAATACATCATAATGTTGCAAACAGACTGCCAACTGACTGGATTACTGATCCTATTGGGAGGCACAAAGGTCACTGCTAGTAAATGCAATCACTGGGACTACTGGGGGCAATGTACACTGGCCTGCACACCTATCAGGCCCTATAGAGCAACATATTTATTTATTTATTGAAGGTTTTATATAGCGCGAACAAGACCCCTGGGTATCAGAGAGCTTCACATAGAAGAAGGTTAAATATTAACAAAATGGTAACCATTAAACAACATAAAGATATGAGGTAGATAATTATATGGCTATAGTGAGTGCTTAATTAGCTACATTCCACTCAAGTTAGTCGGTTATAATACGAATTAACTTTACAGCATGAGGTTATGTCATTTGTCCTTTTCGTCATACATATGAGGTAGCGGTTATATAGTTTCAGGATGTGAAATAACTGTATGAATTCATTTTGACATGAGGTAGCGATTGGTATACAGTTTAGTTACAAAAGAAAGGTCGTCAGTTTCAAACCATCATTTATCTTTCATCTAATTCACGACAGTCCTTCCCTTTCTGATGAAGTAAGTATTTTGTTTGAGGATAGAATTCGATCCCATAGTGAAACATAACCTTGTCTATATAAGGTATTTACTCATTAAGAAGCTCTTCACTTCTCGCTTAAATGTTGAGGTATTAGGAATCTTCCTAATGCTTGGAGGGAGTGAGTTCCAGATCCTGGGGGCAGCTCCTGTGAACGCTCTGTCATAGGTTTTTTCTTTTTGAATATGGCTGGACGCAGCACCAAATTTGACCCGGAACCGGATTAACCTGCTCTAGTGTGCACTGTTCCTAATGAACAGAATGTTCACCAATTTCAAACAATAATCAATGTCAAATCATACTTATTATAATTATACCACAGCATCAGTTTATTTTGTACTGTTATTTACTTTCTGTTTCAAAACATAATCATATAACTATTATACATACAAATTCATAATCATTCGACATTCAGATGCTGTTTTCATTGTTTACAGTGATTGTCCATATTATTTTGCTCATATAGATTCACTCAACGAATTATTCTATTTGCTACTGAACCATGATTAGTTTCAGGCCCAATGCATTTCGGAACAGAGGTTCCATCCTCAGGGGCTGTGTTCTGAAAATTAAAAAATTCAAATTACTCTACACATGTAAAAACGTAAGTATATACATTTCATAAATTTCATAAATTCTTTGAATTTAAGGGGTCTAGCATTGCAACTGTCAAAAATGCATATCTGATATTTATACAAGGATATGAATCCCTCTCTCTAGACATTGTCTATCTGATCACCTGTTAGCTTACAGGTTATATCGAGAAGAGCACAAGTAGGGGTGTAACATGATGAACAACCAACTTAATTAATGAAATCGCATAAAGTTCAAAGACATTGTACAGGCAGTACCGATCTAATAGTTATTAAACAAACACGGGGTGTCTCTAAACTGATCATTGTGTTATGGACTTTCAGACTGATGAGCCTTTAGTGTACGGCTTATGGTTATCTACCCAATTTATTTTGCCCCCATGACCTATTAAATAGAGGTGCTTCTTATACTTATCGGCTGAAAACACTCCCTGTTCCACATATTCGTTTTGCTGTCCAAATATCTGTTGCCTGGTGGTAAAGCTTACCTCAATGTTATAAAAGCGAAAATTCTTCCTTATAACTGTTGCCTCGGTGAATGTTCAAAACTAGATGTATACATTCCCTGCAACTAAATATATTGTGTCCATTAGTCTACTTTGCCTTTATAGTGTGACAGAAGAATTAGGTTTCACTAGAGTTTGAACTTACTATGGGGTGTGCGGCTCAGCTCGTAGTCAATGCCCCGCAGCAGCGCAATTGGAAAGGCGTGTCTTCCGATGTTGTTCCTCTTTATGTGCTACGCAAATAAACAGGATACTTTTATACCCAAATCAACAATGCGTGATGTTAACTAAACTATCTACCACCCTTTTATTACAAGTCGCACTTACTTGTAAACTGACTCACAGTGTGGAACAATCGTCTCGGCTCGTTATTAGTGCTCAGCAGCGGTGCAAATAGAAAGGCGTGTCGTCAAGTTCTGTTCTTGTTTACTTCTAAGTAAATGAACGGGATACTATTATTACTAGATCCTACAATACGATGTTTAGTGAACTATCTGCCACCTTCAATATTGGCCGCACTTACTTTTAAACTGAGGCTGTTCTTCTCTATCTCCTCCAAACCATCCGACCTTGACGAGAAGTCTCTCCTACTGATTAGTATTCGCGCCAAACATATTTGCCCCAAACGTTATTGATAGGTGTCATGTGACTACGGGAAAGCTGGGATATGTAGTTTATCTCTGTTTCACTAGTGAGAGCCCTTTTTAATTAGTTAAATAGCGATAGGGCAACTTTATGTTTAAACCTAGTTAAGGAGATACCTGATCTATTCACAACAATAAAACATTCTATTGCGATATAATATTTAGTTATATCTCTGCCCTGTTTTAAATTTCGACATAAAAATATTATCACATAGTGTCGCGCTGGAGGCTACTCAGTCTTAAATGCATACTATATTCTAACGTACACTAAACTTTACATGTGCTCAATAGTGACGAATATACAATAACATTTAAAATAATGCAATTGAAAATCATGTAAATGTATTATCAAGCCGGAACTATTAATGCACAGACATATCTGCATGTGCAAATTTCTGTTGCTGGTAACCAAAAAACACTCAGTTGTTCACATAAAGTTTACAAGGTGACGAACACAACATCTTGCGTAGTGTCCTTAGTGAAACAGTCAATTCATCAGATGTTATAGAAGCCATATAATGTTGACATTGAAACAATGTTCTATATGTTAAACTAATAAGCATGGTGTCGCATGTTAATACATCATAATGTTGCAAACAGACTGCCAACTGACTGGATTACTGATCCTATTGGGAGGCACAAAGGTCACTGCTAGTAAATGCAATCACTGGGACTACTGGGGGCAATGTACACTGGCCTGCACACCTATCAGGCCCTATAGAGCAACATATTTATTTATTTATTTATTTATTGAAAGTTTTATATAGCGCGAACAAGACCCCTGGGTATCAGAGCGCTTCACATAGAAGAAGGTTAAATATTAACAAAATGGTAACCATTAAACAACATAAAGATATGAGGTAGATAATTATATGGCTATAGTGAGTGCTTAATTAGCTACATTCCACTCAAGTTAGTCGGTTATAATACGAATTAACTTTACAGCATGAGGTTATGTCATTTGTCCTTTTCGTCATACATATGAGGTAGCGGTTATATAGTTTCAGGATGTGAAATAACTGTATGAATTCATTTTGACATGAGGTAGCGATTGGTATACAGTTTAGTTACAAAAGGAAGGTCGTCAGTTTCAAACCATCATTTATCTTTCATCTAATTCACGACAGTCCTTCCCTTTCTGATGAAGTAAGTATTTTGTTTGAGGATAGAATTCGATCCCATAGTGAAACATAACCTTGTCTATATAAGGTATTTACTCATTAAGAAGCTCTTCACTTCTCGCTTAAATGTTGAGGTATTAGGAATCTTCCTAATGCTTGGAGGGAGTGAGTTCCAGATCCTGGGGGCAGCTCCTGTGAACGCTCTGTCATAGGTTTTTTCTTTTTGAATATGGCTGGACGCAGCACCAAATTTGACCCGGAACCGGATTAACCTGCTCTAGTGTGCACTGTTCCTAATGAACAGAATGTTCACCAATTTCAAACAATAATCAATGTCAAATCATACTTATTATAATTATACCACAGCATCAGTTTATTTTGTACTGTTATTTACTTTCTGTTTCAAAACATAATCATATAACTATTATACATACAAATTCATAATCATTCGACATTCAGATGCTGTTTTCATTGTTTACAGTGATTGTCCATATTATTTTGCTCATATAGATTCACTCAACGAATTATTCTATTTGCTACTGAACCATGATTAGTTTCAGGCCCAATGCATTTCGGAACAGAGGTTCCATCCTCAGGGGCTGTGTTCTGAAAATTAAAAAATTCAAATTACTCTACACATGTAAAAACGTAAGTATATACATTTCATAAATTTCATAAATTCTTTGAATTTAAGGGGTCTAGCATTGCAACTGTCAAAAATGCATATCTGATATTTATACAAGGATATGAATCCCTCTCTCTAGACATTGTCTATCTGATCACCTGTTAGCTTACAGGTTATATCGAGAAGAGCACAAGTAGGGGTGTAACATGATGGACAAACAACTTAATTAATGAAATCGCATAAAGTTCAAAGACATTGTACAGGCAGTACCGATCTAATAGTTATTAAACAAACACGGGGTGTCTCTAAACTGATCATTGTGTTATGGACTTTCAGACTGATGAGCCTTTAGTGTACGGCTTATGGTTATCTACCCAATTTATTTTGCCCCCATGACCTATTAAATAGAGGTGCTTCTTATACTTATCGGCTGAAAACACTCCCTGTTCCACATATTCGTTTTGCTGTCCAAATATCTGTTGCCTGGTGGTAAAGCTTACCTCAATGTTATAAAAGCGAAAATTCTTCCTTATAACTGTTGCCTCGGTGAATGTTCAAAACTAGATGTATACATTCCCTGCAACTAAATATATTGTGTCCATTAGTCTACTTTGCCTTTATAGTGTGACAGAAGAATTAGGTTTCACTAGAGTTTGAACTTACTATGGGGTGTGCGGCTCAGCTCGTAGTCAATGCCCCGCAGCAGCGCAATTGGAAAGGCGTGTCTTCCGATGTTGTTCCTCTTTATGTGCTACGCAAATAAACGGGATACTTTTATACCCAAATCAACAATGCGTGATGTTAACTAAACTATCTACCACCCTTTTATTACAAGTCGCACTTACTTGTAAACTGACTCACAGTGTGGAACAATCGTCTCGGCTCGTTATTAGTGCTCAGCAGCGGTGCAAATAGAAAGGCGTGTCGTCAAGTTCTGTTCTTGTTTACTTCTAAGTAAATGAACGGGATACTATTATTACTAGATCCTACAATACGATGTTTAGTGAACTATCTGCCACCTTCAATATTGGCCGCACTTACTTTTAAACTGAGGCTGTTCTTCTCTATCTCCTCCAAACCATCCGACCTTGACGAGAAGTCTCTCCTACTGATTAGTATTCGCGCCAATCATATTTGCCCCAACGTTATTGATAGGTGTCATGTGACTACGGGAAAGCTGGGATATGTAGTTTATCTCTGTTTCACTAGTGAGAGCCCTTTTTAATTTGTTAAATAGCGATAGGGCAACTTTATGTTTAAACCTAGTTAAGGAGATACCTGATCTATTCACAACAATAAAACATTCTATTGCGATATAATATTTAGTTATATCTCTGCCCTGTTTTAAATTTCGACATAAAAATATTATCACATAGTGTCGCGCTGGAGGCTACTCAGTCTTAAATGCATACTATATTCTAACGTACACTAAACTTTACATGTGCTCAATAGTGACGAATATACAATAACATTTAAAATAATGCAATTGAAAATCATGTAAATGTATTATCAAGCCGGAACTATTAATGCACAGATATATCTGCATGTGCAAATTTCTGTTGCTGGTAACCAAAAAACACTCAGTTGTTCACATAAAGTTTACAAGGTGACGAACACAACATCTTGCCTAGTGTCCTTAGTGAAACAGTCAATTCATCAGATGTTATAGAAGCCATATAATGTTGACATTGAAACAATGTTCTATATGTTAAACTAATAAGCATGGTGTCGCATGTTAATACATCATAATGTTGCAAACAATCAATGCTACCGTTGTTACTGTACACTCTGAACTAATGCCATATTTGCACATACCTGTACATGGTAACGTTGCAGACAATATGCCATACAGTAAATGTTACTTGAGTTACTGATCACTCTGTGTTTATCACTAAATTCCCCTCTATTTACAAAAAACAGCTCATGTCCATCCTATCATTAAGACCTTTTGGCTGCATAGTCTGTAAAAACTCTATCCAAAACACCTCTCGCTGCAAGAGTTTTTGGGTATTATCAATTCCATCTAGTTTAGTAACCACTTCCACTATTTGTGCCCATAGTTGAGCTATTGTGTGTTTCTCTTCAGCCCACTGGGTGGCTACCCCTGATGTTGAGTTTTTAAGTCTTATGGTACTTTTGTGTTCTGTTAGTCTCAGTTTGAATTTTCACTCCGTTTTACCTATATAGGCTTTTCCGCATGGACATTTTAAACAGTACACTATGTTGGTGGTGTTACAGCCTGAAGTGTGCCTCAATTTAATGTTAGCCCCTGTAATAGGATGTGTGAGAGTTTTGCCAGTAATGATGTTATTGCAGTGTATACAATTATAACATTTTTGAGTTCCTTTGTACTCTACATTTTTAACCTTCCTGGATCCTGTATATATGAGTTCTTGGAGATTTCTATCCCATGTATATGCAAACGTAGGTGGTTCTCTGAAGATGCCATTGAGCTCAGGTTCGTTGACCAACAACTCCCATCTTTTCTTGATAATTTTCTTAATCTGAATAGATTTGTTGGAAAATTAAGAGACAAAAGTAGGGGTGTGGGAACATCTTGTTACTTTCTTTACAAAAAGTTCATCCCTCTCCTTCATTTGAATTCTAGCCATATTCTTCTGTAGTAATGTTTCTGGATAACCCCTATTGACAAATCTCTCCTTCAATTCTCTGAGTTTTTGTTCTGCGACTTCGGGGTCCGAACATGTTCTTTTTATCCTGGTGAACTGTGAATACGGAAGATTTTCCACAAGACTCCTAGGATGAAAGCTGGAATGCATCAGCGTACTGTTGCGGTCGGTTGGTTTAGTGAAGATTTCAGTGCTCAATTTATTTTTCTGTTTCTTAATGAGAACGTCCAAATAGTTGATTTTGTCTTGGCTGATAGAGAAGGTAAACTTAATTCTAGGTTCTCTATTATTAAGTTCCTCAATGAGTTGTATTAGCATTTCTTTAGGACGAGTCCAAGTCAGAAAAATATCATCGATGTATCGACAATATTGTGCTATGCCTTTTGTCCATTCCTTGTGTGTTAGAATGTGATCATTCTCAAACTTCGCCATGTAGATATTGGCATAGGCAGGTGCTCCAGAAAAACCCATAGAAGTACCTGTAAGTTGACCAAAAAAGTCTTCCTTCCACTGAAAATAACTGTTGTGCAAACAGAAAAACAAAAGCTGCAATAAGAAAATATTGTGTTCTTGTGTTGATTCCATCTTAAGTAGTGCCCATTCCACGGCCTCCATTCCTTGTGCATGCGCTATAAAAGTGTACAGAGCTGTCACGTCAATTGTGCATAGTAGCCAATCTTCTTGAACCAGATATTCAATTGTACGTAGTTTGGTGAGAAAGTCTGTGGTATCTTTCACATATGTGCACCAACTTTGGACAAATTGTTGAAGAAAATAGTCTAAATATTTCCCCAATGGCTCAAAGATTGAATTACAAGACGCAGCACCAACTCTTTGGCACTCTTAGCCGGTCTGTTGCCTCCTGATAGCTCAATTTTCTTGAATAGGTATTCAGGAGTATTGTGGTGGAGTGCTCTATGGGTGATACATGCTATCTTTAGTTGAATTCTGGCCTCATAGGGTAGCCAATTTAATGCTTTCAGATGAGGAGATATGTGGTCAAACTTCCTAGATCCGGTGATGAGTCTCGCCGCAGCATTGAGGCAGGCTTTTAGTGGTGCTGTGGATGTTTTTGGTAAACCTGCTAAGGTGGTGCAACCATATTCAATCCGAGAGATGACTAAAGATTGGATTGCCAGTTTACGATCTGCTTCAGAGATGAATGGTTTCAATTTTCTTAGGTAGTTTAGGTGGAAGCGGGCGCTTTTTGCCATTGAATTAATGTGAGCTTTCATGTCAAGATTCTCGTCTAAAGTAATTCCTAGCGACTTAGCTGAGTTGACTAGAGTCGGGTGCAGTTGAGCGCAGTCACCAACTTGGTCCATTCTTTTATTTCCGTAACGCACCTTGGTGGAGAGATTAGTAAGAACTCTGTTTTTTGAGCATTTAGCTTCAGATGATTGGTAGTTAACCATTGCAATGCCCTTTTTAATGTTTCATTCATTAGCTCAATGTCTTCAAGGGAGGCGATCTTTATATATATTTGCGTGTCATCCGCATACATATGATAAGATATCTGTGAGTTTCTGCGAATTGTTCGAAGAGGTTCGACATATAAGTTAAACAGATCAGGGGATAATGTCGATCCTTGTGGGACCCCGATTGAGTTAGGGCATGATGGTGAAATTGAATGATTGACCAGGAATCGTTGTGTTCTGTTTCGTAGGAAAGATTCGAACCATTTCAGCACATTTCCAGACACTCCCATCCTGTCCTGTAGCCTGGCCAGTAATGCTTCGTGATTTACTGTGTCAAATGCCGATGACAGGTCCAGGAGAATTAGCAAGCATGCTTGATTTCGATCAAGAGCCTGTAGCGCGTCGTCAACAATATGAAGGATCGCTGTTTCCGTGCTATGCCCTGATCTGAATCCTGATTGGCATTCATCTAGTAGGGAGAACTTAGTGATGTGTTGGCTCAGTTGGCCCTGCATGCATTTCTCAATTAGTTTGGCCAATAGAGGGATGTTGGTCACTGGTCGAAAGTTATTCGGGTTTGTAGCACCTGCAGTCGGTTTTTTGATCAATGGAACAACTTGACCAATTTTTAGGCAGTCTGGGAGGGTCCCTTGTGACAGTGATGCATTTATTATTTTGGTCCAGATTGGCACCACAATATGGTTGATTTCTCTTAAGCATTTCACGGGTAGGGGATCTTGATATTGGTTGGTAGGTTTGATTTTCAAGAGCATTTTAGCGATCGTGTTCTGATTATATAATTCGAATGTGTCCCAGTTTGCATTGTTTTTTGTTTCGCTACACACTGTAGTCGAGTTGGGATCGTTCGTAGTCAATGGTTGAATGGGGAGGTTATTTGCTGCACTTAAGAGCTCTGTTTCAAGCGCTTTGGCTTTTTCCGTGAAAAATGTAGAAAATTCCTTGCTACTTAGAGATGTTTTTACGTTTTCATGAGCTGTTTTGGTTGGTTTGTTTGATTGTTGTTTCAGGACTTCAAAAAGTTTCTGTGGTCTGCTTTTGGCATTATCCAGTTCCGATCTTATGAATTCCTTTTTGGAGTTGATGATTTTTTTGTCATATTGGTTTCTAATTTTTCGGAGGGCTTTCAGCTCCGGGGATGATGGGTGTTGTCTCCATTTTCTTTCGGTCATTCTTAGTTTGCGCCTATCTTCGTTCAGTGATCTGTCAAACCATAGATTTTTGTCTTCTCCGTTATTCTTTTTAGTTTTAATGGCAGGGTGTTGACGATATTCCCGACTGAGGTTATATAATGCTCTGTCAACTCATTTGCATTCTGTAAGTTGCTAGGTGGCTTTAAGTCTCTCTCACAACTTTCTACTAGTAGCTCAATATTAGTCTCTCTTGTGTCTCAAATCCATTTTTTGAAATTGGCAGGTTGAACGGTCTTGCCCTTTTTCAATATGGGTATCCGGAATGTTATTGCATAGTGATCCGACCAGTCACATGGGGCTATTGAGAGGATTGATGTATTTTTGTTATCTGAAATAATCCAGTCAAGTGTTGCTCCTTTTGAGTGTGTAGGTTGCGTGCATGCTTGGTTGAGTTTTAGCTCAGCAAGGAAATCCTTAAGTGTGTTGACTAGTTTGTCATTGCAGTCATCCCAATGTAAGTTGAAATCTTCTAAGAATATGTTATTGGCATTCGTGTTAGAGTTGGTCATAATGATCTCCATTAACTGTTCTATGAACTTAGCGTTCTCTCCTGGTGGGTGGTAAAACGCATGTAGATTGCATCTTTGATTCGTTGCTGATTTTATATTGAGGCCTAAGTATTCGCAAGCTTCTAGAGGGTCAGATTGAATTTGATTGACCTCTATCTCTGATCCGTGAATGCAGGCAATTCCTCCTCCTGACTTTCTTGGTCTATCTAGTCTCACAATGTTATATTTAGGTGGTACTAAGAGATCCATGATTGGAGATGATGATTCCGATAGCCACGTTTCTGTAAGGATTGCCAGATCAATTTCCTTGTTGATGATGAGGTCTGCTATGTCTGATGCATGTTTTGTAGCCGATCGACAGTTAAGTAGAAGGCATGTCAGTTGTTTACCAGAGTTCTTACTGTTCAGGGTTTCGTGTTCGGAATTAAGCTTGACTTGTTGTAGGTTGTTATGGTTAAGTTTCCTATCCTTCTTTCTTGATGTTCTATTAGGATCGATCGGAACTGTTTTTATGTTCTCCTCTTCCTCATGATCTGGCGATTCATAGGATCGGAGTAAGGCAAGGGCTTCCTCCTTGGGCAGGGCCTTCGTCCTATGAGGTCGGTTGATCCTATTCGCTAGTGACATGTCTATTTTGTTGCTCTTTCTATGTATGGAGTGTACCAGATCTTGAATATTCGTGATCTTAGAGTGAGTGCTTGCTGTCATTTCCAGTATTTCTTCCATCGCTTGTAAAGTACTAATTGTGACTTGTGTCATGTTGCAGACTAGTTTCTGAAGATCATTAATAGCCTTCTGGTTCCTGGTTAATTTCTTAGGGATGGTTAGCCTGTGTGTCCGGGGGTTGTATGTCGCTTTTCTCTGTTTTTGATTTTTTCTTAGTGCCTCAGTCATTTTCTGAATATCCTCTGTTTGGTCGTCCGTTCCCTTCCTTCTTGGGATGCTGTGTGAGTTATCTGAGTTTTGTGAAGCTAGGAGTGTTTTTGTGGGTGAGGTTCTATCTGGCTTTAGTGTAGTATTAGATGTAGGTAGCGCACGGTTGATATCTCCTATCTTATCTGTTTCTTGATTTACATTGAGTGGTTCACTCGGCACCACTGTATGTTCTGCGTGGGAAGGCTCGGTGTTTGGAAGCGGTGTCGGCTCTTCACTTTGGAGTTGGTCTTGTTATTTATTCTCATGACTCGTAAATCTCTCTGTCCATTCTGTCTTATTTTTTGATATAGTCTCTCCTGTTTCAGTTTTCTTTCCAGGTTTAGTGGCTGGCTCCAGGCAGCCTCCCGTTCGATTGGTGTCTCTGATATCAATATTATCATGAGTGACTTCTGGTGGGGTTGGGTGTAGTTGGTGTCTTAAGTCCTCTAGTGATTCTTTTATGGTAGGGAATATCTTGTCGAACTTTATAAGTTCACTGTTCGCTGCCTGTATCAACACTATTCCAGTTTTATATATGGTGATGCATAGTTCTGCTCTGCATCTTCTTGATGGTGAGGTCATTATTTTTGTGCCATGTGGGATGTTTTTCGTACCTTTTATGTTGAGCATTCTTGTGAAGGCACTGCGCCATTTAGCCGTTTTATTAGTGTAAAAAATCAAGTCATGGGTTATAGTGCCTTTATCTGAATTAAAGTATGGGTCGGCGAACGGTGAGTCCGCGTTTTTCTTCAGGGTATTATGTTTAAACTTTTTGGCTCCGTTTTTAGATAACTTAGACGGATATTTTATGACCTGGGCGTTTGAGCCATCTCGGTGTCTTTCGCCCATATTTGCTTCGCGTTATAGATCTTATGGTGACTCTTCTCTATTAGTCTCTTAAATGTTTCAAGGATTAAAGTTAAATAGTGAAATGCATAGATATCTTATCAGGTAATTTTCTCCTATGGTAGTGATATATATATATATATAGTGATATATCATGGTAGTGATATATCTGTGCACCCTGCTTTCACCCGGCCATGACATGCAGATCACCACACCAGGCCCCCTAACTAACAAGCTGCCTTCACCCTTGTTGTCTCCTATGCTCTCCACACAGTGCAATTGGCCCACACATGAACCAAGGGAGGACCTCCCACATCTGGGGAGACTATCCTGAATTCCCAGGCCTCCTCTATGATCACTAGGGCGAGTTATGACACGAGAGATAAATTGGACATCCTCCTAGCCACAATGGGCTCCACCAGGGAAGCTTTGGAGAACAAATTCAACTCTTTAATATATTGGACCTCCACCTTTTTTGTGATGCTTGTCAGAAAATTACTGACCTGGTACGCACAGTCGACACCGCTATGTCTGATTTGGCCTCTGTCACGATAGCACACACATCTAAACCGGGCACAAGCACTTAGTACTTGTAAAGTGCAGTTTATCTCCCTTGAAGGGGTATCCAGGCAGTGGGTTGATGGGCTTAGTTGAAATACCAGGTCTTGAGTATCCCTGAAGTCCCTCAGCAAGGGTGATGTTTGGAGGTGGAGGGGAAAGGCATTCCAGGACGTTGGGGCAAGGTGGGAGAAGGTGCAGCCTCAAATGTGGCCAAAGCAGATACGTGGAGTCGGTGCGAGAGTAATGTAGGCAGAGTGAAGGTTTCTGGGTGGTTGGTGAAAGTTCAGGCAGTGGTTGGACCTTTGTTGTGGAGGGCTTTGTAGCCATGTGTCAGTATCTTGAATTGGCATCTTTTCTGAATGAGAAGCCAGTTGTGGTTCCTCAGATGTGGGGCGATGTGGGTTAGTTTGAGCAGGTAGGGGATCAGTCTTGCCGCTGAGTTCTGTATCATCTGGTGCCTTTTCATGAGTTTGGTAGTGACTCCTGCATACAGTGCATTGCAATTACCCACCCTGCTGTTGATTAGGGTTAGTTTGACTGTTTTTCTCATGCTTATGGGAAGCCATTTGAAGATTCTTTGGAGCATGCAGAGAGTGTGGAAGCAGGTAGAGGAGACTGTGTTGATCAGTTTGAGAGAAGATGGCACGCCAACAGAGACATCACAGATCAAGCCACCTTCAAGTCAGCCCTCAACAAATACCACAAATTACTTCTAAGATGCAAAAAAAATCACCCTTGCAGACCACATTGAGGCAAGCGCCAACCACTCAAAGGAACCCTTCATGGTTCAACAAACTTATGGGTGAGTTTGCTGTCCAGGATGATGATGAGGTTGCGGGTGTGATTTTTCAGTGTGGGAGTTTGTCCCAGTTTGGCGAGCATCCAGGTGTTGTTCCAGAAGGAGGCATGGTTGCTAAAGATCAGCTCTTGTCAGTGTTGAGCTTCAGACAGTCGACCTTCATCCAGTCTGCTATATTCTTCATGAAGTTGTGGATATTGGTATTAGTGGTGGTGGGGTCTGCTGAGAGCGAGAGGATGAGCTGGGTATCTTTGGCGTTGAATATGATATGGGTTCTGAAGATGTTGGCTAGAGGTGTCATGTAGGTGTTGTAGAGGGTGGCACTGAGGGATGACCCATTTTGAATGCCGCAAATGGTGCTCTTGGGTTTCGGGGTAAAGCGAGGTAGGTGGGTTCTCTGTGTTTGTCCCATGAAGAATGATGCAATTCATCTGAGGGTATCTCCCTTGATCAAAATCTGGTGCAGTCTCTTGATGAATTTGAATTTGAATTTACAGGAATTTATATAGCGCGCGTATACCAGGTGGTTTCCTGGCGCTGATGAGTGTGTGCTGGGATAAGGTGTCAAAAGCTGTGGAGAGGTTGAGGAGTATCAGGGCCATGATTCTCCCCTACTGAGTAGGCTGGGATGTCATCCATAGCAGTGATCAGGGTGGTCTTGGTGCTGTGGATGGCACAGAAACCCAGATTAGGAGGAAGCTAGCTGGTTGTTTCTCTCCAGGTGTTTGGGGAGCTGCCAGTTCATGGCCTTCTCCAGGACTTTGATGGGGAACAGTAAGATGTGAGTCCATCCACTCACCTGAAAACCAGGTTCGTCTGCAGGGGCAATGACTGGTCCTCAACCCACCCTGAGCGCCTCTCAGTGCTGCTGATAAAAACAGAAGCCCTAGCAGGTGCCCAAAGAGGGAAGGGGATTTGGGATGAGAGACAAAGAGATAGAGACTGCTATGCTTCGTGCTTCACCAAAAGGAAGATGTGCCGTCTGGGCCAGCCAGGTTCTGGAAGGTTACTCGGCAAGCTACTTGAGATATATCCTAAAAAAAATACACAAAGTGCATAAGCATTGCGTTCCCCAATTTTGTTGGACTACATGTAAAACATACACATGGGTAAATGTTCACATTACCTTTCTTTGTGTGATGCCTTGTCAACTAGCACGTCTCTCAGTAAGGACTATACAGTTTTCTTCTATAACATAAACAGGGATTATATTAGGCTAAGTAATCTATATCATAACATGAGATTTTACGCAATAGATTTATACCATTTTATGATCTCACCTTAATGTGTGGAAGAAGTTTCCTAATGTCAATTATGTAATGCTTTGGCCAAAGTGTCCTTAATACGCTGCCAGCATTATCCAACAACTTGGGGATGGAGCACATTTAGAGGGAGTTACTTGTGCCTTTAAATAAAGTCACTTTTAAAACAAACAAAAAACATGTATGCCTAAATCAGGCGACCTGTACAAGATCTGTTCTCTGTGCACAAGCTGCCAAATACGTGTACAAACAGGGTTACACACTTTACAAGAATAAGAATAATTATTGCCTATTCCCAGCCCAGTAACATGTGCATTTACATTAGGCAATAGTCATAAAAACAAAATAATTATTGTCCTCATAAAGGATAGAATTAACAAGATCAATATTGTCCCAAAATGTCCACTCATTAAAAATGCATGTAAAGGCCCAAGCAATTAACACAGAGATAACTGAAGCGGAAAGAAGACTAAGTTAAAATAAATAATGATTGAAAACTTAGCTCTTCCTAGTGATTCACGGGCTCTGCAATGTCCTTGAACTATGTCTGAACTTAAAGATGGGAGAAATGTCCGCAGGCTGAGGTCACTGTGCTTGCTGAAGTGGAGAAGACTCTGGGGAATTCTTCCTAGAAGGCTTTAACAGCAAAGCTATTTATACAATGTTGGTAATCCATGTAATTTGACCACATTTTGTACAAACAGGTTAGTGAGTGCCTTAGCCGAGGGCATGCGTTTTAAAGGAACAAAGTGTGACATTTTTGTCAAATAATCTATTATCACCCATATGATGGAAAAAAAGTTTGATATGGGTAAACTGGTAATAAAATCGATGCTTATGGTGTGCCACGGCGCAGGTGGGATGGGCATTGGTTGTAAAAGACCAGCAGGTGCAACATGAAGAGGTTTGGATTGTACACAGATTGGACAGGACTTTACATATTCTTTAACATTCGATGGGAAGGTGGGCCACCAGAAGTCTCTCTGCAATAATTCTATCATTTTCTTTACCCCTGGATGAGCAGCAAATGCTGTGTCATGATGCCAGTGAAGGACAGTTTCACGCAATTCCTGTGTGGGAATATATAACCGGTTATCATGATATAACAGGTCTCCTTGTTTAACGGTAGGAGGAGGTGTGGACTCCTTTTGCTGCGCTACCTGGACCTGTTCTAAGAAATCTTTGGGAGCACATATGGCAATAATTTGTGTTCTGGAATAATAGCGAAAGGTGGGTCAGTGTTCTTGTTTGGAGCTGGAAAATTTAATCATGATTCTGCTGTTCTTTTCAAGGCCTGAATATGATTACAAAATCGAATTCATTGTAAAACAAAAGCCAACGTAGTTGTCGTGGGGTTAATGCTTTGACATTCTGGTAGAATTGCAAATTTCGGTGATCAGAGTAAATGGTTATAGTTTGGCGGGCTCCTAGCAAATGATGATGCTACTCATGAAAACCAAGCTTGATATCCAACAGCTCTTGTTCGGCCACCGTATAGTTTTGCTCAGCAGGCAAGAGTTTTTTTAAAAAATAGGCCACTGGATGTAAATGCCCAGATGTATGATCTCTCTGGGACAAAATACCACCAACAGCAACCTGAGAAGAGTCAGCCTCCACATAGAAGGGTTGTGAAGGGTCTGGGTGATGTAATAGAGGAGCTTTGGTAAAGACCCACTTGAGTTTTTAAATGCTGCTTCTGCTGCTGAGGACCAATGAATTGTAACTCCCTTTTTGAGAAGCTGGGTAATGGGTGACACCAAGGAGAAGAACTGAGGAATAAACCATCAATTAAAATTGGCGAAGCCCAAAAATCTCTGAATGTCTTTCTGTGATCTGGGTGTTTCCCATTTCAAATTGGCCTTAACCTTGGAATCATCCACAGTTATGCCGTTGGGAGAAATTACGTAACCCGAAAATTCAATGCGGGTAGCATGAAAGACGCATTTCTCTAACTCAACGAATAACTGATGTTTCCTTAATCGTTGTAACACAGTGAGGACATGTCTTACGTGTTCTTCGGTGGTGGAGGAGAAGATCAGAATATTGTCTATGTATACTATTACGAAGAAGTCCAGGAAATCCTGCAGCACATCACTGATGAAAAATTTAAATGTTGCAGGAGCATTACATATACTGAAAGGCATCACTGTGTATTCAAAAGGACTGAATTTAGTCCTAAATACGGTCTTCCACTCATCCCCATCTTTTACTCTAATTAGGTGATATGCACCTCTCAGGTCTAATTTGGTAAAGATGGTGGAATTTCGTACCTGATCTATTAGTACCGGTATAGGAGCGTGGATAATGTTTTTTTACCGTCACCTTATTTAAGGCGCGATTATCTATACATGCGCGAAGTTCCTTGTTCTTCTTCGGGACGAAAAAGAGTGGCGAACTGACGGGGGATGTGGAGTGTCTAATAAATCCTTTCAGTAATAAGTCGTCCAAGTATCGCGCAAATATTGGGTATCGGGTTCAAATAAAACGTATACTCGACTGCAAGGTAGAGTAGCTCCGGGGAGCAAAGCAATGCGGCAGTCGTATGACCAGTGGGGTGGTAACTGAGCTGCCTGTTGTTCCGAGAACACATTATGAAAATCGTTGTATTGTTGAGGTCGAGTGATTTCAGATTCCCCCTCATGCACCCCATGCACCAAGGTTTGATTCTCAAGCACGGAGGCACAGTGCAAAGGTGTTATAGGATGTTGAACAAGTGAATAGCATTTCTGCCAACAATGTGCAGAATCTGAAGTCAATGTGCGTTTGCACCAATCAATTTTAGGGTTGTGTAATTGGAGCCACAGTATTCCCAGTATGGCTCTAAACACAGGGGTGTCAATTAAATCGAATTGGATCTGTTCAGTGTGCTTATCAGCACAGATGCTGGTTACAGGAGAGGTCTGGAAAAGTATTAAACCTGAAGATAATTCTGAACCATCTTGACACGCACATGTTCAGGAACCTTTTTCTTTACAGTTGGTATGTTTAAAGTTTTAGCTAGACCTATGTTCAGGAAATTTCCGGTAGCCCCAGAATCCAACAATATGGGAATAACCTTTCTAGTCTGAGTTGAGAAGAGCAATGTGACAATTAAAGTTAAATGGCGAGGGGTAGTTGTCATGGTATTTCCTAAATGATAAGAGGCCGAAATGTTTTTTTTTCTCGATAAGGGGGCCTCACTCCTTATTGGGCCTGGGAGTTTTCCAACTGCTTAAATTCTACAAGCGGGAGAGGGGACTCAGTTACGGGAACCGCCCTTTTGGGGGCATTCTTGGTCAGACATTCTCGGGCTAAATGCCCAGGCTTCCCGCAGTATAAACAAAGATTGAGATGCCGTCTCCCATCCTTCTCCTCCTTGGATAAAGGTCCCCTAATTCTCCTAATCTGCATGGGCTTGGTATGATGGGCAGAAGGATTGGAATTCGATGTTTCTTTCTTCTCATGTTTAACTACAATAACTTTAGGCATTTCCCCACGAGTCTTTTCTCTTTTTCTTTCTCCCAAACGATGATCTAAGCGGACCACAAAGTCAATAAATTCACCAAAATCAGACGGCAAATCAAGAATTTGGGCAAGTACATCATTTAAATCGTCCCGAAGGCCACGATAAAAAAGTTATGTTCTTTTCTCATATGACCATTGTGTCTCAGCAATTAGCCTATTAAAGGATGTGATGTAAGACAATAAATCCTTAATGCCTTGACACAGATTCAAAAGCTTATTGTCGCTTGCTTGAATAAATTGGTGTCTTGCAAAGAGTTTTTACATAGTGTCCATGAAGAGAGGAAAATTATGCAGAATTGGGTCCTCCCTTTCGACAAAGGGTATTGACCATGTAGCCGCTGTCCCACCTAGATAGGATAGGATGAACGCCACCTTTGAGGCATCATCGGGAAAGGCAGCTGGTTTACAAAGGAAATGTAATTGGCACTGGATAAGAAAAATACTAAATTTAGTCTGGTCTCCAAAGAACCTTTCAGGGGGAGCCAATGGGACTGGAGTTGGAGTGGTGACACAGACATTTACAGGTTGTGTCACCCCTTTTCATCTGTACCCAATGGGGTGAAGGTAAAGCGTTGTGGTTGAACCACTGGTTTAGTTTTGACCGAGGTGGTCACCCAAGGATTTTCCCGTGGCTTATATTGTTGCAATTCGCAGTTTAGCGTGTGATTTTCTTGTTTTAACATGGCAAATTCCTGCAGTAAGCCTAACACTAGCCAAGAAAAATCTTGTACGCTCATTTTGTTGTCTTCTGTGGGGGTATCCATCGCCCAGAAAGACTTAATTTTTGTGGCTTGGCTTTATGTAAGATTTGAATCCAGCCACTCACCTGAAAACCAGGTCGGTCTGTAGGGGCAAATACTGTTCCTCAACCCACCCTGAGCACCTTTCAGTTCTGCTGATAAAAACAAAATCCCCACAGGTGCCGAAAGAGAGAAGGGGATTTGGGATGAGAGACAAAGAGAGAAAGACTGCTACGCTTCATGCTTCACCAAAAGGAGGATGTGTCGACTGGGCCGCCCAGGTTCTTGAAGGTTACTCAGAAAGCCACTTGAGATATATCCTAAAAAAAATACACAAAGCGCATAAGCATTGCATTCTCCAATTTCGTTGGACTACATGTAAAATATACATGTGGGTTAATGTTACCTTTCTTTGTGTGATGCCTTGTCAACTAGTTTGTCTCTCAGTAAGGTCTATGGTATATACAGTTTGCTTCTATAACATAAACAGGCGTTGTATTAGGCTAAGTAATCTATATCATAACAGGAGATTTTATGCAATAGATTTATACCATTCTATGAGCTCACCTTAATGTGTGCAAGAAGTTTCCTAATGTCAATCATATAATGCTTTGGCCAAAATGTTGTTAATACGCTGCCAGCATTCTCCAACAACTTGGGGATGGAGCACCTTTAGAGGGAGTTACTTGCGCCTTTAAATAAAGTCACTTTTAAAACAAACAAAAAACATGTATGCCTAAATCAGGCGACCTGTACAAGATCTGCTCTCTGTTCACACGCTGCCATATACATGTACAAACAGGGTTATACACTTTACAAAAATAAGAATAATTATTGCCTATTCTCAGCCCAGTAACATGTGCATTTACATTAGGCAATAGTCATAAAAATTAAATAAATATTGTCCTCATAAAGGATAGTATTAACAAGATCAATATTGTCCCAAAATGTCCACTCATCAAAAATGCATGCAAAGTCCCAAGCAGTTAACACAGAGATAACTGAAGCGGAAAGGAGACTAAGTTAAAATAAATAATGATTGAAAACGTAGCTCTTCCGAGTGATTCAAGGGCTCTGCAATGTCATTGAGCTCTGTCTGAACTTGACGATGGAAGAAAGGCGTGCAGGCTGAGGTCACTGTGCTTGCTGAAGAGGAGAAGGCTCTGGGGAATTCTTCCTTGAAAACTTAAGTGATGCAAGGCTCTGTGGAATCCTTGAAATCCTTGAACGACGTGCAGGATTAAAAAAGCCAAGCAACCAGAGAAAGGCTATTTATAGCCTGGATCATGGGCGTTGTCTGGGCATGTTCTTGCAACGTGTCAATTCAATTACCAAGCACATGTTTAACCTGCAAAGATCAGCTGTCTCATTTAAATGCACATGCTCTCCGGACTCCTTACTTCCAACAATTATTGGCAAAAACAAATGTTAAAAAGGTAAACAATATACAAAAAAGCATTGGTCACAGAAAACAGCAACAAATGAATAATGAAAGAAACCACTGGTCACAGTTAATTCATTGTTGAATTATTGCAACATGATTAATCTTTTTACCACATGTATGTTGGCAAATAACACATGGCGAGCCAAGGACAGTATGACAGGAATTCCTGACAAACATGAATAACGAGATGGAGCTGTAGTTCTGGAGTTTGCTTGAGTCAGCGGAGGGTGTCTTGAGATGAGGTCTGACTTCTGCGTATTACAATGTGTCAGGTAAGGTGGCTGTGGTGATGGATGCTTTGAGGATGGTGGTGAGGTGGTTGATCTCCTCATTTCCCAGGTTGAAGAGGCATTGGGGGCAGGGATCCATGGGTCCGTGGGTACTTCCGGGTGAATGGAGTTCATGATGTCTGTGTTGTTTGGAGTGGTGAGATGTTCCCATGTGGTGAGATGCCAGTCAGGACAGGCTTCTGTTGGAGTGAGGAAACTGGGGAGGTCGATTGGTCGGGGCTCGAATTGTGGATATCTTGTTGTAGAAGTGATTCAATAGAGTGTTGCAGAGTTCTTCTGAAGGAGAAATGGTGTCTTGGTGGCTAATTGGCAGGAGAACTCTCTGATGATGGTAAAGAATTCATTGGTGTGGTTGGCGGTTGCCTCAATGTGGTCTTTAAGGGTGATTTCTTTCACATCTTAGGGGGTCATTGGTGGTATTCGTTGTGGGCTGACTTGAAGGTGGCTCAGCTTGGAGGGTTTATGGCGGCACATGGTAATCCTGCAATGGTGAAGTGGACGATGAAATGGTCGGTCCAGGTGAGTACTGTGGTATGGCTGCATTTCACTCTATGCTGAGATAGGGCCTAGGGTGTGTCCTGCTCTGTGTGTGGGGTCTGTAACCAGATGGGTTAGGCAGATGTTGTCCATTTATCCTAGGAGGTTGGCAAGTTTGTGTCTGTGATTCTGGGAGGTGGGCAACAGAGCGGGAAGAGGGGGTGGGAATGGCGTTGAGTGGGAAAAGATTGGCAAGGTAAAACAAAGACTACAACTTAAACTAAGACTGCAAATAATGCTAAAAACTGACTGACAAGGCTGGCCGACCAATATTAAGCAGAACTGGACAGGAACAGCCCGAGCAGCAGTACGGTGGGAGGAGGCACACGGAGGAAGGAGGCACTGCCAAGCTGCTGGGGGAGCTAGTAACGATGTCAAAGTCCTCAAATCTAGAATCCAGGAGCAACAGTATTAGACATCTTGGATTGCCAGAAAACACTGAAGATGGCTCTGTACTAATTTTTTTAGATCACTGTTTGCAAGAGGTGGTCTCCTGTGAGAGTCTATGTAAGTTCAATACCCTCAAAAAGCCGCAAGGGGTACCGGCTCATCCCACAGAACCTGGCACCCTTCCCTTGGTCCGTGGTGTCCTACCTACTTCAATCCTTCAGTTGCATCACCTGGATTTTCTACTACAACCAGCATGAATTGCAGTCCCCTTCCAAGTGGAGAATGCAAAGGTTTACTGTTAGAATTGGGGGTCCATACTTGGTAGGGCCACGGCCTCTGACCAACCAAGGACCCTCTCCTCTAGTCAAGGCAAGGTGGATGTACGTCAAAAGATAATCCCTGCTCACCCCCTTGGTAGCTTGGCAGAGCAGACAGGCTTATCTCCAGGGCAATGTGTAAAGTATTTGCACCAACACCTTCAGTAATGATAATGAACACCACAAACAGACACCACACAGGTCTGATATAAAAATATTATTTTTATATACTGTTAGGCAGACTTAAAACGGACATAAACCATCCTAAAAATAGGCTTGTTGAGACAAAAGTATTCTTCTTAGGGAAAGTGTTCTTTCATAAAACGAGTCTGTTGCAGAAGATTGGGCACCTCAGAATGCACCCGAGCAGTCTTTGGTTAAAAGGGACTGCCCCTCTCTTTATGGGGACACCCTGGTGCCAGTACGAGGGTGCGGGGAGGGGCTTGGCAACAGAGGGATCCCTCGCCGGCTGATGCGGGCGAGGCACACATGCCGGGCCTCCCTCTCCCCCCAGGTGGACGCGTTCGCACTCGTCCCACACTCGAGCGGTACCTGGGGGTGGGGGGTAAGCTGCAGGCTGCTCGGCTCCCGGGTCTCAGGGAACCGGTATTCTCCCTCGATCGCTGGGCCAATCCACGCTCCTTCTCTCGGTGATGCGGCAGCTGCCAGCCAATCCCCACGCGGCTTGCCGATGACTTGCCGGGCCGCCAGCCAATCCCTGCTCGGCTTTCCGATGACGCGGCGGGCCGCAAGCCAATCACAGCGCGGCTTCAGGGAATCCGAGCCGTGAGGTCAGAGCCCGCTGTCCAATCCCAGCGCGGTGTCTGGGGGCGAGCCTCTCCTCTTCTCCTCGGCTCCCGGTGCCTCGTAGATCTCGTTGTTGGGGGCCCTGGGGGACGCCGAGTTTTCTCGGGCAGAGTCAGGGGCCCACAGCGCTTCTGTTTAGTGGCAGGAGGGAGGCATCCTGAGCTCTGGTGATGCTGTCTGAAGGTCGAGCTTGGAGAGAGAGGATACAAGCCCACGAGCTCCCGCAGCACCCTCTCTCTCCCGGCAATTCAAGTCACCAATAAGTCACTCCCCCGCACACAGCACAAAGGGGGGATAAGGCGATGACAACGGCAGAGTTTCTTTGCCCCTGGACTCTGGTGCCAGGAGGCTAGCTCTTCTTCTAGCCCTTGGAGAGTTCTTCTTTGCAGGAGGGGGACAAAGCACATAGCACAGTCCCAACGGTCCCTCTTAGGCAGGACAAGACAAGACAGCAGGTCAGCTTCTAGACACACAGCAATGGCAGCACTGTTCCTGGGGTCTTCTTATGGTGTCCTCTTCAGCAGGGCGTCTCCTCTTCGGTCAGAAGTAGTCTGATTCTAAAGTACACGGGTCTTTCCTTTATACAGAAAATTTTCTTTGATGCCTTTGAGGTTTTGTGATTTAAGCACGTGTCGCCCTTGTCCAGGCTCTGGCGGTGGGAGTCTCTCGGTCCTGGGGAATCTTTCCCTTTGAAGCAGGGAGGCAGGGACATCCGTCATCCAGCAGACAGGGGAGCCGGTATCGTACAGGCAGGGTACAGCCTAGCACCACTCCTCCCCTAACCTTCATGGGCAGCCAGCTATCATCCCACTGCTGGAGCTTTCCCAGGCCCTGTCACACTCCCTCTAACTCGCACACCCAGGCAGGCCCACAGACAGACTGGACAAGATAATTGGCCACTTTCTAAAAATGCTATTTTCAGACACTACATTCAAAAACCACCCAGGCTAAAAGATGTATTATGAATTTCTGAGTCCTGAGAAACCAGGTTTGGATTCTCTATCTTGTTCCTGGGGGAAGATAGGCAGGTCCCCATGGGCCCCCACCCCCCTCCATTCTGTCCTATGGGCAAGGTAGCCTTGCTACAGTGAAGAACTAATTTGGCAGTAATCCACTACTGCAGCATGTCCCTTACATCTGTACAGGCCCTACTAGGAGCACTTGCACTTTGGCACTGATCAGCAGTGGCAAAGTGCCCAAAGCATCTAAACCAGCAAAACATTATCCAGCATTGAATCAACAACATAGGAGGTAGAGATTAGAAAGTCAGGGGAAACCACGCCAAGGATGGCAGGTCTAACATTTACATTTTTCCTGATTATACGGCAGATGTGCAACGGCATAGGGTAGCCTTTCTCACTGTAAAACAAAATACTTCGGGAACTATCATCCCCTTAGAACTGCTGATGACATTATCTAGAGACGCCATCCCCTCTCCTGGGTCCAATGGGAAGGGATCCAGCTGTGGGATCTGTTTTCTGGTCACCTGATGGACAGGGTCCAGGCACCCACTTATTCCTGGGAGCTGGGTGGCGCACACTGGAAGAAGGGAGGATGAGAATCCCCTTTTACACTTCAAAAGGGTGCTCTTTGATTCAGTGATAGAGCACAGAGAAGGGGCCAGGATATATCTCAGGAAGGAAATGGGGCTCATAAGGGAATCATAAAGAGTAGAGATCAGAGTCTAGAATTAACCTTGTAATGCACATGTCACAGTGGCTGACATCCAGGTCTGAACTAAAGTCACTCCCTTGAACCGTGTTGTTGGCCTGTCAACTTCAGAGTCTTTCCTGCTGTGACAGACAGCCTTTCAAGTGGGAAGAACAGAAGGAAACGTGTACACTTCAAAGGAAGTGAATCCCCAACATAAAACCTCAAAAATGCAGACCCTAAATCCCATTTGGTGCCGGGAAATGGACTATAAGAAGGGGAGGTTGAGACCCCAAAATTGGTTATTTGCCTAGCAGCCAGATGGGCTGTGTGAGAAGGGGATGATGTCTGCCTGTGACCTGGACTCTGGAGTAAAACCTGATAGTCTCCCTCCTGGGTGATTAGATATCACCCAAGGACTATAAGACCACCTACCAAGGAGCCCGTTGAGATAGAGTAGAGCACTGGATGGAGCGAAGTCCAGTACAGTGCCCCACTGAGAGGACTGTCTGTGTGCAGTGTGAGGCTATAGCTCTGCACTGATCTGGTCTCTGCCAGTGGGTAAGATTACTTTCAGAGACCACCAGGAGAAGGCCACCTGTACAGAGCTGAGCATCACGTGCTGTTCATAGAGTGTCAAACCTGTACGACCTCACTGCAGTGGACCTGTATGCCAAAAGGAGCTGCCATTCAAAGACTTGTGGGACCAGGATGCCAGAAATCTTGAGCACCTTTCTAGTGACCCTATATGCAAGGAGAGGCTACTCAGGTGTGGGTGATTGCACCAGAGAAGTCTGCATTGTGTCAGGCAGTACCGCTGTAAGCCTGTATACCAGGAAGGGCTCCCAACGCTAAGTTTTAGCCATTGTCCAATACAAAAGTGAGGATGTGACCAGTAGGTCAAGCCACATGCATCAAGGATTGTTCTGATTGATCCATAAGGATCTTGGAGGAAGTCATGGAAGATGGGGCTCCTTTCGAGATCAATCTCCCATGTGGGAGAGACTTCTTACTGTGTTTATGCAAACTGGGAGCTTCTCGGATCACTAGAGAAAGACAGCAGTACTCGAGAGAGGGCCTGTGCATACCGGGCGCTGCCATGTGTACAACGAGCAGCTCAACTAGGGTCAGAGATTGCGATGTGAGGACCCGCTGACACTCCAAAGACTTCAGTGCTGCAGAAGTGAGTAAGAATGAATTGGGGGACTCACTGCTGAAGATGCTTCGGGACTATAGACACTTTTAATTACTTCCGTGAAGTCAAAGGGGAACTCTTGAGTACAGCTTACTTGTGGACATTCTCTGGAGGAATCCACCAGGGATAGAGAATAACCCCAACCACATTACAAGGAGAACGGTGTGTCAACTAATTGCTTGAGAAACACTAGAGCCATGACCTCGAAATGATTGTGTTGTTGCTTACTTATGTTGTGCTGCTCGAGTATTAATTTACCTTAAAAAATCTAAAAGACGAGATGTGTTTGGCAAAACAGTACCAGCTGACTTAATTAAAGGCAAAAAACACAGTTGATGGACAGAATGTAGAACAATGTCTTACATTCACCCCAGTACAAGGAGCTGGGCCTAAACCCATCGTTTTTTTGCACTCCACACCACCCTGGGTCAGACACTGGCTATATGCAAATCAGCTCTTACCATGTGCCCCATGGGAACAGTCCAGTCCGAACTACCAAGCCATGTCTTACCCAGACCGGAATCAAACATCCAAGGACCGGTTTCTGGCTATCAGCCTTCATTCAGCCTGGATAGCTTGATTCCAGTGGTGTGGAGAGCCTGGGACTCACGTCTGAGTATACCCAGCACACTCGGGGTGAAAATTGTAAAAAAACACAGTTGATGGACAGAATGTAGAACAATGTCATACATTCACCCCAGTACAAGGATCTGGGCCTAAATCCATTGTTTTTTTGCACTCCACACCACCCTGGGTCAGACACTGGCTATATGCAAATCAGCTCTGACACTGTGCCCCATGGGAACAGTCCAGTCCGAACTACCAAGCCATGTCTTTCCCAGACCGGAATCAAGCATCCAAGGACCGGTTTCTGGCTATCAGCCTTCATTCAGCCTGGATAGCTTGATTCCAGTGGTGTGGAGAGCCTGAGACTCACGTCTGAGTATACCCAGCACACTCGGGTGAAAATTGCAAAAAACACAGTTGATGGACAGAATGTAGAACAATGTCATACATTCACCCCAGTACAAGGATCTGGGCCTAAATCCATCGTTTTTCTGCACTCCACACCACCCTGGGTCAGACACTGGCTATATGCAAATCAGCTCTGACCCTGTGCCCCATGGGAACAGTCCAGTCCGAACTACCAAGCCATGTCTTTCCCAGACCGGAATCATGCATCCAAGGACCGGTTTCTGGCTATCAGCCTTCATTCAGCCTGGATAGTTTGATTCCAGTGGTGTGGAGAGCCTGGGACTCACGTCTGAGTATACCCAGCACACTCGGGGTGAAAATTGCAAAAAACACAGTTGATGGACAGAATGTAGAACAATGTCACACATTCACCCCAGTACAAGGATCTGGGCGTAAATCCATCGTTTTTTTGCACTCCACCACCCTGGGTCAGACACTGGCTATATGCAAATATGCTCTGACCCTGTGCCCCATGGGAACAGTCCAGTCCGAACTACCAAGCCATGTCTTTCCCAGACCGGAATCAAGCATCCAAGGACCGGTTTCTAGCTATCAGCCTTCATTCAGCCTGGATAGCTTGATTCCAGTGGTGTGGAGAGCCTGGGACTCACGTCTGAGTATACCCAGCACACTCGGGGTGAAAATTGCAAAAAACACAGTTGATGGACAGAATGTAGAACATTGTCATACATTCACCCCAGTACGAGGATCTGGGCCTAAATCCATCGTTTTTTTGCACTCCACACCACCCTGGGTCAGACACTGGCTATATGCAAATCAGCTCTGACCCTGTGCCCATGCCATTTCTGGCTTTCAGCCTTCATTCAGCCTGGATAGCTTGATTCCAGTGGTGTGGAGAGCCTGGGACTCACGTCTGAGTATACCCAGCACACTCAGGGTGAAAATTGCAAAAAACACAGTTGGACAGAATGTAGAACAATGTCATACATTCACCCCAGTACAAGGATCTGGGCCTAAATCCATCGTTTTTCTGCACTCCACACCACCCTGGGTCAGACACTGGCTATATGCAAATCAGCTCTGACCCTGTGCCTCATGGGAACAGTCCAGTCCGAACTACCAAGCCATGTCTTTCCCAGACCGGAATCATGCATCCATGGACCGGTTTCTGGCTATCAGCCTTCATTCAGCCTGGATAGCTTGATTCCAGTGGTGTGGAGAGCCTGGGACTCACGTGTGAGTATACCCAGCACACTCGGGGTGAAAATATCAAAAAACACAGTTGATGGACAGAATGTAGAACAATGTCATACATTCTCCCCAGTACAAGGATCTGGGCCTAAATCCATCGTTGTTTTGCACTCCACACCACCCTGGGTCAGACACTGGCTATATGCAAATATGCTCTGACCCTGTGCCCCATGGGAACAGTCCAGTCCGAACTACCAAGCCATGTCTTTCCCAGACCGGAATCAAGCATCCAAGGAACGGTTTCTGGCTATCAGCCTTCATTCAGCCTGGATAGCTTGATTCCAGTGGTGTGGAGAGCCTGGGACTCACGTCTGAGTATACCCAGCACAATCGGGGTGCAAAATTGCAAAAAACACAGTTGATGGACAGAATGTAGAACAATGTCATACATTCACCCCAGTACAAGGATCTGGGCCTAAATCCATCGTTTTTTTGCACTCCACACCACCCTGGGTCAGACACTGGCTATATGCAAATCTGCTCTGACCCTGTGCCGCATGGGAACAGTCCAGTCCGAACTACCAGACCATGTCTTTCCCAGACCGGAATCAAGCATCCAAGGACCGGTTTCTGGCTATCAGCCTTCATTCAGCCTGGATAGCTTGATTCCAGTGGTGTGGAGAGCCTGGGACTCATGTCTGAGTATACCCAGCAAACTCGGGGTGAAAATTGCAAAAAACACAGTTGATGGACAGAATGTAGAACAATGTCATACATTCACCCCAGTACAAGGACCTGGACCTAAATCCATCGTTTCTTTGCACTCCACACCACCCTGGGTCAGACACTGGCTATATACAAATCAGCTCTGACCCTGTGCCTCATGGGAACAGTCCAGTCCGAACTACCAAGCCATGTCTTTCCCAGACCGGAATCATGCATCCAAGGACCGGTTTCTGGCTATCAGCCTTCATTCAGCCTGGATAGCTTGATTACAGTGGTGTGGAGAGCCTGGGACTCACGTTTGAGTATACCCAGCACACTCGGGGTGAAAATATCAAAAAACACAGTTGATGGACAGAATGTAGAACAATGTCATACATTCACCACAGTACAAGGATCTGGGCCTAAATCCATGGTTGTTTTGCACTCCACACCACCCTGGGTCAGACACTGGCTATATGCAAATATGTTCTGACCCTGTGCCCCATGGGAACAGTCCAGTCCGAACTACCAAGCCATGTCTTTCCCAGACCGGAATCAAGCATCCAAGGAACGGTTTCTGGCTATCAGCCTTCATTCAGCCTGGATAGCTTGATTCCAGTGGTGTGGAGAGCCTGGGACTCACGTCTGAGTATACCCAGCACACTCGGGGTGAAAATTGCAAAAAACACAGTTGATGGACAGAATGTAGAACAATGTCGTACATTCACCCCAGTACAAGGATCTGGGCCTAAATCCATCTTTTGTTTGCACTCCACACCACCCTGGGTCAGACACTGGCTATATGCAAATCTGCTCTGACCCTGTGCCCCATGGGAACAGTCCAGTCCGAACTACCAAGCCATGTCTTTCCCAGACCGGAATCAAGCATCCAAGGACCGGTTTCTGGCTATCAGCCTGGATAGCTTGATTCCAGTGGTGTGGAGAGCCTGGGACTCACGTCTGAGTATACCCAGCACACTCGGGGTGAAAATTGCAAAAAACACAGTTGATGGACAGAATGTAGAACAATGTCATACATTCACCCCAGTACAAGGATCTGGGCCTAAATCCATCGTTTCTTTGCACTCCACACCACCCTGGGTCAGACACTGGCTATATGCAAATCAGCTCTGACCCTGTGCCCCATGGGAACAGTCCAGTCCGAACTACCAAGCCATGTCTTTCCCAGACCGGAATCAAGCATCCAAGGACCGGTTTCTGGCTATCAGCCTTCATTCAGCCTGGATAGTTTCGATTCCAGTGGTGTGGAGAGCCTAGGACTCACGTCTGAGTATACCTAGCACACTCGGGGTGAAAATTGCAAAAAACACAGTTGATGGACAGAATGTAGAACAATGTCATACATTCACCCCAGTACAAGGATCTGGGCCTAAATCCATCGTTTCTTTGCACTCCACACCACCCTGGGTCAGACACTGGCTATATGCAAATCAGCTCTGACCCTGTGCCCCATGGGAACAGTCCAGTCCGAACTACCAAGCCATGTCTTTCCCAGACCGGAATCAAGCATCCAAGGACCGGTTTCTGGCTATCAGCCTTCATTCAACCTGGATAGCTTGATTCCAGTGGTGTGGAGAGCCTGGGACTCACGTCTGAGTATAATTAAAGGCAGCAGCCTGGAAAGCAAGCAACATAGTCTGGGTCTGAAGACAGTTGCAAAACACATTCGTTTTTGAAGTCATTTTATACATTACATGAAGCATTATAAAGAAAGATTTACATTTGTTTGGAGACAGAAATCTGGATCTAGTCACTGAGCCATAAATCTGGTCATTTGATAAGAAGTGCAGGTGGGTCGACTCTCGACCTTGCGTAGACACAATTTGAGCTGAGTGGGTATGTGTCCAGATGTCCGGCATGAAGAGAAAGTGGTCACTGCGTGTTGTGTGCATGCTGCGTGCTGAGTGTTCCTAACTAAGTATGGCATTTGACTTTATGATGTTTTGGGAAAATGCACCCCTCTGGCAAAGCGGCTTTTACTGGGGCCAAACTCCTAAGACCTTTGTGGTGCTGCTGCCTGTCTGTTGGATCTATCTGGGTTTTCCTCTTTGTGCGCTCTGTCTACAGGCTATCACCCCTCCTGTGATCTGTTAATCAGTTACTTCAGCCCTAGATCTCAGGGCTTGTCTGAGCACATATTTCTGACTCAGGGTTGATGGAGAGCTCATATTAGGTATATTTGACAGCAATGGAATTCATTGTTATACGTACATATATCATGCTATGCATCTGCATCATATTTTTCAATATTAACATTCCTCCCTCTAGTTGAACACAGTTGACCGCAATGGGGTTGCTGCAATACTTCTCTTGGACCTCTCGGCTCCCTTTGATACAGTTGACAGTGACACACTGATACAAAGACTCTACGAAGCTGGCATAGAGGGGACTGGATCGCATCCTACCTTCACAACAGAACAAATGTAATCCATACCCCACCCTTCTCATCCAAACCGTACTCCACAAAAGCAGGGGTCCCTCAAGGCTCTATCATATTGCCCATGCTTTTCAACATCTACATGAAGTCATTTCCGGAACTGATCAATCAATTTCACATCACAAGCTACAACTATGAAGATGACACGCAATATTCCTTCAAATGGAAAGCCCCAAAGACATTGGAAACTCACCAGATTTTCAGTTGTCTCAGAGCTGTGTGATCAATGGATGAAGTGGAGCCATCTCATATTGAATGCTTCCAAAACTGAAATACTCATGTGTGGAGATTGGAAACATTATGGCCCACTTGTCGCATGGCCTGATGATCTGTGAACACCGCCTAAAGTGTTGAAGGAAGTAATACAACCTCGGAATGACCACGGGTTCCAAGCTATCGATGAGTGCCCAAGTGGACAAACTAGCAAGCTCATGCTTTGTTACTATAAAAGCTCTGCAATGAATCTTCCCCCTTTAGGGATTTCCACACAAGGGCCAGGCTACCATCTCCCTTTTCTGTCTGCTCTAGAGTGGCACCTCGCCTCAAAATCCCAAGTTGCAAGAAAAAAAACATGGGTGGCACATCCTTTTCTGTTCAAGGAGCCAAACTATGGAACTCTTTACCCCCAACATAAGATCCACGGATAACCCCCTTATCCTAAGAAAACTACTCAAGAATTGGCTTTGCCCCACATAACCACCATACACGAACAGAAATATACAACATATCTGCATATCCCCCTGTATGTAAGCATTTATTTGTACTATAGATATGTACCTATATATGTGTATTACTTTGTATAAGCATGTGAAACAAATGTTCATATTAGCGATCGTTACATTTTTAATGTTGTTAACATGTGTATGTGAGTGAATAGTAAGTACATTTTTCATCCTGTTTTCCTTAAAGGAAAACGGGATGCATTTAAAAAAAATAAAAAAATTATACTTTCAGTATCATTTTTTAAGGGCAGGCAGTGGTCCCTGTACTCACAGCCTGCCCTTAAAAAATATTATTTGAACCATTCACAAAGGGGAAGGGGTCCCTGGGCACCCCTTCCTTTTTGCGAATGGTTTACCACCTACTTGAAGTAGGTGGTAAATTGTGAGTGTTTTGCAACCGTAATTGCCTTTGCGAAACATTCATACATGCAAATTCTAATTGCTATTAGGAAGGGATGCCCTTGACACGCCCCTTCCTAATTGCAAGTCGCAAACCTCATTTTGCGAATCGGTTAGATTTACTGATTCACAAAATGAGACTTGGACATGGCCATGCCCTAAATTGCTTTCGCAAATGGGCCGATGGCCCATTTGCGATCGCAATTTAGGGTCATACATCTGGCCTCTTGTCTATGTTTTGTCTTAACTTTGTCCAAAGCATCTTTTATCACTCTTTTCGAATACCCTCACAACAGAGACTAGATCTATTGCCCTAAAGATGTTGGAGAATGGGGTCCTTTTGATCTGGAGCTCTCCCTAGTGATTTGGGTGAGGGGACCTGGGTGCTTGTTTTTATGTATTAGTTGGGGGCCGCCCTGCTCCCTCATCAGACTGCCTTCCCCCAGGGCATGGCCAGCCCTCCCTGCCCGTGGGGCCAGCAGCAGAGTGAGGCCTAGCCCCCACAGGCACCTGAATGGTAAACTCTGGCATGGATTCCTGGTCGACATATCATATGGCAGCTTCAAGAATGCAAGTAAAGGCTTGAGTTTTTCTTCAAATTATAGAGTCAATAGTCTTTATTATTGGGGTGAGTTGTCTGAAGTGAGAATGAAGAGAATGTGTCAAATTGAGGGTTTGGACTTACTGCGCATTTGGATTGGGGCGTTTGCTTGAAGACATTGCTACCCCAGGCAGTCACCCCTCCCTGCCTGCTGTTGTTGCCATGTGTTTTTTTGCAACCACCTGATTCTTGTTGCGGTAGTGGGTTTGCTGACTAATTCCTTGTGGCTGAGTATGCTCTGCTCTCATGTTGATCTGGGCTTGGTTTTGTGGATGGGGATTTTGCAGGGCCTTACACAGGCTTCTTGATCTTTGCTCATGATAAACATTTGGGCAGCAGCGGTCAACCATGTGACTCATTCGGTGACAATAGTAGACCTCTCTGAGGTCTGGCTGCTGCCAGCCTCCCTGACCTCTGCCGTTAGGATTTGGTGGAAATCTTCTGGGGTTCGAAGGCAAAGTTCCCTACAAGACTAATGCTATTTGCACACTTGTGGCCAACACAGCTCTCTCAGAATCAGAATCAGAATCAGAAAGACTTTATTCGGTTATAAATCTCTGATAACCATTAGAGTACATTAAAAAACAATACACAATTCCTAATCTTTATACATATGTCAGTCAAAGCAATAAATAGGTTAAAAGTACAGGGACTCATAAATTAAAAACAGTATGATTAAACAGTTATTGTTTGTCTTGAGCGAAAGACGTTTCTAACAAATACAGAGACAGATGCCACAGTGAAAATATCTTCCAGTTTCCGAATAGCTAGGAAGGCAGGTTTGCATTGTCTCATATCCAAACATTTCAGAATGGGAATGATCCACCTTCTCCTTGGTACCGTATAAAATTTGCAAAAAAATAAAATGTGGATGTCTGATTGGTTAGAAATATTGTCGCACGGGCACTTGCATTGGGGGGTAGACCAATCATTGATGACCGGGAAACTTAGTAATCTAAATAGGATCCCGAATCTAAATCTTATCATTAGGAACCTTTCATGTACACTCATCCGCAAGGTTAGGTAAGGTTGTATATCCTGAACAGTTAAAATCAATTGGTGAGCAGACACAGTTTTTTTAACATTTCAGTTTTGTCTCTTTGATTTACCAGGAAAGTTAAACATAACCTCTTAAGCTCTTTTCTGGGGATACTTGACAATGACATAGGATCATCATAGAGCTCGGGACAATTCAAGCTGTAACAAAAGGTTTTAACGTAACTCAGCCATTTTACTTTGTGTACACCCTCCAGTTTTAAAACGTCCTCCAGAATGAGGCAATTCAGGTGGCACGCTTCATTAGTCCAAACCCTGTGCCACAAAAGAACAGTTGCACCCGGATAAGATCTTCTAGGTATGTCATACCAAGTTCTGTGTGGCAATTATGGGTCGACGTGCCATCTGGAACAGTGAGGATGTATCGCAGAAAGCTATTCTCGGTCAGTTGAAGGCTGGTGGCACTGGAATAGCCCCAAATTCCAGCACCATATGTTGCCACAGCAATACAACTAACTCTGTATATGCGTAAAAGCTCTTTGACAGGCCTCTTTCCCATTTTTTTGCTAAACATTTTCAAGGCCATTATGGATTTTACAAATAATATATTTCTACTTTTTGTTGCACACTTCCATTGTCCTGAAGAGTCAAACAAGATTCCTAGGTAAAGGAAACTAGAAATATGATCCAATGGCTTTTGTTCAATAAACATAGTTTTTTTCCTCTTGTTAGCATTAGTTCCACAGTTCATTGAAAAAGTTTTGGTACTATTCACCTTTAAATCTAAATCACTCATAAAGGTAGTGAATGACGTGATCATTGCCTGCATCGCCACTGGGGTCCTTGCCATTAACATAGAGTCATCGGCATAGATAAGCGCCGGGATATGACGTTGTAGTGCTATTGGCATGTCTTTACCGTCCCGTAGTAATGTATGCTTTAGCCCATTAATGTAAATCAAGAATAGAAACGGGGAAAGGACGCAGCCTTGCCTCACCCCTCTTGCGATATTGAACACTCTACTGCGCTCACCATTTATACCATATCTAATAGAGGCCTTGGCTCCATTGTATAATTCTCTAAGAAAACATATGATATTGTCCTCAACACCCATCGAAGTTAATATTAACCAAAGTTTGCTGTGATTGACACAGGCGGAGGTCAAATTCACAAAAGTTAAAAACAACCTCCCTTCCGCAGCCCTGGTATATTTTTCTATAAGTAAAAATAAATTGAGTCCCGGGTCCACAGTGCCAACACCCTCTCTAAAACCATATTGTAGATCACTGACAATCTTATGCTCATTTGCCCATGTCTGCAGCCTGTCTAAAATAATCCTCCCGATGATTTTAACTGTGGAATCAAGCAGGGAGATTGGCCGGTAGCAGGTACAGTTGGCCCTATCCCCCTTTTTAAAAATAGGTACAATGATGAATTCGTACCACCTACTAGGGAGCCCAACTGAACATGCTGCATTCAAGAATCTAACAAGTAAGGGTGCCCATAAATGTATGTTGTTTTTAAAAATATCTACCGGGACACCATCTGGTCCCGGGGCTTTGCCCCCTTTACTTGAATTAATGGCCTTGATAACTTCATCTAATGTAAAAACTAGATTCCATCCTTTTTTATTACTAGATGAGGGGGTAATCTTTAGCATGCGCTCTTCTGTTTGGGATGCCGCCTGACCTTAGAGTAACTCGAAGTGTCTCACCCAATCGTCATCAGAGATAGCAATCTCTAATCAAGCCTTCGAATCATCTTTAAAAAAAAGGCGCATTTACTGCCCTCCAGAATGCTGTCATATCCCTAGTATCAGAGGCATCTAAAAGTGCTTCCCATGCTTCGCTCTTCATCTTAGCCATCCTCTTTTTAATAGCTGCCTTACAGGCTTTCCGGAGTTCCCTAATCTCCTTAAGATCTCTATCTTGCTTGTTTAGCGCCCTTTTAAGTTTAGTGTGGGCATTAGTGCATTCTTGATCAAACCAACCCTACTTCCTATTTCCGTTAGTTCTTGAATTAATCCATAGACTTTCTCTTATCCTCGTTATGATAAGTTTAAAGTGTTCTAGCACTTCATTGTCATTGGACCCTAAATCCAGGCAGATATCAAAACATTCGTTATTTTCATTGATTAAATTGCTGATAAACTCCACGGGTATTACCTCAGACCATTTTAAAGCATAACCGTTCTGTCTTGAGATTTCAATATTTTCTAGTAACGGCTTTGGGATGCTATCTACCGGTCCATGTGGGTCTGCAATTTCAATCCTGATGGGAAAGTGGTCACTTAACATGATCTTTAATACATTAAAACTAACTACCCATTCCTTATAGCAAGCGGAAATCAAAACAAAGTCGATTATAGATGTCAGCCCTCTACCATTAAAAGTTGGGGAAAAAGGAACTTCCGGATGGCAGAATTTGTTTACAAATCCTAGATCATACATGGACAGGATCTTGTTCAGAGCATCACCTTTGACGGAGTGTTCGAAATGGGTCAAATTAGAGTCTTTGTCTACTGATAAGCCACAGCTACCCTTGCCAGGTTTAGTGCAAACAGTGCAATTAAAATCTCCCCCCCCATATAACGACAAGTTCCCTACGCTTGCTTTGTATTATTCCATCAAGTTCAGCGCTAAGGGTTCTAAACACAGCAACCAAGTCTTCAGATGGGACATTATTACACAGATTGACAATCAGGATACAACGAACACTATTTAAGTGAAGTCCAACAATATGGTAATGGCAGTTATTAGTTAAAATCTCAATATTTATACATTTAAAACGATTTGAGACATATGTACAAAGCCCACCTTTTGCTCTTCCGTGTAGTGAGCCAATAGCAGGGGTAAAAAAAGTCTTAAAACCGTTTATGTGGCAAACATCCTCATCCCAAGTTTCTTGTAAACATATCACATCGTGCCCATTAGCTAGATCAGTCCACAGTGGGTTGTCTAGTTTGGATCTAAGACCCGCAATGTTCCAAAAGATGAGAGCCCATGTATCCCTAGTCCCAATACTTTCTACCTCAGTTGAATTGGCTACAGCAGGTATACAACTCTCCAGTGTATATGTGTCTATATTAGACACCCCATATAGTCCATCATTAATCCCACTATATTGACAATCACGGGTACTATCATTTGTTCCCCCATCCGTTGATTTGATTTCCATAGTTACTATTGGGGGCAAGGATTTAATATCATCGGGGTTACTGTCAGTAATGCAAGTTAACTGTGCACGTGACGGTCAATCAATTCCTTCCATGCCCAACACACCATGGAATCTATTGTAGGTTGGGACAGTGAATTGATGATGGTAATTATAGTGGCGATTTCGTACAAAGCCACCATGTATCATAGGTGTCATTGGGACCTTGTGGCAATATCCATTGTAGAAGGGTCTTACTTGATGGAAGGGTTTGTATGGTATTGTATTGCCAAAAACAATAGGTGCTGCTGGATAGAAATAACTGAGGTTCAGGGAAAGAATTCCACTGCAGTTATCATAATTAGGGAAGTCGCTTATGAACTGTACTACTCTAGGGTCTCTAAAATTGACTACGATACAGTCTCCATCTATGTCTTTCCGATTGCGTCCTATCCATGTAACTCTACGGACTGCGATAATTTCCCCCCTCAGTCCAGGAGTAAGGGGTCTATTTTGCCCCAGCCAATGCATAACTTTATTTTTCAGTTCCCTAGCAGGTTCAACCCTATCATTTTTCAATTCAGGAACACCAGCTAACACAATTACAAATGGATGGCAATCTGGAGGAAGGTCCACTCTTTTTAGGTGTCCTCTTAACTGGAGCCCTCATATTTGCTGTTTCTGGTACCGATATAGTTTGATCAGGGCCTCTAGTGTTAGTATTGGTCTAACTACTTAAGGCTACTTTATTACCCATCTCCCCATTGCGTACCAGTTTAGTGTCATTTGCCTTTATCGGGTCTTCTAAATCCTTTGGTGGATCCTGTTTAGTAGGGCCTACTTCCTTTCTAGGGGCAGGTTTTAGTTTAGTATTGGTTTCTAAAGATAAGCTAATGCCAGCGGATGGTTGACTCCCTAACTTTTTCAGCACCTCCGTATTGGATCGTGCAATTTCCTTGAGGATTTGCAGTTGATCGCCTATCCTCCGAGTTCGTTCTACCAAGGGGAGAATTAAGCTTTTTACCAGATGTTCAATATTTTCCAAAGTACACGTGGTGCTCCCGCTATCTATAAGCAGACTATCAGCTATCTCTACAATGAGTCTAAGTAGATTTGAACCTGTCTTCTCTATGGGGGTGGGAGACTTATTTTTGTGCCTGAACCCGTTATCCCGCTTTTTATTGGGAACAGTTTTGCTCTTTTTCTTACAGGTACCCTTCTGTAATGTTCCCCCACGTTTACGTTTTAAGGTTGCAGCCTGAGGTGTAATACGGCTATTACTTTCCTTTATTAATTCTTTAAGAACTACTAGGCTTTGGCGTCATTCTGGATCTTCTATTGGGTATGCCATAAACGAGTCTACACTGGTATCAATCCCACTTATATCTAAGATAGTAGAAAGGTCACGCTTACTGCCCCCTATAGTGTTACTTTGAGTACTCTAAGTAGGTGGTATTTCAGGTGAGGCAGCATTGGCAATTGTCCCAAGAGAAGATCTTTTAAGAAAGTCATGTTCAAGGGAAAGGCGTTGTTCAGTTAAAGCAATTTCTTTCTCCAATACAGTTACTGCTTTGGAGAAGAATGCATCAAATGTGTCAATAACTCCTCCTCCTGGTACCCCAGTGCACACTTTATTTCCTTTGGAAGAGAGCATTCTCCTGGCTAGTGGGCCAACAAGTCTGCCTGCAAGAAAGATCATTTAAAAAGGGGGAGGGAGGATCACTTTTCCTGTATAACCTGAGTACAGTTCTAACTGGGATGACCCTTGGTAAAAGACCCTCATTTAGGTGTAGCAATGGTGGTATGGGCGGTATATGTTGATTCTCCGCCTTCGTTTACACGTCTGTGCAAACTCATAGGGTCAATTGGTATGCACCCTCCACCAGGAGGAGAACACCCTAGGTTAAAAACAGTAGTGATTAGTGACAGTGGGTGGTGTGTGAGTGAATTTATAAAAACAATCCAATCATTCCAGGGAAAATGCACTTTATTGTCCGGGATTGAATTGTGGGTTGAGAATATCGCAGAATATGTTTTCAGAAGTGGTTAGGATTCATACATATTCCATCCTCTAGTGTCTAAACAATGGTCGACATGTTTCAGCCGCGTTTTGCCTGTTAAGGTCAGTGGGGCTTTCTTCAGGACCAGGTGAGTTCGGTGTAAAGAGTGACTAATGTCTACTCTTGTATGAAGGTCAAATTTGGACCTGTGGGTAAAACAGAAAATTACGTTCTAGGGTGAGGGTCATAGGGACGTGTGTGTTACTTAGAAAGTTGTTAAAATGTTGCTCATGAGTAAACTTCGCTTCAAGACTTCACACTTAGTGGGGGACGCTCACCACATACTCATCCTGACATAACAAACATAAATGGGATAGAGAACTAAGTCACCTGGTCCTGAAGAAAGCCCCACTGACCTTAACAGGCGAAACGCGGCTGAAACATGTCGACCATTGTTTAGACACTAGAAGATGGAATATGTATGAATCCTAACCACTTCTGAAAACATATTCTGTTATGTTATGTTATGTTATAAAATATTTTATTACGCGCTCTGCTACTACAGAGTATCCTGGCTGCGATATTCTCAACCCACAATTCAATCCCGGACAATAAAGTGCATTTTCCCTGGAATGATTGGATTGTTTTTATAAATTCACTCACACACCACCCACTGTCACTAATCACTACTGTTTTTAACCTAGGGTGTTCTCCTCCTGGTGGAGGGTGCATACCAATTGACCCTATGATTTTGCACAGACGTGTAAACGAAGGCGGAGAATCAACATATACCGCCCATACCACCATTGCTACACGTAAATGAGGGTCTTTTACCAAGGGTCATTCCAGTTAGAACTGTACCCAGGTTATACAGGACAAGTGATCCTCCCTCCCCCTTTTTGATTGAAAATACTTGAAGCCAAGGAACTTGGTGGGATCACAAGTTTTCCTTCTCCCCCCCCGCCTTTTTTGATTGATATATACAAGAAAGATCAGTCAAAAACAGTCACACTAAATTAGTAAAAACAAATTAAACATATATCTTAGAAAGTCTTACTGATTTATACAACGTTAGAGGGGTAGCCCAGTCCAGCCTGGCGCTTCCGCGCTCCCGTGCGCTCCCGTGCGCTCCAGCGCAGCGGCAGGCTGTTACCAAAATATAGGGCGTGCAAGCGCCAGTGGGTGGGTCTCGCTGGTAGCGCTGGACCAGGTGGTGTCAATCAAGCAGGGACTCTTGGGAAATTGAATCCCTGCTACACTGCTCCTCGCGCCTCTCAGCACAAACAGGCGATTTCAGCCGCCCAGTACCGCCAACCCAGGTAAGGTGATCTTTAGCGGCACCCGCGAAGCGGGTGCGGCAAGATGTAGCGCTATGGCGCCAAGCCAGTCCAGTCTTCTCTGCAAAAGCGGTCTTCCTCTCCGGTGAAGTAGTCTCGCAAGGTGTCCCAGGGTCAGCAGGATAACGTGAAGTTTTGACCTGTGCAAGCGCCAGTGGGCGGGTCTCGCTGGTAGCGCTGGACCAGGTGGTGTCAATCAAGCAGGGACTCTTGGGAGATTGAGTCCCTGCTACACTGCTCCTCGCGCCTCTCAGCACACACAGGCGATTTCAGCCGCCCAGTACCGCCAACCCAGGTAAGGTGATCTTTAGCGGCGCAGCGGCACCCGCGAAGCAGGTGCGGCAAGATGTAGCGCTAGGGCGCCAAGCCAGTCCAGTCTTCTCTGCAAAAGCGGTCTTCCTCTCCGGTGAAGTAGTCTCACAAGGGCAGTATTTTTTTCATTCATGTTGGATCAGCCCTTCAGCGTCTCTTTGGGCTTGCTCTTGCTTTTCTCTGTCCTTTTCATGTTTCTTTCTGTAGTAATGTAACACATGAGTCTGAATTTCCCAGCAAAGGTCTGGTGTTTAACACACTACACTATCTAGACCACTGTATTATGGTGGGCAGTACCTTTTTGAGGATGTTGTAAAAGAATGCAACCTGGGGACCTGTGTTGGTCTGTGGCTGTCCTGTCTCCTAAAGAGCATGAGAGTGAGTGCAGCTGATATCACTAACTAATAGCCAAGAAGAGGGAGGAATTAGTGCAGTCATGGAGACTGGTATGAAGAGGTCTGATTGCTGGCGGTGACCGTTTTCATAAGGTAAAATAGCGAGGGTCATGGAAAAGGAGGGAATGTGAGTGGGCAGGGGAAGGGGTTGTAGAATATGGGACGATTACGAGTGGGGGAATGGGTATTTTGTGGAATGGGTGTAAGCACGTTACTTTTGTATTAATAGTATTTTTAGAGCAATCACAGTTCTGGGTGGAGTAAGGTGAGGCGCAGGGGCAGAAATCAGCAACATTTAAACCGTGTTGGATGGTGATCAGGGATCAGAGATGGGTATGCGTTTTTTGTTATTGACGTTTTGGTTTTAAACATCAAATATTGTTCATATTTAAAAGATTAGCTAGGCTGTTCATTGTACCTGTTTTAGTAACCCCTGACGAAGAGCTAAGAGGGCTCGAAATGCATTGGGTATTTACATCCCGAGTCAACTTCAAATTGAGATTGATCTGTACATACCATTGTAAAAAGCCTGGAGTGGCGTGCAGCTGGTATTAAAAGAGTTTAATAAAGATTGCAGATTCAATCGCACTGTCTACATTGTGATGAAGAGAAACAGCAAATTGATATAATAATGGTTATGGTTACAGGAGTATACATTGGAGTACTTGGATTAATGGAACATATAGGCGGGAACGAGTGCTCCTTTTGAATATATTTGTCCTGTCTCATGTCACTTTCATTCCCTCATCTTGGTTACCCAAGGCTTCATGCTTTTCTGCCATCAATCCTACCATATCTGGGTGGTCATGGAACATTTTCCTCAAGACGGTTCATATCTGGTGTCTAAAGGAATTGAATGTGGCCCTGGCATGCTTGGTGTTGGTTAGCATGATTTCTGGGACATGGGCTTGGGAAAACACTGTGTAAGTTTGCTCTCCGATGAGGCTGCTGAGCAAAATCTTGACATTGCCTATTGCTAGGTTTATCCCTGTTGTCTTTTTCTTAAAACTTGAGATACATTCCCCCCCCTGGTCCATCAATTGGGGCAATTTGGTCTTGAACCCTTCCTTGTCCATCTGAGCCCATGGCACATAGATTATCCCTGACATGCCTTTTTGTAACTATGTGCATATTTTGGATTGGGGGCTGTTGTGCTGGCTTTTTTCGGATATAGCACTGCCATCTTCTCAGGCATCTCAACATGTAGGGAAAGTTCCACCTGGCATTTCCCCTTTCGTGCAAGATGAAGTCTTCTGTGATGGCCATGTCCTCAAATTCCAAGAATCCCTCCTCCTGCAATGGTCTATCATACAGGCCTCCTTTCGTTCCTGCGAGCTAGCAGGAAGCAAAATGGTTGTGTGAAGACCGTGCATTCTTTTTTAGATACTATCTCTCTAGAGGTCAGCTTGCTTGACCGGCACATTCGAGGGGAGCGGCAGACGTCCTCGTCACTGCACTCCTTATGTGCGCGCAGAGGTGCCATTTTGCTTCTTCTATTTCTTAATTGAGTTGGGATAGGCTACCCTGATCTCTTATTTCATTATATTACATTACTGTGTGCACTTTTGAGTTATGAGTCATATTCACTAATCTATATTTACACTCTCCCCCCTGACGGGACCCTTTGATTGCTCATCCACAGCTACCACTGATAGTCAAGTGAAGAAGGGGATCTTAGCCCAGTTGCTCAGCATCCATGGTAGGTCATGCCCTTGGACATCATGTGTAAAATACCTCAACCACCACAGTTGGGCCCAGTAGCCCCTGCAAGCCTAGTGGTCCTCTGAAAGGGGTTCTGACACTGCCTCAGCTTTCTTCTTTTCTGTAGCCAGTTTCAGCTTAGTTAACTGCATTCTGAACTCCTGTATAGATCTTCTGTCCTCCAACTCCTCGGGGTACAGGTTTGGTTTGTCGTGTAGTTCCTAGAAACCTATATAGGATCTGCACATTTAGACAACATATACTGTAAGGTTGGAGTGGGACTGATCCCAAACACCCCTACCAAATAAGTTAGCCTGTATACCAGCTAGCTCATAGTGCCACTAGAAACCCATCTTACCAAGGAGAGACTAGTTCTTGGCAACTATCAAACACGACAACCCTGATCTCTCAGAATAGTGCTACTGGTTGTTCAGTCACTTGTGCTCACTTCATCTCAGAGACATACACAGAATAAACGGTGGGGACATTTTTCAATAAGCATTTCTTGAAGAGCGCTGTTCTAGTGTTAAAATAGGTGTGCTGAAACAACCATTAGACAGTAACATATGTAAATGATTACAAGCACTAACAGAGTAAAAGGATGGTAGATTTATACCATGGTGCTAAAACAATGAATACAGGCAAGCATATAAAATACATGACAGTAGAATGCGTACGATGCATCTCTATCTAGATGTACCTGAATGTACCTAGCATGTATGTGTGTCTAAAGCCAAGAATCCCTCTAGGATAAAGGCAACCCCATTACCTGAAGTGAGAGACTTGGGACCCCTTCTTGGCCTTGAGATGGACACCCCGCAAGGGATGTCAGACCACTGCGAGCTGGAGTGTTCTGCATGCAGGAGCCTCAGCGTCTCACGTCAGTGTGTCAGCATGGAAGTCCTTTTCTCTGCCTATCTTAGAAAGAGATGATGTATATACCCAAAGTGGTACCCCCTAGGAATATATCCTGCAGTGTCATGTTGGACTGAGATGATGGAAGGAATGACCCTTATACATAGTTATTATACAGGAGATGGTAGGCCTGTTATCCTGTCGTGATTCCAAGAATCCTCATGCATAATAAATGAGGCTTAAGCTTTTCGGAGAAAACACCCATGTTATCTTTGGACATTACCGTAACTAGGTAAACGGTCAGTACTATGAGCATTATGTAGTATAATGGTAGTGAGAATATAGGTGAAAGGTTAGGTGACTACCTGAGCCTTTATTAGGGTACCAATATGGAACATAACAGGTTGTGGGAGGACACACTGCTCTGTGCTCTGCATCTAGCCGGGTATCTCACTACTGTGGGCCCTGCTCTCTCCCATGGGGGACTTATCAGCCGGTTTTATCCCTCCTCATTTACCTCCTGCTCCTCTTCCATATCATCCTGACCATACAACTGCTCCTATGCTATAAGCTGCTACTGGCAGGCCTCTTTCGAGGCTCTGATGGCTATATGGAGCTCTTTTTTCTTGGAGTCTTTGATTCAACTCTTTCAGCTCTTCCACAATGTAACTTTCATTGTTGATGAGGTACGATAATCATTACCCAGTTATAGTCAACCAGGGACATGATCTTGGGATAAAGAGCTGAAAGGGTCTGGCAGAGGCTAGCGAGATCAAAAGTGACTCATAGTGGCCTAGATTAGGTCGAAATTGACCTACTCTAGGCCTAATGATTATCATATCTCTATTTTCGACCATGGCTATCTGAGCCCTGTTGCTCTCCTTTTTCCTATGGAGCACTCCTGGAGAGTTGCAGTGGGTACCATTCATATCCAGACCTTTTTTTCATCAGTCCTTGGCCACAAGTACCAATACCTTTAATATTAGAGCAATAATCATTCCTTGATAACCAGTTGTATTAAAGATTTTTGTGAGCCCCCTGCCAGGTGCATAGTTCTACTGAATATATTCTGAGTGGATGGCTTGGTGCCACCGAGTAAAAGCACAGACAGCGCCCTGATGAAGGTTGGTGTCATTAGTACACAACAATTGTTATTACAATGAGTAATAATTTTTAGAAACGTATGATTTGTTCTGTTTTTGATGTTTGTTATGTGAATATCGTTATGTAATTTTATGATGGATATTTTTTGTTTTGATTGTTTTGTAATTGGTCATCTGCTTTACTGTATTGTATCTGTACTTAGATTTAATATATGTTTTGTTCATTTTTATATGTGGTGCTCACTAATTATAAAGAAGGAAACACGGGTCGCACTCCCGTAGTTTTTTTGCAATTTTTGTTTTTATTTTCTTTACTCCTTCATTTGCAGGGATATAGGCAAGACGATCTACGCGTTTCGGAATCTCCAAATACCTTGCGCACGGTCAACCAACCGCTTGTCACCGCCCAATACAAGTTTTCAAAAATACATAAAAAAATAATCAATATAATTTGCAATTGGCTCCAATAATGATCCCTTTGCAGATAAAATCGCATATAAAAGCTACACCCTCCTTAATGAATAGGGGCGCTTGTATCACCAAACAGGAAATGATGTAATAACTATTTGAATACTTGTATTGGGCGGTGACAAGCGGTTGGACCCTTTTGTTCACCCGGTTGGTTAATACTGCTCCATCTAAAACTTTGGAAGAAAATAATATTGAAGCCTACGAGACTTTTAACACAACAGCTCTACCATCGGCAAGTGGGAGGACAAAGGGTGGCCTGTGAATATATGTGTCAAATTTATTAAAGATAACTAAAGTATGGCTGACCTTCTCAGAACCCAATTACCAAGTATTGGTTATGAAAATAGATAATCGAGAAACAGTCATCTTGGTAAATTTTTATAATAACGTACAAAGGGAATGCATTATTGATATACTAAAACAGCTCAGAAATGCAATAGTGAATACTGAGAATGACAATAGGGACAATGTATTATTGGTTTGGGGGTGATCTTAACACTGCTCTGTGTGCACACAGTGACGATGTATTATGTGGCCTAGTAGATGAAAGATAATGTAACCTCCCCCATTTTACCCATAGCTTACAGGGTGACACAAACTTCATAGTAACCCCAAATAGGTCTGCCTCTAGGGTTCAAAGCTTTAAAACCCATAAAAATGTTTTGGAGATATCAGTTGTGTCGAAAATACGGACAGCACATTCCGAAGGGATTCATCAATTACAAGGTTTAGTAATAAATAAATTAAATGGGTATTCATTAAAATGGGCCCAGGTAGAACCATCTGCAGTCACGAACGTAGTGGTGGAAAATAGTATGGAAGATATCTTGAAATGTCTTGATGAGACCACACCACACGAAGCCATATTAGGGTCCTATATTTTCATAACAGACGTTAAAAGGAACACACTGAAAAGGGAAGTAAAACATGGGAAGGGAAAGAAAGCCTGTTGGTTTGATAACAACTGTATGAAAGCATATAACATCTTAAAGCACGCCCTACATAAAAAGGAACGGGAGAGAGCAGAAATAAGACGATAAGGGCATGCATATAATTTAGCTTTAAAAACCCGAAAGAGGGAAATAAAAATGAATGCGTGGGCCGATTTACACAAGGTAAGCATAGAGGGGGACAGTATTGTATTTTGGCGAGTGGTCAACTCTCCTTTTCTGAGACCTGAGACAACTCCTAAACTTTTTACTTTAGACGAAGTTCAACTCGCTCTGAAAGCTTTTAAGGGCGGAAAGGCACCGGGACCAGATGGGGTACCCGTAGACATATTCAAACAAAACATGGAGCTATGGGGTCCCATAATAAAACAAGTCCTTGCAGAAGCTTGCAAGGTAGGACTCATAGGAATTTGGTATGAGTCACTGATGGTCCCAATTTTTAGGAAAGGTGATAGACAAAACCCTACATGTTATTGGCCAATTTCCCCATTAGATTCGGAGGGAAAGGTGTTAGGTTGTATCATTTTAAACTGTCTCCATGAATGGCCTGAAGATAATAATGTATTAACTGACCTACAATTTGGATTTAGGGAAAACTTAGGAACAGTGGAACATGCCTCCAACCTAACGATTTTGATAGAAAAATACACTAATGCAAAAAAAGGTAAACTTTACCTAGCTTTTGTGGATCTTTCCACTGCGTTTGATTCTGTATGGCACAATAAACTGTGGAAAATCCTCGAAGCGATGGGAGTCGAACTACCTCAATCCAACTTGTAAGATAATTATATTCTGATGCTAGAGCCAAAGTACGGTATGGGCCAAGTGGGGAATATACAGCTCCATTTGCAGTAGAGAGGGGGGTTAGACATGGTTGTGTCCTGGCACCCTTTTTGTTCACCCTGTATACCAACGGCCTTGAACAGGTGATGCTCGAGGGGTGTCAGGACCTACCACAAGTACAAAATCGACCCATACCCACCCTACTCTACGCTGATGACGCAGTGATAATGACCCAAACACCATTAGAGTTACAGCGGGCCCTGACCAGATCTAATGACCATATGGAAAGTCTTGACCTAAAGATTACCGCTAGTTAAACCTATGTAATGAGCTGTTGGAAGGCAAGTAGGAAAGAAAGATCTATCTTTATTGGAAACAATAAACTTGAAAACACAAAAACAGATCCATATTTAGGTATCCTTGTGGACAAAAAGGGCACTTGGCAACAGGCCATAAGGGCAAAAAAACTGATATTTATGAAAACAACAGCAGCCCTCGTAAATTTTGCTCAGAAATGAGGTAAAAGGCCACCATCGGAAGTGATTAAAATCTACCAAGCAAAATGCGTCAGTGCAGTATTATATGGTGCTGGGATTTGGGGACCCTATAACGTAGCAGACATACAGAAAGTGGAAAATGCTTTTATGTGCTATATATTGCCTGTCCCTCATTCAACCTCGACTTTCATCTGTCACACAGAGCTGGGGCTGCAATATATCACGGATAAAATAAGGGTCCAGCCAGTGCTATTATGGCATCGAATTCGGACCTCGATAAAAACAACTTTCAATCAAAGGGTCATAGAAGACTCTCTTAAACTAGTCCAAGCCCTAGCTATTAGATGGCCGAAGTACATTAAAGATTTTACGGGGGACCTAGGACAGCCAGATTTTGTCCCCAATCCAGTAAAGATGATTAATAGCTCTAGGAAAGATTTTAGGAAACAATGTATGTCACATATGGAAGAACTCAGATATGGTAGTGCAGCCCATAAACCAGCTGTTCGGCTACATCAGATGATCCTCTCTTCCACTAAAATGCAATTCTATTTGACCTATAATGGTACTGGGTATGACAGATTAGTACATATAGGTTTTAGATTAGATTATTTGTATCATCTAGTATCATTCCCTACAACTGATGATTGGTCAAAAGACCTAGGCGCTTGCCCTTGTGATGGTGTTGTGTCCCAATTGACAATTTTACCTGTTTTATTTTGTAAATATTATTAGGAACATAGAAAAAGCTGGATACTTCCAATTTTTAACATTTGGGGTTCAAGGCAATGCCTCCCTGCCTATCTTGCATTGCAACTATTGGAGAATGAATGTTATGCCAGAAACATTGCACTATGGTAAAAAGCAGTAATCAAGTTTAGGAAATAACTGTACATTTTAATGTACGGGTTTTATTTGGATACATGGTTTTAAATGAGCTGTGTCATGAATTGACAAATGTTTTTTATCTGGTAAATCTCAACAAGGAAGTGGTAATATAATATGGTTTTGGTACTTTCTTAATAATGAACTTAAATAGAATGTTCAGAATGTATAACTTTGTATTTGTGTATTATGCTTTTATGTTTTTTTATTGTAAATACAAATTTAATAAAGCAAATTTGAATTTGAATGGCTGAATAAAATGATCAGAACAAAGCAATTTGAGGAAACCTATGCAAAGACGGTCGGGGGCTTAAAGCAATTTAATGCCTGCTGGCAGTATTGCAACTTGATTGAATACTAGGGACTGGGGGCCCAGTATACTTTAAGATCTCCTCAAGTTGAAATATGCCTTTAAGTCAGGCGCTATAATGGGTTTTTTAATGGGTTATAATAATAATAACAATAATAATATATGTCTTTATTTCGGTGCAACACATCCATAAAAGATACAGTCAAACATTCATACAGAAGAGAAAATATATCACATTATAAGTAAAAAGGCAATTCATGCAGCTAAAACATCATTAAAGATTTAAAACAATCCGAATTGGTAAAACTCTATTGGACAAGGCTATACACACCCACGCGCTAGAAGGACTTCACCAGAGCAGGCCGCACTGGTTCAGACAATTCTAGATAGCCTAGATCTGTAATCGACTCCCAAAAAACGTATCACTGCACAGAGTCTGGAGGGGTTAGGTAACAACTGTAAGTGCAATAGTGCCACTTTAGCTTGCCTAAACTTCAGACTTTTTAACAAGGGCCGGAGAAAGCGTTTTCTAGGCAAAATGCTTTTTTTTGCACAATAGTATAAAATATAATGTGTCCTGAGGAGAACGAAGATCACAGCCATAGGGACCTCGTTGGTCTGGCCGGGGGAATAAAAACGCAGGGGATGTTAAAAAAGAGATGAAGCTGATTAAATCTAAAATGTGTGATAAAGAATCTATCATGAGCGCTAGTTAGGACCAAAAGGTATGGTTCAATACTTTGAACTGATTTTAACATTACATAGGCTCTTACTGAGGGTTTACTAAGCTCAGTGTTTTCACGATTTACAGTTAAAAATTTGTGGTGTAGGTCTTTTATGATTTTATCGTACCCCAAACTTAAAGTGTCATGTGCAAAGAAAATATGTGGCCTGTTTATAGCCTGGAAGGACTCCTTTATGTATCGATTTCAAGGGATTTTATTGACATGTTCCAATGCCAGGCAATTCGATACGATCATGCGGTTTAAATTCTTATGTTCAAAAGTCCATGTCTTTATCCAGCACACTAAATGTTTGATTGCCACTTGATCCGCCAGGTAACCAACCACTAACTCTTCCTGCATAGGCAAGGCTGGCGTTCCTTGGGGGACTCGCAAGGTCCGATACAAGAATTTATTTTCCACCACTTGTAACCTATGTGGGGGCATATACCCCCAGATTTCACTGCCATATACAACTCTAGAAATACCTTTAGACTTATACAGTTTTAGAATGACCTCCTGGGCCCATGAACCCAATCTACTTGCAAAACTAGTGATGGCTCCCAAGGATTTATTCTGCTCGCTCAACTTCCCTTCTAAGAGGGCTTCCCACTGTAGTTTCTCATCAAATAACACTCCCAGTAAGGGAAAGGCCAGGATCTTACCAAGGGTATAGTTGCAACCTTTAAAGCTTTTTGTCCGAAGCATCCGGGGACCCACACCTAAGACATAGGACTTGGTTTAATTCACAGACAGGTCCGGCCTGTCCGTAAATGCCACAAAACCATCTATTAAAACCTGCAGGCCCCGGCCTGTGTGGGCCATGAGAACTGGTCATCGGCATAAAGTAGGTCTGGCAACACTCTCTTACCTTCTCTAGGGGTGTCTGACTGGAAGGCCAAAAGGGAGCCTTGAGGCGGTTAATATAAATTGAGAATAAAAAAGGAGCTAGGATACAGCCTTGGGCACCACCCGTATACAGTTAAAATGATTGGAAAGATCTCCCTCATGTGAAAATCTCACTGCCATCATTGTGAGGGCATGGAGTGATATAAGTAGATAGATAATATGAGGATCCACGCCCAGAGAGGTTAATATGTCCCACAACTTAGACTGGTTTATCCAGTCAAAAGCTGATGTAAGGTCCATGAAAGCTAAATACATAGCACTCAGTTTGGCCACTGTGTATTTAGATCTCAGGCGATAAAGATTGAGACATTGGTCCGTGGTTGACAAGCCTTCCCGGAAGCCATATTGGACTTCCGATAAAATGTGGTTATCTGTGGCCCACAAAGACAATCTGGATAGAAGTACCCGACCCAGGACCTTGACTACGCTATCAGTGAGGGAGGTTGGATTGTAAGATTGCAGATTATCCTTATTTCCTTTATTAAAAATTGGGACTATGATAGCAGGGGACCAGGAGGGCAAAGTCCCCTTCGAGGGTGTCACATTTACGACTTGTGTCAATAAAGGAGCCTAAACCTCGGTATTATCGCGGAAAAGGTCAGGGGGTATACTGTCAGGGCCTTATTGTATGCCAAAAACTCAATGCTTGAGGCTACCTCCTCCTCCTCCAAAGAAAAACTAATGGGGGAAACCGCCACACAGGGAGGTGTGTCTACGCTGCACTCATTGTCGCATGCTACATTATAAACTTTTTCATAATGACACGCTCCCTGATCTTGCGTGATGTGGTGGCATACTGTCGGATCGACTGGTTCTGTGAAGCAAGGACTATTGATGATTTTCCAAAATAAGGTTGAATCCCTCAGTTCGCTCGCTTTGGTTAAGTCCTCCCAAACCTGCTTTTGGAGTTGGAGCCTGCTCTCTCTCTGAGACTCTTTATAAAGGTGTTGGCACAAGGACACTCTAACTTTCTCGCGTGGCGCCTGTTTCAAGTCAGCTTTTAGCCTCCTTAAGGCCTGCAAACATTTGTGATCAAACAATGAGGGAGAAGCCTGGACCTGCCCTGCTGCCTGTGTGGTGAAAAGACTAGAAACCCTCTGAGCGATGGAGGAGACAGTCTGGATACCCACTCTCTATTTCAGGCTTAAAATTTCCTCGCTCGTTGTGTTAAGACTCAGACATGCGCCTATCTCTTTCTGACATGAAGAGAAAAAGCTATGGTTAAAGGCCTTTTGCGTCTATGATCGCCCATCGGAGGTGCCTACCCTGATCAATGGGGGTTAAGGATGCCTGGGGCTTACGGGGACCTATGGTAGAGTGGCCCAGCCCTCTCAGAACCAGTATCAGTGGGTTGTGGTCGCTAAAACCACTATACTCTATATTAAATGAGCCAGGGACCGCTCTCAAAAGTCCTGTCATAAATATAAAATCTATAATAGTTGCTGAACCCCTACCTTTATATGTTGGGGGCAATTGAAAAATAGGCCCGATGTTCCAAAGATCCAGGGTATTTGCTAGGTTATGAGTAAGTAACAAGTTGTTTAACGCCTTCCCTTTCATTATGTGTTCCATGTGGAGGTCAGCTGAAAGTGGGCAAAGCTGGGCAGTCAACTGGTTCTTCACAAAAGATGGACACAAATGACAGTTGAAATCGCCCACAACCCTCTTCCTTTATGGAGTCTAGGGCACAATTTAAGGCATTAAGATTAGTCGACCCACCCTCTTCCCTCTTTGCATTGTAACATTTAATTATAACAAGAGTGAATGCTCTCCCCTTATGCAATTCTATTCCCTGAAATGCCTGAAAATCCCACTTTAAAATCTTTAGGTCTGTGCATAGGTCAAGGGCCACAAATATGATAAGGCCTCCACTAGCTCTTCTCATGATTGAGTTTGACGTTGGATCAAAAATAGTCTATTACCCATCCAGAAAGAAATTATTCTTGGTCTCCCAGGTTTCCTATAAGCATATCATTTTATATGACCTAACATACAATAGCCATCTGCCATTGGTAAACTTGGATGACAGACCTGTCATATTCCAGGATATAAGACTTAATTCCCTACCAGGAATGTGGTTGATATAACCAGGGGAGGGAGATGGAGAGAAAGGCACATGAGGCCATTCGTGGTGCATGTGATTAATCACGGTAAGCCCATGAGGGGTGGGGCTGATACAATCTCATTTAGGCTCGATATTAATAGAGGGCATATTTCCTCTACACTCTGTCTCAGGGAGTCATTTTGTTGGAGAGGTTAGGCGTGTGTCTCCTCAACCTCCTTAATTCAATCCAACTCATTCAAACCTGCAAAGGGGGCATAAGAGTTTAGGCAACTGTTTCTGGGCTATTTCTTGAATAGTCTGGATACCCACTCTCTATTTCAAGCTTTTTTTTAGGGACTTGGTATAAATTAATATTGAAATTAAATAGGCAATCTGATATTATCAAGAATATTTTAGGAAAAATCTGTTTAGCAACTGACTGCCATTTTTCATAGGGTGTGTGGCAGATCATATCACTTTTAGGACGCAAGTCATTGATGGCGACGAACTTTAAGAGGATGTCGTTCCTCTCTCATTGGATGGCATATTATACTCCTGCGGCCTTGAATAGAATGTATTTGGCACTGGACAATCATTGTTTTTGCTGTAAGCAGCAGGGCAAAGGGGGTTGGTTGTAACATTTTTATTCTTGCCCTATGTTGTTCCGCTTTTGGAGTCGGTTGTTTACAGATGTAAGCTCTGCCATGGGGGTAATGATTGATTTAGATTCCGTCTTGGTACTCTTTGGCTTTTTTAAAAATGGTCAATCTTCGAATTTGGTAAAAGCAGGAGAGACGTTCTTGTCAATTGTTTTTGTTATAGCTCGTTCTGTGATTCTACAAATATGCCGAACCTGTAAGGTTTCTGTCGATCAAGAATGGCTGAATAAAATGATCAGAAGAAAGCAATTTGAGGAAACCTATGCAAAGAGGGTCGGGGCTTAAGAGCTTTAATACCTCCTGGCAGTATTTCAACTTGATTCAATACTAGGGACTGGGGGCCCAGTATACTTTGAAATCTCCTCAAGTTGAAATATGCCTTTAAGTCAAGGGCTGTAATGGTTTTTTAATGGGATATAGGCCGAATGATCGCTCATTGAGATTAAAACATCAATACTAGTCTATGCACTTTAAAGTTGAAGCGAATGGTTGACTTTGCACATGAATATATCATTTATTTTATTTATAAAGAGCTGTAGGTATTCTTTAATAATAATGTTATATGTCATCAAGGTCAGGGTCACAGTTCTTCTTTATTATGACAGTTTTAGCGTATCTAATCCAGGTTGACTGAAAACATCACTGCTGGCCTGCTGCACTTTATTGTTGAAGTATCTTTTCATTCTGCATTTATAGAGTGATAGAGTCCTTTTTGATTCTGTTTTATTTTTTGCATCAAGCACTTTATTATATCAGTAAGGAGTTGTCATAATAAATATTATTTAACTTTATATGCACTTTATAAACTATGCATTTGCACTTTAATATATCTAAAAGGAACAGCATTTTAAATTTGTTGTATTATTTTCCAATTTTCGGAAGCCCTACACATTGAATTTTTAGATATCCGACATTTACCTATCAATAGGTTCAATGTTATTTTCATTGGTGGTTGCCCCAATATGGTTATTTGCAATCATGATTTATGAGTTAGATGTTTTTTTCTTAATGAAATTTTGCTCAATTAAAAAAACATTTAAAAACAAGGATTGTGGTTGCTCCTTGACCAGGGCTCACACCCCAGTCAACCAGTGGCCCAATATATTACATTAGTTTATCTACTGATTTGCTTTTTTTGGTGGTTAAGCATGTTCACAGAGATGAGGTATGTTTATCTAGGCACACGTACCTGCCACTTACTTGATAAGTGTGATTGTCTTGTAATATCATCATAGCACAAAAACGGTTATGTACATTTCTGTGTGGTCCAAATTCACTAGTGCTGAGGCTGTGCCTTCACTACCTTTGCTAGATACCCCCACTCCTGTATTTATCAAACAATTCAGTATGTAAAATATTGAATATTTTCTGAATATTAATTTTGATTTTCTCTTACAGGTTTTCTGGACATTGTTGTTGGGTTCGCTCTCTATTGGGCAAACTGTGCCAAACTTGGAAAACTTTGTCAGTTCTCGTGTGGCTGCCTTTGAAATTTATCAGATTATAAAAAAGGTCAGAACACAAAGAAGTCACTAAATTCCATAGCAGTTCAATGCATTCATATATTTTTTGTATTTTAGTAGTGCCTACATATGAAAAGGCAAATACTTAAGAAAGATGTTTTTCTACCTGAAGAAACAAAATAATAAATTAGAACAATACCCAGATTTGACCTCTTCTGCATTCTCTCAATCAATTTCTTCCCAGCCAGCAGCAGCTTGACATGATTTATGTTCTCTAGTTTAGTTTCTTTACCTACGAAGAACATTTCAGCGCTTATTGCAGCATCAAATATATCAAACCCTTAGGTAATCAGGCATCACATCCAGAGAATATTGGCCATGTTCACTTAGGCAATTCACAAATGCAAATTCGGAAATGTACGTACTATAGAACCCTAACCCTGAGTGTATATTAATCAGCCAGAAGCGTGGACAACTCAATACACGAGAATAATACTTAGATGTAAATCTGCCAGTGAACGGGGAAGCAGGAACTATACACTACAAAATGTGAGAACCATCCAAGTCAACCTCCGTCCCTATACTCCTTTAGGTCAAGTTCAATTCATTAAACAGCTCAATAAATACTACAGGCCTACCAGGATGACACGCTTCCATACTCGGCTTGAAGTAAGTCACAGAGAACAACCTACAAATAAAGAATTGCCGCATAATGGCACACTAAGCAATTGAGGCACAGAATAACACTATTAGGAGAGAGAAAAACATCAAAGGAATACAGTTTCACATAACCAAAGACATTACACTCAAAATGTGCATATAGAAGAGGTACTCATTAATCTTTTAAAAATTCCTCGCTAGGACTTTGGTAATGCTGGAAAAATGGCATATCACCCTCAAGTAGCTGGCCCCATGTACACACCAAAAGAAAAATCCCACTAACATGCATCAGAACACTGCCAAATGTATACACAGTAAACACAAATCCACATCCCTAATGATATGAAACTCACCCAATTTCCAACCAATTATATGCAAGTCAACTTCGTAGGAAATCTAGGCACAGGCATAGCAAGTTTTCAACAGTGTCAGAGGTGGGATTTGGTTTGGGCCACCTCATTTTGAGGAGGAGCAAGAGCATATACAATTTGAGAGATTCTCTGTGTGGTAATTCTTAGGGGGAGATAGTTGACACAGTTGTCGAAAAGAGGCAGGAACTCAGTTCAACAACACACTTTCTTGACATGCCTGTCCAAGTCAAGTTACACACTACACTCCTCTTCGTCACTACTGAATAATTGAAGAGGACCTGCAGGGTTCCTGGTGACATTTCACAGGTAAGGCAATCCGGGTGCTTGCACCAGGCATTGATATCCATCACCAGTGGAGTGGAGCAGTACTTCACTGTGGCACTCTCAGGGGCGTAGCTTTAGAAGGGTGTTTGGAGTGCTACACCACCATATAAATATATTTTCTGGTAAATACTTGGGGACGGGTGCTTTGAGTCTGGTATGGTGGTGTGCCTGTCGGATTTCACCACCACTTTAGACATACAAAGTAACAAAAACGCACACACTATCTCGCTATCTCTGTTTGAAAGTCTTCAAGAATGTTGGTTAGTTTACAAAATATAATTTTGTTCCCTCCCTTAGGGGGTCATTACGATTATGGGCGTACTTGAGTCTGCCTACCATCGTGGTGGTGCTTGGGACCACCCGTATGTATGGCGGCGGTCCCGTACGTAGAATCACAATGCGACCGCTGATGCAGCGGGTCTAACACAAAACTCTCTATCTATATCACCAAGCCAGCAACAACCTCTTTATTTTACTCATCGGTGGGGCCCATAGCACCGTGAGTCACACACACACACACCCTGCCCCTGAATCAGTAACAAGGAGACGAGCTGCAAGACATGTGGGGTACCTTATTAACCTATACAATAACTTTAAACATTATTTACATAAAGATTCTAAATGCCCAAACAATCACAAGAACAACATCAAGGTACTCCCCTATTTGGTTGATAGACCAACTAGTAGAAATCAGTTGATGGTGATTAAGTCCAGCTCAATCACAATATTCTTATGACTTTTAAGATTTAATTGTCATGACTTTAATAAACACAGACTCGAGTTTATACTTATAGATATTAAGAGAGAATTTTATATTGCGAAGATTTTTATTGCACAAGTACAATCTAAAACGCTATTCAATACATTTGAGCAAAGAAAAATGAAAAGTACTCATTACCCCTTGGCCATAGGGCGATGATAGAAACGCAGAATATAGAATAGGTTACCAAGTTGTCTGTCTTTCCAACCTCCTCGATGTCTCCCCCTCGACATAGAATCTCTGCGACAGATCTCGTTCTTTTCCCCATCAAAGTTTAAAGTCCAAAGATTTCCAAAGTCTTTTACACCATAAGAAAAATCGTCCCAACCGACAGCATATCTTGGTGCGAAAATAAAAAGCCACCGAGATCATTCCTACAAACTTTTTATACCCTTTTCACTAACTATCTAAACCTAAAATTGAAACTTTTAGGGGCTTCACTCATTTCTCATTAGTCCATTGGAGGGCTGGCGATAATCACCTCATGTCCTCCTTGCCCAAACCAGTTTGTAAAAGGGAAAAATCATTCTGCAGTTCTCATGAGTTCATCAAATGTTCACATTTGTACTTGTTTAGCATCTTGATACAGTTCCTCTGATACAGATTTCAATTTCCCATCTTTCTCAGGATTTTCCAGCAGGCAACTATGGCACAACTCCTGTTTGCAGGCCAGGCTGGCCTTGACATCTCTTGCTCCGGGCATAGGTCATACACTCGTGACTGCACATCTTCTCTTTTGCGCATGTGTGGGGGCCATCTTTAACAACATTTCCACTATCGTGTTTTAACAGCCACTTTCACACTAGGCCGCTCAAGCCAAAATGGGAACTAATATGAAAACAAACACAACAGAAACTAGATACAGTAAATAAGCCTTTCTGTTTACCTCCCATCACTCTAATTTACTATGTTAAGTGTTACCTAGTGAAGCAAACATATACCTAATTTTACTTACAATCTGCATTCTTTTGCCACAATACAATTCTACTATAAGCATAAATACATGCGTTTACTCTTTTATATTTACGTCATCACAGCTCTATTTTAGTTTGAATCATTTTTTATTAGTAAATTTGATTCTTTGCAAAACAGCAGTTAGTTTTACCACGTTTTGTGTCTATCATGTTCATTTTGGTGATTAGTTTACATGCTTCACACAATGAATAATATTAAAGTTATGAGGGAACAATTTTACAAGGGGTACAAACATTTTTTGTTTCTCCACTGCTCCATCAACCCTCCATGTTGGTCGCATCTTGCATCTTTACCATTGTGGCGGGTGATGCTAGCTACAGCACCCGCCACAATGTGAAAAATGCATGTAGTGTGTTTCCCTGCACTACATGGCATGCACCATGCGGTGCCTGCCACTTAGTGCAGGGAAATGTAGGGGGGTATCATAGGTACCCCCTGTGCACCACCACCTCCCCTCAACTCAAGGGGGGCCCCCAACGGGCCCCTGAGACCAATCCCCACCAGCCTTTCAATGGCGGTTTACCCACCACGAAAAGGTTGGCTGCGACCAGCATTGCAATTTGGCGGACGGTGCATGCTCGGCACCGCCACCTTTTTACAGATACTGACAGCTCCGCCAGGCAATCAGAACAAGTGCCTATGGCAGATCGGTGGCAGGCAGTCTTTGTGCCCGCCACAGTTGTGGTCCTATTCCCCCCGTATTCGTAATTTGGCAGGGGGAAAATTGCTGTCCAATGGCGGAGGGCCCGCCACTGCAACCCTGGCGGGGCAGGCCTTCCGCTATCGTAATCACCCCGTTAGTTCCCCTACCCTACTGACTGCATTCCTTTTCCTCTACACTGTCCCTTAAGCCCCTCCCATGGTGGTCGCATCTTGCATCTTTACCAATGTGGCGGGTGCTGCTGGCTACAGCACCCGCCGCAATGTGAAAAATGCGTGTAATGTGTTTCCCTCCACTACATGGCAAGCACCATGCGGTCCCTGCCACTTATTGCAGGGAAATGTAGGGGGGTACCATGGGTACCCCCTGTGCCCCACCACCTCCTCTCAACTTAAGAGAGGCCCGCAACGGGCCCCCAAAACCAATCCCCATCAGCCTTTCAATGGCGGTTTATCCACCACAAAAAGGTTGGCTGCGACCAACATTGTAATTTGACGAACGGTGCCTGCTCGGCACCACCACCATTTTACAGATACTGACAGCTCCGCCAGGCAATCAGAACAATTGCCTGTGGCAGATCCATGGCGGGCAGTCTCTGCTCCCGCCACGGTTGCGGTCCTATTCCCCCCACCAATTTAGCAGGGGGGAAATTGCTGTCCGATGGTGGAGGGTCCGCCACCGCACCCCTGGTGATGGCAGTCCTTCCACCATCGTAGTCACCCCTTAGTTCCCCTACCCTACCGACTGCATTCCTTTCCCTCTCCACTGTCCCTTAAGCCCCTCCCATGCACCCTGCTTATCACCTATTGTATTTTCACATTATATGCCTGCATGATTTTCAGAAATCCCGAAGCTCCACCCATTCCCCTCCAACTCCTCTTACTGACTGAGCTACACCCCTGGCCACTGTTGGACAGACAATGCATGCATTTCAGTGCCATTGCCTGTTTACCCGTGTTTCCGGAACCATAAGCCGAACATATGTGGACACATCCTTTTGGAATCAACACCACTGTTTCTAATCAATATTGGAGCTGTCTGTGATGCTAGGGGCCATTTCATTCATGTGCATGATATTTGTGGTGCAACACATGCCAGCTTCATCTTCCTTCATTTACCACTGGCACCAGCTATTATGGTGACATGTGGCTGCTAGATGAGTACATGAAACAAGCAGAGAACTGTGTTGCATCATAATGATCATGACGTCATTGAATGATGCTCTTCACAACAGTCTACCTTACATGACTTCTGATAGAGGTTGGCATGAGTGAAATGTGAAACTAATATATGGAAAGCGACAGTAATCCATGTAGCTATAATATCCTTTCCAGGTGATATTTTCTAAGGCCCTCTACCCATCCTCTCACGCCCTTCAAATGTCCAACCGCAGAGCACAAACTGTGACTTGAGACCTGATCAAGAGCACATTTGGTTTCCTGAAGTTGGAATCAGAAGTCTGGGTCACCAGGGAGAGTTGTTACTGTATTCCCCTGAAGTAAATTATATTCTGTTATTGCACAATATTGGCTGCACCTGGGCATACACAAACATCTCTACCAGGCAGATCGACCCCATCTAAGTTCCTAAGTTGGGCCATATCCTTGTGGTTAAGGTCAACCAACTAACCAAATTGTGGCTAAATAATGCATCCAAGATTTATCAAATAATTAGAGTTTATGCAAAATATGACCCTGCCCTAAATGTTATCAAAACAATCATCAGAGCAAACTATAACAGATGATTAGATGGAATTGAAAAATAATGAAACACATTTGATCCGGAAAGGCTCCAGGAGACAAGGTTTAAGGTATATATTAGCCAACAGTAGTAGCCTCTTTAATGAAAGCTTTTAAGGAATCACAAACAGTGGCAAGTTTAAATGACAATAATTCTCTTCTTGCCTTCTCCAAAGATCCAATTGCTGTGTCGTGGTTTAATTATCAGAACTATTTCCACAATTTGGTCAGTTAGTTTTGTTGACAGAATTTTATACATAGACCTGTTACATTGCAGATCCGTATTAAAGAGGTGCAAGGGCTCACAAATAAAACCGTATACCATTGCGTTCTCCTGGTCCCATTTTCATCTGTTAAAATGTAGTCTAGATTTTGTGACACTGTTATCTCATAACGAATTTACTAAAATGTACAAAAAAGATGCTATTCTTTAATGGTATGCGGTCACTCGTAATCACTTGAGGCCCCACCCCAGTCTATCCTAATTTTGCACATCATGCCTCCCCAGTGTGGACCCAGCTGTATGCAAATGTGTCTTGATCCTGTTACAATGAGTCTGAACTGCCAAGCCAGGTCCTCCCTGAACAGGAACAATAGCAACCCAGGGCATGATTCGCCCTTTTTATGGTCTCTTCAGCTGGGTATAGCTTGGTTCCAATGACACAGTGTGTGCAGGAACCACGTCTGGGCATATGTGTCACACTTAGGTCGACATGCTTAAGTATACAAAAAGTGATGGATGGAATGCTTGATTTAATCTCAGCCACTGGTAATCACTGGAGGCCGCATCATAGCCCATCATTATTTTGCACACAATGTCACCTCAGTTTGGACCAAGCCATATGGAGCTGAGAGATTGACAACAGCTAAGATTAATTCAAGGAATCCTTTCACCGCTTTTTGTTGTGAAGTTGAAAATTAATCAAATTTTCTTTGTTTCACTTTTATTCAAAATCATAACAAAATTGAGACATGCTTCGTGATTGATTTTCATTATCTGAGATGGAAGTAAGCAGCAAAATAAAGGCATTTTGGATTTTATATTATACAAAATCCTACAAGTCCCACCCAGTGCTTTCTCAGCCACTTATGGCCATCACTGGTCAAAATATTGTAGCAGAAAGAGCTCCCTACATTAAGAAATTGACATATTTCTTCTTTTATCCAGTAGGATAGTAACTGGATAGTGAAACAATCGGATTCAATTGATATATGAAACAAAATATGTTATGCTACTTTTACTAATCCAGAGGCAATTATAGGTGGCTGGAGCCGTATCATAAAGAGATGCGTTGGCTGTGTGCAGAGTCAAGCTCCTGTTTTTCTGCATTTGATGTGTTTAAAGTTGATAAATATATCTGGGTATTTCTCCCAGTAAATGCATGTACGGTAAGCAGAACAAGTTGGAAACAGAGAAAGTCAGCTGGTTGTTTCCAACTTGTGCTGTCAACATTCCATGCATTACCTCTGAGAAAATCCCAGTTATATCTTAAACTCTAGAAATCGCAAACACAAATAAGCATTTGTGATGCAATAGATCAGGCATTTTAGAAACTTTGACCTTTTGATATTGTAAATGACAACGTCTTTTATTATTGCAGACTTTTGTACACATTAATAAAAGGCATTGTCATTTGCAATGCTAATAGCTCAAAATCGTGTAGTTGCGAGACCTATTGCATTGCAAATGCCCATTCTTTAGCACACGTAATAAGGGGAAACCGCTGCAAAGGATTGTTTTTTGTGCAGAAAGGTATTTTTCCCTGCATAAAAACAATCCTGCTTACAACGCATGCACCCTTGCACCATGTACATGGGTGTCTGAATCGGCACTAGGCAGCCAAAAGGGAGCCAGAACAAGAAAAAGACAGCAATGTGTCACAATATGTTAAATACAAAGCATTCCTGCCCTTTCCCTTTCAGGCAGTGCACCAAGAGGGCTTGCTGCACTGTGCTGCATGAATGCTACATAAATATGCCCCTAAATGAGAAGGCTTGAGGTCAGATACATAATAAGTACCGAGAATCTTGATAAGTGGATTTTTTTCTGGGGAAGCCTGAGGTCTGTAAACAGTCCAGCTTCAAACACACAGCAGCCCACTGTCTGTGAGGCATCCTCTCATGATTATTTTGCAGAACAAAAAGGCAGCTGACAGTGTAGGGATGGGATACTTAAAATGGTGAGTGGTTTAAAACACAGCTTTGGGAGTGACTCAGTAGTAGAGATTCACAAATCTATCTAATAATTAAGCTTAGTTGGCATGCCAAAATAGATTTGTTTTGGAAGTGTAAAGATATTTTTCGAAACACAAAAATGAGTTGTACACTCTATAAAAATCGTCTCGCACAAATGAAAAGGTGTGTTCTCGTGCAAGAATGCCCAGCCAGTTTAAAAACACTGACAAATATATCTTCCTCTATTTAATCATATCTAGGGAAGACCTACATTTATTTCTCTGGTGGCTGTGAGAAGTGAACTCTTCCAAAACTAGTGGTGGTACGGGGAAAGGGATTCTTGAGGACAAAAAAAGAACATACGCTACTATATTGTTATGTGGCAAAATTCACAAGAAAATATGTCCGGACTAGTGACCCCACGGAAGATTTGTTGTCGTTAGCAAGGGGCAATGCACACTCACCTTGCAGAGCAGCTGTTGTTTGCTGGGCTTTGGCATGACCAGGAAGGTGTGGTACCCCTTCACTGGCTCTAGCAGTAGGTAGTTGCTCAAGCGGGAGGGGACGCAGTGTGGAGAGCTGGGACTCTCTGGCAGGCTCACACACATCCAAGTAGTCCTGGTGCATGTGGATAGCCCATTTCTTCATATTTCTTTGTTTGCTATGGAGCGGCCGTCATTGCAATAAAAAAAATAAATAAAAGGGGGCGCAATACTCAAACTGAGGGATCTATTAGGATGGCGGGCGGTGGCACCACCGCGACGCAGGCGTTGCGGAAAAATGAATATTTCTGCCCGTGAGCAGCGGACCTCACGGCTGCCAAATTAGTATTGCCAATCATAGCTCATTTCCCGACCGCCGCAGTGCGATGCGAACCGCCATCAAAGTGCGCCCGCTACTGCAGCGGAGTGAGCCAATGGAGACGCACTGCTGTTTGAAATGACGTCCGCTCTGCTCCACAAATTAGGATGCCTTAAACAACCAGTCGCACCTCAGAGGAAAACCGCCCAATTAGAGACTGCGGAAGCTCGACAGCAGAGCGCGAAACCAGAGTCCCGGTCCACACCACCCGGTTATGACCGCAATGGACCCAGCCCTACATGTTTTTATGGTGCTGTACCTGATACATCACCAGTAACTTATGGACCGCCGCGGATGCCACACCATGTACGCAATAACACAACCACAACACACAACTCATGGTCTGAAACAGGGTCCATATCCACAACAGACACCCTGGTGGGGACATGAACACATCCACAAGTGTATCCACACATGACCCACCTGCCACCAAGTCACCCCTTCGCATCCAGGATACACATTCTCCGCAATCTTGCAGCAATGTCCCGGTCACATCACGTCACCGCAACGGTGAAGACAAGCGAATACATGAGCACAATGCAGAAGGCAGGGCCAGCGCCAGGCATGGGCAGGGCACAAAGACCACAGGGCACACCTCCACCCTCCACACACTAGCCCCCCCTGAAGGGACATGGCATGTGCCCCACCTGTGCACCCCCATGCATAACAACAAGCCAGGTGAATCCACACCCTGCACCACACACCAAACAACTGGGGAGACAGCCACAGCAGGAGTGGCTGCAGAGGAACACACAAGCACAGGGCCAGGGCCACACACACACCACAACACCACATCCATGGCAAAAAACTGAGTACAAGCACTAAATGAACACACGCACATACAAGGAACAAACATCCTACTGGACATACAGCCTGCCAAGTCACACAGACATACCCTACACTGATACACAGGCACATACACAGACCACATGCCACCAGCAATGGAGAACAACAAATAACAAAGTCAAAGTGAGGTGCACACAAATGGAAGGCCATGGAGACAACCACCAAGCATGTGTACATCACATGCAGAAAAAGGAGCATAGGACCAGACCCTCAGCCCATCAAAGCACACATGGCTGCCAAAGTGAGTGACATCAAACCACAGACAGCTCAGTGCAACAACCCAGGGAGACAGCAAGCCAACCCATGTATCGGCACAAGGATGAAAGGAAGGTCCTGAAGTAAAATTGTGAACAGCCACACATATGTATACAACTACTTCACAGGAGTATGCCAGCATCACAACAAACAGGGCCCATGAACACACTCCATGACTTTCAAACACTAGTAGGAATCTACACACATACACGCCTCACACCAGCAGCACACAACACCTGTGTCAAATGCACAGAAGGCTGTAAATATTTTCCAGTCACTACACAGACAAACAATCACACACCCTGGGGGTAGCCACAAACATCACACACACAGGGATGCCAGAACAAATGTCTGCACAAAAACAACAGACAAACACATAACCCAACAGAAACATACAGACTCACAACAAGCACAGACATGTCCTGTGTAGAAAAACTGTGGAAAGGCAATGGGAGCACACACACAACAGGAATGCACAACCTCATCAGTCAGGAACAATGCACAGACAACATACCACAACACAGACAAAAAGTGTACCATCACAGATAAACACAGCCACATCAAGCAAACAACAGATGCACATGCAAAAAAAACACATATCAAACACAGCAGGACATCAGTGGATGCACGCGAGGCAATGACAAGGCAACATACACCCACAGCACTCGATGCACAACAAGCAGTGTGTGCACACCAAGCATAACAGTCCCACACAGACATGAGTGACACAACATGAACCCACACAACACTAATCAGCACAGCACAAAGACAACATCACACCCAGGAATTGAAGCAGTACCACAGCAAACACACATGCATTCAACACAACACCAACAGATGCACAGGTCTGGGACAGAAAAGTGGAAACTGCTTGACCAGAGGACTGGTACAGCACACGCTGTTGAAGTGCATATGAACAATCATGACTGCCAAACAGCACAAAAACATCACATATAACCAATTGGGGAAATGTCCTGAGTGGCACATTGCTCCTGGCCAAATAAGTGCACCACAAAGCACAGTGTCACAAATGAAGTGATGGGAGGCACACACACATGCAAACCAAGGGGAAAGCTGACATCTAAGTGAAGTGTACTGCACGTTAGTAGTGGACATGACAGGAGTGTACCATACACAAATAGAGGGAGTACAGATTCACAATGGGTAGGCATCTGAAGCACAGATAGGGGATGGTATGACACCACACACAGCATGCCATACTAGAGGCAAAAAGGCACCATGTGACAGCATTGCATGAGAAAACGCAACCACAATGGTAGTGTGGATCAGCAGGTCTGCACAGTCTCCAAAAACAGCACCAAGACACATTGAGGATCAACAAAATACAACACTGACTTGCCAGTCACACACTCTGCATACGCACAAGGGACAAAACAACACGTAGGAGTCAGCCAGAACTGCATGGACACACCAAAACACTGCACAGTGCACAATATACAACTTACACATGTGCCTACAACCACATCCACAGGGCTGAACAATCCAAACAACAGGCACTCAACTCCTGAGTGACACGTGTGTAGTTGACAATGTAGGGGCACACACACATCAACACTACCGCCAAAGTCACCCCCTTCACACTGCACACTTCTTGACCACCCAAGAGCACACATTGAAAGTAAGCCATGGGACTAGGATGGCTGGCCATCACAAGATGACCACACACATACACTGCTGGGCACATATAAAGTAAGAGCACACATACATGATGGCCCTGGCCAGCCTGCCTGCAAACCAGTGGATAGAATCCCACTCTGTGCTGGCAGTGCCCCCAACCTGACATGTGTACAACATAGCCAACATGAACAAATTATGAAAATGGCACCTGCTTTACATGTAAAATTGACATCATAGCCCCCACAAGTATCAGGAAGAACTGAAATCCCTGTCACCCCTGTAAAAAAAGAGTAAGTGAGCCAAGAAATTGGCAATGCTGAAGTGGCACACAGAGCATGGGGCACAGTAAACCATATACACACAGCAAAATAACTTTATTCAGTAAGGGCCCTGACAAAACAGATAACATGAACATCTGTCTTTATTCACATATTGCACAGAGAGTAGAAAAGAGCGAGGCACAAAATGCATAACATATTCTTGAAAAGCTGCATAGGCGGGGGCAAAACAGCAAGGCCAGTGGCCAGTTCAAGGAGCACAGTATGTCCATGAGAAGCTGCACAGGGAATAGTTGAACACAGCAAAGAGCAACAAGGCCAGTGGCCAAAACGAGAATCTGCACAGGCAAAGGCAAAACAGCAAGGCCAGTGGTCAGGACAAAGTGCAGAATGAGTACATGGGAAGCTGCACAGGGAATAGTTGAGTTGAACACAGCAAAGAGCAACAAGGCTAGTGGCCAACACGAAATGCAGAGCATGTCCATGAGAATCGGCACAGGCAAGGGCAAAACTGCAAGGCCAGTTAACAGGACAAAGTGCACAGTGAGTACATGAGATGTTGCACAGGCAGGGCTCACACAGCAGTGAACGACAAGGCAGGTGGTCAGGACAAAGTGCAGAGTGAGTACATGAGAAGCTGCACAGGCAAGGGGCACACAGCCGTGAACGACAATGCCAGTGGGCAGGACAATGTGCAGAGTGAGTACATGAGAAGCTGCACAGGGAATGTGTGCGACTGTACACTTCCATGGTCAGCAACACAGTCAGGGATTAACAATGTGCAGTACAGGCCCGCTGTATGAGAAGCAGGTGTTTGAGGGGGACAACCACTCAGACTTGGCTGTCAGGCAGACTGGGAGCTGGCTGTGTTTCGGGGCAGTTGGAGCACTTAACCATGGAGAGAGGGGCCCAGCTGAGGTAGAGCCATCAGTGGCTTGGGAAGCCGGAGGGCTGCTTGGACCAGGTGGTGTAGTGTCACGTGGAGGTGGAGTCATGCTGACGTGAGGCACAGTGTGGGTGGGAGATTGTGGATGGGTGCCCTTCCACTTTGTGGGGGTTCGAATTGGCTTCCCTGTCTTGGGAGGAGGGGTAAGTGGGTCAGCCACAACAGGCTCACTCTCCATCAAAGCTGCAACAGGTGCAGATGCTGGCACTACCTCTGGGGATGTGCTGGATCCAGGGGTACGCTACACCTGGACTTGCCTTTGCCCCTCCATCCTCTGTTTACGAGGTGTTACCCCTACAGTGCCCTCCTTCCACTGCTTCACTGGGCTTGGAATGGGAGTCGAGGTGGTGGGTGAATCTGCCTTGGAGCCCTACTTAGGTGTACCCTTGGCATGCAACACCTTCTCACTGGGCACAGAGATTGTATGCTTCTCTTTGTGTGATGCCTTAGGTGCAGGAGAGTCCTTGACTGGGGATGTCTCAGAGGCATATGAGCCTGAGGAATGCATCTTTGCTTTTTGGCCTCTGGTGTGGCCTGACGGACTTTTGTCTTTGTGCTCTGGGGTGGCTTTAGTCTTCTGTAGGGATGGTGTCTGCGCCCAGGACCGCTTGGGTTGCTGCTGCTGTGTGCTTCGTGTGCTGTATCGAGACTTTGAGGTCTGTGGAGTGAGGTCACTATCGTCAGATGTGGCCACTGCCAGGGGGATGGACAAAGGGACCCTGGCTGGACTCTGAGTATGTGTCAGTTGAAGGTCTGCCGTCACTGTGGAGGACAAAGACTGGACAGTCAGGTGCTGCCCATCCACATATGAATGTATGCCCTCCATGAAAGCAACCACCTGTGCCAATCTTTTGTCGTGGTCAATGAAGGCATTGAGGAGTGCTGTCTGGCCTACACACAGCTGGGGCAAAAGGTCCACAGACTCAGCACTGATGACAGCAGGGGGGGCAGCGGTGCCTGGGGTGAAGGACATTCTTCCCCTCTTGCTTTTGCGGGCACGTATAGTACCAGAGGAAGTGGCCGGGAGGGTGAGCACTGGCGACTGTGTGGTGGAAGATGATGCAGAGTCCCCGTTCCCTATGTCCGCCAACATGGATGCATCACCGCTGACATCAGATGACGTAGAACTTTGTGTCTCATGCTGTGATTCCTCCAGTAGACTCCTGTCCCCCTCCGAGGCACTGGTCACATCTGTGTCACTGGGCACCTGTGCAGCTGTTGTGCTTGTTTCACCCCCACTTATGTCCATATTCTGTCCCTCCTTGACCACGGTAGATGCTGCATGAGAGAGAGAGATGTAGGGTCAGTTCAGTGGCAGCAACATTGCAAACATATGCAAGCAAAGCATCACAGAAGATGACTAAATCTATATGTTACACACCACCCTGTGCAATTACATTGTGCAAACTCACTTTATTGACTCAAACATGCGTGTAAACTGGAAATTCAGGCATAAGTGAGGCATGCAAGACCACACAGCACAACACCCTGCTGCTGGCTCCGTCCAACCAGACACACAAATAGCTCTGAGCACACCTAGGGCCATGATGGGGGCACACAACTTGTCGCCACTGACAGATCTGGACGGAGCCGGGGGGGACAACACAGAGACAGACTACGACATAACATTCCACAATGGCCATGTGCCCATTCCACCTACCATGTTGTACTTTAGTGCCCAACGACTGGTTCACATTGGTGTCAGATGTCTAATAATAATTACGCACTTATGTAGCGCACGACTACCTGGAGGCATCTCGGCGCTTGTATGAATTCCGTGGAGGAACCCTTCCTGCCCTTTCCCTGTGAGGAGCCCACTCCTGGGCACCCCCACGGTGAAGTCAGGCATCCTCAGCGTTGTTGGGGCCGTTGTAGAGATTAAGCAAGCTATTGCCCAGAGATGCAGAGTGGGGCTCATGATCAGAATAGGCACCGAGGCGAGAATTATCAGGTCCGAGGAAATTCAGCCCGAGACCCGCCGAGGCGGGAATTGAACCCTGGTCCCGGCCAGACTACTGCATCAGGGTCTGCCCGCTAACCATTGAGCCACACTTGTCTAAGCCTCCCAAATCTAAGTTCAGGCAATGGTCGTATTGATGAAAGCACACTTAGATTGGGCACACTGCTGTTCCCTTCCAAGGGATTCCCCAGACTATCCCAATGCAGACGATATCTGAAGACCACGACTCAGAATGCTTTGTGAATGCACAGTACTCAAATTAAATCAGTAAGTACAGGTAGGGCAAATGCATAACAGCTGCACCCAGCTCAGCGGCCACTTACAAGCCACTGCATCACACTACCAACATCACATAGGCCAGCGCTGGCACAGGCTGTGTACACATGTAGCTAATCCCAGGCGAAGTCACCCTTCCCAGAATACTCATCCTTAGCTTGCTGCTGATGCTGCTTCAAACGTGCATCCAGCTCAGGATGTGTCACGGCCAAGATGTGGCCCTTGAGTGGAGTCATGCTGTGCCATGCCAACCACCCAGTGCAAGGAAGCAGCCCCAAGGTCATCTCCGCCACGTTCTTTGCCAGCCGGCTGATGTTGTCCCACCTCTTGTGGCAGTGGGTGCGCCGTCGGTTTGAAACACCTTGAGCCCACACCTTGGCCGCAATGGCCCTCCACACGGCCTTACCCTGGTGTATCTTGAGCTGCAGGCATGGGAGACAAGAGGGGGAATAGATCAGTGACACAGTGTAATGTACCTACATCTCTCAGTGCAGTAGCATGATACAAACTCATCCCAAATCCACAGATATGTCTAACATAGACAAGAATGCATCTCACATGGTACATCTGCATGGGCAAAGCTGATGTAAATGCATGCAGGTGTGAGGGGGAACACAGTCCCTGCACATCTCACACACATGCAGGATGACAGCACTGAAAGCCTTGTGTAGCCCACCCACATCTCCAGTCCATTTGTAGGTTGAGCAAGACATACATCACATATCAACATGTGTTTGGGGGTAGACTCACTGTGTCCATGACTGCGCAGCCCTCAATGTCCCTGCACAAGGCCGGTCATGTGCAATCTACAGGGCTGAGATGTCTCATAGCTGGAGTGCAATGAGAAAAGACAGATGTAATACTCTGTAAGTGAAGTGATGTGTCCTTGTCTTTTTGGGCAGGGACTGTCCATGCCAGGTGGTCTCACACTGAGATGGACAACAGGGGCACACACAGTCATTTAGCCAAGCAATCACTGTCCTGACTCCTTCATTAACAATTTGCAGCATCACTGCATGGCTCACAAGACAACACAGGCCACTCAAATATCGATGTGCAGGCAGGGAAACGTGTGGCATAGGGTACACCCACCTTCCACCAGGAGACAGCATGTTAGGCAATGCATGACACAACCCCACACTCTCCGGCACATGCTGCATCAGTCCAACTACATGTGCGCCCCCTTGCATTCCCACCCACTGTTGAGGACTTACCACAACATTTAGGGCATTATATAGCCTTGGATACTGTGTGAGCACCTCATCCACCAGGACCTACAGCTCCTCGCTTGTGAACGGACTAGCAAGGATCTTCCCAGTCCTTGCCATCACTGTGGACATGAGACAGCAGCGGAGAAAATGGGTGGTGAGGGGACTCTGGCAGCAGTCCCTGTAGGCAGCAGCAGATGAGGGGTCTCTGACAGCAGTCCCTGTTGAAAGCAGCAGATGAGGGGTCTCTGGCAGCAGTCCCTGGAGGCAGCAGCAGGTGAGGGGTCTCTGGCAGCAGGCTTTGGTAGCAGTAGAAATGTGAGGCTTCCTCCCACACATATATAGCCCCCTGGGGTTGTTTCAGAGGTGCCAAGCTGCATCAATTGGTGTTCCAGGTCTGCCTTTTTCAAATGCATCCAATGACCGGCTTCGCGGTGGCGGAACATGCCGACCGCGATTTACAAAATTACATCATGCTACCACGATTAAGGTTCCCTTTGGCTGTAAGAACATGCTCCATGGTGGTGACACACCGCAGGGGACGGGTGGGCGCTACCGCGATGGTGCATCCACCTTCCACCAGGAGACAGCATGTTAGGCAATGCATGACACAACCCCACACTCTCCGGCACATGCTGCATCAGTCCAACTACATGTGCGCCCCCTTGCATTCCCACCCACTGTTGAGGACTTACCACAACATTTAGGGCATTATATAGCCTTGGATACTGTGTGAGCACCTCATCCACCAGGACCTACAGCTCCTCGCTTGTGAACGGACTAGCAAGGATCTTCCCAGTCCTTGCCATCACTGTGGACATGAGACAGCAGCGGAGAAAATGGGTGGTGAGGGGACTCTGGCAGCAGTCCCTGTAGGCAGCAGCAGATGAGGGGTCTCTGACAGCAGTCCCTGTTGAAAGCAGCAGATGAGGGGTCTCTGGCAGCAGTCCCTGGAGGCAGCAGCAGGTGAGGGGTCTCTGGCAGCAGGCTTTGGTAGCAGTAGAAATGTGAGGCTTCCTCCCACACATATATAGCCTCCTGGGGTTGTTTCAGAGGTGCCAAGCTGCATCAATTGGTGTTCCAGGTCTGCCTTTTTCAAATGCATCCAATGACCGGCTTCGCGGTGGCGGAACATGCCGACCGCGATTTACAAAATTACATCATGCTACCGCGATTAAGGTTCCCTTTGGCTGTAAGAACATGCTCCATGGTGGTGACACACCGCAGGGGACGGGTGGGCGCTACCGCGATGGTGCATCTTTCAATTGCATCCAATGACCGGTTCCGCAGTGGTGGAGCACTCCTACCACGGTTTTTAAAATTGCACGATTAAGGTTCCCATTGGCTGTAAGGGCATGCTCCATGACGGTGTCACACCGCTGGGGCCAGGCAAATAGCTACCACGATATGAGTGGTGGAGCATGCCAAACGCCATTTGGCATGTCTCGATGGCTATCACTACTGCAATTGTGTATTAGGGATTGTAGGTGACACACCGCAGGTGCCAGGTGGTAGCTACTGCAATTTGGGTGACAGAGTATGCCAACAGCCCTTTGGGCATGTCTCCATGGCTATCACTACCGCAATTGTGTATTGGGGATTGTTGGTGACGCACTGCAGGGGCCAGGCGGTAGGTAGCGCGATTTGGGTGGTGGAGCATGCCAACCTCCATTTGGGCATGTCTCTATGAGTATCACTACCGCAATTGTGTATTGGTGATTGTTGTAGACACAGCGCTGGGGCCAGGTGGTAGCTACCGCGATTTGGGTGGCGGAGCATGCCAACCACCATTTGGGCATTTCTCTATGGGTATCACTACCGCAATTGTGTATTGGGGATTGTTGGTGACACACCCCAGGAGCCAAGTGGTAGCTACCGCGATTTGTGTGCCATACATTTACATGATTCAGAAAAGGGGGGTGGTGATGAACAGAGTGTCTGAATTAAGCAGACCACTCTTACCCAGTCCAAAGATCAGGGCTTGATCCATCACCGTTATTTATCTCACTGCACCATCCCAGCTCAGAACCTGGCTATATGCAAATCAGTCTGTCCCTGGCCCAGTGCATCATGGGAACAGGGCAGACTAAACTACCAAGCCAATTCTTCACCAGAAAGGAGACAAGCTACCGGGGACCGGTTTCTGGCATTTCAGCCGTCTTCGGCCCTGCTTGCTTGAATCCTGATGGTGCAGTGAGAAAGGGACTCATGTCTGAGTATACCCTGCCACACCTATAGTGGCCAAAAACGATTCAGAAAAGGGTTGTTTAATTATTTTGTCCACCATAAGCGTGGAAGGGTATACTCAGATGTGAGTCCCTTGCTCATTGCACCATCAGGATTCAAGCAAGCCGGGCCGAAGACGGCTGTAATGCCAGAAACCGGTCCCCGGAAGCTTGTTTCCTTCCCAGTGAAAGAATTGGCTTTGTAATTTGGTTTGCCCTGTTCCCATCATGTACTAGAGCCAGGTTCTGAGCTGGGATGGTGCAGTGAGCTAAAAAACGGTGTTGGAACTAGCCCTGATCTCTTGACTGGGTGAGAGTATTCTGCTTAATTCAGAAACTCTGTCCATCACCACCCCTTGTTGTTTAATTATTTTGTCCACCATAAGCGTGGAAGGGTATACTCAGATGTGAGTCCCTTGCTCATTGCACCATCAGGATTCAAGCAAGCCGGGCCGAAGACGGCTGTAATTCCAGAAACCGGTCCCCGGAAGCTTGTTCCCTTCCCAGTGAAAGAATTGGCTTTGTAGTTTGGTTTGCCCTGTTCCCATCATGCACTGGGTCAGGAACAGACTAATTTGCATATAGCCAGGTTCTGAGCTGGGATGGTGCAGTGAGCTAAAAAACGGTGTTGGATCTAGCCCTGATCTCTTGACTGGGTGAGAGTATTCTGCTTAATTCAGAAACTCTGTCCATCACCACCCCTTGTTGTTTAATTATTTTGTCCACCATAAGCGTGGAAGGGTATACTCAGATGTGAGTCCCTTGCTCATTGCACCATCAGGATTCAAGCAAGCCGGGCCGAAGATGGCTGTAATGCCAGAAACCGGTCCCCGGAAGCTTGTTTCCTTCCCAGTGAAAGAATTGGCTTTGTAATTTGGTTTGCCCTGTTCCCATCATGTACTAGAGCCAGGTTCTGAGCTGGGATGGTGCAGTGAGCTAAAAAACGGTGTTGGAACTAGCCCTGATCTCTTGACTGGGTGAGAGTATTCTGCTTAATTCAGAAACTCTGTCCATCACCACCCCTTGTTGTTTAATTATTTTGTCCACCATAAGCGTGGAAGGGTATACTCAGATGTGAGTCCCTTGCTCATTGCACCATCAGGATTCAAGCAAGCCGGGCCGAAGACGGCTGTAATTCCAGAAACCGGTCCCCAGAAGCTTGTTTCCTTCCCAGTGAAAGAATTGGCTTTGTAGTTTGGTTTGCCCTGTTCCCATCATGCACTGGGTCAGGAACAGACTAATTTGCATATAGCCAGGTTCTGAGCTGGGATGGTGCAGTGAGCTAAAAAACGGTGTTGGATCTAGCCCTGATCTCTTGACTGGGTGAGAGTATTCTGCTTAATTCAGAAACTCTGTCCATCACCACCCCTTGTTGTTTAATTATTTTGTCCACCATAAGCGTGGAAGGGTATACTCAGATGTGAGTCCCTTGCTCATTGCACCATCAGGATTCAAGCAAGCCGGGCCGAAGATGGCTGTAATGCCAGAAACCGGTCCCCGGAAGCTTGTTTCCCTCCCAGTGAAAGAATTGGCTTTGTAGTTTGGTTTGCCCTGTTCCCATCATGCACTGGGACAGGAACAGACTAATTTGCATGTAGCCAGGTTCTGAGCTGGGATGGTGCAGTGAGCTAAAAAACGGTGTTGGATCTAGCCCTGATCTCTTGACTGGGTGAGAGTATTCTGCTTAATTCAGAAACTCTGTCCATCACCACCCCTTGTTGTTTAATTATTTTGTCCACCATAAGCGTTGAAGGGTATACTCAGATGTGAGTCCCTTGCTCATTGCACCATCAGGATTCAAGCAAGCCGGGCCGAAGACGGCTGTAATGCCAGAAACCGGTCCCCGGAAGCTTGTTTCCTTCCCAGTGAAAGAATTGGCTTTGTAGTTTGGTTTGCCCTGTTCCCATCATGCACTGGGACAGGAACAGACTAATTTGCATATAGCCAGGTTCTGAGCTGGGATGGTGCAGTGAGCTGAAAAACAGTGTTGGATCTAGCCCTGATCTCTTGACTGGGTGAGAGTATTCTGCTTAATTCAGAAACTCTGTCCATCACCACCCCTTGTTGTTTAATTATTTTGTCCACCATAAGCGTGGAAGGGTATACTCAGATGTGAGTCCCTTGCTCATTGCACCATCAGGATTCAAGCAAGCCGGGCCGAAGACGGCTGTATTGCCAGAAACCGGTCCCCAGAAGCTTGTTTCCTTCCCAGTGAAAGAATTGACTTTGTAGTTTGGTTTGCCCTGTTCCCATCATGCACTGGGACAGGAACAGACTAATTTGCATATAGCCAGGTTCTGAGCTGGGATGGTGCAGTGAGCTAAAAAACGGTGTTGGATCTAGCCCAGATCTCTTGACTGGGTGAGAGTATTCTGCTTAATTCAGAAACTCTGTCTATCACCACCCCTTGTTGTTTAATTATTTTGTCCACCATAAGCGTGGAAGGGTATACTCAGATGTGAGTCCCTTGCTCATTGCACCATCAGGATTCAAGCAAGCCGGGCCGAAGACTGCTGTAATGCCAGAAACCGGTCCCCGGAAGCTTGTTTCCTTCCCAGTGAAAGAATTGGCTTTGTAGTTTGGTTTGCCCTGTTCCCATCATGCACTGGGACAGGAACAGACTAATTTGCATATAGCCAGGTTCTGAGCTGGGATGGTGCAGTGAGCTAAAAAACGGTGTCGGATCTAGCCCTGATCTCTTGACTGGGTGAGAGTATTCTGCTTAATTCAGAAACTCTGTCCATCACCACCCCTTGTTGTTTAATTATTTTGTCCACTATAAGCGTGGAAGGGTATACTCAGATGTGAGTCCCTTGCTCATTGCACCATCAGGATTCAAGCAAGCCGGGCCGAAGACGGCTGTAATGCCAGAAACCGGTCCCCGGAAGCTTGTTTCCTTCCCAGTGAAAGAATTGGCTTTGTAGTTTGGTTTGCCCTGTTCCCATCATGCACTGGGATAGGAACAGACTAATTTGCATATAGCCAGGTTCTGAGCTGGGATGGTGCAGTGAGCTAAAAAAACAGTGTTGGATCTAGCCCTGATCTCTTGACTGGGTGAGAGTATTCTGCTTAATTCAGAAACTCTGTCCATCACCACCCCTTGTTGTTTAATTATTTTGTCCACCATAAGCGTGGAAGGGTATACTCAGATGTGAGTCCTTTGCTCATTGCACCATCAGGATTCAAGCAAGCCGGGCCGAAGACGGCTGTATTGCCAGAAACCGGTCCCCGGAAGCTTGTTTCCTTCCCAGTGAAAGAATTGGCTTTGTAGTTTGGTTTGCCCTGTTCCCATCATGCACTGGGACAGGAACAGACTAATTTGCATATAGCCAGGTTCTAAGCTGGGATGGTGCAGTGAGCTAAAAAACGGTGTCGGATCTAGCCCTGATCTCTTGACTGGGTGAGAGTATTCTGCTTAATTCAGAAACTCTGTCCATCACCACCCCTTGTTGTTTAATTATTTTGTCCACCATAAGCGTGGAAGGGTATACTCAGATGTGAGTCCCTTGCTCATTGCACCATCAGGATTCAAGCAAGCCGGGCCGAAGATGGCTGTAATGCCAGAAACCGGTCCCCGGAAGCTTGTTTCCTTCCCAGTGAAAGAATTGGCTTTGTAATTTGGTTTGCCCTGTTCCCATCATGTACTAGAGCCAGGTTCTGAGCTGGGATGGTGCAGTGAGCTAAAAAACGGTGTTGGAACTAGCCCTGATCTCTTGACTGGGTGAGAGTATTCTGCTTAATTCAGAAACTCTGTCCATCACCACCCCTTGTTGTTTAATTATTTTGTCCACCATAAGCGTGGAAGGGTATACTCAGATGTGAGTCCCTTGCTCATTGCACCATCAGGATTCAAGCAAGCCGGGCCGAAGACGGCTGTAATTCCAGAAACCGGTCCCCAGAAGCTTGTTTCCTTCCCAGTGAAAGAATTGGCTTTGTACTTTGGTTTGCCCTGTTCCCATCATGCACTGGGTCAGGAACAGACTAATTTGCATATAGCCAGGTTCTGAGCTGGGATGGTGCAGTGAGCTAAAAAACGGTGTTGGATCTAGCCCTGATCTCTTGACTGGGTGAGAGTATTCTGCTTAATTCAGAAACTCTGTCCATCACCACCCCTTGTTGTTTAATTATTTTGTCCACCATAAGCGTGGAAGGGTATACTCAGATGTGAGTCCCTTGCTCATTGCACCATCAGGATTCAAGCAAGCCGGGCCGAAGATGGCTGTAATGCCAGAAACCGGTCCCCGGAAGCTTGTTTCCCTCCCAGTGAAAGAATTGGCTTTGTAGTTTGGTTTGCCCTGTTCCCATCATGCACTGGGACAGGAACAGACTAATTTGCATGTAGCCAGGTTCTGAGCTGGGATGGTGCAGTGAGCTAAAAAACGGTGTTGGATCTAGCCCTGATCTCTTGACTGGGTGAGAGTATTCTGCTTAATTCAGAAACTCTGTCCATCACCACCCCTTGTTGTTTAATTATTTTGTCCACCATAAGCGTTGAAGGGTATACTCAGATGTGAGTCCCTTGCTCATTGCACCATCAGGATTCAAGCAAGCCGGGCCGAAGACGGCTGTAATGCCAGAAACCGGTCCCCGGAAGCTTGTTTCCTTCCCAGTGAAAGAATTGGCTTTGTAGTTTGGTTTGCCCTGTTCCCATCATGCACTGGGACAGGAACAGACTAATTTGCATATAGCCAGGTTCTGAGCTGGGATGGTGCAGTGAGCTGAAAAACAGTGTTGGATCTAGCCCTGATCTCTTGACTGGGTGAGAGTATTCTGCTTAATTCAGAAACTCTGTCCATCACCACCCCTTGTTGTTTAATTATTTTGTCCACCATAAGCGTGGAAGGGTATACTCAGATGTGAGTCCCTTGCTCATTGCACCATCAGGATTCAAGCAAGCCGGGCCGAAGACGGCTGTATTGCCAGAAACCGGTCCCCAGAAGCTTGTTTCCTTCCCAGTGAAAGAATTGACTTTGTAGTTTGGTTTGCCCTGTTCCCATCATGCACTGGGACAGGAACAGACTAATTTGCATATAGCCAGGTTCTGAGCTGGGATGGTGCAGTGAGCTAAAAAACGGTGTTGGATCTAGCCCAGATCTCTTGACGGGGTGAGAGTATTCTGCTTAATTCAGAAACTCTGTCTATCACCACCCCTTGTTGTTTAATTATTTTGTCCACCATAAGCGTGGAAGGGTATACTCAGATGTGAGTCCCTTGCTCATTGCACCATCAGGATTCAAGCAAGCCGGGCCGAAGACTGCTGTAATGCCAGAAACCGGTCCCCGGAAGCTTGTTTCCTTCCCAGTGAAAGAATTGGCTTTGTAGTTTGGTTTGCCCTGTTCCCATCATGCACTGGGACAGGAACAGACTAATTTGCATATAGCCATGTTCTGAGCTGGGATGGTGCAGTGAGCTAAAAAACGGTGTCGGATCTAGCCCTGATCTCTTGACTGGGTGAGAGTATTCTGCTTAATTCAGAAACTCTGTCCATCACCACCCCTTGTTGTTTAATTATTTTGTCCACTATCAGCGTGGAAGGGTATACTCAGATGTGAGTCCCTTGCTCATTGCACCATCAGGATTCAAGCAAGCCGGGCCGAAGACGGCTGTAATGCCAGAAACCGGTCCCCGGAAGCTTGTTTCCTTCCCAGTGAAAGAATTGGCTTTGTAGTTTGGTTTGCCCTGTTCCCATCATGCACTGGGATAGGAACAGACTAATTTGCATATAGCCAGGTTCTGAGCTGGGATGGTGCAGTGAGCTAAAAAAACAGTGTTGGATCTAGCCCTGATCTCTTGACTGGGTGAGAGTATTCTGCTTAATTCAGAAACTCTGTCCATCACCACCCCTTGTTGTTTAATTATTTTGTCCACCATAAGCGTGGAAGGGTATACTCAGATGTGAGTCCTTTGCTCATTGCACCATCAGGATTCAAGCAAGCCGGGCCGAAGACGGCTGTATTGCCAGAAACCGGTCCCCGGAAGCTTGTTTCCTTCCCAGTGAAAGAATTGGCTTTGTAGTTTGGTTTGCCCTGTTCCCATCATGCACTGGGACAGGAACAGACTAATTTGCATATAGCCAGGTTCTAAGCTGGGATGGTGCAGTGAGCTAAAAAACGGTGTTGGATCTAGCCCTGATCTCTTGACTGGGTGAGAGTATTTTGCTTAATTCAGAAACTCTGTCCATCACCACCCCTTGTTGTTTAATTATTTTGTCCACCATAAGCGTGGAAGGGTATACTCAGATGTGAGTCCCTTGATCATTGCACCATCAGGATTCAAGCAAGCCGGGCCGAAGACGGCTGTAATGCCAGAAACCGGTCCCCGGAAGCTCGTTTCCTTCCCAGTGAAAGAATTGGCTTTGTAGTTTGGTTTGCCCTGTTCCCATCATGCACTGGGACAGGAACAGACTAATTTGCATATAGCCAGGTTCTGAGCTGGGATGGTGCAGTAAGCTAAAAAACGGTGTTGGATCTAGCCCTGATCTCTTGACTGGGTGAGAGTGTGGAATTTTAATTTGCGATCTGAACATCATCTGCGCCAGCTTGTCACCTATGTACTACATGCGCGGCGGCTATTCTAGGTCACCTATGTACTACGTGCACGGCAGCCATTTTAGGAATCATGGTCTCCCTGTCCACGATCGATCGCCAGCACGTCCCTCTGACCCAGCAAGCATCCTCCGCGCACCCTGGCTCCCCCTCCCTCCTCCTCCTTATGAGCATGACCCTTCTGCATGACCCTGTCCTTGGGAGTCACGCCAGCGCCTGACCAACACCTCCTCTCCTCCCATGAATGCCCCTCTGTTGATAAACCTCCCTCTTGCGCTGGATTGTCCACGCGGCATGAATACCACTCCATTGATGGCCCCTCACCCCGTGTCCGACTGTCCACACAGGTCCGAGGCCATTGCCTAAGCCGGGAGATATCATTTACTGCCCTTTATTGTATGAGGTCGCTCTCCTTCAAAGGACCCTCTATTGATCTAGGCCTCCCCACCCCCCTGTGATATGATCAGGCGCACACATCCTAAGACTCGACGGAACACTCAGCTGCGTGATGGTCCCCTCCTCTTATCAGCAGGTTGAGAACCTCTATTGTGAAGGTATATGGGGGTGGGACTGACACTAGGATTACGGGGATGTCTTTTTCTTGCCTTACAAAGATCTGATTGTATTAAAGGAAGGTCACATGCCATAAACCAGTGTATAAGAGGCCAGGCCTCCGAGAGGCTGTTAGAGCACCTCGAGACGATACCTTGTTGTCTGATCTGATGTGTTCTGCTCCGTCGGAATAAAACTTCTGTTTCCTGCCTTCTGGTCTCCGGCGCCTGCCTCATTGCTTGGTAAATTTGAATGGTACAAGGGCGGTTAGCGCCGGGCAAATCTTGAGAAAGGTCCTAGCCCTACCTTTTTCCACAATTGGCGTCCCAAAGCGTGGGGCCCATCAGCGACACGTGGATCCAGTGGGAGAGGTCCCGATGACAGAGTGAACGACTGCAACGATCGGGAAGAGCTCGTGTCCGATAGACCCTCGTCTGACAGCCGATCATCCGACCTTCACTAGTTCTGAACAGACCTCTCTCGAGTGATCTACGGTCCTGACTGGGAACCATCAGGAGTGCCGCGAACAACACGAAGGAGAGAGGACGATCGGGCGCTGGATCCAGAAGACAGGAAACCGTCCATGCGGTCCGGGTAAGGTCGTGTAAACACGACGAATTGAGGAAAATTGTTTTTTGTTTGGATAATACTAGTATTACGCTTTGTTGAAACCCTCTGGAGATTCACTGTCTGCAAACGGGGAAAAACAAACAGGCTCTCTCTTTGCAAACAGTGAAGGATAGGTAACGCAGACTTTTGTCCCCATTGTAATCCGTCGTGCCTATCTTTCTCCCCCACTGTTTCCCGAACTATCGTTCGTGGATTATTGTCTGGAGATTCTTTGTCTGCAAACAGGGAAGAACAAGGCCTCTCTTTGCAGGTAGAGAAAGAGTAGGTAACGATAATTTTTCGTGCCCACTTATTCTCCCCACTGGATTGTTTGATTGGCCGATTATTCGGTATTGGTTCTTTTGAGGTATTCACGGCCTCCAAATAACGTAGAATAGAAATATTCTGTCTAGTCTTTGTCCGCCGTGATAAGATAGGTAGTGCAGACTTTTGTCCCCGTTGTAATCCGTCATGCCTGTCTTCTCCCCACTGGTTGGTAGCCTGTTTAGCCCGGACCGCTTATTAGAGATGAACCATCCAGCTCCACTGGAGGGAACCCCTAATAAGGACATGTTCACTAAGTATGGACTAGTCGCTATAGCTTACACTAAACTATGGCCTAAATATACGAAAAAGAACCCTGAAAGTCAGTGGCCACTGATAGGTTCCTTTGACGAAAATAAAATAAAAACATTAGAAATAGCGCTTCAGAAGAATAAGACCACGCCCACTATGCTCGACAGTATCGGCATGTGGCGCAAAGAAACGGAACAGCGAAAGAAAAGAGAAGAAGCAAAAATAGGGAAAGAATTACGAAAGGCAGCCCACCTAGCCGCGAAGCAACTAGAGGAAGAAATAAAAGAAAGAAAAGATACTATGCCAAACCAAGAATCGGGGTCGACAGGCCAATGTCCTGTTAGGACCCCCTCTGCGCTCTACCCTGAATTGCCCTCCAAACAACGGGCGAACGATGAGTTACTACTAGGTCCCACAATCATCTATATGCCCCCTCCATATGCCCCCTGCCGACAAAGCTTTCACGCTCCGAGTGGGAGCGAAAGCGATCTCAGTGCTAGTGCACCAGCCCTCACGGCCTTTGCACCAGCCACATTAACAGCCTCATCAGACGACCCCGAGTCTAGCAAACAATCATCAGCCAGACTAAATAGGTTGAGCAAAGATGAGCGGGATGGGATCGACAAAATAGCAAAGACATTAGTAGAACGAAGGGAGAGCGAAGATTATACAATGAGCGTATATAATTCACATGCCGACAGCCACAGGCGGCATTTCATCTTGCGATTTAGCTACTATACCCTGAACGCGTATGAAGATAGGTATCAGAGTAAGGGACCCGCTAAACTAACAACACTGTATAGGAAAATTGATGTTGGAGATGGGACTGAACGTGAGGCGACGGAGCTCTTCATGCAGATGCTTGAGGTCTTCCGCCACCTCACGGAACAGAAACCAGAAGCCAAGGCTACAGTCCCTGAAACGACCTCGGTAGAAGTAGCCAATACTATGATGCCTATCAGAGAAGCGGCTCCTTACTGGATCCCGCCACGGGGCCAGGGAACGAGCGATGATATTAATAATGAAAATGCAAAAGGAAGGGTTGTGTACAATTGGGTTTACCAACCATGGGACCGACAAGATATCCTAACCTTTAAGCAAACCCTGCCCGACTTAAGAAAGAACCCGACAGCATTTTATACCGAATTAGGCACAGCCTTGGGTTCGACAATAATGACTTTAGCAGATATTGACTTGTTCTTTGGGCTATGTCTGCCAGCTGACGTGTGGAAGCAAATCCGGAAGGCTGACCACACGGATCTGTTTGGACATACCTGGGACCAACTCGGTAAACTAGATAGACAGCGAGAGCCGGGGAGTAAACCAGTGAAAGATATACTGGAACTCCCAGATAAAATAGTCCGGAAATTAAAAACACTGGTCCCGGAAAGGAAAGTAGACTGGTCGATAGTCACGGCCTGTCGACAGAAACCCCAGGAAGATGTGTCAGAATACTTCTCCCGATTTGAGACAGTGTTCTCCGACTACAGTGGCCAGGACATGACCACCGCAACCGGACAGCACCTGTTTGTGCAAAATTATGTAAAGGGACTAACACAAGAAGTCTCCCAAAAACTACAGACGAGTGAGAGTAGTTGGGGGGCCTCCAAACCCGCAGCTATCCTTCAGATGGCTCAGTATTACGAGCACCAAAAGAATGAGAATGATAGGGCGTCCGAGAAAAAGAAGAAAGATTTAAAGGAAAGGGTAATGATAGCCCAGATACAGGGTATAGCGCTAGGACGGGAACATCAAAGGGGGAACTACCAATCAAACACCCCCAGAGATCTACCTCCTAAAGATCACACCCCAACATCCCACACTGGACGGAGAGACATTAGCAATGACCAATGCGCCTTCTGCAAAGGGTTCGGCCATTGGAAAACCCAGTGTCCGGTTTTGCTAGAGATGAATAGAAATAGGGATTCCAGGGATGTGGCAGGTGGTCCAAGGAATAGAGTACAGGGACGAGGGAACTCCAACGACACTAACAATGACAGATCAGGAAGACTGAATACATTTGACCGTCCCCGACAGAACCAATATCAGCTATCCGAAGGTGAAAATGCCCCCGATTTTGCATAGGACTGCCAGGGGCAAGGGAGGGATCCAGTCGAGCTCTGTGTTGACCAGCAAGGTCCTTATGTCACCGCTAAGGTCTTGGGTACAGAGTCTCCATTCTTGGTAGACACTGGGGCGACACGTAGTGTGTTATCAAAACGACTGATTCCAAGGGCACCCTTGTCTGGCTCACACATAACGTCGATAGGTTTCGATGGGACGCCCTCCACTAACCCCCTGTCCGTACCTATTGCCTTTGACCTAGAAAACAACACTACTGACGCGACATTCCTACTCTCCTCAAACTCCCCTGACGCCATTATGGGCATTGACTTACTGAAGCATTTTCGAGCTACCATTAGGTGTTCCCCAGATGGAATACGAGTCATCCTGTACGACAACCCAGACATGACCAGATCCCGTCCCCCACGACATATGTGCCCCATAACTGACGCTGACATGTCCTTGCTTGACGCCCTGCCCCCTTACTTGTGGGCCAAAAATGACTCTGATGTGGGACGAATGATGATTGATCCTATTCACATAACTGTACGACAGGACGCTATACTCCCGAAACTCCCGCAATATCGGATATCCCCAGAGGGTGAGAAGGCACTGGTAGCGATCATTCAGTCTCTGGTAGATGCAGGAGTGGTTGAAGAGGTGGTTAGTAGCGTCTGCAACAGCCCAATCCTACCTATTGTTAAGAAGCAGGGTGAAGGAGATGAGAAAGCGTACCGCTTCATCATCGACTTGCGAGAGATTAACAAAGTAGTTGTACCCCAATATCCCGTAGTCTCTGACATCACCACCATTTTAACCCTCATCCCGTCCACCGCCACCACCTTCACTGTTATCGACCTTAAGAACGCGTTTTTCTCTATCCCCATCCATCCAGACAGCCGTTACCTCTTCGGCTTCACTTTAAAATCCCGCTCGTACCGATTTTGTAGAGCTCCCCAGGGGTACACTGAAAGTCCCAGCATTTACAGCCAGGCCCTCAAAAGACAGCTGGATGCCTTCCAGCTACCAGAGGGAGTGGTGTTGATCCAATATGTCGATGATATCCTTTTGGCGGCCGACACCACCCCGCTTGCAACAACAGCCACCGTCCAACTCCTACACTTCCTTGCAGAAAATGGCCATAAAGTCTCCAAAAAGAAGTTACAGTTTTGCCAGCCACAAGTGACTTACCTAGGCCATCTTCTGTCCAAAGAAGGGAGGAAACTTACCCCTGACCGAATCCAAACCATCCTGGACACCCCCATCCCAACAACACAAAAACAGGTCCGCTCTTTGGTTGGCCTAACCTCTTTTTGCAGACAATGGTTGCCTAATTATAGCCTCATTGTGAAACCATTACTTGCCCTACTGACCAAAGACGTCCCCTCCCCGCTTCCTTGGACCATCGAGTGTCAAGCCTCCTTTAAGGAATTACGGGATGCACTCTGCTCGGCACCTGTCCTCGGAACGCCGGATTACTCCAAATCCTTCTACCTCTTCACCCACGAAAGGGAGGGATGCGCATTGTCTGTCCTGACTCAATTGATTGGCCCTAAGCAGCGCCCATGTGCCTACTTCTCCGCCACTCTTGATCCTGTAGCCAGAGCTTTACCTGCCTGCCTTCGAGCAGTAGCTGCCGCTGCTGTCTCCATCCGTCAGAGCGAGGGAATCGTACTTTCCAACTCCCTCACTGTATTAGTGCCCCATGCAGTTGACACCCTTTTGAACCAGACAAAGACCCAACACCTGACTAGCGCACGACTGACAGGGTACGAGTTGACTCTGCTTGCACCCCACATCACACTAAAGAGATGCACGACTTTGAATCCTGCCACATTGTTACCCCTGCCTGAAAACGACCCCGACGTTCCTCCCATACACGACTGTGTGACCCTCACAGACGAACAGACTAGGAGTAGGGTTGACCTCCGAGACACTGCTTTTCCTGACCCTGATGGAGAGCTATGGGTAGACGGCTCATGCATCAAACTCCCAGATGGCACCACCTCAGCTGCCTATGCAGTAACGACAGCCCAAACAGTAGTTGAGACAGCCTGCATCGCACAACGATCTGCCCAGGCAGCAGAGCTGATAGCCCTCACCCGAGCATGCATCATAGCCGCAGGGACCACCGCAAACGTATATACGGACAGCCAGTATGCCTTCGGGGTGGTCCACCATTTTGGGCTCCTGTGGAGGGAGAGGGGATTCCTGACGTCCCACGGTACCCCAATTCTCCACGGAGATTTAGTGTCCGCTCTGATTGAGGCAGTTCTCCTCCCCAAACGATTAGCGGTGATCAAATGTCAGGCACACAAAAGAGTGACAGACTTAGTCGGACAAGGGAATGCATTAGCCGACATCACTGCACGAACCACAGCTGAGAATAGGACGGTGACACGCATATATGTGACCAGGTCGCAAGCAGAAAAATGGAGTGACACAAGGGAAATGATCAGAGACATACAGTCGGCCAGCACCCCTCACGAATTGACTAAGTGGGCAAGGGTGGGTTTGAAGGACGAAGAGGGTTGCTGGCGAACGAAAGATGCGAATAAGTGGTTACTGCCCGACTCATACCTGATCCCCATACTGACAATGGCACATTCCCCCGCACACATAGGATCTGCACCCATGATCGAACTCATTTCCAAAGTCTGGCACAATGGCAAAATCCCCGACTCAGCCAGACGCCTAGTTCAGCAGTGCCTTATCTGTCTGCAACACAACCCCGGGAAAGGAACTGTAGTACCCCGGGGAGGGTTCGGGACCCCCAATCACCCCTTTGAGGTCCTTCAGATGGATTACATCCAACTAGAGAGATGCCAAAACCTGAAGTATGTACTAGTCATTGTATGTGCCTTCAGTAAATGGGTAGAGGCCTATCCAACCCGTGACAACACTGCCATGACTACTGCCAAAGTACTACTGAAGGAATTCTTCCCTCGCTATGGCCTTTGCCGAATTTTATGGAGCGACAATGGCCCCCACTTCATAGCTGAGGTTATCCAATTAATCCTAAAGGGATTGGGGGTGAAGCAACGGTTTCATGCGGTCTTCCACCCCCAATCCGCCGGTCTAGTGGAACGCCATAATGCCACACTGAAGCTGAAACTGGCAAAAATAGTGGCCACCACTGGACTCAACTGGCCGGATGCCCTCCCACTGGCTTTGTTATCGATGCGCTCCACCCCCACCAAGCACCATTTGACCCCCTACGAGGTCGTGTTTGGGCGTCCGATGAATCTCTGGACTGCCCCCAAACCGACCTCCATTCATGACGTCCCAGACGTCCTACTATCTGATTATTTGTGCAAGTTAACTAAAACGTTGTCTGTCATTCATCAACAGGTGCAGCAGGCTATCCCCGATGCTTCCAGGGGCCCCGGCCATGACATCCAACCGGGAGATTTCGTGCTGATACGAAATTTCCAGCGAACCAAGAGTCTGGAACCTCGGTGGACGGGCCCCTGGCAAGTGCTGATCACCACCCGAACGGCACTCCGAGTGGAGGGGAAGAAGCACTGGCTGCACGCGCATCATTGTCGGAAGGTCTCTGCAAACCTGGCCACGATAGAAAACGTCAGCACCCAAGAAGAGCTCCTGAGCAAAGACCGACCGATATTGGACTGTTATCCCGATACTGGGGCACTCGAACTTGCAAAATTCTCCGATCCCACTGTGCCGTCCAGAGAAGGGTATTTCCTGCGTCGAAAGGAGGGAGTTTCGGCTAAGTAGGCCGCGGACTAAGTTAAATCTCAGAACGGTGACCTAAACACAATCAAGGGTTGCCGGGAGAGAAGCTAAACGAAGTCTGTGGTTCTGCCCGCTACCGAGCCCCCTTGAAGGTGATGGAAGCGCCAGATAAGAAGATGATGGAAGCGCCAGATAAGAAGATGATGGAAGCAACAGGAAATACCCAGTATAGAAATCCAAAGACTGACAACTTGCACAAATCAAAGACAATCGCACTCTTCATTGTCTTCCTCTTCTGCCTCCTCCTCATGACCTCCTTCTGGATTCTGGAGGAAAGCACACCGGCTCATGAGGCATTGCTATCTACTGCACAGCCGACCCCCCTGAAAGAGCATCACCTAATCTCTCTGTCGCCTCAGCTCCGAGAAAGGCGCAGGGAATTCTGGAACAATTCCTTCGTGCAACTGCTGCACCAACACAACCTTGCTGCGAACGCTACGAACTGTTGGATCTGCGGGTTGCTCCCGCATGCCACCGGACACTCTATTCCCTTCATCCCTTCCCCCTTCTCAGTTCACGGCTCTTGCCTCGCCTGGCTGATCCTCATGCAAGAGAGCCACAAGGACAACGCCACCTCCAGCCGGACAGTGTCACACTTCTACTCTGGGTTCTGGCTGAACAAAACAGGAAAGACTCCTACTGCCCTGTGTCCTGCGCTCGCCGGCGCCACCTTCCTCAAAGACATTCCAGCCAAGGAACGAGTCGAAGTACAGGTGCTCCACAATCCAGCCAGAACCACCTTCTCTCATCTGCAAAAACAAACTACCGCCACTCTGACTGTGGCCCTGTCTGTCATCAATGTCACCGGCCTTGTATGCCTAGAAGGCCAGGGAACGCAACTGGTGGGTCACAGCGCCTGCCGAATCACCAGAACATTGGACTCAGCTGACCCCCCTTCCTTTGTTGCTTCTCCAAACATGTACTTTGTGTGTGGCACCAAGGCTTACACCTGGCTCCCGAAGGGTTGGAAGGGTACCTGTTACATTGCCTTCGTTCTCCCGCCCACATATGTAGCCCCTGCCAACCATCACCGGCAGAGGCGTGCAGACGACCTTGGACAAGCCGACTCCACCGGAGCACAGTTCCTAGATGCAGCAAAGGGACTTGTTCCTCTGTGGGGCCCCATGGCAAACAGCCGTGCTATCCGGCACCTGACCCAGGCAGTAGAAACAACGATCAACATCACTGCTGGTATCCTCGCCAACAACACTGCGGAACTTCAGGCGGTCCGCCTCGTGACCCTCCAAAATAGACTTGTCCTAGACGTGGTCCTAGCCGACCGAGGAGGAGCATGCCGTATCATCGGATCCAGCTGCTGCACATACGTGCCTGACAACTCGCCTTCAGTCTACAAAGCCATTGAACACCTCCACAGACTTTCCTCAGAGGTTCACCAAGAACAAGAGGGATGGTCGCTTGGGAGCTGGTTTTGGGACACCTTGAAGAATTGGGGTTGGAAGTTGTTTTCCTTCGTGCTGATACCTGTTGTAATATTATGTGGGTGTTGCTTAGGTATCCAATGTCTGCCACCTTTGTGCGGCCTTGTTTCTAACTATATGTGCCCAAAGACTTTGGACTTCCGAAATGAGCACATGAGTCCCCTCTATGAAGTAGAAATACGTGGCCTTATGGGGATAAATCCAAATTGACAAGTTGGCGAGATATGTTAAAAGGGAGGACTGTGGAATTTTAATTTGCGATCTGAACATCATCTGCGCCAGCTTGTCACCTATGTACTACATGCGCGGCGGCTATTCTAGGTCACCTATGTACTACGTGCACGGCAGCCATTTTAGGTATCATGGTCTCCCTGTCCACGATCGATCGCCAGCACGTCCCTCTGACCCAGCAAGCATCCTCCGCGCACCCTGGCTCCCCCTCCCTCCTCCTCCTTATGAGCATGACCCTTCTGCATGACCCTGTCCTTGGGAGTCACGCCAGCGCCTGACCAACACCTCCTCTCCTCCCATGAATGCCCCTCTGTTGATAAACCTCCCTCCTGCGCTGGATTGTCCACGCGGCATGAATACCACTCCATTGATGGCCCCTCACCCCGTGTCCGACTGTCCACACAGGTCCGAGGCCATTGCCTAAGCCGGGAGATATCATTTACTGCCCTTTATTGTATGAGGTCGCTCTCCTTCAAAGGACCCTCTATTGATCCAGGCCTCCCCACCCCCCTGTGATATGATCAGGCGCACACATCCTAAGACTCGACGGAACACTCAGCTGCGTGATGGTCCCCTCTTCTTATCAGCAGGTTGAGAACCTCTATTGTGAAGGTATATGGGGGTGGGACTGACACTAGGATTACGGGGATGTCTTTTTCTTGCCTTACAAAGATCTGATTGTATTAAAGGAAGGTCACATGCCATAAACCAGTGTATAAGAGGCCAGGCCTCCGAGAGGCTGTTAGAGCACCTCGAGACGATACCTTGTTGTCTGATCTGATGTGTTCTGCTCCGTCGGAATAAAACTTCTGTTTCCTGCCTTCTGGTCTCCGGCGCCTGCCTCATTGCTTGGTAAATTTGAATGGTACAAGGGCGGTTAGCGCCGGGCAAATCTTGAGAAAGGTCCTAGCCCTACCTTTTTCCACAATAGTATTCTGCTTAATTCAGAAACTCTGTCCATCACCACCCCTTGTTGTTTAATTATTTTGTCCACCATAAGCGTGGAAGGGTATACTCATGTGAGTCCCTTGCTCATTGCACCATCAGGATTCAAGCAAGCCGGGCCGAAGACGGCTGTAATGCCAGAAACCGGTCCCCGGAAGCTTGTTTCCTTCCCAGTGAAAGAATTGGCTTTGTAGTTTGGTTTGCCCTGTTCCCATCATGCACTGGGACAGGAACAGACTAATTTGCATATAGCCAGGTTCTGAGCTGGGATGGTGCAGTGAGCTAAAAAACGGTGTTGGATCTAGCCCTGATCTCTTGACTGGGTGAGAGTATTCTGCTTAATTCAGAAACTCTGTCCATCACCACCCCTTGTTGTTTAATTACACATTTACATGAGGCACCGCGATTTGGGTGGCAGAGCATGCCAACTGTCATTTGAGCATGTGTCTATTGCTATCACTACCGCAATTGTGTATTGGGGATTGTTGGTGACACACCGCTGGAGCCAGGTGGTAGGAACCGCGATTTGGGTGCCATACAGTGACATGGGTGTGCAGGATTGTGTTTGCGGATTACTTTTACAACACCAACGGACACATCATGCTGTGTCAATGGCCATCTGGCAAACATCAACAGTGCACAGTGGCCACATGGTCAATGGCACATCATTGTGTACTCAATGCCAATGTTCCAAATACTCCACTGGTGACTAGACATGCTATGTTTGTGTATGTGATTTCGTAGATTGACATGTACTCCCTCACATGTCACTTGGCAAAAATCCATGGCAAAAACACTGATACAAGCACTAAATGAACACACACACATACAAGGAACAAGTATCCTACTGGACATACAACCTGCCAAGTCACACAGACAAACCCTACACTGATACACAGACACATACACAGACCACATGCCACCAGCAATGGAGCACAACAAATAAGAAAGTCAAAGTGAGGTGCACACAAATGGAAGGCCATGGAGACAACCACCAAGCATGTGTACATCACATGCAAGACAAAGAGTATAGGACCAGACCCTCAGCCCATCAAAGCACACATGGCTGCCAAAGTGAGTGACGTCAAACCACAGACAGCTCAGTGCAACAACCCAGGGAGACGGCAAGCCAACCCATATATAGGCACAAGGATGAAAGGAAGGTCCTGAAGTAAAATTGTGAACAGCCACACATATGTATACAACTACTTCACAGGAGTATGCCAGCAGCACAACACACAGGGCCCATGAACACACTCCATGACTGTCAAACACTAGTAGGAATCTACACACATACCCCCCTCACACCAGCAGCACACAACACCTGTGTCAAACGCACAGAAGACTGTAAATATTTTCCAGTTACTACACAGACAAACAATCACACACCCTGTGGGTAGCCACAAACATCACACACACACAGGAATGCCAGAACAAATGTCTGCACAAAAACTACAGACAAACACATAACCCAACAGAAACACACACAGAACCACAGCAAGCACAGACATGCCCTGTGTAGCAAAACTGTGGACAGACACAACAGGAATGCACAACCTCATTAGTCAGGAACAATGCACAGACAACATACCACAACACAGACAAAAAGTGTACCATCACAGATATGAAGGTTATCAGGTGCAAAAAATGGACACTTGTAACAATTCTAAACTTTTAAATAGACTGTTTATAGTATCCTCAAAAACACAATGTTTTTGTTGGTATTGCGGTATATATCTTTCATCCACCCCTACATTGTAGTTGTGGCAGTTATCATCGAATACCATAAGACGTGCTAGGTGCCTGCCTCAACCAGAGGCTCCTCTGGTCTAGATTTGCAGTGTCCAGAGAAAAGAAGAGAGTGAAGAAAAAGTGCCCCCAAAAAAAGAATTTAAAATTAGGTCAACACCAGAGAGTTTTATTAATTGGTGTGGATCTAAAAGGTAAAGTATAGCTTTGAGAATGGTGTCGACATGTTTCAGCCCCCTATGGCTCAACGGAGTCTGCAGGGCTTTCGTCAGGACCTTTTTGTGCAGTTACTTCGATGGCTTACTGGTTAAATAGCTATATAACAATACGAAGGAGTACCACCAAAGATAAGGCTAGACAGCCAATATTGGTGGGATGAGACACTGGTGTAAAAGAAAAAGTCCTTCTTTGTTTTTAAGGAACCCCTCACTCACCGACCTGGTCGGTGACATGCTTCATCATCGGGGCCACCTTGACAGCCGAATGCCGCCAAGGTGTGCTGCAACACCTGGAATACAGTGGAGCGGGTATGTGAGTGATGAATGTGAAAAAGAAAAAAGTCAGTGAGTTAAAAATTGTCCTGGTATAACTTAACCAAATATTATTTATTCTAAAGCTACTGGACAATATTAAAAACAGTGATGATACAATAAAGGCTTTAATGAGACCTAGTGTATCTGTGATATGTGTTGGGTCTACATGTTTCAAACCATATGGGAGTTACCGGTTTTTCATCAGGACCAAAATGATGTAAAAGGAGTTGGGTGGTCAGGGTACACTAACACCCTGCCATACCTGCAACCCTTTCAGAACCCAGAATAGCGAATTGCTAGATGGGTAAAAAATAATAGTAACCCAGATGTGGTGCACGGAGGGAGTGAAGTAGGTTATCAGCTGATTTCCGACCAGAGGAACTAATACGTTTTGAACTCTGTAACTTCCCCTCAAATCCCCGTGCAGCAAACTTTTCTCCATTGAGGAGTTTGTTTCATTTTTTGTAACCACATCTGGGTTACTATTATTTTTTACCCATCTAGCAATTCGCTATTCTGGGTTCTGAAAGGGTTGCAGGTATGGCAGGGTGTTAGTGTACCCTGACCACCCAACTCCTTTTACATCATTTTGGTCCTTATGAAAAACCGGTAACTCCCATATGGTTTGAAACATGTAGACCCAACACATATCACAGATACACTAGGTCTCATTAAAGCCTTTATTGTATCATCACTGTTTTTAATATTGTCCAGTAGCTTTAGAATAAATAATATTTGGTTAAGTTATACCAGGACAATTTTTAACTCACGGACTTTTTTCTTTTTCACATTCATCACTCACATACCCGCTCCACTGTATTCCAGGTGTTGCAGCACACCTTGGCGGCATTCGGCTGTCAAGGTGGCCCCGATGATAAAGCATGTCACCGACCAGGTCGGTGAGTGAGGGGTTCCTTAAAAACAAAGAAGGACTTCTTCTTTTACACCAGTGTCTCATCCCACCAATATTGGCTGTCTAGCCTTATCTTTGGTGGTACTCCTTTGTATTGTTATATAGCTACCTGTCTAGGGGATTGGGAGTACCCTTCCATCCACAGTAGTGGATAAAATCCCTTAACTCTCCTACCCTGTTAAATATATATTACTGGTTAAATAGTCAGTGGCCAATCATGCTCTTTTAATCTATTGTTAAATGTCAAGAGGCTTCGTCAGGGGATACCGGCTCTAAATTAGCCACAGAGCCGCGTGGGAGGAGACTTCCACCGCTTGTGCTGACTCTGCCCCTGGACTGGGGCAGATTCAGTAAGCCATCGTAGTAACTGCACAAAAAGGTGTAAGTAACTATTCTATGTTTGTATGTTTGTTTAAGTCCTGACGAAAGCCCTGCAGACTCCGTTGAGCCATAGGGGGCTGAAACATGTCAACACCATTCTCAAAGCTATACTTCTAGATCCAGTTACTTGATCTAGCACAAGTACCAATTATTTTACCTTTTAGATCCAAACCAATTAATAAAACTCTCTGGTGTTGACCTAATTTTAAATTCTTTTTTTGGGGGCACTTTTTCTTCACTCTCTTTTTTTCTCTGGACACTGCAAATCTAGACCAGAGGAGCCTCTGGTTGAGGCAGGCACCTAGCACGTCTTATGGTATTCGATGATAACTGCCACAACTACAATGTAGGGGCGGATGAAAGATATATACCGCAATACCAACAAAAACATTGTGTTTTTGAGGATACCATAATCAGTCTATCCAAAAGTTTAGAATTAATACAAGTGTCCATTTTTTGCACCTGATAACCTTCATACTTGCCCAGGGAAAGCAAATGGACACCCATTCCTCCTCCCTACCTCTCTGATTATTAAGTGTACCATCACAGATAAACACAGCCACATCAAACAAATAACAGATGCACATGCAAAAAAAACACATACCAAACACAGCAGGACATCAGTGGATGCACGCGAGGCAATGACAAGGCAACATACACCCACAGCACTCTATGCACAACAAGCAGTGTGTGCACACCAAGCATAACTGTCCCACACAGACATGAGTGACAGAACATGAACCCACACAACACTAATCAGCACAGCACAAAGACAACATGACACCCAGGAATTGAAGCAGTACCACAGCGAACACACATACATTCAACACAACACCAACAGATGCACAGGTCTGGGACAGAAAAGTGGAAACAACTTGACCAGAGGACTGGGCAGCACACACAGTTGAAGTGCATATGAACAATCATTACTGCCAAACAGCACAAAAACATCACATATAACCAATTGGGGAAATGTCCTGAGTGGCACATTGCTCCTGGCCAAATACGTGCACCACAAAGCACAGTGTCACAAATGAAGTGATGGGAGGCACACACACATTTAAACCAAGGGGAAAGCTGACATCCAAGTAAAGTGTACTGCACGTCAGTAGTGGACATGACAGGAGTGTACCATACACAAATAGAGGGAGTACAGATTCGCAATGGGTAGGCATCTGAAGCACAGATAGGGGATGGTATGACACCACACACAACATGCCATACTAGAGGCAAAAAGGCACCATGTGACAGCAATGCATGAGAAAACGCAACCGCAATGGTAGTGTGGATCAGCAGGTCTGCACAGTCTCCACAAACAGCATCAAGACACATCGATGAATAACAAAATACAACACTGACTTGCCAGTCACACACTCTGCATACTCACAAGTGACAAAACAACACGTAGGAGTCAGCCAGAACTGCATGGACACACCAAAACACTGCACACTGCACAATATACAACTTACACATGTGCCTGCAACCACATCCACAGGGCTGAACAATCCAAACAACAGGCACTCAACTCCTGGGTGACACGTGTGTAGTTGACAATGTAGGAGCACACACACATCAACACTACCGCCAAACTCACCCCCTTCACACTGCACACTTCTTGACCACCCAAGAGCACCCATTGAAAGTAAGCCATGGGACTAGGATGGCTGGCCATCACAAGATGACCATACACATACCCTGCTGGGAACATATAAAGTAAGAGCACACATACATGATGACCCTGGCCAGCCTGCCTGCAAACCAGTGGATAGAATTCCACTCTGTGCTGGCAATGCCCCCCAACCTGACATGTGTACAACATAGCCAACATGAACAAATTATGAAAATTGCAACTACTTTACATGTAAAATTGACATCATAGCCCCCACAAGTATCAGGGTCAGGAAGAACTGAAGTCCCTGTCACCCCTGTAAAAAAAAGAGAAAGTGAGCCAAGACATTGGCAATGTTGAAGGGGCACACAGAGCATGGGGCACAGTAAACCATATACACACAGCAAAATAACTTTATTCAGTAAGGACCCTGACAAAACAGATAACATGAGCATCTGTCTTTATTCACATATTGTACAGAGAGTACAAAAGAGCGAGGCACAAAATGCATAGCATATCCTTGAGAAGCTGCATAGGCAAGGGCAAAACAGCAAAACCGGTGGCCAGTTCAAGGAGCACAGTATGTCAATGAGAAGCTGCACAGGGAATAGTTGAACACAGCAAAGAGCAACAAGGCCAGTGGCCAAAACGAGAATCTGCATAGGCAAGGGCAAAACAGCAAGGCCAGTGGTCATGACAAAGTGCAGAGTGAGTACATGGGAAGCTGCACAGGGAATAGTTGGGTTGAACACAGCAAAGAGCAACAAGGCTAGTGGCCAACACGAAATGCAGAGCATGTCCATGAGAATCGGCACAGGCAAGGGAAAAACTGCAAGGCCAATTGTCAGGACAAATTGCACAGTGAGTACATGAGATGTTGCACAGGCAAGGCTCACACAGCAGTGAATGACAAGGCAGGTGGTCAGGACAAAGTGCAGAGTGAGTACATGAGAAGCTGCACAGGGAATGTGTGCGACTGTACCCTTCCATGGTCAGCAACACAGTCAGGGGGTAACAATGTGCAGTACAGGCCCCGTTTTATGAGAGGCAGGTGTGTGAGGGGGAAAACCACTCAGACTTGGCTGTCAGGCAGACTGGGAGCTGGCTGTGTGTCGGGGCAGTTGGAGCACTTAACCATGGAGGAGGGGGCCCAGCTGAGTTAGATCCATCAGTGGCTTGGGAAGCCGGAGGGCTGCTTGGACCAGGTGGTGTAGTGGCACGTGGAGGTGGAGTCATGCTGACGTGAGACACAGTGTGGATGGCAGGTTGTGGAGGGGTGCCCTTCCACTTTGTGGGGGTTCGAATTGGCTTCCCTGTATTGGGAGGAGGGGTAAGTTGGTCAGCCACAACAGGCTCACTCTCCACCAAATCTGCAACAGGTGCAGATGCTGGCACTCCCTCTGGGGATGTGCTGGATCCAGGGATACGCTTTGCCTGGACTTGCCTTTGCCCCTACATCCTCTGTTTACGAGGTGTTACCCCTACAGTGCCCTCCTTCTACTGCTACACTGGGCTTGGAATGGGAGTCGAGGTGGTGGGTGAATCTGCCTTGGAGCACTACTTATGTGTACCCTTGGCATGCAACACCTTCTCACTGGGCACAGAGATTGTATGCTTGTCTTTGCGAGATGCCTTAGGGGCAGGAGAGTCCTTGGCTGGGGATGTCTCTGAGGCATGTGAGTCTGAGGAATGCATCTTTGCTTTTTGGCCTCTAGTCGGGCTTTTGTCTTTGTGCTCTGGGGTGGCTTTAGTCTTCTCTAGGGATGGTGTCTGCGCCCAGGACCGCTTGGGTTGCTGCTGCTGTGTGCTTTGTGTGCTGTATCGTGACTTTGAGGTCTGCGGAGTGTGGCCACTATCGTCAGACGTGGCCACTGCCGGGGGATGGACAAAGGGGCCCTGGCTGGAATCTGAGTATGTGCCAGTCGAAGGTCTGCCGTCACTGTGGAGGACAAAGACTGGACAGTCAGGTGCTCCCCATCCACATCTGAATGTAAGCCCTCCATGAAAGGAACCACCTGTGCCAATCTTTTGTCGTGGTCAATGAAGGCACTGAGTGCTCTCTGGCCTACACACAGCTGGGGCAAAAGGTCCACAGACTCAGCACTGATGACAGCAGGGGGGGCAGGGGCAGCGGTGCCTGGGGTGAAGGACATTCTTCCCCTCTTACTTTTCCGGGCACGGGTAGTACCAGAGGAAGCGGCTGGGAGGGTGAGCACTGGCGACTGTGTGGTGGAAGATGATGCAGAGTCCCCGCTCCCTGTGTCCGCCAACATGGATGCATCACCGCTGGCATCAGATGACGTAGAACTTTGTGTCTCATGCTGTGATTCCTCCAGTAGACTCCTGTCCCCCTCCGAGGCGCTGGTCACATCTGTGTCACTGGGCTCCTGTGCAGCTGTTGTGCTTGTTTCACCCCCACTTATGTCCATCTCCTGTCCCTCCGTGACCACGGTAGATGCTGCATGAGAGAGAGAGATGTAGGGTCAGTTCAGTGGCAGCAACATTGCAAACATATGCAAGCAGAGCATCACAGATGATGACTAAATCTATATTTTGCACACCACCCTGTGCAATTACATTGTGCAAACTCACTTTATTGACTCAAACATGTGTGTGAACTGGAAATTCAGGCATAAGTGAGCCATGCGATGACCACACAGCACAACACCCTGCTGCTGGCTCCGTCCAACCAGACACACAAATAGCTCTGAGTACACCTAGGGCCATGATGGGGGCACATAACTTATCGCAACCGACAGATCTGGATGGAGCCGGGGGGGACAACACAGAGACAGACTACGACATAACATTCCACAATGGCCATGTGCCCATTCCACCTACCATGTTGTACTTTGGGGCCCAACGACTGGTGCACATTGGTGTCAGATGTCTAAGCCTCCCAAATCTAAGTTCAGGCAATGGTCGTATTGATAAAAGCACACTCAGACGGGGCATACTGCTGTTCCCTTCCATGGGATTCCCCAGACTATCCCAATGCAGACGATATCTGAAGACCACGACTCAGAATGCTTTGTGAATGCACAGTACTCAAATTAAATCAGGAAGTGCAGGTAGGGCAAATGCATAACAGCTGCACCCATCTCAGCTGCCACTTACAAGCCACTGCATCTCACTACCAACATCACATAGGCCAGCGCTGGCACAGGCTGTGTACACATGTAGCTACTCCCAGCCAAAGTCACCCTTCCCAGAATACTCACACCTAGCTTGCTGCTGATGCTGCTTCAAACGTGCATCCAGCTCAGGATGTGTCACGGCCAAGATGCGGACCTTGAGTGGTGTCATGCTGCGCCATGCCAACCACCCAGTGCAAGGAAGCAGCCCCAAGGTTATCTCCGCCACGTTCTTTGCCAGCCGGCTGATGTTGTCCCACCTCTTGTGGCAGTGGGTGCGCCGTCGGTTTGAGACACCTTGAGCCCACACCTTGGCCGCAATGACCCTCCACACGGCTTTACCCTGGTGTATCTTGAGCTGCAGGCATGGGAGACAAGAGGGGGAAATGATCAGTGACACAGTGTAATGTACCTACATCTCTCAGTGCAGTAGCATGATACAAACTCATCCCAAATCCACAGATATGTCTAACATAGACAAGAATGCATCTCACATGGTACATCTGCATGGGCAAAGCTGATGTAAATACATTCAGGTGTGAGGGGGAACACAGTCCCTGCACATCTCACACACATGCAGGATGACAGCACTGAAAGCCTTGTGTAGCCTCCCACATCTCCAGTCCATTTGTAGGTTGAGCAAGACATACATCACATATCAACATGTGTTTGGGGGTAGGCTCACTGTGTCCAAGACTGCGCAGCCCTCAATGTCCCTGCTCAAGGCCTGTCATGTGCAATCTACAGGGCTGAGATGTCTCACAGCTGGGGTGTAATGAGAAAAGACAGATGTAATACTCTGTAAGTGAAGTGATGTGTCCTTGTCTTTTTGGGCGGGGACTGTGCATGCCAGGTGGGCTCACACTGAGATGGACAACATGGGCACACACAGTCATTTAGCCAAGCAATCATTGTCCTGACTCCTTCATTAAAAATTTGCAGCGTCACTGCATGGCTGACAAGACAACACAGGTCACTCAAATATCAATGTGCAGGCAGGGAAACGTGTGGCTTATGGTACACCCACCTTCCCCCAGGAGACAGCATGTTAGGCAATGCATGACACAACCCCACACTCTCCGGCACATGCTGCATCAGACCAACTACATGTGCGCCCCCTTGCACTCCCACCCACTGTTGAGGACTTACCACAACATTCGGGGCATTATATAGCCTTGGATACTGTGTGAGCACCTCGTCCACCAGGACCTGCAGCTTCTCGCTTGTGAACGGACTGGCAAGGTTCTTCCAAGTCCCTGCCATCTGTGGACATGAGACAGCAGCGGAGGAAATCGGTGGTCAGGGGTCTCTGGCAGCAGTCCCTGTAGGCAGCAGCAGATGAGGGGTCTCTGGCAGCAGTCCCTGTAGACAGCAGCAGATGAGGGGTCTCTGGAAGCAGTCTCTGGAGGCAGCAGCAGGTGAGGGGTCTCTGGCAGCAGGCTCTGGTAGCAGTAGAAATGTGAGGCTCCCTCCCACATATATGTAGCCCCCTGGGGTTGTTTCAGAGGTGCCAAGCTGCATCAATTGGTGTTCCAGGTCTGCCTTTTTCAAATGCATCCAATGACCGGCTTCGCGGTGGCGGAACATGCCTACCGCGATTTACATCATGCTACCGCGATTAAGGTTCCCTTTGGCTGTAAAAGCATGCTCCATGGTGGTGACACACCGCAGGGGACGGGCGGGCGCTACCGCGATGGTGCATCTTTCAATTGCATCCAATGACCGGTTCCGCAGTGGTGGAGCACGCCTACCACGGTTTTCAAAATTGCATCATACTACCACGATTAAGGTTCCCATTGACTGTGAGGGCATGCTCCATGAAGGTGTCACACCGCTGGGGCCAGGCGAATAGCTACCACGATTTGAGTGGTGGAGCATGCCAACCGCCATTTGGGCATGTCTCGATGGCTATCACTACCGCAATTGTGTATTGGGGATTGTTGGTGACACACCGCAGGAGCCAGGTGGTAGCTACCTCAATTTGGGTGACTGGGTATGCCAACAGCCATTTGGGCATGTCTCTATGGCTATCACTACCGCAATTGTGTATTGGGGATTGTTGGTGACACACTGCAGGGGCCAGGCGGTAGGTAGCGCGATTTGTGTGGTGGAGCATGCCAACCGCCATTTGGGCATGTCTCTATGACTATCACTACCGCAATTTTGTATTGGGGATTGTTGTAGACACACCGCTGGGACCAGGTGGTAGCTACCGCGATTTGGGTGGCGGGGCATGCCAACCGCCATGGGCATGTCTGTATGGCTATCACTACCGCAATAGTGTATTGGGGATCCTTTGTGACACACCACAGGAACCAGGCGGTAGCTACCGCGATTTGGTTGGCGGAGCATGCCAACCACCATTTGGGCATGTCTCTATGGGTATCACTACCGCAATTGTGTATTGGGGATTGTTGGTGACACACCCCAGGAGCCAGGCAGTAGCTACCGCGATTTGGGCACCATACATTCACATGAGGCACTGCGATTTGGGTGGCAGAGCATGCCAACCGTCATTTGGGCATGTGTCTATGGCTATCACTACCGCAATTTGTACTGGGGATTGTTGGTGACACACCGGTGTAGCCAGGCGGTAGCTACCGTGATTTGGGTGGCTGAGTATGCCAACCACCATTTGGGCATGTCTCTATGGCTATCACTACCGCAATTGTGTATTGGGGATTACTGGTGACACACCGCAGGGGCCAGGTGGTAGGTACCGGGATTTGGGTGCCATACAGTGACATTGGTGTTTAGGATTGTGTTTGGGGATTACCTTTACAACACCAACCGACACATCATGCTGTGTCAATGGCCATCTGGCAAACATCAACAGTGCACAGTGGCCACATGGTCAATGGCACATCATTGTGCACACAATGCCAATGTTCCAAATACTCCACTGGTGACTAGACATGCTATGTTTGTGTATGTGATTTCATAGATTGGCATGTACTCCCTCACATGTCACTTGTGATATTGATGGACCTGTACACAGGACAGTGTTGTTATGGACTCCACAATGTGTACACATATCAATGTGTTGGGGTGCAGTGACAATCACAGCAATGTTTTCCTCAATTAGTGTTGCTGGGTTTTGCATGTCCTCTTATGTTTGATCATGCACACACTCGTCATTTATGCTCAGACTATTGTCATAGTATTGTTGATGTGTGGCAGATTTAGATGACACATTAAGGTGTGTCAGGTGCAGCAGCTAGGTATGAGACAGTGGAGTTGTTTTGTTACACATATGCTGGATGCTATACTCCCAGGCGTGCCCATAGTAAATGTGGCCATCTCCCTACGTGCATTAACATTGACCGAGGTGGTGTCTGAGGTACTTGTTGTGTGTAAGTTGACAAGTGTGTGATCAGTGTGGCTGATGGTGTCCCTACATGTAAGCTGGTCTGCAACTCAATTTTGATGACAGTCATTGTTGGCGTTGTTCAGCCAGAACGTGGGATGCTGTGCCCATCTCATGATGTGTTGCATTGACATGTGCCCACTTTCATCTCAACTAGGAGTGGACCAAATCTGCATTGTCTGGATAGGGCCACCCTACGAACCCTTTGTGAGATGTTGGAGCCCCACCTGCAGCCTCGGAGAACATATCCAACAGCTTTGACCCGATGTATAAGGTGATGGCGGCCCTGCATTTTTTTTCTATAGGATCATTCCAGCACAGTGTCCAGTGCAGGTGGGATGTCACGACCTTTGTTCAGCTTGGTGCTGTGTGATGTTCTGTCCGCTATGATGATCTACAAGGACGGACATATCCATTTCCCAAGGGGGCCTGAATTGGCAGCTGTGAAGGGCGATTTGTATCCTCTCGGACACATCACACATGTTGTTGGTGCCATTGAATGCACCCATGTTGGGCTTGTCCCACCACAGGCACGTGAGCACATCTACAGGAATCGTAAACATTACCACTCCATAAATGTGCAAGTGGTGTGCCAGGCTGATATGATCATTTCACACGTGTGTGCAAAATTCCCAGGCTCGGCCCATGACTCGTACATCCTGCGTAACAGCATTGTTCCCCGGATGATGGCTAATCTGCTTCCCAAGCTTGTATGGATTGTGGGTGAGTATGCCTAGTCATATGGTGTGCTGTGTGTGTGACCTGCTGTCCTCTGCCTTAGAAACATTGCAATGTATATTTATGTTTATCACACCTAGGTGACTCTACATATCCCAAACGTCCTTGGTTGCTGAGTCCACTGCGGAATCCCAGGACACCAGCTGACATCCGCTACAATGATGCCCATGGGAGAACACGTCGTGTGGTGGAGCGTACTTTTGGTCTGCTGAAGTTACTTTTCCGCTGCCTGGACAAGACCGAACGTGCACTGATGTACTCGCCCGGAAAGGAGTGCCAGATTGTAGTGGCATGCTGCATGCCCCACAACCTAGCCATTTGCAAGGAGATTCCCCTGATCCTGGATGATTAGGAGCAGCCAAGGCCCCGCCTGCAAACCAACCCGTGTCCGGTGATGAGGACAGTAGAGAGGAGGACGTTGTTGACCAGTGTCAACAGCTCATCACCCGCTACTTCACTTTAAGGTGGGTGACAATGTAAAATGTACCCATTGTCTGATGATGTCACTGTTGGTTTGAAGGTGTATGTGAAATTTCTGACAGTAGCTGGTTGTGGACTCAGTGGTGGCTGACACTGTTTATGTGACAGTTCATTTGGGTACTTCTACAGGATGTGTATGTTGGCACTTGTTGACCATTGTGATGTGTGCATGTGTGCTTATCTTGTTGTGAAGTGTTGTGTGATATCTGTGATGCCACACCCAGAGTAGTGAATGTTGTTCTGTTGTGTTTTTCTAGGTGCTTTCAAGCTCTCCTTGCGTACATTCACTCCAGACTCCTGGTACATTGTATTCATTTTGAAAACTGTTCATCCTGGAATAAAGACAGAGCAGGTACAACAACATGTGTGTAAGGAGTTGTTCATATACAATGGTGACTTGTGCGGGGGTGAACACTTACAATGAGGTGATTAGTGTAGCAATGAGTTTACAGTTATGGTAAATGAGACATTGATTGTGGTGACCCAGTCCAACAGACAGATGCCATTCACAAGGCAGTGTGTGGAAGGATAGTCCAAAAAGCCGATGCAGTGGGAAAGAGGGTTGCCATCATGACTGGCTCCGTGACTGGCATTTGGCAGGTGCTTTGCCAACAGATACTCCCAGGTTTTTTTTTCGTATGGCCCCTTTGCAACTTGGCAGGGGGGCCTCTGCTCGGGGCTAGTGGGGTCTGAGGACACACCCCTCTCAGTGGCTGCAAGGGAGGATGGTGAACTGTCATCCTGCAGACTACCAGTGGGAGGGGGAGGTGTTGGTTGTGGCACAGGCCTGTCCCTCAGTACCGCCACTAGCTGGCCCAAGAGGTCCAAAATTTGGCCCATGCGGGTGTCCATGGACCTCATCAGCAGGAGGAGCTCACAGGAATCTTGTTCTGACTGGCCCGTTTGTCCCTGGGCCCGTTCATATGCCCCAAGTCCTCTGTGTATGTGGTCCAGGGATTAGGGTCCCAGACTCTGGTCTTTTGTGGGTGACCCTGCCCCTCCCACCTGCCCTGCTGCCACAGACCTGTTGCCTCTCCATTGTAGGTACCCGCATCCTCTCCCTGCCCTTCTCAGTCGGTGGGGTGGTCATCCTGTGGGACAGGGAGAGTGTTGCAGGAAGCTCTGGTAGTGGTAGTGGAGGACGCACTGGCCATAACAGCAGTGGTCTGCAGGGAGGTTGTTGTAGCAGCAGATGTGTTGGGGGAGACGATTGAGTCCTTGGACCTGTTACACCCTGGAACACCAGATGGGCCGGCTTCTAGCTCCTCGTCAAAAGAATCCTGGGAGTCAACATCTGAGAGTCGATGTTCAGGGGGGGACTGGCTCTGCAGTTTGCTGGTGTTGTCCCCTGCAGTCAGTTCTTCCTCACCTGTGGGTCAGATGGGAAATGGTCATTGAAGTGCACCCCGCAAGCTCTGTGTTAGTTGTGTGCCATTCACTGTTTGTACACTACACAGTTGACTGACCATCACATTGTTTTCTATGTTCACTACTGTGCCTCCTGACATGATGCAGTTGTACATGCATCACTTGTCCATGGGGTGAGGTGTCAATACATATCATGCGCCACATGCATAATTTGTGATTACAGGGACATGTTGACATCTAGGGACTAGCGCAACATATAATTTCAATGAAGAATCTTTGTTAATTTGTATGACCTGGCAGACGTCACATCTGGGCATGGACTGGCCATTGTCATCTCCTGCATACCTTTGTCTTGTCATGTGCATATCTGGATTCGTACCACCAACCATGCTTTCCTATTTATCACATGTCCTTGTTGCTCCATCCCCATGGCATTACACATGTCAATCAGTGCTGTGCATTATTGTGCACAGATTTTCTTCTACATGTACATTGGTGTGCTACACTTTGGTTGATGTGATAGTTTCCTTTACTTAGCTGTGTGCACACTGTGCATGGCAATAGGATTGGTGTGCATATTTGTGCAATGAGAGGGCTGGTGTTGACATATGGCACCATTCTGTTTGTGACGAATGGATAGGTACATGTACTGGCTACCTACCTGTTATGTTTTTCAAATTTGGCTTTGTTATGTGACACATCTGTGTGTGCGTGGTGGAGGCTTACATCATGCTCAGTGGTGGCACAAGACAGAATAATATGTCTACCTACCTGTTAGTTTGTTTGTAGTGATCCATTAAATGCCACATGCATCTGGATGGTATAGAGAGATCCGGCTTGCTGTACTGGGGACAAGGGTGCATAGTGGGAGTAGTAGTGCAGGCCTCCCACCCACAAACACCCTCACTGTGAAGATGGCAACCTACCTGTTAGTTTGCTCAGGGTAATGTAATGGCTGACACATGCTTCTGGGTGGGGGATTGCTCCATCCTGCTCAGGTGTTTGACAGGGTGCATGGTGGAAGTAGTAGAGCAGGCTTCCCACTCACAAACTGCCCTCCAAAGGAAGACAGCTTCCAACTGCTTCTGGGTGGGGGAGTGCTCCATCATGCATAGAGTTGGGACAGGGGGTGTGGTGGTAGTAGTAGTTGTACAGACCTCCCTCCTCCAAACAGCCTCCATGGCAAGATGGCAACCTACCTGTTAGTTTTTTTGGTGTACTGCAATGGCTTCAAACTGCTTCTGGGTGGAGGAGTGCTCCATCATGCTCAGGTGTGGGGCAGGGGCGTGGTGGGAGTAGTAGTACAGGCCTCCCTCCCCCAAACAGTCCTCCATGGCAAGATGTCTACCTACCTGTTAGTTTGATGGGAGTAATGTAATGGCTGACACATGTGTCTGGGTGGGGGAGTGCTCCATCCTACTCAGGTGTAGGACAGGGTACATGGTGGGAGTAGTAAAGCAGGCCTCCCTCCCCCAAACAGCCCTCCATGGCAAGATGGCTACCTACCTGTAGGTTTGATGGGGGTACTATAATGGCTGACACATGCTTCTGGGTTGGGTGGGGGAGGGCTCCATCTTCCTAAGCTGAGGGAGAAGGGGGCCTGGTGGGAGTTGTAGTGCTGGCTGCCTGTACACATGCCCCCATGGTAATGTTGCTAGCTATGTTTGGGGTGAATGGGAGGGAGTTAATGTTGGATCTGTGAGACATGTTTTTGGGAGTGTGTGGTGCAGATGAATGGAATTTGTCATAGGTGTTGTAGATTTGTGTTTGTGCAAGACAGTACATAGCAGTGTGGTGGTTGGTGGTAGTCATTTGTTTGTACATACCAGCCTTCACTCCACCGGGTACTCCTGCGAGACTCTTTGGATGCAGTATAGCAAGCACCTTCTCCTTCCATGCAGTGAATGGTTTTGGTGGAATGGGAGGGCCACCGCCCGTCCTGTCAGCCAGCTCACAGTTCTTGCTCCTCTTCTCTTTGACAACCCCCTTCAGGTCATGCCACCGCTTCATGATTTTCTTTTTTGATTGTGGGGTGGTCCCTACTGCATTGACCTTCTCGACTATCCTTGCCCATGTGATCTTGTGCCAATGGTGTCTGTTGGACCAGGCTACCAAACAGTTGTGCTTCCACTTTGACTATCTCATCTACCATAACCTTCAACTCATTTTCTGTGAATTTGGGCATTTTATGTGTAGCCATGGTGTGTGGCGTGCAAAGTGGTTGTGGGTGCAGGGGTTTGAGTGGTGGGTGTGGTGGCGATGTGTATGGTGTGTGATGTACAGGGGGTTAGTAGTGCAGGTGTGGAAGTGCTGTCTATGGTGTGGGTTGTGTTGTTTGCCTCTCCTTTGTGCCATGGTGTTGGCCCCTCTGTTGTGCATTGTGGTAAAGGAAGGGGCTGGTTTTATACTCAGCTATGTGGGTGTGTCCAAATGGGGGCACGCTGTCAGGTGTGTTGTGCGGCTTGTCCTGGGATTTGTATTTTTATTTTTGCCATGTGGTTGTGCCATTTGGGGTGTGTTTTGTGTTTTTGGGTGGCATGGCAAGTTTGCTGTGTGCACTTTGTGGCCTTATTGTCGGTTTTTTCATTCGGCCGCCATATTTGTCACGGAGCGTCTGAAGCAGTGGATGTGCTGCAGCTCTTCCACCGGCTCTCCCATTCATCACTGTTGGTGACCGCGGCGGTCAAAAACGTACCGCGTGACCGTCGCCATCCTAATAGACCCCCAAGCGTGGCATCCATCTATATAAAAAATGTTTTAAAAATTGAAGTGGGGCAGTGCTCAACTAAAGCATGGCACCCGTCCATGTAAAAGTGTGCAGTTCTCAAATAAAGCACGCGCCCGTCCATGTAAAAGTGAAAACAAGAAATGAAGGGGGGTGCCGTTCATGCAAGAGTGAAATCAAAAAATGAAAGCAGGCATTGTGCTCAAATAAAGCGCAGCGCCCGTCCACATGAAAGTGATAAAAAAAACATTAATACATTATTAAAGAAATAGGAGTCATTAGGATGGTGGGCGGATCGCCACCACCGAGCCGGGGGTGGCGATCCACCCGCCATCCCAACCTAATTTACTCCCACCATATTATATTAGCTGGGGTTTCGCAGCAGACGCAACGTGCGTCTACGGCTTTTCCGCTTTCACCGGCCGGGTGGACTTGGCCACTAATATGGTGGCGGTGCCTGGTAGGATATTAGAATGTGAACGGAAACTGGCCTTTCCATGGCGGCGATGCCACCATGGAAAGTCTGGTGAGGATTGGCTTTGGGGGCCCGTTAAAGTGCACTTGGGGGTTACTGCAGTTCCCTGCACAAAGTGGCAGGCACCGCGTGGTGCCTGCAACATGGTGCAGGGAAATTCTGTGCATGGCCTTTTACCATTGCGGATGGTGCTGCAGCCAGCAGCACCGTCCGCAATGGTAAAAGGGCAGGATGCGCCACCAGTATGGCCAGCGCATCCTAATTGGGCAGGTGGGACCGCCGCACGTCTGGTGGTTGGTCCCATCACCATTATGGTGGTGGGCAGACTGATGCCACCCACCATCATAATGAACCCCATAGTCTTTAAACCAAACACATAAAGGCCCACAGTGTAAGTAAACTGTAGTTGGCCAGTGCTCCTTGCCAGAAAAATGAAGTGATGTATCGGAGCACCAACCAATAAAAAAACAGGGAAGAAGAGCAACACAGGAGTGCACAAATGGTAACCAGCAGGTGTGATTGCACTCTTTGTAATGATTACAGCAGGTCTTTCAGACAGTGTGAGTGCGCTCGACCTAACACTGTGCAAAGCACTGTGCTCACCCATCGCAGCTCTTAATGAGATGCTCCCTTCTGCCGGTGGATTCAAATTGGGCTCACCAGCAGTCAATCTTGGGGACAGGCACTTATTTTACAAAACAATTTTCTCAAATATCGAGGTTGAAATGTCGACTTATACACATATCGAGTTTGAAATATCGTGATTCCGAAATATTGACAGCAAGAATATTGTGGTCGAGAATATCGGATTTAAGGTAAGAAATATCGTTTTTAAAATATAGAAGCCATTAATATTGTTTGCAAAAATGTATATGTTTAAAATATCGATTTTTTAATTAGTCATGTATTTTAGTTTATATTTTAAATGTATGTGATGTAATTTTTTGTGTAAGTATTGTTTATGTTTTTAAGATATGGGTTACATTTTTAGTAGTTATGAATTTTTATATTAATTCTATTTTGCATTTTTAGTTTCGTAGCGGGTTGTGGGTTTATAGGGGAATAGGGTTGGAAGTAATGTAATTATAATAAATTATTGATTATTTTTTATTTAATTTTGATTTTATAGCGTTAAGTATGGGAAGTAATTTATTTGTAATTATTTAGTAATTGATTGCTAATATATATTAATTAATTGAAAATTAATCATGGTAATTGTGTAATTATTTTTAGGTGTGTGTTGTGGGGATTATAGGGGTAAAGGGTGGGAAGTAATTTTTGTTTAATTAGTGAAAAATGAGTTGATCATTAATATTAATTAATCAATTCATATTTTATTAAGGTATTTGTTTATATTTTTTGTGTATGGGTTTTATTTAAGTATGGGCGAATTTTGCAAATTTGCGGTTCGCAAATTTGCAAAAAAATCGGAGAATTCGTGGATTTCTTCGCGAAATCACAGATTTTTTGGCAATTGCACTATACTCAACTGGAGTACTTTCTAGTGCTACATCGTTGGGTAAATGTATTGTGCTTTTCCTACACTACAGCTGCGTAAAGGCCCAGAAGAGTTGTCTCCAGTGACCCCGTGTGTCTGTAACTTTGCCACCGCGCCCATAGGCGCCGAGGTCCCTCGAGTGAGCTGTCCATCACAGTGGGGGAAAGGGCGGGAAGAGGTTGCATAGCCTAGTGTGTGTGGGGCCGGGCTTCAGTGCGAGTTCACATGCCTCTTGTTTATAAAGGTCGGAGACCGATCAGAGCAGCAGATCAGGAATAAGCTGTAAGTGCTACCTCGTTGGGTAAATGTATCGTGCTTTTCCTACACTACAGCTGCGTAAAGGCCCAGAAGAGTTGTCTCTAGTGACCCCGTGTGTCTGTAACTTTGCCACCGCGACCATAGGCGCCGATGTCCCTATTGTGAGCTGTCCATCACAGTGGGGGAAAGGGGGGGTAGAGGTTGCATAGCCTAGTGTGTGTGGGGCCGGGCTTCTATGCGAGTTCACATGCCTCTTGTTTATGAAGGTCCCGCCAACCAAACCGGAGGAGGCATCGCCATCCCCCACAGAAACACTATCCGCATCACGACCAACACCGACGACACCCTCGCCACCGCAGAGCACCTGCACTTGCAGATTCACACCAACCCCAAGACCACCCTCAGAGGAACCCTCATCTACAGACCCCCGGGACCACGCTCACACTTCAGTGAGGCCATCGCAGACTTCATCAGCCCGCTCGCCCTCGCCTCCCCCGACTACATCCTCCAAGGAGACCTCAACTTCCACCTGAGAACGACCAGGACAACAACACCACCGCCCTACTAGACAACCTCGCCAACCTCGGATTCAAGCAACTGGTCAACACCCCCACCCATTACACCGGCCACACGCTCGACCCTGTCTTCTCCTCCAGCAACCACATCTCCTTTAGCCACACCACCGAGCCACACTGGAACGACCACAGCTGCGTACACTTCAACTTAAGGACAACAACGACCCACCACCGCCCTCAACAAACCCCCCGAAGATGCTGGAGCAAGATCGCCACCGACCAACTCACCACCTCCTTGCGCCTAAACCCTCCCACCAACACCACGGACCCCAACGAAGGAGTCCGCAGCCTGACACATTTGGATCACCAACTGCGCTGACACCCTTGCTCCACTGAAAAACCCTCCCAGCAACCTCAACAGCAAGAAAGCCGCGTGGTTTACCAACGATCTCAAAGACTCCAAGAAATCCTGCCGTGACCTCGAGAAAGCCTGGCGCCACAACCAGTCAACGGATAGCATGACAGCCCTCAAGAACGCCACCCGCAATCACCACCAGCTGATCCGCACCACCATAAGGTCATCCTTCAGAGAACAACTGGACAACAACACCCACAACAGCAAGGAACTCTTCAACGCCGTGAAAGAGTTCTCCAACCCCAACGCCAGCGACAACGACGTCACGCCTTCTCAAGACCTCTGCAACTCTCTGGCCACCTTTTTTCACCGTAAGATCGTTGACATACACAACAGCTTTGGCGCTCATAACACGTACCCCAACACCGAACCTACACCCCCCACCACCACCATGTGTGCCTGGACTCAGGTCAGCACGGAAGATACCACCCACACGATGAACACCATCCACTTGGGCTCCCATACTTTGGGACATCATCAACAACTCCTTCATATCCGCCACCTTCCTGGAGAGCTGGAAGCACGCAGAGGTCAGCGCCCTCCTGAAGAAACCCACCGCAGACCCCTCAGACCTCAAGAACTTCCGTCCCATCTCGCTCCTCCCCTTCCCTGCAAAAGTCATTGAGAAAAACGTCAACAAACAGCTGACAGCCTTCCTGGAGACGAACGGCTCCCTCGACCCATCGCAGTCCGGATTCCGAGCAAACCACAGCACCGAGACCGCCCTCATTGCGGCCACCGATGACATCCGGACCCTGCTGGACAACGGAGAAACCGCCGCCCTCATCCTGCTCGACCTTTCGGCTGCGTTCGACACGGTCTGCCACCGCACCCTGACAACCCGCCTCCGCCACGCCAGGATCCAAGGAAAGGCCCTGGAATGGATCACCTCCTTCCTCTCCGACAGTACCCAAAGAGTCCGTCTCCCGCCCTTCCTCGCAGAAGCCACCAAGATCATCTACAGCGTACCTCAAGGCTCCTCACTCAGCCCCACCCTCTTCAACATCTACATGAGCCCCCTCGCAGCCATCACACGCAAGCACAACTTCAACATCATCTCCTACGCCGACAATACCCAACTGATCCTCTCCCTCACCAACGACCTCACCTCCGCCAGAGCCAGCTTCCAGGACGGAATGAAAGACATCACAGACTGGATGAAGCTCAGCCGCCTGATACTGAACTCAGACAAGACAGAAGTCTTCATCCTCAGCCCATCCATCTCCGCCTGGGACGACTCCTGGTGGCCCCCTTCTCTGGGCCCCCCACCCAAGCCCACGGACCACGCACGCAACCTGGGCTTCATCCTTGACTCCTCCCTCACGATGGCCAGGCAAGTTAACACCGTTACCTCCTCCTGCTTCTTCACACTCCGCATGCTCCGTAAGATCTTCCGCTGGATCCCCACTGGGACCATGAAAACGGTCACCCAGGACCTCGTCACCAGCTATCTGGACTACGGGAACGCCATCTACGCTGGGACCACCGCCAAACTACAGAAAAGACTCCAGCGCATCCAGAACGCTTCAGCATGACTCGTCTTGGACATCCCCCGACACAGCCACATCTCCGCCCACCTGAGGGACCTGCACTGGCTCCCTGTCAGCAAAAGGATCACGTTCAGACTCCTCACCCACGCACACTAGGCTCTCCACGACTTGGGCCCCGAATACCTCAACAACTGCCTCACGTTCTACACGCCAACCCGCCAGCTCCGCTCCACCAGCCTCGCCCTCGCCACCGTCAGACGGATCCGCAGAACCACCACCAGAGGAAGATCCTTCACCTACCTGGCAGCCAAGACCTGGAACACCCTCCCCACCCACCTACGACTCACCCAGGACCATCTCTCCTTCAGGAAGCAACTCAAGACCTGGCTTTTCGAGCAGTAGCAGCCCCCTCCCCCCCAGCGCCTTGAGACCCTAGCGGGTGAGTAGCACGCTTTACAAATACTTTTGATTAATTGACTGATTGATTAAAGGTCAGAGACCGATCGGAGCAGCAGATGACTGACCCCCTATCCTAGAATGACGAAAGCGGGGAGTGGCCATCAGGCAGTGAGATGCAGATCGTAGGGATCGGCGGGGGTGTAAAAGGACACCGTTTCTTAAGATAAGCGGGTCCTAAATCGTGCAGAGCTCTGTGAACTAGAGTAAGGGCCTTGAACTGCACCCGTTGGACCACGGGCAGCCAGTGAAGGTCATACAAGTGTGATCTGATACTTGATCTCTTAGAGATGTTAAATAAGAGTCTGGCCACCGCGTTCTGGATCAATTCCAGTTTATTCACCAGGTATCAAGGAATTCCAAGGAAAAGCGCATTGGCATAATCCAAGCGGGATAGGATTAGTGCCCGAGCCACCATTTCCTTCGCCGGCTGGGGGATCAAAGGGAAGAATCTGCTCTGTGCCTTAAGCGTGCCAAAGCAGGCGCCCATTAATCTCTTGATGTGTTCCGAGAACCTTAGATCCTCCCTGAACCAGATTCCCAGGTTCTTAGCTGGACCACCCTCAGAGAGTGGGCGGGGGAAATCAGGGGGCCACAAGGCTTCTGTGAAGAGTAGTGGAAATTGGCCGTAGAGCAGAATTTCGGATTTCCCCTCGTTGCACTTGAGTTTGGCCTGTGCAAGCCATGTAAACACGACTGCCAGGCAACTCTATGCAGTCCCAGTGCCCAGGTCGGGGCCTTTCCAAGTGAATCGAAGCTGGGTGCACTTTGGAATGCGGGGGGTACCATAGGTACCCCCCATGTGCACCCCCCACCCCCCGGAGTCCCAGGGGGCCCGCAACAGGCCCCCGCAGGGATTCTCTGCATGCCTTTCCGCGGCCACGGAAAGGCATTCCCCAAAGCCCATCATAATATGGCTGGCGGTGTCTAATAGACACCGCCACCATATTAAACATTTTCCACCTGGCCGCAAGGCGACCAGGGCGGAAAAGCAGCAGACGGTTTTTCCGTCTGCCGCGTCCCCCGCCATACTAATATGGCGGTTGGGAAATGGGTGGCGGGCGGCAAAGGATGTCGGGTGGATCACCACCGCCCTCATGGCGGTGATGATCCGCCTGACATCCTAATGGGCCCGAAGATTTTCCAAACAATGGACATACCAATACCACTGACAACACACCTTTTTAGTAATTCCAAGATCTACACACACATCCACTCATTCACCAACAATCCTATACGGACACTCATACATGTAATCACTCATCATATGTACTCATACACCTATACATCCTGTTACACATTGACATTCATCCATAGAGTTACTCACACACATAGTCACACATGTATACAAAGTATCAAACATCCATTAAATTGCATATACAGTTAATCACACACCACCACACTTACTGGTACATAAACTTACACATACTGACTCTCTTAAGCAATCACTTATAGAAACACAGACTAATTTATAGAGGAACTCTGCCAATCTCTCACTCTCACATATACTCACTTATATACATACACTAAAACACACATATACTAGTTTGAAACATATGTAGTCTATACTACTATTATAAAGAGAGAACTGTGTCCTTTGAGCCAGGTAAACTCAAAAAGTACACCACCAATCCAACCACCTAAGACATCTTTGAAAACGTCAGGGCAAGCAGAAGGACATAGGCTATATAAAAATAAAAAATATACATTCTTTAAAAAATTTACGAATAAAAAAAAAGTAGTCCCTTGGAAGTAGCGCCGGCCGCGATGTGCGTGATGACATCGGGAGCGCGGGGAGGAGCAGCGTTCAGGAGCAAGAGGAAGAGCGGCCGACATGAGCGCGTGGAGGAGCTGCGGACAGGCGGGGAGGAGCGGCGAGCGGACAAGCGGTGAGGAGCGGCGAGAAGCGGAGGAGCAGTGGAGAGGTAAACTCAGCAGCCCGGGGAGGAGCGGCGGATGAGGTAAGTGAAGCAGCCGCTGGTGCGCTCCAAGGGACAGGCGCGGGCCATGAACACTGAGTGCTCAAAAAAGCCTTTTCCTCAAAGTTGGGACGTCGGGGAAACAAAGCGTGGGCAGAAGCGGCCAGGACCTACGACGGGCTGGGGCCATGAACACTGAGTGCTCAAAAAGCCTTTTCCACAAAGTCGGGACGTCGGGGGAAACAAAGCGTGGGCAGAAGCGGCCAGGACCAACAAAACGGCCACTCTGCTGCGCCTCTCCTGCTGCGATGCTACCCCCAGCCCCTTCTGCCCCCGGCTGGTGTTATTCACACAGCTCTGATGATGCACCTCACGCACGGGGCTGACGCAGTTATTATTCACACAGCTCTGATGATGCACCTTAGGCACGGGCTCACCGCTGTTATTATTCACACAGCTCTGATGATGCACCTCACGCACGGGGCTGACACACTTATTATTCACACAGCTCTGATGATGCACCTCAGGCACGGGCTCACAGCTGTTATTATTCACACAGCTCCGATGATGCACCTCAGCACTGGGCTGATGCAGTTATTATTCACACAGCTCTGATGATGCACCTCAGCACGGGGCTGACGCGGTTATTATTCACACAGCTCTGATTTCATTATTTTGCATTCTCAGCAGCCATGTAAACAGCAGAACAAAATAAGCAACGGAACGGAACATGATGACTACATATCACTGAGGCATAAGCCATGTTTCGCTGTTCTTAATCAAATAAAAAATGTACACAGAAAAGAAAGCTAGGATGTGTTATAATATCCTGTTAACATCTTTCTGTAAAGCCTCATACGAAAAAACCCTCAGACCATGATTTTACATATTCAAAACATAACACCTCCCTCATCCACACTGCTCTCCCAAGACAATACCCATAGGTGTTTGTAAGAAATATTTGATCTTCCCTTCACCACTGAGAAAGCAATGAAATTTCAGCGACTATAGTGACCACAGTGGATAAGTGTGGCTCACTGGTTAGAGCAGGCAGACCCTGAAGCAGAGGTCAGACCCGGGACCAGGGTTCAATTCCCGACGCGGCAGGGTGTTGAGCTCAAATGTCCACGGACTCGATAATTCTCGCTTCGGTGCCTGACCTAATCATGGGTTCACACTCTGCAACTCTGGGCATTAAGCTTGCTTAATCTCCACAACGGCCCCCCACGGCGGGATGCCTGGCTTTCACCTTGGGGATGCCCTATAGGGGCTATCTCACAGGGAAAAGCCAGGACGGGTTCCCAAGGCAAGCGTGGAGATACCCCTTCGGGGGTCGATTCAGGCGCTATATAAGAAACTAATAATAATAATAACTTCTTGGGGGGATTATCTATACTACTATTATAAAAAGAGAAGTGTGTCCTTTGAGCCAGGTAAACTCGAAAACTACACAACCTATCAAAACACCCAAAACATCTTTGAAAACGTCAGGGCAAGCAGATGGACATAGGCTATATTAAAAAAAAAAAAAAACGTTCTTTAAAAAATTAATATTTAGAAAAAGTAGTCCCTAGGAAGAAGCGCCGGCCTGAGTTGCATTTTATTATATATATTTTAGTATATTAAATCTAATTTATGTGTTCTATTTTATATTAATTGTATTATTTAACATATTTAATATTTATTATTTTATTTTTTATATATTTGTATAAAATTCGTACAACTATATTTTTTACATCATTATTTTTTTTCTCAATATTTTTGTAGTTACCTGTTTAAATATAGGGAGTAGATATTTTTGCATTCTATATTTTTACATCGATATCTTTCACTTTTTACTTTGATATTTTGTCAGTAAACCGTTTATGATATTTCTCCTGTTTGTAATATGGTGTTAATAGTATGTACTCACAACCAATTTGACAATTATTGTACAACTTGCGTCAATTCAGGTTTCTACATTTTACTGGCATTAACCCACTTCTATGAAATAGACTTGCAATGTATTTTCAACTCAGTTCTCCATATTATGGAACACAGGCCAAATATCCCAAAAATATGGAACATTAACAACTATGTACATTTCTAGCTTTATTGTAATGAACTGGTGGCTGCCAACCCACACCGTTAAGCCACAATTTTCAATGCAACATAATTAGCCCAGTTTTCTGAACTATGCATAGTTGCACAACTGTCCAATATACCACATGTGTAGTATCTACTTTCATTATACTTTGATTAGATATATTTGTTATGCATGCACAATATATTTTGGATTTGACGTCATAACATACAAACAAAACTAAATGTGCCACACCAGCAAAGCTCAGCTCCTAAACTCCACCAGTCACTTTGAGGAAAATGTTTCTTTCTCTTTATAAAAACTGCTCAACCTTACCTATAAATAAACCAACTAGTAATTCAGAGACCAAAGGCGACGTTTCTGCTCGTTTTTCTTCCCACGGTTTGCCTTTTTCTGTTCAGATTTCTGCCCTCTGCTTTGCTCTTTTCTGCCCTCTGTTTTGCCTTTTTCTGCTAATTTCTTCCCTCCTCCCGCCATTTACCTCTTCCTGACACTGAACAACCTTACTGGAGGCTGCATGGCTATCCAATTGTCCAGGCCCTCATGCCACCTCCCCCTGCAACAGTTCTCCTGTCTGGCTTGCCCGAAGTCCGCTACTCTCTGCTGCCTGTCTACCTGCTGCCTTCTGTTTTTGCCACCTCTGCCCTCTCTTGCTTTGCTTTGCCTTTTCTGCTCGTTTTTCTGCCCTCTTTTTTGCCTCCTCAACTCATTGTTTTTCAGCCCTCCGATTTCCTTTTCTGTTTGTTGTTCTGCCACCTGTTTTGCCTTTTCTGCTTGTTCTTCTGCCCTCTTTTTGCTAATTTTCTGCCCTCTGTTTTGCCCTCGTCTGCTCTGTTTTTCCTGCTCATTTTCTACCTTCTGTTTTGCCTTTTCTGCTACTTTTTCTGCCCTCTGTTTTGCCTTTTCTGCTCACTCATTTTTCCACCCTCTGTGTTGCCTTTTCTGCTCATTCATTTTTCTGCTCGCTGTTTTGCCTTTTCTGTCAATTTTTCTGCCCTCTGTTTTGCCTTTTCTGCTCATTTTTCTGCCCTCTCTTTTGCCTTTTCTGCTTGTGCATTCTTCTGCCCTCTCTTTTGCCTTTGTTGCTAATTTCTTCCCTCTTCCCACAGTTTCCTCAAGACCTGGCTTTTCGATGAAGCCCCTGCACCCACAGGTGTAATAGTGCTGTGCTTTACAAATGCTGTTTGATTGATTAACAAAGCTCTCTTGCAAATAATGACCCCAATTAATCTAGTTATGGGGCAACGTGAGCACAACATGGTGGAGTAAGGTATTTGGTATTGTTCAGTGGGCATAATTATCACTGTACTCCCAGTGCATAATATGCCAACACATTAATATCACAAACAAAGAAAAATACTTTTCAGTGCTTAGAGGTCCCTTAAACTTTAGTTTCATTTGGAATTACTTGTTGAATCCCAGGAAATACCTGAACAGCTAAATAATGTGGTTGGGAACTTATGTGAATGTGTATTGCTCTGGCCAATCAACACACTATATAACTCCTGCCCACCCTTGTCAATCTCTTTGCTCTCAAATGCCAATCTGTTTTTCCGAGAACAAGCAACAATTGTCTATGCACTACTAATGGAAATCGTTTTCCTTCTCTTTTCATTAGAAAAGTCTTGTTGATAGCAGCTCTACAGATGGACACAAACCAGACAGATTAACAGGAAAGATTGAATTTAAAAACATCCTCTTCTCATACCCAACAAGACCTGATGTTCAAGTAAGGGTATTACACTGCGATATCTGTGTACCTTTTATGATTAAGTGGATGATCCATGAATTATGACAGATGATTTCGATTGGGTTTGCACTGACTGAAACATCAGACATTGTCCATTTAAAACCAGACTCAAAATATATTACGCAGATCACTATACCATGAAAAGACTTAGGGGGGGAACATCATTTATAACGAAACTTTTACCACGCACTACCATTACAATGCAGGAATTACAACGAAAGTTGTTACAATGACTTTCGCTGGAGGGCGCTGTTGGATAGGGAATAGTTTAATTTTCTATCCAACACCTTCCCTACTATCCACGGGGACTGGAGTTGGAATAGAAAATTAAACTATTCCACTATCCAGCGCCCCCCAACGCAAGTCGTTGTAACGACTTGTGTTGTAATACCTGTGTTGTAAAGGCATGCGTGGTAAAAGCATGCGTTGTAACGTCATACAACCGACTAAGGGCTGTAATCACGAAAGAAACTGTTACAGTACATGTGGAGATCTACACCTCTGCCTGAACACACCTTGCTGTTTTATTCTATTCACATACATTCCCAGAAGTACACCTAGAAAGCTGCACGTGTCACAGGTTTCTAAGATTTCTTCTGGGAATATCATGTGGCCTTTTCTGAAGGTTCCTGTTAGAAATGGAGTCTCTAGTGGCAGAGGTATGCACCCTGTCCAAGCAGGGACCACCACTGTAGTCAAGGTAAATCAGATATGCATCCTAAATTAACCTCTGCTCACATTTTGGTAGCTTGTCACAGAGCAGTCAGTCCTAACTTAATGGTAATGTGTAAAGTATTTGTGAAACATGTTAATTATAGTAACACAGTGAAAACACCAAAAAAGCTACCACACCAGTTTAGAAACATAGAGACTATTTATCTGAGTAAAACAAGACCACAGTGAGAAAAATCCAATGAGTAGAAGTTGAGATATTAATTTTTAAATATATAGGGGCCTACTAGGATGGCCCTAGCTGTGCTGGGACTGGCCACCAGTGGTGCGGCGGTCCTGCATTGGCAATTAGGATGCCAGGGCCATGGTGGCTGCGGCACCTCCCATACACATCATTGTGGTGGGAGGTGCACACAGCACCGCCCGCCACAATGCTGTGGCTGCACATTGTGCATTTGCATGCACAACGTGGCAGGCACTGCGCGGTGCCTGCCACGTTGTGCATGCAAATGCAGGGGGGTACAGCACCTCCCACTACCCAACATCCTGGAGGCCCGCAACGGGCCCCCAACTGCGCACACCGCATGTGCTGCCATGGAAAAGCTGCCTCCTGTCTGCATCGTAATATGGATAGCCGCCGCCATATTCAAGCCTTTTCCGCCCGGTCGAATCGTTGACCTGCCATAAAAGCGGCGGACGGTCTTCCCGTACACCGGCGTACCCCCAGCCATCATAGCATGGCAGGGGGTGAATGGTAGGCAGGCGGGAGGTAATGTCGGGCGGATCAGCACCGCCAAACGGGCGGTGGCGATCCGCCCGACATTATAATAGACCCCTAAATCTGAAAACAGTGCTTAGAAGTCACTGGCGGTTAAACATGTTTCTTGAGGTCGCATGAGACAAGTCCAAATCCAAAGTAAATGCAAACCGCGATGGTGGGCAGGCCAGCTACAGAACCCACACAGGGTACGCTGAAATAGAACCTTGTATGGCGCAAATCATCAATGTTGAGAATACGATACATCGGGCCACTGAGTCAGCATCAAGGTTCCCAGACTGTATCAAAGTATCAGTGCTGCACCATCTTTAAGCTGTACAAGATCAGACCTGCATCGTAGTCGAGCTTTGCACCCACGTTATCAGCAGTTTGCCACTGAGACAGCATTGAAGAGTACTGCGTTGATTTTTCTCACACAATTGGGTTGATGTACCAGTGTTTGCAGGAAAACAGCTGCAGAACCCACTTCTGAGGCCCAGGACTGGAGGGGGCACCGCAGGAATAGATAGGACGCACAGATGGCAGAACCCAGCAGTACCAGGAGAGGTGTAAGAAGTCTTTTGCATCCCTGAGACTTCAGAACTCAGGAGGCAAGCCAGCATGCCCTTGGAGAATCTTGGCTTCAAGGATGTAGAGAGCAGTTCCATTCTCTCTCACTCCCAGGCAGGAAGCAGCAGGCAGCAGGATAACACAGCAGAGCAAGTTGCAAAGTGGCAGTCCCCCCTACAGCAGATAAATCACTGACAGCAGGCCGACACAGCAGAGCAAGTAGCAAAGTGGCAATACCTCCTATAGCACAGAAGCTCTTCTTCCAGGGAGAATGTCCTTGGTTCCAGTTGAGTTCTCATTTGGTGGTGTCAGGGGTCCAGTACTTATACCCAAATGAGCCTTTGAATTGAGGGAGACATCAAAGAGGCCTTTGAAGATCACAAGGTCAGTGCCTTTCCTGGCCTGGCTCCAGGCAGACTACAGGGGGAGTGGGGTATGGAGCATTTGTGTTGGGACAGGCACAACCCTATTCAGGTGCAAGTGTCAGCTCCTCCTTCCCAATCTACTTCAGAAAAGCACATCAGCCTGGTGATGGATGGTCTATCAGGATGCAAATATCACACCACAGCTCCCTTTGTGGGACTGTCTGGAGCAGGAGTCTCCAAACCGGTCCTGGAGGGCCGGATCCATGCCAGATTTCTTGGATATCCCCATTGAGATACATGTAGTTATTTTAAAAATCTGGCATGGATCCGGCCCTCCAGGACCGGTTTGGGGACCTCTGGTCTAGAGGGAATGCACAAAGCCAGCTGTCACCGTAACACAGGCGTGTATTCAGAGATAGTCAGAGGCTCAGAATGGTTAAAGTAGGAAAATGTCAACTGTCTAAACATGCCATTATCAGACCTACTATTTAAAAAACAACTTTACTAAAATATGTGTTTTTAAATTGTGAGCCCAGAGACACCAAACTCCAAGTTTCTTTCTTCTCCAAAAGGTAAACTACATTTAAAAGATGTTTTAGGGTATTCCCCATGTTATCTTATGGGAGAGACAAGCCTTGCATAATTAAAAAAAAATATTTAGCAGTTTTCACTACCTGAACATGCATAACTCAAAAGTAAGTAAATAAAAGGGATTGTTTGGGCCTGGCAAGTAGTTTAATCTAGCAGGCCAAAATGGCAGTTAAAAACTGCACACACAGATTCTGCAATGGCAGGCCTGAGCTGGTTAAAGGGGTACTGAGTGGGTAGCACATTCAGTGCAGTAGACCAACTAGAAGCGTTTAATTTACAGGCCCGGGGCTTTTTACTAGGGACCTATAAGTAAATTAAATATGCCAACGGAGGATAAGTCAACTTTACCATGTTTCGAGTACAGAGTACATGCACTTTACCACTAGTTAGCAGTAGTAAAGTGCCCATATTCCTAAAGTCAACAAAAATGAATTCATCAAAAAGGGAAGGAGAGTGCAAAACTTGTTGGGGTGACCCTGCAGAAAAGGCAATTTCCAACGGTTTCTTATACACGTGTGTGTAGTTTTCCATACTGGAGTGCTCCAATAGAGGGAATTGAGCCTTCTGTGAAGACGTATTTTTATTCTTACTCCATCGTGAAAAGCCCTTCTCCCTGCACTCCCACCACATTCTCCTTTCCATCCTAAAAAGGGGACTTACCCAGGCTCTCTGAGTATATCCAGTTTAAAAAGGAGATGGAGAGAAGAATGAAATGCCCACAAATGCGCTTTTCTATGCCATTCCCAAACTACCATGCATTAGAACTCAGGCTACCCACTAAGTCAGCTGGATTTACTCCTGCAGATATGGATGTGCCTGCACTTGTGGTAGAGTGTTCTAATGTAGGCCATCTGTACACACATGCCAGGAATATCTTTTTGAAATCCTGACAGGATTAAAAAGGGACCCCTTCCTGGATAAAACCACTGCTTCCTCAAAGTGCAAATAACCTTAATCTGTGGCACAAGAGAGTATGCGTTTGGCCACGGCAGCCAAAAGTGCGGCAGCACAGGGAGAGTGCAGAACAGTGCCGCATCTTACTACATATGGTGCTATTCTGCTCTCTCCCTTTGAATTTATACAAAAATCAGAATCATCATGTGTTGTGGAAAAATACAGTAATTTATGGGAGAAGTAGAGGTAAATATATGGACAAATAGCAGATCTTTATACATCAGTTTCTCTGCAATATTTGCCTGCTTAAGTATTTGTAGAAACACGAATGGCTTCTAAAGTTATGGGACCGCTTTTCCAAACCACCGGAAATGGACAAACATAGTGTAAACTGATAAATGTCTTTCAAAATATGAAATATTCACTTCAGCAATGCTGTCATGTACTCATTGAGGCCTGCACCTGAGGCAGTGGGGATAATGCGATGTAGATGAAATGAGGATACACATTTCAAAAATACTTACACTATATTGTAGACATCACATATGCTTTTTTACAATCTGTACACACTGTTATGGCAGACACTGACCTGCAAAATTGGTCTAATTTTTATTTTATTGCCTAGCATTCCTTTATTTGTTTACTGTAACCTGCCATACCGCAATATGTTCATGTCAATTTGGCAATTGTTCGGCCTTATTGATAGGCTTTAGCCATTTTATCACCTAATGTTTTGCTGTAATATTTCAATTATGGTTGATATCTAAATTACATTTTCAGATTCTTAACGGTTTAAACCTAATTGTTGAACCTGGAAAGACCACTGCTCTTGTTGGTGCCAGTGGCTGTGGGAAAAGTACCACGATTCAACTATTACAAAGATTTTATGATCCTCTGGAAGGGGAGGTAAGATTTTTTGCTTTGACACACTGTATTCATTCTGTTAGAAGAAATAGCAGTAACTATTCTGCCAGTTACTGCCGGAAGTAAATTGAAGTATTATGTAGTGAGGTTGACTAGCCTTTGCTATGCAATACCACCACATTACCTTAAATAGGTCCTTTGGATTCACACTACTAAATCCCTAGGTAAGTGCTGGTAGGTTGGCACAGAGCAGTCAGGCTTTACTTGAAGAATATGTGTTAAGCATTTCAGGGTTCCAAAATGGATGATAAGTAATAGACCAACCCAAAAAATTAGAGCAGGGCGTGGCCAGGCTGCCGAAGGAGTAGGACGCGCCTGACGGTGTCTCCGCTCTCCCGCAGCTGGCCCGTACTTATCTTTTGGCATTGGGACCCGTGGTTGGTGTCAAATCCTGCTCCTGCCCGCCGCTTGTGCCCTGCTATCCTTTGCAGGTGCATGCTGGGGCGGATCACCCAACTTAAATATCAAGACCCGAGGATTAGAAACAGTGGGGCTCGCTAACTTGGGCTCAGACGATCAGCCCCCAGCCTGAGGGCTGGGGGCTGATCACTGACCTGCTCCGGGCCCTATGCAGGGGCTGTGATGCCTGCCTAGTCTTGGGCAAGGCCCTCATGGCTGCCACCTTCCCAGGGTGCAGATACAATCTGCCTAACTGGAACTGTCAGTGTCATCTTGGGGTCCTATTGCCTGATGGTGGTTTCGGCTGCCTGCCCTCTCAGGTGCTTGGCGCCTCGCCTTCCGACCCAGGTGGGATATGAAGGGCTGTACGGGCCCCAGATGACTTTGCATTGAACCCCCTGTTGCTCACCAGCGTAGGACCTGGAAAGAGACCTGTACACCAGCTTCCCTTATGGTGCCTAGGCCTAACTGAGCGCAGTGGGGGAGCAGCGGCAAGTCTACTCATCCCCTGAGCGTGCCTGTATCAAGGAGTGGTGCGACCGGGATGGAGCCTGCCGGTGGCCTACCTATTCTGCATCTGAGGCTGCTATTGGGATCAGCTGGGACTGACACTAAAGCGAGAGCCTTCATTGGCACACATCCCCGCACCTGACTGCGGCTTCGGCCCTGTGGAGCACGGGGTGATCAGCTGTGCTATCAGGCAGTGGGTATATTTCCTGCCACCTTCAGTGCCGGCATGTGTGGAAGTCTGCTGCTTGGGCCTGCGAGCCATCGTTGAGGAGCAGGCCTACACAGGGTTATACCCCTCAGGGTGACTGCTTTGGCTTCTTTCGCGCCTCTGCACCTGCTGTAAAAGTGGTAGCCCTGTCTCGAATTTTGGGCTGGCTTGGTGTTCGGCTCCAGCCTACATTCTGTGGCAATATTCAAGCGATTTGGCTGATGGTGAGAGCCTCCTAGAGAGGGCAGGCACAATTGGTCACATTTTTGGGCGTGGAGGGATCACCCCTTTCCTTATGGATGTTACTGGAGGATCAATCCTTGTACTTGGGCGACAGTGGAGAAACCGGCCTCTCCAGAGCCTGAATACACACACCGGAGAGACAAATCTGGGGCCTATCTCCAGCTCCGCCCCACTTAACCAAAGGATCGGGCTGCTTGGCTTCCCACTTGAGCTGTTTTTAGCATACCAGCTCATCTTTTGGCCCGGACATGGACCTCTCTGTGGGACCTCTCACCCCCCTTGCTCCCCATTCTGATCTCTGGGGTGTCGCTAGGATCTACCTGTGGACTGCCTCTTTTTGCCCCAAGATATTTTGCTTCTAAAAGGGAGTGACTCTGGGGGAGTGATGGCCCTCCATGCCCCTTGGTCCCTTGAGACATTGGATCTATCATCCCCTTGAACGCTGATCCTAGAGCGGTATTGCCCGCCCCAGCCCTCGCCACCCTTCTCTAGAGTCTCTGTGGGGTGAGGAACCCCGGGAAACATACAACGCACCAAAGCCAGAAAGGAGACACCTGCTGCTTCCTCTAGAGATGTCACTGTCCCATCCATGAGACTGAAGTAAGGCTGCTCTGCTTCGGCCCCACCCGACCCACCGTTGACCCCTTACCCTGGGGAACCAGCTTCGAATCCTTTCATGCACGCCTTCATAACTAACTCTCTACAGGAAATAAAGGCAGAGAATGGCTCACTTAAGTCAGAATTTAAAGCTTGACTCCATGATCTCAGGTGCGATGTGGTGGAAATCCAGGGCAGTGTAGACCATCTTAAACTTACCCTGGACTCACGGACAGAGGATGAGGAGGACCTATGGCGTAGGATGAACATCTTGAAGGAGCAACATATAGAGCTTCAAATAAAGCAGGAAGGTGGAGAAAATAGAAGTAGGAGGAACAACTTCACATTAGGGGGATCCACAGGGGTGCAGAGGGGTTGGACAATATGATGTACATGGCGGACCTCCTCCACGCAGTTAGAGGAGATGACAATGCCTCTCCACCTGCTGTAGACAGAGCACACCGGGTCGTTGCCCCGCTGACTGGCTGGGAGTGGACCTTGTGCCTGACATTCTCACCCAGGCGCACTCCTTACAGAGAAAGAGGCAATCCTATGTGCTGCCAGGGACAAGGCGGAGCTCACCTACAACAGACATCGCATTCATATTTTCCAGGACCTCTCCGCGCTGACACTTTGACGTTGCTGGGACTTCAAAGCAGTCACTTAACATTAAATACCAATGGGACCATCCCTTTGCCCTGATCTTTACATAAAAAGTCACACTCAGATTGCTTCGATTACTGCAGGAGGCTTAGCAACTGCTCCACATCACGACGGACTCTCGCCCCACCAGGCCAAACCTGCACCATCCTCTGCCCAGAGACTCTAGGGGTCCAGAATGGACAAGTGTACCATGCTCAAGACGCAAGCCATAGGCCAGGGGAAAATCAAACTTACAGGCCAAACAAGATATCATACATCACTTGCGCTCCATGGACGACGCTCAATCTCCAAATCATTCTCTTCCGGCCTCCGTGGCACCCCTCCCAAATACACCTTTATTACCGATGCAGCCCCCTAAAGTGCTCTAGCTACCCCGCGGCCTGCCCTGAGAGCCTCCTCGCTCTGGCATGCAGACAAAAGATGTACGATGCATGATCACTGTGCCTGACAGGACAATGCTAACCTCTAAGAGGAACTAACCTTGCCTAAACTGCTTCTCTTCAGCCATCGCCTCTTATCACAAGAGTGACTCATGCATGGAACTGACTCTCTCAGGTCCCACAAAGGACTTTCCTTCTCCTGTGTTCCATGGCTGGCTGCTGGGACCAGAGGCCGGTTCTTGCAAAGAAGACTTTCACGTCAACCTGTCCCCATGGGGAGTGACTTCCTCAGAATGGACCTGGTTCCCACCAATGGACCATTCCGTGACTTAAATGACTCTCTGTTGCCCTGTTGGCCTTATTGTATTTGTATTGTTGGTTTACTCTTTCCTTTCCCTTCTATTGTGGCCCTCGGGCCCTGGGTTTTGATGGCCACTCTAACTCTTTCATGCTACCTTTCCTCGCCATGGGGGGCGTGTTTCACTGCATGCTGCTAAACATGTGGGATCAAACACATTGCAGCTTTTCTCCTATTCTTACACCTACGGGCAGCGGGGCTCCTCTGTTCGGACAAGGATTGGCGACTGCTCTTTGTAATGCCCCACACAAATAATCATGAAACATGTTAGATTTCTCTTGCTTAACGTGAAAGGTCTCAATGCATCAAATAAGCGCAGTCAGGTCTGGCGATACCTCTTGTTGCAAGACCCAGATATCATCTTCCTTCAAGAAACGCACGTCTTACGCCAAGACACACACCGTGTGGCACATCTCAAACACCCAACTCAACACTAGGCGTCTTCTACATCTAGAATGGCAGGGGTCACTATTCTCCTGAAGGCGGATCTCAATTTACAGGGGGCTCAAGTGGCATGTGACAGGGAGGGAAGCTATCTTAAAATCAAATCTCAGGTCAACATCAGACCGCTTACCATGACCAATATCTGCACCCCAATCAATCACAGGACATATACCTTAGAAACCTCCTCAAGAACCTAGCCTCATCCTACATCACCAATGCCAGTATCTGACCTCAACACAAGCTTCCTGAAGCGATGCCGAATCCATAGATACCGATTTTGGGCACCTAGTCTACAGTGCGGCTGTGAACGCGTTCGCTGACCCCTGGGCGGTCTGCTCCGTCTCGCTCTGGAGCCTGCGACGCGGAGGCCCTCATCAGGAAAGTCCGAAGCCGCGGGGGCTTCGACGTTGGTAATCCAGGTAGCAGATGATACCGACCTGCTTCCGCCGCCCATCTGCCAGTGAGTAGCGGACTTGCGGGTTGAATCCCAGGGTCGTAGCACCAAAGGCATTGGTGCTGGGACGCACTTGCTGGTGACGCTGTCAGAGCCTCTGGGGCTGGTGCTGCGGCTTGGGAGTTGGGAGCAGGATGTGCTTTGCTGCGAGGAGCTGTGGGAGCCTGTCAGCGGGGCTCGTCTGCAGCGGGCGTTGAAGTGCCAACGTCGAGAGAAGAGCAGAATTGCACAGCGCGACCCACACCAATACTCCCGGTAAGGGCTGGCTATTGAGGACCGATCCCTGGGACGACACCATTTGCTTGTCATGGATGGCATAGTGACCACTGCCATTCTGTCCCGCAGCCCGTGTGCCGGCCACGATTGAAGCACAGAACCCGAGGAACTCATGGAGAAGTGAAAAGCTGCCGCATGTACACTCAAGAGGCACTCATAATCTTGCACCGCAGTAATTGCAAGTACTGCATTTTGCCCAACACTAGCTGCGACACCTGGTACCAGAGGTCATTTTGTAGTGCCTGCACTTAGCGCTTAATCAGCGGCGCTGGGCCTGAGCGGTGCCTGAGTCACCCATACCCTGATAATCAGCTGTCCCCCCTGGACCATCCAGCAGCAATTTGGGGCCTCCCCCGAAGGGCCTGAACCACCCGACACCCACTTTGCATCTTTGCTGCTGCACGGCGATGCTCCCTCACCCATCAAGGTCGTAGGCACGATACACACACAAGCAGCCTGAGGTTATAGCTCCTGCTTATATAGAGGCCGAGAGTCTTGCATCTGGGCACAGTCCTGCTATCACTTATTTTCATCAACCACCCTGTCATGCGGCCGGTCCCATGGGGTGCACCAATACCAAACAAACCAAAATTTCGTTTGAAGCGCGCAAGCCCCCTAAGTCGTGCTCTGAAGAAGACTCAGATGCCATGGACCCGCCAGAGGAAGACTGGAAGGCGATTCTACTTGGCATGCAGCAGAGTCTTACATCTATTGATGCCAAAATATATACGATGAACGCTCGGATGGACTCAGTCATCACCGGGCTGGGGCAGCATGAACAACGCCTCAAGGAGGCAGAGACTTGAGTGTCTGATTTGGAGGACGGTGCCAAGACGAGCAAAACCCAAATGTCACAGATGGAAAAATTATTAAAGGTAATTGCTGATAAAAATGTGGACTTGGAGGGACGTTCCTGAAGGAACAATGTTCGAATTCTTGGCTTGGCAGAGTCCACGGACACAGGGCGCATGGAGGATTTTATTGAGAAACTGGTTGTTGAGCTCTTTGGCAGGAAAACACTCTCAGCACATCTCACAGTCGAGAGAGCCCATAGATCTCTTGCTGCCCGCCCGCCTCCAGGGGATGACGCCGCGCCCCGTGATAGTCTGCTTCTTAAACTACCGTGACAGAGACACAGTACTACGCCTTGCCCGGAAAAAAGAGGCAGGTGCTATTCGAAAACACAACATTGCCCTTCTTTCCAGACTTTACTCAAATGGTGCAAGATGCCAGACGAAAATTTGCAGCAGTCAAGAAGAAACTGCCGTTACAGCAGATCCCCTACGCCATGTTGTACTTGGAAAAGCTGAAGATAACCCACCATGGATCGCAGCATTACTTCACGAATCCACAACAGGCGGAAGATTACCTCCACTGCCACCGCCGCTCAACTACTACTGAATCAGAAACGAGAGATTGCAGGTCCCTGTCGCCTGGGTTGGACCCCAGATGAGCTGTATTATGGACAATGGCATTTGTTGGAACTCTCGCTACTGCTTCACACAGGGCGCACTGAACTACGTGGGTGATGTATTGATATTTTTTCTCTTTGGTGTGATGTCTGGCTTGGCAGCTTACCTCCGTCCTGCTGCAGCTGCTCGTCTATGAGCGATGTAGTGGGTGGGTGAGAGTAAGGAGGGAAATGGGCAGGTCGTGAGCCCATAGCGTGTTCCCGAGAGGGCAAACCCCCGAAGCTACGTTTTATGGGGAATGTAAAGAATCCCTCAGTGTTGGGGTATTGGGAGGGGAGGGGTACTGTACCTGGCAAGTTGGGGGAACCGGTGTGGGGGGAGGGAAGGCATTTGTCTTTGATTATGTTACAGGTTGTCCAGTCCACTGGAAATGTCACCGCATGGGCTTATGCTACATACTGCACATGGTACAATGATTGACGACATGCAAAGCAAAAATAACATTATTGTAGCATCGTGGAATATACGAGGTTTAAATAATCCTAGGAAGAAGCAACAGATTCTAGGTTACTTTGATAGGCACCACATTACAATAGTTCTGCTGCAGGAGACACACTTAAGCCCAGGCACTGCTCCCCAGTGCACCTTGAGATGTGCCTCACACCGCAGCTTTGCATCATATTCTGCATATTCCCGAGGAGTGGCTATACTGATTAGGAAAGGGGTTGCATTCGTTCACAGCGGGTCGGAAGCTGATGCAGAAGGCAAATTCTGCCTCCTTTGGGGCAGACTTCACTTTCACTATGTGACCTTTGCTAATTACTATGGACCCAATACTGATAACTCACAGGCCCTTCTTCATTTATGGAGCAGAATCTAGGAGATAGGCTCCACCTACATTATCTGGGGTGGGGATTGCAATACAGCCCTGTGCCCCTGTATGGATAGATCCCATGACTCCCCAGCACATTACACGACCACCCAAAAAATGCACCTCGATATTGTTGAAGAAAACAAATTACTTGACTCTTGGAGACATATGCACCCCGCACAGCGAGAAGGTACGCATTTTTTGGCATTCCACTCAACCTGGGCCAGACTAGGCTATTTATTTGTATCCAAGGATATGGCACACTGGTTGGGACGGGTTACTCATTTAGCTCCGCACACACTTTGACCATTCCCCAGTCGTTGCTGAATTATGGGCACCTCTCAATCACTCCCCATATAATAGCTGGCGCCTCAATCCGCTGCACCTTCAAGATGAGGTGTTCAGAACTGAGTTAGAACAGGATATCAGAGATTTTTTTTACCGCAATCTAGACTCTGTTCCCAGTATCACAACTGTTTGGGAAGCATTTAAAGTCACAATTAGGGGCTGGTGCATATCTAAGGGTGGGGGTATACTTAAGTTGCTGCGCAATAGCTTGTCCACAGTAGAGAAAAAATTCAAACAATTGGAAAGCAGGCTGGGCACAGATCCCGACGAGAATGACATCAGTGCCACCATGCGCAGTAAAATTACGGAATATAAGGAAATGGCTAATAGAGAGTGCAAATTTAAGGGGTAACACCATATAGTGAGGATTCATGGCAGGGGGGATCGCCTGGGGAAGGCCTTAGCTACTGCAGTCGGACCACCCAAGTTTTGCAACAATGTGATGGAATTGCAAGATACACATGGTAACATGCATAGAAATCTCCCTGACCAGTTACGTACTCTTAGAGACTACTATAGTACCCTCTACTCTTCCCATAGAGGTACTTCTCTTGACCTGCCCCACTACTTTGAGGATACTGCCCTTGCCTGGTTAGGGGACACCCAACGGAAATTTCTTAGTCTGGATCTGGAACTTGATAAAATAACAAAAGCTATCATGCAGATGAACTCTGGTCGGGCCCGTGGTCTGAGGGCCTGCCATAGAATTCTATAAAGCATACATCTCCTTATTAGCCCAGATACTGAGGGAGGTATACTACACAGCGCTGAATAAGGGAGGGCTGCCTATGACGATCCGGGAGGCGCTTATAACTTCTCTATTAAAACCGGGGAAACCCTTGCAGTGCTGTGATTCCTATCGCCCACTCTCCCTCTTATATTGCGATACTAAGATACAAGCTAAGGTTCTAGCGAATTGTCTCAACTTACTAATGCAACGCCTGGCACTACCCTACCAGACTGGCTTTATCCCAAGCAGGGCCACATCGCATAACATTCGTACCTTGGCCGCTACTAAGGCGTTTGATTCCCTAGAATGGGATTACCTACTGGGCACTCTGGGATATATGGGGATGCCTGCTGTCTTCCTTAAGTGGATTCACTTATTATACACTCGCCCGGTGCCCTCAGTACTCCTGAATGTCACTAAGTCCTCTCCTTTCCCTGTATCCAGGGGCACACAGCAGGGATGTCCCTTGCCTCCCATCCTATTTGCCCTGGCCATTGAGCCCTTAGCAGCAAAGCTTCGGCAGCATCATAATCCTAGAGCGCTAATCTACCCATCCAGGCAATTACTCGTCTCCCTAAACGCAGATGATATGACACTATATATACATAAACCACAAGATAATTTGAACCCTATACTTCGAGAGATAACAAAATCTGGTGCCATTTATGGGGTGCAAATCAACTGGTCTAAATCTGCAATATTCCCTCTTACCGATAATACTCCCCAGCACCAGCTAGATTATCCCCTGGTCTGGGAAACAGATAAGGTAAAGTACTTCGGAATACGTATCACTAGGGACCGAGATGCGCTTATGCGACTAAACTATGGACCATTACGAAGTGGTTGCGCCTTCCACTTTCCATGGCAGGGAGGATTTCTTTAATTAAAATGGTCATATTACCCAAGTTAATGTATCTCTTCGTAAACAGACCTTATCACCCTGGAGAATTTTTGTTTTAAACGCTGAACTCGCAGCTCTTGAGACATATATGGGGTGGGAATCAGGCGAGGCAGAGCCTGACCACATTTACCTTGCCATACTGCCAGGGAGGTTATGATGTACCTAATTTTGAGCTATATTATTACTGCGCACAGGCGCATTTTGCTACGTACTGGTTTCACCGCCACCCTTTATGTCCCACTTGGCAGTGGAGGATGGCTATATGGCCCCAACACCCACAGCGTGCTATCTCTTTACAGCAGTTAAGAAGCGCAAGAGAGACCCTTCCACTATCATTTGCACTATAATGGCATGGCAGGCTCGAGATACCCGTGTTGTACTCCTCCCAAGGTGCCCCTTCTCCAAAATATGCTGTTGCCAGTCACTTATGTGGGGATCTGCCGGAAGGTGCTGGAGAAACTCAAATACAGCAATTGGGGGGACCTTTATGTGGGAGGGCAATTCCACACCAAGGAGCAATTCTTTGAGGCCAGCGAACCGACGATGTACACCCCCTTTCGCCAGAGTGTGAAGGCCAATACTCCCAGTTCCCCAAATAAGCCTGATACATTAGTACCACTGCATGCCCTATTACAGGCAGATAACTCTCAGCACATCATATCTCTCCTTTATCAACACTCACGCACTTCGCCTTCTCCTGGACAAACACGTGCTATGCAGGAGTGGGGTAATGACTTAAATATCACTCTGACCGACGACCAGATGGAGCTCAGCTGTGCGCAAACGGAAGCAGTGACTGGTAACAGGTTATGCCTAATCCATTTTAAATTTCTGCACCGACTATATCATGCCCCAGCCAGACTGTGCAGATTCCGCCTTCGGGACAGTTATGCATGCACACGGTGTGGTCGGGAGGGAGCGGGGTTCCTCCACCTGGCATGGGACTGCCCCCCACGTGATGGCATACTGGACCCAAACGTATCAGGGATTATAGACCATGTTAAATACCCAGACAAAACCATGTCCTCTTGTGGCCCTCCTGGCCCTCACCCAAGGTATACAAACAGTACACGAGAGGTTTCTAGCAATGGGATTATTGATAGCAAAACATCAGGTGGCGTGCAGTTGGGGGAGAGGCCGTGCTCCTAAATTTAAGGACTGGATTCAGACGATGTCCACGTGGCAGGACCACATGCAATCTTATGCAGACATGTTACCCATCACATCACGCCCAAAGGATATTTGGGGTCCACTCACCACATATCTAGTTGCACAGGAGGTAGCTCGGGAGGGGGTGGAGGCCGCGCCCGAGGCAGAGGTCTGCCCCCAGACCTCGCAGAGATCTTCCCCAGAGACATGACTACATACAGGGGAACAAGGTGGCCCTTTGACGAGCTGGGAATGATGAACTCCTAATTGTTGCATTCAGCAGGAAGAGGAAAGGAAGGGGGTGGAATGATATATGATCTGTATAGGTAATGCTTGACTCCCCCCAAAAAAACAGAAAAAACTGTGGTGACATGTAATGCATTACGTATTACTACGCTTCTATCAGCATATTTGGACAGTAATGCCTGAGACTGGACGATTTAGTTTTCATTGTTTCTTTTCAAATCTAAGTTGTTTAGTGGGATGAAGGGGATAGGAGCAAGTCTGTTTTGTGTGTGAATCTGCATGTTAAACTGTACAGCATATATCAATGACATTGGTACGCAGATTGTGAACTCTCTTTTCTTTTCATTTTAACATTGTGCATAAAGACAATAATGGTTTTTGAAACATAAAAACAAATAAAAAGAAGATGGACAGATGCTCATTGGGGGAACTTTAACCTGGAATGGGACCATGAGCTGGATCATAGTTTGAATTCCTTTCAAGGTGCGGGAGCGATGCCAGCAGCACTGAAGAGGGATATTACTGCCCTGTGCTTGGTAGATGCATGGCATTATAAGTCCCCTGACGCCTAAGACTCCTACACTTTTTTCCATGTCCACCGCTCGTATTCACTCATTGGCTATTTCTTTTTATCACACTCACTTATCTGGTCCCTTGAGTCATTGAGTTTTTCCGATATATCCATCTTGGACCATGCGCACTTTGAAATAACCCTGACAGACGTGGGAGCGGCACCCCACTCTGCCCTGCACTGGCAGCTTCCCCATCACATTCTAAGTGACCAGGCCAATATCACAGAGATCCGGTGAGAGATCCAAGCGTACTTTGAGGCAAATGCCCTGCCTGATAGGCATACCCTGTGGGACATCTTTAAGGTGACCATCCGTGGTACCATCACTTCAATAGTAATTGCCTGTACCCTTGAAGGCCCGGCTGTTGTAAAACCGGGCTATCCAGGAGCATTAAAGCCCTGGAATGATTTGATCATGCTGCGGAATATTAGATTTCGATGTGAACATTGCCGGCGTCATCTTGTCTAAACCTGGGCCCTTACGAGCGCGTAAGCGGCAGCCATTTTAGACACCATGGCCACTTCGTACACTGCCGATCGCCTGCACGTCTCCCTGACCTTGCTAACATCCCTGCGCGCTGGCAGCCCCCCATGCACACATGCCTGAACCATAAACGCATCCACAGCGTGACCCTGCCCCGGAGCCCCTTCCTGTGCCAGACCCGCATGCCCTTTCATCTCTTTCACACGAGCAGCCTCTTTGACAACCCCCTCCCCTGCACCTGCTTGTTCGATCCGATCCTAGGCCATCACCCAACCCTGAGGATACAGTTTATTGCCCCCATACTGTAGGATCTCGCCTCTCATCAAAGGAGCCGGGATTAATCAGAATCATAACCCCATGAGAACTAACCAATTGCGCCCATTCCGGTTCCTGACGGAATGCCCAGCTGAGCGATAGTCATCACTTGCTGAGGTTGGGGTGGGGGACCTCCACTGGGAATGCGTGTGGGAACGAACCTGAAGCGGGGATTCCAGAAATGTTTTACTGTACTTCAAAGTAATATCAGGAATGTGCTATCTTGTAATAAAGTAATAAACCACTGTATAAAAGGCCAGGCCACAGAGATGCAGTTAGAGAGCACCTCGAGACGATACCCTGTTTGTCCGATCTGACGTGCTTTGCTCCGGAGAAAATAAAAACCTGTTTCCTGCTTTCCAGTTTCCTGCGCCCTCCTCTTTATTTGATAATTATTGAATAGTTTAGAGGCAACTAACGCCAAGCAGTGCTTGAGGATATCGAGAGAAAAACTGCTTTTCCACACCCTCCTATGATCTTGTAACAAAAGAAGATGCCAATACTGTTGCTTATTCAAATTCGGATTGTCTCAAAAATGTATAACTTATACCCATTTGAAAGCTCATTAGTAGGTTTTTATTCACGTTATTTTGAAATATCTCGTAACAAAATTTCATACAACAATTGTACTTTTTCAAAGAACAACACAAAAATTGACAAAAAAATGATTTGGGGGACAAGGACTGATAAATAATCACACAATCACTTGTACGTACATACATACTTCCAAATACTCCTCACACTCAATCTACAAATTGCACACACACACCACGGGAAAAGGGAATAAACCTATGGAGTAGTACATGGTCTGCCAAACCGAAAGTCAATACAATACTTTTTATTGGATATATCACAGATGTCAAAAATCTCTTAATAAACAATTTCAAACACGTCGTTCTCCTTTCTATATATTGGACAAAGTAGAGAAGGAAATCCAAGAATTTAAAGACTATACGATCACGCAAAAATCAAATCAATTTGATAAGGATAAAAAAAACTTTTCTCTGGATAGCGTATATCCATTTCTACAAGCGGACTTCTATACGAGGACTGATTTGCGCAGATTCCTACAAGACAATCAAGGGAGGTCGCGCAATCAATTTATTTCTTTCTCGGATACCTCTTCATCATCTGGAGGAGAAACAGATAATAGCGACAGTCGTCTAAACCGGAACCGAAAATGGAACCAACCCCAACAACGGGGTTCCTCATCCAATAGTTTTTTAGGAACAGGCCAACCCAGAAGAAGGGGCAAAGTGAGATACAACCAACTATAGGAAATGACCACGAGGAAACATCATTACAAAAACTAGAGGTTTCCCCCATTTTAAATTTATCAAATAGAGTGTTAACTGCGGCAGAGGAAAGTGTTCTCACAAAAGGGTTATCGTTCGTTCCATCTAAAAGAACTGATTTTGTCAAATTAAAAACCGAATTTATCAAATTTTGTCGCAAAATTAGATTAACAACACTTTTTTTCACAACCGTCTTTATTGAAATGTTAGGCAGAGCATAGGTACAGTTCTCCACAATCAGGAGGATACCGTCCACAGTAAACATATAGCAGGATGAACAGAAAGCCTAAATTTGAAATTACCCCCCTCCCTGTCCCACGTCCCACCCACCCCCAAGAACACACCCCAACTCCCTCCCCCAGCTACCCACCCCTTATCCCACCCTAACCCTGTGCACGTGTTCACATTTCACCAAATATACAGGCAAGGCAATGTAGGTATCAGGTAACGACCTAGGGTCCAAGGTCCCCATCCGGAGGCGGCACATCTTCTATATCAGCTGGGGGTTCCAAAGTTAGTCCTCTGTAGTCTGCCCACCGCTTCCAGATCCTATAATGTTTCCGGGGGCACCCCCTGGCCTCAAATACAGGTAATTCTAAGCCCATAAGAAAGTCTAAGCCCGCTTTCCAGGTGGAAAGTGGGGGGGCACGGTCGCTCTTCCAGGCTCTCGCCAAATCACGCTTAGCTACAACCAAACCCAGTAACAGTAGGTGGCGTTTATAGATGTTGCCTCCAACATTTTCCAGGACATGGAGGAGGCCCAGCCTGGGTGTACGGGGGAGATCCCACCCCAGCACCTCCGACAGACAATTCCACACCCCATTCCAAAAGCGAGTCAGACCCACACAAGACCACACCGTATGCAGCAGCATTCCTCTTTCAGTTCCACAGCGCAAGCATTCCGGAGCGGCAATGAGGCCTGCGCTCCACAGTCTCTCTCTAGTGTAGTATGCTCTACGCAGGTATTTAAATTGTATGAACCTGAGTCGCACAGCAATGGCAGCCCCGCGGGGGGATTCAAGGGCCTCCCTCCAGTCATCCTCATCTAACGGGCCAACATCTGTCTCCCAGGAGGCCTTCAGTGACAGGAGAGAGGAAGAGCAGTGAGTAACCAGTGTCTGGTAAATTTTGGAAACTTTCTTATCTCCCAGGTCCCCCATGAAGAGCTTGGCCTCCACCGGGCTGAATTCAGGAAGCTGGTCCAGCCCCACCAGACTCGGCGCGAGTGCATGGCGGAATTGTAGATATTTGAAAAATTGGGTCCTGGGCATATTGAATTCGGAGCTGAGATCCTGGAAGGATTTGAGGGTGGTCCCTGTGAGGACATGGCCGAGGGAGGAAATCCCAATGGCGTCCCAGCCACCAAACCCCGATAGGGAGGCCAGCGCCGGAAGCCGACCGTTATTCCACAGCGGAGTTTCGGCTGTCAGCCTGCCCCACCAACCCATATAGCGCAGCGCCTGCCTCCAAATCACAAAGACCACCTGGGTGACCCGCGGCAGCATCCTCCGCCGCCTGGCCGAGTACAATAGCGTGTGCAGCGTGGCATCGCCCATCAAAAAGTGTTCCAACGCATAAGCCGGGTCGCTGTGGTCACCATACCACCACTCATTCAGAACCAGCAGATTAGAGGCCTGGTAGTAAGACAGGAGGTCAGAGGTAGCCAGACCTCCACAGTACGTGGATAGAAAGCAGGTCCGCAGTGCCACCCTAGAGGCACCCCCGGCCCACAGAAACCGGCCAAGTGTTGAGTTCACGCGACGGAACCACTGTGGGTCAAACCTGTACGGGTGGTTCTGTAATTGGTAGAGAAGCCGTGGCAGGGCAACCATCTTGAAAATGGCAGATCTGCCATATATATTAAGGGGCATGCGAGACCAGGCTTTGACGTCCGATTGGACTTTATCCCACACCGGCAGCACGTTACGCTCCCACGCGACCGCGGCTGACTCCGACAGGAAGACACCCAGGTATTTTAGACCACCGACCGCCACCTGTAAAGCCGAAGCCCAGGGGTATGTCTCCGGTTCGTCGCCCAGCACCCATAGGGTCGATTTGCGTGGATTAAGAAAGAGTCCCGAAACCTCGCCGAACACTTGCATCATATCCAGTATGCGGGGGCCAGAGCGGTGAAGGTCAGTCATAAAGAAAAGGACATCATCCGCATATAATGCGATTCTATCCGTGAGTTCCGCTCCCCCCACAAAGCCACGATATTGTGCATCGAGACGTACCCGTGTGGCCAATGGTTCCATGGCCAGAGCGAAGAGGTAGGGGGAGAGGGGGCATCCCTGTTGGGTTCCCCTGGCAATTGGGAACTTCTCCGAGATCGCGCCAGAGATGCGCACCGAGGCGGTGATGTCTGTGTACAGCAGCCTCACGTAGGAGATGAACACCGGGCCCAAGTTGAGGAGCGGCAGAAGGGCAAAGAGGTAGGTCCAGCTGACCGAGTCGAATGCCCTGTCTATGTCTGCTAGCAACAACGCTGGCCGATCCCCGGTCGCCCCCACAGCATCCACCGCAGCCTGTGCGCGCCTAATATTGTGTCGCGTCGCCCGGTGCGGCATGAAGCCAGCCTGATCCGGGTGGACCAGATCTGCAATATATGGGAGCAGACGGTTTGCCAGAGCCTTTGCTAGTAATTTGGCCTCAAAGTTGATCAGGGATATGGGACGATAGGACTCATGTCGATCGGGGGGCTTACCTGGTTTCTGAAATACCACAATTTCGGCCTGACGCCAGTCCGACGGCAGGCTACCTCGCTCCCGCGCCAATTCCAATGCCCGTCTATAGTGTGGTCCAAGCTGCAAGTGGAATTTCCTATAAAATTCACTGGGGAACCCACTCGGTCCCGGTGCTTTGCCTACATTGAGCTGGCCCAGCGCATCTCCCAGTTCCTCCGCTGTCACGGGGAGGTCCAAGGCCTCCCTCACCTCGTCCGAGACTGCCCGAGGGGGAACCTCCGCGAGGAACCCAGCAATCGCCTTCGGTTGGAGGCACTCCCGAGGTGCATACTGCTCTGCATAATATTGCGCAAAGCTCGCCGCCAAAGTCGCAGGGTCAGTTATCGCGGTCCCCTCCCCGTCGGTGAGGCCTGGTAAGGTGATCGGTTGTAGTGTTGGCAGAGCCTGTGGAGCATGGTGCAAGACTTATCTCCCCATTGGTAGACCCTGCTCCGCGTGGCCAGCCACGCTTGACGAGCTTCATCTAGTAACACCGAGGCGTAGGAGTGTTGCGCCTGCAGAAGTAGTCGTAACGCCAGGTCATCCCGCTCTCCCCGGCATCGTCCCTCCAGCACTTCCACCCGCTCAACAGCAGCAACAATGGTCTCCTGCCGAGTGCGACGGGCAGCCGCGCACCATGCGATGTCAATGCTTCTCTTAGTGGGTTTCATGGCTTCCCACACAGTCACAGCGTCAATCCCTTCCGCCAGATTCTCCTGCCAATAGGGGGCTATCGCACTACGCATATGCTGTGTGTAGTCCGCTCGCTGTAGGTGCCACGAGGACATCCTCCACCGAATCGGCTGGCGGGACTTGCGCAAGTCGATCTGTACCGTAACAGGGGAGTGATCAGACAGCCCCGAGGCCTAATTGCAGCCCATTTCACCCTGTCAAGGAAGGCCCCCGGCACAAACACACAATCCAGTCGTGAGAAGGAGCCGTGTACGGCCGATACATACGTGTACTCACGCGCCCTGGCATGCAAGTGTCTCCAGGCATCCGCCCAGCCCAGCCCATCAATCATTGCCTTCAGCCGCGTAGGGGAGGCCGCCGCCGCGACCACCCGCGAACTCTGCCTGTCCAGGCTCACATCCACCACATCATTCCAGTCGCCACCGATCACAGCCAATGAGTCTGGGATCTCAGCCCATAGGCCAAACAGTTTCTCAGCCAAGGACCACTGCAGCGGGGGGGGGGCATACACACAGCCAAATACCACTGGTTCCGAGCCAATCGCCCCTTTCACAAACACATACCTACCCTGAGGATCAAGCCAGTGACGCTCGTGGGTATAGGACAGCCGCCTGTGGATAAGAATAGCTACCCCCCTCGAACCCCTGGAAAACCCGGCATGGAATACCTGGTGGAAACCAAATCGCTGCAAACTCAGTGTCTTCGTGCCTAACATGTGTGTTTCTTGGAGGAGCATCACATCAGCCGAGTGCCTTTTACCCCAGCGAAGTACCGCCCCACGCTTGATTTTGTCCAACCTCCCCCGGACTTTCCAGCTCACTATTCGCATAGAGTCATTAGTAAGTTCCTGCCCTGAGGTGTCAGCCATAGTCACAATTAACAAGTCTCTGAGGCCTCCAGAGCCCGGCCCAGGCCTCCCACACCATACAAGCCAAAACAGCAAAAGTCACGTGCACCCCCTTCAGAACACCCACCACCCCCTCAGTCCCCTTCTGCCCGTCCTGTTCCCCCAACAACCCAACTCCCCACCCCCCACCCCTATACCTCAGGAAACATTGAAATACCTGTCGCGGCATGGGGAGTTTCAGGCCCAAAACAGAGCGCCTAAAACCCACCATACCAATGGATCCCAACTATTCCCCCCAACTAATAGAGCCGTTCCCTCAGTGCCACCCCCCAGCCACGGGAGGATCAGGTGGCCCATCAGAAAGTACCCCAAACCCCCATTGTACCAAGTATCCAGATCACATGGAGAGCGTAGCAGTCAAGTGCCACCCATCGGAAGGCCCCCAAGCCCCACCATGACCCAGGTCATACTGCACCAGTCGTCGTCTGCTCCGCCACTCGAGCCTCCGATGGAACCAGGCGAAGCAATGAGAATTGGATTCACACCATCCTCAGTTTTCTTTTCCCGATTGGTCAGTGTCAGGTTGCGTCTCACTCAGTAGGCCCTCTTCGGACAGGGAACGCCGTCGCGAACGGGACTTCCGATGTCGTTTACCCTTGCCGGCGGAGTCGCTCCTCTCCTGCGATGATCCACGCGATGGCCCAGAGCCCAGTCCCGGCTGGGCATTCGGTCGGAGCCTGACCGTCTCATCCGTCCACTTGAAGACGTCTTCCGGGGAGTCGAAGAAGTGAGTCTTGGAATTGAAGACCACTCGAAGGCGGGCTGGATAGAGCAATGAGTATTGGATCTTTAGGCCGCGCAGTTTGGCCTTTGCAGTCAGAAAAGAATGCCGCTGCTGCTGCACCTGCCTGGTGTAGTCCGGGAAGATCATAATCCTGTGGTTGTCGAACAGCAAAGTCTCTTTGGCCCTCACTTCCCGGAGTATGGTTTCCCTGTCGTTGAAGTTTAGGATTTTTGCTATGACTGGCCGAGGCCGTTCCCCCACCGGCGGTTTCTGTGTCAATGCTCTATGTGCGCGCTCCACCACGAAGCAGCGCGACAAAGCGTCCGGGGGAAGCCAGCTTTCCAGCCACCTCGTCAGGAAGGCGTCCATGGGCCCTTTCTCGCCATCTACCGGAAAGCCTACGAAGCGCAGGTTATTCCTTCGCGCTCGCCCCTCCGCGTCCTCCACACGAAGAGCCAGTCCCTTCTGGATCTTCTCCATCTCCACTACCTTCCGTTTCAGATCGCCAACGTCTCCCTCCACTCCCGTGATCCTGGTCTCAGTCTCCGTGATGCGGGCGACAGCGTTGCGGAGGTCTTGGCGCAATAGCATGACATAGGCACCTACCGCACCAATTTTGGCATCTAACATGTCTCTGGACTGCGTGATGGCCGCCATCAGCTCCGCGTTGTCTGGCCCGGTGTTCTGGCCACCCCCGGCAGCCCCCGATCCCCCACTGGGACCGGTGAATTTGTCGATTGGCCCCTGCTTGGCGGAGTTCGTGCCACCCCAGCCTCTGGTCATTGTTCCGGATAATTGTAATGGGCCGCCCGATGTCCCGGCAGTCACTCCTCACACCGTCACCCAAGATCAGCCGCCACCCGGGGTGAGGCCCGGGACCCGGAATCCCGCGGGGCGCTTCGCCACACCCGCCCGCCACCACAGAGCACGGTCACTGTGCCCGTTTCAACAGTCAATGGCCCCTACCAGCGTCCAGGGCCCCAACAGCAAATGGGACAGTAGGCCAAGCTCCTCACCTTCGCGGGGCTTCACCGGTGTCTCGTGTTCAATGATCACTCCGCCGCCGTGGGTGGTGGGCACAACCAAGCGCCGGCGACCGAGGCGGGCAGGCGATGCTGCTCCTCTGGTCCACATTGGCCACCCAATCTGGGCACAGCGCCGGGGGGGCAAGACAGACGCCGAAGCTCCACGGACCGTTCCGCCAGCAAGGCGGGAAGACGAGGCGCCCCCAACAATGGCGCGGGTCAAGGCTCCAGGCCGACTACCCCATAGGTCCCAACACGGGGTCCACAGCAGCAGGACGCGCCCCCTCCGTGCCGGTGCGTTGGCACTTGTCCTGCCGCCGCACTGTCCTCGGCAGCCCAGGGGGACCCGACCGGTCCCGGGGTCCACGGAGCCCTCCTGCAGCGCACCCCCCGCTCGGCCTCCAGCAGTGTCTACAAATCTGCTCGTGGCAGGAGATTCCGCCGCCTGTGCTCCGAACGCCAGATATTTGCCTCCTTGAGCTCTACGGGCCCGCCAACGATCCAGCCGCCCAAGGTCCAGCACCAGCAGCCGGGGTCCCGCAGAAATCGAGGCCCCAGCGTCACACGCGACAGGTAGGCCCGGGGGGTATCACCGCGGATATCGTCTTAAGCCGGTGAACGGGGGTCTGGGAAGTACCACCGGAGGGTGTCTCCAGTCTCCAGCAGCCGCCGCTGTCGTTATAGTGGTGATTGTGGGTTTGGGGTAAGGATAACTCGGCAGGATAAAGTGCGGGCCGGCGGGAGCTCTAAGGAGCTACGTCCGCCATTGTCGCCCTCAAAGCCACGCCCCGATTAACAACACTTTTCATGAACAATCAAAATGATACACCACCCAAGATTACATGTCTACATAACAAATCACCTTTCTGCCCACCAGGAAACAAAATACCAAAAGAAGTTATAACGTTTGAAAAAAACAGTTTTATCGGCTATCTCAGAGATGGAGAAAAAGAGCAATTATGTAAAACATAATATTACGAAAGAACAGAGAGAAGCGTTGACCACATTAAAAAATGACCCTACAGTGGTAATCAAGAAAGCAGATAAAGGGGGTTCGATAGTCGTGTGGGGAACCAGCGACTATACGACAGAAGTAATGAAACAACGAAACAACCCGATTTGCTATAGTAAAATTGCCAAGGATCCAACGCCTGAACTCCAAAATCAATTGTTTTTGATTATACAAGAAGGATTTGAACAAGGTTTACTTGGGCCCAAGAAACCCAAGAAATACAATTTTCTACAAAACAAACACCCAAGAACACAAGTATTTTATATACTGCCAAAGGTGCACAAATGTGAAAAAAATCCACCCGGTAGGCCAATAGTCTCCGGGTTTGAATCTCTACTGGAGCCAATTTCTAAATACGTGGACAATTTCTTTCTTTTTTTTTTCATATTTCTTTATTAATTCAGTTCAAAGCCATATATAGAAAAAATAAACATATCGATACTTCATCTTAATGATTAGCATATTCAACATAAATAAACATAAAAACAATAGAAAATGATTTCAACATCACATAAATACAGTCTGAACAGCAGCTTGTCTTATCAGATACATAAATAGTAATAGCTAGTGATCCAAATAATCTATCAAAGTCTGCCATATTTTGTATCCTCTTCTCTTTTTCGTAATTGATTTAATGTGATATAAATTAAACTCTAGATAAAAAATATTATAGAACTTTGCTCGCCACATTTCATATGTAGGTGCGTCAGGTTTTAACCACATTGATGATATACAAAGGCGAGCTACAGCCATGGCCATGAATATAATATATCTATTTTCCTGACAACCTAGAAACAATTCATTATCATTTGATAATCCAAAAATAATCATCTCTCTAGAAATTTTAACATCGCATTTTGTAATATGTGTTAGAAAGGTTTCTATGGATTCAAAAAACGGTTTTAATATAAGGCAGTCTGAAAATATATGTACAATATCTGCCAGATCACATTGACATCTATAGCATTTCCCATTGTTTGTATTACTCCATTTAAGCATTTTAAGTGGTGTATGATAGAGATTAAACAAAGTTTTATAATGTTGTGAATATAAATTGGCCGATAAAATAATTTTGATTCTTGAAAAGGTACTACGGATGTCCCTAATCTCATACACCATTTTGCTACCTGCTGTTCCGTATCATCCTGCTGTAAATTTAACAGATAATTGTAAATAATACCTATGCGTGTTGGTTTTCTGAGTATTTCAATATATTCATTAGGACAAAGTGGTACAATTTTTAGATGTGTATAAATAAAATTCCGTATTTGCAAATACTTAAAGAAGTCATATTTAGAAAGGCTGTATTCATCTCTTAGCTCCTGGAATGAGGCGATTGTACCATTTTTAACCATGTCGCCAATGGCTATTATTCCCTTTTCCCGCCATATACCCATAATACGATCCCTGAATGTTAATGGGAGCAACTCTATAGAGTTGCACGGAGTATAAAAATTGATACGTCCCAGTGAAATGAGCTTCCGTATAAAGCGCCATGCTTTAAAGGCGGACATTATAGGTTTAAATCTGGTTCTTTTGTAGTAACTAGGTTCTATAAAATGGAGTAGCATTTGCCGAGATTGGGGGCCTAATAAAAGAGAAAAAATATCAGGACTTTCAAATGTAGGTGGAGTTCCGCCTATTGAAAAGTATTTAACATTTTGCATAAGGCATGCCAAATAATATAGTGCAAAATTCGGGACTCCCCAACCCCACCTTAAAATTGGTAGTGTCATATATTTGAATGCTCTCCGCAATGATTTCCCACTCCATAAAAATCGATCAGTTATGGATTGCAGTTTCCTCAATTGTAGTGTAGGTATTTCCAATGGTATTGCTCGAAAATAATATAAAACTTTCGGTAGGATAGTCATTTTTAAAACATTATGTCTCCCAACCAATGATAGATGTAGACATTCAATTTTCTCTCGTTGACTTTTAACTGATCCTAGTATATCTGACCAATTTGCCATAACTAACTGTTGAGGTAGCAATCTAATTTTGATGCCTAGGTATTTAGCCTCTAGAGTAACCCTGCTATCATTAGTACATAATCCTACTGAGCATATGACCTGTGTTTTTTGGGTATTAAGTTTGTATCCAGCCACATTGCCAAATTCACAAGTCAAATTTTCTATCTCAGTTAATGCAGATTCTGGATCAGATGTTATAACTGTGATATCGTCAGCATAGGCTAACATCCGTATATCACCTCCAGGCAAAACCATGGGTTGAATTTGTTGAGATGACTGTAATGCCTTAATCAATGGTTCTATATAAATAGCAAATAGCAAGGGTGAACAGGGGCACCCCTGTCGCGTACCCCGCGTAATATTGACTGCCATTGACTCTTGTCCTGAAATACAGATCTTAGCCCTCGGGTGTCTATACATAATTTGTAAAGCAGATATAAATCGTGATCCAAATCCCATTTTTACCAAGATTGCCCACAGAAATGCCCATGCGACGCGGTTTAACGCTTTCTCTGGGTCTAAAAACACCTAACCAACGTTTTTATGTTCTGCAGTAGCATAATCTAGTGTTGCGATAACCCGGTGTATATGGTTAATAGTGCCACGATCAGGGAGAAAGCCATGTTGCTGTTCAGAAACTAAGTTTGGAACAATTTGACTCAGGCGGTTCGCGAGTATTTTGGAATACAATTTTGCGTCCGCATTTATAAGTGAAATGGGACGATACGATCCGGGTAGATGCGAAGGTTTGTCTTTTTTAGGAAATATAACTATGCTAGCATCTTCCCATGATGGTGGGGGGTGGCCTCTCTGAGCTTCTAAAAACGTTGCGAGCATATCGCTCTTGATTATAGGAAATATCATTTGATAAATTTCTACTGGGAGTTTATCAGGACCACAAGCCTTCCCCAGAGCCAGTTCTTTCAAGGAGATCTCAAGTTCTTCAATTGTAATTGGAAGCTCTAATTGTTCCTGTTGTGCCAGATCTAATTGGGGCAATTCCAATTGATCTATATATTGATTAAGTAAATCAGATGAAAGATCTTCTTGGGTATAAAGATTTGTATAATACTCATAAAAGACCTGCAATATCCCCTCTGGTTACTCTATTAAAGTTCCCTGGGTATTTTCTATAGAATTTATCCGCTGTAAAGTCTGTCTTCCCCGCATTCTCTGAGCTAGACATCTACCCACATTTTGTACATATTCATATCTTTCTGCGCAAAAAGCCTTATATTGTTGTGCTATGTCCTGGCTCCAGACCCCGTTTATCTTAGCTTTATACTTCGCAACTTCATTTTGTGAAGTTTCACTGTCTCGCTGTAGTCTAATATCGCGCATTAAATCATGTTCTGCATTAATTAGATCTTGTATTAATTCTGTCAATATTTTATTTCTTTTCTTTTGTATACTCCAACTATAACTACAAGTTTGACCACGTAATCCTGCCTTAAAACAATCCCATACCATTGCATAAGATGTAGAGCCTCTATTAAGATCGAAAAATTGCTGGGCCCAATCCATTACTTGTTTCACATATATTTCATCTGATAATAGTTTCCTATTAAAAGTGAAAGATCTTTGTATTCGTTGGATATTAGGTATAGGTATGTCCATGACGATTGAAGCATGATCTGAGGTGATACATGGTTTAACTAGCATACTAGATCCTTGCGCTATATGTCTAGGTATAAAAATGTAGTCTATTCGCACAAATTTCTTGTGCGGCGAAGAAAAAAAAGTGTAACCAGGATCCTTCGAATGAGCCACAGGCCATCCATCAACCAACCCGTGTTGAGATAAAAGTTGGCGTAATGTCTTAAATACCTTGGGTTTCCTACCTTGATATCTAGTATATTTTGGATCCCATGTATTCAATTCCCCATGGATATTGAAATCTCCCAATAAAAATACTGGGGTGCTCCATTGTGCTAATTCTACATTTAAATACTCTATCACTGCAGTGTCATCCATATTAGATCCATATACTGTACAAATCGTAGTTACAACATTGCCGATGACAATCTCCACGATTGCCCAGCGTCCTAAACTATCCACTTTAACTTTCCCCGTTGTGATTACAGAGCGTCGACCCAAAATAGCCACCCCTCTAATACGTGGACAATTTCTCAAAGGAGTTTATGAATGATGTCATCTTGTATCTACAAGATACTACGGACTTTATAAACAAATTGGAATCAGTGGTATTTGATCAGAATAAAGACCTGTCGGTAACATTAGATGTAACATCTTTGTACACCCAAATTCCACAGGATGATGCAGTGGCAGTGCTGCTTTCCCATTTTTTGGAAACAAGACCAAGACCAGTTCAAGTTGCAACCCAATTTATCATCAATTCGGCTGCCTTTGCCCTCAAAAAGAACTATTTTACATTTGGAAGCGATTTCTTTTACCAAGTAAAAGGAGTCGCCATGGGGTGTCCCTTTGCCCCAGAATTGGCAGTACTCAATGTATGAGGATTCATTTGTCCATAATAACAACCCATTTTTGCAGCACATTACCACCTGGCTGCGTTTTATTGATGACGTTTTTATGGTTTGGACAGGAGGAGAGGAACAACTAATGCTCTTCCATGAATGGTTAAAAGCCAGAACTGCAGACATAAAATTTAGCTTTCAACATTCAGCTAATAAGATCTCTTTTCTAGATGTTGAAGTATTTCTGATGGAAAGTGGTTTAATAACAACTGTATATGTCAAACTTACCGACCGGAATAAAGCTTTGCTATATTCCAGTAACCATCCAAGAAGTTTGCGTGATAACCTCCCGTATGGGCAGTTTTTAAGAACCCAAAGAAACGGTTTCCATAATGATAACTTCAGCTTTCATGCCCGTTAACTTTCTGAAAAATTACGAGACCGCTGATATCCAAGGAAACTGGTCAAAAATGCAATGAAGCGTGCCTGTTGGACGCCAAGAGACTCTCTCTTGGAACAAAGAACTAAAACTATGAATAAACGCCGAGTTTGTGTGACAACATTTTGTCCAAATTCGAATAATTTTAAAAAGTCGTCACTCAAAATTGGCATGTAATTAAAAATCTGGACACATGTTTTTCATCGCAACCGCTTTTTGCATTTAAAAAAGAAAGCAGCGTCGCAAACCATATTGTCAGATCATCAATCCATTAAACCCCAAAACCGACACTAAGACAACTTATGGGATTATTACCCATTGTAGGCCACCACAACTGTGGCACATGTGTTTGTTGCGAACTTACAGTTGAAGGCTCTTTATTTTAACATCATGGAATCTCCTCGAAACACGACTCTTTCAGCAACTGTAAAACAAAATATGTAATTTATGGGGTTACATGCCCCTGTGGGTTACTCTACATTGGGAAAACCATTCAAGAAGTCAGACAGAGAATTTTCCAACATAAATCTCGAATAAAAACAAATGTCAATACTGACCCACTTGTAAATCATTGGAGAAAGAAGGCACACAAAATAAATGACCTAAGATGGACAGTCATTTCAAAGGTGGAAAGAGATCTGAGAGGTGGCAGCCTGGACTTGAAACTGGCAAAAAGAGAGGCACTGCTAATTGTAAAATTTGACACGGCTGTGTCAGGTTTAAATGAGATTTCAGAAATCTATAAACTATAAATTCATGTCCCCATATATTGAAAGAGGATTACATTACCATAGACATTGATGCAAATAGCAGTTTCCATCTATTTTATAGCAAGCTGAGCCCCAACGGGCAACCATCTTCAATACTATACAATCAACCATGGATCATTTTTTCCTAACAATTTTTTGCCTAATAATTTGTTGCCCAATTTTTTGCCCAATAATTTTTAGCTTAATAGTGGAGTTCATACCAACAAACTGCACTCCACTCATTAGACACTTAAGGCAATCAAATATCGCAAATAGTCAACCACAATAGACGTCTTGAAACATCCTTTAATTCTTTTAGAACGCGCAGGCCTAATTACAACAAAGGGTCAAAAGTGTTTAAAATCCATGACTTCTACATTCCATCGATAGGGGAGCGTGTCAGCCATACTACATTTCCCAGAAGACGTTAGGACGGATCCATCATTATCCTTCGCCACTTTTCATGATTGTTTACAAGTTTCATCATGATCCACCTTATAATTCATGGATGTGAGGGCCCCCGAGTGAATCAAGTCAATCGTTTTGCTGGAGATACAAATTATTATAAAAGAATAGAAGATGAATACTCGCCCGTGAATTATTATAACGCGTATGATCGGAACCGGAAAACGGACTATATTTCCCGGCAACCGATTGGGCGGACGAACTACGTCATTCATTGATGCCCTTGGTTGCATCTGTGAACGCCAGAAGCAGAGGGAGCTGTGCTTCGTGAAACATTGGATTCATACCCGGTATGAGACTCTTGGGGCTCGCTTTATTTGTGTTATGCGGTTTTGCAACTCCCCGACCCTCGCCACCCATCAAATACACTGCAAACAGGGCTCAGGTGCTTATGTAGTGCGCTTTATATTTTACAGGACGGTGACAAACAACTGACGCTCCAAGTAGGAGGAACCCCGTTCAAAGACTCCTCGCCGAAAGGCGATAGGAGGTAAGAGAATCACCGTTAATTTAACTGGTGATTTTAACGGTTCTTTGAAGTTCAGTTCTCTGTATATACACGACCAGGGCTTTATATAAATTATTCATTCTTTGGTGTGTCAGGTGTGGTGTCAACAGGTGCACATCCTCAAGTGAACTTTCGAGCTCTGACAATTACAAACAGTAGGCAAGGTTGTTTTAAGTAAGAGTTTTTAATGGTCAAGATATAAATAGACTGAGGAAGATACAGTCTGCAGTTTGGTTGCAATTTGCTTTGGCATTCTCACAAGTCCTGGTACCATTTTTCCTCTTCTTTATCCCTCTTCTTATTCACAGAATTTGTGGTGACAGAAGACACAAATAAATACGCCTCATGGTTTCTGTGATACTGGTAAGCTGGAGCTGTAGAACAGTGGTCAGTGCTTGGTGTTTTTTCTTGAAAGAATAGGATACGATTTGTATTCTTCTTATTTTTACAGATATCTATGGTCCTGAAGAGAATCCCAATAACTCCAGGGATTCAAAACGCATAGACCATTGGTGCTGCCAAAATAGTGTGTGCTATAAAGAGTTGGTTTTTGTTACACAGAATTTATATATAAAGGAGAATGACATGTTTGAAATTGTTTACTTAGAGATTTTTGACATATGTGATATATCCAACAAAAAGTATTGTATTGACTTTCGGTTTGGCAGACCGTGTACTACTCCATAGGTTTATTCCCTCTTCCTGTGGTGTGTGTGCAATTTGTAGATTGAGTGTGAGGAGTATGTGGAATAGGTGATTGTATGTACAAGTGATTGTGTGAATATTTATCAGTCCCCTTGTCCTCCAAATCATTTTTGTGTCAATTTTTGTGTTGTTCTTTGAAAAAGTACAATTGTGTAAGAAATTTTGTTACGAGATATTTCAAAATAACGTTAATAAAAAGCTACTAATGAGCTTTCAAATGTGTATGAGTTCTACATTTTTGAGACAATTCGAATTTGAATAAGCAATAGTATTGGCATCTTCTTTTGTTACAAAGTTGTATAGGGCTCAGCCTTACTGAGTAGAGCCACACCCATTTTTGGTACCAGCCCTCTTATGATGGCATAAGAAGCAGTCGACCTTCTACATGGCCAATTGCGGGCGATGAGGGTAAACAAAGGAAACCCTCACTTCTTACATTGAAGCAAAAATATTATGAAGGAGGGACTAAGGTCGGCTCCCTTCTGGTCTTCCGAATTCGCACCTGAATATCTCATGCCCAAATCTACAAGGTAAAAAATAAGGGTGGCACGTGGGCCACAACTAAAACTGACAAACAGGGTGCATTCTACAGATTCTATTCTGCCTTATATAGCCAAGGCGATATGTCCCAAGAAGAGGTGGGTCCCTTCCTTTCTTCATGCACATGGCCACCTCTGGACACATCCATACACACAGTCTGCAGGTTCCGTTTACACTGGATGAAATGCGTCAGGCGCTTAAGGACCTGCCGGGGGCAAGGCCCGGGCCCAGACAGGCTTATGGTATCCTTCTATCCCTTATTTTTGCTCCAAATATATTGAAAGAGGATTACATTACCATAGACATTGATGCAAATAGCAGTTTCCATCTATTTTATAGCAAGCTGAGCCACAACGGGCAACCATCTTCAATACTATACAATCAACCATGGATCATTTTTTCCTAACAATTTTTTGCCTAATAATTTGTTGCCCAATTTTTTGCCCAATAATTTTTAGCTTAATAGTAGAGTTCATACCAACAAACTGCACTCCACTCATTAGACACTTAAGGCAATCAAATATCGCAAATAGTCAACCACAATAGACATCTTGGAACTTCCTTTAATTCTTTTAGAACACGCAGGCCTAATTACAACAAAGGGTCAAAAGTGTTTAAAATCCATGACTTCTACATTCCATCGATAGGGGAGCGTGTCAACCAAACTACATTTCCCAGAAGACGTTAGGACGGATCCATCATTACCCTTCGCCACTTTTCATGATTGTTTACAAGTTTCATCATGATCCACCTTATAATTCATGGATGTGAGGGCCCCCGAGTGAATCAGGTCAATCGTTTTGCTGGAGATACAAATTATTATAAAAGAATAGAAGATGAATACTCGCCTGTGAATTATTACAACGCGTATGCGCGGAACTGGAAAACGAACTATATTTCCCAGCAACCGATTGGGCGGATGAACTACGTCATTCATTGATGCCCGGTTGCATCTGTGAACGCCAGAAGCAGAGGGAGCTGTGCTTCGTGAAACATTGGATTCATACCCGGTATGAGACTCCTGGGGCTCGCTTTATTTGTGTTATGCGGTTTTGCAACTCCCCGACCCTCGCCACCCATCAAGTACACTGCAAACAGGGCTAAGGTGCTTATGTAGTGCGCTTTATATTTTACATGACGGTGACAAACAACTGACGCTCCAAGTCGGAGGAACCCCGTTCAAAGACTCCTCGCCGAAAGGCGATAGGAGGTAAGAGAATCACCGTTAATTTAACTGGTGATTTTAACGGTTCTTTGAAGTTCAGTTCTCTGTATATACACGACCAGGGCTTTATATAAATTATTCATTCTTTGGTTTGTCAGGTGTGGTGTCAAAAGGTGCACATCCTCAAGTGAACTTTCAAGCTCTGACAATTACAAACAGTAGGCAAGGTTGTTTTAAGTAAGAGTTTTTAATGGTCAAGATATAAATAGACTGAGGAAGATACAGTCTGCAGTTTGGTTGCAATTTGCTTTGGCATTCTCACAAGTCCTGGTACCATTTTTCCTCTTCTTTATCCCTCTTCTTATTCACAGAATTTGTGGTGACAGAAGACACGAATAAATACACCTCATGGTTTCTGTGATACTGGTAAGCTGGAGCTGTAGAACAGTGGTCAGTGCTTGGTGTTTTTTCTTGAAAGAATAGGATACCATTTGTATTCTTCTTATTTTTACAGATATCTATGGTCCTGAAGAGAATCCCAATGACTCCAGGGATTCAAAACGCGTAGACCATTGGTGCTGCCAAAATAGTGTGTGCTGTAAAGAGTTGGTTTTTGTTACACAGAATTTATATATAAAGGAGAATGACGTGTTTGAAATTGTTTACTTAGAGATATTTGACATATGTGATATATCCAACAAAAAGTATTGTATTGACTTTCGGTTTGGCAGACCGTGTACTACTCCATAGGTTTATTCCCTTTTCCTGTGGTGTGTGTGTGCAATTTGTAGATTGAGTGTGAGGAGTATGTGGAATAGGTAATTGTATGTACAAGTGATTGTGTGATTATTTATCAGTCCCCTTGTCCTCCAAATCATTTTTGTGTCAATTTTTATGTTGTTCTTTGAAAAAGTACAATTGTGTAAGAAATTGTGTTACGAGATATTTCAAAATAACGTTAATAAAAAGCTACTAATGAGCTTTCAAATGTGTATGAGTTCTACATTTTTGAGACAATTCGAATTTGAATAAGCAATAGTATTGGCATCTTCTTTTGTTACAAAGTTGTATAGGGCTCAGCCTTACTGAGTAGAACCACACCCATTTTTGGTACCAGCCCTCTTATGATGGCATAAGAAGCAGCCGACCTTCTACATGGCCAATTGCGGGCGATGAGGGTAAACAAAGGAAACCCTCACTTCTTACATTGAAGCAAAAATATTATGAAGGAGGGAATAAGGTCGGCTCCCTTCTGGTCTTCCGAATTCGCACCCAAATATCTCATGCCCAAATCTACAAGGTAAAAAATGAGGGTGGCACGTGGGCCACAACTAAAACTGACAAACAGGGAGCATTCTACAGATTCTATTCTGCCTTATATAGCCAAGGCGATATGTCCCAAGAAGAGGTGGGTCCCTTCCTTTCTTCATGCACATGGCCACCTCTGGACACATCCATACACACAGTCTACAGGTTCCGTTTACACTGGATGAAATGCGTCAGGCGCTTAAGGACCTGCCGGGGGCAAGGCCCGGGCCCAGACAGGCTTATGGTATCCTTCTATCGCTTATTTTTGCTCCAAATATAGGACCATCTACTTAACCTTTTCAATTCCTTCTCTGACCATACAAGCCTGACGCCTGACGCCTACGATGACCATGGCTGAGATAGTTCTAATTCCCAAGCCAGGGAAGAACCCATCACTCTTCGCATCATAACGCCGTATCTCCCTCCTCAACACAGATGCCAAGATCTAATCCAAGTGCCTGCCAAATTGATTGGAGCCGTATCTACCAGGTTGGGTCAATACTTCAGTAGGTGGACAACTTCTGGCTCCTGGCCCACCTGGTGGAGAAGGTCCAGCAATGGGACATCCTGGTGTGCATGCTTTCCCTGGATGCTGAGAAAGCTTTCGATAGGGTGGATTTATCCTTCCTCAGAGTAGTCTTGCTGAAGATATGGCTTGAAGACATCATTGTATCCCGGATAATGGCATCCTCTGTTGCCCCAATGCGTAAATCCTGGTCAACAATCTTCTCTTTCCCCCAGTGGACATCCGCAGGGGCACCTGACAAAGATGTACACTCTACCCCATACTCTTTGCCCCAACAGTGGAACCTCTGGGGATAGCCATTCATCAGGCATCTAACATCAATGGTGTCCCCTGTGGCGGTGACAATCACAAAGTTGCGCTATTTGTGGATGATCTTCTGCCCACTTTGACATATCCCAGTGATTCCTTCCCTACCCTGATCTCGCTCCTTCATATGTTAGACACATTTTGGGCCTCAAGATTTACACAACCAAATTGCAAGCATTGAACTTAACACTATTGCCACAGGAGGTTCTACAGCTGTAGTCACTCACCCCGTTCCAATGGGCAACCCACTCAATTCGATATCTGGGCCTCAATGTGACTAAACGCTGGTCACATGGTCTCAAGCTAACTGGCTAAAATGTCAGCGCTCTGTCCTGGAAGACCTGAGCTCATGGAAGTCAGTCCCAAGGTGTGGCTTGGTCGAGTTAACACAGTGAAGATGTTGCTACTGCCAAAAGTGCTTTATCTCTTTCAAACTCTTCCTACACCCATTCTCCTAACAAGCTATCACAGGCCTCCAGAGGGATGTGAACTCCTTCATCTGGGGGAAAGGTCGTCCACGGTTCTCCAATAAGATACTCATGCTACTCCGAGATTGTGGGGGATTTGCCTGCCCCAATCTACTTGTTTACTACCGGGCGGAGCACCTGAGTTACATTTCATAATGGGTGGTTTGCAAAAGCCAAAACATTGGTTTCATATGGACAGGGTGGTGGCATGCAGACCTCTTTGGGATCTGGCCTGTTGCCGAAAAGGATATGACCATGCAGTGCCTACATTGACACCCCTACAAAAACAGTCCTGGATATATGGGACAAACTCATGGTTGCCAGGGGTCTCCCCGCAAAACCCTGTTTTCTTGGAACCCCGATTTCCCTCCAGCCCTGCAACCCCACTCCTTCCTAGACTGGGGGGGGGGGGGAATGTTGTACAATCAGTGATATCTTTGAAGGGGAAACCTCTTTGACTTTCGACCAACGCACACAAGACTATCACCTCCCCGCCAGACATTGGCTGCTCAAACCCACCAATACACTAGGGGCCACCCGCCAGCTCACCTCCGTTGAGACACTGGTGTTCTTGATGGCTCACGGGGGCTTATCTCGCATAAATACCAGGTCCTACGACACTTTAACCCTATGCCTCTCCATCCTTATGAAACGCAGTGGCACTCAGATGTTCCAGATGCCATCCCCTCGGAAAAGTGGGAAAAGCTTTGCCGTGACATCCCTAGGATTTATAGAAGCAGTTCTCAGCACGAAACTGCCTATAAAGTCATGATCTGCTGGTATTACAGGCCTGTCCAGTTGCTGAGAATTTTCCCTACCTCCTCACCTCTGCGTTGGTGATGCAACTCTGCCACGGGCTCCTTCATTAATATTTGGTGGTCCTGCAGACTTGTCACCCTCTTTTGGAAAGAGGTGCTGAGCCACATCAAGGACACGGTGAGGTTCCTCAAACCGGGTACACTGCAGGTAACCATCTTAGGCATCCTGCTCCAATCTCTCAAAGCTATGACACATACTGACTGGCACCTGATCTTGCACATTCGGGGCAGCTAAACAAAGTATCACCTTGCAGTGGAAAAAGCCCTCGACCCTGCATATCTTGTTATGGTTCACCTGTCCATGGCAAAGGAGCTCTTAAAACTAGAACACTGCTGCTTCACCTCTTCCCTGGCTAGGTGCTCTGCAGCTCTTTGAAGAGATACTTCTGCTGCGTCGGGTTAATCCCTCAAAATGCACCGGCCCACACTAGCATAGGCGAGGGACCCTCTATTCAACCCCTTCTTCCTCACTATTGCTGCCCTAATCCCTTGGTTCCCTTTCTCCACACTCATGCCCCCCTCCGAACATGGCTAGGCTTCGTGCTCTGACCTCTATGGGCCCCACTTCTTCTTTTCCCCCCTCTTTCTCTCCCTGCTTTTCTTAGTTATTCTTTTTCATGTGGAATAAATGGAACCCGGCTTTTAGATTGCAGCCCCATCTCTAATCTAGGGGGTGTGACCACACTATATGCTGTATGCTGCTTAATGTTTTCATGCCTCACCCATTATGTCCAGAAACAATAGACCTTGAATAGCAACAATACCACAGGGGTTAGTGAGAACACAAAAAAATTAATGGCAACATATAGGAGGCCAAAACAGTATTACTAATAGCTAAGAGTTTCCCTGATCAACCGCACAATACGTTTTTGCTATATTAGGCTGGCTTACAGCAAATGTTGGGTTGATCTGTATGCATAAGTCTTTGAAGCATGGAGCACTTGCCTCAGTTCAATGGAAACTACAATATGTACGTAAGCACTGTACTGTGACAAGTTCACCCTGGACATTGTGGGCAACTAGAAGCGAATTGACAGGACCCGCCAAGTCATTAATGCACTGTACAATCGACATTAATGTTGCTTGTGTGAAAAATGTGCTTACAATCATTTTAAAACAATAAAACAGATTTAAACAAAAAAAGCGTTTTCTTATATAATTGTATACACTTAAATGAAGACAGTTGGATGAGTATTAACAGAGAAAAATAAATAATTGCATTTAACTCTTGCAAAACAATAACATTGCAGACATTGGGAAAAACACACTACTAACACTTGGTCACTTGCAGGTCAAGTCCAGTGGAAACCACAGGGGGGAAGGGGATACAGGTCCCAGGACCTAGCTCTGACAGTCAGTTGGACTTTTCCTGGCTCGTAGGACACGATTGCAGAGTTGCCCTAGCTGTCTGTGGTGCTGAACGAGGGAGCTGTGGTTACTGGTTTTGCTGCTTGAACGGTGTGAGTGAGAAAAGGGACGCAAAAACTTGAAAACTCTGCCACTAAGGCTTGTGTTTGAAGATGCTGCAGGATTCCCTCGAGGTGCAATGTTGAACACACGTAGTGGTAGCCCTAATGGCAACAAACAAGCCTTGGTAGTATCAAACACAGCTTTGGTTTTTGAGCAGCCTGCATTTGGTTCCACCCTCGTTACTATCGATTAGGTCATATAAACATATATTAAGGGCTTTATGTGGTATAACGTGATTAACGAAGTGAAGTGCTCTTAAACCATATATAAGTGCATTAGCTATGCAATATCAACATTTTTATACATGCTCACACTAATGCTTTTATTACAGTAACGAGTTGCAGTTCTCAAGTTCTCATGTATATTTATAAGTGTGTTTTTATAACATTGATACATTTTCATGTATTCATGTAGTTGTGCAAAGGTATCCTGTGTTCATTATATACTGGAACGTGTATTCATTGGAATTGCATTTTACACTTATAATATGACTATGTATCTGTCCTTACTTTGTTACAAGGTGTATTGAAGTCTTGGCTTTGCTAACTTGTCCAAAGGCCTTAAGCGTTTGGGTTTCGCAATGTGTAAACTTCAACGTGAATGATTTTAATAGGGTAGAGTGTTTTTCTTCTCTCTGCAGGTGGTTGGTACAATTATCTGATGCAGGGAAAAGGCCCATTGTGTGAAAAAGATAGGAGAGCGTGGCGGGTGTAGAGGGAGATACAAATTAACGAGCAGAAGGGAGGACTACTGTCCATACAGAATGAGGAGATGGAATCCTAGGTCACTTCGAATTTGTGGATCAAAGAAGAAGAGTTATGAGTGTATCTGCAAGAGAGCACTGTTTGAAGGTGGTAACTAATTGGACCTTTGATACTGATTTAGAAGGGTATAACTAGTCAACGCTCTTTGGCTTTCTTCAGAGATCCCTTTCAGACTAGGATAGGTCCAGACCGCTATGCCCTACTCTTATTGTGTCGATTTATGCTATGCAATTCTTTTGCTTTAGAGAATGTCTGCAGGTTTCCTATGGTAACACCTCCCTATTTTTATGGATTTAATTGGGATTTTATTTAGCATTCTTTAGTGTAGGTTAGCTTAAAAATGTGAATTCCTCAGGCATTATAGGCAGGAGGATCGAAACCTTCAATCTCACCACCATCCTGTTTTTTCTATACTCTGGAATATTGCTACTGAAGTCCACATTTGTTACTTGTGACTGAGGATACATTGTGTGTGCCTTTTCGGCTTCCCTTTGATAATTCTGTATTGTTATGCAATGTTTCTGAGACTGGTTTATATAACCCTGGCTTTGCATTTGTAATAAAACCTTACTTATTCCTACTTATCAACTCTGAGCTTTACTGTGTGACCGAATGGGTGACATTGTAATTATGAATCTGAACTGAAACTAACTCCTTTATTCCTCAAGCACTGTAAAAACATCAGTTGCAGAGGGGAAGAAAAAGTCCCATCCCCTCTATGTCAGTCGTTTCTTTGATGTCCTGGAGTTCATGGGAGAACAGTGGCAGCCTGAAACTTGCTGGATGTCTGGACTACTTTCCCCACAATACACTAGACCATTGCATTTTGGGCGATCCCTCGGCAGCCCGATGGACAGTGATTATTTGGTTTTGGGAGAATGCTTCACATGTGGGCTGCAGGGGACTAGAACCTCTAGTACAAGGGTGTTTTGGAGTTGTGTTTGGCTTGCAAAGTGGTTCTCCTTCTTTTGAAACCTGTCTCTGGTACATGATGAGTCGCAGTGGCAGGATGTTATGTTATGTTATGTTAATGGGTAACTTATATAGCGCACGGCTACTCCAAGGAGTGTCCCGGCGCTTTCTGACCCATTACTGAAAAAAGAGAAGGATAACAGACATAACAGTATTATTGATTAAAAAGCCACGTTTTCAGGGCCTTTCGAAAGGCAAACAAATTGGGGATGTGGCGGAGATCAACGGGAAGGGAGTTCCATAGTTTGGGGGCAAGATGTTTAAAGGAACGTCCACCAATTCTGGCTTTCTTAATGGGAGGCACCATTGCCAAGCCGAGATTTTCGGATCGGAGAGATCTGGTGGGCTTGTAAAAGGAAAGCCGTTTCCGAATGTAGAAGGCCCCTACCAGATGGAGTGCCTTATGGGCCAGTGTAAGAGCTTTGAATGTGATTTGCTTTTTAATCGGAAGCCAGTGCAGGGAGGCGAGCAGCTCAGATGCTCTGGCATGCCGGGGTAGGCCGAAGATGGCTCTAGCCGCAGAGTTTTGAACAACCTGGAGCTTATGCAAGAGGTAATCCGGCAAGCCCAGGTAGAGGATATTTGAATAATCAAGCCTGGAGCAGATCAGAGCTTGTACTGTCATCTTCCTATGGGCAACAGGGAGCATAGGAAGGAATGTACGAATCATTTTTAGCAGACCAAAACAGGTACCTGTGAGACCTGTGATCTGTGTTTTCAAAGCGAGGGTGTTATCAATTTTGACCCCCAAGTTTTTAGCGACCGAAGAAGAGAAGGAAGGGGGGGACATGCTCACTGGCCACCATTCCTGCCAGGGCGGCTCTGCCTGACATCCGAAGAAGAGCACCTCAGATTTATCAGGGTTGCATTTGAGGCTGCTTCGCTGAAACCAGTTGAAGACAGCCCCAAGGCAACCACGGATGCTCTCCCCGTCAAACTCCATGCCCTTCTTGCAGGTGAAGAGTAGCTGGGTGTCATCAGCGTATGATATGATCTGGGCACCCATTGACTCCGCCAGCACCGCCAATGGAGTCATGAAGATGTTAAAAAGGGTCGGGCTTAGCACCGACCCTTGTGGAACTCCGACATCCATGGGCGGAACTTCGGCGGAGTACGGGGGGGCCCAGACCACTTGTCGGCGACCCGCTAGGAAAGATCTCAGCCAACTCAACACCGTCCCTCTGAGACCGATCTCGTGAAGTCTTCTCAAGAGGGCCTCATGCGGGACGGTGTCGAAGGCCGCCGACAAGTCCAACATGAATGAATGAATGAATGAAGCAGTACTTGTATAGCGCTATCTACCCGGAGGCCTCGTAGCGCTAGTGACAGAAATTCAATTAGCAAGGGCTCAGGGCAGGTCAACAGAATGTAGTATACAAGTGTGTTTTTAAAGTTTTCCTAAAGGAGAGATGGTTTAAAGTTTCCCGCAGAGGCAGAGGGAGGGTGTTCCATAGCCTTGCCGCAGTGTGTGAGAAGGAGCGGCCACCCCATCGAGCCTTCTTGACTCTGATGGGAGTAGCCAACTGAGAAGAGCTGGACCGAAGAGAACGAGATGGAGCATAGGGAGTGACCAGGGACTGAAGAATTGCAGGGCCGGTGCGATGAAAGGCCTTGTGTAAAATACACATGGCCTTAAATTGTATTCTTCCAGCTATAGGAAGCCAGTGAAGTTCCCTCAAAGCATTCCTCGCTGACTGCCAACGGGGAAGGTTGTAGAGTAGACGGGCTGCACTGTTTTGGGCGACTTGGAGCCTGTGGATGGTATAGGCAGGAGCTCCCATATAGAGGACATTCCCATAATCCAGGCGAGATAGTATAAGGGCCTGGATCAGGATCCTCCTTGCCTGAAATGGGAGCAGAGGGAGCACCCTCCGTAGCATCCTCATCAACCCAAAACAGGTAGCCGCAGTCTTCGTAGCTTGTACCGAAAAGTTCAGGTCGGTATCAAGCCAAATCCCTAGACTTTTTATTTGAGGTTTGGGCGTGGGGGGTGGGCCTAAACATGGAGGCCAGGAGGATGCAAAACCCGAGGGAGAGGAATTGCCCAGCAAGATGACGTCTGTCTTCTCCCCGTTGAGTTTTAAACATGAGGATTGCATCCATCTGGAAACCGCCTCCAGACAGGAGCCTAAGGTGCTGGACGATCCCTCCTGGTGGTCTAAGGAGACCACCAGTTGGGTATCGTCTGCGTAGGTGACAATACGCACACCAAAGGGATGGACTATCCTGTCTAGGGGCTCCATGTAGACATTAAACAGAGTGGGGCTCAGGGAGGAGCCCTGAGGAACCCCACATCTGAGAGGATGTTTAGGGGATGTCACCTCGCCCTCGAAGACCTGAAAGAAGCGGTCAGCCAGGAAGGATGTCAGCCATTCTAAGGCTGCGCCCGACACACCCATGTCCGCCAGGCGTTGTAAAAGCGTGACATGGTTGACTGTGTCGAACGCAGCACTCAGATCTAATAAGATAATGGCGACCTTTCCACCCTGGTCCAACACAGTTCTAGCTTCCTCCGTTACCGCTAGGAGAGCGGTTTCGGTTCCATGTTGAGGGCGGAACCCTGTTTGGGAGGCACGCAGGAGCCCATTTGATTCCAAATGGCTCATCAAGATGTTGTTCACGTGCCTCTCCAATAGTTTACTCAGCCAAGGGAGCAAAGAGATAGGGCGATAGTTCGCCAGGTTGTCCTGGTCCAGGTTGGGCTTCTTCAACAGAGCCCTCACCATTGCGCACTTCCATGACGGGGGTACGGATTTTGTGGTGATGGAGGTGTTGAGGACGTCCAGTATTACCGGGCGGATTATGTCCACTACCTTCAGAAGGGTCTGGGGGGATGCTGAGTCACTGGGTGAACCAGAGGTAATTTGAGAAGTAAGTCTGTCCAGAGTAGGCATATCTAAAAGAGGAATGGTATTTAGCTGGCAAGGAGTAGCAGTGGACAGGAAAGTAGGGGAAGAGGGGTCCGGGGTGCTATCGACTTCTCCAAAAGAACAGTATATAGTGATGTAAATAATTAATTTACTCTCTTAATTTCTATGCAGGTAAGTACTTAATCAATAATAACTCAATCGGAAAGAAGGAAAACAGAGTCCGTGGTGTAAGAGTTTCTAAGGGTTTTATTCCTCATAAAGGAATCAGGATATCATGTTCTGACCACCACACAGGGTGTCAGAAGGGATAGATGAGCGCGCCGTCGTTTATTGACAATACATAGCTTATATACTTGATTTACATCATTATGTTCAATGTAAGAGGCGTAACAGCTGAGAGAAGACAAGATAACAGTATACACGTGGTGCTAGTACATCATCAAGAGGCGTAAACTAGGCGTGTGTGCTAGAAACGTCACTGATAGGTGACGCAAGTGGGTGGCACCAAGGGGTGGTGCTAACAGAATGTTGCAATGTCAGCGGAAATCGGAAGCTTGGATGCGCGCGCAGCTGCATGACGTGTGATAGACGGGGTGCAGGGGACTTGACATTTACACTGACGGAAAGAGACAGAAGTCTGGCATGTCAGATCAACTTGTGCTTCTATCATATCTGATATCTGATGTTTAGGAACTGAGCTATCTGGGCAGAAAGGTCTCTAGAGCAGAAGCTATTCTATACTTGCTGTGAGTGCGTGTATAAGCGCCTGAGTGTCTGTATGAGAAGCGTGGGGGCATGGGGCCTTCCATGGAAGCATGGCAACAGAGGCTATGAATTACTTGCATAAAGACAGGTCGGCCCTTTAGCCCTGTAGCTGAGGAAGGATGTTTACTGAAGCTAGCAGGCTGGAATGTATCTTCGGGGAGGAAAACAGATAACTCGAAGGTTATAGTCAATCTTGGCAGGCAGCAGGCTGAGCTGAGCACGGAGGGCCGCGCTAGAAGTAAGTCAGAGTTCACAGGTACGGGGGCTGCTTGGGCAGGGGCCCTCGCAGTCAGAAGCCAGAAAAGAGGCTCGGTGGCAGAGATTCAGGGCCTACTTTCAGCCAGGCTGAAAGACGTAGGAGTACACTTCAAAAAGACGTTGGCATAGCATACTTAGGAACGGACCATCAAACCCATTCATGGTGGGTCTGAAAGAGGACAAGTTAACGTTGGACGCAAATGTATTTGCGTCTTCATAGCTGATACAGGAGGGAAGTTACATGCACTTTTAACTCGTACATGGAGTCGGTGGGGTACTCGCTAGGGAACACAACATGACCATAAAATTTATATTACCTCATTCCCTCCTTGTTCCCTACGGACCCTTCATGATATGTCGATCCTCATAAATCGATCAGTTTGTTCTTGTAACATTATATGTTCGTCTTTCTTTCTTTGACTGTTTGAGAGGCAACTGAAATGCTCAATGCAGGATGTGGCACACAGTCCACATATCGCTGGCCCACACTGCAGGCATAGGCAACAACTGAATACTATAACAAGACCAATGCCTAGGAAGGATAAGATCTTCCATCCCCAAGCTGTTAACGTAGTCCAGAACCAACCGGACCAAGTCCAGGTGCCTGGATTCTGATGTATCTGATTTGCAATTTTATGTAAACGGGTGATAGCTTGATAGACAGATGGTGCATTTTGTGGAATGAAAACACAGCAACTTGACCCGATGACCTTACAAGCTCCACCTCTATCTGCCAAGATGACGTCAATCACAAGACGATTTTGAAGGACAACAGTCCGTATAGCAGACTGCTCCTCTGTTAAGTTACCTAGAGCGGAGGCAGTTTCGTTCACTACTGCTTCAAGTGTTCTCGTTAATCTGCGTATTAATTTACTGTTTTGGACAGGTCCTAGGAAGAAAAAGAATCCTTTATTGAAATCAGTGTACTGTTCCCATGCCGTTTCTGTGTAGTCGACAAGGGGAATATCTCTTTTGGGTCTATTCGGTGCTAGATTCGTATTTCTATGGTAATCAGGAGGAGCTAGGAAAACAGGTGGCAGAAGGAAGGCAATGTAACAGGTACCATCCCAATCTGGAGGCAAACGTATGTATGCGGTATGACCACAAACAAAGTAGGAATGACTGATAGCTTTAAAGGACGATTTACCATGGTCACTGAACTCGACCACAGTAGTGCATTTACTATGACCTACGTGTACTGAACCTTTCTTGCTAACACATAATTCACCTGTGACTGGTAACACTAACATATGGGGCAGAACTGGAGCAGTTTCAGATTCAACAGTGAGGATCATAAGGCTAATTGTGTAATTACCTAATCCATATACTTCATTTTCTAGATCAGTTCCTATTCGAGTGGGAAGTCCCTCTTTATCCGGATAACAGACGTTGAGCAGGACTAAGTTCAAGTTTCCCCAAACCCAGCCCCCATCGAAAACAGCAATATCAGGATCTAAAGAATTAATTATTTTAAACCATGCTCCACAGGAGCCATTGTGAGTGAATGGGTACGGAAAGAGGGGCAGAGCTCCCTTGTAATTCTGGTAGGGAGGGAGTCGGCCACATATCCAACAGTCTGTAGCATTATTTGTCTGATGGGAATGGTGTAACATACTAATAAATGTATTGTTGCGCAGCGCAAGTCTGTAAGAGAGTTCATGTGCAGGAAGTTCACTAAAAGTGTGTTCAGCAGAGACATTGTAAGCAGATTGTTCACGCCTGAAAATAGGCCAGTACATAGGAAGCAGAATGCTGGCAATAATAATTAGAATACTCAGAATAAACATAATTATTAGTGTCACTATGCAGTGACTACGAAGTGATTTGCAATATGTTCTTCTCTTTTCCTCTCTCTCTCTAACTCGATCTAGGGGATACATGTCAGAAACTATTTAACCGATTCACCTAAGGGAGGACTTAAACAATTAAACTGTCTGACTTGCTAGATCGAAGCTTCATTCGGTAAAGTTCTTGAGGAGTCTTTTCTCTTTTAGGCACAGTAACGTCTTGTGCTTCGACACAGTCTTTGGTGGGGGTGGACGAGTCAGAGTCCTGTTTCAGTCCGTTTTTTAGTTCATTGCATAGTTTGATGTGACTCGTGTGGACCCACCCCTTTCTCCCCTCGATTTTCACGGCGGTCCTGGTGGTAAGCAGAACGGTCTTTGGAGACTTCCAGCGGGGCTCCAGCGGACTTTTCCGGTCGAAATTCCGGACGACTACCAGGTCACCTGGGCGGACCTCATGCGCCTTTACATCGGTGTTGTCAGGGAAGGCTGCGGCAACCTGTGAACGACATGATTGGAGTGCAGACATCAAGGAGGCAAGGTAATCTGTCAACATGTTACAATCAATATCAGTGATCTTTTTCGGAACGGGCGTCCCCCACATATTCGGCGGTCTTCCAAAGACCACTTCGTACGGAGATAGCCCTGATCTCGAGTGGGCGACCATTCTCATGTAGAATAGTGCCACGGGCAGGGCGACTATCCAGTCGACCCCTTTTTCCTGACAGATCTTGGCAAGACGGATTTTTAGTGTCTGATTATGCCTTTCTACAAGGCCAGCTGCTTCGGGATGTCGGACACAGTGGAACCTCCACTGATATCCTAGCAAGAGGGAAACTTGTCTCATCAGCTCGGACGAGAACGGCTGTCCGTTGTCTGAATACACGACACGGGGCAAACCGTACCGTGGGAAGAATTCACGAACCAACTGTCTGGCAGTGGTCGGAGCCGTGTAGTCTGGGACTGGGTATGCTTCGGTCCAGCGGGACAGAGCACAAACAATTACAAGGACATACTTAAATCCTCTACAGCTATTCATCTGGATATAATCCATCTGGAGGACTTCAAAAGGGTGATCGGGAGGATGAAATCCACCTTGCTCAACAGGGACGCTTTTACCTGGATTGAACTGACAACAGATCATGCAAGTACGCACTTTCTGTTTTGCTGCTGCTCGTAAGTGTTTGTTGTACCAGAGATTCTGTAAACTGTCTAACATGGCTTTCTCTCCAAGATGGGCAGGACTATGTGCTGTATTTATCATGACTTGAACCATTGAGTCGGGGAGAAACCATATAGATTTTCCCTTCGTCACCCAACCTTGATCTGTCTGAAACCCTCCTAGTTCAGTCCATTTCTTTATCTCCTCTGGAGTAGCATGTGTCTGGATATCCATTACATCTAGGGTGGGATCTCTAACTGCCATACACTGGGTCTGGACTATTGTCTTTGTCACATCAGTAGTCTGGGTGTGAGTCAGTGCTGTATGTTTTGCTGTCTGGTCTGCCAGGTCGTTACCCTGGGAAACAGAATCTGTGACTTTGGTATGTGCCTTACATTTCATGACTGATATGCCCGAGGGCAAATGTATTGCTTCTAACAGTGCTTGAATGAGGGGGCCATGTTGTATCTTGGCCCCATGGGAAGTCAGAAAACCTCGTTCTTGCCAGAGGACTCCGAAGTCGTGTACAACTCCGAAGGCATAGCGGGAATCTGTGTATATGTTAACATTTCTGTTCTTGGCTAGAATACAGGCTCGAGTCAGAGCGATGAGCTCTGCTGCTTGAGCAGACAGGGTGTCAATACGATGTGTTTCTTTAATTTCAGTTTCAGTGGTCACGGCGTACGCGGCCACTAATTCTCCTGTACTTGTTCTCATGCATGAACCGTCCACATAAAGTGTCAGGTCTGGATTTGTCAATGGGACATCTGTTAAGTCTCGTCTAGGCTTAGTTACTGCATTAATTATTTCTATACAATCATGCGGAGCTGGATCTGTCATAACTGTAGGTAACAGTGTTGCGGGGTTCAGGATGCTGCAACGTCTGATTTCTATGTGTGGCTGGAATAGTGTTAATTCATAACCTGTCAGTCGTGCTATAGTTAAGTGTTGAGTCTGGGTTCTGTTTAACAAAACCTCTACAGAATGTGGTACTTGAACTGTTAACTGATGACCTAAAACAATTGAATCACTTTGTCTTATTGCTAACGCTGTTGCTGCTACTGACTTTAAGCACGCAGGGAGTGCTTGAGCTACCGAATCCAATGTACTAGAGAAATAAGCACAAGGCTTATGTGAACCTGCTTGATCTTGAGTGAGGACAGACAACGCTGTGCCATCACGTTCTGTAACAAAAAGTGTAAACGGTTTACTGTAACATGGTGTCGCTAAAACTGGTGCTTGGCATAAAACTTTCTTTAATTCTTCAAAAGCTTGTGTGTGTTCCTGAGTCCAAGGGAGGACAGTCGAAGTTGCTGCCTCCTGTGTCGTTAACTGGATGAGTGGTTTAGCTAAAAATGCATACTGGGGAATCCATTGTCTGCAGTACGAGGTGAGGCCTATGAAGGCCCGCACTTCCTTTTGTGTCTTGGGTTGCGGCATGTTCACAATTAACTGAATGCGATCGGGAGTGAGCTGTCTCCCCACTTTGGACAGCAAGTGACCCAAGTACACAACTTGCTGAACACAGAATTGTAGCTTCGAAGGAGACACCTTGTGTCCCTTGTCGGCCAGGAAATGTAAAACTGTCAGTGATGCTTTTTCACATTCGGGCTCACTTCGTGCGGTGATCAGCAGATCATCGACGTATTGTAGTAAAGCGGTGTTAACTGGCATTTGAATACAATCTAGTTGTCTTTTCAGTGCTTGACTATAGATGCTGGGGCTTTCTGTAAATCCTTGAGGTGCGCGCGAAAATTTGAAACTGCGTCCATTTAAACAGAATCCGAAGAGATATTGGCTCTCTGGATCAATAGGCACGCTGAAGAAGGCGTTCTTGAGATCAATTACAGTAAAGAACGTTGCTTCTGAATCAATAGCAGTCAAGAGAGATGATATATCGGGGACCACAGGATACTGTGGGATAATGCATTTATTCAATTCTCGAAGATCAATCACCAGCCGATATACTGGCGGTGCATTGGGATCAGTACGTTTAAGAATCGGAATGATGGGTGAGTTACAGATATTGGAGTCGGTCTCGACGACCACTCCTTGGGCAATGAGCTCTTCAATGATTTTCAGTAAAGCCGCTACAGCATCGGGTGGTAACTTGTATTGTCTGATTCTGGGTAATACAACACCTGCCTTGAGGGTAACGCGGTATGGTGTAATGTGCATACATCCTACATCAGTTGGGCCTTTTGCCCACAAGTAATCAGGTACCTTTTTCAATCTGACGTCAAACTCACGAAGGACGTAATGACCCTTGAAATCCCGCAGAAAGAGTCTAACCCCCTCCGGGGAGCAGCATATTATAGCCCCTAGAGCCTTCAGTGTTTTAATTCCTAACAGATTTTCCGGACATGATTTTGTTAGTAACAGGTCTGTAACACGTGATAATGGACCCACAGCCAGGGGAACTGGTTCTGATACTTCATTTACAATAGGCTGTCCTGAAAACCCAAGGGAAACATTTTGTGAGCCTGAGAGGGGTGCCCCTGGAACTTCGTCATGACTTATTGTAGTGCGACTTGCCCCTGTGTCAATTAAAAACTTTCTATCTTTCCCCAATACTTGACTGTGTACATAAGGACCTTCTTGATCTACAGGAATCTCGATAAGAGGCAAGCCACCTTCCCTCTCTAGGCTGTTTCATGTATATCGGGAATATTCGGGGTAAGCAGACTGGGCATACTGGTACATCTGTTGTGAGACTTGCTGAGTTGCAGCAATGGGCTGTGGCTGTGGTACTGCTACGGTCTGTGCTGTCTGTGCGGATGCATGCATGGGCTGTGTATTCTGTGTAGACTGATGCTGGTTATGGTCTTGTCTAGGCGGATGCGGTCTCTCTTTAGTTTTACCTGTCGCTATGTTATGTTTCAGAACTGCACATTCGTGTACGTAGTGACCTGGCTGCTTGCAATAATTGCATGTCCCTTTAACAGGAGCTGCAGTGTGACTTGTCTGGGTCGTACCTTTCCTGTGACTGTCGGATGGGACCGTCTGGGCTACTAACATTTTCATTTTCGTGTCTTTCATACGTTTCTGTTCCTGATCTTGTTCTTCCCTAATTCTATTCTGGTGATATTGTAACATTTGTAACATCTGGGATGGCGTATTTGCTTGCCATGTACTCTCGACTTTATACACTCTATTTTTAACTAACGGTAGGGAATTCTCTACTAACTTTGATACGAAAAGATGTGGGTACGACTCGCTACTTGGCTGGAGGCCACTATTGATAATAAAACATTTCTCGAATCTTGAATAAAAGTCGCTAGTATCTTCATCATGTTTCTGTTTACAGGACGAGATTGCATCCCAATCCTCCTTTCTAGTTGTCAATAATCTGGGCAGGACCTGTACTATCAAACCTGGTAATGCTTTAGTTTTGTCCCCAAGGCCTAACCCCGGAACCCGTTTCTTTTCTTCATCCTCTATTTCTGCCCAGGCAATCTTTGCGTCTCCCACCTCCCAGTCCTTTTCCTTTAATTTCTCGAATATACCCGTAGGCAATAATACTTTCAACATTTTCATGATATCATCATATGTGTAGTCCCCCATCAGTAACATGTCTTTGAGCTCTCTATGAAAACCTGCAGGGTCTTTATCATGGCACGGTACTAATTTCTTCATTTCTAACAGTTCTAATTTAGTTAGAGGCGTGTGCACATACACGCGTTTCAAAATTTTATCCTCACCCATAACAGGGTGCACTTCTCGCAAGGGGTTCTGACTTTCAATACCACCCCCGCACTGCATATGGTACATTTTCCTTTCTGGAGGTGGCGCGGGAACATATTCAGGACTTACAAAAGTATCATATCTGCGTCGTTGTTCTAGAATTATTTGAACTAATTTAGTGCTTAGGCCCCTCCATCTATCCATCAGTAGTGCTTCTAGTGTCTCATGTAAGGGACCTGGATCGGAATAATGTTTTCTGTACTTAATGAGAAGGTGCTGAATCATATATATACCTGCTAATTTCTGTTCGTCGGGGGAGAGGTTCAGAAATGTCTGTGCTACGGTGTCATCATTATATATGTCTGCATTTTCGGCCCATGATACCGCTGATCGGGCTAATTCTTGTTCATCCATAGAATTGAGTACATGGTACCCAACTCGATCTCGAAGCCGTTTATCAGTTTCCTGGAACTGATGTTCAGCAGAATTCGGATTCGTTAAGGCAGAGAAGAAAACTCTCTTGCTTTCTGGACGGATACCCTTCCTAAGATAAGTTCCCTTACCTACATATGCTATAGTGCTTGTAGTTGGTTCTGGTTCTTCAGATTCTTCTTCCTCCTCGGAGGGAGCCTTTTCTTTCTCTTTCTCGTGTACTGCTATCACTGCTTTCTTAATCTTTTTATACATGGCCTCTATGCAATTTTGTCTGTCATGTTTTCCATCGGCTATATTTTGACCCCACTTGTTCAATGCATCTAATTCACTCTGCTCTGTTCCGGGCCTGTCTCGTTCTCTTATTAGACAATTTATGAAAAATCGTAGTATCAGTGCTTGCATGGTAACTTTCTGTTTCTCCAGGGCATCCTTAATACTGTCGGGGTCCTTTCCCGTTTGAACGAACTCATATATTCTATCTAGGTGCTCCTTCATTCCTGCATAACATAACAAACTATCAGTAGCAGATCTTAACCGTAAAGACGCTAATACCATTAAGTCGTCCTGTCCAGGTTCTGGATCATATCTACAAACTGACATATTTTCTTTTAGTGCATCAAGACGGGATGAATTAGAAGAACGGGGGGATCTGTGCGTAAAAGGACTCTGCATACCTCTGAGATTTAATCTGTGAGTCGGTGGCGGGGTCTGGAGACCCGCGGTCGCACCTCCTGAAGCGGAAACTTGGGCATTATCTCTGTGTGTAGTCAGTATCTGAATTTGTCTTTTAGTAGGATCTGATTGAAGTGGTTTCGGCAGATCAGTTTTAGGTGAGGGAAGTGGCGGAGCTGGCGGACCGGGACTAGTCTTTTTCGGTGTCGGCTGAGCGTGATCTTGGGGGCCAGTACCACCCCCGGCCCTGTCAGTAGGCAGGGCACGAACAGGCAGATTGGTGTAAGCTGGCGCTACATCTTCGAGATATGAATTTAGGAATATGTCTTTAGTAGTCTTATGCATTACTTTAGTTGGAACTAATGGTGACGGCAAATTTTTCGGTATTTCTGAAATGGCGTCAGGGGTACCATCGGCCAAAAGATACATGTTGTTCACTTTGCCATTTAGGATACGATCTATTTGTTCTACTTTTACTCGAATTCCCTCAGTAACTAATTCGTTTTCTTGGGCCTTTTCTGATTCTTTAAGCCTGTCTTCTCTACGGAGTGCTCTATCAGCACGCTTACGTGATTCCTTACGCCAAAATTCTATGGCGTCTTTCTGAGATTGTCTAGCTTTCTTTTTCCGTAATATTTCTTCTACCTTTATGATGCACTCGGCATCCCATGTTCCGTTAACTGGCCATCGGTATCTTTCCTCTAGGTGCTTGGTATAATCTGTCCATAACTCTAGATACAAGATGGCGTCTATGCCATGCTTATTATACATGAAATTACCTGGAGTGTCCCTAGGGGGGATTGGAATTTCTTCCTCTAACATCCCTTTCCTAGTTCCTATCTGCTTTAATTTGTTGAAAAACGGCATTGTGCCTACTTGATACTGAAATGCTTGATCCTAAATACTTAATTAGCATGTAACTATTATCGAGTTAGAAGTTAAAAGTGCATGTAACTATTTAAACAAGAAAACACAATAATACACAAGAACAATCACATTCATACCACGACACTAATCACATGAAACATTTAAAGACATAGCTAACTTCCCCCTACTCTGAATGTACCGCTCAACGATACAGATACACTGCTGTAACAGTGCAGAAATTCGGAATACTTTATATACTGCTAAACAGTACAGATACACTGCCTAAAAACAGTGCAGACCGGACTTGCGTACCCAAACCCGTCTAGATACGACCCAGCAATGGTACTCACCGGGAAGCACGGAAAACAGAAGGCCTCGGAAACTCGACTGGACTCGACTCGGAACTTCGGAAAACTTCGGAAAACTTCGGAAAACTTCGGAAAACTTCGGAAAACTGGTGGGCCTCTTCACACCTCGGACCTTGCTTCCTTCGGCTGGGCTCTGGTCGGGATCCTCCGCACTCCTCACCGCCTCGTCTGGGCACTGATCGCAGTCTTCGTCACCTCCGTGTGTCAGAGGGGGATGCAGGAAATCCTGCCAGTACACGTGTTGTCCGTCTAACTGATGGCAGGGGACACGGATTGCAACGCACCTTCCGGCGCGTGAGGTGGGGGAGGGGTCCCTGTTCGGGCGCCAAAATGATGTAAATAATTAATTTACTCTCTTAATTTCTATGCAGGTAAGTACTTAATCAATAATAACTCAATCGGAAAGAAGGAAAACAGAGTCCGTGGTGTAAGAGTTTCTAAGGGTTTTATTCCTCATAAAGGAATCAGGATATCATGTTCTGACCACCACACAGGGTGTCAGAAGGGATAGATGAGCGCGCCGTCGTTTATTGACAATACATAGCTTATATACTTGATTTACATCATTATGTTCAATGTAAGAGGCGTAACAGCTGAGAGAAGACAAGATAACAGTATACACGTGGTGCTAGTACATCATCAAGAGGCGTAAACTAGGCGTGTGTGCTAGAAACGTCACTGATAGGTGACGCAAGTGGGTGGCACCAAGGGGTGGTGCTAACAGAATGTTGCAATGTCAGCGGAAATCGGAAGCTTGGATGCGCGCGCAGCTGCATGACGTGTGATAGACGGGGTGCAGGGGACTTGACATTTACACTGACGGAAAGAGACAGAAGTCTGGCATGTCAGATCAACTTGTGCTTCTATCATATCTGATATCTGATGTTTAGGAACTGAGCTATCTGGGCAGAAAGGTCTCTAGAGCAGAAGCTATTCTATACTTGCTGTGAGTGCGTGTATAAGCGCCTGAGTGTCTGTATGAGAAGCGTGGGGGCATGGGGCCTTCCATGGAAGCATGGCAACAGAGGCTATGAATTACTTGCATAAAGACAGGTCGGCCCTTTAGCCCTGTAGCTGAGGAAGGATGTTTACTGAAGCTAGCAGGCTGGAATGTATCTTCGGGGAGGAAAACAGATAACTCGAAGGTTATAGTCAATCTTGGCAGGCAGCAGGCTGAGCTGAGCACGGAGGGCCGCGCTAGAAGTAAGTCAGAGTTCACAGGTACGGGGGCTGCTTGGGCAGGGGCCCTCGCAGTCAGAAGCCAGAAAAGAGGCTCGGTGGCAGAGATTCAGGGCCTACTTTCAGCCAGGCTGAAAGACGTAGGAGTACACTTCAAAAAGACGTTGGCATAGCATACTTAGGAACGGACCATCAAACCCATTCATGGTGGGTCTGAAAGAGGACAAGTTAACGTTGGACGCAAATGTATTTGCGTCTTCATAGCTGATACAGGAGGGAAGTTACATGCACTTTTAACTCGTACATGGAGTCGGTGGGGTACTCGCTAGGGAACACAACATGACCATAAAATTTATATTACCTCAATAGTCTGAATCTTTTGGGAGAAAAAGTTCGCCAGGTTGATACAGCGATCCTGGGCACCCTCCACGGAGGGACATTCAGTAGGGGGAGAGGTAAGGGTTTTAACGATTTTGAAGATTTCCCTTGGGGCATTAGCGGCAGCCTCGATTTTGCTGCCGTAATAAGAGGCTTGTGCTGTTTTTTGCTCCCGTTTATAGAGCCTGATGGCTGCTCTATAACTAGTTTTCTTGTCTTGGGAGTAATCTTGTCTCCAGGCTCTTTCATATTTCCGACAGAGTTGTTTCCTCGATTTAAGGTTAGGAGTGAACCAAGGAGCAGGTCTCAGTCTTTTAGTGACATTGGTAACTCGCACAGGGAGGACCATGTCCAGAGAGGAAGAGATCCAGCTATCGAAATTATTGGCAGCGATATTGGCATTCGGGGCTTTTCTCGGGGGGTCTCTGGCCAGTGCAGTTTCCCATTCAGAGAGGGGGAGTGAAGACCACTTCCTACCTCGCTGTTTAGCAAGATGACAGGTGGGGATGGGAGAATATGTATGCCAGATAAAAGGAACCAAAAAGTGGTCGGTCCATGGTAACGGAATCGGGGTTAGCACTGTAAGATCGTCGCTGTTGCTATAAATGTGATCCAGAAGATGGCCTCTATTGTGGGTTATATGAAATCCTTTTTGATGAAGATCCAGTGCTGAAAGGTTAGAGCGGAGCATATTGGCTGCTGTATTGTGAGGGTCATCAAGATGCAGATTAAGGTCCCCCAGTAGAGTGAAGTTGGGTGAAGACAGCACAATGCTAGCAGCAAGATCGGTTATTTGAGCGATGGAGTTTTTTAAAGCACCTGGAGGGCGATAGGCTAATATTCCTGAAAAGGTGGTAGTAGGGGAGAATTCTAACGAAAAATGAACACTTTCGCAGGTAGGTGAGGTGGTAGGGGTAATACGGCATTTATAATTGTCTCGATAGACAATAGCCAGTCCCCCGCCCCTCCCGGTCTGACGGTCCAGCCTCTTGAGCGTAAAGCCCTGGGGAATGGCCCACCCAATCGCTGGATCGTTGTCTAAGTGAAGCCAAGTTTCCGTTAGGAAAAGTGCGTGGGGGTTGAGCTCTTCAATCATTGTATGTAATTCCGTGTGGTGTTTACATACGGACCTGCAATTTAGGAGATACAATCTCCATTCCAGAGCTGGAGAAGGGTGTGGGATACCTATATTTAGGATAGAGGGATTCCAATTACAGTTCCTACAGAGATAATTGATATCAGACGGATGAAACAAATGGGCACAATGAGAGCGTAAGGGAGGGCGTAAGGCGAGCAATGAGGGGACATCATAAGTGTAGGAGGGGAGAGTCATGGCAAACCAGTATACAGTGACAAACAGTATACATCACCAGCATTGCTCTTCCGCCTGCGTCGAGAACTTCCTTAATGGCTTCGCTAACTTCCAAAAGAGCGGTCTCAGTACTCAAATTGGAGCGGAAGCCAGATTGGGTAGAGTGGAGTAACCCATGGTCTTCAAGGAAGGAAGACAGCACTAGGTGAACGTGCTTCTCGACGATCTTAGCCAGAGTGGGCAGGAGAGATATGGGCCTATAGTTAGCATGTATCTCTGGATCGAGGCCTGGTTTTTTTAAAAGGGGAACGACCATTGCCTTCTTCCAGGCTGGTGGAACCGTGCCGCGGGACAAAGAAAGGTTCAGAACGGGAAAGATTATGGGATTCAGAGTCATGGCATTCCTGGCTAAAAAGCTCGCCGGACAAGGGTCAAGCGGGGAGCCAGATTTAATTTTGAGTAAAAGATCCAGAGAATTAGATTCCAGTAAAGGAGGAAACTCCGATAGAGTAGGGCAGGAATCAGGAGATAAGGACGTCAAATTGGATTCAAGCATTAATGCAATTGGGGCAGCAGGTGGAAAGGATTCTTGAATCAATTTGATTTTAGTGTTAAAGAACATGGCCATCTCCTTAACCCAGAGTTCGGAGAACTTATGCTGGACTATGCTAGATTTAGGAGAGGTAAATTCTTTGACAATGGTAAAAATTTCTTTACTGGAATTTGCCGCAGACTCGATTCTATCTGAAAAATAGTTCTTTTTGGCCTCAAGAATATCAGAGTGGTAAGATTTAATAGCTAGTTTATAGGCAGACTTAGTTTCCTGATCATAATGCTTCCGCCAGAGTCTTTCGGCAACCTTACAGTTACGCCGTGCTAGAGCAAGTGATTTAGAAAACCAAGGGGCCGAGCTACGCTTGACGGATGAAGAAGGGGAGGAAAGAGGCGCGAGATCATCAAGCCTATCCGTTAGCCATTCCTGGAAGGTTTCAAGGTCCCTCTCCAGATGGCCGGATAGGGTACAGGGATAATCCTAAAGCGTTTGAGCCAGATTCTCAGGAGTAATTTTATGTAAGGGTCTTCTGGGGTGCCTGAGGTGGTCTGAGTTAGTATATGTAGTTTTACTTCTGCCCTGGATCAAAAAACTGATCAAAGTGTGGTCAGACCAGAGAACAGGGGTGGGCTGGGACATAATAAGGGGAAAAGTGGAGAACACTTGATCAAGCGTGTGACCCTTGTTATGCGTTGCACTAGAAATGTAAGGAATTAAACCAAGAGGAGCTGTAATGTCCTTGATTTTTACCGCTTCACTGTCCAACTCAACGTCCATATGGATGTTAAAATCCCCTAACATTATGCAATTTTCCACCTTCAAGCAAAGAGAAGTGATAACAGAATGAAGGTCCTCAAAGAAGGAACCCCGCAAACCCGGAGGTCTATAAACAAGAAGCCCGGTAAAAGATTGATGCGGGGAGAGTGCAATGGAAAAGGCGAGGGATTCGCAGCCAGGAATAGGCAGAGATGGAATTATTGAGCAGGCAAAAGATCTTAGAACTGCAAGAGCAACACCACCACCTTTTCCCACTGTCCTATCCTGTCTGTAAACAATATAATCTGGCGGAAAGGCTGCCGCGATGTCAGGATTAGACGATTCGCAGAGCCATGTTTCTGTGAGCAAGAGACAGAGTGGTTTCTCAGAGGTAAGTAGCTCAAAGATGTCCAAAGCGTGCCTATGCAATGAACGGGTGTTAAGTAGTAAGCACTTAAACTGTTTAGACGGGGATGGGCGGGAGCCCTCAAAAGCCCGGTAAATGTTAGGATACCAACCACATCCTGGGCAGCAGCATTTACCTTTAAATCGGCCCGGAAAAACATACCGACAAGTAGCGGTATTGGGGTTAAAGGAGAGTAGATCCTCAGCAGAGTAAATAAGCCTGTGTCCAGAGCCTGCCGCCGTGCCGACCGCTGCCGTGTCGCGGACGGGCGCAGACGGGCAGGACTCTGGCACGACTCCGGCACAGATCCGGCGCGCCCGCTGATCGCGTCCGCTGCGCGGAGTCATCCCTGCCCGTTTTAATGACGCCGCAAATCGCGTCAGAAAGCCCAACCCTACCCAAGATGGCGGCCAGAAACCGGAGCCTGCCCTCGGCGTCAACACTCAGCCGAGAGCAGGTCCGGTGCTAGAAGGTAGAGGGTGAGAAGGGGGCTAAAGCGCTACAAGCGCAGGGGGGTCACTGCACAGAAATAACACAGTGATAATACCACCTTTAAAGCACAATTAAAACGCAGTGCAAAAAAGCGAGTAACAGTATTAAAAACGAGTACAATAAAGGGGAAAGGCAAGAGACCTCCCGGCTTCCGCCTCAGGAGGGGGAAAAGCGTGCAGAGTCAGAAATTACCTGCACTCGCCCTCTCGTCCCTTTTATGACGCCGCAAATCGCGTCAGAAAGCCCAACCCTACCCAAGATGGCGGCCAGAAACCGGAGCCTGCCCTCGGCGTCAACACTCAGCCGAGAGCAGGTCCGGTGCTAGAAGGTAGAGGGTGAGAAGGGGGCTAAAGCGCTACAAGCGCAGGGGGGTCACTGCACAGAAATAACACAGTGATAATACCACCTTTAAAGCACAATTAAAACGCATGGTTGCCACATGTGCAGGGTATCGTGCATTTGCGTTGTGCAGGTCCTGAATTCACAGACTCGGGTCTCTTCTTTGTCCTTAGTTGCAATTTAATCAAATTTGAGGTTTCAGCGCACCTTAAATTCTAGCTTTAGGAGTGTTAGGTGTGATTGTGCAAATAGCCAAAGAGCTGCTAGCTCCAGCAGATAATCCACCACTGAGGTGACCTTTCTTTCTTACTCCTTTGAGTGTTCACAACCCCTGGCAGATTCCTGTCTTGGTGGCAGTCCATGTTCTCCTGTGGCCTCATGATCACTTATAGTAGCCCTCAATGGAAAGAGGATACTTTAGGGACATACACGTTGCATTTCTTTGTCCACACCTTTAATACAAGGAATTCTGCCTCATGCAGTCTAGAGGCCTACCTTATGGGTGACTGACATATGTTAAAAATGGTGCGGTGACTATGACACTCATGGTGAGGTCAAGGTTGAATTGAAACAGTTCTCATGGCTCCTGTAGTCTGCAATGGCAGGCCTGCTGTAATCTCTTTACTTGGGTCACTCAGGGTGGCAAAACCAGAGCTGCAGGACCTGGTGACCCTTTAACTCTAATGTCCTGGGTACCACTGGTACCACTTACCATGGACTAATAAGGGGTCAAAGACCTTGACAATTAGGGGTACCAATTTACATGTATCATATTTTAGGGAGAGAGCACTGGAACTAGGGTCTGGATAGCAGGCTTCAGTGCACTTTAAGAGTCACAACCATCAGCATTGGGGAGAAAAGTTTGGGGGTGACCATACAAAAGGGGCACTTCCCTACATGATCCCCAGATGAGAGGCGATGATTAATTAACCTATACCCTGGTAGTTCTCATCATCTATGTGGAAGAAACTGCAAAAGCCATCTGCATTGGCTCGGTCAGTCCCAGGTCTGTGTTCCACTGAAATCCATCCATACCCTGTGGGGAAAGGGACCACTTCAACAACTTGGGGTTCCCGCTTCTCATCTGTATGAGCCACCTGAGAGGATGTGGTTGGTTCACACCTTGAAGTGAGTGCTAAACAAGTATGGTCTCAGTTTCCTCAGGGAGCAGACCACAGCGATAGCTTCCTTCTCAATGGCACTCCAAAACTGCTCTCTAGGGAGAAGTCACCTGATGATATAGGCAACTGGTTGATCCTGGCCCTCATAATTAGTTTGTGTCAACATTGCCCTATTATATGTTATGTTATGTTATGTTAGCTGTTTTTATACCGCGCACAGCTGCCCCAGCAAAGGGGCGTCCTGGCGCCAAGAAAGGTATACACATCATCGCAATAAAGCAGCAGAATCAGAGATTTTTATTAAAAAGAAAGGTTTTAATGGCACGTCTGAACTGGAATAAGTCTTCCAGTGCTCGAATTTCAGCAGGAAGAGAGTTCCACAGTTTTGCGGCTACTACTCGGAAGGAGCGGCCGCCAGTCCTACTCAGCAAGAAACGTGGGACAACAGACAGGTTCTGACCCATCGATCTCAGGGATCGAGAAGGGACATAAGGGGTCAGTAGATTCTTCAATATGGGGGGGGCCGTGCCTTTTAAAATTTTAAAAGCCAGGCAAAGCACCTTAAACTCGATCCTCCGAGCAACAGGCAGCCAATGGAGAGCCTGCAGTGCTCTTGAGACCGAACATCGCCTAGGCAGTCCTACTACTGCTCTTGCTGCGGCGTTCTGCACTCGCTGCAGCCGCATGAGTTCCGCCTGGTTTGTTCCAGCTAGCAGTGCACTGGCATAGTCTATCCTAGATAGTACTGAGGCCTGGACCACAAGCTGTCTAGTGGGGGCATCAAAGAATTTAAGTACAGGTCTGATGCCCCTGATGATGCCAAAACAAGAAGCAGCCACCCTCTTAGTATGGCAGGTGAAACTGAGGGTAGGGTCCAGCCAGACCCCGAGATTTTTTATCTCCATTACAGGAGAAGGGGTCATTCCTAACTCGGGAGGCCACCAGTTGTCATTCCACCATCCAGGCTGCTTTCCGACCACCATGACCTCTGTCTTCTTAGTGTTCAATTGGAGACAGTTCTGATTCATCCAACTGGCCACCGCACGAAGCCCCTCGCAAAACTTGTGGGCCTCCACAGCTGAGTCCCCACTTAATGTGACCGCCAGCTGCGTGTCATCCGCATAGGAAACCATTGTCAGGCCCCAGCGTTTGACTACCGCAGCCAGCGGTCTAACATATAGATTAAATAAAGTGGGGCTCAAAGATGATCCCTGTGGGACCCCCAGTGTAAGCGGGTGAGAGGTAGATTTACCGGGTGGGATCGCGACCTGGAATGATCTATCTCAAATCAGAGCTTTCCTTATGTTCAGAAGCGTCTGTTTAAAAAATTTACTCTTTTCCATAGTCCGGTTTCTTCGGGGGCGTGTGATGAGCACATAGCCTCTTCCATGGTGTTATAGACATTTTGGCATTCTGTGGTCCAGGTGACCTTCTTAAGCTGCCTCTTAGAAGTGAGCTCAGCTAGAGGGGCCACAATGGTACCGTATCACTTCACAAACCTTCTGTAATAATGAGTCAAGCCAAGGAAAGCTCTGATTTGAGACTGGGTCTTAGGAGCCTTCCAATCCAGCATGTTCTGGATTTTAGGCTACAGGGGTTATATTTGACCTCCACCTACAAGATGGCCCAAGTAGACAATTGAACTAGGCCCTATATGGCACTTATTGGACAATATAGTTAGGCCTGGTGTCTGCAGGGCCTGTAGTACTTACCTCAGTGGACCAGGTGATTCTCCCAGGTTGAACTGAATAGAGCAATATCATCCAGATATACTGCAGTACTAAATTTGTCCAGACCTGAGAGCACTTGTTTCCCCAACCTTTGGAAAGTGGCATGTGCCTTTTTCAATCCATAAGGCATCACTTTCAATTGAAAGTATCCATCAAGGGGAGAAAAAGCTGGTCTCTCCTTTGTGAGAGTGAGTCCAGTTTTCCAATACCCTAATCTTAAATCGAAGGTACTCAAGAATTTGGCTTTACCCAACTTATCAAGGAGCTCATCAGCTCTTGCTATGGGGTCTGCATCGGTTTTAGTGACTGTATTTACATTCCTGTTATCCACACAAAACCTCATCTCTAGTTTGTCATGCTTTGAGTGAGGCTTTGGGACCAGTCAGATCCAGGGACTGTCAGAAGGTTTTTATCACCTTTAGCTCTAGCATCGTGCTGCCCTCATCCTTGATGTAGACTTTGACTTGATCAGACAGTCTTTAAAAATTGTTTTGACAGAGTGGCTGTCACCAGTATCCACATCATGAAAACGCCATGTTGTCTGACTAAGGGTCAAAGAAAATAGCTCAGCAAACTGATTTAGGACTTTCCTGCAATAAGTCTGCTGTTGTGTAGTGAGGGAGTCTGAGAAGGCAATCCCCTCTATTGAACCATCTTTTGGGTTGTTTGAAAGTAGACCAGGGAGGGTTCACGTTCCTCCTCCTGACCTCAATCAGAGGCCTTAAGCATGGTCATGTCAGTTCTGTCTAGGTGTGGTTTTAGGCAATTTATATGGAGAACCCTGTGAGGCCTTCTAGGGATGCCTAAGTACACAAAGTATGTGACTTTCCCTTTTTTCTAAAATAGGATAGAGCCCAGTCCACTTGTCCTGGAGGGCATTGTGAGCCATACACTTCAACACCTACACAAATTGATTTGGTTGGTACTAAACCATTACTGACTTTTTGTCATTCCAAAGCTTGACAGTCTCTTGACTGATCTTCAGATTTTTTTTGCCTTCTTCATATACTCAGCCATGCAAAAATGCAAGTCCAGTACATAGACTACTATGTCAGGTTTGGGCTCTCTGAGGGGCTTCTCTCAGCCCTTCCTCACCAAACGTAGGGGATCTCTTACAGGATGGGCAAACAGAAGCTAACAGTGGGCTATATGCTGGACTTGCTTTCTTACACGGCTGAGTACATGAAGAAGGCAAACTAGAATCTGGGGGCCTGCCAAGAGCCTGTCAAGCTTTAGTATGACCAAAGGTCAGCACTGATTGAGTTCCAACCAGGTCAGTTGGGGTGGGAGTAGGAACCTATGGTTCCCAGGGCCATTGAGAACAAGTGGATTAGGCCCTATCCCATTATGAAAAGAAGAAGGGGAAGACACCTACTTGGTGGACCTAGGCACCCCTTGGAGTCTTTACAGAGTTCTTCAAGTAAATCGCTTAAAGCCACACCTGGATAGAGCTGACATGCTCATGCTCACTGATGGTGGTCAGGAGGAGGAAAGGGAACCCCGGCCTACTGCAAATAACCCAAAGGATGGATCAGTAGCAGGAGTTGTCCTCTCACACTCTCTTAATACCTAACAGCATAGTGACTGCAGACAGATCCTACATTATTTTGCTGTGCTATTTTCTTTGGCCACTGGTCAGACAACATGGTGTGTTAATGATGTGGACAGTGGTGGCAGCCTTCCTTTCAAAAATAAGATTTATAGACTGCCTGAACAAGGCCACGTCTGCATCAAGGCTGAGGTTAATTGATTAATTATTAATTAAGCATACATTGATTAATAATAATTATTATTGTATTGGTAAATGTGTTAATTGTGTTTAAAAAAGGTATTAATTAGTTATTAATTTGATATTATTAATTGATATGTTAATTGTATACTTTTTATAGCAGCAGATTGAGAGTTGATAGGGGAGTAGGGTGGGACGTAATTTAATTTGTATTACAATTATATCATTTTTTATACAATATTTATTTAAACTTATTTTATAGTGTTAATTGTGTGATTTAATGTATATAATATTTATTTAAAGTTAATTTGTAGTGTTAATTGTGTGAATTAATGTATATTTGATGGTTAATAATGTTATCATTAAATGTTATTAGTAATCAGTTGATAATTAATTATGTTAATTAATTAATATGTTACAATATTGGTGGTGACGTTTAAAGGGTAATATTGTGGGAGGACATTTTTAAAAAAAAATTAATTAATTGTTAATTAATGTTAATTATATTGCAGGAGTGGGAATACTAAATTAATCCCCTATGCTATCCAACATTTTCCCTACTGTTATACTTGGTGGAGTGAGAATAGTAAATGATTCCCACCCGCTATCCTACACTTTCCCTAATGTTTCAGTCGCTGCAGTGAGAATTGTAATTTTTACCCACCTGCTAACCCAAACAATTCCTAATTTTGCACTCACTGGAGTGGGAATAGTAACTACCCTCCCGCCATCCAACACTTTCCCTACTGTTGCACTCACTGGAGTGGATTAGTAATTTTTAAACTCCCGCTATCCAACACTTTCCCTACTGTTACACTTGGTGGTGTGGGAATAGCAAATTATTCCCACTCACTATCCAACACTTTCCCTACTGTTGCACTCTCTGGAGTGGGAATAGTAATTTTATCCCCTACGTTATGCAACATTTTCCCTACTTTTATAATTAATGTAGGGTGAAATATTATTTAAAACATATATATATATTCACTGAAAAAACCATAGGTTTCACACCAGTTATAGTTAGGAATTAGCATTTAAAAAACCTAATAAATTCACTGAAAAAACCATAGGTTTCACACCAGTTATAGTTAGCTGGAAATTTTACTGACATAAAACCATTGAAATTCCCACGTTATAGTTAGTTGGACTCACTATAACTTGCGCGCCTGCAATGCACAGCTGATGACGTCACATATTACATCACTCATGACATGGTCAGTGACATCACTCATGACATCATTGATGACACCATCCAGTGAATGTGTGTCTTTCTGAAAAATAAATATGTTTTATATATGTATATGTAAAAGTGAATGGAAGAATAAATGTTTAAATAAGTGTCTAAATGGATGTTTTTTTTAAAAAAAATGATTGGTTAACTGGCTTATTAAGTGTATCTTAGTGAATACATATATTAGTGAGAAATGTTTAAATATTTAAATGTATGTATTAGTGTTTCACTTTGTGTATAAGTGGCTGCATGGGTTTGTGAGTAGCTACATGTGTGTGTATATGGGTTATTAGATGTTGTTTTTAGTATCAGTATGAGTGTCTGTATGGTTTGGTGGGGGAATGACTTAGCACATAGATGCATCAATGACTGACTCTCTGTTTGTATGTGTTTTGAACACAACATATGTGCAGGACTGTATGGGTGGATGAGTGTGTATATGTGTGTGTTAGTGAGTGAATGACTGTCTCACTAGTGTCTTTATCAGTAACGACATATGTTTTTATCTAGTATATGTGAGTATTGATGTATATTAGTGAGTATATGTGAGAGTGAGAGATTGTAAGAGTTCATGTTTAAATAAGTATGTGTTTCTATAAGTGATTGTTTAAGAGAGTAAGTATGTGTAAGTTTCCTTAGAAGTAAGGTGGTAGTGTGTGTATAGATGTATATGCTAATAAATGGATGTTCAATAGTTTATTTGCATGTGTGAGTATGTGTGTGAGTAACTTTTGGAAGACTGTCGGTGTGTAACAGGATGTATATGTGTATCACTACATATGATGAGTGAGTATATGTATGAGTGACTATATAGAACTGTTGCTGAATGAGTGGATGTGTATATAGATGGTGGTATTACTGAATTGGTTGTTGAAACTGGTATGGGTTTCTCCATTTTTTGAAAATATTAGTTTCTATTTTTGAATATGTGTTTCAAGGGTTACATTACACTGAAAGGAGGTCTGTCACTCTGTCACAAGGATGGTGTCATCAGTGATGTCATCAGTGATGTCACTGACCATGTCATGAGTGATGTAATATGTGACGTCATCAGCTGTGCATTGCAGGCGCGCAAGTTATAGTGAGTCCAACTAACTATAACGTGGGAATTTCAATGGTTTTATGTCAGTAAAATTTCCAGCTAACTATAACTGGTGTGAAACCTATGGTTTTTTCAGTGAATTTAATAGGTTTTTTAAATGCTAATTCCTAACTATAACTGGTGTGAAACCTATGTTTTTTTCAGTGAATTTCAAAGGTTTTTTAAATGCTAATTCCTAACTATAACTGGTGTGAAACCTTGGGTTTTTTCAGTGAATTTCATAGGTTTTTTAATTGCAAATTTCTATATCTATGAAATGTAATATTTTTTATGATGAATCCTATAATGTATATTTATGTAATACTATTTTTTTTATATATATTGTTCATGGTTTTAAAAAAAAAATGTTTTGCCCTGGAGCGCTCCCGGTGCGCGTCCCGGTGAGCGCACCGGAAAGCGCAGTCTTGCGACGTGCCCCAGGGCGCGTACCGGTGAGCGTGCCGTTAGCGCTTTTTCCGCGACGAAAACATCATCGTGACGTATCGCGTAGCCGCGTCCGCGTGATACGCACGGCGTAAACGCACCCGGAAGCACTCGAGCGCATACGATCGCGCAACGTAAGCATCCGACGCGCTTACGCGACGCGCCCCTGGGCGAGCCCGGGGGCGCGTAGCGTAAGCGAGTCGGGTCATGTCATCTAAAAATAACACTTTTTATTGGTGCAGGACAGTTTTGGTTTCCAAATGATGAAAGCTCTGGTCATGTGACCTGAAATTAACACTTTTCATTGGTTCAGGACAGTTTTTTTTTTCCTAATGATGAAAGCCCCCACCTTTTTTCCTCATTCTCACTTTGTACTTTGAGTGAAGAAGACCTGTTGAAAGACCTCTCTGTACTTTTTTGGACTGAAAAATGGCTTCAGTAGCAGCAGCAGCAGCAGGAGCATCTCAGCCACCACCACCACCAAGAGGACCACCACAACACCACACTGGTGGAGATGAAGAAGAGGAAGAGGAGGAGGAGGAAGAGGAGGGGAGGAGGACATTCCTGCCAGAAGACAATACCCCATATAGGCCAAAGCCACACATTGGATGGGAGTTTTTTTCCATCCCAAGTGGCCAAAAAAAGGTGAATGCGCCAAAGGTGACTTGCCTAATCTGTAACATGGAACTTTCAAGGGGGAACCCTAACAAAAAATACTCATTTGGAAATAACACCATGATTCGCCACATGCAACGCAAGCATCCCAACAACTATGCTGCGGCAGAGGTGAGAGAACTGGCCAGTAACCCTCCCCAATCTTCACCCAGCACCTCAAAAAGAAAGCAACCCACTCCATCGGGACCAGAGACAAGAGAGATGGTCCCAAACATTCAACCCCAGTTTGGGAAATACAAGATCACTTGTATTTTTTGTGGGAAAACCATCACCTATGGTGAGCAAAGCATAAAGCTCATCAACCGTGCTGGTGACAACCACAAATGCCCCAAAAATCCATATTTTTTCCAGTTTTTTTTTTGCTCCAGTTGAGCCGTTTTCAATTCCTTGTTTTTTGTTTCTCCCCATAAAAATAACAAAAAATATATAAAATAGTTCATAAAAGCCAATAAAAGTACAAAATGTTCCAAAAAACATAAAAAAAATATAAAACAACAAAAAGAAGAAAAAAACAGTTCTTTTCAGAACTACCTCCAATTTATAAAAAAAAGGCTACATTTTTAAAAAACTCTGTCATTCTTTTTTCCCCATGGTACGCTCCCCGGTGCGCATACCGGGTGCTCCCCTGCGCAAATTGAAAATTTATGGCCCCCACATCAAACCTAGGGGGTCAATCCTGCCCCCTTTTGGTCATTACCCTCTTTGTTTTTGCCACCTCTTGTGTCTCGATCCTACCGAGACACAAGATGGCGGCCACTCCGGACTGTTTGGAATGTTTACAGACACCCGAGAGCCAATCAGCTTTCCGTGCGCGAACTCGCGTAGCGCGCTGGTTCGCGCCCCGGTGCGCGTACCGGGGCGCGCTTATAGATATATATATATTTTTTTTCCTAAATTACTCAAAATCCACTGGAGCACATATCTTGAGACATAGCAAAGGCACATCGGGCTACCAGTCCCTACAATTTTGCTAAGTTTCGTGGAAATCCATTTAGCCGTTCGGGCTAAAAGTGAGGTTGACCGCCCTATGGAAATTAACAAAGGGTAAAACATGTTTTGAGACCCCCCTTTTTTCTCGGCTCCTGCTTGACGAATCCCCCTCAAACTTTCAGGCAAGGACCAGAGCGCCGCGAGGCAAACTTCAGGAAATTTTCAGGCAGATTCCTCAACGGGCGCCAAAGTTATTTCCAATAGAATGTTGCGATTTCCCTATTGAAAATAATCCTAACTTTAACTACCTACTGGCGACCGCCAGTAGGTAATATATATATATATATATATATATATATATATATATATATATATATATATATATATATATGAAAAAAGACGATTCCTGCATGAAGAACCGGAGAGACACAGCGGGGAATTCAGGAAAGGATTTTATTCCAGCAGAGTGTGGCATGACGCGTTTCGACAACAATGTCTTTTTCAAATGCCTGTTACACCTTCAAATCTGCCAATTCGTTTTTAAGTAGAAAACGGCGTCTTGCCATTGGTGGCCATCCAGGTGGGTCAGGTTGATTGGAGGAAATGCATCGTAGCTGCGTCGCCAAACTACAACTCCCAGCATTCAACAGTCATGGAAAGCCAGGTAAGTTTACTCCCCCTGAAACCACTGTTATCTCGTGGACTGCTGGATGAATGTGGACGCGTGTAAAACGAAAAGACTGTGCTGTTGCTGAAGTCTTCTCCTCTCCCGATTCCCCAAGCGTCTTGACCGCTAGTAACTCCTGCAACGCTGTTCCTGAAGCCAAGAATACTGTGATCCTGACTTCTCCGTGAGGTCACGGACTTCTGGGCTGCAGCGGAAGCCTTGCTGATTAGGAGAGCGGCGAGCCGGAGTGCTTCCAATACCTTGGATAATTAAAGAGAGTGCCGTAGCTGCCCTTGTGCCTCCGGCCACTTCAGAAGACGGGTCTGCTCAAGCGCGCCCAGGGGCTGACGCGCAATTTGAATGAAAAAAGACGATTCCTGCATGAAGAACCGGAGAGACACAGCGGGGAATTCAGGAAAGGATTTTATTCCAGCAGAGTGTGGCATGACGCGTTTCGATAACAATGTCTTTTTCAAATGCCTGTTACACCTTCAAATCTGCCAATTCGTTTTTAAGTAGAAAACGGCGTCTTGCCATTGGTGGCCATCCAGGTGGGTCAGGTTGATTGGAGGAAATGCATCGTAGCTGCGTCGGCAAACTACAACTCCCAGCATTCAACAGTCATGGAAAGCCAGGTAAGTTTACTCCCCCTGAAACCACTGTTATCTCGTGGACTGCTGGATGAATGTGGACGCGTGTAAAACGAAAAGACTGTGCTGTTGCTGAAGTCTTCTCCTCTCCCGATTCCCCAAGCGTCTTGACCGCTAGTAACTCCTGCAACGCTGTTCCTGAAGCCAAGAATACTGTGATCCTGACTTCTCCGTGAGGTCACGGACTGCTGGGCTGCAGCGGAAGCCTTGCTGATTAGGAGAGCGGCGAGCCGGAGTGCTTCCAATACCTTGGATAATTAAAGAGAGTGCCATAGCTGCCCTTGTGCCTCCGGCCACTTCAGAAGACGGGTCTGCTCAAGCGCGCCCAGGGGCTGACGCGCAATTTGAATGAAAAAAGACGATTCCTGCATGAAGAACCGGAGAGACACAGCGGGGAATTCAGGAAAGGATTTTATTCCAGCAGAGTGTGGCATGACGCGTTTCGACAACAATGTCTTTTTCAAATGCCTGTTACACCTTCAAATCTGCCAATTCGTTTTTAAGTAGAAAACGGCGTCTTGCCATTGGTGGCCATCCAGGTGGGTCAGGTTGATTGGAGGAAATGCATCGTAGCTGCGTCGGCAAACTACAACTCCCAGCATTCAACAGTCATGGAAAGCCAGGTAAGTTTACTCCCCCTGAAACCACTGTTATCTCGTGGACTGCTGGATGAATGTGGACGCGTGTAAAACGAAAAGACTGTGCTGTTGCTGAAGTCTTCTCCTCTCCCGATTCCCCAAGCGTCTTGACCGCTAGTAACTCCTGCAACGCTGTTCCTGAAGCCAAGAATACTGTGATCCTGACTTCTCCGTGAGGTCACGGACTGCTGGGCTGCAGCGGAAGCCTTGCTGATTAGGAGAGCGGCGAGCCGGAGTGCTTCCAATACCTTGGATAATTAAAGAGAGTGCCGTAGCTGCCCTTGTGCCTCCGGCCACTTCAGAAGACGGGTCTGCTCAAGCGCGCCCAGGGGCTGACGCGCAATTTGAATGAAAAAAGACGATTCCTGCATGAAGAACCGGAGAGACACAGCGGGGAATTCAGGAAAGGATTTTATTCCAGCAGAGTGTGGCATGACGTGTTTCGACAACAATGTCTTTTTCAAATGCCTGTTACACCTTCAAATCTGCCAATTCGTTTTTAAGTAGAAAACGGCGTCTTGCCATTGGTGGCCATCCAGGTGGGTCAGGTTGATTGGAGGAAATGCATCGTAGCTGCGTCGGCAAACTACAACTCCCAGCATTCAACAGTCATGGAAAGCCAGGTAAGTTTACTCCCCCTGAAACCACTGTTATCTCGTGGACTGCTGGATGAATGTGGACGCGTGTAAAACGAAAAGACTGTGCTGTTGCTGAAGTCTTCTCCTCTCCCGATTCCCCAAGCGTCTTGACCGCTAGTAACTCCTGCAACGCTGTTCCTGAAGCCAAGAATACTGTGATCCTGACTTCTCCGTGAGGTCACGGACTGCTGGGCTGCAGCGGAAGCCTTGCTGATTAGGAGAGCGGCGAGCCGGAGTGCTTCCAATACCTTGGATAATTAAAGAGAGTGCCGTAGCTGCCCTTGTGCCTCCGGCCACTTCAGAAGACGGGTCTGCTCAAGCGCGCCCAGGGGCTGACGCGCAATTTGAATGAAAAAAGACGATTCCTGCATGAAGAACCGGAGAGACACAGCGGGGAATTCAGGAAAGGATTTTATTCCAGCAGAGTGTGGCATGACGCGTTTCGACAACAATGTCTTTTTCAAATGCCTGTTACACCTTCAAATCTGCCAATTCGTTTTTAAGTAGAAAACGGCGTCTTGCCATTGGTGGCCATCCAGGTGGGTCAGGTTGATTGGAGGAAATGCATCGTAGCTGCGTCGGCAAACTACAACTCCCAGCATTCAACAGTCATGGAAAGCCAGGTAAGTTTACTCCCCCTGAAACCACTGTTATCTCGTGGACTGCTGGATGAATGTGGACGCGTGTAAAACGAAAAGACTGTGCTGTTGCTGAAGTCTTCTCCTCTCCCGATTCCCCAAGCGTCTTGACCGCTAGTAACTCCTGCAACGCTGTTCCTGAAGCCAAGAATACTGTGATCCTGACTTCTCCGTGAGGTCACGGACTGCTGGGCTGCAGCGGAAGCCTTGCTGATTAGGAGAGCGGCGAGCCGGAGTGCTTCCAATACCTTGGATAATTAAAGAGCTGCCCTTGTGCCTCCGGCCACTTCAGAAGACGGGTCTGCTCAAGCGCGCCCAGGGGCTGACGCGCAATTTGAATGAAAAAAGACGATTCCTGCATGAAGAACCGGAGAGACACAGCGGGGAATTCAGGAAAGGATTTTATTCCAGCAGAGTGTGGCATGACGCGTTTCGACAACAATGTCTTTTTCAAATGCCTGTTACACCTTCAAATCTGCCAATTCGTTTTTAAGTAGAAAACGGCGTCTTGCCATTGGTGGCCATCCAGGTGGGTCAGGTTGATTGGAGGAAATGCATCGTAGCTGCGTCGGCAAACTACAACTCCCAGCATTCAACAGTCATGGAAAGCCAGGTAAGTTTACTCCCCCTGAAACCACTGTTATCTCGTGGACTGCTGGATGAATGTGGACGCGTGTAAAACGAAAAGACTGTGCTGTTGCTGAAGTCTTCTCCTCTCCCGATTCCCCAAGCGTCTTGACCGCTAGTAACTCCTGCAACGCTGTTCCTGAAGCCAAGAATACTGTGATCCTGACTTCTCCGTGAGGTCACGGACTGCTGGGCTGCAGCGGAAGCCTTGCTGATTAGGAGAGCGGCGAGCCGGAGTGCTTCCAATACCTTGGATAATTAAAGAGAGTGCCGTAGCTGCCCTTGTGCCTCCGGCCACTTCAGAAGACGGGTCTGCTCAAGCGCGCCCAGGGGCTGACGCGCAATTTGAATGAAAAAAGACGATTCCTGCATGAAGAACCGGAGAGACACAGCGGGGAATTCAGGAAAGGATTTTATTCCAGCAGAGTGTGGCATGACGCGTTTCGACAACAATGTCTTTTTCAAATGCCTGTTACACCTTCAAATCTGCCAATTCGTTTTTAAGTAGAAAACGGCGTCTTGCCATTGGTGGCCATCCAGGTGGGTCAGGTTGATTGGAGGAAATGCATCGTAGCTGCGTCGGCAAACTACAACTCCCAGCATTCAACAGTCATGGAAAGCCAGGTAAGTTTACTCCCCCTGAAACCACTGTTATCTCGTGGACTGCTGGATGAATGTGGACGCGTGTAAAACGAAAAGACTGTGCTGTTGCTGAAGTCTTCTCCTCTCCCGATTCCCCAAGCGTCTTGACCGCTAGTAACTCCTGCAACGCTGTTCCTGAAGCCAAGAATACTGTGATCCTGACTTCTCCGTGAGGTCACGGACTGCTGGGCTGCAGCGGAAGCCTTGCTGATTAGGAGAGCGGCGAGCCGGAGTGCTTCCAATACCTTGGATAATTAAAGAGAGTGCCGTAGCTGCCCTTGTGCCTCCGGCCACTTCAGAAGACGGGTCTGCTCAAGCGCGCCCAGGGGCTGACGCGCAATTTGAATGAAAAAAGACGATTCCTGCATGAAGAACCGGAGAGACACAGCGGGGAATTCAGGAAAGGATTTTATTCCAGCAGAGTGTGGCATGACGCGTTTCGACAACAATGTCTTTTTCAAATGCCTGTTACACCTTCAAATCTGCCAATTCGTTTTTAAGTAGAAAACGGCGTCTTGCCATTGGTGGCCATCCAGGTGGGTCAGGTTGATTGGAGGAAATGCATCGTAGCTGCGTCGGCAAACTACAACTCCCAGCATTCAACAGTCATGGAAAGCCAGGTAAGTTTACTCCCCCTGAAACCACTGTTATCTCGTGGACTGCTGGATGAATGTGGACGCGTGTAAAACGAAAAGACTGTGCTGTTGCTGAAGTCTTCTCCTCTCCCGATTCCCCAAGCGTCTTGACCGCTAGTAACTCCTGCAACGCTGTTCCTGAAGCCAAGAATACTGTGATCCTGACTTCTCCGTGAGGTCACGGACTGCTGGGCTGCAGCGGAAGCCTTGCTGATTAGGAGAGCGGCGAGCCGGAGTGCTTCCAATACCTTGGATAATAAAAGAGAGTGCCGTAGCTGCCCTTGTGCCTCCGGCCACTTCAGAAGACGGGTCTGCTCAAGCGCGCCCAGGGGCTGACGCGCAATTTGAATGAAAAAAGACGATTCCTGCATGAAGAACCGGAGAGACACAGCGGGGAATTCAGGAAAGGATTTTATTCCAGCAGAGTGTGGCATGACGCGTTTCGACAACAATGTCTTTTTCAAATGCCTGTTACACCTTCAAATCTGCCAATTCGTTTTTAAGTAGAAAACGGCGTCTTGCCATTGGTGGCCATCCAGGTGGGTCAGGTTGATTGGAGGAAATGCATCGTAGCTGCGTCGGCAAACTACAACTCCCAGCATTCAACAGTCATGGAAAGCCAGGTAAGTTTACTCCCCCTGAAACCACTGTTATCTCGTGGACTGCTGGATGAATGTGGACGCGTGTAAAACGAAAAGACTGTGCTGTTGCTGAAGTCTTCTCCTCTCCCGATTCCCCATGCGTCTTGACCGCTAGTAACTCCTGCAACGCTGTTCCTGAAGCCAAGAATACTGTGATCCTGACTTCTCCGTGAGGTCACGGACTGCTGGGCTGCAGCGGAAGCCTTGCTGATTAGGAGAGCGGCGAGCCGGAGTGCTTCCAATACCTTGGATAATTAAAGAGAGTGCCGTAGCTGCCCTTGTGCCTCCGGCCACTTCAGAAGACGGGTCTGCTCAAGCGCGCCCAGGGGCTGACGCGCAATTTGAATGAAAAAAGACGATTCCTGCATGAAGAACCGGAGAGACACAGCGGGGAATTCAGGAAAGGATTTTATTCCAGCAGAGTGTGGCATGACGCGTTTCGACAACAATGTCTTTTTCAAATGCCTGTTACACCTTCAAATCTGCCAATTCGTTTTTAAGTAGAAAACGGCGTCTTGCCATTGGTGGCCATCCAGGTGGGTCAGGTTGATTGGAGGAAATGCATCGTAGCTGCGTCGGCAAACTACAACTCCCAGCATTCAACAGTCATGGAAAGCCAGGTAAGTTTACTCCCCCTGAAACCACTGTTATCTCGTGGACTGCTGGATGAATGTGGACGCGTGTAAAACGAAAAGACTGTGCTGTTGCTGAAGTCTTCTCCTCTCCCGATTCCCCAAGCGTCTTGACCGCTAGTAACTCCTGCAACGCTGTTCCTGAAGCCAAGAATACTGTGATCCTGACTTCTCCGTGAGGTCACGGACTGCTGGGCTGCAGCGGAAGCCTTGCTGATTAGGAGAGCGGCGAGCCGGAGTGCTTCCAATACCTTGGATAATTAAAGAGAGTGCCGTAGCTGCCCTTGTGCCTCCGGCCACTTCAGAAGACGGGTCTGCTCAAGCGCGCCCAGGGGCTGACGCGCAATTTGAATGAAAAAAGACAATTATTTATATAGACAAACCACCACTCCCGGCTGCTCCTGGTCTCAAAGGTTACGGCGAGCCTGCGTGGGTGCCGGACACCCTTAAATATTCAAAACAAATTTCTTCCTCCAAGAAGAAATACGCTGGCTACTTCTGGATGCTTCAGTGTTCTTTTATTAAAGGCACAAAATCAGGTAGCTGCCTACCGACGCGTTTCGCCACTAAGGCTTGGTCACGCTGAAATTGATTAGTGCTAGGTGCTATTTACATACAAAATAATTTGCATAGAAAGAGGACTGCTGCTGGTCACTCCTCACAGAGTTGTGTCAGCCATCTTGGAGTGATGGATATTGTTTTGAATATATATATATATATATATATATATATATATATATATATATATATATATATATATATATATATATATATATATATATATATATATATATATATATATATATATTAATTTAATGTATTATACATAAAATTTATTTTTATATATACATTACAGGTTTATTTATATATATATATATATGTAATTATAATTTTAATTATTTTGTAAACATTTTATAATTACATTTAATAATTACTTATTAATATTAGTAAGTAAATATATATATGTATATATATTTTAATTATGCACGTTTGATATTTTTTTGCATTACATTATTAATTTTTACATTTTTGCATAATTCTAACTGTTTTATTTAATTATATTTATAATTGAATTCATTTTATATTATTTTTAAGACATTAAACAGAATCGTTTTTTTTTTTACAACTATATTTTTAACAACAATATTTTGGTATAGATATTTTGGTACTTACCTTTATGGAGATAGGAAGTCTATATTTTGTCCATCGATATTTTGGACACGATATTCTGGTACCTCGATATTCTGTCTGACAATATTATGTCAGTGATCCCTACCACTTACGAAAGGTTTGCGAATCAAGGTGCCTGCCACCGTAAGGGTATGCGGGACCGTCCGCCAGGGGTGTGGCGGTTCCACACCTGCAATTATGATGCTGCCGCTACCGTGGCGGTGCCATCCCCTATTCCCAGCATTGTGCATTGGCATACACAAGATGACAGGCACCGCATGGGCCTGCCACCTTGTCCATGCCAATGGGGGACCACAGGTACCCCCCAGTGCACCCCCACCCCCCTACCACCCTTGGGGCCGCAACCAATAGCAGAAACCGCATGCCTTTCATCGCGGCAGCGCCGGGATGGAAGGGCTGCTCACTGTCATGATCATAATATGGATGGTGGTGTCTTGCAGACACCTCCACCATATTAAATATGTTTTCCGCCCGGGCGAGGAGTCGACCGGCGGAAAAGCGGCAGACAGTCTTTCCGTCCACCGCGGACCCCCAGCCATCCTGATGTGGCAGGGGGTCAATGATGGAAGGATGGTGGGCGGATCGCCCAGCCGTGCCAGCGGTTGCTACCATCGGCCCGGCGGCGGCAATCGGCCCGCCATCCTAATGGGCTCCCAAGTTTTCTCAGGTCTGGACAACTTTATTCCAGCGTATCTGGCTGATATTGATGTGCTCAGTTCAACCTGGGAGAATTCCCTGGTCCACCTGAAGGAAGTACTACAGGCCCTCTAGCAGACAGGCCTAACAATCAAGGTCAGGAAGTGCCAGATAGGGCAGAGCTCAGTTGTTTACTTGGCCCACAATGTAGGTGGGGGCCAAGTGCAGCCTCTCCAGCCTAAAATCTAGACCATTCTGGATTGGGAGGCTCCCAAGACCCAGCCTCAAGTCAGGACTTTCCTTGGCTTGACTTCATATTACAGGAGTTTTGTCAAGGGCTATGATACTGATCCAGCGGTTCAACAACAACAGATACTCGAGTACCATATACTCACCTGGGCCCATAAAATCACAGTGCGTAAAACCGCTGGGGTCAAGTTTGTAATTTCCACAGTGTTCAGGATTAGTTATTTAATACTCCTAACTAACCTTTCACTGATCAAAAAGTTGCCAAGGATGGTGTGAAAGAACAAACCCCTGGCCAAAGGGCTGGTAAGGGTCCTCTGGGATAGGTCTGTAGACAAAGACTTCAGGACAGGGTTCAGGACAGGATAGATGACCTCTATAGATTTCTGACGATTGTGTCGCACCCCTCTCTGACACTCTCTTCCTCCTTGAGATTCTTCCACGATCTTCTGATCTCACCCAATTAAATTAGGATAGAAAGTTCTGCTTCAGGTTCTGCATTCGATTCTTCATCAGCATCTCATAGCATCTCTCCCAGCATCAGTATCCCCCGCTCCAAACTCTTGCCGTTCAGTTCTCTGCATTCAGCAATTTGTCATCTCACTAACTTAACTAAAGCTATCTCAATTATACCTTTAGTTCATCATTTTCCACCCACTAAAGTTTCAATATCGTAAAAATATGAACTATGATTTGTCAGGCAAGGGGGAAGCTCCATCACACCATGCTTACATGTCATTGATATCAGTTCAACTATTGTTCGCAAACCCATCCCCTTAATTTGTATTAATAATTTTAGTTCACTCATGCATTCACATTTTGGGGTTCATTAGGATGACGGGCGGACTTAGTCCGCTCGCCATCCTATCGGAAATCGGGACCGCCCGCCATAAGGGCGGGGGTCCCGTAGGGGGTATTAGGAAGTGCCCGCCACATTAGCGGGCACATCCTGCATTTTCATCATTGTGGTGGGCGGTGCTCTCAGCACCACCTGCCGCAATGATAAAAATGCACATTTGCATTTACATTAACAAAGCGGCAGGCACCGCACGGTGCCTGCAGCTTTGTGAATGCAAATGCAGGGGGGTTCCACAGGTACCCCCCGTGTGCACCCCCTACCTGTCCTTCACTCCGGGGGCCTGCAGGGGGCCCCCGAAGTGAAGACTACATGCCTTTCCGTGGCGGCATCGCCACCACAGAAAGGCATCTATTTTGGGCAATGCTAATATGGCTGGCGGTGTCTAATAGACACCACCACCATATTAAACCACCCGCCATCCTAATGGGCCCCTTTATTTGCAACATTTTGATAACAGTCTGGATGTGAGTCCACATCGTTGAACTTTTCACCATTCTTTCCCAGGGTATAACACTTAGGACCTTGGCTCCCGTTCCACATCCAAGTCATCATTCTGGGTCACCTTTTAGTGGACATGCGCAGTCTTCCCTTTACTTAGCTTACTTCAGTTATACAAAAGAGGCCCAAATACACACTAGTGATAAAGTCAAACGACAGATGTTACTTTCACAAATAAAACGGCCACACTGTATACCACCCACCTCTGCTCTATCCCAGTTTATTCATCTATGTCTTTTCCCGCATTAGCATTAGTAAAAACCACTCAATTTAGTTCAAACAAACAGATGCCATGCACGCAAGTCTTCAAGACTCCATTTTAGTGTCTTCTGCTCATGCACAAGAATTTCCCTCCAATCGATAGCTCGTCATACTGTGTAGATGCATTTGACACATGCGCACAACAGTTTCCCCATTTAGGGCCCCATGTAGGTCACCAAATACCGGTCGGTAACGGCAGAATTCGGCCGTTACCGACCGTTATTTGGTGATTGAGATGTAGGGGGCTATATTTCACAGAATCGGTAAATTTACTGATTAGGTAAATTTACCGATTCTGTAAAATACCGAATCGGTAATTTTACCGATTCGGAAAATTCCTGATGTAGGTAGCACTGTTTACAGTGCTACAGGCCTTCAGAATTCGGTATTTTACCACCCAATACAATTGGGTGGTGAAATACCGAATTCAGGTGTACATGCACATCTGTGCATGTACACCTGTGCCCTGTGACACACAGACATGCCCTTAGGGCTTGTATGTGTGCCACATGGCACACAAGCCGGTACTTGGGGTGCTAGAGGGTGTCAAAGTGACACCCCCTGCACCCTTGCAGGATTCGGTATTTATCGATTCGGTAAATACCGAATCGGTATTGCCCATTGATTCCTATGGGCTTCAAGGCCCATAGGAATAAATGGGCAATACCGATTCGGTATTTACCGAATCTGTAAATACCCAATCCTACCGATTTGGTAAATCGTAATTGAGATTTACCTACATCTGCCCCCTCCCGATTTACCGACTCTTAAATACCGATTGGTATGATTCGGTATTTAAAGGTCGGTAAATCGGATTTACCTACATCCGGCCCTTAGAGCGGTATTAGTCCGTTTTCATTGTTAACCGCATTAGTACACAAATAGGCAAGCTTCACTAATCTGCGTATTCATGTGGTGCACATTAGTTTTACACAAACACATTTTTAATAACTTGTTAGTGAGTTAAAGCAGCGGATTAATTCCGAGCAAGTCTCTTTTCTATGAGTCCTTGCTCCATCAATCCCCTCTCTGATCGCATTTTGAGCTATCACAAAATGACCCATCCCTTCTCACATGCCAACTTTCAGCATTTCTCATTCTCCTCTTTTTCTCTCTTATTTTCATTTTCGTTTTCTAAATCTTTAATCTTTTTGTATATCTTTCCTTTCATTTCCTCCATTTGTATCTCCTCATATTCCCTTTTTCTTTTCTTTCCTTTCCCATTTAATTCATATTTTCTTCCTTTTCCTTTGTTTCTGCAACATTTGCATGTAATCATCATTATTAATACTAGTGTCATTATCAAAGCTACTGGTAATATTATTTGTCCTAAGAAACTTTTACCAAAATTAGTAAACCATTTCCCTATCAATGTTATACTCTTGGTTAGTTTTCCCCATACACCGTCAACCTCCAGTTGGGTTAAATCTTTATGACTTCATGTAATATTTTCAATATACCCTTTAATTTCCTGACTTTTATCAGGAATATAAGTATAGCAATGTTGAACTTTCAACATACCACAGACTCCACCCTCTTTTGCCAATAAAATATCAAGTCGATTTTGTAAAACCATAGACCTTAACACAACCATTTCTGTATTAATCATCAAGAAACCTCCAGTCTTGTTTGTAGAAAGAGGATCAACTATTGTTGACAATTTGCAAATTTTAGTGAATTTAGAATGACTCCAACTGACGGTTTTAATGCACTAAATATATCACCTACAATTTCAGAAAAACTAGCTTTTCTTATCTGTGTTAGTCTGTTAGATATTTTATTGATTCCATTGATTCTGTCCACATGGTATATCTTTGGAAAAACTATTCCAAAATAACAGCTACAATACCATCTTGCAGGTAACCTATAATAGGCATTATTTCCGCACACATAATAAACTCCTGGAAATACAGGATCAGTTCCTCCTTTCAGTCCCCAACCCCCTATGATTAGGAAGTTGTGTTCACACACTCACTGGAACCAATAAAAGTGTTATTATAATCTGTCTTTAACCTATGAAGGCAGAATTTTCCCCTTTCCACAAAGTCTAGGCCTCCCCCTTTCTCAGCCCATGAAGGTACATGAGATTTCTGTTCAGCAGCTTTCTTTCTCAAATCCTGTCTGCTTCCTTCTACTAAATTCAAAAACACTTTTTCTTCTTCACGTAATATACATGTTAGGTTATCCTTGTGTGCCTGTGCTATATCTATTGAACAAATTGTTAAGAAAAATTCACCCATAAACAGTGCATCTTACTACTAAGTACTGGATTCATATTGTTTCTAATAGGTAGTTCAGAAAATATTACATCTAAATTTGAATAAAAATACTGGATTTTTCCGGTTACATAAAATAACCTTGAATAAACACTGCATGATACACCTTATGTTAAAGGTATATGGTGATAGGTCACCCCTTCTGACACAGATGAGGGTAACTTCATACAGACATAACAATCACTAATCTCCATTGTATCAACGCACTGAAATACCAACTTAGTAAACACATTTAAAGACAAATCATTGTCTGATTCATTATGATGATAGTTTATCTCATCTTCTATCCCTATTTCTATTTTAGTTCCCTTTATTCTATCTACTTTCTCATTAGGAGTTGTATTATCTTTATTACTTGTTTCCATTAATAAAGGTACTCCAACTGTTAATAATAACCACACTAGTACTACTAATAGAGTACTACACAAGCAAAACCTGACACCTTCTTTAATACTTCGTTTTGATTGTGCAGCAACTTCAATTTCAGCCATTTTAATTTGAGAAAATTTATTTTCTCCTTTCTTTCTTCACAATTCACTCTCTTTTATTTCTAAGGTGGTCTTAATCTGTTGTCATCAATCTGTGCAACATGAACTTCCTTTGGCTCCTCACTTAGATCTCAATTTTCAAATTCTTCTAATATTACATAGGACCACTCAGGGGCTCGTATTTTCTGTTCATACTACTCAATCTTGGACTTCTTCATGTGAGTTTTACTTCTGGCTGTGTGGACCTAGTTTTACTTGAAACTTCATTTACTTGCTCTGATTTCTCCCCTGATTTTCTAAGGTAGTGTCTTAGTCTGTTCACTCCACCCGGCCAATTATCTCCTTTTCTAACTCTTTTGACCTGAACTGAACTTTCACCTTCTTTGTCGTTTTCTTAACTTCTTTTATTTTCAGTATGTCTAGGCACAATCTGTTCTTGTTCTTTATTCCCTTACTAATTGTCTTTGCTCTGTATTTTCTGTATTTTGTTCTTCTTCCACTTGTTCTTGTACTTGTTCCTCTACATCTAACTGGTTCTGTTCAGGCATTTCTGTAGTTTGTTCGTGTTCTTCCTGAACCTGTTCTTTTACCCTTATCTGATCCTTTTCAGGTCTTATTTCAAGTTGCTCTTCTTCAGCCTGAACTTGTTCTTCTTCTCCTTCCTGTCCCTTCTCGATAGCTTTGTTTATTTCTTCCTGAGTATGTTCTTCTTTCCCTGTGTTTTCCTTTCTACTTTCCTGTCTCTCTAAATTAATTCTTCTTCTTGGTTTGATTACAACTTCAGGAATTTCAATCACTGGCATCTAGTCTTCTTGCCTTTTACTCGGTTGTCCATCATCTATTTGTCTTTCAGAATCTGTGAGCTTAGATTCTTCAACTTCACAACCTTCCGCCTCTGGTGTCTCAGCTGATTCGATCAGTTGCTGCTCTTGTTCTTCAGATGGGTTCCGAATTCTTCTAGTATAGCTAGCGTGAATCCAGTTGGTCAGACCTGCACACTTCACTGCTGTGGTAGTGACAAGTATGACTTGAAGTTGTTTATCCCACCTGGGTGCTAGACATGATTTTCTTGCATGTTTCTTCACTAACACCCAGTCTCCAGGATTCAAACCATGCGCCTGGTCTGGCTGCCTTGCAACTGCATCTTCTCCAACCTGATGAGAGACAGTACGTACCATTTCAGCCAATGCAATAGTCCAAAACCAGATCATCAGTTATAGTCATCAATTTATTTCCAGGAATAAATGCTTGTCTCATCGCCCTTCCCATGAGCACTTCATGAGGGTTCAAGCCTGTTTTCCTGTCAGGAATCCTTCTGAGACTCATCAATACAAGAGGCAATGCATCTGGTCATTTTAGCATTGTGGATGCACACACCTTCCCTAATCTTGACTTGATTGTGGCATTAAGCTGTTCAACTATTCCAGAAGCCTCTGGATGATAAGCACGGTTCAGTTTTTGTTCAATGTTAAATGCAGCACATATTAATCTAACTATTTCATTATTAAAATGAGGTCATCTATCTGGTTCCAAAGTAACTAGAAATCCGAAACGAGGTATCAACCCCCTCAACAATAATTTGGCAAATGTGAGACTGTCATTTCTTCTTTTGGGGTATGCCTCTACCCATCTTGAGCACAGACACACCATGGCAAGTGCATACTTCAATTTGTTGCATGGAGGCAACTCAGTGAAATCTAATTGCAACCTGGTGAATGGTCCTTCTGCCTTTCCAATTTTTCCCAAACTAACCACTGTTTTTCTGCCTGGGTTTTGCTGCTGACAGATCAAGCATCTTTGGCAAAGCCTCTCTGCAACTACCCTAAACTTTGGATTGTATCAACTCTGTCTGTATAGCCTGATCATTGAGTACCTACCAATATGTATTGCTCCATGGTATAATCTTGCCATTTTTAGAGAGTAAGCAATCTGGCATGACTGGTCTGTCATCTGAGTATACCCACACTTCATCTTCTGTCCTTTTTGTACAATCTGTCTTTATCCAGTTTTCCTTTTTCTCAACCTCTTCCTGCAACTGTCTGACCTCATCCCATGTTTCTGGAACTAAGAAAAACATAAGTTGGCAGCTGGTTTCACCAGTTTTTCCACTTTTCTGTTAATTGCCATAGTATTTTTTGCACAGTATGGAACAATTTCGTCGGCATATCTATTGCCCACCGTCACATAGTCATTTCCTGACTGTTGTGCAGCACATTTGAACACTGCTATTTCTTTTGCCAATTGTAATGATTACTACAATTCTTTCACATTTTTACTGTTTCTGATAGGAGACCCTGAAGAAGTCAGAAATCCCCTCTGCATCCAGAGCTGGCCAAAGTCGTGCACAACCCCGAAACCATATTGACAATCTGTAAATATGGTTATTCTCCAATTTTTCCCAATTGTGCATGCCTTCGTTAAGGCCACCAATTCAGCTAGTTATGATGACTTGACTCCCGGGTAAACAGGATGATTTATTGACTCCTGTAATTTTGCATACAGCATATACAGCACTTAACCCTCCATCTTCCTTTCTCAGACAAGACCCATTCATGAATAATTCATGATCAGATTCCTTCACAGGAACATCTTTTATATCAGGGCAGAGCTTAGTACATAATCCAGTCACATCCAGACAATCATGATCAATCTCATCTTTCACTTCCTCACAACATGGATCTAGCAATAATGTGGCAGGATTCATTATTGTACATCTTAACACTGTCACATTCTCTGCTCTCAGAATGACTCTTTCATACTTAGTCAACTGACTATGAGTGAAGTGCTGTGTTCGCGTTCTTGTCAATAGAATCTCAACTGAATGTGGGACATATACCTTTACAGGATGTCCCATTACAATTCATTCACTTTGCTCCAGACTCATACAAGTTGCAGCTACTGCTTTTAAGCAGCCAGGTAAAGCTGAAGCCACTGGATCCAAGGTGGCAGAGAAATATGTCATTGGATGTTGGCTCAATCCATGTCTCTGTGTTAAAACTGAAAGTGCACAATTTTCTCTTTCACAACAAAACAACGCAAATACTTTTGAATAATCAGGCATGCCTGAGGCAGGGGCCTCACACAGACGATTTCACAATTTCACAAATGCTTCCAGACATTCGTCATTCCAATCAAGTGGATCTTTTGCTCTTTTCCAAGTCAATTGTATCAATGGTTTCACTAGCAGGGAGAAGCTATTTATCCACTGCCTACAATACAACCACTTCCAAAAATATTCTCATATCCTTTTGCGTCTGAGGCAGTTGCATCTTCCTGATTATTTTTATTCTTTGGGGGTCACTTTTCTAACACCTCTTTCTCTTTTATGCCCTAAATATCCAACTTCTTGTTGACAAACTGCAATTTCTCTGGAGACACCTTGTGTCCTCCGTCAGCCAAATGGTTCAGTAATGCAATTGTGTCAGTGACAGAATCTTCTTGTGTCTTTGATGCCACCAATAGGTCATCAATGTACTGAACCAGGACTGACACTTTTTCAAGATCTGATGAAAAAGCGAGGGACTCTCTGTGTAACCTTGAGGAACTCGGCAATGCCAACACACGATCTCCAAACTGGAATGCAAACAAATACTGGCTATCTGAGTGCAAAGATATAGAGAAGAATGCCTAGCACAAATCACTTACTGTAAACAAACCTGCATTCCAGGGTATTTGTTAAAGAATCACTGCTGGATTTGGCACTACTGGACAACAAGGCACTACAATCTTATTAATATTTCATAAATCCTGCACTATTCTGTACTTGCCACTAGGCTTTTCAAGTCCCATGTTAGGCGAATTACAAGGACTGCCTACTATTTCTTTCAGAATTCCTTCCTCAATTATTTTTTCAATCACTGGAGCAACTCCTGCTCAATTCTGGACTCATTTTGTATGGCTTTGTGTTTGGATAAACTGCACCTTCTTTCACCACGACTTTCACAGGATTTATATTCGCCATTAGCCCTACATCTTTTCCTGTAAAGTCCCACACCTCTGGATTTAAGGTGTTTCTCAATTTTTCTGGTAGTTCACTTTCAGTTACTAATGAAAACATTTCATCCACTTCTGTACCTTGCTTAGCTAACATCATCTTTAAACAACATCCTCATCAGGTGTTTGGAAAGCAACACCATCAGGCGTACAATGAATTGTGCAATTCATTTTGTACAGTAGGTCTCTTCCCAACAAATTCACTGGACTGGAATCACATACCACAAATCGATGCATATCTTTAAAATTTCCAAAATGCACTTGTTTTTGTAACTGGGGTTCTAATCTGTTGATTTGACACTCCTACAACTTGGATAGTTTCTCCGGAGAGGGGTAGGTTTGGGATGTCTGCTGTTCTCACAGTTGACCTGGTAGCACCAGTGTCCAATTGAAAAGTGATGTCACTACCTTCAACTTTCCCATCAATAAATGGACCCGTCTGATCTACCAGTAAGGATGCGCCAAGCACGCACTCCTCTTCCTCCCCCCTCAGGCACCGCCATTGTATATAGTCCGATTCATCATCATTCTGCAAAAAATATTGTGAAACCACCAATTTCTACTTGACATCCGACGTTCGTACTGTATTTTTGAATGTTCACATGGTTGGCATAGGAGGTTGTAGCACCTGATACTGTGGAGTAACTACCTGCTGTTGTTGTTGCTGTTTCACAACCACTTCATTCTGCATCTCGGATTTAAAATGTTGATTCGTGCCATTATTATTATGGAAATTTTTACACTCGTTCTTCCAGTGTCCAAGCTTTTCACACTCATGACAAGTAAAATTTCTTCCTTGCTTCCTCTCTATTCATTCGTCCTCGTTCTTTACCACCACTCGACACTTGTTCACCTTGATTCTGATCTTTCCTCTCATTATTAGTCTAAGGAATTAATTGTGCTTCCTGCTGTTCTGCCAATTTCACCTGTGCCTACATCATTTTCTCTTTTAACTTTCTATGCTTTGCCTCAATGTGATCATCGCAACACTTTGCATATTTCAATATTTCATCTATGGTCTTGCTTTGCCAGCACAACATGTGCTGCTGAATCATCTGACTAAACCCCGGTTTCAAACCATACACAAATTGATACAGGAAATTTCCCATATACTTATCAGTAATGTTCCCATAACCACTATACTGCTTAAACACTTGCAGTAACCGCTCATAATATGTATGTACAGACTCATTTGGCTCTTGAGTTGTTGTATCTATCTTTATCTAATCTGTTTCTGTAGGAGGGATTTCACCTTTCAGAAAAGTAATTACTTGGTGATATTTCTTCATCACCTCCTCTGAAGGTGCTCCTGTTTTCAAGTCACTATCACAGTCAATTGGCCAATTAACTGTGATCTTACACTCTGTCCATAAGTCAGCAGGTGCCACAATATCAAACAAATCATCTAGATCCTTCAACAGAACCTTCGCAACTTTTACAAATCTTTCAACCTGTTTTTAGCATTCAACAGGTTTCTCTCTTAACTTAGGGAAGTGGTTTGTAAATGACAAAGTATCCTGTCTGCTCCATGGAACATGAACATACCCACCACCAGGAACCTCTCTCATGGGACACTATGTCTCTGCTTTTTCTGATTCTTTTAGTAAGAATGCAGACGATGCTTCCTTGGCTTGTGCTTCCTCCTTCTTTCTTGTCCACCTAGTCCTCCACTTGTCAATGTCTCACCACTTCTACAAAATGTTCATTAACTCTTTTATTTGTAGTCTTTTACCAGACACATTCACATTCTCCAAATCCTTGTCAGTAAACTCCACTCGATATGGTTTCTGTAATAATTTTGATCTCCCTATATCTACTCCAATCTCTGAAGCAACCTCTTTCAACCTCTCATGAAACAATTTTGCATTTCTGGTTATACTTCTACATATAAACAACAACTCTTCATATTATAAAGGTTCAACCTTTATATTCCCACATTTCCTGCTATCATCTCTTCCTACTCCACCTTCAATCTGTAAATCTCTAAAATCTTTGGTGTTGAGCTTCGTTTTTCTATTTCCTGTTCCCATCTTTCCAAATCTTATTTAGTGACCGCTGTTGAACTTCTAGTTCCTAAAGGTACCATAGACCCTTTTTCTTTCAAACTTCTGTGTGTAACTCTTTTCGGAGTTTTTGTTAAAGGTTCCCTTATTGGAATGTCCATTGATGAAATGACTGAATCCCACGTAATGGCCTGATACTCAGATCTTACGACCTCTTTTCTGGGATTACTCAAAGGAATTGTTACTTCTTGAGGTTTGGGCTACTCAATTTATCTCTATATAATGGAATAACAGGACCTATAGTCACAGGTACTGTCAACGCTTCAGTGTTTAAATTCAATTGACTTATTTTCTGTACTTCTTCCTCCCTAGTTCTATTCAATGTTTCTCTTTCCTTATCTTGAAGCACCCTATTAACTGATGTATCATGTAAAATCTGAGGAATTTAGGGTTTTCCCATTGCCTGTGCACTTGGGGTGATTCTACTGGGCCCTTCATGGTACCTTGGAGGATTTCTACTTAGAATTTCCTTCTACAATTCATCATCTGATTCACCATAGCCTGTCACATTCAAGTGTTTTGTCTTCTCCTTACACTTGCTTCCCGACTGTTTTTCAGGGTTGTATGATGTTACAACACAATCTTTTAGATCGCAGTACATCACAACGCAACTTTTACAACGCAAGTCGTTACCTCGACTTGCGCTGTAGGGTGCTGGACTTAGGAATAGTAAGATTTATTATTCCAACTCCAGCCTACGTACAGTAGGGAAGGTGTTGGAATAGTACATCTACTATTCCTTAGTCTACAGCGCCCTCCAGAGCAAGTCGTGGTAATGACTTGCGTTGTAAAAGACGAGTGGTAATGGCAGTGCGGTGTTTTGACCGCGTTGTTATGGATGTTCCCCGTTTTCAGCCATTAACACTGGATATAAACCCTCTGCCACTACAGCTCTTCTACAACACTTCATTTGATCACTATTTTGCTCATACGGATATCTAGGCAGAAATTCTCTAAATCTCCGACCACTTCTGAATATTTCACGATCAAATGCCTCAATCAACCATTCTTCCAAAGCTTCATACTGTGTTATTCTAGGATTTGGTTCTAACATGTTCATTCTATCTCTCAAATTCTGATATATCTTTAAATTAAAAGTACCATGATCTGGAAAAGTCAAAACACCATCACTTTTCATATACTCCACCCAATTCTCCAACCATACACATGTGTGATATCCTTTCTCCATCATCATAAATGAAGCAGGTGTCGTAGGTGGCGGAATAACAATTCCCTCTCTAGTCATTACAGGTTTGTCTTTCCTAAAGAAATGTTTAATTTTCTTAAATAATGACATTTTCTTTCATCCTCCAAACATTTCAGACGTACGATATTGGAAAGAGTCTTCCATATACCTTCTAGTTCTATTACCTATGTCGCCCCCAATGTCAGCACGATTCACACTCGCAGTCAAATCAGGACTCAGCATACAATTCTTCTTTCAACCAACCCTAGCGCGGTTTCTATCTACCAACCAATCAAAGCTCAGGCTTGCGCTGCTCGTTTAACCAATACTAGCACAGCCTTTTTGTGACGTCAGTATTGCTCCTCACTACTAACCCTCCCTTTACAATCTGCTCCCTTCTCAGGCCCGCTGCTTCGACCAATCCCTTCACTCAATCTCAGAGGAACCTGTTACTTCTTCAGTGTCACCTATATTGGGAAATGAGACCAAAGTTTCACCAGCGAACCCCTTTTGCTCTCAATCGCACTCTACTTTCACATGATATAGTCCCTAATAAAACACTGTCAGCCCTCCACAGCTTCTCGATGTTACGACAACAGACGAGTAACCTCCTGCAGTGTGGCTTCTATCACCACCCTTTATTCCATTCCCGGGATGCCCAGGCAACCACTGTACCTGTGCTTCTAGACAACATAAAACAAGACACTAACTCCTTTGTTAAACATAAATCAATAATCAATACTTATCACAAAACTAGTCAATAATAACCATAACTCTGATACAAAAAAACTAATCCAGTGGTTCAACAGCAACAGATACTCCACTAGTGTATACTCACCTAGACCCATAAACTCACAGTGCGTAAAACTGCTGGGGTTAAGTTTGTAATTTCCACAGTGTTCAGGATTAGTTAAATACTCCTAACTAACCTTTCACTAATCAAAAAGTTCTTTCCTCTGGTCAATGGACCATTAGTTAAACTGGTTGATGGTGAAAATAACATAAACTAACTGTATCTTATTCAATGTAAATAACCACAGACTCAGGAAAGTTTTAAACATTTATCTAAATGAATGCATGTGAAACCATTCAAAAATACAGTGCAGTCACCTTCATTCATAGGAGAGAAAATTCGATTCATAAACACCAAACATATACTTCGGACTCATACAATGATCAATGCTCAGAAATGGAGAGGGCAGAGAGAAAAGAACATCAACAAATAACAGGAAAAATATAGTTACCAAGGATGGTGTGAAAGACCAACCCCCTGGCCAAATGGGTGGTAGGGGTCCCCCGGGATAGGTCAGGACACAAGAAGTTCAGGACAGGATTCAGGACAGGATAGAAGACCTCTGTAGAATACCGACAATTGCATCGCACCCCTCTATTTCGCGATCTTCTGATCTAACCCAATTAAGTGGTCTATTAGGATGGCGCTCGGAAAATCACTCTGACCCCCATGGTAGCGGGGAAAAAACACCCTCTAGGACCTCGGTCCAATTAGTATGCTCTGCCGTCACATTGATTGCCCACAATGGACCCCCAGAGACATTCTCTGCATGCCTTTCCATGGCTGTCCCATCGCCGTGGAAAGACTGGCTATCGTCTGCATCATAATCATGCCGGCGGAGCCTGGCCCTGCACCGGCACCATTGTTGCGGTCCAGTTCCGCCCTCTAGGCTGGCTTGCGGACTGCAACCTGCTAATGGGACCGGCAGTTTTTAGGGTTGCGATCATGGGCAGATGTCTGCTGCTGGTCCGGCGGTTGCTACCACCGGCCCGGCAGCTGCCATCCGTCCACCATCCTAATAGACCCCTAAATTAAGGATAGAAAGTTCTGCTTCAGGTTTTGCATTCTGTTCTTCATCAGCATCTCATAGCAGCATCTCATAGCATTTCTCCCAGCATCAGAATCTCCCTCTCCAAACTCTCGGCTTTCAGTGCTCTGCATTCGTCAACTCGTCATCTCACTAACTTAACTGAAGCTATCTCAATAATACCTTTCATTCATCATGTACCATCCACTAAAGTTTCAATCTTGTAAAAATATGAACTATGATTGGTCAGGCAAGGGGGAAGCTCCATCATACAAGCCTGCTCAGAAGTCATTTTCAACTATTGTTTGCAAACCCATTCCCTTAATTTGTATTCATAATTTTAGTTCACACATTCATTCACATTTTATTTGCAACATTTTTATAACAGTCTGAATGCGAGTCCAAATCGTTGAACTTTTCACCATCTATTGCCAGGGAGGGTATACCCCTTGCGACCTTGGCTCCCGTTCAAAATCCAAGTCATCATTCCGGTTTAACTTTTAGTGGACATGCACAGTCTTCCCTTTACTCAGCTTACTACAGTTATGCAAGAGAGGCCCAAATATGCACTAGTGATAAGGTCAAACGACAGATGCTACTTTCAGAAATAAAAGGGTCACACTGTATACCACACACCTCTGCTCTATCCCAGTTCATTCATCTATGTCTTTACCCGCATTAGCATTAGTAAAAACCATTCAATTTAGTTCAATCAAGCAGAAGCAATGCAGGCAAGTCTTTAAGACTCCATTTTAGTGTCTTCTGCTCATGCACAAGAATTTCCATCAAAGCGATAGCTCGTCATACTGCGTAGATGCAGTTGACGCATGCGCACAACAGTTTTCCCTTTTAGAGCGGTATTAGTCCGTATTCATTGTTATCCGCATTAGTACACACATAAGCAAGATTCACTAACCCGCGTATTCATGTGGTGTGAATTAGTTTTACACGAACACATTTTTAATAACTTGTTAGTGAGTTAAAGGAGTTAAAGGAGCGGATTGCTTCCGAGCTAGTCTCTTTTCTACGAGTCCTTGCTCCATCAATACCATTGTGGCCCCTCTCATTGAGCTCAACTTTACGAAGCAGCCTAAGGAGCTCATCTGGACCATAGGATACCAAAAAGGCCTTTGACATTCTAATGAGGCTATGTGCTCAGCACCTGCCCTGAATGCATCTGACTATAGAAAGGAGTTATTTGTCCAAACGGATGCTTCTGAACATGGGATTGGGGAATTGTTGTCACAAACAAATAATGAGGGCTAGAATCACCCAGTAGCCTATATCAGCAGGCAACTCCTCCCTAAGTGCAGTGTTGGACTGCCATTGAGAGGAAGCCTTTGCAGTGGTTTGGTCCGTGAAGAACCTGAGATCATACTTGTTTGGGACTCAATTCAAGTTACTGAGGTGGTCCATTTCCCTGCAGGGTATGGATTTTGTAGTGGAACCCAGACCTGGAACTAAGAATGTACACGCAAATGGCCTTTCCATATTTTTCCATTTAGATGATTAGAAATGCCACTCACATACCAAAAGGATTCCTCTGCTGCTGCTGAAAGAAGGACGACTTCCAGCAAATCGTGCCCAACTGTGTCCAGACTCCCCGGAGGTCGCGCTGCTGGTGGGAGCTCTTCCGTGGTCGACGGAGTACCTTTCAGCTCCCAGCGTGCGCTTGACCCCACTTCCATCGGCTGCCTGCACCGGGGGACTGCGAGGACCAGAAGCCTTTGCTTCTTCCACCTGGTGCCTCTTCCCCCGGCGGTAACGCCCTCCACCTGCTGCTGCCTATTTACCTTTCGTGACACCCGCTTCGCGGGTGCCACTCACATACCAAAAGGATTCCTCTGCTGCTGCTGAAAGAAGGACGACTTCCAGCAAATCGTGCCCAACTGTGTCCCGACTCCCCGGAGGTCGCGCTGCTGGTGGGAGCTCTTCCGTGGTCGACGGAGTGCCTTTCAGCTCCCAGCGTGCGCTTGACCCCACTTCCATCGGCTGCCTGCACCGGGGGACTGCGAGGACCAGAAGCCTTTGCTTCTTCCACCTGGTGCCTCTTCCCCCGGCGGTAACGCCCCTTTAACCTTCCCTCAAAGCAAACCGCATCACACGCAACGCGGGACGCGCGCGAGGAGAATCGCGAGGCGAAGCCCGGGCCAAGGGCGGGCCCGTTTCAGCCCGTTCCAGACTGTGAGAGACTGGACTGGGCCACGGTATTTGTGTTTTATTTTATTATCCTTAGACTTGTCCTGATAATAACTGTGGGGACTTACACCCACATCTTCAGCCATCAGGGAGACCTGTCTGTGTTTGCCCTATCACTATTGCATAGCGTCCGACCATGACTCGAGTCACTAGAAGTAAAAAGACAGACAAAACCACTGACATAACCGGACCCATTGACTTATTCCTGAACAAAGCCAATGCTGTTATCGATAATACCATACAATTGATAGATCGTCGGGTGTCACACGAACTGGAGATTGCTAGAAAAAGATCGTCATTGGGCCCCTTGGCTCTAGCACAAACCCCAAGTTGCAAGGGTCCAATCACTCCCTTGTTGAATCAAGCAAGTGCACTAGTTCACACAGTTCCAAATACTGTGGACCTGTCAGCAACACAATTGTCATTAGGATCTGATTCTGTGGAGGACTTGGAAAAAACCCCGGATTTGCAACTCCTACACAGTCAAGACATGGCATTAGTATCTAACTCCATGGGTGAAAGGGAGGGGGCCATACCTAAGAGGTCAAGTAAAGGGTTGATTTTACAGGAGAACACACCGGCTCCACTTAACCGTGCAATCCCTTGTAACCTGAATAGGAACAGTAACAATATTGTAGTACTGCAAACTCCCCCACCCACACACAGAGCGGTCCCTGACATGCCCCCACAGTTCACTGAGTCAAGTGGAAACCCAGACGCACTAGGCGCTGCAGGTGGTATACACAAACCATGCACCACATGTGTATCACTACACGATTTTCTTACAAACAGCATGGGGGAATTGTTAAAATATCACCTGAAACCCCTGGAAAAAAGTATAAGAATAATCGAAAAACAACTCGCAAAATTAAATACCCCTGCATTTACTCAGAAGTCACTGGGCGCCCTAGTTACGGGGGAGGGGAAATCCAAAGAGCCAAGCAAACCGGCTAAACCGGCTCAACAGCTTACCTTACCAGCGGCGTGCCCAAATCCGGCCAAACAGGCCCAAGCGCTTACCACACCAGCGGCGTGCCCAAAGCCCCGTGTTCAAGATAAAGTAGCAAACACCCAGACTAACAAAAGTGTCAAATCAAATTCACAAAATACCCCTAAACCCCTAACTGTAGAAGGGAAGGGCCAATCTGATAACACTAGTGATAATGTGCAACCCACCCCAGCCCTTGTGGCGTTAAATACTCAGTTAGCTAACCTAAAGGAGACTGCACATACATCACAAAAAAACCAGCCACCCCAATCACAGGGAAAACAGAGGACGGGCATTAGATTCAGGCGGCCGTTTCACCTGCCACCTGAGGCTACCCCGTACACTGTTGTCCTAACAGGGGTGTCAGAACTGCCAGATGGCTCGGATGAGCCCCCGTGGTCACTGAGGAACAAAGTTCTGCAATGGTTAAGTCAAAATAGACCCATACAGCCATCGCATCTTAGCAGAATAAATTCAGTGAGAAGAGTGTACTGGATTGGAGACACGAAAAAAAGCCTACAGGGTGACTGTGTTATAGTCAATTGTGACGATCCTGCCATGGTTGACTATATTTCTACCTGGCCGGCGCTTGAAAAAAGGGGGGGGGTGGACGTACAGCGTCTTTCCTTCTTCTATCCACCTTTAAATACTCCCAATTATGGTGACACAACCGGTTGGGACGAAGACCAAGATTGGCCATGGACGCAGGTGGGGTATACCAATAGAAGTAGAAACAGGAATAGCAATAATCACTGGAACAGAGGTTGGGATTCTCGCCCCTGGTATTATAGTAGAGGAAACCCAAACCACGATTATTGGAGGGGGGATCCCACAAGGAACAGATACGACTGTTTAGATATGGTCGATTGACCAATAAAGGCCACTACAGAGGTATCAGTAATCTTAGTTCCCCAAATTAAGATTCATGATGTCCCTTCTCAGGTAGAAAGCTCTAATCCCGTGATGATAGAGACCACATTAGATCATGATACGGGTGGTGTAATATTGACAGGCCAGCATCTAACAGATAAATTCAGTAAGCCACTGAAGGAGAACGGATCTGAGTCCACAACCGTAACCTTCTCTATGCTTTCGCATCTGAGCACAGTAGATAAGTTAAAGAGTCAAATTCACAATGAGATCGGAGCCCTGCCCGTGGGCATGGCCCCACCAAATAGCCAGGAAGTACCGAGTCCAACCAATGAGGGGAAATGTACATTAAAAATAACATCATGGAATATTGCTGGGCTGGCAAAAAAAATGCGGGACCAGTTATTTCTAACTTTTATGGAAAGGCAGGATATAATCTGCCTACAGGAGTGCTGGGACCCAGTTGAGACCCACATTGAGGGTTTTAGCACTTTCTATGTTCCCTCGATCCAGGGCAACCGAGGCAGAGGCTCTGGGGGACTGTGTATTTTTACTTCAAACCTCTGTAATATAGAACAGAGTATGTATGAGGCAAACGGACCAAAAGCAGGTGTAGGGAGCTTACTACAAGGCCTGTTTTTTAAATCGAACGGGCGCTCCTTTTTCCTGATCAACCTCTATAATAACGCGCCAAAAGTTGAGGTTAAAACCTTAATAGCGGAGTTGGACTCTCTGTTAAAGAAAGGTGGGCAGGCGGCAGACTGCTTACTTATAGCAGGGGATTTTAATTGCCACTTATGCCCCTATAGTCAAACTAAAAATTGTGGCATTTTTGACCTAAAAGGGGATCCGACTACGCACTTTGAACACTCCATAGGGGGCGACCTGTTAAATCAACTCATCCACGAGTGGGATTTTGCTTTTGCAAATGAACTCTGTCAGCCACCTGTAGCGTTCCATACAACTTTTTTTGGCCATGGGGCAGGCACTGTAATTGACTTTATTTTAGTCTCCAACAGGAATCAAGGCTGGGTGGGGGGTTTTGATACGGAGGATCTAGCAATAAGCGATCATTTCCATATCAGCACCTCCCTTAGTCTAGGGAAATCGGGGTCCCAAAAAACAAGTACTATGAACATACTTCATGGTCATTCAGTCGCGCTGGCCAGAACAAATGGCTACGCCATTAAATGGGCAAAAATTGAACCTACAAACTTTTTAAAAGATCTGGTACGGAAAGAGTCTAGACAATTTGACACCTGCTTGGAACCAAGTACCAACCCCGAGCTAATAATACAGGCGTATGAAGAGATCAAAGCTACAATAAACGCCAAGTTAACTAAAAAATTAAAGCTAGGGGATGACACAAGACTACATGGCTGGTTCAACCGAGCCTGTACTAAGGCACACAAAGCCCTCCTACAGGCCTTAAAGATCGTACCTAGGGATAGTGGTCTGGTCAAGGAAGCGAGACAGGCCTATAAGCAGACCCTCCGACTTAGACAGAAAGAACTTAAAAACGCAGCCTGGGAAGCCCTGATAAAGGCAAGTGCTCTAAGGGACAATACGTCGTTCTGGAAAGAAATTAACGCCCCCTTCTTTCTGGACAGGAAGGCAGACACCATAGAAATAGGCATACCAGAAGATGTCTGGGTTAATTACTTTACCTCCCTCTACAAGAAAGATTCACTTGCTCCGATCCCACAAGATGAGACGGATGCGGGGCAAGGGGTTCTTTCACCTCTTCAGGAAAACTTCCCACTAAAAGTACTGTTTTCCCCTGCAGACGTGGAACAAGCTATCTGCCAGAGCGCTAGTTTAAAGGCCCCTGGACCTGATGGAGTTCCTATTGATTTGTTTAAAGGGAACGTAGATCTTTGGGCCCCCTTATTAGCAAATGTACTGAATGCTTACACTAAACTAGGTTTTCCCAACACATGGAATGAAGCAATAGTTATCCCAATATTTAAAAAAGGGGACAGACAAGACCCAAAATGTTATCGCCCCATCTCCCTGCTAGATAACCTAATGAAAATAGCAGGCAGGGTGTTGTTAACCAAACTTCAAACCTGGTCTAAGAGCAATGGAATACTTTCAAAATTCCAATATGGTTTTAAGTCTGGTTTGGGAACCATAGAGCAGGGTCTAAACCTGTCCCTCATAATGAATAAATATATTGGAACAAAAAAAGGGAATCTGTTTTTAAGATTCGTCGATTTAACCTCGGCGTTTGATTGTTTGGATCATGGTACGCTGTGGAAAACCCTGAACACAATGGGGATAGATAAAAACATCTTAAGTTTCATCCAGGAGTTGTACAGAGACGCAGGCGCCACGGTGAGATTTGGCAAAAATGGCGAGCAAACCAGAAAATTTCCCATAGCAAAGGGTGTTCGCCAGGGCTGCATACTTGCGCCATTTCTATTCAACCTGTAGATCAACGAGGTAGCAGCTTCTTTGTCTGATCTGGAGGTGGACTACCCCAAGATAAACTGTCTCGCAGTCCCACTATTGTTATACGCTGATGATGCGGTGATCATGGCCCGTACACAGCGGGGACTCCAAAAGGCATTAACGGGCTTTGCAACCTTTATGAGCTCTAGAGGCCTAAAAATAAACGTGGGGAAAACTTTCACGATGTCATGCACCACCAGTAAAAAAGTCCCTGATTGCAAAACCTTTGTTAATGATTCAAAGATAGCTATGTCTAAAACGTTTTCTTACCTAGGCATTACCTTTAACAATAGGGGGACATGGTCCGCAGCAATCACCTCCCGGAACCTGGCCTTTGCCCGCTCAATAGGGGCGGTCAAGCAATTTGCTAAAAGACTCGGCGGGAAACCGGTAGACACACTACTCAAGATCTATGCAGCAAAATGCTTGTCTACAGCTGTATATGGGGCGGGGATATGGGGACTTGCAGATAGTTCCCAAATTCAGAGGGTGGAAAATGCTTTCCTGAGATATCTTTTAGGAGTCCCGCGTTCCACATCTACTACCATATGCCACAATGAACTTGACAGATCCCATATTAGTGATCTGATAAAGATAGCGCCAGTCATGCTGTGGTACAAGATTTGGACATGCGAGGACACAACCTTTAATAGGGAAGTAATTCATGACTGCTTGCAGCAAGCCAAGGGCTCTAAACAGCCATGGCTGGCCTACGTTAAAAAATTCCTGATCTCCATCGGCCAACCGGAATTTTTTTCAAACCCAACCTCATGTGCCCAAATGTCAAAAAAAGCACTAAAAGAGACATGTCTTGGTTTACTGGAGGAGAGGAGATATTATTTAGATGGGAATAAGTCTACCATCGCAGCCCATCGCCAGATCCTCCATGAGCACGGCCTTCACCCCTATCTGGCGCCAAACTTTTCATGTTATCATAGAATGCTCTTAGCACGATTCAGGACGGACTCTTTTTTTAGGCTAATAACGTTCCCCGCTCCAAATGACTGGTCTGGGAATCTGATAAAATGCCCATGTGATGGAGTAGCCACTCAGTCCAACATACACTGTATTCTCTTCTGCCAGTACTATCAGTGGGGAAGGAAAAAACACCTGCTGCCACTATTAAAGCTGTGGGGCCTGAGAAGTTGTAAACCTGCTCTCCATAGATTGTATTTACTCCAAGATGAGCTTACTATTGTAGTGGTGATAAAATTCCTGTCGTTGAGTATTATTCTGTGCCTAATAACACCACATAATACACAAATATGCTATATTTACCTCAACCGTTCCATCAACCCAATGAAATTATTTTCCTACCAATTGTATTTTATAAAAAGTTTTTATGGCTTGTTAGATTAGATTAATTGATCCATATATGTAACAAAGTGTATTTGTTGCAGTGATTTTTAAATAACAAGTTTTTAATGTTGTGTTTTGAATGTATCTTGCATTGTTCGCTTTTATGGTGTTTTGACAAATACCGAATAAAGTTATTTTTGAACTTTGAACTTTGATTAGAAATACCAGGGTATAGGTTAGTTGCTCATTGGCTTTTATATGCTGGGGCGGGGTCATGCAGGAAAGTATCAGTTTAGTATGGTCACCCTCACAAACTCTTCCCCAGTGCTGATGCTTATGACTCTGAAAGTGCACTTGAAGCCAGGCCCCAGTGCTAGTGCTAGTGCTGTAAGTAGATTGATGACCCCACTTGAAAAATACTTTAACCCTCCTTATAAGTCCCTGGTAAGCGGTACCAGTTTTACCTAGGGCATGGGAGTTAAAGGGGTCTCAAGAGTTTGCAGCACTGATTGTGCCACTCTGAGTGACCCAAGTAAAGGAATGACAGGAAGCCTCCCATTGCAGACTGCAGGAGCAGTGCAAACTGCTCTAACTCAACCTTGCCCTCACCATAAATGGCAAAGCCAAAGCAGTATTTTTAATATAGGTCATTTACCCCTAATGTAGGCCTCCTGAACTCAAGAGTCAGTGAGCATTATATTAAAGGTGTGGGCATTGTAGTGGAAGCTTATATGTCCGTATTATAGCGTCCTTCTATTAAGGGCTACTTTAAGTAGTCATGGGGCCATAGGATACCATGTGATGGGACCTGGGCTCCTCGAGGTTGCCAGCTCCATTATGGTCAAACTTGAAAGTGTTGTGGTTGGTGTCAAAAAACTTATCTTATCACATCATGTTTTCCCAAAGCCAAATTTAATGTGACATGCACCCAGGTGGCTACCTTAATGGTTGCCCACTTGGTTGCCCCAGCCATTCCTGTGACCTGAATGACAGCCTGCAGCTGCTGCCACCAAGACAGGAATCTGACCCCATGTCAGGAGGTGTGAACACTCTCAGGGGTCAGAAACTTAGTCCTGCCTGAAAAAGAGGTGTCACCTCCCTCCTTGACAGGATGTGACAGGATGGCTAGTGAGGTGGCACATCAAGGCGGTGAGCTTTAAACCTTCCACCACCTCTGATATGCTTTTCAAAGTGGCAGAATAGACAGTTCTGGGTAGAAAAGGTGGTGGATTAGCCAGTGGGGCTATTAGTCCAATCCCTACTTGCTCCCACACCACTAATTCCCCTACATCTAGGATTTAAGGGGCACCCCTGGCCCCAGAGCCTCAGGTCTGCTTGACCTGTATTCAAGGACAAAGAAAAGACCTGAATCTGCAACTTCAGGGTGAGCACAAAGCAAAGGCGCAATAACCTGCACTTGTGGAAACCACCCTGGAATTGCACAACTACAATTCGTTCGGAACCAGAGACTGGTTCCAAATGAAAGGAGAGCCACTCTTCAAGCCAAAGGCAACTCCAGAACTCCCTTGGACTAGAGGTACGAATCCTTTGCAGTCAGCAGGTAAATAAAGCTCTTGGAGTCACTGGCCATCGGGCCTGCCAAGGGATTGTCCAAAATTAAATGGTTTAGTGCATTATGGGAAAGGTAGTTCTGACCTCCAGTAAGTTTCAGGAGGCTACCATTATCCCCATGACTCCAGGATTTCCAAGTAACCGTATGCTGTGTTTTCTACTGCCAATGCTTGTTGATGGCCAGTCAAGCTACCGCTACCATCAATCAATGCTGCACCTCGAGGGAATCCCATAGCATCCTTAGCTATCCACCTCAGTGGCCCAGTTGTTGCGATTGTCCTCTCATTTCTCACAGTGGCGTAATGAAAGTTGAGGGGGACCCATGCAAGGTTCACGGAGGGGCCCCTCTCTAGATTTTATACAGAACTCTAAGGCCTGAATACTGTGCTGAGGGGACCTCCTACGGTGTGGAGGCCCGCTGCACCGCAGAGGCTGGAGACGCTTGTGTTTTGCCACTGATTTCTCACCAGCACCATCCTTCCGCTTTCGGTACACAGTCAAAATATCGAGTAGGAAATATCGACCTACCATAATATCGAGTCTGAAATATCGAAGGAGCATAATATCGAAGGCAAGAATATCGTAGGACAGAATATCGACCCAAGGTAAGTAATATCGAAATACTTAATATCGATGTAAGTAATATCGAAGTTAGTAATATCGATAGCATATATATCGATGTTACTAATTTCGATGACACTAATATCGATATTTGTATTATTTTATAGTATTTTATTATGTATGTGTTATATGTTTAATTTAAGTTTTTAAAATAATTACTATTATATGTGTATAAATTTTATATAATAATATATAAATTTATAAGTAAATTTCATGTTTTAGTACCGGAGCGGGTTGTGGGTTTATAGGGGAATAGGGTTGGAAGTAATTTAATTATGGTAAGTTTATTAATAATTAGTAGGATTAATTAATTAATTATAATTATTTGCTAATTAATAATCATTAATTGGGAAAAAAATTAATTGATTAATTGATATATATTTTCTGTAGCGGGATGTGGGTTTATAGGGGAATAGGGTGGGGAGTAATTTAATAATAATTAATTAATTAATATATGTTTTTAAATATTTATAATTAATTAATTGGCAAATAATTAATATTAATTCGTTAATTAATTAATATAAATTTGTACATATTTTAAATTAGTAATTAATTGGTAATTAAATAATATTAATTAGTTAATTACATTAATTAGAGTAATTTATTTATATATATAATTTTTAGTTACTGTTAATTAATTAATTGGGGAAAATGATATTAAATATTACATTATATTAATTACAGCTAATGTGCTAATATATTTACTTTATTGTTATTGTTAATTAATAATTAATTGCTAATTAAATAATATTAATTAAGTTTGGGTAAAGGAGTATTTTTAGGGTTCAGGGTCAGTTTTGGGTTTTTGGGTAAAGTGGCATTTTTAGTGTTCAGGGTCAGTTTTGGGTTTTTGGGTAAAGGGTTTTTTTTAGGGTTCAGGGTCAGTTTTCCGTTTTTGGGTAAAGGGGTTTTTTTAGGGTTCAGGGTCAGTTTTCAGTTTTTGGGTAAAGGGGTATTTTTAGGGTTCAGGGTCAGTTTTCAGTTCATGGGTAAAGGGTTTTTTTAGGGTTCAGGGTCAGTTTTCAGTTTTTGGGTAAAGGGGTATTTTTAGGGTTCAGGGTCAGTTTTCAGTTCATGGGTAAAGGGTTTTTTTAGGGTTCAGGGTCAGTTTTCAGTTTTTGGGTAAAGGGGTATTTTTAGGGTTCAGGGTCAGTTTTCAGTTCATGGGTAAAGGGTTTTTTTTAGGGTTCAGGGTCAGTTTTCAGTTTTTGGGTAAAGGGGTATTTTTAGGGTTCAGGGTCAGTTTTCAGTTTTTGGGTAAAGGGGTATTTTTAGGGTTCAGGGTCAGTTTTCAGTTCATGGGTAAAGGTTTTTTTTTAGGGTTCAGGGTCAGTTTTCAGTTCATGGGTAAAGTGGTATTTTTAGGGTTCAGGGTCAGTTTTCAGTTTTTGGGTAAAGGGGTATTTTTTGGGTTCAGGGTCAGTTTTCCCTACTGTTCCACTCTCTGGAGTAGGAATAGTAATTTTTACCCTTACGCTATCCAACGATTTATATAATTAATTGTTAAAATATCAAATGTTTATTTTATTTTTTATATTACTTACATTTTATTTATGTTATTGTTTTATGTTTGTAAATGTATTAGTAAATTAGAATATATTTCATTAATTTATAAATTAGTAAAATAATTATTAATACTTATTGTTCAGTACATATATATTATATATTTACTGTATATATTTAATTAATGTTTTATTAATATATATGAATTTTTTATTAATTGTAAACATTATTACATACTTTTAAATATGTATATTTTTTTTGTTTATTAGTGTTATATACTTAATTTTACATTTATATATTAAAAGAAAAACAATCGATATTTTTAACATCGATATTTTTTACATCTATATTATTTTTTCGATATTTTTGTACTTACCATGTTGTAGATAGGATGTCGATATTTTTGCCCTCGATATTGTTGACTCGATATTCTTGTAGGTCGATATTTCTGAGGTCGAAATTCTGTCAGTGATCCCCGCTTTCAGCATCAAAGACAGCCAGGACAACTCTGCACACTGGCCCTATGAGCCAGATAAAATTCAACTGACTGTCAAAGCCTGGTCCTGGGATCTGCATCACCTTACCCACTAGTGGGTTCCACTGGACTCGGCCTGCAAGTAGCCACGTGTCACTAGTGTGTTTTCCCATTGACTGCAGTATTATAATTTTGCAAGAGTTAACTGCACTGATTTATTTCTGCTTTAAAAATTCATAGTTCCAGTTATACTCAGCTGATGATTGTCTTCATTTTGATGTTTAAGATTGTGTACAAATCTGCTCCATCTTTATAAATTAGTTATAGAATTCTTTTGAGTTGTGTCATCTACTCATCGTTATGTTGGTGCTCGGAAATGCTTAACACATGTTACTCTAATAAAGCCTGACTTATCTGTGCCACACTACCAGAACTGAGCTAGAGATTTATTAGTGTGAATCAAAAGGACCTATTGCATAGTGAAGCCTAACAAGCCTCACTACAAAATATCCCACTTTCGCACAGGTACTTAGAAAGGGGGTACAGCCCTTACCAATTGGGGTTACCACTTCACATGTATCATATTTGAGGGAGAAAGCACTGGAATTGGGTCCTGGTAGCATGCTTCAATGCATTTTCAGAGTCATAACCAACATCATTGGTGAAAAAAGTGTGAGGATGATCATATAAAAAGGGCACTTTCCTACACTGACCAACTCTTGATTTAAGTCTAACTGTATGTGAAATGTCATGTTACATTATATAATTCTACTGTGCAGTTCAACAGATTTGGACCCTGTTTACAGATCTATGTATGTCTCCATTTACACTTGACAGCTATCTACAGAAAAATACCTGAGAGAATTACACATAATTAACCTCAGTTGTAAAGCTCATGGAAGGGGTGGGGAGTTGGCGGATCAAGGTTTGGTTTGCCTTGTACACTTGGGAACACTGACTATCTTCCGAGTTCTTGTCGCTCACAAATCCCTATTTAGCCCGTTTCCATCATTGATGCCTTTCGAGTTTTACTCTAGCGAAGGGCTGAACTCTCCATCCAAGGTTAAAATGGGAATGGAACACCCCCAATTTTTTAAGAAATGTAGGGGAACAGATGCCTCTACAGAGAACAATATTTTCCACTTGAAGGGAAAAAAAGAACAAAATGTGCATTTTGGTATGAGACTGCCTTTCTACAATGCCGAGTTTGCCATGTGAAAAGTGTTTTAGGGCAACATGCCCATGGAATGGGCAAGAACAATTCCATTTGTGATTCCACCACCACCCCTTATAGTATTGTTTAGCTACATAGTTTGAATGCCCTCTATTATATTGTATGCTCAGTCAGGATTTACCACAAATCTTATGAAAACCAACTATCAATGAGTGGAACAGCTTAGAAGAGATTTGAAACCATTCAAAGGAAAATGAGCAATATAGAGGATCCCAAGTATACCCATGAACAAAGCCATCCATTCGAGGTGTTTAACCAGCAAAAGAGGATTGAATGAAGAAGTCAGAACCACGCAGGATCCGACAATGACAAATAAATGGATGAAAAAGGAATTCAGAAAACATGGGATATTCCTTAAAAACAGTCCAAGGGTATTGGCTATGCTCCATGGCCCTAAAGGGTGATAACCTTGGTGCACTAATTACATAGAAGCATAAAAAGTTCCAAATATTTAAAACAGCGGTGTCCATTAGGAACAGTCTGAGATTTCATATCAACTAGAGGAAGTCCAAATCAGTACCAGCAGAAAGGATACACTATCTGGGTGCCATACCAAGTATAAACAATTGCAAAAGATCCTTTTGATTGGTTTCCCATTCTACCTTGCTACATTTCATATACTTGCACATTGTTCCTCAGACACGACTTGTAGTGGTGGGCCTTTTGGCAGGGGGCAATTCTTTCCTGAACAGCCTTCAGCATTTATTTGCGTCAACAGAATCTCTATCAGAAACTGTTACGATCACTGCCTCAGCCACGTCACCTAACTACTATTCCCACACAATCTCCTTCTCTTCTTCACCCATTTTTGAATGCCACATCTATTTAGTCATCCACTCAAGTATTTATTCTTCAGACTATGATCTGAATCAATCATCCTTTCACTGCCTCACCACATACACCACCGCTTCTCACACACCATCTTCTCACTACCTTTTCCCCAAAATCTACCTTTATTCCTGAACACTGATCTTGCTCCATTCATTCATTCAGCCATGCACCCAATTACTCACTCATCTATTCACTCAGTCCTGTCATTCGTCCAACCATTAAATCATTCTCACATCTACTCACTCATACAGACCATGAAGAGGACACTCTTTCAGTTATAAGGCAGACCTGTTCGATTTGCCAATGTTTGTGTTATAGGTATTGTAATTTAAGCAGTGTAACTTATTGAATGACTGCTTTAAATATTTTGTAGATTACTCTGGATGGACAAGATATTCGAACACTGAATGTGAAGTGGCTGAGAGAGAACATTGGAGTTGTGAGCCAGGAACCCGTCCTGTTCAGTACAACAATTGCAGAGAACATTCGATATGGCAGACAAGATGTAACTGAGTCTGAAATTCAACAGGCTGCAATGGAAGCCAATGCTTACGACTTCATTTCCAAGCTCCCAGAAGTAAGAGGCTGCATTGTTGTGCACAATGTGTTGTGGTAGCTGTATTAGAACTGGTGGGAATATCGGGACTCTACCAGATTGAAACAGTTCGTAAATCGAATCATACATTAGAGAAAAGTCAGGTTTCTCCTGAAATTAAGGAAATTGTTCATGACAGGTTTACTTTTTTCCTCTCTCCATAGTCATATGTGAAATAGTACAGGCGAGTAAAATCAACATTTATGGGTTTTATATGCTGCAGGTTACACTTAGCAGTGACGGCGTTCTTCTTTATGCATGTTGCACAGTGGAGCACCACACAAGGGATGTGATATGTCATATTATGACTCAACACACAGAATAGCATTGGCCAGGTTTGGGATATGAGATGATGCTTGTTTCCGTCCAGGGAAAACCAGGCTTGGCAGTTTGGGCTTGAGTGTACCCATGAGGCATAGGGTCAAGACTGATTTGCTTAGGTCTCATTCTGCACTGGGGTTGCAAAGTGAGCTAAAGAGCGATTATGAATTCAACTCAGATCTGTGACTGGGGGTGGGTGTCTGAAAAGTTTCGGTGCTCCGTCCATCATCTTGTGTTTGCTTTGTTCACCCTGAGTTGACAGGGTATACCCAGACGTGGGTCCCTTGCTCACTTTGCCACTAAATTCAAGCTAGTCTGGCTGATGAGTGGTGCTACCACAAAACCGGTCCTAGGATGCTTGTTTCTGGTCCAGGGAAGACAAGGCTTGGCAGTTCGGGCTGGACTGTTCACATGAGGCACAGGGTCAGACTGATTTGCATATAGCTGGGTCTGAACTGAGGTTGCCAAGTGAGCTAAAGAACGATGATGGATTCAACCCAGATCTGTGACTGGGGGTGAGTATCTGAAAAGTTTCAGTGCTCCGTCCATTCTACAAGGGCTGAATTACAATTGTTTTTAAGTTTTCTTTTGTACTCATATTTTCATATACACTTTGATTTAATCTCAGGTTTTTTAAATACTCTTCTAGGAATCATAAGCAATCATTACCATAGCTTCACTTTAACTCCTACAAATTTTGGTGATTATATACATAAACCAATGGAGCATATTACCAACATTTCAAATAAGTGGTTCTGCTGATACTATAACCCACAAGACAAAATGTGTGAATGTGTCACCAGAACCTCGAGGTGGAAATATGAGATGTGTTACCATTGCTATGTCTTTTCTATTACATATGTTTTTTTTTTAGAAAGCTTGGGGAACTTTTTTTTCTTTTTTAAACAGAGCATTGACATTATATACTATACTGTTTGGTTGCATGCAGTTAAAATTCTTAATTATGAAGTTAAAACCGTAGAATTTTGGAAGAAACACACTTTGTACTGGTAAAAAGAATTGAGGGGAGAGATTCATGTAGCGCTGAAACTATTTATGAACAATCTTCATGGATTTTACGCTAAAGAGGTAAAGAAAAGACAATGATGGGAGGCTTGTTAGAAAACTCTTGGTTCTGTGCAACGTGCCCTCTTTTATTCTTCAAAGATGTTAGAATTCAGCTAGTTCATGGGGCAAACGCAGGTCTGTTGGAAATGTAAGAAATGAATGATGTTTGTGGACACTTCTGGGAATAGGACAGGTAATCGCTCTCAAATAAGCCAACGTGATCAAAAAGTAGCAATTAACTTGTGGCAAATATATGACCTGTGTGGCCTCTGCAACGTTCACACTTTATTGATACCACACTCAACATATCCTTAGATATTCATTTAGTTATGATACGCGACCATTGATAAGGGATGTGAGGAGATTGCTCTGGGAAAAGCATTGCACAGAGTCGGTTCTGAAGGCCTTACATCGAGTCCAATCCATGCCGCAGCAGTAAAGAATCGTTTTGATGTATGCATTAGCGCTGATATGCCTATTCCGATCCCCGCAGTCATGGCGTTGCATGGGTTTGGCAAAGGATGCATTGGTTACCCTGGAGCAAACACTTTAGGACCACTTCCAAGGTGCAAGGACTGGGGTGGCACCGTATAGCAGGGCAGACTCACAGATTGCAGAGTCTATATGTAGCAGTGTGGTTGAAAGCCTTTTTTCTCCCTGAGACTTCCGATCAGGATGCCAGTCAGCTGGCCTTTGGAGTCACTCTGGGTTCGAGTGATGCAGATTTCATCCCCTGAACCAGGCCAGAGGACAGCAGGCAGCAGGGCAACACAGCAAAACAGGAGTACAGCAAAATAGCTGTCCAGCAGAGTGGCAGTCCTTCTAGCAGCATAGCATTTCTTCTTCTAGGCAGAGTCTTCACAAGTCCAGAAGCGTATTACTGTGGTGGTGTCAGAGGTCCAGTACTTATACCCAGGTGGGTCTTTGAAGTGGGGGAGACATCAAAAACAGGCCTTTGAAGAGCAGATGTCCTGTCCTAACTGCCCTGGCTTCAGACTGACTACAGGGGTTTATGCAGCCCGTTGTGTGGGGACAGAACACAGCCTATTCAGGTGTTAGTGAGGAGGTTGGGTCCAGCTCTTCCCTCCCATCCTCACAGGACAGCCCACCAAGTCACACCTAAGCTCCCATTGTGTGTGGCTGTCTAGGGGAAATACTTAAAGCCCATCTGTCATCCTTACCAGAAAAGTAATCGGAGATAGGCAGCAGGCACTAAAGGGCTAAAGAAAGAAAATTACAACTTTTTGAAAGTGTCATTTTGAGAATTGGAATTTAAAATTCAACTTCACCATAAGTTGCGATTTTAAATAGAGATTCAAGAGACACCAGACTTGGAGGTCTCTCCTCACCCCAATTGGAAATTACACTTATAAAATTTAATAAGGTAATCTCAATGTTATCCTATGAACGAGATGGGCCTTTGTGAGTTTTTCAGCACCAGGTCATGTAAAACTTATAAGTACATGTTCTCCCTTTTAAATACATTGTACCTGGCCCTCTGGGTTAGCCGGAGCCTGGCTTAGGGGTGACTTATATGAACAAAAAGTGAAGTTTTGGGCCCGACAAATGAGTTGTTTTGCCAACACACTGTAAATGTCACACAAGCTCTACATTTGCAGGTCAGAGACATGGTTATTGGGCTGCTTTAATGAGTTGAACAATCAGTGCTGCAGGCCCTCTAGTAGCATTGTGTTGGATATGGCCCTTTTTGGCAGGTTCACCCCTAAACGTTTTACCTTAAGTACTGACATGGTGTTGGTGGTTTTAGACCTCTGGGCACTTTAGCACTGTGGTCCAGTGTAAAGTGCATGCACTCTCTGTGCACATTTGATGAAGTTGACCTGCCCTCCCATAGGAATGCATTGGGGATAAGTGTGTCCATGGTAATTCCTGGTATGAGAGGAGCAGCCAGGTCGAGTTTAGTATATATGAATTTGTGAGAATAAATGCTGCTCAATGGTGTGCGCAGATTTATTGTGACTATGGGAGAAATGCCACTTTTAGAAGTTGCAAAAAAAGGGAGGGGTTTGGCCCAGTAGGGAAGAGGGTAGGTAGGGCCTATTAATACCAAAAAAGTGCGATTTACCTATGCCTCTATATACATGATTGCAACATTTAATGTAACTCAAAGAGTAAACCACACTGTTAGTCAACTCAGACAATTGATTTATGTCAATTATTTTTCGAAACTCATAAATTGTCCATGATTTACGACAAGAGAAAAAAATACATAGTCAACTTTACATTGAACACACAAAACAAGGTTTTTGCAAGGGAAAAAGCACAACAAACAACGTGTGAACCATAATTGTGTGAATTATAGTGAACATATCACCAAAAAGTGCATATACATTGTGCACAGTGATTGAGCAATTGTATCAAAACAGTAAACAACAAACTTTCATAAATTATAATGAGATAATGAACAGATTTGGGGGTACGTCTAATTCAATACCTGCCCAACTACCTGTAACACTATTTATTATGGAATTATAATTGTGTGAATACAGGAAAAAGGAAAACCCAACATGAATTAGGGCATGCCAATAACTTTGGGCAAAACAATGATGCTAAATGCCAACGCGTTTCGAATGCCAATGTGTAAATCATCGGATTCTCATCAGGGCGTGGAGTATATCCGTTGGTACTTATGCGACCAAAGCACTATGGTCGATTGGGTCTTTTAGGAAATAGTCATCATATGCCGTGGGAGTCGACCTCTGTGTCTGGAGCGGCCGCTCCGAGGTCGAGGCCGGGAGGGTACAGTTCTCAGTTCAATAAAGTCCCTTTATAAGAATTTGTCTCCAAAGATTTAGAAGGCGAAATGAATCTTCACCGTATTCGTGGAATGAAACCCTCGGTACATCGGGTCACCCGTCTGCTTGAAGGGGAACCGTCTTGATCAAAAATGAATCCTGTGGGGAAGGGAGGGGAACCAAGCAAGTTAATGCCCGGTCACGCTCGAGAGAAAGCGCGTATATGTGCGCTAGTTGCAAAGCCTGGAGCCTTGCAACTAGCGCACATATACACGCTTTGGGACATAGGGCATTTGAGCCCCTTTGAGAAGGCCAATAGGCCGGGGCGACTTTGGGGTGTGTAGGGTGCCAGGCCCTAATGTGATTTATGTGGTGCTGGAAATGTGATCCATGTACTATGATTTACGCACCCTGTTTTATGCCTCTAACTGTGCTTTATGTATGAGGTTATTTGCATACTGTGATTTATGCTAGTGAGATTTGAGGTTCCGTGACAATTGTAAGTGGTGTTTTTCGACTCGCACGAATATAGTCGAGTCTGGTATCTATGAACCGCAAATGACGAGTTTAGTAAGTGTGCGTAGTTTCGCTGTGCTACCTTAAACCGTTCGTTTGTTATGTGGGTTTCTCATCTGTACCCACGGGTTCCATCTTAGATACGGCATCCATTTTGTCTCTTGCCCTCAAGTAGCCAGCGAACGGACGCTGTCCGCTTCGCGACCCTGGGACTCCCAAGATATTGGCGGAAGACACATGTTCTTTGTAAGTATCTTTATGACGAGGGGGATGCTACTGTAAGGCAGATGGCGCCGCACGAGGCTCATCTTGCCGCACGAGCTTATTGTCTCAGCCGTGCATCTCATTAGGCACGTCCCTTTGATGCCTGTATCTCGTGTTTCCCGTTACCTCCCCTTTTACACCCTTTCCGATCTCCCCACTGTCTCCGTCTTCCTCTACACCTGTCCTTGTTCCTAATTCGATCTGTTTTATTGCTGATTGGAATTTGCTAATGGTGGGAAGATGGGTTTTTTCAGTTGGGAACCGCCAAATGTTTCCGTACTTATGTTCCGGACCTTATGTGTTTCAAAGTGACCAAAGCGACCCCTCTGGGGGATAACTGTGAGAACCGAGTTGTAAACTTTTGTGTACAATGTTATCCTATGGGTAAAAACTGTATAAAAGGAGCGATCCACAGAACCAATTTGAAGCAGTCTCCCCAAGTTGCACGTTGTGTACTTGTCGTGATCTCTGTGTTCCCTGCAGCAAATAAACCTTGAATCTTTGACGCCGAAGGAAGTGTCCCGTGTCTCTGTGACTTGTACGCCGGAACAGGTTACCCACGAAGGTTTCAGGTGTTGTGCCCTGGCACCGCTGGGTCTTACAGAACCCAGTCCTTCAGTTGGCGCCCAACGTGGGGCTGCATCAGTGGTACCGGTCCAAGCCCGACGATCGTGAGGAACTTCGTGTGAAATCTCCGAGGGAAGGTGCACTCCGCTTCATCGATCCTGTTGTCGAAATAAGTGGCCCGAAGACTTTTCCCGCGAAGATTCCCGCCTCCTGACGGCTGCGACGGACTGCTGCCCTGACTGTAGACCTGTTTTGGCGCCTGGCGTAGACCTTGGTATAGCGAGACGATTGACGGGCCTTCCTGGTGACGCCATCGATTTTTGAGTTAAGTATTTGTGGGTCGCTCCCATGGTTCTTGGTTGTTGACACTTTAGCGAGTGTTTTTGTTGTACACGCTGAGTGAGTGTTTTTGTCGGTGACACTTTGCTAGCGTACTTTGTTGTTGTATTATTTGACGACTGCAGCCGCCAAAAACCGAGGGTTTTGTTCTTTGCTGGGACTTGGTAAATCCCGTAACCCTTGAAGTTTGTGAAACTCGGCTAGTGTGCAAGATGCCTGGTCGCAGTACTTTGTTTAGTTGTTTCAGACCTTGTGGTGCGGATTCCCTGCTGGAGGACTCGTGTCCGATACCTCCGGTTGGAACTCCTACTTATGATCTATATAGCAAACATGGGCTAGGCCCAATTACCTTTAACGATTATTGGGTTAAATATACAAAGAAAGACGGCGACCTTCGTTGGCCACCTCACGGTAGCTTCGAGGCGTCGATCTTAGATAATCTAGAAATGAAGTTGTTCGAACGAAAATCAAGGCCGGCCATGTTTGATGCCTTTCGGTTGTGGCGCAAAGAAGCCCGACAGAAAGAAATCAGACAGAATAAACGTAGTCAGCGAGATAATGTTGCTACCATAGTGAAGAAAGCTGAGCAGTTTCAGCGTGATAAGGAGGATAAGGATAAGGAAGTGTTTGAGAGACTACAGCGTATGTCCATAGATAAATGTTATCCTGCTTTGCCTACGGAGAAGGACAAGAAGGAAGAGGTAGTTGAGGATCCTTTAATGTCCTATCTTATGAAATCGCCACCTCCGTACGTTCAGGGTACCGCAGCTCCTGTGGTCCCTGCCGTACCTGTTCTCCCACCTACCGTTCTTCCGCCTGTTCCTGCTCCTTTGTCTGTTTCTATTCCTACTGCTCCTCCGCTTCCTCATACTCCTGCTCCCGCTACTGCTCCTGTTTTGTTAACCCCTGTTGTTGCTACTGTTTCTACCCCTTCTCTTGTTAGTCCTGTGTCTTATTCTTCTCCCTCTACTCGTAGTCGTAATTCTCCCCTTGCAGCTAGTTTCTTTCAGTCGCTCGGACCTGTTCATGGGTCTGCTGGTTCTGATGGTCCTCAGAGACGTAGTCAGCTTCCTGGAAATAGAGAACGCGTTGCGCTATATAATATGGCGATGGGTTGGATGGTAAATCCCCTTAGAAATCCACCACGTGTTGTCCTCGAAACGTTTTGTCAATTTAACATACCAACCCAGAGATACGTGTTTGATGAAATGTGTAAGTTCCTTCATGATCAGATAGCGGCCGGTGCGCCTGACGAGGTGCTGACCGCCCTGTCTGAGCTTCGGCTTCAGTTCGCAACTGGACTGATAGTAGATACCAATGTCCGACGTGCTATCGAGCGGTTACTATCTTTTCGTCCCGCTCCGATACCTTATGCATTGTTTGTTGAGGATATTGAGAAACAACCAGATGAATCTGGTCAATATCCCATGCGAGAAGTTCCGCCAGTTTGGATGCCAGGTAATCCTGGGGCGAACCCCCCGGTTCCGCCGTACTTCCAGAGAGTATGGATACATCTCCCATGGAAAAGATCGGAAGTGTTACAGGTGAAGCAATCATTGCCTGACCCTCGCAAAAATCCTGCAGGGTATTACAAAGAATTATCGCAGCTTGTAGATGCTACGATTATGAATCTTGCCGATATCGATATGTTGTTTGGCAATGTTGTACCGCAACCGGTATGGGCTAAGATTCGCCAGCAAGATCACGCAAATGAATTAGGTGGTAATTGGGCGGCCATCTTGGCGGCAGATGCTTTACAAACTGGTGGAGCTAAACCTGAACAGTTGATTGCTGCCCTTCCCCAAAGAATTATTACGTTAATGAAAACTCTTATGCCAGCTATGAAGGTAAATTGGGACAAATTGTCAGCTTGCAAACAAAAGAAAGATGAGAGTGTTTCCGACTTCTTTACGAGGTTTGAGGAAGCATTCATTGACCATAGTGGTCAGGATATGGGTACCGAGGGTGGACAGAGGTTGTTTGTGGATAAATTTGTGTCGAATTTATTGCCCGACTTGAGCAATAAATTGAGAAATTCGGAAAGTGCATGGGCCGTTTCCACCTCAGCTCAGATATTGGCTACGGCACAATATTATGAGAATAGAGAGAAAGAAGAGACTGACCGTGCTGACAAGAAGACGAAAGAGTTGAAAACTAAAGTGTTGTTGCAACAAGCGTATCCTCCGCGGTCAAATCAGAACAATTCACAACAAAATAGATCGCAGTCGCAATCGAATCGGTCACAGTCGCGTAATGATTCCTCCCAAAGATCATCGTTAGGGTACAATCAATGTGCTTATTGTAGACAGGAGGGACACATTAAATTTGATTGCCCCGTTTTGAATGAACGTAATAGTGGTAATTCATCTAAAGGAGGTCGTGGTGGTCCGCAACAGGCGTCACGTGGTAGAGGTCGTGGTGCTCAGAATGATCGCTCAGATAACTCATCTAATTCTAATAACTGTTTTGACCAACGTGGATCATCGCAAGGACGATCTGCGCAGTACAATGTAGACGATTATTACGTTGATCAGGGAACTGACGACAGTAATTACTAGGACAGCCAAAGACAAGGAGAGGGAGTGGTATCAGTTCCGGTTGATCAGAGAGGGCCTTACGTCGCAGTTGCTACATCGGGCGTCGTTGAGCCTTTTCTGTTGGACACTGGTGCAGCAAAAAGTTCTATCATGCATTCGAAACTCCCTGGCGCACCTTTGTCTGGCTTAACAAATGTTTCTGTTGGATTTTCTGGCGCCCCCGTTAGCAATCCAGTTTCTCGCCCTTTGCCCCTTCAAATTGGGCCACGTGAGCTCCAAGCTCCGTTGATTTTGACCACTGGTTGTGGCGAAAATCTTTTGGGTCTGGATTTGCTTAAACGTTTGTATGCAACCTTGTATTGTTCTCCTGCGGGTGTAAAGCTTACGTTAGGAGAGAGGGTTGTCTCTCCTATGTATTTGTCTCTCGATAAGCTTCCACCGGAATTGAGTTCTCTTCCTGCGTCTTTGTGGGCGACGGGTCCAAATGATGTGGGCCTACTTGATATCTCCCCCTATGTTGTTCAGCTGAAATTGAATGTGCGATTGCCGCGTATTCCCCAATATCGTATCTCCCTTGATGGTGAACGAGCACTGTTAGCGATCATCTACGATCTCATCGAGAAAGATGTTATTGAAGAGACGCGGGGAAACGTGTGCAATAGCCCTGTACTGCCCATTCTTAAACGTACTGATCCTACAAAACCGCCTGTTTATCGCTTTGTTATCGATTTACGGGAGGTGAATAAAATTGTGGTTCCTCAATTCCCCGTTGTGCCTGACATCACGGCGCTCCTGACTCTGATTCCAGCTACTGCATCATGGTTTTCGGTGATTGATTTGAAAAATGCGTTTTTCAGCATCCCGATCGCCGAAGAGAGCAGGGACCTTTTCGGTTTCTCTCTCGGTGGACGTAGCTTCCGGTTCAAACGCGCTCCTCAGGGCTACTGTGAAAGTCCATCTATTTACAGCCAAGCCTTGAAGGGTCAACTGGATGCGTTTCGGTTGCCGGTTGGTGCGGCTTTGATCCAATACGTCGACGACTTATTGGTGGCTGCTGATACTCAGGACATTTGTAAAATTGCTACAGTGTCGTTGCTGCAACATCTCTGTGAGTTAAATCACAAGGTGTCACCTTCTAAACTCCAATATTGTTGTCAAGAAGTCACCTATCTAGGTCACTTATTGTCAAAGGAGGGAAGGAGATTGACCCCAGAGAGAATTGCAGCGATTGCGCGAATGGCTGTGCCAAAAACCCAAAGAGATGTGCGTGCCTTTCTAGGTATCACGTCGTACTGCAGGCAATGGATTCCTAATTTTTCATTGCTAGCGAAACCATTGGTGGCTCTTACGTGCAAGGATGTTTCAACTCCTTTACCATGGACGGAAGAATGTCAGAAAAGTTTTTCTGAATTACGTGATTCATTGTGTTCGGCTCCTGTGTTGGGTACCCCTGACTACAGCAAACCGTTTACACTATATGTTCACGAGAGGGAAGGTTGTGCTTTGAGTGTCTTAACGCAACCTTTCGGTGGTAAGCAACGTCCATGTGCATATTTTTCCTCGACCTTGGACCCAGTAGCTAGAGCATTGCCGAGTTGTTTACGAGCAACAGCGGCAGCTGCGGTCTCCATCCGACAATCAGCAGGATTGGTCATGGATAATATGCTTACGGTGATGGTTCCGCATGCAGTCGATACTTTGTTGAATCGTACGAAAACTCAGCACTTGACGAGTGCGAGGTTGTCTGGGTACGAATTGACGCTTTTGGCAAGCCATATTCAGATAAAACGTTGTAATGTCCTGAATCCGGCAACTTTGTTACCAATTAGCTCAGAGTCAGATGAAGTAGCAGAACATGACTGTTACTTGAGGACTGAAGAGGAAACGAAAGGTCGAGTGGACCTTAAAAACACCCCATTGGAAGATCCGGATGGCACTCTGTATGTGGATGGGTCATGTTTTAAGTTGCCGAATGGCGATGTGACTACCGCTTATGCTGTTGTAACGTTGAATACTGTTGTTGAAACTGCAAGATTGAATCAGAATTCTGCTCAAGCTGCGGAATTGATTGCTCTCACTAGAGCATGTGTGTTAGCGAAAGGGAAACGTGTAAATGTGTACACTGATAGTCAATATGCGTTCGGTGTAGCGCATAGTTTTGGACGATTGTGGCGAGAGCGTGGTTTCTTGACGTCGCACGGTACGAAGATACAGCATGGCCAGCTTGTGAACGATCTTTTGGATGCATTAACTTTGCCTACGCAAGTTGCGATTGTTAAGTGTAGTGCGCATCGTAAAGTGACGGATGATGTTGGTCGTGGTAATGCGTTTGCGGATGAGATTGCTAAGGAGACTGCCCGGAACCTTAGCACTCGAATGTATGTGACGAGTTCGGTTAGGTGGCCTACAGAATCAAGTATGTGTGAAGATACTGTTGGCAGCGTGAAAGCAATTCAGAATGAGGCCACCGAGACTGAAAAGGCGAAGTGGAAAGAAAGTACGGGAAAGTTGGATGCAAGTGGTTGTTGGATTGATTTGTCAGATCAGAAAAGATGGTTGTTGCCTGACGCGTATGTACTGGCCGTTGTGACAATGGCACATGGGTTAGCACATATTAGCGCGAAAGGTATTTGTAAGTTGTTGTCGCCTGTGTGGAAGAATGATGGAATTACGAAATGTGCTGAACGTTTGGTGAAGAATTGTATGGTGTGCATAATGTACAACCCTGGCAAAGGAACCCCAACTCCCCCTGGCAGTTTTGCTCCCCCTTCGTATCCCTTTGAGGTGATTCAATTGGACTTCATCCATATGGAGCGATGCAATAACCTGAAATACGTTTTAGTTGTGGTTTGCGCATTCTCCCGATGGATCGAGGCCTATCCTCTCAGAGACAATACTGCTTTGTCTACTGCGAAAATCCTACTAAAGGAATATTTTCCTCGGTATGGAATGCCTAGAGTCGTGTGGTCAGATAACGGAAGTGAGTTTGTTGGAAGTGTGATGAAGAGTGTGTGTAAGGGCCTTGGAATAAATCAGAAATTCCACAGCGCCAATCATCCCCAGTCAGCTGGATTGGTTGAAGGGTATAACGGCACCCTTAAACTAAAGCTAGCGAAGATTCAGGCTACGACTGGTCTTTCGTGGCCTGACGCTTTGCCCTTAGCATTACTGTCAACTAGGGCGACTGTACACTCCCGAATAGGGCTTAGTCCCTACGAAATAGTGTTCGGCCGTCCTGCGAATGTGTGGGGGGTTCCTAGGCCAGGAATATTCTCTGATCTTGAGTATCCAATGCTGATTGACTACTTACATGACTTGACTGCTAAACTGAGGTTAATTCACCAACAGGTTTACGACGCATTGCCGACGCAGACGGAGGGTCCAGGCCACCAGCTCCAGCCCGGAGACTGGGTGGTTACACGCAACTTTTCACGAAAGAACAATCTGGACCCCCGGTTTACCGGACCTTACCAGGTGCTCCTGGCCACGAGGACTGCCGTTCGTCTTGAGGGGCGGAAAAATTGGGTACATGCTACCCATTGTAAGCGAGTCCCTATTCCTTTGCCGACAGACCCGTGGGTAAGGAAAGGCATTGCATCAACAGAAACAGAAACATTGCCGGCGTTTGTGCCTTTTAGCGACGCACAGCTTGTTGGGGAATCCTCAGCGCAGCAGACAGCCACTGTTGAACACTTGTCAGCAAAAGACTCGAGACCAGATCAATCAACTGATCAGCAGGACGTTGTCTCTTCAACAGATCCTTTGTTCGACGAACAGACACGTCCCGGGAAACATCGATATTCTTTGCGATCTCACACTAAGGACAAATAAAATATTTTTGCTTTGTTGAAACTGCCAACTGCATCATCCCCGTTTTCCCGAGATCAGTTTTGAACGTTCGTATCATTGTAATTTTTGTACATATATTGAGCTTCCTCCTTGTATCTTTTTACTCCCACAGCTGAGAGACATTGTGCTTGTACATACATATTGTGTATTGAAGGCCGTAGGGCCGCGCGCGTACTTCCTTCTGGATAGTAGGTCTTGACGCTAGGTTAAAGGCCGTCGGTTCCTAGGAACTCCTAGGGATTGACTATTGCTGCACAGAACGGAGTGCGTCAAGAAACGTTGCGGACGGTCGTAGGGAATGGCATTCTCGAAGCTGAATGATTTGGAAGGAGCTAAGGCGCACAGACTCAAGCTGCAGCAACTCAGTCGTACTAAATGTTTCATATTTCAATTGTTTATGTTATTTCTGATTGCTTCTGCATTATTGGCGGGTGGGGTGTATTACATTATGTCTTACTTCTTACCTGCTACACCTACTCCTACCCCTTACCCTAATCTCACCTCTACTGTTTCTCCCCATTCCTTTCACATGTTACCGGAACACGAGCAGGCTAGACGTGTAGAATTCCGCAACAATTCCTTTATTCAGCTCCTTCACCAGCATCAGTTAGTGGTTAACACTACTAATTGTTGGGTGTGTGGGTTGATGCCACATACTACAGATAAGGGAATTCCATATCTAGTGTTACCGTATAGTTCCCAAGGGTCAGCTCGAGCATTCCAAACGATGTTTCGAAGCGCACTGGGTTTCCACCCCATTCGAGAACCACATTCCCCCTACTCTGGCCCTACCTCGTATCAGAAGCCTTTGTCGATAGCAATAGAGGATATGGAGAGTGAGATCCATGACTATTCGCTTATCCCTGAGGAAGAGGTGCAAGCCTATAAGGTCCTAAGTAGAGGTGAATATAGTGTGTTCACTAGTGAAAAGCAGCTTAAAAGCTCGCCTCCAATATGGGTCGTACCCCACACCGGTAATTTTTGTATCATGGGTCGTGGCTGAAGATCGCAAGCCCGACTTGGAGCAAGTGGTTGCATCGAAAATTACATTTTGCCAATGTTCTCGTCCCCTGTGTTTCTGGCTGCCAAGGGTACATACTTTATCTGTTATGATCGTGCATACACATGGTTGCCCGCTGACTTCATGGGCACATGTTTTATTGCAAATCTGTTGCCTCCGACGTTCACTGTAGATGCCGATTATCATAAGACTAGAGTTGTACGAGGCGTAATTAGCGAAGAAGACACTGCCGGTCAAGAGGCAGGAGACTTCTTCAAGGGTTTCCTCCCGTTTTGGGGACCTATGGTTAACAGTAGGAACCTGAGACAGTTGACTCGAGTGGTAGAATCGACAGCTAATATTACTGCCAGTGCCCTTGGTAATATCACCACAGAACTTCAGGCGGAGAGACTTATGACGTTACAAAACCGTATGGTTTTAGATGTCATTTTAGCAGATCGCGGTGGGGTATGTAAGGTGATCCATTCGAGCTGCTGCATTTTCATTCCAGATAATGCTCCTACTGTCTATCAAGCCATCTCGAGGTTGCATAAGATCTCCGAATCCATACACGTGGATGTAGGGGATTGGACGCTGCTAGGGTGGTTTTGGGGCCTGATGTCGACTTGGGGTTGGAAAATTCTGATGATCATCGGAGTTGTGGTAGTGTTCCTGTTCACGTGTTGCCTTTGTGTGCAGTGTGGTCCTGCCTTATGTGGCCTTTGTGCTACAACGTGTATGAGACAACCATCTGTTACCAAGGGGACTCGATTGGACAGAGCTATGCTACAACAACATCTCGAGGGTCTGATGAATATCGAATACGATTCCGACTAGTGCTTGCCTACATGAGGGCAAAAGGAGCGTCTGAGGTTCCGTGACAATTGTAAGTGGTGTTTTTCGACTCGCACGAATATAGTCGAGTCTGGTATCTATGAACCGCAAATGACGAGTTTAGTAAGTGTGCGTAGTTTCGCTGTGCTACCTTAAACCGTTCGTTTGTTATGTGGGTTTCTCATCTGTACCCACGGGTTCCATCTTAGATACGGCATCCATTTTGTCTCTTGCCCTCAAGTAGCCAGCGAACGGACGCTGTCCGCTTCGCGACCCTGGGACTCCCAAGATATTGGCGGAAGACACATGTTCTTTGTAAGTATCTTTATGACGAGGGGGATGCTACTGTAAGGCAGATGGCGCCGCACGAGGCTCATCTTGCCGCACGAGCTTATTGTCTCAGCCGTGCATCTCATTAGGCACGTCCCTTTGATGCCTGTATCTCGTGTTTCCCGTTACCTCCCCTTTTACACCCTTTCCGATCTCCCCACTGTCTCCGTCTTCCTCTACACCTGTCCTTGTTCCTAATTCGATCTGTTTTATTGCTGATTGGAATTTGCTAATGGTGGGAAGATGGGTTTTTTCAGTTGGGAACCGCCAAATGTTTCCGTACTTATGTTCCGGACCTTATGTGTTTCAAAGTGACCAAAGCGACCCCTCTGGGGGATAACTGTGAGAACCGAGTTGTAAACTTTTGTGTACAATGTTATCCTATGGGTAAAAACTGTATAAAAGGAGCGATCCACAGAACCAATTTGAAGCAGTCTCCCCAAGTTGCACGTTGTGTACTTGTCGTGATCTCTGTGTTCCCTGCAGCAAATAAACCTTGAATCTTTGACGCCGAAGGAAGTGTCCCGTGTCTCTGTGACTTGTACGCCGGAACAGGTTACCCACGAAGGTTTCAGGTGTTGTGCCCTGGCACCGCTGGGTCTTACAGAACCCAGTCCTTCAGATTATTTCCTACTCTGAGTTTTGCCCCTAATCTGAGTTATGCTTAGGACAGTGGTTCCCAAACTGTGCGCCGCGGCACCCGGTGTGCCGCCATGTGACGCCAGGGGCGCCTCAGACACGATGTGGGAAACTGAAGCTCATTGCAGCCGCAGCGCAAAATACGTGCCAGCTGCATAATCCAGGAGTTTCGGCAGAAGATCGGCATGGCGTTTGAATAATAGTAGAATCACCAGCATTATTTTTACAATAAAATGGTGCTCTCCACGGAGCTCGTTAAAGGAATCAGAAGCCTTATTATCACGATTTCTTTAACAAGCTCCGCGGAGCTTGCCTTTTTAGTGTAAAATAAATTGTAAAAATAATGCTGGTGATACTATTATGCCATGCCATGCCGTTTTTTACTTGAACTAGATTTTAAATACTGACAAGATCGTGTAAAACAGTATGGGTACGGGAATATGCCGGCCCAGCTTTTGACCTGCTAACCTGCCTTCAGTCTGGGTCGGAGTTAGAAGGTGGGTTATTCGCTGGGGCCAGATGATAGATTCATGAGGCCAGATGTAGGATGTTGTTTTTCAGGGATGGGCCAGGCTCCTCACTTAGCACAAACTCTTGGCCGGCAATTGTCATTCTATATAGTACTACATTGATCGGCTGAGCAGGCACAGCATGTAGGGAGTCTCCTACAATCCTAGGCTAAGGGCACAGCAGGGAGGACTCTGCCTCTGAACAGGAGCGTTCACAACCCCCATGACAAGGGCAAGTGCTGGGGGCTATAGAAGGAGCTCTTCTTCACCAGGCGATGCATCTCTCTTATGCCCCCCACCACAAATACAGAAATACACGGGAAAGCAAACCTCTTGCTTTCCTGTATATTGCCGATTTGCCACTTATTTAATGGAAGTACATTGCCAACAAATGCTCTGAGCATCGTGTGAACTGTACCTTAAGGCTACTGCAGTCTAGCCTTTTAATTACCTTAGTGCAGCAAGAAGCCCCCAAGAATGCGTTTCAAATTTATAAAGCAGATAAAATGTTTGATCAAATACTCCTTTTTGAAAAAAAAAAACTCTTTCAGACCAAACAAATAAACTGAAAGTGTTTATACTCTGCAGCTTAATAGTTAAGAAATCACTCAGATTAAAGGTCTTTCTGCTATGTTATGTTGGCAGGGTTGGACTGGCCGATAGGGCAATCTGCTGTTTGTGGGACAGTTTATTGTTCTGATGACCTGTTCTTCTTTGTTGATTTCCCTGATATTACAAAAACATTGCTTGTAGCAAGCGCACATGTATGCGGTCAGCCGTACCCAGGGGACACTAGAATTATGTGATTTTTGAAATAATTATGCATTTGCCACATAATCCATCATCTGCTGCACAATCTGCAGATATATAGTGGAAAAAAGCTTGTAGCTCAAATGGTTCAAAAAGAAAAACGCAGCGGCACATTTACAGTGTTGTGGAAGGCCCTATGCAAAAGTTAACTGGTCACTTTTCTGTTGCATATTGCTGCATTTGGATATTAAACTGGTACTAACCGATTGACTAAATAATGGAATAATACTATTACAAGATGTGGCACATTACTCTGCATAATTTCTAGACACATAATTTACTGAACTCTACTACTTATTTTTGGTTCTTCCCTGTCACATAATTCCAGTGGCCCGGGCCATATGAACGTTTTTCTTTACATATGTAGTCCAGTTTTGCCAGTGGTTCTTTTTAGGGCTTTGTTAATTAAGAAAATTATAGGCACATCATGATACCAGCCATCTCTGGGTATCGCTACTCACCCACTATTACCTCTCGTGTAGCCTCTTTTTATCCTCCCATTGTACTCCTTTCCAGAAGAGCCGTCCCTTTCTAAGTCCGTGGACGTACCTTTGAAGACCATGCCTTTATTAATGAGATGCATGCTATTCTAAATCACTTATTTTATTGCTGAAATGTAATTCTTTAATTTCTGTTACTACAATGAAAACAATAACAACCTTGCTGACATCTTTAAGATTCTAAAACACCCCAACTCACTTTACTCTTACTTGACTTTCGGAAGACGGCAGGAAGTACTCCCGAGGTCGGGCTCACCCTCTCACCCGCCCACTGCTAAAAAAAATGGTGTGGGACCACGGCCAGCTGCAAATTAGTCCAAGGGAGCCACAGATCAAAAAGTTTGGGAACTACTGGCTTAGGAGGTTAGGGTCTAATGTGTTTAGACTTATGAGATGATTGCATAATGTGTTTATGCTGGTGAGGTTTGCGCAGAATGTAACTCATGCCTAAATGTGATACTGTGCATAATATGGTTTATGTTACAGGATAATGCTGACTACAGTGGTTACCAGTGGTTACTGGTTGTACGTTTATGTGATGTCATACTTTTACTACGTTCACTTTGTGATGGTTCTGACAGTGGTCCAGTTGGCCCTGGCAGGTGTATATAATCCCTTGTAGATGTTACCTAGTGCGGTGGCACAATATATATTATGTGCTTACTATTTTAATGTGTTATGAGAATACAAAGACTATTTTTGATATAACCTTGTGTGGAGTTCCTTTTGTGGTGTGCCTGGTATGTTGTTTCTGTGTGCGTGCGCAAACGCTTTACACATGGTCTCCAGGATAAGCCTGACTGCTCATACCAAGCTACCAAGGGGGTGAGCAGGTGTTATCTTTGGGGAGTAACTGCCTTGCCCTGACTAGAGTGGTGGTATCTGCCTGGCTTTGGCACAAGCCTTAGCCAACCAATCAATCAATCAATCAATCAATCAGTGACACTTATAGAGCGCGCTACATACCCACAGGGTCTCAAGGCGCTGGGGGGGGGGTGCCGCTACTGCTCGAACAGCCAGGTCTTCAGCTTCTTCCTGAAGGAGAGGTGGTCTTGGGTCAGGCGCAGGTCGGTCGGGAGGGAGTTCCAGGTCTTGGCGGCCAGGTAGGAGAAGGACCTTCCTCCTGTAGTCGCTCTTCGGATGCGGGGGACGGCGGCGAGGGCGTGGTTGGCTGATCGGAGGTGGCGTTTGGGAGCGTAGAAGTTGATCCGGCTGTTGAGGTAGCTCGGGCCTTGGTCGTGTAGGGCTTTGTGTGCGTGGGTGAGGAGGCGGAAGGTGATTCTTTTGTTGACGGGGAGCCAGTGAAGGTCTCTCAGGTGTCCGGTGATGTGGCTGGTTCGTGGGATGTCGAGGATGAGTCTCGCTGAGGCGTTCTGGATCCGCTGGAGTCTCTTCTGGAGCTTGGCGGTGGTACCGGCGTAGAGGGCGTTGCCGTAGTCCAGTCGGCTGGTGACGAAGGCCTGGGTGACGGTCTTCCTGGTCTCGGTGGGGATCCACCGGAAGATCTTCCGTAGCATGCGTAGGATGTTGAAGCACGCCGAGGAGACGTTGTTGACTTGCCTGGTCATGGAGAGGGAGGAGTCCAGGATGAAGCCCAGGTTGCGTGCATGGTCTGTCGGTTTGGGTGCGGTGCCCAGGGCGGGAGGCCACCAGGAGTCGTCCCAGGCGGAGGGGGAAGAGCCCAGGATGAGGACCTCCGTCTTGTCAGAGTTCAGTTTCAGGCGGCTGGTCGTCATCCACTCGGCTACCTCTTTCATCCCTTCGTGCAGGTTGGCTCTGGCGGAGGCGGGGTCGTTGGTCAGGGAGAGGATCAGCTGGGTGTCGTCGGCGTAGGAGATTATGCTGAGGTTGTGTTTGCGTACGATGGCCATGAGGGGGCTCATGTAGACGTTGAAGAGGGTGGGGCTCAGAGATGATCCTTGAGGGACGCCGCAGATGACTTCGGAGGCTTCTGATTTGTACGGTGGTAGGCGGACTCTCTGTGTTCTTCCGTCGAGGAAGGAGATGATCCATTCCAGCGCCTTGTCCTGGATTCCGATGTTGCTGAGGCGCTGTACTAGGGTGCGGTGGCAGACCGTGTCGAATGCCGCGGAGAGGTCTAGGAGGATGAGGGCCGCTGTTTCTCCATTGTCCATCAGGGCTCGGATGTCATCGGTGGCGGCAATGAGGGCGGTCTCGGTGCTGTGATTGGCTCGGAAGCCGGACTGTGAGGGGTCGAGGGATCCGTTCGTCTCGAGGAAGGCGATCATCTGCTTGTTGACGGTCTTCTCGATGACTTTGGCTGGAAACGGGAGGAGCGAGATGGGGCGGTAGTTCTTGAGTTCGGTGGGGTCCGCTGTTGGTTTCTTGAGTAAGGCGCTGAGTTCGGCGTGTTTCCAGCTCTCAGGGAAGGTGGCGGTGTCGAATGATGTGTTGATGATGTCTCGCAGGTGGGGTGCGATGACAGCGTCGGCCTTGTTGAAGACGTGGTGAGGGCAGGGGTCGGTCGGTGATCCGGAGTGGATGGAGTTCATCGTGCGGATGGTGTCTTCGGTGCTGATCGGGGTCCAGGCGTGGAGGGTGGTGGTGGGGGGTGATTGTTCGGTCATGGTGTGCGTTGGTTGGTTGTTGAAGCTGTTGTGTATGTCCGCGATCTTGTTGTGGAAGTATGAAGCGAGGGAGTTGCAGAGGTCTTGCGATGGGGTGATGTCGTTGTTTCCTGCGCTGGGGTTGGAAAGCTCTTTCACGATGTTGAAGAGTTCCTTGCAGTTGTGTGCGTTGTTGTCCAACCGTTCCTTGAATGCTGTTTTCTTGGCGGCGCGGATCAGCTGGTGGTGCTTCCGGGTGGCAAGCTTGAAGGAGGTCCTGTTGTCCGGTGTAGGTTCCCTTCTCCAGACTTTCTCGAGGGCTCGGCAGTTCTTCTTGGAGCTCTTGAGTTCGTCGGTGAACCATGGGGCTTTCTTGCTTCCGGGTCTGCTGGGCGGGGTCCTCAGCGGGGCGAGCTCGTCCGCGCAGATGCTGATCCACTTCGTGAGGTTGTCGGCGGCCTGGCTGGGGTTCGCTGAGCTGGCAGGAGGGTGCTGGCTCAGGGAGGTGGCGAGCTGGTCTGCTGTGGTCTTGTTCCAGCTTCTGCGGGCGGCCTGTTGCTGGTGGTGGTGGGTCGTCGTTCTCTTGAAGGTGAAGTGGACGCAGCTGTGGTCCGTCCATTGAAGCTCTGTGGCGTGGCTGAAGTCGATGTCTGTGCTGGAAGAGAAGACTGCGTTGAGTGTGTGTCCGGCGAGGTGGGTGGGGGTGGACACCAGTTGCTTGAGTCCCAGGTTGGCGAGGTTGTCCAGCAGGGTGGTGGTGTTGCGGTCGTTGTTGTTCTCCAGGTGGAAGTTGAGGTCCCCCAGGAGGATGTAGTCAGCGGAGGGGAGGGCATGCGGGCTGACGAAGTCGGCGATGTCCTCGCTGATTTGTGCGCGTGGTCCTGGGGGTCGGTAGATCAGGGTGCCTCTGAGGGTGGTGTTCGGGTTGGTGTGGATCTGGAAATGCAGGTGTTCGGCGGTGGTCAGGGTGTTTTCGGTGCTGGTCGTGAGACGGATGGTGTTCTTGTGGATGATGGCGATGCCTCCTCCCATCTGGTTGGCGTTGCGGTCCCTCCAGACGATCTTGTAGCCCTCTGGGATAGCGATGGCAATGTCGGGAGCTGATGAGGCGTTCATCCAGGTCTCTGTGAGGAAGGCAACGTCAGGGGCTGTGGCGTCTGGCGAAATGGGAACCAGAGATCCCATGGGAACCAGAGATCCCATTTCTAACACATTTCATTTACAGGCCCTGGGCACAGGGGATACCACTTTACTAGGGACCTATAAGTAAATTAAACATGCCAATTGGGGATGAGCCAATGTTATCATGTTTAGGGGAGAGAAATAGAGGGAGACAGGCAAGAGTGCAGGGGGAGGCCCACACTAAGGCTGTCAGGTCTACCACATGTCCTTCCTAACTGAAAGTGGGGAAAGATACCCAACCCCTTTGTAGTTTTCTTCACAGAGGAGGAAATAGCTGGAGAGTCCATCAGCTTTGGTGTGATTTGTCCCCAGAAGGTGCTCCACAGTAAGTCCCTTCCCTTTATGGAGATGGACCACCTCAACAGTTTGTGATTTTCAATCCTTATCACATGATCCACTTGAGGGGCATGTGGTCTCACTGAACGAGAAAGTGAGCCCCAAAAAGGTATGGTCTCTACTTCTTTAGTGCCCTGACCACTGTAAAAGCTTCTCTCTGAATCACACTCCACCTTTGATCCTGTGGAAGTAGCCCTCTTCTAATGAAGGCTACTGGTTGGCCTAAGCCTGCCTCATTTAACTGTGCAAAGACTTACCCTATTCCATGCTCTGAAGTGTAAAGTTTTATTTTTTGTCCTCATCTCACCAAATATGCGTCTGCAATTCTTAAAAAGCCACCCTTCTGACCTGTGCACCCCAAGGCTGCTGCATTCGCTTTTGGTCTGTACCCTAGACCAGACCTAGCCCATTGTTGCTGGTGTGGTGTAATCCT